>NC_090999.1:19805000-22305000 GCF_041146395.1 Eulemur rufifrons
TATATACTAATGACATATTGAATTGAAAATATTTTGAATATACTGGGGAAATAAAATATTTATATTCCTCTCAATGAACCAGTACCCGTGAGATCTGTTAAGATAGGAGAGACGACTATCCTTTCACTCAGCTTTCACTGCTATCTCACCAGTCTGGATATGGTCATATTGTGTAAAGATACTTTATTTTTTTATAAAACTAGATTCCCAGATTCCAGTCAAATATCTGGTATTTTGCTAAGGAAATAATTATGGCTTCTTCAATCAAGAAATAGCAATTTGGGAAGGACATATTATGGGGAAGTAAATATTTCTTGCATGTAGTACAACACTGAGGGTTTTGCAAGGCTAATTTTGAATCAAGTTGATTATTGACTTTTAGAAAGACTTTAGATACTCTACCTTAGCTGTTGTCACCTTGGAAAATCTCTTGATTAGGGAGTTAGACTTTTACTGAAGAACAGCTTCTCGAGAAGGTAAAGAATGATATCTGTTATCTACTGAATATCACAGGTGAAAGAAAAAATAAGAATTATAATGTAAAAACTCTACAGAACTGTTAAAAAAATCAGGTATATAACTCTGAAATATAATTCACAGTTCTATTTAGTAAGAGTGAAATAGCAATATTGTGGTCTAACATGTTTTAGAAGGTAAAAACAAAATTATTCTCTGGTCCATTTTGGTTTACATATGATCTTTTCTGTTATCATCAATTATTTCAAAAATTTCTCAATGTAAGTCTGCATTTTCATGTTTAATAAAACTTCATACGTGCCACCTGTTAAATCTATGATTTCAATGATTCCTTCATCCATTGCTACATTAACATATATATATTTTCCCCCTGCTATCTTAGATTTTTTGTGCTGCTATAACAAAATACCATAGCATGAGTGGCTTATAAACAACATTTCTCATAGTTCTGGAGTCTGGGAAGTCCAAGATCGAGACACTTAAAGATTTGGTGTCTGGGCAAAGGCCTACTTTCTCACAGACATTGAAGAAGGCAAAAGAGTTAGTTATACAGATATGGATATTGGACAACCAGTTCAAAGTACCTGAATTTGGAATGTTTGCTTTAGAAACAAGGATAATACTAGTAATAGTAATGCAGAAGAACTAATTATATCACTAACTGTTAACCATCAGCGTAAATTTGGAATTAGCACAGTGGCACAGATGGCTTAAATTTCAAGTACAAATTTGGTAAAATATAATGGTATAAATTTCAAAGTAGTTACTTAAAAGCACCAAAAATTTATATCAAATCTTAAAGTATGTGCTGTTCTTAAAATATTTAATAGTTAGACTATAATATGATATAGTTTTGAAAATTGAAGTTGAGTTTGGAAATGAATCATTCACAATATAAAATGTCTATTTTTAAAAGAATATAATTGGCAAAAAGAGACCCAAATATCAAAAGATACTCTAACTGGGATCAACAATTCTTCAGATTATCCAATATCTGTGTTCATAGATTGAAATAACATGTCTGAATGTGATTTGATCTACAGTAAACATCCAAAATGTTTCTTGGTTTTTGCTTGATTTTGAAGATGATGAGTATAATTTAAACAGTTCAAAAAATTTAGCATAGTCATTTTTATTTGAAGAAATGTGTTGTCAGGCCTATGATAGCGCTGTATTATGTGTGAAAGCTTTAATGGAATGGCATGAATATTTAATGAGTCAGTGACAAGAACTTTATACATATATTTAAAAAAATATCTTTGGCTTTACAGGAGATAAGTGAAAATATGAAATGACTTGCAGACACTTTTGATTTTGCCAGTATTTGTAAGACACTACTCATGCATATGCAACAACAGCAATAGATTGACAAATTTTCAAAAGTTCTTAATAGGAAAAAAATAGTTTAACAAGACTGAATTTATGTAGTTGTCAAAAGACATTGGACAGTATTAGCCAGAACTGAAGAACTTCAAGAGAAAAGCAAAATACTTGAAGTTGCATTGAATAAGTTTCAGGCACTTATGTCCATGGTTAGCTGATATCTCTTTTGAATTTTGAAAGGATATTTTGAATAATTTTACTTGAATAAATTATATCTAAATGTATTGACTTTGTTATTTTTTATTCATATTCAAAAGTTTAAAAGAATCTTAATACCTAAAACAAGCAATAACTAAATAACAATGTGATTATATCTATGAATAATGATAAATGAAAAATCTATGCTGAAAAATCAACACCTATTATGACACCAACAAAGCTCTTTTAAATTTTTCCCTAACATGTTCTTCCCAATATTGTTCCTTGTACCCCAGAGGTACTAAATGTAGCTTTGCGTTGACCTCAGACAGTGGTACGAGATCATTTTCTATTTTGAGTCCCATACAATGGCTTCACAGCACTATGTGGCCATAGTCAATCTTTGGCCTGGCACTGGAGGCTGTGCAATTGTTAGAGCTTGTGTGGATACACTTAATGCATTTGAAAATAAAAATCAGACATTGTTGAAAGATAAAAATGTTTTATTAATTACATCTGTACTGTAGCACTTTATCCTCTGTCCAGTAAGGGACTACAGTTTATATTTTAAAACATATTGCTCAGACCACCCATATATGGTGTATTGATTCTGTTGCTATAATGGTTTAACTAAAACAGGTTTGCTGATTTTGCAAATATCTCTGCCTTTTATAGATAATCCATTTGAATCTATTAAATTGGGAAAATGAAAAAAAAGTCTTAGATTATATATAGTGCTTATGAATGTATCAGGAAAAAAATTACATTTGGTGCACATTCTCATAAAGTGCAATCAGAGATAGCTAATGGTTTAAAACAGGAAAAGGACCAATTTTATCACAAAATTTTTGTTAAGAAGCAAAGCCATTAAGTTTATATTCTCCCTTACTCATTAACTTTTTTGTTTGTTTGTTTATGGAGAACAATAACTGATTTCAGCAGAAGTGTAAGGCTAAGCTAAATAAGTAATTCTTCATTTATTTATTCTTTCAATAACTATTTTTAGGTAAACCATGGCATTCCAAAACATTCACTCCAAAAGGATTAGGATGAAAAGATAAGTTGCTCAGGGAATTGAATGTCTAGAGTAGCTCACAACTCATTGTGACTTGCCTGCAATTTGACTTAAAAATCTAGATTTGTATTGTTTTTGTAGTCCTGTGAAAAGACTCCATGTTAGCCCTGATAATACCTCATCCTGGTGTGCAGGATGTCATGCAATCCTCTCCCCTTGAGTGTGGGCGGGACCTGTGACTTGCATCTAACTAACAGAGTAAGATAAAAGTGTTACCATATCAGATCTGTGATTATGTTACAGTAGATAAAACTGTCTTGGTGTAAGGCTTTCACTGGAGACTCTCCCAGCTGGTTGGAAAAAGTCAGAAGTCATGATGGGAAGTCCACATGGCAAAGAACTGCAGACATTCTTTAGAAACTTCCGTCTACCAATGGAAGGCAGCATGTAGGAGTTGAGAATAGTCTTTAGGCAACAGCAACAAAGAAGCCAGGGCCACCTCAATCCTACCGTAGCAAGAAAACAAATTTTGCCGATACCCTGAGTGAGAAGGAAGCAGATCCTTCTCCATTCAAATCTTCAGATGAGAGCCCTGCCCTGGCCATTGCCTGGATCAGAACCTTGCTAAGCCATGCCCAAACTCTTGGACCACAGAAACTGTGAAATAATAACTACTATAGTTATAAGCCACCAAGTGTGATTTGTTACACAGTAATTCATAACTAATACACATAGTTTCTTAGATTTTTTTCTATGTATGCATTATTTGAACTAACTGATTCTAACAGACTTTAAAAAGGTCTGTAAAACACTTTATCATAAAATTTTGAGGACAGAACTATCTCTCCTCTATAGTCTATTATAGTTAGGTGCTCTTTCTGATACATTTTTAGAGTCATTTTTTGACTTTACAAAGAACATTAAAAATATTAATAGTAAATATATTTTCTTGAATCCTAAGACAGCTGGCTGCATTAACAATTGCAATGAAGTTGATTTAAGTTAGATTAGAGAGATTCTTAAATTGTCAAAAGCTTCTAAAATTATATTGATTAATAATTAATAATTTCTTCAGTTTTATAATTAAGTTTGACATTTAGTAAGATTTTTCAGAAGTGGCACCTTTGAGCATATATGAATTTAAATATAAGTAACCATTTAATTTACATTATGTATTTTCTAACAATATTTGCCCTTTTCTTACTTCAGTAATTTCCAAAATAAGAAATATAAATTCATAAATTAAAACAAATGTCTTATATTTATTTAATAATGTTTCATATCTCATTTGCATCATCTAATTTTTAAAGCCAGAATATGTTTTAAGAGTCTATTGTTTCGCTATTTTTCTTAATATAATCTTCAAATTAGGAATATGTTATGATAGATACTAGTATTTATCTAATCTATACAGCCAACTTTCTGAATTAATTAATTTCCATTAAACTTTTAAAAATTATTAGATATATGGATATGTGATAATTATATAATTGAACATATAAATATATAATAAGTAATATTTCTATAATAGTCTAGAATTTATAAAACACTTTAAAATCACAAGGCCTCTGTGAGATAAATATATTTATTACAATCTTCACTCCATCCACGTGGGGATGGCAGAGTAGGAAGAAGGAAGGAAAAAGAATAATAAGCATACATTAGGGACTAGGCACGTTGACATACACTATACACACTGAAGAAACAGAAAAGTTGAAAGTTATCCCAGTCGTATGTATAATGAATAATTGATTATTTCTATGCCTTTGAATTCTATGGTTTTCCTACCCCTTTTTGCATAGTTCTAACTGACCGCCTTACCTCAGGTTATTTCCTCCTCTATGATTCTTTATTCTTACAGTAAAGTAAGCTAAAGAAAAGAAAATGTTATTAAGAAAATCATAAGGAAAAGAAAATATGTTTGCTATATATTAATATTAAGTGGAAGTGGGTCATGATAAAGGTCTTCCTTTTCTTTGGTCTCTTTCCTCCTCTTCGGAGGAGGAGGGGTTGGTCTTGCTGTCTCAGGAGTGGCAGAGGCACAAGAGGTGAAGGAGGTGGAAGTGGAGGCAGGAGAGTCAGGCACACTTAACGTCATTTTACTGAAAATAAAATCTGGGTACAAGTGGACCCATGCAGTTCAACCCCTGTTTTTCAAAGAGCAATTGTATGTATGTATTAGGGATACTGAAAAAGCAAATAGCCAGAAAGCATACTCATGTTCTTCTAGAAATATATGAATTAATCTGAAGGGACACAATTACATCTAAATGTATTAGTGAGCCAATCAGCTTTTTTCTCCAAGTATAGATTGACCTGCAGGTTTCTGCCATGCCATTGTGAAAACTGTTTCTTTCACATCGTACACAATGTTTTACACTCTTATGAACAGCTTTGGATAGTACTATCATCATGAAATAAACCTTTAAAACATTATTCCACACCATCATTTTCACAAGAAAATCAAACAGAATGGCATTCAGAAACCTTATTTTAATAAATAAACATTCTTTTACCAATAAATAAAATTAAATTTATTTAGTTTGATACTAATAGATGTGAATTATGGGAGTGTGGATGAGGAAAGGAGTGAATTCTAGGATGTATATTTAAAAGCTAACAGCATGATTTGGAATCAATAGTACAAAAGATGAATCTCTAGTTCTCAGAGGAACAAGAGAGAAATCTGAGTTTATTTGGTAACTAGAAATGCAAAATTAAATTTAGTTGAAGAAAGTACTGAATGCCTGTCATGTGCCAACTTCACATTCTGTGTTAGTAATTATAAAGGTAAGTCAGGGCCTCTGATCTTGAGGTGTTGACAGCATAGAGGGGGAAAAGGCAAAAAATATGAATAATTTAAATGGAAGTATACTGTTATTTAGATAATATAATGTAAAGAGTATTATGGAAAAGGCTAAGACACCATCCTAGAAGTCTTGGAAACGTTTTAAGAAGCACCTATCGACAAAGACTTGAAAGATACATAAAATTTATTCAGGTAAAGAAGGTAGAAAGCAGGTATTTGGTAGAGTGTCAAGAAAAAGGCACACAAAAAAGGGAAAGCACTTGTGTCTAGGGAACTCTGAGGGGTTCCATGTTATCAGAGGGAAGAAAAAAATTGATATTATAGAGACAAAGGGCTTTACCATGAAAAGCATATATTGTATTTGTGTAATTCTATAAAAATATATAGAAGCACTGGTAATATTTAAATAAAGAATTGACTTAGTCAAATTTTTCTTTCATAATATTCATTCAAATTATGAATGGGAAGCATTTTTAACAAAGGCAAAATAGATAATAAGAATATTAGCTACTATTTCCAAATGTTATTTTACTTAACACAAAGTTAGCTGAACATCTCCCTTTTCTGTTATTATTAACTCCATTTTCCAAATAAGAGAATGTATATAATTAACTTGCCCAAGGTCACTAGCACAAATGGGATTCATATTCAGGTTTCTTCTGCCTTCATCCATAGCTTTTGCTCTAAACCCTCTACCAGACTTTCCCCATAAAGCCAGAAATTAGGTGGGAAATTATGGTAGTATTTGAGAGAAATGATAACAACCTTAATATGGGCATAGGTACTATGCGTGGAAACACAGTGACAAAACTGAGAATATTGAGGAGTCAAAATCCTAATGGGAAAGGGGAGATTCTGGAATGATCCTGGTTACTGGCCTGAATAACTGGGAGTTGCTACGTAATGACACTAATGGAAGTAAGGAACACAGGGAGAGGACGTGCTGAGTCACACTTCAGTCATCTTGGAGCCTACCAGACACCCAAGGGGATGTGTTCAGTGGACTGTAGATCAGAACAGTCATGCTCCTTTACAAACAAGAACAGAAAACTTTCAGTGTCTTTACCTTGTCATTGAACATTTCTGAACTCCCTGGCCTTTACTAAAACCTGGCTCTCATGGTGTCTAGAAGGGACGTTATTTTCTCTACTTCTCGCTGTCACTTCAAGAACACTTTTCTGCTGTTTTCCTCAGACACCCGTAGTCATGTTACCCCACCACTATCATTTAAAGAGGACTTTGATATGTGGCTCTCAGCCTTTCCCACTACCTGACCCTCCCAGGCCCCCATCATCCTAAGTAATTTCAACTTTTATCCAAAATGTAATTATTTGAAAAACTGAATAAACTCAAAATTTATTTAAAAGTTAATTTCTGAGAATCTAAAATAGATGAAGAATTGTTCTTCTTGAAGCTTGAAATATAGCAGTTACAAAGATAAAAGGTTAGACTTGATCCTAAGGGTAATTGAAAGTGATGAAAGGGCTTTTAAGAGAAGAAGTTACTTGTACACTTTATCCACCGTGTATTTTGGAAAAATTACTCTTCCTGCGGTATTGAGTGGATCAAAGAGAGCTGCATTACGGAAGAAAGACAGTTATCAGGAAGTCTGGATGGACTCATCTCTGAATGCAGAGAAATCACACTGTTGGGTGAAATCATTATTGAATAAGGGCCTAAGAACTATTTTTTTGTTCGTTTGTTTGTTTGTATTTATTATATACAAAAAAATCTACTCATTTTCCTTACTTGGAAGATTCTCTACTAACTTCTTACCACACTAACAAGAGATGGTTTCATCTCCTAGTTAACAGAAATAAATTGAAATGTAATATTAAATATGATGTAACTTATGTTGGTTTGTAAAATAAAGAAACACTGCTAGTAATTGTCTATCTAGTCAAGTAAAGTATGTTGTTTGACAACCGGCACCACCAAAATTCATGCCCTCAGAAGATTAACTCCCAACGAACTAAATAAAACAACACGGTGTCATGGAGGATTTTCAAAGCCAGAGAGAGGATAATGGATAAGGATTCTTCGCATGCAATGTTCAAGAATACAGACACTTTTCTTTTTCTTTTTACAAAGCCAACTAAGTCTAGAAGAATAAGCAAAAGTGTCAAATAGCAGTTGGACTTTGCAAACGAAAGAGCAGCTTTTAAAGTATGTGTGCACTTTCCAAAGGCCTACTGGATATTAATCAATCTCCTTAGAAACATCCATATACCTGGTAAGTGATTGCAGAAGAATGTTGCTGTACATGTGCTTATTTATCATCACTTACCAACACAGAGAATATTCTATTAATATGTGGTGCGGAGGAATTGGAATTTTAAATCTTATGATTTGGATTCAAGAATTCCTTTTCCATTTACCAAGTTGGAGAATTTAGACAATTAACTAACTTAATTAGTTAGGGAGGGCTAATTTCAATAACGAATTGAAACAAAAAGTATATAATGACTCAAGCACAGAACTTTACCAATTGCTTGTGAAACTGTAACAAGTGAGTGAACATGGAGGGGATTAGCCTTCCCTCATGCAGTGATTCAGGAAGCAAGACTGACCAAAGCTCTGTCAGTTTCAAACTATGGCTTCCTTTGTTTCCTTGGAAGTTATCTGTTTTAGCTGAAAGGGAAAAATGTTATAGAAAAGGTTTATGAAACACTTAATGTAAACCAGAACTGGAAATGACACATGTAAGCTCTACACATATACTCTTATTCTATCAATTCCATTCGGTCATGTGTGTACAACTAACTGTATAGGCAGCTGGGAAAAGTAGTCAGAAAACCAAATAAAATACAGCAAATAAAGAAACAAACAAAATGTGCATTTGAGTGAGCTGTTGTTAGTCTCTGCCTCACAATCCCACATCCTTTTACCCATGTGTAAATCTCTGATATTAATTCCTCATGGGAATAGTATGAGTGTCAAACTCAGCTAATATATCTAAGAGTTTGGCACATTATAGTTGCCAAATTGTAGTTGTTTTCACTTTTGCATGTCCTCAAATATACAAATAAAGAAGCCGCTTTTTTAATGGCTGTCACCAATATACTCCCCACTACTAGATCACAGAGATTGAAAATCCAGGTTTATAATCACTACATACATTTATTCTAACAAAAATGACAGAAATGTTGAAATATGTTGATTCTAATTATGCACAATTCTCCAATTATTTTCTGAGGATATTTCTAATTATCTTACAATGAAATGCTTTTGGAAAATGTGTATGATTTGGGGGTCTATTTAATTCACTTCTATGCTAGAACATATTACTTAGGATAATATGGGTCGTGGGGTTGGTGGGCAGAATGAATCTGTTCTTCCAAACTTCAGGAGAAGGAGGGGCTGTGTCATATGAAATTTATCTTTATGAGGACCTTAAATGTTCAGACTCATTGCCTTTAGTTCAAGAGAATGACATCATCTTGTTGGAAATTTGGCTATATTATATTTATAAAGCTTCTCCACATGGATAACTAAAAACTAGCCATATCTGATATAATCCAAGCCAATAAAAATTTGGCTTACTACTCCACAGGTTTGACAAAGTTGCTGAAGCTCTATCCTCTAAATCACAACAGCTAAGGTCATTGACTAAGTTATCCTAAAACATGGTGTTACTCAACACAATCATTTAAAAACACTTAACCATGAAAATGGACCATTAATAAAGACTAATATTATAATAAAATATTGGAAAAAATTATTTCTGAAGTTTAATAAACAGCAAAACTAAATTCTCTACAAAATTCACAAAACCTCTAAAAATATAAGCATTCATTTATGAACAAAAAAAAGTTCTGCAATCATTAGGTAATATATTTTAGGAAGGAAAACACTAGGGCTATTTTGATTCCCTATATATTATCATCAGATTTATGTTTTCTGAGAGAGTAGTATTAAAGTTTGAAGAGGACATTAAATTTGGTAGGCCTATTTTGACAGGATAATCCAAGTTTTTATGTAGTGAGATACACCCAGTGCACATTTGAGAAATAGCTTTTGCTCATAATTTGTTTGGATAGTTGTACAATAGAGCACTTTCAGGTATCTAGTATCCAAAATTAAATTAGAGACCATTGAGCAAATAGACTGATGCCAGAAATTGATGCAAATAGAGTGAATACATCATGTTTCATAATAATCATCTAGGTCTTAGGTTGAACAAGAATATATTCTTACAATTTCTTTGGAAATGACACTTCATTTCAAACTATTGGATGTACTCCCCTACCTCAATTTCAATCTAGTATACAAAAAAATGATCATTGTATAAGTCACTTTCAGTCATGAAAATAGAAACCAATCTGGATATACCAAGAGAAAAAGTTTAAATACAAAGATGCATATAAAACTGTTGGCAGAGCTGAACAGATAAAGACAAGGAAAGTCCTCTGCCAGCATCAGGGATAGCATAAAAACCTCAAGACACTGCAAATGATGATCAAAGTTCCCTCTGTATTGTGGGAGATTTTCAGGGAAACACTCAGAGGCTTCTAAAAATTTTATGTCTGCTGAATCTGGACACCACCAAAGTGCAATGTTATGACTATTGCTTCCTTTGCACCTGTCAAATATCCTATTGGCAAAATATGACCTAGAAACTTTCTTTAGTGTTAGACAAATATGTAACCATACTTTTATCCTTTTTAAAAAATATTTAATTCTTCTGTGAATTTATGAATAAATGTTAAGCTATATGACCTACTTTTAAGATCGTTTTCCAAAAAAATAGTCAAATGTCTACACATCCTTTATTTGATAATTAGTTCCCTCCAAAATATTTATGATGCTTTCCTTTGGATATTTTAATTTGTTTTTAAAATTGTGCATTTGGATATATTTTAAGCTGTTTATTCAGGTCCATTATTAAGTGTGTAGTCAATTGATATACAAATAATATCTATATCATTAAAATCATTGCAGTCTCATAGCATTTTAACAAATCTCAGTGTAAAACTCTTTAAATGTTTTTTATCCCCATTTCTGCTATGTTATTTTCCATGAAGACACTTTTTAAGCATTCTTTTAAACTTACATTTTTTCAAGTTCCACCAATTCAACATATGCTTGCTAGGATTGTAATACACTATATAATTACTTTATTCATTTTACATATTTCAATTAAGTGTTACCTTTCCTATCATCAACATTTCCTTTTATTTTAAGCTAGGCATATTGAGGTATTAGGTACATATAACAAAATTCATCATTTTTAATGTATGGATCAGTGACTTTTGGCAACTGTAGGCAGTCATGTAACACCACCATAATCAAGACACAAACTCTTCCATCACTACCGAGAAATTTCCCAGTGCTACCCTTTTAAAGTTGTGCCTACACAGACCACCTTCCTTAACTGCTGGCAATCATTATTCTTTTCTTCATCTCTATAGCTTTTTCATTTTGAGAATGTTATGTAAATTAAATCAAATGAACTTTTAGGATTTTTTTTTTTTTCTAATTCAGTCTAATACCACGGAATTCATCCAACCAAGTTTTTGAGTATAGTAATAGTTTGTTCTTTCTATGGGTGACCTGAGATTTTAATCAGAAAAGAAGCTTGAACCATGATGTAATTGAAGTCCTGGGTAGCACCTGAATGGAATGTTATTTTATTTTTAACTTTTCATAGCTATCTTATAAATTATGAAGTATACATCTTACATTTAAAATATAACATACAAATCTTCAATGTTCTAGTAACCAAAGATTTAGCACATATCCAGACCTGTACACATCCCATAATTTATGACAATTTTTTTTTTAAGGCGCTTACTTGGTCGGAAAACCAAATTAGGTCTTATAAAAACAGCAGCTGCTTTTTAAAAGCCACGCTTCATGAGGTCTAAAGTAATTCCCCTGGGACCATGCAAATGCATATGGCCAGGAGGAAGATCAGCCTGTATTTAATATTTATATTGGATGCCAGTTCACATTATCATTGATTCTTGTGAAAACTGACACAAAAATTCTAATTCTAAAAATTCTTGGCTTTTTTGATAGCTGCCATGAATTTCATTCTTAAAAACAGTAATGTTCTGAAAATAAGCTATCAGTCAAAAAGAAAATCTATACATAAACTCAAAGACTCCTAAAATAAGTCATTGCAGTTCATTGGATGTCTTCAGGGCCAGGTATTTCTGCCACAAGAACAATTTGAGTAAGTGTTAGAAGTCTTTCTGCTTTGAAGCAGTGACCTGCACCAAGAAAACCTCTGGGTTTGCTGCTCAAAATATGAGAGGAGCCCAGTTTTACACAGTGTGGTAAACAGCATAGAAGAAGGTCCCAAATAATCCCCTCATCATTATACCAAGGGTGTTGGGCCTTGCTATGATTTGAATGTTCCCTCCAAAATTCATGTTATTTAATTGTCATTGTAATAGTAGTAAGAGCTGGGACCTCTAAGGAGTAATCAGGCCATGAGGGTTCTGCCCTTCTTAATGAATTAATTCTGTTCTTTTAGGAGTGGGTTTGCTATAAAAGGGCAAGTTTGATTTCTCTCTCTGTCTCCCCCCTCTCTCTCCCCCAGACTCCTTCTGCCATGTTATGAGGCCCCCACAAGATACTGGCTCCTTGATCTTGAATTTCTCATCCTCTAGAACTGTGAGAAAATAAATTTCTGTTCACTAAAATTTACCCAATCTGTAGTATTTTTTTAATAACAGCACAAAAAGGACTCAGGCCATATGGCTAACAGCATAAGGCATAAGGCAGAATTTATGGCATGTGATTTCAGAGAATAGGGCAAAAAAGACTGAAGCTTCTGACTGGGGACTCTCTTATTCCCTCCCTCACCCTCCTCCCGCCCTGTCATCAGTCACCCTGTTGGGAGCTAGCACAGGCATCCTGAGTACATTCAGAAAGCCTATGCAGATGCCTATGTGGCAAGGAACTGAGGTCTCTGGCCAAAAGCCAGTGAAAACCAGAAGCCTGCCCACAGCCACGTGAGTGAACTTGGAGGACGCCCTTAAGACCTCATTGACCACTTGAACACTACTTTAGGACAGACCCTGAGCCAGACCCATCAGGCTAGTTGCTCCCAGATTCTTGACCCACAGGAACTATGATGTCATAAATGTAGTTTTAAGCTTCTAAATTCAGGAGTATTTAATTATGTAGCAATAGATAACTGGTGCATTATTAATATGTAGTTCATGTAGATTTTTATGCAAGTGGAATACCCCCACAGCAACACCATAAGATGTGGGAGTGACTTTGGAAATGTCAGTGGGTAGAAGCTGAAACAAACTATAAGGATTCTGAGGAAAGATATGATGAAAGCTTTAGCTTGAAGAGGTGCTACTGAGAGCTTAATAGAAAGTGAGAAAATTATTATCAGAAACTACAAAAAAGGAGACTCATGTTAATGAGTAGTAGAACATTCAGCACAGGAATTCATAGGAACGTGGAAGGTTAAAAATATACCTAAAGGACTAGGTGACATAGCCAAAAAGCTTTCCAGCCATAATGTTGAACGTCTGCTTTTTGTTCTTCTTGCCGCTTATAATAAAATATGAGAGTAATAAGTAAAAGTCGTGGCTGTTAAACATAGCTGAGACTTACTCCGTATTGAAGATTTACATTCTTTTTAAATGGCTAACAATGCTGTTAAAAAATTGTCTCCGGTCAAAGATCATTTCCAGAGTTCTCACAAGAAAGCATGATCTGAAAATGAAGCTAAAGGTGCAACTGTGAAACTCTTTAAAACCTCAGAAATATCAAAGACGTTGCCAGTAAGTACTGTTCAGTCAGATACATGGCTATCTAATGAGTCAAGAGTGTGGCTAAAATATTTTATCAACAACAGAAATTGAAATTAGTGTAATACTGTTAACAGTTTACATGAAAGCCCAGGAAAACTTTTTGACTATTAATGTCTTTATCCTATAAAATATTCATCTTATGTTTAATTTTTAGTAAATAACATAATATACCTCTGCACATATAGCTGTGAACACAAAATCTAGAATTCAACCAATTCTTACTGCATTTTCAAGTAACACATTGGACTCTTTCTGGGTTTGTTTTAAAAACCGGTAACTTGTCTCTTTTCATCTTTTATCTCTCTGGCTTTAACCCTATTCACAGTAATTTTGCCATTTTGTTCTCAAAAAAATTATCTCAATAATATCATTTATCCACTCAAAATCCTGTAATTATCCCCAATACACTCAGAGTAAAATCCAAATTTGTAAAAATGGCCTAAAGTCTCTACATCATATAGTCTTGCTACTTCCTGATCTCATCACCTATTGTTATTTTACACCCAAAGGAGAACATGTTCAATGGGAAATTTCACAGGGACATTGAAGAGAAGTAAGAAAATAATCAGAATAATAAAATTAAATAATAAGAGACATAAAAGGATCAAGGAGAGTATGTTCAAAGAGAAGGTAGGCAAAGGAGATCCCAAAATATTTAGTTTATATACCTCCTATTGAGTAGTCCCGTCTCTCAACCTGCAACCCATTTGTAAGCATATTTATTAAATTTTCTATCTGGTGTTTAGTGTATACTTCTAAAATATAAATGGACAACCAAGGATAGCCAGACACTTGAGAAAAGTCTCCACCAGTAAAGGCAGACACTAAAATAATACTGCTACTAATAAAACATAAGACAAACAGAAACAGAAAAACCTTAAGAAAAAAAATTATATTTTAAGAGCATTAAGAGATGCTATATTTAAGTATTGAATATAGGATTATATGCAAAATGAAAAATAATTGAGAAAGAAAAAATTCCTAGATATTCAAATATGCTATTTCAGGTTGAAAGAAAATTAATAGAAGAATTAGATGATTTTTAAAAATTCCCTCAAATGATAAACAGATGAAAAATAAGAGAGAAAAGATTTAAAAAATTAGACTATCTGGCCAGAAGATGCACATGTGAGAGGGAATCTGAGAAAGGAAAATTAATAAAAGTAAAAATAGAAGAGGAGGAATTATAAAATAAGCCCTGGAGAAATATTTTCCAATAATATACAATCTCAATTCAAAGGGTCAATCTGGTACTCTGCACCAGCTTAAAAAATGACCTCCCTCAAATATCCTCATGAAATATCAGAAAGTAAGAAATATGATTAAAAACAAAACCTTCAAATTGTGAGAAAACACAAATGATAGAAATCTAGATAGTATAAAATAGGAGCTCTGAGGATGATTACGGACAGTGAAGCAGGACTTTGGAATTCTGAAGGAAAAAGTACAACATATTAACTTTCTTGAACCAATTTTAGGAACCTATTGGAGAATTAGCTTAAATGTCACATGTGAAACAAAATAACCTGAGAAATCATAAGACATGGGATTTAGGAACTTAGAAATCTGAACTCAGAGAGGAGGGAAAATCCTAGGACAATAGCTGTGGAGTGGACTATGAGATTGAATGAGAAAGAGGCCAGAGAGATGGGGGAGAAATATTTCTTAGAAAAATTAGAAACTGGTCATTGATTTCATCTGTTTTGAATGTCAAAAAAATGTATTGATAAGTATTTGAAATGTGGATAAACAACCATATTTTCTTTTGCTAACAAAAGAAATGATAAATGAAATGACTTTTAACTATGGGGAAAATTTGATGAAAGTTTATAAGGAAGGAAATACTACTTTACTCAGAAGTGATAAAAGAAAAACTTCAGCACATTTGAATTATAATGAGTTTAAGATTTAAAACTCTTTAACAAAGTTTGAGCCTTCAGCTATGATTCCTGAATGGGGCATCACCAGACCTCAAGAGGCCAGCTTTCAGCTGGAAGGGTCAAGAGGGGAAACTTGTAAAAAGTGACTGTAGAACCAAGACAAAACAATTTTGTTTGGTTAGAGTGGAAAATTCCTAGAATTGGTGGTTTCTGATTGGTACAGTTTCTAGTTTTAATTTACTATTTACATTGGGCTTTGCTTTGTTCACATAGCATTTTACAACGCCAGAGTGGCTCTAGTATAATGACCTTCCAACTAGAATTTATTTTGTAACAGAAGTTAAAAACAGTGACATAGTTATAATAACATAAATACTGATAATGATTTAAACTGAAATCATATGAAATCACGGCGTTGGTGGGATAGCAGGGAAAGTTGGGAAAGTGTTGTGGTTTGAGAGCAAAATTTTTAATTGCCATAAAAGAAGTCAAAAGCTGATGACTTAAATTAAAACACTAAGTAACAGTAAGTACGAATAAATATCTGTGACTACATAGATAAATATCAGACTGTAACTAAAAACATTGAAGATATTTTCCTTTAGGAAGAAGTCAAAAATTAAAGTCGGTGGGATAAAAGAGAATTCTCAATTTATTGGCTTTTTAGTGTTCTTTGACGGTTTAGCTACTCACATTTTTTAAGCTGGTAAAAAACATAAAATTCATTTTAAAAAATCTTTTGAAGATTAAGCAAAAAGAATTCTAAGGTACTGAATAATACACCTTTGCAAAAAATTGTTGCTACTATGTTAAAACAATTACAAAAGAAGTTTCAAAAAAGTCCATTTTTATTGCAGTATCTATTAAAGTATATACTCTATTTTTCTGCTGTTTTATTGAATGCTCAATGGATATGAAATTGTATACTTTCTTGTGAATAATTTAGGAGCTAACTTGACTTTAGTATCTCTTAATGACGAAATAAATGTAAAAATTTTAAGCTGCTATAATTACATTATCAAAGGGTGATAATATAACTACAACAGTTCATCTAATTTAGAAACGCCCTTTTAACATCAAGATTAAATATAAATGACTCAGATAGTGAATAAAACTAATAAAAACACAGGATGAAAATTGGCTTAGTGTTACAGATTCAAGTTTGTGTTTCTTGAAAATAATTAATACTTTAAGATACTTTTTGTGAAACTGGTGACTAATTGTGCATTTGTATTAGTATTTTAAGAAGACTTTTGAGGAAAGGAAAATAGAAACAGTTCCCAAATCATCTATAGTTTTGTTTTGGATTTTTTTTTGTTTTAAGATTTTTGAGTAGAATAAAAGCGAACATTAAAGTCTATTTTACATCTCTCAGTGAATCATTAAAAAGAAATTTACTATGATTTAAAATATATAAAACACTATGAAGAGAATCAGATTAAGCCACATATATTTTGGCTTCTTCACATTTAATAATTTTTAAATGTGGACATGTTCCGTGTTATTCAGTTTAAAATGAGAATATGTGTAATTTCCTGGAAGGACAAACTTTAGGCCTGATAGCCACTTGAGAAAGAGAAATATTCCCGTGATATCTACCATCTCCTACTAAGTGCAAAAGAATTTGCTGAGATTGTTACCAGTTACTTTTACCTCCTGGGCAGATGGACACATATCTAGAGTTTTTAAAAGTGCTAGAAGAGTCCAAAAGATGCATAAAAACTTTATGAGAAAAGCTAAGCCAGTTTATCAAAGTGCGTGATGAAAGTACCACTCTAGGCAGATGGCACTGTTGGAAGCTCACTCACTCTGGGGGACAAAATTGAAGGCCTGGATGTTTGATATGGTGTGCTCTAATTGGGAGAACTCTGTTGCATTTTTTGCTTTGTATATTCCTCTGTGTGTTGAGCTACATTCTTTGTCTCCTTTGCTGTTGTCTTTATGTAAATCACAATCACACTCTTTCTACCACGTAGATTAGTGACTGACAAAAGTAGAATTAATGCAGTGTTCTAGGACCTCTGGGTCAAAGTGAGTGGACCTAGATGTTAGGAACAGAAGCTTGCCAGGATGGCAGACACATCACAGTTGTTCCAGGATACAAGGTGTCTTAATCTGCTGACGCTGCCCCAACAAATTCCATAGACTAGGTGCCATAAACAATAAAAATGTATTTCCCAAATTCTGGAGACTGGGAAATCTAAGATCAAGGTGCTGGCCTATTCAGTTCCCACTGAGGGGCTCTCTGCCTGGCTTGTAGACAGCCTTCTTCTCACTATGTCCTCACGTGGCCTTTCCTTGGTGCACAAGGAATCACTCTCTTCTTCTTATATGACCACCAATTCTATCAGATTAGAACTTTCACCTTTATGACTTCATTTAATCTTAGTTACCTCTTAAAAGTCCTATCTCTAAGTCATATTGTAAGTTAAAGCTTCAACATAAGAATTTTGGGCAACACCAGGGTCTATAGCACAATCCTTTGAGTTCATTACTGAAAAAAAGGGCACAATCTCAAGTGGCAGCCATACATTCCCATGGATAGGATGAAGTAGATTGCCAGCCAAAGAAGAACGAAAACATCAGAACTGTGGACCAAACTATTTGAGGAAGACACACATGGAGTGGTAATATTGACAATGGTGGAATGCTCCATGACCACTTAGAGTTCCCAACAGTTTGGTAATTGGCAGTCAGCAACTTTCCAGGAAGAAGCAGAGATGTCGACATTTTAAATGTGGAATGGATTCGGAGTGTCGTAGGAATTTGTTACAATGTGACTATACGAACTCCTATAGGAGTGTTCAGTAATACAGGAACTATAAAAGATGGAAAACAAAGAGATAAATAAAACTTTAGATGTGGGAGGGAGTTATAATGATAATAAAGTTAAGAAAAAAACACCATGTTCTTTTTTTCTTTCCTTAAAATGATGTAGTAAAGAAGAAATCTATTTACAAATTAATGTTTGAAAATCTGTGTTCTTAATAACTGCCCCCTTCTTTGGGCATTATTGATTCTACACTTTGTGATTTGTGCAATCTAATAATATTTTAGTGATGTATATAGCAAAAAATTCAGATGTACATGAAACTCCTGAACAAAACAATAAAATTATTTAACTGAGAAATGAAACATCATTTGAAAAATGTATAAAAGGCTATCCATTTCTTCTTGAAAGACAAATGAGTATCATATGGCTGAGCATATATAGAGTTCTGAGTATAAATGTTTTAGTTAAGCATGCAATTTTTTTTCATTTCCAGAGTACCTTGATTTTTGAAGTTGACCTGTATGTTTTAATAATTACTTATCACAGATATAATTTCATTCAGGGGAAGATAAACTTCTTCTGAGGTATAAGAGGGAAGGAGCTGGTGCTGTACACACACAGAGATAAAATAATTATAAGAATATGTATAAGAAATGAGTTTCACAAAAGGAAACCACAGGCAATGAAAGGAGAATTAGACAGACACACACGAATAGCAAGAACCAATATTCTTGTGGTAGGCTGTGTCTAAAGTGACACCCAGTAATGCCCACATCTTGGTATTTATAGCCTCATATAATTCTCTCTCCTTGAATAACTTTCTTCTAACCAACAGAATGCCTCAATGTTTAGGAAAATGTCACTTAGACATTAGATTACAAGAGACTGACTTCTGCTTGCTAGCACACATTCACCCGTGCTGGCTCTCACAGAAAAAGTTCTTGTTTGGGGAAGTCCATGTGACAAGAAACTGCAGGTCGTATAAGGCCTTCAGCCAGTTTGAAACTGATGGCCTCAGTCCAAGTACTCAAAGGGGAACCAAAACCCACCCAAAACTATGTAAATGAACTTGGAAGTGACTCCTCACCCTGCTGAGTCTTCAGACGAGACCCCATCCCTTGATAACACCTTGATTGCAACCTAATGATAGACACTGAAGTGGAGGACCCAGCTCAGCTGTCACTGGATTCCTGACTCACAGAAGTGTGAGGTAAGGCATCTGCGTTATTCTAAGCCAGCCAGTTTGTGGTATTCTGTTACATAGCAATAGATAATTAATAAAATACCTCTCTCAACTAATGATAGAGCAAAGTAAAAATTCAGTAAGAATATAGAAAGGATAAACAATACAGTATAAAAGGTATATTTCACGGATAGTGTATTTTTATGTGTCAACTTGACCTGGCTACAGTTCTCAGTCATTCAATCAAACACTAGTATACTATAGGTATTGCTGTGAAGGTGCTTTGTTAAAGTGATTAAAGTCCATGATCGGTTGACTTTAAATAAGGAAGATTATCCTATATATTCTGTATGACCCAAATCAATCCATTGAAAAGCCTTAAGGGTAGACTTGAGGCTTTCTTGAAGAAGATATTCTGCCTGTGGATAGCAGCTTTCATTTGTGCATAAGAATCTCAGCCTGCCTTTCTAGACAGCCTGTCCTATAGTTTTGGACTTGCCCAGCCATCCCACACAATCATGTAAATTAATTCTCTACATTAAATCTCTTAATCTATATCACCCACTAGCAGTGTTTCTCTGGCAGAATGTTGACTGATTCAAATTTTGGTACTGGAAGTAGTTCTCAAAGAACAGAATCTTAAGGATCAGTTTTCTAGCTTATTTCCAGGTTTTCTGAAATTGGCTTTCTGATATAGTTATATTTATAGGCATTAATGACTCTATTTCTGGTAGTAAAGGCAGCATTGATAGGCCATGGCATGATCTAATAACAGAGATATGCAAAATGTCACCATCACTTATTCCTAATCAAATGTCTATCGAAGGCAAAGTTCTGGATGACTATACATTTGATAACTTTCAACATTTTATTCTAATTAAGGAGTATAATGGAATTGGTTGGTAACTCATAACTGCTCTGGTGAAAGTGGATAAAGAAAAGTATGGCCTCAGGGCTTCCAATTCCCAGCTTAAGCTCTGCATTAATTACATGAAATCTTCTATATGTGCTTCTAAAGAAACTTATATTATTTCCGGTAGCCACAGAGACAAGATTGAAAACCAAAACCACAGTCATCCTGCAAATGGTTGATAGAGGTACTTACTAAACCTTTTTTATTAATAATAGTAATATTGGTGAAAATTAATATCAACAATAGAAACTTTACTTTCCTTGTAGATGAAAAATTTACCAAATCTCTAAAAACTAATAGTAATTAAATGTTTACATATGAGTATATGTAGGATTCAATTAAACCAGTGTTCAAAGGAAACTTCATAACATCAAAGACATACATTAATAAAAAAATTATAAATTAAAATAATGTACAATATAACAAAAATAATAAAAAATAAAAGGAATGCAGGAAGTAATATGGATATAAACAGGAATTAATAAGTTATAACAAAATATGGTAGAACTAAATAAAAGCTAGTTTTTTGAGAAAATTAAAGTGGTATAATTTAAAGAAAGCTCACAATTACACAAATAACATATGACACAAATGCAGAGTTACCACTGAAACAATGAAAATTTTAAAAATATATGAGCAATTAATTTGTATAATTTTAATATTACTTTAAAATAAATTTGATAAAAATAAATGCCATGGATAGTTCTATAAAAGCACGTATTTTACCCAAACTGATAGAGAAATTGATATTCTAAATAAAACTATTTCTATAGAAGATGCATAAGAAACTGTCAGTGCTTTCTTGAAAAAGAAGTAACAGCTCAGAATGGTCTCGCATCTGCATGAAAAATGTACTAAATATTCAAAGATCAAATAACCAAACTCAAGGCTCCTTAACCTTTCCAGGGCACAAAAAATAAGAAAGAAAAGTTACAAATTATTTTTGTAAGTATCAATGACATTGGCATAAATCCCAATAAATGTGATATAAAAAGAAAAAGTATAAGACCAATTCTATTTTTGAATATTCTCTAAAAGCTTCAATAGAATATAAGCAAATAGAATAAAACAGCACATTTAAAGAAATGTCACATGTCTCTCTAAGTTATGGTAGTCACATAAATCCCCTTTTCAAAACAAAACCATACTGCTCCAAAAGAAAGGAAAAATAAAATAGCTATAGTTCAAAATTAGACTTATATACATAGAGTCAACAGAATTTCATCAAAAGTATCAAAACATTTAAATGAGTAAACTGTTTCAGTAACTTGTGTGGAAATTGTGGATATTTATATTGAAAGAAAAATGAACTCTGGTACTTACCTCACAATATATACAAAAAATTAAACAAAAATGAATAATGGGTCAATGTGTATGAACTAAAATCACAAAAGCATAGAAGAAAATATTTGCAACATTGATATAGAAAAATAATCCTTAGTTGTAACATGCAAAAAGAAGTAAATAAAATCAATATGAATTAGAACTTATAAAAATTAATTTTTTCTTCAAATACATGATTTATATGAGAGACTAGGAGAAAATATTTGTGATGCACATGACTAGTAAAGGGCTTATAGTAAGAATATTAGTTTCCCTGATCATCACCTAAGTGCACATTTGGGAATAACACCAATTGGGTATCGGACAGAGGTGGGGCTGGGGGGAGGGGATGGGTGTATACCTACATGATGAGTAGGAAGTGCACTGTCTGGGGAATGGACACTATTGAAGCTCTGACTCAGGCGGATGGGCGGGGCATGGGCAATATATATAACCTGAACTTTTGTACCCCCATAAAAAGCTGAAATAAAAAAAAAAAAAGAAAAAAAAACAATATTGAAAGAATACTTACAACTCAATAACAAGAAGATAAATAACTTGTTTAGATAATTAATAAAAAACATGAACAAATATTTCCCAAAATAAAGTATTCAAAGGCCAGTAATCACATGACAAAATATTCAGCATTTTTAGTCATCAGGGAAATGCAAGTAAAAACCCAATTGAGATGCCAAATTAAAATGGGTAAAAATAAAAATGAGACAATACCAAGTGTTGGTGAGGATAAAGAGCAACTGCAACTCTCACACATAATCTCTGTGGGAAACTTTTTGTCAGTTGCTCACAAATATAAGCATATATTTACCATGCACATAGTCAGTTCATCCAAAGGAAATGAAAATGTGTGTACACAAAGAATTGTACACGAATGTTCATAGTAGATTTATTCAATATAGCCCCACACCCTATATAAACCAAATGCCCATGGATATGAGAATTGATAACACAGTATAGTTTATCTATAACAAATGGAATATTAATCATAAAAAAGGAAATAGCTTTGGATAAATACAGCAGCATCTACTAAAACAGTATTATGCTGAATGACAGTAGTGTGTATTCTGTATTTTTCCATCACATAAAATTCTAGACATTTCAAACTGTACTCTAGTAGCAGAAAGAAATCAGTGTTTTCCTCAGGCCAGGAATGGGTAGAAGCATGATTGCAAAGGCTCATAAAAAATCTTTTAGGGTTCATGGCAAATTTTCTATCTGGATTGTGGCAGTGGATATATGGGTTTATGCATTTATTGAAAATCATCAAATAATATGGTATAAAAACAGTTTATTGCATGGAAATTATACCTCCATAAAGTATATTAAAAATAAAATGCAAAAGGAGTCACTCTTACTTCTATTCCTTGGTTTCCAGAACTGCATATTCTGATAATAAGGGAGAGAGCAACATCTATTTGTTTCAGGCTCAAAACATATACTAGATCCTATAAGATCTGACTGTAGAATGTTTTCTCTTGTCTCTGTATACCACAACTAATTTTTGGTAATGCAAACCACCATTATGTTGTTTCATCAGGAAAGTTGAATCCATAGGCAGAAGTCCAATGCTGGCCTTGTTTTGGTGTAAAATGTATATTTTTTCAAAAGCAATTTTGTAGTGCATAGTAAGAGAGTATGTAAGTCATCCCATGAGTCAACAGATTGTGATGCTGCCAGCAACACTTTGGGCAGGAAAACCAAATCCATTCCCTGAATGCTTGTCTATTTCAGTGAAAATAAATTGTTGTTTCTCTATAATGGAAGGATTCCAATGTAATCAACCTGACACCAGATGGATAGCTGCTTCCCCCAAGAGAATAATATAAGAGACTCAGCATTGGTTTATACTGTTGTTGGAAGGGCACCATTTAGCACTGTTGATGGCCAAACCAGTCATAGGAGTAATCCATATTCTTCAGTTTAAGCACAGCTTCCATCCCTACCCTATGTCTACTTGGTATATGGGTCCCTTGAGCAAATACAGGGTGACTGGGGAAGGAGGCTTGCTAGCCATCCAGGGAAAATCATATTAACCACCTGACACTCCTCTGCAGTGCATATCTTTGGATGAGCATTCACACAGGGAATAGATATTGTCACCATGTTTGCTCATTTTGAGAGTTTCATCTACATAACTTTTCTCCAGAGGTTTTTGTCATATATATATTGATTGTTCCTTTTGTGCACTTAGTTATCCATTAAAATTTTTGGCTACTGCCTATAACTTAGAGTAGGTCCAAATTCCTGGTCATATTTCATTGCAGGCAATGTGGACAAACAATAATACTGCTTGATGTTTTGCCCACTGGAAACATTTCCTGTGGCTGATTTTTTACAGAGACACTCTTGATTGGGACTGTAATAGTATCAGAGGGAGCAACTAACAGGAGAATGCAATTGGAGGTAAGAATGGTTACAAAGGTAAAGATATCTCTATTTGCCATAGAGATAATAATGTTATTGTGTATCTGGAGAACTTAATAAACAATGGAGAAAGTACTGAAAACTATAGCACGATATAAAATTAGCACACCTGGCCAGATACGGTGGCTCACGCCTA
The DNA here is from genome assembly GCF_041146395.1 of Eulemur rufifrons. Classification (NCBI taxonomy): domain Eukaryota; kingdom Metazoa; phylum Chordata; class Mammalia; order Primates; family Lemuridae; genus Eulemur; species Eulemur rufifrons. The sequence goes on from NC_090999.1 coordinate 19,829,254, forward strand.
TAATCCTAGCACTCTGGAGCAGCCGAGGAGGGAGAATTGCTTGAGGTCAGGAGTTCGAGATCAGCCTGACCAAAAGTGAGACCCTGTCTCTACTAAAAGTAGAAAACATCAGCAGGGCATAGTGGCAAGTGCCTATAGTCCCAGCTACTCATGTGGGAGGCTGAGGCAGGAGGATTGCTTGAGCACAGGAATTTGAGGTTGATGTGAGCTAGGCTGACTCCACAGCACTCTATCCCAGGCAACAAAGTGAGACTCTGTTTCAAAAAAAAAAAAAAAATTAGCATACAGAACTCAACAGTATACCCAAATAAATATTATATAACCAATTAAATATATAATAAAAGATCACACTTACAATAGCAGCTAAAAAATTAAAATACGTGAGAAAAAATTTAACAAAAAAAGTACAGAAATGTGTAAGATGTCGTTAGATACATGTAACTAACTCAGGCCAATGACTATGGCAGATGTCACAAGAGTTGCCTCCAGGGCAAAGAAGAAATTCTTAATTTCTGGTGTACTTATCTTTGTAATCTCTTAATGCATTGTCATTTCTGAGAGAAAAGGTGCAATTAATAGTGTGGAATTGAAAAACCATTTGAATTGTAAAGCATTATCTACCATTTTGTTATATGTTCACAGGCCATAATGTCTGGACCCATCCTGTCCAATAGAATTTTTTGCAATGATAGAATTGTACTATTCTGCACCATCCAATAGTGGCTTATGGATTATGTGGCTATTGAGCACTTGAAATGTGGCTAATGTGACTGAGGAACTGAATTTCTTATTTAATTTAATTTGACTTAATTTATATAATTTAAAATCAAATGTAAATAGCCATATGTGACTAGTGGCTACCATATAGGATAGTGCAGTGCTGGATTGATGATATAAACCAACTGGTATTGCAGTGATATTAAAAACATAATGATTATTTTCCTCTCCCTACCTCATTCTAATGTAAATAACCCTTTCATATACTTTTTGGCAAGTATAATTCTTTGGAAAGCAAAATATTGATGGGGAAACTACTGTAGAGAGAGAGTAGAGATTAGCGTGTGTTCTAAATATGTTGCTTGTAATCTTCTATGTTGTAGTATATTGCAAAAATGGATACAAATCTTTGCAGCAACTCACATCAAGTAACGGAGTTTGGCTTCTTTCCCCCCACGATGACTCTGGTCTTAAGCATGTGATTTGCCTTGTCCAATGGGATGTTAGTAAACATAGTGTAACCAAATCTTAAGAAGAGCTTGTCCAATGGGTCTTGTCCCTTTACTAGTCTTGGAACTATTCAACTATGCAGCAGGTTCACTCTGTACTGGTTACCAATTTGGCTGAGTCTGTTGAGACAGAACATCCATACAAGTTAGGTAAAGCAAAGTTATTACTTATAAATAGGCCACAAAAAAAACAACAGAATCCTAGGATTTATGGTGAGCCAATTCCCCAAGTCTCGAGAAAACTGCCTGGTGTAGATGAGTCTTATCTATTCATGATCCATTTGCACAACAGCTGAGGGAGCCTGGAAAGCAGCCTGCCCTGGATTTCTTATCCCTGGACAATGTCACTGCTGAGCTAAAGCATTGAAAGACATCCTATTTCTAGGGGGACATTGTAACAGAGCCAGGTTGCTCCAGCCAGCTTCCCCTTATCTCGAGATGTTGCACTCCCAGCACATTTTACAGTTAATCTTGAGAAATACAAATGAGAAAATTGGGAGACCTGAGTTGATCCAAGGGCATCCAGAGAAATTTTCTGTATTCAGTTACCATGAAAACCACTCTGTGATAGCCTGATGGAGGATCAGAGACCACATGGGGTAAGATCCCGGTTATCTTAGCAGTCCCAGACAAGACCATCACAATTCATCCAGTCCTAGCTGACACAACATCTGACTGTTCACAAGTAAATTAGCCAAGGTCAGTTGAGGTAGCCCAGAATAACCATCAAACTTATTCCAGAACAAATTTCCAAGCCATGAAATTTGTGAGCTAAGTAAATTATTGTTACTTAAGCTTCTAAGTTTTGGGGTGATCAGTTATGCAGCAAAAGTAACTAATACAAATGCTTTATTAACTCTCTGATTCTTTAAAAATAAAAGATTTCATTCCTTTCTCTTGCCTAATGACTCTGGCAAGGATTTCCAATACTATGTTGAATGAAAATGATAATAGTAGGCATCTTTGTCTTGTGTCAGTTCTTAGAGGAAAAGCTTTCAACTTTTCCCCATTCGGTATCATATTGACTGTGGATTTATGATATATGGCCTTAATTGAGTGGAAGTATGTTCCTCCTATACCTAACTTTTTGATAGTTTTTATCATGAAGGGATGTTGAATTATGTTGAATGGTTTTTTGTCATCTATTGAGATGATCGTATAATTTCTGTCCTTCATTCTGTCTACATGATATATTTATTAATTCACATATATTGAATCAGCCTTGGATTCCAGGGATAAATCTCACTTGATAATGGTGAATGATCTTTCTAATGTGCTGCTACATTTGGTTTGCTAGTATTTTGTTGAGGATTTTTGAATCTGAGTTTAGTAGGGATATTGTTCTGTAGTTTTTACTTTTTACTATGCCCTTGTCTGGTTTTGGTATCAGGGTAATTCTGGCCTTAGAAAATGAGTTTAGAAGAATTCTTTCCTTTTAAATCTTGGAGAGTTTGAAAAGAATTTGCATTATTCTTTAAATGTTTGGTAGAATTCTATAGTGAAGTCATCAGGTCCTGGGCTTTTTATTTTTAATGGGAGAATTTTTATTACAGATTAAATCTCATTAATCATAATTGGTCTGTTCAGGTTTTCCATTTATTCTTTGGAAGGTTGTATGTGTCGATAAATTTATCCATTTCTGTTGGGTTTTATATTATACTGACATATAATTGTTTGTAATAATCTCTAGTGATCTTTTTTATTTCTGTGGTATCAGTTGTAATGTTGCTTTGTATAAAAGAAAAAATAGACAAATGGAATTATCAAACTAAAAAGTTCTTCTCAGCAAAGGAAACAGTCAACAGAGCGGAAGGACAACCTGCAAAATAGGAGAAAACACTTGCAAACTGTTTATCCAACAATGGGATTAATATACAGAAGAAAGTCAACTCTATTGCAACAAAACAAATAATCTGATTAAAAGATAGGAAGCTGAGCTGAACAGACATCTCCCAAAAGAAGACATACAAGGGACCCACAGGTATATGAAGAAATACTCAAAGTCACTAATCATCAGGGAAATGCAAATCAAAACCACAATGAGATATCATTTTGCCTTAGTTAGAATGACTATTATCAAAAAGACAAAAATTAACAGACTCTGGGAAAGATGAAAGGGGAACTCTTATATACTGTTGGTGAGAATGTAAATTAGTTAAGCCATTGTGAAAAACAGTATCGAGGTGTCTCAAAAAACTAAAAATAAAACTACTGTAGTATGCAGAAATCCCACTACTGAGTATATATCCAATGAAAGGGAAATCAGTATGTCAATGTGATATCTGTACTCCCATATTTATTGCAGCACTATTTACAATAGCAAGATATGGAATCAAGCTAAGTGTCCATCAACGGATGAATGGATAAAGAAAATGTGGTGTATATACACAATGGAATATGAGTTAGCCATATAAAAGAACAAAATTCGGTCATTCACAATGTAGGTGAACTTGGAGGACATTATGCTCAGTGCAATAAGTTGGCCACAGGGAACAAAAAAACCCCACATGTTTTCTCTAAAAATGTTAGAAGCTGAAGAAGTTGATTTCATAGAAGTAGCAAGTAGTATAGTGGTTACTAGAGGTGAAGAAGGCTAGTGGGGAGAGAGAGATAGCCAAAGATTTATCAATGAATATAGAAGTACAGCTAGATAGGGGGAATAAGTTCTAGTGTTCTACAGTACTATAGAATGGTAATAATTAAAAATAATTTACTGTATATTTTCAAATAGCTAGAAGAATGGATTTTAAATGTTGCCAACGCAAAGAAATGGTGATGAATATGCTAATTAACCTTATTTGATGGTTACACATTGTATAAATGTACTGAAATATCACATTGTACCCCATAAATATGTACAATCATTATATATCAATTAAAATTAAGTATAAGTGTCCAAAAGGATGATTTCATACACTTATTGGTGAATTAATGGAACTTCTTATGCCCTGAAGTAAATTACCCTCATTGTTGTATGAGCTAAGCTGCATTTCCTGATATAACATCTACTCCCTCCAGATTCTGAAAAACTTTTAGGTTGAGAATGAGCAGTTAAGAAAATGGAGCAAGTGGGGAAGGGAAATCATGGTTGCTGATCTTTAACATAAGAAGTTTTGATCATTGAATACATATACTCACATTGGAAAAAATAAGTTAATATTTTTTATATTAATTCCTTTGGACTTTATCTGGACATAAATTCACAAGGGTATTTCATCTTCAAATTTTAATTAGACTAAAAATTTGAAAATGAAAAGTGGTTAATATTTAAAATGTTTTCAGTGGTATATTATTATTGGCATTATCTGTTCATTGCAAAATAATAATGTTGTAAGTTAATCTCCTTACAAGCTACTGGTATGCTATTTTAGACATACTACGGGAAGGAGAGTTGAATATAGAGTAAATTCTTAGCTCAGTGTGGTGGCGTGCCTGTAGTCCCAGCTGAGTAGACGGGAGGATTGCTTGAGCCAAGCGTTGGAGGCTGTAGTGGGCTCTGATTGCACCTGTGAGTAGAATACTCCAGCCTAAGCAACATAACCAAATCCTATCACAAAAAAGAGTAAATTCTTAGCCTTTGGACTTAATGTAATAATATACTTTTTCAACATATTTCAGAGCCTTCTGGGGATTTTCTGTATTTCCCATCAGGGATCCAAAAATCAACCCACAGGAGCAATGGCCAGTAGCAGGAGAAAAGCGTCAGGATGATGGGGGCTGCCTTTCTTCATGAGTGCTCATCTCATGGGGTGGCCTGCTTAGGACTGCGTATGACTGGTAACTAATCTACCTAGTGTGGGGATTGAGTTAAAGGTATATCATCACATTTTTTGGCCTACAATTTAGCCATTATCGCAATAAATTTAATTTTTTTGACCTTCATATCATATTTAATTACCATATTCCCTATTCATTTCAGAACTTAGGTGGTGTGTTAATTATGTTAAGCTAAGACCAAACACACACACACAAATACACACACAATCACCTACACTACATATTTAATACAAGGTAGCAAGTATAAGCTCTTTCTGTAACTCAGGGCTCATGATAACTAAGACGCCACAATCATGTAACTGCACCATCTGGAAATCAAAGTCTCTTCAATCACCGTGGTAAGTCAAGAAACAGCTTGAGAGTCAAGCACCTGAAGTGCCATGGTTCAACTTTAAAATTACACAGGGGATTTCCACTCACATTTTTCTCAGCCAGAATCATCACCTGGCCATTCCTAACTTCAAAGTGGTGGGAGAAGTTCACAGCATCTTTCCCAAGAGCTTCCTTCTTTAAAAGACCCTTTCCTTCATGCATCCTCTAAATTTTCCTAAATCTTCAAAGTATTTAGCAGTGACTGACTGCAGGAAGGGGTGTCTGTGGAAACAAGATAAAATAGAGTCGTCCTTTCTGTTTTCCACTGCTAGCAGCACCAATCAGCTCAAGCTGTAATACTTGCTGAGACCGGCTTCCAGTGTTCAACTGTGCTGCGCTGGTATCATGAGGATGGTGAATAATGAGGATTCTCCAGACTTCTGAATCTGCAACTTTGCAGATGTGAACTTTCTTGGGGTAACTAGCATGGTCTTGCCTGTACCCCAGTCAGTGACCAGGGAGAAAGGAACCCTAGGACTGACTCCATGAAGCCTGCCTTCATTTCACTATGGGAACTTTATAATCTTGTGATAGCGGCAAGTCGGGTGGAGGTGATACTTCCTCATGATATTTGCTCTCTGCCGACTTGCTGTACCCTCTGTCATCTTTCTGTGTCTCCTCTCCTATGCCCCGCCAGTTCTAGGTGTGCTTTGGAATCTAAGGCTCACGAAACTGCAAACGGAAAATGTATTTTTCTCTGTTAGAAATCACACTGCTTGAAACATTCACTCATCACAAAAAAAGAAAAACTGTCTCTTTTCCAGAACTCCTTTTTTATTACTGTCACTACCTCCACCTCAGATGAATTCTGAGGAATTTGGTATTTTCATTTTTCGCCTTTGCTATAGCTTGCATGAATTCTTGCACTGTTTTGTTTAGTTATCTGCTGACGCTGCTAAACCTCAAAAGACTAAGATTTCCTATCGTTGATACACGTATGAAACTCCATATATCTTCCTAAGCATAACATTAGAATAGAAATATTTTTAAAAACTGGAAATGGTTTCACTAGACTGTAAATCTATTTCATCTAAGTGTTTAAAATGATGACTGTGTGTCTCAGTGCATTGTCAGTGTAAGACTCAAACATATTCATTTTTAGGAAGTAGCAAAAATATATAAATTCTACTGCATATAAGGCATTCTGAATTCTGCATTTTTAATGTACAGTATTCATATTTATATTTTAAAATTACAAAACCATTACTGTAAGAAATCTTGAAATATATTTAATCAGTATGCATATCCGTAATTTTGCTGACAATAACTCAATAAATATATGTCTAAGATAATAGAAAAATGTATGACAGCCTTTACTTATTTATTTATGTAGGATTGGTACAATATTTTGAGGACCAGAATAGTATCATGTGAGTTAAAATATTACTTAAAAAATTAGAAAGGCTAAAGTGACAACAGGTAGAGTAGGAGGGAGAGGAGAGAAGAAGGAGAAGAGAAAGAAAGTGAGAGAAGAAACTAGAGACAGGGAGGGAGAAGAAAACAATATATATTGAAAGAGAAAAAATAGCTTTATTTTATTGCAGTACCCTGATCAAGGGATTGGATCCATTATCATCATTTTACCAGAGAGGTTTAGGGAAGTAATTCTGTTTGCTCCACTTGGTGTTTATTAAAGAGGAAAGAAAGTGATCACACACTACTGTCAGCAAAAATTTAATTGTAGTAAAGCAGTGAAGCTTATAAGCATTCATTTTCCTTGGCTAAATTGTCTTCAAACTTGTAAGGGAAATAATCTGAGAGTTTGGTGGAAAGTTTTTGAATGCTTATAAAATAGAGGCTATTTGATTTGTCACAGAGACAGTTCTCATTTTGAATATGATTGCATTTCTTTATGTTTTGATCAGTAAATCTTGAAACCAGCCCATGTTTCAAAGACCTGTAAAGCTGGGCTTTTGGTGACCATAAATCAGATATGTAGAGTATGGTTCTCATACCAGCATTGTCAGTTTGATTTAAAAATATCTGAAATGTGCTAGTCTACCTTTCCACGAAAATAGAAGATATAAAAAATTTTCATGACATCTCAACAGAAAAACAGAAAAGGACACATGCCTCCCTGTTTCCGATCCCTACTTCTGCTCCATGTCTTCACAGACACCCCCTACACAAACCCACAAACACACAACAACACACATCAACTCTAACACACACAGATGAAGGAATCCCTTGTTTTCTGGTTCAATCAAAATATTGACACAATAGACAACATAAGTAAGAAAAGTGACTCCTAATTTAGGTGATTTTTGTTAGCTAACAAACTGGGTAATCTAAGCTAATTTTCTAGGTAACTATATATGTTTCCTAAGACTGCTTTAAAAATAATACCACAAACAGGGGTCACTTAAAAAAACATAAATTTATTTATTTATAGTCTTGGACACTAGAAGTCCAAAATCAAGGTCTCAGGAGCATCATATGCCCTCTGAGACTTTGGGTAGAATTCTTCTCACCTCTTCCTAGTTTCTCATGGTGGTCATCGACCCTTGGTGTTCCTTAGGTAGCTTGTGGCTGCATCACTCCAAACTAACCTCTGCCCCCACACAGCATTTTTCTCTCATGTGATTGTTCATATCATCTTTCTTCTGTTCATGTTTTTCTTTTCATTTTTTTTTTTTTTTTATTAAGGACACCACTCATAATGGATTTAGGGCACACCCCGCTCCAGTGTGAACTTAAGTAATTGCATCTACAGCAACCCTATTTCCAAATAAGATCATAGTCTGAGGCTCTGGGGGCTTGGACTTCAACATATTTTGGGGAGGGGTACACAATCCATAACAGTAACTGAAGTTATTTCTTAAATAAAACTATTTCCATTTTAATTGTCATATCAGAAAAACCTTCTAAAATTTATTGGGAACTTTCAATCTTTCTTGGGTATATTTGTTTTATCTACTAGGAAAAATAATACAGATTTAATAATTTTTTTAAATATAAAAATGTAATGAAGAAGGTAATCACCCATAATTATTTATTAATTATAATATTCATATGTTTGTATTTATACAAAAACATAAATACTTCCATTCTGCATTTCCAATAATATATTTAATAGTTGTATAACATTCAATCTGCTAGCTATACCCATAATATGCATTCACTAGCTGAAGGGTATTATATTTAAATATTTTTCTATAAATGGATATTTGTTGTTTCCAAATATATTCCACTTTAAACACTTTTGTGGTGCCTTTGAGCCTAAAATCTTTGTTCACTTTTTGTAGCATTTCCTTTTGTTTTCCTTTCTCATGGCTTTTCTTCTGCTCTGATATCTAAGATTATAAACCCCTTTAAGTTTCACACTATCATTTATGTTTAGGATTTTCTACATGCTGTTCATCCTTCTGCCTGAAACAGAGTTTCCTGAACTTTTCATGGAGCTGATTTTTTGTAATCCTTCAGGCCTCTGTATAAACCTTATTCTGGAGACAGGCCTTTCCCCATTCCTTGCAATATGGTGTCCTGGGCCTTGGTACCTTGTATAATATTATAATAAAATCTGCAACACAATTTTTTGTCATTTTATTTTTGGCAGAGTCTATGACTTTCTTATGTGCCCAGCATTCCCCAGCACACATAATGCATTTGCTTAATAAATGTTCCCCAATAGTCTCTATTTTCAGAATTTCACTATCATCCTCTCAGTTTCCAAACTTGAATCCTAGAAGTCTTCTGTGTTACCCTCCTTATTCCCTTAGGTCAAATACACATGTGTACATGTGGGTGTATGTATGTGCTTATGTGTGTGTGTGTATTTATATGTAAACATATATATATACACACGCATACATATACATGTTTTGTTTTTGCCTCTTTAATATGCCTTCAATAGCTAAGTTTCTTTACAGCCCTCTAACTGCCTTAGGCCATGTTATCACAATCTCTCACCTGATCTACAAAAGTGGTCTCTTAAATGACATGCACTCTCCACAGCTATCTTGTTATAGCCCATTTTCAGTTATCTCAGGAGATCTTTTAAAAAGATTGTTTAAATCATGTAATTCTACTGTTCAAAAACTTTCAATGGCTTCTACTGCTTTCAGGATAAAGAGAAAATTCTTCACATTACCCATAGGTTTTTACTATAGCTACTGGCTTCCTGTCCAGCATAAGATCATTTCCCTCACTTAAGGTGTATAGGCCTTTCGTGAAATCTCTAAAACTTCCATGTTGTCCTTTTCCTTAAGGAATTTACCTGTTGTTTCCTGTTTAAGAAACAATTCTTTCTGCTCTAACTCCCTACCCATAAATAATTCCAACTCTCCCTTAAAATAACACTTCTAAGGTTATGATTCAGGAAAACCTTCTGTGACATTGTGGATTCTTTTAGAGTTCAGTATTTTTGCTCGTAAACACATTGCACTTTTCCTTGATGGCATTTATCATATATATGTACATGTATACACATATATATGATTAATTGACTAATGTTAGATTGCCTCATAATATTCAAATGTAAGGAACAAAAGATTATCTTTCTAGAGCAAAAGATAAAAGCTCTTAGTTCCCAGTGATGCTTTTAGATAATCTCAAAAAAAGTACACAGTGTGGTTGTTCCTGAATTTCCAGGTGAGCTCAGAGATGTCACTCACTAGAGGTTGTTACTTCTGCCCAGAGTCTGGGAAAAACGTCAACAGCTTTACTTGTGTGCTCAAGGACTTGGCATTCAGTCACCATCTTCCACCTGTCTCCATATTTAATCACTATGGGGAACAGTGTTGGACACAGATGCATTGTTATTTGCATTTGGGAAAATTTCAAACACATTTACCTTTTCTAGTCATAGGATAGAAATTGATCATCTCCCTCCCCAGTTAAGTGTCATCCTCTCATCTCCCAGAGCCAGCCTTGCTTACTTCTCTCTCACTGAGCAATTTTGGAACCGAGTTTAGCTGTGGCGTATAATTGAGGAAGAGGGAAAGGGAAGGAAACATCGGTAGACTTCTGGGAATCTGACAACTTGTGATTTCAGCCTTGCTAAATAAGATCTATTGTTACCCTTTAACAAGGAAACCAGATCAATGAAAATCAAATTTGGGTTTACATCTTAGAAAAAAGTTGTGAGGGTATTTATTATTTAAAAGAATAAAATATTTTGGGGAGGTGTCTTTTGTATCATTGATATTTGATTCATGATATATAAATGCTCATGGAAACAATGCAAAAGGTACAAAGGGTCAAACCAATAAAAAGGCACCCTTTTCCCCACATACCTGATTTTTCTCCCCAAAGGCAACCTTGATACTAATTGTTTGTATAGCTTTTCAAAGATACAAGAATTCCCATTACAAGGTAGATATTTTTAGAATACACTGACCTTTACAGAGATTGGAATGGTTTTGTCTCTCTTGACTGCAGAGAGGCACCAGACGTTAATATTATCATTCATATTAGGATCACACATCTTCATTATCTTGTCATATTTTCCAGTCAAGCATTATCATCATTACTATCTCCCCTAATCCCTGTTTCTATTGCTACCATTTTCTGAGACTTTTGAGGATGCTGCAGTATAAACCATCTCTCAGTTTCTCAACCTTCCTCATTTCCTGCTTAAAATTCAGGACTTTTTGTTCTGTTAATTTTCTTACCACTTGACCATCTGTTTTCCAGCTTCCAATATTTTGCTGATGTGTTACATGCACCTCTTTCCTCCCTGCCTCCCTAACTTTATGATTCTTTCTTTTTAATCCTGCTTTCCTAATCACTTCCGTAAAGTTTTAGAAGGACTGAAATTATATACACATATTCAACTCACAATTTTAAACTAGAATCTTTCATTGCTTTTAATCTCTTATAGCAGGAGGATCAGTAAATTTTCCTGTAAATGGGCAGACAGTAAATAATTTAGGCTCTTCTGGCCAATAAGCTTCTGTCACAACTACTCATTTCTGCCTTTGAGCTTTTAAAACAGCTATAGACAATACATAAATGAATGAGCACATTTGTGTCTCAACAAAACCTTATTTATAAAAATAGTTGATAGACAAGATTTGGCCAGCAAGTCAGAGATTGTTGTTACTTGTCTCATAGCTTAAAGAAATAATCACTACTAATCTCAACAGATATCCCCCCCCGCACATACACATCTTTCTTTATTAATAGACGATTAAAACTCCATGAAAGCAGGGACTCTCATCTTGCACGCTCTCTCTCTCTCTTTCTCTCTCTCTCTCTCTCTCTCTCACACACACACACAAACACGCACACACACAACTTTAGTGTTTTGGAACCAAGAGAATTCAGACCATGTGATTTGTATATAATGTTATTTCCATATCACTCTTTTTTTATGTAGAGGTTACTTTTTTTCCCCTGTCGAAGAGACACTTAATATAGTAATTTGAATCTTCACTCAACAGCTGAGAAACTTTAGTCTAGGGAGGGGGCGGTGGAGATGAGCAACTTCTTTCTAAATTGAGAACCTCTTTCCCTTGCAGCAGGCTGTATTTTCCTATCTCCAAGGTTGGTACATAAAGATGAGGTGGGAAGAACAGGAGTGGAAATTACTTATTTGAGTAGATGCCTGTTGCAAGGTAGCATTGCACTCTCTAGGCTTGATGGGAGTTTAAAGCTGACCCGTTCCCCTGAGAGTGCTTTTATAGTGTTATTCAGAGGGTTTCCCAGTGAGCCCTTCTGACAATTCCCAGGAATAAAAGGCAATTGCTCCTGGTTCCCTCTTGGCTTCTGTCATATTGTTAGTGAACACAGAGCTTCTGACTGGTGAAGATGTATGGGCAAATGGTTTTCTAAGTCATAGTACGACTTCTCAGTTTTGCTTTTGAAGGGATGTATCTTTGCCTGAAACCTCATTTTAGGAATTTTTTTTTTCCTGTTGTGTCTGTGGTGTCAGCTGAAATTTTAACTTAACCACCATTGCATATGTGTACGTTTGTGCACACACTCACGTAGCAAAAATCAAACAAAACAATTGATTTACAGCATAATTTTTCTCTTACCTTAGTGTCCCTATAATTTTTACACATTTTGGGGGCTTTTGAATCTTCTTTTTTTCTTTCTGGATTTAAATAGTTTGGCCTGGTCTGTACTCTATCTTTGACTTCATATGCTCACATAAATATTCTCTATTTCCCTTCACTCAAGTTGTTCCATAGCCTGAGGATTTTCTGTGGGAGAATAGGCTGTGGCTCAGTTTTACATAGTAGGCTTCTCTTTCTGACTTCTGTCTCTTCCAGGGTCTCATTTGACAGAAGGGTAATAAGAAAAACAAGAGTGACACAATTGTATTTAGCTGGTGCTATTTGTAATTCTCTTTTGGATATGATCATCCACTGTCACGACAGGTACCCACATGCTATATGTTTTACTGACTCTTTTAGTGCATTTGAGAGCCTCCCCATTCCCACAATTCATCCTACACACCTTTTGTGGAAAGGGCTATGCACTTCTTGATCATAATTCTCTTCTAGGGTCTCCTTATCCTAGCAGGAAGATGTTTTAGCCCAGCTACATCTCAGCTTGTTTTTCTTAGCCTGAGAGAAAATTCAGATATATTTGCCATGCCAAACTCTATAAATGCTGGCTTCTTTGATGGCCACCCTTTTCTCCTGGCCTCACTATTGTGGGTTGCTTCAGATGACATCCCACACTGAGGTTTCTCTTGACAAGAAAGAAGCACCCTTTTCTTTGTCAGCCAACCCCATAAAACTCCAGGAACACATTTCATGCTTTCTCAAGAACCATTTTGACTCCTGGTAGAAATATTTGGTGTGCCTATAACACCCTGCAGCTCAGCAGGTGTCAGCCAGGGAGATGAAGCAGATTTCCCAATATGTGTAAGTGATGTCCTTGACACTGGCTTCCAGGGCCATAGAGTGGAAGACTCATTTCAAGGAGGAAAGGATAAAAAGCCATGGGTCACCCTATTTCTCTTTTCAAAGAACCAACTTTTTCTTTCATTGATCGTTTGTGTTGTTTTTTGTTTTCCATTTCATTTAGTTCTATTCTGACCTTAGTCTTTTCTTTTATTCTACTGGCTTTGGGTTTGGTTTGCTCTTCTTTTAATAATTCCTTGAGACTTGTCATTAGATTATTAATTTGTGATCTTTCTGTTTTTTTGATGTAGGCATTTAAGGCTATGAATTTTCCCCTGGGGATCACTTTTGCTGAATCCCATAGATTTTGGTAGCTTGTATTGGTTTTGTAATTCAGTTCGAGGAATCTTTTGATTTCCATCTTTATTTCATATTGACACAATAATCATTCAGCAGTAGGTTGTTTAATTTCCATGACTTTGTGTGGAATTGAGTGTTTCTCTTGGAGTTGATTTCTAGTTTTATTCCACTGTGGTCTGAGAAGATGCGTGATATGATGTCTACTTTTTTTTAATTTGTTGTGACATGTTTTATGGCCTAAAACATAATCAATTCTGGAGAATCAGCATTTTGGGGGTAAAATGATTTTTAAATGTCTATTAGAGCCATTTGTTCTAAAATCTCACTTAAGTCCAGTGTTTATTTATTTTCTGCTTGGATGATCTGTCTAGTTCTGTCAGTGGGGTGTTGAAGTCCCTGGCAATTATGATGCTGCTGTTTATCTCTTTGGTTAGATCTAGTAGGGTTTGCTTTATGTATCTGGGCACCCCTGTGTTAGCTGAATAAATATTTAGGATTATTATGTCTTCTTGTTAAATTACTCCTCTTATCATTCTATAATGACTAACTTTGTCTTTCTTTACTATTATTGATTTAAAGTCAATTTTATATTTTTACATCCAGGGCACAAAAGAAAAACAGCTATTGAAACCTAAAAATCCAATTCTATCCAATTCTATATTCTATGAATAACAACTGGTATAGAAAGTGAATTCTTAAAATTCAACCTTTCCTCCTTAAAATGCAGTTGATCTAGAAAGCTTATCTTCTCTAGTACTATGGGGGATTTAGTACTATGGGGGATAATTATAAGATCACTAGAGGATAATTCTAAGTCAACTTGATTTTAGTTTCCGGATGTATTCATTTATTTAATTGTAATCTTGGATTCTCCAAGTAAAAATTCACCTACATACCTAGATCTGGTGTGTTTTCTTAATTTTTTCCTGGGATATAATGAGTCTTTAAGAATAAGATAAATAGAAGTAGAAGAGGAAAATAATATAAAAAATTCTAACTTTACAAATAGATATAAAATGAAAGTTTGCCTTGCATTCTTTACCAATTATTCAAACGTTGCTCTCTATCATTGGATTTCTCAACCTTGGCACTACTTATGGTTTGAACTGGCTAATTTTTGTTGTGTGGAGCTATTTTATATATTATAGAATTTTTTGAAGGATCCCCTGCCCATATCCAATAGATGCCAGTAGCATCAATCCTCCCCTTCAAGATGTGATAATCAAAAATGTCTCCAGATATTGCCAATATCCCCTGGAAGGCAAAATTTGCTCCCCTGTTGAGAATCCTTATTCTAGGATGTAACAATTTTATGTGCTTCATTTTTTTAAGACCATAAAGTGTTTTGTTAATAACTGAAACATATACTTCTACCTCCATTTCAAATACATCTTCACCACTTCCCACTATCCTCATTCTTCTTTATTATTATTTTTAGTAATAGTTCTACAATTTAAAGCTTATATAAAATAGGTGTCTTTCTTGATTCATTTAATGTAGTAGCCATGACTCCTACATCCCCTTCACCTCTCCTCCATTTTACTTCTAAAATTCTTTCTATAAAGTTACTATTTTTGTTTTTAATGACATTAAGCATTTTTAGTACAGAGAATTATAAAGAATGAATTTTAAATGACTTAAAAATCACCATTCACATAACCGCTATTGACATAAAGAAATGACTATACATGACTAGAAATTTAAACAGTACAGAAGAGTATACAAAAGAAAATAAAAACCTCCATTTTTACAATAGCTCAGTGTCTTCTCCCAAGAGAACCTGCTCATCCTGGATGAGAATTAAACACTGCTGAAGCAAACAGATAAAAGTCGACACGTACAGAAGGAAATGCAATTGAATTTCTGTTGCTTGAAAGAGAAATCTCAACATTGAGAGCAAATAAATTATCTTTTTCATACCCCATCAATTTCTTAAATCCTGTTACATTAGTGTTTGTTTTATTTTCTGGCTAAGACATCCATGACTATTTCTGTGAGGTCACAACAGCTTACTTATAGCTGGTATAGGCATAGGGCAGAGGGATTTATGAACAGGTTTAGATCATTTCCTTCCCACTCTGCCTTCACAGGGGACACCATTTGAAAGGAGTAGTATTAGCTTGTGGCAGTACCTGGTATGGTTGTGAGTGAAAAATCTCAAGTGAATTCATCCAGGTTTTTCATGCTTGACATTCAGGGATTGTCTATACCGATGAATCAGGTGTAAAGGTACAGATTGCTTCAGTGTCCTCCAAAGCCTAATGCAAAAGGTAATTGTTTTCCTAAAAGAGAATAACCATAATATGTCCTAAAATGTTTCAAACCTTTTTTGGGTTTCTATTATGATCTTTTTATTTGAGTGTGGCAACAGAATCCACAAAGCATCATGAGGACTCACCAAACTCTTCAAGCAATTTGGGTTTGCTTGAAGTAGAATAACATAGTAGAATACTAGACTAGTAGAATAAAAGAGCTAACTGTACTACACAATGGACCAGCTGATAGCCGTAACGTGTTCTGATCTTCACTCAGATCTGTGTAATTAACTTCACTTTCATTGCTTAAGCACCCCACATCCCAAAATATCATGGAGATAATAGAATCTTCCCTTTTTATAGAATTGATCTTTTATTCTCTGGTACACACGTAGGTTAACACTGTGTCTAAGGTACCTGCTAGTTTTTTCTCTCAAAAAAAAAAAAAAAAGGTGTGATCCCTTTAATAAAGTGTGGCATCCTGTGAAATGGTAAGATAATTAAGATCACTGACCACTGAATTGAGATTCAAGAGCTGACTTATCCCACAAGTAGAATTTGCCACTGATATTAATCCTGCTGCTGCCCTCTAAACCTCTGTACTTTTTTTCTTTTAATTCTCACTAAGACCAGAAAGCCCATATAAAGTAAGTCTATGTTGAGTTCTCCTGAGCACCCCATTCAAGAGATACCTATTAGTAAAGAGCATTTCGAGATGCTGATGCTTTTGTCACAAATCTATGAGCAGGATATTTATTGAAAAAACATACTTCAGAGTGCTTTGAGGAGATGTTCCTTTAGGGTGAGTATATAGTATACACAAACACATAATAAATTCCTTACTTCCCCAATTCATTAGATTCTTTTCCCTGCATTTTAATAGACTATCTGATAACTCAACTTACTTTCAATAAGTTCAGTGATTAGTGCAGGTTTTATGAAACAATTAAACAAAATAAGAACATAATATTCAGTTTTAAAGTAAGCATTCCAAATTTAGATGTTCTCATATATAAAACTATATTAACATATTCAGACCACATTAAAATATTCCTCTAGATTTTTGTTGTTAGTGGTTGGTTATGCTCACATATTCTCAAAATTCCTACATTTTTTAATATAATGCAGTTTTCTTTGGCGTGAACATCTTCTTTTTGTGAATTTTATTCTAGACTGCATTTCACTGCAAGGGAAGGATAGAATCGTATTCTAGTTGTTGGCATGGTATCAGTGAGAGACAGGTCACAAAGAGAATATTAGCTTCTTGTTTTGAGAAATTACCTTCTTGAAAGGCTAACCATTTAAACAAGAAAAGAACAATGTAGTAAGACTAAGGTCACTGTCTTCCTTGGGGAGATAGTTACTTTTGTGAAGAAAAAGATATTCCAGAAAGGATAACAGCATTTTTCAGAGCACAGAATCAGAAAACAATGAGGCTGTTTTGGAGACGGTTAACTTGGCTGGGGAATAGTATTCCTATATGAATATGAGTAGAGGGCTATGAAACTGAAAATATAGATTTAGGCTTGGCCTTAGAAACTTTGAATAACATTTGCATTTTAGTTAGTAGGAAAAGATTTTGAACAGGACAGTGCCTAGAATAGGATTGTTATTTAGGGAAATTAATTTGACAAGAATGTGTAGGATGGATTAGAAAAGTAAGAGAATGGAGACAGGAGCACCAATTAGGTAACTAAAACAATAGTCTTGGTGAGATGTAATGAGGCTTCAGCTGAAATAATTGGAGAAGGAGTGGAGAAGGATGGACGCGGTTAACAATGATTCCTGGAGAAGGATGGAAGCTTAACAATGATTCCTGGTCTTTTGACTGTGTACAGATAGGTGCAATTATGCTGGGAGTGTTACTTTGTATTAATTGACTTAATATAGCATTTTACCATAATCCTTTGTTAAACTTAACATAGGATTAAGAATTATATACACAGCTAAAATGTTCACTCACATCAAAATATGGCAGAAATGAATGTCTGAGAACACACTGGCAAAGAAGCATACACCCTGGGTGAAAGGGGATTTAACCAAGGGCTTCTCAAACATGTGTGAACATCAGCACTACATGGGAGATTTTTAAAAACAAAAACTAAACACACCTGAATCTCACCCAGAGAAAACTCAAACTTAGCAGTTCTGAAGTGGTTCTATGACATATTCATATTTGCAAAAGATCTTCATGTAATTCTGATGTATAGTCTAGACTTCACTAATCTATAGCTGAAGACAGGGTAATGAGGAAGACTCCCAAAGGAGTGTGCATGTATATCAGGCCTCTGTGGCAAGCTGTTTTTCAAAGGATTCGTTTTATACTTACATGGGGTTCTGTTTGATAGTATGTTCTCTGTTGCTCCTGACTCTGACCAGAGCTTGAAAATTTGAACTTCATGTTTTTGTCTACATCCTGATAACCCAGTCATGTAGTTCTGAACTGATGACATTAACTTCATGGCAAAATAGCCATTTTACCCGAGACACTTCCCTTTATTATGAGGAAATTCAGATTTAGTAAGCACGTGAACACTTCCTTAAAAATGTTTTGTTAGGATTGACACTGATGACTAACTGGTTAACTCAGAAAGGATCCAAGTCTCTTTACAATTTCACAGCTAAATTGAATTTTTGCAACTTAATGATTTTTGCAAAAGACCTTTTACATTTTTCTGCATCCTTGGTGTAAAAGTATATATACTCTATTTCTCTTTTTCTTTCTCTCTCTCTCTTATTCACACACTTGCGCACACACATACACACACACAGTGCAAAGTTTAATTTATATACTGAAATAATTAATTCACTTCGCATGGGCTGGAAATATCTTTCCAGAGAATAGTTTATATTTTTTGAGTTACCATTAATCTCACCAGGTCAACTTATAGAGGAACTGCTTTACTGGAAGAATTGCCAAAAGGCAAAATTTACCTTTTATCTTCTTTGTGATAAATTAACTTAATTCTCTACCTCATTTTTTTCTTTAAGGTTGATCTTGGAAAAACTATTATTTTATCTAGTGCAAGAGTTGCTGACCAATGTCCATGGACTGACTCTGTCAAGGACATATGCTCTCTTTAATTAGAGAAATATTTATTAATAATATTTAAACGTAAAACATTTTAGGCATAGCATGCAATCTCCAGTTTAACACAATTCTTATCACTTTATATTGCCCCTCACTTGGATGAATCTCCATAACTGTATGTTTCTTGCCTTATCCTAATGGAATTTGAGCTTGAAATACATGATCTAAAATTAGGTTTATATATAAACCATAAACAAAATCTAATTATTTTAAATAAATGTGAAGTTATGATTTACATACAATGATATGTATCAGTTTATGTGTACCATTTGATGAGTTTGGCAGATGAATGCGCCTATGCAATTACCACCAAAATTAAGACACAAAAGATTTCTATCACCATGAAAAGTTTATTTTATAGCCAATCTCTCCCTCACAGCTTTGGGCCCAAGCTAACAATGATCTGTTGTCCCTCTCTATAGATCAATTATGCCTGTTCTAGAATTTAATTTCAATGGTATCATAGAGTATGCATTCTTCTATTGCTAGTTCCTTTAAATCACCATCACTTTTTTTGAGATGCATCCATGTTGTTATGTCTGTCAATAGCTCATTCTTCTCTATTGCTGAATAATGTCACATCATACGGACATACCACCTATTTTTAATTGAATCACATATTGATGGACACTTTATTTCTAACTTTTGGTTATTGTGAATAAAATTGTTATGAACATTTGCATCAACTCTCTAGGTTGACAGGGGTATTTATTTCTCTTGGATCCAACAGGGAGTAGCCTGTCTGCCTTCTTCATTTTCAAATGGTCCCATCCTATATCTTATTTAATCTGAGTTCATTTCAATAAGTATCTGTTTAGCAACCATTAGGTACAAGGCATTCTAGTAGACTCTAAGTTTATAAAACACGTAAGTTAAAATTCTAAACATAGGAAAATAAATCCAGTATAATAATCCAAATTTTAAAAATTACTGAATGGTATGATATTTACTAAAGAACACTTAAAGAATGGTTGGAGTGGGGGAGGAAACTTCACAAAGGAAATATCAATGTAGCTTACAAAAGAATGTAAGAAATTCCAATTAGTGTTGATAACATGAAGAAAAAAAGTAACGTATTATCTTTACGGAGCTAAAATTAAATTGATAGGCTAGAATATAAACTCTAAGTGGAGAAGAGACAGATATTAATTTTAGACATGAAACCAGATCCTTTGAATCATACTAGAAGGGAGAGCTCCTAGAAAATATTTTACGTGGTGAGTAAAAAAAATCAGTTTTTTTTTTTCCCAAAAATATTAGGCTGGTAGCAATATAGTATTCTGATCTGGGGGAAGCTCAAGGTAGAAGCCAAACTGTTGCAAGAATTAAGGCAACATCAGAAGATTTGTTGAGTGATTACATGTTTGAGAGAACAGATTAAGTCCTAACTTTCTAATTGCATAACAGGCTAGATGGAGTTGTTTTTAATGAAGATTTAAAAATACCAAATGATTGATATATAAAGATAAAATGACTATCTTCTTACATTCTCATAAACTTTGGGATTCCTGTGCAGCATACGAGTAGTCACGTACAAAAAAAAATTTTGTAGTACTGATGTGAACCTCAGGATAAGGCTCTAGGATGGAGAGGCAGACTTCAGATTCACAAGCATATACATGGCTGCTAAACTTATCTCTGACGACACGGGGACACAGAAAAGCATCTGAACAAACAGCTCTACTAAGTTCCCCCCTAGTTTGTTACCGTTATGTCATAGCCCCCTTTGTCCAGTCATACTTCTGATCAACTGTCTCCTCTTCATCAAATTTAGCATAAAAATACACAGATTTCCGTTTCTTTGAGACTGCCTTCTGAAGATATAAAACTTATGTTAAACAAATGTGCATGCTTTCTTTTGTTAATTTGACTTTTGTTGTACAGGTGTCAGCCATGTACCCTGTGAAGGGTTAGGGAAAGATACTACTTTTTCTCCTCTACAGAAGTCCTTGTGGAATCTATGAAGAAGACTAGTGTGGATTGCAGGTGGGGATGGGCTGTACTGAGATGTGAGTATTAAAGAATAAAGTGAAAACACTAAACAAAAATAAATAAGCTTTTAAAAAAGGAATATTAAAAATAAACTTTAAATAAGCTTATTCTGGAGAGGGAAGAAAAGACAGCTACTAGCTCAATAGACATAGGGCTGTGGAATATCTTCCAAATGGGAATGATTTAAATATAATTGTATTGCAAGGGATAAACTGAATAAAAATAAGAGGAAATGATTGAAGTAAGATAAAATTGGTTGTAATGCAGATCAGTTGGTGAAGGTAAACTTGGGTAGGAGGAAGGTCATCTCTTTTTCTCAGACATCTGTGTCTCAAAGTATTCTCCAAAATAGCATCATCAGTACCTCCTTGGAAATTTTTAGAAATGAAAATTTGCCAGCCCTACCTCAGACCTACTGAATAGAAACTGTGGGGTTGTAGTCTAACGTTCTGTTTTTAAAAAGTGTCTCCAACTTATTTTTTGCACAATAAAGTTTGAGAAGCCTTGATTAAAAAAAGAGAAAATTTGTAAGACCCTAGAGACTCTCACAGAGATACAGTGGACAGGTGTAATATAATGAGTTCACAGAAATCGTGCTTTCTAGCCTCAATGACACCTGAGAATCTGGAGATAGGGCCAGGGCCAGAGAATATGTGACATTTTGATAAAAGTGGTGAAATTCTTCAGTATTCACTCCCCCTAATGGAGGATAAATCTGTCTGCTGACAGGACATAATAAAAGATTTTTAACAGTTTGAGTGTTCGGCCCTGACTTCAAAATAACGTCATTTTTCACAGTTGCACAATTTTTCTACACAAGTTTGCAGTGATTTTTGGTAAGGGAGCAAGGTGGGGGCTTTATCTTGGGCAAGTATACCAAAGAAATTCAGGCATTTTGATATGACACTAATGTTTGTGCATTCTCTTCACAACCCTCTAAATCCTAGCATCTTACTCCTTCTGTAACCTTCTGTTTCATGAGACGGACTCATTTGTATGAATGATGAGATCACGTGGGATTTAGAGTCTATTTGTGAGCCAGACTAGATGTAAAGCATGTGGTTTCTTCTAGTTAAATTGCTTGTAGCGGTAAGAACTCATGGCAGTACTTGTTAATGGTACCATGTTATCTCTCCACCCCAGAGCCGTTAACATGTCTCCACTGAAATTGCATGCAATAGAGTCTTGTTTACTTCATTAAATACTATGCCAGACTGCACATTTTTGGGAGATATGTTTATTTCCTGCACAAATGAGTATGAAGATAAAACTTTTGGACGTCTTATACAGTATTTAAGGGACTGTTTATTCAGAAGTGGACAATACCTTCCTACTTCTTAGCTGTGAAATTATTTGCATGATTTCTTATTTGAGACACTAGATGCACCAGGCCTCCCCAAATCAAATTCTTCCTAGATACTTAATAAAAGAGCTTCAATAATAAAGATGCTTCACTTTCGTCTGACATTTGATCATGTTGCAGTTTTAGAGACTTTTTATCTTATACTTTACTAGGCAAGAAGAGTTATAAAGTTGACTTTTATATAAGCAAAGTTCTGAAATAGCTAAACCTTATTACTCTGCATAACCGCATAGGAGGACCCCTAAAAATGCATGTTTCTTCTGGTATTCTCCTGCCATTTTGTTATTGTTACAGTTTTCACAGCTGGTTTTGCAAGTTGAGAATAAAAAGGAATAACTGAAATAGTTTGATAAATTATGCATATTCCAGCCATTTTATTCAATCAAGAAATATTTAGTGACAAGATGATGGCTGGTTAGTAGAATGTCAATTCATCTAAAATAAATGAATTAAACAGCATGTACTTAGAGCCCATGTTGGATTTCTATATTTTCCAAACTGACATTTAAATGACATTTCCAGTATGAAAGGTAATGATTTTTTATAACAATCATATTATGATGATGATTGCTTCCACATTCAATGTGTTCCAATTTACACATGAGCAATATGAGAATATCCATTGTAAGTTATAGCCTTTCCATATCTAAGACAGTTTCAGGCTCAAATTATTAACAAGGACCTTATCAGCTGCTGAGAGAACAGGGCTCATTTTCAAAATCTGTATTCAGATCACCTAAGGATAGTGTTCATTAAAAAGAGAGAAAGAAGATAACAAAGTTTCTAATACATATGTAAACAATAAGCATGTACTATAGAGTATGATTAAGTAAATAATTAATCTTGAAGGAAGAGAGATAAGAGAAAGGCAAATAAACAGGTAGTTACTAGTATGGTAAGCTTAATACAAACATTAGTGTATCTAGCTAATATTCTTTCCTATGAATCTTAAAAGAAAGTTCCTTGATTTATTCAGTATTTAGCTTTCTTTTCCAGATTTTATCTTGAATTTGAACATTTGATGAAGTAAACACCATGCTAACAGTTTCAGAAAATTGAGAGAAATAATGGCTACTTAAAAAAAAAAAAAACTTACTATGAATTTTCGTTGTCACGAAGTATTCAGTTGTATATGAAGCCCATAACATCACACAAATAAAGCGAAGACCCTTAATGTTCCCTTGTGCTTTCTTAATTTGATTTTATTGATAGTTGCAGAGAAAAATAATAATTTGTTAAATCCACATGCTTCACAGGATTATGAGAGTTGAATTTGTAATTTTCACTTTAGGTAAGATTTAAAATATCTTTATATCTATCTATTTATTTATTTATTTAAAATACAAAACGCAAAGTATTATAAAATAATCACACAAAGAAAAAGGAATAAATGGCAACATGACAGAAGTTCAGAAAACCACAGAGACAAAAAGAGAAGATGAAAGAAACAAAGAATTTATAAAACAACTAGAACTCAACTAACATTATGACAAGATCAAAGATTCATATATTAATATTAACCTTGAATGTAAGTGGGTTAAATGTTCCACTTAAAAATAGAGATTGGCAGAATAGATAAAAAAAATACCTAAATATATGATGCTTATAAGAAACTCATCTTACCCATAAAGACATATATAGACTGAAAGTAAAGATGTAGAAAAAGATAGTCCTGCAAACAAAAACCAAAAGGAAGCACAAATAGATATGCTTATGTCAGATAAGGCAGGCTTTAAATCACAAACAGAAAAAAAAAAAAAACAAAAAACAAAGAAACAAAAAAGGTCATTATATATTGAAAAAGGGATCAATTCAGCAAGAAGATATAATGGTGCTAAATATATATGTATCCAACATTGGAGCATCAGATTCACAAAACAAATATTGCTAGACCTAAAAAAGGAGATAGACAGCAACACAATGATAGTGGAGGACTTTAACACCACACTCACAACAATAGAGAGATCATCAAAGCAGAAAATCAACAAAGAAACTTTCGACTTAAATTAGATTTTAGACCAAAAGAACTTAACAGACATTTTCAGAACCCCTCACCCAACAACTACAGAATATACATTATTTTGATCAGTGTACGCAACAATCCCCAACATAGAGCACGTTTTAGGCCACAAAATGAATCTTGAAAAATTATAAAAGATTGAAATCATATCAAGTAACTTCTCAAACCACAGTGGAATAAAACTAGAAATCAATACAAAAAGAAACTTCAGAAACTATACAAACACATAGAAATTAAGCAACAGGCTCCTGAACAATCACTAGGTCAATGAACATATAAAGATATAATTTAAAAAATTTTGAAACAGATGAAAATGAAAGCACAACATACCAAAACCTGTGGAATACAGAAGAAGCAGTCCTAAGAGGGAATTTTATAGCACTAAATGTCTACATCAAAAAAGTAGAAAGATAACAAATTAACAAGCTAATGTCATACTTCAAGGAACTAGAAAAACAAGAACAAACTAAACCCAAAGATAGCAGGGAACAGGAAATAACAAAGATCACAGCAAAATTAAATAAAATATTGGGCAAAAAAATAAAAGGGATCAATGAAACAAAAAATTGCTTCTTAGAAAAGAAAAGCAAATAGATAAATTATTAGCTAGACTCACCAAGAAAATAAAAGAGAACATCCAAAGAAACATAATCAGAAATGAAAAAGGACTCACAGAAGCTTTTTAATTTAATCAAGTCCTATTTATTTACTGTCATTGTTGCTGTGATTGCCCTTGGAGTCTTCTTCATAAATTCTTTGCTTAGGCTGATATCTAGAAGAGTGTTGCCAATTTTTTTTTCTAGAATTATTATGGTTTCATGTCTTAGATTTAAGTCTGTTATCCATCTTGAATTTATTTTTGTGGGTGGTGAGAGATAGGGCTCCTGTTTCACTCTTATACATGTAGCTATACAATTTTCCCAGCATTATTTATTAAATAGGGATTTTTATCCCCAGTGTGTATTGCTGCCTACTTTGTCAGATGGCAACATGTGGATGGTTTTATATGTGGGTTCTCTGCTATGTCCCATTGGTCTATGTCTCTATTTTTGTGCCAGTACCGTGCTGTTTTGGTTACTACAGCCCTGCAGAACAATTTAAAGTCTTGTAAAGCAATGTCTTCAAATTTGTTCCATTTGCCTAAGGTTGCTTTGGCTACTTGGGCATTTTTCTGATTCCATACAAAGCATAGAATTATTTTTTCTAGATCTGCTAAAAATAAAATAGATATTTTGATGGGAATTGCATTGAATCTGTAAATCACTTTTGGATAGTATGAACATTTTAACAATGTTGTTTCTGTTAAACACATGAGCAAGTTATGTTTTTCCATTCATTTACATCATCTGCAATTTTCCTCCTCAGTGATTCATAGTTCTCTTTGTAGAGATATTTCAGCTCCTTGGTTAAATATATTCCTTGGTATTTTATTTTCTTTGTTGCTATTATGAAAAGTATTGAATCTTTGATTTGATTCTCAGCTTGATTGTTGTTGGTGTATAAGAATGCTACTGATTTGTGTACATTCATTTTGTAACCTGAGACTTTGCTGAATTTATTTATCAAATCCAGTAGTCTCTTGGTGGAGTCTTTGAGGTTTTCTAGATATAAGATCATATCTTCAACAAAGAGTGATAGTTTGACCTCTTTTTTCCTGATGTAGATATACTTGATTTCCTTCTCTTGCCTGATTGCTCTGGCTAGGACTTCCAGTACTATGTTGCTACTAAAATAATTTTTTTTTTAAAAAGTCCACTGTGCATTTTTTAAATTTATTTTTATTTCATTCATTTTAAAATTTTTATTTGTTTATTTTTTTATTTTTAGTTATTAAAGGTACATAATAGTTGTATACATTTATGGAGTGCATGTTATGTTTTGAAGCAGGCATGCAATGGTAATGATCAAATCAGGGTAATTGGAGTATCCATCGCTTGAAGCATTATCATTTCTTTTTGTTAAGAACATTCTAACTCCACTCTTTTGATTATTTTAAAATATACAATAAATTATTGTTAATTCTAGTCACCCTCTTGTGCTACTGAATACTTGATCTCATTTTTTAAATATTTTATTTTTAATTAACATATAATAATTAAACATATTTATGGGGTACATAGTGATATTTTGATACACATAATATATAGTGATTAGATATAATTGGCATATCCCTCATCTCAAACATTTATTACTTTTTTGTGTTGGGAACATTCCATATTTTCCTTCTAGCTATTTGTAACTACATAATATATCATTGGTAACAATAGTCATCCTACAGTGGTACAGAAAACTAGAACTTATTTCTGCTATCTAGCTATAACTTTGTATCTTTTAACAAACCTCTCCTTATCTCCTACTTCCTCCTACAGTTCCCAGCCTCTAGTATCCTTTTCTACTTTTTTACTTCTATGAGATCAATGTTTTTTAGCTTCCACGTATGAGTGAGAACATTCACTATTTAACTTTCTGTTCCTGTCTTACGATTTTTGTTTACTGGTCAGAACTACCAATTAAAACAGTATATAACCTTAAGCCATACTTTCTCCTTAAACATGAGAATGACAAGATACTACGACTGGAACACCTCTGATAGAAACAACCTAGAGTGAAACATTGAGTTACCCACATGGAAACATAAAATCATCTATTACATTCTAGAGGCAGACACTGAGATTCTCCTTTTTCTGTGTTTGGCCAGATAGTGACATATATCTTTTACTGTCTGCATATACTTTCGCAGCACCTGCTTTTCTTTTATCAACTACTTTGGAATCATTTACTTATAAGACTGACAAAGGGAGGTATACTTGAATAAACATGCGTGAGTGTGTTTCTGTGTGTATGAATTTGACTGCATTGTAATTTTCTGAATTATCTACTATTTTCAATTATCTGTGTTCCTTTCGCCTTCCATCAGCATGGATAATCAAGTGTCGAGTTCAGTTATCAAACATGAATGTCTGGGAGGCATTAATAAAGCTTATAAAATGCCTTACTAAGTATTATTTTTATGTTGAATTGAATTAAATGGAAAGATAAATTGTATGTGTTAAAGAAATATGGGGCAATTTGATTATGGCTGCCTGTAACTTTTTATATGAACAATAACGAAATCTGGTGAAACATGATTATAATATTTTATTGCAGTAAATAGTGTATCTAAAAGCTGTTGCTTGAATTACTGGAATTCAAAAGCTGCATTTTATTATAATGAAGATTCATTCATATAATTACATATCTACAAAAAGCTTTAGATTTAATGTAGAATATAGACTATTCAAATACTATCATGAATAAAAGTTTTTGAAATGAAACCTCTGATTCTAACTTGACTTTATCTCTTTGCATTTAATTTTAAAAACCAATATATTATGTATTAATACATTTTGGAAATTTTACCGCTTTTTTAAAAAATAGCTTAAATGCCACATTAGCAATTTTAAAAAACGAACTTAATTATAGATGCATAAGTTCATTTGGGAAATATATATATTATGGGTTGGAAAATGTCATCACATTCTTCATCATCACGTTTTTTATGTCTTCCTGTGGTGAGCACCTGTGGCTTGTTGGCAATGTATTTTCTTCTTAGGCTATTAAGCACTCTATATTTTTAGAGTGGATCAACTCAGAGTTATTTAACACAGGTGTTTCTATAATTGTGATACATTGGAAATATGCAGTGCTCAATAGCTTTCACATTCCCACTTCTACTTGAATGATAAAATCTTATGTGCCTTATGCAATGTAGTTTTATTGAAACTTTGATAAAAGGTTAAGTATAGGTTTGCTTAATTTATTTTTAATAAAGTGAACATATTCTTTTAAAGCATGTGATATTTACTAACATAGAATAATTTTTGAGTTGATTATTTTCATAGAGAAAACCAATTTATCTCAAAGATCTATAAGAAATATCACATATAACATTTGAAGACTAAACATTTGTATCATTACATTTGTAGAATTTTTAGAGCCTATTTATGTTATTCAAAATTGCATATAAATAGCTATTTAATACATTCCTTTATCTCATGCAAACATTTCATTTTTAACTTCTAAAATATAAAAGAGATGCCT
Source organism: Eulemur rufifrons (assembly GCF_041146395.1). NCBI lineage: Eukaryota > Metazoa > Chordata > Mammalia > Primates > Lemuridae > Eulemur > Eulemur rufifrons. The sequence goes on from NC_090999.1 coordinate 19,857,586, forward strand.
TTATATTTTGTGTTATATAAAATATAACATGCATATGTGTGGGTTTGGATTTTAAGGCAGTGTGTATATAGAGACTACTTACCGTCAGGGAAACGAAATTATCAATAATAGTAAAATTCCCCTAATCTGATTTTAGATATTTCAAAACTCTGCCAGCTTTAAAGCCATTAGAAGTCTATTCAGGTCTGCACTGAATTTTAGATTCTTACCTGTTATGTTTAAATGTTTGTGTTCCCCAAAATTCATGTTTAAATCCTAACTCCCAAGGTGATGGTGTTAATATAAGGAGGTGAGACCTTTGTGAGTTTACTAGATCATGAGGGCAGAGCCTCAGGAATGAGATTAGAACCCTTATAAAAGAGGCCCAAGAAAGCTCCTTTTCCCCATCCACCACATGAGGACACAGGGAGAAGTCAGTAGTCTTTGGCCTTTAAGACAGCCCTTATCAATTAGGGAATGTATTCTGGGAAAACTTAAGATGAGACATATCTTAAAGGAGGTGAAGAAAGCTCAGTAATTTCTGTATTTGTAAGATAAGACTTTTAACATCTTTTAACTTCAGTTGTTACTGTTTGTTTTTAATATTAGTATATTAGAGCACCAATAGTTTTTTTTTTCAGTATCAGTTTGGACACAAACAGCTGGAAGTTGTAAGAGCTCAAAACATAACTTGGCAGGAATGCCAAGGCTGCCAAGGCTGCAATGTTGTATAAAGTTTACATCTATCTCTGTGAATCAAGATCAATCTTAAAAACTTAACATGCCGCATACTATTAGGACAACAACATTTCCCAAAGTGGATTCCATCAAATACTAGCCCTAGAAGATTTAAATAGTTCCACTCCTCAAAATAAGGCTTCTTAAAGAAATAATCACTTCCAAGACCAGGCATTTTATATTTCCGTTTGGCATGGATAAGGAACATTCAACATGCACAATGAACATTAGTATCTTACGGAGGCTTAGAATTCCTGAACTGCTGGTAAACTCTGTTTCACCTTCTTTCCCACACTTATTTCCCCCATGGCTCACCTATTAATATCTTTAGGCAAAATATTCCAAGGAACACCAATGGAGGACATGCTGGCATAATCACAAGCTGAATATATTCAGAAGAAGAATGAATTTTGTTAGGGCAACATTCTATGACAGGTGAGAGTTTCTTAGGTTGCATCATGTTACGAACAAGAATGTTGGCAGTAATTTTCAGGTGGAGTTCTTTGAATCTAATAATACGTTATAAAAAATTTTTCAAGTTAAGAAAGATAAGATTGAGAATAACTAAATTTACAGTGTTGAATATGTGCGTAGAGTGTGTGGTATATAGTATGAAAATAAAAAAGATAAATTATAGATAAGCTCCATAGAGGTTTTTTTTTTTTCTCTTTTGTAATCTTTATTATTACTTTAAGGGAAAAATAATAGAAAGAAAAAAAAAAACAAACCTCCCTAGATCTGCACATAAATCTTCATACTAGCCACTCAATGATATCATTAATTCCCCTGAATAGTCCAGCAATGCGAAGTAGCGGGCACCTATGCAATGGCGATTTACATAATGATTCTGTGTTTTTAAGTTTATTAAACTTATTTTGTGAATGAAAAAAAAAAAAAAAAAAAGACAGCCCTTATCAGAATCCAATCATGCTAGTCTGATCTCAGACTTCCAAACTCCAAAACTGTGAGAAAAAAAAATTCTGCTGTTTATAAGCCATCCGGTTTATGGTACTTTGTAATAGCAGCCCAAAGAGGCTTAATCATTGCCAATGTAAGCACTTGAGTGTGCCACCATCACAGGTAAATATCTGACTCACCGAAGAGTGAGTTTGTAGGAAGATTGTTTGCTTTTAATAACCCCCTTTTGTCTTTTTTACTTTTATAACCATTACTTCTTTATTCCATTTGCTCTGGAGTGAAGGTGAAGGAGGTTGCTCAGACTAATTGCAAACATTAATAACAAGGGAGCAGAGTCAAGAAGAGCAGCATTAGCAACTCAGGTCTATTCAGGTATTTACTCAGGTAGAGTTGCCAAGGTTTTGGTTAGCACTTTTGGTGACTATTTCATTCAGGTTTGTATTTCCCTTGCCTAACGATGTCACCCCACACGTAGTAAGCACCTATTTAATATTGTGGAATACGTGTCTGGGTAAATGGTCATTGAACAGAGAGTTCCCAACCCTTTTCTTCACACTTTTGGAATCTTCTGTCTTTAAAACAGTTTCCAGGGCATCAGGGAAATTTCTCCTGTTATTGTTGCTGCTGACAACGAGATCAGCACTAACAGAGGAGAACATTATTCAGAGAAAAAAATGTAATAACTTGCACTGTAGATATTGGAAAGTAAGTACTACTTAAATAAGTGGCACAATAGCTTCTTAAACATTTGATAGAAAAAAAACATTTAAAATGGGGGAAGTCAACCATAAAAATTAGTACAGTAGCACTTTCATTCTCCTCTTTTCCTCTTCCACAAAAAATTCACAGCGTTGATGAATAGTGTTTGTTATAGATCTAATAATGTAATAGCAGGTTTGGATTTTTCCTGAATTCCTGGGCTTAAAATGAGTCTGAAAAGAGAACACCATTTACTTTAATATTGTTGTGGTTTTGTTTCTTTTTTGGGGGCCGTGTGTCTGTTTCTGCCGTGACTTTGAATGATGTATAACTGCATAAATGAGGTTAAATTTAAATTATCCAGAAAAATATTGTTTCTGTGAATGAGCTAAAATTAAAAAATGAAATACAGAGTCTCTCCTCATCTTTACTGTGTGTGGAGAACACGATAAACCCCAAACTGAAATAAGAGAGGTTTTTCCCTCTTACTCAAGGCATTTATTTCATTCCCTTGCTGAGAATGTCTTCCTCTCTAGAATTTTTTTTATCTCTTTGCCTATTAAAATACACTTTGCCTATATGCAAAAGCCTCTATTAGTCATTTATACTTCCAAGCGAATTGAAGGCAATAAATGTCCCAATGAATGGCATTTAAGTCTTGCCCTTAAAGAATGAAATAAGCTAATTTATTAGCTGGATTTTTGTTGAGTGGCAACATTGGAGGAGAGGATGGTGGTTATCAAAGAGCTGTAAGGGCAATCTTTTCCCACAGGAAGTAGAAAACATTGCTCTGAAAAAAAGGGTTAAGAATTATGGCACTAATATAATAATATACTCTTTGTAGGAAATATTAAGCCAGGTATATAATTTATATCTTCCTTTTGTATCAACCTCTATACATTCTCCCTATAAATTGTACCTGCTAGTCATATCAGATTATTATAGTTCCCAAAATATCACTGCAGAATTCCAAATATTTTTTTGCTTTGTCTTTATTTATACTAAATGTTTCCTTGAGGATCCTAAGAAATAAATATGTATCTTCAAAATTCAATTTAAATTTTTCTTTCCCTCACCTCATATCTCCATTAACTTCTGTTCTTCATCAAACTCTCCCTTCATCAATGTTACTTTAGTCCTGTATATCTCTTTAGTACTCATCAGTGTTATTGTAATTCTTCAATTGCTTGTCTCATCTGCTTCCCAATACATTGGAATCAATTTGAGACAAAGAGTCTTATCTTCTTTGTCTTTGTTTCTCAAGGATGAACAAATTAGTATTACTGACAATTTTAAAGATAGGGTAAATACTTTGCAATGATTTTGTCTTCAGTGGGGGGCTTCTTTATAGTTTATCAATGTCAATAAAGTATCTTGAATTATTTCATTTTCCCCCTCTCTTTTTTAAAGAAAATCTCTAATTCTTATTTATTAATCTCTAAATTTAGAATGAGAGTTGTATTACCTACTTGGAAATGTCTATAATGTCTACCCTTATTCTACCTTCTCTGACAATTTAATTGTGTTCTATCAAAGATGTCTCTATTAAAATTGAAGCCAAAAATGGAAGCAATTATTTGGATAATTCAATCAAATATCCCAATTTGGGAGAATTTGTTTGAATGACTTGAGTGAAAGCAGAATGTTCTGATTTCTAAATAATCTCCATAATTTCTTTAATTTGACTAACTGCTCAACTATGTTTTTTCTTACCTGAGTTTGACTCTGGGACTTTGTAGAATTAACTGTTATCACCAGGTTAAAAATAGCCATTGAATTTTATCTTTGAATGTTAGGAAATTCAAAAAGGCCATGGACTCTAGTCATATATGCAAGTTTATTTAAGAATCTGTGTGCAGTCAATACCGCATCTGGCCCCTAATCCCTGTGGTGAGAGAAGAAGTGCCTGCTCTGCAGAAAGAAGAGATTAAAGTTCAGATGTGAACTTTTCCATTTTAAAAGAGAAAGACAGAGAAAGTTATTTAAGTACCATAGTTTATTATACAGAAAATAGGAAACTATATCTCTAAAGCATAATGTAGTACATAATTATATATCCTCACTCATTATGTCAATATCTTTGTTCCTTTTTCTTAAATCAAAACATAACAACCTCGTTCTTCCCATTCTCTAAAGTATCGCAATTATGACAAATATTTATCTATGGATTCTGGTGTATTAGCTATATTTTAAGTAATTTAAGTGCATGGATTGCCTTACTTATTTATCACAACAAACCTATAGGTAGACATTCCTTTATAGCTGATGAAATTGTGATACAGAAAAGTATCTTGCTTGAGGTCCTATACATCTGGTTAGTAGCAGAGCTAATATTTAAACTCAGAAAGTCAGAATCTAGCATTGTTGCTTATTAAATGAAATATCATACTTTCTCCAACACTATACATGTAATTGCTATTTGATTCTGGGCCCACATTTTTTATCAATATTAGTATATGTTAATATTTTCACATTAATAACTTCAAATAAAATGCTTTCATCTACAGCATTAATGATAAACTTGATGATCTTGATGATGAACTTAGCAGATGGTTCATAAATGAGATTTGACTGTCAAAATTCCTTAATTGGTGTTTCCTTCTTTACTGATTTAACTGCTAAAACAATTAAAGCAGCTTTCCTTTTCCCTTCTTGCAGATACTATTGAGTGATTTATTGCTACACACAGTTTTTTAGTGTGAAAATTGTTCCAATATATTTGATGAATGGGGCATAGGAAAAAATGTCTCCTTTAAACTACATTTTTTTTTTTTTGATCAACTGAGTGTAATACAAGATTCAGAGAAAAGTATTGTCTCCATTGGAACCACATGTCTCTGATTTGAGTAGCCTTCCTAGCTATCCTGGTCAGTATACTCTCAGGATGACTTACATAGGGTGACAGTGCTTGCATCACGAGATGCAAGCATACAAAGAGGACAGAATAAGCAGAAATTTATTTTTAAGCCAAAATATTCCCATTCTTTTCATTCAGTTCTAGATTACATATTTATTTGAAATGAGAGAAGAAACTGTTATTTTAAAAATGTAGTGTTGATTGTAATGTGGGGTCATTCAGAAGTAGAGTATAATTTCAAATTTACACTTAGGAGGGTGAAAAATAGCTGCCCATTTTACATGGCAATTAATAACACAGGCATTATGAGAAATCAAGACTATGAACACCAAATCTGTAGCTTGGGACTATTTTCCCAATTGTCCATATTCTTAAGCTTTTTCAAACTAGAAGTTTCCTGCTAGAATGTTTAAGCTTGATTTTTTTAAATAAATTTAAATATTTGTCCTAAAATAATAACTTATTTTGAAACATTCAGGGAAAAATAGAAAGAAGTAAAAAAAACCATATAAAAAGTTTTTCTACTTGATTGTGATATTTAGTTTTCATGCCCTATAGTTTATTTAGGCATTTTTTTTTAACACAATGATCCTTTTAAAATATAAATCTGATCATGTCATTTCTCTTTAAAGACTACAATGGTTTCCCATTATACTTAAAATAAAACTAAGATCCCTATCAATAGTCCAAGAAAGAATGTTGGAAAATTTTCAAAGTGTTTTGGTTGTCCTATGCACTGTGCCACAACTTCACTGAGGAAAATAAGGGAATAATACATTTTGAAATACATAGGAAAATATCATACTACAAAGAATTGCTCTGAATATTTCAGTACTTACTAATATCTAGATTAGACTTTAACAACAATTTACATTTAATGGTAAATTATTTTATAATTTCTGAGAAGATAAAAATTAGGCAAATCAGGTGAAGTTGGGGTTGTGTTTTCACAGTAATTGAATCAAAGAAATGGAAATTTACAAATTACCTGACAAAAATTCAAAATAATGATCCTAAGGACACTCAGAGAGACACAAAAGAATGCAAACAGACAATCCAATAACATGATACAATAATCATGATATGAATGAAGAACTCAAAAAGGAAATTAAAAAGTATCTTGAGACAAACAACAATGGAAACACAACATATCAAAACCTGTGAGGTGCAGCAAAAGCAGTTCTAGTAGGGAAGTTTATAGTAATAAATGCCTACATTACAAAAGAAGAATCTAAATAAATATAACATTATGCCTCAAGAAACTAGAAAAATAAAAACAAATTGAACCCAAAGCTAGCAGAAGAAAGGAAATAATAAAGATGAGAATGTAAATAGATCAAATTCAAAAGAGAAAAACCATAGAAAAATGAACAATACCAAGAGTTGGTTGTTGAAAAAATAAATAATATCAACAAACCTCTAGCTGTACTTACTAAGAAAAAAAGAGAGAAGACTCAAATAAATAAAATTAGAAATTAAAGTTCAGACATTATAACAGGTGCCTCAGAAATAAAAATGATAATAAAGGACTACTATGAATAATTACATGCCAACAAATTGGAAATTTGTAAATTCCTAGAAAAATATAATCTACTAAGGCTGAATCAGGAATAAATAGAAAGCTTGAACTGAACAATAACATTTAAAGAGATCAAAAATGTAATTTAAAACCTTCCAAAAAATAAAAAAATAAAAAAGCACAGGACCAGATGGCTTCAGGGCTGAATTCTACTGAACATTCAAAAAGTTATTAAAAATACTTCTTAAACTGTTCCACAAAATAAAACTGGAGGTAATAATTCTGAACACATTTTACAAGGCCAGTATCACCTTGATACTTGAGCCAGACAAAGACATTGCAATAAAAATATTAATAAAACTGCAGGCCAATATCCCTGATGAACAATCATGCAAAAATCCTCCACACAATATTAGCAAACTGGTTTCAACAACACATCAAAAAGGGTACATATCATAATAAAATGGGATTTATCCCTGGTATGTAGGCCTGGGTTTAATGTACACAAATCAATGTGATGTTTCACATTAACAGAATAAAAGATAAAAACCACATAATAATCTCAACACAGAAAAAGCATTTGACAAAGGTCAGCATTCTTTCTTGATAAGAACTCTTAAAAATTTAGATATAGAAAGAAAGTTCATCAACATGAATAAGGCCATTTATGAAAAATGCACAGCTGACATCATAATTAGCAGGAAACGACTGACAGTTTTTCGACCAAGATCTGGTGGTACAAGGTAGACATGACCCTTCTTGCCACTGCTATTCAACATAGTACTAGAAGTACTAGCAAGAACAATCAGACAAGAAAAAGAAATAAAAGGCATCTAAATTGGAAAGGAAATGTAATTATCTCTATTTGCATATTGCATGATCCTATATGTAGAAAATCCCAAAGATTTCACCAAAAAAAAAAAAATGTTATAAATGAATGCAGTAAATTTGAAGGATACAAAATTGACATAAAAAATGAGTCTCATTTTCATACACAAATAGCTGAAGAAGAAATCAAGAAAATAATCCCATTTATGATAACATAAAAAATAAAAATATTAATACTAAGGAATAAATTTAACAAAGGAGATAAAAGATTTGTACACTGAAAACTATAAAACATTGATGAAAGAAATTGAATAATACCCAAATGGAAAGATATTTTATGTTTATGAGTAGGAAAAAATAATATTGTTAAAATGTTCATACTATCCAAAGTAATATACAGATCAGATTTAATGCAATTCCTATCAAAATTACAATGATATTCTTCACAGAAATGGAAAAATAATTCTAAAAGTCATATGGAAACCCCAAATAGCCAAAGCAATATTAAGAAATAAAAACAAAATTGTAGGTACCACACTTTCTGATATATTATATACATTATATTACAAAAAATTAATAATCAAAACTGTATAATGGTGACATAAAACCAAACACATAGACCAGTGGAACAAAATAGAGAGCCATGGAAAAAATCCAAACATATATGATCAACTAATTTTTGACAAGGACATCCAGAAGACAGAGTAGGGAAATTGTGCTGGGGAAACTGGATTTCCACATGTAAAAGAATGAAATCAGACCTTTATCTTACACCATGCACAAAACTCAACTCAAAATGGATCAAAGGCCTAAATATAAGACCTGAAGTCATAAAATTCCTGGAAAACGAAGTGGGAAAAATCTTGACATTGGTCTTAGCAATAATTATTTTTGATGTGGAACCAAAAGCTCAGGCTACAAAAGCAAATTTAATTAAATGGGACTACGTCAAACTAAAAATCTTCTGCATAGCAAACAAAACAATAAACAAAATGAAAAGGCAACCTAAAGACTGAGAAAAGATATTTGCAAACTACATTTTTGATAAAGATTTAATATCTAAAACTTGCAAAGAATCCTTAATACTCTATAACAGAAACACGAAAGCTGACGTAAAAATGAGCAAAGAACCGAAACAAACATTTCTCCAATAAAAACATAAAAATAACAACAGGTATACGTAAAGTTGCTCAATATCACTAATCATTAGGGAAATAAAAATCAAAACCACTGTGAGAGATTGGCTCACATCTGAAAGAATGTCTATTATCAAAAAGAGAAAATGTAACAAATGTCAGCAAGGGTATAGAGAAAAGGGAGCCCTAGTACCCTGTTGGTGGGAACGCAGATTGATACAGCCATTATGGAAAACAGTATGGAGGTTTCTAAAGAAATTAGAACTTCAACTGTGACATAACCCAGCAATCCCTCTTCTGGGTATGTACATAGGAGAAGAAATCACCATCTCTTCAAGATATCTGCACTCTCAGGTTCATTGCAGCATTATTCATAACAATCAAAATATGTAAACAACCTAAATGTCCATCAGTGGACAAATGGATAAAAAATGGTTTATATATATATATATATATATATAAAAAAAAATGATTCAGCCTTAAAAAAAGGAGATCCTGCCATATGCCATAATATGAATGAACCTGGAAAAGTAAATAAATCAGACACAGAAAGAAAAATATTGCATGAACTCACTCATATGTGGAATCTAAAAAAGAAAAAAAAGTTCAAATACTCAGGGAGAGAGAATAAAACAGTTGTTACTACAGGCGGGGAGGGGTGTGCCGAGGATATGGGAAGATACTGATCAAAGGATGTATGCGGGAGGAGCAAGCTTAGAGATCTAATGTACAACATGAGGACTTAAGTTAATAAATTGTGTTGTATTAGGTTTCTAAAAAATAATTATATTTTAATTGTTCTTGTCAAAAAAAGGTATGTGAGATGATAAATATGTTAATCTTCTTCACTATAGTAACCATTTTACTATCTATATGTATCTTACATCATGTAGTAAACAAATATAAACACTAAATTTTTGTACAAAAAAGATTATGTGAGAGTGATAATAGGAAAAAAAGTATAAACCTTGATCTATTATAAAATGAAGAATTAGGAAAGTGTGATATCAAAGCACATAAACAGAAAAGTTAGTAATCAATTCATCATTTTATTATTTTTAGGCCATATGAGTTGATGGAAATAATACATGTTCTTTCTCAGGGAATGTGCCTGATATTCATACTACATGCCCATATCATGAAGGGATAATTTGGTTATCTGGAAGACTTTGGAAAACATAAAGAAATGAATAGATAGAGAGATAGCTAGTACAGTTTATTTGAAAAAGGAAGGAAAGGAGAAAGGGAAGAAGAAAAGAAAAAAGGACATTTATTATTAAAGAGGAAGAAAAAATACCCCACATTTTGTTTCTTCACTGACCTCAGCTGAAAATGAGCATCTATGTCATAATAATATTCCAAATGTATAATAAAGTGTCCACAACAGGCTTCTAGCACATAATAGTGCTAAAAATGTGCTGTTCTTGTACCATAACATTAAGCTTTTAACATTTTACTATTAAAATGTTTTAAAGTTATGTTGTAATAATAATTAAAGTTTATTAAAATTTTAAGTTTATTCTTCTTAACAGAATATTTGTGATAGTGATATTTGCCTTCACTCTCAGCTTAGGTCCGGGAACAGGATTTAGGCAACAAATTCAGAGGAAATAGAAATAGAAACACAACCATACTTAACAATGTCACAGAACATATGCCCCTATTTTGACAGCATGGAGTAGAAAAATGAATTAGCATATTTAAGAAAAGTTTTACATTTTCTTACATAATCTGTGTGTTGAAAAACCCCTATTGATGTATCCAAATTTATTTTTGTCACTCGCTGCCTCTTTAAAATATACTTAGGCAATTTTCTACTCACTTACAAATAAAACTTGTTCTAAAGATACTTTAAATTGTAATCATAGACACAATTCACTAATTAGAATGTTCAATCCAAGACATTCATTACAACTCTGAATTTGGATTTAATAGCATATTTTAACCCATTAATGCCAGCCTGTTTCAGGCTGCAAACCTTCAGGATTAAAAATGGTTATGGCTGGCTTTTCTATTTATTCATGTAAAGTTTTCTCATAAAAAATTCCCTTCCCTGCCTTTTTTTGTGTGCTGTTTTCACATTAATGACAGTTCTTATTTTAGCCATCATTCAGCTCTAGGGGCCTGACATATATTTTGGGAGAGTTTCTTTCCTGAGTTCCTCTGAAACTAGCTGTTTCTCTTCTGTGATTCTCTTGACCATGGCAAATTAATCTCTCTCCTCTCTCTCTCTCTCTTTTTCTTTATTTTAGAGACACGGTATCCCTCTGTCACCCAGACTGGCATGCAGTGACCTAAATTAACCTCTATTTTAAGTTATCTTTGGCCACTCTTTCCTGAGCTCTGGGTGTGCACCTTCAACTTTTTACTGCCGAGTTTCCCCATGACTCCAGGTGGCGCTATTGGACAGAAGTCAGGATGGCCTGCCATTTGCACAGTTCAAATCCACTAAGTGAGAACCATACCAGGCATCCATTGCTATGGCATATCCAGAGAGTGTAGCTCCATCCCAAAGCTGCACAATTCTCCAAAGAGTTATATTAAGTCCTTTATTCTTGCACAAGAGTTTAAAGGTGGGAGTCAGACCCTAGTCCATTCTGCCTTCCGGATGAAGGAATCACATATTAAGCTCTCCAGAGATCCCTGTGAGAGTCCACACTCCACAAGAATGTTTGAGTCCAGGGATCAGCCCCTCCTCTCTGAATGAAGAGAAAGAATGAATATCACATTATATTTTTATTTACAGGTATCTTCTTTTTAATATCTTCTCCCCTCAAACCCTCTCTTCTTTCTCTCATCTCTTACATACTTGAGGTGAGAGGATTCCAAAACCTGAGACCAATTTGTTGTTATAATTTTATATTTTCTTTATAGATTTTGAACATGATGATTTACCCCTGGAATTTCATATCTACTGTATGTTGTAGTCATATATGAAATCTCAAAATTAGCAAGTTGTTATACTTCCAAAAAATTAGTAATAATGAAATGAAACTGGCTTCATAAGACATCTTGTATATGTAAGTACATTCAGATGCACTTATATGAAGCATTTGAGCAAGAAAATGACAGGAGATTAAAGGAAGCATGAAAGAATCAGGCACAGACAAGAAAAGACAATCTGTTTCTGACTCTTAGGATACTGGAATAGGTTGTCTGCTGAAAGAGAGCAATTCTGCAGATATAAAATAGTTTCCTGTAAGATTTGTTTATCCATTCATGCATAAAAGAAAGATGAATATCTTGTATGTACCAACCTATGTGTAGTGAGCTGGAATCCTGTAGAAGAGTACCAAAAATTAGTCAGATTTCACAAAATTATTAATAGTAATCATAACTTTCTAATGAAAAGTTCACATAGTATCCTCCAAGTCTTCTTAGAAAAATTTAAAAGTGCATTGTAAAATGTTCAATGTGGGAGCATAAGCATGGTTTTCCTTTTGGTATGCTACTTAATATTATTGTTTTACTTTCCTTTCAGTAAGTCATAGCTGAGATTTGACACGTGAAGTTTTTATTCTATTAATTATTATTTCCTCAAATTTTCAAATGAGAATTCAAGTCAATAGAAATAGAGCATTTTGAAAATTGTCTGATCTTTTTAAGATACAATTGGTGGTCTCAAATAGTTCAACTAGTCATAGTCTTTAAGAAAAAAATATATTTAGCTATCTTTCAGTGATGATAAATTACTTAATCATAAAGTTAATTAAATATACACAAATATGAAATTAGTAATAAACTCCCTATTATATCATTTCTACAACTACAAAACCAGAAAGTTATAAATTAAATATAAACAACATTAAAATATTGATGAATTTAGATTATAAATTAACATAATATCAAATGAAGGTTTGATGGTTTCCTAAAATTAACTCACCACTTAAAATACAAAAACATTGTATTTTACTTCAGTTTTTAGTTCAATAGACTTACTCTAGTGTCAAGTATGTGATGATTCCATTCTTGAAATAGTTTTAATTTTATTATTCAAACTGCTCTAAAATTTAAGTTCATACATTGTGCCATGAGGTCCCATGGTCTTGGTTTAGCAAGAAAACATTGTTTACTTATTTGTTGACCTCTGTTCTTTTCTCATTAACCTGAAACCATTAAAAAGTAAGATGATTTGTTGACTCAACAAATTGTAAACATAGAGGTAAATCCACTTACTGAATTCATACTATAATGTAGCCATTATAGCTATAATTAACTATGTAGTTCTAAGGTGGTCATTGAAATGATGCAGTACATACTACTATGGGTATTTTAACCTTGTAATTGGAGTAAATACATATATTTAAAAATTTCTCAGGGTAACTACTAAGAAGGAAGAGAAAGAAGAAGAGGATCAGGAGGAAAAAGGGAAGAAGGAGGAGGAGAAGTAGAGGAAACGTTCAAAACCTTCAGGAATATATGACTCTCTGAAAGGCAGGGATTTAGACCTTGTGTAACTTTGTACTGTAGCATTAGTTTATAAAACAGTATTTGATTTTATATTAGGTTATACAACCAGTATATTCCTTTTTAGTTTTATTTCTTATTTTGAATATTTGATATATATAAATATATGACATGCATATAAGTTATGAGCATAAAAAGTGCCTGAGAACCTATACACATCTTAAGCACTGCAATATTATAATCACTCCTCCCTCTGACATGTTCCTCATTCATTATTCTAAGTCCCTGCCACACCCCCATCCAGAGGTATCACCATTCTGAATTTTGAACTTATCATTGCCTTATGATTTAGAGTTTTGTGTTTATATTTACACAATATATTGTCTAGACTTAATTAGTTTTCATTTTTTGAAAATGATACTATAATATAGTATATGATATTTCATGGTTTATTTTTCACTCATTTACTTGTTGCTCACTCTCTTTGGTTAGTTTACCTTTTATCTCCTTATTTAGTTCAAAGTTAGTAAATTTATATTTATTTTTTAAAATTTCATCTTTGAAGTCCTTGGGAGTCTAAATCTGTTCTTGCTTCCCTCCCCCCACACCCCCCACACAAATTCTCACTCATGCTGAGAGAAAGAGCAAGACAGTGAGAGAATGGTGATATTTCACTAAGTTCTTTAGTTAGTAATTTATAATTTGCGGAAACTTAAAGCCTAAATTAATGAGTTTCCTTCCAGTGAGAATGTTCATTTTCTTTTTCTAGGATCAGGAGTGTGCTTTCGATATGGGACCCTCCATGGCCCATGGTCTTGTCTCCCAACTACAGTACTAATATTGACACTTCTCTATCCTCCATCCCACAGAGAAGCCTACATCCCCATAAGCTAAGTCCTATTTTTGTCCACTCATAGTTTTCTATAGTGGGGTGCAAGCCCCTAAAATCCATGAGATATATATTTTATGCAGAATTTAGTTTTTTCACTATGAGTAAGCCTACAAAATATCTCATCTGGAAATACACTAGAAGCAGGTACCATAAACTACCTGGTTATGGCATTTTTATGTGATTATTTTTATTTCATATATATATAAAAACACATTAGAATTTATTTTTTCAAGCAACTAAACATTTTCACAAGAACAGAGAACAATGAACATAAAATCGTGAGATTTTAATGAATTGACTGTTGTTTCACACTTACTGACATTGTTTCACACTGACATTGATTTCAAAATTTATTACAAAACTGTATATCAATCAAATAAATTATATATGCCACTTTAAAACAATCATATAAATGTCTCCTCATATTATTGAGTTTCTCTGGTTCATTTAGCCTTTTTTTTAATGAGAGAGGCAGTTTGGGAGTCAAAGAATAGCTTCTGATTTTAGTTTTGATAACCCTTTATCTCATCACATAATTTGCACAGCAGGAGATAATCAACCTCTTATTGGTGGTGTCACATGAGTTTGAATTAATAATACATAAAATATATATTAGTTTACACTAAAAGATTCCAATTGCCAACATTATGGCATACTCTACTCCCTTGTACTGTTTCTTTTATTCAAGATATTAAAAAGTCGAGTTATTAACAATAGAACTCTTTTGACAGAGATGGATATCTAACCTCAATTTAACCAATCTAAATCCCCAGCATAAGAATATGTAATTAGGATGAAGTTCATATAAATTGTCATGGAATGAAAGATATTGGTCCAGTGGAGCTCTGTGGTAGCCAACTTCCATCAACTATGAAAATAGAGGAACAGAGAAGACTAGAGAGTAGAAAGATTAAAACAGCAGAAGAGAAAGAAAAGTGAAAGACAGAAGTGTGATTCTAAGTGCTTTTATAACATCATTCCAATTCCTTCCTTAGTATCTCCTGTCCTTGTGTTCCATGAGATGCTACTATGCTCTTAAAATATATATACATATATATATTTACTCTTTTGCCTTTTATTTTTTGAATTTATTCTATTATTTGCAAACAGAGACCTTGACTAATTTTAATCTAAGCTTTCGATAAATGCATACAAAAGAAATTTCACTACTGGCACAATTATTATTCCTATCATATCCACTGTGTGACTCTGTGCAAGTTACTTACTCTGTTTTGTGTAAATGTGAGTAATCATATTTCTACCTTTTGTACCAATTAATACTTATAAGATGCTTATAACAGTGCCTTGAACATAATAAGCACTATGTAACTGTTGACTCTTGTTTGTATCCTATCCATTTTTTAAGAATTTTAAATTTGCCACTTACATATCATATGAAACTGGGAGCATACAGTACATTTGATGGGACTGGCTTCTTTTATAATAGAATCGTTTAGCTATTTTTTTTTTTTTTTTTTAGGAAAGAGAGAGGCAAAAAGAAAAATTTAAATAATTTCCTATAAATTGGTGTTTGTCACACAAAAGAGTAACCTGCTTTTTAAAAAGAAAATTTAAAGTAAATCATTTAAAAAATTTTTTTTGCCACATTTCAGGTTACTGTTTCTAACATGTACCACATTATCATTTTGTAAATAAACCAAGTAATTCTCAATAGTCATATTCTTGAGAAGTATCAATCTTTAAATTGTCATAATTTCTCTCTGTGGTTTTACTGTCAACACAACCTACTCCTTTAATATAAAAAGCCATTTGAAATGAACACATTTCACTGTTAATGAAACGTGTAGTCAGGGTCACAGTAATTTCTTGTCTGCAGTGAAGTACTTCCTTTAGATTCTTAGCCTTCTCTTGAAGAACTGATGTGTTCAGCTTTAAATAATAAACTAAACTGTTCTCTCTTATGTCAGAACGTAGGCCAGGTGGCCAAAAAGATAACATGACAACTTTAGGAAGGAATTTCCTACCCTTTCATACCTTATGAACTAATTCTTTCATTCCTTTTCAAATGCTGGCAAGCAAAGGAAGAAGCTTCTTATAAAAGGATGGGAGGAAAAAAACAGATTTCAATTCATTATGACAAATTTATAAGTGAAAATAACCATATATTTCCAAAACCAAACCAAGGTTTGCCTCTTTAGTTTTTTCTTATGGAAAAGCTCAAGAATATACACACACACACACACACACACACATATGCACATTTCCCCTGAATAAGCAAGGTGAACAATAGAACCAGAGGTTCTATCTTTAAATTGTTAAGAGGAAAATGGGAAACGGGATGATGGTTATCACCATTGGAGTAAAATTTAAAATTACTGGGGAAAAACTAAAATATATAAAATAGATTTATGTGATGTATTAAGTTAACATTATTTTTCTCCAAAAAATGTTGCTTGGGGTTTTGTGAATTTGGCACTAGTTGCTATTTGCAATCTTACTGGTAGATTTGTTGTCACACTTCTAACATTTCTCTAGTGGAGATACACGAATTACTCCTCTTCGGTAGAATACACTGTCTGAAAATCGAGCATGTCCATGGCTCTCCTAGTGGTTCAGTTTGCACTTGGTCTGCTTGGACTACGAATCAGCAATTAGAGTACCACCCAGAAGTTGGGAACTATCTTAGTTTTCTATTGTTGTTTTAACAAAACGTCACAAACCTAGTGCCTGAAGACAAAACAAATTTAGTATCTTATAGTGCCGTAGGTCTGACACAGGTCTCACTGGATTAGAATCAAGGGAGAGGTAGGACTGTGTTCATTGCTGGAAGCTCTAGAAGAGAATCTGTGTCCTTGTCTTTTCCGGCCCCTAGAGGCTGCCTTCAAGCCTTTGCTCATGGCCCCCTTTCTCCACCTGGAAAAGGGCAGTTTGAATCTTTCTCACATTGCATCATTCTGACCTCCTTTTCTGCATTTCTCTTCCAATTTTAAGTGGTAACATCTCTCCCAGCCAGGATTACCTTGGATAATCTTCTTATGTTAAACTCAGCTGTTTAGCAAACTTAATCCCACCTGCAACCTTAATTCCCTTTTGCAGCAGAACATGACACATTTGCAGGTTCCTGGGATTAGGATGTGGATATCGTTGGGGCCAGTGGATACATTATTCTGTTTACTACAGGCGCTATATTTCCTGTGTCGTTTAACTTGTATTGTTCAATGTTCATTTTCATTAAAAAAGATATCAATTTAATAACTAAATGTGTCAGCTTAAGGTAAAATAAATGTCTCCACTTATGGATATATAATAGAAACATTACTTGATATTCATGTAAGAGACTGGTTATTGTCAATATAAAGATAAAATAAGGCCGGGCGCGGTGGCTCACGCCTGTAATCCTAGCACTCTGGGAGGCCGAGGCGGGTGGATTGCTCAAGGTCAGGAGTTCGAGACCAGCCTGAGCGAGACCCCGTCTCTACTAAAAAATAGAAAGACATTATATGGACACCTAAAAATCTATATAGAAAAAATTAGCCGGGCATAGTGGCGCATGCCTGTAGTCCCAGCTACTCGGGAGGCTGAGGCAGTAGGATCGCTTAAGCCCAGGAGTTTGAGGTTGCTGTGAGCTAAGCTGACGCCACGGCACTCACTCTAGCCTGGGCAACAAAGTGAGACTCTGTCTCAACAAAAAAAAAAAAAAAAAAAGATAAAATAATTATTGAAAAAACTATCTGTTTTATTTCAAAGTGGAATGAGTAATAAATGTGGATGCAATTTATTTATTGAAAACCAAATTAATGAATGTCATATGTAATATTCATTATTCCTGTGATGAACTCAGGTTCATAATTTTAGAAACAACCAAGCAAATTGTGAATATAGTTACATAAAACTAAACAGGGCAGTTTTAAAGATATACAGGTACAGTAATATAAAGGGAAATGAAGACTAAATACATTGTTGAATAGGGCAAACAAAACAAATTGTTTGCTAACCTTAGATTAAAAAAAAATTAACTTCTTTAAATCTTTGACAAATCGTGTCTTTGACTAAGCAATACCTGAATCAAGCCCAGCATGCATGAAACAACACTTCATTTTCTGAGTTTCCGTTTCTGAGAAAAAAATATTTTAATGTAGGTATTATTTTGCCAGAAATAACAAAAATAATAAACACTTATCATAACCTTATATCACCAGGACTTTAGGCCTTCTGCACTCCTGACATAAAATAAAGCTAATTGTAAGCATTTAATATGCATGAGAAACTAAGACTTTATGTACTTTAATTCATGTAGCCTTCAAATAATTAACATAGGAAGTCAATATTATTATACCCATTTTGTAGTTGTAGAAACTGAAGCTCTGAGAGATTAAATAATTTACTTAGGAATATCTACACAGTAAGAGATAGAGCTGGCATTTCTAAGCTATACATCCTGGCTCCACAACCTTTACTATTAAGTGGTTCTCTACTGTCTTCTAACCTGGGCCACATGCAGATCAGATCTTTTTCCTCTTAAATTTAAAATGCATAACAGTTTGCAATGTTAAATTTTGATCCATTATCCTTAAGATACAAAGACTTAAAATTTATTTCCCATGCTATTAGACGATTATCAAACCTTATATATCTTAGATTGCTATTATCCTGATCTTCCCAGGGAAACCTATGCTATATTGCATTATTCGTTCAACTACTACATTTTCAAACTCAAAATTACAGACCTCATGACAGCTAAATGTAAAAGCATGTAAGCTTTTCACAGCTGAAAAATATTGAAAGTCTGTTGAAGTTTGCTTGGCATTACTTGATTGGACTTTGATGTGCATGCTTGTTGTTGTTCTTTTTTTTTTTTTCTTCTCTGTTCTTTCTTTATCTTGTGTGTCTGTGTGTGTGTGAGAGAGTGAGAGAGAGAGAGAGATAGAGAGACAAGTTCTCACTCTGTTACCCAGGCTAGAGTGCCCTAGCGGTACCATAGCTCACTTGCAACCTCAATCTCCTGGACTGAAGTGATCCTCCTGCCTTATCCTTCTGAGTAGCTGAGAGTAGTACAGGTGGGCCCCACAACTGGCTAATTTTTCTACTTTTTGTAGTGACATGGTTTGGCTCTTACTCAGGTTGGTCTCGAACTCTTGTCTCAAGTGATCCTCCTGCCTTGGCCTCCCAAAGTGCTAGGATTACAGGTGTGAGCCAACGTATGTACCTGGCCTTGTGTCATTCTTAGTTTAGTAGTATAGTGAGAGTAAAAGCTCAATATGACCATATATTAGTTTTCTATTGTTGTGTAATAATTGCCACAAACCTAGCCATGTAAATTGTAATTTTACAATTTCTATGGTTCAGGAATCTGGATATGGATGTCATTTGCTCAGGGTCTCCCCAGGCTGAAATCAAGGGACTGCAATCCCATTTTAGGCTTAGAGTCTTTTTTCTAAGGGCATTGTTTACTAGAAGAATATATTTCCCTAATTTTGGTTGTAGTTATAGTACTGAAGCCCTCAGCTCCAAGAGGCCACCCATCGTTTTCTGTCCTGTGGCCTTTTCTACTTCCTCAAGGCCAACAGATGAGTATCTTTCTGATCCTTCACTTTCTTCTACCTGGATTCTCTCACCAGGTCAGGTCGATACTTTTGATTAACTCAAAGTAACTGAGAGTAATTTAATCATAGGAAGTATATTCCATTATATTCACAGGTTTGCCTGCACATAAGAGGAAGGGACTGTACGGGGTAATATACTAGGGCGCAGGAAACTGGAGGCATCTTGCAATTCTGTCTACCACAGATCATTTTCCCAAATTTGATACCAACATTGTAAACTGCCCTTCTTTTAGGTAGCCAAGCTAGGAAAGATTTTTCTCTTAAAATTTAGCACTGTTATATATGTAATTTTAATATACATATACATGATTCTCATGCACATTTTCAAATATAAAATATCAGAGTATATTTTGTCTATTTGGAACATATTGTCTCTTAGTGGTGCTGATTTCTCCACAGTTGAATTTCAGCTTTCCTTTTCTGTGTCATTTAAGAGCTTGAATATGGAAAATAAATACTTGTGTTTAATTTTAAATGTATTTGTGGTGTTTTAACACTGAGCTTTTTATACACTAAGTTGATATAATTTATTTAATTTATTGAATTAGTGAGACTTCATTCTGTTTAGAAAGCAAATAAATTGACCTATATTAATAAAAGATTGATACAACTTCTTAAGTACAATATAAAACTTCTAAGAATTTAAGGAAATATCTTACTGAATCAAGGCTGTTCACGCTTTACAGAAGGTAACCAGATCTACTATAGGTGCCTCCATAGCAGAAAAATCTAGTCACTGTGGGCATCTCTGAGAGTGAGACACTTAAGGTCAAACTAACATGAGAATTCATAACAGGAAAATACACGATCACCTTTTAGAGTTTTGTTTTCTAGTCCACAAAAATATCTTCTCATGGTGAGAATAAGTAAATTAACTTGTATTTATTTATTTATGTATTTATTTATTTATTTAAAGAAATGAGTGTCTTGCCCAGGCTGGAGTGCAGTGGCCGATAATACCTCATTGCAGCTTCAAAATCCTGGGCTGAAGCGAACTTCTTCTCTCCTCAGCCTCTCAAGTAGCTGGGACTATAGGTGCGCGCCACTTTACTCAGCTGGCTTTTAATCTTAGGTTTCCTTTCTAGGTGGCAATGAAAGAATCTATACAGCAAGAAACATTGTCCAGCTTTATGGTAGCAACGAAAATAAAATTAGCTGAAATGTGGAATTATCTCCCCCATTAGAACTGAGAGGCTAACCAGCGGAAAGCCTTATGTATGAGGGCACTTCCTGTCATAGTTTTAAGAATTTAAGTGTGTTACAAATTTCACCTGACGGCATTCTACTGTGATGACATATGGCCACAGCAGATGCTTGGCTACAACATGACCTGGAACAGAAAGTCCATTGTGAAGATGAGTAACATTAGCACTCCTCTAGATGGTAGGTGATTTGACTAAAAATGTATCTATTTATTATTCATAGAGGATAATCATGGACTTTTTGAATAGACATGTTGTTTTTAACAACATAGCTTGAATGATTTATGTAGTTCACATAAGGCAATTAATCTCTATGAGACAAAATTAATTCTCACATTTAATTATGTGTTTATAACCTAGGTATCTATTATTCAGAATATAATTTCTCAAGAAATAATGCAATAAATAGTGCTTATATTCTCAAGCTACTCTATTTTCTTCATTCAACTTACAATTTATCCAACACAATGCAAGTTAATAACAATATATTGAAATGTATAATAGCTGCTATCATAGCAGAGTGAATTAGAATAAAATAAAACAAACTACTAGCAAAAGTATTTAATATAGTCAAGTACTAGTAATTAAAGAAGACAGGTTAATCAGATTATTGTGAATAGAACTTTTGGTTACTCACTTGGCTTTTAAATAAAAATGATAGTAGGTTTCATTAAATATAATTTCACTCTAAGTCATCTACTTTGCATTTTTATAAGGTATATCCAGTACTGTTTGTAATTTGCATAACTATCAGCTCTGATTAGGATACAGTGCTATCTCCCAAGTAAAAACAGAGAAGTTCTGATTTTATTGCATCTAGCACAGTCCTGTTATATAATATTTATTCTTTTGGATTATTTACTGTCATAGGCTCTTGAGGTCATTAATTCTCTGTGTCATCTGAATTTCCCTTATTGTGGATTATTTCCTGCCATGTTTAATTTTTTGTGTGGGTGCTCTTTGCAGTTACTTATGTAGTTGCTGTTATTGTTTTTTTGTTTTCTCCCCCTAGTGGGATTCTTCTGTTTCCTATATACATGATTAAATAACAAGTTATGTCAATAGTTAGTAGTTTAAAAACAAATTATTTCTTCTCATTGATCTTATGGTTGACAGTGTTCAAGTGTATGGTTCTTGCCATGCTTTGTGTCACTAATGTCATGTGGTTGTGATCAAATGGCAATGGAAATTTAGACATTGTAGCCCCAAGAAACACAGATTTCAAATTTTTTCAAGATGTATTTCTTTTATTTTGTGCACCATTTGCTTGACATACACAGGCATCTGGTCATGTCCTTCAACAAAATTATGGTTATTGAACTTCCTTCTCATGTAGGATTTAGCCCTTTTTTTTTGTATGGTGCAAGGTAGTTGTTTTTTTTTTTAATATAGAAAAATATTTTTCTCCCATTGTATTATTTGGATAAATTTTTTAGAAATTAATTAAATGCAAGTGTGGCAGCATCAACTATTTTTTCATTTCGGTTCTGATCTATTAATTTATATGTGTATTTTTATCAGATATACCACACTATCAGGGACAGCTTACATCAAGTGATTAATCAGGTGCCTTTTTGAATTTTTTTTTTTATTTCGGCATATTACAGGGGTACAAGTATTTAGGTTATGCATATGGCCTTTGTCCCACCTTAGTCAGAGCTTCAAGAGTGTCCATCCCCCAGACGGTGCAAAATCAACCCCTAAAATCTGATTTGTTTTTGTTTTTCCATTACTGCAGAGTAGGAATATGTTTGTAAAGAATTCACTGTCTAGCATATGAAGACAGATACTTTTCTATCTCATTATTTCATGGTCAAAATACCATATCAGAGGAGATAAATTTCTCCAATAAAGCATCTTATGCAAGTTGTTGGAATTCCCACAAGCAACTACCAAGTAAGATCAATAATATCCACTGGTGATTTTAATATGAGCAATAAGCCTTCTCTGTGGTCTTGGGAATTTTTATGAAAAAAAGATTCTAAGGAAGGCAATACCTTGTATAACATCTTAACTCAAGCTACTATAATAAATTACCATAGATTGGGTGGCTTAACCAATAAATATTTTTCACAGTTCTGGAGGCTGGGAAGTCCCAGATGATTTTCCCTGCATCGATGGGTTCTGGTGAAGACCCGCTTTCCTGTTCACAGATGGCCACATTCTTACTGTGACCTCACATGGCAGAGAACAGAAACAGAGGACAAGCTCTCACGTCTCTTCTTATAAGAGTGAATCCCATTCATGGGGGTTCCACCCTCATGACCTAATTACCTCCTAAAGGCCCCAACTCCTATGCTACCACATCAGGGGTTAGTATTTCAACATATAAATTTTGAGGGAACACAGATATTCAGTCTATAACACTGAATAGTATAGAACCTCTCACTCCACACTTGACTTTCTTTTACCCTCATAATTACAGATCTCTGTATAGTGAACTACCCTGGGGATTCTTGCGTCATAATCTTGACTTTGAAGTTCTCCAGTTTTAGCCTTCTCTTAGCTTTATATTTTGTAGCAATTTTAAAGATCTTAGAAATATTATAAAATGAAGAAAACATTGTGGATAAAATGTATTTTTCTTTAAAAACTTTTCCCCTTTGGTGTGAGACATCTCTTTACTATCTACTGTTATTTAGAGTATGTGTGGAGGAGATGATTAGTGAGAGAAACTTTACAAATGAAAAAGCCAGTTCTTTTCATGATTTATACACTTTTAATGCATTTTAAAATATATGTTTAGTGAATATTCACTGAACATAAATGAGCATAGAAGTCTATTTAGATCAATTCCATTAGCTAATTTTACGTAGATATTTGTTTTTTAATAATGTGTTGTCTTGTTAACATTCTCATTAAACTTAGAGCAGAAAGCTGAATGTACTAAGAGAAGGACATGGGACATTTTTTCAACATGTTTGAACATATAGTTCTGAGAATATTTGATATTTTCTACACTTTGAGAAGAACTTCACAAAAAAGCAGTAAGTATGCATTCAAGTTACTAAAACTGATTCAGCATCTATGTTTTTCCACCCAAAGTTAAATTGTTCTTGGAGACTGAAAAAAGCATGCAATTCCCATGCTTTATTCATGGGAATAAATGGGGGGAGAAGGGAGGAGTAAGTTGAGAGTTTAGTTGCAAAATCTAAAAATTTGCCTGTGCAAGCTATAATGATAACACATTCCCTTTCTCTGTGGATTTTGGCAGGCAGGTAAAATAAATGACCACTAAATAATGGTATGCTTAAAAGAAATAGGTAATTCAAGAAAGAAAGATTTAGAGAAAATGGAGGACAGTTTAGAAAACACAGAGGTAGTGGAAGAAAAGTGCTGAATGGAGTTGCTTATACTTCTTTGGATTCTTAACTTCTTTAGTTTGAATGAGTTCCAAAAAGCTGAAGAACTTTTTACAGTCTGGCTATGGCACAGAGTAAATAGTTAGATAACGTTTACCTAAGCACACTGAGCAGACAGGAAAAAAAAAAAAAATCCACAGGCTTATAAGACCAAAGTGGTCTCTTTCTCAAATTTAAAGCCTCTGGTGATGGACAATGTTGTTTGCTTTCTGAGAACTGCAAGTTAAAAGCATCAGACTGTTAATGGAATCTAATTTCTCCAGAGGCAGATACTTCCAAAGAGAACCTCAACTCTACGTGAAAAAAATTCCACCTCCAGAATCCATTTAAATAGCTTAATCTAAATTATTATCCTTCATGCTTTGTAAAAATAGCTTTGTACAAAAATTTTAAAAAATGTAAAGCCACTCACTAAATTTAGGATGTATCCCTGAGGAAAACTTTCTTCAGCTGATTAATGTCAGATCTGACACTGAGTCCACAATGAGCTGGGTAATCAATATTACGTTAACTACACCCATAAATAAGTGATTGTTTATTTACAAAGCATACTTATAGCCTATGTAATTAACCCTTAATCTTCCAATGGTAAAGCTATAGTAATTATAGTATAATGAACAAAAACAGTAAGGTTACATATAATATCACAACTATAATGTTGACATTTATGGCCTAGAATTTTCCAATCAATGTATTGAAATATTATTTCACCTTTCTGTCTAGAAAAGGTTAAGAAGTTAATGAAATCTTTAAAAGCTTTCTAATATTTTAATATCTCTAAGTATTCCTAAAGAAAATTATTCACATAGATTATCAGGATTATTGATTGCTTAATATATACCGATGTCCTAGTTAGAGCAATGATCTACTCCCTGCTTATTAAATGAGAATATTTTAGAAGTATAAAATATTTTTAAAATCTTTTCAAAATGCAACAATATCAAACTATCATCTAATTAAAATTTCTAAACATTGAGTTTCACAACCAAAATAAACAAGGTTCACATGAGCTTTGCAGATTAGATCTGCTTTAAGTCCTTTGTTGACTATACACAATAGTAAAAATACAAGTGGAACTGAAGAGGTGAATGTATAAAACAGCTTAGAAGTATCTTAATATCTAAATTAGTTAGTTCCAGGATAGTGTTGTTGGTTTTGTGTTTTTTTTATTTATTTATTTTTTGGAAGAGGAGATCACATTTCAGATGTGATTTGTTAAAAAAAAAAAAAGGTTAATAATTTTGAGCCTGCCCAACTCCATTCTAAACCCTGTAATAAAAGTCTCTCATTAATATCACAAGGCTTTGGGGGACAATTGGGTGTTAGTTGACTTCTCACATTTGATTTAGAGAAGATTTTATCAAGCTATTAAAAAAAATAAATCTAGAACATAGAAGGGAAGATACATGTCTCTAGTTATAACTCACCTAGCGTGGAGTCAATGTCAATATCCCCTAAATACTACGCTGAAGTCAAATGTAATAACTCTGGGAATAGAACTAAAATGTCTAAAGACAACGTTGAAATATAATCCAAGGTACTACACAGCCCCAGTAATCCTCAGTACAAAAATATTTTATTGTACAGTGATATGAAGAGAAATAGGAGAAAATCATATTTAGAAACTGTCTTAGCTCAGGCCATCATAACAAAATGCCACAGACTAGGTGGTTTAAAAAACAGACATTTATTTCTCATAGTACCTGAGGCTGAAAGTCTAAGAGCATAGTGCCAACATGGGTGGTTTCTGGTGAGGCCTCTCTTTTTGGTTTGTAGGCAGCTGCCATCTCACTCTCTATCCATGTGACCTCTTCTTCTTGTGCACTTGGAGAAAGGTATGTGTTGTCTCTTCTTAAAAGAAAATTAATCTCATCAGATCAGGGCCTTGTAGTTATGATGTCATTTAACCTTAATTATTTCCTTAGGATCCTTGTCTCCAAATACAGCAATACTGGGGGTTAGGGCTTCAACATATTAATGTTGGGGGAAAACAAATACTTAGTCCATAACAAGAATGACATGATTATTATGTAGAAGAAGCATATACATCTGTTCTGGAGAAGAGAGAAGAGGACGATTGTCTTGAATTTATTGAGCTTGTCTTTTTGAACAGCCTGAAATACCTTAAAATTAATGATGCATTGAACAGAGCTAGTCAGATCTAAGAAAATAATATTCCCTATGTATAACATTCTAATTTCAGGTCAAATTTAAGATTAAGTACAACTTACCATAGCTATATGAATATTAGGAAACTTCCAAATAACTTTTCATTTCAATCTGGTCTGACTCTTTCAGTCAACTTACATGAATATAGACTTTTTTATTTCTTTGGGCCACTAACTTTTTTTCTAACATTGTGAAAGGGATATTTGAGTCACTGAATTATGCTGAAACAATTTGTAAAGTGAATGGGATTCTGATAAGAAAACATGACTGAAAGTGTAAATTGTTGGAAATTGCAGCATGGTTTTTATTTCTTAATTTGCATAAAGAATGAATAATTAAGGCAGTCATATACTTTATATTAAAGAGAATGTTTCTACCTATAACTGTTAAAGACAGTTTAAGAGAACTATCTAAAGAGTATTCTGGAGCGCCCATTTTAAGATAGTATATATGGATACTCTACACTAATTATATAAAAATGGAGATCTATTTGACTGCAGTTCAAGATCTTATTTTTTAAGATCTTTAATTGTAAAATCTTGTAAATCTATATGTGTGATATATAATATACATGATATACATAATATGTATATAATACACATTATATATGATATAGCAATATATATCATGCCATATGTATTATGTATAATATACATAAGAATGTATGTATACAATACATATATGTATTATCTATATTGTATGTTATATATCACATATATGTTAATGAGAATATCAATAAATCTGAGTATACACTATAAATGGATTGAGTCAGAATGTTACAGTCTGATATGCAGGGTTTAAATCTCTGTTCTTCCAGCTCACTCTATATTAGTGATTTTATCTTTAAAAAAGTGATCATGTTAGCTACTTCATAGAATTACTGTGATAAATAAATGAGATAATACATGTAAAGTGATAAGAACAATACCCAGTATTTAGGAGTTCCCAGGTCAATGTTAGATTTTATGAGCATGTCCATAATTCTGTTACTAATATTATCATTCCCACACCATCATCATCATCATCATCATTACCATCATCAAGTACAACATATAATTTCAGTCTTTTTATTTTTTAGCTTAAAACAACAGAAATTTATTCTCTAACAGTTGTGGAGCCCAGAAGTCTGAAATCAAGGTGTCACTGTTAATTTCTTCTGGGGGCCCTGGGAGAGAATCTGTTTGGAGTCTCTCTTCCAGCTTCTAGTGATGACTGGCAATCTTTTGCGTTCTTTAGCGTGTAAAGGCATCGCTCCAATTTCTGCCTCCATCTGTACATGGCCGTCTTCTCTCTGTGTGTCTCTGTTTTTATTTTTTTTTTAATTTCAGAACATTACGGGGGTACAAATGGTTACACGCATTGCTTTTGTACAGTTTGAGTCAATTTATAAGTGTGCCCATCACGCAGATAGTGTGCATTGTACCCGTTTCTTTATTTGCTTTTGACTACTGTATAGTTCCATTGGCTATATCCCAGTCTGATTAGAAAAGAGCAGAGGTAGTTGCACCTGGTGGCACATGCCTATAGTCCCAGCTACTTGAGAGGCTGAGGTAGGAGGATCACATGAGCCCAGGAGTAGGAGGTTGCAGTGAGTTATGATGATGCCACTGCACTCTAGCCTGGTCGCTGTCTTCCTGTCTCCAAAAAACGAAAAATAAATAAAGAACAGAGGAAAACTTTACAGCAAATAATGTGCTCATGTCATGTGGAGGTCAAATGGTATCACACATGCTCCATTGCGCCAATAAAGAATTCATAGTAATTCAAAAGAAGGCTGCTATGGGAGTATGAGTCATACTTGGTGTATAGCAGTATTGAAGAGCCAGAGCTGCTCCCACTTCTCCATTAGTTGATTAAAAATATTAAGCAGTAGAATGTATGGTTAGTCTTTGTTCTGTGCATATGTATTATTAACATTAACATAGTATTAATAGCATTTTAACTGTGAAAATTTAGTAAGAAATATTTCACTTAAGGGGAAACGATATTTACCACTTAAGTATAAGAAATATTTCAATAATAGGAAGAGCATCTCTTGTAAAGAAAGAAAGCTTTCTTCACCCTGCCCTACACTCCAAGAGGAGGAAAAAATGTGCTTTCTCTATAAATATGTGGACTCTTCTTATCAAGAAAGACTTCATTTAGAGGAAGATTTTGCTCACTCTTATGCAAAGGCCTTAGAACTACCATTTCCATCAAATACTTTATAGAAGGTGAACACAATCATTCACATGGTAGTACCGTAAAGCCAGCTCTACAGTCAGGGTTCATATTTATGCACAGCTACTAAAGACATTGGATTTTATTTGAAGTTCACATTGTGTCTTTTATTCTGGCTAGATGTACAGGTTTCTAAATTAATTGCATTGAATGTTTGTCTGTGTCCATGATTGACAGATTAATAAGAGCATTAAATTGTCAATCTCAAAACCTGGGATTCAGTTGTATTTGTTGGGTCTAACTAGCTCTGTGCACTTGAGAAACTTCCTTAACTTCTGTCAACCTGAAGCTCTTTCCTAGCAAAATGAATGAGTGCATCTCAGAGTCTCATGAGGCTCTGACAGCTGGTGATTCCATATATTACACAACATTCTAATATACAATAACATCCTAATATCAGCCATAAATATATGTATTTCTGATGAGTTTGGATACCAACATTATTTAGTAGACTAAATATAAAAAGTCAAAAATGCAAAACTACACCAAGTACTAAAAACAATGTCAAACATGTATCTGTCTTCAAAGACGTATCTGACCATAATGGGCTTAGAAAAATTTGGAGTGATTTTATCTAATTACATAAAAAATAAACAAATGGTAACAGATCTGAGTTATTTTGAGTCTAAATCCTATCTATACCCAGAAAAGCAATATGTAGGCATAAGGATGTGACTTTGTAAAAGTCTTCACATACCTGTTTAATTAAAGTAAACATTATTCTACTCTTACTCTATAAATGCTTAGTGTACTGTTGAATCTTAATAAATATTTAATAATATTAGGAACCAACAGACTGACAAAGTCATTTTCCTTTTATAGATACAGCTTTTTAACTGCAGTAAAGAAACTTTATCTATAAAAGCCAAATGTTCTATAACTATAGTATTCTGAACCCATAATCTTGAAGAGACCTCCATAGCAGTACCTACATTAGCATTTAAATGGAGCAGTATTTTTTTGAAACCAGTACCCTTGTTGAAATAATATGCTAGATTAACACAAAACAATCTGTTGAGCTATGATGTGACACTTTTCAATAAAATACATAACCTCCTTCTAAAAATTTCCCAGAATAGATTTAATCCATTTCTATTATTTACTTTTAATCCCAACTAAACTATGTTATTTGTCACTCCAGGAAAATTCCTTCAAAGACTTTCTTGAATAGGATTAGTAAAGTTGACATGTATATGTGCTTATATGTAAGATTCCATATGTATGTGGTTATAAATAAGTCTGTACAGTCTTTTTAACTAAAATTTGTATTATGAGGAAGGAGGATTAAGGACTAAAATTAGCTACGCTTTCGACAATGAGCTTCAAGCTATCTATGAAAAACTAAAGTGATTTATTTTCTTTATTTTTATTTTTTTTACTACAAATGTTATTCAAAACTTCCATCTTATTAAATCTCTTCATTAGCTATTCTAGCTAGCTGGAATTGCATAAGTTTAACTTAAGGTATAAGCCAGTGTTTGGGTTGCCTTTTGTATACCACGTGTACTGTGAAGTAGAAAAAGGTCCTTTATGGGAAGGAAAGAAGGAGAGGGAAGGCGAAGGAAAGTCTGTGTGTGTGTGTATGTGTGTGTGTGTAATAAAGTGTGTCACCTTTTTTGACTCCCATACTTATTAATTTTCTTCATAGACTTTCTTCCTTTGCCTAATATGTGATTCTATCTCTTCAAACTTATGAGGTTTCTGAATAACAAATTTTATAATATTGAAATTTCCAAGAACTAAATAGATTATACATGTGGGAGAATAGATAAGACTGATTGTTGAATTATTTTTTTCAGATAAAAATATAAATACTCCTGAATAGAAAGCATATAAGTATTTTAGGTGTTCTATTTTTGAAGTATGGCAATTTCAAGGGCATACAATCCAAACGGTGAGCAAAAACAATCAATTTTTCTCAAGCATTTACCAAAGTTTATATTTATTCAGAATGGGTTGAGGTTGTCTGTTGGACACTACATCAGAATTTTAAACTATGCCCAGATCGATTGAATATGATTAAGGGGTAGATTTTATGTGCATGTTATCTTTGATATCATTTACCTATCTAAATAGTATATTATTTATAAGTTTAATTTTAGTTCAGTGTTTTTGAAAGCACAAAAGTGTTTCAATTCAATGCACTGTGGAGAATGTTACCATAGCATTAAGACTTGTTATGATTCTTTGATCAGAACATCTAAACAAAACATAATTTCAACTCAGTAAGATTATAACTTCAAATTAGGTATAAAATGATTTATTTTTGTATTGTTTTGTTTTGTTTTTGAAAGTACTTAATAATCCTGATGTCTACTTCCTACCCCAAATATGTAACACCTGCTCAATTCAAGAGCATGTGCTAGAAAATGCATGTAAGTAGATGGCATCAAATAATGATATCTGGGCTGTTGATTAGTGATAAATTATTTTTGGTTAAATAGATTACACTTATTCATTTTTATACTTAAACACAGAAGAGTATGTGTTGCATAGGGTATAATAGTTATTTAAATGTCTGAGGAACTATGCATACATACATGATCAAAATGTACATACTTAATAACATTAAAAGTTCACCGCATTTTTATAAATATTGTGCCTACATCCTTGAAAGTAAATGTTATAAGGGAGGAACTGGTTCAGACCAAATTGTAGCTATGGGTTTTTATAACATGTGCATATAGTGCTAGGGAGAAATAAACACATATAGAGTAGAAAGAATACACATTTTCTGACCCAAAAGACCAAAACTTCATATTTAGAAATAATTTGAACTTTTGCTGATTGTCTCAGGTAAGAAAGTTATGTATAGCCAGGTCTGCTGTTTTCTAGATAATGACAGGTAAATGTCAAACTCTAAAATCCCCTTTGTCACTAAAAGCTGGGAAAAAATTGGGGATGTTACACAAAATGCATCATGGTTTCCATGTTACTGTCCAAGGTAGGATTAATTTGCAGCTCAGATTCAATCCTGAAGTTATTACTCTAGCAATAAAGAGGTATATTAAAGATATCATTGTCATTTTAGTGAAGAAGGAAAACTATAGATTGAATAATATGTTGAGTTCAGATCAGAAAAAAATACATAGCAGAATTGCAGAGTCCTAGGAAAAGAAGTTGAATAGATACAATTTTATTTTCCTAAAGCCACTTCACTTTTCCTCTAGATATAAAAGAAGACTATTTTTCCAAGTAACTTTTGCTTCTAGCTGTGACTTTGTTTTGGTCAAAGCAATAGGAAATTTTAAACCTGTTCTTTGAAATGTCCTGCATTTTCTTGTAAAGTATATTGGCCTCAGTCTTCACAGATAAATTCAAAGAATTGTAATATGGCAAAGCCATACAATGGAAAAACCCTGATACCTATTTCATGAACTGTATTCTGTGGGTTTCAAGAATCAGATGTATCAGTTACTTTGCATGCCTTTTATTCTTCCTGTTCCTAATAAGGAGATTTTATTTGAGTTTTTTTTCCCTGTTTCATCCTTGTACATTTAGGGCATATATATATGTGTGTGTCTTTGTGTGTGTGTCTTTGTGTGTGTGCGTGTGCACAATCATGAGTGCAATAACTTGTCTATAATTGTTCATGGATTCTTTTTCTGAAAAGAGAACAATCTGGATCTGATGGAGAAAACTATAGATACACTAGAGATTCTGGATCTGATTAACGTGGAGACTGGTTGATGGAATTTTGTGTTGTCACTCTTGGGGGAAGAGTAAAGGCCTTCTTTGTATAGGAGGAAGAGTGATGAAATACAATGTTTGGTAACCAGAATGGAGGAGCTGCTCAGAAGAGACACCTGGCTTGCATTAAACTATGATGTTATCAAGAAATGAATTTAAGCCACTGAACTTTTGTTGGGTTTATTAGCACAATTGTTTTGAATTGTCCCTATTAACATACACAAAATACTGAGGGGAATATTTTAAACATGGTGTTTAGAAACAAATAACTGCTTATTGAAAAGTATGATGGAAAAAATTACATAATTATTATAAACTTTGAATATTTAGAGACTTAGAATTCTCTGTACATAGTAATATGGATCCTAATTGAAGGGTATGGTCAGCCAAGAGCATGATGATTGAAAATGAATAGGCTGGATTAGACACGGATGATCAGTAACAGAGGAAGTGAAATTCAAAACAAAGAGAATGGAGATAGTGTAGGGTTTTAAAAATGTCATTTTTAGGAGGATATTAGAAATTAGTATTTGAAACCCATAGTCTAACATTTAGATTTTTATGCATATATAACTGATCTATTGACAGTAAATTTATTTTGTTCTCACCATTATTCTTAGATTGAGTTTGTCTTAATTTATAGAAAAGTTCTATACATTTTATTCCATAATGTGATTTCCATTATTATCTATTTTAAAATTTTCATTAGCCTCATCATTATGAATATTATTGGAAGGTATCTGGTAGACCACACCTGACATTTGCACTTGGGATAGCATTACAAAATTGCGCAAATCAGTTGAACATAGTATTATTCACAGTCAAGTCTAAGAAAGACTATTGCTCACCCTTCCTATGCTCATTACACTCTAGGAAGTTTAAAGATCATTAAGAGAAATAATGTATATCATTGGTATAAAATCATGCTTATGATTACCACCACACTTCCTTCTGTTATCATTATTACAAATATTAGAGGAATAACTTAATTGGGTGCTCCTTAGAATTAAGTATAACACAAAAATAAATCATTTTCTTAGAAGTAAATCTCTCAATTTCCTGATCTGTTTTGTTTTTTTCAGTGAAACACCCCTAATGCCTAAGCAATATGTAATATAAATATTTTGTTTTCATATGATATGCTCATCAACAGGAAATAAACACAAACACGTTTTAGGTTCTTTCTTCCACTCTCTTTTCTAGTAGCATCACTGGTTTGGATAATGAGTAGCTCTGTTTTTCTCTATAGTAATAACATAATTTTTTGACATTGTCTCAACCACCAACTCGTATATTATCTAGGCTGCATGTTGTACTTTACTCTGTGTCCTTTGGAGAAATACTGTGGCTTTAAAGTCTAAGAAAATACACAAAAGCAGAACAAACAGAGCCACACACAGTATGGGAGGTCATTATCATTGGGTCATTATCATTGGGCCAATAATATGTCAATGGAAAGTGGGAAGCTAATTCAGGTTTTTGCTCCTTCCATCTCCAAAAATAAATCATTTATTGAAGTTGTGAATCTTTGCTTTGTTTCCCATATTTTGGGGTAGGAACAGAGTAGGAGTAGGCAAAAGACCAATTTATTGTAATTATCTTTAGAGAACAAAGAAAACAGAAAATTAAATTAAATATTAAGGTAATTAATGGCCAAATTATTGCTTTCAACTGTGAGATCATTCTTTCTACATAGTCTGAACAATTTATAGACAAAATTGCCTAACTGAAAATTCAGCTTTGGATATTTTGATTCTTTATTTGATTCACAGCAACCAAATTTGCTTTGTTTAGAGCCCAGGAATCTATGCCCACCACCATAATTTGTGAAGTATTGAGACATTCTTTTAATTTGTATCGTTTTTTTTCCCCCTCAAGCAATGCAACATTCTCCAGAGATGTTATTTCTCACTCCTTATCATTTTGTTTTCTATGCAGGAAAGTCAAATGCTCAATAGGGGACAAAACTCCATGAAGTCAAAGCCTTTACCCATAGCCTACTTAGAATATCGTTTTTAACAGTGGATTGAGTATAAGATAACCCTACACTTCTTTAAAAGAACCAGAAGATTTTAGAATTTAAAATTTGTAATATAATACTATAATTTTATTATAAGATTTGTTTTTTCAACTAGCCTAAGGGTTAGAAGAAAATGGATAAATGTGATTCTGACTGTTGGTGATTTTATGTACTATGTGGCTGAATGAAAAAAAATCATATTTTAAAGCGTCTGAAACACAACTATTTTGTTTTTGACAATACTGTTTAATAGCTGTGATACAAATATTTATCAATGTTATTTACATAATGTAAGTTTCATGAAGACAGGAATGGAATCTTTTGTAGCTCACTATCATATATCCAACATGGGAATCAATGGCATAAATTATATGCCAGCTAAATAAATACTTTTTAAATTTTAAATGGTTGAATAAATAATATTAAAGAGCAATGAACTCAGATTTCTGTAAAGTCAGAGTTTTATACTACCTTTTCACAAACTTGCTGTATTAGGATAAAACACATACCTTCTCTGGGTATCAGTCTCCTTCTTTACAAAATGAGGGATTTTACTCTTTAATTTCTATGATAGCTTTAGCACTAAGGAAGTTAAGTTCTGGCTCCATTCCCAAGATTCCTACCTTCTGGTCTAATTCATAGCTGCCATCTTCCATGTACATTGTAGACATTGCCTTTCCACTCTTACACTGATAACTGTTTGTAGATGTATGTGTTTTGTATCATCTTAGATTTTATAACAGGCTCATTTTCTTCCACAGAAATCATGGAGAGGAAGTTGTACTGATGATTTTCTCTCTCCTTAGATCCTGAGGGGGGCTTTTAAAATAGCACTTGTGTTGAGAAGGGAAACTTTTTTCAATTTAGGCAAATGAAGCAAATGGAACATAAGCTAAACAGGGTACTTTAGGGATATGAGCCAAAAATAAATATTATTTAGGCTTCTTGAGGATAAGATAAAGTGCATTTTTTGCCTTAGGAAAAGAAGCACATTCTTCCAAATAATGTGGAATTCATGTTAAGGTCCATATTAATTTTTTTTCTGTAAAGAGAGTTTACATAAACTATCCTGATTAAAAACTTAATTTTACATTTATTTTACCATTAAACTAAATTAAACCTGATATTTAGTTAATTAGATATATATCGTGCTAAAATGATTAATGCATCATGCACGCTTCAAACATGGAAGTTATTTTAAAAATGTTATTTTTAAAATTTATTTTCTTCATTTGATTGATATTTGTATGCCAATTAATGGAAAAAAGTAAAATAGTGTACACACTTTGAAATTAAATGTTTACTATGCTCAGTTTTTTTGTTTTTTTCTTTATATGTATTACAATAAGCCAATTTCTAAAAGTTTAACAAATCAAATGAATACTTACCATGAATCACCCCTTGCCCTTAGTATCCCTCTGCTGATGCTTCCCTTACTTCAGTTAATTTCTTGATTACTTGATACTCTCATCACAAAAAAATATCATATTCAATTAGGAAAATTAGAATTATGGTTCAATATGATGCACAGTTCATCCAAGTGGAAAACACATCTTTCTTTGGTTCTCATTATAATCTTCAAATTGATTTTTAAAAATATTTTTGATTCTGTTTTATAAATACCAATCTAATACTAAATTTGAGTCTTAAGGATTCTTTTAAGTTTCTTGAATTCTCTCAAATTTTATTAGGCTTTATAGAAATACCTTGGCTTTATCCCTTCTTACTTACATTAAAAATATAAGGTAAGGTTGCAACTCTGCATTAGGAGGCAAGAAACATGTTATTTTCCCAGCATTACCAAATGATATTTGTCTAATTGCGTGCTTAGTTTTCTTTGCATTAGAAAATTTATGGGTTACAACTACATGTTTTAGGTCCTTTTTGATCGTCAATAAACAAAAATAAAGTAAAATAATATTTTTTATGAATTTACGCACGTCAGACTCTTTGTTAGGAGAAGAAAGACTTAAATAAAGATGAAACATACAATCCTTTTTTCCCTAATGGACTTTGGAATCAACTGGGAAAGATACATGTTGAGTGTGGATCGAACATGGGAGAGGAGTCAGCCATCTCCAGACAACATTTAAGGAGAAACACACCTCCCAGGAGTCTTCTTGAGGTTTCCTGTTGTTTAATTACTCATTTTTTAAATAGTACTCTCCTCTTCCTCATCTATTATGCTTTAGAAATTTCCTCCCCACCCTTATTCCCCACAAGACTAAACTGGTGTTTTCTGTTTGTTTTGGGTGTTTTAGTTTTCTTTTTTGTTTGTTTGTTTGTTTGTTTTGCTTTACTCTCAGACTGGATTGCTCTTCTCTTGGCTGTTGTCAACATGATATTTCTACTTTTTAAAAACAAAGTTATGTATGTATATAAAACTTTATATATATATTTACTTTCAAAATCAAAATGAATTAAAATGATTTTAATAAAAAAAGCAAAGACTTGTTTTGAGGCAACCCACATCACTTTGTAACAGGTTCTTTTAGTTTAAATGGATCTGTAATAACAAAAACAAGAGTAAGGAAATACTCCATTTTATGAAAATCGATTAATAGAATCAAAGAGAAAAACAGATAACATTCAGTAAGAGCTTTTGGCTCTTAAAAAGCTTTCCTCTTCCTCAGCTGATGAATTCCATGTTTTTTCACTGGTATTTTGGCTTGACACTCTTTGGTGAAACCCATGGTCTGAGAACTGGGTCAAGGTCATTTCTATTTAGTCATAAATATAGAAACGAATACTAGTATAAGGCTTAGGACTCTTATATTGGCAAAATGGAGCTCAAGAACCTTGGTTAAACTTGGTGATTTTAATTAACAAATAAAATCAGATAAAGCTCCTAATTTTTACCTAAGAAATTAACTCAATCATTCCCTAACTAATTTTGAGTAAATAAAATATATTAATTTAGCTTTTTATAGAAATAAAAAAACAAACTTAAAAGTTAATATTCAACCCAGAAATTGATTCAAGAACTTATTTCAGTAATTATTTTTTATACACTAGGAAATAGATTCTCCCAGGTAACTTCAAGTTATTAGCCTAATTATAAATCATACCTACTAAATATGATATATAGAGAAATAGCACAAACACAGATTTCTTCCGTTTTTCAAAATGACAATATTATTATTCAATTTCAATTTTGTTTTTTTATTGTATTATTTTTAGGTATTTCAGTAATGTATAGTGCATCTTATTAGTCTCACTTTCCATAAAAACACTTTCTGTCTATTCTATTTGATTGTAAATTCCTTGGGGTTATGGAAGCCACAAAAGCTCAATTTACTTTCCCCATAGGCCGGGTGCAGTGGCTCATGCCTGTGATCCTAGCACTCTGGGGGGCCGAGGAGGGAGGATTACTTGAGTTCAGAAGTTCAAGACCATCCTGAGCAAGACTAAGACCCTTTCTCTATGAAAGAGAAAAAGAAAATAGATAAAAAAATACTTTCCCTACAAAGTGTCTTGCTTAGGGTTAGTGTCATAGTAGATATTTATATTTATAGAATGAAAGTAGGTCACAAAGGAAACTACGCTTGGATATTTGAAATAGTTCTCTCAAACTCTAAATTTGTATAATCATTGACTATATTAAAACACTAATAATTTATATCATTTATCATCCCAGGCCCTCTTTCCAGTAAAATCATCATTTCTCTTTCAAGTAAAACTCTTCATTCTTGAGCAGATGAAGTATAGAAAGTGAACTCAAACCAGATTGTCCTTTCAGACACACCACTCCTCTACAGCAGATAGGCAATCTGATTAGTCTCAACACCAAGACTTTTCTGGTAACCTAAAGTATGATGTCTCATGCAAGTTATTCTTTAACAATCACATAGAAGTTTAAGTAGCAAAAGGAAGATTAGTGTTTTTGTACACTGGCAGTATATCATCAGCAATATTTCTGACAAATAGATAGTCATTAGTTTGCCAAAAATTTTAATGAAATCATGATTAATAAATGCCTCTCAAAGGTCTACATCAAAGTCAAGGCATTTGGGTGATAAATGTAAACATGCCGACCCCGCTTTGCCAAAAGCTGTGTGTTTCACTTACATAGCTCCACTGATTGATCTGTCCATTATTCTAATACATAATTTATCACATCAAGGGGGGCAATTCATTATGTGGCTAGTATAACCACGGAGTTCTAAACAGCAAAATCTTTAGGAGAGTTAACAGGTTGCCTAGGTACTGACATTCTTTTTCATTATTTGCAGAGTAGTGAAATGAGATTGGAAAACCTCAACCAAAAAGAGCATTTACAAACACATAATAAAATAAAAATCTCACATCTTACAAATTTAATTTACTTGAGAGCATTTGACACATTTTTTCCTCAGATAACTTTTCCATTGCCCTCATTGTTTTCATTCCTTATATGAGGGGTCCTTCTGTTGTTAAATCAGTCAGAAATGTGATGGCATCACAATCCCTATCATGCGAGAATTTTGTGACTATATTGCTTGAAACATAAATAGCAGTATGTACCATTACATAAAAGTTCATTGAATTAAATTATAGATATGACATTCCACTCTCTATTTAAAATGTGAGCCATTGAATAGTATAGCATATTTGGTTTCAAATCATTCATACTTTGTTGCAGTCATCTGTATGACTCAATGCTATGGTCATATTTTGATATCATCTAGAACTTGGTAAAGAAATTTAACAGATCTAATGAATGTCTGACTGGGAAAAATACATCCTATTGTGAAAAATAAAAATAAAGCATGGTGATATATGGGTTCTGAGTTTTTGATATGTACTTGATTTTAGGAAAGCTAAGAATTTGAATATAACCTTCAGATAAACAGAGAAAGTAGTACTTCAGAAATGCCTTTACATTTTTGAGATTGAAGTGAGAACAGATGACGGAGAATACTGATTAGCTGATAGTACCAAATTTTATACTCTCACAGCTCACAATCACGTAACTACATTTTTTTTTCTTCTTCTTGTCAGCAGAATAAAAAACAAAACAAAGGGATATTTGAAGCTTTTTAAAAAAAAAACAGTTAACGGGAAATTCACATAGGACTTTTCCTAAACAATCACAAACTTAAAACCATATTTTCTGTCATGAATCAGTTAATGTATTTCACTCTGATCTACTGAAATAATGGACCCATCTAAAGAATCAAATGCTTGACATTGTTTTCTCAAAGATTTTGTAAAAAGTAAGTAATTTGAAATTGCATATAATTATTTGAGGATAGTGTAATTTAGGTAAGTAAGGAAAGCCATCAAATTTATACCACAAGATATCACCTTGCAGGTTTACGTTCATAAGATTATGCTTTATATCTTTGAGTAACATTATAATTAAAAGATTATAATTGAGTAACACTCACGATATTAATTTTAAGCAGTCTCTTTCAACCCCTAAAATAGTTCTGTATTTTCCCAAAACTGTTTCATCAACTTTGAGTCTGCATTTAGCAAATTTAGTCACTATTTTGGCTTCAGAGACACATAGAATGAGAGTAATTTGGAGCCTTTTTAAACTGGCTTACAAATCCTATCCCAATGAGCAACTTTTGAACTTTTTTTTGGTTAAGTGTTTGCCATTACAATTGTATGACTTTAAATTTCAAATAGATCACGTACCTATTAATATGCCTATAATAGTCTTTGAATTTTAATAACAAAGTGTCAACTTGATATCATTAGAATTTGTCTTTAAAAATATTCTAAATGAAAACATTCATCTATTTTTAATCCATAAATACTTTTAATTTGAATAACTATTATTATATAATAAAATGTTTCTGAATAGATCAAAGATTAAGCTGTAGTCAAGACATTTATGCCATCCAACACTGCAGTAGGGTAGAAAAAGTGCCCTGAGATGTCAAATCCATAGGTGAAAGTTTTGTCTTGCTCCTTAACTGAATAACCTTGAGTAGCACCTACTTCCTCTAAACTCCAGAGTCCTACAAAATGAGAGGTTCATTCTATCATCTCATCTCTAAGGTACTTTTGTAAATGGCTGTTGTATAGGAAAAAGATGGCTTAATTAGTCTTCAATTAACATTCCAGGTATGAATCTGTATCAAAAATGCATAGAATATTTGTCTTTTTTAAACTAAAATAGAATTTTAGTATTTTAACCTAAAATCAATTTTGAAAATAAACAGAACAAATTAAAAACTAGAAATAGTTCTTTCTTTATATTCACTGTGCTAACAATAACCAGAAGGCAATGAGAACAGTTATAAGAGAACCTTATTGATTTTTCCTCCAATTACGTTAGGCAGATTCTGTTCATCCACTCTCTTAAATGGATATGAATATGAATTCCCAGAGGTATTTTTAACAAGATTTCAGGGATAGGTTTCCATATCATTGCCCTAACAGGATTTGCATGCAGTTGACAGCTGCAGCACATAAATTAAACAAAATTATATTGATGTGTTAAAAACATGTCATTTGCACAAAGTACAGCAAAGTTAATGTTTTTTAAGATGGAAAGGAACATAATAAATATTTACTCTGTGCAAAATATTAATATTTACGGGAAAAATGCATGTTTGTTTGAACTTTATTTTATTTTTTATATGTGTGCTTTGCAACAGCAACAAGCAAATTAATTAAATGTGAAAATTCAGTCACTAGGAAATAGGTATTCTTATATATTTCTCTAAAATAGACTTCCTGGAAGAGAAGTTTAAAGTTTAAGCAGGAAATGAAACAGAATATGAGAAGACTTGAGTACTAATCTTGAGTCTGTTATTAATTAACAGTATTTTTATGTGAATTATGTCTCTCTTTCTCCACTTTTGTTTTCCTTACTGTTAAAAATGAGGTTTGCAAAGCCCCTGCAAAAATAAAATATAAATATAAAATATCTATAGTGCCATTGTAATTTAAAACTGAGCAGAATAATATTGCCAAGGAAGAAAAATTTACATAGAAAACAGTTTAACACAAGGAGCATCTTGTTCACAAAATGTTCATGTATTTGTTGTTGTCTCCCTTTGCTTTTCAGCAATTTATTCAAACATGATTCATGTTCTTATGTAAAATGTTATAATCAGCACATTTTATAAAGCAAAACCAAACAGCTATAGAAACACCCAGCAACACTGTCCAATGAATTGCTCATGAAAGCAAATCAGAAGTCCCTATATCTGATAAACCCATGAAATAATCTACTTCACAGATTCAATGAAGCACTTTCACATTTGAGTTTAATAAGCCATCAGATTGTTAAGAGAGTTTTCTCGAGTTAGCCCTGGAAAAAGGACATTGCTACAGCCCAAGAGAAAAATGTATCTTCAGAAAAAGGGGAAAAATGTTTTGACATTGGCAGTTGTTTAACTATAAAACCAAAGGCCAGCCTTCTGCTCATCAAGGGCTGAATATGAGGTGGTAAAAGTGGCAAGCTTTGCCATGAAGTAGTACATATATCATTTATTGATAGAAATAGAGTCTATGAGGTTGATAGCTCTTACACTGCAGCTAATACAGCTTGGAGAAAGCAAGGCAGAGAGTCAACTCTTCTACCCAGAATGAAAGAGCCAGATATAGGTAGAGATGAGTTGGTAAGTAATTTGATAATTTGATTTCTTTGAATTCTCAATTACATGTGACATATCTTTTTTCTGCCAAAGCCATGACCTGGATAACTCTATATCTGCAAATTTTACATTTAAATAAAACTAGTTCCATCATCTGTGATGGCTGTTTTTTAAACACATCAATTGGTACAACACATACTTGAAATTTAGAAAGATATGATGACCACTAAACTTAATTGAACATAGGCTTGAAGAAATTCATAATCCTTTCTAGTAAATCCACATTATTTATATTACCTCATGAGTGGAAAGTGTTTGGATTTGCTCAAAAATTAGGGACAGTTCATTCAGTGGCCAAGAAACAGGAAAGATTATAGTGCTAATTCCATCTATATTGAAACTTGTTTATCAATTATCTTAAAACTAAATCACGAAAAGGAATGGAAATGCTAAAAATAAAGCAGCGAATTGGTTATAATATAAAAGAAACACCCATGCTTTCAGAGTAATACCACTGAAAGGTTCATTAAAAAGATCAGAACAGTATTTCTTTACACTTTTCTCCAGTGTGCCCT
This sequence comes from Eulemur rufifrons, assembly GCF_041146395.1. Lineage (NCBI taxonomy): Eukaryota > Metazoa > Chordata > Mammalia > Primates > Lemuridae > Eulemur > Eulemur rufifrons. The sequence goes on from NC_090999.1 coordinate 19,899,899, forward strand.
ACACATATAAAAAAGGAGTATGTATGTGGCAATCACTGCCACATTGACAGTTTTAGAGTTACATTTAGAATTTGCCCCCATAATCAAAGCAAGTAAGTTTGAAAATAATTACAAAGTTCACTTATATGATTATCTACCCATTACCTCCATATATTATATTTTACATATGAAAGCTTTCATACTAGCAAGACAAATCATGTCAACTGTAAAAAAGATCACAAGGAAAAGTTTTCAAAAGTGTAATCACAATAGGAGCTATTGCAATATTTACATTGAAGATGTAGAAAGAAATATCTGACATAGCTGAAAGTCACCATGTTTCAGTATGGTATAGATCTTCTTTGACAATGTTTTTTGTGTTGACTCTTGTTGCTTTAGAATTAGATAATCGGGAGCAACACTGACATTTTGTGATAAAGGAAGCAAGAAACAATGTAAGAACAATAATTTATTTGCATGTAAGTAGTAATTGATAAAATGTGTATATATACATTTTTTCATTTATATATTACCAAACTCATGGGAGGTAGTAAGATAGGTTTTGATCTCCATTTCACAGATTAGGAACCTCATGTTTTGCGAGGTTATGATCTCAAGATCTTAAATCTGTAAATTAGTATATAAGCATTTATTCCTGTGGTTTCTCTACTTCTCTAGTATTGTCCAACTCCCATCAACACATTCAAGTCACCTGGAGTGCTATGAATATATAACAATGCCTAGGCCCTATCTCAGACTAATTACATCAGAATCTATGGGGCTGAGACCTAGGAATGATATATTTAAAGCTCTAAAGGTGATTCTTATATAAAGGACAGTGTTGGACAGTGTTAAAAAAAACAAAAACAAAAACATTTATTTATGCCAAGTATTCTGACTCCAAATTTTAGTGTTCTTTCTACTCATCCACAATGATTTTGATAAACAACACCTGAACATAAAAATAGGTTTAACTAGAACAAATAATCAACGTTTGATAGTATAATGTTACCATCCCAATTTTAGAGTCAGAAAGTCTGGATATAAATCTCAGTTTGGGGATTTGCTGCGTATACTTGAGTAAATTATTTAATGTCTCTGTATTTCAATTTGATCAATTTGGAAATGGGGATATTATGTCTATCTCAAATGGCTGTTATGATTATTAAATGAATTAATGTATGTGTAGATCAGTACCTGGCACTTAGAAAGTACTATATGACTGTCAAACAAATAAACATTTAAAAACACCACAATCATGCTATTATGGACTATTTGTGTCCTCTCAAAATGCATAAATTAAAGCCCTAATCCTCAGTGTGGTAACATTTGGAGGTAGGACCTTTAAGTGGCAATTAGGTTTAGATGAGGTCATAAGAGTGGGGACTCCATGATGGGAATAGGTCCCTATATAATAAAAAGAGGAAGAGAGATCAGAGCCCTCTCTCTCTCCTCCGTGTAAGGACAAAGTGAGAAGGTAGCTATCTCTAAAAAGGAAAGCGATCCCTCACCAGAACCTAACCATGCTGGCACTCTGATCCCAAACTTTCAGCCTCCAGAACTGTGAAAAATACATTTCTGTTGTGTAATACATTTCTGTTGGCTATGTGATATCATAGCCAACCAGGCTATGCTATCATATTATGGCAACCAGACTAATACAAATATTTACCATTCAATAAACGTAGCTTTGAACATACATGAAACTAATATAAAGTCCTAGTTGTAAATCAGACAAATATCTGCAAAGTCTAAAAGTATTCAATTTGTAACAAATCACATTAGGGGATGAGAGGAGTCTTAAAATGTCTCTAATAAAAGAAAATCCTTCCAATTTTAATTCTAAAAAAATCTATATGTCCTCTGATTGCATTTATCTGTAAAGCACTAATCTTTATGTACCTATTGCTTTCTGAAAAGCACAATAATTTTCATACAATGATGTTCTCACAATAAATTTCTCACAATAATCTTTCTACAATCTTCCTAACATCCACCCATGTGCTCAAAGCTCACTTTTGACCCATTAAGTTTTATTTTTCATATGACATACCATTATATCATTATATTTTTATCAGATAATATAATATGACTTTCAAACTATTTAACATCATGTATAGTGAAATAGTATTAAAATTTATCACTTTTAAATAAAATATTTTCTTATTGTCCATTTTTAAAATATTTAACAAATATTTTTTATGTATGTATTATTTAAAAAAACTGTGCTACTAAAGCAGATGTCAATGAAATCTGGAAGGAAATGATGTCTAGCAGTGAACATAACTTATGAAAGCAAATTTATACCATGTAGAAAGAGATGAACATCATAATATAAGTACAAATGAAACTTTATGAAAATCAAGAAAGTTTGTAAAAAAAAGAGTTGATATCATTTGAGGTCAACCCTGAAAGGACATTTCTGATTGCAGGATCAATGTAGCATTTGACTTGAAGGAAGGGCATGATGTGGAATAAGTTTGGGAAAGAACATTGAAACTGGATTAAAAGCCACAGTAATTCTGATTTTATTCTTCAGGAATTGAGAATTTATTGAATGATCTTCATATTTTCAGTATCTCTCTCTTTCTCTCTCTCTTCCCCCTGCCCCGCCTCCCTCCCTCATCCACACACAAATATACACAGGGGTTTGCTTTTTAATTCTTCTAGTAATGTTAGTTCAAACATGCCCCTCCCAATCAGTTGTTTCCCTTTTCTTCCTCTACTTCTCTCTTTCATGCTGAACACTATCCTTATCCCATTAGTCCTTCAAAATACCATCTCCACCAGACTGTGTATATACGAAAGATAATATTTACTAATGTTTGGAACAAATGAATGCTATTTCAATATAGTGGTAATTTAACAATTGAAATTTGGCATCTTTGCTCTAAAACCTATGAACAATCCTCTAATAATTTGAATTTCTTCTCTATTCTATCTCTTCTCAGAAACCCGTTTCCTTCACTCCATTGTCCTACTTCCAAGTCCTCTATAAGAATTTCACTTTTGACTTTTTAACTTCACTTTTTAACTTTATTTTTACTTTTTATATAGAAAAAAAATGATTTCTACAATCTTCCTAATATACACCCATGTGCTCAAAGCTCACTTTTTGATCTATCAAGTTTCATTAAGGAAATGTGCTACACAAAAAGCCATCTATTTTTTAGAATCAAAAATAATCAGTTGAGATTATAGTGTGATTTTGATTTATAACTATGAATCTCAGTCATGGAGTCATGACCTTGTATTTGTTGTTGTTTTATTTGCTTGATTGGATATGGAATTATCCACACAGAGATAACAAAGTTGAAGTACAACTTTTTATAGAGTAGTCAATGAAGGCTTCTCTTGGAAAATTGCTTATAAAAATGTCTCATACATGATAAGCACAAAACAAATGCCAGTGATCAAATTATTTCTTGTATGTGCTTGTTGGAGCTACTAACCTGGGGCCAGACTGGAAATTTTTATTTCCATTGAGCCATGTACACATGCTATGTAAGTTTCCCTGACTAGCTTTGTAGTTAGTGTCCCTGTCAGCCTAATCAGGAAAAACCTCTACAGCATGGTTAGCTTTTTTGCTTGTCATGGTCACAGCTTGAAAGATGAGGACTCAAAGGGCTGCTACTTCAAACTTTACTGAGATGGTTGTAAAATAAGTAATGTATTCTTGACAGACCTTGTAGCCAGTAACTTCCTCAAGTTATTCTCCTCTAAATGAGGTGGTATAGTAGAGATTTGCTAGCATATCTCTCCACAAATTCAGGCTTGCCATGTGCTTTGTTTGGAGAAATTACTGACATGTATCTTTGTCTTTATTCAATCAGATCCCCTCTTTAGGAAATCACTGAAAAATTTCCTAGGATTTAATTGTGTAAATGGCACCCCTTCAATTTAACAAAATGAATACCCATGGCATTTTTATATGATTTGGGTCATTTTAATAGGGATTTGAGAGGTTAAAAATTAGAATCTTCAAGTCTGTATTTTCCCTGAAAGTTTGTAAAGTTTTATTAGACAGAAATTGTCTTACAATCAATGAATTTATAAATGTATGTAAAGAAAATATGGAAAACTTGAAGACACAGGAAGTCACAGAGCACTAGAAAGATATTTAAATTAATCAAAAGTAGTCATTATAGCAATAACTGAAATTAAAAAAAAACAAAAAACAAATATCTTAGTTTCTGATGAATATATTAAATTCAATAAAAGAAATTCTTACAGAGGTCATGAGGCATGATTCTTTGTACTTCAAGGAAATATAGTTATGTAATATAGATTTGAATTTATTTGTAATCTAGCAGATGAAATAAGACAACTATTCAGATAATTATGAGGGAAAAGTTATATGATGTTTTAAATTCTATAGTCCTCGAAAGGAAAAGATGTTATTCAGAATTTGAGTGATTAGCAAAAACTTCCTAGAAAAGGTAGTGTTTATTACAGCACTAAATTAGAGGTAAGATTTAAGCAGGAGGATATAAGTGAAATTTAGATGAGGAAAAGACCAAGAGCAAAGACAGAGTCAAGATCAAGCTAAGTATGATTGGGAAGAGAAAAAAGTTCTTGAAACTGCCTGGAATTTACATTATGTATAAATAAGTGAAGAATTTATAGGAAGATATGTTGGAAGACAAAATAGAAAACTGAAAAAAAAAAAAAAAACTATTAGCTGTCTCTTTGACAACCTGTGATAATCCTAGTATCAGCAAGATGCAAAAATACTGAATTGCTATTATAAAATTTGATTCAGAAGTTGGGTTTCAAAAGATTGGCTGGGTTCAATGTAAGAAAACAATAGACAAAATAAGTACGCACAAAGAGAAAGAACAAAAATAAAACCATAAATCATCTCTCTCAATTAAAAGAAAACATCAATTCAAATTTGAAACTATTTGCAGAAATCTAATGCTAAGAAAATAAATAGTATAGAATCAAGCAATGTGAATAGGACTTTCTTACATATGAAATTTATATGTAGAATATTTTGAAGAATACTTCAAAGTAAGTTCAATTGTGGTACTTAGAGAGGAAAATGAATGCTAAATCTTTATTAAAAAAGAATCCAAAACATATAAAATAGGAACTCTCATGAATGAAGCAAAATATGTGATTTCTTTTAAAAAAAGAACCCATTAAAATATGTAATTTAAAAATTAAAATAAATAGGATAAATTCTCAATTAGATATGATCAACAGGAGGCCTAAAAATTAATTGGTAATATTAGGGAATTCCATCAGAAGTCTACCTCAAAATCAAATATATGTTTATACACATGTGTGTGTATGAAGGAGCAACAAGAAAACTGAAATATAGATGACAGGACTCAATAGTCATCTAACAGGAGTTCCAGAAACAAGAGAAAGGGGGAAATACAGTAGCACTGATGTTCAAAAAGAAAATTTATTAGAAGTTTTCAAAACTTCAGAAAATCACAAATCTACTCTAATTTTTGAACAAGTAATTCTTGCCTCTAAAAATCCTAATAAGACTTCAGAATACCAAAAATAATGATATAGAATACAGAATACTTACATTTGAATGATAACTCACTAACTTTCTAAAGCAACTAGATCAGAAGAACATTAGAATGAAATTTTAAAGTACAAAAGAAAGATGATGGTTAGTCCAGAATTTTATTACCAGCTAATTTACCTTTTATACAGGCAATATAATAACACTTGAAGATATAGAAAAACTAAAATCCTAGCACACATGACCTCTCAATAAAAGACATAAAAACAAATGTACTTCAGCTACAAGGAAAGTAAACCCAGAGGAAAAGCACATGAAATGACTTAAAAGTAAGCATTAAAATTAATATACATGTGGGTAAATTGAATGAGCTATTTTTAAGAAACAGAAAAACAACTAAACTAAACATATATTTAAAAACCCACTTAATTTGCTGAATAAACTATTACATCATTATACAGCATTATTTTTCAATTCCTTTTTAGAATTTTCAATAGATATCATTTTCATTATATTTCTGTGTTCTATATTTCCATTTGAATGCTTCTCAATGGCAAAATATAATCCTTGTCAAAGGGAGCTTATTACTGAAAGAAATGTGATGAGGAAATACTACTCTTCTATATGTCAAGATGTGATGGTAAAAACAAACACAATTTGTTATTATAAGCATTTCATTCCAAATGGAAACTTTTCTGCTCTAGAAGGTATTTGTTTTACTTTTAGGTGGTTGTGCACCCTGCGGAGAATGAATGGAGAATGTAACTTTCTTGGGCATCCATGTTAATCACACTCTTGCCTAATCTCCATTTTATTCCTTGGAGGCATTAGTCATCCTTAAAACATGCTTTATTGTAATAAATAATACAGTGCATTGGGTTTAATGTGTTGACTTTTGCAGATATTTTTGTTGGGAGTATTTTATTCAAGCATAATGTAGGCAGAGTACATTATAATTATGTTTTTATTATGAACACTACAAATGAAGGGAGGTCACAGAATTGCAATCTGTAGGTTTTGCAGACATTTCATACATCTGTTATCACTTCATAAAAGCCATTACATGTACACATAACTTCTAAGGTTTTTGATCATTTAAACAAGATATGATTGATTAGCTGCTAAGGAAATGGGTTTAATTTTTTTTTTTTTCCTGAGGAAAGCAGAGAAAGAAAACTACATTTTTTCAACTATTAATATCAATATATCTAGGGGCAAAAGTATTCAAGGAAGGAAGTCTAGAATAAACCAAAAGAACCAATAGTACTCATGACATTGACTTTTAATGTTTGACTTCCACCCTCATACCTGATATTTCTATTCATGGTCAGGTCAAATTTTTATCTTTCCCCAGGTAAAACAGTTTGTGGGAGAAGTTGGCAAAGAGTTTGTATCATTTTGCTTAACTTGTATAAAGCATCACAGTGTCTGAGTCAAATGCTTAGCCCCTTACAGAGGGCATTTATTAATAGAAGAAAAGAAGTTTATGCTTCTGTGAGTGTGTATGTATATGTGTGTGTGTGCGTGTGTGTGTGTATGTTGCAAAAAAGGAAGATGAGAGAGGAGAGACAGATAAAAAAATAAATAAAAGAACACACATATGAGCTTAAGTGCAGGACCTAGAAAGGATGCATTCATTAGACATTTATACCGAAGTTCACTTTAGGTCCTGTTTGAAGAATTTCTATAAATGCAGATATTTGTTTCCTATGTCTGTGAGCTCAAGCTTCTCAATCATTGGCCCTTTGACTGAGACTTTCGCTAGAGGAAATTTTCTCTGGAACTCAGAAAATCTCATAGAAATCCTTTATACACTGTACTTTTTATTTATGTTTTAGTTTCCTGTTGCCACTATAAAAAGTTACCACACACTTACTACCTTAAAGCAGCACAAATTTATTATCTTCCAGTTCGGGAGGACAAAAGTCTGAAATCTATTAAACTGGGTTAAAGCCAAGGTGTCGGCATGGCTGGCTTCTTCAAGAGGATCTAGGGGAGAATCTGTCTCCTTGCCTTTTCCACCTCTTAGTGGCTGCTTGTATTCTTTGATTTATGGCCAAATATTAATTAATTAATTAATTTCAAAGCATTACAGGGTACAAGTATTTTTGGTTATGAGGATCAATTTGTAATGCTTGAGTCACAGTTACAAGTGTGCCCATCACCCAGATAGTTCAGTGTACCCATTAGGTAGGTTTTTACCCATCCCCTGTTCCCCGCTCTTTCCCCCACCTTTATTTCCACTGAGTTTTACTTTTCCCGCTATGCACATGTGTGCTCATAGGTTAGTTCCAATTTAATAGTGAGTACGTGTGGTGTTTTTCCATTCTTTAGATACTTCACTTAGGATAATGGTCTCCAGTTCCATCTAAATTGTTGCAAAGGCATTAAGTCATCCTTCTTAATGTCTTGTATAGTTTGAGGTCTGGTAATGTGATGCCTCCAGATTTATTCCTTTTGCTTAAGATTTATTTGGCTATTTGAGTTCTTTTCTTGTTCCAAACCAAGTGTAGAATAATTTTTTCTAGATCTGTGAAATATGATGTTGGTATTTTGATGGGGATTGCATTGAATCTGTGAATCACCCTGGGTAGTATGGACATTTTAACAATGTTGTTTCTAAGGATCCATGAGCCTGAAATATTTTTTCATTTGCTTATATCATCTGGGATTTCTTTCCTGAGTGTTTCGTGGTTCTCTTTGTAGAGATCTTTCACCTTTTTGGTTCAGTATATTCCTAGGTATTTCATTTTCTTTGTAGCTATTGTGAAATGGTATTGAGTCTTTGATTTGACTCTCAGCTTGACTGTTATTGGTATATAGGAATTCTACTGATTTGTGTACATTGTTTTTATACCATGAGTCTTCACTGAATTTATTTATCAATTCTAAGAGTCTCTTGGTGGAATCTTTGGGGCTTTCTATATATAAGGTCTTATCATCAGCAAAAAATGATAGTCTGTCCTCCTCTTTCCTGATTTGGATACACTTTATTTCTTTTTCTTGCCTGATTGCTCTATGACTTTCAGCACTATGTTGAATAAAAGTGGTGACAATGAGCATCCTTGTCTTGTTCCAGTGCTTAGGGAGAATTCTTTCAACTTTTCCCCAATCACTATGATGTATGGCCATTTTCTCCATCTTCAAAGCACATAACTCCAATGTCTGCTTCTGTCATCATAGTGCCTTCTCTCCTGTTCCTCTCTGATCTGCTTCTTTCTTAGAAGGATGTCTGTGATTATGTAACACTTCCCTGGGTAACCCCAAATAATCTCCCAAACTCAAGATCACTTATCTGCAAAATTTCTTTTGTCATATAAGATATGGATGTTTGAGGGAGCCATATTCAGCCTACTTTAGTTTATAAAATCAATCAGAAAGTAGGCTTTCCTTTCTTGTAGGCAGCAGATCCAAGGTAAACCAAGTGCTTATTCAGAACTTAGAGTGCAATAAAAAGGCACTCACATCAAGACATATGTTTTGTACTTATGTAGTGCTATATAGCTTACATAAATGTATGTATTAGAAAAGAAGAAATATATAAAATTGATAACTTCAACTCTGCATTAGAAATCTTGAGAAAGAAGAGAAAATTAAGCCTAAAACAAGACGAAAAAAGGAAGCATTAAAAATTAGACTACAGTTCAACAAAATTGAGAAAATAAATAAAAGTTGGGTATTTTTTTAATCAATAAAATTGACAAACATCTTGCCAGGCTATCCAAGAAAAAAAATAAAGGAGACATAAATTACAAATATCAAAAATGAAAAATGGGCCTTCACTACTCATACATGTATATTAAAAGGCTAAACAGAAAATGCTGTAGATTGCTCTATGCATACAAGTTTGAAAAGTAAGATATAATGGACAAATATTTTGAATGATACTTCTACCAAAACTCACACAAGGAGAAATAGATATTAATAGCTCTTTATAAACCAAAAAAACTTATCAATATTTGAAAATCTTGCCAGGCTTGGTGGCTTATGCATGTAATCCTAGCAGTTTGGGAGGGCAAGAGGGAAGATGACTTGAGACTAAGAGTTTGAGGTTGCAGTGAGCTATGATGATGCCACTGTACTCTAGCCAGGGTGACAGAGTAAGACCCTGTCTCAAAAAAAAAACAAAAGAAAGAAAGAAAGTAAAGAAAAGAAAATATTCCAAAAAGAAAGCACCAAAGTCAGATTATTTCAGCAATGAATTATATGAAATATTTAGGAAAGAAATAACATTCATTTTTTACAATCTCTTCAAAAAATAAAAGCAGAGTTATCAATCCTTACACATTCTATAAGGCCAGCATTATCCAGATAACAAAACTAGGTAAAGATATTAGAAGGAAAAAAACTACCAACCAATGTCTCTTCAAAGTGTCGCGCCGCAGTTGCCAGCAAGTACGACACGACCAGTTGGAGTTCTTCCAGCAGTAGTTTAATGAGGCATCTACAACAGTTACATGGCGAGAGACCTCGAACAGGAAATGCAAGCTGCTTTTATAGCCCCGGATAGGTGTGTCCCACAAGCGTGTCCCACAGGGATAGGTGGAGGGCCTGACTATGCATGTCCTGGGCGGATACACTAGGAGGCCTAGACCGCTCCCCACAGCTCCCCCTTTTGTTTTTGCCTCATGGTGAACGGAAGCCCCAGTCCGGATCTAGGGTCACAGTTCACCAAGGGGCGTATGGTCACCACTCTTCAGTGCAATTAGCGAGAGCTCATGAAGGTGCAAGGGCTGACCACAAAACAGGGGTCGCGCGCCCTTCCCGGTGCAATGGGGACAAGCCCTCGGGGTGCAAGGGCCACGTCATGCTGTCAAGGGGAAAAGCGGTAGTTGCCGTCCGTATGTAACATGCTTATCCACACTCCAGGAGGAGAGCCCTCATGAAGGGCAGCAAAGGCTTGAGCCATGACCACTCGATCCCTTTGTTGCTGCCAACGGACACGCATGAGCATCCAGAACACGAGGCCAAAAAGCAAGACATCCCAGCAGGCCCAGGGATCCAAGACCTGTCCATTCCCGAACCCCGTGTAGAAGCGACAAAAAGGTGGGGAGGAGGCCATCAGTAAGCATAGGATCTAACCGGGTAGAATTAATATGGGTGATTTCTAGTTGTAACTGAGTGGCTAGCTTGGAGAAATTGGCAGACCAAGAGCCCTGTAACAGCCGAGAAAGCTCTTTAGAGAGATTGGCCGCCTGGGAAAGGTTAGAATATGGGATCGAAGTAATACACAATCCTGGCAGTCGTCGCTCGCAACCAAGCTGGGCGAGCTGTACCAAACTGTCCACCTGTTCTTGAACCAAGTCCACACGTTGATTTAGGAGCATAATCCCTCCCGCCAGGTGTGAGTTGATAGAGCTTTGTGTGTCCAAGGCAGTTGCTACCATTGCTGACAGGTTATTTAGGACCTGTGCCGTTTGTACGGCGCCCGCCGCCGCGATCGAAGCGGCGGTAAGGGCCGCAGCGGAGGCCGCTGCAATAGCAAAGACAAGAGCTGTCACGCCGAAGTCCCTACGATGTCGAAAGAGAACCAACGAATCCGGTGCGTCAACCGGCCAGGGGACGTACCGGGGCATGCGTGCAACCACGGCCATCCTGTGTTCTGAGGCATTCCAGCAACGTGTATACGTGCAGTTTACGGTTGAGCAGTTAAGGGTGGCCGTATGGTTTTCCAGGCGGGCCACAATCCAGATGAATGGAGGCCAGAGACAAACAGGCGTGGGACCGAAGGTCACGTTGGAAAACTGAGCGCCTGACGCAGCGGTCTCAAATGTTCACAGTTTTGTGTAACGCAGGCCACATCCCTGTCACAAAAGTCCCATTAGCAAAGGTCCCGTTGCGGGGACGCGGCTGGTCCACCCAAGCACCCGTCTGGTTGGCAAGAAGTATACAGGACAGGTTGCCGTTAGTCGGGATAATGGTAGTAAAGCACAAGGACCCAGCAAGGATATAGGATTCATTGCCGGGAACCGCTCCAGACTCGTTGGACCACGGGAGGTAGGGAAGTCCTAGGGAAGCATTGGTAATAAAGAACCGGGGGAATATCTGCGAATCATGAGATACCGGCAGGGGTCTCGGGAATACAGGCAGGATGGCCCAACGATGTTTCGCCCTGGACAGCACTCCCAGGGCGAGGAGGGTCATGGTCAGGGAAAGCAGAATCCGCCACAACAGCATCGTCGTCAGGAGCCGGCGAGGAAGCAGCAGGATGACTGAGGCGTCGCGTGAGGCGTGTCGGAACCCAGATAGGGTCCGGGGCGTCCTGTGGAAAAACACAAACAGCTCCCCTGGATCTGCTGAGAATCAGATCCGGTCCTTTCCATTGATTACAAAGTACATCTTTCCACATCACCCGCTCGGAAAGGGGGGGGGGGCCAGGATCCACATGGCGATCTGCCGCCGAGCGACCACGGTCATCCAGCAGCAAAAAATTTAAAGTATATAGAGTAAGAGATAGGGCAGATTTGGGAGACCTGCCACCGCCCAAAGCCCCAGCCTCCCCCTTTTGTTTTTGTAAGTAGACTTTGATTGTGCCATGGGCGCGTTCTACAATGCCCTGGGCCTGGGGGTTATAGGGCAAGCCAGTGCGATGGGTAACGCCGAGACGGCGGCAAAATTGTTGAAAGGCCCGGGAAGTATAGGAAAGCACTGGCTGACTTTTCTCCGAACCCGGTCGGACATGAAAGATGTACCTCCCCCGCCATCAACTGGTGGGGGAGGGGCGGAGGCACACGGAGGCGGGCGATAATGCTCCGCCTCATACGCCGTCACCGCCTCCTCCAAGTCCGCCTTATCGGCCGGAGAAAGCTCCGCCTCCCTCTCGCGAGACGAGGAAGAAGAGCGGGACAAAGAAGAGGAAGAAGAAGAAGAAGACAGACGGAGGGCGGCCATTTTACAAGCCATGTCCTCCCTAGATAACGGGCCGGGCAACGGGCGTCCCCGTCGCCTTCCTGAGCGCCCTCCCTTGCGGGCGGCTCCCCGCTTTTCTTCCGACCGGGTTCTCGAACGCCCCGGCCGGTCCGGACCACCCTTATCCCTTTCTGACATGCTATCTTGATAGTCACTCAGAGCCTGCTGCCCCTGCTGCACTTGAATACTACAAGGAGAGTCCTCTAGGCAGGTGCGCACCAATGCCCAAATAGGAAGGACGCACTCTCGAAGGAGCCCAGTAGCATGGGCACAGCGAAGGTCCTTCTCTAATTTATCCCAGCTCGGAACGGTGAAAGAGCCCGAGTGGAGAAACCATGGTGCCACACGATCTACTTCCTGCATAAAATGCCGTAAGACACGCTCGGGGATTTTCAACTCTCGTGCAGCCAAAAGCTCCTGTAGAGCACGGAGCAGCTGGGCGCTCGGGGAATTTCCCATAGTGAAGCACGATCAAAGGTGGGGGTCCAACTCTACCTCTACTACTGCGGTTCTGAACTCACCTCTAATGAGGTCGTCTCCGCCTGGTGCAAGAGTTCCCGGGTTTCGGCACCACTTGTCGCGCCGCAGTTGCCAGCAAGTACGACACGACTAGTTGGAGTTCTTCCAGCAGTAGTTTAATGAGGCATCTACAACAGTTACATGGCGAGAGACCTCGAACAGGAAATGCAAGCTGCTTTTATAGCCCCGGATAGGTGTGTCCCACAAGCGTGTCCCACAGGGATAGGTGGAGGGCCTGACTATGCATGTCCTGGGCGGATACACTAGGAGGCCTAGACCGCTCCCCACACAAAGGACAAATCAAGCAATCTATACAATGAATTATATAATAAGACCAAGTGGAATTTATCCCAGGTATTCAAGACTATTTCAATCTTCAAAGTCTATAAATGTAATCTATCATGTCAACAGGTTAAATGAGAAAAATCACATGATTGTTGTTTCAAAGAAATCCAAAGGATTCTTTGAGAATCCAACATCTACTCATAATAAAATTTTTGCAGATACTCTGATTGAGGAAAAGTTTAAAAGATACCTGAGCTGTACTCCTCAAAACTGCCTAGATTATTAAAACCAGAGGAATTCTGAGAAACTGTCACATGACTAACAAAATTTGAATAACTCTATCACATATTTTCTTCAATTTTTTTCTTTTAAAAAGAATATGATTTTTGCCACAAATAGTTTGGGGAATGTGGATGATATTAATTAATTTGGAAGAATAAGGATAAAGAGTTTAAATGATTATGATATGAGATAGCAGTATTGCAACTTACAAATATAATTTTTGGTTAGTTGCTATAATTTTTTTTAAAAAAGCTTTCAATTTAGCTTTTAAAATGTTTGTCCTTATCAGAAAGAACTGTAGATTTGTCCTCTATGACAACATTTTTTTGCCTGAAAATTTTCTTGCATTTTTATATTTGGATTTTAAAGTATGTTGAAACCATAAGAAATTCAATGAATTTATTATTAAAGTAACATGTCTTTATTTCAAATTATTATTTTAGCATAGTAAAATTATGTGTATGTGTTTTAGCAGAACATATATTTTTGCCAATGGATTCTATGAATTACTCATAGTTTTAAAATGTCTTGACTCACAGAATAAGGAAGAATTCATATAAAAATATGACTATTTCTTTGAAGGTAGAAACAAGTAGCTACTTACACATGTTCCATGAGTAAAAATATTAATAGTATAGCAATGAGGTAATTATTACTTCATTTCTTTTACTTTTCTCCATTTAATAAAAAAAAGAACTGGATAAAATTTCTCTCACATACTAAAAGGGTGTGTGTGTGTGTATTTGTATGTATGTGTTTATTTGGGACATTGAAGTGGCTTTTAATTTGTTTCCCTTTGAGACCATGTAAATAAGATATATTAAAAAGAATACTTAGCTGTGTTATAGTTTTGAGAGGAACATATAGGCCAGGTTATTTGAAAGTCATAGATATCATTCCCCGACTCAAGACAAGAGATAGATAATTGTGGTTTTTCTTGTTTTCCAACATTACTTCCCAAGAATTTAGAAAATGAGGATTGGTATTCTTAAAATCCAAATTGAATCATCCCATGACTTAATGTTCTTAGCATAAAACAGCAACTGTTGTCCCTGCCTATTTTAAAATATTCTCAGTGATCAGAAAATGCACTACAAAGAAGCAAATTAATCTTTAAAATTTCTGCAAGTCAAAAAATGTCTTCTAAATCCTAAACTGGATTATCTTTCCCTTAGTCTTTCACCCCTTTGTCTATGCTTCTAGGCCACATTAAAAAAAATAATAAAAGAAGAACAAGAGTCTAACCTTTTTGTGTCGTAGTGTCCACTGCAATTCATCACCTTGATAACTGTTCCAGAAAGTTTTCCAAAGTGTCAACATCTATAAAGAAAATAGGTGTATGAAATATGCTATAAATTCTGAAAATTATGAGAGTATTTTTTAAGCAATGGATTTTGAATACGATAAATATTGTTCTCGGTTTTAATTCATTTTGAAAATACTGCTCTTCGGCCGGGCGCGGTGGCTCACGCCTGTAATCCTAGCACTCTGGGAGGCTGAGGTGGGCGGATCGTTTGAGCTCAGGAGTTCGAGACCAGCCTGAGCAAGAGCGAGACCCCACCTCTACTAAAAATAGAAAGAAATTATATGGACAGCTAAAAATATATATAGAAAAAATTAGCCGGGCATGGTGGCGCATGCCTGTAGTCCCAGCTACTCGGGAGGCTGAGACAGGAGGATCGCTTGAGCTCAGGAGTTTGAGGTTGCTGTGAGCTAGGCTGACGCCACGGCACTCACTCTAGCCTGGGCAACAGAGTGAGACTCTGTCTCAAAAAAAAAAAAAAAAAGAAAATACTGCTCTTCAAGAATGATATTAAGATTACAAATTATCTACAATCTTGCTAAAGTCCTATGACACATGCATTGATGTTTATTTTCTATAATTTTTAAATTAGAAATTTTGATTGATACAAGGTATAGGTATGCATATTTTTCATGTATAACTCTATATTCACTGTCAAATAAAATACCTTACACTTTACTGATTTTTATAAAATATTATGATAAAATAAAATATGAGACGTATTTTTAAATGATAGAAAACATATTACCTAACATATTTGTTAGACAATACCGTTGTTAAGTTTTATCTAACATATAACAATTAATATGTTTATTTTTAATAAAATTTATGAAAAAATTACCTTGGAAGTACTTTAGCCTTTTTTTTTCCTCTTTTTAAAATGTGTCTTAGATTCTCTTGGTTCTTTGCTCTCCCATATATACATATATCATATATATATGTAAAAGATGTATTTTAGAGTTTGACAAATTTAACAACTTATTCAATTTCTTCATATTTCATATTTATCAATCTTATTTATCTTTGACTCAGGTAAATAACATCCACAATAATTTGTTACCTGGCAATTCTTTTCAAACTTGAAAACTTTGTTAGAGACAAACTGCATATTTAGAACAGAAATTGAAAGTTGAACAAAGAAAAACAAATAAAAATTTTGGTGTGGCCAGTTCTACGAAACACTATGGATTAATTTTGACTTTCACACCATAAACTTTATATCTGGGCAGAGGAATTCATTGTGTTGCAGGTTAAGCAATATTAAATTTTAAAACACTACCATGATTTCATCCTATGAGCATTTGTGAAACTTTTATATTTTAGCCTAGTTGCATATTTAATGGCTTATACTCTACTAGGCAGCAGCAGCATTATGAAACTACTGAATAATTGAAATCTATGAGAATGACATATAGGAATGTTATTAGGATTTTTCATTTTTTTATTATCGTCAATTAGACACTGATATGCTAATAACTTTTTAGATCGTGCATTTATGTGCTTAAGAGAGCAGGCAGGAAAAAATTATCTGTGTTCTAAGTCATAGACTATAGTAGCATAGAAATATTCACAACCAAAATTTCAAAGATCTTGTTTACTCAGCAGATTAAGAAAACTCTGGTGACAAGAAGGACAAATGTTTTAACTATTATTCACTAAGCTGTTAAATAACATTAATTGATGCAACATCTAAATAACTAGCCTTAGTAAATCTACACCTCTCTATTAATTTATGCCTTCTCAAGCAAAACAAAAGCATATGATTTCAAGGCTTAGTGTGGGGCTCTTAGGGTCATATTCTGTCTATAATCATAGTTTGTAAAAACCATGAATCAGTATTTGGTAACTACTAATGAATCAGCTAATCATTTATATCTCCAAAGTTAATAGAAATAATTAGGCTCTATTCATCAGTGCATATCCATCAGGATCACATTATGATCTGCCTATCTTGAAATATAGTCCTTTCTGGCCATCTTGAAATCAGTTCTAAGTGATTTAGATGTCTGGACCTCATATTATGTTTTCTTGCTTTCTTTGCTGTGTACTTGTCTCAACTTTCATTTGATTAGGCTGGCCCACCCACTTGTATATCACATCGCTGTCAGCCCATAAAGAAGTCACACATTTTAGCTGATTTTTAAAGCCATTTTTCAGAGCTTCTCCTAATCTCCCATTTGACGATCACAGGCTTTTTTTTTTTTTTTTTTTCACTGTTATTCTAAACTAGGCTTCATACATCAACTCCAACCTAATGGGCCAGCTCAGAAATTTAGTTATTTACGTTGACATAGTTGGATCCATATGTACTTAACTCTCTTACTATTTATACATTTCTTCAGAACAATAGTAATTAATATTTATCTTATACCTTATACTGTACTAAGTGCTATAACTTCATCAAGTTTAACATGAAGAAGCCTATGATCTCCTGGGGGCATGAAATAAAAAAATAATTGTGATTGAAGTGATCAAGTAGTTATGGAGGTAAATCAAATGCAGTCACAAAGTAGTAAGGGAAGTTTTGTCTAAGTGACCTCTTAATGTGAATACAGAAGAGTGAGTAATAGTCATGCAAGAGGAAAACATGGGTGTATTAGTTTGCTTGTGCTGCTCTAACAAAATACCATAAACTGGATCACTTAATGAACAGTTTTAAGTCCAAGATCAAGGTGTTGGTAGAGTTTATTGTTTCTGAGGCCTCTCTCCTTGGCTACAGATATGTACTAACATCGTCTTTTCTCTGTGAGTGAGTCCTATGTGTCTCTCCTTCTTATAAGGACATAATGATATTGTCTTTTGCTCACTTTTTCATGGGGTTGTTTGATTTTTTTCTTGCTGATTTGCTTGAGGTTTTGTAAGTTCTGTTTATTAGCCCTTTATTGGTTATGTAGCCTGCAAATATTTTCTCCCATTCTGTAATGTCTTTGTGCTCTGTTGATTATTTCTGTGGGTTTGCAGAAACTTTTAAATTTGATCAGGTCTTATTTATTTATTTTTGTTGTTGCTGTTATTGCCATTGGGGTCTTCCTCATAAAATCTTTGCCTACACCCATATTTATAAGTGTTTTTTTCCAACATTTTCTTCTAGAATTCTTATGGTTTCATGCCTTGGATTTAAGTCTTTTATCCATCATGAATTAATTTTTGTGAGCAGTGTGAAGTGTGGATCCTGTTTCAGTCTTCTACATGTGGCTATCCAATTTTCCCAGCACTATTTATTGAATAGGGATTGTTTTCCCCAGCATGTTTTGCTCTGCTTTGCCAAAGATCAGATAGCAATATGAGGATTGTTTTATATTTAAGTTATCTGTTCTGATCCATTGGTCTATGTCTCCGTTCTTATGCCAGTACCATGCTGTTTTGGTTACTATAGCCTTGTAGTATAGATTGAAGTCTGGTAAGTTGATGAAACCAAATTTCTTCTTTTTGTTTAAGTTTGCTTTGGCCATGCTGTGTCTTCTCTGGTTCCATATGGAGTGCAGAATTATTTTTTCTAGATCTGTGAAAAATGACATTGGTATTTTAGTGGGGATTGCATTGAATCTCTAAATCACTTTGGGTAGCCTAAAGATTTTAACAGTGTTGATTCTGCCAATCCATGAGTATAAAATATATTTCCATTTGTTTATATCCTATGCTATTTCCCTCTTCAGTGTTTTATAGTTCTCCCTGCAGAGGTCTTTTACCTCCTTGGTTAAATATATTCCTAGGAATTTTATTTTCTTTGTTGCTATTGTGAAAGTTATTAAGTCTTTGATTTGATTCTTAGCATCACTGTTATTGATGTATGGGAATGCTACTGATTTGTGTAAATTGATTTTGTAACCTGAGACCTTGCTGAATTTATTTATCAATTCCAGAAATCTCTTGGCTGAGTCTTTATAGTTTTCTAGATATAAGATCATATCATCAGCAAAGAGTGTTAGTTTGACCTCCCCTTCCCCCATTTGGAAATCCTTAGTTTCCTTCTCTTGCCTGATTGCTGTGGCTATGACTTCCAGCACTATGCTGAATAAAAGTGGTGACGGTGAGCAACCTTGTCTGGTTCCAGTTCTAAGCAGGAATGCTCCAAATTTTTCCCCATTCAGCATGATGTTGCCTGTGGGTTTGTTGTGATTGTTTTTTATAATTTTGAGGAATCTTCATCTATGCCTGTTTAGTTAAGAGTTCTTATCATAAAAGGGTGCTGAATTTTGTTGAATGCTTTTCTGTATCTATTGGGAGGATCATATGATCATTGGTTTTGCTTCTATTTATGTAGAGAATTACATTTATAGATTTGCATATGTTGAACCACCCTTGTGTCTCTTGGATGAGGTCCACCTGGTACTGGTGGGTTATTTTCTTGATGTGAAGCTGAATTCACTTTGCTAGGATTTTATTGAGAATTTTTGCATCAATATTCATAAGGGGTATTGGTTTGTAGTTTTCAGTTTTTGTTGTGGCCTTTCCTGGTTTTGCTATCAATATGATATTGGCTTTGTAGAATGGGTTGGGGAGATTCCTTCCTCCTTGAAGTTATGAAATAATTTTGCAGTATAGGTACCACAATTGTTTTCTTGTGAATTTTGTATTCAGAATTAATTTGAACTATCCAGTTCTAACAATTTATGTATAGCATTTTACATATTTTTATGAATAAATAATATTTTTTAAATACTTTTCCAATTTTTGTATTGTATATCTCATTTGCCTGTGGGTAGTACTTCCAATACACTATTAAATACAATTTGGTGTCCTTGTTTTGCTCTAGATATTAGGTTATCATTCTTTTAATATTTCATAATTAAGTATATTTGCAGAGATTTTTGTGCATACCCTGTAATATGTATGAAAATTCTATTAGCTGCTAATGAAAATCTATTCTTTCCCATTGTAAGAGAAAAAAGCTTGACAAAATTTTATAGCTAATCTTTCAGTTTAGTAAGTTATGTAATATAATTTCAGGATTTCTCATGTAAAATATGCTCTTCCACACTTTGACCCATTCTAAAGACAAAAACCTTTTGAAGGATGACCATACCTCTCGATTTGTCTGGGAAGATAATAGCTTACACATGGCATCCTAGAAATATTAGTAACAATTTTTCTTGTCATTCACAATTGTCCCATTTTGGACAACATATTACATAGATATTGTATTTAAAAGCTTCATATTGAGAGGTAAGACAACTGACCATAGTGTGAGCTACTGAACAATGTGAATCCACCCTGAACTGTTAAGTGACTAAAAAATAAACATTACTTTTCAATCTATTATACAACTTAATTATGCTACAAAAGTTATCAGGCTATAGAAATACTCTTTGCTAACTAGATTAAAATTTCTATCACAGATGGTTTGAAATTTTATGAAAAAACTGACTTTTTCTGTGCCTTTTAGGTGAACACATGAATTATTTTTCTTTTAACATGCTAGTGAATTACATTATTTAATTTTCTAAAGTTAAATCAGTTGTGCATTCCTGGAATGAATCCAACTTTATTTCCAGATTCATGATTCATACTGAAAGCATTTTATATAATATTTTTACATGTAAGACCATGAATGAGATTAGCATGTAATTTTCTATTTGGTAATGTCTTTATTAGACTTGTATCAAGGCTGTGTTTTTATTCCAAGATAAGTTGAAGGTCCTAGAAAAGTTTGAGTAAGATTGAAATTATTAATTCCTTAAAATTGGGTATAATTCACTGTAAACAAATCTAAGCCTATTAATTTATTATAATATTTTTAAAAATATTGATTTGACTTAATTAAAAATTATGAGATTAGTTAAATTTCTCTTTCTTTGTGAACATGTTTAGTAAATTATTGAGAAATAAATGCAAGTTTTTCAACTAATTGAAGTTTTAGATAATATATTTTTATTTTATATTTAACTTTTCACATCATTACTTTGCCTCATCTTGATTTATTTGAGATCTTTTATTTTTTCCCTTAATCCTGGGTGGATGATGTTTTATTTTATTAATTTTCAACAAGTTTTTTTTATAATTTTTATATTCTGTATTTAGTTTTCTATTACAATTAATTCTGCTTTTTAAATAAAATATCCTAATCCATTCATGAATTGATGGGCATTTGGGTTGTTTCCACATCTTTGCAATTGTGAATTGTGCTGCTATAAACATTCAGGTGCAGGTGTCTTTTTTATAGAATGACTTTTGTTCTTCTGGGTAGATGCCCAATAATGGGATTGCTGGATCGAATGGTAGGTCTACTTAAATCTGTTTAAGGTATCTCCACATTGCTTTCCACAGGGGTTGCACTAGTTTACAGTCCCACCAGCAGTGTATAAGTGAACCTGTCTCTCCGCATCCACGCCAACATGTATTGTTTTGGGACTTTTTGATAAAGGCCATTCTCACTGGAGTTAAGTGATATCTCATTGCGGTTTTGATTTGCATTTCCCTGATGATTAGAGATGCTGAACACTTTTTCATATGTTTGTTAGCCATTTTTATATCTTCTTTTGAAAAATTTCTATTCAAGCAAAATGTGGTATATGTATACCATGGAATATTACTCAGCTATTAGAAATAATGGCGATATGGCATCTCTTTGGTTCTCCTGGAGAGAGTTGGAATCCATTCTATTAAGTGAAGTATCCCAAGAATGGAAAAATAAGCACCACATGTACTCACCAGCAAACTGGTTTCCCTGAGTGCACATTTGGGAATAACACCAATTGGGTATCAGACAGAGGTGGGGGCTGGGAGGAAGGGATGAGTGTATACCTACTTGATGAGTGCGATGTGCACTGTCTAGGGAATGGACACACTTGAAGCTCAGACTTGGGGGGATGGGGAGGCATGGGAAATATATATAACCTGAACTTTTGTACCCCCATAATGAGCTGGAAAAAATATATATATAAAAAAATAAATAAATAAAATATCCTAACTTACATATCCCCTTTCATATACATAAAAGAACATATACATTTTATATGTACATTTTTCTTCAAGTGCCATTTTAGCTGTACACCATATTTTGATATGCACCATTTTACTTATTCTTCACTTGTAACACTTTTTAAATCTTTATTATATTTTCCTCTTTGACCCATTAATTTTAGGTTTCTTCATGCCCATGCATCCATATTTTTCTGAGGCTCTTTTTATTATTGATTTCAAACTTCATTTGTTGTATTTGGGGTATACCATTAATATTTTGAAATTTGTGTAAACTCCTTAGACCAAACTTTTATGACTAAACACTTCCTTATTATTTCAAGTGTGCTTGAAAAGAATATATATTTCTGACTGTGCTGCATTGTTTTCATACATCAGGCCAATTTTGTTATTTTAGTTATTTTTATCTTCTCTATCATTTTAAAATTTTCATCTGCTTGATATATAAATTACTGACAGAGTTATATTTGCCAAATTCACAATCATATAAAGACATTTTTTCTCTTTATAGTTTTGTCAATTGTTTTATACACATACACGTGCACCATAAGCGATGGATAAATTGCCTGGGCTGAGGAAGGGGTGGTGCCCAGAACCACAAGGCACCACAGCATTTCTAGGCTGTGGACCCCCAAAATGCCCGCTGCCCACCCACAGACAGCCAACACTGCTGGGGGTGGGGGGTGGCAGCAGGTGCTGGGTTTGGCAGGTTGTCTGAACCAGCCACCAGCTGTCCCCACTGCTTCCCTGACCCGTTATCTCACGTCAGTCCAGTAGAGGGTGCTGCATTCCTGTCCCATCCTGCACCAGCCGAATCTTTGGTGGTTTCCAGGGGCAGAGCCTCTCTTTCGGCATTCGCCTCCTTTGTTCTGGTCCTGGTGACCGCCAGAGGCGAGATATCCAAACTCCCTCCTGCTCCTGTGGACCTGGGAAGTGTCCACTCAGACCAGTCCCTCCCCATTCCAGTGTGGACCCAGCACAGCACACTGGAGAGTTCAAAATGTTTCCCGCTTTTGTCTCTTCTCCACACAGCCTGTCATCTCGAGCCACAACTTCCCACTGACTTCAGACGCGTCCCTGCCCGAGTGGATGTGAAGGTTGGTGGAGGAAGAGTCGTCCTCCTGTGGGTCAGATCACACTGCCCTGGCCGGCCAACGGCGTGGGTCCCATGGTCTGTTCCCTATTGTGTATCTCGCACTCTCTGGACTTTGTGGTCAATTCTCCAATTCACCTTTTTTTTCCTCAGTGCTGCTTGTCCCACGCTGTTTTTCTGCAGATTCACGATGCTGTTCTTGTAGGAGAGCGATCCACTCACGTGTAGCCGTCTGCGTTCTGCACCTCCTACTCTGGGAGCAGAGAGCCAGGAGGTCACCACTAATCCGCCATTTTTTCAAGGTCTCTAAATATGGTTTCTGTATGTGTCTCTGTCTTTCTGTGTGTAGGTGGGGATAAGTATAGCTTGTGATTGACAGGCCTTCCTTAATCTGTAGATTTCTAGAATATTATTATCCATTACAAAGAGTCCTCCTTTCTCTGTTATTCTGAAACTCCCATAAATATATATAGAATGTTCTCACTCTATTCTCCATATTCTTTACCCTCTTTCATAATTTTAATCTTTTTGTTTATTTGTGGTGACTTCTGATTAATCTCCAATTGGATCTCCAAATTTATGATTTCTCTCTTCAACTCTGTCTAAAATAATTTTCATACTGTTCATCACATTCTTCTTCTTTTCAAGAACAGTATTTCAACTATTTTTCTAATAATAACAATCAGTTCTCTTAAAGGTCAATTCTGTCATTACTATAGTCCCTTGTTCTATAATCGTATTTTTAATCTTATATTTGGATTTTTAAATATTATTTAAAATACTCATTTTATATTCTTCCTCAATAATTCTACCTTCTGCATTTTTTTCTTAGTATGCTTTCTGTTGTCAGTTGTTTTTTCCCCCCTCCCCTTGTGTTTCATTCAGAGTCATAAAAGGAAAATAGGTATTGTTATGGATGCCTTAAGCAGGAAAAGAGATTAACAGAATAAAGGCAAATGCTTATTTGGAAGGGCTGGGATGCCAAAAGTCAGTTATGCCAACAATGGCTTTTAAAAAATCCAGAAATGTAGCAGTTACTAAGATTTTAGTCAGTGATCTTACCTGCCTGAAATCCTAACAATGCAGTGTCCTCTGGACATTGCAGGAAGAGGAAGGATGTTGCAGCCCTGGCTCTTAGCAGACTACATATCCAAATGACCAATTTTCAGGGGATAGCTCCGCCAAAGAAAGTACCTTATTATCTAAGTTCTATGTTCCACTAGATTTGCTTATTAAATTCTATCATCTGAGATTTGATTCTTATTCTCCTTTGGTGAATACCTAAGAAAAGCCAAGATAGTCATTAGTGTCACTGACAATATATATCCAGGTGGTGCTTTCATGCAGCACATTATTATCTTGGGTATTTTATGATTTATTCATATAGCATGAGCTTATTTTTTTGGCACTTTATTGGAGGAACAATTTGAGGCCAATGTTGAAGGTAGGTTACTCTACAGAAAAGTTGCTCCTGTCTCTGATTGTCACATGGGAGCAATTCTACTTTTAATAAACTATGCATCCAGGATTGCCAGATATCCAGATTGTGTGAATTTGGTAAGCCAAACTGTTAGGAGTTTGACTTGCAGTTATGGAACCTTAAGAAAGAAAATTTTCCCTTCTTGAGAGCCAAGGTTTAGACAGAGAATTTTTCTTATAATCTTGAACTGTGTGATTGAAGATGAGGTTGCATAATTGCAGTTCTAGTAAACCATTACAGTAAGGATTAAGTTTTCTTGAATCCCAGTTTAATGGAGTGAAGATTCTCTGATGAGCTTTTGCACATTTCAGTAGTCAAAAGTGGCCTGAAAGTTGCTAAGATTTATCAAATGTCTTTAAAGCAAAAGTAAGTTCAGTGCTCTACAGACCCACCCCCGCTTTCATTTAGTTGTTTTCCTCATTTAGCTTCTGAATATTCCATATTTCCTTTCCAAGTCATCAATTAATTTAAAAATAGTTTACCTACCACTATTTAAATGTTTTCAGCATGATGATAGATACTTAATTTACCAAATTCCTACCAACAGAAATCTATAGGACTTTATTTTTAAGCTCCCAAAATGTATATAGTATGAGTGCTCATAAAATTGTCAGAGAATTCTATGATATTAAGTTTAATCAAGATAATGAAAATTGATGTCATAGAAAATATTTTATTTACAAAGATTGGGAAATTATTTTAGACAGAAATACTAATGCTTATTTTTTACAAAAAAAGTATATATGTGCTTAGCAAGTATTAGTCAACAAACACCAACTTCTTGATTTTCACGTTCCACTTTCTCTAAAGTGTTTCTTGACTATGCCTGCCAAGCACATAAGCATATTTAATGATTGTTTAAAAAATGTATTACACCAACATTAATGGAATCATTGGCTTTTAAACCTCAAAAAGTAAGGTGTCTTGTTACTTAGCTCTACCTTTTCTCCTCAGCTAATTTCAGAGTCTGCAACCAATTGATGGATGAGTGAAATTACTTTCCACTCAAAGTAAGACAAATTCCACTCAAAATAATTAAAATTTAAGAATAGAAACATCTCACATAGTAAAATGTACAAAAGTAGAGTTGGTTAAATCCAGGGGTTCATGACATTATCAAAGACCCATCTTATTTTAATCTTTGCACTTTGATTTAATATTCATGTCTTTATTTTTCTCAAGCTAGCTTTCCTCCTGTTCCTAAAAATGACTTTGTTATTTCCAGATATCACTTTCAAATATGACAATGTTTGAAGTAGGAAAAGACTATATGTATCTTTTTTGAGAATGATGAAAACTTTCCTAGAATTTCCCAGAGCACTTCTTTCTGGTGTAAGTGAAAGATTTATACTCCTGCATATATAATTTTGCCATTTACTGCAAAGGTAATCATATTCTCATTATATGTTGAAACTAATTAGGATTTACACCTGAGCCTTGCACCAAGGGTTACAATTGTACTGAGGTGTGAAAACATTTTTTTTAAAGTGCTTTGATGTTAACAAAGATGAAAAGATGTCTATGGGCAGATAAAAGCAGAAAACGAACATCATTAGTAGTAACAAATTTTAGAAGTTTCCAGTAAAGATTCTCTTCAATAATCTTTTATAGTATTGAAAATTGTTTAAGTTTGGCAATAACTATAAAATAGATCTCTTACCTAGAGTGTTCTATGGGCCTATCATTGTTATGTATCCACAATTTTTTATGTAATCTTCAAAACAATCATATGAAATGTCCATTAGAATTGCCGAAATTCTGTGCACTGGGAAATAGCCTTCAGAAAGACTAAGCAACATTTTCAACGGAATGTAACGATAAATGGAAACCTGAGTCTGTTGACCCTAAGAAACTGTTGCTTTTTCTGCAATTACAGCTTTCCACATGTATTTAAGCATACACATCCAAATGCAGAAATGAATAACTAGTAGTATACAACATGTTATTTTAAAGTATTTGAAACTAGCACTTATTCATTGCAACAGATATCAATGTTTTCTAATAGCTAGAACCATCTAATTTGTATCTCTACGTGTAAAAATACCCCATGTCCACACATGTTGTCCTTAATTAAAATGCAAATGAGATTTATACTCGCTGTGCTCAAGTTCTGGAGGTTTTGGACTGTCTCATGAGTATGATGCTATAGATTATAGAACGCAAACTCCAGGTGCTTCCTACCTTGATATGTGATTTTTCAGCTGATCTTTTGGAAAATCAGCTTGTCTGTTTTACCATAATAGACAAATCATGAGTAATTAATATTTGTATACTTATGTGTCATCCTTGTTATTTCCATGTAGCAAAGGTAGTAAAGATACTTTGGTGAAAGATCCTGTAGGAGGGAAAAGGAGAAGAGTGCTGATCCTCAGCAACGTACTTACAAATGTGTTTCTGGAGGAAGATCCTGTCTTCTTTTTGATTTTACTGATGATTGGGATTTTCCATTTCAAGTTACGAAACAGTTATGCATGCTCATCCAAAAAACACCCGTTGTTCTTTACCTTGTAGTAGAAATACCCGAAAGGACTTCTTAGAAATTTTTGAGGCTATTTTAAGCATTATCTTACCCATTGGTACTACTTTGTAGAGGAATAGCAGCTCTTAATATTCAGCTTATAAAACTATTGATAAGTTATATATTAAGGGAATGGAAACTGCAGATTTTGTCAATGGCCACAGACTAGAACCAAATAGACACAAATAAACTATTTTCTTCTGAGTTACTTCCCTGTTTATCAACCTCTCAATTTCTTTTTTGTTTGATTTGGTTTGGTTTCAACAGCATTGAAAAGGAAAACTCCCCTTGGCTTCTTAGGTGTGATTTATGACAAACATTAAGTTTAAAATTAGTTTTTTGTTGGAATTTTCCTGAGGGTTAAGTCCCCTTAGGAAATTACTACCTTCGCTTGAACCTGCATGGTTTGTAGCAGACGAATTATGGCTCAAAGAAAGATACTCATTAAGGGGAAGTTGAGAAGGATTGGGGGAATCAAGGAGGTGGTACTAAGAAGAAAATTCTGATTTAATTTGTTCAGCCAATTTCTGAAAAGATGAGTTCTCCCCTCCACACCAGGAAATGCATTTACTTTCGAAAAAATAAATAAAAAGGAGAACATAGTTCTTTTAACAGCCACATGCATTCTTTATTTCCCTTAGGAGACAGTAAGCAGGCTGCCCTAGAGAACTTAATCCAGTAGCTTTTACACTCCCCTCAAGGAAAGATTTTAGACCCTCCTTCAAGATAAAATAGGGCACGGATAGAGCAAATGTATGAGACAAATGCAATCATTGAAATAGATGGCCTCTCAATCAAAATTTATCTGTAATTATATAATTTATACCTAAGAAGCGAATTTTTACAGCAACAGAGTGATTAAGCTTTGTTTTCTATTGTTGAAAAATAGGTGAACAGTGCTTTAAATGCTTTAAGATATTATTAATTTAAAAATAGGCCGGGCGCGGTGGCTCACGCCTGTAATCCTAGCACTCTGGGAGGCCGAGGTGGGCGGATCGTTTGAGCTCAGGAGTTCGAGACCAGCCTGAGCAAGAGCGAGACCCCATCTCTACTAAAAATAGAAAGAAATTATATGGACAGCTAAAAATATATATAGAAAAAATTAGCCGGGCATGGTGGTGCATGCCTGTAGTCCCAGCTACTCGGGAGGCTGAGACAAGAGGATCGCTTGAGCTCAGGAGTTTGAGGTTGCTGTGAGCTAGGCTGACGCCACGGCACTCACTCTAGCCTGGGCAACAGAGTGAGACTCTGTCTCAAAAAAAATAAAAAATAAAAAATAAATAAAAAAAAATAAAAATAATTTAACCATACTTACTTTTTTTATAACATGTAGGTAAAATTTCATCATAGAATAAGATAACTGTATGAAGAGATGCTAGTACTGACTCAGTAAATAAATGTTTTGAGATTCATTAGTTTGGTTTGTTCGTGTGGTTATTTAATATGGGTTTGAAATGATACTCTGATAATGATGCTGTCGTACCTTCACCTAGGTTTCTTGAATTTATTTATATTTTATTGTTAGGCATAAAGATTTTGAATTGTTTAAGGATAGAGTTTGTATAACATGGAAAAACTAGTAGCTATCTGATTGCAATCATGCTTTGACTAGTTGAAATACCTACCTACCCTTATCTGAAAATAGTACACACCATTCAATCACTGCTTCTTCATACATTCAAAAATCTAATTAAGAAAGAGAAATCTAAAGCTTTAATGAATTGCTATTTCTCTAACCACACTTAGTCCTTCAAAATTCTATGCATGATACATTTAGTTCCTTATGCATCGCTGTACCCCTATCTCTCTTCACCTACAACTTTTCTTGAGAGAAGAACTTGACCAAAGAAATTAAATCTTGGAACATATGGATGTGGAATTTGAGACAATGTTTAAGAGGGAAATCAAATTATTTCTTTTGAGTCTCCTGTTTATAAAAAGAGAGAGGGAGAGAAAGAGGGGGGGGAGAGAGAGAGAGAGACCCCTTGTTCTGTCTAATTTGCATCATCAGGGTTAATTTCAGTTTTCTTTTCAGACATAGTGTATACAGTGGCCAGAGATTTCAAGACTCCTTTGCTTTTCTTAGGTGGAAGTAACAGGTCAAAAGTTGGGGAAATTTGGGAATCTCACTCTCAAAAATGAAAGCCTGAATAACCTTTCTTTTACTACCTCAAATGGAAGGCAGAGATTTAAGTTCAAATATTGCTGATTTGAGAACTTTCTAAGCTTTGCTATTGCCCCATCCTTAAATTGTTTATATTTTCCATTTAGCTGTAATTATTTGCCATAAGACCCACAATAAGAAAATGGTCTGGGTGCTTGTCTTTGGGACCAGCAATAAACAGGGATCTATTCCAGTCTCCAGTTTAGTTTGTAAGGGAGAGGTCTCCAGGTGAATGTGTCAGCAACGGAGTCTTCTGAGATGAGAGACAG
Source organism: Eulemur rufifrons (assembly GCF_041146395.1). Classification (NCBI taxonomy): domain Eukaryota; kingdom Metazoa; phylum Chordata; class Mammalia; order Primates; family Lemuridae; genus Eulemur; species Eulemur rufifrons. Next base: position 19,929,106 of record NC_090999.1, read on the forward strand.
GTAGCCTTCCCTGCATTAGATATTAAAAGGAAAGTCTATGGAGATAACTCCACAGTTACAAGAAAGCCTTGAGGAGGATAAAGGTAAAAGGTGAAGTGACAAAAGTTTGGTGTGTATATTTGATACCAGGGCATTGGAATGGACTAATGATACACCAAGTCCACCCCATATTGCTTTGGTTTTTAGGAAAAGAAAACAGATTCTGAGCTATTAAAATTTGACCAAATACTAAAAATTAATTTTGATTTGGAAATTTCATAAAATCTAAGAATTTGTTTTAATCCTAAAGTTGAGGAGCAGCTTCTACTCTATTTTTTGTCCAATGCATGCTTGGTCAGATTCCATCCTTAGCCTTTTCTCATCGCCTTCTTCATACTTTCTGAAGATGTATAGTGAGGACATTTTGTACAGTATAAATATTGTTTGGCTATATATGTGCAAATACAATAAGAGGCATATGCCAACCATAAATTCTAAGGGTAAAATTATGTTTTATTATTGTCTTAGTCTGTTTTGTGCTGGTATAACAAAATACCTTGGAGTGGGTAATTATAAAGAACAGAAGATTATTTTTTCACAATGCTGGTACAAGATCAAGACACTGGTAAGCTTGATGCGCTCTCCAAAAGGTAGAAACTCCATGTCCTCACCTGGCGGAAGTCAGAAGAGGAAGGAAACAAACTCCCTTCCTCAAGTCCCATTCACGAGGGCAGAACCCTCAAGACTCAGTTACCTCTCAAAGGCCATAACTCCCAATACTTTACATTGGGGTTTAAGTTTCAACATAAATCTTGGAGGGAACAAAAGCATTTAAACCATAGCAATTATGTGTTCAGAAATTAGCTGTCTGTCAAGAATATAATAGGAGTTCATTAAATGGTTAAATATTGAATGTGTGGAACAGGATAAATTGAGAAAGGTCTTCCTATACCATGCCTAAGCAGTGAGAGGAACAAAGTGAAGTCTAGGTTTAGGAATATAAATCACATAAGAGAGTGATGTGAAAGAGTTTGGGGAGGCAAATCACACGTGTGCACAGATGGATGACCATGTGAAAACACAGTGAGAATGTTGCTATCTACAAACTACAGTGAGATGCCTGGAATACATTCTTCTCTCATGGCCCTCGGTGGAAACCAACCTGCAGACTTTGACCTTGGACTACTGGCCTCCAGAATTATGAAAAAATAAATTTCTGTTGTTTAGGCACACAGTCTGTGGTATTTTGTTATGGTAGTTCTAGCGAAAGAATGGCAAATTTTTGTATATGATATTAGCACATGCAGATATTAGTATGTGGAGTTTAGTGCATCTGGGGGAGAAAATTGCCTCTATAAAACAAAGACCTGGATCTTCTACCTAAAGAATAAAATGGAGCAATTTAAAGCCTATATGAGTAATCCTAAAGAGGAAAAAACTACTTGATGAGGGATTGCTATTTTCCATCAAGATTTAAATGCAATTATAATAAACCATGTTTGTTTGCACTAGAGTTAGATGTTTAAACACGTCAATAAATTTTTGGAAACACAGGAAGTAAACATGCTTTGTTTACTTTTATTTCCACATTAATTTTAGCACTGAGAGAAGATGAAAAAGTGATAGCCTTGGAGACCACTAAAATCATTTCATTCACAAAATGGGTATTTTATGAGTAAGTGCACTGCAGATTGTTCCTCTGTTAGGAGGGTTGCTTAGGGCTCAGCAGATGGCCACTGGAGTTTGAAAACATCTGTTCACTTTCTCTCCTTTTGTCAATCTGGAATCCACAAAAGACAAAGGCTTTTATGCAATAATGCTATCTGCCTACCAAGACAGCTGGTGAAAACCAGGAAGTGTAGTAGCTTTGGTAAATGTGATATCATAAATCAAGATGTGAAAACACTTTGAAAAAGTAATAAATACTATAGTATACAGGAGAGAGTAGCAAGTGTTAAGTTCATGAGTGGACTGATGTTTAAAATTATTTATTAAAGTAATTCACAAGTTAAAACATATATTGCTTAAGAAATGAGTTTGGATTTCAAAAATATTTGCATTTATTCCAAACCCTGTAAAAACTTAACTTTCTAATGTAAGTTTTCCTTATACAAATAACTTTTCAAATAGCAGGCTAGACACTTACACAGAATTAAATATCTTTTAGAGCCAGATTTTCACTGGGATATATTTTCAAACCAAAAACTGCTGAAATGAAAATAGTAAACACCTGATTGGCTCATGTAATGTAGTTAGATGTTAAGGTTGGCAACAACAGAAATAGTATTTCTACCTCTTAAGACTTCAAAAGTTTCAAAACAAAAAGACATAGTAAAAAGTAAGAGTAATATAATAAAACATGTAATAAATTATTCCCTAGTGGCCATCTGATGAGTTGTAAATGTGATGTTTAGGGAATGCTTCATAGGTTCAGCTGGACCAGTGAAATCTCATAGAGAGGAGAGCCCGTAAGGTGAATTCGGATGGACTGGTGGCAATAGGTAGGTAATAAATAGGCATTTATTGTGAAAGAATTGTCCAAAAAAAGAAAGAATGGAGTCAAAATTCCATAGAGTTGGTTCAAATACAATGGATAGATTAGTCCAGTGGTTTTCAATCATTTTTAATATATTTACTAAAAGATTTTTGTTACATTTCATTGTGTTTTCATTTCACATTTAGAGGAGAGTTGCAAAAACAGTGCAAGGAACTCCTATATGCTCTTTTCATTTGACTTGCATTCACCAATTGTTTACATTTTTCCTTTTCTGCTTTGACGTTCTTTCTCTCTTCCTTGCTTTTTCTGTATGTGTGCGGCTATTTTTTTGTGTCCTTTTGGCATATCTCTGTGACTCTAAGGACACTTCTTTAATGTCTGGCACTATAGGGTGACACAGGCTAGCTTCACAGTTTTCCTGGCTTAGCCTTACTGTCAGCTGAATTCCCTGTATCTTCTATTTATTATTTATTTTTTATTTCAGAGTATTAAGGGAGTATTAAATACACATGCTTTGGTTACATAAATTGCCTTTGCAACACCTGAGTCAAAGCTACAAGTGTGCCCATCCCCCTGATAGCACTCACCTTCATCGCTCATGTCAGGTGTGATTTTACCAATCCTCCTACCCCCCTCCCACCTGCCAGAAACATGATTAATGTTACTTCCATATGTGTGAATAAGTTTTGATCAATTAGTATCAATTTAATGGTGAGTACATGTGGTACTTGTTTTTCCATTCTTGTGATTCTTCTCCTAGAATAATGGGCTCCAGCTCTATCCAAGATAATACAAGAGGTGCTAGATCACCATTTTTTATGGCTGAGTAGTACTCCATGGTATACATATACCACATTTTATTAATCCACTCACGGATTGATGGCCATTTGGGTTGATTATACATCTTTGCAATTGTGAATTGTGCTGCTATAAACATTAGAGCGCAAATGTCCTTTTTATAGAATGTCTTTTTGTCCTTTGGGTAGATACCCAGTAGTGAAATTGCTGGATCAAATGGTATTTCTACTTTTAGTTCTTTGTGGTATTTCCATATTACTTTCCCTAGAGGTTGTACTAGTTTGCAGTCTCCATACTGCTTTCCCTAGAGGTTGTGCTAGTTTGCAGTGGTGTTTGAGTGTTCCTATCACTCTACCCGTTGCCAACATTTGTTGTTTTGGGACTTTTTGATAAAAGTCATTCTCACTGGAGTTAAATGATATCTCACCATGGTTTTGATTTGCATTTCCCTGACCAGTAGAGATGTTGAGCATTTTTTCATATGGTTGTTGGCCATTAGTCTGTCTTCTGTTGAAAAGTTTTTGTTCATGTCCTTTGCCCACTTTTTAATGGGGTTGTTTTGATTTTTCCTTGCTGATTTTCCTGAGTTCTGTATAGATTCTAGTTATCAGCCCTTTATCAGAGGTATAGCGTGCAAATATTTTCTCCCATTCTGTAGGTTGTCTGTTTGCTCTCGTGATAGTTTCCTTGGCTGTGCAGAAGCTTTTTAATTTGATTAGTTCCCATGTATTTATTTTTGTTGCTGTGATTGCCTTTGGGATCTTCTTCATAAATTCTTTGCCTAGGCTGTTGTTTATAAGAGTTTTCCTATCATTTTCTTCTAGAATTCTTATGGTTTCATGCTTTAGCTTTAAGTCTGTTATTTATTGTGAGTTGATTTTTGTGAGTGGTAAGAGATGCAGATCCTGTTTCAATCTTCTACATGTGACTATCCAGTTTTCCCAGCACCATTAATTGAATAGGAATTCTTTTATTAAGTGTATATTTTTGTCTGCTTTGTCAAAGATCAGATGGTTATATGAGGATGGTTCATATGTTTTAAATGGACAATGGTTCTTTGAAGATAAGACTGGGTACCAAGTGTATTCATAGCTTATATGTTTTTTGCAGTAAAAAGAACTCAGAGATATATATCTTTATGTCTATCTATTAAAATGATGAGCTCATACTGACACCTCCAATTTTATCCAACACTTTAAGACACATTCTAGGCATACACACATATATTTTAACTCTTTTCAAAAACAGTGAGAAAATTTGTCCTCATTAACCTCAAAATATTTACACATTTTGCTCAAACTTAGTTTAATAGAAAGTAGTTTTGAAATTAGTAACTTATGTCACTACAAAAAAAAAGCAAAGATAGTAACAAGTTCAATATTTGTTTACCATTTCTTTTTTGTTTCTTTGCAATAAAACTTAATTACAGTGAAAAGAACAAAGCTTAAATGTAAAATTTAATGAGTTTTGACAAGTGCTTACACTGTTAAGACAGAACATTTCCAGCATCTTAGAAAGTTACCATGTGGTCATTTTCAGTCAAATAACCTCACTCCCCACAGAGATTATTATTGCTATGATTTTTTTTCACCATGGATTAGTTTTGTCTGCTCTAGAATATGTAATAAAGGGAATCATTCAGCATATAATTTTTTTTATCTGGTTCATTTGCCAACATAATATCTGTGAGATTCATCTATTTTTGTATGTGTATTAGTAGTTTGTTTCTTTTCATTGCTGGATAGTATTTTTCCTATGTGATTTTACCAAAAACTATTTATCCATTTTCCTGTTAATGCACACTACACCACTTTTGATTTTTGACTCTTGTGTATAATGCAGCTCTGGACATTCTTGTGTAAGACTATTTGCAGACATGAAATTTCACTGATCTTGAGTATATACTTAGGGTAGAATTTCAGAGACAAATGTGTACATTTATAATAGGCTGTCAAACTTTCTTTTGTCAAAGAAGATGGAATATTTACATTTTCACCATGATGTATGAGAGATCTAGTTGTTTGTATCCTGGTCAATATTTACTATTGATAGACTAATAAATTTTAGTCATTCTAGTGAGTATATATAAATTTGATTTTAATTCACATTTTCCTAATGAATAATGTTGTTGAGTGTTTTTCTCATGTTTATTGGACTTTTGTACATGTTTCTTTGTAAAGTATTCAAGTTTTTTTGCCCATTGTTGTTGGATTGTTTGTCTTTTTACTGTTGAATTGCAAGAATACACATTTTTTACAGGTCTTTTGCCAGTTGCAGATTTTATTTATACATTTTACTAGCTTTCCTATTTTGATAAAGTGTCATTTGATGAAATTTAATTTATCATGTCTTCCCTTTATTATCCCTTTCTATAGAAATCTGTTCTAAGAAAGTTTTGCCTACCTCAAATTGCGAATCAAAATCACTGCATTTTAAGGTTTCCCTTTATCCTAAACTAACATTTTCATATGATATTAAGTGGGTTAGGTTTATTTTATTTCCAGTTTATCCAATTGTCTGACAACCATTTGTTTAAAAAATTTTCCTTCTCCATATAATACTTTGGCATTTTTGTCAAAAATTTAATGGTTTTATAAGTATTTGTCTGTTTCTGGGTTCTTCTTTCTGTCCATTTGTCTATTTTTTCAGTTCTTATACCAATAACACACTACCTTGACTATGTAGTTTTATGTTATAACTTGAAGTTTCTCAACTTCTATGTATTGGAATGTGTCTTCCTTTCATTTTCATTTTTAAAAGATGTGCTCTGGTTTCCACCTTGGGTGTTTTTTCTTCCGTTTTAATAAGAAGGCTGTTCTTCATATCATTGTTCCCCTACATGTAATATACACTTTTTCTGTGTTGATTTCAAGATTTTCCTTTACTTTCTGGTTTTCTGTACTTTGACTATATGACTTTATTTTTGCTTACATTTCTTGCAGTTTATGGAGCTTCTTTGATCTACAAGTTTCTTCTTTTCACCAAATTCTATGAATTTTGGACCTTTTTTATTTGCATGACTCTCCCTTTGCCTTGGCTCTCGTCTGCATTCAAAAGGCATATAAATTAGAATGTTTGATATTATCACAAAAGTTGTGGAGGTTCTGATACTTTCTCTCTCTGCCTCTCTCATTCTCTTTTTCTATTTTTCACTTTTACTACTGTCTTTGATTTTCAGATTAGACCATTTACTTTGGTCTTGTTTTCAAATTTAGGAATCATTTATTTTTACATTTGCTATCTGAATTGCCAAAATTCAATGAATTTTTCTTTCATACGTTGTACTTTTTGGTTCCGGAATTTTCTTTTGTTTTTCTTTCTTTCTTTTCTTTTTTTTTTTGTGACAGAGTCTCACTCTGTTGCCCAGGCTAGAGTGCCGTGGCATCAACCTAGCTCACAGCAACTGCAAACTCATGGGCTCAAGTGATCCTACTGCCTCAGCCTCCCGAGTAGGTCGGACTACAACAGGCATGTACCACCATGTCTGGCTAATTTTTTCTCTATATATTTTTAGTTGTCCAGTTAATTTCTTTCTATTTTTTTAGTAGAGACAAGGTCTCACTCTTGCTCAGGCTGGTCTCCAACTCCTGAGCTCAAACTCTCCACCTGCCTTGGCCTCCCAGAGTGCTAGGATTACAAGCATGAGTCACCATACCTGGCCTAGAATTTTCATTTTTAAAACTATTTCCATTTCCTTGCTGATATTCACATGTATTCATTCATTCTGACTACACTCTTCTTTAAGTATCTGAACATATTTATAATAGATGCTTTGAAATAATTTTGTTCTTGTTGTCAGCTTCCACATCTTGGTCATCTCAAATTCATTTCATGAATTGGTTTCTTCTTTCTAGTTACAAGTCACAATATCTTGTGCTTTTTGCATATCCTGTATGTTTAATTCTACAATAGATGTTGCTATGTTCTTTAGAGTCAGCATGCTGTTGGATTTTTTTTTTTTCTATTTGGGTCTAACATATATCCTACTCTTAGACTTTATTAGGACTATTTTTAGATGGAGTTTGTTTTGTTACTTTAGCGACTAGCATGTTCTGTCAGATCTCTCCACGCTGACTGCTTACAATGCTGATGTCTGAGACGGGTATTAGTATTATCTCATCTCCAGAATCTGTTGAATCCACTGCTCCTCAGCAATTGTTCTTTGTAAGATCCCATATAGGCACGGCCTTTTAATGCTCTCTTTTCTCCCTGGCCTCCCCAAATGCTTTAACTTTCTCAGCAGTCACAATGTGCAATAAATATGCTGTCCCTGGATTATCATGTGGACAGAGGCTCAGGGACCACAGTACTCTGCAGCCAGTTGAATGACATCTGAAACCAGTTGTTTCTTATATTTTCCACTTTTGTAGTTATTTTCATTTGGAGGCCTAGTCTGGTATCAGTTATTCTCTGTGTTCTTTCATGAACAGAAATGAAAGTATATACTAATAGTATTAAAAAGTTAAAAAATTATCAAAACACATAATCCTGTTATATTTTAAATATTGACGTTAAAAACTAAATCATTACTTCACTTTTTTAAAAATGCCTAGTGGAATTTAAAGAACAGTGATCAATTATCTCTCACTTATAAGACTGAATAGATAAGCTTTATTTTTTTATTTGAGATTATTACGGGGGTACAAACAGCTCTATTTTAATAATTTGAAATTTAATTCAATACTCTTTTTTTCTAAACCTCATATTTTTATTTCTGTTCCATTTCTTCTGATGCTTTTTATAAAATTTTATATATTTTTATGATCACAAGACTTCTGTTAATTATCTATCCTATTTTTTTGAAATTAAAATAAATATGAAATGGAAATTTAATTTTCTAAATGGTTGAAAAATATTTCATATTGAAATAAATTATTAGTCTAAAATATAAATAATACAATTAAGTTGCAGAATTTAACACGTTTCTTAAACATAGTGTTTGAAAGTTTATTGGAATTGTATCTTAGTTAAATGTAGGGAATTTTTAATTTTTATATTTACTTTTACATTTACCTTATCTATCCAGTTATCACATATTGATGAAATGAAATAATATTCAAGATAAATTTGATTTTTAAGACTTTTCTTAGAGTAGTTTTAGTTCACATAAAAATTGAGAAGAATACATAGCCTCCTCATTATCAACATCTAACACCAAAGTGGTACAATTGTTAACAATTGTTAAACCTATATTGACACACCCTAATCACCCAAAGTCTACAGTTTACGTTAGTCTTCACTCTTGGTATTTTATGTGCTATGGATTTGGACAAGTGTATAATGATACAGAACCATCATTACAGTATCACAAAAAAACATTTTCACTGCCCTAAAAATCCTCTGTGTTTTACCTGTTTATCCCTCCCCTACCCTGGCAACCACTGTTCATTTTAGTGTTGTCACAGTTTTGCTTTTACCAGAATGTCATATAGTTGGAAACATGAATGGCATAGCCATTTCAGATTGGCTTTTTTACTAAGTAAAATTATTGATATATTATAATTTTTAATATAATAATATATATTAAATATGCATTTAAGTTTCTACCATGTCATTTCATGGATTCATAGTTCATTTCACAAATTTAATTTTAATTTTTATTTTTATCAATGTAAATGCTAGTAATCTTGTTCTTGTATTAATAGATAGATATAAAGGAATGAAATAAATTTGATATGGCAATGTTTTACAATTCACTAAAACCCTTACTGAAGCATCTACCACAATTATATTATATTGTATAGTCAGAAAACATTTTTTCATTTAGCAAATGACATCTATAAAATGATTAAATTATGTTTAAAATTTTAAAAGTGAATATTGGAAACAATTCAAATTTTAAAGGAACATATTAGGCAGCCATTAATATTCTTCATTTTCTTAAATTTCACATAGTTCCAAGTCATAAAAAGTGATTATACACATTAATCTTTCCTTTTAGAGGAATCTTTTCCATGTAGGTGCATGTTCGATATAACCAAATAAAAATATATTCAGGTTTTGCATGAAACTTTTCCAGGTTAACATTGTTTCCATTATACAGAGATCTATACATATCTGTGCTAATATAGCTAATTATTTAAATAAACATAATTGTTTAGTTCATATCAAAAGACCACTGCAAATAGAGACAAATTGTTAAGTGTTCTTATACAGAGATAGATTAGTAATTTCATAGGTTTAAACTATGTTTATATTTAAATGATAGACAATATTAGAAAAAGATAGCATTTATTGGAAGAATCAATATTGTTAAATTGTCCATACTGCCCATGCAATTCCCATCAAAATGCCAATGTCATTTTTCAAAGAACTATAAAAGACAATACTAAATTTCATATGGAATCAAAAAGAGCCTGAATAACCAAAGCAATCCTAAACAAAAATAACAAATCTGGGGGTATTACTTTACCCAATTTTGAGTTATACTACAAGGCTAAAGGAACCAAAACAGCATGGCACTGCTATAAAGGTAGACCCGTGGATCAATGGAACAGAATAGAGAACCCAGAAATATAAATATAGCTACAACCAACTGATTTTCAACAAAACTGACAAAAGCGTACACTTGGGAAATGATGCCCCATTCAATAAATGGTGCTGGGAAAATTGGGTAGCCACAGACAGAAGAATGAAATTGGATCCCTATCTCTCATCATATACAATAATTAACTCAAGATGGATTGAAGACTTAAATGCAAGATCTGAAACTATAAAAATTTTAAAAGAAAATCATAGGGAAAATCTTCTGGACATGGTCTAGGCAATGGATTTATTACTAGGTTCCCCAAAGCAAAAACTGAAACAACAAAAATAAATAAATAGAACTTAATTAACTAAAAAGTTTCTGCACAGCAAAGGAAATAATCAATAGAGTAAATTCCTACAGAATGGGAGGAAATATTCAAAACTATATATTCAACAAAGGACTAATATCCAAAAATCTAAAAAATCTACAAAAAAAAAAAAAACCTTCAACAATTTAGCAAGGAAAAACAAATCACCCCATCAGAAAGTGGGCAAAAGATATGAACATATTTTTTTTTTAAACAAAGACATACCACTGGCCAGCAAACATATGAAAAAATGCTAAACGTCACCAATTGTCAGGGAAATGGAAATTAAAAGCACAATGAGATACCACTCTGTCAGAATGGCCATTATTAATAAGTCAAAAAACGAACACCACATGTACTCAATACTAAATTAGAACTAATCGATCAACACTTATGTGCACATATGGAAGTAAACTCAAGAGAAATCAAGTAGGTGGGGGGTTGAGTAAATTCATACCTAACGGTTACAATGCACACTAACTGGGTGAAAGAGACACTCACAGCTGTGACTAAAACTGCACAAAATCAAATTATGTAACCAAAATGTGTGTACCCCTGTAAAATTCTGAAATAAAAATAATAATATTAAAAAATTAATTCCCTTGAAATTACCAATATCAAGGTACATCTGGAAACATTTCTATTCCCTGAGGTATATAAAAGCCAGTGTGAAGTTGGCTAGACTAATCTCTCCTAATTAGAGGGCTTGTTTGAGGTATAAGTACAAAAGTAGATCCTTTTACTCTGGAAATAGAGGAAATCATTAAAGGACTTTGAGTGGAGAGAAAAAATTTGGAAAGTAGTAGAGAAAAAAATTTAGAAAGTAGCAGGGAAAAAAACTAAAATACTTTAATAATTTCAATGCATGGAATTCTTACTGAGTGTCACTATTTAATTTTATTCATATTTATGACAATTTTGTGAATGAGGTATCATGATCTCTATTCAACGGATGAAGAAACTTAGGAAAGCTGGATTCTAAATAACATCAATTTTAAGTGCTAAATCTAGGATTGAAACTAGGGAAGTCTAAGGCCAAAGCCTCTCTTCTTGTTATACTTGATTTCACTGAACGTTGTGGAATAACTCTTCTTGGGTCTCTAATATTTCTGCATGTCTTGCAAGCAGAGGAACTGGTTGCACTTGTTACAGACTTTTCAAGGATGTTTGTGTAACCAAAAGCTTTGGAAGGCAAAGATAGTGTGTTTCTTTTAAAGGAAATGATATGTTTGCTTTATCTTCCAGTAAATCTATCTGTCTAAGACAGAGATACAGAGATTTTTCTAAAACTTTGGGCATTTTTTTTTTGGTGGCGTTATTTATTTATTTATTTATTGCTGAGATTCAAATGGTACTGTATGTTTAAAATTCACCTGGATCCTTCCACTTCTCCTCCATGAAATTTGAGAGGGAGTGGAAACCTATTCAAACATAAACACTACACTGTTGGCTGGGTTGTGAGTTATAAAGTCCTGTGTTTCTGAACTATGAGTCTCTAATCTGCCTGCCGCAAAGATACTGTGTCAAGCTAACTTGTTTGTTTGCAAGTAAGGTAAAAAAAAAACTCAAACCCCTCAAAGCTCTCAAAATATATTTTTGATAGAGTTCATGGACCTTAATTGTACAAGAATAGGAATGCACCACTGAGTGGTAAGCACCACTAAGGTCAAAATATAAAACAATGCCAGTGTTCTAGTTGTGGCCCCATGAGTCAAAGCCCAAGGGGAACTCCAGGTCACCACTACTGTTATCCCTATTATCATAAAGTGGGGAATATTCCAATTCTGTACCTGGTAAATTGCTAAATAGCTACATTACATTTTGCGGGAAGGAGGAAAAGCCAAGGAAAACTATCATTGAAATATTTTAACTGAAATGGGAGGGAAAGAAGGGAAATGCTTAAAAATCATTAAGAATTTGATCTTGTTGTTTAGATTAATGATTGCCAGGAAAAAGAAATCGAGTGTAAGGGCCTGATGTTATGATTATGCTTTTAGATACAAATATGTTGTATTAAAAGAGTAAAAGTCATCCACATCCAAGTAGCCAGAAGATAATTGGAAATGCACACTTTGCATTCATTCACAAGCAAAGAAACTAGAGGTAAAGACTGGGAGATAAAACATAACACAGCTGTTGAATGAGTGAGAGAAGGAAACAACATGCTTCAAAGAAGTCAAGGTAAATGCAGGCTTGGAAACAACTATTAGTTTTGTAATTTTTGAATCCCCAGTGTTCTTGACGGTGAAGAGTAAGCCATTCAGGGGTCAGGGCAAGCTATAGCAAGAATAAGGAAGTAGGATGGAAAAAATCATGACTTTAGGGTACATATTCTTAGATATTGATCATTTAAAAGGAAGAATATGGTTTGAAGTTAAAATAGCAGCATCATAGTTAAGTGGTTATCTATGTGTGTGTTATTTGCTTACTGTTTAATAAAAGCAGAAGCTACTGAAAGAATGAGAACTGTGGCATACAGGAATCAGGACAGAATATAACTGAAAACGTAAGTTGAGGAATTGGGTTTTGGCAGTAGTACACAATGTCTTTTGCCCTGAGGCTGGAGGGTAGGAAGAGGAAGTAGGAAGATAAAGAATGAGGATAGATATCACTTCTGATAGGTCTGATTCCTCAATAAATATTTTAGAATCATCTGTTGGATTGAGGTAAGTGAATACAAAGCTGAGAAAAGTAGAACGGTTTTTGAACAAATACTGTGGAAGTACAGCCAAAGATGAATGGAATTATTATCATAATCTTTTAGGGCCTAATAGACATTAACAAAGTATCTTTCATGTAGTAAGAGCTCAAAATGATGATATAGTTTATAGTATCATGAATAAACATTTTATATAAGAACAAAAATAGACCATATAATGAATTATTCTATTCCTAGAGAAGAGTCAACGTCCATCCTTTTTCTTCCCCTGATTCTATATACCAATGACTTTGTAAAAATGCTTCCACATAATCTCATCACTATCGTCACTTATGAGAAGTGACTTTTTAAGTCATTTCGCTTGAGAATAGTGCCTTTAAAATATGTTTTGTATAATTTTCCTGCACCTTTATTTTTCTTATCTTTGTTGCTTATTAGCTTATTGTTAAGATCTAAATATGTATACATATTTAAACAAAGCTTAAAGAAATCACCATTCTGCTAAAGCATTCATAAAAGTCTAATATCTATGGATAAAGAATATTGGTATATTATGCATTCTAATAAGTATGAGCAATATATAAGTAAAAAATCTATACTAACAATCTATATTTATATAACTAAAATACTGTATAAATTAAACTCTGCAGAGTTTCTTTAAGTAAGGGTGTTACAAAGATTTAATTGTGATGGGCTTATAATCCTCGGTACCATCTTCTGTATCTGGCCACATAAAGATTTCCCAGGGTTGATATCAATTTAAATGTATAAAAACTCTTTTGTCTTTATTTGAATGTGTAAAGCTGAATATTGCAAAGTGGTCCTCTTTTACTTAGGAAGACATGACTTTTTTGAATGATAACAGGATACATTGTTGAACATAGCCATGAAGGGAGCATAATTACTCTCCAATTTTTGAGAACAACGACCTAGTAATTTAATTTTGAAAGATGATGTTAGTAAAAGTCTGTAGAGTCAAAATAAAAAGAAGAACTCAGCTAACGTTATTGTTGACATTATTCATGTTAATCATTGGCATTAACTGAGAACCTCGAATTAGTTCCATCGAACAAATATGAACTTGGATTATATATTTATGTATTATAATATTACAAAACAAAATATATTAAAATTATATTTTTTCTAATTTTCTTTTTATTACTTTTTCTATAGGACTTGATCATTTTTCTGTAAAATTTTCCATTTCTAAGAAAAAATTCTGCTATCACATATATTATTTTTTTTTTCAAGAACTCATTCTTTGTTTCTGAATTTCTCTTTATATCTCTTTTCCTTTCTTTTCTCTTTCCTTCCTCCTACCTTCCTTTCTTTCCTCCTACCTTGCTTGCTTCCTTTCTTTCTTTCTTCTCTCCTAGATAAGATTTTGCCTCTTTAAATATATTTACATTTTTCTTCACTTCTCAGTATTGTCTGTTTCTATTTTAGCATCTTTTCATATTAAATGCTTACTTCAAATACCAGGTGCTCCTGGTAAATGTCTATTTAAGAGGGTGGCACTAAAATTCTGCTTAGAATCTGTGTTCACTATACACTAGATTCACTGCAACATCACTGACTGAATAGATCAAGACCAGACAATAACACTGGAGAATACTTTGGCTGTAGTTGCTTTTCATAAAGTAATAACATCACTGTTGCTTCTAGCATAATATGTTTGGCTGCTAACATGCTAGATATTGAAAAGGAGAATGGGTGCTGGATATCAAAACATTCAGATCAAACCATCTTAGCTTGTTGCTTTTTCATAGGAATCAGAAAAAGCCAGCTAATGTGACCCCTACCTAATACTAGAGAATGTTTTCTATTCTTTTCAATGGATAAGCAATGAAGGCAATAAAAGGAACTTACCTATCATATATTTTCTTTGGTAATTGGTCAAAAGTAATGCTTATGTAAGCTTTCTCTGACTTATAACCCTTTAGGTGGTAGTAAATAATTTAATTCACTATAAATTGGAACAAGGTAAAAAGAGTAGAAATAATATGAATGAATAAGTATGTAAATAAAGTGAGATGAGATATCACATTATGACCAAGAGGTCATTTTTTTCTATCTCTTTGTAAGTCTGGAAAAATGAAGCTGCCTCACTCATTTCTTTTGGTATGTGTTCACCCATATTAAACTGAAAGACTTTGAGGCCACAAGAAATGGATTTCTTCAAAAAGACTCATTCAATTTACATCATACACTCGCAGTTCAGTTCAGCATCAACGCTTTTATTACCCGAGAGCCTCTATCACTTTCTGGAAGTAATAGTTCCTGGAATGGTGAAACATATCCCATTTGATACTGGTAGTAAACTAGAATTTATGGCCTATCCTTGTTGACACAGAAAGCTCTATTTTTCCTCTCCAGCCTGACCATTGTCTTGACCAGAAAGAATACATTTTCACTATTTAGCCAAGTTATATTTGAGAAGGTTGCCAGGGTTTAGGAAGCTCTTATGTAGCCCTTCTTTGGTTTCACACGCAAGGAAAAAGCGGGTAACATTTGCTATGAATAAATCAATAAGACTGATGCACTAGAAATGCAGTTTGAAAAGGGCAGCAGCCTTCTAAAAGCTTTGGAAGCTAACTTTTAACTTGAGAGAGAGGGTTGAAAGTTGAAATTCACATAGTGGTATTATAGCCATTATCTTTTTTCATGTTATAAAAGAACTATAACTCACTAGGACTTACAGCAACAGTAAGAATCTTTCCAAGAGATGAAGAAACAGTAATCGCTCTGTACCACTTCCAGATATTTTGTTTATTCTGGGAAAAGAAAACCTATTTATTTTATTAACTGTCTATATATTGGTCTGGAATTAGAATAAGCTTTAATATGTGACATGATTGTAATAGTACTGTATTTAAAATGCAATTCTGTACACCATAGATTTCTTTAATTAAATCAGAAAATAAGTGGTAGATATTTCTACCCAATAACACACTATTTTCTGATGAAATAATTATGATGCATTTTGGTGTGGATATCTATAAAGCAATAATGTATAATAGTGATATTACTGACTTTACAGCCCTTACCTGGGAACATTGGAATTCTGACTTCAAAAATAAACGTCTTGTGAATTCAATGTTTGCCACTTTAGTAGATATAAATAATAGTTAGCAATGGCAGAATTGAAAATAATACCTGTGGAACATTTTTAATTGTTTTATGGCCAAATAATTACCTTTAAAGGCAACAAAACAGGGATGCTTCAGATAATAAAGCTAATCCATTAAAAAAATAAAATTCACATTCAGAAGAAAAGGAAGATAGTTGTTACTAAGGCTTAACACAGATTCCAGAAAAGTTTATTCTCATATATCAAACTTTGCAAGAATTTTATAAAAACTAAGCAAGCAGCAGTTGAGTTCAGACTGCTTCATTTCTTACGCATAAAGAAGTTTTATTTGAGGTCCCTCTGTGTTAGGCAGATTGATTTTAACCATAAGATGATTCCAGGGGTTTGTAATATTCTCTTTTATTTACTAGTTTATTCCATGGAGAGAAAGTAATAATTATAAAATATGTAGAGAGGTTTGAATTGAAACGTCAAGATGTTTCTGGGTTTTTTTCATCTTTTAAAGTTATTTTTAAAAATTGTTGGCATGCTGTATTTAAATCACTATTTTAGATTCTGGAAAGATGGGGCAAATGTGAAGATTGGGAAAAGAATGATACTGGATAGAGACATGGCCTCTGTCTTCTAAAAATCTTACAATATAATGGAAGAGGGAGACAAGTGCACTCAAGAGATGAGAAGGGTTAATACAGAGGATCACTGAGTATGGATTGAGTGTGGAGACAGGTACATTGTATGTTACCACTTTGAATGCATTTGTAGGGCACAGGTATTCCTCATACACCTTAAAAACACAACCACAGTTAATTAGAAATGGTAAGATTAAACAATTGGAGACCGAGAGTTGTGTTATGCCAAAAGCAATTTATTTAGAGGAAGGAAAGAGGATTGACTAGGAGGAGATACATACTATACTTCAATTAGGAAAAATTTCATGACATTTCCAATTAAAAATCTCTATGCTGCCACCAAAGTTTCTTTTCCCTGCTATGTAATTTATCTTTCCTTTCTCTCTTCCCTAAAGGAGCTGCTAATTTTTTTTCTTTATTCTCTTATACAATTCAGTTTTCACTCTCAGTAACATGCTGATATAATTAGCTTAGCAAACTACAAGTTTGGAGATTAATAGAACAACAAACATTTTATAAAGTATGCTCTTTGGGGGCCTTATGACTCCCAAGAACATATCCTAAGGATCTTATTAATATATTCAATCCAGCCAAATTAATGTCTCCCTAGGGCACATTTGCTGCTAAAAGTTGAAGATCTCCTCAACAGAGTTACATGGATATAAAAAATCCCTAACAAAAACTTCCAAGCACATTTTTTATTCTAAAATGTAAAACTTATTCATATAATGATTGTTGGTAATCCAAAGTCTCTTAGAAATGAAACTACCGTTATGTTATGAGGGAAAAAGAAAAACCAAAAAACCTCTTTTTTTCTCTCTCAAGCTAAAAATTATTCTAGTTATTGAATATAATATAGATGGTTAATGAGAATCCACATTCAAAATAGTGATCCCACTAAGTAGTTTCAAGAAAAAATATTAGAAATTGAAGAAAACAGTAACAAAAGTATTGGAGGAGTGCAGGGTGAGTGTCTGGCATCTAAAGAATTTTGGGACTTGGGACTAGAATTTGGGGACTAAATGTCTTAGTCCATTTAGTGTTTCTATAACAGAACAACTGAGGTTTGGAAATTTATTAAGAAAAAAGGTTTATTTGGCTCACAATTCTGGTGGCTGGAAAGTCCAAGAGTAGGGAGTTGCATCTGGTGGGGGTTTTATGTGGTTTTAACTCATGGCAGAAAGTAGAAGGGGAGTGGGTGTGTGCACAGAGATCATGTTAAAAGAGGAAATAAGAGAGAGAAACCAAGAAAGCCAGAGTCTTTTAACAACCTACTTTCTTGGGAATGAATTCATTCTCACAAGAACATGAACTCACTCACCCCTGTGGGAGAGAATTAATCTATTCATGAGGGATCCATCCCCACAACTCAAACACCTCAGTAGGCCCCGTTTCCCAACACTGCTACATTAGGGATCAAATTTGCACATGAGTTTTGGGAGGGACAAACCACATCCAAACCATAGCACTAGATGTCAGTCAGAGTCAATGAGAAGGATGAGTTTCTAGTTTTGTTAGTTGGGTCCTTCACTGAAAGAGGTTCTATTTACTATAGTACAGATTACTGAAAGGAGAATCACTCACAGAGGACAAATAAATTTGTCATGAGAAAAGTTGTGTTTCACATAATGGAACAATCCACAGCCCTTGTCAAGCAAGGGTGCAGTGTGTTGGTTCTCATGTTAGAGGACCAGACATCAGGCTGTTTATTTAGACTTGGGTTTGCCTGAGTTTGGTAATAAATGAAAGAAGGTCAGTGAGTACAGTCCCATGGAATAGACATGTAAATAGATAGAGAAGAATCATCTTCATGGCGATCTGGGGAATAACATTTAAATGGTGGATATAAGAGGAAGAGAATGTAAAATAAAACAAAAGATTTGGAATTCATTACCAGAATAAAAGACAAATCAAGAAAGTGTTTTTCAAGAAATGCATAGGAAAGGCTGCTTAAAAATTAGGTAATGTTCGATGGAGAAAGTGCCAAGAAATTAAGGAAAACCAAGACTAAAGTGCTCGTTGGCCTTGAAGTTAGGAAGATTTAGTGACACAAGTTCCAAGAGAGGCTTGATAAAATGAAGCCAGATTGCAAAGATAAAGCCAGATTTAGTAGGAATGAATAATGAGAAAGTGACAACAGGAGGTAGATTATTCTTCTAATTCATTTGTCTGTGAAAGGAAGAGTGAGTTCACACAATTAGAAGAAGATGGAGGTTGAAAAAAGAATTTGTGTGTGTGGATAAGAGATGAGCAAGATGGAGTCCTTGATGCTTAAAAAGGGTTAACTGACATGCAAATTTAAATTTATAAGTTGGGTAAAAAATTATAACACAGAACTACAGAAAATTAATAAACTATCACTGTTTCATTAACTGATATTAAATATACATTTCTCACTTTTTTGTGACTTCAAAATCTCAGAGCTTTGTTAACACCAAAACCAGTAATTTCAGTGCTAATTTGAAATTTTTAACAATGCTAATGAAGAAAAATTCCTATTTAAATCATGATAGTCAAATATTTGAAAACTGAATAATTATGTATTTATTGATGTTCTCTAATAGTACTTTATAGTATAGGGTGTATTATAAAATGAGTTGAAAAATTATTATTCGGCATTCATTTTTGGAAAATAAAGTAGTGATACATGTGTCCTTAAGTTTATGTAGACTTACATATATATGTATATAATATATATAAATTTACATATCTTTATCCATCTGACATTTTTATTTTTTCTGCTAAAAAACAGAAGAGACAGCTAAAACAAAATTTATGACTATATTTTATTTTGTTCTTCTAATTTTACCCTACTTTATTAAAATGTATGTTTTCCTCAGTATCTTCCAAATTCTCTCAAGAATGATCTAGATACTCACTTCAAGCCTATTGATTAAGGATAGGATTTAAAACTTCCTGGAGAGCAGAAATGTTACCTACTCAATCAAAAATAAATAAATAAAATAACTGCCATGCCTTCATGCTCTACGGCACAATAAGAAGGATACACAGTAGTTTGCCTTTTCTGAAATAACGACTTTCACAGGCTAATAAAAACAAACAAACAAACAAAAAATAAGCAAAACTATACTGGCAACTCTGGTGATTTCTTTCTCTCATTAGCAAAGCATTAGTTTGGTCCTTGCTTTCTTTACGTCACTGTTGTAGAAATGCTCATTCCCCTGGCTCTACATGGACTATTCAGACACTGGGGAGTCCGATACAAGGAAATATTTTTAGAAATTAATTACAGCTATGGCTGTTGCTGGTAAGTGTCAGAATTTTGTCAAAACCAAAGCCAGTTCTTTTATCCACAACAGTTGGTGTCAAGGGCCTATCCCTGATGTCCTTCAGAATGCCAGGAAAGAAACCGGTACTCAGTGACCGGAGGCTAACAGAGTCACAGCAGACACACAGGAAACATAGGTGTAAATTTGAAATAAGGCAAACCTGGATCCAAATTTACTTACTGTGTGACTGGGCGATTTTTTTTAATCTCCTATCTAAACTACCACATCTTTTTTTCTGGATTATTGCACTGGCCACTTCATTGATCTCTCTGCCTCCGCATTTGCCTCCCATAGCACATTCTCCAGGCAGTGACTGGGGCTATTCTTTAAAAGAATATCGATAAGCTCTTCTTAACCCTCTTTTCAAAGGTGTGCATGAAGCTACAAGTTTCCCCCCTCCCATCTCTGACCTTATCTTGCTGTTACTCTCCCTTGTTCTCTGCATTCTAGACACACCAACTTCCAGGATGGTCTTCAAATATCAAGCAGGCCCCACCTCAAGGCTTTTCTGCTGGTGGTGCCTCTGTCTAGAATGATTTTTGCCTCACTTCATTAAACTTTCTCCCCAAAGTCACCTTCTCCTTGAACCCAAACTTAATTCCACTATATAATATCTCAAATCCCTCATTCACACTCTCACTGCCCCTCTTACCTTTATGTTTTCATGGCCCTAATTACCTTCTAATTTACTACATAAATTAGTTGTTTTAATTTTTTTTATTGCATGTCTCTTCCTACTAGGATGTGAACAATGCAAAAGTATACATGTTTGAGTGTTTTATTCATTTTTGTACCCAGGTTACTACCACAGGGCCTGGGGCACATAATGAGCACTCAATAAATACTTAATGAATGACTACAAAAATTAAAAAAAAATAATCTTTTTCTCAGCAAGGCATTTTGGAAATTAGGTAAAATATGCTCTATTTAACACAGTACTGGACACAGAGAATTGTGATGGTAGCCATTATCGTGCTGCTGTTAATAGATGCTAGTGTTCACAAGGGAAGTCACAAGTAGTGTTGCTTGAGAAAATGAACTAGGCAAGCTATTAACCAACTATGTACACACACCCGTGCATATACATACACACACAAACACGCTTCACACACTGACTCACATGATCTTGGAAAGGCACACCAAAGCTTGATTTTAAAGTGAAGTGACTCTTTCTGGTCTTTTGCTAGACCCTGACAAATAGCGGCTTGCCTGGTAATTAACAATCTGCGAAGTGGTAACTGTGAAAAAGACATCAGAAAGAACATCGCATTAGGATGCAGTGCTGTGAGCAGAACCTGATGCCAAAATAGTGATCGCAGCTGCGAATCAAAGAATGATCACAAGTTCAAGATGAACACCTGTCTTCCAGGCACACACACATAACAACTGTCAGCATCAGTAAGACATCTTCATACATCCAGAGTACAATACATTTTAGAAAAGTTAGCATCCTCCCTTTAGAAGCCTTTTAGGCACTACTGGGGAACTTTTTTTCCAGGATGTAGTTGTAACTTCTCTTTTCATTTATTGGTCAGTCCAAAATTCCCTAATGTGTAGTCATTTATGTATCTTGCTGCTCTCAAAAATATATGTGTATTGTAAGAGAAGTAAGATTAAGTTACAGTAATAATGACATGTCCTCATAGCTTCTATTTAGATTACTACTTAAGCATCCAATCATTCAATCCAAAAAGATTGATTTTACTTCATTGTGACGTAGAAGATCCATTAATGGCACAGAAGGAAGTTTTCATTTGGTTAATTACTTGAATAAGGGTCATTCATATCTATCGTCAGAAGCAGACAGCTGAAGCTGTTAAGTCATGAAAGTAAATTTACTCTGTGCAGGTTAATCAGCTTGGAAGGGTGAGGGTGGGGAGTGGGACATATCAGCATGGGATGAAAAATAGATGCTTCCTTAAATATGCTAGGACAGTAGCTCATTCTCATGTAGAGGATAATGTTTACACTTTCAAATGTTTAATATTTTGTCAGTGTCCAGTAGTTCTGGGTTGTGTCTAAAACTAAACGTAAATTATCTGTAGTTTTCCCTCTTACTGAATATACATTTTTTTCCTACCGTGGACATTATATTCACAATTGTTCTCTTAGCAATTTTTGTGACATTTAAAGACAATTTGCTTTAACTCAACTAAGAAGGAAAATGTAGTCACTGATTATAGTTTAAGTCCAAATATTTTACACAATTTCCTCTAAGTGTAATCTCTCTTTTTCTCCATGTGAGATCTAAATGGGTAATGAGAACTTAAATTCACAAATAATGTTAAACTAGAGAGCCCTATGGAAATTTTGCATCTCAGTGACGCTGAGACAAGTTTTTATAATGAAGCCATTTAAAAAATTGTGTCAGAAAGTGTTCTAAAATTTAAAAAAATTAGCTTGAATGTAGAGTTTATGCATGCACATGAAATAAACATAAATATACTACACACGATTTTTAATTTTGAGATAGAGTACTTTTATAAGAAATATACAAAGATAAGCCAAAAAATACCCTGACCTCTTAATATATTTGTTGAAATATTTGTGTACATTTGCTTCTTTCAAATGTTCCATAATATTATACAAAGTAAAAGAGCCCTCTTTAGCAGTCACTGTTTTTTTATTAAACAACTGTACCTTCAGATGGAACATAGCTAAAAAAACCCTGCTTTAATTTTCACCTTCTGCAAAGTCACACTATTCAACAAGTTTCCTCCAGAGCAACTTTAATCATTTTACTGCTCTCTTCAAAATTTTACAATGGATTCACATTGCCTGTCAAAGAAAGCCTACTTTTCTTATCCTGGAATTCAAAAGCATTTGTAATGTCTTAAAAATCTGTCCTAACTATAGCCTAATCATGTACCAGATTATTGGACAACTTAAGCCTATTGGTACATTTAGGCAGAACTAAAGTCAAAAATACCATTATGATTAACCACTGACCTCTCAAAGAAAGTTTTCATTTTTCTTAACCCCAAGGAACATAGTGAACTAGGCCTTGATCTGTGTCTATGACAATATTCAGTGGCACATTAACCAGTGTCATCGAACATGATGGAAACAGAAGCACATTACAGAGCAAGGCCACAGCCAGGGAGTGGGGATCGCAGTAAAGGTTCCACTGAGGTGAGCAGGGTCTGCCCAGGACTTGATAACGGGCAGGATCCAAGACAATAATGTGATCACCCTTTACATAAAATCCCCTACCTCACTACCGGGGATAATGCTGTCCCCGATTTGCTCAAGTTGGATAGGATTAAGAATATTCATTCGTGGTTGATGAAGAAAGTAATAGTACCTAAAGTAAAATTCTGCTTTTGTGCTCCTGAAAACAGGCTAAAATGAGAGGTCTGGGGAGCAGATCATGGAGGTTGTGAAGTCAAAGATCTTTTGAAAATACAAGCGTAAGTCTCTCTTTTAGAAAAAAGACTATTCACATAAATACATTGTGCTTCATCACATACAGATTCAGAGCCTACCCACACTTCGGTGGATTTAATGGCAAAAATTATGTAATATAAGTTATTAAAAGAATAGAGTCACATAGTTCATTTTTCTGATGGAAACTAAACAAAGCAATTTTAATTTTTTAAAAAATTCAGCCTTAGAATTGAATCAAGTCCTTACTACAATCATTGTATTAAAGGTGATACGTGTGGAACTAAAGGAGTAGCCAAAAGGATTATTTCATTTTTGTTTTGTTTTGTTTTCGGTTTTGGTTTTTCAATTCTGTCAGACTGAACAGCAGAGAGGAGTGATATGCACATTTCTGCATGGTTAAATAATGATTTATTTACTGAATCCATAAAAGATGAAGAAACTTTGCAAGATGTAGGACAGAAAATAATTCCCTTGTTAGTAATGGTTTTAAATTTTGGGCTCAGAACTTAAATACCTATAGGCATTTGCCAAGCATGTAATAGAAATAGGCTGAGTGTAAGAAAATCTCATTGCCAAATCAGAATCACACTTTCTCTGTTTCATTAAACTAAGGTATAAGCATATTACTTTACACAGCTATGCATGATAAAGAGGATTATATTTTAAATTGGATATCTTAAAAAACATTTGAAAATAGAAATACTCAATTACATTTAATTCTATAATATTTTCATTAGGAACAGAAAAGATGATTTTATTTTCATTCACATACGTTACTGTTAAAGTCATTACCTTGTATTTTATGCTGTACAAAATTTAGACTTGAATCTTTTATCTGGTGGTAATGTATATTTTAATTAAGTTTCATGATTGAAAAAATATTCTTTGTATAATAGTTATTTGAGGAGAGTTAATAGAGTTATAACACTGTACTGTGTTTTCCTTTTCACTTTAGGTTATTTTTGAAATCCTGGCAATCCAACATCACCTCATGTAGTTGTAAAAGTCTTTTTCAAACTTACACAAAAAATACTACCTGTAATTTTTTATTTACCTGACCAATATTTATTGAGAAAATACTGGGTGTGGTGGTTCATGCCTATAATCTTAGCATATTTGGGAGGCCGAGGCAGGAGGATCACTTGAGGCCAAGAGTTCGAGACCAGCCTGAGCAACATAGAGAGACCCTTGTCTCTACTAAAAGTAGAAAAATTAGCCAGGACAGTGGTGTGCACCTGTAATCCCAGCTACTCAGGAGGCTGAGGCAGGAAGATCACTTCGGTCCAGGAGACTGAGGTTGTAGTGAGCTGTGATGATGCCACTGCACTGTAGTCCAGGAAACAGAGCAAGACCCTATCTCCAAAATTAATAATAATAATAAGAATATATATATTTAAATTTATTGAGAAAAGCAATCTGATCAATGTTATTTTGTCATATTATAAAGTCTTTTTGAAATTCAGATTTTAGCTCTACACTTAAAAAATCATAGTTCAGATTATATATTCATTTACCAAATCAATGTTGAGCACATATCTTGTCCCACATTATTCTCGTCAGGTACTGAAGGTACTGTATTAATATGAAAATGTTCCCGTTTTAATAGAACTGAAATTCTAATGAACAAACAAATTCAGAAATATTGAGTGATAAAGAAAGGCCATTTTAAAAAGATAATATTTAGGATGATGAGTGAATGAGAAAAAAAGGGCTAGTTGTATAAATAGTTAAAAAAAAACAGAAGTCCAAGCTGAGAAGAAACACCACAATCATTTCCAGATACTGATGTTAGAATAGGAAAAGTCAAAATTACATAATGAGTTTCTTAATTTAAGTAACACCAGGAAAGAATGAATTGTAGTGGAGAAATATGGAAAGTGTTTATAAAGACTGTAATTTCAAACAGAGAGGTCAGTCCACTCTCTGCTGGTGAATCATAGTGGGACTTCACCCTTAAATAACATTATTATTGTAGAACCTCAGGAAAACTCCCCAAATGCTGCTTGAGACATCTGGTATGAACATACAATAGTTTTCCCTACGTAGTGGAACAGATGGGACAATATATTATAGCCCAGTTTTCTTAAGAAAATTGTGCTAAGGTCACATCACACATTCTAGAAGATAGTTCACAGGTCTTTACTAAAGAGAGTATGTTTATTTTTAGAAAACCAGAGCTTAAAATTCCTCTGATTGGGAATCTGCTTTATTTGTGGTTGATTAGATACATTGTATCTGTTTAGCCAAATAAGGCAAAATAAAGTTCTAATTGAATTTCAATATTGATCCATAATTTTGTTTATCTGGAGAAACAAATACAATCTATCAGAATACCTAGCCATCTGTTGAAAAGTCACCCAGTATTTGGCAATAAACACTAAATGCCTAGTGGTTCTCCCTATTTACTTGACTAAAGAGTCCTACTACTTTCAGGTGATAAAACGTGCTACCTATAGATAGAGAGCAAGAAGTAATGTGGGTACTATCTGTATATTGTTTAGACTTGCACTGGAATGTTCCTCAGCTAGAAGGTTCTCTGCAACGTGGTGTTTCACTGAACATTGATATTCATCCTACTGACGTCCACCGAGACATGATTCCAGAAAGCCCGAAAAGTTGCAAACTGTACTAATCAAGGAAAACGTAATGGCCCTCGAAGTGAGATCACTCCTAGAAGAGATAAAAAGGGGTTTCGGAAGTGGTGAGTAAAAATTTCCATGGGAAAAATATTTTTAAACTTTCTGCTCAGGGAAGATATAAACCAAAGGCAAGGGAACCAGTTAATATTTTTGACTCCTTAGTTGATCATGGGAATTAAGTTATTTTTACAAAATTTATTACATGTAAGAATGTTTATATATCTGTAGAGTTTAGAGAATGCACATCACAAAATAAAGAATATCATTGTTCCTGTGAATTATGACCAAGTGTGACATTTCTTCATTTAAAGAATAATATTATTATTTTACTAATGTGTGCAGTGAGAGGCAGTGTGGCATAATGGTTAAGATGTCGGTTCCTAGTGTTAATTGTTTGAGAGCAAAATTCTGTTCATTCAGTTATTGGCTGTGAGATTTTGGGCAAGGTATCTAAACACTCTACAGCTGAGTTTCCAAATCTGAAAATCCATATTATAATAGTACTTACCTCTAAGGGCTATTAGAAGTATTCAAAAAATTTAAATATGTAATGTGCTTAGAATGCTCCTAGAATATATTAGTAGTAAGCACTCGATAAATATTAGTTATCATCATTATTCTTAGAATTAATGAGGATTCAAACTTGGTGCTGGTAGAGTTAGTTGTCAACTCAATTAGAGACAAGGGAGTGGAGAAAGCAATTAGCAGCCTCTAAGAAGTTTTAGTAAAAACTAGTGGGGTCATTAGAGAGCAATTAAAAGGGTGCCTGAGGTCCAAGGAAAAGAAGTCCAACAATGGGAGGCACTTGAGTGAGCTTCGGAGCAGCCACCATCACAAAAGGATCTGAAAGAAAGAAAGAAAGGAAATCTATAGAGCAAGATCCTCCAGAAAACCAGGTAAGTCAGATCTTGCAGAGACAGTAGGGAAGAGTTAATCTGTGACACATTAAGACAGGCATTTGGAATTGTTATAAATACAGATATATATGTTGGTGAGAATATGAAGAACTCAGATTTGGTGGCCACATTTATGTTTATCCAAAAATAATGACAGAAATATTTATGAAGTGAAATAATAGAAAATCATGATAAAGCTGGAGCGGGGAATGAAAGTTTAGAATTATATTGAACAATTTTATAAATGCATCTATAAGTGGAATAGTCCTGTTGTGTTCTCAAAAAACTTTTTTTTCTTAACAATTAGAATTTAGGATTTGCTGAGCTACTTCGTATTTTTTTTTTTTTTTTTTTTTTTTTTTTGAGACAGAGTCTCACTCTGTTGCCGGGGCTAGAGTACCGTGGTGTCAGCCTAGCTCACAGCAACCTCAAATTCCTGGGCTCAAGCGATCCTCCTGCCTCAGCCTCCCGAGTAGCTGGGACTACAGTCATGCACCACCATGCCCGGCTAATTTTTTCTATATATATTTTTAGTTGCCAGATAATTTCTCTCTATTTTTAGTAGAGACGGGGTCTCGCTCTTGCTCAGGCTGGTCTAGAACTCCTGACCTCGAGCGATCCACCCGCCTCGGCCTCCCAGAGTGCTAGGATTACAGGCATGAGCCACTGCGCCCGGCCTTTTGACTGCTGTACAGTATTTCATAGTATGGGCATACCATAATTTTTATTAACTGAGTTTCTAACTTTATCAATCTCTATTTCAGTGAAAGAGAGGAACTCTGTAATCAAGACATGGGGTTTTAATAGGAATACCTGGGATAGCAGCCTGGGCTGTCGCGGGAAGACAGAGAGCCTAACGTGGTAGGGTACGGAAGGAGGCACCCAGAATCAGCCTGAAGCACTGACGTGGGAACTGCTGCCATTTCCAAGAGTCTCTGGAAAGATTCTACTAAATATTTCAGGTAGCGACAGCCCAGCAGGGGGCTCTCAGGTGCTAACCAGGAAACTGCTCTAAATCTCTCATTTCCCCAGGCCTCTAACTATAACTAACTCATGGAAATAAAGGCTTCTGCCTCCCATACTTTTCCAAAGTTTTTTTATTTGGTAAATATTACCTGAAACCATAGGGAAGGAAAAACGGGAAGCTTCTCCCTAGTCAAGCAGACGGGACTTCAGAAGAGATGTGGATAATGCCAAAGTGACACCAGGAAATGGAACAAACTGATAGGAAATTAGGGTGTTTGCAATTGTTGATGCATAGAAATAGTAAGGATTTGTACATTCACCTTAACATGTAAATAAGTAAGCTAAATCAACATATCTGTTTCTGTACATATAGATTATAAATGCCTTTTTAAAACTCTGTAAGGATATGCAACAATTTGCTAGGTGTTGTGAGTTCTGACGTGAGAAATGGGACACTACAGTGTGGCATTGCGGCAATGATTGTTAACAGAGTTTTTTACTTCTCATCCTCTATAATTTTTAGTGACTCAACTTTTTCTCACCATATATTTATTATTAAGCTATTCAAAATATTAATAGGTGGAGCTAGAAGAGTAAATTCCTTTCCTAGACAGGTTTCCTAATTTTACTCAGGAAGCAAAGACCCACTCCCCACCACCACCACCACTAGCAGAAAAGTACATAATACCCTTGTCATTGTTTACCACCTCTTTGCAATCAGGCTATATACTGTCTGGAAACTTCAGGCAGGTCTGGCACTTTAATAAATTATACAATAAATTGCCAAAATACTTGAGATTAGTCTCTTATCACCTATCATTTTTATAAACCCTGATGGCCCAGAAATGGCAAGCATTTCTCTATCCCCATTTGCAAAATTGTAAATTGTCATTTAATCTCTTATTCCATATTGATATGCTTCTCATCTGCTAAATTATCTAATTAATCTTTCTCCTTTACTTCACCGTATTTCCCTGCTTTTCTCTCTGAAGCCACATTGACATTATTCATTAAACATTTGGGATCTGGTTCATAGCCTTCAGATTCATGCAAATTCTACCATAATCAAAGGCAAATTTCCCAAATTCATCAAGATAAGCTTTCCAACAACTTAGCTTGAAAATTCCTGGATTTTATCCAATGCAAAAAAGGAAAGTAAAGGAACTCAAATCAGTGTTAAATGTCGAAAAGGAAGTGATCATCTACAATGATCATCTAAATAGAAAGTCCAAGAGAATCAATCATATAACTACAAACAAATAAGATAACTCTAGGGGACTTGAGTGAACATAATTTACAAAAATAAATAGCTTTCTAGAATGACTTCTTGGACATCACACCAAAAGCATGGGCTACTAAACAAGACAAAAAAAAAAGGCAGCTGGACATCATCAAATTAAAAACTTTGTCCATCAAAAGCCACCATTAACAGAATGAAAAGGCAAAACATTGAAAGATAGAAATTTTTGCAAATCAAATATCTGACAGGAAATTAATATCCAGAATATATAAAAAATTTCCATAGTTTAATAGCCAAAAGAAAAACAACCATTCAAAAATGGGCAAAGATCAAGAGTAAATATGTATCCAAAGAAGATATACAATTGGCTAATAAGCACATAAAAAGATGCTCAACATCACTAATCATTAGGAAAATGCAAATCAAAAACCACAAAGAGACACACTATTTTGAATAATTACAATGGACAGAATGGTGAGACAAATTGTACAATATTCCTAGCAATTAGGTCCTTTTGATATAATATTTGCCAGTTATGAATTACTGGGAGAAAAGGTCATAAATTTATGAAAAAATAGTCAATGAATAATAACAATGATCCCAATATTAAGTAAGCGGAGAATATAGAGAAATGCAGGAATCGATAAATGATTGCATAAATGGAGATTCCACTTAGATGATTTGAAATGCTGTGTCATGGTGAGAAATCATAGTCTAACATAAAGATGATAATAATATTATATTAATTGACTGAGAAATTAGCATACATGGAGCAAGCACTATATGCAAGGTATTTTATAATCTACATTTCATTTCACTTTTTATCCACTTTTGATGTATCCTATTTTGTAGGTATTATTATTCTATTTTAGACATGGAGAAACTGAGAATCTAGAAAATTAAATATTTTGTCAAAGTTTACAGTTATTGAGTGAACTTTGAACTTTGTTTTCTCAGTGCTAAGATTTATACTCTTTTCCAAAGCATTTTAAATATTTCTTAAAGCTCTACTTTTGGTTATTTGATTTTCTTTATTAGAATTGAAAACTAAAATTGATTTAAGTCTCTGAATAGATACATTCCTCTTGAAATTTTGGTCATTTCCTTAAGTAATGAAAACTAAGCTACTGCTAGATTTTAGAATTTAAATAGTAAATATGAGTAAAGAGTTACAGGATAAAATTTTACTAGTCAGTGACATACAGCCATGAACATGGTGTAATCTAATAAACTTGTATCTGTAAGTAAAATAAAGTTTAATGGTCTTTTACTTTATAAAAACTAAATTTTATTTACAACTAGACCCATGTGGATATGAATAGGCTAGGGAAAAGTAGTCATAAGCCATAGTTTTTTGTAGTTAATCCATAGATTTCTTGAAGTGTCAAGTACTCTGTGTGTGTGTGTGTGTGTGTGTGTGTGTGTAAATCCTATAGAGCTGATATATTGTCGTAAAGAAAATATTCATCTAGACTTATGTTATGTAGAGCTCTACACATTCAGCCTACTGAAGTAATTATAGTGCGGATTTTCAGTAGTGTGAAGGAGGTTAAAATAGATTTAAGAATATATACTTCCACATCCTCTTTTATCATCATACTAGTTTCTTTAACTCATTGTCAGAGGTTGCTTTTTAACTGAGAATTTTGAAGCTTCATATACATGTTCCAGGCAATAAAAGAGGGAAAATATAGAGTTGTGGCAAAAAAAAAAATTGCATTTTTCAGGAGGGAAAGGGAACCTAACTTGCAAGAAACCCTGGGAAATATATTCTCTGACTTATCACAAATTTAGGTCAACACTATGAAAAAGAGAGTTTTGTTTCCAAAGAGTATTAGTTTCTAGGTTTGCCAAAACAAAGTACCACAAACTGGGTAACATAAAACAGAAATTTTTTGTCTCGCTGTTTTGGAGTCTAAAACGAAGGTGTCAGCAGGGACATGCTTCCTCTAAAACCTGTAGGGAAGAATCCTTCCTTGCCTGTTCCTAGCTTCTGCTGGTGGCCATCAATCATTGGCATTCCTGAGTTTATAGATGCAGCATTTCAATCTCTGCCCCCATCTTGACATGAATTCTCCCCATGTGTCTCTGTCTTCACATGGCCATCTTCTTCATCTTCACATGTCTTTACTTGCTATCTTCACATGAGCATCAGTCATATTGGAATAGGAGCCCACCCTATTCCGGCATGACCTAATCTTAACTTGTTGCACCTATAAGGACACTATTTCCAAATAAGGTCACATTCTGAAGTACTGGGTATTAAGACTTAAACATATTTTTTGTTTGTTTGTTTGTTTGTTTGTTTTTGAGGAGGAGGACATAAATCAACCAGCTACAGAAGGGGAACGTGGGAAGAAGGCATACTGGTCAGAAATCACCATCTCTGCTATGGTCCTACTGAGATCCAAGGAGATGTGCAATTATTGACTGTGTTTCCTTTTGCTTTTTAATTGGAAGTAGGTTTCAAGTTTTGAAGGAGAGAAAAGATATGGTGATAACAAGCCAGACATCATAATTCTTCTTTAAATATGTTGTGATATTTAGCCCATAATCTAGTAATTAAATGATAAATACATTATACTTATTGAAATTTGGACTCTGGAAACATTTCTCACACTTTATTTATTCTGATATGCTCCATGTTAAAACCAAATATGTACTTATTAATTTACAATTTATAAATTCTCAAAGGGTAATAGATTTTTCAATTAGGAATGGTTCTGCTTTAGATTCATTGAGATAATTAGGACAACCTGACACATAAAAATAAATTGATTAATCACCAAAACTTTTCTTGTGAAGCTAATAATTTAATTCAGTTTTATTTGCCCAGTTTTCAAGACAATTGTCTTCTACCTTTCTTCTGCTGATAAAGGTTTTTTTTTTTTTAAGGATATTTTAAAGTTTGATCTGAAAAGCTTTTTTGAAAACAGTTGTGCCTTGTCAAATATTAAGAAGAAAAGATGAGAAGTGATTCATTTAAGGCAATAACACCAGTGACAATGAGCTGTGAAGGGTTTTATTTTTATAATAGAACTAATTCAAGAAGTAAGTATGGAAAAGTTGAAACCCCATGAGCTTGTAAAGCACACTGCTGTAATTATCTCTGCTTTCTGCTTCTTTCACAGGAATAAAATCACTTCAAACAAAACTATTTAAAAAGGAGACAAAGAAAGCCCCCATATCTAATATCCGCAAGCCCAGGAAAAGTCAGTGATTTTAATGACTACAAAACAAAGTCTGCTAAAATGAATGGCATTGAGTAGTGTGAACATAATTTAAATTTTTTGCTTCCCATTTAGAAAAATGCCTTTATGCTTTATTTTAAAAAATGATAATCTAAAAATAAAACAAGGCTTTACAATGGTAACTGTTATTGTTAGTAAATTGCAGATTTTTTGTTCCTGCAGAAAAAAAGTTCTAAGGGGAAAACTTGCTTGTTTCATTGATTTAATGTAATAAAATATAACACTTACATCCAGCGTTTTGCTTGTAATCATTCAAAAGTTAACTTTTCAGAGTAATTGAAATAGTCTTTAAATGATACTCTGTTCCAATATAATTACCAACAATTCTTACAAAATATTTATTTGCCAATTTAATTAAAGTAATAGAAACCACTCCTACAAATAAAGTAAACAATATGGAGTTAAAAAAGGAGTATGGTAATCGATGATTAAATTATATACTTTTTCTATTAGGTTTTATTGAGCTATAAGGTGTATGTGGTAAAATTCACTTTTTTAATGTACAGTCTTTATGTTTTGAAATCATATGTACAGTTTTATATTTTGAAATCATTTGAATTTATATGTCACATAATTATCATCACATTCAAAATATAAAAAGGTTTCATCAGCCAAAAACATTTGGTGGTCTCATTTTTCAGTTATTCCCTCCCACAACCTCAAAGTCCAAGCCATGCTGATGAAATTCCTATCTGTATACTTTTAAAGATGTCATGTAAATGGAATTGTGTAGAATAAAGTATTTTGACTCACGCTTCGTTCATTTGAAATTCATTCATGCTAATTATGCATGTCAGTGGTTATTCTTTTTAATTGTTGAGAAGTACAATAGTCCACCCTTATCACCAGTTTTGCTTTGAGTGTTTTCAGTTTCCTACAGTCAACTGTAGTCCAAAAATATTAAATGGAAAATTCTGGGAATAAACCATTCATAAGTTTTAGATCCAGCTCTGTTCTTGGTAGTGTGATGAAAAAAAATCTCATGTTGTCCTGCTCCATCCTTCCTGGAAGGTGAATTGCCCCCTTTGCCAGCATATTTATGCTGGGTACACTCCTGTTGAGTAGCACAGTGTTTGTGTTCAACTCACCCTTATTTTACTTCGTAATACCCCAAAGCGCAAGAGTAGTGACGCTGGCAATTCAAGATACGCCAAAGAGAAGCTGTTAACGTGCTTCCTTTAAGTAAAAAGGTGAATGTTTTGAACTTAATAAGGAAAGAGAGGTTACTAAAATCTAGGGTAAGAACAATTCTTTTCCTAATTGGGAGGCTGAAACAGAGGAACCCTTGAGCACAGGAGTTGAGCTTGGGCAACATAGCGAGATCCTTTATCTTAAAACAAAAGAAAACAAAACAAATCTTCTATTTGTGAAATTATGAAGAAGGAAAAAGAAACATGTGCTAGGTTTTCCTGTTGCACCTCAAAACTGCAAAATTTATGGCCACATGTGTGATAAGGGCTAA
This sequence comes from Eulemur rufifrons, assembly GCF_041146395.1. Classification (NCBI taxonomy): domain Eukaryota; kingdom Metazoa; phylum Chordata; class Mammalia; order Primates; family Lemuridae; genus Eulemur; species Eulemur rufifrons. Next base: position 19,962,726 of record NC_090999.1, read on the forward strand.
GATGGGTGGAAGACATGAACAGAAATGTGTTCCTATTGTCGGCAAAGTATTGTGCCAGAAAGTGTTGAACCTACACAACTCAAAGACTTTAGCAAAGGATCTCCTGAAACACATAACACCAAGCCATTTACTGCAAGCAAGGGATGGTTAAACAGAGTCAGGAATAAGTTTGGACTGAAAAATATAAAAGTCAATGGAGAGGCTGCATCTGCTCACGAAGAAGCTGCTGACATGTAAGTATGGTACAAAATATTTTGAGAGTGAGAAAGACCACATTTACATAACTTTTATTATAGTGTATTGTTATAGTTGTTCTATTTTGTTAGTCATTGTTGTTAATTTCTTACTGTTTCATGGTTATTAATCTCTTATTGTATCATATCTACAATAAATTAAACTTTATTATAGGTATGTGTGAATAGGCAAAACATAGTATTTAATATATATAGGGTTCACTACCATCTGAGGTTTCAGCCATCCACTGGAGGTCTTAGAATATATACCCTGTAGATAAGGGGGGACTACTGTATGATGTTATAGGATTATAGGATATTTTGTTTATTCATACAGCAGATGAAGAACATTTGGATTGTTTCAATTTTCGGCGACTAGGAATAAAGCTACTATAAACATTCATATATGGGTTTTTGTGTGAATATAGCTTTCGAATCGTTTGGGTCAATACCTATGAATGAGACAGCTGGGTAGTGTAAGCATGTGTTTAGCTTTATAAGAAGCTGCTAATTTGTTTTCCAAAGCGACTGTGCCATCAGAAATATATAGAAGTCCCAGTTGGTCTCCTGGTCTATGCCAGCATTTGTAATTGCCATTTTATTTTACTTTTGCTATTCTACTAGATGTGTAGGATACTCTCTTTTTAAGATAAAACCGAACAAGAGTAAATCAATCATTTAAATGGAGCTATTTAGTTAAGCATAGAAAAAGATTATCTAGAAGTGCCTGTCTCTCATGTTCTCAGAAGTAAAGCTAATTCTCTCCAGAATAAGTTCATAGATATTCTCTTTCTTCACATAAAGTATAAATTCAAGATATTTTATAGTTTCATGAACTGACGAGTTTTGCTGTCAGGGTATATGAGAATACCTATTCAGCAGATATCCCAATAACTATCTGAAATTAGCTATTCTCATTTCAGCAACAAGATATCTGATTAAAACATAAAATTATTATTTTTTCTTTTTTCAAGTTGGAAAATTTATTGAGCATCGATTTCTTTGTGAATTGAATTTCTGTAGGCAATTTAGAATTAAATTGAAAGGAAGGAAATGCATCTATTAAATACTGTAATATTTGGAACAAGGAGTGTGTAGTTTTACTATGTAGTAGGGTTTAGGTTATAAGCAAAATAAGTTTCAAACTGCAATATAGAGTCAACAACGACAACAACAAAAAACCCTAGAATTTAAGGTAAGTGAAAATACCCCAATCAACAGCTATGCCGCTAGTATCAATAATAAGCAGGGGGCAACATTTCTGAAGCCCATTGTCTAACTTCAATTTTTTGTAAACTTTTACCATCTTAATCTCATCAGTGATTAAGTCATTCCTGCACTGTGATTGTATCTGTTTACCAGACATTTCATAAATGTAGTACACATACAGGTAGCGTTAGCAACTAAAAGTCAACACGATCCTTTCATAAGGTCATTTAAAGAATTCAGGAACTTGACACTTTGCAAAAGGCCCTCAAAAATTTGATAATTCTATTTAGATAATGTTTGTATTTTGATTAAATATTCACAAAAATAGGAAAAATATAAATAGAGCACTATACTGGGGAAACACACTTGATAAAGATCTTCAATTTGTTGCACCAATTGTTCTGCTTGGGCTTTATTCCTATATGACAATTTGCACTTAAAACTGGTGGAAATTTTTAAGACAAACAGTAATAATAATAAAGCCTGATCAACTTTTGGGGGCAGTTCTACTTAATGGTTTATTTTGTTAATTTCCACATCATTGACCAAAAAATTGTTCATTAAACATAAAAATGTATTTAAAACTTTAAAAAGCATCAATGTTAGCTAATTTTAAAAATGAATTATTGTTATATTTTATAGAAATATTGAAATATATTTACTACTAAAACAATTTTTCAAGTTTAAGTTTTTATATTTGTATTCTGTCTATTCAAAGGAATGTCCAAAAATGGATGTTGTCACTGTTTTTTTCTTCCTTTTTATACTGCACGATCGTAACTAATTAAGCTATATTAGCATTAGATTGAAATTATTAAAAATGCTTTTCTCAAAGTTGATGAATATGTTGTTCATGGAAAACTCTTTAATGGAAAATTGGATAACTTTCCATATTTCCGTCCTCTCAGTATCTTCTTAATGAAGGAGACTGTAACTGTCATTTCCTAAGAGGCTCAAGTTTACTGGAGATGTTGTGGCATATTTTTTATGTTTTAAGACTAAATTTAATGTGCCAGAATATAACAAGGGCACAAAGGCAAGATATGCTGATGCCTGTCAAACTCAACCACGTTAATTAGGATAAACTGACATGCAGGAAGCTAGTTGTTTCAGATGAAATATCACACTTTAATTATGTGTTTAAGAGATCTGATACTAACTTCAAACCAATAATTTATTATTGTAATAGATACAGGTATGTCCATATGTGTAATTTGTTTTTTGATATTTTGGGAGGGGTGTAAAATTTAAAAATCATATTTTGATGCATAAGATTACAGTTTTCTGCCACTGTTCCTAAATTAGATAGGATAATAAAACAAGAGAGACCTGTGAACTCTCAGAAATAAACCCTCACTCTAAGATTTACCTTAGAGAGAAGCTAAACAGAAAATTGGTTGTAGTTTAAAAAGGCATAGTAGAGATAATTAACATTCAAAAAGTTTTGCCTTCATTAGGTGTTTAAAAAAATTGTTAAATAATATTTTTATTTTTTGCTATTAAATCTGAACTGAAACATGTAGCCACGTACTTAGTTTTATAGAATTGAGATGGAATTCTAAGTTAACTATAAAGCAAGTATCCACTGAGAGATCTTCATCTAAATGTTAACTATCAGATATAAGTTTTTATAGAAAAAATTTCTCAATAAGCAACAACTTCTGAGGCTAGTTTGATTTGTGTTTTGCTGATACGGCTAATATGTAATAATATAAGAATATAATATTCTTATAACTTCCCAGCTTCACTTTCTTCATCTGATACAGTCTGCATCTATTAGTTTCTCAACCCACTCAAAAAAAATGGAAATAAAAGCACCTTCTAGAAGTTGTACCTACTTCAGACATTTGCCTTCCATGGCAGGTACAATAGAGGCTGGAAATGTAAATATGTAAAATGCAGTAAATTATTTACTTATGGGGGCCTATAGGAAGATCATGAACGAGAGAAAATCTTTGGTATAAACTGGCCAGTCTGCAAGCTTAGAGGTAGCTTTACACAATTTAATACCTTTTCTGCTAGTAGCTATGGACCCAGTGTGCATCAGTAATCATGCACCTTGGCAAACCGAAGAATCTGAAATGTTTGATACTATGTAATTACCGTGCTGTTTAGGAAAGTGGAACAATGACAGCAGAGAGCAGCTAGAGTACTTCAGAAAGCCCGATGCCTCTGACTACTCACACAGACCTCTCCTGCTAATGGTGTCTCAGCTGAATTGGTTCTGGGCTTCACTGCGGTCTTGCTGGAAGATCTTTATGAATAAAAATGCATTTTTTGTTCCTGTTATCTTTCCCTGTTACATATAGGTAAATATATGTCAGAATAGATACTTAGAGTTGCACTGCTTGCTTGCCATGTTTGGAATTGGTGAAATCCCATACAAGAACTTTTGGCCAGTTGGGTGAGCACTCACCACATGACATCAACTGGCTGATAAGGTGGAGTGAGATGTCCCAGGTCCCTCAGATGCTTACTAACAATGAAGACAAAAATCACCTGGTGGGTCTCGGCAGCCTGTCTCCACGTGCCTGACTATGGAAACTTCAAACCACTTTTTTACAAACAACGAACATACTCCTGGAAGAAGGATGAAGCCTGGCAGGTAACTTGTTGAGACAGACTTTCCCTTCAGTAAGGATGTGCAATTGGCTCAGGAGGCTGTGTTCTCCAAATGCCCAGCATTCTACGTGCCATTCAGAGCAATCACCACGGGCCGTGTTAATTCACCCACACTCACAATCTCTTTTTGCTCCTGCTTAAAAGAAAGGGTGTCCCTGCTTCTCTCAAGACAGAGATGAGTAAACTTGCAACTATGTGTTTTCAAGGCCTTTACTTCTGTCTCACACATCAGCAATTTAGCTCTGCCAATTGGAACATTTACATCAGCATACAAGTATAACCTGTTCTAGTGTCTCTTATTATATTAAACAAAAAACGTATTTTTCTATCTCCAATTTCCCTTGCACTCTCTGTTGCCCTTTTCTAAACTATTTCTCTGAAGGTTTTTTTTGCAGACAATTGTCTTCCTCTCCTCACTTGTATTCATTCTTCAATATCCTTAAACATCTCTCTTCTGTATAACTGCAACATTCTCCTTTCTACCCCAAATTTCTTTTCCACTAAACAGCCAAAGTAAGTAAAAAGCATTAATCACATTACTATTCTCTTCCAGTTGCTTCACTCAATATCTTTCCACTAAGCTTTCAATAAACCTCAAGATATTTTGTACTCAGAACCTACCTTCTCCATTACTGACTCCCTCCTTCATTGCCCCAGTTACACTGAGATATACATATATATATATAATTTTTTTTTCCTTAAATATGCCAAATATGTTCTAATTCCAGAATGGTGCACTGGCTTTTCACTTTACTTAAGGCGTTGCCACATAACCCTTAGTATCAGCAGCCTCTTTCACCATCCAAATCTCAAATAGTATTTTCTCTCAAAGACCTTTCTTGATGACCCTAAAGAACTAGACATGATTAGGTTTTTTTTATATTATTTGTTTAATTTTATTTATGCCATTTGCCACTTTCTGAAACTATCTTGTTTATTCACTTCAATTATTTGCCTTCTCCTATGGAATGAGCTCCAAAGAGAGAGAAGGAAGCTCTTATTTGTTGGTCACAATTGTCCCCAGTATTTAGAAGAGAGCCTGACATCTTCTAGATGGCAATCTGTACTTTTTGGAAAAATCCATTGTTATGTATAAATGTCAGGGTGCATCACATAATTGCATTAAGATCACACCTGAAGAAATGTGGCTAAACTAAATATTTTTTGGAATTTCTTTGTCCGAAATAAAACACTGGCAAGTAAATATTATCTAATCTGTTAGCAATTTATAATACCCATGGGTTAATAAAGAGATTTCTAAAACCTGGAACACATATTTCACATAAAACATAGAAGAATAACATAAATTCTCCTAGGAAATCAAAGCCAAACAAACAAGCAAAAACCCGCAAACAAAGCTACTATTTCTTGCCAAGTAGTGCACCATTTGCCCTCACTTGATGACATACCGCCAATTGTGTTCACCTAATCCCAAAAGAATTCTTATATATTGTGAGATTAAATATGATTTTAGAACAGACAGTCTTGTTCCAAGATGAATAATGGTGCAGTTACAATTCCTTGGCTACAGACCTTGGCTGTATATTAATTTTTTTGAGTTTTCCAAAGTCATGGAGGAAATGATAAATTAAAGATAATTAAACTTTATGAAATCAGTGTGAATCTTTAAAGATGCACGAAGTGCTTCACTTGAGGGCATCTCCATCTCGTATATCCACAAATATCCCTTTGATGAAAGAAAAGAGAAACACTTAACTCTCAAGTTCAAATTCGAATCAGTGACAACCCTAACATTTTTGGGGAAGTTAATTGAGACTAAGTAATTCAGAATGCTGAGTGCAGTGGAGGCGTTACAATGCCTGAAGTTAGCCTTTTGGAATTACACTGAAAACAAACAAAAACAAACCTAATGGCTGTTAAATAGCTAGTTTCACAGGGAGAAGGAAATATATTATCAAACAACAACAGCTTTTAACAGAGGATAATTTATAATCACAAAACGTCAGTTTGTTACTTCAAAAGTACTGAGTGAGATGTATGAACTATTAGTTATTAAACATATTTCCATTTTTAAGCACCCAGAGAAAATAATCTTAACTTTTGAATAAGGAAGTTTTAAACGTGTTAACTGTAACAAATCAAATGACTTAATATTCTGCTTTCTCTTGCCATCAAGTGTTGTAACACAAAGAAGAAACAATAATGTTATAGGATGTGATGGAAATGATTCAGAGAAAAATAGACACAGCGTTAATTTAACATGGGTCCATCCATCACATGTGCTAACAAATCTGTACTGCAGATGTCAATTAATTAACAAGGAAAAATTGAGAATTTAACTGATTCCCGAACAGAATACTTTTGGTCTTTATTGTTTTAACACTGACATTTGGAGTTTACTAGGAAGACTAGCATTTACAGCTCTCTACCACAGGGACCATGGCTGTTATGCACAAGCTGTCTACACAGAGAGGAAAGAGCTGATATCCTACAACACTGATGTTTGCTGTAGCAATGTTTGGCATTCAGGCTTTCATGAAAGATGATGTAAATATGTGTATAGAGGAGTTTACCAAAAGATAATTTAAAAAAAAATCAAACGTAAAAGTGTTTGGTTTACCTTGTTTAGGGGAGGAAAAGGGAAAAGAGGTAAGATAAAGTGATTAGCCACTAAATTCCAATTACTTTGAAAGACATGTTAGGCTCGTTAGCTCATGGAATTTTCTCCACAACCATGTGCATTACATTTTATACCCATTTTATGGTTGATAAGAAGTTCAGAATCTATGTAATCTGTCTGGAGTCACTCATCTGGTGACTATGATATCCAGCTATGATTTCTGTGCAGTTCTTCCCTTGCCTAATGGCAAGTACACAAGGCGGCTGCCACGGGACCTGGTGGTCTCACTCTGCGGTGGGAAAGCAGCGAGGGCCAAATAGCTTGCAAGCACATAGCTAAGTCAGTGTCTAACAGGACCAGAAAACAGGCAATCTCAACCTCAGAATCTCCTTTCCTTTAACTGGAATCATTCAAATGGGCTAGCTCTATTACATAATGCTATAGATAATAAATCATACAAGGAATCCTGCATTGCAAATGGCCTATGTATAATCTTCCATGATGCCCGTTAAGACAAGGATCATGGTCTCCCACATGAGATCCAACTTGTTTAAATCATTTTAAAAAATCATTTTTTAGGCTGGGCGCGGTGGCTCACGCCTGTAATCCTAGCACTCTGGGAAGCCGAGGCGGGTGGATCGCTCAAGGTCAGGAGTTCGAGACCAGCCTGAGCAAGAGCGAGACCCCGTCTCTACTAAAAATAGAAAAAAATTATATGGACAACTAAAAATATATATATAGAAAAATTAGCCGGGCATAGTGGCGCATGCCTGTAGTCCCAGCTACTCGGGAGGCAGAGGCAGGAGGATCGCTTGAGCCCAGGAGTTTGAGGTTGCTGTGAGCTACGCTGACACCACGGCACTCACTCTAGCCTGGGCAACAAAGTGAGACTCTGTCTCAAAAAAAAAAAAAAAAAAAATCATTTTTTAAATAAAGGTCACTGTCTCAAGAGTTTTTCAAATAGTATCTCATTTATTTTCATGACACTGCTAAGAATGAGGCAATAATATTTCCACCTTGTTAATGGACATGACACATAATTCCTTCATCAGAGGCCTCAGTTTCGTCATCTATAAAATGAGAACAATACGATTCTCAGTGAGTGTTGGGGGAATAAAGAATTGAATCTGTACCATCCCCCTAACATGTATTTGCACAATAAATGATATTTCCTGCCATTTTCTCCAATTAATTCAGGTGGATAAGAGCACAGCATATATAAAACTGTGGTCTTTGCAGTGCACTACAAATCTCTTTGATACCAGAGTAATATTCACTCCAGGTACATAGGTACTTGAACTTCCTCTGACCTCTGCGATAAAGACTGAGTGGACCAAACTGGTTGGATTCTGTACAGAGGAATCAGTCTGCATTTTCACAAACACAAAAACTTTTCTTCACCAAATGGTGCCATGAAGCTGCAATTAGCATCAGAAGCATTACATTAAACTAGATGGCAGAATAGCAAACATAAATCACTGACAGATTACTTAAGACTTTTAAATGCAGGCATTTATACCTCCCATTAGCAAACCCTGATGAAAATGATTTATAGAGAGAGAGAAAAGAAAATACATCTATGTAGAACCTATTAGTTTGAGATCCTATTGATTTTTGCTGTTACACATATGGGCACTTGATGCGTAATTTACTCCATTATTACTAAACGTGTTGACTTACTTCAGATACTACTATTATGCAAATTATATGCCAAGATACTGAAGAAGCATTTTAATGTTTGTGTTTCTCTTTGGAGGATTTTCTAGTTACATTGAGTTTGATGATTGGAAGTTGTTTTTAGATAGATTTATGCCCAATAGAAAACTACTGCTGGTTTGGTTACATTGTGGCTGAATCAAAGAAAAAACTTTCTATCTAACATTATAATTTAAATTCAACTTTTGAACCCATCCTTTGGAGATTTGGTTGGTTTTATTTGCTAACATACCTCTACATAGAAGGAGAATTGTAGTTATATACTTTTGATTGCCGAATTATTTTCAATAGCTAAATATCTTTTAAGAGTTTCATTATTTTATAAATATGTAAAAATAAAATATATTCAAATGAACCTTTCTTATAATATTCACTTCCAATTCTGGATACACATTACAAATATATACACAGGGGATGCATTATGGTCCTCATTCCAATTGTGCATTCTAATTGTTTCTCCTATATGAGTATTTACCATTCTGACACTTATTAACCGCCTCCTCCACATCAATTTAATAAATTCCATTGTCTTGATTCCCTTCTGCTTGTTTTTTTTTTTTTGTACATTGATTGCACTATCAATCATTTATTTTCTTCAAATTAGTTTATATTTTGTGGCTTTTTCTGTTCATTACTAGCAATTTGGCCCTTCTATATGCCACAAGTTTCTTCCAGCATTAAAGTTTAGATCCATAATTTGCATGTGTGTATGTGCACACACAATTTATTTGGCTCTTGCTATGGTTGGAAATGGTTTGCTTGTCTCCATCAAAGCTTATATTGCAATATCATCCCCAAAGTGACTGTTGGGAGGTGGGGAGGTATTTAGATAATGAGGGCAGATCCATCCTGAATGGCTTGGTGCTGTTCTCTAAGCAGAGAGTGAGTTCTCACTATCTAGAGACTGGATTAATTCTTGCAGGCATGGATAATTTTTAAGAGAGTGGATTTTTGTAAAGCCAGGAAACCCCTCATGTTTCTTCCTCTTTGCACGTGTCTGCTTCCCGTTTGACCTTCTCTGTCATACTGTGACACAGCACAGAAGCCCTTGAACTTCTCAGCCTGCAAAACCATGAGCTAAATGAATCTCTTTTCTTTATAAATTACCCAGTCTCAAATATTCCTTTACAGCAACACAAAATGTACTAAAACATCTCTCCCTCACAAGCTTGTAAAAAATGATCATTACTATCTAGTCAATAACTTCTATAACTCAACTTATAGAACTAAAAAAGACATTAGCTTTTTAGGACAGTGCAACTATACTTTGCATGATACTATATGATGGATACATGTCATTATACATTGGTCCAAACCCACAGAAGGTGCAACACCAAGAGTGAACCCTAATGATCAACTATGGTTGATCATTATGCATCATTATGCATCAATGCATGTTCACCAATTGTAACAAATATCCCCCTCTGGTAAGGAATGTTGATAATAGGGGAGGCTATGAATGTGTGGGGGCAGGGGTTATATGGGAAATTTCTGTACCTTCCTATCCATTTTGGTGTGAGCCTAAAACTGCTCTAAAAAAGTCTTTAAATATAAAAAAATAATCTGTATAGGGGATGGGCACACTTGTAGCTCTGGCTTAGGCAGTGGAAAGGCAATGTGTGTAACCAAAATGTTTTTACTCCCATAATATTTTGAAATTTAAAAATACATTTAAAAATAAAAAGAAATTTAAAAAAGAAATTCCTCTAGGCTTTCTATGACAGAATTTAAAATCATATAATAAATGTGCATTGTAGTGGTTACACTGTTACTCTCTAGTGAAACATATTTGAGAAATGTCAATAAATGGAATGCAAGCATAAAATAATAAAAAATAATAAAAATAAAACAACAAACACACTAGGGGTCTTTTTTTTTTTTTTTTTTTCTTTATTTTTTTTTTAAATTTTTTTTTTTTTTTTTTTTTTTTTGAGACAGAGTCTCACTCTGTTGCCCAGGCTAGAGTGAGTGCCGTGGCGTCAGCCTAGCTCACAGCAACCTCAAACTCCTGAGCTCAAGCGATCCTCCTGTCTCAGCCTCCCGAGTAGCTGGGACTACAGGCATGCGCCACCATGCCCGGCTAATTTTTTCTATATATATTTTTAGCTGTCCATATAATTCCTTTCTATTTTTTTTTTTTTAGTAGAGGTGGGGTCTCGCTCTTGCTCAGGCTGGTCTCGAACTCCTGAGCTCAAACGATCCGCCCACCTCAGCCTCCCAGAGTGCTAGGATTACAGGCGTGAGCCACCACGCCCGGCCAACACTAGGGGTCTTTCCTCTCCTGAATCTAACAATTACGTCAGGAAAACCATGCACACACACAAACACACACACATACACAGAAACATCCCTTTATTCCTTTATCCTATCCCTTTATTCCTTTCATAAGGAAACTGATTCTTTATAGTTAGAGGTGAATGCTGATTACTTCAATCACACAACACACACACACACAACAAATAAAGCTCATTTAGATTTAAAGTAATTTTTAACCTATTCATGTAAAAGAAGCCACAGAATGCTATCACTCCAATAATAGTTTACACTTCTAATTGCAGTTTGTTCACAAGGAAATCAATTAAGCAGAAAATTTAGCCAAGTACAAACAACCTAGTAAGTTAACTAGTCTTATCAGTAATGAAGTAAGTTTGAAATTAAGAGGGGTGAGGGTGGGAGGTAGGTGGAAGGCTTTGTTTTTCCTAATGGAGTCACTTAATTAAAGAAAAACTTGATTCAAGCCTGTGACCATTTATTCCAGGTGCTTTGTCTTCAATGATAGCTGAGCAGGAGGTTTTGGAACTCTGCTTGCTTATTGATTGCTTCACCTGAAGGCTTCCATCTGGGATGTGTAACCACAACCTAGTTTTTACAGGCAGCAAGAAAGCAACACTCTCATTTGTAAGCATGCTGGGTTATCTTTTGTTATTTCTCTTCTCTCCTGCCCTCTGGTGATATTTGTTGTGATTACTTACTTGTGAGTTAGTCAATTATTTGATAATTTATTTAAACAGTCACATGGACTTGGATGGGAAAAGCTACAATAAAGAGCATCAGTTAAAATGCAAAAAAGAATAATGTAAATGTTCATAAGGATTTGCTTTTAAAATATATCAGGGATCGGAAAGGGGAAAATGTAGGTCAAAGGATACAATTAGCAGATATGTAGTATAAAGAAATCTGGAGAATTAATGTATAACATGAGTTCTATAGTTAGTAAAATTGTATTGTATCAGGGATTTTTGTTAAATGATTAGATTTCAGCTGCTCTTGTCCCCCACAAAAAAAGTAACTATATGAAATGATAGATATATTAATTTGCCTTACTACAGTAACCATTTTACTATCTGTAAGTATCCCATCACATCATGTTGCAAACCTCAAATATACACAATAAAATTTATCAAAAATGTAAGCAAAAATTAAAATATATCATGGTAAATATTTCTGAGTATTGTTGGAATCAGTAGTACGATGTTATCCCACAAGCACAATATGCATAATATGCATAGGATACATGATTTATTCACAGTATTAGTGATTTTAATCATTTTTATGTTAACTGAATTTGCATACAATAAAATATACCCATTTATAAAGTACAGTACAATGTATTTTGAAGAAGTATACACTGTATAACCCACAATTAATATGTTGAATATACCTTATGCCGCCAAATATTTTTCTTGCCTCTTTGTGGCCAATCCCTGCAACATTTCTGATTTAAGGCAATTGTGAATCTGTTGTTTGTTACTATGGATTGATTAGTATGGATTTTTTCTCTATAATTTCATATAAATTATATCATACTGTGTATACTGTTTTCTCTGGCTTATGTATCTTCAGAAAATTTTTCAATATTTGTTTACATTTTTGTATGTGTATGATAGTTTGTTGTTTTTTATTGCTGAGTAGTATAACGTATTTATATGTCACAATTTATTAATTCACAGTTAATGGACATTTGAGTTGTTATGAATTTAGGGCTACTATGAGAAATAATCTGCTATAAACAACATATATATATATAATTTCCCCTAGATAAATAAATAGGAGTTAAATTACTATCACAGGCTAAGTGTATTTTGAAATTTATAAGAAAATACCAAACTGTTTCCTAAAGTGGGGTGGATAAAATACCATTTTCATGAACAATGTGTGTCTTCTGCTCTTTAACATTCATTCCACCGTTTGGTTTTCTCAGTTAATTTGTTTCAGCAATAGTAGTAGATCTGTAGTAGAATCTTATTGCTTTAATTAACATTCCCTAATGACTAATTAGATTGACAGCCTCTTTAGGTGCATATCAACCATTCATCTATCTATATATCATATACTCTGTATGTGTATATATGTATACATACATGTATAGATATATCTCCAGTCTTTGAATTATCTTTTCATTTTATTAATTTTTATATGGTCCATTTTAGAAATTTTCTTATATTACAATTTAAGCATCTTGATCCTACCTAAGAAGAACCAGGATCTACTTAAGATGCTATATAAGACCTTTGCAGATTCTAAGATCACAATCATTTTTTCTTATGCATTTTTCTGAATATTTTTAAAATTCGGAGTTTAGGTTTATGTTTCAGTCGAAGTAAATTTTTTGTATACTTACCTTGAAGGGCGTTTTTTAGTAAAAGCTTTCTGAGAATCCAATAAACTGATAATTTTTTCCTCCTTTATTCCATTTATATGGTAAATTGAATAAACTGATTTTTGAATGTTAAGTCAACCTTACATTCCTGGAATGAACTCTAATTGTCATGGTGCGTTCCTCTTTTTATATATTGCTGATTTAATTTGCTATTATGTTGTTAGGGATTTTTACGTCTATGATTGTGCATGATGTTTGTCTATATTTTTATTTTTTCATAATGAACTTGACTAGTTTTTCTCTTAGGAAAATGCTGGACTTTAGTTCTTTATAGCATAACAACTTTAAAGTGACTTCTTCAAGCAAACATATCTATTCTGTCTGCCCATTTATATTTACATCCAGAAAGATATAAGATATAGAGATATAGATAAAATGAAAATATTTCCTCTCTTCATATTTCAGGGTTTAAAGTAATTGTCCATTATATTATAATTAAACATTTTCATTTAGGCAATATATTCTAAATAATGAGTCCCATCCATGGGACAAAAATCACCAATGATACAGGTATGATGCCATGCCCATATGCACCACCAATCCACCAATAGGAGATAATAGGCATATTCTGTGTGCTAACTGTACTTTCACCTTTTTTCACACACAAGAAATGGTGTACTTAGAAACAAATTATGTGTGACATTTGGTACAACTGATTAGAATACACCTGTATAACTCATCATCTAGATTGTGAACTATCTTTTAAAGCGTTCCATAGCTGACCATCTTAATGTAATTTACAAATATGAGTTTTGAAAAATTTAAGAATTAAAATTACACAGAAGAAAATACTGAGTGGTTGCACAATTTGTTAGACTAAAATGTGAAATGAGTCCTGTCATCCTTCCAGCTTTCTCTATTAGTTAGGATTAGGTTTGATTACATACAAGGAACCTACACACACAATAACTGTGGCTGAAACAAGATATGAGCTTATCTTGAAAAATTAATTTGGAGTTAGATATCTTGGACATTGTAGAAACTTGCTATCTTCTAGCTCTATCTTCCTGCTCTGGTATCCTCGAGTATACCTCCCCATTCAATATGGCTGCTAGAACTACAGCCATTACCACAGACTTTGAGGCAGCTGAATGGAAGACTAATTTTCTATTACATAAATGCTGAGAATCCCTTAACATCATTTTTCTGATATTTCATTATTGAGACATTAACACATAATCTCTCTGCCCTTAAAAGATACTGGAACACGTAGTTTTTAAAGATATGGGCAAGAGTGTACTAGCTTAAAATTTGGACTTCTGTGACTAAGGGAAGGGGACAATGGATATTGAAAAGTGCCCAACAGTGATTTCCACATTTATTTGTCCATTTATTTTTTTTAGCTTGTGTGTGCATGTGTGTATATATATACATACACATATATATGTCTATTTCTCTCTCTCTCTCTCTATAAACATATTCTGTTTAAGAGAACACATAATCTAATGGAAAAAATGTAAATGAGCAATGCTACTTTCATGGCATAGGCCAGAAATGTTAATGAAATTATAAGTGCAACGCTCTTACAAAAGGAAGAAATCTGGAGAAGCTTACTGAAGTGGATTTAAATTCAGCTGAATCTTGAAGGATGGATTAAAGTCCATGAATTTCTTCACTGAGTATTATTAAACCATAGTTCAGGATCAACAGAGTGAAATCTAGTCTAAATGAGACTGAGAGCCAGATTGAGTGAAATCTAATCTAAATGAGACCAATAAACAGCATTTATACCACAAGAAAGCATTTAAAAATGCTTTTTAAAATTTAAAGCTTTTAAAAATCTTTTGTTTGTTTTGTGGTTATAACATAGCTACACTAAATTTAATTCTGTAGGCAAACCTGAATATATTTTTAATTAAAAAAGTAAATGAGTAGTAGTTATATTTGTGATCATGTTTTTTTTAAGTGTTACCACTATTTAGGAAATTGCAAATAGAGGAAAATAATTTCCATAATGATACCTAAAATTTATTTTGTCTCCAATAAAAGGTAAGTGTCTGTTATGAAATGGGGTTTAAAAGCAACTGAGGACCACAAGTTTCTAGCTACAAGTTTAATTGCAATGCTCTTTGGACCCATACTGGTCTATGAACAAATGACTGCCTCTAAATCCATGTTTGATTGAGAGTTTACGGCAGTTGTTTCAATACTCTAAAGTACAAAGTATCAGAATATATTAAATCCAAAAACAAAAGGCAAATCGTTTGCATTCCACTTGCTTCTTCAAATTTTGTATTCTGTTCTTTTCAGAGTGTTTTGTCTTTCATCCCAGGAGCACAAACGACAATGTCACTGGCAGTTAGAGCACGTTGACATACTTGACATCCAATTTAGTTAATGCTAGGTCAGTCTAGGAGATGCAGAAGCACTGCTATGTATGCAGCAGAGAATGCTGTGTGTGACTCCTGAGGAAAACCCTCTAATTCCCAGGATACTTGTTAAACAATTCTAATGTCACAGTACCAGCCGGAGAACTCTAACAATCAGTGTCACAATAAAATACATAGGTAACAGATTGTTTTGAGATTTAATGTGTTAAAGTTTATTGTTGTCTTTAAAAAAAATTGGAATAATTTCTTTCCATAGCTCTTATGGTTAGTTTAAGATTCAGAGAGATGACAACTGATTTTGCAAGGTATTATTGGAATAATAATTACAGTCATCATTTTTTAACCCAGTCATGTTTTTATTTATTTAAGCTTTGTCGTGCAGTTTATCTGATGTCTGTCAACTTTCAGAAGTACTTACCTGCAAAGTGTAGTAAGTTGTTATGTTGACAAAGCTATAAATACACAATGATACATGCTGCCAGTGCAAATTAATATCAAGTTGTACAGTGCAGCAAATATTAATATTTGCATATGCTGATAAAAAAACTGTTTCCTTTGTTGTTTTTTGCATGTTATATTTTATCTATATATATTTTAATTTGCAGGTAAAGTCATGTCTGTAGATAATTTTTTTCTTATAATTACTATTGAATTAATAAGCAAATTGCTTTATGTTACAATCTATCATTCTTTAATATCAAGAATGTTATATCTCTCTCCAAAGTAACTTGTTTCAAACTGTGAATTCATTCTTGATATTTCTGGACTTAAAAGATTCCTTTAAAATTTGAGTTCCAACAATGTGCCAGACATTCTGTTAGGTGACAGAAATAGAACAAAAAATTCCTCAATCACCTGATATTTGTGAGAGTCATTGAAATTTTGAGGCATATTCTATCTTTGACATTGATTTTATACTTACAAATGGGGTGAGAGGTGTTTTTCACTCAAATCTGGGTGATGATAACATCCAAAACACTAAAAAACAAAACTTTTAACAATGTTTCTTTAATAAATATTTATTTTACAACGTTAGATTCATAGAAAATGGCAAAGATAGTATATGAAGTTCCTCTATAGCCACACATAGTTTCCTTGTATCTTTCATTAGTATGGTAAATGTTTTATAATTAATAAAATAATATTGTTACATTATAATTAACATCAAAACTTTATACAGATTTTCTCAGTTTTTATCTAATGTCCTTTTTTATTCCAAGATTGAATCCAGAATATTACATTTGGTCATCATATTTCCTTAAGTTCTTCTTGTCTGGGATAATTTCTCAGACTTTCCTTGGTTTTGATCATCTTGACAGTTTTGAGGAGTAATGGTAAGTTATTATGTGGAATGCCCCTCAGTTGGAATTTGCCTCATTTTCTTTCATGATTGGACCAAATAGGCCATCTTTGCTCATTGGCTTCCAGGTAGATTTGGTCGACTGAGGATCCTAACAGAAACTCAAATGGGAATAAAGTTGTGTTTTATTTTTCCCTGGTTCTCTCCATGTGATGAATTTGAGCTGGCTGTATCCCTAGAATACAGGGCACAACTGCACTGAAGGTGTCTCTAGCTACAGTTAGTTCTAAGGTTCGTAAAGCTACTCCCTCTCCTTACTTCTGGGACTAAAAGTAGTTGCCCCTTCACTCTTACTATCACTAGATTAGCTTACCACCACCCCTGCTGGTTTCTCTACCCCTCTCATACATCTTTGTCAACAGTCTCTTTATTACACCCTCTTTGAATCATCCTAATGGAGTGATGCCATTTTTTTTTTCAGCAGAACCCTGAGTAGCACACTGCTCAATTTAGTTTCTCCTGACATTGAGACAGAACTAACTGCTTTTACCATATACTTCTATGGTTCTATACTTTTTGATATGAGAAATTATTTGTTGATAATTATTGTTATTCTTGGGTTAGCACACTCATTTCTTTAGAATCCTTCTATCTCTACCTCCAATGTGACAAAGATTTATTTATTTATTTTTCTCTTTTCCCTTTGAAATGGACTACAATTTCAAATAATTCAATTTTATTGCATCACTTCCCCATGCTCATTATGGTTAGCTAAATCCCTGTTTACTCATACAGAATTTACTACTTTTATGGCTATAGTCACAGGAAACAGCCACAGGCTGTTAGTTTATAACATTGTGGGGGAGTCCCTGAGCTCCCATATAAGAAATACAACTTCCCTGTGTGCACTGTACTCATGCAGGTGTTTTTGTCAGTTCCAGATGAACTCAGGCTCCCAGCCACCCACTCCAAGCAACTGAATATGTAAGTGACGATATCATGTGCCTTCCAATTAAGCCCATGAGCCAGGTGAACACCACAGAGTTTTCTCTCGTGATATCACGTGGTGCAGAAGAAATAACCAGCCAAGCTCTACTCACATGCCTGACTTAGAAAATAATGAGATATCATTTTTAAAAGGTGTTATTTAAAGCCATTAGGTTTGGGTAGTTCACTGTGTAGAAATAGAAAACTAGTACACAATTCAGCACCTGAAAGTGAGAATTCTTTCTAACACCTTAGACCTATGACATTGCTTGGGGTATGGGGCAGAGGGCAGAAGGCTTCAAGGGCCTCAAAGAGACTACCAGTAGAAGCTAGAAAAGCCTCAAGAAGACTTGATACGGGCTTTAAGGACAATGAAGAAAATGTCATGAGAGCCTGGAGAAATGGAGACCTCTGTTATGTTGGTAGAAGGTTTGGCAGCACTATTACCTGTGGAAATGTAGAAAACTGGAACAGTAAGCAGACGCTCGTTATGCCACGTGTTCAAGCCTGGCTTAGAAGGATTTGAACAGCACATTTTGACACTGTACAAGACACATGAAAAGCAATAGTATTATTTTATTTGTGAGATGTTATTATAATACGTATTCAATAATAAAGGAATACATACACATGTGAATAAGAAAAATAAAGTAGGACTGTGTATTGCGATGGTATTTCATTAATCCAACAAGAAAGTTTCACGACTTCTAGTTGATTTGGGTAATGTTAATTTCCGTGTGACTTGAAATACCTCTTTCCTTTGTATTAATCTGCAATTTCTCCTTTTAAATAACTTTCTGGTGAAAACATTTCATTATGTCACTTGTGTATATCAATCAGTAAACACGATTATCAAAGATTCAAATTATGCATTACATCTAAACTATACATTTCTCTACTGCTTGTACACATTTCTAGAGTTACTAATCATGGATTTTCACTGTAATATAATTGTGGATTTGGGGTGTAAGACTCATTGAAGATTTTTATGCTCTGGCTTTAAAGTGCATTTTTAGGGCAGTATCCTGAATGTGAAAAAAATAAATGCGTTTAAAATTGTATTAGCTCTTCTAATGGTGAAACAGTGCCTAAATCGATCTTAAAAATGTTCAATTTAGCTGAAATCTTCTTTGTCAAGTAATCAATGTGTTTACTGAATGATAAAAGTGGTGTCAAGAAGCTAGCGAGACTCAAAGTTATTTGGAAGATATAATGCAGGCCTGGGAAGATTCACCAACTTGAACTTTACTGTTATTAGTTATGCCCTACGACAAAAGAGAGGGAGGTAGAACATCTGTTTGCATTTTCAGGAAGGATAAGAATGAGGTAAGTAATTGACTTCATGAGTAAATACTGACTAAAGATTTAGTAAAAATGGGTATGTACAACAGATCATGTCCTCTTCACTGATGGCTTTGATTCTGATTTCAGAGAGCTTATAAATATTTTAGGAGCTGAATTAAAATACAGAAATCACTAAGAAATAACTGATAGCCCATAGATGAGTAAGTGTAGTTTTTTCTTGTGCTTTGGCTCTTGCCTTTCATCTACAATCTTTTACACAAAGGAAAATATGTAAGGCATATATTACTATGTCTTAACTATCAACTATTATACAGCAGAAGAAGATAACTTATGCTTCTTTATCCCCATTTTGTTATAGTGATCACATTAATCATTACTTAAATGTGAAAAATAGACACAGGGTTATGGAAAGAAGGAAGCCTTGAAGAAATGTCCTTGATGCTGAACAAGGCTTATACAAATGGCAACCTATTGAGTGTAGAATAAATGAGGTGATTACCATTCAGTTTTACAGATGGAAAAGCTGAGTCGCCAGGAGGTTAAGTGACTTGCCCAAGGTCACAGAAGAAGCCGTTAGCATTATTATGTAGCTTCCCTTATTCTTCTTTTATTTCTTTTCTTATATTTTATCTAGTACAGCAAGAAACATTAAAGTTCCATATACAGTAAGTTCATTCTTGGTATTGATGCAAAATCAATAAAAGCAAGTTTGAGTTTTTGTTTTGGTTTGCTTTTTTCCACATGAATATATTTTATTCTTTTATTTTTTGTTCTTGTTACTGCAGAAATTGATTTGTTCTCTTCTATCAAAAAGACAGCAGAGATACACTAAAATACAGGGGAGTTTTCTACATTAGTGTGTAGAGAACTGATCATATGTAAATAAAAACCTCTCTCCAAAGAAAATTCTCTTTATCTTCCTTTCCTGACTTATATAAATATCACTTTACAATATGTGAACAACAGAAAAGTCTTTAAAATAAAAGTGATTTTGGTATTATATTACATAAATCTACTGTAGCATGTATATTTCTAAGTAATTAGTATTCTGAGGTTTATAAATTAGATGAAATTAAAAATAATAATGTAATGTGGCATACATAGGGTGTATAATACTTAGACACCACTTAATTTCTTATAGAACCTGAAATTGGTTCTGTGTGTGTTTTCATTTTTTTAATTAATAGACTTTACTTTTTGAATAGTAATAGATTTATGGAAAAAATTGATCTAAATATAAAGAGTTTTCATATTCCCCTTTATCTTCCAAACATCTTTATCTCCTTTATAAAAATTTTTTGATTACACAAAAAACTATACATATTTAATGTATACAACCTGATTAGTTTGGAGATAAGTCACCCATGAAACTATTTAAACTTGATGTAAATGACAGTTTCACATAAAGTTATATTTATGGGTGCCATGGGAACCAGTCTAATCTGTCATATATGAGTTCATTTCATGAATAAGGAAGAAACTACAGCTTTTAAATAGAAGCTGATTACATCTTTCCATGTCCAGAGAACACCATACATAGATTTCCCTTCTCACATGGTTTTGACCCTAGAGCATGTCAAAAAATACTTTCTTGCTATTAATATATTCTCTATAACTAGATATAATAACTCTATAAAAAAGTTATACTCTGTGAATGTTGCAAAATATGTTCATAGGTATTTTATACACACATGTATATATAAACCATCAATTTGTCACTCTTGTCTTTCTCAAGGGCAGATGGTTTCTTCTCTACACCATGTCAACACATACCCAGAGGGTCTAGTCATATATGTCAAAGACACACAATATTTTTATAATGACAATGAAGTTTCTATTTTGAGAATCAGGTTTATAGACAAGTAGGATGATAACACTCAATGACATCCAAGATTATTAATCCTGGTCAATAGCCAGGTCTATGCTGTAGATAAACATTATCCCAATATAGTAATTTTTAATTAAAATTAACATGTTTAGGTCTTTTCCTTCTTAACTGTGGCTTTCTGCCTCTGATTTCTTGAAACACATTTTCTCTTCCCTTGGCTTACTGTTGAATCCATTGTCTCCTGGTTTGCTTTCAACCTCTGTGTCTATCAATTCTCATTTTACTGTTGTTTTGTTTTGCTTTTTTCCCCCATCTGCTTCTCTTCTGATTAGGGACCTTTAAATATTGTGACCTATTTTCTCCCTTCTCATCATATTCCTTTATACAATTTCCATAAGCAAAACTATCATCGATCTTCTGTTATTTCTAAAACAATAGTTCTAGTCAAATTTTTCTGCATAATAGTTCATGGGCACTTTATAGTTTCTCAAACCCAAAATGGCAGTGATCGAACTTGATACCTGTCAACCAAAATGTTTGGCTTTTCCTATGTGATTTATCTGGGTGAATGGGACCAGTCACATTCATATTAGACAGGTTTAGCCAGATTATATTATTAAAAAATCTACTTCAAATTTATTTATTCAGTTTCCCAAACTAAAGGCCTGAGTGTCATCATAGACCCCTTCATCTTATTTAAACCTATAATCAGTTGGTCAAAAGCTTTGTTTATTCTTTTTCTTAATGATCCTAAATATTTCTTAATTCTTTTCTACTTTTACTACCATTACTTAATTAATCATTAAGCATTTGTTGTCTGGATTACTGGAATAACGTCCTAAACTGACTGCCCTACCACTAGCTCTAACTGGCTCTATACAATTCTATTTCCCGGTATCGGGGCAACATTTCTACAATATGAATGCATTAAAAATGTGTCTGTTCAGGTTAGACTGATTACTGTTTCACAATATTTCCTCTCTCTGAGGAAAAATTATCATTTCCCAGCTCTGTTAATTCAGACTCGATTTTATGACTTGCTTTTACCAATGAGGTTTGTGAAGAAATCTCATAGGGATTGTGGTTTAAGAGCCAGTACATCCTTATACAGTCTCTCTTGCCTCTGGGACAGTAATTAGCAATGCTTGCATCATTGTTCTGTCAACCCGGGACCTACAGTAAGGAATGCAATGGCAGAGCCCAGCAAGGCCCCTGGCCACCTATGAAGTACACTTTACAAGAGTAAAATTGTGCCTATGTTGTTTAAAGTCACTGAGATATTGGGGTTGTTTGTTACTACAGCATAACCTCATCTACACTGACTGGTGAAATATTTGGCCACTGAGCCTTTGAAGCATTTATTGCATTTAAGGAATTCCCTACTTTGTAAGTTTTGGTCTTGGTGATTCAGAGCCTGCATCTTACTATATTAGTCAGTGTTCTCCAGAGAAACAGACCAACAGTTTCTCTCAATAGATAAAGATAGAGATATCAACTATCTATTTATCTATTGGAATTTATCTTAAGGTGTTGGCTCTTGAAATTGTGGAGGCTGGCCAACAGAGTAGGCCAGTAGGGTAGAGATCTATGGAAGAGCTGCCATTTGACTCCAAAGGATGTCTGCTGGCATAATTTTCTTTTCTTATAGGGAGTTTTCTTGTATTAAGGCCTCCAATTGATTGGATGAGGCCTCTCCACATTCTGGAGGGTAAGCTGCTTTACTCAATGCCTTTTTAGAAATATCTAGAAAATATTTGATGAAATATCTGGGTACCATGGCCTAGGCAAGCTGACACATAAAATCAACCATCACAAGTTTACCCCTTGTCAATAATGTCAATATAATAATATCCCATTAAAACATATTTAATCTCCAAATAAAGAAAATAAGGTCATAATTTCTCCTAAAATGATACAACTGTCCTGAAAATAACAGAAAATACACTAAATTTTCCCCCAAAGAGGAAGCAAAGTCCTTAGACTGACTATGCATGTCAGTCTAACCCAGACATACACATTTTTGATGCATTCATTTTTTGGAAATGTTGCCCTGATGGCTGGGAGAATAAAATTGTATACAGCCAGTAAAACCTGGGGAGAGGGCACTTGGTTTAAGAGTTTAGAGGGGATGTTTATTCTTCTCCTTGACAGTTCATAATTCAATATAATGCTGTTAAGCTAACAATACTTAAATATTATGATATAAAGTCAATACATGATAAGGGATAAGAAAGGCAAGGAAAAAAAAGATATTTTTATAAACACAAATATATTCCTAACAGAAAAGGAAGAAATACTCATGAAAATTACAATCCCAGTGTCTTTAACTGATCACGTGGTCATGGCTTGTATTTATAAGTACTTTCTTCCACTACTCATCCCTTATTATATTTGCCTTCAGCAGGTGCCCCAGCTGGTCATGATTCTATACCTGGTGGGTGACCAAAGCCTCAAGGCTGGGCCATGAAATGTTCTGCCGGAATTGGATTGCTGTAGTTTTCCATTGACTTTAATCACAGGGCATGGTAGCACTAAGAGATACCCTAAGGGATTTCCTGTATTCCAGAAATATTCTTCCTTACCTCCATTGTGGTAGTCAAGATTAATCACCCCAGCTAGTACAGTAACTCCTTTCTTTGCCTGTTGATTCAGAGACATGAGAAGCCCAAAGTGGCTGGGCAGCAATCTCAACTTCTGGTTAAATGGAATCATTGTTATGTCTCCTGGTGAAAGTATTCCTCCCTTCAGAACTAAGACCTCTAGGCCAACAGAGTATAAGATCCTGAGGACAGAAAGCAAAAATTTTTTGATGGTTCAGTAGGGAAAATAGCGAGTGGCACCACTCCCATTTCTACCCTTTGATTCCGGGACCAAGGAATCCTGGCTATGGGTGAAAAAACATCATATATTGGAAGCTGGCTCAGAGCATATGCAGCCTCCTAGAAGACATTGTTCCGGTCCTGCAAGGTATTACCACTTAGCCAGTGCTGTAACTGAGCCTTTAAAAGACCATTCCACCATTCTATTAAACCAGCTGCTTCAGGTTTGCAGGATAATAACAGTGAATTCCATGTACACGATCTTGCCAGACTCCATTTACTTTGACATAAGTTCCTTGATCAGAAGTAATGCTGTGTGAAATGCCCTGACAATGGATAAGGCATTGAATAAGTCCACAGATGGTAGTTTTGGCAGAAACATTGGTGCAGGTAAGGAAAATCTATGTCCAGAGGGTCTATTCCAGTAAGGGCAAAATGCTGCCCCTTCCATGATGGAAGTGATCCAATGTAATCAACCTGACAAAAGATAGTTGGCTGATCACCCCAGGGAATGATGCCATGTTGGTCTCTGCTGCAGGCAGATTGGAGACTTAGCAGTTGCTATAGCCAGGTCAGTCTTGGTGAGTAGAAGTCCATGTTGCTAAGCCCATGCTAACTTCCATCCCTGCCACAATGACCACTTTGTTCATGAGCCCACTGGGCAATGACAGGGGTGACTGAGGAAAGATACTGCTGGTATTCACAGAACAATTCATTCTATCTATTAGGTTATTAAGTATAAAATGTCCAATTTCCTTAAGTATAAGTTTGATAGTTGATATTTCACTTTGATATTTCCTGTTTTTGTTTTTTTCTTTTTGAACTGTGAAGGTACATTCTTATTCTTTCAAACAAATGTTTTGGCTTGTGATTATCTTTCAACTGTTTTTTTTAAAGAGCATTTTTTGTGAAAATATGGATAAGTCAAAAATTCATGTTATTTTTTAATAGGATTTCCACTGTGGAACCAATGCAGCACAGACAGCTCAAAAATATCAATTAAGTGTTTGGGAAGGATATGACTAATGAACACACAGTACATTGATGGTTTGAGACATTCCATTCTGGTGATTTTAATCTTGAAAATGAGCCACGTGGGCACCTTGAGACCAAGATGGATAATGATGAGCTGAAAGCTGTAGTCGAAGCAAATCCATCTCAACCTACATGTGAATTAGCAGCAAGGTTTGATGTTACTATTTCAACAATTTTGGAAACTTTGAAACAAATGAGCAAGGCAAAGAAGCTGGATAGATGAGTTCCACATAAATTAAACAAGCATCAGAAGAGAAATCATCTCCAGGCTTGCCTTTCTTTGCTATCACGACATGAAGATGAACCATTTCTACAACGTATTGTTACTTGTGATGAAAAATGAAGCTTTTTTGACAATCGAAAGCATTCAGCATAATGGTTGGATAAGAATGAAGTGCATAAACACAGTCCAAAACCGAATATTCATCAATAAAAGCTAATGGGGTTTGTTTGGTGGTCCAGCACTGGTATTAACCACTACAGCTTCATGAAACCTGGTCAATCTATTACAGAGGATGTCTACTGCAACCAATTGGACGAAACAATGAGGGCGATTGCTATTAAGCAGCTGAGATTGGTCAATGGAGACAGTCCAATCTTCTTGCAAGACAATATCGTAGCACAAACAACATTGCTCAAACTACAGAAGCTGGACTTGGAAACTCTCTGTCATACACCATATTCGCCAGACCTTTCACCAACTGACTACCACTTCTTCGAGGCTTTGGACCACTTCTTGCAAGAAAAAATATATAATTCTCAACAAGCTGTGGACAACGCCTTTCATGATTTCATTGCCAATTGCTCTCCAGGCTTCTTTGCTACTGGCATAAACAAGCTACCGTTAAGATGGCAAAACTGTGTCGATAGTTTAGGCGCACACTTTGATTAATTGTACTGCTTCTTGTTTGAGATATAATAAACTAAACTTTTAATTCTAAATTGGACATTTCAGATTTAATGACCTAATACTTGCCTATTTAAACTTTCCTCTACTGAGATCACCTTTGGTCAGTATTCACATGGGATAAAAATGTCTTCAATTTTTTTTTTGCCATTCAAAGAAGTCTCTCTACATATCTCTTCTTCAGACTTCCTGGTCACTAATTTTCCACTCGTTTTCCTTTCAAGTCCCTGACCATCCAACCAAACATTTTCTCATGAATTGATGTATAATTGTACTTTATATTTCCTTCCAAGCAAAATGAGCAATTAAGTGCACTGTTTAAAGTTCTGCCCATTGAGAGAATTTTCTCTCAATACTGTCCTGTAAGAATGTCCAAGAAAGGGGCTATAGTATTGTAGCTGTCCACTTTTAGGTGTGACTGCACATCATGTAGATCATCAGAAAACCAGGCCTGAGTTATTTCTTTCTCTGTCAACTGATCACTGGGCACGCCCCATGAGGCCATAGCTGCAGGTCTAGAGAGACAAGGCAGTATGGCAGGCATGCCGACCAAGACAATTTGGGCCACTTCTTCATGTAACTTACTTGTGCCTCCAGGTCCTACTCAAGGCAGATCATATATATGCCACATCCATTTAATAATGGAGCACTGCCGTGCATGACTTTATGGCTCAGTGGATCATATAACACCTAGTTCATGATGAGCAGCTCAGGGTACTTGGTAACTTGGTGGCTCATGATTAAGTATTCAATGTCTATCAAGGCCAGCAGCAGGCCTAAAGCTGTTTCTGAAAAGAAGAATAGTTATCTATAGAGGATTGTAGGCTTTGCTCCAAAATCTAAAAGGTCTGCACTGTGATTAACCTATGGGGCCTAGGAGAGGCTCAGAAAGAATTCCTGTCTGCTATTGAAACTTCAAGCACCATTGGATCTACTGGAACATATTGACCCACATAACAGAGCATCTTGCACAGCAGACCGAGAGCCTTCTTTTTCTGGGCCATATTCAAAACTACCAGCTTTCTGGTCATTCAGTAAAATGGGCCAGAGTAGCACCCCAAATGAGCATTATTGTTGCCTCTGAAATTCAAAGAGGCCACTATGTGTTGTGCCTTTGATTGAGTTGTAACAGGAGCCAGATACAACAACTTATCCTTCACCTTAAAAGGGATATCTCAACAGGCCTCATAATACAGAACTCAGAAATTTTACTGAGGTTGAAGCCCCCTGAATTTTTGTTAGATTTATTTTCCACCCTCTGTAATGCAAATGTCTTAACAATAAGTTTAGAGTAGTTGCTACTTAGGAAGATGTAACATACATTGAAACATCAGATACATCTGAACTGGGAATCAGTTATGCACTATAGCATGAACTGTGAGGAATGATCTCTCAAAATCATGGTGCATAGGGTGGTTCTTTCTTCTTGAATTCTGGGGTTTCCCTTCTGTAATGTTCTCTATTCTGGACAACTTCTTTTCTTATTTAGTAGGCCAAGAAGGCTTATTCAAAAAGCTTAGAAGTTACTAGCCCTGAACCTCCAAGACAAGGCTGTTACTCTCCAATCAGTCTGGACCATTTTTTTGTACCTCTGTAATATTTACTTTGATTATTTCTATCAAACACATAGTACTCTAGTATGTTAATAATCATCATGCTTTTTGAGCTTTTTTTATTGGAATTTAATCCAATTTAAATTGGAAGCCACCAAACAATTTGTCTTTTCATTCCTAGCCTTGAGGCACTCAATACCTAATACCTGGTATATGAGGTCTGTCCAGAAAGTATGCAGCCATTGTTAATATAATGAGAACAGTTGCATGATTAAATACTTTCTGGACAGACCTTGTACGTTCAATACATTTAAAAAAAATGTTTTGGGCCAGGTGTGGTGGCTCACGCCTGTAATCCTAGCACTCTGGGAGGCCGAGGCGGGAGGATTGCTTGAGGTCAGGAGTTCAAGACCAGCCTCAGCAAAAGTGAGACCCCCGTCTCTACTAAAAATAAAAAAAATTAACCAGGTGTGGTGGCGCATGCCTGTAGTCCCAGCTACCTGGGAGGCTGAGGCAGGAGGATTGCTTAAGCCCAGGAGTTTGAGGTTGCTGTGAGCTAGACTGATTTCACGGCACTCTAGCTTGAGCAACATAATAAGACTCTTGTCTCAAACAAAATAAAACAAAACA
Organism: Eulemur rufifrons; assembly: GCF_041146395.1. Classification (NCBI taxonomy): domain Eukaryota; kingdom Metazoa; phylum Chordata; class Mammalia; order Primates; family Lemuridae; genus Eulemur; species Eulemur rufifrons. Next base: position 19,990,441 of record NC_090999.1, read on the forward strand.
AAACAAAATGTTTTGCATGAATGAAAAATTCCACAAAAATCTTAATAAATGAATGTGCAAAGAAAAGAAAAATGAGAGACAGGATGTGCATACAAGTGCATTGGACTGGGTTGTGAAGAGATGGTGAGGAAGCACCTTGATGATTTTCTTCTAGAAATTCCAATCATGTACACATGGAGACTTTATAGAATGATAATACTTTCAACACAAGCAAATATTAAATATTATTTTTCTTGGAAAGCATGAAATTTGTCAATACAGATAAATCAGTGAATTTAATATATTTAGAACTTTCAGTTTGTGTTGAGAAAGTATGTCGTTATAATTAGCTCTTTCACTAAATCTGTAAGTCATCAGTAAAACTGACACTCAGAAAAAGGGAAAAGGTGGAAAGGAGATAGAAATGGATGAATGGTTAAACAAATATGTTCTGTGAGGTATACTTGAAATCAATCACTATTAATCTTATTCAGTTAGGTGGGCAATTGTTTAACCAGACTGCTTGTTTCTGAACTCATCACTTGCTTTAGCCATTTTTTCTATGTCTTTATTGATTGCCAGTGGGATTGTCATTTTGACTAATGAGTTTATTTAAGGGCATCGAGTAATGATGATCTTGTTCCTTTGGCTTGTAGCAAAGTGATGCCCCTCTGGATTTCAGGGATAAAATATACAGAAAGAATATATATTAAAAAATAGAATAGATATGGAATAGGCAATAGGAAGATGAATATGGAAATGGAATTGGAAAAAACCTGTCATGGCAGAAAATAAGGAAATGTTTGTTTCCATTTAAAATGTATCTGTTGTCTTCTGGGTTTAACAATGAAACAAATTAAAATTATGTAACACTCAACATCATTTCCTTACATTATATTTTCCTAGCAAATTTATGTAAGGTTCCAATTGAATGACTAGAAAGGGGGAAGGGATGATTAAAATGCAAATTGTATAATTGGATCACTCTTGACTCACTTTCTAGAGGCTTCTGCCTCCCATTGTGTTCATCATCACTATATCACAGTGATCATGTCACAAATTAAACCTGATTATTTCCTGCATACATTCCTCAGTGATATTCTCCACACTTCCTAACCTGACAAAAAAAAAAAAGGAAAAGAAAAAAACTTCTCAAAATCCTGAATAGTCACGTATGTACATATCTTCACTTTGTTTTCTATGTTTCCTATTTCACACATTGTGGGATTTTCTTTTCTTTTCTTTTGTTTTCTGTTCTCTAAACATATTTCCTACCTGGAGCATGTGTTCTTCAGTTTGGCACTGGTGTCCTTTAAGTGTAGACTTAGTCTGACAACTCTGTAAAAGTGAAATGAACGTCAGTCTCACTTTGGCCATTACGTGTTAGGTCTTTAACTAGCTTATTCTTACCACTCAATTGTCAGTAGAATGAATTATTGGCTACAATAATTCAACACAGCTTGCTATCTAATTTTGCATTCTTCTTCTACAGAAAGGCTGGTCCTCATTTCCTTGGCCCTCTGTTTTTTTTTTTTTTTTTTGTTGTTGTTGTTTGTTTGTTTGTTTGCTTTTTGTTGGAGAGAGTGCTTGGCCATGTGGCATTTTTTGACCAACGACTGCCCAAATTTGTTAGAAATGACAGTGTGTCTTTTCCGAGCCTCCACTTTCTTATTTTCAGCTTGCTTTTCCATACTCTGGCCAACACCATAAATAGAAGATGCTCAGGCAAGCCTGATGGCCCGAGAAGAGTGACACACAGACACACATGAGGAGAGGATCTCCAGCATTAAATATACATAAATGAACACCCAAGTATGTATATATTATGTGTGAATAAACAAACATATGTAAATAGATGTACATAAAAAGAGAAAGAGAAGGACATTTTAGGTGAATGATACTGTGTAAGTTTAAGGTAAATAGGTGACAATAAACATGGCCAGATTAGGAAGAATATTAGGAAGTGAGAGACTGAATATATTAATACAAGCAGACAATGACAATATTTGAAAATACAAGTCTGACCCACAATTGGTAGCAACCTGCCCAGGAAACCAACGCATTATTTACAATAACCTGTAAGTGAGACTTGGGGGAAGTCAATCTGCTATCCCCAGTGACAGTCCAGGGAGCCAAACAATCGCCCTTGTAACAAGTGGCCCCAAGTGGCTGGGACTTGATCAATAACTAACAGCTTCCCTAATTTTTATCCCCAGTTCCAACTTAAGACCAACCAGAGAAAGCCAAATATGCACTCTTTATTAATCACTAGGATGACCATTTCCTGTTAGACCACCTACAGCTTCCCACGCTAACAGCCTCCAATCATCAGGGCACACCTTCAGCCTTCCCTTTTGTCCACTATAGAATTTTCCCAGTCTTCTGCCTTCCCATCAGTCTCTGCCAAAATTCAAGTGTGGCTGACTCCCTTGCTACGGCAAGCTCTGAATAGTCTTTGCTTTTCTCATTTGGTTAGACTTTGTTTCTTTCCATAGAGGTATCATATTTTGAAGTCAGGATTTAGTGTCTGGTCACCTAGGTAAGACCTGCTGGGTACAACACAGGGCTCTAAGTTAACAGGCTTAGAACAGAGGGAGGACTGATAGGATATGTAGGTGCAGGAGGACTAGGCAAGGCTTGCATCCTTAGCTGTGTCCATTTCACAGTTAAGGAAACTAAAAAATGCTTAAATATAAGGAGAAAGAGATCTTTTTGTATGGATTTATGCAAGAGTCGTATGAAAAATTTTATAAAGTATTGCTACTAATGATAATTTAAATAAAAAATTTCATCTGAATAATACTTCTTATTATGTTAAGATATGGAAAGTGGCATTCGGAATCATAGTAAAAAATACATAGTCTGTGAAAATGGAAGAAATAAGCAGAGTCTAGCTCCACAAAAGGGCAATATGACGCTTGCTGGACACCATGCTGAATAGGAATATGTGTAATCAATTAGGTATGTATAAGTAACTCTTATTAAAGATAGTCAATGGACCAAGGGAAAACTTCAAAAGGTTTTATTTTTGCAGTAACTTCCCCCCAACTATGATACGTTCAACCCCATCTTTCCAGTGGAGATGCTCACTTCCTCAACAATATCTCAGTTAACTTTCACAAGTTTTCAGTCGTTCCTCATTCAGCAGTCACTTTTATTATTGAGAGTTTTATGAAACCTCAGTCTCATGCTCTCCACCAGCCAAGGCTGGACCAACACCTCCTGAGTCTCGGCACGGAGGGGTCAGGTGGTCTTCCTTTAGCAGGATCTTGTCTCCTCCCTCCTCCTGTGCTTGAGCATGGGGGTGGGACAGGCCAAAGACACACTCCTGACTGACTTCATAAGCTCACAGTCCTCCTCGTTGGATGTTGCTACTAAAATAAAAAAACTTGATGCCAAAACCCTTAAAATATAATTTAAAATTAAATGCTAATTCTTCTGATAGAATAAAATATATGTTTTAAAACCCATCACTTAGGTAAATAATTTTCTTCATTTAATTAGATCCTACCAATAGAAAAATCAAAGGCTCTCGCTTAATGTTGCACCCTTTTAAAATGTATTATTTTCCAATTCACTGAAGAATGGATGTTAATTTTAATTTATTAATATATGCAATTGAAAAATGAATTCCAAGCAAGCAGAAAAGAACTAACAAAATAATTTATCTTTCATTTTTGTTAATACTAGAGTGCAAATATTTGTTGGAGAATCAAATCACCTTATTAATCAATTTGACTATAAATTATCACCCTTTACTCCTTCCTGCCACCCAAATTTAAAAATAAAACAAACAAAAAACACTGAAAGCATAGATACATTAAAATAATTTACAAAATAATGCTAGGTGAGGAAATAAGTTGATTTATAAAATTTCACTTTCATGTACACAAATATGCAAAATATGTGCTTGTATAAAATCAGATACTTTTCATTTCCTGAGTTTCTAACTTAATAACAATATTCATTTTTTCCTAAATATGATAAAGTAAGTCAATAAAACATACTTTTCTTTTTAAGTTATTGGTTCAATTATTTAGATAAATGGATAAAAAGTACTTTCTATAAATATGTTGTTGGCCAGAATCACAAGGACCAGGCCTAGTAAACATCCTTTTGTATTTGGTGAGAAGTTAGGGAAGGCAGCCATTGCCCATGGAGACCAAGAGATTTGCTCTTTGCTTGTGCTCATTATATCAAGGACAAAACCACAAGCAATAGGATCTAACAGCAGTGCAAAAAAAAAAAAAAAATACCTTCTTGTGAAGAATAAGTGTTGGGTAAAATGCAAAATTCACATAATGGAAAAACCTTAGACTCCACTTGGATGGCTGTAGGCTAAATGAAAAAAAAAAAAAATTGTTTTCTTTTAAGGCATAGGGGGAAGTCCGGAAAAGAAAGCTCTAAATTTTTCTTAGTGATTGAAAGTGAAGAATGCAAATAAAATATTTGAGAGGAAAAGGATTTTAGTTTAAAAAATAGTCTGCATTGTGCTTTTATTATCATTTAAAATTACCTATATTATTAGGTAACTTTATATAAACCTACCTCAAGACATAGAATGTAATATTTTTCTGATAAATTTCTCATAGCTTTGGTTTTTTAATAAAATATAATCATTTGCCTTATTTAATTAAAATTCTGTCATCTAAAGGTGGCTTTAGAAAGACATCACAAATAAATATGGCATCATGAATTATGCTTTAGCTGAGTAATTATTGGACATTGTGGAGTATTCATGTCAGACTACTAAAATTTTCTTGGAACACAAGCAAACTCTAATCTGCTATAATTTAATCTATTTATATTTAATTTATAGTGCATAATATTTTTGTACTACCAGACTTTTGAACTAATAGCTAGTATCCAGTATCCGCTTCTCTTTTCTTTTAAAAATTATAATCAACTACATGGGAGAGAATATTAAGAAAAAAGGAAAGAGTCATTAGTAAAGTTGATACATTCCTGCAATATAATTACTGCAACTAGTTGATGAAGACATACTTACAGCTCTAAAGACACATTTGTATTGTACACATTTTCTCTTAAGATTTCTTCTTCTGTTTCTCCTTCTCTGTCTCTCCTTACCTCTCTCTCCTCCTTCCCCAACCTCGCCTTCTCAACTTCTTAACTTCTTCTACAGTTCCAGCACTTTAATAGATTATAACAAGAAGCCAAAAATGAAGGTGTTCGATAATGATTCTTCTCCAAAAAATGCTGACTATTTTTAATTTTGATTATAGTCAATCTTCTTTCTCACCTCACTCAAGTCTTTTTTGTACTCCACTGTCTACCCAAAATGTCATACTATCCTCTTGGTACTTTTATGTGACCAATTCTATCTTCAGGCATCCTATCATCTAGAAATATTTTCCTGGCTGCTTAACCTCATCAGATAGGCAATTGTCCTTTATGATCTAATGATTTTATAGATATAATTTTAGCATTATATTATATTTAACCTTTTTTAATAACTGCTTGTTTGTATGTCTTTTTCCAGAAGAATATATAAACTTTTTGAGCATAAATATTTTTAAATTATTAATATTTCATTTAAAATTTTGCATGACACCTGATAAATGTTGAGGTTCAAAACATATATGGTGAATAAAAAAAAGTGTGAATAATTAATTAAATCAGTATGTATTTAATTATTTTTTTAATTTAAGGAACCATATTAGATGTTATTTTAAAAATGCATGAAATAATTCCCTGCTACAAGTTTTCAGAAGGAAAACTTTCACATATTTTTCAATAAAAATTGATATTATATTTCACAAATATGAAGCCTGATTTACTGACAAATGAAAAGTATAAATGAGTTTTATCTCAATGACTAGCTCTAATGGTGGTAACTATCTTAGAAGACCATGTAGGGAAAGATTATAACCCAGTGCCAGGAATATAGTTGCTCAGTAAATACTTATTGAATGCATTATTGAATGGACAAACTTTCTCTTAAATCTGATTTTTTTTTCTGTATAGGTTATGAACATCTCTGTGTTCTATTTTCCATTTTGATTTTTTGGAAGACATTCTTCATTGTCTTCAGTTAGCAAATGGTATTGGGCCATCTTATACCCACTACAATGATGGAACAATAAAATAGAATTTGGGTTCCTTGAAGACTTCCTATTTACAGAGATATCATAGTTTGTACTTTTCCATTGGACATAAATAAAATTCTATCTTTTATTTTGTGTTTATGTTACAAAAAAATGTATCTTATTTAAAATATTCCCATTAATTAACATACTCTAGCAGTACAAAAGAGTTCTTATAATTTAAAGATGACTATTTTAAGATGTTGAAATTTTTTAACCCATGTAACACTGTAGAAAGGGTATTTGTATTCTCTTGATTAAAATAGAAATTTGCCCATTTTTTTCCTATGGGATGTCTAATATATTCTGTATTCTCTAAGCATTGCACATATATTATAAAATTAAATGTCTTCCTTCAGTCTATGACACCTACTTCTAATTTATGATATTACTTGGTGATGATTTTTTTACATTAATGTAGTCAAGCTAAAGTTTTACTTCATGATATTTTTCATTTTATATCATGTTTAAAAAATCTTTCCCTAACGGATACCATGAAGATATTCTTCCATATTTTTCCATAAGATTATTAGAAGTCTCTTTTTCACATTTAGATCTTTACTCCACAAGGCATCAATGTTTGTGTTGTTAAATGAAAATTATGGGAAGCCATTGCATTGGGCCAATATCTTGCACTAGGCTCTGACAGACCAGATCAAACCAAAATGAAGTCACTCATACAAAATGTCCCATAATCAAACTGAAACTTTAAGGAAGCAGGAAGATTCCCACACAGACCAGTTTTTTCTGAAAACAAGAGATTTCAGTCTACCTGAGTCAGCATAATAAGGAAGTCCTGTCTGCCTTAACCCTTACCAAAAAAGTAAACCGAAGTAACCTGACATTAACCAATCAGCTTTTTGTATTCCATTGTTCTTTTTCCTTGTTCCCACCTTGCAAAACCCACAGTTCTGCCATTGCTTAGTGGGGGCTCTCATTCTATTATATTTTGTAGAAAGGAGGCTGCCCTGATTCATGAATCACAAATAAAAGCCAGTGAGATCTTTAAATTTATTTGTAATTTTGTCTTTTGAGATAGGGAAATGTATTTATGCATGTTTATTTGTTTGTCTGCTTACAGTATATGAATGGCAAAAGGGAAGAGGACTTAAAAATATCATTCACTCAGATTAAATAAATATTTTTGGGTTAAAAAAAGAGTGAATCAATGTGTTCTAGTATAAGATGGTATGACTCTAAATTAATTTAATGATAATCATAATAAAAATGGTGTGGGTGATATTGGAACTATAACTAACGAAGAATTATGCAGATGTTATAGCTGGTCAATTTTGTTATTACTTAATTAGAGAATAGGAATAATGTCAAGAGGAGAATTGAGAGGAGTTGGATAATAAAGAATTTATCTCTGATCATGTTAGACTAGATTATTAAAAAACAGCCCAGATCCTAGGTGAGTAATTCATCATGGCCTTGATTCATGACAGGCATAATGCTGGCATCCAAGAAATTCTTGCTGAATAAATGTGAGTTGTTCAATGAATAAAAGCTATAAGATAGGATGAATATTAAGGTATTATCAGATAGCCAGATATTATCCTTAGAAATGAAAGTTTTGCAAGTATCACCGGATACCACTAGTCTATCATGTCCCCAAAGCCAGCTAAGGCAGGTCTTAGTTATGGAACTACGATCTCACTTCTGAGGGGTAAGAAAGTACGTAATTTGAATTTCTGTGCTAGTGGTATTAGGTTAATCTGTGAGTTTGGCATTGACCCCCTTGCTCTCTAATCTACTTTCTTCTTGCTGAGAATGAGGCGTTCCTGTTCTCAGGCATTGTTTGTTGTCAGAAGGAGGCCAAGCAGCTGTAGGTGAGTATTGATCCTAGTGCAAACAGGAACAGAGAAAATGCTGAATATGATGTGACAGGCAGGCACTCAAGCGGAAACACCGAGGAGAATTCCAAGGATGTTGGACTAGACACAGGCAGCTCTCCGAGGTGATGGATATTTTAAGGTTTATTAGCATTTCATATTAGAATAGATAAGATACAAATCAATCTAAAAAAATAATAATAAAGGTAAATTGCATACTTTAATTCCTCAGCCAAATCCAGACTAATGCACTAATAATAGTTACCATTTATTAATTAGATACTTTTGCCAATAACCTATTCAATTCTCACAGCAGCCTTATGAGATAGGTTTGATTACTTAACTCACTTATCTGAAATGGAAAATGAGAGGTTAAGTAGCTTTCCCCAGATCATTTCAAAGGTAAATGTCAGAAGTAGGAGTCCAAATTTATGTCTGCCTGTCCCCAACCTGGAGATTTCATTTCTAAGCTATTTTGCCTTCCCACCTGGAGAAGCAACTACAGAGAATACAATTTCTGAGAAGTAGAAAAAGGATTTGCTCATAGAAAACATACTCCTGCCTGCCAAGTGATGCTTAAAATCCCCTTAACAGGGTGTTAAATTCTTTGCATCCACAGTCTGAGATAAGGTTTAAAATGCAAATAAACTTTAGAGAGATAACATTTTGAGTGTAAATTCATGAAAAAAGAATAAAATCTTTTTGTGAGCAGATTTGTTGAGGGAATAAAGATTAGGTGCCAAATAGCACGTAAGGGAGGGGACAAACTGGGGCAAGGGCAATGGGAGAGACCAGGGGAAGCTGAGGGAGATAAACCTGTCCTGCATCCCTGTTATCCTACGTAACAATCTGGACTTGATTTTTATCCCGGAATATCCTTAGGATCTTTAGAAAAACAATAAGAACATGGGGGTGGGGACAAAAAGCCTCACATTGTTTTAGGTAAACTTTCATATTTTAGAACTGTGAAAAGGAAACAAAAACAATAATACTTAGAGAAATGTGAATATACTTAACTCCCCACTGTTGATTTCCTGAAAATTGCTACTAAGCTATAATGTTACCCTTTGCTTCCTCACTTCATATTTTTCTTTTTAAAAGCTGTGCATTCAACTGTGCTCAGAGAGCCATATCTACCTGCCAATGCTGTCTCTGGGAAAGAGGCAAGTTAAAAGAAGGACATTTTGCTGTTCCTGTAATGCCAGAAAATGTGCACAGCTGCTACAAATATGCTACAATGGTAACATCTGGAAAAACAGTTTCCCAATTGATTAAATCATTGCCATTTAGCAGCAAATACACATCTTTTCTTATATTTTTCATCTCCCCTCTTCAATCCCCCATTCATAACTAAAAAACAAAAGCTTAAATATACTTGCATTTCTCTCATAAATTTAAAATTCTCTTGAGGTATGTAATGTTTAACGTTTGATTGGAAATTTGCATGCTTTAAAGTGTTTAATATTAAAACTGGAATAGTTTGATACGTCCACACTGTTTTCTTTTAATATTAAATAATTAACTGACCTATATAAAGAATGGAATATATTTAACGACGGAAGAAAGTACTGAGCAAATTACAACATAAAAACTTCAGTATTTGGTATATACATAAGAAATGTCTATGGAAGTTTTAATTATCAAATGGGGAGATATAAAAGGATGCTAGTTTGTAGTAATAAAACATGAAATGCTTAAAGATGAAATCGGTAAAGAAATCTATTTTTTTTTTCATTTTGCCAAACATGTATTTCTTCTCAAATAGACTTAAAAAAAAAAATCACCACCTCCACTGTGAAGAAAAATAAAATAAAAGTTTCTCCCTGTGGAATATCAAGCTTCTGTTAATCAACAGAAAATGCTTTCACATGCAATTTTAACTTTGCCAATTTAAATTATTTGACGCCATTATAGGCATCATCTAATAGAAAAATCCTTATTTATGATGTAAAGATGAAGTTTATTTCAAAATGAAAATAAAGTAAAACATTAATAGGTATCTCTCTCTCACACACACACACACACACATACACAGGCTCCCTATCAAATAACTGACATAATATTAAGCTTAAATAAATAACTGAATGTTACCATAAATTGCCTCAGAGCATTTCATTAACCGTTATGCATAATGAGTTGTTAAAGGTAGAAAAAGTATGAAATATTTCCCAGACTCACTGGATTATGGAAACATTTTTCAAGGAACAAGTACTACCATTTATTGAATATTTGTTATATGCTACGCACTGGCTAAAACACTTTACATATTTCATTCAATCCTCTAACAACTATGTCACCTTATGAATAATGTCTTTTTATTATCTCAGTTGACAAAAGTAGAACCAAGTCCTCAGTGATTAGGCAATTTGCTCAATATAACCAAAGTAGAAACAAATTGAACCCCATCTCCCTAATCCTCACTTCTCTCTTTCTTACTGTGTTCTGCTACCACCAGCAACGTAACCTGAATCCTAATTAATGTATCAGTCCCCGTTCAAAATGTTCACTATATTTGTGATCATTTTCAAGCACAGAGAGAAATCTCATGAAGGAGCTATTTATATTAGACCCCACTTAGCACATAGAGCCTACCGCAATTTACTTGTTAGTAATGCCTCTCTTTTCAGGTATACAAACTTGTTGATCTACACAAAGAATCCTAAAGTAAACTGGAGGACCTCATGAATTATTTTCAAATGTATGTATAATAGTTTTTCACACAGTATAGACCACCATTATCAATTATTTATGTTTTTTTTATTTTAATCTAACATCTATTTTAATAACAGTAAAGCATTTGGGTTGTAATCCAATGCTTGAAATATAATGCAAGTGCCTCTGTTGCCAGATCTATATTTAACTGAAAGAGAAAGGAAGAAAGGAAAGAAAGAATGAAGGAAAGAAGAGAGGGAGAGAGTAAAGGATGAAAGGAAGGAAGAAAAAATTTAAATAAAAGGAAGCATTTTATTTTCTGCATTTAAAAGTGACACAAGTTTATAAGTAAATGACCAAAGTACCAAATATATTTTGACTTTGATTTTTAGATCATGATCACACTTTGATTTTTTAAAATGTGCCTAAATAAATCACTATCCTAAATTCTTATTATTTTATGTTTCCGAGGTGCTTGTCCACTCATTATGTGTTCATATAGAATACACCAGGCCACTACTAGGTCCTATCAGCAAAATTTTTATGAAATGAATACTTCCATAACTTTTTATATATGTTTGGAGTTCATAGTATTTTTGTTGTATTTAAGTTTAAAATATTTTATTGCCTCTACACTAAGACTTTTGGTTCATAATGTATTTTATGTGACAGTATGTCTCATTGTAAATCTAATGAGTGTGTATATATATATATATCTTAACCCTCATAGCACTTCAATTTTACTATGAATTTTGATTATTCTTCTTAATATAACTCATGAATTTATAATTTGAAGTTTATGACATGTACAACTGAAATATTTTAAAAAGTTTAACTTTATCAGGGTTTCCATGTTCCAATTTAATGCCAGTATAAGCCATTTAACAGAACTTCAAAATGGGTAAAATTTCTATTGCAGCGTTTATACATTTGAGAAAGAATGCAATGTGCATTACCTTATGACTTTTCACACAATTTTCAGAGCCACTTTACATTGTATTTCAGTGAAAATGGCTCCCTCATTACTGAATTTTCTGCTTTTCATGTTAAAATAAATGCACTTATTTTTCCTGTTGTCTTTTTCTTGTTCAGCCTAGATCAACCTATTTCTAAAAGTTATCAACTTTCATAAACTATTATGAAACAGTGCCTAAACAATTAAAGATTGTTATATATCAGCTTATTATAAGTTATTATAATTAATATTATAATTAAAATAGATAAGTAGGAATTAAATTAGAATGATTAGTAGAAATGAAAGTAAAAGCTGGATGATCTGGTATTATATTTTAAAAGGACTTGGACTTTGGTAGTGTGCACATTAAATTGTTATAGGATGGTACAGAAATTGCTATTTATTCTTTATTGATCAAGATACTGACTATAACTAATGTAATATTTTTTTCAGAATATTATGGTGGTACATATGTTTTGGTTACATAAATTGCTTTTGTACCATTTGAGTCAAACTTACGTGTGCCCATCCCCGAGATAGTGAGCACTGTACTCATTAGGTGAGAATTTACCCACTTATTTCATGCTGTGCAGCGTTATAACATTCTTATATGGCCCGTGGGCATATCTGCTCTATATAATCTCCTAGCCTTAGGTGTGAGTGGGATTTGTGACTATGATGCTGTATCATTCTGGTGAATATGTCATAGGATAGAAGAAATTTTGCTGATAAAATTGAGGTCTGTAAGCAGCTGATATTGAGTTAGTTTAAAGGGATATTATCCTGGGTGGGAAATGCCCTCAAAAGAGGTCATAAAGATTCAAATATTCTCATGTGAAATGCAAGATGTCTACAACCCATGCACTTAGAAAAGAACCTTGAGCCTCAGGACTTGGCAGAAACTTTGATTTTAGCCTGTGACACCCTGAGCAGAGGATGTAGTCACGGAGCATCAACCTACAGAACTGAGATAACAAAAGCTGATAAATGTGAGGTAATTTGTCACTCAATAATGGAAAATAAACACAATACCCTTCTTATTTGGGGGGCATCTACCATTATTTAACTCTTGGTAGAACTTACTCAGAAAGCTTGGTAAGAAAACTGCCATGTGGGAAATTGTGTACAACCTTAGAAGACATCGCAGGAAGTGCCCCCTGGTGGGCACTAGACTAGAGTCTTGCTAGTCACCATATCAACTTTATTTAACTGGTGCATTTTAACAAATAGGAGAAACGAAAACAGGTCCTGATTAGATTCTTGTCTGACTCTGGTTCCTATGAAGGTGCTGAACTTAGTATTACTATTAGCTTCCTCCTCAAAGAGCAATCCCTGGAGAAAATACAGAAGAAAAATAAGAAACAGAGAGAATGGTAGGAAATCTCTGAAGTGACAGAGGTTTGTGTTGAGCTGGTGTGCATACGTTGGCAGGACAATATAGGTCAATAAATGATGGGTTCCTGCTCTCTTGTCTATCATCTTCACCTTGGCCAGCAAACACCTACCACTCACCTTCCCAGTCTTTCCAATTCAACCCTACCCCACCTTTGGCTTTGGACAAGCAGTGACAGCAACAACAGCCACAATCCACCTGGGTGGTGACTTAACACTCAGGTCCATGTGTTCTCTTAGGTAAAATCAGGACGTCATTGAATCTCTGTGCGTTGTACAGCGGAAAAAAGTGAGTGAGGCTCAGTTAACTCTGGGTAAACTTGCATACTACTGTTCTCCAAACTATAATCACTGATGAATTAAAATCCCAGTTGTAGTCCTTTCTAAAGCCACTTCTCTTCTGGGGGCAAAGGATGAAACCTGGAGTTGAGAGTTCAGAATGAGAAATGACTGAATGTGTTTTTTCAAGGCTCTGGGCTGTTATGCTGGCCCAATCAACCCTGGCACTAAACTCAGGGGTGACCAAATGGCGATCTGGCCTTGTGTCTTATGAATTGACTTACAAGTAGCCAACAACACCAGAGGATTATGAACTCATGGGCCTAAATAACAAAATATTTGTGGAGCACAATACCTCCAAAAGAAGTATAATACTGTGATATAGCCCCTATCACAAGCAGGCACATTAGAATAAATGCAACCACGTAGCCATCATTCATATTGGTATACTTTTGGGGGTTAAAGTGGGCACTATTAATAATTACACTGGGATGACAGATATAAACCTAGACATCCCCATATAAATCGATCTATGGTAAGTCTACTAATAAATATACTAAAACAGATAAGGGAAGATATGAGCAATATTAAGAAAAATGCTGCATTAAAGAAAGAAGCAAGTAACAATATTGAGAAAATTTTACTAATTTAAAGAAGGAAATAGGATATATTATCTGCAGTACCTGAAAACATTTTGTAATCAGACCTCACCTCCCAGCTTTTACATCTTACCATAATTAGTTGTAATATATAACATTTTTTCTTCATTTGGAAAATGAATATAATAGCTCTGTCTGCTGCCTCTTCACTAGGCCATGGGATCTAACTAGAATATAATAAAATTATTTTGCTTTCATTGTATTAACAATAATTATCTCCTATTTATTGCAAATGTAATAATTTTAAATTTATAGCATTGATATAAACTTTTACTTTAAAAGATGTACTTAAGTTAAAAAAGGAATGAGGTAATGTAAAAAAAAATATTAAATAAACATTAGTGTGAAAAGAAGAGAAAAAAATTCCAAAAGTCTGCCAATGATTGAATTGTAAATAAAATGTGCAAGCAAAAATTAAAGAAATGGAAAATGTAGGCCCAGGAAAAATAACTAGCAAAAAAAGAAAGAAAGAAAGAAAAATAATGGAGCACTGAAAATTTAGAGTGTGTTTAAATCTCAGGAAGCCGTTTAGTGTAATGAAAGTATAAATTGCTGTGAGGTCATGGCAAGAAATAGAACTGAGCAGGAACGAAAGGACAGATCATTGTGGGTCAATATGCTTATGCCATATTAAGAATTTTGTATTTCATCTTGAATATGATGGAAACTTTTTTAAGTGGGAGAGTAATGTAATTAAACGTGCTTCTTCTATAAAGATTATTTGGCAACAATATGCAGTAGAAAGTAGAGAGGTGTGATATGTTTGATATGCCAAGATCAATTTGATGCTATAGCAACAATCCAAGTAAGGTATAAGTTACTGCCTTGCGGTGCTGGCAGAGCAAATGAAAGGTGATAATAAATAAAGACAGCATATGGAGGTAAAAATGGGTCAGTCTAAGTGGTTGATGGGAACCGGGACTCAAAGAGAGGAAAGTCTGGGATGCATCCCACGTTTATGACTTGGATGACTGCTTAAATTATTTTTTAGTTGCATTTAATGTTTATTCTTATTATAATAGGGAGTAAACAAATTTTGACAACTAATTATGTGCCAGGCTGTATGCTAAGCATGTTTCTTGAATTATTGCATCTAATCCTCAGAATCAGCAAACAAAGTTGGCTATAATAATACACTCATTTTATGCACAGAAACTACAACTTAGAGTGATTAAGTAGCTCATCTGCAGTACAGGAATTTGAATCAAGGCTGTCTAGTCCATCACCTGGGCTTTTAAATTCTCTACTTACTATGTGCCTAAAGATATTATTTATAAGCTGAAGCTTGCAGGAAAAGAATGAGGAATTTGGGGGAGGGAGGATAGTGTGTATTTCCATTGTATAATGGTTACCACATCTGCCTAACACAACACAAATTTCTAACACATAATGTTGGAGGAATGAGGACTTAGAGCTGGTTGCTAAGATTTGAGAATTACCAGTAAACAGGTGGTAGAGGAAGCATTAGGGGGCAACAGGTCATTTCAACAATCTGTAGAGTTTAAGTAGATAAACAATTCAAAGGCAGAACAGAGAAAGATTGACATTTCAGCAACAGATAGAAAAGGATCAAAGAACCACGATTGGGAGAAAAGTAAAGAGATAAATAGAAGGTAAATTTGAATCAGGTTACCAAGCATGTAAAAAGTGTGAAGAATAAATAATGTTTAGCCTTAAAAATGTCACACAGGAGACAACGAAAATGAGTATTTAAAAATGACCTTTGAATTTGGCATTTACATGGACATTGACAACCGCAGAAAGTAGTTTGGAAGGAGTTAGGTGGACAGATTACTCTTTCCTAATGAGTTTTTTTAAGGTGAAAAAGTGGCAGTTACTCTATTATAAAGAACTTGTTAGTGAATGGGAAGGACAGGGAAGAATGATATAATCAGTGAGGAAAACGGAGTTGAAGAATGGCTTTGTTTTCAAGGTAAGGAAGAGTTTTGTGTGGCTTCAGAGTGAGGAAGAGCACAATTAGAAAAGGTGAGAGTATATTCAGAGGAGAGGGGAAATATTCAGTAGAGAAAAATTCCTAAAGAAAAAGTAAGTTGAGGATCCAATCGGTCATTGATAGGATGAACAGGACATAACAGAGGCTTGACAGTAGGCATAGGGTAGGTATTAATGGGCTTTTAGTTGAGGGTAAGAAATTGGAAAGATTCTCACCCAATACTCTCCATTTCTCTGTGAAATGTAAAACAAGGTTTCTTTTTGAGACAGCAGAGAGATGCACAGGAATGAGAATGAAACTTTGTGAAAAATTATAAAGTCTGTAGTAACTTCTCAGGGCAAGAAGAAAAAAAGCTTTCAAACAGAGGTGCTAAAGTGTCGGTAAGTTCTACTTTCTCCAGTGACGGAGGCTGACTGCAGGAACAGAAGGGAGAGATGACATGATCTACCAAAGTTTTGGGACTGGCCAAAGGTGGGACCTGCAGGGGGGACTTCTTGGCAAAGGAGAAACTACATGCAAAATTATACTAAATGATGGGAATCTTACTGGATAATAAAGGCAGAAACAATTTTAAAACAGAAAAATTTTCAATGTGTGTCTTGTGAATTGTGCAAGTGGAGTAGTGATGAAGGTTTTAAGGTCAGGGATGTAATGGACATTGAAGCTGTATAGCTAAATGATCATTTGAGTTGGTGCCACCGAGAGATTTACTCATTTCTCTGGGTTTTCTCCCACATCTACATGGGAGGATGGATATTTTTACAGGAAGGAAGAAGAATAACATTTTTGAAATGGCAAGAATTTGACCCCCACTGCCTCACTCTGACTCCTTGATACTTTAGGGAGAAATATTTGTTGTTGCTTGTGTTGTCACTGTGATTTGGGGCCTGTCTTAGGATAAAGGCTAGGTGACAAATTACAAAGTCTAAAATGCCAGTAGGAAAAGACAGATCCACATCAGTGATGGTGACCCTGAGAATCACAAAACCATGCTTACTTGGCCTGATCCCAAAGGAAAATTTCCCCATCTCAGATTTTTCAAGGGACTGGTTCTCAAAATAGGCAAAGGTATAGCAATCTTAGCTGCTCTATTTAAAACATTTTTAAGATGTTATCACTGTTTATTTTTCAGCTTCTAATTTTAAGTTTGGGGATAATGCTAATCTCAGCAACTTAGTATCTATATCCAGCATACATAAATTAGAACACAAAAAGCCCATGCAGCTATTTATTGGGTGGGAAAATCTAATAGGTGGAAAAAAGACAGAATGGAGTGATTATAAATTACATATTTGTGTGCAAGAACTTAAGCTGTACAAAATATGCTATTTCATCAGCAAAACTCATAGCATTTATAGATCAGTAAAACATCTTTGAACATTCTTCAGATATCTGGCTTAGCAAAAACTTGAAAAAGTACTTAGTCATGTGTTTTCGTGCTTGATAGTAAAGCCTATGAATACTTCCGAAGGCAAATTTGATCTTCATTTTTCTATATCATGTATGTCAGGTCCCATCTATGCTGAATTTGTAGAAAATATTACCATTTTCAAATCATACATTTATTTTGAGAGGAAAGATTATGAGATCTCAAGGCTGCAAAAGGCTTTTAAGGTCAGGAGCTCACCCATACAACTGGGCAAATTTTCTATGTTTAGAGTTTTTGTTATAATTACCTACCAGTTTGTAAAGGAATAGTAGTTCTACTCTTGCCTACGTGAACCATTGCACCAGGGGACATTTAGGCTTACTGCTCCATCACAGACAGCCATGGGGTGAGGTTGCGGTAGGATCATTTTGTAGTGATGAGAAAGTTGATTGGAGATAGTATGGGCTGAATTTTATCTGTTCAAAATGTGTATGTTGAAGTCTTAACCGCTTGTAACTCAGAATATGACTGTTTCGGTATAGCATCTTTAAAAGGGTACTTAAGTTAAAATGAGATAATTAAGGTGCATCTCAATCCAGTGTGACTGATGTCCATATAAGAAGAGGCAATTAGGACACAGACATACACAGAGGGAAGATCACAGGAAGACACAGGAAGAAGATGGCCATCTACCAGCAAAGGAAAGAACTCATGTGAAACCAACCTTTCAGATGTTTTGCTCTTGGATTTCTAGTCTACAAGTCTGAGAAAATGAATTTCTGTTGTCGAAGACAGGGCCTGAGATACGTTGTTATGGAAGCTCTATCAAACCAATACAAGAGGTAAAAGGAGAACGATCCCCAATATGCCAGTACGCTCTTTGTAGATCCAGCTTTTAAGTTCTTTTTCTGCCATGCTGGTGACAATCCACTTATCCTCACACGGAGGAATGATACAAACAGTTCAAACCGAGGAGTCAAGGCTGCTAAAGAATCTGTGTGTGTCCTGAAATCCTGACATTTTGTACTATTTTTGCCCTTCATATTTCAGAAGGAGGGTTTTAAAAAAACAAGCTTAACATTCCCTGGGGCAAAAGGGGTGGGGAGAAGAAAGAATTTAAATTACCTGCTAATGAGTAAAACTCCTTGGTGTATAAAGCCTAACTTTAAGTTACTAATTCAAAGATTTTCCGGTTAATGTATGATTTCAGAATATACTCCAATTTAGTGTTTAAGGCATTAGGAAAACTCAGAAGCACAGCTCGAATGCATTCTAATTATAAAATTAAAAGATTGGATATTGAACTACTTAATATGCCATTTACATACTTTCAAACAATAATGAGTGTTTCAAAATAAGCAGCAGTCTTATAAATTCAAATGGATGGTAGTTGGGTTATGGTAAATCTGGGTAAAATGTGATGTCCTTATCTGAAAAGAAATACATAGAAAGACAGCATACCAAATATTTGTCTACAAATGTCAACAATACAGTAAATCTCAGCAATCTATTGAGGGATTATAGAGCAGATAGGAAATGAGTCAGTAGTAAACCAAATCGTTTATATTGGAAACTTTTTTAATGGATAAAACATTTTCCTGTAGGCAAACATGAACTTTTTGGGGCTATTGCTGTACAGTGTGGTGAAGGTCCTCCAATTTTGCCACAGGATTAAGCTGAGAACCTTAAAGACTTTGCAAGGATGTGACAGGACTTGGTCATTTACCAGAACAAGATATAGGGGTTGAAATTGCTCTATGACTTGTTCTTATCGAGGAATCTTTATATTACTAATCATTAAGCAAGAAAAATATATGCATCTTTTTATCTGAAAAATCTAAATTGGTAAAATGTTTTCTGATCTTTTTCCTCTCAATTATGTCCCTGAATCCAAGCAGAGTAGGCACATAAGTGAAGGAAGAAAACAAATAGGACAGTTAGCAAAGATATGAGAAATTGAGGACCCCCTTTATAAACTTTAAGGATTAATCAACTGTTTGTAAAAGTAATTTTCAAAGTTTATTCTTTTGGTTAAAGACCTCATAATTTTATATTTTGCTGAATAAATTTAGAATTCATTATGATACATCCCAAAAGAGTACCTTCAAATAGTTCGGCTGGCAGTTAATTTTGGCATTATGACATACTATAAATTCCTTTTTTATTTCTTTCAAAACATGTTCTAGCATTTATGACCGGCTTTACAATAGATTTATTGTACCCAGTTAATATTATTGTTTTATTTCAAATATATACAATTTTCTTTTTACTTATCTTTCTCTTTTACAACCTCTATTTCAAGATAAAATATTATGTTTTAAAAAATTGATAAATAGGACTAACAGTTTAGTGCCCCCTGCTTTCAAGAATCTCCCTGAAATGGTGTATGTCAGTATGGCAATTACTCACCTTCTCACCCCCATTCCTGGGCCAAGGTATTTTAACACCTTCTCAGGACTCGATTCACACCCAGCTGGGAAAATAAAAGGTCTTTTTTAAGACGAAAAAATGTGACAAAAATTCTGTCAGCCTTAACAAAATAAAAGCAACATTAACAACATCAGTAGCAGTTGACATGAACAATATAAATATTTGACTTGTGTTTGTATATTGATTCAAGTCTGGCCAGACAGTTTTTCTTCATTCTTACCTCACTCTTCAAGCCCCTGGTGACAGACCTGAAGGAGCTGAAGCTGTTTCTTCTTCTGCTTCTTTGAAGGAAAATCAGTTAAACCTTATTGATGGAGAACTTGAGTCAGGGTTGAGAGGAAGAAATGGGCCCCTAAGGGGAGAGAAGAAGTTTAAAAAAAAATCTGAGAAGACTATTGTGAATTAAAGGAAAAAGGAAGGCAAGCAGAAGAAGGAACTCCTTGACTCCTGACGTCACAGGTGGATAACTCAGCGTAGACTGATGGGGATTCATAGGTGCCCTGAGGGAAAACCTTAAAAACAAACAAGCAAATAAAATTTTTTTCTACACCGTCCTTTGGATTCCATGTCTATATATGATCATATAAAGTTATGTTTTTCACTTATGGAAATAAACTGTACCTTGCTACAGCAGTTAAGCCGTGAGGGATTATACATAGAAGTACAAAAATAAAAGGAACTTGATATCAGAGGTGGAAAATAAAAACAAAAACAATAGCCCTAAGAAATAAGAACAGAGAATGATTTCTGGAAGTGTAAAGCGTATTGGAACAAGTTGGTGATAACACCAAAGGGCTAAGGAACCCACAATCACACACAGAGAGAACAACATCGTAAGAAAGTGTTTTTCCATCCAAATTCACAAATAATTCTAAATCAAAAGCAGAAGCAGTGAAGGCAGGAAGCAAAAGACTTTCATTTCTGTCCCAGATTATTGCACAGACAAGAGGCCATCCACCCCTCTGTCTTCCAGCTATTAGAGCAGCCTGGACCTGGGACTAGGACATCAAAGCAGTGACTCCAGGACCAGCTTGGGGCAGTCAATCACCACATTTAGAAGACAGTCATCAGGTGCTAAGTTCCTATAACTAGACTTGCATTTACCAAAAACACATTCTTGTTGGACTGAGGACTGATACTTTAGTCATTAATTTTGCTTAAAATTAATTTTTGAATATAAAACTAACTTTAAAATATAATAATTCTCACTAAACATTTAAAGAAAATCATTTGAGATTTTCATTTACAGAAGCATTTAAGAGTGGTATAAGAAATACTCCATAATAGTATTATAGAGGACAAAATGAACAGTTAAGGGAAATATAGTCAGTATCAAAAGAAATATTGGAAAGTTAACAGATACATTTCATTTTTTATAAAGCATAGTTTGCTAGAAAAAGTGGATGCTTGGCAAAAGATGATTGCCAAAACAAAATTAAACCAAACATTAGTTGAAAATCATAATCAAAATAGCTCAGGATAAAATTAGAGAATTCAAAAGTGTGAGGAGTGGGATTATCTCATAACGCATCTGAAGTAACAAAAAATTATTCACTGTGTGAAGAAGGGCAACAGACATTGGTGACAGATGCAAAGTTTTACCTGCTTAAAATAGATGAAGGCAGAAAGCAAGAGGAAGGGAATTAACACATAACATGGAAAGAAGCCTCATAGAATTAATCCTGCCTACAGCAATCTCTCTACTTATGGGTCATGCAAATAGTGCATGACTGATTTATTAACTAGTAAGTGTCGGCCATCATTCTAGACAATATATGGACATTTTCATATTTAATTTTCACAGCACATTGCAAGCAAGCTTAGATCACCATTTTAAAGACGAAGATTCAGAGGTTTAGAAATGTTAATCATCGTCTTCAAGTCATTCAAGTAAAAGATTGAGTTACCATCCCCCTCGGGAGACCTGAAATATTCAGGGATTTGGGTCTTTTAACCTGGATCAGGTTTGAATTTTACAGTGCTGGATGCAAATTATTACTAGATGTCTAAATAAACATGGCATATTGTATTGAAGTAAAATGCTTTGGTATGTGTAGTAATACATTTTCAAGATAGAGAATTCAAGTCTCTAAAACACAAATCTAACAACACACTAACATCCTTTTTCAGAACGAACTTCTCCCCTCTGTCGGTTTAACAGTACCCTCATATACACTACAGCTGTATTTGCCAAAACTGAAAATGATAATGAGTCATACAAATAAGACAGCATCTATTGTCTTGCTAATGACTGTATAACTTCTATTACTGTCAGTAATAATTTTGAAGTCATACATTGTCTATGAAAAATCTTTGTTTTACAAGTTTTTATTCAGCACTTGACATGATTTTGGGTTTGACAATGGCAATCTTACTATTATTTACTTTTTTTGACAGTTACATCTTTTTGTTGGTTTTGTGGCAAGAAATTAGAATGGCACAATAAATATATTTTATGTATTAGAATGGTTTTAATGGCATCATTTTTCTTCTAACATTATGCTATCTTCTCATTGCCTTTCTTTTATTATCCCTCTTCTATGAAACCACAAAAGGTTAACATTGGGGTCTTATGATTGGTTTTGTTGTATTTTGCTTTAGATGGAAAGGAGAAAATTAATAGTTAGATTTATAAAGATTCAACATATTCCAACTATAATTAATATATATATATATTTTCATAAATATTCAATCATTTTAACTCATTTACAAAATAGTAAAAGCCCAAGCTGGAAAACTGCAGTTTTTCTATTGTTTCCTTGTCTATCAAAATTGATTTTAATATAAATTGCATTTCTAAGAAAAGCATTTAGAAATCAGAGAACAAAACATTTACCCAAAAACCTGGAGAAGCTCTGGAATTTTCTCAAAAGTTATAGGTTAAATCACAGTGCCTGTAGTATGTGAGTAGTGTACCTCTTTGTTCTAAGAGTCAATGACATTACATCATTTCCCACTTAAAAAGTTAGAGAATACACATTTATTCAGAGAGTATTGGAGACTTTGAAGAGAGATACAAATAAAATTAGCATTTTTAGAATATCTATACATGAATGATACAGTGTCGGACATTTTATATTTTTAAATCCCATAATACTAAATCTTGAAAGGCAGGAATGTAGAATTCTTATTTTGCATATGACAAATGTAAGATGCAGTGAGAAACCAAGAGAACCACCTGGGGAGTCGCCACAGCTCAAGAACTCCAAAACTCATGTCCATCACAACTCTTTCAAAAGCAACTGAGTTTTTTGTTTTCTTTTGTTTTTTCTTTCTTGTCATAAATAAAGACTGCCAGAAAATTTCTTCTGGGAAAGAAGGGAAAAAATAAACTATTTTGATGTGGATAGTACAACATGCCTGTTTTTTGTAGACTGGGTGAAACTCTCCTGTATAATCAGAACCTGTCAATCAGCCCTACTTGAGCATAAGCTTAGCAGCCATAAATGCAAGAGTAGGATAAAGAAAGTAAGTGAGAGAACTGTTATTGACAGTCTTAACAAGCTCTGATCAATTAATTTAGGTAGAAAATCCAATTAGACCTGGCCAACCAGAGCTCTGTTGACATCAGAATAAAGTCCATTTGTGAGGAGAGTTCCTCGTTCCCCTTTGGCCAACTGAATTGATCAAGCATTTAAACCCCCTTTGTTTTATATCCCATAAAAAGGTATTACCATTACTTTTCTACATATATTAAAAGCCAAACCCATGAAAAAGCATGACAAAAACCTTTTTGGTAAAAATAATCATGTAATTGTCTTTCCATACACATATAAATAATAATAAAGTATGTTATTTTTTCTTAATCAAATGTTTCAAAAAATCAAGTCTAATTCTATGAAAAAGGCCTAAAAATAGTGAAAGAGCATCTTTTTACATGGTCTTCATTTCCTATTTTGTCACCAGAGCTCCATAAAACTTCATAAATTATTTTAAAATTATTTAGCACAGTGGTTAAAAAATAGTTGTCTTCACTAACTTTAAATTGAATTCTAATAAGTTGCCTTTTTTTGTTTGTTTTATGATTCTGGATATATAGTTTTTACGCATGTTTCTTATAAACATTATTTCATAAATTCCAAAGTTAATGTATACCAAATGAACTCATGAATCTAACTCTTTTAATTTGATTCTACTATTCTTTGATTCATTAGCATGACTGGTGGCTGAGATTGTTATTGCTCCCAAAGCATAAAGAATGTTAGCTCCATGTTCCATACAGGCTCAGAGCAGTTCATCTTAAGCTTTTATATTCCAAACTCAAATGTAGTAATATTTATGTAGTAGATTTATAGTGGATTGGTCAAAAACAAACCTGATATTAATCAAGTCTTAATGTTTCCCCCTAAAGCATTAAGATTGGGTATTTATTAGCAGAAGGTACTGAAAATACCAGAATGTCATAAGACATCCATAGGTTTGGGCAGCTGATATAAAAGACAGAAAGAATATATCCGTTTCCTGTCCTCAAGTTATTTCACGTTCTAGTATTCCACATGTGACACTAGAGTATTTTAGTTTGCCAGGTGTATATTTTCTTTGAATGGTTAAAAGGGCAACAGAGAAGAGTTAATTGCTTCCTTGTCTGGGCACCAACTGTATTTTGTAGCGTACAATGACTTTCTTCTAGATCTGTTTTTCTTACTCAATTTAAATTTGATCATTCATTTGTTCAACAGTAACCAACGCAGTGCTTGAAACAAGATACATATTTACCATTATTTCTTCAATAAATTAAATAAGTGCTATGTCCATGAAATACATGCTCTGTATAGATGCATATTTATTCATTTTATCCTTAAATAGGATAAAGTACATTGAGAATAAAGGACATGGCCTTTTAATATTTTCATCATAGCAGGCACACGGTCTGGCCCTCAGTAAACTCTCAAATATTTTTTGGAGGAACAAAAAACTTACCACTAAATTACTACATATAATATTTGATATGGTTTGAATATTTGTCCCCTCCAAAACTCATGTGAAAATCTAATTGCCATTGTAACAGCACTAAGAGGTGGGACTTTAAGAGGGAATTGGGGGATGAGGGCTCTGTCCTCCTGAATGGGTTAATGCCAGTATTGCGGGAGTCAGGTCATTACAAAAAGGTGAGTCCAGCCTCTGCCTCTCTCTTTCTCTCTCTGTGTCTTTTCACCGTGTCATGCTTCCACCATGTAATGATGCAGCAAGAAATTCCTTTCCAGATGCCAGCACCAGAGTTTATAATTTACCCAATCTGTGGTAGTTTGTTATAGCAACACAAGATGAACTAAAATAATATTCATTGTCTATAAATGATCAAAATGATTTCACAAAATTACACTGAAAATATTATTTAACCCGAATAATGTCATATCGTTCTATTATCTACCTTTTATTTTCAACATTTTCTTCTCTAGGATCTCATTTTAAAAAGAGGTTTTAAGCAGAGTAAAATACTATTCTCATGGTTGCCTTAAAATATTTTCAAACCTAAGAAAATTCTAACTTTTGAATCTGTTGAAGAGTCCACAACTGGAGTAGTCTGAAAGACCTCTGGGCTTTCCCAAGTGGAGCCTCCTCCTGCCGAGTCTCTGCTCTCTCCCTCCCATCCCGCATACAGGCTGGCTCCTGTGTGGTCACTGCAGACCCAGCATCTTCATTAGTGATGAAGAACCCCGTTATGACCTAGATTTATCATGTATACTAGATCATTCCATGGAGGATTTGGAAAAGGTGTTTATTCCTCATGGACTAATTAAGGACAGGACCAAACAGCTTGCTTGAAAAGTGGTGTAGGAGGTAACACTGCAGCATTCTGTCTGCTCAAGGGGAATTGAAAATTCTTTGCTGACCTGCTTCATTACATCAAATTACTGAACAGAAACAGTGGTAAATCCATTCCTAAGACTGGAGATTTTATCAGGCTGATGAGCTACTGTAATAACCAGTTAATGGGGGCTGTAAAAGTAATCAGCAGAGATGGTCTCTCAACATTAACTGGAAAGAATGTTTTGATTGTTGACGATATAATAAAATAATGCAAACCTTCCTCTTCTTAAATAAAATAATACAAAGATTCTCAAGGTTGCAAGCTTATTGGTGAAAAGTTCCCCAGGAAATGTTGGGTATAGGGCAGGCGAATAATGTTTGTGACATTAATGAAACTGGAAAAGCAAAATGCAAAGCTTAAGATGGGAGTTTTAAGTTGAGCTTGGAAACATCTGAAGTCCCATTGACATCTCCAGTAAAATTATCAAATGTTTTTTTCTGTGTTCTTCTGCTTAGTAGAGCTTTTTACATGTACCAGCTAAGAATTTTATCATTTCTGTTTTTAATAAATGTCAGTTACTACATTCTTGAGCTCCTTACTCTCACTGTAAGCTTATAGTCTATCAGTTTCCTTTGGTGGTTAACTTATGAATTAAAAAATTCTCTTAAACTACACCACTATTGAGTGAAAATATAAAATGGTATCTTTAAGAAACATTTAAGAGTAGTAATTTTTTTGTAATTTGTATTTTAGCTTTTATATATTTCGGAAAGAACAGAAGTGATTGAATATTCTTAATTGTACCACTGTGTGTTTAGAGAAGTAAGAAGCAGTTTTCATATCCATGGCAGCATCTAAGAGGTTTTGTTTGTTGAATAAACCTATGACCTGGAATTATTGTAGTAGTGTTGCAATAGCGTTGACTGTATTTTGCCAATTGTTCAGATTATTTTTGGTGAATCTTTGTCAACAGTTCTTTTTAAAAGCAAATTAGTAAATTCCAAAAACAATTTTTTTTTAAAACTTCCACAAAGAACTGGAAGTTGTTTGGGAACGGGGTTTGGACTACAATAAAATATAAAGTAGTAGAGCTGTGCATATGAGCATGTGAGACCTCTTCAGAAGAAGACACTTCAGAAACCTGACAACCTTTTTGACCAAAACAATTGTGTAAAAGCTTTTTCTTTGTTGTGACAATGGGAACTTTCACCATGTGTTATTGAGACTCTCTCAGGGACTAACAGAACAAAACATGAGACACAGCATCACTGTCTTCATGACGGAAGCAGCCTTGACCCCTCCATGAGAAAAGTGTATTTAATTCATAACAATGGACCAAAAGTAACAATAAGACCATGGACTCTAGATTGTTGGTTACTCAAAAATAGAAGGGAGTGAGGGGAAATCTTGTTCCCAGTGAAACTTCAGGAGTCAAGAGTTCTTTCCAAACTAGTGTGAATAGCTCATTTCAAATGGTGGATTATCCTCCTATGAACTGTGAGTAATAACCTCTGAGTGGCTTTCAGATTACCAGCAGATTAGTCACTGGATCTTTAGCTTAAATCCAAACACAACTGAAGCTAAATTGAAACAAAAAAATCAGAATATAAAAAAGCAGAGGGACAGAAATGGACTGCTAAGAGAGTGGGAAAAAAATGAAGAAAAACAATAAACACCAAATATTTCATTAAGTGTTTCTCCCAATATTCTTTCAAAACAATTGTGTTGGTAATGAGTATAGTTAATGGCAAGGACAATGGTTTTTGCTTTTTTTTTTTTTTTTAACATTACTGATGGTGATATTATATCAGACATATTGCACAGCCTTTGTATAAACTTAGCAAGTATTAAAATTTTTTCAAAAGTCCTAAAATAAATTATTTTACATACTTGGTCTCATAAAAAATCTTACAGCAATTTGATATGAATTATAAATTGAAAGGAAGAATTTTGGCTAAGAAAACATTTGGTAAAGCTCTTGGTTGGTTTTGTTTTGTTTTGTTTTGTTTACCTGATATGTACACTCCAGACACAAAAATTTTGTCTGCATTATAACCCTAGATTAGCCAGCCAGCTATACCAAAGAGAGCTGAAAGAATCCTTGTATTTGGACTCTGTTGAGACAATCCACATATAACTTTCGACTCCTTCAAACCTAACTATGAATAGCCTACTATTTATTGACTGGAAGCCTTACTAATGACAAAAACAGTCACTTAATACATATTTTGTATGGTTTATCTACTGTATACCGTCTTCTTAAAATAACATAGGCAAGAAAAAAGAAAATAAGAAAATCATAAGGAAGAGAAAATACATTTACTCTTCATTAAGTGGAAGTGGATCATCGTAAAGTTCTTCATCCTCATTCTCTTCACATTGAGTAGGTTGCAGAGGAGGAGGAAGAGCAGGGGTTGGTCTTGCTGTCTCTGGGGTGGCAGAGGTAGAAGAAAATCCACATATAAGTGGACCCATGCAGTTCAAACATGTGTTGTTCAAGCATCAACTGTAATGTGTGTTTGTGTGTTTGTCTGTACATACAGGTCCTAAAATATGAATACTGTGTTCCCCCAAAATTCATATATTGAAACTTAACCCCCAATGTGATAATATTAGGAGGTAGGGCCTTTGGTAGGTGCTTAGTCCATGAGGGTAGAGCCCTCAAGAATGGTGTTACTGCCCCAATAAAAGAGACCCCAGATAACTCTCTTGCCTCTTCCTCTACAGGAAAACACAGCAAGAAGTTTTCATCTTTGAACCAGAAATTGGGCACTCATCAGACAGCAAATCTGCTGGTGCCTTGATCTTGGACATTCCAATTTCTAGAACTGTGAGAAATATATTTCTGTTGTTTATTAGCTACCTAGTTTATAGTATTTTTAATAGCAGCCTGAAGGGACTAAGACAACTAGTAGATTAGCCTAACAACATACAGACTTATGAATCCACATAGATTTTATTTCACATCTTCAGTAACTAACAGTAATGTAACTTTCAAAGGTTATGTCATGGAAAGATGTTTATATAAATGAAAGAGTCTGACTTTCACTTAGGAGAGACATGTTTAAACATACTTTCATCCATTTATAAAGCTGACTTGTCATACTTAGAGTGAAACTGTGAATCCAAATATCTGAATTCAGTGAAGTCACATTAATAAAATTCATATGTTTATACAAAGCGAGGCAATAAAATCAACTGGAAGATCAAAAACTTTTGGGTCACCTGCAGCAGCTTGAGCAGTCTGCCCTCTTGCCCAGCTAGGGGAATACGGAGGTACCTCCTGTCAGTGTGCTCACAACCCAGCTGGACAGCTTGTGACATGAGCCGGTAACTAAATGAAGTGGCCTTTCTCTAGAGGAGGGCCGGGCAGCTGGCAGGGTCACTGTGCCTTTGACATTAAACTCCCGAAGACCTCTTCTCTCTCAAATTCTATTCACAGACCTTTGAATGAACTATTACATTAACACTGACTCTGGTGTATTTCATAACAGACAGGAATAGATAATAATAAACAATAAACTAAATAAACTGTCCATTTGTCAACAAATCAGAATATTTACACAGTAGGATCAATTTAAATTCTCAGATAGAAAAGAGGAATGCAATCTGCCCTGGTCTATTTAAGATTCCTTTATTTTTTTTTTTTAATTTAGGAGGAATATTTTAAAAACACTATGGTAGGGAGGTTTCAATTTGTTTATTACTCAGGGAGAAAATAATCACTTATTATACTTACTTCAGCAATTGGTTAACTTTTCTGTGATTCTGAGATCAAGTTAATAATTATTTTTTTAAACAAAAATATTCAATTTTTTAATGTTCCAAAATTTATGTTTTAAATACAGTAACCTCTAATAGCATTACTACAGAGAAAAGCACCCTCTAAATCACTCATAAAAGAACATTATTTTTGCCTTATGCGTGTAAGCTTGCAACTTTGTGTCTGAGTCCATTCTTTGCTGCCTGTGTTTTGTGCCTTGGCGTAAAAATGTGAGGCAGATGTTAAACTCCTTTCATTTCAGGGGAACAATATAATTTTCAGATAGGGCCTTAGTTAAAACCAATCTACCCATGAGCATAAAATGATTATCACCTATGTAGCATTGTGAATATAATTTCTGGTTGCCACAGTTTTGTGGTTTACAATTTCCATGGGACAGTCGTGCCCAAAGTTGGGGATTTTTGAATCATTTAGAAAAATGAGGAGCCAAGGAGTCACATAAAGTTGCTCTTTTTCCAGGTTAGTATATTGTTTTAAAAAAGAATGATTTATTTATCATGATATGACATAACAGAAATATCAAAAAAGAGAAATAACAAATTCAGCATAATGACAATTTCTCAAATCATAAAGACTTAGTTTTTTAACAAATACTGTACCATTCTCATTTCTCTAGCTTTAATGGGCACTTCATGGATTGGGACCTTTCTTAAATCAGTCAGGAATTTGGGGACCATAGTGTTGGCTCCTTGTATAGCCATTTTATGAATAGTGAATATTTTGTACATTACAGACCTAAAAAATATGCATGCATTACCTGGCATCATTTATTGAATATAATTATTGTGTAGAAGTAGTTTTAATATTCTATGTCATAACTGTAACTTTTAGAAATTTAAGAAATGATTGTTTAATAGTTTTCATCTTTTCTGTTACTTAACTCCATCCTCTCATTTTGGGGAGTGTGACTTTTCATGATACTATGTTTAATACAATTAATAAAAATTTAACAGATTACTCAGACTAACTTCTCTTAGTGATTCATTAGCTAAATAAATACAGGGGAAATAAATGGAATTTTGCAATTTATAGAAAGTTCTAGAACTAAAACTCTTTGTGAGATGAAACTGCTTCATTGGGAAGACACATTGAAAAGATACGTCCAAACTTTTTACTCACCCCGTGGTCAACCACTTCTATTATTTTCTTATGGATACTTTGTTTCCTTTTTACAAATATAAGTAACATTTATGTTACATAGTCTTTATGTTGATATTTCTTACACAAAACCAGCAATTAGAGACTTTATTGCCTTGTTTTTTTTCACTTGAAAATATCTTGATCTTTTCATATCAATACAAAGACATTAATTTCATTCTCTTTTTTATATTTACTGAAGTATAACAAGCCTAAAGGAGTATTGTTGTACCTATTTCACACAAAAGAAGTCACCAGTTTGGTTTTGTCATTTGACAATATATATTGCACACCTTAATAGAACAATACATTATTCAGGTTAATGTTCACAGATTATTGTATTTATTTATCAATTTAGGAGGGATGTTTTAAAAACACTATGGTAGGGAGGTTTCAATTTGCTTATTGCTCAGGGGGAAAATAATCACTTATTATACTTACTCAATATTTCCTATAAACTCCTATTAATTGTATGCTGGAACTAGCAATTTAGGAGCTATGTAGATATTGTCAGTAATGAGTAGGTATTATATTTTGTAAAAAATGGAAAGTAGCTAGACAAACTAATAAGGTCAAATGTTAAAATCCTAAGTGTCATCTTATTTAGATGAATGATTTCACATTTACTCAGAACATACACCCTACTTACAAAGCCTTTCCACATGTACACTAATATTTCACATTAATGGCCCAGAAAACACATATAGTAGACACATAGCTGAAAGGATAATAGCTTTGTGATTAGGAGTTTAGGATGTATCTGATAGAGCTTAGTTGTATTCCAAAAAAGCCACATGTGAGCCATGTGAATTTAGGAAGAAAGTGTATACCTTCTAAGCTCCCATTGCCTGACTTGTGAAATGGAGAAACTGCCTCATAAAACTATTGCTATTCTTAAATGAGACATATATGTTTAGGGAAAAACTTGGAAAATAGTGTTCTTATAACCTAATGTGATGGTTACAATGATGAAAATGATGATGAAAAGCACTAGCAGCCCCAAAGAGAGCAACAAAAATATTAATAAAAATAGAGTTAAAACTGTGAATAAATTACATATGAGTTTTAATTTTCTCTTTGATGTAAGCATTTTAAAAATAATAATTGAACTTAATTCTTAAACTTATGTTCAATTCAGGTAAAAAGGGACTTTCTATCATATAGTTTTAATATGAGATACATTTGACTGATGATTTTGATGATATGTATCTATATATTTGTATTTACTTTGCAAAAGATAAACATTAGTAATAATAATGCTAATGATGCTAACCTATAGGGAAAATAAATTTTTGAAAAGATACAATATTATTTAAAATAAATAAGAATTATAATTCTAAATGTAATTACTCATAAAATCATGCATATATATTTATGTGTGTGTATATATATGTATAAATGTATAGAAGTTTAGTCCTGAGACTGAAGAAAATATGTAACAAAAGGATCTGAATTTACCAATGTGAGTTTTGCTAGACTTCTTAGGAGATTAAAACATTTGTTTTAGATCTCATTCACACTATTTACTTTGCTATAGTTTTAGTGTGCTATACTATTTATGCCATAACTGCTTGTGAACCTTAATGCAGTTTTTTAAATGTGCACCAAGGAAATATGACAAAGTGCTTAGAAGCATATTGTAATTTTTATTCAAAATTTTTACCCATAGGTGTTGGTATCAATCACACATATCCAGGAAAACATTTGCTCACTTTTTTTATTTTATACTTTGACAAACAAATTCATCATCAAAATAATATTGCTGTTCCCCTTACTCTATCCGTATTTCATTTGATCATTCTCATAATTCAGTCTCTGAATCTCACTTCAGACTCTCTTTCTAAATAATCCCTAGGTATGACTATATCATCCATTATAATTGCAACAAATATTAAATTTATCTTCATTCTAACTCATGATCTTGCCTTAATAAAATTCCATTGTTTGAATACATTTTCATAAGACTTGCTTGATAAGATTTGGATTGTCATTACAGTCATTTTTTAAAATAAGAAGGTGTTGAAGCCCAGTAGAACTAGATTAGAATTCCTCTTGCCTTTACTAGTTGAGTGACCCCAGGCAAGCTATTTCAGCTTATTTGGTTTTGGAATCCTCATCTATAAAATGAGGCATTTTGTTTCACATCACTGTTGTAAAGATTAAATAAGATGGCGCATATTAAGCTCCCCACATAGCTCATGAACACAGAAGACTCTTTGGCACATAGTAATTTTTACAATTATTCATATAATTATTTTCTGAAGTGGTGTTTCCCAATATTAATGTAGTACTAATTTTTTCATTAGGGTAGGGGGCACCTTTCAGAAATTACCTAAGTAGAAGAGAGAAAGGATGAGTGTAAAGGAACTAACAGTTAGGAACCCTGCAAATTTATATTGTGAGTATTTTATTAGGAATCAGGCAACAAATAGCACTGAAAGTTCAACTATATACTCTCTATAAAAGTTATTGTACAATCCTTTTAAGGTGAGTTTACTTTTTGTTAACTTTGATAGGCATTTGTTGAATTCTACTTTTATTGTAGATGTTACTGACAGAATTGTGAGAATGAAACATCTTATTCATAGTACTTTCCTCTAGAATGTATTCAGGGATTAGTATTGGGTCTGTTCTGAAAAATATTTTAATCAAAAGAATTTTTTAAATTTCTACACTGGTTTCAGATCCCAGTGGAGATAGCAGTAGCTCACTATTCTCCGTTTCTCCCCTGATTACAATTAAAAACTCTGCACTAAATACATGAAGAAACCACCTAAGGACTCTGAAAAGTAAGTAACAGCAGACAGATTAGGATGGAAAGTCAAAGCTTGAAAACTACAAGAACCACAATGAGTTTTCTGCTCTGTTCCTCCTTATATATTCCAGCTTTGATTTGAACATAGTAAAATCCAAGAAATGATTGCAAGCTCAGACCTTAAAATTTCTGGGAGGAAAAAAAAACTCTCTTTCTGTCCCAAAGTTTGGAGGAAAAGGCCTCTATAAGATACGAGTGTTGGTCAAGGAGAAAGTTCTTGTTTTCCTCATTCTCTTTCCCAGCAAGGTACAAGAACCCCTGTGTCAAGGTTCTGCAGCTATAGTGGCAGGGACAATGGCAATGCAGCTGTGTGGACACCTAAATCCCCTCTAATTGGCAAAAGAAATCAGGAAAAAGGACTTCTGTGGTCCAGTGAGTAGTGCAGAAAATTCCTAGTTTTTTTTTTTTTTTTCCTACGTTTCTTTGGCTGCTTTCCCCTGACCAGTTAAGTGAATGTACATACAGTGTAAGGAGTTAAATCCCTGAAATAAATTAATTGTTCTGACCAAAGACACAAGAAAAAGAAGCCCCTGGGTTCTGGAGAGTGTGGGGAGGAGATGGAAAGAACTGGAAATGGTTGTACCCTAAATCTGCACATGATCTGACCCAAGTCTCAGGCTGAACCCTGAGCTGAACGTGAATTAAACAGGTCACTATTAACACAGCAAAACCTTTGTGAACTGAACTATGGTACAGGCCACCACTCAAGTCTGCCCCAAAACAAGAACAGCAATATACTAAACTATAAAACAAACCTTTTAAAGGAATTTAAAACATATAAAGTATGCCCTCTGAAATAGACTAAAAATCAATTCACACAAAGCTGGAAAACTCCAAATATTTGGAAATTAAACATTGTACCACTAAATAATTTATGGTTGAAAAAGCAAACCTCAAGGAATGTTGGAAAATGATTGTGAATTAAAAAACTATGAATATATTTAAAAAACTGTGGGATACAGAGTAAAAGGGTGCTAGGACAAATAATGTATATCAGTAAATTCCTATATTAGAAATAAAATTCTCAAATAAATAATTGAAGATTTCACCATAAGAAACTAGTAAAAGAAGAATACACTTAATCTAAATCAAGCAGAAAAAAATTAATGAAGATAAGAGCAAAACTTGAAAATTGAAAACAAAACAAAAAATAGAGAAAATCAATGAAACCCAAAATTTCTTAAATAGTAAAATATGTGGCCTTTGGCATCATAAAATGATGAATCAAATGATAAAATATGGATCATTCAAGTGAACAAAGTGATTGCAAGGGAGGCAGGGAATAAAATTGGTGGTGGAGTTACTTTCTAAGGTAGGGTATTGAGGAAGAGCTCTCACAGATGGTCATCTTTAAGCTGACATTTCCAGAAATTTCCCCACACAGAGAGTTCATGATATTGGATGCTACTACTTTTTTTTTAGGTGTTGCGATTAGAGTAGTAATACAAAGAGTCAAAATGATTGCCCTTATGGACCTCAACAAACTTGTGGAGGAGAATAAACAAACAAATAATAAATATATAAATTGTCCAATGGTTGTGAGTGCTATGGAGAAAGGGTAGTGGGTTAAAAGAGCCAGGGACTGTAACGGATGGGTGAAGATCTGTATTTTATGGTAAGTGATAAGGGAAGACCTTTTTGACTAGGTAAACTTTGAGCAGAGATCAGAAAGAAGAGAGGAGTTATATAATCTGGCTGAAAAGGATTCAAAGTCAGGGGAGCAGCACGTGTAAACGTCCTTGGTCAGAGCGCAGGTGGTGTCTGTAAGGAGCAGTAAGACCTTGAGTGTGGCTGGAGGATAGTGAACCAGAGAGAGAGAGGAAGAAAACAGCCGGATCACACAGGGCCAGCCAAGTGGACCGTGCTAAGACTCTGGCTTTTACTCTACCTGCGGAGGATTTCCGACAGAGAAGTGATACAACCTGAGCTACATTTTAAAAGTCTCTTTCTGGCTGCTGTGTGAGAATAGACTGCAGACTCCGAGAGAAGAAATCCATACTGGAGTGAGTTCAATGGGAAATGGAAGGAGCGTCAGTGGAGACAGATGGTTTAAGCAGCTTTTTAAAATAATTTTGCTTAAGGGAACAGGAGGAATGAGGCAGTAGCTAGAGTGGCAAGTGGCATGACAGGAGTGTTTTTATTATTATTTTCCACAGGAAAATATGTTAGCATATGTGTATGTTTAGAAAAATAGTCCACAGAACTAGAAATACTAATGATGCAGAATATAGAAGGAAGGATTACTCTAGTTTAGCATGCCGAGTTGTCAAGAATGTAGGATTGGCTGGAAATACAGGCCAGGGGAGTACAAGCTTGATTACAGGAGGGAAGACAAATGTAGGGACAGATGTAGGTGGCTTGTTTTGATATGGTATGGGGAACTTGTAAAAAAATTTTTTTTTTCCTGATTGCTTCTGTGTTTGTTTCTTTCTGTTTTTCCTGTGGAGTGGGAAATAAATTCATTGGCTGAAATTAGACACTGTCGAGAAGATTTTGGAGAATTAAGGTAAAAGGAAATAATTTCAAATGATTTTTTTAAAAGGAAAGTCTGGTGGAGAAATGCACTATATGTGTGTTTGTAAGTTTACAACTTCAAACTTACCATTTGATTTGATTTGAAAACCTGGAAAAAATGGGAGTAAAATTAGGGTAGAAACAAAACTATTGGGATATCTATTTACCTATACACACACACACACACACACACACACATAGGCACACATAGAAAGAAAGAGAGGTTTGTTTTAAATAATTATCTCATGCAATAATATTATGGGGGCTGGCAAGTTTGAAATTTGCAGGGCAAGCTAGTGGCTGGAGACCCAGGGAAGAGTTGACGTAGTCTCAATCTGAAGGCAGAATTCCTTTTGCCTTGGGTGACTCCAGTCTTTTCTGTTAAGGCCTTCAACTTATTGGATGAAGTCTACCCACACTATGGAAGGTAATCTGCTTTACTCAAAGTGTACTGGTTAAAAATGTTAATAATATCTCAGAAATACCTTATAGCAGCATCTAGCTTTGCATTTGAACAAAAACTGGGTTCTATGCCTTAACCAAGTTGACATATTAAATTATCCATCATATGGTGTAATCAGCAAAGAAGCTAGAATCTAGGTCTTCTGGTTATTCCTTTGTACTTTTTACTACTACTTAACCTAGAAAGCCATATCAAAGTATTTAGTACTTAGCAAATTTGGGCTTTCCTTCTCATTTCACAGATACACTTCTAGCAAATTTTCATTCTGAGAAAATTTTAATAAAACCATCAGAGATAGTCAATGTATAGTGGAGAGGATATAGAAGTTAAAACAAACAAATAAGCAAATGACAGACACAGATAAGAATTAATAAGGAATTGTGTTACCTTATATCATATAATCCCATCCTAAGTTTAGAAATTTTGGTAATATCAGTTGCATATTAGAGACAAGAAAATGGAGATTGAGACAGGTATGCTGTATACTCTAGAACACACATGACAAGGCTGGGATTCAAATGCATAACTCTGTGCCTTCAGAGGCCAAGCTGTTTACATTTTAAAATTCCTACCTCCTGGTAGAACTTGAAAACAAGATGCGGGTTTGAGTTCAGGCTCTATCACTGGCTAAACATACTCCCCGGAATATCCCTTAAATGATATACATCCCAATTTCCTTCTCTATAAATGCTAAAAATAATATCTGTTGCTCCATCTGGTTGAGGTCCAGATAAAAAAATTTATGGAAAAATTCTTTTAAACTTTAAAAGAGTCTTTATACTTCCTATGATCTGAAAGTTTGTGCCCCCTACAATTTTACATTGAAACTTAATCCCCAATATCATAGTAATAAGACATGGGGCCCATGGGAGGTCATAAAGCCATGAGGGTTCTACCTTCATGAATGGGGTTAGTGCCCTTGTAAAAGAGGCCTGGGGGAGCTTGTTTGTCCTTTCCAGAAACCAAGTGAGCACTAAGAGAGAAGGCACCGTCTTTGAAGCAGAGAGCAAACCCTCACCAGGCACTGGATCTGCTGGTACCTTAATCGTAGATTCCCAGCCTCCAGAACTCTGAGCAAAACATTTCTATTGTTTATAAATTATCCAGTCTAAGGTATTATGCTATAGTAGCTCAAATGGACTAAGTAAGACATTACTATTGTGGGAAAGAATATTAGCATTTCCCCTGCTTACATACTGACCTGAAGAATTATTTTAAAAATGGAGCTACCTCACTATTGCTGAATTTGGAAACCTCCATAATTTTAAAAGAAGAAGATCTCAGGGCTTAGAAATCTGTAATGATCATTGTTCCCTTTATCGTATTTGAAGGAAAAGTAAGAATTAATTCAATTTAAAAGTAAGAAATGTTATTAGTTGATAAGAATTCAAGCTTGTGTTCAATAAATTGCAACATGACATTCAATTACAAAAAAAAATACTAACAAAATACATATTAATTTTAAGATCCATCTTGTCAGCTGAATGCTTTTACTCTGCTGACACACACCTGCCACATACCTGAAGCAGAATTAGACTCATGTGATTAATAGACGCATCTCACAATCCTTTCTATGGGATGAGCCTGCAGGGCTCCAGTCATTTGGGATTTATTTAACCTCAGTTTTGTTACAGCCCAGCAAGAGCTGGCTATCCAGACCAGCTAAAATTCTATAACTTACTCAAAGAGATTTAAAAAAAAGTAACTTTCATTTCCCCAAAATATAATAAATATCTCAAAGACTGTTCTTTATATTTGATTCCAATAATGAAATCTATAAAATGCTAAATTAATAAAGTCATTCAGCAGTAGAAATTACAAGAGTATTCTATTATTTGTGGTTAATGATACTTTCTGTGGCCGAAACGCTTTGTCTATGTGAATAAAATTAATTATTAAATATAGTACTCTTCTTATTCTAATTATCTTCCTTAAGATATAATTTAGTCACTTTGTTATAGTATTACTAGTGCTGTGAAAATGAAAAGTTGATAATATATAATGGAATCACTATATTTTTATTCAGTCCTATACTACAAAAATAGCATTTTATCTTTTCTGTTAAGTATTAAACTGAATATTACATATAATAGTATTTAGTTTATTCACACATATGTGCACACTTTTACACTGAATAGAGAAATTAAGATGTGATTTATATTGGTCAACTGAATAAACTCTTAAATATAAGTAATTTTGGCTTCTTTTACATTGTGAGTTTAAAAAAAATTGAATTTACTCTTGGTCATTTTCTTATCAGTTTTCAAGGAAAATAAACCAAATGAGAATGTAGATGATGCCCTACTCCTATAAAAATTTCTTTCTTGATTTTATTTCTTTTATTGTCCTATCTAGCATGTTTTATACACTTTTTAAGCTATATCTTGCATTCCATCAAACTGTTTTGTTGTTGTTTTGTTGGTAGGGTAGATGAGATGGCAAGTGCTCCTTTTGTTTGCTTAAATTTTTCATTCTATTTTGGAAAAAATGGCAAATAAAGAATCCTATTTGATCTCCACTAACTCCTACGCTATAAGATATATGCAGTTCTTTTAGGGCTGGGTCACATGGAATTTTATGTTACCACTTATATTCATTCACCCTGAGGCTCATCCAGGAAAGTGTATTCAATAAGAGATAATATAATAATAATAAAAGTTAATATTTATTGTTCTCATACTATGTAGTTAATATCTCTTCACAATATTACTACTAATTAGGTTTTATTACTGTACTTATTTTGCAAATAAGGAAATCGTGGTTATATAATTTAATAAAATTCCTCAGTGACACCCCTAGCAAATGGCAGAGGTTGGCTTCAATCCCACTCTTGTTTTAGTAAAGAACCGCACTTCTATTTGCTTCATGTTATCATGCTCTAACAATGCCCCATATGGCTTTCTGTAGAAAAGTCACTTTGGCCTCTTGAAAAATTGCAGTCTTTCTAATGGTAACTCCCTTCTCTGAATCTTTCCTGGTAGAAATAGTTTTCCTTTCCAAGGAGTTCTACTTTTCAAAGCCCACAAAACATTCAGGGACCTCTGGGATATAGAATAATTATGTAGAAGGGAATATAGAGCCTTGTGTACAATTAGTGCACATTTTTATGCCATAAGTCTATATTGCTTATTAGTAATATCATAATGGAATTTTAATTGCCTAATGTCATATCAACTGTCATAGTGTACATTAAACTGCTAACTGACTAAACATAAAATCTTAAGCTTTAAGTTTTTTAATTCTTTGAATTCATATGCTCTCTTTCTTACATTTTGTCCTCCTACTTTTGGGTATTTACCAATTTTAGAAAAGCCAATTACATGCATTTTTCTTTAAACCTAATATTTACCTATAATGAAATTAGAAGATTTATTTGACTCTCATTTTCCATGCTCTCGTGTGGTTTCATATCAGGAGGTGGTTGGTGAGCCATGAT
Organism: Eulemur rufifrons; assembly: GCF_041146395.1. Classification (NCBI taxonomy): domain Eukaryota; kingdom Metazoa; phylum Chordata; class Mammalia; order Primates; family Lemuridae; genus Eulemur; species Eulemur rufifrons. The sequence goes on from NC_090999.1 coordinate 20,029,950, forward strand.
TATTAGGATTTCTCTTTTCCAGATTGGCCTCTCAGGTCTAGTGTTTTATTTGACTGTTTTTTGTTGTTGTGTTTTTTTTTTCTTTCTTCTACAGGCCAGTGACTCAAGCTCTCTTCTTTTATAATGGAAGTATTTTCTCTCTGATGATAAAGATGATTATATCACCTCTCCCAGCTCAAGCAGAGATAAGATTCACATAGAGTTAGTAGAAGAAAGTCAGGTTCTTGTCATGCTGAAGTACTTAATTCTTCCATGCCTTTTCTAACTTTATAAATGGTTCAGCAACCAACCTAAAAGTAATCTCTTACTTCAAGTCCATCAAATATTTCCTCTATAAAGATACTCAAGTTACATTTATAAAATGCAAATCACATTCCACTTCATCTGTTCTTTCATTAATGTAATTTTAAATTTAGCTGGTGTTTGTTGAGGAACTGTGGCAGGAGAAGAATTCTGTGTAGATCTGTTCACTTATAATTCCGGAAATAAATAAAAATAAAAGGAACATAATGCATGAAGTCTACATAGTTGAAAAAGAAGGCCTCTAATATAAAAGGAACTTGAGAACCTTCAGCAAATTTAGGCATAGATATGAAGATTTTTTTTGCAACAATAAACAAATTTGCTCTCTTAATAACCTCATTTATGTCCAATTCACCAGCATATCTATAAATTCTAAAACTGAATATCTCACCAATCCTTTTTATTTCATTCTACCTCCTCACTCCTTCTATTTGGACTGTTGAAGTATTCTCCTAATATAGTTCCAGCTTTCATTCTTAACCATTCATCCTAACAATCATATCTCTGCATAGAAACTTGAGTGGTTTTTATTAAGCACGTATCTAGTCATGTCAGTCTGGATAAATTTTATCAATGTCCCTATAAATAGTTTCCTGGTGCTATGTTCTAAATGTTTATGTCCTCCTAAAATTCATACATTGAGAACTAATTCCCAATGAGATAATATAAAAAGGTGAGACTTTTGGGAGGCTTTTAGATCGAGAGGGTGGAGTCCTCATGAATGGGATTAGTACCCTTAGAAAAGAGACACAAGGAAGCTCATTGGATCTTCAGCCACACAGACACAGCAAGAAGGGACCATCTACTAGAAAGCAGGTCCTCACCAGATGCCAAATGTGTCAGTGCCTTGATCTTGGACTTTTCATCCTTCAGAACGGTGAGAAATAAATACTCATTGTTTTTAAGCTACTCAGTTTATGGTATTTTTGCTAGATACCAGGAGAATAAGAATAAAATCCAAATTTTTAACCATGGCTTATCTGGCCTTTACTTCCCTCTCTAACTCCATCTCCCAGTGTCCCCTGTTCCACATGACAACTACTTCCTGCACAAAATATAAGTTCTATAGTTTCTTATAAGGGTGGCTCGTTCTTGATGTTTAGGTTTTAGCTTAAATAGTTTTCCTCACACACAGCATTCCTGAAGACTTATTAGGACTAACTGTGGTGGCATATAACCAAAACAAAACAGAAAACAGACAAACACATACATTAATAAATGAAAATGGGCTTCTCACATAATATAAGAAGACAATATAGAGTAGAGATGGTGGCCAGTTCTGTCTTCCTACTTGATTATCTGAGTGGACAAGAAAGGGTTCTACTTTAACTGTTCACTCGTAGCAAAGAGGGCACACCTCCTAGCTGAGTTAACTAATTTTTTCCTTTTTATTTTACCGACAGTTTACCCTGACAAATTTAAAAAAAGTCTATTAACTACTTGTATCTGTAATATATTAATAACTATTAACATAATTAATACTATATTTATAAAATGTATACTTTGAAACTTTCCATGGAGAAGAAAAAGTTAGAAGTATTACTAATTGAAAGTGACTCTATGGGTAATATTTAAAATATCTAACAAGATGCTGACAGCACTGAAACTTCAGAAGAGAGACCAGCGGGACAATGGGCCACCCACACATGCCTATCAGCTGACTATTGTCCCTGACTAACCCCAAAGTAACCTTTTAACCCACGAATATGTGGTTAAATCAGAGTTCTAAAGTAAAAGATTCTGAAGTAGCCCTATCTTCTCTTGATTGCCCACAAAAGAAGGGGCATATTTTGGAAAAGAGAAGTCAGAGCCTGTACAGGTAAACTGTAACATCCCTGTGGGACTTCTACGTAAGCCATCCGGAAGATCTGTTAAACTGGTCTAGAGTCCAAGAGAGAAATCTGGTGTCCAGATGTATACCTGGAGGTCAGAGCTCACGGTTAGTCATGGAAATCCTAACGAGCAGGCCTTCTCAGATTTCTGTGGGCAGCATCTGTTAATGGTAGATTCAGACACAACAGTTTTGATTGGAGCCTGAAATTCATATTTGTGACAAACTCACAAATGAGGCCTAAGCTGGTCCACAGACTGCAATGTGAGTAGCAAGGTGTCCTGCTGGTAGGTGGAAGAGAAGAGAGATTAGGACTTTGAGGAACCCCAATGTTTAAGTGAAGGTAGGAAAAAAGGAGGTTATAAGGAAATTGAGAAAGTATGATCAGCAAAGTAAAAAGAAGTCCAGGAGAAGATGGTGTCACTGAAGTCAAAGAAGAAAGGAATGATGCTATCATCTAGGTATGACCCTGATAAAAGAGATACTGTGACTGTTTTAGCTTGGCCTGCTATAACACAGTACCATAGACTGGATGGTATGTCTGTTAATAAATAACACATTTATTTCCTTACAGTTCTGGAGGGTGGAAGGCCAAGATCAGGGTGCCAGCCAGCATGGTTGGGTTCGGATGAGGGCCTTTTCCTGGCTTGCAGGCAACAGCCCTCCTGTGTGTTCACTTGGCCTTTTCTTCTTGTGTGCACGTACAGAGATAACAATGAGTGAACTCTTAAAGTAGTTGCTTAAAAGCCCAATGTAACTCTTCCAAGTAATTCTCATTGGCCCAAACTTTAGTCTCACGCCAAAAAAAATTGGTAAATATATTAGTTAAGCTTGTCAAATTAAGTCAGGAGTTTTTAATGAAAGAAAAAATTAAACATAAATATTGGGTCAGTAACCAGCAGTCCTTGTCACAATATTCTCTATAAGTTATCACCATCTCCCACCCTGTCTACCTATACATCTCCCACTATTATATTATAACACCTTGTTTTATTTTTGCATAAAACTTATTTGTCCCTGAAATTATTGCACTTATTTTTATATTGTCTGACAAACTTGAACCACCACCAACACCACCAACACCACCAAATATGTAGCCATGAGCTTAGGGGGATTCTCTGTGTCATCACCACGTCCTGGTGCCTAGAACAGTACTACATTCTGCAGTTCTCAATTCACATTTCCTAATGAATAAATGATCTAATAAAACATGTTAGATAATCTATATTTGAGATGTTCTGTGTCTGTGCTTGAATATTGTTGTTGCTTATTCCTTTTAGTTTAGATTAACTGAAGATTAAATAGTATTTGAGTAATTCCACATAGTAGCTCAACTCTTGTAACTAAATTTTTTATTGTTCTTAAAAGTTCCAAAGACAAAAAATTGCTCTCTCTTTGTTACAGAAAGTCTCCACAGGGTCAATGCACATTTCATTCAGCATGTGGCACCTGAATAAGCATGTTTGTTGGTAAGTAATTAAAATCGATTTCAGACCAATCTGGTTCACAAAAACATGGAGAGATTGAAAACCACACTGCAGGGAGGGTAGTGTTGCTGCTGTGGCTCAGTATTAACTAGTAATGGGGACTTGGGTTCTGCGACCTCAGCACATGGATGTCATTCTCTTGGCTAACAGAGAAGCTGTTTCTTCATGGAGTGACAGGATTTACAACAAGAACAAGAGTTTATATTTTAAAAATGGTGGCTCCTATTTGGCAAAAAATAGAGGAAACTATTATCTAATCAGTTGTACCCAGTTTCAGGATCACGTATGAACAAGAAAGTTGTGTAGGACTCATATGGTTAGAGCTTGAAAGAGAGCAGTTCTCAGAATATAGGGAAATTGCCGGTCAAATTGGGAAGACTGGGCAGGTGGGTATTGCGCTAACGAACAAAAAGCATCCACTACGACAAGAAACATGAATGCATTCACTATCATATCCCCTAATGGTAGCCTGTGAAACTATTTGTAGAGGTTTCTAAAAAAATACAGGATTAAGCAAATGTGTAGGGATTTAAATACCATGCCATTGATGTGTATGTGCTAATGCATGGATTGAGTTAATTTGAAACATTTAATGCATATGCACACAAATTTTTTGAGAATAATACTGTACATCTCTTAAAAATTCTGTGTTTCTGATATGGCAGCAAATTTCCCAGGGCATTTATTTGTAACCCCTGTAACTACAGTTACATCTGCAAACTCAAGAGAAAGCAACAACATTAACATTTGCACACAATAAATGCAAGTTTAAGTAAGACAAATTTATATAAAATTGTTAAAATAAGTGTATAGTCAATAAAACCATTTTGAATTTGTCAAAGGAAAATTAAAAAAGCCTGATACTTAAAATTAGGTAAAATTGACTTAGATTTTTATCAGGATATTGGAAGCTTCAAAATAGTTTTCTAGTGTATGGCTATAAAAACATTTACCTCTGCAATTATACAATGTTCTTAAAATTTCAGTTTAGACATTTCACTAGTTCAGGAGTGTTAATAGTCCATTTGCACTTCTTTCCTCTGCTTCCAGCTATGAGCTTGAGATTGTCTCCTTCAGGGAACTAAAAATCCTTCCCGGCACTTTGCCTTTTTCCCTTCCATTGTACCACACATCTCATCTTGCTAAGACACCAAATCCATATTTAAATACTAATGTGACAAAAATATATTTATCAGGGAAAGAAAGTGATATCCTTTATTTGAATTCAAATAGATGGAGACATTTCAAATTTTATCTGGCATAAGAAAGCATAGTTTGCAAATAGTAAGTTAGAGGGGAATCTCCAGAGCATGCTAGTGTATGCAAATGAGGTTAAATTTAAATAATTAGTGGAATCACCATTTGTATGCTAGGAATATGATATTTTTGCTCTGCACATTACTGCTGCAGAGATCAAATACAGAAAGTTTGTCTTCCGGGGACGTTAAGATCTACCAACTTGATTGAGCCACAGGGAAATTTTATCACCAGTTGGGAGTCAGAAGTTGTGTTGGTAGAAGTGAATCGTTATCTACCAGGACAAAACAAAATTAGCCATCTCCTCATGGAAAAAAGCAAGACCTACTGACGAGCACAAAACATTAGCCAGGGCTAATTTTTTTTTCTGTTTTAATCACAGGATGTAGCATAACATTTTTAAAAGTCTGTGGTGTTTTACCTTTATGCACATCCACTCATAATAGGAGGGCTCGGTAATGAGGTGATTCTTGGGAACTAGACATAGTGAGGCTTTCTGGAGCTATGAAAATAGCCAAGATGGATGAGAAATTTATCCAGTCCTGCCTGCAGCAACTCCTTGATTATATCAAGATGTTCTCAAACTGGAAACTACTAAATTAATGTCAGTATTTCCTCACCTTCAATAAATCAATATTTTTCATAATTCTTGTGGCTTGATGGAAATAAGTAAGAAATTTTGTTTTTATACTTGTCATTTTTAAATTACTAGTTAAATAGATTTAAAAGCTACTATAGTTTGCTGTATATTTCCTACTTATTTCTTTACTTACAGCTTATTTATAGCAACCCGCTTGCATATTATAAAGTGTTTTTAAAATACTTTGCCATGCTCACGAATCCATCCTGCTTTTGCCTCCATCAGTTTGTCCCAGGGCCTACTACTGAAAAAGCTGGCTCTGAGTTAGAAGAGAAGGTGTGTACTTTAGATACCTCAAATAGAAAGTGGTATATAGAAAAATAGAGGAGAAAATTTAGATACATTGAAATCTGAGGAATAAGTTTGCATGAACAGGATGTAATAAACGTTTCTTCTTCCATCCTTTCTCTGCCCTACTCTCAAGGTAAGAAATTTGTGGCTCTCAACACCAATGAAAAAGTGTGCTTGCCTAATTCTTATAACTTTCTAGGACAAAAAGATTGTTTTGATGATGAGAGGATCGTCAGTGGTACATCTGAAGCAGATGATGACAAGAGTTCTAAGATGTAGGAGGTAATAAAAGCTGGAAGCTCTGAGGTAGAGGGGCTCTATTTTTTTTTTTTAAGCAAGATAAGCTGCTAAAGCAATTTATGTAAACTGAAGGGATTCAAAAAGAGTAATTTTGCAAGAATCAATTATCACGGATACGTTGAAGCTGCCCAATGTCCCTTTGTTTGGTTAGAATTCTTCTTATCTGATCATTGTTGCAAAACTGTCAAGTGATGATACATCTGATGAGTGTACCTTCCTAACCCTCTCTAACACTCAGCAGATTATAACCTGAGATGCATCAAAAGTGATAGCTCAATCAGAGATATGAACCCAAATAATAAAAAGTACAGGAGCTATATGTGTTGACTCTGAAGATGACTGTCATTTTTCTCTTTTCAAGAACAATTGTAGGTTTTTTTTCTTCTTTCAAGAAGGAGTTACAGATTTTATGAGATATTTTGTTGTCCAAGAGTTAACTTATGAAATAACTAATGCCTCATTGGAGTTCTATATATGTATGTTTACATTCATATGTGTGAATAATAAATATATGTATGCCACGTGGAATTGCTCATATTTGATTATTTTTGACCTTCAAAATGGAAATTTTGTACAATGTAACCTGGAATTGATAAGGTCCATAAATATGGAAGGAAAATATTTTTCTTCTCATTGTCATTCCTTAGAGCTTCTGGCACATGGGAAGTGTTTAATAAATATTAGTACTTCTAATTCTAAGAAAACGGCCTAATTCAAACACAACTGTTAGTAGTGGTGTACCTGATCTTCCCTAGTAGGTAATTATTTACCTTTCTACCAAAAGCACATGCATCATGCCAACTTTCAAAAAAAGCTTTAGAATAAACACATTCTACTACTTTTCCTGACATACCTTTGTAGAACTGAGCTGTTGTTGTTGTTGGCACAATTATGTAAATGTCAGCGGTTTTCTCACCTTGTTCTCCAGTCTTTTTCTTCCTTTAAATTACTGTAGTATTAACTTGAAGCAAAAAGTACTAACTTGAAAAAATAAGTTTTACAAGCATAAGTTAAATATGAATTGAATACAGATATCGTTGTCTGAAACTATTTAGAGATACATCATTCTTCCTATGAAATAGAGAATGATAGACTTGAAAGGAATTTATAGACCATTTACCTCAAACTGAACGTAATTCATCAAAGTAAGAGAAGATTCAGAAATAATAGGGGATTATCCCAAAATCGTGAAACTAATTAATGATTAGAATTTTCTTACTGCTATTTGTGAAAACATCTTACCTACCATTTAAATATATTTTGGAAACATTGGTACATTATTATTTCCTTAAAAACTTCAACATCATAATGTTGGCCATCTGGGGTTGATGTGTCACAATTTCTTTTGCTTCCTCGACAGAGGTCACATTCCCTCCGTGGTAATGGTCAAGTGACTCTAATCCAGGTTTTTGTTCAGCATCTGTTCACACAGCTTGCCTCAAGGCAACTGTGTGTAACATAGACTACATATCCTAAATACTGGTGGATCACTTCATAATTGCAGAATCTGGGGTTCAAATACCCACATGAGCATCTGGTGAACATCCTAAGCCTGCATGCCCCAAAGCAGCGTTTTATAATACCACCTTGGTTTTGTGGTAATCATGCAGTATTTCAATTCAGAAGTAAAAATGTCTCTCCATTCAGATGCTATACATCTTGTAAATGCACCTTCAAATGAGATAAATATTAAACAACAATGAACAAACACTCATTGATCTTATCTCTCTAGAGCTCTATATAGCTATTATTTGGAGAATTATATTTCAGCTAATGGGTAGAGGGAAGCCAGGCTGAAATTCTCAGATTTCAAGAAAGTTGTCTAAGCCACTTGATATATTAGCAATGATGTGTCTATCCCTAGTAAGCAAGTAAGTTATTATTAATATTTACTTCCTCCAGAATGAAAGTATCTTGGTAATGTTTAAGAAAGATCTTTAATATCTTATAGCTCTGACTTTTATCCCAATTTATGGATCACTCACTGGATGAGGTCCTTAATCAGAGATTGGCAAAATATAGCTCACAGGCCAAATGCAGCCTGCCACCTGTATTTTTATTAACAGCACTTGAGTAAAGAATGTTTTCACATTTTTCAATGATTAAAAATCATAAGAAGAATAATCAAATTTTCGTCTCCATAAACAAAATTTTATTAGAACACTGTCAAACTTTTTTTTTTTTTTTTTAATTTTCTTTGTGGCTGATTTCATGCATCCATGGAAAAGCTGAGTAGTTTCAACAGAGATCCTTATATACCCTCAGTTTTGCTTCTTGGCATGCAAAGCCTAAAACAGCATCTGGCCCTTTGTTTGCTGAAAACATTTGCTGATACATTTCCTAGATATTAAACTATTAGATTATTCCATAGCAGGATATAAAATTTTGAAATTCTTTGTGTTTCATTGTTATTTACACTAATAAACTAGAACATCTTTTTTGAATATCAACATATTATAGTTAAGGAGGTTACATCTCCTGACTTATAGAAAAGTTCTGACTCCTTTGGAAAAATTCTAGCCAGCTTCCCCCAATTTTAAAAAATATCATCATATCTAGTATTCAGAATTTAAAAACAAATTATAAAATGATACTCCAAAGTTTATGCCAAATATTCACTTTAATATTTGAAATTCCAATGACTAGGGATATTAATCTTATGACTTCAAAATTCCTTCTATAAAAATTTTAAATATTTGTATATCTTTATATTTCAGGTTTTTTAATCCTTAATTTCCTTTTGAACATTTCTTTTTATTTTATTTTGTTTAGAGAGTGGTTTTTTGGCTATACTTTCCCATTACTGAAATAATTTAGAGCTACCTATTTTTTCTGAAGTTGTCTGAGCCTACATATCTTCATACTCTTTTTCTTAAGTTCAAGTAAAAATCAAGATAAAAGTAAAAAAAATGAAGTTTCTTTTATCAATACCACATTTAGAGGTATAGATAACAAATGCCATGTTTTAAATATAATATCTTAATTTTAAAATATTTAGTACATTTTTCTACCAAAGTTTTATTTTAATAACTGTATACATCTAAGACAAAAAGGGAAAAAAAATACTTTTAAAATTGTTTTCTGGTATACTTTGTAAGGGGAATTTAGCAGTAAGGTCACATTAAAAATGTATAATTTATTAATAATAAGTATGGGTTACTAGAAGTTGAAAAATTGTACACATAAGTATGTGTATGGATATATGTATATACACACATATATATATACACATAAATACAAAATTTTAAATTTAAAGGTTTGTGCAAGTCAGGAGAAGCATGGCAACTAAAAAAGAGGAAAGAAACATTATGAACCTAATTGTACAAATGATAATTTAGGATGTAACTTATGTATTAAATATTTTTCAGGTAAGATACCATTTACAATCAAAAGGCCAATTTGTATATCATCCAGCAAAAAATCCTGTGAAACAGTCCTACTCTAATTAGTCTTCTGTTATTTCTTTTATTTTCAGTTCACCTGTAAGGAATAAAAGCTGTGTGTATGTATCAAGAAATCTAATAATGTTATTAATTAAATATTACTTTAAAAAGCAAAGCATTAGGAAATAAAGAAAATGTCCATAAATAGAGAAATTAATAAATAATCTGTAACATATTTATACAATGGAAAAATATGCATTAGTTAAAGTAGCATGAATTAGAGCCAGGGTCGGCAAAAATTTTTTGGTAAATTATTAGATAATATACATTTCAGGTTTTGTGATACAGTAGGCAAATTCAAATATCTTATGCAGGATCTTAGATAATACAGAATAAAAAGTTCCACGATTTTTATTAACAAAATTTAAAATAGAATAATAATAATTGAATGTAATTTTGTAATAGAACAGGGCTGCGACGATTAGGAAGCAGAGGGCAGGCAGCACAGGTATGGCCAGTGGAAGAACAGTGAAGCAGAGATGGCTCTTTGGAAGAAGAGATGAAGGAAACCAAGAGAAGAAAACAGAGAACAGCTTCACCCAGGACTCCATATCCCAGAGATTTCTCAAGTGTCCTGCTGTGCTTAGACACAGAAGATAGATCCCAGCATATTTAGAATCAGTATGTGTGTGAGAAGGAGAGTAAGAATTAAAACATGTATTAGAAGGTTGGGTTTGAAGTGCATGAAGACACATCCCAGTCTCTAGTCTTAGAACTACTGAACTCTGGCATTGTAGCATGAAAGCAGCTGTAGAAGATACGTAATTAATGAATGTGGCTGGTTCCAATAAAACTTTATTATGGACATTGACATTTGGTCTTCACGTAATTTTCACATCACGAGACATCATTCTTGTGATTTTTTTTTTTTCAACTATTTAAAAATGTTTTCACGGGCTGCACAAAATCTTGTGAAGGCCAGATTTGGTGTGCGGGTCTTAGTCTGGCAATTCCTGAACTAAAGCTATAGATATCAACATAGATGTACTCTGAAAACATTATATGGAGTGAAAAAAGCAAGTTCAGAAAGATAAATGTATCAGTCATCTTTTATCACATTATCCTGAGATAACAGAGTCCTAAACCTCAGCATCATTGCAACGACTGTTTATTTCTCATTCTTAGCACACTTTGGCTGTAGGTCAGCTGCCATAACACAGTCTTCCACAATAAATAGGGTAGACTGTTTCAAACAATTAACAAAATCAAATATATCATATCTAGCTATATATGTATTCAGCAAAAAATATAAGAGTATTGATTATAAAATATGATCAATTTCAATCTTTGTTTGGGAAGTAAGAGAATAGACCTTGGAAGGGCAATAAAATAAACTGTAGTTTTAATAATCATCTAAAGCAAACACATTGTTATTTTTAGAAATTCAGAGCATTTGCTATATTTGTCTATCTCTTTCTCTATTTTTAGTATTAATAAATAATAAAAGATAGAATGAACAACCTTATCATGGGGATAGAAAAATCAATCATTGTTTTTAGTTCCATATGGTCTTCTACTAAACCAATTACCATATTTACCAATTTTCTACAAATTTAAAAGGTAATAGTCCATATTATGTCAAAAAAAGAAATAATTTCATTGCCCCATAATTAAGACCTACTTAATGCTGTGTATATAAACTTAAAATCTATCAGAATAAATTACCTTTACCGAGTTGTCTGAATAGAAAGTTCTCTGATAGCTTTATCTTACCCCTTTGTCCAAGACTGGTTTATAATTTCTAATAATGGATATAAAAAATTAATGGGAGCTATTGTTTGTGATTAGTATGGAGGATTTCACCACTTTTAATTCGTATTCTCTTTCCATCTGATCCTAGCCATGATGCCATTTCTCTTAACTGGCCACAAAGAGAATGAGAGTGGACTTTTTCATATCCCCTTGAAATATGTGTAAATAGAATAGCGGTGTCCTATGTAATGCTGAGTATGCATTTCTTTTCTAATAGACAATTTAAAATTAATGATAAAAATGTAAAGGTTATTATCAGCTATACTATCAGCTGAATACTTAAAATATGCAGCACATTCTATCATCATTTTTCAAAGCAGTGTATTCTTCAAAGTTCCTTGAGAAAACTGTCTTATGTTTTTCATGATTTTGGAAGGGAGCTAATCCCTCTATCGCTAAGTCTGGAAATGGCAGTTTGTGGCACACTGTTCCCCAAAATAGTATCTTGAAAAGCAGATGTTCATGTGGATGGGGTAGGGAGTAAAAGTAGAAGTTCCTACACAGGGCCAGGTTGTCTCTCAATTTTATACCATCCATTATACTTCCAAGTCTTAAAGATTTTATAATGATTTTTAAACTAGTGAGCAATAAGGCTTCATTTTTTCTGCCACCAATGGGAATATCTGATCTTTTGCTCCCAATTCACACTGCAGGGGAACCATCCCATTTCCCTTTAGGAGAATTGGCCTTTTAGGAAAAGCCCATCCAGATGCTCACAGCACAACCTGTGGGAACCTAGGTTCCAGTCTTACCTCTTCTGACATTTCACTCATGCGTACTGTTCTACACCTGTGTCACTCGGAACCGATCCCTTATTAGCCCTACATGCATCTTGGGCTTAGTCTTTGCATTTGATGGTGTTCCCTCTTTCGTAATTGTGCCCCACTTAGCACAGCAAGTGACATATTAAAGATACATAGTACACTGTAAATATTTGAGGAATGAATGGATGGATGACTCTTTGCCTAAATTTACTACTCTCTTGCTAGACTCAGTGATGAGAAAATTGCTTAGTGTGTGATTATGAACCATCTTTTTACCTCTAACTAAACCTTATTTGAAAATTGAAGCATGTGAGACAATTTGAGTATCATCTAATTTTAAGATTGCTATCAGTTTCCTAATCACTTTATAAATAAATCATCTTAAGATTTGAAGAGCTTAAATTATGTTAAAAACATTAATCAATAAACTCAACAAATTTAAAAAAACACTTCCTTCTGGAACAAATATTTAGAAGAAAAGGGTATTTTACATTTACAATATATCAAGGATTTTTGAAGTATTTAAGGAAATAAGTTTCAAGACACCATTTCAAGTTTTCCAGTTTTGAAAGTCTTAGGAAAGCCCCCAGACATCCAAGATACTCTTCATAGCATTCCAGATAATTCTCATCTCTGACACAAATGTAGCATCTATCTACACAAAGTGTTAGTTTACTTTTCAAGCTCATAAGGGAAAACTAAGACATAATTATCCATGAAGATTATAGACTAAAGGTGAAAATCTGCCCTACAGCTAAAATAATTAAATTTTAGAAATGTGGAGAAAATACTTTTTGAAGTCCCTAAGGCCATCAAAACACCCAATTCTTAAGACTTCAGCAAGAAAGGCAAATAAGAGGCTGGTCACATTTACAGAGGAAAGGTAATATCTCAGATTCAGATTTGTTAAAAATGGTAAAAAATGAAATTCAGACTAACCTGATTTTTATACCACTCTTGTACAATGTATAGAAGCAAAACTATAAATATATCATTAAAAGTAATAAATGAATTTAATGATGTCCCTGGATACCAGGTCAATATAACAAATCATTTGCATTTCTAGACAATATCAAAAATTTATAATGAAATTAATATTTCAATACATTTTAAATAGCATTGAAAATTCAAATATCTAGAAAGAATATAGAAAAATATATAAGATTTTTACATTAAAAACTAGAAAACAATGTTGAAAAAATTAATAATCACCTAAATTAAAAAGATATGCATGTTTATTACTAGATTGATTCACTTTTAAGATACCACTAGCCCTAAACTGATTATAATATTCAATAAAATTTGAATCAAATTTTAGAAGTTTGTTTATGTATCAAAAATTGTCGAACTGATTGTAAAAGTTCTCTGGAAGTATAAAAAACTTGTAAAAACCAAGGAAATCTTGAAAAAGAACAAAATTAGAGAATTTATATTACCAGATTTCAAGACTTAGTGTAATCCTAAAGGCAATAAGCATAAGACAAGATGGGTTTGGTGCAAGATAAGACACAGTAGACAAGTAATTCAATGAAAAGAATAGAATCCTAGAATAAAGCCACTCATAAGTCACTGGCCTTATGACAAAGGCTTGTCTTGTTAACAAATTGTTCTGGAATAATTGGAAATCCATATAGAAAAAAACTGAAAACACACAAGAGCAATTTTTTTTTTAAAAGAGAAAAAGAATAGTGAGTTTAGAAAGCAATGTCTCTAGGGCTGAAATGATAACCAAAAATTACCAACTACTCATGGTGCTGGGAGCAATAAACGCAGTGTCTCTTTTTGCAGAGTAGAAAAAAATTTCATGACCCTCTGAATAAAATGCAATGTCAAAAGTATGGGGGATTATGTGACAATAATTAAGAGAAATCAACCCAAGGAAATTATTTTATACATATAAGTGAAAAATCTGTCTCCTAATAAAACTAACTAATATTACTTGGTCATTTTTTGCCATACAATCAAAATCTTAACCAAAAATTGCTTAATTTAATACTCAAATAAAAGAAACTCTATGAAATAGGTAGTATTATTATAGTTACTAGTCCATCCCTTTCAAAATAGTCTGTGATTATCAGAAAATAATATTCTACAGGGTCATATTACAAAGTATTATTAATTAGTTCTCAATCCAGTTGTAGTGCTTTAATAAACCTCTACTTATTCACTTTAGAGATCAGATGTGTCTCTTAAAAGGCCACTTTGAAATGTGATAGTCCTCTACTTTCTTAGGGATTTGGAGGAAGAATTAGGCACTATAAACTATGGGAACTGGCCTCCTGTTTGTAAGATACATTAATGAAATAATATAGCTTTGTTTTTTCACAAAGTGACAATAAATAACATTTCAGTTTTGAAAGGCATAATCTGATCATCAAAGTATAGCAAATATCAAATGTTAGAACATTCATTTATAGATTTTAAAGATAAAATTTTTAAAAACAAAAATATTTCTAAAAATTAACATTTTAAATTTTATTGTTAGATAATTGTAGATTCATATATAGTTGTAGAATTAATAGAGATCCTATATATCCTTTATTCAGTTTCTCCCAAAGGTAACACCTTACAAGACTATAGAACACTGGTCACAGCCAGGCTATTGGCCAGGTGCAGGTGAAAGTTCAGGTTCCCTGTACATGCTCCTTGCTGACACCTTGGAGTCCTCATTACTGTAAGGCAGAGGTGGAAATTCTGGCTCCCTGATATGCCTTCACTAATAACACCTATGCAAGGAAGGGTAGGAGTGTACCATTCTTGTCCCCAAGTGACCTCAATGTAAGTTCCCCACTCAGGCTTTACTGGAGTGGGTGGGGGTAGAGCCACTGGATTTCTGTGATGTTTAACTGGTGTATACATAGTGTCAAATTTTTTCTGTCTTGCTTGATGACCTTTTCCTGGTTCTTTGTCTAGAAAGTAAATGTCTTGTATTGGAGCTTTTATTGTCGACTCTCATTGGCATTTCCCCTTTGTTGGCTTCTTGAACTGCAAGTCTGAGATGTATGAGGGAAAGAGAAAACTCGAACAGTTAACTATTATATCTTTCTTTGGGTTTGGAGGTTCCTAACTAGTCTGTCTTTCTTTCTCCGCTTTCCAAAGCCTTCTTATGTTTTATTTATATCTAATATCCAGGGGGTTTCCTTGTAGCAAGCAGGAAGAAAGGGTAAAGTACATCTATTCTGTCTTCCCAGCATGGAAATTCCCAACTATTGAGTTTTTCTGTTGAGTACAAAAGTTTTCTTTTTGTAGGAAAGATTTTTTTGAAGCAGAAAACACTTTAATTTAATCAAAATTTAAGATTGGTTTTCATACTTAAAGAATTTGGCATAGATTTAAAATTATATTTAGCAATTTCAGCAATGTGTTCTTCTCTTGACAATTGAAATTAAAGTCTATAGTTTGCATGGAGTATTGTGTTAAGAAATACCTCTTTGCAATATAAATATCATCTTTCCAAATGTTATAAGAAGAATTTCACTTGTAACTTTTCAGCTTAGAAACAATAATCTTCTCATAACCTTAAGATTTTGTAAACTCCAGTTTTATTGTATGTTTCTAAAACTTTCAGATAAATTATTTAGCTGAAGCATATAGAAGAGTAATATTTGAATCATAGAAGCTATACCAAGGAGCACCAGTGTTATATACCTAACCAATGTCTTCGTAGTTTTGCAGAAATAAAAACTTTAAGAGTAGATTGCTCTGAGAAATACAATCTGCCTAGAGTTTTAGGAATAAAAAATTAATGACCATACCAAAAATATTCTTTACAATATATTCCCAACTAATTATTAGTTTCATAAAGTTATTTGCTGTAGAAATAAAATATATAGTGTGCATTCAGGGTGAATAAATATTCCTTGAAAGCCAATTTAGTAAACAAAAAATGAAATTGGAAAATAATTTTCAGTGAAGGGGAGTGCATGCATACATAAATCAATGAAGTATTTATAAATCAAGTATGTGTTTCTCAATAATGAACAGAAGATAATGAATAGCAAAACACCTCCAATTACTGTTATGTTAATTGTCAAAGTTTTCATAGTGTGTTGTAAATACACGACTGTGTGTCAATTGTGTCAGATGGCTTCTTTCAAAATACAGCTTACACTAATCAGCTTTTTTTCATGATCCACTAGTCAATTTGAGTAAATAACCACCACACATTTTATTTCAATGAAAATAAACATACTTTCTGTAATTCTATATGCTATCATTTTAAAAGTATCAATAAGAAAACAAAAAAAAGCACCTACGTGGTTCACCTGTGTTTCCACCGATTAGTTGTGAACTTTGACAGCAGTGATTGGGGAGGATATGTGCTGTGTATATGAGGACGAAACACTTGCTTGAAAGAGAATATATTTATTTTTCCTCATTTCCCAAGTGCATTCTGTTGTGCTAAGTAGATGCTATAACATAGTGATGTTATCCATCTAACACCAAAAAATATATATATATATATACACACACACACATGGAACTTATTTCAAAATAAGTATGTCTAAGAACTATATTGGGAAAAATAAAGTAAGTGCTTTAGAGTAAGAGCATTAAGATTCTTATTTCAAAATTAATCGCAAAGCTTAGATTAAGATACTGCATGTTTTCATATATAAAGGAGATTGAAGAATCTCAAATAAAAAAATAACAACTGATATAATTTTAAATATAAGTGTTATCACCTTGTTCCAAGACAACCAGATCCACGGTAACTATGTAACATAGTTACTTAGTAATATGGGAATTTAATTAAAATCCACGCATTACTGTATAGAGGGCTTTAGAGTAAAGGACCATAGTAATACCTAGAATTTGAAAATACTTCATAAATATGTAATAAAACATAGAAATAATTATGCTAAATTTATAGAAATAAATATTTCTTTACAAATTATTGGCATGTTGCAAACTTTAGCTATAGTTGTTAATATTTAAAAGTATTTGAGAGTAAAACATGACAGCAATGTTGAATCTTTTATAAAGCCATTCACTACTATCTTCATTTCATTTGAAAAATACTGTCTATATTTTTGAAGAAAAACAATGCCATGGAAAAACGTAGTCCTGAATTTCAATGGAAATTCAGTGGAAAGATCTTTTACTGTGTTGAATAGTGTCCTTTCAAAAGTCATGTCCACCTGGAACCTCACAGGTGACCATATTTAGAAACAGGGTCTTAGCAGATGTAATTAGTCAAGTTAAAATGGAGTCCTACTGGATTAGAGGATGACTGGTGTCCTTATAAGAAGCACCTGTGAAGACACAGCGAGACGCTGTAAGACTATGTGATAGCAGAGGCAGAAATTGGAGTGATGCATCTACAAGCCAAAGAATGACAAGGATTGCTGGAAACCACCAAAAGCTAAAGAGAAGTAAGAAAGAAATCTTCACTAGGCCTTCAAAAAGATCGTGGACCTGCCAATAACTTTATTTCAGACTCCTGGCCTCCCAGAACTGTCAGATAATTTTCTGTTGGTATAAAAACCTAGTTTATGGTAATTTGTTATGCCAGCCCTAGAAAAATAATACAGTCTTTAAATAAATAAGAAATTTTATTTAAATGATAATTAAGCTACATCAACTTTACAACTTTGAAAAATACAGCAATAGAACAACATCTAAGTACTGATTCAGTTTAACAATTTATGAAACCAGCGATATTGGTTTTGCAAATGAAGATTCATTGAAATATTTTGAACATCTGGGTGCATTTTAAGTAAGGAGTCTTTCCTTTTACCCCCAGTTTGCTAATTTTTTATTTTCTTAATTTCGTCAAATGTTTTTCATGAATCTATTGCCACGACCATTTATTTCCCCTTTGTATTATTAATGTAATGAATTTCATTGATTTACTTTTAAAATTGATAAATCTCACGAACATTATTTTGAGTGAAATAAGCCAGACTCGTAATACAAAATCTGTCATTACATTTTTATATATTTCAAAAACAGGCAAAACTACTGTAAGCTATTCCAAGGCCAGATGTGCTGACTACTTTTGATATGTAATTTAGAAAAAAGCAAGAGAAACTTTTAGTTCTCATTTGTGATTTGTATTCTCATGATCTATTGTAATAATTTCTGTATACTACAAATCAAGAAAATTAAAATAATTAATGCTAAGGTAAATATGGATTAATTGGAATGGTTTAGGCAAGAATTAATTAATTCTCAGAGAAAAACATAGGTGCTATATTTAATGCTAATTTTCATATGCTAAAATGCTTGCAAAATGGCAGATCATGGGAGCCTTCTTAGTCTCCATAATTGCTTGAGCCATTTCCTCATTATAAGTCCCTTTCTATCTCTGTACCTATATGTGCTATTTGTTTGTTTTCTCTGGAGAACCCTGACTAAGACACATCACAATAGTCCTGAATTGTCTAAATGTGGATCGTTATGTGAGAGACCTTCTTTGTTTAAGCCATTGATATTCTGAATTTATTTATTCCCAGTCAAATCTAATCATGCTAACACACATATGACAACATATAAACCTTATCTTTGCAAGACAAGCAACTCATCACAAATTTACTTCTTTATATCTGCTCTAGCTATATTTTCTAAATTTTGCTTCTAGGTTAATATAAAAGCATGTATTCTTTAAAATGATTATTTGTACAGAAAATAATTCATTATTTTATTTGCTTACCATTGTTTTTTGTATCTATTTTCTTTCTTCTGGATTCATCTATTCAACCTCAGTAGAGCACATTTTCCAGAGTATTTCAGAGAAAGTTTGTTTGTTAAAGATAAATTTACTAAATATTTTAGTGATCTTTTGATTCACCAAACTATGGAGTGCAAAATTATTTGTCTGAAGATGAATTTATTAGATCAAAATTAATTTAATTTTTTTCCTTTCTTTGTAGAAGAAGCTTATTGTTTTCCTTTACTTCTTTGTACACGGTGCTTCTTATAATATTGATCCAAGTATTGATGACAAAATCTCAATGTTAGTCTGATTCTTATCACTACATAGATAATTCATGTCTTTACCCTGTTAGGTTCTATGATTTTCCCCCCTCTCTTGAAAACAACTTACAGTATTTTGAAATATGTAGATTATTTCACCCTGACTAGTACTCAGTGAAGTCTTTTAATCTGAGGATTATGTCTTCCTTTCCTTGTAGGAAATTCTCAGCTTTCATGTCTTCAGTATCACTATCTTAATCTCCATTGTCTACCTCTGAAACTCTTGACAGAGAGTGTAAGGAATCTGGTCTGCTGGCCTGTCCCCTGGGCCCTGGAGATCAATCCCTGAGCCTGCCAGGGAGAAGAGTGCTGGTCTCAAGTCACCCACAGGGTGCCCAAGGTGGAGCAATGTCTCTCTGCCTCGGGATTTGCCCTGCTCTCCTGGAGTCACCAGGCAAGCAACACCTGGGAGTGCTGACAGGTAGGGAGCTCACAGTTTGAGTACCCCTCAGTCTGCTGTAGAGCCCCAAAAGGAAAGGTTCCATTCCCTGCAGATGCCTCCGTGTGGTGGCTACATTGTCTCTCTCAGCAGCCGTGGGTAGGGAAAGGGAGAATGAAGCAATATGGCGCCTGCCCATCAGCTCAGGTCTGCAGGAGGGCGGAAGGTGCCCCGAGGGAGCTGGGAGCCTGGTGCCCTGTCCCCAAGAGGTTCATGGCTCACTGGTGGTGGCCATCTCTGGGCTGGTGTTGGTAGGTCTCTCCAACCCCTCAGGAGCCCATCAGCAGTCCAAGATGCAAGGGAGGGGAAATTTAACTGCTCCACTTCACCTTGCCCTTGTCGCTGGTCTCTAAGCCTCTCAGGGGCCTTTCTCCTTCCAATTCCCCTCTGCAACTTCTTCCTGTGGAGTCTCCTGTAGCTTCAGGCACCCTTCCTTCTAACCCTCATCTGATCTATGTTTGTCTGACTGTTTATTTTTTCACTTTCTTCTAAAATCTGTCTTTCATGAAGAGACACTCTGGCTGGTGGTTTTTCTCATCTGCCATCTTTCTTTTCTGAACTGATTTTTAATATCTACTTTTCCTTTGGCCTAACAATTTGTTGCCACTAATGGTCTGGCACACACCTCAATGATTTGGTAGTTATTGACTGAGAGATCATTTTTGCAGTTGAAAATACATGCCAGACTGTGGGCTGTTATTGCTTATGATTTCCACCTGGTGAACAGAAATAAGTGCTTCTGGGACTTACATTCACCTCTGTGAGAGTAAGAGATAGGCAAGATATACGATGGGATTCAATCTCAAAAGCTATTTTTGGTCTTAATTTCTCATAGCATTTTCAGCTACACAGGACACTCTTCTGGCCATGAAACCCTGGGAAAAAAATTAAAAACACTTCTAATATTTATTGACTCTTTGTACCCCAAATGCAAACAGTATCCCAATCAAATATATTAATATCTCTCATATATTTTTAGGTTTATTGTTGCATAGCTTTCATAACCCTTTCACTGAGATATCACAGAGATTCATAGATTGGCCTGTGTGGAAAGTTGAATCTGTTTTGAACAACGGATGTTTATGTTTCATGAAAACTTGATTACTTTTGAAAATACAGCTTCTGGACAAAATATAATGTTTTTTTACTGAACATTCTATATTTAAAAACTTAAACGACCTTTAAAAAGATGTGCTAACGACTTAACTAATATTTCAGAAACAATATGAAACTCCTATATCAATGTAGTAACACTCTAAAACAGCAGTACTCAACCTTTTTAGCAAAAGGGACCAGTTTCATGGAAGACAATTTTTCCACAGACTGGGGGATGGGGGGGTGATGGCGAGTGATGAGAAGCAGCTGTAAATACAGATGAATCTTCACTCCATTGCTGCCCACTGCTTACCTCCTGCTGTGCAGCCAGGTTCCTAACAAGCCAAGACTTGGTCAAAGGCCTGGGGGTTGGGGACAGCAGCAAAAGGTATGTTCTCACATCTCAAGCATAAGTAAATTTCAATACACAGAAAAACTAAAGATCATCTGGTAGCATCAACAGCTAGTCTTGGTTGGGGTAGGAAAATATAGATCCAAGTAATTGTCTTTATCAGTATAAACACTGGAGTTTATTTCTGTGAAATGTTTTCATGACAAGTTATAATTAATGCCACAGCCCTTGAAAATAATATTACAGTTTGTAAATAGCTCTTCCTTTTTTATGGCACACACACACTTGAAACTTTATACGTATATATGTATACATACATGAGATCATCTATTTGCCTTTTTGCATGTCTTTCTTTTTCTTGTAATGTGAAAATAATAATTTTTAAAAATGTTTAGGTATAAACTCATATATGGTAAAATGTACAGATACTTAATCTATAGTGTGATGAGCTTTGACAAATATATAAATCAGTGCATCCAGCACTCCAATTAAGAAATACATTTTCTTTACCCTGAAAATTTCTCTCATGCTCCTCTTTTTGTATCAGCCACACCTCAACACAGGTAGTCACTATTCTGATTGTTACCATGATAACTAAATTTTATTTATCATAGAACTTCATATAACCGAAATCCTAGAGAGTGTCAACTTTTCTTGTCTGGTTTATTTTGCTCAACATAATGAGTTGAGATTAATCTACACTTTGCATGTACCAGTAGTTGGTTTCTTTATATTGCTTGATGTAATTCTTTACTCATCCACATTAAAGAATATTTGTTTTATTTTTCCCTATTTGGTTATTACATATACAGCCACTCTGGAATTCACAGAGAAGCCTTTGTGCACAGATATTTTCCTTTCTCCTGGACAAATATGTAGGAGGAAAATTTCTGGATCAAATGGTGAGTGCATGTGTCTTTATAAAAAACTGCCAAACTGTTTTCCAAAGCTATTGTACCACTTGGTATTCTCCTCAACATAGTGATATTAAGCATTGCTTCATGTGCTTATGGTTCTCTCCTTTTGTGAAGTTTTACTTATTCTGGTATTCTTATTATTGAGTAATACGAATTCTTTATAGATTCTGAAAAGAAATCCTTGGCCAGATATATGTATTATGATATTTTCTCCAAATCTGTAGTTTTTTAATATATTTCAAATATTTCCCATCTTTTTAAGGTATTGTGTTGTTATAATGTCTAATTTATACTGTTTTGTTCTTTCTTGCTGAAATCCAAAGTCTCAAAGATTACTTTCTTTCTTCCCTTCTAAATGATTTTATAATATTAACAGTGACATGTAGATCTATGATCAGCTCAAATTA
This sequence comes from Eulemur rufifrons, assembly GCF_041146395.1. Classification (NCBI taxonomy): domain Eukaryota; kingdom Metazoa; phylum Chordata; class Mammalia; order Primates; family Lemuridae; genus Eulemur; species Eulemur rufifrons. The sequence continues at coordinate 20,052,206 of NC_090999.1, forward strand.
ATTTTTCTTTGTGATACAATGAAGAGTTTATGTTTCCTTTATTTTTGATGTGGATTTCCAATTGTTTCAGTATCATATGCTCTAAAAAGTATCATTTGCCCATAGTCTCTCTATAAATAAGATCTCCACATTGTCTTGACTACTATAGCTTTACAGTAAGTTTCAAAATCAAGTTAATATAAGTTCCCAATATTATTATTTATTTCAGATTGATTTGACTCCAAATTCACTTATTTCTTTCAGTAGCTTTTAGGAGATTTTTTAGTATTGATTAATATATTATAATCATGTCTTTCATAAAGAGAGTTTTACTTCCTCTTTCTAATCATAATGACTTTTTTACTTCACTTATTCATCAACTAGAGTCTCTAGTACAATGTTGACTAAAACTCATCACAGTCAGCATCTTTGCCACCTTCTGCATTTTAGGTGAAAAATGTTCTATATTTCATCACTCAATGTAATATTAGCTGTAGGTTTTTCACAAATGGCCCTTTATGAGGTTGACCAAGACCTTTCAATTGTATGCTGAGAGTTTTTATCTTAAACTCGTGTTGACTTTTGTCAAACATATTTATCTACATTCATTGAAATTATATCATTTTTTCTGTTAAAATGTTTCAATTACATTGATTTTTGAAGATTAAAAAACAATCTTGCCTTTATGACATAAATATTCTTGATCTTGCTATTTTATATATATGTAAAAATATATATGTATGCATGCTTCTGCATTTAAAGTACTAATTTTTTATTGAGAAATTTTGCATCAAGATTAATGAGGAATATTGGCCTTTGATGTTATTTTCTTACAATACCTATGTTGGGTTTTAGTATTATTGATATACTGGTCTTATAAAACAATTTGAAAACTGTCTTTTTTTTATATTGTGCAAGAGTTTATGTTAGATTGACTTTTTTATTAAATGTTTGGTTGAATCAACCAATAAAATAAACTTTGGGGCATTTTTGTGGCAAGGTTTTTGATAACACATTCAATTTCTTTAATAATTATATGGCTATTCAAATATACTAATTAATCTTGTCCTAGCTTTTTTATATTATACTTTCAAGGAATTGATCTAGTTTATCTCTAAGTTGTTGAATTTATTGTCATTAAGTTGTACATATTATTACCCGATTAAGATGCCAATATCCCCAGATTCCATAGTAATGCCCTTTTTATAATCCCTAACACAAATCACTTGTTATCTTTTTTATTGGTTAACACAAAGATTTTTAATTTTATTAATCTTCTTAAAGACCTATTTTTTACTTGTTTGTTTACCCCATTATTTGTATTTTTCAATTTAATTGATTTCTGCTCTTTTTTTTTACGTAGCCATTATTCTAGTTTGTTGGGCTCAATTGCCCTTCTTTTCTAACTTCTTTCATTTATTTATTTTTCATTTGACAGATAATGTATCTATTTATCATGAACAGCATGATGGTTTAAGGTACATACACATTGTGAAACGGTTAACTCTAATTAACAAATGCATTACCTCACACAATCATCATTTTTGTCTTCAGAGCCCTGAACATCCATCCATTCCATTGGCATTTTTTAAGGATACAATATATCGTCATTAACTATAGTCACCCTGTTGTACAATATATTTCTTGAATTTAGTCCTAACTATAATTAAATTATGTATCATTTGACCAGCTTCCCCTCCCCTCCTTTTTCCCTAACCATCTCAACCTCCGGTAACACTAACTTCTTTAGATATAATCCTAGAACACTAATATTTGAACATCTCCTATTTTCTATTAAAAGTATTTAAAGAGATACTCTCAAAGGACTGCTTAAGCTCCATTCCACAAATTTGTGAAAATTATGTGATGTGTTCATTTTCATGCAATTAAAATTATTTTTATTTTTGTGGTTTCTTCTTACATCCACAGTTCATTTAGGAATGTTTTTCTTAATTTCCAAACACTTGATTATTTTGAGATATGTAATGCATTTCTATTTTAAATTCATTGTAGTCAGAAATGATATTCCGTATGACTTCAAGCCTTGTAAATTTATTGAGAATGTTTTATGGCCCAGTGAATGGTAAACACTTAGAACAAGGGTTTGCTACACTTCCCTAAACTCCGTGGCACTTGAAATGCACAATCGCAGCAGTGGGCAGGATTGACATTTCTGGTCAGTGGCTTCAGCCTTGCAGCAGTTCTGTTCCCGTTAGCTCCTTGAAAACTTGCTCACTCACATACAATTCTCACATATTTCAGAGGAATTTACACAAACCTGTGGGATTTTTCCCTCTGTGGTTGTCACATTCTGGATTATCTGTCCTCCATTTGTCTCCAACGGAACACTCCCAAACCTCGTCCTTTGACTCCTTAGGCTGAAGACCAAATTTCTGATTAATTTTTAGCCACTCTGAACCACGTAAGCTGCAGCGTGCTCTCTGAGCAAAAGTTTTGCTAACATAAATCTCACCCAGTGTGATTCATTTTTTCAAGGGTCCAATTTCATTCTGTCTGCTTTTAATCTGTTGTTCATTGTAATAAAAAGCCTCTTCAAGGCTTTGAATCCATCGTTCATTATTATTTGTCTGGAGTTTACAATGGTTATTTGCAGTAAGATTAGTGGGATGAACGCTACTCTGCTATTATTGAAAGCAGAGCTTCAAGAGTGAAAGTATCTTCTACCTGGCTAAAATAATAATAGCCTACAAGTTTTGAACAAATATAAAGCCTTTATTCTTATTATTTTACACATTAACAAATTTAATCCCCAGAAGAACTCAGAAGGAAGTTTTAATATGCTCTCCAATTTGTAGGAGAAAAACTGGAAACAATTTTTTTTTTTTTTTTTTTTTTTTTTTTACTTAAGCCACACAGCTCTTAAGTGCAGGAACTTGTTTCCCAACTTAGTAAAAGTTCTTCATAGCCCACACTTGTGAACAGTTCTTTGTTTCTTATAAATCGAACATCTCTCCACCTCTTTTTTCCCTCCAGATAGTGTGTCCCAAATGCTTTTTCACATACTGATTATTCTCTCAATAAAATGCGTTCTTTCTTCTTATATGGAGAACATGCCTATTTGTCCTGTAAGATATAACTATAATGCTGTTGACTCTTACATTACTTCCTCTGCCACTGTGTCTCTTACCTCTTCTATTTGTTCTTTGTATATTTGTTTTTAATGTCTTTATTGGCGCATCCATGCACTGTATTGTAGCTGTTTGGTGAATTAACTGAATGTATGCCAAGTGGAAGCAGGGCTCTAGAGACAGTAATGAGCAAACTATTTTCTGCCCTTTGGGACGTTACATTCTCAAGATAGGTTTTCAATTAACAGTTATATGCAGTGTAAATAAAAGAAAAAATGCAAAACGGAGAGTGTAATAAATAAATTGACAGACAGTGACCAAAAAAGTAAAAAGGGGCTTAGAGATTAGAGTTGGGCCTCAAAGAAAAAAACAAGGAGATAAACAACAAGCACGTACCCCTGTAGGACACAGACTCAGAAACAACATTGCAGAAGGAGGAAAGAAAATGGCTTAAATTCGATAGTAGGAGAATCCTTGGCTCTTTATACAAAGGAAAGGAAGCCAAAAGGATAATGACAACAGGATAATCAATGTTGTCCCTCTAAAATTCATGTCTAACCAGAACCTCAGAATGTGATGTTATTTGGAAATAGGATTTTTTGCAGATATAGTAAGTTAAGGATTTTAAGATGAAATCAGCTTAGCTTTAGGGTGGGCTCTAAATTCAATGACTGCTGTTCTTATAAAAAGAGGAGAGGACACAGAGACACCCAGAGAGAAGAAGTCCATGTTTTGCTGCCACAAGCCAAGGAACCTGCCAGAAGGGGGAAGAAGCAAGGCAGGAATCTTCCCTCCAGCCATCAGAGGGAGCATGACCCTGGCAACACCTTGATCACAAACTTCTAGACTCTGGAACTGAGAGAAAATACGTAGTTTCTGTTGTTTTAAGCAACCTAGTTTGTGGTACTTTGTTAATGACAGCCCTGGGAAACGAAGACAAAGAGGTTATAGCTAAGCAAAGTTCAAATTACATAGGACCAGTGGGCTTACATGTTTTTTTGCTGTTGTTGTTGTTGCAAACCATGAATTCATTGAATCCCCCAGGTTGGTTTGTTTTTTATCTTGTTTTCTTATTTTATTTTTATTCAGTCCAAAATGTATTTAAACTAACTTGAAAATAGTTTGAACGTCCCAGTTCTTACAGGTTTTCTTTAGGTTACCCCTAGAGAGTACTAGGCTGAATTAAAAAAAAAAAGTGTTTTTAATTATTAATATTTTCCCCTGTTCCTCATATAATACTCATATAAAAATGTTGGCATAACTGGAGGAAAATCTTGTCATGCAGGTCATATAAATTGAATATTCCATTGATATGCACAGGTATGTAATCTCTTTAAAGTTTCTGGGCAAGTTGAAATGGAACAGCTCTTCTGATAGATGACTGAAAAAATAACTTGCTGATCAGGAACAATGGTTTTTATTGGAAAAGTAAGTAAATAACCAAACTTCACTCGTGAAACATCAATGAAGTTTACTTAGGTAACATATGTCTAAAACAACTTCCCCAATTCAGCTGTTAAAACAGTTTATTATTATTATCATTGTGGCAGGACTGTTCTCAAAATCTAAAACATATATATGGCAGATACTAGTAGTAAGTTGCAATGTCTGGTTAGAGATTTAGAAAGCTTGATTTATTTTTATCAAGGTGGGGTCATACTTGTAGAATGAGAAAATAATTTATTTCATGACATTCACGGAAATAAGTCTAGATTTTAGGGTTTAATTAGAAAATTTAAGCTTGAATGAATTCATTTTTCATATGCTCACTTTCTCCTGTCTTAAATATGAGGGTGAGCTATTTCCTGTATGAAGCAATAAAATATATAATTCAGATACATAATCTTTTAAAAGTATAATAAGATGTTTTACCAATAACTGGAATATAGCAATGCAGGTAGGGCCAAATATCTACTTCTAAAAGTGAAGCTTTCTTTTGTACTCAAAAGCCCTGTCACTGGTGCCCCTCCCCACCCCAAGTGGGAGGTCTAGGTTAATTAAAATTTTGATGTTTTATATCTCTGAATGGTCTTGGTCACTGCAACTAAAATATAGATAGAAAACAAAGTCACAGAATAAAAATTTGGAAATGACATGTTATCATCCCAATTCCCAAGGGTATCACAGTTTCCTAAAAATCAACAACCGGTATGGTTCATAGAAAATTAAGAGATTTTTTTTGTAGTGTCAAGATGCCTGAATTAGCATCCGGAAATCTAAAGCATAGACGACATCCTACCTTGTCCTAAAAAGTCATTCTGAAAAATTTATATTAAATAAGTGAAAGAAAGAAAGGAAAACCTTTTTTCATTGCAAAATTTTGAAATTCTGCCATGATTCAGGCTCTTGGTAACACAGTATAAACCAAAGTAAGATTTACCACGAAACTAACAAAGTATGAGTTTCATCAACCATTAATTTCTTCCACTCTCTGTAAAGCCTTCGATTAGCCCTTGCAATGTTCATATGCCCATCTGCTTTTGCAAAATTTTCAAATATATGTTATTTTCCCTGCCATTGATTAAAGCTACTATCTCTTTCCGTTTTGACATCCTAATTTTTCATACTTCCCCTCAGTTTGGTGTCGGAGTGGCTGCAGGATACTTTAGGGACTACGCTTAAAGTAACATTGAGTTAGAGATATATTTGGTTTTGGATTAGGGTGCACATATAGTTACACATATAGTTAATTTATTGTTAACTTTCTTGTTGCCAGAATTTCTGCCAAAACTCTTTGCAGTACCGCTGTACCCACTTACACGGCATCACAACATGAGGGTGCAGGTAAGTGTAGTGCAGGAGAAGCAAGAATTGAACACACAGAGCCGGCAACTTGCCTGTGGTAAATAATTAGTGGAAAATTCTGCTCTTATCAATACCTGGTCAAAATGGAAGTTTTCTCATGTGAAAAAAATGCCTGTTAATGCAATGTGTACAATTTGTATTGTAATTTATTTTTATTTTCATTTTTGATACAAAGTGCCCTGAAGTGGAATTTACTAACTATGACAAGTATACGTGTAAAGCAACATGTTTTATACATTCAAAATATTAACAAAAATGCAGTTTTCCATCAACCAACTTAAGAGATTTAATTATCTCTGTATTATGTCTATAGAGAATGATAAAATCATTATTATGTGCTGAGAAAATCAGAGTAACTATCCAAAGATGTGAGAAGAAAATTAGTATAATAGAGTTGTATTTTGTGGTTAATAAAAGCAAATATTATGTAATTTTTCAAGATTTTTTTATGTTGATGTTGTATGGCAGCATTTAAAATTATTAATTTGCATTCACTTTAAAAGCTAGTCTTTGTCTTTGAATATTCATATTATTTTCTTAAAGAAAATCTTCCAAGTTATATAGGCCTCAGTTTCACCTAGAATAATAGCCACCTCACATGGAATAATAATGTCATAGAATGAAAGTATCAGGAGAGATATGAGGGATTAGCTTCTAATTTTACCTTAACTCCTAATACACAGGTTTTTGTCCTAGGATGTTCCCTCCTTTATTCACATTTTGATCACACAACATTTTTGTAATATCCACCTGGACATTTTAGAGTTGGATTCACTTTTCATGTGTTAATTTTTTATCTACTTTTTAAATTCTTCATCTATTATTCTCATCTATTATTGTTTGTGGATTAATATTGTCTTAAAAGCAGGTAGTTCTGATCACTTATATAAAGTTATTTTGGACTGGAAGCAATTACTATGTGAAGATTTTTAGATCTTTGGATTGAAGATCTTCAGCTAACAAGAAGATAAAAACAACTGACAAAACCAGCTGAAATTTCAGTTTAGTAAGAAGAGAACATAGAGTTATGTCACTGAAGACATGTCCAAGTAGGACAAGGTGAAAAATTATTTTGTTTAAACAAAATAATTCAAAGTAAAAACATATCACAAAAAATAAAGAACTCAGGTCAGTAGAACACATGACAGTGGTATGGAAACCAAAGCAACGTGTCAGCATTTGAGATTTCAAGGACTTCAAGGACTGCAAGGCATCTTCAAGAACTTCAAGTTTAACATAAACTTTTACATATATGGGAACTGAGGAGTAGAAATGGTCACGCCTCTATCAGGACAAACATCCAACTTGTTTATGAGAAAGATGAAGCTAGGCATAAGATCCTAAAAATAAACCAAGGATACCACTGGAAAAATGAGAACCAAGCTTTGAACTAAATACCTTTGGAGGGATAGTATCCTCTCCTAGATCTAGAACTGCTCCCAGAGCACACTCTATACTTCATTCATTTTGTTTTGTTTGTCCTTGGTGTCAGAGTTCTTCTCACATGGGAATTTTGAAAGATCAGAGAACTTTAAGTTTAAAAAGCATGATTTAATTTTGCCATTCTCAGTAATTGTGTTATTTTTGAGTAGAGATTCACTTACTTGAGTATGTTTTTCCTTGTATACAAAAGTGGAAATGATAATGTTTCCATACTAATTGAGTGGAGAGGAGAGAGAGAGAAAAAAAAATTATTCTTTCATAATTACTCCTTTATAATCAGCCAGAGGAACAAGATTGCAAGCATTATTGAAAAATAATGTAATTATATTCCTGAAACAACATATTTATTAACATCTGCTTAATTATAAAATGATAGTAGGTAATTGGCCTCAGTTTATCCACTAAGTCAGATTAAAGGAGCCAAAGAATAGACCAATTTAAGCTTTGTCTGTCATGTGCTACACAGACAGCCAGAAAAAAAACCATAAGCCATCTAATATTCCTTAGTATTAAACATTATTCTCCTTGATATTGGCCTGCACATTTCACACATCTCTATTCTATCCCACCATATTGGCAAAATTTTTTGTATACTCCTTTGGATTATAATAGTCACTCCTTACACGGAACTGAAATAGAAGCTGAAATAGTTAGAAAATGCTATTGAATACTGAAAGTACTACTGAAAAAGTAGTTGAAAAACCTGGATTTTCTTCAAAATGGGTCACAAATAAATTCACCTTTTAGTAGAAATGAGTGTTGACACTGTTCCTACCCGAGTGACATTAGCATTATCTTTGATTGTGGCAATAATTAGCTCTGTGTTCTACCCTGAGGTCCTACATCTGGTGAATTATTTTCTTGACTGAGCTAGGTTCCAGTGTCAGCAAGGACAACAGAAGGCGCTCCATGCCTTAGGGCATCTCATCTGGCCACTTCTCTTTGACCTGTGACCTCCTACACAGTAGTGTCTTGTATTTCCACCAAGCTGCCCAACTGGTTTTTCAATCAATTTGAAACCTTTACTCTGCCAATGAATATGAATAAGTGACTAACAGAGGCTTTCATATCTATAGTGCAACCAGTTCATTACATAAGTGATTGAGTCATTTATAGAGTTGCTCTTTAAACTGTAATTATCTCATTGCTTGAGGTGGAAAAGGGAAAAATTTGAATATGTTTATGAATAGTAAGTAACATTTAAATAATAAATTCTTTATATTGATTTCTATATCCATATATAAACTGTCCACAGGAAATAAAGAGTATTTCTGTGGCTTCTATATCCTTTTACAAGTCTTCTAATATTATAGTGAGATCCCAGCGAAATCGGTTGTTTGTCCTCCCTGATGTTAAAATGTATCTATTTATTTCTTTATTTATGTTAATGTATATTCATCTTCAACTCAGGATATAGTGCTGAAAGTGCTGCCTGTTTGGCAAACTGTAGTTTCCACAATTCTTCAATGGGTTTGTAAATCAATAATTAGCTCACAGACATGCCATGGTTGACTCAGTAACATCTGATCAAGGGAACCACTTAACAGAAGAGGATGCCACTAAATGGGCCCATGATAGTGTATGCAATGAGAAAAATAATGTTTTTGACTTTACCCAGTTGCTTAGTATAATGGACATTAAAATGATACTTTTCAAAAGCTATTCAAGTCCTTTACAATAGCAGACACTTTATTGGGGTAACCAAGTTTCCTTCTCCATGGTCAGTACCTCTTTCATAATCAATTCATGTCTGAAGTCAAAAACAAGTTGTAGGTAAAAGAAACAAAGGTCAGCCCCTTATCGGAAGTATAGCATGTAAATATTTTCTCCCACTCTGTAGGTTGTCTATTCACTCTATTGTTTCCTTGGCCATCCAGAAGCTTGTTAATTTAATCAGGCCCCACTTACTTATTTTTGTTGTTGTTGTGACTGCCTTTGGGATCTTTCTTCTTCATAAATTCTTTACCTAGGTCAGAGAATCTACAAAAAACTCAAGTGAATCAGCAAGAAAACATTAAACAACCCCATTAAAAAGTAGGCAAAAGACATGAACATAAGCTTTTCAAAAGAAGACAGACTAATGGCCAATAAGCATATGAAAAAATGTTCGTCTCTAATCATCAGGGAAATGCAAATTAAAACTACAATGAAATATCACCTAACTCCTGTGAGAATGGCTCTTATCAAAAAGTTCCCAAACAACAGACACTGGCACAGATGCAGACAGAAAGAAACACTTATACACTGCTGGTGGGACTCCAAACTAGTACAACCTCTGTGGAAAGTAGTATGGAGATACCCCAAAGAACTAAAAGTAGAACTACCATTTGATCCAGCAATTCCACTACTGGGTGTTTATCCGAAGGAAACAAAGTCATTTTATCAAAAAGACACTTGCACTCAAATGTTTATAGCAGCACAATTCACAATTGCGAAGATGTGGAAACAACCCAAATGCCCATCAATACATGAGCTGATCAATAAAATGTGGTATATGGAGTATTATCCATAAAAAAATGATGAACTAATACCTTTTGTAACAACCTGGATGTGACTGTAGACTACTCTTTAAAGGGAAGTATCACAAGAATGGAAGAAAAAAAACCATATGTACTTACTACTAATTTGAAACTTATACATCAACATTCTTGTGCAAATATGGTAGTAAAATTCAACAGAAATTAACAGGTGGAAGAGGGGAGGAGCAAATGGGTAAATTCATACCTAAAGGGTACAATGACACTATATAGATGATGTACACACTTATAATTTTGACTAAAACTATAAAAAAGCAATTCATGTAACCAAAATGTTTGTACCCCTGTCATATTCTGAAATAAAAGAAAAGAAACAAAAGTCATGTCTAACCAATAGATTTCCTGAACCATAAAGTATTTTTGTGCATTCCTATGATGAAATGTTGATTAGAAAGAATTAAATTACTCATTTTGCTAAGAACCCAAGTTCAAAGTTGAGATAAACAATATACAATTCACTCAGAAAAATGAATAAATTGGAAAATATAAAAATGAAGCATATAGTTTTAAAGGAGTGTCTACCTATATAATTGTTCCTGCTAAATTATTGGAAGCCTTTTGTTAGTAATCCTGTGATTACTTCAATTCAAGAAATATTTTTGAACATCCACTATAACCAGGTACTCTGCTACATAAAGGTGCAATATGACCATGAAATAATCACCATATATTGTAACAAAAAGCTTTTATTCAGGCCAGGCACGGTGGCTCATGCCTGTAATCCTAGCACTCTGGGAGGCCGAGACAGGTGGATCGCTCAAGGTCAGGAGTTCGAGACCACCATGAGCAAGAGCGAGACCCCCTGTCTCTACTAAAAATAGAAAGCAATTATCTGGCCAACTAAAATATATATAGAAAAAAATTAGCCGGGCATGGTGGTGCATGCCTGTAGTCCCAGCTACTCGGGAGGCTGAGGCAGTAGGATCCCTTGAGCCCAGGAGTTTGAGGTTGCTGTGAGCGAGGCTGATGCCATGGCACTAAACTCTAGCCCGGGCAACAAAGCGAGATTCTGTCTCAAAAAAAAAAAACAACTTTTATTCAGAACAAGAATGAGAACCCTCCTTACCACATGGAGGATATGGATGTAACTTCAGATTAACCACCTGGGAGCAAAAGATTATAAATAAAAATGAAAAGGAGAGCTAGCAAGACACCAAAAAATAGATAATAAGCATTAGAATAGAAGCATAGGCTAAAATCCAATATGTATTTTTTTTCTCTAGTCACCTCACTGCTACCAAAGAAAAGTGCTGACTGGTTGCTGGAAAACTTTTATTATTGACAAAGAAATGCTGAGAATGAATGTTTCATTCATCCTCCTGTTTCCACTCAATAAAGGAACTAGCCCAATATCCACTTAATAAAGGAACTCGTCCAATTTCTGATGAAGGGTCACATTTCTCCCCAGGAATGATCAGATGTGTTGGGAAAACAAAAATGGAAAGATAAAAAAGTCTAACACAATTTACAATGCCTTCTGTACTTTGTGGTTCATGAACAATGGATTGCAAACGTACAGATGTCACCTTTTATGTTTTATGTGCATGAATTTTGGGAATTGAGACTTACAGGGGTGAAACAGTGGTGAAAATTTGTAGGTATAATTTAATGATTAATAGTTTGAACATGGTTGCATCATTTTCTTCACAACTGAAAAATTGCTTTTACCACAGTTCCCGCATTAATATTGCATAACGTCCAGAAAGCGTTTCTTATAACTACTGAAGTTCTTAATCCTCTAGCTTGCATTAAAAAGCACAGCCTAAACATTTTTGCTTCCTAAAATACTAGAAGATAACACATTTAAGTCTGGAAAACATTTGTGGAAACATAACTGGTAAAGAGTTTGGTTTATTCATGTTTTCGTTGCAATCACCAGTTGACTGGGTCAGTTTGCAGAATAGCCAAGTGTATAGAAAGATTCAATCTACCTTCTGCTGAGTCCTTTGGTGTCCTTGTACTATTGGTGTGGCAGTCATAAGCAATTTCTCCTTGAATGCCAGTGTTTAAATGAGGTAATAATCTCTTAAGTCTAGCCCACTTGTAAATGATCCTTTATTCTTTTAGGACCTATAGACAAAAAAAGCATAATTTTTAAAAATCTGGACCAAGATTCACTAGACCAGGGTATATTACATCATAATATAATGTCTGTGATATGGCAGAGTTTAAGTTTCATACAGACATATCCTTCTAGTACAGAAGAAACCTGAGTCCAATACGCCAATTGAATGGAGAGCTCTGCTCCTCACAACCACCAATCATGCACATGTGTAAAACAGGTCTTTTCTAAAGAGAGAGTCAGGCAATGGTAACCTTTGATTGGTTCAATAAGAGCTCTAGCATGTGGTGGCATCTTCAGAGATGCTATAATTATGATAATCTCATATTTGTGGCCCCAAACATCGCTTAAGTTTGCAATAAACTTTTAATAACAAGCTGCTTAACCAAGATGTGTGATGAGACATAAAAGACCTAAAAGAAAAGACTGTATGGGATACACAACCTATATGATTCCTCTAGTCCAACACAAGGGTAGTCAGTGAGCATTTTCTCTTTCTTTACAGACATATACTACAACCCTACTCTACATGTAGAAAGTTGGAAAAAGTCACCTGACCTGAGACATCAACTTTCCAGTGAATATTGATCAATAGCAACTAGCATCATGTTATCATTGCAGTAATTTCATCTCTTTAGCCAGTATCACAAATCTGCGGAGTCTGAGGTCCCTCACAGCTGGTAGAGAGAAAATACAACCTCAGTATATAACAATTATTAATAAAAGCTTTCTGTGTATAATACAATGCAGGTCAGGAAAAATCACACAAAAGTGATGACATCAATAATATCACAGATGTAAGGGAAAGGACATAATTCTGCCTGATGACCTTCCATAGAATCTCCTGACATGGAATACCTCCCATATGTTTGAATATCTAACAGTTGACTTATTTTAATTTACTGTGGTTCTCATTAACATTATAAAGCAGCATCAAATTTTCTTCTAAATATTAAATAATCAAGGAGACATTCTGAAGATAAATAAAATTTGCATGACAGAATGCTGAAAATCTAAACCTAAGTGAGCAGTAAATGATAAAATCTAAATATCCTTGCCATAGAGGAAAATTCTCTCAGTGTAGTTAAACATAGCTTATCATGTACTCACCCTGGAATTATCAGGTTGCCCTGCAACAGAGAATGAGAACGATTATACCAAAATGGGGGATTATAACAGCTGTTCTGTGACCTCTGGGACAACCAGATAATCTGCCCCCATTTAAAAACCCCGGGGGATAAAAGGGTGAAGTGTCCTAGAATTAAACTGAAAAGAATCTTAGTATCAGGCCTGTCATCTTGGATACAAAACCCATTGTATTTCTTGTGATCCTCTTTAGGGAAGAGTAAGTAGAATAGTTATATTATTGGAGTTTGTATTAAAATAAAAACAAAGGCAAAAAACTACCAAGATATGTAGTATAGTTTCTCAATCCAGATTGCTGTTGATGATAAAATGCATTCTAATATCCAAGGCAATAAAAAGAAAAATCAATGTATACCTTTTGGTAATGAACTGTGGAAGCAAGGACTATGGGTTGCTGAAAATTTGTTTGGTTATAATACACAATTAATACTTATGTGAAGCATGTTCTTTCTGCATACCCAAAGACTGAAGAATGAAGCTAAGGGACATATCCTTATCAGTCACCACCTTAGATAAAAGAGAGTCCTGGATATTCTTAAAAGGGGACCCACTTCACCTGGCATCATAGACACAACTTTTCTGAAGAGATTTGTTACTATAGTCAAATTTTGATATCCTTTGAACACAAGGATTGTATTTCTCCAGACAATTTGAGCAGCTAATGTCTACAGAAGTTGTCAGTATCTACTCATATGTTACCCAGATTTGGCATTTCTGTTGATTGTTTTATATGCAAATAAGAAAAACAAACAAGAGTTTTTGATTTACAGGAAATCTATGGTCTTTTTGGATATATTTGTTCAGAAATAGAATAGCTGGATTATATGGTAGTTCAATTTCTAACTTTTTGAGGAACCCCCATACCATTTTCCATAGTGGCTGAACCATTTTACATTCCCCCCAACAATAAACAGGACTTCCCATTTTTTCATGTCCTTGCCAACATTAATTATCTTTTTTGTTATTTCCATCCTAAAAGGTGTGAGATGATATCTCATTGTGGTTTTGATTTGCATTTCCCTGATGAGAAGTGGTGTTGAGTATCTTTGTATATACCTGTAGGCTATTGGTATGTTTTTTCTGGAGAAATGTCTATTCAAATCCTTCACCCATTTTTGAACAATTTATACTGTTTTTTGCTATTGAGTTGTAAGAGTTACTTATATATTTTGGATATGAACCCCTTATCACATATATGATTTGCAAATATTTCTTCTCATTTTATAGGTTGCCCTCTTACTCTATTCACTGTTTTCTTTAGTGTGCAGAAGCTTTTTAGTTTTATGTAGTCACACTTATCTATTTTTGTTTTTGTTCCTTATGCTTTTGGTGCCATATCCAAGAAATCATTGCCAAGATCAGTGTCCTGAAGCTGTTCCCCTGTTTTCTTCTAGGAGTTTTACAGTTTCAGGTCTTTCTTATGTTTAAATCTTTAATCTATTTTCAGTTCATTTTTGTGTATGGTGTAAGATAAACTCTAATTTCATGCTTTCACATGTGAATATCCATTTTTCTGAGTACCATTTGTTGAAAAGATTATCCTTTTCTGATTGTGGATTCTCAGCACCCTCGTCAAATAACAATTGACCATATATGTGTGGGTTTATTTCTGGGCTATCTATTCTGTTCCATTGGTCTGCATGTCTGTTTTTATGCCAGTCTTATACTATTTCAATTGTTGTAGCTTTGTAATATATTTTGCAATTGGGAAGTGTGATGTGTCCAGCTTTGTTCTTCTTTTATAAGATTGCTTTGGTTATTTAGAGTCTTTTGGGGTTCCACAGAATTGAAACCAGGATCTGGAAGAGATAACTGCATTCCCACATGCAGCGTCATCCACAATAGCCAAGGTATGGAAACAACCTAAATGCCCATTGACGGATGAATGAATAAAGAAAATGTGTTATATGCATGCAATAAAATATCATTCAGCCTTAAAAATGAAGGAAATTCTGTCAAATGTGACAACATGGATGAACCTGGAAGATGTTATGCTAAGAGAAATAAGCCAGTCACAGAAAGTAAAATACTGCAGATTCCACTTATATGAGGAATACGAAGTAAACAAATTCACAGAAACAGAGTAGAATGGTGTTTGCCAGGGGTTGGGGGATGTGGGCAATGGACAGTTGCTGTTCCACAGGCATAACGTTTCAGTTATGCAAAATGATTAAATTCTAGAAATCTGCTGTACAACAGTGTTCCTATAGTTAACAATAAAATATTGTGTACTTTAAACTTGTTAAGTGTTCTTATCAGAATAAGAAAGAAAGAGAGAAAGAAAGAAAGAGAGAGAGAAAGAAAAGAAAGAAAGAAACAGAGAGAAAGAGAAAGAAAGAAAGAAAAGAGAAGAAAGAGAGGAATGTTGCACTCATTTCTTAGGCCCTTCTAAGAAACTAAGTAATAAGATAAGAAATAATGAAAAATAATTGCCATTTGAAAGAGAAAGACTATTCTATTTTCATTCAATTATATTCACATTCTAGAAATTCAAAGATTTAAATTCATCCAAAAATGATATGCAATATTTATGAATCAGATAGTTCAAATAAATTATCATTTAGTTATAATAGCAATTCTATGAAGAAGTTATGTCTTATTTATAGATGAATAAACTGATGCACAGTTTATACAATGTCACGCAGCTGGAAAGGGATAGATCTGGGATTTGGAACAAGCAGTCTAGTTGTCTAGTTTATGCCTTTAAGCACTACACCATAAAAGTTTAGCATGGCAACTAATAAGAAAATTAATTTTAAAAAATAAAAATTTTCACATGCATTTGCAATACCTACCTTAAAATTGAATATAAATATCTCATTTGCAAACCAAAAGTTTAAATATAGAGAAATAAATTTACATGAATGTGCAATACTTATGTGTGGATAAAATATGAAACTTTGCTGAAGTTCATAAGAATTATTTAAATCAGAAGGCAGTAATATTTCTAGATGGATAAATATTAAAAGTGGCAATTATACTTACAAATTCGATGGAATAAATTTCAAAATCTGAAGGTTTTTAAATAAAATTAGATAGGTTCTTTCCTAAATTCATAAAATAATAATGCTAAGAGCCAAAACAAAAAACATGACAAAGAAGAATAAAGAGTTGAACTCATGGGTATCTGCACATACAAAACTCAAGTAATCCACAGAGTGAATTCTGCCTAACAAATGGACTTTTGAAACAGCCTAACAATATATTCTTGCATAAATAACAACTGAGATACATATAAAAAGCATAACATTTCAAACTAGGTAAGAAATGGTACTGTTGAATAAATGATATTAATTCTATTGCAAATATTTTGGAAAAAAGTAGTTCATTCTCTGTAAAAATAAATTAGGTATTCACTATTCATCTAAATATTAATAGAAAAAAAATGATAGAACAAAAATATATATGACTATTTCTTTTCATCTCTTATGGAATAAGATACAGTACCAATTCATTTTATAGTTTTCTATAGTTTTCCTTTCTGTGTTAAATAATACAAAAGATTGAAGAATGTATCAGAATAGTCAACCTTCAGAATTTTGGAGACCCACTCTGAAATAATTCTGTTTTTATTTAATCAGATGAAGACAAGGGAAAATGTAAGAGAATAAAAAAAAAATATTGGCTTTCTACCTCTGTGTAAAAGAAGATGCTTTATAGTATTTATCCATCTGCATGGGTGTCTTTCAGTGAATTCCAAAGGAAAAATTAATGAGTGTTAAATTATCTGTCAAAGGAAGAAGATCATACCGATTATTTCACATAAGCAAAAACTATCAGACTGAAGTTTTTAAAGCTGAAAATAATATAATTATACAGTTCTCTATTGAGGACTATTCAAAACTTATTTTGCATTTCAATCAATTATAGTTGAAGGAAATCTTTCATTGTTCTTTCACAACAGTTTTTAACTTAAAAAAAGACATTTTATTATTTGAAAAAATGTCAAGACTGACTCACATGAATGGGCCTCTGTATCAAAATCTGTCACTTTCTATCCTGGTCAGAATCTTAATGTTTGCTATTTAATTTTTCTAAAATACATTTCTCTAATTATATACTGTGAAGATTCTAATTCTTAAATCACCCCTTTTTTATAATCAAAGTGTAACTTTTCCACTAATTCATTTTCAATTTAAGTCAAATATAAAATACCCTAGGAAATTTAAAAAAATATATTCAAAATGATATTATTTTTTCACATTTTCTTCTTCTGTGATTTTTCCAAGATAACCTGTTCTTTAAAGTTTCATGTTATTTTGACTCCTGTCCTTTCTAGGACAAGAGAAGCCTTAGTTAGCGGGATTTATCTTTTCCAGACTTAGATAGTAGTAGCCCATCCTTATTGCTGCCAAAACCCTCGTACATTTTGCAACAATGGTGCCTCTGCTTAGAACCATAAAATCACCTGGTTTTGGAGATGGTAAGGTGTCTTGGAGATTTCTCAGTTGGATGATGGGGAAACATCTCTGTTTAAACTTCACATAGAAATTATTGGACCCTGGACATAAGTTTCCTCAATCTCTAGCCAGTAATTAAAGTCTATACAGTTTAGCTAAATTGCATAGCATTAGAAAAGGTTTCAATAATCAAGCTAAACTATTTGACAGTAGGTTTTGACAATGACAATTTATTTTATTGTATGCCTATAAATTCCAATGCCTCAATTTCTATGTTCAGTAAAATACATATCTTGGTCTATTTGGGCTGCTATAACAAAATAACATAAACTGGGTAGTTTATAAACAACAGAAATTTATTTCTCACAGTTCTGGAGTCTGGAAGTTTGTGATCAGGATAACCACATAGTCAGTTTCTGGTGAGAGCTTCTTCTAGGCTGCGGACTGCCAACTTCTCACTGTAACTTCCTATGTCTGAAGGGAGTAGCTAGCTCTCTGGTGTGTTTTAAAAGAGCGTTAATACTTTTAACTGTGGGAAGAGCCCTCATAAGCTAATGAAATCCCAAAAGCCCCACCTCATAATATCATATTTGGGAAAAGGATTTCAACATATAAATTTGGGAAGGACACAGTCAATCTATAGAAATTCTCAAAAGTTGCTTTTCAGGCCGGGCGCGGTGGCTCACGCCTGTAATCCTAGCACTCTGGGAGGCCGAGGCGGGTGGATCGCTCGAGGTCAGGAGTTCGAGACCAGCCTGAGCAAGAGTGAGACCCCGTCTCTACTAAAAATAGAAAGACATTATATGGACAACTAAAAATCTATATAGAAAAAATTAGCCGGGCATGGTGGCGCATGCCTGTAGTCCCAGCTACTCGGGAGGCTGAGGCAGGAGGATCGCTTAAGCCGAGGAGTCTGAGGTTGCTGTGAGCTAAGCTGACGCCACGGCACTCACTCTAGCCTGGGCAACAAAGTGAGACTCTGTCTCAACAAAAAAAAAAAAAAAAAAAAAAAAGTTGCTTTTCAAAACTCATTATCTTTTTTTCCCCAAACCCTCGAAGATAGATACCATTATTATGTCCATTTTATACAAGAGAAATCAAGAATTCCAAGATAGTGCAGCTGGTAAGTGTTAGAACAAAGACAGTATGATTGCACTGTAGACACCATTTTCTTAGTGTACTATAGTGCTAAGTGTCCTCCAAGGAGGACAGCAAAGTACTTTATTGAAGATCCAGGCAAACTGTGCTTATATATTTTTTTTATCTCTAACTTTAATGAGGTAAATTATACAAGGATAGCTAGTATTTGTTAATATAGATGTATTTCTTGTTACTTAGCCCATGTCATGAAATCAGATATTTATTAAAATATTTAATGAATCTAGCTAAATGTATTTTAATACAAGTGCTTTCCAGAGAAACATTTCAGTTGCTCTGTTCACATGTTCTCTTCAGAATTAGACAATGTGTATTTCCTGAGATAAGAAAAGCTTTGTAATTCTCCACCTCAGTAATTTTCTCTTGGGCTGCAACTATGTCCAATCTAAGAATAGAGTAGTTAAGCCAAATTAGTCATCCTAAGTGTGAATTTTTTTTTCTAGAATTTGAAAGTATGTAGAATTAACTGGAAAGAGAGTAATTAAGAGAATTCCCAAATTCCCCATCTACTATATTCCTAATGGATTCATATTTTTCCTTTCCAATTTTCTCTTTACTTTCTACTTTCTTTTTCCATGTATGAATATATAGACATTCCCTCTGCTTAAATGGTTTGGGATGTTTTTGCAGAAGAAAATAATGTGCATATATTGTCTATTTTCTTGAAATTTTGACACATACTGTAAAAATGATTCTTGCAAGGCATATCATATCTGAAACTATTTAAAGGAAAATTGATGTGATGAATCAATTTTAATAAATGGCTTCACACTTTACATAGTATAATTATTTCAAATTAAAAGAATTATAAGTTGGGTACATTGGTTTTCAGTTGAGCAAGAATATTCTTTTCTTCTTCAATCAGGCAAGTAATGCACCATAATTGAATAATGTAATAACATAAATGTTTCAATTTCCAAACAGATGGAAAAAGAATGGAAAATTTTCCTGAAAGTCAAATGGGTAGTTAGATTCCAAACAAATTTTAAATAATATACATCATATCCATGGTAGGAAATAATGTTTTATCTCTTTCCCTTTGAGGAGTAGATAGGATGCAAACAAAGCTACCATAATTTTTCCACAAATTTTATATTTTGATTCTTTGGCTCTTTCCTGTGGTAAACCAATGATAAATGAGGTTATTCTATTAAATCACATCAAGTAGAACAGGTGTTTTACAACCAATGGTGATCACTAAATATGTTTGATTCAATGTACCTCATGTTCAATAAAATAATGTGTCTGCAGCAAAATTAAATGTAAGAAATACACATTAACATAATTAAAAAAATAAAAATATATACTGCTAATCAGAACATCTGATATATTGTTGCACTGAATTTATACGTCTGTTTCTCCAGATGAGAGTGCAACCTCCTTAAAAGCAAGGTCCATGTTCTTGGTCATAATGTACTCGATAAATACTTGATAAATTCATGAATGACTATTCTCTTTGAATGCCCATCCATGCACTTTATTCTTCCGAAGTCCCCTTTTCTAGACCCAATTTGTATATTTTTGAAAGAGGCCTCATAGTGAATGAAAGGAAGACAGGCCCCCAGCAATTGGAACAGTGGTGCTATCATTTCCTAGCAACTTACTCACTAAACTGAGTAAGTTACTAGAACTTCCTAAGGCTCCATTTATCACCCATAAAATGAAGAAAATAATACCTATCACATAAGATTACAAATATTATTAAAATAATTAACACTGGCAAATTGACACATAGTAGATATTCAGCTGATGTTAGCAATCTTCTTTCGTGTTTCTTTTTATGTTGCCTAAGATATTATTTTTCATAGTGCCCTTATCATTGATGATGTTCATTCTTCAAACAGGCACAATCTTTAGAAACTGAAAATGGTCTTTGTCTATCTTTAGCCACGCTTCTAAGCAATGCCATATTTTCTGCCCACACTCTTAGTTATGAATCATTTTTACTTACAAGGTCCAGATTCTTATAAAATTAGATATTCCTTTACTAGGCTCATTTATTTATATTCAATATGCATTTTATACATTTACATCAAGAATGTACTGTATTCTGAAATAAACTCTAAAGTATAATCATTGTAATAATGTATAATTTCATATTGTTACTAACCCATTGAGTAATATAGGTATAAATATGTATGGTTAAGTTTTTCTTGTACTAAATCTCCTCTGGTGAATCTGAAATGAATGAAAGAGTGATGGCACAAATTAGAAACTCCCCGAGAAACACTGGAAAAACTTTCTCTATTAAACTTATTTCTATACTCACTTAACTGAAAAACAAAAGTAGCTCTTGGTAGATTTCTGGGAGCTGTTGGTTATATCATTTTTGCAAAAGTGTTGATGATATGAAACGTGAGCAACTACTGCAGTCCCTAAAACTTAACCGTATATTTGGAGACCTCCATTCATTTTTTTATCTGCACATAGTCTCTGAAATTTCCAACTGAAACTATATCTAAAGTATCTCAATGAGCAGCTTCAATTAGCCTTTAAAGCATATATATGGACATTTGGGTGGTCAAGCAAATTAATAAAAAATTTATCGTGAGGAGCTTATGAGGCACCAATGTGTATCAAAAATATCTACTTATATCAGGAAAAAAATTTATATTTGCATTAAAACTGCTTTCCTATCTATTGTATAGATGCCTTATTTTGTTAGACATGAATATGTCTTCTTTAAATTTTTTAATATTAAGTAAGGGAATTAGCAATTACATGTTTATTACACATGTGCACAGGAGAAGTAAAACTCAGTGAAAATCAAGTAGCAGGGAGGAGGGGATGGGCAAAAACCCAACTAATAGGTACACTAAACACTATGTGGGTTGTGAGAACACTTATAACCTTGATTCAATAATAACAAAAGTGATCTGTGTAACCAAAAACATTTGTACCCTCATAATATTTTGAAATAATAATTTAAAAAATTTGAAGAAATAAAACAATAAAATAAACAAAAAACAAAAACACAGGGTGAGAGTAAACCATGCCAAAAACCAAAACAAAAATTCTTGGCAAAAAGTGGAAAAGTAGCTGAATTGGATGTGTTTCTCTATATCATTAGAAAAACATACAAAACTTTCTTTGTGAAAATTATTTCTCTTTATTTTTGATGGCTTTTGACCACCACATTCAAATTCCTAATATGACATTTACTACTGCTAAGATATGGTCATGTGACACAATGAGCATAAATTTCCTCACCATAAAATGGACAAAATAATGCATTACTTAAAAAGAAATTGTGAAATTAAATGAGATAATAAGTCCTTAGCACAAGGTCTAGTACTTATTATACAATCATTCAAATTCAGCCCATTATTATGAAGAGTATATATTTTTGAGGGGAAGGGGTTAAGGAAGAAATGACATTTTCTTACATGAGTATAGTTATTTTTCTCCCAAATTTGAGCAGTGTCTCGTATAAAAACTAACCTGTCACACAATATTAATCAGCATAAATACAGGAGAGGAAAGAATTGGGAGCAGGGGTGGGGAGCAGAGAAACAGAGACCAAAATAAAATTCAGTAAGCTAATAATGATAAATGACCAACAAACAATGTTGGCTTATGGTTATTGGTACACGGTTATTTTACTGGAAAGACATTTTGTTTGCCAAATAATTATGAATTAATTCTCCTCCTGGATTACAAAATGTGTTAATTTTCTGCTTAAAAGAATCAGAATATTAATATGAAATGCATGCTTTGAGGATTAACTGTCAAAGTCACTACTCATTATTGAAATTAATCAATGGCTAGGGACTATGAAGATTTCTGTAACCAGGAAGCATTAGCTTTAAAGGATAACCTGCTAAGAAGTTTATGATGACTATTATTTATTAAAAAGTATTTGTAGCATTATGAAAGTATGTTTTAATTTATCTGATTTAAAAAACAATGCATTTTAACATTAAAGTTACTTCATTACCATAAAATAATTTTCAAAACCTATTGGTTTTAAAAATTAAACCTCTGGTCAGTTTTAAAACATATTGACACTCTGGTTATTATACACATTTGCTAATTCCATAAATATGCAAAACAATACCCGGGCTATCCATTCTCCAATATTCATTGACTAGAATAATGGTAGATATGAGATTCTCCCGTTTTGTTTCTGGAACACCTCTTTGGCCATCATTATTGCTGTGCATATAGAAGTTACTTACTGAAATTTCATTTCTACTTAAGCAAGGTCATCCTATGATTTTACTTATGGAATCATGTGAAATATGTTAGCATTGACTATTATGAGACCCAACCTCACAGGATATATACTTACAAATTATGAATATATTCTAATTTTAAATATACTTTAAAATTATTATTTTTGCCTCAGTTAAATTTATATATTATCAACAAGCTGATCCATTATAATTATATCATTCATATAAATATTCACGAATGCTTCTTTCTAATATTCTAAATTTAGGTTTAAACTATTCTTAATATTTCAAATTTAAGAGCACAAAGATTAAATATGCCTGGATGTTTTTCTTTCCTTTATATCTTTAGATTTAAATGGCAAGCATTTAAAGTTTATGGTTTTATTTTGTTTTGTTTGAACTATATTTTCTCTCCAAGTATTTTTCAATTAACCAACAGAGAGTTAGTTGGAAGGAAATAAGAGATAGAGTGGGAAACAAAAAATAAACAAACAAAAAAACTTTTCATTGTATGTGAGACAATATAAATGTTACATTCCCAAATACAAACTGTAAGAGAATCTAGACCTAGATGAGAATGTTATTTGAAGGCTGACACATTCCTTTTTAGATCTTGAGCATGCTATATATTTCCCTCAAATGAAGTATTACTGCAAAAGCATAACCATCGATCTTTAAATAGAACCATAAAATTAAGGGGTATTATTAACAATTGACTACATGAAGGAAAACTAGTTCAAGAAGCAGAGAGAAGTTAGACATTCTAGAAGAGAGATACAATTAGTGAGAAGAGAGAAATAGAGATATGTAGTGCAAGTCTATTCTTTATTATCTCTGGTTCTCAAATTTTAACATTTATCATACTTAGCTGTAGAAATTATTGAAACACAGATTTCTGGGCCCCAAACACAATGTTTCTGATTTAACAGGTATCAGGTGGGGCCCACAAGTTTGCATTTCTAACAAACTTCTAGGTAATGAAGACATAATTGATTTAGGGATCACTATTAAAGAAGCACAGGTCCCTATAACCTAACCTGCTAGCACAGGAGAGAAATTCTGCAATTAAAGAAAGATAGAGGAAAAGGAGACAGAAAGTTTTTGTGTTGAGCCATAAGGACACATGAATGTGAAAGCTAAGGGGAAATCCCAGTGGAGGTGGCAGGTTGACATAACCCACATTCTTATTCCTCTATTCCCTCACCAGGCAGATATAAACACACATACGCACACATCACAATTATTTAGAAGGTAATGTGGAAAGCCACTTTCAAAGGAATGATCAGGAAGAATCCAGCTGCAATACTAATTCAGAAAAATAGACAAAAATATAAAAATAAGCTTAAATATAAAAGGAATCAAAAAATAAAAATAAAAAAGCAATTTAAGAAATACATGAAATTTGCAAACAGTTTTTCATGCCCTGAAATATATTGGAAACAACATAAACTCTTGATTTTGCAGTGTCAAAGACATACCTGCAAGGAGAGATCAGAAGAATCAAAACAGAGGAGAAAATGTTACAAGGAAAAGATGAAAGAATGAGCTGTCAGAGCTGAGGGACGGGTTAGGTGGGGATGAGGATATGCAAGCAGGTAGCAGGGTGGGCAGTAGACATGCAGGTGGCAGAACAGGTGCCAGAGGAATGTGGTCAATATAAAAACAGAGAAAAGAAACCACAACAGCAAGAATTTGAAGTTACGGACTTTTCCCGACAGGGAGCATGTGCAGAGGCTAGGAGCTTATGACCAAAGGTAAGCTTTTCCTCATTAACATTGTAAAACTCACACCCCCTAGCGCCATGACAGTTCTGGAGCCAGCCATACAAGGACAGAAAATGAGAGGGTATATGATTCTGGGAATCTCCACCCCTTCCTCAAAAAGACATGAACATTCCACCCCCAGCTTAACATATTATTAGGGATTAGCACAAAGGACAGACCCTAACCCTGGGGTGAAGCTGTTCTTTATTCGAGCAGTCCACTCTCTACTGACTTGGAGAGTGTACTATACTTTCCATACTCTGTCTTTAAAGTCAGGGTCATCTCCACTTACAGGGATAGACCTGTTCCTCTCTCTGGAACTTACTTTTGCTTTTCAATAAAAGCTGCTTGTGTGGAAATGCTTCGTGTCTGTCATCATTCTGTTGCACTGGCCCTACTTGCAATTCTTCCAAACCAGGAGCCAAAGAACCTGGACAACTTGCCCTAACCACACCTAACAGGAATAATTGCAAAAAAAAAAGTAAATGGAAAAATATAGAGATAATTGAATGTTTACAAATAATGAAGTAAATAATCTAAAAGTGTAGTTAAATATATGTTAGCTAGACTTGGTGAAAATACACACAGAATAAATAGAAAATATAAGAACAAAAGATAAATGTAGGAGAAAAACATATGAAACCCAAAATAGACAAAACCAGGTTCCTAATAAACATAAAAATAAAAAACTAAAGGAATTCTGTCCTTTGTAGGCCAGACATTCAAAGAAATAATATATTGTTGTGGGAAAGAGCTAATTGAGGTTAGGAACCAAAACTACAATCAACAACATACCTTCAGCAGTACTACATCTGTAATTTGATATATATTAGTTAACTTTACTGAGGATTTAGTTTTCTGGTTACAAAATGTTAATGATACTAAATATTTACTTAATGAGGTTGCTGTGAAAATTAAATGAGACCACACAGGTAAATACATATGGTATAAAATAAGCCCCCAATATATGCTGTATATTTTCTTAATAAACCTAATAGTAATGCTGAAAAAGGAAGCAGGCACTGAGGAGCAACATCCTGAGGCAGTGGAGCCATGAAAAAGACAAGACATGGGTTAGAGGAAGTTATTTATAGAAGCAGAAACCAAGGAAGAGACATGATTTGGGGAGGAAGGGGGGTACAAAATGGTGAACTTAGAGAAAAGAACAGCTTATCTTCTGGAAAAATAAAAAACAAACTTACCATTTGCCTGATGTCTACCATGTCCCAATCGACATTCTACAGCCATGATAATTTGCTGTGTACCTTTGATATGTTCTGGTTTTTCCAGAAGGTTCCATGTATCCATTATTCAAGGTAATTAATCACATATTTGCCTTAAAAATATCCTCTGTCCTTTCTGAGTCATTTAGATATAATTTACTCTTGAACATTCCTATTTATATTTATTACTTCACTATTTTTCTTTTTTTTTTTTTTTTTTTTTTTTTTGTTGAGACAGAGTCTCACTTTGTTGCCCAGGCTAGAGTGAGTGCCGTGGCGTCAGCTTAGCTCACAGCAACCTCAGACTCCTCGGCTTAAGCGATCCTACTGCCTCAGCCTCCCGAGTAGCTGGGACTACAGGCATGCGCCACCATGCCCGGCTAATTTTTTGTATATATATATTTTAGTTGTCCGTATAATTTCTTTCTATTTTTAGTAGAGACGGGGTCTCGCTCAGGCTGGTCTCGAACTCCTGACCTTGAGCGATCCACCCGCCTCGGCCTCCCAGAGTGCTAGGATTACAGGCGTGAGCCACCGCGCCCGGCCAACTTCACTATTTTTCAAAGTTTGTTCCTGGTACTTCTGCACCAAAGCATCTAGAGTATTTGAAATGAAGATTCCTGGAGTCATTCTTCTATGTTGTTATTTAAAAGCTTTCAATAAGTACATTTTTCATGTTTTTTCAACTAAAATGTATGCTCCTGGTATGCTAGGTCCAAGTCTCAAGACTTTTTAAAATCAGCCATAGAGACCAATAAAATACTATTCATACTAAACATTATATAAAAAGAATAATTGATAAATGCTTCCAAGATTGCTAGACCTCCTAGAGAGTAGAAAAATACTCTGCTCCCATAATTTTTATCTGATAAATTTCTGAACACACAGTTGGTACAATGTAACTTCTCCATGTTGAATATCCATTCTAAAATCTGCAGCAAACGATATTTGAGTGTTTGTATATGTACCCTACCCATGTGGAGTTAATGTATAGCATGGTTAAACAAAAATGAGCAAAAATTGGGTAGGTTAGAATTGTGTAGGTAGGAAGGAGGATGGCTTCTATTAATTATTTCATGGATGATTTTTATGATGTCGTCTTGCATAATAAACAACACAGTTATTTGCTATTCTTAGAATGGTTTCAAATGTTCTTCCACCTGTCTCAGAGGCCTGATATCATACATATATTGATTTATTAATGCACATTTGTACATATCATAAAGAAAGAGTCACCTCATATACATAAGGTGCAGTCTGAACACATTGAAGAGAATCTTAGCAAATTGGAAGGGCTTTTTCTCACCAACATTTAAGTTCTGCCAAAAGAAAAATGACTCCATTGACATTATTTCCCTAGTATTTATTTTGTTTTATTTATTTAAAGCAAAATCCCTCAAAGCATGCCCATACTATTCATTTGTAATACATTTTATATATTTATTTGACTGAAATTAAAATACCACATTTTATTGGATTGACAAATGAATGACAAGTGTTAGGTGTCTTCAGGGGAAAATCGTTAAATAAAAACATTTTTGAAATTTGCTATTGAATCAATCATTATTTCCAATGCTAAAATTTTTATAGAAATAAAAGATGGATGAGATGGTGAAAAAGGCAAATAGTTTTTATGATATTATGGGGTCTTGCCTTGTTTTGTGCTATGTTTGACAAACAGCGACATCTGTCTAAAATCCATCAATATGATGGATGGGCAGCATAAATCACATTATCTTTTGTCAACACTGTTCTCAGAAAAATATTTTAACATAAATTCAGTATTATGTCATGAGTGTGACCCCTGAGAACAAGAAAGAACAAATAACATCCAGGTGGGTCTTACATACATAGTTATTTTTAACCTATTCTGACTTAGGAAACCAAAACTTTCTAAATAAAACATTCAATTTGAGAGCTGTTAAGATGATACTGAAATGAAATTGTGAAGCATATATGCTATTGTAAAGTGCTATATCCACGATGGCATTTCTAGTGAAATCACGTTTTTAAGGTAATGAAAGTAAAACATTCAATGCACAAGGTTGGACGTTTGACTAAAATTTATTTGTATGCATTTATAAAAAGTTCATGAAATTATAATACTTTCTTGACCTCAGTTTTAGGACTGATAACTTCTACAACTTTATAAAGTATTTGAAAACACCACAAACCTCCTGACCACTACAAAGTATCACTTCATGTAATCAAATATCTTTGTCTTTTAATTCTATGACAGAATCTTACCAATGTTTGTGAATACATTAAATGTACCCTATGTGTGTTTGGTTAAAACTGTATTACATTCTTAATCAGTGGTCTCTTCTGCATGGGAAGGCAACTGAGATTTTTATTTGTTTTTATTTGTTTAGACTTTTTTAAAATTTTTAACATTTATGATTAAACTTTAATGAAGTTATCCATAATTATACTTTTGTATCTGAACTTCTCTTCCTCAATCCTCAAACTCATATACATTTAAATATTTGTTTTGTCACTGTGCTAGGGTGAGATGACCTTCATACAGAGTGACAAATGAACCTAAAAGATTTAATTCTATGTGATTCTATTAGAGGAAGAAACATAGTTCCCTCATGCTTTTCCTGAATCAAGTATGGGCAAGATCCTAATGTGATCCCTTCAGAATCTCCAGTCTCTATGAAGCCACTCCTAAAAGTCACCAAATGATCTACTGAAAGATTTGTAGGGATTCAAAAGACTAAATCAATGTGCCATACTTTTTAAATGACAATCTCAGTTAATCATTTTGCATGATAAAGTGACACAGGTCAGTTTTCCAAAAAGTAAGACCAAGAAAATTATGTAATTGCCATGTGCTTCAAATTTCTTACCTTCAAATGGGAGAATAAACAGGCCTTGCTTCATAAAGTGTTCATGTGGACTAGATGAAGGGGATTCACATAAAGTCTTGGCAGTAACCAGACAATTGCCTTGAACTGTTTGGGAATTCAACATCTTTTTGAAGAAATGAACAAAGAGAAGAGTGGTGACTCTACACTACTTTATTTATATCAAGTCACCTTCTTATTCATTATCAGTTTTAGTTCGTAATTGAAGGATCAAACTCAATTTTTTTACTACATTGAATAAATCAACTGAATTTTCCCCTTTCTCAAACGAATAACCATCTTGTCTAGTGGGGTTTCTTGCTGTTGTTTCTAAGCCTCTTCCAGTTATCCTGAAGCAGAGATTAGACATGCCATGCTGCTCTAATTGTTGTTTTGTCTAAAGGACATTAGCCTCAATTCTCAGGACACAAAATGAAGTGATATTCTGATAGTTTTAACAGTAATATGATGAATGGAACCACCACAAATATTAATTTAAGCACTGAAGCATTATTATAGTTGATGTTTTTGTCTTTTTCTTTTGTTTGTTCAGTACTAAATTATCTAGTTTAAATTACATTTGCCAAAAAGAAACCCAAAAGTCTGTTTTATTTAGCACTGTGTAGTTTTAAGGACATGCTGTTTAATCACTCATGCAAAGAAAAGAACTTAGTAGTCAGCAGGTGTGATCACACCAGATAATTTAGACACTCGACTCTGTTTTACCTCATAGCACTTGCCTACTTATTTAACTTGATAATTATTCAAATTTTGTACTGAAGTGGGCTATACACATAAGTCCACTTGAAGAAAATACTAATTTGATTAAATTCAATAATCTGGCAACTAACCTGAAAATAAAATATAGTTTGGATTCAACTAAGTCCTTTTAACTTTATTTTATTAATAAATAAAATGCCGTTTCCCTGATACTTTTATTTTCTGTCATAGTATTTATCTCTAAATTACAACATAGAAAAGCTTATAAAATTAGGTAAAAATTAATTTATGTCATGTAAATCCTGATTTAAGAATAACTCTAATACTCCGTATAGCTTTGCCTAAGAATGGTAAGTGACTCAGACAAACTACCAAACCAATCTGGAATTCCCAAAACAAGACATATTTTAGGTCAGGTAGGACAAGCTGCTATGATGGATTGGCTATTACTCTGAGATGAATGCAGCTATAGTTTCAAGAAAGTGTAGATGTTCCCTTGATGTCCTTATTGAAATTCCCAGTAAGACTACAACCATGTACTGAACCATAAAGGTGACAATAACCTTGGATGTAAAAGAAAAATAATAAGATATTGGGAGATATGATAATAAAATAGGGTAATCTGCATAACTTTGGTTAACCAATTTATTCCCAAGATAAATAAGAACCAATGAACATTAGAATTTAATTTATAGAAATATAAAACCTATATGTTCCTCCAAAATAGTATTTTTGAGCTTTACACATATATAAAAAGATAGGCAAATACATAAGGCAATGTAATATAGTAATAACTATGAGGAAGATCAAATGGATAGACACTTGTCATTATGTAGAAAGCAATTAAAAAGGAAAAGTAGGTTATATTTAAGTAAAGGGAATGTAAACATCATTATTTACCTCCTCACCCCAATTTCTCATTAACATTACCTGCTGGCAGTCTGAGGAACATGAACTAAAGGGAAGTAACAAGAGGAGTTATAACATTGTTTATGCAGAGATGAAATCAAGGAAAAGACAAACCTAACAAAATGTTTTAAAAATAACTGATTTGTCATGGGTGGTAAGAGAAGCAGCTACATTTTGAGCTACTTGATATTGAAGATAGGTTTGTCCAATATTTCCATCCTCTCTCTAGGCATAATTTCCAGAAGACTGATTGTCATAAATAACTACCTCTCTCAACAACCATGGAAACTACATGCATTCTAGCACCTTTTAATTCCAATTTTTAATAAAGCATGACCACAACATGTTTCTCAGCCAAGTAGACAAATTCAAACAATGTCCCCCAGATTAAGTTAATGCAGAATAAGAATTCAGGTCCTTCCTTTAGTTCCCTTTCTTGGTGGTAAAGGGAAAAATGAATTAACAGTTTGACTTCGTTGCCAATTTTCTAATGTTTTAAAAACCATTACGAATTTTCTGGTGGTGTTCATCTTATTTCATGGCATGTCAGATGCAGCTTTTGCAGCATAAAACCTAAGGCAGTAATACATGATTGAATCCATTGCTGTAGCCTGCAGCGCCCCTGAGAGGTATTTTCATTGTCCTAAAAATCAAAGAACAAAAATCTCAGGATAATATGTTATTTCCATTATGCATTCAAGATGAGGTAAGGATAGAAAGATTTGGAAAGAAAAAAATCTATTGTGTCTTTCCTTTAAACATGGAGGTTGCTTGGATAAGAGCTGATGAGACTATGAAGATAATTTATCAAAATCAGGTATATGTGGACAGCTCATTGCTGATTTTCATGGCATATCTGGGTTTAGAATAAAGATAAAACCTATTAGAGAGAAAGGCATTTAAAGATATAGCATTTCTTAGAATTATGCTTAATAGTAAAAATGGGATGTCAGGTAAAGCATAAGTAAAGTATTCCTTTCTCCATAAAAGCTGAAATTACAAATAAATCACATTAGGACAGAACAATTCATGTGATCTATATCATTAGATGATATTTTATCACCTTCTGAGTGGCAGGATCATTGTTATTCTTATCAATTGTTCCTCTAAGACCTCACATTAAAAACTTATTAAACATAGGCAAATTGAAAGCCTAAAATTGTTGAGGAAAGAGGAACAACACTGCCATTCTTAGGGC
Source organism: Eulemur rufifrons (assembly GCF_041146395.1). Taxonomy (NCBI): domain Eukaryota; kingdom Metazoa; phylum Chordata; class Mammalia; order Primates; family Lemuridae; genus Eulemur; species Eulemur rufifrons. The sequence continues at coordinate 20,083,662 of NC_090999.1, forward strand.
ACTAATGTAAACCACTTGCACCTGAAGAAAGGGAACAAGAAACACTCTACTCCTGGGGTTGAAGCAAGCAAAAGGGTTTGACGCTGAACTATATCATGAGAAGGTCAACAGCATTAAAAAAATCCACATAACCTCAGACCAGGGTCATGTCCATGCCTAAGACTAAAGTTTAATCAAAACATCCCCCGTTGCCCACTCCTGGGGCAGTCTAACAACTCAGTGAGTAACAACTAAAATAAAAAAGACAAACCCTCTCAGAGGCACTGAATAGAAGGACACCTAAGGCTGAAAAGGTAGAGCAGAATTTAAAGAAAAAGAAAGAAAGAAAAAAACCTTGGCAAATTAGCCTCCACCTTACATACAGTATTATTGAAGAACTTGAAGACTGTGGTGAACTTGACCTAATCATATCAACCATAAATCTCAAACCCAGCTCAACTCTTAATTAGATTAACTCTCCACCTGCCCCATATTATAAGCATAGCAGAAGGCAATCCCACTTCCAGGCATAAAATTATTTAACTTAACTGCATCTGCAAAATGGCTTCACCTTTGCTACGTAAGATAATGTAATCACGGGAATAAATCCCATCATATTCATAGATGCCACACTCAAAGGGAGAGACAAAGGGAAGAGGTTATGCAAAGAAATGAGTCTTTTGGGTAAACACCCAGTAGTAGGATTGCTGGATAAAATGGTAGGTCTACTATTAGCTCTTTGATAAATCCCCATGCTATTTTCCACAGGAGTTGTACTAATTTGCAGTCCCACAAACAGTGTATAAGCATTCCTTTCTTACTATTCGAGGAAAAAGAAGTCATTTTATCAAAAAGACAACTGCATTTGAATGTCTATTGCAGCACAATTCACAACTGCAAAGAGGTGGAATCACCCTAAGTGCTTGTCAATTCATAAGTGGATAAAGAAAATGTGGTGTATATATATACTATGGAGTACTACTCAGCCATCCAAAGGAGTGAAATAATGTCTTTTGCAACAACTTGGATGGAACTGAGATCATTATCCTAAATGAAATGTCTCAGGAATAGGAAAACAAACATCACATGTACTCACTAATAATTGGGAGATAAACAATAGGCACACATAGGCACAGAAAGAAGTAAAAATTGTTGGAAATCAAGAAGAGGGGAGGGGGGAGGAAGGGATGGGTTAAAACGTACCTAATGGGTACAATGAACACTATTTGGGTGATAGGCACACTTATAGCCCTGACTAAGGCATTATAAAAGCTATCCATGTAACAAAAACATTTGTGCCCGCTTCATATTTTGAAATTAAAAAAAAAAAAAAACTACCATAAAGTTAGACATGTCAGTTGGCTCATATTTCCATTGATGGCCAAACAGAGCAAACTCAACAGCATTTCAGGCTCTCCTTCTACATACATAAAGATTACGATCAAGAAAAATTCTGGACCAAAACAATACACTTTGGCACTGTATAAATCCCTGGAACTAACTCTAAATACAGTTTCACTAAAGATAATTATAGTCCTGTATCTTTTCCACTGAGTTGAAAAACAATCATCAGGTGATTCCTATCATTCACAAAGGAGTAAGTTACTGAGCATTGAAAAATGGAAGACTAACCATCAGTTTGATTTATATTCATACTTTTAATTTTACTTGGAGTAATTTTATTGCACATGTGGAATTTGAAGCCACTATTATTGCATGTGGCATTTGCACACTATTACTTTGTGTACATACCTACAAATATTTAAGTCCATTCTAGGTGTGAAAAGTCATGAAGAAACAATATTCTATCATAATAAACTTTCAAACTTTCTTATAAAAGTGTTCAGTATGCTAAAGCGGAAGTACTGCATCAGCTAATGAAGGATAACAGTCAGACATAGAGGTAAGCTTTAGGAGGCTGAAAATCCAGCAAACATCATAAGATATATGGAAAAAGATACAGATTACATGAATTTTAAAATATAAAATATCACAGTTGAAAAAAATATCCATTCTGTCTTCAGAGAATAAAGAGGTATCTTCCAATTGGCATTATCACAGAAGACTAAGGAAGAAATGGTATTAATCAGGAATTTTAAGACTGGTGAAATTTTTATAATTAAACACAGAAGAACTACTTGCCATTTGAAAGAAACAACATGAATAATCTAATAAATAAAGAAGGCATAAAGCATAATTGTAAAGTAGCAATTTGGTTGGGAATAGTAATAGTGAATTATTGCTATGGTTTATGTGGAAGACAATTTAATCACTACTATCCCAGGGAAAGATCTTATGGGAGAGACAGTAGGTGAAAGTTCTAGGATTGGTAAGATATTATACTAAAAGCTTATACATTGTTGGTGTGACTGTAAATTAATACAACCTCTATGGAAAACAGTATGGAGATTCCTCAAATAACTAAAAGTAGGCCTGCTGTTCAACCAAGTAAATCCCAGTACTGGATATCTACTCCAAGGAAAAGAAGTGATTATATCAAAAAGACATCTGTATCTGAATGATTATCACAGCACACAGCACAATTCACAATTGCAAAGATGTGGAATGAATTTAAGTGCCCATCAATTCCTGAGTGGATAAAGAAAATGTGAGATATATATATATATTACTACTCAGGCATAAAATGGAATGAAATAATGTCATTTGTAGCACCGCGGATGGAACTGGAGAACAATATCCTAAGTGAAACACCTCAGCAATGGAAAAACAAACACCACATGTTGTCACTAATAAGTGGAAGCTAAATGATGAGTGCACATGGTCATAAAGTGGTGTAAAGGACATTGGAAACTAAGGAGGGAGGGTGGGAGGGTGAAGAGGGATAAAAACTTACCTATGGGGGGCAATAAAGGTTTTCTGAGAGGTGAAAAGATCCTGAATTTTGTCAAAGAAAATACATTTGTCATTGACTCTTTTGGGACATTCACTTTTACTCCCTTCACTGTCTAGTTACCTAATATAAGAGTGAAATAAAGTGTTATGATTTTACTCGGAACAAATAATTGGCCTCCCAAAAATAAAAACCCTCAGAACGACAATAAAAATGAGACAGATACTGAGAATCTATGAAACATGAGAAGGGTAAACAAAGAAGAGTGGGTGAGAGAAAGGAAATTATAAACTAGAGAATTATAGTTATAACTTCAGAGTTACAATACTTGGAGATAGAGGGTTTTTATACAATGGTGAGATCTAAGACTAAGTCCAACTATAAAAATTTCTAGTACCATAGAGACCAAAGTTGTTATAATTCAGGTGCACAAGAGCCTGTGGGTCAAAGAATTGAGAAAAAAATTATCAACAACTTAAAATTCCTGAGATACTGGAAGAGTGGGATGGAAATTTTTCATCCAAGTGTAGTAATAATTGAATATAATAGAAGGATATGGCTAGATAGTATCAAGACAGTTTTAAACATTGCCATAAAAGTGGTTGGTGTGAACTTTAAAGTAAAAGGTGCTGAAATATCGAGAGGGATAATAATGATTTTGAAGAATTAATAGAGAGCATTGAATTTGTCAACTCCTATCCTTCATCTTAAGAAATGATGGATAGAGTAGGAAAAGCACCTTATTTAATCATGAACTATAAAACCAGTAAAATATAAATTAAATGGTGAAACTATTAGCAAAGTATGTTCCATACTCTCTAGTAAAGCCATAATGAAGAATTCTCTAAGCTTAGATGGGAAGGCCATGGTTTGTTTATGACACATACTTTGAAGGAAAATTTAACTGAACAGGTACAGAATAATATAACAAGAACTTCATGAAATAGTAAAAAAGGCTTCTTGAGCAAGACAAAGAAGTAATCTGGGAGAAAGTGAGCAAAGACCATTTTCAGAATAATCAGCCTACTATCGTTGTAGATAGATTGGACATTGTATCTCATTTACTTACCTTTTAAGTGCTGTTTTCATTGAATAATATACATAAATTTTATAATACCTTTGTCATCAAATTATCAGCTGGCCTGAGTGGATCCAAAAAAGTCTTTGAAGAGGTTCAAATAATTGTATAATGAAAGGCAGAGAGCAGATGACTTACTACTCTTCTCTACTGTGAGTGTAAAATGAGGTGGCCCAAATTCTTATTTTAAAATCATAGCAATATTCTAGAACCAAAGATTTTTTTAATGGAATTACCAGGTGGAATGGTGAAAGGTTACATTGTACCACATAAAGAAAGGAGTATTATTGGAAAATAAGTTAAACTATAGTCTTTTTTTCTTATTTTTAATTGATCTAAAGGTAATTTTGTCAAAAGAATTAATAATAATATCTGTTTACAGTACATGTAAAAGTTAAACCATATCACAATGGGCAGAAAAGCAGAATTATAAATTCTGTTATAAGGAATCTACATATGTGACTCACTTTTAATGTATTTGTAACTACATTTTTAAAGACTATATAATCCATACAAAATATACAATTATATGTGTTAATAGGAAACTTGTAGTTAAAAATTGTAAACCTACAAATTTTATCATCTCCATTGAATGATAAATGCCATAGAAGAGCTCCTGTCTTCAGAGTCTATATGAATTCAAATTCTAATGTGCATTTCTCTTTTAAAATATAATTTCTGTAGTAATATTTTAAGTGATTAAATATTGCTATACATAAAATGATGAACCTCTAGTCAACAAATAAATTTTATGTTAAATGATTGCTATGATCCTTCCTTACATTGAATTTACAGAGGTTTATTTTTCTACTTTCATAAAGTTTTATTAACATACAGCTACATCAAGGCAGAGAGAATAGTCTAAAAGCAATTCTTATTTGAAAGAATTTTTTTCAACAAATTATAACTTTTTAACCTAGAGATATCTAAAAGCACATTTTGTAAGATATTACCAATAAAAATTATCTATCTGTAGCATTAATTGGTACAATATTTTATAATAAATTATACATAAATTATGAGTAAAAATCTGTAATACTAAATGCCAGTGCATTTCTAGATAAAATTAATGATATATAATTACAGAAAAATAAACATCAAAGATAGAGTATCATCAATGTTTTAATTACCATAAATATGATTGTAATCACATGAATTTCTGAAATACTATATAGATTGAAAGGTTTATAAAACATATACTTGAAGGAACACATAGAATGTCACAATTTCTTTGAAATTATTTAAAATTCATTAAAATCTTTTTATTCCTTTAAAGATCAATAAATGAAATTATAATGCAATATGCATCAGTATAAAATAGTAGAACATAACAAAATAATACAGCCCATAACCTTAAAATGAAAATTTTTCTATTGATTCCCCAGCATATTCATAATTGCTTTTATAAATTGACTGAATATTAGAGAGAACTGAGATGTTACTTATGAAAAACCAATTAGTGTTAATGAGTACATTACATATAAGCATGATATATATGTATATCACAGATTATACTATATAAGTTGTTCTATCATTAAATTCAAATCCATTGGTTATATAGATTATGTTGCAGTAAAAAATCTACTGAAGCATTGCAACAATAGAATAAAGTTAAGACCTGACCTTAGCACTAACCTTTCAAATCATATTTTCTTGACTATTGGGAAAAACACATACTTCAGAATCATAAGCAATTAATTATTCTCTTTCACAATCCTTCAGAAAATGTATAGCATTTCTAATTTCATGAAACGTTTGCTATTATCATTAATAGAGTATAATAGCCATATTTAGCATATAGATTTGAACATTCTTTCGTTAAGTATATATGTGCACAGACTGATAAACAAACTGCAAAAAAATGAATGAACATGATGACTTTTTTTTCAATCAAAAGAGATGAACCCTTTACCTATGAAGATTCAGTTATCTACACCAGAAGTTTTAGCTTTTATTTTAAATACTAGTCTTCAGAAATAGAAAATTACACTTTAAGAAGAAATTATATATCATGTAGTTTCTTTTTTTTTCCCCACACATAATTCCAGGTGTAGAGAACAGATTGGAAAAGAGTTGGTGCTTTAAGCCCTGTATATTAGTAAAAGTTAAGAGAGCCAATGAAACTGACTTTGGCATTTTAACATACTTGTGCTAAATTATTGTTGTAATCAGAAGAAATGAAAATAAATGTAGTACTAAGTATAATAAATAAAATGATCAATGACAATTAGTAATATGAGGTAAATAGTAATTTCATTGATTCTTTGATATTAAGATAGAAAAAGTTACAGCTACCAAATCAAACTTACAAGAATCAGAGATCTTACCCATTATAAATTTGCCTAATAATTTTAGAAGCAGTTCATTGTGCTAGTTTAGACTTAACTTGCTTATACTTTATATATTTAATATATTTAAATATATATAGGACAAAAACATATGAAACAGAATATGTAGTACTCCTCACTTTTACCTGCTATATCTTATTTTCATTAGACTATCACATAATTTTAAAATTAATAATAGCATATCATAGTCATTAATGATATGTCTTTTAGCATTACGCTTGAATGATTTCCATTAATTCTTAAGGGCTTTCTGAACAGTAAATATACTTTGCTATATTTTGCACAGGTTTTGTACAACCTTTTCAAAAAAATATTTTGTTACAAATGTGATATTAGTTTCTTTGATTTTGAGATATAGATCTTGTACAAACATCTATTAGTTAAACCCCATTGCACTGTTTGATATTTTGTATTTTCTAAATACATAAAACAGACTTTTTATTCCTGACTTCTTGTGAATCTTTAGATATAAATATACTCGTATTTGGGCTCCCATTGCTTAGATTTCTCTCTCTTCCTCCATCACACTTCTAAAATGCTGTTTTCATATTAAAAAGAAATTAACCTGGTTTAAACTTGGCCCTATTTTACTAATTTGGGTCACTGCTTCCATTTCTGTCAGTTTGAAGGCACCTTTTCTTTTCCAGGTAAAGTGGCACCAAGTAGACACTAGCTTATATTATGTGCATTTTTTCATGTCAATCTTTTCTCAGGGACCAACTCTATTAAATGTCCTCAAAAATCATCTTATACTTTAAAGAAATATATTGCCATTAACTGTAAGAAAATAGTTTACTTTTATGTCTATCTTATTTTATCCAAAATGAAATAAATATGACGTTGAAAATACCTAAAACACAGAATATATTATAGATGTTATTAAATAAAAAAACTTTTTTTCTACTCATTTGTTTATTCAACAAACATAATACTTAATAGTTTCTTGACATTGTGCTAGGTATAGGAAAAAAATGAATCAGAAACGAAATGTGCTTTCTAGGGTTTTGGTCTAAAAATTGAGATTCAATATGTTCAGAAATATACAATATAGAAGGTCATATGATACAAGTGAACAATATGTATTACCTGTAAACTGTTGCACCAACAAGGATAAATACAGGTTTTGTACCTTTTAGTTTTTGAGTGTATTGCTCAAGATCCTATGTATATTTTCAACAAGTAGTCAAACATCTCCCCCTTAAGGAACTTCTTTTACATAAATTGTCAAAAAAACCCACAAAAACCAAAACCAAAACAAAAATACCACTTGAGAGACTGAGGCAGAAGAATCACTTGAGCCCAGAAGTTTGAGGCTACAGTTAGCTTTGATTATGCCACTGCATTCTAGCCTTGGCAACAGAGTAAAACCCTATTTATAATATAATAATAATAAAACAAAATCACAATGCCTTAAAACTCTTAATTATATTGAATTTGTAAATATAAATATTAATATTAGCTTTAACTTTTTTTAACTTAATGGGAAAACATATAAAGAAATGGATGGAGTGGTTTAAAATAAATTTAAAAAGTTGTCAAAAATTTGTAGAAAGTGGCCTGAGCAGGGACTGGATGAATTTGGCTTCAGTTCAAACTCTGCTAGCTCCTATTCTTACTCTCTCTTAATATGTACAATTTCTTCATCTGTAACAGAGCATTAGGGTGAATAATTTCTGTATATAATGAGGTATATTATTTATCTCTAAAATCCTAGACCGAACAATAAGCCTGAGAGAAGAGATGTTTTTGGTCATGGAGCTCTCCTGACAGTTCAAAGTTCAAATCAGCCATCTACTCTGGTAACCAAAGTTCACAGATGATTCGTTAGTTAGTCCATGTTAAAGATGACATCTTTTGAAATTACCAAACCCATATAACAGGAAAAATCTATTATATCTACCACTTCAGTTATTTAATTCATTTCATTAGCTTGAAATGGAAGAAGTCTTATGTGTTCTAGGACATAGTTCCTTCTCTTTCTATATATATATACGCACACACACACATATATACATATATGTATACATATAGAAAGGGAATATATATGGATATATACATATATCTCCCCAAAGCCACTATACATAGGGAAAATGGGAAATTGTAGCTAAATGAGAAATCATAGCTAAATGGGAAATTTAGCTACAATTTCCCATTTAGCTACAATTCTCATTGAGCTACAATTATCATTTGGGACGCCCTGTACATATACACACACACATACATAATGGCTTATTCTACTATAGACAAATTGCCCCTCAGAATAGAAAGTAGCATAAAATTATATACTCCAGTGATCAGGAAGAGAGACTATATTTCATGTGTCCCCCCACAATACTAACTCCAGTCAGCTCTTTCACAATCATATTCAGTCAACAGTCAATGAATGTTTACCATTTCTAGGGCCAATGCTGTGAAATGTGCTTACACCAGGAGGCACCTGCACACAGCAGTGAGTAATGGATAGCAATGACAGTTTGCCTGGGGGTAGTAATGGAAGAAAAGGAGTATATATTTTTATACTAAAAAATATATAACCCTACCAAAAATGATTAATTCTCAAGCTTCTAAGAAATTTTATTTGGTGCTAAGCTCTATAAATCATGGATTCTTCCCAAGAAAAGTTTTCATCATTCAGTTAAATCACAGTTGAGAAATTTGCTTGGAATTTATCATTTAGATCACAGCTGAAAAAGTAAATAGATTTAAATCCTTTGAATCTGAGTGGAACTGCATATGCAAGAGTTCTTTTCTTGGCATCTTGCTTGCATTGAGTGTGCAGAAATGATTTGCTATCATTGTGCTCACAGTCAGATATCTGCAAACACTGGTCCCTAACCAGAGGCTGCAGTAAATACACACCACATGGGTACTTACATAAAAAGTAATCACTAGGATGAAGCTGGCATCAATTTATACTTTTAATTGTAGATGTTAACTGTGTACAAACAATATTGCTCTAGCTTACAATTAGCATTTTTTATAGATGTGTTTTCAATTATATGAATTAAAAATTCTTGGGAATGTTTTCTTTTCTCCTGTGGGATATTAAATTATTCTGTTTTGAATAACTTACATCCTCATGACTACAGTGGTCTCTTAACCAAATGGCACATATATGTCTCCCTCATACCAGAGCTCATCCACTTTCATAGAATCCACGTACACACTGTTACAAAAAGCATTCTTTCTGCAAAAGGCATGAAGTGTTCTGTAGTTAATCAACAAGAATATGTTTAAAATGAAGAAAATATTTATACTTTGTTACTACTTATTATTGCCAAGGTGTGAATAAATTATGAACGTTGTTAGAAGAGGTTTTGTGGCTTTTCTGCATGTATTACTTTTGGAATTATCCTTGTGATTATACAACTTGTGTTCAGTAAAAAAACATTTCAATACACATTAACAGTTGTCTGAACAATTAATCTCTTGGTACAAAAATGATAAATTTGACTGTATAACTGTTACAGCATTAAAAATACAAGAAGGTGTTGTTATATTCTTCAGCAGTAAAAGGATAAAGCCACAAATGAAGACTGATACATTTAACTGCATGAAAATCAAAAACTAGATTCTGAAAATAAAACAGCACTATAAGACATAAAAAAAGATATATTTAGATTTTTCTTTAATGAGTTTTTATTAATATATCATAGTTCTATATATTTTGGAGGTACATGTGATATACATATATATATATACACACATGCATATCTATATGTGTATGTGTGTTTGAGTATATGTATAATATATAGTGGTCAAATCAGTGTAATTGGAATACCTGCCATCTCAAACATTTATCTGTTTGTTTGTTTTTTTTGTTGGAAACATTAAAATTCTTCTCTTCTGGATATTTTGAAATATATAATAAATTATTAACTATAATTTCCCCATATACTAGAACTTATCCTTTCTAACTGCATTTTTGTACCCGTTAACCAACCTCTCATTATCCCCCTTTCCCTTTTCCTTTTCAGCCTCTGGTAACCGTAATTGTACTCCTTTGAGCAGAATTCTGCCTCCATGAGATCCACATTTTTAGCTCCACATATGAAAGAAAATATGTGGAGAATATGAATGACAATATTACCTAGAAAAAAATGAAATTAAAGGTCAAGATGGCTGATATTGTTTATTGATTTCTACAAATATAAAATTCACTGAGCAACAATGTATTAATACTTCTACATGTCATGTCTCTCATGCAGCCATATAGAGAATTACAAAAAAAAATTAGTAATGTCAGCATGTTGATTTTGTGAAAATTAATGATCAAATCCTGTTTATCAATTAGACTCATTTTTTATGAGTCAAATTATCAAATTTTATGAGTCAAATTATTAAATTCAAGAAGAAATTTTATTTCTGTTTTCTTTCTAGCAATGTGATATGCTGTCCCCAAAGTTATTAAAAGCATTTATATGTGTATGTGTGTGTGTTATATGTTTTCAATTTTCTGGAGTGAATATTTGGTCTATAGTAACATTAGCAAATATTAATATATGTAAAATTCAATTGGTCATTTTAGAAATGAGGGACTAGATGCCTTAAGTCAACTCTTTCAATGAGAACAACTAAAAGAGTTTTGGAAATAAATATTAAAGGCATATATTTCAAAGGCATAAGAAAGCGTCCAAAATCTGTAAGGGTTATGAAGTATGGAAGGTGCAGAACACAGAGTGGCTTCTCTCCCTGGGCATCTTCTCATTCCAATGGCGTGACTACGAGGCTGAGGGGATGAGCAAAATTTTCAACATACTTTCCGGACCAATAGGACACATGTTGAGGTTCAGGCCCCAGCAAGAAGTTCCCTAGCAAATACCTAGACTTTGGTATTTGAAGTCAGGAACTAAATCCCATATGCTTGTGATCTAAATCCATGATTCGTTTATGATGGTAAATGAGTGCTTGTACCATTAGCCAAGCTGTGAGCTAGAAGACAAATGAATCTTTTTCCAGAGGAAAATGCCATCAAAACCCACGAGTTATCAGAAAAAATATTCAGGTAAAATGACAGACATACACAGGTGTAAGTCTAGACAAAGAAAGTGACTAAAAACTGAGAAAACAGAATCAAAAATTAATTTTTAAAGAAGAACTCTCTGGATGTTCATGTAATGGCTGTATCAGACAGACTTTAAAGGATCATGCCTACAAAGTTAAAAAAAAAAAGGTAAAAACTGGAAAATATAAAAAAAGAAATAATAAAATTCATTTAAAAAAAGAGTAAACATCTAATGAATGGTGTCAACATTACTGATAAAAAAAATTTTAATAATCTAGATTACAGACCAGAGGAAAAGATCCAGGTTTAAGCATGAAGAGAAAAAAAAAAAAGGAAAACACAGCAAATATACATACTATGGGAAAGAAGTTTATTTATTTCCAGGATTTGTATGTAACTGTAATCTCAGAAGAAGAAGAGAAAGAAAATGAGGAGATGTGAACTAATAAGGTAATGGATGATAATTTTCTCAAAGTGACGAAAAAAATATCACTTATTGACTTCAATAAACCCTACCAATCTCAAGTTGCAAAATGCAACTAAAGCACACCAAGCAACATCATTATAAAATTGCTGAACACTGGAGATAAATAAAATAGAAAAAAAATCTTCATATTAAATAGACAAAAGGACATAATCCTGAAAATTATAATAAAAAAAAAATAAAAAGAGGTTGAAACCCTATGACAACAGTATAATATATCCACTACATCCTAAGTGCTATTTATGTTGCATTTATTCTTTCATTTATATCATCTATATTCTTCCTAATCCTCACATACAATTTATAATTTTGATTTAAACAGGTTGTCATTTAAAAATTAAAAGTTTTAAAAAAAGAGTTCCTGATATTTCCCCACATATTTGCCATTTCCAGGGCTCTTTATTTCTTTCATTTTATTTATCTTTTATTTTTTTGAGACAGGGTCTCACTCTGTTGCCCAGGCTAGAGTGCAGTGGCATCATCACAGCTCACTTCAACCTTCAACTCCTGGGCTCAAGCGATGCTTCCACCTTGGCCTCCCAAAGTGCTGGGATTATAGGCATGAGTCAGCACACCAGCCCTATATCTTTTTTTAAATCCAGGTTCAGATCAGATATGATTTCAACTTGAAAAACTCCCTTTTGTACTCCTTGTAACGAATGCAGTTCTGCTTGGGCATCTATTGTTTTTTTATTTTGCTGCCTTAACAAATTACCATGAATTTAGCAACTTCAAATAGCACTCATTTTATTATCTCACACTTCTAAACCTCAGAAGGCCAAGTGGGTTTGTCTGGGTTCTCTAGCAGGGTCTCATAAGGCCAAAATCCAGGTGCCGGCCAGTCTGGAAAAATTTAAAAAGTTGGTAATACCAAGTATTGGTGAGAATGTGGAGCCACTAGAATTCTTAGATTGGGGGGAAATGTAAGTTTATTTAATAGTTTGAAAAACTGTTTGACAGTTTCTAATAAACTTGTACATATGAATACTCTTTGACTCAGGAATTCAACTTCTAGATATATAAAGAAAATGAGTACATGTGATTATGAAAGGTGTATCCCTTATTTAGTGTTTTAATAGTTCCGTGTATTTCCTTTGTAATTAGTGTACTTTTTGTACATTTTTTGTACTTCAATAAAATATGTAAATGACATATATGTAACTTGCAGACGGAGTTTATTTTATAATGTTTCTGTGATGAAAATTGCTGATTCTTTATTCTACAAAGACTAGTTTTTATATTGAGGAAAGAGAAACAATTTAAGAAAAGACTTTGGACCATATAGCAAATTTATGATAGATGTTTGCAATTAGACAGTAATAAATGAATAAGTGAATGTAAGCATTGATGTTCCAGAAAAGCTTTCTGAAATCTCCTAGTTCACCATTTTCACTTAAAAATGGAGAAATTGAGATCCTGAGAACTGTGTTTTCTTACTTCAAGTCATAGATATTAGTGACATACCCATTAGCAAAATTTCATACTTCCCAAAGCTTCTTTAGACTTTCTTCTCTATCATCTTAATTCACAAACTCAAGATTATATATAAGAAAACAGGTATTTTAAAGGTTTGCCTTTAATTTTAAGTACAAAATTTTTTCAGATGTAATAACTTACTTATCAATTATTTATTTTACTTAGTAATTATTGCCATTTAAAAAAAGAAAAAAGCAAGTTTGGCTGACAAATTGAAGGCATATTTTATAGAGATTCAACTCAACAAAATAATAGTTGAATAGCATTTTAAATGTAATTTTTTAAGTCTCTCTAGGGCACCAAAGAAATATTTATTCTAAATATAAGCCATAGCCAAATACAAACCACATCCAAATGTCTTACAATATTCATCAACATTCTTCCCAGTAATATTTGTCCTCTTTCTAATGCCCAAAAATGCACCAATCAACTCAGCCAAAGCATAATTCCAATTCTCTCTATCATATATTATATATTAACTATATATTATGCTCAATTCACAACAAAATAGTCCTCTTTATATATCTGACAGTTCTTTAGCAAAGTTTAGTTTTGTTTTATAGAATCCAAATATCATTAACAGGTAAGATTTTAGCATTTTCTTACTTTTAATTATTACAATTCTGTATTAATGAAGAAAAATTAACCTACTAAGTTAGCATACCTTTATTATTCAGTGGCTAGATGCAGTTTAGATGCTTGAAAATGTGCTCTCTTAGACTAGACATGAAAGTAATTACACTTGTATGTTAATGGGAAAAGTAATTTTATATGATCAATATTGTTTTAAACCTCACAATTAATTACTTTATAGTACAAGAGTTTTCTAAAAAGTATGACATGCTTTATCTTACTTGACAGATGAAATTTTAGAGTTGTTGAATGATCAATTGAAGCTTTTAAGAAAATACATTTTGTTTAATTTTGTTGCATTGCATTTTTGTTATAATTCGATTGTGTCTACACAATAAGAAAATTACCAGTTAATGTGTGTAATCCTCTAAAATTCTTTGATGAAAAAATCAAACCTTTGGCTGCAACTCATTGAATATATTTTCTAAATAGCCTGAGGCTGGCTTTTATACTTAGAATAACAGATTAAACCATGAATTTCACAAGCATATGTTTACATTGATATGTTTGTATTTATCTAGTAGATGAAAAATCCAGATGCGGAAGTATTTTGATTTTAAAATGGGTGTTTGATCTCAAAAATACACAGCATTAATTTATTATCTGAAATTTATCGTGAACACTTATTATATTCATGGGTTTTACCTCTTGAAATTAAAAAAGAACTAAGATTTCTAAATTATGATGGTAAACTAAAAGTGTTTCTTTACCTTTCCTCTTTTCCACAATCCAATTAATATTATAGATAAAAATATTTTTAATCAGATTTTTTTTTCTCTTAACAGTGATGGAATAAAAGGGACAAAGTTTGACTTCCTGTCTTAAATATCAAGGAAACGGGACAAAATAAATTTAACAACTGTTTTCAAACATTTAATAACAGAGATCACAGGGCTGTGATTCCTGAGAGAAGGGAAGATATTTGGCAAACCCTAAAATTGTCCGGGCTTTATACCAGGAGGCGCATTCTGAACAGTAGAGCAGGAAAAAGATCAATAGTGTTTGGTGGTCTTACTGAGCTGAGACACAGATCACAGTTCTTAGCTGGAGGTGGCAGGAGAGAGTTCTGAAGAGAGGGACATAGTTAAGAAAAGAGGCTCAAAATCTACATTCCCTTAAATAGTTATTGAAGACTAAAATCTTGGTGTTAAAGGGTAAAACTCCGCAAAGTCATGCAATAGAGTGACAAGCTAGGAGCTGATTGGTTCCTGGTGCTCACAAAAGGCTGGGAATTATTTCTGTCCCTACCAGATCACAGAGTCCTCAGTAATCAAATGCAACATTTACTGGAAATCCCAGAAGGGTCATAAGTAAGTTATGATGGTAAATTATCCAGAGAGTAAGTGATATTTTAGATAATCCTAATGAAACTTTAAAATAAACCTCATAATGATCACATAGAACTGAAAGTAAATGAAGTTTACCAAAAAAAAAAAAAAAGAAAGGAAAAAAAAAAGCTCAACATTCATTAACAAAAATATACAAAATTCAATAGACATTCAACAATAATAATTTAAAAAGTACTACACAGGTATATACATAGGAAAATATGAAAAATAACCAGAAGAATAGAAAGAAACCCAGAAATAATAGACATGGTGGAGTGAGCAAATACTATAAAACAGGTATTAAATTTATGAAGATTTTAAAGAAATATATGAAGACAGTGAGGAGGGAAATGGAAAACCTAAGAAAGATCCAAATTCAACATATAAAATAAAGATCCACTGGATAATATTAACAGCATTAGTGGATCTTAAAGAATATATTATTAGTAAATTTGAAGATAACACAATGGAAATCATTCAAAATAAATCATAAACATAGAAAAAGACAGAAAAAATAAAAGCCTTACCAATCTATGAGGTGATAACACGCAGTGAATAAGTTATTAAAGTCCAGGTAAGACAAGGTAGAAAAATCAAACATTTTTCAGATTTAATGAAATCCCCAAACCCATACATGGAAGAAATTCAACAATGCTCCAGCGAAACATAGGAACAAAGATAAAAATTAACACAGGCTTCTGGTGAGAAAGTAAGAACTCCAGAAGACATGAGAGCACTATCTTTAGTGATTAAAAAAAAAGAATTTGTCAATCAACTGCACAATTTTATTTTTATAGATATAGAATTTGTTCTAAATCCAGTGAAAATATATTCTAAAAGAAAAAGACAAAAGACCTTTTCAAATAAGCAAAAGCTAAGGGAATTTGTTGCCAGCAGATTTGTTGTTAAAGGAAGGTCAAGAGGAAGAAAAGTGAAAACAAAAGAAAACATGAATACACACAAATGAATAGAGTGTCATAAACTGTAACTATGTAGAATTTTAAATACATTTAAAAATATATCACTTTTCAATTTATAACAAAGAAAAATGTTTAAATATACTTTAAAATAATGTATTATAGGGAACAAAATATATGTAGAACTAAAATATTAAAGAGCACAAGGAAGGAAGAAAAAAATGGAAATATATTGATTAAAGTTCTTAAATTAGACAAAGTATCATAATATTATTAGAAGAAAGACTGTGTCAAGTTAAAGATGCATATTTTAAAGTTCAGAGCAATTGCTAAAAACAAAAAAACATGATTAAAACACTATCGCTAATAAACCATTAGTGGAGATAAAATAGAATTTTCAGAGTATTCTATTGATTAAAAATATTCAGGTAATTCAAAATATTTAGTCAAAAATAAGGCAGGAAAATAAGAAACAGCAAAAAAGGAAGAAAGGTGGCAAATAGAAAACAAATGACAGGAATGGTAGAGTTCAAATCAAACATTAATTTCATTAAATTCAAATGGGCTAAAATTCTCATTACATACTATACATTGTCTTATTGGATTAAAACTGGGAACCAATTATATTCTGTTTATAAGAAAACAACATTTAACATAAAAATAAAGATAAGTTAAAAGTAAGTAACGGAAAATATATACCACATGAACACTGAGTATAAGAAATCTAACATGGCTGTATCATTGAAAGTAGATTTCACAAAGAGAAATATTACCAGGGATACAGAGGGAATTTTATAATGATAAAAGAGTCAATGCAACACACAACTCTTATCAATCTTCAACATCTATAACTGAACTTCAAAATACGTAGAAGCAAAAACACAGAGAAGTGAAAGAAAGGAGAAATGGGCAAACCTAGAATGATATTTGAAGATCTCCACATTCCTCTCTCATTAGTTGATACATAAATTACCCCCAAATTAATATGAATATAAAAGATTTGACAAACACTATCAAACAGCTTAACATAATCAATATTTAAAGAATACTCCTTCTATAAATAAGAAGAAAATAATATATAGTCTTTCAAGGGCACATAGGAAATTCATAAAGTGAGACAACATGTTGGTTTCCAGAAGAAAAAAAAAGTCTCAACAAATTTTAAAAGTTAGTGTAGTAGAGAGTTAATCTCTGACTAAAGTGGAAAATTAAATAAATTAATAACAGAAAAAAATATATAAACTTCCTCCAACCATGGCAAAAAAAAAAAAGAAAAAGAAAAAAAGTGCTTAGCAAGTAAACAAAATAGTTATAAAATAATTCTTGGGCAAGATATCCTTGTTTGAAATAAACAGTAGTAGACCAAAATGGATAGAAAACAATTGAAGTGGAAATTAAATGCACTGACTAAACTAACATCTAGCCAAAGTAGATTTTAAATCATGTTTATTAAATCTCCAGAAGATATTAATTTGTATTTATTTAAACCTTTATAATAAGGTATTTTTCAGAAAAAAATAGAAATCATTAAATTCAGTTTTGAATCTGCCATCTGTTCTATAACATTCCAATTACTTATACACATACACAGGTAAAATTAAAACCTTTTTCCAATAATAAATATCAATGAAAAATCCCAACAAATTACTAACAACTTTAATCTAACACATTATATTTCTAAATGTACCATATAAAATTAATGCTGGAAATGCAAGTCTGGTCAAAGAGGAGAACACAGATTCAAATGGGTCTTCCATTTCTTAAGAGGAAAAAAACACCTGAAGCAAAAATATGAAAGTAATTTGGATTTAATAAACCTATTAAGACTTGATAAACTGAAATGGATGCTATATATATGTAAGATATATCATAACATATATTTATCTGTATATTTGAAATATTATAAGATAGAAAGTTGACAAATTAGTATCATTCAAAATCTATTGCTGTCAGTGGTTCTGCTTATGACAATTGTGTGCATACTACTATCAGGCTGAGCTTCCCACATAGACCACAGCTATAAATTGTGGATAAAATTAGAAACCAAAACAACCACCTGAAGCTACTGAGAAAATGAACAAAGTGAAGAATCTGAAAGAGAAGCTACTCTTGAATGGAAGAAATGATACTCGATAAGTCATGGGCTTTGGTCTGAAGCCACACTTGGCACCATGGAGAACAAAAACCCCTGCAGTTTTACTGTCTTGAAGACCCACAGGGCAGAGTTTGGGGTAAACAGAGCAGCTAGAAATTAAGAGGAAATAAACAGAAAGAATATAGCCTGTGATCGTGTTACAGTTATCTATTGTTGAATGATAAATATAACCAAAACTTATATAAAACAAAAATGATCATTATTTTCATCCTCCAGAGTTCTGGTTATTGATTGGACATTACTAGGAAACTCTCACTAGGCATCTCTCATGCAGTTGTGGTCAGATGGTGGCTGGAACTAATACTATTTCAAAGGCTGTCACTCACATAGCTTTGATTGATGCTAACTGTTGATAGAGATCTTGGCTCAGGCTGCTGTCCAGAACACACAGTCTCAGAGCACGGTGATGGTCCTAATAAGAAGCACTCTAAATAAATAAATAAATAAGTAAGTGGAAACTCTATTAGTTTTATTGCCAGCTCTCAAAAGTTGCATAGCATCATTTCCATGTGAGTCATAGGCTTGCCCAGATTTAAGGGGAGGCAACATAGACTACCACATTTTGATGAGGGAGTTTCTCTATCACTCTGTAATAACTGGTGTAGTATGTCAGGTAGAAAAATAATATTTCCATAAAATGCCCATATCCTAATCCCTGGAAGCTATGACTATATATTAATTTCCATAGCAGAGAACTTTGCAGATGTAATTGAGGTTAAAGACTTTGAGATGAGAGATTATACTGAATTATCCAGGGAAATCCAAACTAATCACGTGAGTTCTTAAAAGTAAAGAACACTTCCTGGCTAATGTCAGAGAGAGTCATGACTATAGAAGCATAGGAGAGGGTCAGAAAGATATAACAATGCTGTCTTTGAAGATAAAGGAAGAAAACCACAGTGAAGGAATGTCGGCAGCCTCTATAAACTTGAAAAGGCAAGAAAATGGATTCTTACTCTAAAGTCATCAGAAAGGAACTCAGCCATACTAACATCTTGTTTTTACCCAGTGATACATTTGTTGGACTTCTGACCTACAAAACTGTAAGATAATAAATTTGTATTGTTTTAAGCCACTAAATTTGTGGTAATATGTTATAGCAGCAATAGGAAACTAAAACTCATAGGATATTTTATTTTGCCACAGAGTGGGAACCTCTGCATACAAATCCTGTCTAAATCCCAGCTAACCCCTAAACTAGGCATGCAATGGGCAGACATTAAGCATCCTAGCTAAGGCTGAAATATTAATAAATGAAGAGACATTCCAGCTCCTGCCCAATTGAGAGACACATGGTTTGTAGTTTGTGTCCAGCCAAAAGAACTTTCTATAGAAAACAAATAAATTGAAACTTTTTAGAGAAACAAAAGAAAATCCAGGGCCTCTACATAATATCGTATACAAAATTGGGAATGCAAGTCAAATTTAATAGGCATATAAAAAAAGAGAAGAACTCGGCCCGTAGTAGGAAAATATCATAAATATAGATTGATCATGAGAGGATCCAGATGTGGAATTAGCAAACAATTTGCAGAATATTATACACATTGCCATAATTAATGATTATAAAGGTAGCCTCAGCAGAGAAATAAAAATAATCAAATGGAAATTCTAGAGCACAATATCTTTTATAAAAAAAGTAAAAATAGGGACTTAATTCTGTCAGATTGAACCTGACAGAAAACAAGTCAATAAATTTGAAATTAGGTCAATAAAGATCATCAAATATGTAGAACAGAAAGAAAATGGAAAAAGTTAACTGTATCAATAATCTTTAAGATAATAGCAAAAAATTTAATAATGTGTAATTGGAGTAAAGTACCAGAACTAAAAGAGAAGGGGCTGAAAAAAACTACTTGAAGACAAATGGCCAAAATCTTCAAAATTTAGGGAAATATTTTAAAGATTCAGGAAAATCAGTAAACTCTAGGCAGATAAATGCAGAGAAAAATTTATCTAGGAAAATCATAGTCATATTGATGAAAACCAAAAATAGGGAGAAAATCTTGAATGTAGGCAGAGAAAGCAGCACATTATATTCAGGGGATCCAGGGACAAATGACCTTTGTCTTGTCCATAGAAAGAGTGAAAAACAGTGTCACTGAGAATTCTATGTTCAGTGAAAAAATCCTTCAATAATGGAGGTAAAATAAAAATATTTTCATATAAAATTAAACTAAGAGAATGTGCTCTACAGATATGCACTACAAGAAACAATAAAAGAGACCACAAGCTGAAAGGAAACTACTCCAGATGAAAGCTCAAATCCTCAGAAAGAGAAATAAGCACTAAAGATAAAAAAGTATATGGATGAATATAAAAATAGTCTCTTGTTCATAATTTCTTTAAAGTACATATAACTGTTTAATGTCAATGGAATAACACAGCAGTAACTAATATCATAGTTGTGTGCAGTTGTGTACATAAATGTAATGCATATGACAACTAGAGCATAAAGTAAAGAAAGAGGGGTGGAAGTGAACCTTTTAGCTGCAAGGTTCTTAAATTTTCTGTGAACTGGTTCAGTATTAACTCCATAAAGACTGTAAAGGTTAAAGACGTATATTGCAATCTTTAGAACAATCCCTAGAGAAATAATGCAGTTATAGTGCAAACACTATACATTAAAATGAAATTTAAAAAATATGTATTTAACCCAAAAGAAAGCAATAGGAGAGAAAAGAAGAACAACAGATAAGACAAACAATACTGGGTACAATGGTAGATATCTTCTATTTGCTTTACATTCTGATATTTATGTTTTATTTCTGGTTTATACCTACTTGTACTTATTAATTTTTAGAAAAATGTTAACTCATAGTAATCAGGCTTTACTGTCTCATAGATTTAATAGGAATATCCATAATATTTCCTGAATATCATTTATTCATTTTAACTCCATTTATTCTTCAGAGTTATTATTTAGCATATCACAATTAAAATTCAGATTGCCTTTATGAAAAATGTAAATTTGTAAATCCATTTCCTATAACTTTTTGAAGTCTGCATAAATTTTGTTAAAAATCAATAAATGCATTTTCTGTATGCATTTTACAGGGAATAATGGTAAATGATGAGGAGGTATAAAAGAGGAACTAAGAAATTATAAATGAAGACCAGATCTTAGAACTCTTCTCCTTTGATATCTGTCAGGAAGAAGAGCTGAGACTACCATTAGGAGAATTTGACCATCCTAACTGGAGGTAGATTGAATTAATGCATATAGAAGAGAAAAAGGCAGTATCCAATATTTTCAGAGGCACGAAAAGCTAAAATGCCACCATTCAGACAAATAAAAGTCTGCCTATTTTTTTTTTTCCTTTAGGAAGAGAAACAAAATGGTAAATTTTGGGTTAAAAGGGAGTGGGAGAAGTGATAAAGTGAGAAAGGTGTCTGCATACATGGATTATAAATGCAAAATAACATAAGACCTATTATTTCTCATTGAAGACCTATCGTGGGAATTAATTTATACTCCGTTTAGTGTGCTGTTTAGTGAATCTAATCTGAAGTTTAAGTCTTCCATTGGTTACTGTTGCTTTTTCTGACTGTTTTTTTCTACAAAGTCTCAATTACCTCCATTATAAATTCTCCCACCACTGGGGTTAAATAGAAACATAACTCGAATTAGTCAGAGCCCTGGCAGGAAGTAAATGGCACACAATAATGCCACCTAAATTGCTATGATTTAAGGAAAGATTAATAAAAGAACTATTTTTAAAAGTACAAGTAAAATATAACTACAAGGGAGAATGTTGTGCCCTCGGTCTGTCGAAAGCTGGTGCAGTTACTGCCTTTGCTCTGAAGAGGGAGGGAAAGGGGTCATGGGCTTACCGGAAACAAAACAGAAAGCGAAAGCGTGCTGTGGGGAGAGAGTCTCCTTTGGGAAGTGGGAACCCTGTGTGGAGAGGGTTACCTTGGTAGAGGTCCCCCAGTATGGGCAGGGTCCCGTGAATAGAGAGGAACACATTTATGCAAAGAGCCAACCACACAAGGAGAGACAAGAACGATTAAATACCTTACCTTTACTTCCCTTTCTTTGTTTTCCAGCTGGTGCTTCTGTTAGTCAAACAGGGAAAGGACCCTGTGCTTTTCATCCATGAAAAGCCCAATTTCACCAACAGACCTGGGAGAAAAATGAAAAAGTCGATTCACTTTGGCAAAGGGTAGAATCCTTCATATACCATCACTGTTAGAGGAGAAATTTCTATACCTAGAAAAACTCTCTCTCTCATTAAACTTACACAGTGCATAATCTTTGTAATATACCAGAAACAGTGTTTCTATACAATATGTCACTTTTTATGTGTTTTGACAACTTTCAAATAATATTAACTTGACTACTGACTAAATGAATGAATTTATTTAGGAAAAATATCCTGTTCCATATGTAATTTTGTATGCCATAATTTAGCTCCATGTTATACAGTTATAGCTACTCTATACTGCATAAAAAGTGACAGTTTTCATTATGATTTGTGGAATTTATAATACAAATTTAATTGAAACTTTATATTAAATTTAAATGACTTATGCCACACATTTCCTCACATGTCAATGAATTTATATGTATTTAATATATATAGTATTATATATACATATATGTACATATGTAGAAAAATTTCTGCTTGTCTTTTAAAACTTGTTTTCTATGTTTTCATTTCTTTCCAAATCTCTTCTTACTCATTGGAGTTTTTTTTTTTTTTTTAGATTCTTACTCAAAAAGACCATATGTCTTTTTTAGTTGATGTTTTCAGTTATGTTAAAATAATTTTTTGGTACATAATCCTTTCAAGACTGTCATATGCCTTTGAAAGCTTCATTAGTTCTTTTAGGCCACTAGCAAATTACTACTTCAGTGCACCAAATGGTGCCCTTGTCACCTAAAATAGTTTATGTAGCTTCTAAAATGGTCCGACTTGCTCTCAGAAAATCGTTTACCAGTGAGAGGCTGACTGTGAGGAATAATAGCACAATTTATGGAACACTATTATTTGCCAGTGATTCAGTTCTCTCTGCTAGGTGGAAGCTGGGGGATTCGTGGTAGGATTCATCGAAGTCTTCATGTAAACAGCGGATATACATCTCTGCCAAGGAAAGCAGACGGCCTTTACCTGATTCTGCTCCATGAAAACAGGATGTGCAGGTGTATGTGTAGAACTAAGGGCAGAAATCATATGGCGGTTCCCCTCGGCTATGCAGTGACCTGCATACCGTTAGATATGAGGCAACAGATGCTTTCAAAAAAATGACGAGAATGGAAGATTCGTAAACTCAACATAACTGAGGTGACTCCAAAAAGTCAACTTGGGAAGAGGGACCTGTGATGAGGGTAAATAGCATATATAATAAATTGAGAATTGTTCAACAATATAAACAACACCATTTTAAACAGTTGAACAAAATAGATTTGTTGCATATTTATATTTGAGAAGCATTTCTAAAACATAAACTCAAAGCTGATCATTCCAAGAGATATTTGCCCTTCCATTACACAGGACATTATTTTAAATCATCAAAACCGTTCTCCTTCCTGAGCAGCGTTCCTGGTGAGGAGAGCCTCCCTTGACCCTCCTCCCAGCAGCTTTCCCTAGCAGCTGGCAAGATGACTTTGTAGCCCTGCCCAGGCCCCAAGCCACGCTGCAGGTCTAGGGAGGGTCCCTGGCCGGGAAGATCCCAGACTGCAGTGTCATAGCAACTGAGCGCGGGCCTTCAGGAACCCATTTACAACCAGACTCTGAAGGGCAGGGGTAATGCAAGAGAGACAGAGCTCACTCCTGACAGCCAGTCAGGGAATAATGACCCCTTCTTCACAAGCAGCCTTCCCGGTTTGGAGAGCCTGCCTTGACCCTCCTCCCAGCTGCTTTCCCTAGCTGCCAGCAGCACAGACCTCGGAGCCCTGCTGAGGCTTTGCAAAACCTTCCAGGCTCAGCCCAACCTAACCATGCTCAGCCTCCTTCCTCCACCCATCTCTCCTATATTGGAGAACAAGAAATCCCCTGGGAGCTACAGGGTCCCTTCCAAAGCCTGGGGCATTCAAGCGCTCCTCCTGAGGGACTAGAGCTTGGGACATACACAAAAGGACATCTCTGCAGTTGTCTCTTTCCTTCAAGCATCAACCACTAACAGGAAGAACAACTTTATAGTTCATTACAGCATTTACCAAATCAGTCAAACGGTGTGTGGCTGATTCTTGCTCACAAGCATCATCCACTATCTCAGAGATGAATCTAGGGGCTCCCAAACAATTCACACTGCTGTTGTTAGGGAGAGAAAACACAAATGAGAGGTAATGGAAATCAGAAAAACAGAAAGGAGAAAGCAGTTATAGAAAAACAATAAGGAGGAAATGGTTGCAGAAAAAATATAAAGAGGGAATGGTTATTTCAGACTTAAAGAATGGGGGCATTAGGCGATGGAACACTGACCACCAGTCAGAGGATGGTTGTGGAACTCTCCCCATCATACATACACTAGAAACAATGGTTGGAATATAACCTTTAAATCATGTCCAGACCTGGAAAGAATTCAGTCTCCCAAACAGTGATGTATAGTTATAAAAAATTATAACTAACCTTTACCTAAATTACTAGCATATAAAAGGAAAAACAGACGTAAACAGTATCTTCACTCATGGAGAAAGACCCATTTCCCCTTAGGAAAGGTACTTTCGCTTTGCACCCTTAAACTTTCCTTACAATAAATTCTTCATGCAAACTTGCTAAGTGTCTGTCCTCTCTCTCTGTCGAGTGGGCCAAGGTTTGTGATTCTTCCAAGCCCAGAGCCAAAGAACCGGGGCAACCTTTCAAAGTTCAGCCATGAACAGGACCCTGACACTGGGAAGAGGTGAAGACAGAAAGATAGAAGCAACCCAAGGGGACACTGCTTTTTAGGACAGAAACAAAAGTTACAGGCAGTTCTATCTATCCCTCTTCTACCACGGACCTCTGGGCTGATCGGAAAGTTTCTCGGCGTCTGTTCGGAGACATTCCACGGGGAGCAGGTGCAGCGGAGAGCAGGTATAGCGGAGAGCAGGTGCAGCAGAGACCTGCCAGTCCCAGGTTTCTGCAGCCGACACCATCCTGATTGCTCTGGTGCGTGGAGTCAGGTCTGCCTGGAGCCCAACCTTCCAGCAGTAGCCTTTGCATCACCCCCAGCAGTTGGGGGATAAAACAGATGCTCCTCCATGCCATGCCCTGTGACTAGGGGCCAACAATGCCTCCTCTCCAGCTTGGGAGCGGAACAGAGCAGGAGCCCCAGGTATCTTGTGGGAAGCCTGGAGCACCTTGTGGGAAGCCTAGAGCAACAGTCTCAGTGGGTCCTAGGTGTAGGGGGAGAACCTTCGCCAACCAGCAGCTCCGACCCACCTTCATAGACCAGAGCCCCTGAGACAAACCCCTGCCTGAGTGACTAGGCATCAGGAGTCCCCACACTGGTGGAACAGCCACCCAGATGGGCGGCTCTGCCCCCAGAGCCAGTTCTGAAGCTTTCACTGTTGCTGAGTCTGAGGCTCTGCCCCTGGCTGTGGCAGGAAGAGCCCTGCAGGGGCCCACAGGGGAACGAATCTGCAGGCAGGGCTGTACTGGGCGGTGCGGATGTCAGTTTGAGAGACCCTGTGGAGGTGACCATAGGTGCCTCCCGCCCTGGAGGACACTGACGTGGGGTGGCCCAGGGCAGCCAGCGGGAAGATGGAACCAGCAGGTGTCCCCAAAACAGTGGGGACTCAAGCATTAGAAAATCAATCCATGTAGCCTAAATCACTTGTACCCCCTTAATATTTTGGAATGAAAAAAGAAACAAACAAACAAAAAAAAAACTTCTTTCTGAAAATAAAGAGTCAATAATGTTTAATTTCATGTAAATTCTGCAAAGGAACCAGAGATACATTTTGCCCCAGAGAATCTTCATGTCTGGGAGGGAGGTGGAATCTCTTGTAAATATATTTGAAATAAAAATGCTAAACGTTATTTTGTTCTCTGGAAGTAAGATATATATTTTAGGCCCATGTGGCTTATCCCACTCTTTTTCCTACTCTTCATAAGTAACAAAGATTTTTATTTTTAAAAAAAGTATTGACTATTTTAATTTCTAATAACAAGGAACTTTGTGTAGTTAAATATAAATAAAAAGTTTTGTAGATTTTACCACTGATTACAAGAAATCAAATGTGTTCAATTAGAATAAGGCATATACCTCACATGCTAGAGTTTGACATAGTTTAAGACAAATTATCTTTCCCAGGTCCTATAATTATTTCTCAATACACAGGGGATGGATTGAACAATTAGCAGATTATCCATGTCTCGGTGTTCTCCTCCTCGGCTCTGTTGATATCTTCCATGATATTTTATTCATTCACACTTTTGAGAGCACAGATACTGTGAGGTCAGTTTTGAAATGGCTGCTAATAACATGGTAGCACTTGGGAGGCAAAGGATAAGGGTGTACTTTTTTCCATGACTGCCCTACCCTTCTCTATATTTTTTCTTTTCTGTTTTTTTTTTTTTGGGACAGAGTCTCACTCTGTCATCCTGGCTAGAATGCCATGGTGTCAGCCTCACTCAAAGCAACCTCAAACTCCTGGACTCAAGGTATTCTCCTGCCTCAGCCTCCTGAGTAGCTGGGACTACAGGTGCATACCACCATGCCCAGCTAATTTTTTCTATTTTTAATAGAGATAGGGTCTCACTCTTGCTCAGGCTGGTCTCAAACTCCTGAGCTTAAACAATCCTCCCTCCTCAGCCTCCCAGAGTGCTAGGATTATAGGCATGAGCCACCATGCTCCTTTTTATTTTTTCATTCTTTTGATGTTTCTCCCTGCTTTACACATAAACATCTATTTATTTATATATCATTTCTCTTTCTTTCACTTGTATTCATTCCAAGCTTATTTTATCTTACTTTGATATCATTACCTGCACTACTCACCATTTCTATACTCTTACAAAAAATAAATTATTGAAAGATTATTCCCATGACAGTTCAACTGATTCTACCAATCTACTCCTTAAAAGAAAATAATGACAACAAATAATAGTTTTCTTTTGCTCACTATTGCCTCAAAATAGCTCTTTATGGTGAGGGTGAGTTATATATTCAATACAC
Organism: Eulemur rufifrons; assembly: GCF_041146395.1. Classification (NCBI taxonomy): domain Eukaryota; kingdom Metazoa; phylum Chordata; class Mammalia; order Primates; family Lemuridae; genus Eulemur; species Eulemur rufifrons. The sequence continues at coordinate 20,111,021 of NC_090999.1, forward strand.
ACTTAATTTGACAAGATCAGGGCTAAATTGCTTTTCTGAGTAGTCCTGATTACAGTATATTGTGCTAAACTGTTATGTCTAACTGTGTAATCAAATACACTATAAACTGTCTCTGCTCTGAAGTATGCCAATGCCATACAAAAAGAAAGTAGATAAGAAATATGCAAGTACAAATTCAAACACTTTTCTTAGGAAACATACAAATGATGTTACACAAGGCATTTCTTCCAGAATCTGATCACAGAGCTGGGTAGACAAAGCAACGTATTACATTAGCGCAGCATTATGAAACATCACAAAGACAAATAGAGGTCATCTCAAAACCTGGCAATTTATGCAATGTGTGTCGAGTATGTTAGATATGTAAAGTGCAATTTTCTAACAATAGATCTAATGGAGTAGTATTATGGGCATCCACAGCATATTCTAATGTGTCAATTCTCTAGAATTAACCAGGACCTCTTTTGAATGAGAATATTGGGTATGTTTTTATTCACTGAGAAAGATTCCAAGACTTCATTATTTTGGTTTAAGTACATATTCCAAGTCCTTTTATCTCATCAATTGCTCCCATGAATTAATTTAGTTTAAGCAAATGTAGAAAAGGAATGCAGGCCCTCCAAGTCAAGTTTAATAGATGTGAGTGTTTTTGTAAATTGTTGTCAGATATGTTAAAAAGATCAACCATTTATGACCTCCAAAGATACTAAAATGAAGAGTGTATAATTACAATATCTACTTATTATTTTTTCTGATCAAATTTATATCCTTGGGTTTTTAAACAATATACGAAAGTGTAAATCATGATCTCTCTGGGATAAGGTCACTGATGGATAAAACATCATCCCAAAAGTCATGTAGAAAATGTGCTGTTTATTTTCTGGAGACAGTTTTGCCAGTGGCATAGAAGGATACTAAATTGTTTCCAAACCATAGAGACAACAAAGCATAAAAGGTTTGAGAGAACTACTATGTAGAAAAAAGAGAATGGGTTTAGCAGTAAAGAAGACTGATTTCTACTAAATTCTTTAGCATCATTTTCTTTGTGATTCTTTAAAATGTACTACACAGTTCTAGGTGTCAGGCATAGTTATCCAACTTCCAACCATGATTTATATTTCTTTTATCTCTGAAAATTTAGTTTTACACATGACTGTCAATACAGATAATTTGATAAACACCTCATATTTTTGTATCAAATAATGGCATGGATTACACTTAGGGTAAATTTAATAAAAATGTTTGAGACCACCAAGAAACAATTATTTATTAGAGATCTTATATTTAATATCCTATACTGTCCCAAGGACAGAGCTGAAGAGGATCTTCTAGATATATGTAAGTATTCATGGCTTCTCATACAGGAATTATTATAAACACAAAGATTTGAACATATGAAGAACTGATAAAAATGTAAGTTTAAGTCATGAAAGAAAACAAGCCAGTAAAGACTCATTTACAGGAAAGAAAACAAACAGGCAAAACATTCTTAATCTTCAGACTATTATGACTAAATCTATGTATACCTTGTAAAGATGGAAGTGATAATAAAAAGTATGTACCTTTCATTAACACCAAAAAGAGCTACTTAGGTAATATATAAGATATATAAGTGGAAAGCTACAACACTCAGATTAAAGAAATCAAGATAATAATAAATGCAGAAATATCATACATTCATAGATAAGAAGACTCAATATTAAGATGTCACTTCTTGCCAAACTGATCTATAGATTTAACCTAATCCCAATCAAAATCCCAGCAAGTTATTGTGTGGATATCAACAAACTGATTCTAAAGCTTATATGAAGAGGCAAAAGACCCAGAATAGCCAACTCGATATTGGAGAAGAACAAAGTTGGAGGACTAACATTGCACAATTTCAAAACTTGTAAGAAAGCTACAATAATCAAAACATTGTGGTATCCATGAAAGAATGGACAAATAGTTCAATGGAACAAAATAGGGAGCCCAGATATAAACCCACACAAATATTGTCAACTGATCTTTGGCAATAGGATAAAGACAATTCAATGGAAAAGGGATAGGCTTTTCACCAAAGGGTGCTAAAACAAATGATATCCACTTGCAAAATAATGAATCAAGACACAGATGTTTCATTTTTCACAAAATTTAACCCAAAATGTATCATAGACTGAATGTAAATGAAAAACTATAAAACTTCTGAAAGATAAGATAGAAAAAAAATCTAGGTGACTTTGGGTTTGGTGGTAATTTTTTAGAAAAACCTCAAAATCATGATTCATGAAAAAACAATAATTTGGAATTTACTTTTTTTAAAAGCATAATTTTATTTTCTGAAAAATTATTTTTCAATATTTTGTCTCATAGGCAGAAATCGTTATTGCATAGACAAAACATCTATGGTGTTTTTATTATTTGGGATAGAATTTTTGGTAAGTCAACAGTGTGAATTTATTTATTTATTTATTTCAGGATATTATGGGGGTACAAACATTTTGGTTACATGTTATGACTTTGCCACACCTAAACCATGATTTGAAGCATGGCTTTTCCCCCCTACAACGCTCACCATGTCCATTAGTTGTGAATTTACCCACCCTCAACCCCCTAATGCCTGAAGAATATTACTACCATGTGAGCGTCACAGTGTTGATCAGTTAGTGCCAACTTGATGGCGAGTACATGCGGAGCCTATTCTTCCGATCTTATGATACCTCACTTCGGAGGATGGGCTCAAGCTCTATCCAGGAAAATATAAGAGGTGCTAGGTCACCGTCGTTTCTTATAATTGAGTAATATTCCATTGTATACATACCAAATTTTAATAATCCACTCATGAATTGATGGGCACTTGGGTTGTTTCCACATCTTTGCAATAGTGAATTGTGCTGCCATTAACACTCGGGTGCAGATGTCTTCATTATAGAATGTCTTTTATTCTTTTGAGTAGATGCGTAATAGTGCTGTTGCTGGATAGAATGGTATTTCTATTTTTATCTCTTTGCGGTATCTTCAAATTCTTTTCCACAGAGATTGCACTAATTTGCAGTCCCACCAGCAGTGTAAGAGTTCTCCTGTCTCTCCACATCCTCTCCAGGATTTGTTGTTTTGGGATTTTTTGATAAAGTCCAATCTCACTGGGGTTAGGTGATATCTCCTTGTGGGTTTGATTTGCATTTCTCTAATAATTAGAGATGTTGAGCATTTTTTTATATATTTGCTGGCCATTATTCTGTCTTCTTTTGAAAAGTATCTGTTCATGTCTTTATTGATGGGGTTGTTTGATTTTTTCTTGTTGATTTCTTTAAGTTCTAGATAGATTCTTGTTATCAGCCCTTTATCGGATATATAGAGAACAAATATTCTCTCCCATTCTGCAGGCTTTATATTCGCTCTAATGATAGTTTCCTTGGCTGTACAAAAGCTTTTCAATTTGATCAGGTCCCGTTTATGTATTTTTGCTGCTGCTATGATTGCTTTGAGGGTCTTATTCAAAAATTCTTTGCATAGGCCAGTGTCTGAAAGGGTCTTCCCTACATCTTCTTCTAGGATTCTTAAGGTTTCATGCCTTAGGTTTAAGTCTGTTATCCATCTTGAATTGATTTTTGTGAGAGATGAGAGGTGGGGATCCAGTTTCAATCTTCTACATGTAGCTATCCAGTTTTCCCAGCACCATTTATTGGAAAGAGATTCTTTTTCCCAATGTTAGATGACAATATGTGGATGGTTTCATCTCTAGATTCTCAGTCCTGTTCCAGAGGTCTATATCTCTGTTCTTGTGCCAGTACCATGCTGTTTTAGTTACTATAGACTTGTAGTACAGCTTGAAGTCTGGTAGACTGATACCTCCATTTGTTCTTTTTGCTTAAGATTGCTTCGGCTATGCAAGGTCTTCTCTGGTTCCATACAAAGTGTAGAATTATTTTTTCTAGATCTGTAAAGGATGATGATGGTACTTTGATAGGGATTGCGTTAATTCTGTGAATCACTTTAGGTGGTATGGACATTTTAACGATGTTAATTCTACCAATCCATGAGCAAGGTAGATTTTTCCATCTCTTTACATCTTCTACAATTTCTTTTCTTAGTGTTTCATAGTTTTTCCTGTATATGTCTCTCACCTCTTTCGTTAAATTTATTCCTAGATATTTAATTTTCTTTGAGGCTATTGTAAAAGGTATTGCATTTTTTATTTGAATTTCAGCTTGACTGTTATTGGCATATATGAATGCCTCTGATTTGTGTGTATTGATTTTGTATCCTGAGACTTTACTGAATTTATTTATCAATTCCAGGAGTCTCTTGGTTGAATCCTTAGGGTTCTCTAGATATAATATCCTATGATCGGCAAAGAGCGAGAGTCTGATTTCATCTGCCCCCATTTGGATGCCCGTAATTCACCTCTCTTGTCTAATTGCTCTATCAAGGACTTCCAGCACTATGTTGAATAGAAGTGGAGATAGTGGGCAACCTTTGGTTCTGGTTCTAAGTGGGAATTGTTTCAATTTTTCCCCATTTATTATGATATTGGCAGTGGGTTTATCATAAATGGCCTTGATAATTTTAAGGTATGCCCCATCTATGCCTATTTTGTTAAGAGTTTTTATCATAAAGGTGTGCTGGTCTTTGTCAAATGTTTTTTCTTTATCTATTGAGACTTTATTAAAATTATTTTTTCCTGAAAGTGAAAGTATTAAGAGAAAGAAAACACAAATCACAAATGTGGGAAAAAAAATAACAAAATATATTTCTGATAAAATCCAAAACAGTGACAGCACCAAATGCCAGCAAGAATGTGAAGCAATAGGAACTCTGTTTCATTGCTGCCTGCAATACAAAATGGGACAGTCACTTGGGAAGGCAGTTTGACAACTTCTTACAAAGCTAAACATAGTCTTACCATAAGATTCATCAACTGTGTTTCTAGGTATTTACACAAATGATTGCTAAACTTATATCCACATAAAAATCTGCATGCAGATGTAATTGCCAGCACTTTGAAGCTATAATATGTACTTCAAGAGGTAAGTGGATAAAAGAACTGTGCACAACAAATGACAATGGAATATTATACAGGGCAAAAAGAAATTAGCTATGAAGTCATGAAAGATATGGACGAATCTTAAATGCTTAACCTTTAACCTTAAATTACTATGTGAAAGAAGACAGTTTAAAAAGGCTACATACTGTATGATTCCTATTCTGTGCCATTCTGAAAAAGGCAAAACTATAGAGGCAATAAAAATACCAGAGGCTGCCAAGGGTTTAGAGGAGGAAGCAAGGGATGAATAAGTGGAGCACAGAGAAATTTCAGGGCAGTAAAAGTATATGATATTATAATGGTGAATACATGACATTATACATGTGTCAAAACTCATAAAACTGTACAACACAAAGAGTGAACCATAAAAAAACTATAGGCTTTGGTTAATTATATATATATATATATATATATACACATACATATATATATATATATCTCCATATCAGTTCAACAATTGTTACAGATATACCACACCAATGCAAAATACTAATAACCTGTGAAATTTCATGTGTGCGGAGAGGTGGGTTATGGGAACTCTCTGTACTTTCTGCTTAATTTTTTTTGCACACTTGAAACTGCTCTAAAATAAAATCTATTTTAAAATATGTGCATTGGGTAAACAATTTTTGAAGGAAAATTAGTTCAAAGCATGACATGCCAGAATCAGCAACCCCATCTAAGAAGTATGGATCTAGGTTTTCCTTTTTTTTAATCTAAAAGAGGGAAATCAGAGAAACACTAGGAACGCTTACCAGATTATTGGCAAGATTTAATTCAACCTTTTCCATTTAGAGTATTTTCTGTGTTAATATAAAAAAGACTACTGCAAAAGGAAAGAGGGGATTTATGTTGGGAGAACAAAGCAGTCTGAGTTCATCACTTCCGTGTACATCTTCTAACAGTCAAAGAAACTAAATATGTCATGGAGTATTTGGATCAACACTTTGAAAATCAATGTAGTCCCAAAGCTTATGTCCCTCTTCTGTGTTTCCCCAGGGTCACAAAAGTACCATTTGATCTCTTGAATAAACAGATAGTCTTTGTTTGTGACTCCAGATCAAAGCTAGTACACAGATGGGTAATCTCATGGGAAAGGAAGCAGAAAGGATTTGTGGTTTATACTAAGCTGGCTCTATATTTTCAGACTTCCTGAGTGTCTATAAAAATCTACTAAATCTTTTTCTTACCTAATGGGTACAATGAACACTTTTTGGGTGATGGGCACACCTATAGCTAGGACCCAAGCATTACAAAAGTGACCCAGGTAACCTAAAATATTTGTACCCCTTAACATTTTGAAATTAAAAAAAAAAAAAAACCTGACATAAATAGGCCTTTAAAGTTTTATGTTATCTGAAAAAAAATTCTACTAAATCACCTGGTTATCAACATCACTGTAAAAAATACATTAGATATTTCTCCTTGCATTTCAGTCTTGGAAAAAAATTTTTTAAAAAGTATATTTTCATAAGTTTGTTGCTATCCTCAATAAGCATAATCTTTGTTATTTCACACTACTTTGGTTATAGAAACCTTATGTTGGTTACATTATTATGCTGATTAAAGGCACTTGGTAATGTCCCTGAGAGTGTATCATTTATTTACTAATGAAATTCTATTTTTAATTAATATTGGGTGAGAGCCAACCCATTCTGTGTGTACATATACATGTGTGTATGTGTATGTATGTGTACATACACATGTCAATAGGTATATACTGCTGAAGTTTATCACATTCTAGCTAGATTGGTACTTTCTTGCCATCACCAAGCATAATACATTTAAAAGCACTTCCAAAAACACACACAATACAATCAGGTGGCAACAAGAAGAAACACATAAATAAGAAACTGTGGGCTTCCCTGAGAAGGATGTTGCTATGGGAAAATGTATTTTGTACTCTTGAAAGCACACTGACAAAATGAACTTTTGGACTACAAGTCATTCAGAGGATGAAGACAGCCTGGAGGTACAATTCTTACAGCACCACGGAAGTAAAAAGCTATTCTTAAATCCCACTGCTAGTTATTGGTTATATCTGATGTCTAGGTCACCTGCTCTCTAGTTCATTGTTCTTTCTTCTAAATTTTGCTGGCTTTATTCTTGGTTTCTCACCTACCAAATCATATTTGACAAGTACCACTTAAGGTTACCATTGCAGATCAGTAGAGTTCATTTCCCTAGCACCTCGAACCAAAGGAAAATAGGATAAAGAAAGTGGGAAAAAGTAAATCCTTGGGTTCAAAGGAAAGTGCAGAAGGCCATACCTTTCCCTGGGCCATAGGCACTATTAAAACACATGGCTCCGCAAAAAATAAGCAGCCTGAGCCGCTGATGTTACTAGCTTTTTACTAAAACTGTGTACATTGATCTAATATTGGTAGCGATGCCTTTGTGTTCTGATATTCTGGTTTATATTTATATTAGCAAGCTTTTAAAGCATGTTGGTGGCAGATGGAGAAACAATGTGGAATATGTGCTCATTTCTTCTGTATAGAAAAGTGAAGAACCTTGAGTCGCTAAGAAGACCTGCTGTGTCTGAACTTGTCTATAGGAAGCTTCACTTTCTTTACTTTTCAATTTAGTACTATCCCCCCCCCTTGATTTCTTCTGCAGCCTTTTTTATCCAACTAAAATATTTGTCAATTACATCTCTGCTTTGCATCATTTTTAATTCATACAAAGTGAAGCAATTCTTTTAAAATGAGAAACTTCTTAATTTTAGGCTTGGATTCTTATAGAAGCAGATGCTGTCGAAATTCTTACACAAGGCAGTCTACACCTTCCCTGTACACAAAACAGGCATAGTATCAAATTATTTTATGACATTGTTACTATTTGTAAATCAAGATTAATGACAATTTTGATTGAGGATCAGACAATGCATATAAATGACGTTGAACAGCATGGGGTATATAGTAAATGTGAAGCAAATACAACCTATTTTTGTTGTTTATTCTCAATTTGGTTCGCTCTTAATTCATTTCCTACCCTTCTCTGTCCTGTTTCATGCCCTGGGAAGTCACTCTCTGTGGAACATCATGCCGGAGCACCCTTGCCCCTGGGTGTCTCTAGGAAGCACTGCAAGACATTAGAGTGCAGAAGAGAGTGTTTGAGGTATTATGGCTAAAATCTCATTCAGTTCACATAACTCCTTCCTAGGCCCAGTGTTAAGGCTGCTTCTACTGTTGCTAATCTCATCATAACCTTTTGTTGGTTCCATTTGTTCAGTCCATGAATCTATACATAACCCTTCAGGAAACTCTCTTCAATCAAGACTTTTAACTGTATCATCTGAACCCTGCTAAGGACTTGAATTCTACAATTATAATAAAAATTGCTAACTCTACCACCACCACCACCAGTACTAGAACACTGCCTGTGGTACTACAAAAACTACTACTACTGTTACTACTGTAATTACTATCATTAATACTATTACTACTACTGCTGCTTCAATTTCCATTATTGGAAGTAGAATAATGCCAGCAATAATATCAATGTTACAATGCTAGGATGAGAATGAGGTGAAAGGAGAAATGGTACTTTTTTTCTTTTATGAATGAAAGCATTATAACACCATACCTTACAAAATTAGGGCACCACTCTTTTAATGTCTTTTATTTTCTTGTACTGCCCAAAAACCATGATAACGATTTTCATTTTCTTTCTCCTTCAGTAACTGTATAGCCACTTGTAGTCCCACAAGCACAGTTCATTCCACAGAAGAGTCTTTACTTTTTGTCCAGGTGAGAAGAAAGAACTCAGATGGCATGTTAGGTTCATGCTCTTATTTACTTGGCAAACCAATCAGTCAGTTAGATGGTATAATTGTAGACAGGAAATCATCACAAAGACACCAGCCATGCCCAATGGCAATAAATCTCTGACTGATATCACATCTGTCACACATTCTTTTTGATGAATTTAGTGTGGTTTTATCACGACCTGTATTATTTTTTAAAAAATAAAGAACAACTAAAAACCAATTCAATTGCTTTTTCCAAAATAAAGCCTCAGCTAGCTCTGCCAACCAAAAAAAAAAATAAATAAAAAAATAAAGAACAATTCAACAACCGGATCAACTATTACTAATATATGTCATGAAAAGATGAGAAGACCCTGTTTCTGTGTAAATGTTCACTGCCCCAGACCCTACCTATGTGTATTTGCCAAGAATCTTGTAGAAGGCTGGGTGCTGGTAAATAATCACCATTTAGACTAATGCTATATGAATTTTTATCTCTTGAGATACTGGCTGACATTTTATCACACAGTGAACATTTTATTTTAAAAAACTGTATATATATATATATATATATATATAGTATTCTTCTCTCTATATATATAGTATTCTTCAATCATATGAATGCTTTGTATTGTTTTCATGTTTTGTTTAATTTTTAATTCATTACTGTTTCAAAATAGATTCCAGCAAAGTAATATCCAATTTATTCTATAAATACAGTGTCTTATTGTACACATATGTCTTGAGCTAGTGAAGTTAAATTATCTTAATAACTACATTGTACATTGTCATTTCTACTAACTTTTAAGATTCCTATATTGGGATTTAGTTCTCAGTGGCATGAATAGGTATCCCTTAACTAAAAAGTGCCTCATGATCAAAACTCCAATTTTCCTATATTTTAATAAAAATTAGTAATGTATTTACAAAAAGTGAACAAAGCTTATCTTAGAAATCCTTTCTGTCCCATAGATCTCAGAGTTTGTCCTTTAAAACGAAAAGTCATTAATAAAAAAAAAAAATCACAGGATGCAGTTAGTGTTTCGATTGACATGCCTGCCTCATTCTACTTGGCAAGTTTAAGTACTTTATTATGCTACACATGCTTCTTTTTATATGGTTGTAATTGTGATAGGCACATAAATGACAGTATCAAAATTATTCTTGTTTGGATTCTTGTCAGTTTGAAGCTTCTGTCAAAATCTCCCTTCTCTGAAAATTACGAATTTCATTTTAAAACCTCTCCTGCACAATTTTTGACAAATTGTGTTTTCCCTACTTTTCATTTATGAGTCCTGGAATTATATTTCCGCAATGATCAATTTACCTGGCCCTACCTCGATCTTCTCCCATAAATTCCCTCAGGATGCTAATATAGAGCTTCTTATCCCAAAGAATGAGGTGGTCCTGGGGCCATGAAAACAAGCATTTACTTAGAACACCCTCCTTTTAAAATTCTCTATATCCTTTTTTTCTGTCATCTATTTGTAGCATCTTAAGCCTTCCTTTTTTGAGCTCAACCAGGCCTTTTTAATGTCACTCCAGATTCTCTCTGGGTTACTATTCTTTAGAAACATCTATAAGGAGAAGTATTTAATGACCACATGCTTTAGGCTAGGCAATGGGCTGGGTGCCTGGGATAGAAGCATGGTCAAAACCAGACATAGTCCTTACCCTCAAGGAATTTAGAGCTTAATAAGAGAATAGCATTAGTCACATAATCTCACAAATGTATGGAAAATTATAACTGTAGTAAGCATAATAACAAAAATATATATTTTATAAGTGCATATAGCATGTTAGCTTGGCTTGATTTGAATGTTCTAGTTAGAGAAGTGCAGAAACCAGAGAAAGTTCTGTAAGGCACAATGAAGATTTGTCTCTGTTTTTGTAAGAACATTGAAAGTCCAGTGAAATATTTTAAAGAGGATGAAATATGATCAGATTTGCAATTTTAAAACTTGACTCCAATTTCCATTCAGAGAAGTAATTTAAGGAGGGCAGAATGCAAGGAGGGGAACAGTGAAGTGGCTGTTTTCAGAGTCTAGGTGTTCCAGTTGTCTATTGCTTCATCACAAACCACTTTAAAATGCAGAGGGGTAAAATAGTAACCATTTTGTTTAGCTCATAAATTTGAACAGGGCACAAGACCTACAGCTTTTCTCTGCTCCATGATATGTGGAGACTCAGCTGGGAAGACTAAAATAGTTGAGGGTGACTCCCTGAGCTCAGAGCTGAAGTTATGTGACGGCTTCTTCTCCAACACCTGGTCTTGAGTGACTTGAAAACAGGGACAGCTGGTTTGGGGGCTAGAACAAGTGAACATGACCTTTGCATGGGGATTTGGCTTCTAGTGGACTTCTTACATGGTGACTTAGGATTTCTATTGTGACTATTTCCAGCAAACAATAGGAAGCTGCAGGGCCTTAGAAGTGACATGACATCACTCTGCCCTAATTCTATCAGGTCAAAGTATTCACAACCTCAATGAAATTCAAGGGGAAAGGACCAAAATCCCTATGGCTTAATGGGATACATGTCAAGGAATCTGCAGCCCTGTTTTAAAACTTCCACTACAGGCCGGGCGCGGTGGCTCACGCCTGTAATCCTAGCACTCTGGGAGGCCGAGGCGGGTGGATCGCTCAAGGTCAGGAGTTCGAGACCAGCCTGAGCAATGAGCGAGACCTCGTCTCTACTAAAAATAGAAAGAAATTATCTGGCCAACTAAAATATATATAGAAAAAAAAAAAATTAGCCGGGCATGGTGGCGCATGCCTGTAGTCCCAGCTACTCGGGAGGCTGAGGCAGTAGGATTGCTTAAGCCCAGGCGTTTGAGGTTGCTGTGAGCTACGCTGACGCCACGGCACTCACTCTAGCCTGGGCAACAAAGCGACACTCTGTCTCAAAAAAAAAAAAAAAACTTCCACTACAGCAATGGATAATACTAATTAGGATTATAGAAGTTAATAAGACCAAAATAGGGTATATTTGAAGAATATTGATAGGCTTTTACAGTGTAGTGATGTCCCTGATTCATTCCCAGTACAGGATTTTGTTTCTCTTTTTCTTTAAGCAGTCTTCTCAAAGATTTGGAATTGAATTGACCTTTTCAAAGAATCAACTTTTGTATTTGTTAGCTTTTTCTATTATACACTTGTTTTCTATTCCAGTAATTGTCATCTTTATTATTTCCTCCTTTCTCCATATAAATGTAATTTGCCAATTGTTTCCTAACTCATTAAAATGATTCCTTAGAACTTTGACTTCAGTCTTCATTTATCTACAATATGTATAAGCTCAACATTTATGCTTAAGGCCTGTTTCAATGACATTCTTCCAATGTTGATATGTAATACTTTGTTTTCCATTTATTTAAAATATTGCATCATTTCCATTGTTTTTCTTTGACCCAAGACTTTAAAGGTATATTGGTTAATTTCCAAATATATAAAGATCTTCAGCTTATTTTTTGTATTAGTTTCTACCCTAATTTTACTATGGTCAGAGGGCATACTCTGTATTTTATCAGTGCTTTGAGGTGTGTTAAGACTTGTTTTATAGTTCACCATAGATAATTCTTCTTAGCATTCCATGGACACTTAAAAAGATTATGTACTTTGCAATTGTGGAGTTTAATTGTTCTACATATGGCAATTGAACAGTTTTGTTTATTATGGTTTCAAATTCTCTGTATTTTTACAGATTTTCTGCTGGTCTATTGATTACTGAAAATCAAAAATTCCCTGCTTATTTCAGATTTGTTTAGTTCAATAGATTTCTGCTGTATACATGTAAAATTATGTTGTTAGATACATAGAAATTCTTATATGCTTCTGGTGAATTAGCACTTTTATTATTTCAAATGTTTCTCTTTCTTTAAAATCCAGGTTCTTTCCTAAAGTCTACTTTGTCCCATATTTAGTATAACTCGATCTTTCTTTTTGTTAGTAGTTGCATGGCATCTTTCTTTTCATTCTTTACTGTAAACTTTTACATGTGCTTATATTTTTATGTAGCTATTTTAAGTAGTATACAATATAATTGCATTCTAGTCTGAAATACTTTGTCTTTTAACTGTTTTTTTTTTTCTGTTATTAACTGATAAATTGGTGTTTAGGCCAACCTTTACCATTGGCTTTGTTTTGTTTAACACGTATGCTTTGTTCTTTTTTTTTTTCCTTAGGATTCATTGCATTTTTCTAATATTTAGAATTCATTAAGTGATTTTCATTTTTCTCTATGTCAGGTTTTTAGCTATTCATTCTATGAGTACACATTTACACTTCTCAGATAATAAAGGATCCTGGAATACTATAATTCCATTTAGCTTCTTCATTTTATACAGTTACTGTTATATATTTTAATTTTGTATGCTTAACATGCCATAAATGTTATTGCTTTGTTTTATGCAAGTGGTATATATTTATATTTATACATGTGTATCACCTCATCATTCTTCATATCTTCTTACATCTGCAATATGAAATCTCAGATTGTGTTCCACCTACCTAAAAGATAAATATTTCCTATGAGTATAGAATTCTAATTTGCCAGTTATTTTCTTTCAGATACTTTGTCATATCGTTCCCTGTTTTGGGCCTTGCACTGTTTCTCTTAATAAGTTAGCTGTTTATCTTAGTTTTGTTCCTTAGGAGATAATATGTCTTCATTCCTTGGCTACTTTCACAATTTTCTTTACCTGTGGTTTTCAGTAGACTTGCTATAATGTGCCTAGGTTTTTTGCATTTATTTTCTCATTGGGGTTTCTACTGGTTTAAGACAATTCAGAAAAACTCTCAGCTACTATGTCTTTATATGTTGCTTTTATATGTTAACCTATCCTCATTCTCTTCTTCTGGACTCTGATTGCATATATGTTAAAACCTTCTACCTTAATCCAAACCTCTCTTATCTTCTTTTATGTTTCCCTCATTTTGTCTTTCTTCACTTCAGTGTATATATTTTCTCCTGACATGTCTTCTGATTGACACATTCTTTTTTACCCAGTTAGGTCTTATATTTAGTAATTGCTGCTTTTCATTTCTAGATATTCCATTAAACTTTTTAATACTTTATAATTATTTCCTGAAATTCCTTGCCAAGTCATTCATTTACTCAAAAATATAATTATATTTATTTTCAAGTCCTGCCATATCTGGATATGGTATGGATTTGCTTCTATTGTCAGTTATTGCACATAAATTTTGATCAATTTTTGTCTTGTGGGATTTGTTTTTTTACATAACATAGATGAAAGAATCTCAAGATACTAAAAAAGGACATTTTTTTCCTTATAACTCATCTTAATATGGACATTCAATTTTTTTTCAAATAAAGGTTGAAATAATTTGAACTTGGCCTTAGTGTCGTTCAGTACTGCCCAATTCCTCACTCATCTTTAGGACTTTGTAGGTCCAAACTGAAAGACTGGAAGTGATTATAAGAGACCATCATTTTTTTTTTTTAAGACTTTTAAAGAGCAGTTTTAGGTTAACAGCAAAATTGAGAGGAAGGTACAGAAATTTTCTATATGCTCTCTGTCCCCACACTGTATAGCTTCCCCTTTATCAACATCCTTCATCAGAGCAGTACATTCATTAAAATTGATTAATCTACATTGACACATTATAATCACTCAAAGTCCATAGTTTGCATCAAGATTCCCTATTGGTGTTGTACATTTCATAGGTTTTGGCAAATGGCAAATGTATAATGACCTGTATCCACCATTGTGTTATCATATGGAATATTTTGCCTGCCCTAAAAATCCTCTGTGTTCTGCCTATTCATCCCTCTTTCGCCCTACCCAAATGATGAAGACCACTGATCTTCCTACTGTGTCTTTAGTTTTGCCTTTTCTAGAATGCCATGTAGTTGGAATCATACAGCCTTGAGCCTTTTTAGACTTCTTTTTAAACTTAGTAATACGCATTTAAGGTCTACTCCATATTTTTTAACAGCTTGATAGCTCATTTCTATCTCTGAATAATATTTCATTGTCTGGATATACCACAGTGTATTTATCCACTCAAATGTTAAAGGACATCTTGGTAACTTCTAAGTTTGGGAAATTATGAACAAAACTACTATCGACACTCATGTACAGGTATTTGTGTGCACATATATATTCAACTCCTCTAGTTAGATACAAAGGAGTTTGACTGCTGGATCATATGGTAAGATTATGTTTTATAAGAAGCCACCAAACTATCTTTCAAATTATCTGTGTCATTTTGCATTCCTGCTAGCAATAAGTGAGAGTTCCTATTGCACCTTCCTCACCAATGTTTGGTATTACTAGTGTTCAGGATTTTGGCTAATAGGTGTGTAGTGGTATCTCAGTGTTGTTTTAATTTGCGTTTTCCTGAAGGCACATGCTATGAATTGTCTTTTCAAATGCTTATTTGTCATCTGCATATCTTCTTTGAAGAGGTCTCTGTTAAGCTCTTTGGCAGAGCACATCATCTTTAATGGGCCCTGAACATCATTTTTTATTTTCCATCCCCATGAGTTTTCTGAAAACTCTATTCACCATTCTAGATTTCCAGTCTCTGATTTTAAATTATCAAATGCCTTGATGATAAAAGCCACATGGAATATTGGGATCACTAGACTTCTATTCTCTCTGAGATCTTGGTATTAAAATCTTCACTCCCTTGGTATTCCACATAGATTTTTTTTTTTAAAAAATAATTCTGCTTTACTAGTTTAATCTCAGTGGGAAGTTTGGTTAGAAAGATGTTTTCTACCATTGCCAGAGGCAAATCCCTCTTCCTGCTTCAATTTCTTCATAGGTTTGCCCCTGGCTAAATATTAGAGATTTATGGATGGGTTGGCTGGCTTCTTTCACTATAACACATAGGGACTTTATCGGTTTGTTGTGTATTTTTCCCCATTCTATGTTATATCCATGGGTTTGAGAATAGTGACAGTCACACAGGAAGCAGTCAATCCACATTCATGAGAATGGAATTCAGACAAGAGGTCAGGGTCAATTGTGGAAAACATTGATGAAGTTTTGTGCTCTTAAGAGGCATTGTCACGCATGTGCCCTCTTCAGTAGAATCCTGCTTGATCAAATAGACCAACATGATGTTCATGTTTGAAGAACCAACATTATGTGGGTGTTATGGAACATTGTAATATCAGTGGGAAATCATAGTGCATATGCATAAATATAGACCATATTAACAACTCTGATACATGCGGGAAGTTCATGTCTTTCAAAACATAGGAGCAGAGATATGAGTTCTCATGGTCAGGGTAAAAAGACTCACACATATAATAAAAATATTTTTTAAATGAGTATATTATTTTAAATTGCATTGCATTATATTTTTAAACTTTTAATTGTAATCATAAATAATTAGCTAATTAAAATTCTTTTTAAAATTGTGCTTAATGTCTTTACAAATGCAGAATTAAATTTAGCTATGTGGTCTCCCATAAAAAAGAATCAAAATGTTGATTTTTAAGATTTAATATCTAAGGTTTTCATTTTTGACTTTGTAGAAACAATTCTAAGTGAAGGAACATTAAAACAACTTGATACTATGTTAATTTTAATAGAAATAGCATTGTCCCCAAGGCTCTCAATCATGAAATTACAGTCATTAAGCTCAAAGCACTATCCAAACCATGACCACTGAATCTGTCTTAAGCAACATCAATCAAACAATAAAATACAGATTTCAAAAATACCTCAAAATGCATAATGTACTTGGAGAGATACATTGACATAAACCTTACTATTTATTTTTCTAAAAAAGAAAGCAATAATTTACTTAAAATTAGTTTAGCAATATTTAAAACCCAAATTCATGATGCTGAATAAAGCAGAATGAAATTAAAGCAGTTATATTTTAGAAAATAATCAAAATACATGAATTTAACATTTAAATCAGGACACCAGGGGAAATATAAAAATAAACCAGAAGAAACAGGAAAAAGAAATTAATAAAGTTAAAAGCTGGAATCTTTGAATTAGCTCTTCCATATCCCAAATTTGATAAATCAATCTAAGAGATGATATTTTTAAAACACAAATACAATTCTCGTATGAGTATTTAAGAAATAATTTTAGATTACACAACGAAAGTGAAAACAATAGGCAAGGGATACAAAATGTTATATCACAACATTTTAAAACTTAGGTTTGGAACTAACCGATGAGCACTCATGTATATACACAGAGGTAAATAAAACTCAGTAGAAGTCAAGCAGGTGGGAGGCAGGATGAGGGGATGGGAGAAAAACTACCTAATGGGTACAATGAACACTATCTGGGTGATGGACACACTTATAACCCTGATTCAAAGCAATTCATGTAACCAAAAGCATTTGTACCCTTGTAATATTCTGAAAAAATAAATCAATACTTTTTAAAATAAGCATGGAGTCTTGAAATTGTCTCAAGAAAGATCATTAAAAGTCTGGGCAAAAAAAGCAGAAGGATTTGATTTACAAACAAACAAAAACCAAAAAACCTCCGAAACAAGTACCAGATCTAGATGAACCTATGAATTCATGAGGTAGGACATTAGCTTTGTGACTTGGCTGTGGGTAGAGGCTAGAAAGTTCTCAAGAAGACTCTTAGTAGAAACAGGGAGAAAACTGAGAAAATTTTTATAAGAAACTGGAATAAGGATCACATACGTGGCAGAAAGTTTATTTAGCAAAACTATCGCCCGTAGTAACATGGAAAACAGAAAAGCAATTTCACATCTGGTGGATTTGACTTAGGATATTTCCACATAAAATATCAACAGTTCCAACTATTAAGAGCTTGTTTTAACTGTATATGATAGGTAGAAATATAAAGACCTGAGGTAAAGTTTGAAATGTTTGACTTTAAGCAGAATTTATTCAAAATATAAAGAAGCCAGGATTTACTGGGCTAGAAAATAAATATGTTTTTCACTATAATCTTTCTATCCAGCAAAACTGTCTTTCAAAGTAGAAAATAACATCAGGGTGAAGTTAAAATCCAGGGTGCTGCCAATAAAACCAAACCTCAAGGTAAAGTTCATATCATGGAGGTGACTGCAAACCCTTTGTTAAGACATCAGAAAGATTTAAGGCAGCTAGACCAGGGAACAGTACCTTTTTTGTAAGTACAAGATAGTAAATATTTTAGACTTTGTTGGCCATATGACCTCTGCAGTAACAATCAACTCTGTCATTTCAAGGAAAAAGCAGCTACAGACAATACATGAATGAATGGGTGTGGCTGTGTTGCAATAACACTTTAGTTTTGAAATGCAGGTGGTGGGCCAGATTTGGCTCATTGCTATAATTTGCTAAACTGTGCTAACAGCTTGTCTTGTGAGCTAGACAAAAAGATATCTAAGTTTCACAAGTGCATGCCACCTAGACTCCCTCTGGTAAACCAAAAGGCTTCTAAGACTCCTAAGGATTTTTGTCCCACATCACCTTTACTCTCAGCCCATACCATAGAGGGAGGTCTATTTCAAAGAAATGTGAAGGCATGTCTATTGCCCAATGGAATAAGTTTCAATATGAGTTAGGAAAAATTACCTTGCATTGTTGTTAAGAGAATTGTACTGGGAGAAGCACTGTTATGTTGTAATGAAAATGACAAAAGTAGCTCAAACTAACAGGAGCTCCTTGAACTGCAACCTTCTATAAACAGAAAGCAGGCTGGCAAATTACTCAGCTGCAAACACAGCCCATTTCTAGTGAAAAAGGAAAAATGACTCATCGTCAGAAGAAAGTGCCAGGAGGTAGAATCCAAATCCATAGAAAACCTCCTAAGGGGGAATGATGGGGCCCTGATCAAGGAACTGGTATATATAATTGACTATATTTCATAATTGTTGTGGACCAGTGACTTCTTTGAACATTCCACCCTTCCTGTTTCTGAATGGGAGTGTCCACATATATGCCCGCCTCATCGTTATATACTGAATGTTTGAGAGACAGATAATCTGTCTCTGTAGCTTAAAGATTTCCCAGATGAGAGGAATTGTGTCCTTGCAGATTTGATTCCAAGGAGCACCAGCTGACTTAGGAATCTTGACTTAGATGATGAGATCTTGGACTTGATACTGATGTCTAGACTTCAGCTTGTGATTTAGGAGTACAAGCGTACTTTCTTTTATTAAGCTTCATAGATATTCTGGTTTTTAAATAGAAGATTTGTGGCGACCCTGCATCAAGCAACCATTCCCCACAGCATGTGCTCACTTCTATCACATCTGCAGTGACTCCACTGCAGTCTTGAACCCTCAAAGTCATCCATCAGGGTGGGATTTAACTTATTCCAAACTCTGTTAATGTCGATATTTTGCCTTCCTCCCATGAATGAATTTTCTTAATGGCATCTGGTGACTTGGAGGGGTCCAGGACTTCAGTGGAAGAAGTCACTGCAGATGTGGTTGAAATAGCAAGAGATCTAGAACTAGAAGTGGGGCCTGAAGATGTGACTAAACAGCTGCAATCTCATGATAAAACTTGAACAGGCAAGAAGTTGCTTCTCACTGATGAGCAAAGAAAGGGTTTTTTGAGATAGAACCTAGTCCTGGTAAAGATGCTGCAAATGTTGTTGAAATGACAACAAAGGATTTAAAGTATTACACAAACTTAGTTGATAAAGCAGCAGCAGGGCTTGAGAGGACTGACTTCAATTTTGAAAGAAGTTCTACTGTGGGTAAATTTCTAGCAAACAGTATTTTATGTTACAGAAAAATCTTCCATAAAAAGAAGAGTCAACCAATGCAGAAGACTTCATTATTGTCTGATTTCAAGAAATTGTCATACTCACTTCAACCTTCGGCAACTACCACCCTGATCAGTCAGTAGCCATCAACAGTGAGGCAAGACCCTCCGCCAGCAAAATGATCATGACTCACTGAAGCCTCATATGACCATTAGCATGTATTAGCAATATTTTTAAAATAAGGAATCTATATTGTTTTAAAGACAATAGTATTACACAATTAATAGACTACAGTATAATATTAATATAAACGTAACTTCTGTATTCCCTGGGAAACCAAAAAATTTGTGTGACTCACTTTATTGAGACATTTACTTTATTGCAATGGTCTGGAACCGAACCTACAGTGTCTCCAGGATATGCCTACGGAAGCAATGGAAGATAGAGTGAATGTATTTTGCATGTAGGAAAGATGCTAATTGTTATGATCAGAGGGAAGACTGCTTCACATTGTATTTTCAAAGAGAACTTCAACAAAATCTCCTATCACACATATTATTTTGCCTGATTAGTTCTCATGACACATCTTTGAGAGCCTTCTGAACTTTGTGTGCCTGTGATAATCCTGAGTCAACTTCTGAGGCAATGAAAATAACATAAAAATAAATCATTATAGATTTAATAAACTATGATTCTCAAAATACTGTGACAACAAAGAATGTAAACAACTGGTGTGTTGATCAATCATAGACAGTCAAATTTCTAGTAGCCTTATTTTTCAAAAGTTGATAGATTAAGCAAAATAGCTCCCACATTAACCAACAAGAAATGTTGATTTTTCCCTTTTTCCCAATACTGAGAAATTTCTTATTTTGAAAAATGGATATGGGATCATTATGTAAACAACCTAAGTCTTCTAATAAATGTCTAATTCTCTTCAGGTTAATTAGCATATGTACTTATTTAATTCTGCCATTAATGGGACTTTGAAGAAAAGTGTAGAAATGCTAGTATAAGACACAATTGGAGAATAGTAAAATACCTGTTTCATTAAAACATAGCAAATGCAAGAGAGTAGGAATTATCTGAAATGAATTAATGGTAAATTATTGAAGCACACGTGAGTCCCAAAATTTGGAAATATTTTCAATAGGTAATAAAATGTTATTTTTAATGCATTTTTGGAAGTGAATTTATGAGACCAGAATATTTCCTAGGAAATTTAATCTAATGAGATTATGCAAGATGTGTAGGTGAAGCAGATTAGGAGTATAACAACAGCAGGGAAACTAATACCTGGGCCAGTGTAGACAGAGTAGGTATTCACAGAGTAGTTGAAAGAAGGAAGGAAAGAACAAAGACAGGAGAGACGGAGAAAAGTAAAAGAAAAGAACGCAACAGAAAGGAAGTGGTGAGGAACGGGAGGGAGGAGAGGAGAGAGGACAGGGGAGGACGGGAGAGAATGGCAGAGGTAAGGAAAGGTGAGGAAAGGAAAGAGGAAGAAAGAATTAAGAACAAAACAATATATAAATTAGTAATATATTGGCATGCTATAACTTCCAAAAGTTATTAAAATATAAATTGTTCCCTTGTCAGCACTGGTGAGAGTATTTTCAAAGCAGGGATATTAGAACTGGCAACTACGTGAGATAAAAACCTTAAACTCCCTTTTACTTTGAATTTTAGCTTACAGTGGCTACTCAACAGCCCGTGTGAAAAAAATGTATCTTGAGCTACTACAGCCTTTTTGTTGAATTCTCCTCCAGTTCCTAGCCCCTGGCATTTGCCTTTAACTTGTGTTGCCTGGGTCCTCTCGGTGTAACTTTCTTACTCATTTCAGATACTGTTTCTCACTTTCACTCTCAGCTCTTGGTATACTGGTTTACTTTACTTGACACAGCAGCTTCATTATCAAGTCTTCTCTGGGATCAGAGTAGTCACTTTATCACCTGATTATCTTCATTTGCTCACCTTTCAACCCAGGTATTTTTGCTGTTTGCTTATCCTTGACTTTCATCCCTCCCACACTTACATACCTGGGAAAATTGTTGCTGAACTTCTCTCTCAACTTGTGCCATTGCAGCCAGTGTCTCCTACACTGGAACTTTGGATCACTCACTATGGCAACTATGATTTGGTTACATTTTCTATTGTTTGTATCTGTAGATGGACATTATCATCAGATTGGGATGAATTATGAAATACATATTGTACTCCATTATTTTGTAGAAATTCAAAGTTTATTTTTTTATCCTATCCAAAATATTCTGATGGAAACTGTAATTTTATTAAATCTAAAGCTGGAGGAAAAAAATACACTCTCAAATACTACTGCAAATAACCTAGTAACATTGAGTGTGACTGAAAATTTTGCAGCCCTTAGAAAAGTATTTAATAGGGTATAATGAAAAATTTGATGAGAGTTAATCTGCTGCTCCTTAATATTGCAAACCAAAAAAGATATTTTTTAAGCCATGAATTGCACGGGGCCCCAAATATAACAATGCTGATCCACTAACAATCCAAACACAATGATGTGGTGTCTGCTACCCTTTATTTCAAAGAAGCCTAAAATGGTAAGATCTATATTCCTTGTGATACTCAATTTCTGAACCACCAATTTTAACACAGAAAGCTAAGAATTTCTCATGCTATCTGCTGCCAATGGCTCTGTAATTCCTCCACTTTCTCATATGACAAAAGAAAGCGCAGTTAGGTTGAAGTTGTTTTCTGCCACTATGATGGTGGCCTTAGTTTCAGTGTTACTGGTGTCGTAAGACAAAAGCTTTACTCTGGTATCACTTTGCCATGTTCGCTACCTGTAAATATTTTTCTTTCTGAGACTTTTGAAAAGAACCTACCTTTTAAAATCATTTTTGAAGACTTAGCATGTGCTGTCATGAAACAGTTTCAAAACTGCTCAGAAAGCAGAGTATTCATCTCCCCCTCCCCGGGATAAATCTCATCAGCTATAGAGGAAGAATCAGCGCTTACCAGATGAGGGCGGCAGAGGGACATAATACAGGTAAAAGAAAGGTCATGTTGGGTTGTCAATAATCTTTTCTTTTGGAGTTCAGAAGTCCTGGCACAGGTATCAGAGGCAAATGAGAGTTTCAATCAGTAGTGAAAGTGCCTACAGTTACCTTGGGAAGGAAAGAGTGAGCCTTTCTTCCACCTTCATCTTTATTGCCCTATCCTGCATTTTTGGATATGAGCAATTTATTTTTTAAGAATTAATTTTACATAAAGTTCTATGCAAACCCTTCCTTAGATTAATTCTTACAAGAGTATTATCCCTCTGCAGAAGTTCTGAAGCTGCCACCTTCATTGTTCAGTTTAGAAATTACAATAATATATCATTTTACAGGTACCATCGATTAAGGTAGCACATGGTCAAAAAATAAACTCAAAGACAGAGAGATTAGAAAAAACTCCATATAGATTAATCCACAGATAAATTTTTCTTTTAATTGGAGGCCCTCAGCTGCATTGGAAATGTCTTCACCCCTGGAAAAAGGGCATGTTAAAATTAAAATATTTATTGAAATTCAATATCAAATATTTTCTTGCTGAAATTAGTGTTTTCATTTACTCTAATCCTATTATGTTACATTGATGTATTTTTCTTTTTTTTGCCTATTCTGATTTTATAATCCATTTTAAGAGCTGGTCGTACCTTAGTATTACTTATATTTTTTGACATTTTATTTTCTATTATTTCATGTTTGTCATTCCAGATTCTGTTAGAATAATTTTATTTTTAAATATTTCTTCTTCCTTTCCCCCACGGTAACAAAACAGCAAAACATTGGGGTTTTGATCTCACTTGTATTTAAATAATGGTAATAAATTCTAAATTTACTCAAACATTATTTTAGATATTGCCATGAAGTATGTTCATTTTTTATGTTACACATTTATCATTGAATTATTCTATTCTTATTACTGAGAATAAAATTTCTGTTACCTTTAGGATTCCTACAAGTATTTTACTAACATATATAAATTTTTATTGGTGTTCATTTATTAGTATATATCTGACCATGTTATAAATAGTTTAAATAATTATAATAAATTGTTGATTATTTTTGTATGCTATTACTTTCAGGAAAATAATAAGTTAATCATTTTGATTTACCCTGTAATAATTATGGTTTACCTGGTACTACAAAGCTATTACGTAAAAGTCTTGAAAGTAATTATATTCAAACTGCTGGTGGCCACTTAACAATCATTTTCCTCTTTTCTTTACAAAGAAACAAAAACTAAAACTAAATTTGTTCTCTGCAGCAACATTAAAAGTCATAAACTTCCTAAATTTTCTTGCAGTGAGAGTGACCAAGTAACTCAATTCTAGCCCATGATATTTATTTGGAAGATACTCGTGAGGGCTTCTGGGAAAAGTCTTTTAAAAATAGCCATATCCAGTTGGCGTGGCTCTGCAGCCCTGTGCCCTTGGCCTCTTCCTCCCCTCTGGATCACAGAAGCAGCATGCACAGCTGGAACAATTGTTATATGACGGGGTTTTCTGTGTTTATAGCTAAACACACTCCTGACTGATAAAGATGTTATCCTTATATCATTTCTTGGTTTAATAATTTATTTCTAGGATTTGTTGTATAAAAAGATACTGAGCCCAGAATATGGATTTTATAGTTATTTTCTTCTTATCTGTATCATGGTTTTTAAATTATTAAAGTTGGTGAAAAGATCAAGAATAAAAGAAAGAAAAATCTAGAACATTGACATCTATGATTCAGACCATGAAAGTGTAGAGAGGAGATGAATAGTTCTCAGCTGTGGAAAGAAGAGAATGTCAGGGAAAGCAGGTGTTCATTTTACAGGAGTCGTGGGATTATGGGTGAAGACTTTGGGTAAAACGCAATGAAATCATTAGTTCCACAAGTAGAAGAGAAACTGTGCAGACTAATAAAACCAAAAGTATTGTGTTAATTTTCAAATACAATAGGAAATTCTACATATTTTCAAACAATCTAAACAAGTGAAGTTGAGAGTGATATGTGAAATGAAATCTAGACTTACAGGTTATTAAAATGTGATTGATGAATAAAATTATTGTGGAAGCAAAAATGATCTATTATCTGAGGAGTTTAGAAAGAAAGAAAAAGTCATTCAAATCAGAAAGACATTGGATAATGCATATTTGGAGATGATAGGGAAAAAGTCAGAAATCAAACAGAGTTACAAAAGACAATATAAATCATGTTTGGAATGGCCTAGAGAAAGTGGGGCATGAATAACATTTGCAATCCTGGATGAGTTTATGTCATAAGGAGATGAATTAAATATATGGCAAATATTATAATGTGCCAATATTTTAAAAACTTATACAGCTGGCTACTTATAGAATTTTATTTTTAATCATACTTTCTTGATCTTATAATTATTTGTCATGTAAAAATTAAACATAATAGAAACTATAATGTATAGCATTAATGTGGAGATTTCACATTGAGTAGGAGGGTATACATATTATAATAAAATTTTCAATTTTCATTCCAAATCATAAATATCATGATGTTAGAATATCTCAAAAAACCCACACAACCTTCTGTAAATGCATTGCTCAATAGACAAACTATTTCTTTATGTTTTCTTGAATTCTGTATCTTTATTAAATTAACTCTGCATTGGTCACAATTGTCTATGACAAATTAAAGCATACTGACACACTTTTAGGTATTTAAGTAATTTAAGAATGATGATCATCAGCAAATAATTGTCCCACAGTCTGTTTACATTATCATCAATGACTGTTGTGATCCAGTCAGTATTCTAGAAGGCAAAACCAGAAACATATTTTTTTGTTCAGGGATGATTTCTTCTAACTGAAACTCATGTTTCCACAAGTGTGGAATTCAACTCAGTAGGTTTTGGTTTCCCAACTTTGCATAAATATTTTCTTATGAGAAAATGCAGCACTGACTTCAGAGGTGTTTGTGGCCATCTCTTAAGCTAATCTTCCCAGAGTTTTGTTACTCCACCCAATAAAATGGGATTGTAACTTTACTAGATCCTTTGATTTTCAGACCTGAAGGAAGAAACAGAAAAAAAGGAAGATGCAAAATTATGCAAAAGTCATCATGCATTGCCTGTCAGAAAGAAAGTGAATATTAAATGGATGAAGCATTCTTTTCTACAGATTGTATAAGCACTATCCTCCATTTTAGACAAATATTGAAATAAATTGTGGTTATAGGGTTAATAATTAAAAGTGTAGCTTCATCCTGGCCTTGCCAAAAGCAAGATGATGAATCTAAAATTCTATTACTCAATTTTCCTTAATTGTTTGGATAATTAAATAAAAATACAATCAAGTAAAATTGAGTAGAATTTGGAATTTTAAATTTATCATCTTACTTTTTGCAAGGCTAGGATGGTATCTCCCTTTCATGCACACACCTCCCCTCCCCAAACACACAAAACCATGTCCTTGATTACTGATACATGCACAAGTAACTCCAGGAAATAGCTACAAGACTAACTTACATACTCTTTGTAAAGGACTTTTGTATGTTTCCTGTTTGTAAATCTCAGAATAACCCAGTTAAAAGCAACCAAAATTAATCTAGACTCCCTAAGGGGGTAAAAATTTCAGACACCAGAAAACTTCATTTTATTATTATAAATGTTCCCCTATTGGCTCAAAATATTTTGTTGCTAATTATTTCTATAATTTAGGTAACAAAAGGTTTTGCTTTCAAAAGTCAATGTTGTGTCCAAGACTTTCATCTTTGACAATTCCTTTTGGAATATAATATTAATGTACTTCATGTAGAGATGTATATCTAACCCCTGGAGTCAGTGCAATTAAATCTTAGTGTGAGTTAATTCCTATTTATTGTCATTTTTCTCCCCTACTGCTATGATTGATTTAGGACTAGTTATATTTTGAATAGATAATTAGATTATTTTTATAATTCAATAAACACATATGAAAAATAATTGAATGAAAATTCTCCATTGAAAAATAACACTTGTCATAAACATTTAGTGTATAAACTGAGACCCTAAACCTAGTCTGATTCTCAATTTCTGAGTTTTTTTAAAGTTATATTTTCATTCATTTCCCAAGGGAGTTTTTGTTTTATTGATGTAGCTAAAAATGATCTCTTCTATACTAGAGTTGGTATGTTTCACTGATAATTATATTAAACTTATTTAGTATCCTTTGTCTTTTAAAAAATATTTTAACTTCTCAACTTTGAATTTTCCTTTAGAAATATATATTTTTATATTCATATCTATATGTTATGAAGATATTACAACACCTTTAAGAAATTCTTATCTTAGGATTTAAACACTAACATTATCTTTCATATATCAGACATATTATATTAAAAACATATAGATTTGGAAAATATAATTTTCTTTACCTGATTTCTTCTTATTATGTAGGCACAGTTTTGTATTCACTTTATTTTTTATTTCAACATATATATCCCTAATTTAATGAAATCTACCAACAACTGAGATAATTATGTGTAAAATAACAGAATATAAATACATCAGACCTTAAAATATGCTTTTTAAGTGTTTCCATTTTTAAAAATGATAGCTGAATATCAGTTCTTTGGGTGTTGAGGGCTTTCTTGTAAAGATTTTAAGAGTAATCATCTAGAACAATGTATCAGGTGATTTGCCAATAATTAATCACCTGCACTTTATGACTAACCTTCTTACGAGTAATATACACAGTAGAATAAGGATGCCTGTAGTATATTTTCTACTGTTTAGTTTGCAAATGGATTTTTTCCTTATTGAGATAACACCATATAGTAATATTTTTATATAGTTTTAAAGTACTAGTAGCCTGAAATGTTAGTCATATATTTATATATTTTTAACCATGTCAACAAAATGAATTAAATTGTACAAGGTTGTTGTGCTAATCCATATTTGACATTTGCCCAGAATCCCCACAAAACTAAACAAATAACTTATGCAGTACCCGTATGTTGCTTTCAGAGACAGTATAGGCAATCTGTTGCCCTTTTCTGGTCACCACAGTTCATTGTAATCATTACTACTGTGGTGTACAAGTGCTACCCAGAAGATTAAAAGCATACATATGTTACTCACTTACAAGTACTAACAGAGCATATTGCAAATGCAGTACAACATATAATATGACAAAACTGGAACCTTCTCTTTTTTCAGTATCTGAAGATTTTAGCCCTATCAAAATGTAACTCTGATTCAAAGCTATGCAATAATTCACTTTCAGATCCATGATCCATTTTATAAATATACATGAATTTACAAGAGTTTATAGGTTTTCAAATAATCTTCCTCTTTCTTTATTAATGGAGTAGAATGTAAGTACATTAGTATGACCTAAATGAAACAAAAGACTGGACCCCTATGCCTTTTAAAAACTACTTTGTGTTTGTTTTATAAACATAAGTTTGAAAATGTTAAGCTGAAGTATCAGAGAAGGTTTCAAGACAGTATTTGTGTTAGTAACTTTTCCATTCTTGTGATTTATACACATGGAAACATGGTGATATGGAATGAAAAGAAAGCAGGTATTAAATACATAAATATACATAAAAACCCAGAATTAGCATTTTTCAGAAAGTCAGCCAAAAGGAGCCTAGAAACAATCAACACAATCAGTTATACTCAAAGACCTGACTCAGTATTTCTTGTTTTAAATCCGTGCTCAGCTACCACTGTGGGCAGGAAGAAGGGACAAGTGAATTGGGAAATTGTCGTGATGCAATTTTGAGATTTCCAACTGCAAAACAGGAAAAAGAAGAGAGTGTAAATGACAAAAATAAAATGATATAACAACAATATTTTTTTAAATATCAAGTAACCATGTGAGAACTTTTAGGAGGAAGGAAGATTAAAGTAAAGCATAAGTAGAAGGAAGAGGAAATAGTAATTTCCACTAGAGGCCACTATCAACTGAGCAATCTGATAGAAAAAAGAAGAAAACAAAAAGGGTTTTAAAAGCTAGTTTGAACTTCCAATTTTAGTTTCAACATACAAAGCAGTTAGACATTCTCACTGTCACTCTTACAACATGCCAGAAACAAAAAGATCTGAAAACCAATGACTTTTTGTTGAACACATCAGAGAAACATGTTTGCAGGGACACTTGCCACTGTGAAATCTGGAGAGACATGTAAATCCAGAAAGTCACAGACAAAACCTGGAATAGAATCTGCTGGTAAGAATACTTAAATGGTAAATTTGCCAAATTTCCGGATGCTAGGTGGGGACTGGGGTATAAGTGAGAAATACTCCAAGCTTCAGTCTCAGAGAAGCCCCCACACTTTGATGGATTTTGCCTTTGGGAAGCACACCATGTTTTCACGGGGAAGAACCAGGAAAGACTGCCCTGTGCCTGGGGGAAGGCAGAAGAAGAGCAGTCCTTGTGAAATGCACCCAGAGCCTTCCTTATAAAAAGGCCCACTCTGCAGGAGGAAAAACTTGACCAGAGACTTGTCCCAGTGCCATGAGGAAGGGGCAGTACCCTCTAAGCTTCCCGTTTCATCAAACAGAAGACACTGGTGAAAATAGTAGATAAAAGACACCAGACTGCCAGGCATGGTGGCTTGTGCCTATAATCCCAGCTACTCAGGAGGCTGAGACAGGAGAATTGCTTGAGGCCAGGAATTTGAGGCCAGCCTGGGCAATATAGGGAGACCCCATCTCTTAAAAAAAAATAAATAAAAAACATTAGCTAGGCATGGTGAAATGCACCTGTAGTCCTAGCTACTCTGAAGGCTGAAGTGGGAGGATAGCTTGAGCCAAGGAGTTCAATGCTGCAGTGAGCTATGATTGCATCTGGGCACTCCAGCCTGGTGACAGAGAAAGACATCCTCTCTAAGAAGAAAAAAAAAAAAAAAAAAACAAGAGGGACACTAGACCAGTAAAAGGCTGAGATTTCACTGGAAATATATAAAATTTATCCTCTACCATACCTTAACACAATATAAACAAGACTACAGTGCAATAATAGTGGAAAACACTATTAGAGTAGAAAGTCACAGAGAAGTTAAGAAGGAAAAAAAATACAAGGGCACTAGGTAGTTGAAGCCGCTGGTATCTACACCTATGAAAGGCATTCAACAAAGCTCAATTCCTACCATAAATCCTCAACTAAAGGCCTATTTAACTGAGTTTACATTGCCTGATGAAATATACCTGGATATTTAAGAACAAACTTACAAGATGTACAAGCAAAACAAAATAGTCTGAAGAGAAAGCAAAAGTATCAGAACTAGACTCTGATTTGACTCACATTTTGGAATTATCAAACAGGAATTTAAAATAACTATGATTAATATGATAAGGTTTTTAATACAAAAAGTAAACAACAGATTAATAATATAAGTGAAGAGATGGAAATGCTAGAAATCAAAACCACTATAGCAGAAATGATGAATTCCTTGGATCAACTCACCAGTAGATTGGGCACGACTGATGAAAGAGTCAATGAGCTTGAAGATATGCTAATAGAAACTTCCCAAACTGAAATACAAGTGAAAAAAAATATTTAAAAAAATAAACAGAAGAAAACATCAAAGAACTGTGGGAGAATTTCAAAAGGACAGCACATGCACATTTGGGAACCCAGAAAGAAAAGAAAGAGAAAACACAGCAGAAAAATTTTTGAAGAAATAGTGACAGAAAACTTTCAAAAATTAATGAAAGATACCAAACCACAGATTCAAGAAGCTCAGAGAACAACAAGCAGGGTAAATGCCAAAGACAAATGGTTCCATGTAGAAATATTTATTGAAATATATGTATACGTGGATTAGTATTCACTCATATATCCCCTTGAAAGGGTCTAGCAACAAGCATGCCCCAGAAATTACAAGCACACCCAGTACCCACATGTTGCTTTCTAATACCATTCTGCAATAAAAGGAACTAGGGTGCCTTGAAGAAATGACTGATTCTGGGACTGGTGCAGGAAATAAACACGATGAGCCTCCAACAGCATCTAACTTCAAATGGTAAGAAAATGCTGCCCTCTCCCCAACAAAATACCCTTTATTAATGAGGATATGTCAAAGACATACAGGAGCCAACTGAAAGAGCACCCAATAGTCAAAGCTGTAACAAGTTGATCAACAAAATAAATAAAGTAGTATTGGATTTTAGTATAAAATATAAAATAAATATCCATGATTATATGCCAATAAGAGTATGTGATTGAATAATGAAACCAATAGGTAGAAGCAGAAATTACCCTGTTCATAAAAAAATATAACTTATGTAGATATTTCCCTCTTAGGGTGATGGAGCATAAATCCCCA
Organism: Eulemur rufifrons; assembly: GCF_041146395.1. NCBI lineage: Eukaryota > Metazoa > Chordata > Mammalia > Primates > Lemuridae > Eulemur > Eulemur rufifrons. The sequence continues at coordinate 20,141,776 of NC_090999.1, forward strand.
CTCCTTAAATGTGAGCTTCACGTAGTGTCCATCTTACATAGAGTAGGGTACGGAAAGGGAGAAGAAAAACAAAACTTTGCAGTTGAGAAGCCTGACACACACTGTGTAGGCCAGGTGATCAAGATTAGCATCACAGTGATAAATCAGATTTATGATATAATCTGATGAGAATAGCCCTTTATCTCTTTCGTCTTTCTCCCAGTCTGTTTATAAGAAAAAAAAATCAGATAAATCCCAGTTGAGGGACATTCTACCAAACAGCTGACCAATACTCGTCAAAACTGTCAGGGTCATCAAAACCAAGGAAAGACTGAAAAACTGTCACAGCCAAGAGGAGTCTAAGGAGACGTGACAGCATGACGTCCTGGATGGGATTCTGGAACAGAAAATCTCAGGAAATCTTAGGAAAGTGTGGACTTTTGTTAATCATAACATATGTATATCCTTTCATTGATGATGACATGTGACTAATGTAAGTCATGAATAAGGGAACCAAGGCGTGGAGATATGGGATCTCACAGTACACTTTTTGCAATAATTCTCCAAATCTAAAACTTTTCTAAAATAAAAAAAGTTTATGTTTAAAAATGATTCAGGAGAAATTTTAAAATCAGTTGGTTTGACTCTGGTTTCCTCTCTTACATGATTAAGTTCTACTTTTGAAAGCAAAAAAAAAAAAAAAGGCATTAAAGTGTTATCACTTTTGTATTCCTAGAAACCCCTCCTGCTTCCACCACTGTTTTAACTTTGCTCACCTGGACCTTCCTTTGCTCTTACACATTCTATTCACAGATCAATAGATCTATTCTGTACAGTTCTATTACAGGTGACCTGATTTTCAATGTGCTTTCAAATAGTCAATGTAGACAGGTTAGTATTAGATTCTCATTCTGAAAGAGCTGCAGTGTGGTGTCCTGGAATTGAATTAGAGGCAATCACCAAAGCTTTTGGGTGAATAAGAGAAGAAAAGGAAAGAAAAGAAAAAAAAAACAACTGTCAGTTTCTGAGGATACAAGGAAGACACAGGATTTAGATCTAGAGAAAAAAAATAATTTTACCAATCATAGAGTTTACTCTATTTGGCAAAAGGAGCAAGGCTGCCCATCTTGAATATTGCTGATCATAAAAAGTTTAAAAACAATGGTTCACAATTGTTTTCTATAATTAAAGACACTACTCGATAGCTTAAATAAACACTTTAAAATAGTCCAATATCATTTCTGTGTGTTCATTATTTCCATAAAATCAAGACAGTACAATTCTGAGCCAGTAGGCCGGCATTATTCTTTGAGCACCCATCAGTAGAAAATTAGACATAAGAAACTGAGTGAGATGTTTAAGACAGCACAGTGAGTTGGCCTGAGGAAAAAGCCAGTCACATCAACTCAATTTCCATGGCTGAACAACAATGGGTAATTCAGAGTGCCAGTGGTCTGGAAGATACAAACCAGGTAACAGAAGTTCCGCTAGGTACATAGGTGCCTTCTTTCTGGGTACTTTTTGCAAGAGACTTGTGGATTTCAAAACTGTTTCTCACATTTTTAATCACTAAATGAAATACCTATTTCTCATTTATATTATGACAACATGAACAATAACATAGCCACTGCATGTATTTTTTCTATTAAAAGAAAGGCAGCAAAAAGAAATTAAAATCAAAAGAAAAATATATATTTCATATATAGGGTATTACTATATTTTTTACATATTTGGAATTAAAAAGATAGGTATAAAAGCAAGTTTAACATCATATGTAGTCCACTTACACAATCCTTTTTCATATACATCTGTGCATCTTTAATTATTGTCACTTATAGATCAATTACCATTTACTGGTAGAAAGTGAGCACCTAATTGTTTTTTCTTAAATAAAAACTATTAAAACAAAATTTTCAAAGCATAATTTGAAATATGCACTAAAAAATCCTATCACTGTTTGAAATTCCCAAATGATTTTATTGTACTAAAAGGAAATTCAAGTTTTAAAAAGAGATGCCATTACTATTTGAATAATTTGTATTATTAAATTTTTATAACATTTCCAGAAACAGATTTTGCTGTAATCTTGTTTGGGTATGGTCCTCATTAGCCAACAATTACATGAGTTGTTCTATTATTTTCTTCATTATGCTCACCCCAAGGGCTACCCCCAAAAGAACACTGATTTATCTTGTTGTTTTGTTTTATTCTTAATGTAGACTTATTAGAATGTTTCTGTATTTTAAATGAATTGCCATTGTTTATACGTCAATCTTATATATTTTTACTCTCATGCCTTCTTCTACCCTATTTTCCTTACTATTCATTACTTTAATTATTAATATGTAAGAAATTATCTAATTTTTATTCTTATCAGGTTTTTAAATGCTATAAAATTTTCACTATTGTTAGCCTATATTTCTTCTTTTAAATAACAGTCTCCATTAACATAGCAATCTCTTTATTTTGAAATTCCTAAGTTTATTTTTTGTATTATTTCCTTTCTATTTGTCATATTTGTCTTTTTAAAAATTGGTTGTCTCTCTTTTGTTTCTGTAAGTGGAGATTCAGTAAACTAATGGTAACAGAAGACGGTCTCTGTCAATATTTCCCCCTTTTTCTACTTCCGTCAGGTTCATATTTTGTGTCACCAGAGTCTATTCCCTTAGCGACCAAAAAAGTTGCAGCCAGTTTTCAAAGAACCCATCTTCACGAGGTCACTTGAAGAGGAATAGACCTTCAGAAATGTACAAAAAATAATGTTTGAATAATTTAATTGGATTTGTCATTTAACCTATTTAAACAAATATTTAACTTATTAAAAATTAAGCAAATGTCAAACCACTTTTTTGTCTAAATAGATCAGTTAATTTATTGTACAATAGTGATTTTAGAAGTTTTATATAGACACTGCCAGAGAAAATTTCCCCATTGTTCAGAATAGTGATTGTTATTCTCTACTCCATTTATATCAAAATCTTGCTTATAGAGATTTATGGTGGCTGTGTATTTTGTAAGCATATGTAGCTATAATCCTGGCCAGCTCTCTTGCTGTGAACACCACTAGAATTCAGAATTTTAGTGATCTCATCATAAATCCTTCCAACTGTTAAGCATCCAGTGAAAGTAATAAAAATGAAAACTATTCATAAGAAAAGGATGAATTTTACCTCCTCACATCCAACACATACATCCATTTAGAACCACAATGTGTCAGCCTATTCAGAATTATTGTTTTCATAAAATTGTAGAAGCATACACTCAGACTTAAAGATCTTAAAAATATTTATTCATTAAACAATTTTATGATAACTGTAATATCCTTTTTATGAAAGATTTGAAATGAAATGTGTTTCTTCCTGATGTATAATATATATCACTCCTTGAAAACAATACTAACCATTATTTTTCCACCTTTTGGCCACAAATAGTTTAGTCTAAACACTTTATATTACTTCACTAAGTCAAGTCAATCCTTATGACTCTCATGAGGCAGATAGCCATACAATTCATCATTCATTCCAGGATCTAAACATACTTTAAAGCATACAATAAATTACATATTTTTCATACATAGTATCTTTATGTAAAATAATGATTTAAACTAATACTTTTATAAGACAAAATTCATTAAAGACATTACTATGTATCTAATTATGATTCTTCTGAATATTTCACCAAAACTAAATGGGGCAAAATTATAGATTTCCACAATTTCATTCCAGTCTAATAGAAAGTATAAATTTTAACTTATTAAAAAATTCCTTTTAATTTAATTATTCAAATTCAGAATTAATTCTTCTGCCTTTTATTTTTCACTCTTTAATTTGCTTAGTTTTTTATTGGTTTTGTAAACATACATTTACAGTTGTCTTTATTTCAAGGCTTCTTGTCAAAACAATTGTAATTCTCAAAAAGTCTCAAAACTCAAAGCTTTTGGGCCTTTGACTTCCATGACTAAAAATTCCTACCTGATTTTGAAGAAATTATAACCAAATTTCTATAACTCACTTACAAAAATATTTAATACTATCATAGGATCCACAGGTTGACTTTGGAAATATGTTTTGCATTTTTAAAGATCTGATTAATAATGGAGAAACACAAACTACTTTTAAAGTATTTTGTGTGTGTTCTACATTGGAATTATTACAAATGTAGTAGCTTATTAATATGTACATGAATATAAATGTTTACATTTATAAATTTTAGCAATGAAGGATTCTATATTTTGATAATATTTAGGATAGTTTTAAATTTAAAAAATAGTTATTGAAAGAAATACAGAGGGGTCTCATATGAGCCCCATGTAGTTCTCTGTGTTGTTAGCATCTTACATTGGAATAGTACATTTGTTACAATTAATAAACAATTATTGATACATTATGCTTAACTAATGTCCATGCTTTCTTCAGATTTCTTGAGGTTTTCCCTTATGTCCTTTTTCTGTTCCAGGATGCCATCCAGGGTACCATTTCATTGCCAATCTCTTCAGCCTCCTGCTGTCTGTAGCATTTTCTCAGACATTTCCTGTTTTTAATTGATGACCTTGACAGTTTTGAGGAGTGCTGGTCAGATATTTTGTAGAACACTACTCAGCTGGGATTTTTCTGATGTTTTTCTCATGATTACTCTGGAGTTATGTGTTTCTGGGAGGAAAGTCATTGCTAAATCCACGGTCACATAGTTTTTATTATATGCTTTCTTCAAGAAGTTTTATAGTTTGGGGTTTTACATTTATATCTATGATATATTTTGAGTTAATTTTTGTGAAAGGTGTAAGATGCACACACACACACACACACACACACACACTTTTTTCTCTACATATGGATGTCAAATTATTCTAGCACCATTTGTTAAAAAGACTTTTGTTCCTTTGTCAAAAATCAGTTGACTGAAATTGTGGGTGTCTATTTCTGGGCTCTCCACTCCTTTAATCTATGTATTTGTTCTTTTGCCAACACCTTTCTATTTTGATTACTGAAGCTTTATAGCAAGTCTTGAAAATAGGTTATGTCCAACTTTGTTCTTCTTTACTATTGCCTAGGCTTTTCTAGGCTGTTTGTCTTTTCATATAAACCTTAGAATCAATTTGGGACTATTTACAAGATAGCATCCTGAGATTCTGATTGAGATTGCATTGAATCTATAGAACAAGTTGGTAAGAATTGACACCTTTACAAAGTTGGGTCATCCAATTTATGACGTCCATTTATATAGATTGTCTTTGATGTCTTTCATCAGATTGTTGTTTTACCACCTATAAGCTATCTACATATATTGTTAAATTTATTCGTATTTTATTTTATCAAGTGCAATGCTACATGATATAATTTTTAAATTTCACATCTTAGTTCTACATTGCAGGTATATAAAAAAGCAATTGACTTTTGTATATCACCTTATATCCTATAAACTTGCTAGACTTGGTTCTTAATTCCAGAAGTTCTTTTTTTTTTTTTTTTTTCCATCAATACTTTGGGATTTTCTACTTAGGTAATCATGTCATCTGTGAATGAAGTTTTATGTCTTTCTTTTCAATCTATATACCATTTATTTCCTTTGTTGTCTTATTGCACTAGTAACTATGTCCAGTATGATGTTGAAGAAAAGTGGTAAGAGAAGACATCTTTGTTTTATTCCTGATCATAGATCTTAGAAGCTAAATGTCTAGTTCCTCACATCAAATATAGTGCTAGCTGTTCATTTTTTATAGGTATTCTTTATCAATAGAGAATTTAAGTTATCTATTTCTAGTTTTCTGAGATTTTTTTTTATCATGGATGTGTTTTGGATTTTGTTAAATACTTTATTATGGATATGATCATATAAATTTTAATCTTTAGCTTATTGGTTGGTAAATTACATAAATTTATTTTCAAGTATTAAGTCAGCCTTGTATACTCAAACTAAATCCCATTTGGTTGTGGTGTATAATTCTTTTCATATATTTTTGCATTCTATTTGCTAATATTTTGTTGAGATATTTTTGCATTAATACCCAAAAGAGTTATTGACCTGAACTTTCTTGTAATTTCTTTACCTAGTTTTGATATTAGAATAATGATGGCCACATATAATAAGTTAGGAAATATCCCCTCTGATTCTATTTTCTGGACAATGTTGTAGAGAATTGATATCATGTCTTCCTTAAATATTTCCTAGAATTCATTCACCAGTGAAACTATCTGGGACTGGTGATTTTCTTTTGAAAAGTTATTATTTATTGATATAATATCTTTTATATATAGTGCTATTAAGATTATCCATTTCCCCTTATATGCTTTCTTCCAAAGAATTGGTCTATTTCGTCTACATTATATTTTGGGGTATAGAATTGTTCAAAGTATTCCTTTATTATTCTTGTAATGCATATGAAATCAGCTTTGATAGCCCCTCTTTCATATTGGCAATTTATATGTTTTTGTCTTGGTTATCCGCAATTGAAATTTATCGATTTTATTACTCTTTTCAGAAAAGCAGCATTTAGTTTATTTCTGTGTTATTTTAAATTTTTAATTTCACTGATTTCTCCTGTAATTTTTTTTCTTCTGCTTGATTTAGTCTTAAATTATTATTTTTCTCCAGTTTCCTAGAGGTAAAAGCTTAGGGTATTGATATTAGATATTTTCTGATATATAAATTAAATGCTACAAATTTCCCTCTATATTGACTGTTTTTACTGCATGTAGCATAGTTTGATAAGTTGTGCTTCATTTTTATTTACACAAAACATTTTTTAATATCTCTTGGCAGTTCCTCTTGATCATCTTGCTATTTAGAATTATATTTTTAATCAACAAATATTTGGAATTTCCCAGCTATGTTTCTGTTATTATTGATTTTTAGGTTAATTACATTGTGGTCTGAAAATATACTTTTTATGATTTCTATTCTTTTAAATTTGTTAAGGTTTGTTTTATAGGGCAGACTTTCATTTTTCTTGGTGAATATTCCATGTGAGATTGAGAAGAATATGTATTTTGTGGTTGGAAGGAATATTCTATAAATGTCAGTTATATCAAGTTGATTGATTGTGCTGTTCATGTCAACTATATATATCCTTACTGATTTTCTGCCTGCTTGATCTATCAATTACTAAAACAGGGGTTTTGACGTTTCCAACTATAAAACTGGATTTGTCTATTTCTACTTTCAGTTCTGTCAGTTTTTGCCTTGCATCTGATCATCTCTTCTTAGATACGTATATGTTGAGGATTTTTATGTCTCCTTAAAAAATTTAATTCTTTATTATGATATAATGCCCTTTTTATCATTGATAATTTTTCTTGTTCTGAAGTCCAATTTGTCTGAAATTAATATAGTTTTTCTTTTAATATATTCTAAAATTTTCTGTATTTTAATTTGTATATATAGCCAATTCATATTTAAAATAATTACTGACATAACTTCATTAATATCTCTATTAGTCAGAGAAAAAGAACCCATAAGATACGCATACATACATACGCATGCACAAACGTTTTTCTTATAAGGAATTTGTTCAAGTGACTGTGGACACTAACAAATACCAGTATCTACAGGGTGAGTGGGTAAGCTGGAGACTCAGGAGAGCCAATGGTGTAGTTTCAGTCTGAGTCTGAGGGCCTGAGAACCAGAAAAGCTGAGGCTATAGTTTCCATGTGAAGGCTGGCAGGCTCAAGACCCAAGAGAATGCAAAGTTTAAGTTGTATTCTGGAGCCAGGAAAAAATTGACATCCCAGTTCAAAGATAGTAGGCAGGAAAGACTTCTTTCTTACTCATAGGAGGGTCAGCCTTTTTGTTCTAGTCAGGACTTCAACTGATTGGATGGAGCCCACCCACAATAGGGAGGATAATCTGTTTTATTGCATCTACTAATTTAAATGTTAATTTCGACCAAAAACACCATCACAGCAACACTGAGAATAATATTTAACCTAATATCTGGGAACCACAAGGCCCAGTCAAATTGACATATAAAATTAACCATCATAATATATGGAGTTTGTAACTACTTTCTATTTGATGAACTTGTTCTCTTCCACATCCCCATTCTTTTTCTGTTCTCTCTGGTTTTAATTGAGCATTTTATAATTCCATTTTATCTCCTAACTTAAAAATATATATACTAGCTACCATGTCATTTGTAATATTCATTTATAAGTATTTAAGTCCACCTTCAAGAATACCATACTGCTTCATGGATAGTGGAAATACCTTATGACATACTGGCCTAAATCCTGCTTCATAAGATTGCATTCATTTATCTAACTTATTCATATGCTATACTCAGCTATTACATTATTACTATTATTAGTTTAAACAGCTATCTTTTGGATCAATTAAGAATAAGAAAAATTTAAAAATTATTTTACCTTAATTTATTTCTTCTCCAATGCTTTTTCTCTATATATATGGGTCCTAATTTCTGATCTATATGATTTTCTTCCTCTGTGGGGAACTTCTTTTAAAATTTCTTATAGGGCAGGTATGCTGGTAATGAATTCTCTCAGTTTTTGTTATCTGATGAAATCTACTTCACTTTTCAATGCCATTTTTGTTGGGTATAGAATTCAAGATTGATGGAGTTTTTTTACTAAGACTTTAAACATTTCCTTCCAATCTATTCTTGCTTCCATATTTTCAGACAAGAATTATCATATTGTTCTTCTATATGTAAGGTGTCTTCTCTCCACCCTGGCTTATTTCAAAATTTTTTCTTTATCTTTGATTTTCTGTAGTGAACATAATATGCCCAGGTGTAGAATTTTTTGTATTTGTCCTGATTGATGTTGTTGTGTATCATTTTCTGCCATTATTACTTCAAATAATTCTTTTGCTGTGTTCTTTCCTACTTTTTGAGCAGAGAGAGGATCCCACTTACACAATTGTGCATAAACTACACCTTTTGAAATTGTCTGATAATTCTTGAATATTTTATCATTTTGGATTTTTGTTTCTTTCTTTCTTTCTTGTAAGATCATAGTCGCAGCCATAATGGGCCACCCAAGTTTCTATTTTTCTTATTTCCAGGAAAAAATTTATCTTTAATATTTAATATTTTAATTAAATATATAACAACATTCATAGTAATATCACTAATTTTATGTTTGACAGAATTAACTTCTGAAATCTCTGATTCCATGAATTGGATGATGAAAATTTAACCATTACTGGAATTAGTTTTGAAGATTTTAATGTCATTGATTAAAGCTGATGTCAATGAACTATTTGTGAACTTCTAACAGAGTCAACATATTATTTTTGTTTTCATTTTTCTTATATGCACAAGACAACTTGAAATAAAAACAAAGCAAGATTAACTTGGAAGGTTGGGTACTTGATCTAAATTAAAAGTCATGCTAAGAAAACATGAAGTCATGTTTTTCAGTGTGGTATGTAAATGCAATTTTTACTGGTGGGCATATTAAATCATGATGTTTCATACAATAAATGACAAAAACACATTGTCAAGAACATTCAAACCTATGTTCCTCCATTAGTTCTTTAACAAGGTTGTTCAACTTTTATTTCTCATACGTATCTCAGGTAACTGCAATCTGTAATTTCTTTTATTTTCAACTGACACTACTAACTAACAACCAACTGGCTTATTTGATTGCTTAGACTATAACTCCACTGCTAGCAGGTGCACACTAAGTATTTCTCTGATTACAATCTGAGTCCAAGGGACTTGCATTCCTCAGGTACCTGTGTCTGAGAGCACTTAGTTCTGTCAGTTAGTGCAATACACTATGTTTTTGAAAGGATGATGTCAGCTATGTTGTCTGTGTTAATAGAAAAGGTTGAGAGAAGATACAAGTTATTGCTGATCATTGTTCAAATTAAATCACATGTTAGAGTGAGAATTCTGTCTAATGCAAAGGTCTCACAATACCAGATGAGAACATAGCACAAACTGAAAGTACAAAGTCAGAAAAATAAGTCCATACTGGTTTATTTTAATGTAATGAGGAATTGGTTCAATGATACTTAGGACAGGCAGTGAGACAACAGACATAAACTTAAATTGTTTGAATAAAGCAGGAGATATACTTTTACCTTATCTGTGTTTATTCTTTTTTCAAGTGAAACACCCTTAGTTGCTTGGCATTTTTTACACCGAATGGTTCATGTCATCATCTATTTCCTCTTTTCCAGTGAAATCCAGTTTGTGAGTAAACTTCTTAAAACAGAGCCATAAAAGATAAGTTGGCAGTATGGATGGGTCAAAATACCTAAAATTTTTGACCTGTGCTTTCATTTTCACCATTTATCCTATTAAAAATATATACCGAAAAAAAGAAAAAATGAAGTACCACATTCCGAATGTGTTAGGACCTGAAATGAGTAGAATGATAAACAGCTCCCCTCCCTGTCAGCTTTGTTTTAAATAGAAATATAACTATTAATACATCAATGTAGCCTAAGTCCAAATCAAGTTTTGGATCATTTCAATTACCCTTTGCTGTGTAGAAATTACTTCAAAATTCGGTGTCTAAATAAAACAATTTATTATTGTTTGTCATGGTTCTGGTTATTGACGGATACAACTGGACAGGGATTGCTCAGAGTATCATATATGGCTGTAATCAGATGGCAACCAAGGCTGGGGTCAACTGGAGGCTTCCTTACCTACATGTGTTATTCCTGACCCGGTTGCTCATCTCTCTCTCATCGGGGCGAGTTTGAACACTTCACTGTGTTGTCGTCCCAGGACAGTCTGAGTTAAATGGTGGCTTGCTTCATCCAGAGTGAGCTTTCCAAGAGAACTAGCAGAATCTGCAAGATTTTTTTTTTAACTAGCCTCAGAAGTCATCTCCATGATGACTTTGTTAGCTACAAATGAATCATAGAGCCTTCCCAAATTCAAGTTGAAGGATCTACATAAGTAGTGGGAGTTATGGTTCATCACATAGCCTTCTTTGGGTGAACTTCTTTAAAAAATAGTTTTTCTTTAGTTAGATTATAGTTTTAATTTAAGTTAATCTGACCCCTAACTAAAATTTATCTTTTTCCATCATTGTATTGTTAAAATTTACTTTTCCCTTGGTCATTTTGTCCTCATTTCTCTTCTCCTCCTCCTTCTTTTTTTCATTTTTGCTGCTTTTGTCTCTCCATCACTATCCGTTTTTCTTTTTATTTTAAACCTTTGCATTTGACCCATCTTCCTAGCCTGCAGAGATCTTTTTGAATTCTGTATTCACTATCTAAAATATCTATCATTATTTCCAACTCCACATCTGCACAAATTTAGTAAGAATCTTATCAAAGTTTTCATCCAATTCATAGCGATATGACAAAGAAGAGAGTCAGGGGAAAATCATAGAACATGTCAAAATGACTTGAACTTGAGCCCTGTTGATGCATCTTTGGTTGTATTCATTTGCCCAATTTGCCGTGCTGTGCACATTTCTCCATTTTACACAACAGGATATCGTGTGAGGGCCTGTCTAGCAGCTGGCTGAAAATCATTTTCATTTTGTCTGCAGCACTTCTCTGAGCTTATAGTCTCATAACCATATCAAAAAAGACAATTGAACTATCTTAGTGTGACTTATGTAATGGGCTTATATTAGTTCCTCATCATCACCACTCTCCTTTATAGGTGTTCAAACACTGTTCTTTTATTAATAGACTCTGGAAAATTATTCAAAGCTGGCATCAAGATCTCTGGTTTGCAGAATAAGCCTTCTTTTTGGCCTCACAACTTGTAAGTGCCTTTGACAGTCTAATTTTTCCTATACTTCCCTACTAATTTTTGGTGGTGATGATTTTGCATTTTTACTGTCATATCTTTTAGTGTGTCATAATTTAATTCAGACAATGTGGAATATGAAAAACAATATAGTTGCTCTTTTACAACTTCCTCTCTTAGTTTGGATTTGAATCTCCTCTTACCAATAGCAAGTGCTAAATTTTCCATTCCAGCATAAAGTATTTTCTTTAACAAGAAAAAAAAGACAGCACAAAATGAATGGAAGATTTTTATTTCTCTGTGTCATTATTATCATTATATTTCTCGAGGAGTGGGATGATAGATTTTTGTCTCTTCTTGCTCTGAGCATTACTAAAATCATCTTTTTTTGTCCTTCATTAGTTTTCTTTTTTCCCTATAAATGCCAGTTCATTATTTGGGATGTGACTGATTCTTGATTATATCCTTCTCAGGTTTTATACAAAAATTCAATCTGAAATTAACATAGAGTTCTTTGTAAAATCACATCAATCTCTTTAGATATTTGTTTATAATTTGTACCTGGCTTTTTCCCATCAAGCATGTAAGGTGACTATGTTGTAATACCTACCAAAATTCTTCCTCAATGAATCATCTGTGATTACGCTGTCAGAATTATTTTCTTGAAAACATCCAATATTGTTTTAACGCTTTCTCATTTAGCGACTTAGCAGCAATTTATCTTCTTTTCTAAAATTTGATGGTCTAATTTTGTGTACATCCTTTTCCTGTTTGCTGAACATTCTCTGATGACATGGCCACGTTCCTCTAAGGTCATAATCAACTTAATGTCACCAAGTACTTCTCCTCTCAATCCACACCTAGAGCCTCATGGAGAGTTCTCTGTGACCAGGTGACAGTAAGAAAAAAACTCAGTCTTATTTTATACATATATTTTTTCCATTATACTAGTACATTCTAGAAATGGGCAGCTGCAACATTACAGTATGACTTAAGATTAGGCCTGAAAGACAGTGGGGATGTTAAATTCCCGATTGGTCAGAACTTCAAGTAGGGTGTGTTTGTCAGGGTTTGCCAGAGAAATCGACCCAACAGGATACAGAGAGAGAGAGAGAGTAGTTCCAGTCCAAATGTGCAGGCCTGAAAATGAGAGGATCCTGTGGGGCAAATCCCAGTCTGAGTCTGAAAGCTTGAGAACCAGGAGCGCCCATGTGCCAGGCCAAAGAGTAAATTTTCCCTTCCTCTGCCTGTTTGCTCTACTCAGGCCCTCAGTGGATTGGATAACACCTACCCACATTGGTGAGGGCAATCTTCTTTACTCAGTCTACGATTCAAATGCTAATGTGCTCTGGAAGCACCCTCACAGACACACCTAAAAATAATGTTTACCAGATGTCATCAGGGCGTCCCTTATTGCAGTCAAGTTGACAAACAGGGCCTCTGTTTGTTTGCTTGTTCACCTCTCAGAAGAAGAGATGGCCAGAAGGACAGGTGTACACAGTGGATGATATAGCTGGATGGCCAGGAACACAGAGAGGACAAGTCTGGGGCCATGAGATCTGGGAAGGAAGTATGTGGTTGCACTCTGTAAGTGTACCCTAGGGTGAGTGTACCCTAGGGTGAGTGTTTCCAATTCGCACGCTCCCAGAGGGCAAACACTGCAAAGGAAGGGGTTAATAATCAACTGCCCAAGATGACCTGTTCTATGGAAATCAGTAAGTCTGTTTCTCTCCTCTCTGCACCGCTTCCTTAAGGGACTCATGACAAAAGGGGCCATAGTGAGAGTGACATAATCAGGCAGTTGCTTGACAATAGGGACTTCCCTGCACTAAGGCTGATCATCTGCCAACAATAGAGTCCCAAACGGAGTTTCTAATATGCCTTTTTATCCTGACGGTATAAGCCTGGAATATGATATTAGGAAAGGAGATCTCAGAAAACTAGCTGTAATCTGTATCACCAATGGCAGAGGGTAGGGAACCAGGCATTGCTGTGCTACTGAGGGGTGGTGTGGCTGTGAAAAATGCAATCTGTGAAAGAGCTAATAGCTGTATGCTTGTAGTAAAATGGAGCATGGCCTACAGGCCACGTTAGCTAAGAAAGGAATAAGAATAGAAATAGCACACAAATTAATGTTTGCCCCTTTTCCTTCTGGTCCAAACCCTCCATTAAAGAAGACTTAAAAGATCCTGCGTAGAAACAAACAGAAAAGCCAAACAGAGGAAATACAAGCTTACTCATCTTCCAAACAGGAATTTTTGAGCCGAAGTCAGAACTGGAATTGGGAGAAAAATGTATGTAGAATTAGATGTAAAATATATTTTTTCCATTGAATAGGATTAGGATTTTAATGACTAAATGTGAGACAAATTAGAGTCCTCTTAATGACAAAATTAACCAAACTATTACCAAAAATGCTCAAAATGTTAAGTGGCAAGGGAAAGAAGTTCCAACATAGTATATTTGAAAACTGTAATGGAAGAAAAATTGTCTTCACTTATGTATGACTTTTATGGTAGAAAAAAACTATGGATCTCCATTAACAATTCAGGATAAGCTTTGTCCTTTATTCTTGGAATAAAGTTCCTGGTAAATATCTTCAATTTACTTTTTATAATCAAAAGGTAACATTAATATTCAACCTAATAAATGTACCTATATTTTTATATTAATTTAATCCCAGTGGTTGGTGATCAAATGAAATTGGCAAATAAATTAATGAAAACTCATAGCACACAAATATATTTTATTACTAAGCAATATTTTATTTGGAATAAATTTATAGAAGCTTTTATTTAAATGAATTTAATAGTGGAAAAAATTCCATATCACTTAGAATGATCTAATCTTTTATTTTATATAAATGTGTGTTTGGGATTAATAAAAACATAAGTTTTAATTTGATTAGGGTTCTTAATTTGGTAAAAAGTTTCTAATCACTAAAGCCAGTTTTCTAAAGACTAAAGAAATGGACATCTGATCCATTAATTTAATTTATCTTAATGATACTAATTGCCACATAAGCAATTCTGTTAATGGGATCAGTATCTGTCTTGTAAAGACAAGTTACAAAATTGAATTGGCATTCCACAGTGTGACATGGAATTTATCTAATTAACCTCAAATTATTGAGCATTTATTATGTACAAGGTCCAATTTAGAATATACAAAAGAAGAGGATATTCTTACAAGGGAGGTATAGAGAAATAAATTGTTAAAACAATTGTTGTAAGCAATAATGCTTTAAGATTTCAAAGCAAATAGAAATTTCTGTGGAGTGGAGGGTCAGGAAAAGTTCAGAGGACAATGGAAGGCATTTAGAATGAGGATAGGACCAAGGGTACCATATTATTAGGGCACACTTTGGCATAGAATGATAAAATTTTAATTTTGCACTCTGTTAATGTCTTTAATTTTTTAAGTTTAAAATTGATGACATTAATTTTAATCTTTGTTTACTTCGGGACTAATTCTAAGCTTTATCTTGAGAGAAGAGAAACATATAAATACCATTTACTCCCTATGGGTCCTCTTCCCAAGAGGAATTATCCCATGATCGGATTAAGGCTGGATTTGGAAGGAGGAATAAGATAGTAGTGATAAGGTAGTAGCATTTCAGGTAGAGGGACTGAGGGAAGCAAACAAGGCAGAGATTTATTTATTTGATTGAGCACATAACTTTAGAGAGCATGGCCAAAGATAAAGTGAATATGGAAATTCAGATTTACATTTTGGAAAGCCTTTCATAATAAGAAGTTTTAAGTTTTTCTGATTAAAAATTTTGTTTTGAATAAAGTAGTACCATAATGAAAATCGTATTTTAAGAAGGTTAACCTGGAATTGGGAGAGACAATGGATCTGACAGGGAGGGCAATAACAGTTAATTTTGTTGTGCCAGCTTTATTGTTAGGCATTTTTCCATATGTTTGCCCTTCCATTCAGTAACTGTCCGTGGCCCCATCACACACCAGGCATTGGACTAAGAACCAGTCACGTAGTGAGCAACAGGCAAGTTTCTCACTCTTATGCAGCTTGGGGGCCAGTGAGGAGAGATAGGGGATAAATAATTAAATAGCAAAATAATTTTGGATTGTGCTGTTATAGGAAAAAATAAAACAATAATATGATAGCATAGTGGTCATTTGGAGTTAGGATTCAATGTATAATGGCTAGAAGGGTCTCCCTACAACTCTGAGCTAGACATTAGGGGAGAAGGTGTGGTGGAAATCTTTGAGAAAAGTATTTGAGGACAAAAAGAGTCGTGTGGACTTAATGAGGGATAGGGAATCAGGTGAGGAAGGAACAGTATAATAGTTCTTACCATGCAGGTATTTTACAGATAGGAAAATAGAGTGAATTCAAATTGTTGTCTGAGTTCAAACAGCTAGTACAGTTTGCTAAGTCCAAACCTAGTTATTTTTGATAATAAAACATTATATTAATAAATGCATAGTAAATAAATGTGACATTCAGTTATATATAATTTACTGTATGGTAATGTTGAGCAGACATTGATACAATAACTGGGAACACAGTATTGTGTAGGAGTTTGTTTTTTCTCATTTGCATTTCTTCCCTACCTAAGAGTTGGAGAATTTCTTAGCTATTCACATCATGACGCTGTTCTGGAAGAATCTATATTTTCAATATTAGTTTATATTATGAAATATACCATACCTACAAAACAGTCTGTAAGTTTGTGTGAGTGAGTTAGTGTGTGTATAGTTGTGTGATGCATATTCATAGTTTAAGAAATAATGGTAGAATCATCCAGGCATTCACTACTGAGTTTAAGAGGGGACATTAAGATCAAGTTTATAATTAGTTACTAACATGTTCTACCACTCGTCTGTGGGTTCATAAAAGGCAGAGAAGGCTCATTGTTCATCTTTATAACCTTTGCTTTTAAAGCAGGTGTGAGGTATCATTTACGATTAATAAATATCCTTGAACTCTAAGGTACAAATGGATATAGCTCTATGTAAGATATTTTTTATAAACATTTCAGGATTTCATTCAGATCTATTCTCTTCTGTTCAACTGTCTGTGTAAAAATAACTTGCTCCTGCAATACGGCAAGAGAGTATTTGTGAAATTCTGTATGAAGTTCCCTTTGCTTTAGAAACAAAGCTAAAATCTATTTATATACTATCAGTTTTAAGATTTCATAACTGTTATAGCTGCTATTCCTCTCTTTGCCATTTTAAGCTGAAAATAATATCTTCCGGTTCTTTGTATAAAGATCACAATAAAATATCCAGAGGTTTTTATGTGTGGTTTAAGAAGTCAATGTATGCAAAGGATCATACTGTAACGTGAGCTAATAATATACTTCTGGAAAATAACCTGATTTAAGAAATAACGGGTAGATATTTGGAGTTCAGCTTCCTGGGTCTCATCTGATCTTTGTAAAATCACCAAGATATAGGTCTCTTTTTATTTTTTTCCTTTAGTTGGTCTTTATGCTTCATCATTTCATTAGTTGTCATCTGTCATGATTATGGTACTTTGCAGGAGGTATAATTTTTGAATATGTTCTCTTATGCATTTGTGCCTAATTTCTTAAGCAAATAGTCTCCACATATCAGAGAAGCAGCTAGAAACCATCTATACAACTAAGGTAAGATCATGGTTCCATTTTAATGTTTGTAATCACTGATAAAAAAAAAAATCACCCATACAACAGGGGAGATAAGATGGCTGACAGCACTAAGCTGCCTTCACTAAAGAATGCTGATGGCGGCATTTTTGGCAACCTGGGGTAGGTTTCATGATTAAAAAGAAAGGAAAAAAGGCACTCTCAGATTTCTACTGGCAATTTTAAAAATATACTTTGGAATAAATTTAATGGTATATCATCATAGCATTTCAGAATACATCTTAAGAACTATCAGCATTCCTTTGTGTTTAAAATTCATCTGGGAGTTAATTCCTCATGTTTAATAGCTGAAAGCTATTCATAACTAAAAGGTTAGTAATGCAGAGAGAGTCCTTGTGTTATTTGAATAAGTCCATCAAGTTAGGAAATTATCTCAAAATCCATGGATATCTGTATATGGACTTTGGCAGCAAAGCAGTGCATAAATATTCAACACATTATGTTAGATATTTATGTTTATAAATATACATTTCATATTTAATGAAATGAGTAGGACTATCAAGGGCTCTGTTAACATCTTCATTCCGCCTAATAAAAAGCAAAATACAAATGTGCTAGAATAATTAACTGACTTACAGTATTTTTTAGACTACAGCTAGAAAATGGTGCATATATTTAGATACAAATGCAGCATATTAAAGAAGCTGAACATTTGCTATATGAAACAAAGTTCCAGAGAGACAAGACAGAATTCAAGAAAACAGTCTATCAGCTAAAGCATAATAATTTTGTCAAGGAAATGATTAGAAGGAAGGTGGCAGCCATTTTGCAACTCGGACACTGCCATTGCTGATCTACCAACTCATCTCATTGACTGAAAGCGACTGCTGGGCGTGCAATTCTCTCTCCCTGACCACTCTATTTTCTCTGGCTCCTGGACTAGAAATACATGTATATGTTCAGTTCCAAGAGGAAGAGGCAAAAAGACTGACGGGGATTACTTGTTGTCCTCCCCGGTTCTCCCTTGTGCTGTTGGGATGGCTGGTCATGACTTTGGGGTCCCCAGCTTGTGCTCATGGCTCCAGCTTGGCTGGGATCCTCTTCCTGGCTGAAGGGTGGAGGGCTTTGTGCTCCAGCCTTACATGTGGAGACAGCCTTACATGTGGAGATAGCCTTGCGGGACTGCTTAGCCAGCTGCCACAACTGCTTTATCCAACTTCCTGTAAGAAATCTCTCATCTATCAATCTCCTCTTAATCTTGCTTCTCTGATTGAACCCTGTGATGACTGGCACATGTCAATAACTCGGAGGAAAATAAAAAGTTCTATGCATATCTAAGTATTTACATCTTTTGCTGAGTTACTATCAAAATCGTAAAATGTAAAAGTTCCCTAAGGTTAGTAGTTCCCTAATGTTACCTCTTACATAACCCTGGTACATTTGTCAACACTGAGAAATTAGCATTATATTAGCAGTAATAAATCGTAGACTTTATTGAGATGTTACCAGTTTTTCCACTAATGTTCTTGTTCCAGAAGCCAATCCAGGACACCACATCACATTTAGTCCTCATATTTCCTAGTCTCCTGCAATCTGCAATGGTTTCTTGGTTCTTTGTGCTTTTTGGTTTTTTCTCCTAGTGGTCCCATGGCCTTAAGAGTCAGAGAGGTTCAAAGAGAATAATTTTGAAGAACTCCCCATCATGTATTTCTTATGCAACCCTTATTTTGGGTTTGATTGATATTTATTTTCATGATTAGATTGGGACTGTGTTTTCAAAAAGAACAGCAGACATGAAATGCCCTTATCGTGATATCATATCCAGGGGTAATGATATCCACATTGTTTATTGTGGGCTGAAGGTACAGTCTGCCAGTGGTCTCAATCTAAAGATACTAGTTTTCCTTTCTCTAATCTTTGAAAACTTGCTTTTAAAATGTAAGAGTTTTGGTTTTTTTTCCCTCATGGTTGAGCAGTTACCTGTTTTGTAAGTTTTTCAGAATGAATACAATTCTGCACTAAATACATCAAAAAGGTCAGTTCAAATGAAAGTAAATTAAAAATCTGAACATAAAATATTTCCAAATAACAATTTATATCTGACTATTATAAAAAGAGTGAGAAAGGAAACAAGGAAGGTTGGTAAAGAGAGGGAAAGAAAAAGAGGAATAAAGGTTAAGGAAGGAAGGCAGGCAGAAAGGCAGGAAGGAAGGAAGGAAGGAAGGAGAATAATTAATAAAGGCCTGTAGCAGTTTACAATAATATGCCCAATTGCAAACTTGCATTGCTATTTATTTAGACAGTCAGACAAACATTTTGCAAATATCAATTATTTGTCTATTTTTTAATGGATCTCTAGGTAGTAAAAAAAATATTATAAAAGTTATGTTCCCTCAAGAAATTTATATACTAAGAAATTAACTGTAAATATAATCAAAACAATACTGAAAAATGATGAACAGCAGAAATGACCCAAATGTTTCTCCTCCCCAGTATACCCCCACGAACAAACATATATAGACACTACACTATACACATAGTGCACACACATGCACATACAACGAATGCTGTGATAATGATGTCCCTGAAGTGGTAAGTTCAGGATTCCTGTCACTGATACTATGATCCATCACCTAGACCCCACTTTTAGAAACTAAGCACACAACCACAGCTGCCATTTGCAAATGTTGTCAGCTCCTACCTGAACCTCCACAGATACTATTATTTCCCAGGGTTGCCACCTTCCTTCAGGACAGTCTGCAACCAGTGACTATACACAGGCAAAAAACCCACTGGTTGCATTGTTAAGAAGCTTAGTGGTAGATTTCCTTTGTTGGCCAGGGTTTAGGGTGGGTGATATAAACTGTTACAGGTGGTGTTTTTTGAGAGTACTCCCCGAGTAACCACCTGCCCACACATCTTCATCTCAGCATCTATCTCTTAGGAAATCTGAACTACCACTTCTGACTTTTCATCTCTGTTTCTTAGAATAAGAATCCGTCAGAGAGTTTGTCATCCTGGGAGTCATCACGATTGTTTAACTTCTTTCACAACCCATGCAAGTATACCATGTAATTAACTCCATATTTTAACCATGTTCTCACTGAGATAACCCACCCTGATTCTGTCTTCTTGTTTGATTAATGTGTTGTGTGGCATAAATAAAAAGAAAGAGATAAAAGTCATTACTTTAGGATGCCTCACTGCATTTTGGTTATGAACAAATACTCTGGAGTAAGTGATTACAGGAAGACTTTGTTCACAGAGAAAATATTTCATTTGTGTTTTCTTCATTATTGTTTTTCAGAAATTTCCTCCTTCGCTGGCACCTTCAGAACATGAAGCGAAAAGGCTTGGCTCACAATAAAAAAAGACTCAGTTCTTCCAAGCTGCTGTTGTCCTAGGAGGGGTAAAAAGAACGTTTAAAAAAACTTGTTTTTAAACAATTTAATTATTTTAAACTTTTCCTGATCTACTACATATATGGATTTCAAAATCAATTCTTTTTAGAGAATGCTCTTTACAAATGAACAAAACATTTTCAGATGACCTCTTTCAACTCATTTATGTTGCAACCTAACAGTGAATTATTATTTAAAACATCACCTCTACAGTTCTGCTTGAGGCCTACTAAACTCCAGTTTTCTATTTGAATGGTCATCTGTCTATAGCCCTTTTAGTACCATTTTATTTATACTAACTTTCTAACTTTATTTTTTTTGCAGTAATGTTTTTCTTATATTTCATGCCATGTGTTCTCTCTGATTCTTTTGATGTTAGAAAAATAAAGACTCCGTGCAGGGAGATCACTGGAGTTTTATAATGCAGACTCCAGCAAAACCGAAACTGGAGTTAGGAAAGGGAGGCACACATCACACAGAGTCGCTTGAGGCCGATAAATTATGACCACAACTGCAGCCAGTATCATTTAAGTACTCTTTAGTTTCTGGTGATAAAGCGCAAGCCTATCACCATGCTGACAACTGCAAACCCCAGTGGCCCTCAGCTTCTGTCTTTTCTATTTGTTACCTAGTCAGCCACGTGGAATTTAACAGCTCAGTAAAGTATCTTTCTAAGTAGATTTCAAGAGAAGACATGAAACAAAGTTAGTAAGGGCTTATGTCTTGTGGATTGAAGACATTGTTTCTTTCATAGAAGTACCACTTCCCCATTGCAGAGAGAAAATACTGGCATGAAATTACTGTATTTTCAGGGAATCTCTTTGTTTTATCATCTATTATTATAGAAGAGAAAAAATAATTTCTTTGAGCTTGAATTTTGAAAAGTAAAAGATTCCATATTTAGTCTAAAAATTCAGAATGATTATATATTCTTTTGCTTTCTGATTGCTAGTTCTATTTGGGAGAAAAGAATCTACATGTCTACAGGATAAAGAAAATATTCTTCAAGTATTGTTTTTTATTTAAAAAGTAGAGTTTGAAATTTAATATGTGGGCTGGGCGCAGTGGCTCATGCCTGTAATCCTAGCACTCTGGGAGGCCAAAGCTGGTGGATTGTTTGAGCTCAGGAGTTTGAGACCGGCCTGAGCAAGAGCGAGACCCTGTCTCTACTAAAAATAGAAAGAAATTATCTGGACAACTAAAAATATATATAGAAAAAATTAGCTGGGCATGGTGGTGCATGCCTGTAGTCCCAGCTACTGCGGAGGCTGAGGCAGAAGGATCGATTGAGCCCAGGAGTTTGAGGTTGCTGTGAGCTAGGCTGACACCACGACACTCTAGCCTGGCAACAAAGTGAGATTCTGTCTCAAAAAAAAAAAAAAGAAAAGAAAGAAATTTAATATGTGTATCCTCTTTTTCAATTGTAAACTCTTAAAATTCAAATTAAGAATTAAAAGAGAGCTAGGATAGCAACAGATTAAAACAAAAATTTCGATGGCCAATTAACCTGCCTCATTTTACCAAGTTTAAGATCATTATCTGCTGCTTCTAAAGATCAATAAAACATGTAAGCTGGGGCTACATTTATCATTATGAATTAAGTAGCTGTTAACACAAGTGTTCAAACAGCTGCTTATGTTTAGAGTATGAGTTACTATAAAACAGAGAGAGCATTTTTTAAATAGGCAGAAAATATTTTTCTTTTTATAGAAATGTGAACTTCTAAGATATGCTGGCTATTAACGTAAGGTGTAATGTATGACACAAGCCATAAAACAGTCTTAAGTAAATATTATATATCATTCCATTAAAGAAGCATTTGAATATCACACTAACTTTAATTACTCTCCATTATTTATAGAAATAAGTAATTTGTATCATGACAGTTTTACTTTAATAGTTACTTTTTCATCTTTCTTTTTTATTCTCCTCATCTGTAATTATCTAAAAAACATACTTAACTACATGATAGATCCATTTTTCACTGGTGTCACGTTAGCAGTTTTATTTTACAACTTTGCCATTGGTATCAGGCCAAAAGAAAACTGAGATTAAATGTGAAATTTATAGATTTTAATGGGTTTGCATCAAACTAGACTCAGGTAAACTGATCAATTTGAATGTTTTCTTTACTAGGATAATAGAATATTAGTCCAAAAAACATTTTTAATAAACCTGAATATTTTTTAGTTCTTGAAGGGGAAAATAACAAATAAAGGGTGAAAACATAGTCAAATAAAATTTTCCCATCTGATAAAATTTTTTAGACAAAAACAAGTAATGCTTTTATTAATTTTAGGATTATTTTTTCTAATTCTGTGAAAAATGGTGTTAGTATTTTGTTAGGAATTACACTGGATCTGTAGATTACTTGGGCAGTGTGTGCATTTCAACAATATTGATTCTTCTAATCCATGAGCATGGGATGCTTTTCCATAATCAGTTGTTTTACGTCATTCAGTGTAGGGTGCTTTGATATTCAACATTATTGGGATATTGGATAACTAATAGAGAAGATTAAGGTGTTTGTAGAGCAAATATGACACAGATCCATTCTCTAGTAGGTAGTGACTTATATTCAACAATTATTACATACCTGTAAGTAATTTACATGTCCATGTTTAACTGAACAGCTTAGTTAATATGGTTATAAATGTATTAGTATTATACTTACTGAGATATTCTAATGCTAACCTTATATCTGAGTGGGATTTACTGACCACTGAATTTGTGTCCAAGTAACAGTTGACTATGTCTAACAAAGTTGGATGATAACTTTATTAACTGGTTGTGATGGAAGAGGGCATCAAAAAAATAGTAACTGAATAATGATGGAGAAATCATGATGTTCAAAAAAGTTAATAAGCTGTTTATGACATAAGGAAAAGCAATAATATGTTTAACACGTATTGCTATAATATATTTAGTACAAATTGCATTTTTCTGGTATAGAGAAAAATAAGGCATTTCAGAAGTATGCCTCTGCTAAAATCTGACAAATTCAACTTCCTTCAACTACTCAGTGCCCATTGTTCTTTGCCTCTGCACTACCACATTTATCTTGAACAAAGGAGGACCAAGGAAAATAAGTACTCCCTACCTATCCATCTTGATAACTTAATGCTTCTCTATGCCTGCAGCATTGCACATTAACGTTTTGAGTAAAATCTATAGGTCAATAAATATCCTGCTTGAAACACAGAGCCAATCTCTCATGTACTGTAAGGTACCCTTTCTCTTCTAACCAAAATTTTAGACCCTAAATTTATTTTTTTCCAGATGATTCTGTCATGATAGAAAACAAGCCATATGTTAGCTATGCTTGCACACAACCCAATAAGCATCAGCGTGAACTACTACTTGATCGATGACCACATTAATGTAAATATATCTTCATTATAAATCCATGGGCCACAGGATCTTTGAAAAAATAATCCTAATATCACATTATCCACAAAAGGAAAATAAATTACAAAGCAAAGTTTTTCACATTCTAAAACACAGATAATAATATTTCTTGCCACTATTTCAGAAGAACACTACATAAAACACCTATCTAATTAGAGACATTTGTCCGATATAATTATTTAAAATGAATAATTGCAGGAATGTGTGTTTACATGAATAGTTGCATTAGCAATACAACTTAGGGAAAGTTACTTAAACACTCTGAGTTTCAATTTCTTCTCTTGTAGAATATACTAATGGCAATTGCTAAGGCCAAGAGAAAGTCATTGATAAGAACTTGCCTTTTTTCATGCATCAGATATTATGCTCAGCACTTGAGAAACACTACCTCGATTAATTTAAATTTAACCACAATCTTATCTAAATGAAATAACAGAATGTATGGAAACATTTTATTATAATACTGATTCCAATAGGCACATGATAAATGCCAGTCCATATTGTATTCTATGTTATTGGAAATGAGACAAAGATTTTGTATTTCTGCTTTTATTGGAGTCCACTTCAAGATTTTATGCTCTAAACATCCTAAACCATCCCAATCATTGCCAGGTAAGATATGTTGGATTAGATTACTTTCGATCAAGCTCATTGGCACTCCTTTTAAAATTCCTTAGAAAAGAAACCACATCACATGAATCAAAAGTCTGTGCCACACGGCCAAACAGAGGAGAGTTTAATATAAGAATTCTTAGTAATTTATCTTCGTAGCCCTGTAATTGTTCTGCTCAAAAAGGAATGAAATATCACCACCAAAGTTGGTATAACTTTTGGCTGCCTTACAACTTTTAGATGGATACTTAGATCTCATGGTCCAATATATTGACCAGAAATATTAAATCTGTCAAAACACAGTAATTGAACTTGACTGAATTGATATGCTCCTTTAATTCATGCTACTCAGTGAAACAGTAAACTTTATTATTTCACCTTTCATAGTCTTGCAAACACCTTATTATTTACCCCATATTTAATATTTCTCTTTCTTTCCTTTTTAAAAAAATAATAGCAAAGAAAGCAATTTGTGGCAATTATTTATCTTAAGACACATCAAGATTGCAAGCAAATTTCCCAGAATTAGTAAGATTCACAAAGTTTCCTTAAGTCCATTTGTCCAAAAATAGTTGCTGTGAAAGTTGCTATTAAAAAACACAGCAGGACCAATCTTTTTTAACAGCCCCAAATGCAATAATGGAGCTGAGTGGACCTCACCATGGCCCAGTGTATCTGCCCTAAGAGAAATAAAGGAAGTCAGAATGAATATCACCTGTAGTAAATATCTTCTACATACATTGTAAAAAAAAGCAGGGTTGAGATATGCTCACACATATAAAACCTAGTGATAAAAGCTCACAAGCAGACAAATAAAACAATATGGTTAATATATAAATATTATCAAATAATCCTAGAGTGGTCTCTGGGCATATCATAAATGTTCTAAAAGTTTTGCTTCATTGCTAGCCATAAAAATGAGTACTACCCTACAGAAAGGTATGAACTCTAATTTTGTCAAGTCTCCAATAATATCCAGTTTCTAAATATGTCTATGCCAAGCTGCAAATTCTTTAAAGGAACATTCCTGTATTTGCATCACTTTATAGTGGTTTGCAGTAAGTCAGATGTCCCCAACTTATTAGTACTGGACTCAGCCAATGTGACATTAAACAATCCAATCACGTTTTTCCTTGAAAGGAGAAATAACTCACACACAAAGAAAAGGTATGTACCATGTTATGTGTATCTGGAGCTTGCCATGTATATCTCGAGCTTATTTGACATTTTCACATTCATAGAAAAATCAATAATTCTGCATCCACCTTCTTCAATGAAAATAAAGACCATCATTTTAATTATTTTTCTATGGGCTAACTAAATATAGAGAAAAGGCAAGGTTTAGTTTAAATATCACTGGGGAATGAGTAAATACAATATTGTTTGCCTCCAAAGAACCATTGTAATGATCAGAAAGAGGCACGGGAATAAACAGGAGATTTTAATCTTTATTTCCACACAGCAAGTATTGACATGGACTCTTCTGTCTATCCTCACTGACACTAAGCTCTCAAGATTGTATCGTTAAGCATTATGATCTATGGCTCTTGTAAATGCCCAGCTCTGTGGGTAAGTGCAAGCACTTTGAATTTCAACCTCATGTGTTTTCTTTATAGGTTTGTGGATATTGCCTCTGAGATCTAGTTATATTTCCCAGTATGTCAGCATTCGGTATAAATTCACTCAGTAGTCAGCAGGTTGCAATTGTTGGGAGTAGGGTTCTAAGAATTAACATAGAGAAAGATGAAGCTTTCTGTGCAGAGGTCCATGTGAGCAATAAGAAAGTCTTCTGGCTCCAGTTCAGGGTTATTGTCTTTGACCATCATGCAGGGGGTTGTGGAAACTTCAAGTATGCAGCAGTAACAAAGCAACAAAACGGCACAAAGGAAATTTGCCTTGAGATTGGTTGAATATGACCAAGCAATGCGAAAACAGTATATATTCTCTTCCAGCCTGCCCATATGCCACAATACAAGGAGACAATATTTACCAAACTAACATGTGTGTGTGTGTGTGTGTGTGTGTATATATATATATATATGTACAAATGTAATGGGAAAAAGTAATATCTTAGAACATTGAAAATTTTCCTTTTCAGCTAGAACAAAAGTAAAATGATCTCAATCTCTCTATCTCTCTCTCTCTCCCCGCCCCACCAAGCATAATATCCAATAGCTTGTTTTATAAAACATTCCAAATTAAAGTCAGAATACTTGTTACTTCTATTGATATTTTATATGTTTTTTATATTTTCTATTTATAACTTTAAGGAAAAAAGTTATCATTAACAAAAATAGTAATAATGTCACCCATATGGCCTCTCATAATCCAAATTTCATCATATATTCACCTCCATATATAAACAAATATATTTTTATATACTTGTAATAATGACAACTAAAAAAGCCAGTTGCTGCTTTTACCTGTCAGGCAATAAGGACAATAATTATCTACATATGCTCCAGGTCCTATATATTGTCAATATGATTTCAAATCCATAAGAGTCATCTCATTTTTATAATCATTACACATTCCAAAGGTTAAACTGTATCTTAAATATCTAATATAAATATATGTCTCATTATAGCTACCTTGCAAATGCAGAAGTTTCAACCGTAAGAAAGGGGTAATTGAATTCAAACCCCTTCCCCAAGGAATTCAACTGGAAAAGTGATTTAGCCTCTCTAAGCCTGGATTTCTTTACTTGCAAAATGAGGATAACATTATTTTTTATTTATAGCATTATTTATTTACCACATAATTAATATTTATTTCATGGAAAATGCCTAAGAAATATTATCTGTATAGCACTTAAGAAGTAAATAGAATTTAAAAGAGCTGATTACAACTACAAAATGGAGCGGTTACTGGGGCAGTGTGGGAAGAGACGCTGTCTTGTTTCCTTATCCTTGTTTGTGATGGATACAGCACAACTGAAATGTATAAGGATTAATAGAAGTACACTCAGCTAAGTAAAATTACTTTAAATAAAGCGCCCTATTTGAAAGCATAATACCATATACGAAAAAGAATGTTAAGGCTTTCAAATAAATGACTTTGAAACTATTAATTTGTTTTTTAAGTAATTAAATGAAAAAGATAAATATATATTTTTAATTAGTTTCAATTTTTCATTATTTTTTCATATGGAGTACTTTCCAATTACTGGTATGTCAAAGAAATATAGTCATTGGTTTGTCTCTGTTTTCCGACATAATGTGCTTCTCTTCCATGGCACCTACTCTATTTTTCTCTTATTTCTGAATCATTGAAGCTGCCAAAAAATGGGTTCTTGGCATTAGCTTTCATGACACTGAAAATTTTATAAGCTTTACTTATAATTACAAACTATGCAATTCAGAGAGTTACTAGAAATTACAATATAAACAAAATATTAAATGTATAACAAATAAATACATCAAAACAATTTTTCTTTATGAAGACTAGACTTAAAATAAAATTAATATATTTTCTTTATTTATATTGAAATAAATTTGAAAAACTTATAACTTTTGGAGACTTTTTTTATTTCCAAGTTATGTTATTAATTTATTGAAATACCATTGTTGGGACTTTTTATCACTTCTATATTATTTCACTAAGTAAAATCTCTTTCACAAGAATTCTGTACATTAATCACAAATAGATTGTTTAATAGGTTATTTAAAACTGTTGAAAAACAGTTGTCCAAGAGTTCTATTTTATTTTATGCAACAAAAATAAAAGAAGACTTACAGAACAAGTATACACTATAATATTTAATGACACATTATCCCTAGTTTGTTGGAATATTACTTTTTATTTATTTTATATGCAGCGTTAAGATGAAACACTAGACTGTTAATATTAAGTAACAGAACACTTTAGTTTTCAATTTTCTTGCTTTGGAGCAGTTTACATAACTATAAATAGCATGATTTTAAGTAATAGAATAAAAATTGATTCAAATATTTTGTATACCTAGAGACTTTTGCTTCATTTCAAGCTATAAACAAAAGTATAATCTTCAAAATCACTCTTACAGAAAAGAATATTTTCTTAACAATCAATTAATAGATTTGAATCTAATGTATACATTTGATTTTACTTGGAATGAGTACTAGATAAAAAATAAGATTACAATCATGATGATATACACATACGGAAAGATAGTTAATATATTATACATTAACTTAAATTAGAAAATACTTTTATCCGAGCCAATATTAAGTATAGAAATATGAATTATATGTTTGTAGCCTTGATTCTACTTTTCTTACTATAATAAAAATATAGTATTAGTGTTCTTTTTTTTTTTTTTTTTGATTGAGACAGAGTCTCACTCTGTTGCCCAGGCTAGAGTGAGTGCCGTGGCGTCAGCTTAGCTCACAGCAACCTCAGACTCCTCGGCTTAAGCGATCCTACTGCCTCAGCCTCCCGAGTAGCTGGGACTACAGGCATGCGCCACTATGCCCGGCTAATTTTTTCTATATAGATTTTTAGTTGTCCATATAATGTCTTTCTATTTTTAGTAGAGACGGGGTCTCGCTCAGGCTGGTCTCGAACTCCTGACCTTGAGCAATCCACCCGTCTCGGCCTCCCGGAGTGCTAGGATTACAGGCGTGAGCCACCGCGCCCGGCCATAGTATTAGTGTTCTGATATTAACTTTTTCTATCCAGAAACACTGAAACTCATCTTTTGCAGAAAACATATCCTTCCTTCCCTCTATAAATTTTGACAAAATATTGTCTCTTCAAAGAAACAGATAGTGAATCAATGGCATTATAGTTATACTCAAAATTGTATACTTTCTTTTCTAAATACGTGCTATAGTAAGAAAATTAAATGGCTGATGACATGAGACAATTACTTAGGGCAAAGCCAGGAATGGAAGCTATGTCACCTCACAGAAAGTTTACTGATCTATTTAAAATTCAATTTAGGTGTTTTCCTTCATAAAACAAAAATATATTGTCACTTAAAAAACACACCAAAAAACAAAAACAAACAAGAAAGCACCTTTTCAGGAGGATTTAAAGGAAATCAATATTAAGTTCTTGATGTATGTTCCAAAGCTTGATTTTTCTTTCCTCCCTTCCTTGCTTCTTCTTTTCCATCTTCCTGCCTGCCTGCATGAAGGCCTGCCTTTCTTTTTGTTCCCAACATCTCTCCTCTACCCCTTACATTCTTTTTCTATCTGTCTGCCCATCTCTGTCGGGTTGTTTACCTGTTGTTCCTTATTCCCCACACGGGCCCGTCTACGCTCTGCTCTGCATTGCTGGACTGGGAATCTAACATGACTCCCAAACATGGTTTTTGAAATTGTATCAAATATTTTTTAATGTCTTATTAGCATGTCTAAAATACAGTAAGGTTGTGAGAGTGACTTTGAGAGAGTAGTTTTAAATCCTAATCTGTGAAGTGTATTGCATTGATAGGGTACTACATATTTTGCCCATTTTCTAGACTATATGTGGGGAAATACTACCATCTACCTTCATATTAGATCATATATAAAGAAAAATAGTAAGAGAAATAGGCAATTAGTATACACAAAATTTATACTTTAAAAAAATGAACTAAACTCTTCCCTCTTCTAGATCTTGATGTAGATGGCTTTTCTTTCTTTTTTTTTTTTTTTTTTGTAACTAATGGCACCTCAGCTCAAAGAAGTCTTTTGCAACTTTTTTATCCAACAATAACCCTACCCTCTATATGTCACCTTCTATCATATTACTCAGTTTTATTATGTTTATGGAACTATGTGGATTTAACTGGCATAAGTCAATATTTTTGTCTTCATTCAATTAAGAAATCTCAGAAAAGTGTTCCCTAACAACCACAAATCAATAGCAGAGAGGAGATTTTGCCAACCACCCCTTGTTCTGTGGTCAGCTTGATTTTGCTTCCTCTGATATCTAGCACCAGAGGCCATGATGTGGAACAGAAAGCATTCTGAGTGCATAGGCCGAGAGACTGATCCTGTAGTGTGGTCCTGCTTTTCCTAAGACAGCCAAGGAATTGCAGTAGCCTTTTATCTGAGCCACCCAGCATTAATTATTTCAATATTTACTGAGAGCCTACTGAATATAAGATAATGTACGGTATACAGTGCAGAAGATTGGAATAAAATACTCTCTCTGAATTTAAGTCACTGACAATAAAACGGGTATCAGATATATACTCCGTCAAACAAAATGTATAAGAAGTATGTTAATAGGCTAGAATAAAATGCACTGGGAATAAGAAGATTAATTCTAAATAGGGCAAGGGGCCATATACACTAAGAATATCTTCTCCTTTGTATTATTCTTCCTTGTCATACCAATTCTACTTCTAATAAAAATAGCAAAGCTAGGCCTTTATATGTTTTATCTTGATTAATCTTTACACTACTCTGGCAAGGTAAGCAATGGTAAGGCCATTTACTAATAAACTCTCAGTGTTCTTATAGTACTTGTATAAGACCACATTGTCAGTAGCAAGTTCAGGATTTAAACTCAGCACTATGTCCTGAAAACACAGTTTCCAGAAAGACTGGAAAAAGCATGATCTTTTATCTACCTTGCTTTAATAGTGCCACACTTCACTTTAAAGAAAGAACATAAACTGCTTTGCAGGATCGGAAGATGGGCATTTGACCCTAAGGAAACATATTAATATGATGTCATTAAAGAATATTTTACTTAT
Organism: Eulemur rufifrons; assembly: GCF_041146395.1. Lineage (NCBI taxonomy): Eukaryota > Metazoa > Chordata > Mammalia > Primates > Lemuridae > Eulemur > Eulemur rufifrons. The sequence continues at coordinate 20,173,128 of NC_090999.1, forward strand.
ATGATGTTATTGTCTAGCGTACCTGGTAAGAATAGTAGAAAATTAAATTGAATATGAGAGTTGGGACCAAGTCATAGATCACTTTTCAAAAGAATCTGAACTTTATTTTAAAAATATTGTGGAGTGGTTATTTTTCTTTATCAGGTAGTAACATTACGTGATATGAAATATAGTAAAAATACTTCAATGTGTGTCATTTAAGAGACATGTTTGATGAATGTTTGATAAATGTTTGAAAATTCAAAAAATGGGATGCAGTAAAGGATCTATTAAAGGATCCTCAGGATGACAGGAAGCAATTCATAAACCATGACAGTAGAAAGAACACTAGATTCATTAGATTGAGAGGAAGGGAAACTTGGTTTAAACCTAATTTAGCCACTAACTAACTTGGAGATGCTTTTTCCCCCAAAAAGTGCCGCAGGGTTCTCCACTAAACAACAGGGGAATTAATGATCTCTCAATTCTCTTGGCTGTAAAATTATATAACTTTGATCTAATCAAAGGGAGAGACACATATTTCATTTTAAATAAAACAATTTTAAGTATAAACTACCACATTTTTGTTGGATATGGAATGTGTTTGTTGCAAGGGGCAAATGATTTATGCGAGATAGAACGAAACAATACCATTAATATAAGTGCTAAAACTGAGTGAAGAATATTTCTGTGAAAATAGTGCACTCAGCATATTGGCAGGCAGATTAAGAGAGACTCTTTCGAAATGCCCTATAGACAGTCACACTACAAATTAGAGACACAGACAAATAATGCAAATTGGGAAGATGGTCTAAGGAAACAAATATAAAGCCTATACTGGAAGCCTTACAAAGGAAGTTCATAAAATCTAGAGAAAACGCTTAGAATAGGATGAAGGAATTAGCACCACAGGTAAGTGCCTTACAGGAAATGTATCAGTGGAGGGGACTGCGAAAAGAAGGAAACATTAGAAAAGCTGAGAGAGAATGGTCAGTGCAATAATAGCAGACTGAAGAATTGTACCTTCACAGAAATTGTGAAAAAAAGCCCAACTGACCCTTGACCCATGTGGAGGTCAAAAATTTGCTTATAACTCCTGTCTCCCTAAAAACTTAACTATTCCTCCTGACTGGAAACCTTACTGGTAGATAACACCAACAGTTGAATAGCACATATTTTGTATGTCATATGTACTAAATACTGTATCTTTACAATGAAGTAAGTTAGAGAAAAGAGAATGTTATGAACGTTATTAAGAAATTCATAAGGAAGTCTCTATTGCTACGACAGAGGGGGTCCATTCATCGTTCTGTGTGGCTCTTATTCTATAAACCTTTATCTTGCTCATGCTCTGTAAACTTATTCTGTCCTTCCTCAATAAACTTTATTTCATGCTTGCCTTGGAAAAATAAAAAAGGAAATTCATAAGGAAAATATGTTGAGTATTCATTAAGAGTAAATGGATAATTATAAAAGTCTTTATCCTGGTTGTCTTTATATTGAGTAAGGATGAGGAGGAGGAAGAGGAAGGATTAATCTTGCTGTCTCAGGGTGGGCGGAGGTAGAAGAAAATCTGTGAATAAGTGGACCCCAAGCAGTTTATATCCATGTTGTTCAAGAGTGAACTTCAGTGTCAAATATAACCTTTGTCCTATAGTATCCTGTGCAGTAGAAATATCGTTGAAAATAGTATCCAAAAAGAGGGCATAAAGTGTTTGAAGAGGGAAGTCATTGTTGACTTTCAGTGTAATTTCACTTGATCTTAGGGCCTAAGGCCAAAAAGAATGAGTTAAAGGAGAAATACAAAATACAGTGTGAGTTTTTCAAAATATTTGGAAACATAAAAAAGGAGGCAATCTGTAAGGTCTGTTTACTGTGTAAGCCAGATCAAAGGAAAACTTGTTAAAACTACTCTGACATACAAGTTGATTTCCATGTACTGAGTATTTAAAAATATACATTAGATTGAAATAAATACAATCTAATTGGGCAAAATGTGGAAAGAAACAATTATTTTTAAAATTATGGAAAATATAAAGAAATCAAGAATAATTAATGGAGAAAGCCAAGAAGAAGGAGGAATGGAGAGGGTATCATGCATAAAATAGAGAAAATAAATTGGAGATGTTATAACCCTGAAAAAAAGGAAAAAGTAAAACCAATAAACACACTAATAAATTTTAGATATGAAAAGATGATGTGGCTGTAGGGGTAGGGTGAGGGCAAGGAATGAGCTCTTGGGTGACCTAGTTTCTTTTTGATGTAATTGGAAAAGTTGGGTGTTAGGAATAACAATGTTGGGTGGCCAGAAAGTATAGGTGAAGTTCCTGAGAAACCTCTGATATTTGGTCACATCATGGAAAGCTGGGCAAGTTTGGGTAGCATGAAATTTTAATGCAATACAACAGAAGGAGTCTTCACATATCTTACCTCTCTTGAGTTAGGCTTATAGACCTAAGGAGAATACAAAGGGAGTGACACATGGTAGACATGTCATCTATATCAAGCCTCTTTTCCCTCACTTCTGCCAAGTATCATGTGCATTCACAGCTGGGGCACTGAAGTGAATTCTGTATGAAGGCTGTAGCTGGAGCAGGGTCATCTGCATTATAGTGGAGTTGCCTAGAATAGAGACCGAGATGGGGTTTATGACTTTATTGCAGGAGGAGTTTTTTAAAAAATTATAAAAACTTTGAACTTTAAGCATCGTGATCATTCAAAGATCATGCTAGAAAGAATGAAATAGTGAGATACTAAAGCAGAGGAAAAGTCTCTAGGACTTTCCATGTGATTGAGGTCTGTAGGTCCTGCAGTGTTTGGGAGATAACACCTACTAACTGGCAATAACTGAGGAACAGAGACCATCCTGGGGTGTTATGTGAAGTGCAATCAGGGAAGCAGACCACAGGCAACAGGGTACCTTGTAAAGACAAAGATTATAATATCTAAGCTTGACCAAAGCCATAGAGCTACCTGACTTCAGGGATCATGCAAGTTTAGATCCTGAATCTTTCAACAGTGTTTAGGAGGAATTGAAACTTAGACATACTACCCCCATTTTTCATGTACCATATAAGTAAATATCACAAACATGAACTTCCCCTACCTGAAAAAAATTGTCAAACTCATCACTTTGAAGTCATACCTTGTACTGAAAATTTCCATGAAGAGTATTTTTCATGACTCCTCTGGAGGTTATGTGTGTTAAATTTGATATAATATGTGATAATATCATTGAGAAACATAAAGTGATTAAAATTCATTAGCTTATTAGTCCTTGGAAGAGATTATATGATATAGAGCCAATAGATCCCACGGAAAACCGAGGCATTAAGTAGATAGCTACCTATCTAGTGCCGATTTAAAAAACCAAAAGCTGAAAGCTATAAATTGTAGATGGTTTTATATTGCACCTGACCTAGCTCAGGAAAAAAAAAAAATCAAAAGAGGCAGATTCATGTGTTCCAGGCAGGCCCCGGGAATGGAGGATTCTCTTTTTATGTTAATCCACTCCCTTTGAGTCAAAAGCTGACAGTGCACAGACAACAAAGGGTCCGCTAAGACTGCTGTCCAAAAATACCTCACTACAATTTGTCAGGCTTCACATTATACATGGCTTTTTACACACCGCTGGCCTCTAAACATAAAAGATCCTGTTGGTTTTCCTAATTAAATAGGGTGAGATCAAAGGCTCACCAATGTCTATCTGGGTGTCTCACGGTATTCCAGAACTGAAAGCAAATGAGAAGTGTAGGAAAAATGTGTCAAAGTTCCAAAGATCGAGCTCTCTTTCTGGTTTCTTTACCTTAAATAGTAATAATAATAATAAAACAGGGGCAGCCTATGAACGTTGCTCCTATATCCTTTGTTTGTGTTTTTCCTCAATCACATAATTGTTTAGACATTAGAGCTGGAGGAAACTTAAGGGCAGAATATACAGATAGCAGATATCTCATTTGTGTGGAAAAGATGGCATTGAGCTAGGGGCCAGAAAGGCTATAACGAATATTTTTGTAGGTAGAAAAAGATCCTGGAACAAAGCATTTTCATAAGTCAATAATATATTATAGATGAAGATGCATTAAAATAAAATATGGCTGGCCTTGGGTGACTAAAGTCCTACTTTAGACTCATGAATTCATCTAGAGATTATTCACAATGGAGTTATTGTTTACAGGAAATTCCAGTGTCAAAGGGATGACCTAATCCTGATTCCTCTGGAGTGAGTCAATATTGATTATTCTCATTAAGGGAACAATAAGTAATGAATTCAGAAAGGGTTTTCTCTTTTAGGAACATTATGCTTTGGCTGAAATAAACTTGAAAAAAAAATGTTAAAGCTTTAAGGAAGATATGTCAGGATGTACTCTCTGTTTCCCTCCAAAAAAACATATTCAATAACTCCAAGATTTATAAAGATAAAAAGTTTTGAAATTTAACAAGACCTTTTATCTAATAGATATTCTATATCTGATATGATATTTTTATCTAATATGACTGTAAACATACATAGAAGAATTTCACATGGGTTTTTCCATGCAAACATAAAATAGGCTAACTAAAATTTTAAATGACAAATAATTATCAATGAAAGGTTACCAGGAAAAAAAAATGTAAATGCCTGCACATTTTACTTAGCAACAAAAATTGCTTTCTTCAATATGCTCTTTATTAAAATGTAATAAAAATCTCTACTGAAAACCAGATGGTAGATGACATGATAAATTAAAGCTCTATATAAGTGCGAATAGAAAAAAAATAACTTGCTGCTGACATAAATGACATTTACGATATCACATATGTTTTTTCTAATGAATATAAGATGATCTTGATATTGCAAAAGACCTTTATTCCAGAAATGAAACAGCTAAAGGAGCAAAAATGAGACAGCAACTTGCACTTCTATAGAAGTAGAAAATGCTATCTATGACCTATATTCCAATTTGAAAAAGAATATTTGAGTAGAATTGAAAAATTGACACAGCTAGTAAGAATGCTGATTACTTTTCAATTAGGACCTTCTCTTAGTCTTTTTTCCTTCCAATTTGTCAGACATGCAATAAAAAATAAATTCTATGTCTAAAATATTTAATACTTGCCTAAGTACCTTGACTCCAGTCAAATGTGCTACAAATTATTGCATTAATATTTATATTATCATGCTACAATTTAACTTACCAACATATGGAGGGGTTCCAGTAAGTGCATATGAGAAACTATGATGTTCTGGATTAACGCAGACTTAATTTGAAATATTTCTCCACCATTTACCAGCTGTGTGATTTGGGGTATGTTACTGAACTACTATAATCTTCTGACTTCTTTTTCTAAAATTGGGCATTTTATTAGTATATAGGGTAAAACAGTTGAGAAGTTTAAACAGGCTGATGTAAACAACACTTAATCCAGTACCTGGCACATATTAAGCCCTCAGTAAAGCATCAGTCATTATTATCATAGTTCGCAGGTTGTGATAAATACAGACAAAATATAAATTAAATACTTTACTGCTAAATGAAGACCATTTGCTATCTCAGTCTTAAGTCTCATTTCTTAAGCTCCAGCGTAACCTGTTTTGGCAGATCCTCTTCGACAGTTGCTATTCGTGCCTGGCTGTGAAAACATTAATGGTCCTGCATACTGAACAGATCCTGGCTAACTCTATAAACAAAATATATAAAAATTCCAGGAATTGTTTCTTGTTAGAAATGGCCAATAAACTGCTTATTGCTTTGCAAATATTGAACCTGGGAAAATAATGCTACATCTGCTAAAAATGTACAGGGAATAGCTGATAGCCAATTAAATATATAAATAAGGAAGAAACAAACAAGAATAAATCTGGTCATTAAGTGTGTTTATGACAAGCTGAAAAATTGTGGTGGGATTCTGAAAAGAAAAATAAAACAGTGAATAAATGATATTCTTAGGTAAATTTTAGATCTTTCATAGCCAAACTTAATAGATAGACAGCCATGAAAATGAAAATATTTAAACTGCAAACACCCATATTCAGTTAGCTTTATCTCAGTGGTGGCACCTTTTCTCAGATAGTCATAAGGGCAGTAAATAGCTTTAGTTGTAGTCTACCTCAGTGTTAAAACTGAAGTTGAAAACCAGCCCAACTCAACAAGTAAATATTGATATAAATTAGTAATAGAAAAGCTTTCCATGTGGCCTAAGCAATAATGAGAATTTGAACCCATAACTCGTGCAAACTGATGTATAGTTACATTTTAATTTGTGTTTAATGAGTCAATATGTGGGGGGTTAGTCTGGAAACTACTTTTCCGTACTGTGTTTGGTAGACAGTTCACTGTCTTTCTTAGTTGAACACTATTTATGTCTTGTATTATACATTAAAGACACATGAAAGAAACTTGATTTGTAAATTTTTATGTATGATGTATCAGTTAACATTATAGCATGAAAGAGATGGTTTTCAAAGTGTTTACCAGAATCAAATCTCATAGAGGGAGTAGATGCAGAGGTGAGGGTGAAACTAAGGACACCAAGAAGAGCACCGGAAATAGCAAGAGTAGGAAGCTAGTACCACCCCGAGCTGAAGGGGCAAGGAGAGGGTGCAGCGTTTATGATGGCTCAGCAGAGCCAGACCTGTGGAAGAGGACAGCAAACAGCTGTGGGTGTACAGGAAAGGAGCCACTCCAAAACAACAAGGGAGAAGTGAGCACAGACACCCAGACCAGTCTTTCCTCATAGCTATCATCTTCTTCAAGGGTCTCCCATTGGCTGACTCCAGTGGAAAGGCAGAGGACAAGGAAACTGACAGATACAATCTGTAGGGCTCAAACTTCCAGGGTGCAGACTAGGGCAGAGAAGAGCTGAGAATGAATACAAGGTCTGGGGTGGGAGAGAGGATAAACAGAAAATAAAAAGCACAGAGGAATAAAGTGTGATTAGATTGCAAGCTTAACTTTCAAAGTGCTTGATAGTGATACTATAAAAGAGATGATAAAACTTTTCTTTATGGTAACTGTTTCGCTATATGCATGAAATTGTTTCATCCACCACATTTCAGTTTTAAGTATTTTTTAATTCATACAAATGCACGCAATAAAGTGCAATTACAGCTCAATTAAAGTTCCAGTGCAATTAAAGCACATTGAAAATAAATGGTACAAAACAAATCTTTGGTGGTGTTTTTGTTTGCATTTACTGGGATTTCGGCTCTTTAAAGTACCAATCTGTTATCAGAAATATATGGAAATATGTGTATTTGCCATCTAGTTTACCCAATAAATAAATTATAATAAGTCACTTATCAGAATAATGCATTTAAACTGTACGTAAAAATCTGTGATTTGAAATGGCAAAGAGAAGGTTAAAAATAACCAGTTGTACATTCCAATTTAAGGATATATGCACTGAAGGTTTGATAGCATTCTAAGGGAAAAAATTGAGAGAGCCGAAAAGCTCTCAAAACATTCAAAGATGTCTTAGACATCAAAACCAGTAAATGAATTTTAAAATACTAACACTGAATTAAACATCCGCTTTTGTTTCCAACCAAAACAATGAATGTTACATATCCACTTATCCTAGGTTATGAGAGGTTAGAATCAGACTGCCCTGATCAAACTCCCATAACTAAAGAATAAACACATATTTCCTTGGTTCATATTATATTGAGGAAGTCAAGCTATCAGACTAAGTGATGCTAGTAATACAAACAAGTCTACGTTATTGGTTCCCATTTCTAATATTTACAATTTAAATGAAGAGGTGAGACTTCAGTACCTATGTATTCTCTTTACACACACACACACACATACATGCACGCACACACACACTGGTAGAAGAGTTTGATAAGAACCATATATTAAATGATGAATATTCAGGAAATAAGAATAAAGTAGCATTTGCATTGAAACTTGACAGAGGTGTAATAATGACCTCAAACGAGGAGGAGGATACTCAAAGAATGGAAAATAGGGTAAAAATAAAATTAGTTAAGAAAACTATATATACACATGCATATACATGTCATTTAAAAGGCACTATATAAACATTATTTATCTAGAAAATAAACATTTAAGGAAAGTAATGCATAGTATGTATAGATCATTTTGCAATCTACATCTAATTGTGAGTGAATGTACAATGGCAATTATCCTAAAGGCCACTTTGGAGTTTTAATCTAGAATTCATCCCACAAGAAATAGGGAATCATTGCAGCTATTTCTGCTAAGGAAGAGTCTGATGAAAGAGTTTTAGGATGAATTGGACCAGTTAGAGAAAATAACCAGAGAATAAAACATTTCCAGAGGGATATGAAAGACTAAAGTTGTAAGAATTAGTGGTTATGATTTAAAAAAGGGACAAAGATATCAAAAATATTTAGAAAAAATAAGGTAGACTTGCTCCTTGTTTAGAAGATGACACCAGTGGAGAATAGAGAGTAAAGATGAGTTGAAGATGATTCCAATATCTCCCTGTTGGTGATTAAAATAATTCCAGCAGTGGAAACCAAGGTGGATAGCTGGCCACAGAGAGTGCTCTTGCCTTTAGACTAAGGTTTGCCTTTTCTGGCCAAATAAATAAATGTACAGCCTCCATGTATTGACTTAGAGTCTTACATGTGGTCCCTGTCTCCATGAATGTATAAAACCAAATTGTAACCCAGCCACTGTAGGGATATTTTCTCAGGACGTCTTGAGGCCATGTGCTCTGGGCTGGTCACACACATTCAACTCAGAATAAACCTCTTTAAATTATTTTCCAGAGCTTAAGTCTTTTTCCATGAACATCACTGTGCTGTGCAATAGAACAGCAGAACTTACTCCTCCTATCTACTCAAATTTTGTGCCTGTTGATCAATGTCTCCCCATTCCCTGTCATCACCTCCTTCCACCCCAGTCCTTGATATGAATCGTTCTACTCTCTCCTTCAATGAGCTCAGCTTTTATAGATTCTACACATAAATGAGATCCTATGGTCTTTGTCTCTCTGTGTCTGACTTATTTCACTCAACGTAATGTCCTCTGGATTCATCTATGGTGGTGTGAATGACAGAACTTCCTATATACTGAAAACTGTAAAACATTGTTGAAAGAAATTGAAGATGGCACAAATAAATTGAAATATATGCCATATTAACGGATTGGAAGAATTAATAATGTTAAAATGTCCACACTAGCCTAAGCAATCTACAGTTTCAATGCAATATTTATCAAAATTCCAATGCCATTGTTCACAGAAATAGAAAACAATCCCAAAATTCCTATGGAAGCACAAAACACCCTGAATAGTCAAAGCAATTTAACCAAAAATGAGAAAGCTGGAGGTATCACATTACTGGATTTCAAAATTATTACAAAGCTATAGTAATCAAAACAGCACGGTACTGGCATAAAAACAGACACATTAACCCATGGGGTAGGACACTGTTCTCAGAAGTAAACCCACACACCTAGGATCAGTTGACTTTAGACCAAGGTGCCAAGAACACACAATGGAGAAAGGGCAGTCTCTTTAATAAATGGTATTGGGAATACTAGATACACACATGCAGAGAATGAAAATGGACCCTTACCTCACCATTTGTATAAGACTCAACTCAAAATGGATTAAAGATTTAAATGTAAGGGGAATTTTTAATGTTCCTGCATTCCACAGTCCCAACCTGATGCTTTAGGGCAATCTTGGGCAAGTTTTAGCCGCTGACTCAGGAGTATTCCTTAGAATGCTATTCAAGCTTATATCCCATCATAAACATGTTGAGTGTCCCATGGCTCCCAGGGTTCTGTGAGGTAGGACAGAAGTGGTGGTGCTGTGGGCAATAGAGGAGGATGGTCATCTCACCTCGGTTATAGTTATTTACAACCTAAATCTGAGTCAAAGATTGAAATTTTCCCTATTTTATCAGAAAATTTTCCAAAGTTCTAAGTTCTGGAGAAAAAAACATTTTGATCACTTTGAACTTATGTGCAGCCAAATACTAAGTCTAACACAAACACTTTCAACATTGGCATCGATTATTCGAACCACAAAAGATAAAATATATTTAAATTTTACTTTTCTCTATGGTTTTAGAGGAAAATTGTCTCTTGCATATTGCAAGTCAACATATACAATATAGCGAGAAGGAGTCAAGGGCATGAATGCACTAAGAAAAGGCACTGGAGTAGAGTTTCAGATGCTGAGTCAGAGACTTCATTTGTCTGGTAGTTGTTCTTATTGTGCTAATATTTTTTATTATAAACTTAGCAAAGGTATCATTTATCTCTGGATCCTCATCTCTCCTCTCACAGGATTGTTTTGAGGGTAAAATGAAAAAAAAATGAAGGAATGTTAGCTGCTTTGAAGAATGTAAAACCGTGTATACTCATCATTTCTCTATAGAGAAAATATTGATAACTCTTCCACTCACTGAAAATTTATAATTCTTTTAATAAAATTCAATCGGTGTGTCAGGAAAACAGAGCTCAAGCTTAATAGTTCAAAAGAGAGTATTTATTACGGCAACTATAAATTGCTAAAGCCTTGGATGAGCTGAAAGGCCAAAATGGAGATTACAAAGCAAATCAAAGATTATCAAGAGGTCTCTGCCTGATATACCCAACTCTATAGGAATCAAAGATCAAGGAGAGGAATTGGTGTTACAGAGCCTGGGACCTGGGGCCAACAGCTGGCTGCTTGGCTAGAAAAAAGGAGTGACTAAGGAGAAAAGGGATTTTGATTGAAGAGTTGGACCCCTGAGGAGACGCAGTCACTGCTGTGGATGCTGCCTGAAGCAGAGAAGTTGCAGAAGAAAAGCTCTGACTTCCTAATTCTTCCTGCCAGTGCCTTCTACTGGGGGAGATCACACAGAAGCTTGTTGACAAGAAAGATCTGGAAAAGTACATTGCAGGGATCAGCCCCATTACAAAACCTGGGAAATCAGGAATGTTACAGATATATGTGGAATGGATCTGAGGGCAACTTATCAGCATAGACAGAAAATAAGATAAAAAATCAACTTGAATGCAAACAGAAATCAAGTCAGTAAAGTTATACTAATCTGCCCTGTTTAAGTAGATGAAGGACATCTTGAACATGACCAAGACCTATCAATACAACATCCATATACAACTGAAACTCTTCTCTTTAATTCATACAATAATTTCCTCTTCTCTGGAAGAGTTTAACAATATAAAATCCCTCCAACACATCACCCATACCACTGCTGGGTGGAGTGATTATTCAAAATGTAAATATTATCATGGCAAATATTTGATTAAAAGCTTTAAATTCACCAGACATTATGTTTATTACAGGATTATGACCAAAATATTTGCAAGGTATTCTTCAATATCCAACGTTTAACCCTTGCTTGCTGCCGTAACCTATTTTACATTGATCTCCACTCACACTCGAAGTGCCAGCCACACTACGTTATTTATAATTTCTAGAAAGTACCATTGTATTTTTCAACCTCTAAGCCATTCTTATGAGTCCCTCTTTGGAATATCCTTCACCACTTGTCCAACCTCCTAACATATAATAATATTCCAATATTTCATTCATGTATCAGATTTATTATGAAGTCTTCTGAAACTGTCTTGCTAAGTAAAATTGATCAGAGTGTTTTTTGCCACTGCTGGTCCTGGTACATCTGCAATAACAATTATAATAATAGTAGTAGGATGCCCCATTGGACAATAAAATTAGATTTTTCATTTTTCCCTACTTCGAGAAGACAAATGCTAAATAATCTTTAAATGGAAATCCTTTAGAAGATTACTGAAATAACCTTAGAGTTTCTAGTGTTAGGTTCCTTCAGAAGAGTAATGTAGGATCGCAGGATTAAGGATAAACTTCCTTGGAAAAATGGAAAAATGGTCCAGATTCCAAGGGAAAACGAATTCTAGGTAGATTATGAAGATATGGCTACTGAATATACAATAAATTTGGAAACAACATTCTTGGAGAAAAGGAGCATTCTAACTGACATCTTTGAACGGAAATTCATAGATCTGGACTGTAAATTTGGAAGACCAGCCATGATCATGGCAGCAGGTTACAATGGAATGAACTATATTCATTGCTTCAGTGCTCACTGAAGAAGCTCCACAGCATTGGCTAGTATGATGACCAGTGAAAAGTCACTGTGACACTGACCCAATATCTTCAGTCTCTATATAGAGGACTTTAACAGCGTAGCTGCAGGAATCAATGGCTGAAGTGGGCAATTCAGGCTCTAATTTACCTTCTATTTGGTTATAGAGGCTGGACTACTTCCCTGTTTAGACATGTAAGCCAATTTCAAGAGGAATTAGAATAAATGCAAGTGGGATTGCCTAATATGGTACCAGGTCATTATGGGCTTGAGTAAGTAAATAAAAAATGAAATAAATATGTTCATAGTTTTTATGCTAAAGTCATACTGTTCAAATTTATACTACTTAAATATCACTTAATTTTAATTCACTGTTTACATGTCTAACCCTTTCTCTCAACTCTAATTTTTTGGAGGATAGGACATAGATTTTATTTACTTAGTGTCTCAGATGTTCTCTACAGTTTTTGGAATCTATTAGAGAATCTGTGAGATTTCAGTAAAGAAGAAATCACGAATTAAAAAATGAACTATTTTCCTCATTTCACTTTTTTGAGATGAAGGCAAATTCAAAGATATCAATAATGTTAATACTAAAATCATCTTTACATACATTGTTAGAAAAAGAAAAACATAAATAGAGACAATTATCTGGTCAAAGTCTGCAGTATTTTCCAAGTAGGTTTAGTGAGGAACTTCAAGGTTAGGAAGTGAATTATACAATCAAAAGCAGATAACCATAATTTTAGCTTCTCATATCCATACCATACAGATAAATGGTTGATAACAGGTAATTAACTTTTCTGGGCTATGGAGTCAAGGTATATGGCCCATTGTCTGAGTAGTTCATTTTCTAATATTTAAAGATAAGATTACTAAATGTATGTGTGAGAAATTTTATAAACTTTTTGCAACCTCCAGATAGTTATGAACTTGCACCATCACTTCAGTTTTACATGGCTAAAGTCAAAGATACAATTTTATAATAAATAACAAGTTTCATAAAAGAAAGGACAAGTGATACTGTTAAGAAGTTTCTTTAAAATATCTTCCATTTTTCGGTATCTGTAAACAAGGCTTTTCTGCAAATTGTCCAGAGAACAAGTTGCTGAAACAGAGGAATTGTAATAAAAGGCAAGAAGAGACAAGTAGACATGGGATGATGAAAGAGGAAGCTTGAAGAAAATATCCTACTCAAAAGCATGATGTGTTCTGAAGCCAGGGGACACTCCTTATTTTCAGTAAAGCAAAGGGTTCATTAATGAAGGATAGTAAGAGATGAGGTAGCAAAAGCAATACAACCCAACAGTCACTTAAGTGAGAAGCTCCAGTCTTCTAGTCTGCTAGGATAGCTTGTTTTTAGGCTTTAAATAAAACCACTAGTGCAAATGTCAAGACAACTCATTCTTTCCTTTGCATGTCTCCAGGGATCCTAAGAGAACTGAAATTTTTCATTCTCATTTTCTGACTCTCATTTTCTGCTTCTACTTACTTCTTGATTTCTGCAAGTTCTATTCATCTCTAAATTGTCCCTTTTTTGGGAGACGTGCCAATCACTTAAGTAAGAATGGAAATGTGGGAGGTATTTATTGAGGTGTTGGAGTAAGAGGAGGAATCAACTGCATTAAAGCTTAAAAAAGGACTTAGAATTAGTAATCCTTGCTAGTTATAGACTAAGTTGCTGAAACAAAATAAATCAAGAATTCAGTGGATGAAGCAAAATAGAACTTTATTTCAATTTCATATAATAGTACAGAGATGAGTAGAACAGGGCTGGTATGGTAGTTTGTTAGGTTCAAAGGGTGTCTTCTAGTGCTCACTATGTCCCAATTCATGGAAGGGGGAAGAAGAAAGCCCAGGAAAAGTAGTACCTTCTTTATCAGATGACCACGTGTAGATGAATATATCTCTCTGGTCAAAACCCATTGCCCCTCATTAGTGTCCTGGAGATATCCAGCCACAAGGGAAGTTGTGAAATGGAGCCATGATTATGACAGCCAAATGACTAACCAACGAGAATCAAAAGATTCTGATAGTAGGACCACATTGATCTCTCCTACACCTTGTTATATAAACATACATAAAAAAATAACTAGCTTCTTGATATTTTGCTAGGATTCTCCTACCCTCAATACCTTCAAGATCTTCTCATTCTTCCTGCTTGCCTGAATAAGCTAAAATATCTTCTTACTGTGTTGTGCAAAGCAATTTACTTCATTTTATCTCACTTCTGCCTTCTGAAGAATGCCTTGAAGATTTAGTATCTCATAGCAGAAAAGACTACCCTGATATTTCCCGTAATAAAGAGAATATGCTCAAGTGAGTTATTTTGTTTCTCCCATAGGAAGCAGAACTTCAGATGTAATTTCTTTTTCATCACTATCACAGATAAGGACCCCAATGTGGAAGACTGAATTGAAACCATAAGACGTTTTTACATTAAGCAATAGTTTATATGGAGTCCTTGAAGAATTTCATCAAGGGAAAATCCTTTCTGTTTTAGAAGGCAAATGAAGCTCATGTTATGTGCAGGTTGAATTGTAATAGGAGAAGGAAAAGCTGGATCCACTCAGAAAGACATGTGTGTTCATAATTCTTTACAACATCACATATATCTTTAACACCTTAAAAAATTATCTCCCTCTAAATCTCTTGTTAATGAGGTTAGCTTTTGCCTGTTCTAGAATTACTGCTTTTTGTGCTCTATTCCTAAATGCCTTACAAAGAGAACTGCACAAAATCACGGTATCAATTGAACAAAAAGAAGACATTCAGTTAATAAATATTGTACCAGACACTTAACAAATTGCTGGAGATAGAAAGATATAGTGACTGACTCCATGGAAGTGAAGAAAGGAAAGGAGACAATTCTTACACAATATAGTTGATTCCTTTTCAGAGGTCAATAGTGGCTTACCTTGAAAAAGCATGTTGGGGAGAATAGGGAAACCTCAGAGGAGTTGAAACCAAAGAATTAATGCTTAGCAAGAGGACAGAAGAGAGGTATTGGAAAGAAAACCCAGCAAAGTGATGAGTGCCTAGGCTAGAGAGATCTCAGACATTGGGGGCAGCAAGGAGATTCTGTTGATTTGAATATGGTGCCAAGAAGACAATAAGGAGATTAGAGGTTGGTGGCTTTTACATTTCCCTAAATTTCTGAGTTTTCACATGACCACAGCAGAGAGCCACTGGAGGATGAGGATATTAAACAGTGATCTTTCTTTTAGAAAGATCATATTGGTGGGTATGGATTGCAGATAACCTGAAGGTATAGTGACAAATTAAGACACTATTGTATATTTGGCTTGCAGTGGTCTCCCCAGTATCCAAATGGCACAGCCACAGAGAATGTCTAGAACACTGAGTCCCATAACTAGAAAAAAAGCATTGTTAAAATTCTGTTATCGATGCAGATATGTGTGTATATATATATAACTTTATACAAATTGCATGTAAAATTTACAGACCTAAATTTGATAATACATAATTTGAATATATTTATATTTATATATATAAAACTTTTTGAAAGAAATCAATAGAAAATCTCTACCCTGAGAATCATGCAGCAGCCAATGAATAAGTTTTCAGACCTATACCAGGCCATTTGAAACCTTTACGCAAAACCTCCCAGGGGCTTTCCATCACACACATAATAGAAACCTGTTTACCATCTCTAACGAAGCCTTCATGATTTTATCAGAAGAGATTTTCTGATCGCATTTCTTGCTACTTTCTACTCTCTGCTTGGATCTTGTCACTCTGGTGGCCATGGCAGTACAGACTTTGCCTGGTTTGTTCACAGTTAAATCCCCACCACCTAGAACAGCACCTCGTACCTAATTGACACTCAACACATTTTGGCAAATATATTTTCAATGCATAGAGGCAATGCAAAGCAGTTGTGTTTTTCTGATGTCACATTTATTGGGGGAAGTTGGCTCAATTGCCCAAATACTGTGCTGATAAAAGTAGATTTTCTTCCACACTCTAAGCTTCTAAAATTCACTGAACATCCTAGAGACTGACATGGGTGTCATCCAGGCATAACATTGTGTTACAGTGCCAAGGAGAGATACCAAGAAAAATTGACAACAGAAGTTGATGAATCTTGGAATGGCCTAAGCATTCACTGCTTTAAAAGTGACATCTTATCAGTTAATGGCCACATTTGTGAGGATTCCAGTTCAATGAAACAGTGAAAAAAGGTATTCAGAGTATTTCTGTCCTTAAACTCATTTAAAACATGGTATTTTCTTGCCAGCCCCTCTGAGGTAAGAAGAAAAAAAAAATGTTAGAAAAGCCACACCCTCAGGGAGGTAAAATTAAGTTGGTCACATTCAACTTAGCTCACAAATAGCTATCCAAGTGTAAAATTCATTCATATGTTACCAAAGATGTAGCACAGACGTACTGCTGTCCAAGGGAGTAGAATAAAAAAAAAAATCACTGTGACATTAAACGCCATTGATGTGAGATCCTTAAATAGGTTTGGTTAAATGGAAGATGGGAGGGACAGGAGAGAGGAGAAAGAAGTAATATTAAAGGTACAGATGCCGTTGTGCATCAAACAGGCTCCTGAGAAAAGAAGTTGGCCAGCCTGGCTTACAATTTGAAAATGTTAGATTAGTAAAAAAGTATGTTTGAAATGTAGCAGGGTCAGATTATGAAGGGCCTTAAACATTAGGTTAGATGGTTAAATATATCTGATTGATTAATTTATTCAGATTGAGAGCTACAGGGATTTCTGTCTTTGTCTCATCTGGTTTAGCACTTGCACTAACCTACACCTACAACTCGAATTATAGTTGATGCGCCCTAAGTATCTATAGTCATGTGTAAATAGTACACAAAAGTCATGGTCATGGTTAGAATGAGAAGCTGTGTATAGCATATTTAAGAAAATAGAAAAACAAAGGCCACTAATCAAAAATGCATCTTTTAATACAAGAAGTACTTTGCAAAGTTTATACTTTATAAATGAAATTTAACTTCTACAAAAATGTGGTAAATTTACTTCAGAAAATATACTTTCTGGGTTATGTGTTTCTGCCGATGTAGAAAAATGTATTCATTGTTTATTAACCAGAAGGATTAAAATTTCATGATCAGAGCGAAGTGTTAAAGCTGTCTGAATTTTTTAATTTACTGGTTCTGGTGATGATTTGTAGCAGAATTCTTACTCTGATATTGCTAACTAATACCTGTATCTCCTACTTAAGAAGCTAGCATAGTGAAATCATATCTTATGTACATGTCAGTTTCTCAAGTCAAGTTTCTAAATAAAAAAAATTATAAAATTTGCATATGATTAAAATTACCCTTGAAAAAAATAGCCACAAACTGACCATAAAGTACAATATAGATGACTAATGTAACAACCTTGTATGTTAATTTTTTACATGCACTAAATTTTGCAAAGTACGGGAATAAACCAGAAGTAAGTCCTTGTGTATATGCTTGGACATCGAAGACATTT
The DNA here is from genome assembly GCF_041146395.1 of Eulemur rufifrons. Lineage (NCBI taxonomy): Eukaryota > Metazoa > Chordata > Mammalia > Primates > Lemuridae > Eulemur > Eulemur rufifrons. Next base: position 20,190,641 of record NC_090999.1, read on the forward strand.
TGGCTTTAAGAGAACTACCATGCTCTAAGGGTGAAACGAGAACAAGAGAAGAATTCTAAAAGTTTATTTCATGGGCACTAAGTTTACTCCACTCTTTTAAAGTATTAAATTTCTTTAACATTAAAACATTTTAATGGATTTGTTTGTCTTTTCTTTTCTTTTTTGTTTTTGGGTTTTTTGCTTTGTTTTGTTTTGTTTTTTTGTAGAACTAAATAAGAGAAACATAGCTTACCAGCCAGTGTGCCATAGTGTTCCACAGTGCATTATAAATTTCTGGGCGATTTAGATAGTTTTTTATACTCATTCAAAAATTCACATTTGTAATTATAGTTGAATACCATATGTGTTACTTTCTCTGCCAACTCTTGTATTTAAAAATTATTATTTTAGCCTTTAAGCCTTTATTTTTAGTATCCACCACCAAAAAAAATCTCTATAGCATTTGTAACAATGAACATCTCTCCTAACACATTTAATTATCCCAGGTAGTCTTATAACTTCAGTCAGTTTTCTTCTGTAATCATCAGTGAAATTCTTTTTATGTGAACATGTAAACTATTTAGCTTTGCTTTTGATTTCGTGTACTCATTTTTTACATTTTTATTATGCTTGTAAGATTTTATGGATGATATCCACCAACAGAAAACAGCTCTGTAGCAACTATGCCACCTTGCACATCGCTCTGACCTTTCCACTGGATCATTTCAGTTAGTGAGATTATTACTTAGGTAATAATGTATTTATCATAAGTCAAATTCTTTATTTGGCATGGATGCTTTTATTGTACTATATGAATCTACTGAGGTTAGTAACTGAGCATAGTTAATAGCACTAGTTAAAATCTCTCAAGAAAAATTATGGAAAAAAAGATTATTTCTTCCACAAAGATATATCAAAATGAACCAATCTGAAGTAAAATTCTAAAATACTCAGCATGGTAAATGGATACTATGAAGCACATAAAATATTAGAGATACCACCTAAGAGTAACCCAGAAACAGCAATCTGATATTCAAATAACATCTTGTTTTGTTCTCTGAGAAGCTATCTATATGTGAAATTAGACTACAAATTTAATTTTACTAAGTAGTATAAAGATAACACTATGCACAGACTGCAGCAGTTAAATTCTGACAATACCTACCAATGTCAGCAAAGATGTAGAGCAATAGGAATTCAAAGACAGTGCTAGCTGGAGTGAAAATTTGTATAATCACTTTGGAAAGCTGGCATTATCTTTTAATGCCAAAAACATCCATACCTTAAAACAAAAGATTTTACATAAAAATGTAGAAATTCACAAATATGTGAAAGAAAAGAAATGTATGAAATGTTTATAGAAGCATTATTCATAATACACAAAAACTAGAAATACTGCAAATATATGTTTACAGTAAAATGATAAATCAATATATTCATACAGTCGAACACTGGAACAAAAAATGATCAATATATAGCCAGGCACATAAAACAACATGGATGCATTTCTCAAAGGTCTTGTTCAATGAAAGAAAGAAAAAAAACACATGTATTAGAATATACAGTAAGATTATAACAGTCATTTAAATTTAATTAATACCTTCTATTTTTATTGGTTCACAAATGTATTATTGAACTTTCTTAGTTGAGATTCACTGATCATGTCAATGAAATTTGAATCCTATTGAATTTTGCATGCCATATAATTAAAATGATGATATTTTCCCCAAATGTACACAGATGTTGCTATACTAATTTTAACAACTCTTCACTAGCACATAAATCACAAAATTGTTTAAACATTAATAATGAGTAAGTATTTAATAAGCTTTTCATCAAAATATAAGGTATATATTGAAAATTATTTCCTCATAAACAAATCAAAAGTATACACCTTGATAATTTATCACAAACTGAATCCACTCAAAAAATTGCTCAATCACTACCCCAGTCCAAGGTCTGTTCAATTGCTACCCCAGACCTTGACTTGTAACGTGTTTCATGTTGGCTTTTTTGAGGCATTGGGACCAATCGTGTTGGTTAAAGGAAAGTATTTTCTTATTCCTAAGTACACCTAGGTGTGCATTGACAGGTTCCCAAGGAACTTTGCTTGCATTTTATTACCTTGTTTTCTCTCTTATGCTTTAGACATTAACATGATTATTTTGCATTTGATTCTTTTTTAAGTGTTTTTTTAACAGGATTTCTTTCTTATGTACTTTCGGGTCTAAGAGTTCTTTGAATCCTGAAAACTACAGCATTGTGAGAATTTAAAACTAAAAGTGAACTTTGTTACACATGCTTACCTTTACAAGATGCAAACTAGAAAAAATGCCTGAATACAACTCAGTAGTCTAAATGGACTAAAAGTAGATTCTTTGCTTTTCTTTGTCTAGTTGTTTCAGCTGACAAAATACCTGATAGCATCAAGATTTATACCCTTTTCAGAAAGCTGATAGAATTAGTCACTGCTTTTCAGAAGTAATTATCAAGGACAGTTAAAATCCAGTCTCTTGAAGCATCTTTGATCATGCCCAAAGCCTAAATCTCATGAAAGCTCTTTAAGTCAGAATGGAAAGCTTATGAGAATTTTTCTAACCAAAAGAAAAAAAAAAGTCTTAGCCTGGGGATGATAAACAAAATGATTTTTTGCAGACAGTTGGAAAAATATGCTTCATGCAATTATGATATGTAAAGATATTTCAAAAACTCAATTTACAGGCTTCTAACTTAAATTTAGAAAGTTCTTGTAATTCATTATCAGCTTAAACTAAATTAATTTAAACTACCAGCCTTAAAAAGAATTATTTTCTTGTCCTCTACACACATCCAGACTCTTCTGCCCTCAATGACCTCAGACCAAAAGATATGTTCTCTTTCTACTGAATGAAATCTAATAAAAAGGAGCCATTTCATAAAGATGAATAATGGTAAACTTCATCCTGTCATTTTCACTATTGAAACTTATGGCTACAGAAGGCTGCTCAAGGATACCCTGTTTTTAGAAAGTTTAATCAAAGTTAGCTGGCTATGTGGGGGTAGACATCATAGAGTGGTGTAAAGAATTTTCCTCCTGATGGGTGGTTGCACATGAAAATCTTTGGGAAAGTAAGTTTTGTTTTATTCCTAAGTGAGAATAGCTCATGAGAATGTCTCTGAGTTACTTAGAAGAAGCCACGAATTTGAATAAACATGAAACCCATGCAGGTTTTTATCTGTCACACACACTTTTATCATTTGTAATCTATTTAATTAATAAGCAAATGTTTTTAAAGAACATTGAAATTTACCTTTAAAAAAGTTCATTTAAATAAAATTTCAATGGTAGAAGAATATTAACTATTTTTGATAAATGAGAAACTCACTAGCATATAATACTGATTCTCTAAGGATTACTATATTTAACGATTTCAAAACATATTGAAGAATGTTGTCTTACTGCTTTCCTGTTTGTTTTCATCTCTTCCTAGCTCTGTTATGTTCCAAATTTGAAAAATTATATACTTAGGATCATATCATACCAAATATAATTACAATATCATTCCAAGACATTTTAATATCAACTTTCTTCTTTAAAAGATAATTTTTAAAAAAAATTTAACATTTGGGGAAGAGTTTTAATGAGGGTATTATTAGGTTTAAAAAATTCACCCTCCCCAAACTTCCATCCAAACCTCCTATAGAACCCACTCCTCTCCCCTTCCTAGGGTTGTATGAAGCACATAGCCTTTGCCGGACCCCTAGGGAGATACAGGAATGAAATGCAAAGGGGGAACTTACTTTCCTTTTTTCTCCTGTAAGGACTAAGCTTATTCCTCCTGGTTGTTCCCTAGGGAGACAAAAGAATGGAATGGAAGAGAGGAACTTACTTTCCTTATCCCTCTAGTTGTTTCAAAAGTATTTACTCCCCCCAGAAAAACCCTCTATAAAACTCAAGTCTCCTCACTTTTTTCTCTGGACACCTTTTTCAGCCTCTACTCATCTGCACCCAGATGCTCAAAATAAATAAACATTTTGCTACACATGAGGTTTTGTGTGTCTCTCTCTCGGCTCCGGACCTAACAGATATTTCATACAAAATCCATACTTCATATAATAAGACCATGTGTGTGAGAATGGATAATATCACCCACTTTTTCAATCATCAGTCAAGCAATGCATAAAGAATCACAGAAAAGTAAGAATCCATTCTGGTTTAAAGGACCTTCGAAAGAGATTCACTGCAACTTTCTCACTGTCAGAAAGAACTTTACTACTCAGTAGTTCAAATTCATCATGCTTAATATTAAGCTTGGTTTCCCTTGTTCTGTCTTCAATATAAGAAAAATATTGATCACCAAACTTGCACAAAGCCCTTTGTATATTTGAAGATTTATTAAATTATTCCTTCTTCAACTGTTAGATTCCCAGTTCTTCATTGTTGTTCATATATTTCCTTGGAACATTTTTCTACTTTATATTCCTTACTTTGAAATGTCACTTCTTTTCTGACAATTCAACACCACTACCAACAAAAAAATTCTAAATATTTATGCACCTAATGGAGGAGCACCCAGATACAGCAAGCAAACTCTACTAGAACTAAGCAAAGAAAAAAACAGCAACATCATAATTGCCAGGGACTTCAACTCCTCGCTGACAGAACTGGACATGTCATCCAAGCACAAAATAAATGAAGAAACACTGGATTTAAATGGGACTATCAGACATTTACAGAACATTTTAAATAAAAACTACTGAATATACATTATTCTCATCAGCACATGGAACATTCTCCAAGATTGATTATATTTTAGACCACAAAACATGGCTCTACAAATTCAAAAAAATAGAAATCATACCACAGATCTTCTCAGACCATGGTGGAAAAAAAGTAGAAATAAACTCCAAGAGAAACACTCAAGTCTACATAAAGTCATGGAAATTAAACAACTTGCTGCTGAACAATTATTGTATCAATAATGAAAGTAAGATGGAAATTAAAAGATTCCTAGAGTTGAATGACAAAGGGGACACAAGCTGTCAAAACCTATGGGATTCAAGAAAAGCAGTCCTAAAGAGAAAATTCATAGCCTTAATTGCCTACATCATAAAGACAGAAAGAACACAAATTAACAATCTAATGATACATCCCAAGGAACTAGAAAAGGAAGAGCAAACCAAACTCAAAGCCAGCAGAAGAAAAGAAATAACTAATGTCAGAGCAGAACTAAATGAAATCAAACACAAGAAAATAATACAGAAGATCAACAAAACGAAAAGTTGCTTCTTTGGAAAGAGAAACAAAAATGATAGACCTCTTTCTAGGTTAATCAGGAATAGAGAGAAAGGACCCAAATTAGCTCAATCAGAAATGAAAAAGGAGCTGTTACAACTGATACCATAGAAATACAACACATCATCTGTGAATAGTATGAAAATCTCTATCTACAAAAACTCAAGAATGTTGAGGAAATGAACAAATTTCTGGAAACACACAATCTCCCAATAGGCAATCAGTAAGAAATATGAATAGAACTCCAGAACAGACTAATAATGACCAACAAGATTGAAGCAGCAATAAAAAAATCTTAAAACAAAAATAAAGCCCCAGACCAGATGGATTCACAGCCGAATTTTATGAGACCTACAAAAAAGAGTTGCTACCCATTCTGCAGAAATTGTTGCGTAACATCAAGAAGGAGAGAATCCTCCCCAACTCAGGCATGAACCCGGTATCACCTTGACACCCAATCCAGGAAAGGACACAACAAAAAAAGAAATCTAGGGACCAATATCCCTTATGAATATAGATGCAAAAACCCTCAATAAAATACTGGCAAACTGAATGCAACAGCACATCAAAAAAAAAAAAGATGATAATCCACCATGACCAAGTGGGCTTTATTCCAGGGATGTAAGGATAGTTCAACATACATAAATTAATAAATGTGATTCACCACATAGACAGAAGCAAAAAGAAAGACCATATGTTCATCTCAATAGATGCAGAAAAAGCATTTGACAAAATTCACTACCTTTTCATAAAAAAAAAAAAAGAAAAGAAACTAGGGATAGAGGGAACATATCTCAAAATTATAAAAATATTACAAAAGCCATATATGACAAACCCACAGTCAGAATCATACTGAATGGGGAAAAGTTAAAACCATTCCCACCAAGAACTAGAACAAGGCAAGGATACCCACTGCCACCACTTCCATTCAATATAGTGTTGAAAGTCCTACCCAGAGTAATTAGGCAAAAGACATAACGGGATCAAAATCAGGAAAGAGGATGCCAAATTATCGCTTTTTGCAGACAATATAATCTTATAGCTAGAAAACCCCAAAGATTCCACCAAGAGACTCCTGGAATTAACAAATAAATTTGGCAAAATCTCAGGATACAAAATCAATGTACACAAATCAGTAGCATTCCTATACACCAATAATAGTCAAGCTAAGAGTCAAATCTAAGACTCAATTCCATTCACAACTGCTACAAAGAAAAAAAAATACCTAGGAATATACTTAACTAAGGAGGTGAAAGATCTCTATAAAGAGAACTATAAAACACTGAGGATAGAAATCACAGATGATAGAAACAAGTGGAAAAACATATCATGCTCATGGATCCGTAAAATTGTTAAAATGCCCATACAACCTAGAGTGATTTACAGATTCAATGCAATCCACATCATATTTTATTTTACAGATCTAGAAAAAATAATTCTACACTTCATTTGGAACCAGAAAAGAGGCTGAATAGACAAAGCAATCTTAAGCAAAAGGAATAAATCTGGAGGCATCACATTACCAGACTTCAAATTATACTACAAGGATATAGTAACCAAGATAGCATGTTATTGGCACAAAAATAGAGACATAGACCAAGGGAACATAGCAGAAAACCCAGATATAAAACCATCCATATACAGCCAACTGATCATTGACAAAGCAGACCACAATATACGCTGGGGAAAATAATCCCTACTCAATAAATGGTGCTGGGAAAATTGGATAGCCACATGCAGAAGAATGAAACAGGATCCATATGTCTCACCACTCAAAAAAATTAATTCAAAGTGGATAAAGGATTTAAATGTAAGTCATGAAACCATAAAAATTCTAGAATTCTGGGCAAACTCTTCTAGAAATCCTTCTAGGCGAAGAATTTATGAAGAAGGCCCCAATGGCAATCACAGCAACAACAACAATAAATAAATGGGACTTGATTAAATTATAAAGCTTCTGCCCAGCCAAGGAAATAATCAACAGAGTAAATAAACACCCCACAGAATGGGAGAAAATATTTACAAGCCATACAACTGATAAAGGACTGATATCAGAATCTATAAAGAACTCAAGCAAATCAGCAAGAAAGAAACAAACAAATCCATTAAAAAGATGGAAAAAGACATGAACAGAAACTTCTAAAAAGAATAAAGACAAATAGCCAAAAAAGCTATGAAAAAATGCTCAACAACACTAATCATCAAGGAAATGCAAATTAAAACTACAATGAAATATCACCTTACCCCAGTTAGAATGCTTTTTATTAAAAACTCCAGAAACAACAGATGCTGGCTTGGATGGACAGGGAAAGGAATGCTCATACTTGTTGGTGGGATTACAAATTAGTACAACCTTTATGTAATCAGTATGAAGATTCCTCAAAGAACTAAGAGTAGCCCTACCATTTGATCCAGAAATCCCACTATTTGGTATTTACCCAAAAGAAAAGAAGTCATTTTATCCAAAAGACACCTGCACCCAAATGTTTATTTCAATACAATTCACAATTGCAAATATGTGGAATCAACCCAAATGTCCATCAATTCATGAGTGGATTAACAAAATATAGTATTCTTATACCATGGAATACTACTTAGTCAAGAATAAGGATGACTTAATGCCTTTTTCAAAAATTTGGCTGGAACAGGAGACCATTTTCCTAAGTAAAGTATCTAAACAATGGAAAAAGAAACACCAAATGTACTCACTATTAAATTGGAACTAACTGATGAGCACACATATGCATAGAAGGAAGTAAAACTCAATAGATTCAATCAGGGTGGAGGGGGAGGAGAGAATGAGCAAAAAACCTACCTAACGAGTACAGTGAACACTATCTGGGTGATGGGGACATTTTAACCCTGACTCAAGCATTACAAAAGCGATCCATGTCACCAAAAACATTTGTGCACTCGTAATACTTTGAAATAAAAAAAAATGAATGCACATTGCTATGCATTGAGGAAAATTATGTTTTAAAAAAGTCTAAGAAAAAGTATTAACAGAAAAGCAAGTTGTTCCAAAGAAATTCATGCTCCCTTTCTTCTTTTGAACTTACACAGATTTTAGCTGAGCATATTGGCAGGCATAATAAAGACTGCATTTTCCAGCCTTCTTTACAGGTTCCATGACTAATTTTCCACAATGATGTGTACACAGAAGTGTGTGGGGCAGCTCTTCATTGAGATGCCTGGGATGTATATGTCCATTGACACCTTTTTTTGCTATTATTTCCCCTTTCTGCTACTTGGAATATGAACAGTATGGTTAGAGCTGGAATGGCTGTTGTGGACCAGAGGGTAATTTTGAAGTGGAAGCCACACATAGCAGTGCTACAAAAATGGAGTCTAGATCCCTGGCACCAAAGAACCATCAACCTAGCCCTGGACTCTTATATTTTTTTGATGGTTGAGCTGAATTCTAACAGGCACAAAGAAAAAAGAATACAACACATTTTTAAGCATGTTAAGCATAAAGCATTTTCTTCACAGGCACACAAAAGTTATCTCAAATACGAGAAGGTAATTTTTTTTAAGTTAGCACCAAAGGCTCGTTTCTCTTAATGTTAGAGTTATATTAATGTACCATGCTGCATTTGGTCATATTATGAGATCTTTCTGTACTGAAGTAGGTGCCCTAAAGTTATTAAGTTTGCTACTCAAGTCAGTGGGTATAGTAACTCTTCCTTACTATTCTTGCCTCAAACTACTTCTTCAGTAACATCCTGAAGACAAACATTATAGTAAGAGCAAATTACCCTAGGACATCATATATATAATGAATAAAATTAAAAGCTTTCATTTTTTAATATTTTCCATATATTCATTAATTCACCCCATAGTTAGGTCCTCAGCATCTGTGATGTGAAAGACACTCATTTGGTCAGCCTGTGTTACATCAAACTGCTCAGCTTCTTGACCATAAATGCAGTCTTAACTGAACACTGGGGAGAGTGGATTTGACAAGGGGTGTTCATGCTTCTTAAGGACATAAATAGTATTTTTTTCATCAAAAGGAAAAGTGTTTACAAACGAAAACAGGCTTTCTGGCTGTGATTGGAAAATGATGCTTACTCATGCAGACAATTGCAATTCAAGCATTGACAGAGTTTAATGTTGTGGTCCTCATGGTGCATTTCCACTCAAATACAGGCGCAAATCGCATTGCAATATTAAAGAGCTTGTCTTCCCTGGATGTCAAAGAGCATTTCTCTGGTAGGCACTATGGTTACGATTTGATATACATCTATGTCTGGTGCCACTTAATCAAGTACAGTTTTCCCTTGCCATCAAAGGTTTTGTGAATTTCACAGAAAAGCCATAATCATGTTTTTTTAAATACAAAATGACATTTCTGTTCTTCTTGAGCAGGTACTGATATTTCCCCTTGAGCCTTCCAGAAGCTCCTTTCCCCATAAATATCTTAGTTTTCCTCAAATGGAGTTAAAAGTCATTTATTTTTTATTAAAAGTGACTGCAGTAAAATTAAGGTTTTTCTGAGCATGAAAATTATGCTAACCAAATGTGTACATTTCATATAAAAAAGTGTTTGCAGACAAGACACCTAAAGTATTATCTAATTCTTCATTTTCCTTTCACAAGTTTAATATCTACTCTGAGAAACCCCCATGTTGCTGGAGTAACTCCCATCTTTTCGGTTTTAGTTTTTTAGTCATATTAGAAATTAGACAAACTTAAAATATCTGATCATCCAGTAATCTTATAATCACCCAAAGCACAAATCAATCACACTTACATGACACAATATTCTAAAAAGTGAAATATTATGTTGGCAACAATTGTTGGGCTGAATTACATTGACTTTATTTAAACTATTTTGTTTGTGTTCATAGAGCATTTTTGAATTGGAGACAAAAATAAAAGTCCAACAGAAATACAGAATATAATCATTTTAAAGAAAGCATATCATGCAATGTAGCTTTTTGTGTGTTACTTCCTTCTCTCTTTCTAGCTCTGATCTAAAAATTTGGACATTCTATTAGTCAGCGTTTTTCAAAGAAACAGAACAAACAGGATGTGTACATACACACACATGTATGAGAGAGAGAGAGAAGAGGGAGAAAGAGAGAAACTTAAAGAATTAGCTCACATGATTTTGAAGGCTGGCAAGCCCAATATCTGCAGAGTAGGCCAGCAGGCTGGATACCCAGAAAAGAATTGATGCTGCAGCTTGAGTCTGAAGGTAGTCTAGAGAGGGTATTCACTCTCCCTTGGAGGACCACAGTCTGTTTTCTCTCAAGGCCTTCAACTGATTTGATGAGGCCCAGTCATATTATTTATGGAGGATAATCTGCTTTACTCAAAGCCTACTGATTTGAATGGCAATCTCATCTAAAGAATACATTCACAGCAACATCCAGACTGGATTTTGACCAAATCTCTGGATACTGTTGTCTAGCCAACTTGACACATCAAATTAGCCATCACAGACCTTAAATAGATGCAGGTGCTGATACAATAGCATGAGCCAGTTCATTTCACTCGTATGTGTAGAAATTTAAATGTTGTTAATCTTTTCATTACTAAAATGCACAGAATACTTGGATCTTAAAACAACGGGGTTAGTTTGATTACATTAATGAAAGAATTGCTTGATCATTCAGGGATTTGAATGACTTAGCAATCTGATCCCCTAGCATTAAACTACTGAGAGTAGTAGCTGATCCAGTTCAGCACCTTCAAATTGATGGGTTATAAACGTAAAGTTAAAAACAAAATCATTTGTTCATTTAGCACCTCACTCACATTTTCATAGAACCAATATGATACTTGAGTTTCAAAAATCATAGAAAATTCAAGAAATAAATATTTTTATTTTATTGTAATGTTTTAGTGATTGAATATACTCCAGAGATAATATTTATGTTTCAAAGATAAACAGGAATGTAGAGAAAAGAAACTGCTCAAACAGGAAAATAAGAGCAAATTTTAAAGGTACTCCAGTTTACTAATCATTCTGGGCATGGGCAGCAAGTTCCATTATCTTATTCCTCAACCCCACCCACGTATCCATTCTTGTTTTACATGCATTTAATGATACCATGTGTTTGTGATTTGCTGTAAGTTTAATCACCATACATTTTTAAATTTCATTTTGGGGTAGATAATGTATTCACATGGCTCAAAAATAAATAAAAGTATCCACTTAAATTCCAGCTCATAGTTCTCTCTTATTTCCCCAGTTTTCCCCTGCTTTCTCCACCCCCCCCCCCCCAGTGTTATTACTTTCTATTACATCCTTCCAAGTACATTTTTAGTGCATTGTGATACAGATGACTAGTGGCCCCTGAGTAGCTACTCTACCTTTCATTTTTAGTAAAATATGTTTTGCTTAGACCTATGACTACCTTGCTAAAATCTAAAAGCTACATTCACAGCCATGGTATGTTTAGGTTAAGGCAATTTATGTGAATGGAAGTGATATGAGCCCTTAAAAGCCTACCTGCCTTTATTCAATCTCACGGATAGAGTTCAGGTATGTTGTTGAGAGAAAAGTCAGTCATTCTTGGTTATGAAAATATCACATGTTGAGGACTTGCTAAGACAAAAATAGGAGCATTCCCAACTGCATGGAATGGTTTCTTTTAAAGACTTTTAAAAGGGCTTTAAAATTTATCTTCAAAAGATGTATATTTTCCATCCTTCTAATTTGCTTTTTTGGGACTCTATATTGGTTCTCTCTTTCTCTCTTGCTGTCATCTATAAGTTTCTCTTTAGTCTTTCAATTGTGCCCTTTTTATGTCAGTGAATCTCCTTATTTCTATCCTCTATAACTTCACCATCTTTTCCATGTGTACACACTCCTTATTCTATGCAGGGTTTTTGTTTTCGTTTTTGTTTTTGTGGGGAGAAGGTAGGATTGTCCTTTACTCTTCTTCTTAGTTTGAGTAGTTTACATTTTATCTCTGCTTTTGTCTCATGATCTTCTACCAATTACTGAAATTTTCCTTCAAGGATCTCCTTCAAAGATTTAATTGCTCCTCCTTGTCCTCCTCCTTCCTCCTACTGTTATGTACAGAAGGATATTTGGCCCCGATTTTCATTTTCCCTGTGAAATATTCTTCTGGTCATTATTAATTGATTTGGGTACAAAATAGTTAGATAGCTAGATAGAATTATTTTAATAACTTTTGTGGATTTTTATCTACAGTTTCCCTTGTGTCAGTTCCCTTTCTTAAAAAAAAATTAATTAGTAAATGAGTTGGATTTTCTTGAGCCATCTATTTGCAGAAGGTGTCTGTGGAAATGAAAAGGTGGAGTGATGCATAACCAAAAGGTTTTCTTCTTCGCTGCTATTTCAGAGGCAGACAGCATCTTCCAATGTAGCTCATCTGCGTGAATCCCTGTGAAACCCGTCCTTCTCTGCTTCCCATAACCAGAGTAAGTGAAAGACAGCGTCTCCCACCACCCTTGTATTCTTTGTTTCCCATACCTTTGTTAAAAATTAACCATAGAGATTTTACATTTCAGAGCAGATCTCTCACCTTGAAATATCTAATATTTACCATCACGATCTTGCCATTACATTTTGGCATTCTTTTCACTTTTCTTCTCCAAAACTCATATTCCATTCATATGAAATACTATAAATAGTAATAGGATATGAGTAATGAGTGATCTATTTAGATGAACTTCTTCAAAGGACAGGTGAGGGATTTTACAATGGTTAATCAGGGGAAAGATATTCAAAATACAAGAGGATAGTCTTCATTTGTCAATAAGAGATTATACTGAACCAGTAAGTTCATTATTTGGGTGGTTATGGTAGAATTATTACATTTCCTACTAATTGGGTCATAATCAATGTAAACAACTGAGGTGTTCATGCATTGAAGTAACCTTATTTCTCCTACCCAGAGGTCACAGCTGCATAATAGAAAATTCTAGTAAGAATATAAAGGTATATATTTCATAATAGTTTGAATGAACTGACTTGGGCTGTCATCATTTGGAGAGCTTGGGTGCTTCTTGTTCTCCTTGGCACCAGTTAAAACCAAGTCAACAAATATCATTCAAAATTCCCTTTCAAATATATTTGAAAAAGTGATAAATATAGTCCTTGCTTTAAACCATGAGATGAGATGAACAATAACTAGAAATATGTGAACACATGCAGGTAAAATATCTTCCAAGACGTTTGAATGAATTCAGAACAAGACTTCTTTTACGTATGTATTTGCAAATAATCAGATAACTTTATTTGGAAATATTCTTCATTTTCAGATTCCTACAGTTTTGCTAACTGCATCAAAATTTACAGAAATATGGTATTTGCAATCCTTTATTAAAATCTAATCTTGAGACATTCTTGGCCTACTTTTAAAATTAAAAGTTTTCATAGTTTAGTGAAATTCAGCAAAATTTTCAGTGATTGCTATCTTTACAGGAAATTTTCCTTATTTACTATTGAACGATTAAATCCTAGTTCATTCAGTTGGGTTAAGAATTTTAATAATACAATCATTAAATCTTGCTGCTTTTATTTCAAGAAAATAAAAGTGGACTGGAACAGCACAGATAATATAAAGTAATTCACAAATATAGTAACAAAGGGATCTATTCTAATCAAAATATACTCAGCATTAATGAGTCTATTTCTATCTTAGAAACCAGTACCTTCTTTTTATTCCTCTCCCAACCACCACCACCACAAAAGCATTCAATTGTCGGATTTCAGGTGGTAATGGTTTGAGGAATAGATATTTGGAATTACGGAAGATTGCAGCATAGGATTGTGAAAAGAATTGTTAACCAAATTTATGTAAGCCTGTGGATAACTAGTTGGTCCCAGTACTAACTAGTGGGTTGACTTTAGAAACGTTAGGATTTTATCAAACCTTCAAGACCTCTACATTTCATTTTATTTATCATAAAATTAATTTTCTTGAAATGAAAACAATAGGATATTCTGGTTATGTTTTTAAAAAGTACATTCCATTTAACAATGTTAAAATATTATCTTTAAGTAATAAATTATTTATATCCATTATAATGATATAGTTATTTTAAGTTTTTTTTAGTGATACATAAAAATTGTACATATTCATGGCCTCTAAACCTTGCTTGAGTGAGGCAAAGTCATAAAAATTATTTTAAGGTTTTTTTTAAAACAAGTGTTCTCTATATATTTGATGAGAGAAATAAATATTAATAAAATAGACTACCTTCAACATTTGCATTTGCAACTATAAATAAAATGCAAATTCTAAGACATCGAGATTGAGTGTGGATGTAGCAGGAGTTCCTGTCATTTGCAACAACAGGGATGAACCTGGAGAACATTATATTAAGTGAAATAAGCCAGACACAGAAAGACAAATACTGCATGTTCTCATTCATATGTGGAATCTAAAAAAGTTGATCCCTAGAAAAAGTGATAGAACAGTGTTTAACAGACTGAGGAGGATAGGAGATGGGGATGGGGAGAGATCAGTCAATGGGTACAAAGTTACAATTAGAAAGTAAGAATATATTCTGGTGTCCTGTTGCACTCTAGAGTGACTATGGTCAGCAAAAAGATAATGTGTACCTCAAAATATCTAGAAGAGAGGATTTTGAATGTATCCACCACAAAAAATTAATAAATATTTGAAGTGATAGATATGCTAATTACCCTGATTTGATTATTTGATTATTACACAATGTATACTTGCATTAATACATCACATTGTACCTCATAAATATGTATGATTATTATATGTCAATTAAAATTTAAAAATTAATAATGAAAAAAAGATCGCTTTGGAAGAAACTATAAGTGCCCAGTACAGGTCGTTCATATCCCCGAACTTTTTCTATGTGACATTCGTCTAGATTTATAGTGTGTTTGACTGTATAAACAAGCCCTCCGCTGACACTGCTCTTTGGGATACTGCCCTCCGGGTACCGGAGCAGATTTGATTGAGCAACCAGACAGAGCAGAAGCAATCTTCAGTTAATAAATGATGAATGCAGGCATAAGACCAACTCCCATTGCCAGGGCCAGGAAAAAAAAAAAAAAGAAATATCTGTTGTAATTTGTGGCTGAGGCTGGGACATCAACAAGAATTGCACTTTCACTTGGCTTATTCCTGTTCCATCTTCTCCTCATAGGTTTTTCCTGGGACTATTTCCTAAATTAATTAGGCAAGTGAATACTCACCTAAACATCTGCTTTCAAAGAAGCCAATTTAAGAGAAATACCTTTTAAAAACACAGAAAATGAGACCAGAGAAGTTTGGGTGAAAACATCACTTAGGTTCTGTCTAAAAAATAAAGTTTTTAGAAAATTACTTAGATTTTTCAACTTTATCATCATTAAAACTATCCAAGATCTTAAAACATGTTAATATTTTTGAAATATGGAACACAAAGCCCTTGCGCTAGCCCTGCTTGCAATTCTTCCAAGCAAGGAGCCAAAGAACCAGGACAACACTCCCTAACCACACCTGACAATTTCCATCTACTTATTGATGTTTTCCACCTGTTTCACCATGATTCATACTTTAACATATGATTCATATTTTAAATTCCCTCTCCACCCCTAGAGTAGGAGTTATATTGATAGAAGACTTTATAATCAAATATATAACAAACCAGTAACAGAAAGGAACTTCCTTAATCTACTCAAGAGTATGTACAAATAAACTACAGCAAACATTACATTTAATTGTGAATTTTTGAAGCCTTTCTCTCTAAGGTTATGAAATAAGGCTGTTTACTGTTGCTACCTCTATTCAGCATTGTACTTGAAGTCCTAATCAGAACAATAATAAAGAGAACTAAAAGACACATGTATTGGAAAAAACCAAAGCTGTTATTATTAACAGGTGAGATGATTGTATATGAGAACATTTAAAAAATTCTAAAGAAAATTAGAAATAATGCTTGAATTTAGTGATGCTGCTAGATATAGGGTTAATGTATTAAAATAGACATTTGTTTTAAGCCATCACATTTGTAAGAGCAACAAAACCCACAATATACCTAGTAAATACATTGAATTTTTAATTTCTGATAAAAAGTACAAAATATTAAAAAAATATTTTGAAAACTTAAAGGGAGATACAGTTTTCAAAGATTTAAAAATACATAATATCAATTCTCTCCAAACATGTCTATAGATTAAATCAGTTACCAATCAAAATACCACCAGTCCATTTACTGAAATTGCAGAGTTATAATTCATATATAAATGAAAATATCTAAAAATTGCCAAGAGGATCTTTGAAAAACAAACCTAGAGCACTAGCACAATTAGATATTAATATATAAAACTACCGTACAAGCAAAGGAAAATAAGCCAGTCAGGCAAATTAGAGAGCTAAAGACACATCAATTTCTTCATGACAAATGTTGCACAGCAAAGCAGTGGGTAAGAATGGAATTTCAAAAAGAGATGCTGAATCAAATGGGTTTCCACATGGAAAAAAATAGATCTTGATAACTACCTTGCAGTATGTAGAAAGCTAAACAATAACACTTTTAGTAGAAAACAGAATAATATCATCATTGCCTTGGATAAGAAACATTTTTCAAATTAAACACAAAAACCATTAGCTTAAAAAATGATTAAACTACTTTAAAACTAAAAACATCTACTAATCAAAATTACCATTATGGAATGTAAATGTAAACCACAGATTAGGAGAAGGCACTTTTAACACATGTATTTGAAAAGAGCCTTGCATCCAGAAAAATGAATAACCCTAAAATCAATAAGAAAAAGAGAACTCAATTAAAATTGTCAAAAGACTTGAGCAGCAACTTCCCACACAATAAAAAGATATACAAATATCCAGTAAACATAAAATTACTCATCAGAGACATGTTAACCAAAACCATCATGAGATATCACTACACACTCACTAAAAATCCTTAAAATGTTAACTAAAAATACCAAGGATTTATTAAGATGTTGAACAACTGGAATTCTCATACACTGGTAGTAAATTGGTACATGTTATGAAAATATATTTCCTAAAGATAAGCAAACAAATTCTTTTATCCAATAATCCCACTCCTAAATTATATCCCAAAGAAATGTACCAGATTATTCCTAGTAGCTTTACTGACAATAGCCAATAATTGACAACTCAATGCCCTTCTACAGAAGAGTAGATAAACATATTCTTCTACCTTGGTATCACAGCTTGAGTTCTCTGGGGGAAGATTCTGAGATGGAATTTGGCATGGAAGATGTTTATTAGGGATCAATACTTGTGAAAGGAAATAAAAAGAAGTACTGATTGAACAGAGGGACAAGTTGAACTTTGAAGCAAGAACAACAAAGCCTCAGTCTGAAACAGGCCATGATCTCAGGCATAAAAACTCCAGAGTTATCTAGTTTGGGTTGAAATAGTCGGGACTACATAACAGCTGTCACACTCAGTAACCAGATGTGGAATGTCCCAGGAAGTACAGAACAGGAGTGAGGGAATTCTCTGCAGCTAAACAGAACATGAGGGAGATGACAGCTGGAGGCTGTTTGCTGGCAGTGCTCGGAGCTCGACAACTCCGAGCACCCACCTCCACATCAGCAACTCCTGCAATGGAATATCATACACCCAATGACAATGAACAAATTACTGTTACATGAAATATTTGTGAATCTTATAAATATCATGTTAGGTGAAAAAAATAGATGGCATAATTCCATTTGCATAAAGTTAAAAAAAAGAAAAAACTAAATCTGATTTTCAAAGCGAGTACATAGTGACCTAAGGTGAGTGGTTGGTGACTGGGAGGGGAACTGGGTGATGGTGATGATCTATCTATTGGTTAACTGCACAGTATTTGCTTTGTTAAAATTAAGTCAGCAGTTTCCTCATGATATGTTCGAATTTCTCTAGACATATTAATACAATGTGCTAGGAGAAGGCAAATAAAAATTGATTGATAGGCTCTTCAAAGCACAGCAACAACTCTCATAGAGCAAAAACAACAAGTAACGCAAGGAGAGAGAAAGAGAAACTCCCTAATCACAGGCAACTTTAAGTCCCTTCTCACAATTAAGTGGACAAAATATTAGTAAATATAGATCATCTAAGAAACAAAATCAAAAATTTATATGTGTATTTTATATATATAAACCATGATAAAAATATACTTTTTCAAGTGATCATGGAATATGCATTAAGAACTTCCTGTAGGTTAGACCACAAAAAAAAAAAAACAAAAACAACAAAAACAACACCCAGTAGTTCCCAAAAATTCAAATAACAAACAGCATTTTCTTCTCACTACAATGAAATGAAACCCCACTTTAAGAATATATCAGAAATAAATAAGTCCCTTCCACTTGTGAATAAGAATGACATTGTGAATCAACGGGGAAGCAGATTTGGGGAATTCTGGAAAATATAGTGAAAATAAAATGTATCAAAATTTATGGGCTATAAAATGTGGGTAAAAAGTTCCCAGCTCCCTTACACATACACCACGATTCAGGAAAACTTGATAAATGGA
Organism: Eulemur rufifrons; assembly: GCF_041146395.1. NCBI lineage: Eukaryota > Metazoa > Chordata > Mammalia > Primates > Lemuridae > Eulemur > Eulemur rufifrons. The sequence continues at coordinate 20,209,362 of NC_090999.1, forward strand.
GGCTTGTCAATATTTTTTTTCCTAAAATACTCTTATTTTCATTGTTTTGCTATTTTAATCCCACCTTTTTTTCCCCATCTATCTAAAATTAATTGCTTCATTGAACATCCTCTTTTTTCTCTATAGCCAAATACAGGATTGCCTTGTTTAGTATTCTTAGAAGATATAAATGAATTGATTTAAATTGTTTGATTTAAAGGTTTGAGTAGACAGGACTGTCTTTGTACATCTTATTGATACTTTTATTTTCTATGCTTTGTATTTTATTTGTCAACTCTTCTTAATCACCAATTTAACCCAGAATCTGGGCAAAATGTTATGCATCTTTAGATATATTTAACACTCAATAAAGTGTATTACTAGTAGATGATATTTAATAAATATTTCAAACTAAATCAAAATTATCTAAAAGATTATTATACATTTTCTTAACATAGTCTTTATCAGGTATGCTTCCTAAATAAAGTTTTAATATATGCAGTTGTAATTATGATTTTGTCATTTATATTTTAAACAAACCTCTGTGAGCTTGAGAATTCAATGACATATAACAACTATGCACATCTTGACACATGAAAATGTCAGTTCTGAATCAGCATTTCTTAATTAGTCATTTTGGAAAGCCTTAATATTTTGGATGAAAGTTACTGAGATATCTTTTTCCCAGTGTATCTACATGAGCAATAATCATTGGTAGCAAGGAGAACTGCCTAAACTTTGATGAGCACATTTTAGTTCACTTATGAGTTTCTTTCTTGCTTCTTTTATCTCTTAATGATAGACTAATAATTTTTAATATTGTATCCCATTCCTTTTTTATAGTAGAAGTTCAGGTCAGATCAGGCTGAATTTTCCCAAGTGCTTTAATAATTAGATGGATGTTTCTGGTGTGTACATGAAAACCACTGGTATAAAATTTAATATGTCAGCATGCCAAAAAGTAAGTGGTGGCAACATTCCTGAAAGGATTAAATTCATCGAATAGTTGTTAATAAGGTTTTTACTCAAGAGCAATTCTTCTTTTTCATTTCCTCTCTCTGTTAGCAACTCCAAAAACAGTTCTCCCTAATGAATTATTGAATCAGCCAAGATAAAATAATATAAATGAACAGACCAAAATTTTCTATTAAATGATACAATCCCAAAGACTTTCACAAACTCACTTATTATGTAAAATAAGCTTAGATAGCAAAAGAACATAAAAACAATAAGATTAATAAACATCTCCCTGTGAAAAAAGACTTGTGGAGAAATATTAGTTATACATAAATGTGTCCTTGGTGAAGGTGTAGTTTGAACATGCAGTTTGGACTGTGAGCATAGATAGAGGAGGGTAGAAAAAAAGTGTTTTTTTCATGGTGCCAGGTATGAGAAGTCATTTTCACAATGAAGGGAGCTGACTATCTTATTTCATGCAAACTAGTTGCATGATTCACAAGTTAGATATTTATATTCATATTGAGATACTAGTTTTGATAGTTAGATACTTCCCACAGCCAAGTGAGAAAATTATGTTAATGTGTGTTCCTCTTTAAAAATTCTTACATTCTCTCTTTGTGTTTCCATTGTTAATATATAGCAGTGGCAAAAAATACTAAATTGTCAGGTAAGAAAAGTGTCCATAAGAAGAAAATACGATGTTAAGTTCATTAAGTTAGAGAAATTAATTTTAGAGACTCTCTTTGCCTTGTCTATTACTAATATGGATAAAAAATATCCTCCATAAAATTCTGTATTATTCAAATGTCAGCTATCAAGCTTTTTAAATCATTTGCTCAACAATATGCTAACATGTCACTTATGCATTCAACAAATTATTCTTTTTTAACCTCAAAGTGATCATTCGGAAATCTCTTACTATTAAGGAGTATACGCTTTAGAGTTAGATGCTCCTGTGTTTGACTAACTTTTCTGATCTGCTCTGTTATCTTGGAAAATTTAGTTTACTGCTTTGACCTTCAGTTTTGTTATATATACAAAATTATCAAAATAACAGCTTTCTCACAGTGTTATTCTAAGTATTAAATAAGAACCCATGCAAAGAACTTTGCAGAATGGCTCATATGACTGCAAAATAAACAGAAACATTGTTAACATAACTGTCATTAACACTATCATTATTATGAAATATTGCATCTGTCCCAATATCCCCTTTAGTTCTTTCTGAAATTGCCTTTCATTATATTCTATAGTTCGTTCTAACTTAAACCCCAACTGTACTGGAGTTGTAACCTGCAACAACAATGATATAAAAGAGATACAGCCTCCACTAGACATGTAGAAAGGATAAACCTGCTTTCTTTTTCGCAGTAGCAAAATATGTGATCTTTAAGGTTTCTGAAATTAGGAGTCATTTAAAAGTTTACTTGGTAGAAGAAAACAAACCTTCAATTTAAAAATCTTCAAATTATATATTAGAAGGTAGAATGATAAAATGTCAGAGTGTAAGAAGTATGCTTAGCAAATATTTGTTAAATGAAGGAATAAATGAAGCAAGTGACCTAAGTGTTGCTGCAATATGCCTTCCTTCATGCTACACTGGACCATAAAGTCTTCCACTTTCTAGTGGTGAATCTGGGACTAATATAACTAATATACTAGTTACTCATAGACAATTCTTCCCTTGGAAGTTCTAAAAGACAGGGTCTGTTTCATGCCTGCTTGGTTTTTTCTATTTTCCTTTTTTCTTAAAGAGATTTAGAGCCTTTGGTGACAGTAACAGTTAATGAGATTATTATGGCCTATTGTTTATTCATCAAAGCATGCATTGCTTTTGATTTTATCATACAAAGGTGCTTGTGTCAGAAAAGTATTCATAACACAAGATTAAGACACAGAAAAAAGCACTCAATTAGTGTTACAACTGTATTGAATCATTGCATCTTAAAACTTTATGTATTTAGAAGCAAATCATGTTCTTGGTCTCTTCTAGTCTCTTCTCCACAATTGCCCTGACTACCTATCTTAGTGTCTGCTCCACTGAAAGCGGATCCCAAACAGATTCCAATGACTCAGACACAGCACTTTATTTGGAAGATGAAGAAAACAATCTCAGGGTAATGGGGAAGCAAGATGAGAAAGCTAGGAAGCTAGCAACCATAGTGATCACCTGTAATTTAACCATAATTATGAGAAATGATGTAAACACATGTTTTAGGATTTTTCCATTATAGGAGTAAGGGGAGAGGAAACTGGGGTATTCATACACCAACTCCTGTTCTTCACAGGGTTGAGATTGTGCCCCAAGAGTATAATTCCCCGGCAGGTGGATGTGACCTTGGAGGGAGAGAGTATTTCAGATAAAGCCCTCAGAAACCAAGATGCACCTTTTGGCAATTTGAAGTCTATAGTAGGCTGCCATGGTAAGGTACAAATACCTTGGGCAGAAAACTCACTGCATTTATACATTAGCTTTATAACAGGTCAAAAAAGGTACCTTAACTCTGAAGTTGTTATAAAAGTAGCTATGAGAGAGAGAAAAACAGAATTCAATTGACCTTTTTTTTTTCCCTGCTAAATGCCATCTTACCATTTTATAAGGACGACAAAAATAAAATTTAAAAAATCATTATCTTTTCATTTTTCTCATTTGTTATAAGTGGAAATACAAGCAGATGCTTACTTCCATATTGCAGAGCTCAGGAAAATTGTAAAAGAAAATGAGGACTGGTTTAGAGAGAAAGGAAGTGGGATTCTTGCTAATTTCAAGATTATTTCAACTCACTTTTATTTTCATTTTTTAAATTAAAGTAAGCAAGTGGGAAAATTTTTATAAATAAACAATTTTAAAAAGGCAAATTTTATTTCTCCATACATTCATAGTTACAGAAAAAGGCTGACATTTCTTTGTGAAAACACTCCAGTGGATGATTGTATTTCCTGTTTATATATTCACATGATATTTAATAATGGCAGGTTAGATCAAAAAATGATTTTAAGTCTTTCTCTTCTTTGTCATCTTAGAATTTTTAATAAGAATAAGTAGATCTGTTTTATGACCCACAAAAGTGAGGATCAAATACATGTACAAATGTGTCTAAAGTCTCCAACAATCTTAGCAGTCAGAACAATTACTTAGGATAATGAGATATTCACATCCAGGAATGTCTGATGTGCAGCATTTGACACTCACCAATTGAATTCCTAGACTCATCAAATTTTGGTAGATTAAACCACGGCTAACATGGCAGTAAATGCTTACAGACTCCAAAATACGTCATGCTATTGAAAAAAACAGATCTCAGATGACCAAATGCACAATTAAACACCTCTTTTCTAACTTATATTTTATCATAAACATATAAGCAAACTTCAAAACAAATCTGAATGATATGCTTTTCAAAAAATAACCACATCATTTTATGTTGTTTATTAGCATCCCAATGTTTAGTCAATCATATCCTTACACCCGTATTTACCACGGGGTGGGTTGTCCTAGTCACTGATCTTCAGATGATGATACCCCAAAGCAAGACTGTACCCTCAATCATTTTATAAATAATCTTTTAATTTTAGAATCATTTTGGATTTTCAGAAAAATTGCAAAGGCATACAGAGAGTTCCCATAGGCTTGCCCTATTATTAACATCTTACATTATTATGTTATATTTGTCACAAATACTGAACCAACATTGATACATTCTTATTAACTGAACACCATATTTTTTTGCACTCCATTAGTTTTTCTTTAATGTCCCTTTTCTGTTCCAGGATCCAATTCAGGTTAGTACATTGGATTTAATCTTCATGTGTCTTTAGCCTCCTGTGGATGAGGGAGTTGCTCAGACTTACCTTGCTTTCAATGGCCATGAGAGTTTTGAGGATTACTGTTCAGGTAATTTGTAGAATGCTTCTCAATTTGGATTGGTCTCATGGTTGAAAATAAAAAGCTATGGGTTCGGGAAAAAAAGATACAGAGGTGAAGTATCATTCTCATTGGGTCAGATCAAGTTTACGTACTTCAGCATAATTTCACACAGATGATGTTAACCTGTTCTGATTTCACCTTGTTAAAATAGTGTTAGCAGTTTCCTCCATTGTAAATTTTTTATTTTTGTTTCTCCTTTTTTTGCTGTGTTTTTTGGAAGCAAAGCACTAAGCTCAGCCTACACTTAAAGGGAATAGAGTTAGGCTCCACTTCCTCTAAGAATAAGTACCTATGTGATTTATTTGGAATTCTGTACTTGAGATTGTCTCTTTTCCCCCATGTATTTAATAATTCAATCATTTATTCATGTCAACAGATATTCATGGATACTATTTTATACTTTGGGTTATAAGCCAATAGACAGTATGTTATTTACTTTGTTGCAGCTTTGACTACTGGGGGCTCTTTCAGGTTTGTCCTTGAGTCCCTTTGCCATACTTTCATTGTTTCACTTTGTTTTTTTTAGTTAGTCCTCAATCATTTCTTCAATATTCAACTTTTCTCACAAAGTAGGAAAAATGGACTAGCCAACACAGATAATGATATCAGAAATATTTAATTAAGCAGAAAGTACTATTCCCTAAGCATTACAATTAACTTAAATTTATGCTTTATTTCTGTTTGTGTTAAGTATGTGCAGATCTTGATATCTGAAAGTACTGAGACATTTGTATTGAGATATACTTTACTCTGCTTTTTGGCATTTACATCATGTCAAAAATAATTTAGTTTTATTTACACTGAGCTTGCATTTTAATGTATTTTTAAATATGTAGCATGTACATAATGTGATATTTACTATCTATCTTTCAATATATGTACAGTAATAGTGAAATTTCAAAAAAATCAATGGTCCAACAGTAAGATATCTGACATATATAATTAAGATTATTTCCCAGGTTGATACAGGTTTTATTCCAAAATAAAATTTAGTAAACTACATTTTATGGATCTAAATCCATTACATTGCATATATTAAGCATTTAATTAAATAAATAAATAAATTTGGTTAAATGAAAAAGTTAGTCAGTACATGTAATTTCCCTTGAATACCATGCCCAAATCCAGAAACGTTCACTCAAGCCAGGGCCACAAGGGTGTCATTCCCCCATACAGCGTGCTCTGTCTCTATTAGCTGTGAGTTTATCTGCCCCACACGCTCTACCCCCCACCCCCCCACCCCCGCTACCTGACCAGAACCCAGTGAGTATTACAACCATGTGAGCACCTTAGTGTTGATCAATTAGTACCAGTTTGATGGTGAGTACATGCGGTGCTTGTTTTTCATCCTTGTGATACCTCACTATGAATGATGGGCTCAATCTTTCTCCAGGATAACATAAGAGGTGCTAGGTCACCATTGTTTTTTATAGTTGAGTAGTATTCCATGGTATACATATACCACATTTAATTAATCCACTCATGTATTGATGGGCATTTGGGCTGTTTCCACATGTTTGCTTGTCCTTAGAGGGAATAGACAACCTACAGAATGGGAGAAAATATTTGCTTTCTACACATCCGATAAAGGGCTGACAGCAAGAATCTATATAGAACTTAAGAAAATCAACAAGAAAAAAATCAAACAGCCCCATCAATAAATTGGCAAAGGACATGAACAAAAACTTTTCAGAAGAAGACAGAATAATGGCCAGCAAACATAAAAAAGTGCTCAACATCTCTAATCATTAGGGAAATGCAAATCAAAACTACAATGAGATACCATCTAACTTCAGTGAGAATGGCCTCTGTCAAAAAGTCCCAAAATAACAAATGCTGGTGTGGATGTGTAGCGATAGGAACACTCATACACTACTGGTGGGACTGCAAATTGGTACAACCCCTATAGAAAGTAATTTGGAGATACCTCAAAGAGCCAAAAATAGAAATAACATTTGATCCAGCATTTCCACTAGTAGGCATATATCCAAAGGAAAAAAAGACATTCTATAATAAAGACATCTGCATTGGAATGTTTATAGTAGCACAATTTAAAATATGTAGAACTTTAATGAGTATTATTAAATAGCCCTCTAGTGTGTCTTTATCTATTTACAAGCCAACTTTTATATTAAAAGCTACCTACATTTGATATACTTAAGTTTTCCATTTTTTGTTATGCTTATTGGTAAATAATGGCATATCTTATTGTGATGTCCTTGATTGCCAAAAAAATTAAACATGGTCTCATGTATTATTAACAATTAGAATGTTCTACTCAGTACATTGTCAGCACTTATTCTTCATTTCTATTCTATGTTTGTATTTTTCTTTCTGACTTCCTATAAATATTTGAAATATTTCTCTATCAATCTTGTGTTGCTATTTAATTTTTTAGATGCAGTTTCTTTTTGGATCATAAGTTTATAACCCATCAATTTGATCTATCTTTTCCTTTTGCTTTCCATTTCATATTGTATTTAAGGTAGCATTTGCTATTGAAATGCCACAAACTTATTTTTCTATATTTTCTTCTAGTATTTAAAGTATTTTTGGCTATTTCTTTCTTGAATTCATTAGATATATAATTCATTGTGTTGAAAAGTATGTTACAGATTTACATTTGTTATTTTTGAAATATCCAATGATCTTGAAACAATTTATTGATTTGTTCATTCTTTTTCCAAGATTTCAGAAAGCCACTGGAACAGTAAATTCTAACACTGGACTTCTCCTGACTCCACTATTTTGTTCCATAATTTTTACAAATTTATTTGGCAATTTCTAACTATTTTTAATATAAGTTTTAGAATCAGTTCATCAGATGCATGAAAATACTACCAATTTCTTAATAATATTACACTGAATTTATATATGAATTAAGGGAGAAATGACAAAATACAATACAGAAAATTTCTATACAGAAACATGGAATGTTTCTCTAGTCTTTTGGAACTTCTGCTTATTAGGACAGTTTTATATTTCTCTTTGTACAAGTATTATACATTATGAATAGTATTCCAATTTATTTTATAATTTCACTGCTATTTTAGATTAAAAATTATTCCTATTCCATTTTAAATTGGTTATTTCTGATGCATAATAGACCTGATAATTTTTATGTTAATCATATATCTGATCACATTGTTAAATCATCTTATGTAATATTTCTCAGTTGATTCTATTGTATTTCCTAAGTCAATTACCATATTTTCTGAAAGTAAAAGATTTGTCTCTTCAAATATTTATACTTTTATTTCTTTTTTTTACTAGAAACTAGTGGCCTTTTATTATTTAATAGTATTAGTGAGGACAACCATTTTGTCATAATTTTCATTATTTGGATTGCTTCTAATATTTCTTCACAAAGTGTGAATTTTGCTGAAAGTATTTATCCATCATTCATTCTGTCTAGTAAACACACACACATCAAAAATGGGTGTTGAATTTTCACAAATATATTTGGAGCATCAGTTGAGATAAAAACATTGTCTTTAAAATACTAGTGAATCTACTCATGTATTGATGGGCACTTGGGTTGTTTCCACATCTTTGCAATTGTGAATTGTGCTGCTATAAACATTCAGGTGTAGATATCTTTGTTATAGAATGTCTTTTGTTCTTTTGGGTAGATGCCCAATAATGGGATTGCTGGATCAAATGGTAGGTCTGCTTGTATCTGTTTAAGGTATCTCCGTATTGCTTTCCACAGAGGTTGCACTAGTTTGCATGCAGTCCCACCAGCAGTGTATGAGTGTTCCTGTCTCTCCGTATCCACACCAACATTTGTTGATATGGGACTTTTTGATAAAGGCCATTCTTACTGGAGTTAAGTGATATCTCATTGTGGTTTTGATTTGCATTTCCCTGATGATTAGAGATGTTAAGTAATTTTTCATGTGTGTTAGCCATTAGTCTGTCTTCTTTTAAAAAGTTTCTGTTCATGTTCTTTGCCCACATTTTAATGGGGTTGTTTGATTTTTTTTCTTGTTGATTTTCCTGAGTTCTATACATATTCTAGCTATCAGCCCTTTATTGGATGTGTAGCATGCAAATATTTTCTCCCAATCTGTAGGTTGTCTGTTTGCTCTCATGATAGTTTCCTTGGCTGTGCAGAAGATTTTTAATTTGATCAGGTCCCATTTATTTATTTTTGTTATTGCTGTGACTGCCTTTGGGGCCTTCTTCATAAATTCTTTGCCTGGGCCAATCTCTATAAGAGTTTTTCCAACATTTTCTTCTAAAATTCTTATGGTTTCATGCCTTAAGTTTAAGGCTGTTATCCATTGTGAGTTGACTTTTTTGAGAGGTGAGAGGTACACATCCTGTTTCAGTCTTCTATATGTGGCTATCCAATTTTCCCAGCACCATTTATTGAATAAGGATTTTTTCCCCCAGTGTATGTTTTTGTCTGCTTTGTAAAAGATCAGATGTCAATATGAGGGTGGTTTAGTCCTATTCCATCGGTCTATATCTCTGTTCTTGTGCCAGTACCATGCTGTTTTAGTTACTATAGCCTTGGAGTATAGCTTGAAATCTGGTAGATTGATGCCTTACAGTTTGTTCTTTTTGCTTAAGGTTGTTTTGGCTATACAGGGTCTTCTTTGGTTCCATACAAAGTGTAGAATTATTTCTTCTAGGTCTACAAAAAATGATGGTGGTATTTTAATAGAGATTGCATTGAATCTGTAGATCACTTTGGATAGTATAGACATTTTAACAATGTTGATTCTGTTTTTCCATGAGCACGGTATGGTTTTCCATCTGTTTACATCCTCTGAAATTTCTTTTCTCATTGTTTCCTACTTCTCTCTATATAGATGTCTGTTAGGCCCATTTCTTCTAGAGTTCTGTTTAAGTCCATTGTTTCTTGCTTATTTTCTGTTTGGAGGATCTGTCCAGTTCTGTTAGTGGGATGTAGAAGTTCATGGCTATTATGGTGTTGCTGTTTATAATTTTGTTTAGATCAAGCAGGATTTACTTTATGTATCTGTGCACTCCTATGTTGGGTGCATAAATATTTAGTATTGTTAAGTCTTCTTGTTGAATTTTTCCCCCCACCACTATGTAGTTTCTGTCTTTCTCTACTTTTCTTTCTTTAATGTTTATGTTTTCTGATATAAGAATGGCTACACCAGCTTTTTTTTGGTTTCCCTTTGCCTGTGATATTGTTTTCCATCCCTTCACCTTGAATCTGAATGAGTTTTTGTGGATCATATGCATTTTCTGGAGACAGCAGATACTTGGCTTATATTCTTTTATCCATTCAGCCAGCCTATGTTTCTTCTGCAGGCAATTCAAGCCATTCCCATTTATTGAAAGAATTGATAAGTAGGGTAGATGATTTCTGTTCATCCTGTTGGGTAGACTCTTACTGTTTTGTTTTATCTCTCTAGCCATTGTGGAATCTTGGTTCTGGACTTTACCTTTTGGGTGATTTTACACTGGTTGCTGTCTATTGTGCTCGTCAGTGTATATTGCAGGTCTGAGTACTTCCTGCAGGGCAAGTCTGGTCTTTGCAAATTCCATCAGTGATTGCTTGTCTGGGAATGTCTTTATTTCTCTCTCATATAAAAAGCTTAGTTTTGCATGATAAAGCATTCTAGGCTGGCCATTATTCTGTTTTAGAAGACTGAGGATGGGTGCCCCGTCCCTTCTGTCTTGTAAGTTGAGAAATCTGCAGTTAGTCTGATAGGTTTTCCTTTGTAGGTTACCTGCTGATTTCACCTTACTTATTGAAGGAGTGCCTCTTTTGTGTTTATGCCTCTTTGGCCAGCCTAATAACTATGTGGCGTGGTGATTTCCTTTACACATTGAATCTCCCAGGAGTCCTGTGTGTTTCTTGTACCTGGATATCTGGATTTCTCGCTAAGCCAGGGAAGTTTTCCTCAATTTTTCCTTCAAATAGGTTTTCTAGCCCTTGTGCGCTTTCTTCTTCACCCTCAGGGATTCTTGTGATTCTTATGTTTGGCCTCTTTACATAATCACACATTTCTTGTGTGCTTTGTTCATGCCTCTTGCTTCTGTGTTCTTTCTCTTTGATTGATTTGTTTAGCTTATAGGTGTTATCTTCAAGCTCTGAGATTCTTTCTTCTGTGTGATGCGGCCTATTCTTACAGCTTTCCGCTGTGTTTTGTAATTCCTTGAATGCATTTTTCATTTCAAGGATTTCTGTTTGGTTTTTATTTAGTACTTTGATTTCTTTAGAGAATTTTTCATTCATTTTCTGCATTGTTTTGTGGCTTCTTTTTGTTGGGTTTCTGTTTTCTCTTGAATTTCATTCAGCTTTCTCACAATCCAAATATGAATTTTTTCATCTATTTTAACTGTTTCATTTAAGTTGGTAGCCATTGCTGAAGAGCTATTGGTTTCTTATGGAGGTGACTTTTCACTCTGATTTTTCATGTTCCCAAAGTTATTTTGCTGACTCTTTCTCATCTGGCCTCTTGGTCAAGAGCTGGGGGTGCTAGGGCTGGTTTATGGCCCTGTCTTCAAGTCCCCAAGGATCGTTCCCTGACCATGCTAGGGAGAGGAGCACTGGTCTTGAATTGCTTTTGGGGTGTTTTAGCAGGTTTGATGAACCTCTTGGGTTACCTCTGACCTGTTGTCATCACCTCTTCCCAATGGAGTGCAGTGAGCCAGCTTAAGCTTAAGCTCCACGCTGGTGTATTGTACTTGTGGGTACAAATCCACTGCTCCCTAATAGCTTGAGATAGAATGTACTATGTTTAGCTATGGGGTTGTTCCCACTGTGGTTGATTGTAGCTTGCATGGAGAAGCCAGTTACCAAGGTAATCTATCGTGTCCATGGTAGGCTCTGGTCCCTCAGTTAGGGTATATGGATGCCCAAGCTTTAGAAGGGACCTTGTAGCTCCCAGAGGTTGTTTGGACCCTGCTCCCCCTGAGATGAGGGAAGGAGCAAGATAGATCATATCTGAGGTGTGATAGTTTGGATGTGTGAGCCTCTATGGGGCTCAGAGGTTGCTTATTTGACCACTAGAGGGAGCTACTACTATGGAGTTCAGGCCTATCTCTCCAAGTTTGGAGGGCTGCTCCTGATCGGAGAGGCCTACTCATGTGAGTGTTGAGGCTTCTAGCCAGGTTTTTTTCTTGTCCCTGTCCACAAACCAGGGCACTTTCCTTTCCCATCGGTCCACATGTGTTTCCTCTCTGCCCAAGACCGGCTCTCACGCTTCCCTGCTGTTCGTATGTCTGGCCCACTTTTGTGGGTCTCTGTGTGAGGCTGGTAGATGGGGACAACCCTTTGCCACCCCTATACCCCAAGGAGAGGTCTTTGCCAGGGGGATGCTCCTACCAGGGGAATAGTGGCAGCAGAAGGAACTCTTGGATCAAGCTGCACTCCCTATTGGGGGGGGGGGGCAGCTGCTCCGATTTAGCCTCTGGCACCCCAAGGCATTCGGTTGCCATGGGAACCAGTACTTTTGCAAATTGAGTCTCAGTGGGGCAATCTGCTCTAACATGGCATTTCTCTGGGGTAGGGGATGTGGGGCACACTTATAGACCCTACTATCCTGTGTTCTGTGACCCCCTCCCGATGGGCATGGGCTCTCACTTGCCACCCTACCCCGAAACCAGGACCTTTCCCCCACCCCTCCCCACCTGGCTGTCTGTGCCATTAGCAGGTGAATGCACTAGATGCCTGTGGGCAGAATGCTCACAAACTGAGGCTGCCATGCTGGCTGGGGCAAAAACGGCCTCGGGCCCTGAAAATGGTCCACTCAGCACAGAGAACTCCAGCAGCTGCTATGTTGGGGGTAACGGGGCGTGGACTTCCTGTGCTGCTCTCTACATACGGGGCATCCATCTCCCTCCTCCTATCTGAACTGTGGCTGTGGTACCGCCGCCGCCTTCCTCTCTGAGCAGCAGGAGGCAGGCTCTGCTGGGAGTGTGCTCCCCGTATGGGGACCAAGTCACTCAGGGTAAGGTGTTTTGGCAGTTGCTATGGGGTGGGTGCAGCACTTGACTACGAGCAGCTTGAGCCAAAATTACTTCCTGGGACGCCAGGAGTGGAGGAGGCGCAGAGGAGGAGGCGTCCAGATGCATGGATGCCATCTCACTGGTCTCTCATGGAACCCCCCTGCAGGATGAGAAGTCTGTGTCCCTTTGCTGGCCTGAGGTACCCGGGTGCAGGAGGGAGAAATTACCCCTGACCCTTGCCCTTGGTGGCAGAACTCCCTAGATTTAGTTCACGCTGATTTCTCCCTTCTATCCTCCTCTCTCTCAGCTGCTCAGTTCCATCTGGTGGTGCCCCCATATTCCACTGGTGTCAGTCCTTGTGGTCTACTTCCTAGCAGTAATCACTCTGCACTTTCCCCAGTCCAACCCTCAACGCTTCTGCCGGGAAGGTCCAACAAGCTTTGACTAGCCTCGGCCATCTTGAAGACCCTCTGAAATTATTTTTTTTAATTTTTAAAATTTTATTAACCAGTTATTGCATGGCAAAAGTGGGAAGATTACTTGGCTTTAATGTATTTTTATTTTAATACACAAGTAGAATTATTTCAAAAATCTTTTATTTAAATTTTATACTTCCACATGGATATATGACATTAATTTACGAGGGTTGGGTTTACTTTGTTGTTATTTGCTTCCTTGCTTTAGGGTAAGCTTGTTTTCCCTTATTTTTTTAATCTTACCTATTTTTATATAGAAATATTAGTATCATAAAATAAATTGAATAGCTTTTTGTCCTCACTTGTATCTGAAATATTTTATGCAATTTGGAAATGATCTGTTCCCAATGTTTAGAAACTAGGCAGCTGTCAAATCATCTGGGGCTCATGTCTAATTTAGGCATAAACCTATGACTTCCTGTCTTCTTATATTGCTATGCATTCTTCAATTTCAAAGAGCAGATATTTAGAATTTCTATAAACATCAAATACTATCTATTATGTCTAAAAATATATTAGAATTAATATTTGAATAGTAATATCTTTTCTTTCTTGTCTGAAACTCTCATTATTAGCCACACTGTGGAGGTTTTCAAACCTGAGTCTAGCCGAAGCTAGGTGGGTGCAGGAAAGGACTGAAGAGGAGAGGCAAGAGAGAAAAATTTTAATTTGGTGGAAGTGGAATTTTTAACACTGCTAAAACATAACTATTTGTTAATATCTTAGAAGGTCCAAACAATTTATGGCATCTGTGCACACTTTTATCGTAACTGAGGGCAGGAAAGATTGATCGAATAAAGCAAATTTGAAGGCACTATAGATTAGAAAAAATAAAGTTGCCTTCTACTCACTCCCAACAGCTTGCCCCATAAACCAGTCCCACTACCTTGTAGTAGTATTAAAATCTGCAAGATATAACTCCTACTTCATTAAAAAAAGCTTTTATACACTAGCATGAAATATATTTTATTTTCTCATTGTATAGCCTTTCCCTATTTGAAAATATCATTGCTTTTCCATCACATCACTGTTAAAGTCATTTTTTTCTGAAACAAAGGAAACTTCCATAAATTAATTCAAACCTTCATCTCTAATGAAACAGTTACTTTTATTGAGACTTGAAGCCCACAAATGGCTGCTTTTCTTACTCTGAGCTCAATTCTGTCATTAAATATCTCAGAAAAATACAACCTTTCTATAGTTATATTCCTGGTACCTAAACTACAACCTACTATATAATAGATACTCAATAATATTTGACATATGTATTTCACACCCATGCACACACACACACATGCACAGAAAATAGTGTTCCATGTCCATGTTAACATTTTCAGGTCTGATATGCTGTTGTGTCCTAAGTCATTTAAGCTGGGATAAAGCTTTCTGGGGCCTTTATAACCTTCCCTAATTTAACCAGTCTGGAAGCATACAACTCCCCAGTGTGCTATCTTGATTTTATTACCCATTCTTCTGTGAAGAATAGATGAAGTAGATCTCCTTTCTACTTATTCTCTTAGTTTTACAGCTGTAAAAGTAATAAATGTAGCTGAAACAACCCACTCCCCCCCAAAAAGAAAACAGTTCATGCAGAAGTTTTGAGACACGATTATGAATAATAGGGATGGGACTTTGAAGCAGCATCAATTTTCTCTTCTAGAATCCTAGCAGCTCTCTGCCAGTGAGAACATGAGCCAATCAGAGCAACTCAGCAACTTAGTGAGAAACACTTTCCCTTATTTCTTATAACTCTATTATATTTCTACTACCAAGAACAAAGAAAACCAGTGTGCTACAATTTATTTTAATTTTATGTCTTCATACTGATTCTTCAGTCTTTACATACTATTGACACCTATATGAGCCTAGGATAAGGACCAGCAGTGACTGATTCAGCATTTCAATACATTTAATTTGTCATATTGTAGCGTTACTGGAGAATGAAAACTAGAGGCATTCTCAGTTTTTTATAACCCTGTTGCCAGTCTTTGATTATGTTGTTAATGAAGCCAATAAAATTGTGATACAAGTGGTAATCTATAAAAGAATTTTCAGCATCAAGTACGAGCCCCAACATAGATCCAAATTCTGAGGCACAGTAATTCTACAGAAAGATTTGAGAACTTTGAACAACACAATGCTTACTCTACCCCGCCACCACCACTCCTATAGTGTAGGGAGAATAAATTTTCCTGAATTTACAGAGTAACACTTTCTCCACTATCCAGATCAAAGCAGAGCATAAATAATATTAGCAAGAATAAAGAAAAAATCTTGAACCGATTCTCAGCTGTCTTGAATTTTGAAGGGAAACACAAATCCAAATGGAAGCAAGCAGGTGATCTGAGGAGGTCAGGGATGCTGTAGAACAGTTTCACAAAAAACCTTTGTTTCCATTTGATTTTTGCATGGTAAAGAATAGGCCATGCCTGGGAAGGGTGAATTTCAAAATGACTGTTAATTTGTAAGGAGTGAAGATAAGGGACTTTATTTTGTGGCAGAATTTGGAAGATTTCTTCTTCACCTAAAAGAATTCAAACAAAACTGTCCAAAAAATATGTTGTTAATGGCCAGCCAATGACATTTGTAGGAAAGCAATATTATAACAAGAAATCTATCCTTAGAGTAACTTTTTTATGGAGACTTCTATATCCTCCAATATATCCTATGTGATTATACATTGTGCTAATGCTAACATTGTAAACTTGTTCATAGTCTAAATGAAGTACAGAGATATAAAAAACCAAATTACTTCCTGTGAAGTGCTTCAACTGTATTTTTAAAAATCATAGAACCTAGTCCTTTTCCTAGCATAAAACAATTTTTTGAAAATTAGTTAAAATATAGCTAGAAGTAATATAACATTTAAAGTAAAGATATTCTAATTTTTTGAATACCGGTAACCCGGGTGTTTCTCTTTCTGTCTCTCCCTCCACTACACATACATTCTTAATGCACTGAATGAAGCGAGTATAAACAATGTTCTCCCAACACAATAGGAAATAGGCTTAAAATTTGGCTTTTTGTTGCTTGTTTGGTTGGTTCTTATTTTGTTAGACTACTTAAAGGCAATGTAAGTTTAAAGGATATGCAATCTTTGCAAATGTAATGATAATTCAGCTTCTAAAAGCTCTTCATCAGACCTATAGATTCAGGAGACATGGATTTATGAATAGAGTCCAAGTTCACTGAATGCTAATCTCAGTCCTGCTGGTAATTTATGATGTGGAACTGGGCAAATTGCCTAACATCTCAGTTTTCTCATCTCCTAAAAGGAAACAATAAAAACACTTCTCTTGAAGGAATTGGGTGTGGTTCAACTAATCAAATGTTTTAAAGCATTAGGTAAACACATTCCCATAAATCACATTCATGTGGCACATTCTGGTTCAGATTCAGTTATATTCAAGCAAATTTTTTTACAGCTTGCCCTTAATAAATCAATATTTTTTTTGTTCATTTAGGATTTGTCAAAAAAATGTATGCTTAGTAAGGCCTTAAAACATCAGCCACACGCCTGTCCCTGGAGATACATCCACACACATATCTATGCTTATGTGTTGAATGCCAAGCTCAGAGTAGTTATTGACTCAGGAGGATTAAACTTTAGGGCAGAATGCCAAGTAATTAGAGTAGTGACATTGGACCACCATGTAGAGTCCCATGTAATCATGAATGACAATGTCAACTGAAAAAAGGGGAAATGCATGAAAACCAATAGTTCATAGAACGCCTTGAAAAGCATAGCACCTTCACAAGTTAAGGTACAAATACCAGCCCCACGTAGGATTCCAGCAGAATTTTGAAGCAATTTTGCCTGCTTTTCCTAGCAGCAGTTAGTATTTATAGTATGATTCTTGAGCCAAGTCAACAAACTCACAGTAAATGTTTTTCCTAATGTGTCCGTTCAAGGTGGAAAATTACAGTAACAGCTATCCTTATCAGAGTAGGGTAAACTTGTCCTATTACAAAGAATGTGCCATCATTTAGCAGGAACTTAAACTGTTCACACTAATTTCATTCAAGTAACAACCATACTTTTCCAATTCATTGCTGAGCAGCTATGATATTCACCTAACTTTACCTTTAATAAATGTTTAAAATAACCAAATCTTTAAATATCTAACTTTAAAAAACAAAGAAATCTTGAAGCACTCTGAAATCTGGACAATTAGTCTGGTTTCTCTAACTTGTCTTTGCTTCATATTTAAAAGAGAAATGTCTATATATTTATAACACATCAAATTTGATTTTATAAAAGTTTTAAAGACATCTCAGTGGATTTTCTACTTTAAAATGGTTTTTATAACATTAATATATTCTCAAGTGCAATTTCAAAATAGATTAATGATTTCAAGAATGTGCAGAAAATTTGAATAAATGTTCCCATTTAGTATGGTTAATTTTTAAAAAATCAATTAAAATTGAGATTCAAATAAACTGAAACTTTATTATATTTATAAAATAATTTATATAATTTGTTTATTTGGAAAATGCAACATAATTTAAATTCTAAAATATATTATGTAAAATAGTGTTGACCAAACATGTACCTTTTTTTAATGTATATATAAATGCTCCTATTTAATCTCACAACAGTGCATGAGATATAAAAATTGTTTTAATTATTTTATATAGCACATTTCATCATTGTTGCCCAACAAACCACTCCAAAACATAGTAGCTTAAACAAAAAGATTGTATTATTGTCCATGAGACTAAAAGTCTGTTGGTTCTGCTTATCTGTGTTGGGTGAGGCGGATTGCAGGGGGGTTGCAAATTATCTGTAATCAGCTAGCGAGTCACGTGGGGGCTGGGTGGTGTAGTTTGGCCTCACAAAGGTGATTCACTGGCTCTATCTCCTCCTCTTCCAGTGGGTTTGGCCAAATTAGTTCTCACATAAGGCAGGAGTCCAAGAAAATGAGCGAAAGCACTATGCCTCTAGGCTTAATCTCAGACTTGGCACCCCATCATTTCCCCCATATTCTGTCGGCCAAAGTAAATCACAGGTTTTTGCAAATTAAGAGTAGAAAAATAAACTATTTTTTTACAGAAGAAGCTGTAAATTCACACTGCAAACACTATATATAGGGGAATGGGAAGAAATTGGGGCCACTTTTATAATCAATTGATCACGTCTAAATTTCAAAAAAGGAAACTAAGAGAAATTTAGAAATTTGAAAAATGCCAGTTGAATGAGTATTTAAAACAACTTAAATTTACGATTTAAAATTTAGAAATATTTCTGCATCTCCATATCTAGAAGGTTACCTAATATGTCCTAAAAAAAAAAAAAAACTTTAAACAGAATTCAGTATCAGTTGCCAAGCTAGAGTAAATAAAATACCACACTAAATTACTGTTAGCACTGCAATGTGAGATGAGATATTTAAAAAAAAAAAATCTCCATTAGAAGGCTTACTATTTAAGTTGCAAGGAAAGAGGGGGAAGTTTATACAACACAAGGATTTCAGTACAAACAATCTCAGCATCTAAAGTGCCCTACTGCTAGAATACAATTATAATAATTTTTACTTCATTAATCTGCAAACCTAATTGTTTTCACAAAATATCCCAGCAGTTTCAACTTACTTCTTGCAAATATTTATATCTTAAAGTAATAAGTTGTTTTTTCTTGCAACTTCATTACATCCATAAAGCATACATTAATTGAAAAATACATGAAATAAATTAAATAAATTTAAATTAGCTCTGATCAAGTAAAACAAATTATATCTTAGAGTTAATCTAGCTATTTGTAAGTCAAAATCCACAAGATATAATGGTCTCTACTACTTGAGTAGAAATTAAACATTCTGTGGAAAACTTAGGTGTGTTTCAACTAAAAATGCTGGTAAGCAAACCTGGAAGCAGAAAATAAATAAAGAAACATTGGACTTAAATGGGACTCTAGAACACATGGGCCTAACAGAACATTCTACCCAAAAACTAACATATACGCATTCTTCTCACTAGCATATATGACATTCTCTGATATTGATCATATGAGACAGGCAATTGTTTCTAAATCAATAAAAAGTTTTTCACCTGAGTTAAAAATATTAGCACTGAATTAACTTAGGCATACCACATTGGGCATCATTGTACTCTTCCCTTAATTGATCTATGAAACTGAATAAATTTGCAGCTAAATTGTCTGTGGGTAAACAAAAGGAGATATTTTGATAACACATATATTAGTACTTTACAGTGAAGAATTGATTCTTTCAGTTCTTACCAAGGAGCATGCTTTCTATAATATATCAAGTGGTAGATCAAATCACAGCAACAACAAAAAAGTCCCCCCTAGCTTTTAGTTACTATGATTTGAAAAATGGAGTTTCATCATATTCTTGAATTCTATGAAAATTATAATACAACTATAGAAAACATAAAATAAAGAATTGTTAATATTCTGCTCAATCAAAAATTAGATTTTGTGCATCTATTTTCAAATTCTGCAGATAGTGCAAATATAAATTTTGGAAAATGCTGTTCAGTCTGTAATCTTCTTGTCAAAGAAAATTATATTTCCTTCTAAATGTCTTACATACTGTACACACAACACTGCATAAAATGGCATAGTCTGTGTCTGTGATATTAAAGCTTTCAATTTTTTTTGATAATTTTTACTTTCCTCAATAGGTGCAGAAGTATTTAATGAGATGTTTGACTTCACAAAAATTTAAGGCAATAGCCTCTTTTGACATGTGCCTACATGATGGCTATCATCCATTGCCAGCAATAACAAATAAATAAAATATTGGCCTGTTGTACCATAGTATTTTCAAAATGTGGGACAAGAAGTATATCCTTCCTCAATCTGAAAATGCATTGAGACTGAGAATCATTAAGAAGCTTATATTAAAAGAAAATTTGTGTTTTATTTCTCCAAAATTGTTTGGTGATATTAGAAAAGGCCATAAGGATCCTAGAAAGGCTGAACTGACTGCATTTTAGTTTTGCAATGTTATGTGTAGGTTATGACAAAAACTACACAGCCAAAAAATAAAAAATGATTCACTTTTTGGAAATAAGATCACTTCAGAACTCAAAAAAAAAGATACCAGAAAAGTGCAGCCAATTTAAAAAGAACTTTTTCAATTTCTTTACTAAAAATGTAACTTACTTGGAATCTACCTTCAATTCCACAAGTTCAAATTACCTTTGTGGTTTAAAACCATTTTTTCCTGAGAGAGAGAGAGATTTATCTTATATACTTCATAGTATAGACAGGGATACCCTATGTGATGAATTTATAGACGTGAAGGTCCTGATTGAAAAATAGCTGGTGTACCAAAACAAGCTTGTAGATACACAGAGGTGGGATATTTTTGGAGAGATGAAAACTAATCATAGCTACAAGTCTAAAATCTCCCATTACTGGTGAGTAAAAGTATTGCCCCTACCTCACACCTTATGTAAGAATTAATAAAAAAGGTTTCAAAGATCTAAATAAAAGCTAAAACTATAAAACTTTTCAAAGAAAACATAGTGGCATATCTTTATGACCTTAGCTTTGGCAAAGGACTATTAGACATGACAACAAAAACACAGAAAACATTGAAAAAATTGATGTTTGATTTCATAAAATTCAAACTTGTGTACATCACAAGGCATTATCAACAAAATGAAAAGACAACTCAAAGAATGGGAGAAAAATATCTCTAAATATATATCTTATTAGGGTCTAGCATCCAAAATATTTAAAGAACTCTTATAATTCAATAAGAGAAATTCAAAAAATCCAATTAGTAAATGGAAAAATGACTTGAATAGACATTTTTCCAAAGAAGATTACACAAATTGCCAAGAAGCACATGAAAAGATGCTCAACATCATTAGTCATTAGGAAAATGCAAATTAAAACAATGAGATACCACTTCACCTACTAGAATGGCTATGATAATAAGTTTAAAAAAAACAAAATAACAAGAGGTTGCAAGGATGTGGAAACATTGGAACTCTCATACATTATTGGTGGAAATGTAAAATGGCTTAACCACTGTGGAAAAAGTTTGATGATTCCTTAAAAAGGTAAACCTGGTATTGCTATATGATCCAGTAATTCCACTTCTAGGAATACATTCAAAAGAATTGAAACTAGATATTCAAACAAAAATATATACACAAAAAATGGAAACAACTCACATGTCCATCAATAAATGGATAGACAAAATGTGGTGTTCTGTTCATATGGAATATTATTCAATGAAATATTATTCACTCATAAAGAAAGAATGAAGTATTGATATCTGTTACCACACAGATGAACCTCAAAAACATTATGCTAAGTGAAATAAGTCTAAGAATACAAAAGGTATACATGTATTTTATGGCTCCATTTTATATGATATATCCAGAGCAGGTAAATCTATAGAGACAGAAAGCAGATAAATTCTTGCCAGGCCCCAGGGGAAGAGAGAATGGTGAATGCTATTGTCTGAATGCTTTTGTACCCCCAAAATTTATGTATTGAAATCCTACCCCCCAGGGTGATAATTTTAGGGGCAGTACCTTGAAGGTCATTAGATCATGACGGCAGAGCCCTCATGAATGGGATTAGTACCCTTATAAAAGACTGCAGAGAGCTAGCTAGCCCTCCCACCAGGTGAGGGCACAAATAGAAGGCTCCATCTATGAGGAACATGCCCTCACCAGACACTGAATGGACCCGTGCTTTGACATTATACTTCCCAACCTCCAGAACTGTGAGAAATAAATTGTTGTTATAGGCCACCCAGTATATAGTGTCTTTGTTATAGCAGCCCAAATAGACTGCAACAGCAAGGGACTGATTAGTAGGCACAGAGTTTCTCATCTGGGGTTTTGAGAAGGTTTTGAACTAGAGACCATGGTTGTACAACATTGTAATTGCATTAAATGCCACCGAATCATACACATTTGTAAAGTCATTAATTTTATATTACGTGAATTGTACTTAAAAATTGTTTAAAAATTAATATTCTTAAAAAAAATTCCCAAGTGTTTCATGCTCAAATTCTTTTCTTGAGAGAATATTTAGCATGATGTCATCCTATTGGACTGACATGAGGAATCAGTGTAACGTAGGCATACAAAAGCAGAGCTGCAAGTTAAAATGAATGCTATGTTTGTGAGCATTCAGTTTCACCACTACATAAAAGAAAGGAAACATGTCTTAAAGGCTGTGGGTGGTTCAGAGGTGTAATATTAGAAAAGGAAACAGAAAGAGTAAAATTATCCTACTGTATTATGCAAAGGAAAAAAACATGTCATTGTTACCTCTTAGAAAATAAAGAGGGTATCTATTTAATTAGTCTTACTGTATTCACAGTATCCTTTTTAAAAAATTTAAATTTATGTATCTTAAAAATACATAATATACCCTACAACATATAAATATTCAATAAATATCTTTTAAATTGTTAAAATTAATTATTGCATCAGAAGACAAAAACATATTATATTGTTATATTTTTATCAGGCATATTATTTGTTTTATTAATAATATTAATTACTACTAATTACTACTGTTAACTAGTCCTATTTAAATAATACTATTTATGTAATAGGAAATTAAATACAGAATAATATAAAATTTCAGATAAATACCTATTTTTCATATGTTTATTTATGTTAAAATAAAAACATATATGAGTATACTTATGAATTATGTATCATATATATTTTTTGGTCTAGTATGGCTGTGTCCTGGGTTGGCTTCCTAAAACATTGGTTAACCTAGTCAAAAAATTGTATGGAGGTGACGAAGGAAGAATCCTTGTTTTGGGAAAATTCACACTTGAGTACTTAGGGGAAGAGGCATTTGTTTATAGCTTGTTTTCAAATGGTTGAGTAAGAGATTGATGATAATGGATATCAATATAGATATAAAGTATAAATCGATCCAGTTGAACATTGTATTATGTGTAAGTTATATGTCGATAAAAAATAAACTTTAAAAAATCGCCCTTAAATCACTTTATTTGTTGGGCATTATATAATGCCCAAATTATTTATATTCTGTGTTTTTTGTTCGCTGTCATAAACAAACATACACCTAGAGGTTTTTGAAAAATAAAAGATCTTACAATGTTCCTCAAAAACATTGGTTTTTAAAAAAGTGCGCTGTTTGCTCCTCTGGTAGAAAGCAAGGTCACATACTTGGATTTAGCTTCCCCACAGAGCTGGCAGAGTGTTGCTATGGCGGCAGGTGGACAACGGGCAGTTCTTGAACTGAACTGAATGAAGAGTTTGTGGAAACAGGACATGTGTGACAGAGTATGGCGCTGATCTGCTCGCCTGCTATGTGCATGAGGCAAGTCGCTTATCATTTCTGAGCCCCAATTTATTTTCGTACCAACAAAATCAGAATCTATCAACCTATCCAGGTTTTGATAGTTATTTCTTTAATTCCGTGAACAAGTAACAAGAATATAATTATTTGGTTCAGCGAAGGATATACTGAAGTTAAAACACAAATAAAAGAGCAGTATTTTCTTTATGATTCACGTTGCCACGTTCTGACACTCCAACAAAAGGACCGAGAGTGTGAAGGGAAAAACTACAGATGTTTAGATGTTCACATTGGCTTATTACCAAGAGGCTGAGCCTGACTGCTTTGAAGTGAAAAGCAAACAGCAAATCTCTGGAGGGCAAAGCTTCCCCTGAGACTTCTCAGATGTGTTTGGTTCTGGCAGGACCACTCAGTCTTCCAGAACATCCTTTTACAACCCAAACAATTTCCGCATTTTGAAGTGAAATTCTGAAATATATCAGTCCTGATCATTCAAACAATTCTATATATTTTAGTGTAAATGGCTTTTCATAAAACTGATGCTGTGTCCTTAATTTTTCCTGAAAATTGTGTAGCTAGAAAGATAGCTTTTCCACATTTTGAAGTGAAATTCTGAAATATATCAGTCCTGATCATTCAAACAATTCTACATATTTTAGTGTAAATGGCTTTTCATAAAACTGATGCTGTGTCCTTAATTTTTCCTGAAAATTTTGTAGCTAGAAAGGTAGCTGTAGATACATAGTTATCGTTTTCTTAGGGTAAATTTATACTTGTTTCAAGACATTTTTGTTACCTTTATTTTCATTTATATATTCATGATGAATATACAACTTTATAAAGATGCATTTGGACAACTTAGTTCTCATTTTCATTACAGCAGAGGTCAACCAACAGTCAAATCTATTCTTAGTACCTAGTCAACTTTGTGCAATTGATTTCATTAATTCATAGTGTAATTCCACTTGAACTAGTTCATAAGAATGATGAAAGATAAATGGAAAACTACTACTTTGATATTCATGTTAGATAATTTTATTAATTGATGTTTATTTTTATGTTGCTATCCTTTAAATCATGGCTCCATGACTAAACTAGACCCACAACAAACAGCAAAATCTCCTCCAGTTTGGGGAGAATCAGGAGGCAGAGGACAGACAAGTAGAAAGGATTTCTCTAAAGGGCATATAAACCTACTAGATTCACAGCCTAAAAATTTTGTCTGATTGAATAAGTAATTCCATAAGACATTAATAAACACTCAGAAAATAAAACGATTTTGTGATCAAATTTATGTAGCAAAGCATCCCAGATTCCCTTCATGGAGATTCACAATACTCTTCCATATTTTGAGGCACTGGGAGGCCCGAAGTGAAATGAGCTTCTTCAATTTTTCTGACTTTGTCCTGGCTCTTCCTTCCAGTCCCCTTACTACCAGATCCCCTGTACTCTAAAATTCAGTTCTGGCTCAATCTATGTTGAACATCTTACCTGACTATGGTTGCCAGGACGTACTTGAGACTTTACCATAGACCCTGGTAGTCTATCGATTGTAGCCTCTATGGTGCTTCCTGAAGAGAAATATAAAAATCATTTAATTACCAGAACAAACTGGAGGATCATTGACATCCTCCAGCCTTTAAAATTTAAAATGACTATCTTAGTCTATTTCTTCCTTAACCTTCCTCTGTTGAAAAAAGTAGCAGGGCTGTCTTAAAATATTCCTACAGCCTAACATCAAATAATCTCCAGTTGAAGGAAGGAAATATTCTTAAAATTAAAGCTTAATTAGAAAACTCATCTGGAGTACAGAAACAGTCTAACATTGAATCAGATTCAGTCTGATTGATGCTTTCTAAAAATTGAATTTAACTTTTTATTCCCTGCCTTTTTAAATATAAAACTGAAGTACATTCATGAAAATGTGTCAGGCTGGGAAGACTATAGACTCAGGCAGAAGTCCAGTTATATCGCATCTGCTTTTCTCCACCTGCCTATTGGGCCTTAATTACTCACTGTGTCATTTTTGTCTTTTTTCATTTTTGTATCCTGTTGTAGTGTTTGTTTTGGGTGATGAGGTAAGTATTAAAAATTGTGAATCCCAATTTTGTAGTGATAGAGTACAATGGGAGAAATGAAGAAAGAAAGAACATTTTCTGTGCCCATTTCTCAGGCACCTGATACGTATTTTATCTTTTGACACTCTCAACAATCCTGTGAGGTGGGTATTATCATCTCCATGTTGTAGATGAGGATTTATGCTCAGAGAGAATTTATTTAAAAAAAACAGATCAATGA
Source organism: Eulemur rufifrons (assembly GCF_041146395.1). Taxonomy (NCBI): domain Eukaryota; kingdom Metazoa; phylum Chordata; class Mammalia; order Primates; family Lemuridae; genus Eulemur; species Eulemur rufifrons. Next base: position 20,235,220 of record NC_090999.1, read on the forward strand.
TTCTGTTATCTAAATTTCCCCACAACATTAATGGACTACATAATGGTTTGGTAAAAACATAATATTTGGATACTAAGTAGTTGGTATTAAGACATTATTTATTTGAAGATTGTTTATTTGATTAGCTTGTGTATAATTTGGATCCTTCCCCTTGTCCTTTATATAACATATTTACATATTTTATTTTTATATATATATATATATATATATATATATGTAGAGAGAGAGAGAGAGGGGGAGAGAGAGAGAGAGAGAAACATTAGACTCCAAATCTGAAATAGCAAGTATTTATATCTTCTTAATCATGATTTTCATAACCATTTACTTATTCCTTATTGGAGACTTATCAGTATTTTTGGTAATGAGGCCACAGATTGTCTGAGATGAGTCTGATAATTTCCTTCTAACTGTGCTGTTCATTTAAGTAGAGAATTGTCTATCACTCAAAAAAGTAGCAACATAATCCCAGACATTCATGCTCTGTGCACAGTGATGAATGATCTAGGGCTAAGCAGTGCTGTGCATGAGATGAGTTATTTGCACATGCTCATGCCAGTCACCCAACTAACTTGATCAATACCATTCAGTATGATACAGTACAATTCCAACTGGAAACAAACAAATGGCTATTGAAATCAAAGCTGGCTAAATTATTGCCAACCACTTAATTGTGTTTACATGCTCAACACTTAAACACTCACATAGACTTACAGCCTTATATAGCAAATGTAAGCCCTCTAGTTCTAAATTTATTGATTGAACAAGGTACTGCTAAAAGTAAATTACCACTAGTCCTGTCAATAAAGTCAAGTTCCAGACATCCTATTGTATATATCAAAATGATATCAAAATTAATAGTAATGATAGAAATTGAATACATATTTTGCAGTGGTCTTCAAGGGATTGTGCCAGTAAAGTTCCTATTTATTTTAATGGATTAGAATTGGTGCATTCTTTGCTAATATTTCAGTAATTTACTCTTCCATTTATCAAAGGGAGTAATTTAAAACTAATTGTCAACAGTATTTTGAGCAGAAGTAAACAAAAATATTTCACGTGTCTGAAAGGTTTTTGTTTGCAAAAGACTAGTAAATGGAATGCATCCATTCTCCATATGGACCACAAATATGATGTACCTTTTTTCTGAAAAGTGAAGAATACAAATAAATGGAAGCTGGTTTTACAGAGGAAAAAGAAAGTGATTAGTTGTTTCAAAATCTTATAAATTTCTTATTTCTGCAACATATATTTTATGTCAGATCTGACATCTATTAAGGTTTAGGAGATATATCAATAAGACCTTTCAGTTATTGAGAAGTTATCATGTGGCAAATGATGGACTAAATGCTTAACATACACTAAAAAGCTGCAGCAGTTTGGAATGATATCTATAAGGGGGGTTGTACTAACCCCATTTTATAGATCATGGAGATTCAATTATAAAGGTTTAGTAAATCGGCCACCTTCATACTGCTTAAGAATGACTGGTCCAAAGACAATCAGCTAAAACCGCTGAGTGGACACTGCATTCTACTGCCTTTCTGATTTTCCTAATTAAGAAGTGTAAAGTATGTGCAAGACTGGTAAGCACTTCTTTGCCTGCTGCTGTGTACTGAAGACTCGGTCTTCTGAACAGTGTGAGTATAGCTGTATGAGAGGTAGGTTGCACTAGCAATACCCAGCCACTTGGACAACCATAACAAGTATGACTTGGTAATCAGCTCTTTCCCAAAGCTGTGATGTCTCACATGTCAAAAGTAGTAAGCAGTTCCCAGATCTCTGACAAAATTATACCCAAATGAAATTTCTTCTTCTCCAGAGAAATGAATTACACTGGTGCAGCATTTACAAACCATGCTCCTGAATGCATAGGGATATCTTTTTCCTCTCTAAACAACCACCAGTAAACAAATCCATAGACTTGCCTAAGAGGAGTAATGTGAATGCAATCCTTGCAGCAAATACTACAGTCAGGAAAGTAATTGCAGGAAAAAAAAAATCGACCTAATACTTTCACCCAAGAAATTAGGCACTAGGAAAGCCTAAATCTTGGGATGGAAACCTTACTGTAGGTTTATGTGTTTGCAGAAATGACTTTCCTTCAACTCCCCTTTGAGCTCCCTGCTGCTGTATTGAGTAGAGGCTTCTCCAGGGAGTGCAGAAATCACTTTTAAGCTCCCTGTATGTCATTTCTCTGCATGGCTCTTGGGCAGGCACCAAGGTATTGCAGGTGCCAGCTGTGCTCAAGGCTGCAGGATGCTGACCGGCAATTCTTTCCTCTCACTGAAGAATAAACCTGAACTGAGCAGAGATGCAAGGAAGGAAAAAAGGAAAATGCCCACCTTCCCTTTGGGATTTTAGCTGTGGTAACAGACTTCGAAAGTAACAACATGGGAAAATCAAACTGAATTATAGCAGAATCTATGCAGTTTTTCACCTTGCATTTAATTTAGTCAACTGGCTTAGTAAATGATACACATTTTTCAATTTAGTTATCTTAGTTTCAAACATGAACTCTTGTGAAATTAACTATAGTTGATCATGTAATTGCTTTTCTTAAAATATTTTCCTATACATTGAAGTCCAACTTGCTCAGCATGTAATTCTAGATCCTTTATTATACAAATAGTTTCTTCACTCAAGTGCTTTATTTTTTAGTGTCTCTGCGTTGAATGTCTGTCTCCCACACTATCCTCTCTGCCTCTCAAACCACATAGATTTACTTCTATTTCTTTACTAAAGCTTTTCATACATATCACTGCCTCCTCCACTCCATTTCCTTTTTAAAATAAATGCCTCTCTTAGCCCTCTGTGCTCCCAGAGCACTGTGTTCCTAACTTTAACAGAGTATACAACTTACTCTGTTAGATTTGGTCCCATTTGTTCTAGGAGGGCCTTATTAGAGCTTTGTTAACACTGTGGCCTAGTGTTTGTTGAGGGAATCAATGAGTGAATATGTTTTTAATATCTGTAGACCCATTATATTATATAACCTAATGCTGAAACATAGCAGGAGTCCAATTAATATTTCTGGAATGCATAAATAAATGAATGGATCACTGATTCTACTGACCATATAATTTATAAGTCCAAGAAACGTCTTTACTTTATGCCATAATTATTAGGATGCAAACTGAAAGTAAAATTATGTATTTGGTTTATAGTCAGTCCTTTTCTTTAGGACTCATTGCCCCTACCCAATTGAAAAAACTTCTCCAATTCCTAAGAAATGAGTGGGATGCCTTTAATTTAAATAGAACTTCCCTTTTGGGATTCTAGAGGCATAGAATTGAAGATTCCTATTCCTGATTTAAATACATTTCACAGAAATGACAATAAATATTCAAATGTAAACACCAAAGAAGGGAAGATATTGACTATAATTTAACTATAAAATCACTAGTGGGAAAGAAGAAAGGATAAATTTCAAGGGCAAATAACTCTATCTTTTTGTGAAATGAGTATGTGAAAATATAGATAACAAATTCCTTCTATAAAATATTACTTCACTAAATTTGGGTTTGTGATCTGATCAAGAACACTAGGATTTTTTTCTACCTATAGGGAAAGTTGAAGGGGATAGATAAATCACAACTGATGAAATGTTGATAACTTTTGTAACTCACGGGGGTATACTGTACAATTTTCCCTACTTCTGTGGTAGTTTAAAAATTTACGTAATAGCAAATTGAAAAAAAATAAAAGTGATCAAGGTATATATATATATATATATATGGCATATAGTATATATATAGAGGAGAGTCTCACTGAGAAACATAAATTCAGAGTACCCTTTGTCAATGAATAAATACCTTTCTTGTCCTTTCTAATAATTTCCTGTTCTTACTCTTGTTCTTTATGTTTGTTTCACTTTAAAGATTCATGTATCTCTAGAAATTATTAAATTATATTAAATTACGTTATTTGAAATAAGATTATAGCACTAGTTAATTATCAATAACATAGTAAATATGCCTAACAATGCCTAGAACAGAGTAGTTGTTAAATAAATTGTAAATATTATGATTAACTTCAATAATAGTTTTAAATAATTTTTAGGGAAGATCTGAGTATGACATCACCATAAGAAAAATAAGTTTATTCATCAAGTTCCTAAAAGCAATAGGTGTTGTGGTATAAAAGTTCATATTAATTGACCTTTACTGCATCAAAGACTATTCTGATTACCTTAGCTTGTCACAAAAATTAACTGTGGAAGCCACCAAATAATCATGATAGCATCATTTATGCAAATAGCTAGAAATTCTGTGTCATTGACGTGACGTTTGCATTCACTTAAAAGTGAGATCTCTTTATCACTATTTCTCAATTATTTAGAAAATAAAGAAGAAACGTTTGTTATGATTTACACAAAGTGCAGAATTTGTCAGAATGTGAATTATGGAATAATTCAAGACATTTATTAAAATTTATTCACAACACTAAGTTAGTTACATTGCGGAATGAGTAATTTAACTCTTGTATGAATGATGCAGCTGAGTATCAATCTGCAATGTTTCTAAAGTAAAAACATAACTAAAACATAATACTGATCATTTTCGTTGTTCCTTAGGAAATTAAAAAAATACACTTAGACTAAGATAGGTTTAAAATATTTCAGTTTATCTATGTAACTGCAGAATAAATTCTTTAAATGAAAGAGACCTAGAGGAATAATAGCAAAACAAACACAATTAAACATTCAAAAAAAAGAAGGGTTAAAAATCCTCAGGATAATTGGTTTCTAGTGAGAGAAATTCTGGTGAGCTAGAATTGCACTACTATCCTGAAAGTCTGCGGTCCCCGATACCCGGACTGCGGACAAGTACTGGTCTATGGCCTGTTAGGAACTGGGCCATATAGAAGGAGGTAAGCGGCCTGCCAGCAAGTGAAACTTCATCTGTATTTACAGCTGCTCTCCATCACTCACATCACTGCCTGAGTTCCGCCTCTTGCCAGATCGGCAGTGTCATTAGATTCTGCATTATGGTGAGTTGTATAATTATTTCATTATATATTACAATGTAATAATAATAGAAATAAAGTGCACAATAAATGTAATGTACTTGAATCATCCCGAAACCACTCCTCCCACCAATCCTCGGAAAAATTGTCTTCCGTGAAACCGGTCCTTGGTGCCAAAAAGATTGGGGACCGCTGCTGAAAGTGAAATGATTTCCTCATACAGACCCTGCTTCAGCATGCTGGGAATAATTCTTTCCCACAGTGGTGTGTCATTTAGTGATGGAAATCCATTCTGACAATGTGTTGTTAGAAATGTGTTTTTGTTGTGAAAACATCAGAAAGTACACTTATACAAATCTAGAGGGCATAGCACACTATATACTTAGGCTATATGGTATAGCGATAGCCTATTGCTCTCAGGCTACAAACCTGTACAGTGTGTTACTGTACTGAATACTGTAGGCAATTTTAACACAATGGAATGTATCTGTGTATCTAAACATAGAAAATGTGCAGTAAAAATATAATATACATGATTAAAAAATGGTACATATGTATATTGCAGCCCCATTATAATTTCATGGGACCACTGCTGTTTATGGGATCCATCAATGACTGAAACTTTGTTATGGAAGGCATGTCTGTATCTACTTTTGCGTCTTGGAGGCTATTTCTTCTCCTTCATCTCTTGTGGCCATATATGAGATGGATGTTTGCAAGTAGATTCTCTCTGGGGACTGCTTATTTTAATATCCACTTTTCTGCTTGCTCATGATTAGAAATTTAGGGATTGCTTTTGGAAATGAGAAAAAAACAAGTCTCTTAGCCCAGAAATGTGGTTTCTTTGATAACACAATAATTTTGAAATGTATTAGGCATCTCTGTTCTTTGTGTCACTTACTGCACTCAAGTTTCATTCTGCACTGAACAGTTGTGTGAACTCCATCTTACTTACTGGCTTCCATGTTTGTCCTTAAAGCTTGATTTTTTAAACACAGAAGCAGCTAGATTTTTCAATCCTGTGAAGCCCCTAATTTCTGGATCTTTCTATGTCTTTCTATCTCTGTTTATATACCTGTAAATTCTTACCAAAGTTCATCTGTTTTGTATAAGACTTTGTTAAAAACAGCCAGAAGCAGGTAATACCAAAATTATTGTTCTTCCCTCAAAGCTTCAGGTACTGTGGAGCATTTTCCAAGTAACCATAGATGACAATTTTAACACACATTTGACCAAGACCTCACAAGGTCACAATCTGTAGCATCAGATTCTCTAAACCTGTTACCTGACCACAAATCCAAAACCACATATTTTAAGGATCTGCTTTGTTATGTTTATTTCTGGTTTCAAATACTGTGTCGGGCAGGGGTCAATGGAGAAAATAAATGGTTGTTATTCTAGGGTTTTTACACATAAAGAAGAATACAGGGGAATAGACTCTTACAAAATCCTATAAAGGATAAAAGGAGCACATTGTAGCCTAAACCTCTGGGAAAACTAGAGCAGAGAATTGACTCAGCATGTAACTGCTTCCTCTGAGAGTACATCTGGGGTAATTTCTCAAGTTCTACAGCTGCCACGGCTACCACAGGATACTCACATAGCATCCTGGACAAAAAGAAAGTAAGGATTAGGCAGCTGAAGCCATAATCCAAAGAATGTGGAGACAGATTAAGAATACATGAATGGATTAATAAAATGTGGTATATGTATACCATGCAGTACTTCTCAGCCATAAAAAAATGGTGAACTGGCCCCTCTTATATTAACCTGGATAAAACTGGAGACCATTCTTCTAAGCAAAGTATCACAAGAATGGAAAAACAAATACCACATGTACTCGCCATTAAATTGGAACCAATCCATCAACACTTATATATGCATATAAGGAAATAACATTCATCAAAAATCCAGCAGGTGGGGAGGGCAGAAAGGATGGTTAAATTCACACCTAATGGGTACAATGCACACGATTCAGGTGATGAACACACTTACAACTTTGACTCAAATGGTACAAAAGCAATTTATGTAACCAAAATGTTTTTATCCCCATAATATTCTGAAATAAAAATATAAATAAATAAATAGTCCTCTGGGAGATACCTAGATGATGGGAAAAAAGAAACTAATGAAACTCTCACTGTTTCTCAACATGCTTGAAGCTAGGAATGAATGCTGGAACCTGCTTTAGGAAAATGACTACCTTCCTGTCTGATGTGCAAGAAGCTAAAGAAGGTATCACTTTGCTCTAACTTGCATATTTCAAATTCATATGAAGGATTTCCTATGTACAATTTAATTTATATCAAGAACACTGAATCCAAGGAGTATAGAAAATTAATTCCAAAAGAGACCACAGTGGCAAAAACAAGGTAACAAAGCGTGGAGGCCAACCGTGTAGTGATGGCTACTACTGTAGGCTGAATTCTAAGATGCCCTCCAAAGGTGTTGCCCCTAGTTATTCAGTCAAATGCTACTCTAGGTACTACTCAGAAGGGATTTTGCAGATGTAATGAAAGTTGTGGGTCTTAAAATAGAGAGAATATGCTGGATTATCCAATTGAGTCCAATCTAATCACACAAACCTTTAAAGCAGAGAAGATTCTCCACCTGGAGGCAGAATAGATGCTGTGGAAGGGGAAGTCAGTGGCATTCAAAGCATTGAAAAGGCTTCAACCTGCTGTTGTGGCTTGGAAGATAGAGGAATGGGGCCACCTGTCAAGGAATGTGGCAGCCTCTAAAAACTGAGATGGACTTTGGCCAAAAGTCAGCAAGGAAGCGGGGACCTCAGTGTTATGACCACCACATGGATCTGAATTCTAGGAACAACTTGCATTAATTTGGGAGCAAATTCATCCCCAGAACTTCCAGAGAGGAATGCAGCCTGCTGACACCTTGATATTGGCCTTGGGAGACTCTAAGCAGAAAACCACCTGAGCCACTCTGTGCCTAAACTTCTGACTTACAGAATTGTGAAATAATAAAGCAGTGTTGTTTAAAGCCACTAAATGCATGTAATTTGTTATGGAAAGCAATAGGAAACTAGCATATCAAACATCATCAACACCCTACGCACACATATACACACACTACAAAATAACGTTGGGGTGGGGGGGAAGAGAAGATTTGCAGAACAGATAAGTCAATTCTGTCAGAGTTCTCAAAGAAAATTCCTTAAAAGAGATGGAATGTGGTTTATATGAGACTTAAATAAGTGTTGAGGGGTATGGAAGCGAGGAAATGCTATCAGTAAAAAAAAGGACCTGAGGAAAGTAGAGGTGATTTGAGAGACTATGAATCAGGTCAGGTTTTTTGGGAGAATACGGTTGCAGAGCAGATGTTGAAGGATCAGGCTGAGAGTGAAAACTGAGACCAGAATGTGGAAGGGCTGGAATAGGAGCCACCTAATGAATTTCAGAAAAAATATTCATATCACAATACAAATTAGAAGTGAAAAATTTGAGACCTACTAGTGTATTTCTACAAAATTAAGTACTACCAAAGTTTTCATCAAGATGTTTCTGCCTGCATGACTGGTCCATCCAGTTCACCCTGCTGTCTCTGAAGTTTCCTTCCAACTGTGGAAAACTTCACCACAGATAGCAAGGTTCTTAACTTTTTATTTCTATACGTAGACTTTCTACTGATGTCTGTGTTTCTATGTCTTGTATTTGCCTTGTCTAACTTATGGCCATGTATATACAATAGCATAATTGAACCAAGAGAAGATCAAGTGAGAAAATTCAATATTTCTCTGTTCTCTGTGTGCTAGCCAGAGATCAGGAGAGGAAAGCTATGTTTTCACTCATTTGCATATTGACATTTTTAACATGTGGACATCATCTTTTCCCTTAACAAATTGCTTGTGTATTACTCAGTTATTTCATTTATTTCTCTCTTAGGCAGCAGCCAGATTGTATTCTTGTATTCAAGTGTATCTGATTAATCTTTGTTCTTTTAAAATCACCAGATTCCCCGTCTTTCATCTACAAATAGTTTTTAATTTCCCAATAAAGTATGTCAGTACAACTAGAACACTCACACATTTTCTAAGTGCGTTTACTTTAGCTTGCCAATTGTAGAATGCTGGTGCTGGATAAGCATTTGTAAACTGAGAAATACAATCACAAAAATAAACACATACAAAGCCTTTTAGCAAACTGGTGGATGCCTGTGGAGCTGCCATCCTCAGATAATGCATCCAGCTCATTCGTGCCTCCAACTGGAACAGCATTAAACAAAAATGCAAGGAATTTAGGTCCAAATTTTGGTACATGCTGGCAAACAAATTCTGTATACTTCCTTCTTCTCTCCCCCATATGGCAGCATTACAGGTTAGTATAGCTAAAAAAAAAAAAAAAAAATCAATATTTGTATTATGCTGGAACCACACACAATTGACTTGCTGTAACCTCAAATACATTCAAATTGGCATAATCAGTTACATGTGTATGAGGATGTACCCTTAGATTTTAAAGCAGACATTTGCTAATTTTAATTCATTATTTTAATTTGGCCTGGATAACTCAAATATCTTATATTTAGATTATTGTTAAAGATCTTTCTTTTGGTAAATTAAAACTTTTTTAGGACATTTTCTACTATCATATTAATTTTTAGTATATAATAGATCTGGTTAACAGAAAAACTTAGAAAAATATTCACCCAGCTTCAATAATCATGCATAAAAAAATAGTTTCCATCAATTTGTAAGGATGTCATCAAATAGATTATTTTCCCTCAAAAAAATAGATCTAGTGTTTGAGAGAAGGAAAAAAAGAATTCCTGGAGGGTTTCATTACAAAATATCAATTTCCTTCACCTCCTTTAAGTTCTGGGATAAGATAATTCAAACTTGATTTTCTAATCAGTCTCTTCTGCTTGCACTTGGAAACGCCCCCTCCTGTTACCTAAAAAATTCCTAGCAATGTTCTAAGCACAGAAGACCAAAAAAATAAATATATATGTAATATATACATATTATATATATACACACACACATTCTTTTAGTTTGGTTTATGTTGACATTGAGATTAATTAGTTTTTTGTTATTACAGACAAAGTTTAGCTTTCCCAGTCCAAGAAGAATGTATTAATATCCAAGGCAGAAAGCATAGATTATAGCATAAGCACATGACTGGTCATTATCCTTCCATTATTCTTTTTCACATTCTTTTGTGAGCGTTTCTAAATATTGACCTATGCTTAAAATGTGCTTGAGATGAAACTTTATTTTTTACCCCCTTCTATCATCTAGGAAGTTAGTTGACTAGGATTTCCAAGCCAAATTAATATATCCCTGGAAAGTTTCACAAACAAGAAATCAAAATATTAAGAAGCAAACCTATGAAGCAGAACCCTAAAGCAAATTGTCATATACCCAAAAGCTGAGGACTTTATAAAAAATGAGTGGATTTCTTTTAGAATCAGTATCATCAAATTCTGTACAACTTTAGAAAGTATTAGCACAACTGAAATTATAGATGGTCTTTGACTAAAATACATTTATTTATAATCTATGCAATTAAACTCGATGATTAAGCCTATTTCTGGATTTTCTTCATTATAATTTATTGAAAACATTTCTTCATTCTAAAAATTTAAAAAATAACACTTTCTCAAGAACTTATCTAAACCTTAATTTGTTTAATCACAATAGACATTAGTCAAAGCTGAAGAGGGTCACATGTGTTCTAATTTAGAAATGTAAACATTTGGGGGAAAGTTTTTGTACTCTTTGTTCACTTATATTGTAATAACTTTATGCAAAATAGGTTATCAAAGTTAATTATCTTGGCAAGGCTTGGGTTGTGAATTGTAAAGAGGATAAAATAGGTAAGCTCTAGAGAACTTCAAACACTTGGAGGTACAATTGAAAAGAAATGTGGTCGATATGAATTAAGGAAGTAGATACGTTTAGTAACTGGAAATACTCAGGTGTATTGACTTACAGAAGAATCTACATATGAAATTTACTTAATCACACAAGTCCCAGACCATTAATTACTGTTATATATAATTATTACAAAGATGAGATTCTCACTTTTCCTAATACTTTGGAAATTTGCCAATAACTGTATGTTTCTCCTCTAATGAGAGGCTTTAGTATGTATTTGTTATCAAATCTCAAAGGAAACAAAAACTAAAAAATGGTTCTGATCTAAGGAGAGATTACAAATATTGTTTCTTGATGTGAATGCAGTTTTCTTAAATTTTTAATCAGGACCCAGTAGAAGTCTTTTGGACACAAGTGAGAAATTTTCCTAGAAAAAGTGGGGACAGAGGATGCATACTGTTACCTCAGCCTTCCCAATCCACAGAAATTTCTTAGAGAGTGGATCAGATGCACAGGTTAATAAAGACATTGCAGAGGAAATTTCTCAATGTGAGATTTGCAGATAGGTATCTAGACCCTGCTGCTCTCAGGCCCGGGTTTGAGAGGTGGGTTGTAGGCTCCTGCTTAAGTTCACCAGCTCAGTGGTATTTGAGCAGAATGCACCTCCTGTCAGGCAAGAAATGTGACCCTGTGGGAGGTCTGTACTAGCACCAAAAGGTTATCATGAAACTCATCCCTCATTTGTCTCCTTTCTATATTTAATCAGGAGTGGGAATGTTGGAAGACGGTAGAAATGAAACGCATAAGCATTTTTCTTCTTGAGCGAGCACATTTAGGGTTTGCGAGCTCTAGACTCTGTTCACAGAAGTAACTGTGAGCTGTCAGCAACTAGCTTTCAAACACAGCAGGAACCTTAATGAACAGTGGAAATAATATCTCCATATGTGACTACGAAGACTGAGAATAAAAGGAAGATAATAACACATGAATTATATTACTGAAACCATAGTTTTAAGCAGAATTGTTGAAATATGTCCCTCTTCGGGAAGGTGGCAGCAATTTGTTACAGCACACGAACCAGAAAGCATTGTTTTTATTGTGTTCTTAGGAATTTGTGATAAGGTGACAGGGTCTGAGCATATGAAAAAGCAAAGATGATAAATAGATTAATGTCCTGAGGAAAATGGAGTAGTAGGTATTTAGGTGTGCATGAAAAATTTTCAATAAATTTCTTGTATCTGAAGCTTGTGATCTTTTATTTGATAAATTAAAAAGTAAGACACTGAATAATTTAATTAGACTTTGCAATATATTTATCGTATTAGGAATAACTCATTGGGCCGGGCGCGGTGGCTCACGCCTGTAATCCTAGCACTCTGGGAGGCCGAGGCGGGTGGATTGCTCAAGGTCAGGAGTTCGAGACCAGCCTGAGCGAGACCCCGTCTCTACTAAAAATAGAAAGACATTATATGGACACCTAAAAATCTATACAGAAAAAATTAGCCGGGCATAGTGGCGCATGCCTGTAGTCCCAGCTACTCGGGAGGCTGAGGCAGTAGGATCGCTTGAGCCCAGGAGTTTGAGGTTGCTGTGAGCTAAGCTGACGCCACGGCACTCACTCTAGCCTGGGCAACAAAGTGAGACTCTGTCTCAACAAAAAAAAAAAAAAATAAATAAAATAAAAAAAAAAAAAAAAAAAAAAGGAATAACTCATTGAAATTCAAAGGCTATCCAGAAGTTGTGACAGAAACAAAAGCTAACAGGTGTCCAACTGGTGCTTATGGGATGGTAGTACATAAAAACTTACTAAAAGAGCAAATGTCAGTAAAAATTATGTAAGGAGTCTGCAATGTTATTAATTTAACCGGCACTTTTCCTTTGGGCTCTGACCCTCCCCTTACTGCACAGACCTCGGGGATCTTGGCACTACTCAGCGGCCTCTCCGCAACTCAATGGCTTTTTCACTTGAACACGCCTGTTTCTTGCAGGACTCTCCCACCTAGCTTAGGTGTGCTTCCCAGAAAGTCGACCTTGAGGACTGGATATGTGCACAAGTGATTTATTAAGGATAGGGTCCCAGGAAACACGGGTGAAAGGAATGGGGGAAGTAGAACAGGGAAGAGGAAAAAGCCAAACAAGGGCAGGATTGCAGAAAAAGGCTCAAATTCAATGTAACGCTAGAGCACAACTTTGCAGTGTTAATTATGCCTCCAAATTTGTCCTGAAAGTCAAAGGAGCCCTATTCCCTCTCAAATCTTTGAGTATGGACTCTCCCTAGCCCCCATTCCCCAGTCCCTGGGCCATAAACTCTGAAGCACTTCCTGCTCAGTCTGACTGGGCAAAGCCTTTCTACAGCTCAGGAGACAGTCCTCCAAAGAGTGTACTAGTTTTGGGGGGCTGCCATGACAAAACATCACAGACTGCGTGGCTTAGATGATAGAAATTTATTTTCTTACAGTTTCTGGAGGCTGAAGTCTGCTGTCAAGGTGTTGGCAGGTTTGTTTCTTCTGAGGCCTCCGTCCTGGGCTTTCGAGGGCTTCCTCCTAACTATGTACTCTCGTGATCGTCCCTCTGTCCGGCCTCCTCTGACAAGGACACCAGGCAGATTGGATTAGGAGTCACTCTAACAGCCTCATTTTAGCTTAATTTCTTCTTTAAAGCCTCTGTCTCCACATACAGTCACATTGTGAGGTACAGGAGGTTAGGCCTTCCACATAGAAATTGGAAAGGGGCTTGTGCCCAATTTAGCCCGTAACAGAGTCACCAGCAAAGGCCACTGCAAGTGACTGTGCATGAGTTTACAAACAGTGATGCATCGAAGGGATCCCAGCAGATTTGGCTGGAACCAAGTCAGTGTCAGGCCCGCCACTCTCCAAAGGTTCTCAGTGCTGCCGCCCACTAACTACCTCGTTGCTCCACTGATTTCCCTGAGGAATGTAGTCTTTTCCTCCTGAATAGTATCTTTGACCAAACAGAAGTATTCTACAATTTTCAATTCCAATGAGAGCCTTAACTATTGTAAGTCACAAACTGTTCTGCCTACAATCTAAGTTTCATCATAAACTGAAAATGCTCCTCTTCTGAAGTCAAAAATGCTATCAAATATTTTTTTCTCATTATCTTCCATTCCTTTAAGGATCAACTTCAATCATTCCCATGTACCTATACTTAGACTTCATCAGCAACTCCAGATTAATGACTCCTCTAATTTCTCTCTCTAGTCCTCCTAATAACACTTTTCCCCTAACTTACTTATAATTCAGGTCAATCAATTTTTGGATAATGTGTTTTACTTATTAGTCTTGTTTCAATCCACTCTGCCAATCAAAAAATAATCCAAATTTGAATGTCTTCAAATGTTCATTTTCTCTGTAGTATAGATTCATGTCAGATAATCCAACTGAGCCTTCAAGCCCCCCAAACTTCTTTTTCTTAACTTAGTTTCTGATTTAGCTCATTTTGGATGCTCCACTATGATAAGAGATTTAAAAAAACACTGAGATATAGAAAACAATCAGAGAGTTTTTCAATGAATAAAATATTGTATGACAAGTTTTAGATAGGATTTCTGTTGTCTCAACATTTCAGCAGAGGCTTTGATGCCTGAAAACCAGGTTTTCCTCTTATCAGGCAGTCCACATACAAAAATGTGGTGTAAGGTTTCTACGCAAGACACGTTAAGATACTGTGAAAATCACCACACCAGAATTAGCTGATTACCTACACTTAACTGTACTTTCAAACTACAAAAGTCCTAAAAAGTTGTGTGTGGGAGAGGTTAGCTATTATTATTTTCACTTGGGGGACTAACAATAAAATAGCTCACATCCTTCTCAATCACTCAAAAATGAACCCTTCTGCTTGGAGAAAATGGATCCAAAAAAAGCTTCAAAATGACATTTTAATGCCTAACTTTTAATGACCAAGGATCATATCTAAAACAAAATATAGGAGAAAAAAAATAAAGTAAAAACAAATAACCCCCTCCCCGCAAAAGGTGGGAGAATCAAAAGATAATGCAAAGAGCAGAAAAGAATTAACAACTTAAAAATAATGAAAAAAGAAAAAGAGATAACAAGAAAGATATTTATGAAAGTGAAACCGCCATACGTAAAAAAAAAAAAAAAAAAAATCTCATATTAAAATTTGAAAAACAAGGTTGAGAAAATATTTCCAAAAGTTTTAAAAAAGGAAATGAAAATATAAACAAAAAATGAGACACAAAAAATGTACCCAGGAGATTTAGGACTATATTTGTAGGGGCAAAAAGAGGGTGATCTCTTTCCTCCCCAACATAAACGTCACAGCCGACACCCTTATCACAGGTAGTCTACAGAGCAAAGACCCAAAGACACAGGAGAAGGTATCTGGTTTTATGCTTAGGTTCCATGAGGCGCAGACAAACGTATAGAACTGTGGGAAGTTCTTATACAGAAAGGAAAAGGAAAGTTAGAGAAATATTTAGGTTTTATGGCTGGCTTTGGGGATAAGGTGTTCTGGTTTCTAAGACTGGCTTTGGAAGGCTGGACTCTAGTTTCTATGGCCAGCCTTGGATAAGAAGGAGAGCTGAAGCACAAGAGAGCAGGAGAAGGTGAAACAGAAACTTTGCTTTTGAGGCTGCTTCTGAGGCCTTCAGTTTAGGGTACCCTTTTCTGAGCCCCAACATACTAATAGAAAACCAAGAAAAGAAAATATAGATGGAAGAAAATTGTCTAATATATAACACAAAGATTGATGGTTATAATCAATAAACACGAGCCTCCAAATTGAAAGAGTCCACTGATTTCAGACAAAAATTGAAGGAAAAATAATCCATCATGAGACACAGCATTGTAAAATTCTAGAATATTAGGTATAAAGTGAAGATCTCAAAATATTTCAGAACTGGAAAAACAAAATTTACATAGAGAAAATGAAAATCAGAATCACATCAGACTTCTCAGCAGTAATAGTGCTAAATGACAATCGAGTAATGATTTTTGAGAAAAAACTAATTTTCAACCAAAAGTTTTCTAATCACTCAATTATCAAGTTATGTGAATGCTTCCATTTCTACCAGTATGGGAAACAGATCATCTGAAAATATTCCCAGTTTAAAAAAATAATTCCTGTGGTGAGCACATCTGCTAATAGCTTCAGGGTTACAGGGTTCTGGATGAATATATATATATATATATATATAAACTTTTTCACATATGTGCACATTCTGAGAATCTGCATGATGAAAGATAACATTAGAAATAGCCACATATAGCCCTGGAATACCTCAGAGATGCAATTGCAAAATTTCCCAGGAAAATCAGATCCTCACAACTGGCTGCAATGGATTTCTATGGATAAAACACACTGAATAAAAAATCACAGCCCACAAATACCACTGTAACCTAGTAGTTAAAAAAATAATAATTTTCTTATGCTTATGATTCTTTGTGTCAGGAATTTCATTATGAAATTTCAGGAATGGCTCACCTTTAATGTTCAATGACTAAGGCCTCTGATGGGAAGACTGAACAGCTGGACATGACTTGATGGTTGAGGAGTGGAATCATCTAGCAGCGTCTCCTTGCATGTGTCTAGTGGTCGAGCCCAGATATTAGCTGAAGCCTCACCTAGGGCCATGAGTGAAGGACCTTCACATGGTCTCTCCATATTTCCTGGGCTCCCTCCTGTGTAATGGTGTCAGGGTAGTCAGACTTCTTACGTGGTGGACCAAGACTCCAAAAGTGATGGTCCAGTAGGTAAGGAGAAAGCTACCCAGACGTTTCTGACTTAATATGTTAGTTTGGGTTGAGAAGCAGATACTAAGATGGAGATTAGACATACAAAAGATTAGCTGGGTGAAACACCTGTGAGGGGAAAAGTGAAGGAATTCAGAAGGCAGTGAGGGTGGTCAGGTGTGAATATAGGTCTAATTCCCTTAAAGGAGAAAGAGAAGGAAGGAAGATTGGATACGCAGAGACTCCGACTGCTAGACAATTCTGAGAAGGTTTTCAAACAAGCCGGTGGGAGGCTTTGAGCCAAAATTACCTGAAAAACGAGTCTGGAGTCAGGTAGGAAGGGTCCTGCCTTAGTATCCCTGCTGCCTGCAGGCACTGGCTGACAGAGCCCACCGAAGTGTGGTCTCCGTGCGGGTGTAGAGGGTGAATCCAGGGTGCAGCAGCCAGGCTCCTCTTTCAGCAGGAGATCTGAGAAACTCATCTTTATGTGGCCACTCCTAACTTCGTAAGTCATGCATGTTCTACTACATTACATTAGATATGCACAAACTTATAACTAATGAGTAAACTAAATAGATTCGCCTAGATTTAAGGGAAGAGGACATAGATTCTACCTTTCAATGAGAAGAGTATCAAAAGATTGTAATACAGCTATTTAAAAAGATATTAATAACTGCCACATCTAAGTAAAATAGTATGTTTAAAATGTACAAATCAAAAAATAATTATGATCAAATGTTTTAAAAAGAAGGAGAAAATATGATGTAATGTGCAAACTAAATTTTCAAAATAATTAAATTTTTTTTTTGCCACCGGGAAATAGAATCTGGATTTGGGATTGGATGAGGTGAAATGTACTCTATTTTACTGTAAGAATTTTAGTATCATTTAAATTTTTAATTATTTGCATTTGTTACTACAATATAATTCACTAAATAAAGATGAACAAGTAAATGAAAGTAAAATAAAGCTTACATTCCCTTTCTTAAAACCTTTCAGTACTTTTTCTACTGCCAAGAAGAAGACAAAACATTTAATTTACAAGACTGTCAATGATCTGATGCAGCTTTCCAGACTATTCATAATACACAGTAAGAGTTCTCTGTTGGTAAATTAGGCTGCGAGAACAACCTAAGTGACAGAGGCTTCTAGCACAGGTCAGCAGTTGGGGGTTGGCTGTGGCTCACTGACCACGTAAGTCAATGACCAAGCCTGGTGTTAAGAGAAGTCAGGGAAGTGAGACATACACTTCCCACAGCAGGTCCAGGCCATGGGCAGGGATGCAGACTACAATCTACTACACACAATTTCCTTGAGAGTGGGGGCTATACCCATTTTAGATTTATTTCAGGTACAGAACACATCCGCACTCTATTTCTTTGCCACCACTGAAATCCTATGACCCAACAGACAGAAACTTGTAGGGAAGTTTCTTGCATCATAAAAAGTTCAGTACAGGAGTTAACAAGTTGGTAAACATTGTCTCCACTTAAGGGTTCATATTTTGGTTGAGATGTTTGCTTTCAAGGAGAAATTTTCCAGAATAATGTGATCTGTAATTTTGGAAATGTCTGCAGCAGGATTGAGGGTAAGGGGGAAAGCACATGTGTGACAAAAGTGTCTCAATCCGCTGGGGCCACCATAACAACATGTAACAAATCGCTTGACTGACATAGCAGAAATATATTTCCTCACAGTTCTGGAGGCTGGAAAGTCCAGCAACAATTTCTGGTGAGGGCTCTCTTCCTGACTTGCAGAAGGCCACTTTGTCCTCACACAGTCTTTCCTCTGAGCCTGGGGGGAGAGAGAGAGAGGGAAAGAGAGAGAGAGAGAGATGTTGAATTATGGCCTCACCCTTATGACCTCATTTAACCTTAATTACCTCCTAAAGAACCTATATCCAAATATAGTCACATTGGGACTTAGGGTTTCAGCACATGAATTATAGGTGAACATGATTCGGTCCATAGCAGTAAGGAATAAGTAAGAAATAAGAGAATTTGTGAGAGACTCAGGTTGGCTAGTGCTCTAACATAAAGATGGGAAACTGGGAGAAGTTGAGAGGCTGTGCCTTGAGGGTTTACATAAGAATGTATAGAATCTGGTAAGTAGAAAATGCCTCTCAATATGATGGCACTATTGGAAAAGGTGTGTGCATTGTGTAAAGATAATCAAGTCGAGTCTAGGGTTCTTAACATACCAGTGCCACTTACCATCAGTTAACCTCTGGCTTCCACTGCTTCTTTAGAAATAAAATGGAATAAAATATGAGATTGCAGCAGTATAATATTGTTCACTCAGTATATAGAAATTCATGTTGCCACATCAAAGAGCTGAGAAAGAAAACATTAATATTTAAAAATAAAATAAATTGTTAAATGGAAAAATGCCATGAAAATATTAATGACGATAGAACTGCCTTTGGGGTCATTTTCTACACGAAGGTATGTTGTTGTAGCCTTACTGTTCCTTGACTCTTTCATGTGTATTTTCTTTAGGTCCAAAATATAAAATGAACTTAACCATCCTCTCACCTGAGTAATTAGCCTTTAAAGTTTACATGGCTAGTTGGAAATATACGTGTTTCATTTGAAGTAGTTAGTTCTTCAGAATTCTATCCTTAATCCTACATATTACCTTTATTGGGCAATAATTCACTTTGTAAAATTTAAGCCAAATTTCATGTTCCATTCTGAGATTTTTAACAAAAGAATGAAAGAAATAAAAAAAGTGCCATGCAAGAACCTTTTCTGTAGCTCACTTCACCCTATGTTTGTACTGTCATCTAGACAAGGACCATTTCACTGTAGGAAATAAACTCCCCACCCTGGCTCTGTAACTGTCCCCAGCGATCACTTGCCCCTGTGGTGTCCTTCACACCCAAGCTTTAGCACGGACAATCTGGTCACTTCTTGGGAGTCCATAATGCCCCCAGGACAGAATACGAGGCCTGGCACTATTCCAGTTTACATAATTGTATTCTTCCTATCTAACATTTCTTTGTATTTTCAATTAAATGTAGCACTTCACTTTATTAAATCCCTGTGTGCCAGCATATAGTTGCAATGTTCTGGTGTGTTCTTCACCTTCATGACAGATAATGTTTGCAAAGTCTGTGAATTTATAGCCTGAAAGATCTTATGTAAACACAAACCACAATCAATTCCATCACAGATCTGACTGGACATTTAGGAGGGATCTACAGATCCTCAGTGCCTCTTTCATGGTGTCAGTAGTTTTCCTGGAATGATTTTTGAGCATAGTCCAAAGTTTTGTTGTCGAGTGACCTTTCCTATTTAATGGAAAAAATAAAAGTTTTATACCAAGGGGATAGAATCTGGATAGATTGTTAGTTATAAAAACTGAATGATGAAAGCACATCACATAATACTGGGAGAGGCCATAATGCCCCATAAATGCCACCTGCTTTCTAAGTGATTAAAGATTAAAGACTGACTAGCTCATTGGTGAGTTTATCCCTATATGTTTTCAACTCAAAGGAAATAACTATGGATCTGACATAAAAATCTCAGCAAGACTTCTGGTGTCATAGAATAATAGCATTTAATCACACCACTAACTTTATAAAGATATCTTATACTTCATTTTAAATACCTACACTTTAAAATGTGTGGCAACACGTTGTTCAACTTAATTCTCCCAACGCCCTTTTGTGTTGATCTATGGGTAAGTCACAACAACTATCAATGAGTTTTTCCTCTTTGTGGTGTTTTAATAATACTTAGTCTCTAATCAGATAAGTTGAATGCAAATATACCATTTTATCTGGTTCTTTATGTCACGTCTGAGGAGCTTCTCCTTCCAGTTAAAGCATAGGGCCCTTAAGTTTTATTTCTGTATTTTGTAGTTTCCAGTGGAATTTAGGGCACAAGATACACATAACATGAATACACACAGATGAAATATATCTGGCCCTGAGAGTTAACTGATTTGAGTTATCAGAGTCATACAATGGAAATACCACATCAAAGTACGTTTTCTGGCTCAGTGTAGAGTCAGCTTGCCTATTCCATTGTAGAATTCTCCCTAGACAGACGATTTGCCGTTAGCATCCTCAGCTGCCCTTTGGCCCACCTTTCAGGATGGGATATATAATGAAGCAGAGCATGCCATTTAACCCACAAACACCTTTACTGATTTGAGAATGAACCTTTGGATCGCTTGAGCGGAGCATGTTAGAGGTAAATCCTATTGGTACGTTAAGTCCATGGCATCAGTGGGCTTGTACTGGCTGGTTAGGAAATTCACTCAAATCTAAATGGAACAAAAGCATATTTAGCTTTTAGGCAGAATCTAGTCAGTTAACACTGTACCCACCAGCTGCATCTGAGTGCTGGGCATTTGCAGCACTTTCCTCTTCCAGCCAATTACAATGTAACAACAAGCAACATCTCTTCTCTGCATGGAACAGAGCCTGACAAAGAGTAGATGGTCGACACATGTTCAGAGATTTCAATTGCATTGCTTTCTGGAATCATAAACTTTCTGGTATGTTTACATATGCATTCAAGGAAATATAGCATGAAAATTATAGAGAGGATGTGGGATGAGTAGTCTTCACTTAGGAAGACCAAAGAGATGTTGCAGTCTTGGAAAAGAATTTGGTTTTAGTGTCAGCTAGGGACATGGAAAGCATATTGTGGAAAAAAGTTCAAGATGGAATAATTTAGTTTACAAGGAGCCTATATTACTGAGGATGTATGAGGACTAAAAAGAGAAGTAGCTTTTAAGTGTCAGACCCTAGCACTTCACGAACGCTACCTTGTGTGGTCCTTGAAGCAAGCCCATGAAGCAGTTATTGCTATCTCTTCTATAAGCCAGAAAGTACATTGCAGAAAAAGCACAATTTACAAACAGATCTTCCTTACTTTAAAAGTCTTGACCTGACAGTTTATCCTACTAATAAATGAAATACAGGACAATATTAAGAGTATAGGAAATGCATGTCAATTATTTCTTAATAAAGTGGTTTTTAAAAAGTATACAGGAGAGTGTTGTCGAATGGAGATGGTTGAAGTACAATTTATAAGGGAAGAAGATTGAGATGACAGCCCAGTAGGATTAAGTACCTTCCAAGGTTCGAATGGCTCAGCTCAAGGCTCCAGACCTGCTAAGGCCAAAACATTCATCCAGGGAGCCCTAAGAGTGTGGGTAGGTTGCTTTGTTTTACCTCCATATACTCCTCCCCAGCTGTATGAGAATGAAGAATTTGAGGAAGTTCACAGTGAATAGTGGGTGTGAAGTTTGAAAAGACCAAAACTTTGAAGATTCCTCATCAGTAATAGAAAAAGGGACAAAGAGCTTTGGCTGCAACCCTCAAATTCAGTAGTTTTTAATCCTGGTTGTATGTGAACCCTTGAATTACCTGCAGACTTACAAAAAATAAAAATATTGTTATGGACACTTGAGTCTCAAAGATTCTGATTTTAATTTGTCTACAGTGGAGGAAAAGCTCAGATTTTGTTGTTGTTGTTTAATTTCCTTAGTGATTATCATCTGAAGCTAAATTTGAAAACAACTCATAAATCCTTTCCACTATCATGAAAGGAGAATGTCGTAATTTTATCAGACATTTCAGAGCCCACAAAAAGAGCATGAATACTATCATTGAAGTATAAAACCTGAAACTCTCATTATTTTAAATAGCTCAAAACTACATTAAAAACCCAGAAAGCCAGAAGACACAATTCTACATTGTGTTAACAAAAGATCATGAGATCTGCAGAGGAAAATGGGAAAGGTTTATTTTCTATTAAAAACAATCTGCAGATTGAGGAGGCACAGCCTTCAGTACAACTGCAAAGGTGTGCTCTCCCAAGAACAAAGGGAGGGTCTGGCTTAAATAGGCAAAGTTCATACCCTGGTTCTCAGTTGGGTTAATTTATGCAAATGATGGGGGGGTTCAAACTTGTTCATTTCTCATTGGTCAAAATAGTTGAGCCCTGATTGGATGGTTTCCAAGCCCCAAACCAGAAGTCTCTGCCAGATATTTCTTTGAAATAGTTGGTTGGCTGGAGGAGGTGCGGTCCAGATGGGGTTTATTTTTGCACCAACAACAGCAACTGGTTTGACTTGATTGTAGCAAGAGAAGTCCTGTGACACTTTTATAACATCTCTCTGAGAACACAGAGTACATGACAGCTCCCTTTCCAGCCATAGCCACCTGGTTCTGTTGTAACTTTGAGCACCTCAGTTAGCCAAGAGAGTCGATTTTGTCTTTTGGCTGGGGAAATACTTTAAGAAATGCAAAGAAGCATAAAAGAACAAGCATCACAATTTTAAAGAGGAAATCAATCATAACGTCACTTTTGAGATGAACATTATGATTTGGACCAAGAGAAAAGTCCTTTTCTAAACCTGTAAAGTCTAGAAGAATTAGATAAAGGTAACATCAAAGGTATATAACTGAAGGAGGAATATCTATTCTTCTAAAATATTGAGATTTTCCTTTGTCTTCTCATGTTCTTTGAGTAGGAAAATTTTAACCTTTCTATTGAGCATTATGATAACAGAAATGAAAAATAAAGTTGAGGAAATGCTTGGCATTTACAAACAGAGAAAGGAATTTAGTAGCTGGTTTGGTAGAAGTAAATTATTTTTCAAAACATTCATTTCTTTTTTACTGTACATCAACCATACTAGAAACCTAAAATCCTTTATCACTAATAAGACATAGAAGGCACATCTAGGTGTTCTAATTCTCAATGTTTTGGTAAGGTTTGGATGCTTTTTTTAAATTTTTCATTGAAAGGCAGAAATGATTAGATGTAGCATTCTGTTATGCTTACCTATTTGGTTATTGGAGGATCAGTTTTGGCAAATTACCAGACCTCGAGAAATATGGAAGCTTTAGTAATAAGTACTTCCATTTGCAACTACAATGTTAAATTCAGCATAGCCCTGAAAATTAATTTGCTCTGGCTGGTGAGAGAAAGCTCAACCAAGATATTTGCAGACACCTGGCATTGTTCACTGTGAGAAGCTCTACTAACCAAGCATTTGCCAGCTTTATTAATTCTTCATGACTGTTGGGTTTTCCTGATTGTTTGTTTGTTTGTTACCGTTAGCAGACTTCTTTATAAATTCACTCAGTGCTGCCATATGTTGCCGCCTACCATCAGTCATGAGTGGACTGGAGCAGCCAGCAGAGGAAATTGAATTATGGCAGAATTGAGGAAGACTGGAGCTATTTCTTTCTCACTGAAATACAATTTGTTCTTTTCAGCTGGTGATATGAAATTAAAGAGAATTGCACAATGAAACAATCCTGTTGCCCATTCAAATGGACTATTGACTTTTTATAGAAGTTAAAAATAGAATATCTCGTAGCTCATGTGCCATTATGCTTGTAATTTTTAATGTATTTCTTCTTATTTTAATCTCAGATTGTAAATAATCTAAATATTTTAAAAATATTTCCTTTTTGAAAATGTTTCTAAGTAAAACATTGGACAGCTAGATTGTTTTGTTGCTACTTCCTGTTTTAATAAGAAATTAGCACAATTAAAATTTCTCCCTACAATCAGGGGAAATCTATTGAAAGATCTTCAATAACATCCGCGATTACAGAAGGGATAAATATTTTAAAATACTAAAGTGATACAGATAGTCTTTGAAAATAAATGGGTTAAGAGGTAAAATTAATTCAGAAAATTAAAAAATAAACCCCATGTCTGCCTGAATATAGAGCATGCTTCTACTGTGAAGGTACAATCATTGTTTCAATTTTACATTCTAGATACCCAGAGGAAAAAAGAGATTAGGTTTTAGTCTCTTTTCTGCCCCAAAATTGGTATATTTTACTAACCAAATTACATAAACCACATGCCTTGGTTTCTTCCTTTAATTAGTGAATATCTACTCTGTGCCTAACAAGACCAGCAGAGAGAATAGCAGGTGATCTGAGAGGAAAGTACATTTCACAAGCATCAGGCATGCAAGTGAAAGTACAGAGAAGCAAGCAAAGGGAAATGGTAGGGGATGAGAACAAAAGATTATAGGCACATAGAATTGGGCTTTTATTCTTAAATAAGGACAGAAGCTATTGGACTAGTATCACAGGACAACTTCATGTTTAAGGTGCATCTCTGGCTGCAATGTGGAAAATAGACAGTGGCAAAGGAAGGAAGTTATTCTTATTTTTAATATAGGCATTAACTGCTGTAAACTTTCTTCTTAGTATTGTTTTTGCTACATCCCATGAGTTTTGGTAAGTTCAACTTTCATTTTTATTTGCCCCAATGTATTTTCTAATTTGCCTTGTGACTTCTTCTTTGACCCATTGGATGTTTAAGAATGTGTTGTTTAATTTTCACTATTTGTGGATTTTCCAGGTTTTTTTGTCCTATTGATTTCTAATTTCATCACATTGTGATTGGGAAAGATACTGTGTATAATTTCAATCTTCTTTAATTTGTTAAAACTTGTTTTGTAGCCAACATGTGGTCTATCCCGAAGAGTGTTCCATGTGCACTTGAGAATAATGTACATTCTGTTGGGTAGAGTGTTCTGTATATGTCTCTTAAGTCCAACTGATCTACAAGGGCTGTTGGAAAGTATCCAGCCATTTTTAATATAATTTTTCATATTACATGGCTGGATACTTTCCGGACAGCCCTCATATAGTGTCTTACAAGTCCTCTATTTCCTTATTGATCTAGTGTTTGCTTGTTCTATCCACTATTGAAAGTGAAGTATTAAAGTCTCCTGTAATTATTGTGTTGCTGTCTTTTTCTCCCTTCCATTCTGTCAAAGTTTGCTTCATTTACTTACAAGTTCTGATGTTTTGTGCATAAATATTTAAAATTATTGTATTTTCTTGTTAAATTGACCTCTCTATTATTATATAGCCTTTGTCTCTTGTAACATCATTTAACTTAAAGTCTATTTTTGTCTGATATAATTGAAATCACTGATGCACTCTTTTGGTTACTATGTGCATAAAATATCATTTTCTATTTTTTTTCATTTTCAGCCTATGTGTATCCTTAGATCTAAAATGAATTTCTTGTAGACAGCATATTTTGGATACTTTTTTTTTAATTATTCATTCAGCCATGCTATGTTTTTGTTGTGGGGCTTAATCCATTTATATTTAAAGTAATTGCTGATAGAGAATGACTTACTATTGTTATTTTGTTAATTGTTTTTTGTATGTCTTTTGGCTTGACACTCCTTTTTTTCTCTTGCTGACTTCCTTTGTGTTTCTTTGATTTTTTTTTTTTTTTTGTAGTGACATCCTTCTCACATAATTTTGTGTATGTTCTATATTGTCTTGGTGGTTACCATTCCAATTACATAAAATATCTTAGAGTTGTAACATTCTATAACAACTTAGTTTTAATTGCATACAAAAACTCTACTCCTTTACAGCTCCACCTCTCTCCACACACGCACTTTATGTTATTGATGTCACAAATTACTTCTTCATATATTATATTACCTTTAACATAGATGCATATTTTTAATTTTTTATCATTTAAATTCTAGCTGCCAAATTTACAACAGTCCAGGTTAATATATTTGACGAGGTATTTATTTTTACTAGAGAATCTTATATTCTTATCTAGCTTCCTGTTGCTGTCTACTGTCCTTTTGTTTTAACTTGAAAACTTCTCTTTAATATTACTTCTAGAGTAGGCCTAGTGGAAATTAACTACCTCAGCTTGCATTTATCTGGGAAAACATTAATTTCTCCTTCATTTTTGAAACACAGTTTTGCTGGATACAATATTCTTAGTTTACAGGGTTTTTTTCTTCTGTACTTTTCATATATTCTCCCATTTCCTTCTGTCCTGTGAAGTTTCTGATAAGAAATCTGCTGATAATTTTTTAGAGCTTCACCGAATGTGATGAATCTGTTTTTTTGTTAATTTGGTTTTTTGCTACATTCAAGATTCTCTCTATAACTTTGATGTTAGACAATTTACCTAACCTGGAATCATTATCTTTAGATTTATTGTAAGTGAAGTTCCTTGAGCTTCTTGAATCTTTATGTTCATTTATTTTCTCAGATTTTGTAAGGTTTGGCCATTATTTCTTCAGATAAGTTCCCTGTACCTTTCTCTTTCTCTTCTTAAGGGATTTTCATTATGCATATATTGTTCTGCGTGATAAAGCCCTATAAGTACCTTAAGCTGTCTTTGCTTTCCTCCAGTCTTTTTTATTTTGCTTCTCTGATTCAGTGATTTTAAATAACTATCTATAAATTCACTGGTTCTTTTATCTTGCTGATCATGTCTCCTGTTGAAAAGATCTACTAATTTTTTCTATTCAGTTATTATATTTTTCTGCTCCAGAGTTTCTATTTGTTTCTTATTTATGGTTTCCACCTCTTTGTTAATATTCTCATTTTCTTTGTGGATTGTTTTCCTGGTTTTGTTTAGTTGTCTACACGTGCTCTCTTTTAGCTTATTGAGCATTTTTATAACAGTTATTTTTAATTCTTTCTTAGGCAGCTCATATGTCTGCATTTCTTTAGAGTGAGTTCCTGGAGTTTTATTTTATTCCTTTCATTAGGCTGCATTTCTCTATTTCTTTGTATGCCTTGTTATAGCAACTGGTTTCTTGAGTTTTCAAAGAGATATTCTGGTGCATATATTGTTGTTTATTTAGTGTTTCTGTGAGGAAGGAGGGCCTGTGGCTTCCTAGTTTGCCATCTTACTTACATCCAGAAAGATATTTCTTAAATAGAACACTAAAGCATTACCTACTAACATTTACAAGATAAAAATCCTAGTTTAAGAAGGCCAAAATATTTGTATGGATAATTTGCAAGGTAAAATATAGAGATGACCAATAAACACATGAAATGTTTGCATCAGTACTCATCAAATAACTGCAAACTATATCCAAAATTGTGTACCAGAGCACACATACAAGAATGACAAATTTTTAAAAGACTGACAACTCCAACTACTACCAAGGATATGGAGCAAATAGAACTCCTGTAATTTTTGGTGGGAATGTAAAATAGTAAAACCACTTTGTATAACAGTTTAGCAATTTCTTAAAAAGCTCAGTGTATACTTACCAAACAACCTATTTATTCTACTTTTAGGTATTTACCTAAGAGAAATGAAAACATGTGCCAACAGAAACACACATACTTTAAATTCGAAGTAATTTTATTCATAGTAGTCAAAAACTTTAAACAATTAAAATGTTCCTCAACAAGTAAATAGCATAGTCTGACCATAATATAGAATACTACTCAACAATAGAGATGAACAAACTACTAATGCATGCAAAAAGATGGATGCATCTAAAAATATTATGCTAAGTAAAAGAAGCCAGACCCACATAGAATATACAATATAATGTTAGGAAACTCTAGGAAAACAGGAAAAATAAATAGAAGTAGATAACTGGCAATTCACCTTAAATTTTAGAATTTCTTGAATTGAGGTAGTTTGAATTTTCCATTTAATCCCTTTTTTATTTTTTGCTATTTTTATATTAAAGTATTTCTACTATTCTTATAATCCTATTAGTGTATGTGGTTTTTTATCCTCTGTATCTATAAGTGCTGTCTGTGGAAACTGATCCATTTTTAATAAATTACATCACTGTCACATCCATGGATAAAAATGTATCAAATGATGAGAAGTTTTTAATTTAAGAAATAAATTGATTAGTAGCTTAATTAAGCATTAACTTAGATTTGAATCCCATATGTTTGTACTGTGTGTATATATTTACGTACATGTGTGATAGAGATGTAATAGTATTATTTTTAAATATTTAAGTAAGCCTTTTCTCACACATATTATTTTTCTACCCATTTGCAATTATTCTCATATATCATGTTTACTTACATGATACCCCCATTTGAGAAAATTATGTGGGATTTTTATATTATAATAAAAGTTTCCATTTACCATTTTTTCCTAATAGCAGCTTTTTTTCTAGGTAAAAGTAAATGTGAATATTTTTTTCTAAGTAGCAGTAGATATGAATGTTTGAATTCTATTTAAGTTTATTTATGGAACAGAAATTAAGAGGTATGTAACCATTTTTCACACCTCTTCAACAAGCCTAGAGGTGGAAAGGAAAAGTTGACATTATGTTCTGGGTTATTTAGTTCTCTTATTAACTACAGAAGAAATGAGAAGAATCTTATTTAAGCTAAACATGAGTCCAGACACTGTTCACATAGTCATTTCTATATCTAGTGGGACCAAGAATTTCTTCCAGAACAGGTTTTTTCCCTCACTTTTCACATTGTCTCCAGGCCCAAACAGAATTAAAAATGATGATGTTTCACCTGTACACATAACTTTAAACAATGTATCCAAGTTTTGCTGAGCTTTAGAAAGTATGCTGAAGGTTTATTTTGGGTTCAGGGCAAAGGTTGACCTCTTTCTTATTACAAACTATTTTGTGACCTCAATCTTCCCATGAAAAAAGAGGCAGAAATTCCCTTCGGAAAGTCACAGCCTTGCAAGAATACAAAATTACAAGTCAAACAAACAGGCTTCAGGAAAAATAAAAGTTAATAGCAAGTGATCTTATTTGCATCAAATCCCATCACACAATACTATTCTAGGTTTGATGACTTAGCAAGAAAATGATTTTTTTCTTTAGATCCCATAGTATGTTCTTGCTACTATTTTTCCTAATCTCATAATAGTTAAAAAATGCCCTGTCATGGGATCCTGAATAAGTGCAATATTTGCATTAAAAGACAGAAGTAGCTATGATGCATCTCACATAGGCAAGTCTGTTTAACATTTTAATAAAAGATGGCTTAGAACTTGGCAAAACTTCGACCTTTAATATTAGATAATGTATATACAACATTTCATAAAGCCTATGACCATTACTCTTCAGGATTCACAAGAAGAGAAGCAATCAGCATTAACTGTGAATAATACAAGCATTCCCAAAAGGATAGAACAAAATGAAAGAAATAAGCACACATTTATGTTTAAGCATATAAAAATATTAACATACATAATTAAGCATCCAAAAAACAAAGATAAAAATTGAATTTTCTGTGAGAATCCAGGCTATTCTCAAATTTCAGAAATTCTTGATTGGAATCATCATTGATTCATGCATCTGTCTCTAGCTTGAATTAGAGATCAATGTCAATAATTAATTTAGGTAAACTACAGATAATACTTTTGCTGTGCGCAAATGAGAGCCAGAAAATTCCAAATATGTTTATATAGAAAGCTCAATTATCTCCTTTTGAAATATTTTTTGAAAATTGATCAGTGGCTGACCTTTATACACAGAAATATAACACATAAGATTGATATTCATATTCATAAGTGATATACATTTGAGTCAAACATATATGTGTATTGTGTTTAGGTTTGTTTGCAGGGAGAGAACTTCAAAAAGAAGAATCTTATGCACACTTTCTTAACATATTCTGTATTATTTTACTGTTCATTTAAGTAAATATATTTAAAAAAATTAATGCGATCTCAATTGATTGTGTCTTCTTGATGCATTAACAACAGTTGGGTGCCTGCTCTGTGGAAAATACCAACATTTGACTGCTCTGTGGAAAATACGTGCAAGTGGTTGGAGATGCAAAGATAATTAGCAAATATTTCTGCTTCAAAAATTCTTGGTATAATGAGCATTACTAAATTTGAGATACAAGAAAGACAGCACCAAACAATTTCAATATCTAAGAGGAAAAGATCATAAGCCTTCATATATCTCTTTCCGAAGTCTTTTGAGAAATGATTCATATTTTAATCTATTTGCTTGTTATTTTGAGTTATTATTCTTATTAAAGTAATACAGACACATAATTTAAAATTGCATAGGCTTAAAATAAAAGCCAATGTCTCCTTCCCCATAGTAACTCTATGTTACTCCCACTTGAGGAAACACTATTAGCTATTTAGGTATTTTAATTTTTCTGATGGCTATTTTCAAATATCTAAATAATGTGCCAATAGTGCTCTGTCTTGATATTCCATTGTTATAGACATTTTATAAAATAAAGATATTAACAGATGTATCTTTTCTGTCACCATTTTACACTAAAGATAGAATTTATATTCTGCTGCAAAATCATAATTAGATATGTTTTGTCCATCAGTGTCTGTAAATATTGAAGAACCCAAATATGCATTATTGTGAATATATAAATATTATTTAAAATAATGTCAAGTAGTGTACTATGATTAAATTCTCTCTCGTGAACAACTACATGTATTTTGTATTTCTGCTTTTATAATACTTAAATGAGTTAAATAGCTAATTTATATTACATTTTTATGAATTACTTTTTATATTTTTTTCCCCAAAATAGCATCTCAAATTTTACAGAGATCATAACTTCTTTTTGAAGTTTATTTTTGTTCTCTTAATTATCTCTATTCGCACAGGGTCTGTTTTCTGCTTATCTTGTTTTTTCGTTTTTCCTTTTATTTTTTTCTTCAATTTTTTTCACAGATTTTTTCATTTTTATTCTTGCACATTTAATAATGCAATAAATTGTAAGGTTTTTGTTATCTCTCACTGTCTTAGTGGGTATTGATGACTGGCAGGATTTGCATAGGAAAAGATAGGCAGCTATTACATGAGGAAATCACATAGTGCAAAGAGCTTTATTTTACAGCAAAATTACGCACACTAGCTGAAGCATTATCTCACAGGTGCTTATATTTTGGGGAGAAATATCATCTTTTAAATATGTATGTGTTTAAATTAGTATTTGCCTGGTGAGAATGAAACCACCTGTTAAAATAGGGTAAGACTATAAGACAGAAATAGTGATAAAATCTTATTTCTATAAAAGCATAGATATAGCTAAACTTTAACCATCCATTGTTCCCTGACTTTACCACTACTGTTATTGCTTACTGCTTAAGTGTCACATACCCTTGACAGAAGTGTCATCTCCAATCATTTCTATAGGTAACACCACTACTGTAAAATGTAAGACTGGTCTTTGAGATTATCTTCCCAACTGTGCTTTCGGGGAACCAACTGACCTGGAAAATGATCCAAAAAGTCCTAAGGCCCCCTACTCAGGAACTCCTCTTTACCTAGAATACAAAATTTCCGCTCCTCATCCCTGTGAGTTAATCTCCAGCCAATCAGCAGACACTATTCCGTAGCCCTTTGTTCTCCAAACCACCTTTAAAAATCTTAACCCCCAAATTCTGAAGGAGATGGATTTGAGAAATTTCTCCCATTTCCTCATCTGGTGCCTTGCAATATTAAACTCTTTCTCTGGACTCCAACTCCTGCTTTTCCAGCATACTGGCCTTTATCTGAGCAGTGAGCAAGGGACCTGGTTGGGTGATAACAAGAATGTAAACATCTGGCTCCATTCTTTTCACATGCAGTGTTTGGAGTGTCATCTATGTTGTGAAGGTATCCTGGATCATCCCGTGTTTCCTGCCTAACTTCTGACCTCCACCTGCCATCATCCAGCTGAATCAGGAGCCCATGTTGGTTTTGCTACACATGCCTCCTATGTCAGCTGCATCTCTACTCCTTTGCCTCCATTACTCTTCCACACGCCTTCTGTGGTTCTGTTGTTTCACTTTAAACACTCTTTTTGTTCTACAGTTTCACTTTAAAAACTCCTCTAGTCTCATTGTAATGCAGTCTTAAGAAGGATAGATTATAAATGTTTGTTCTGCTAATGACCAGTTGAGTGATATGCTCTTAATTTTCCATCATAAGGGGGAAGGAGGTTCAGATATTTGGCTTAAATTAGCAGTCCCCTCACTATCTACCTCAGAATACTTGTTCCATTAAGTATTAATAGATATTTTATCATTAAATAATAGATGCTGCATAATATATCCACTGCTAGAGATTACATACTCTTTAGTATACAGAAATCTGATCATCCAGCAAAGGAACTTGTTTAACATTTTGCAACCCAACATTACTCACCATGGAGATCTATAATTAATGAAGAACCTATAAAATCTCAAAGAACCAGTGGTTCCTATTAATTTTATACATAGTGACTCCATGAAATCTTAGAAAAAGTCCATGTCACCAAAGTCCTAGAAAGGAAAATGAAAAATCTTCACAGCATATTTGATCAATTGTTTAGAAATTAAAGCAAAAACAACTGCTAAAAGAATCAATAAACAGAAGTACTAAGGAGGAAAGACTTCATGAAGAGAATCTCTTTTCCACTGACATTTGTAAAACATTAAGACACTTACTTATAGATATAGTCAAAAGTTTAGATCTTTTCTAACATTCTTGGCCATTATACAAATCTATACTTACCATAAGAAAATACTTCAAAAGAGATGAATTAATTGCTCCTATGCTTATGAGAATGTAAGAAAATTAAAACTTTATAAAATAAAACATTACATGAAAGCTTAAATAATACTAGAATACTGATTTTCTTGATGTTTTCAACTTGTAGCATATTATGACTGCACGGTAGTAATAGTGTATATTCAGCTTTGAAATTTAATACTGGGTTATTTTAAAACTGATATCAGAATCTTTTGAATAAAGGGTAACTTTCTATAACTGAAAAACACAAAATTAGCTGCAGGCTTTTCTTCTTATTCAGCATAGTCTCTACACAGATCCTAACTTTCATTCAAGGTCCGTTTTGTCTCATATCTTCAGTAAAGCCTTCCTTTACACTTTTCTGAACTCTCATAATATTTTTAATATTTGCTGCACAATTTAGTACTCGATTACAGTATTTTTTATTGTTTTATTATTTATTGGTCTTATGTGCATTTTCTTAACCTCCCTGTTTAAACTGTGATTTCATAAAAGCATATTTCTTTGATCTTATTCAGTATCTACTCAGTAGTAGGTCCATTATAATTACCAAGATGTTTGTTGCTTGACTAGAGTGCAAAAGTGAGAATCAAGATGGTTATTTTTAAGCCAAAATATTAATCATGTAAAATGAAAAACTCAATTGTACGTTATGGAACCCAGAGAATGTAGAAATTGATCAATTACCTTGACCTGTTTTTATTAATAACCAAATGAACATGTGATAAAAGCCCATAATATTCTACCCAGTAAACTGCACAAACACATTTACATCCTAATTGAGCACCTATTTTTGCAGTGTGCATAGAACCTTGAAACAAAGCTATGGAGTCCCTATTTTAAGACCTGTGGCTACTCTAATGAATAAAAAAAAAAGAATAAATATTCTGCAATCCTTCATACATTAAATAAAGTGAGTAACTACCTAAAGAAGATAGATAGATAGATAGATATACATATATATATATATATATATATATATATGGAATTTGCTTTCATTATGCAATTGTCAAACCTCATATACATCAAAACACCTATTTTTTTTTCAGCCAATTGGCATATAGAGTTGGCATTATTCTATTTAATATCTTTCAATATTTAGCCTATAAATGTTTGTGTAACTGAAAATATTTATCTTGATTAAGTGGGAGAACTAATAAAGGCAATTCAAATATAATGGGAATGCTAAAAAGTTTTACCAAAAATATCAACAATTATTGTAGAATAGCTAATAAACTAGGCATTTAATAGGATTAAATTTTAATGATAGATATTATCCTTGCCCTCAAAGATAATTAAAATGAGATTAATAAAGTTGATAAATAAGTGCAAGTATTCATTTTAATTTATTAATATAATAGCTACCCTGTAACATTTAAATAATAGAGGAATGCCACGAAGAAAGATCTTGGGGAATGCCTTATAATAAGGTAACAATTAAACTGGATATATCAGCCTTTGAAAACACATGAAGAACCTAGAATTTCTTCAGGATTTCTTATCATTTATTCAATAAGTACTTAATGCATGCCTACTATGAACCAGAGATATTTTTAATAGTAGTAAATTTTCAACTTTGAAGACAATATATGGTTAATTAAACTTTCCAAAATCACCAGACCCTACACAGTAATTAGTTTAGGTAATGCTATATTTGATTTAAAAGAATGTGTACTTAAAGCAGTAATAGTTTTTATTATAGCTTGTAAAATAACTCCAGAGGAAACTTTGTATTAATAAAAGTGTTACAATATTGTTTTTATTGATTGTAACAAATTTTAGAAAAAAAGGATTATTTTAAAAGACAACTTGTATTGGAAAAGAAATTGTTAGATGAAAAATAATTTTTTTTTTGTAAAATACATCAATATCAGAGATCCACAGACTGAAAACAGCATAAAATAAGGTCTAAGATAAACCAAGGTACAGATTAAAAATGTTGCAGATCATTTAGACATGACTTGTTTCTTTTTTCTCATTGATTAAGATAATTATCAATATGCCATACCTCATACATTTAGTGTATGGCTTAAGCAGATCAGACTTATTAAGTAATTTGTATTTTGAAGAGAAACTTGCTCAGCTAAGTAAGTATGAGGTATATACTGCCAGGAATTAATTAACATGATTACTGTTTTCTAAAGTGTATTTCTAGGAATCCTAGTCCAAAAAAATGTTCCTATAGTCAAAATAAATTGCAACCCACAGACTCAGATGTGCAAGGAATATAATTTTCTATGTTTTTCTTTTAATAAACTGGATTTTATTCCAAATGATTGTAGAAATACAATTTCAATCACTTAAGAGCCCTTGGAGATAGGGAGCATCTTGTCTAGTTTGTCATTGTCTACCAAAGTCAGTGTCTTCTGAGATGTCTTTTTCTGTGTCTGATGTTTGGTGACTAGGCCATGCAAGCCACTACCACAACCTTCACTGCGCGTTATTTGGGGTTACTGACTCTCAGTGCTAGGTCTATGCTGGTCTCAGCTATGCAAGAAACATTCTTTTCCTGCACTTTGGACCCAGGTTACCTTTGCTTTGATTTGTCAGCTCTCTTTGTTTCTCTCCAGGACACTTTCTCTTCTCCATCCAGTTCAAAAACAAAAACAAAAACAACTTTAGGGAGTTTCCTAAGAGAAAACATATCATAGTGGCTGTTCTAAAAATTCCGAATCAAAAATCCTTTTCAATTTGACAATCTTAATATTTATTACAAATTACAGGATACTTAAAAAAAAACAAACATGTATTAGCATTCATCAGAACAAGTGTTCCCTGGAACACAGTTTGAGAAATACCTATGTATTTTTGTAGCAGTAAAAATGCTATTAAAACTTTTTTGCTACAGTTCAGAAATAAGATAGAAAACCATATTATAGTATAAACAAAGTTACCAAATTGTTTTCCCATGCAATAATGTCTATATTAAAATTCTATTCAGCATTATTTTTAAATGTTTTTGGTTTTGAAAGAAATATTTAAAATAGGTGCCCAGAGAACAGAATAAGACATTTTATTCTAAACCCAAATTACGTAATTTTGAAATAGTTTCCTTATTTCAGTAGAATATCTATAGTCTTCCCCATGAACCTGACATCATTAGTAGATAATGAATGTCCTTTGTAATATCCCCTAGAGAAGGAGCAGTTGGCCTGCCATGTAATGCCATGCTTGGGTGTTTAATTAGGTTTATATAAAGTCTTACTAGTTAGTTTTCAAAATCCTAAGACCTTTTCAATGTCTTTCCCTTTTGGGTCTACTCTATAGTGAGACAACTATTTTAATGTATATGTTTTATTAAAAACATTTTTAAATTCTCTAATGGGAAGTTAAGCAGTAGATAAGCATATATTTAATATCATTATAAAAGTATTACTAGACATTATGGAATCAACATCATGATCAATTTTATGTCCAAATCAATGTTCCTTAGGAAAGAATATATAAATTTATGATTGCTAATATCATAATTATCTTGTGAAATGACCTCATCCACAAGCATAGTTATGTATATTAAAATTCAGTGTTTCATCTAAAGGTCTGAAATTTTCCTAATGTACTTAAGGCTTTTTAAAAAAATATTTCTAAGTGGTAAATGTGAGTAATGAGATAAGTATGCCTTTGTCTTTAGACAGTCAATGATATCTAAATATATTAATATATTGTTCTTAGGATTGAGAATCTCTGCAACAAAAAAATAAATAAAATAAAATAAAATAAAAAAAGTTTAGTGCAAGTAATGCGAGAAACATGTAAATATTAGGATTATGTAGATCAAGACAAGTTACTGGAAAATTTGGCAAGATAATTGTTTTCATGTCATGGAAATTGTAGAACCCTTTTAACCTTACTTTTACACAATTGACATACAGAAAACATTTTGATTTTTACTATTGAACTATGTTTTTTAAAAATAGTTAAAATTAGTTAAAAATAGTTAAAATTTTAAAAATTTTAACATGCAAATATCACTATAAATTTTTTATTAAGTAGATTGATTTAAAGTACAGAAAAGATGGAATCTATAAACCCTGTAATTTTATTTTTTCCAAGGAATAAGGCTAATAAAAAATGAAATTGTGGGACTAACAAATGGTTGAAAACCACTCTGGTAGGTGACTAAGGAGAAAAGAAGGTCAGAAATCATAGCTCTACCTCAAATTGGCTATTTGCCATTTGGCAAGGAATTTAATTATATGCCTAAAATTAATCCATTTACAATAAATGCCCTGTCTGCTAGAGAAAATTTATGACTCAATTAATATAAAACTGTTAAAACATGTTGTTCAAATTCCTCCTATAGTGTCAATCGCTGTGTATTCCTCTGAAGTTTTGTTTTATCATTAAGCTATTGGCCCACTCTGTGCTCAAGTCTGTTGTAGTGTTGAAGGTGCTAAATGATTGAGATTTATCTATGTTTGACCAACTTCTGCCCTGTAATAATAGGGTGTTTTTGGATAATGGTCCTGGGCAGTATTTGGTTTGTCATTAGTGTAAGCCATTGGATGCTTTTAGAACTAGCAAAGGAAAGCAGAAACAAACATAAACTCTATTATCCTAAAATGACAAAATCAATACCAGTTTGAATGATCATGCTGAAATCTTCCTTGGGCAGCTTTCCATCTTTGCATTTATGATCAAGCAGTAACACAGAAGTAATAGAGAATGTAATTCTCACACCACAAGAGCTCTCAAAATGCAAATGGAGTGCCTTAAACTCAGTCAGTGCCTGTCATAAATCTGGGTAGGCAGATACAAAGAGAAACAGGAGTCCCCAATATGCCAATGAATTTTAAGTCACCAATACCACTCAGTCAATTTTATAAGAAATCTTCCTGATACAGTGTAGATTTGTCGCCACCAAACTATTTTGGAGACAAAATTCTATCAGCATGATGACACAATCCAATGTAGAAAAGTCAAAAGTAAAGTTAAGGATGATATTTTTCACAAGCAGAAACAATGGAGGGCTTAAAAAAATGAGAAAATCTCATTATACATAAGATTTATTATTTATTCATCCTATTATAATTGCTATAGTAAACTGAACTTTATTAAACAAAATTATTGTCATATCTTCAGCTTTATTTTTTGTGATGGAGTCCTGTTTGCTATTTATATAAAAATTTGGACTCTATTTTAATTAGATTCACATCAAGTGAGCTTTTTCATGAACCAATTTGTTTTGAATATGAGGAACCTCATCTATGTGTCAAGACCAAACTCAGAACCATCGCACTATTGATATTTAACCCAATGATCACATTGTGCCGAAATTATTTAAATGGCTCTCAATTTATATCATAGATGTAAATAGTTACAAAGCTCCTAACCTCCACACTCTGCCTTAAGCAAATCATGACCATGATGTAATAAGGAAATACTGGGAGGACAATGTATTATAGTCAAATTATATTGATGCACATATATATCAATAAAATTAGAATTTTAAAAACCATAGTCACACACACATAAATGCAAAACAAAACTCTGTCTTGTACATGGACATGATGTATTGCATTATTTTAATACAAATGCAACTATTTTAGATATTTCATATAAGTAGAATTCTTCACTGTTTGTCTTTTTGTGACTAGCACAATGTCCTCAACATTCATCCATGTTGTCATATATTACAGAATTTCCTTCCTTTGTAAGGTTGCATAGTATTCCATTGTTTATATATACCACATTTTCTTTATCCATTTATCTGTTGATGGATATTTAGATTGTTTCTATATTTTGGCTATTATGAGTAAGCACTGCAATGAACATAGGAATGTTAGTATCTCTTGGAGACAGTGATTTCAATTCTTTTGAATAAATATTAAAAGTGTATTTGTTATATATACTTCTTTGTTGGACAGCTGTAGCATACTCTAGTTCTATTTTTAATTTTGTGAGGAACCTCTATGCTGTTTTCCATAGCTACTGTACCATTTTGCATTCCCAATAATAGTGTAACAAATGTTCCAATTTCTCCACATCTTCACCAATGCTTGTTGTGTTTGTTTTTTTTATAATAACCATACTGATAGGTATGAGGTGATATCTCATTGCAGTTTTGATCTGCATTACCTTGATAAAAAGTAATGTTGAGCATCTTTTTGTATACCTGTTGGCCTGTGTACGCCTTCTTTGGAGAAAGCCCCAAGTCCATTTTTTGATTGGGGTATTAGTTTATTTTGCTATTTAGTTGCAGGAGTTCTATATATATATATTGGAAACTAACCCATTTTTAGATATTTTTGCAAATATTCTCTTCCACTCAATGCTTTAATTTTTACTCTTTGCTTCCGTCACTGTGCAGAAGCTTTTTTGTTTAATGTAATCCTATTTGTTTATTTTTGCTTTTGTTTCCTGTGTTTTGGGTGTTTTAGCCATGAAATCATTTCCATGACCAATGTCATGAAGCTTTTCTGTCATGTTTCTTCTATTAACTTTACAATTTTGGATCTTATATTTGAGTCTTTAATTCATTTTGAGTTGATTTTTGAGAATTGTGTAACATAAAGTTTCAACTTTACCATTTTGTAATGTAGATATTTAGTTTTTTCAACATCATTTATTGAAAACACTATTTTTTTCTTTTTCCATACCTTGTCATCATTGTGAAAAATAAGTTGATGGTATATATGCAGATTTGTTTCTGGGCTCTCAAGTTGCCCTTTCATATGTTCATGTCTTTGGGCTGCTCTACCTCTCAGAGATCTGTTGACCCTGTAACGGCTAATCAAGAAGTCTGTGGCATCAAACCCCACATCCTGCAGAATTATGTTTTCTTACTTTTTCTGAGTTCACAAGGTGAATCCCTTTACCTATTAGATCGTCAAACATATATTGAACTATGTAACTCCTTTTCCTGGGACAATTGTTCTACTTACACTCCTTCCTGAGGAAGGTTATTCTTTAGTGTCTTTAGTGGGGATTGGCCAGTGATTCCAAAGTATCTGACAAATGAGGAGAGGTTTCCTTCAATGATTCACTGGCTATTTTCTGTTTCACAGAGTTGGCGAATTCTCTTTGCTAAAGGAAAAGAAAAAAGGAAAACAAATGAACAAACTAAAGGTAAAACGTAATCCCTCTCTAATTAGTTTTTCTTTCCTACAGGGCTTCTGCTGCAGGGGAATGACCATTCCAGGAAGAGACAAAATTGTGAAACAACAAGGGCACTTTGGGAATTCTGGCTATACGTGGCCAAATAATAGTGTAGGCTAAGAGGCTAAGAGGAAAACATTGGCAAAATAGGGGTAGAACAATCAAACAACCCTTCTTTCATTAAGTCAAATTGTACTTCATATAAATGTAATAGTTTTGAATGTCTTGTGCAAAATGAGATTTAGATTTTTTTTCTTTAATAAAAGGTGAATGTCACCCTCTTTATATTCTTAAGGTGGTTCATTCCAGCACAACTCAATTTTCAGCCTCAGTTCTAAGCTCTAATATTTATATTGATTAAGGATCTGGCCTGAGAAATGTGCACTATATTGGACATGTTAGCATGAAGATTTTTATACAGAAGAATTAATATGGTCAAAGTAATCTATTGGAATAGTAAGTGAGAGTGGATGCAAGGAGAACAGTTAAGATTTATTAAAAGTGACATATGTAAATTAGTCCTGAGCTTTGGTGGATATGTAGGCATTATAGGAAACTAGATTCCAGAAACAGTAGAAAGATAAATTATTGAAATGTGATAAGACTAAGAAGTAGGAAAGAAGCAAATATTACTGTCAGGATTCCAGTCATTAAGAAAGAGATAAAGACACTGACATCAGAAGTAGAGATGCCTAGAGGAAAGATTTATCAGAGAAGTGAGATAGTTAATACCTGACTATTCTTCAGGGATATTTCCTTGCTTCAGAAACAGGATCTGATCCACCTTCACTCTAGGAAAGATAAGGGCCGTACTTTTCCAGTCTCCTCAATGCCTTCAAAGACAAACATGTAAAGTCTATTGACCAGCTAATGACTTGTACTGATTCTAAACAAGCTTCCCACCAAGTTCTCTGCTTTTCTAGTAACTAGGAAGCTTTAACCTTAGAGAAGATGCTCCTTGACAAGTAAACCTGCTACTAAGAACAATCTTACGGCCTCTGACCTCTTAATGGCATTGTTTGGCTAGACTTAAGACTTTAGCAAAATCTTTTTTATCTACCAGACTATAAATTTATCAAAATTACTTTATAGAAAATACTTATATTATTTAATAGCATCTTTGCCTAGAGAGTCTGACATGGGGCGTCTCAATGTGCCCAAGGAACCTCGATTTTAGTGTAGTAACCTATGAATATTCTGATGGAAACTGTCCATGGACCATGCTTAGATAGCATCAAGGAAAATAAATAACCATAAATCTCTGGATATTTGAGTTGGAGTAGCCAGCCTTCTTATTCAATGCCAATGGAACAGTGTTCCTGAGCTATTCTTTCTCCTAAAAACTGCTGGCCTAAAATCTTTGCAATCATCACATTTTATAAATAACCCCTTGAGGATTATTTTTTTGAGGACTAGAACTCTAAATTGCCAGTGCCCTTTTGACATGGGAGACCAAACATGACTTCCAGAGCAGGGCTATGCATGTTAGATAACTATATATGCCCATGTCCGAGTGTTTTTAGGGGGTATAAACCCAATATCAGTTCACTGAATCACATTGTTCAAGCTCACTAATCATTAATATTCTTTACTTATTTTATTTTCTTTTACTATTTAACATTTATGCATCTCAATTTTTCTCTAAATTTAAGAAATTTGATTACTATTAAGACTTTTTCCAGCTACAGAGGCTTACATATCTATATTTTAAAATGTTCTTTGCTAAAATTTCAACAATTTTAGAATTAATTTGCAAAAAGCATTTCATTTAAAAATGATTTTGCAGATAAAGCCAGGATATACTCCATCAGACATTAATTTTTAATATTTTCTTATAGCTATCATGTGTCCTCTTATTGATGCCAATAGAAAACTCACAATTAGATGAAGACAAAATTAGGCCCAAAAAGCGAAAAGATACGAAATACATATAACTGGGTTTATGTGAGAAATAGAATAGAAAAATGAGGCATAATAAACCTGAGAATGGATTTTCCAAATGTTAATTGCAAAATATACAGATTCCTTTTACTACCCTGTGATTATTTGTTGGTTAGAAATATTGTGAGATAGTTTCAGTTCATAAAATATCTGTAGCTACTATTGCTTATATTCATAACAGAGATAATATTGAGAGATCATGTGAAATTTTATAGATTTAATAAGCCATACTTGAAGAACATACTGAATGTTTTGTAATTTTTAGTTTATTACACTAAAAGAAATTCACCATCAGCCCAAATTATTACTAATCTGAATTATTGAGTGCTTACTGAAAGGACCGAGTGTATATAGAACCAGAACAGTAATTATTAACAAATATGATGAATGGTTAAAAGAGGGAATACCTAACCCAGAGAGAATCTTTAACCAAAGCAACTTGAGGGCATAGGTATTCAAAGAAAGAGATAGGGAGCAGTTGGCCCTGGGTGCAAGCAATAATGGGGTGGTAGAGGATTTAAAAATGGTAATAAAATTGACTAAAATGTGGTCCTAACTTTTATTATCATCATGTGCTGGCAATTCTAAACAACATCAATAATAAACTACTCTTCACTGAAAAGATCTTTGTTAGTCTAAATTCTAAACAGTTCTTGTTCCTGCTACGTTTCATAATATATATGTGTATTTTTTTTTTAAAAAAAAGCATAGTTTTGTTACTTATCCTTAAAAAAACATTGTGTACTACTCAAAGTTATTTTGAAAATTTCCATTTATGTCATTATGCTGAAAATTTAGACCTGACTGACTGTATATGATCTTTTTTTAAATATATAAATTAAATATATATAAATGTTCTTTGGATGTAATAGAAACACAAGTATTCTTTGTTAAGATAATAAGAATAATACAAGTTTTGCACATATTCATTTGAATGTGCTGATTATATAATTTCTATGTCAACCCTAAATTTTGCTTGCATCCATTTGGATGATTAGGTTCTAAAGAAGGTATATTAAAGCCACAAGCAGGGTTGGAGTTTCTGAAGCACTTCTTGTATTTCATGGGCTTTGTCATATCCTTCCTTGGCTGTATCCTACATCCAAGCCATCAGTGCCTCTTGTCCACTCTACCTTGGGTCATTACGCCAACCCCAGAACCATTGGCCCATCCCCAACACCAGCATCTCCCAGATGGATGGCGGCAGAGCCTCCACGTGGCTACTCTTGCTTCTCCCACTGCCCTTGGAGTACCTGTGTCCACACAGGGGCCAGAGCAACAGTGACCCTTTTGATACCTGAGATCACCCCTTCCCTGTAATGACAACCCTCCCATGGAATACCAGATCTCTCAGAATAAACACTTTATGTCTTTTTTATGGACTCCATGGCCTATCCCACCTTGTCTTGACTCTTGTGTCCGTTGCCTCCAGGCCCGTCTTTCTAAACCTGTAAAATATGTTCCTCTATCTTTTTTCTCTCCTGAGACAGGCACACTTCCTATTTCACCCCTGTGCAGGACACTTCCTATTTTTCTCTCTTGAGACAAGCTCACTTCCTGTTTTTCCCCTGTGCAGGAAACTTCCTGTTTCTCCCCTATGCAGGACACTGCCTTTTTCTCTCCTAAGGCAGGCACACTTCCTGTTTCCTTCCTGGGCAGGACACATACTGTTTCTCTCCTAAGGCAGGCACACTCCCTCTCTTTATTTCCTAAGTTGTAATGAATCAGGCTGAATAACGTAACACTCGGTGACAAAGTAAATCAAAATTTATACCTACTAGTATTTGTCCTTTCCTTCAGTAATTACTGATGAGAAATAAATTTTACATTAACTATAATTTCTTTATCATTTTTAAAAGATGGAGATAATACAAATAAACATATATAACCAGATTTACTGATTGTATATTGACTTGGCTAAAATACCAGGCTTTTTAGGCAGTGATTCCTCAAGTCATAGAAAGAAGGGAAAAGTTGACATTTTGTAGGTACCAACTTAGGGCTGAACTCCAATTTCCAAGACACGTGCGTGGGAAAAGCTTACTTTTCTGAGAGACTTTGCAGAGACTAACACAAAGCAACGATAGCCTGAGAGCCCAAACTTTTTCAGGAAGTTGGTCATAAGTTCTTTAAGACATTGATGAAAATGGTATGTTATTTTTCTTTTAGACAGTAAGGTTATTTTCTATGTGTGGATTTACATTGTTCTTTGCTTTTAAAGTGTTGTATGTTCTTGGAGAACTATGTGCACTTAGTCTTAGCAAAGCTGTTGCACAAAGTAAATAAGGAACTAAGGAACTGAGCTCCAAAAAACTTCCAAAGTAATAGACAAAGAATGGTCTTTCTCTCACATTGAAGCGCCATTTAAAAAGAAACTACCCTGGCTAGGCATGGTGCAGTCTGGTTTTTAACACTGATTTCATTCTGTGTGACAAATTAAATAACTCAGAGTCAAAGAAATTCTAAACAATGAAAGAGCTCTTCTTTTATTACATAATTTACAAAGACGTGTAAGAAAACAACCTTCATCTACCTACGTATATCTCCTATATGGAAGTTGAACTGTTGTAATCTGAAATGATCGTCTTGTTGGACACAACAGGTAGACCATATCCTTGTGTGT
The DNA here is from genome assembly GCF_041146395.1 of Eulemur rufifrons. Taxonomy (NCBI): domain Eukaryota; kingdom Metazoa; phylum Chordata; class Mammalia; order Primates; family Lemuridae; genus Eulemur; species Eulemur rufifrons. Next base: position 20,279,666 of record NC_090999.1, read on the forward strand.
AGGATGTGAGGGGAATATTCATTCCTACTGTCCATTATCTGGAAAAGTATGAGATATCATATTAATATTGTTTCACTCTTCTTCTGCTCCAGGTACCACTTTACTTGAAATAGGAAACAACTGCATGTTTAACAATCTTTTGAAAGAAAACCAGGAGTAATTATTGAAACTATCATACTATTTTGACATCATATTACTATTGCATCTAGTCACCAGTACTGGTTGCTACATGTCTTGTTTGCAGTGACTTTCATAAGTCATTTTTTAATTACAAGTGTGCAAGCCAACCACAATATTAAATTGCTGGAGTAAAAGGGAAAGCAAGGATGAAACCTTATCTAATCTGTTAAATACAATGATTAAGTGGACTGTCTTCAGGAAGGTACCATAGAAAAGTCAAACGATGAAATTTCCCATCATGACTCTGAATTATGCAGGGAAAAATATTAAACGGTAACGTTTAACAGTAACACAAGAGTCAGGGAGCCAGGAAGAAATTGTAAAATGCACTTTACAAGAGTGTCTTTCTTTTATATTAAAAAAATTGATTAGAGTGATTCTTTAATAAGATTTTATATAATTTGTGCATAGGTTAGAAGAAAACTCACAGTAAGTTATACTCTTTATTTATAACTTTGGGTAATGTGTCAGTGTTAGTCTTATTGTTTGAGTGGCTGATTTCGAAAATAATCAAAAACTAAGACACAAACCCTTGAATTAAAACTGGATTGAGAATGAAAAATGGTCCCATAACCCTAAAGGTTTTTTATTTTTCTAAATGTATAATGTATCATTATATTATTGCTTTAATAAAAATCTATGTTATACAACTGACCTATTTTTTGTTTGGTAGAGATTTTAACCACTTCGTAAGCAAAATAAAGTTAAAGCATGGAAAAGGACTTTCTCATGGTTGGACTTGCTTTTCAAATATTGACTCTAAGACCCTGGTTTGATTATATAAACAATGACCAAAACCAAACAAATGAACAACAACAAAAAAAGGTATACAGAAATAGAAACAGTGATTGTATTTTTAAAATACTTCCCAGTTTATATAGCATTTCACAACAAATATTACCTGCAATTCATTATCATCCCCATTTTGTAGATGAAACAACTGAGCAATGGTGGATTTAAATTGGTTCCTACGCTCTCTAGTTAGTAAAAAGCAAAACAAAGACTCAAGCCCAGGTTCTGTCTCTAAGACTGCATTGTTGCTATTACTGCTATAATCCATCTGTTGTTTAGGTCCAAACTCTCCATGATTAGTTTGGGAAATGAGACAAGAGTAACAACTGATTGTACAAATCAGCCACAATTTTAGCAACAGCCTCAGCTTCTGATAATACCACAAATATCTGGAATATCACTGAAACTTATAGATACATCACAGTTTTAAAAGTTTGTGTGTATGTCTGTCTTTGCTTTTACCAGAGTACACATTTCAAAACAGATCTTTTAAAAATAAGCTTGTTTGTGCAAAACTAGTTGTATTGGGGGAAATTATTTAGGGTCTTAGGTTTTTTGCTCAAGAATAACAAAACAACGTATTTAAGGTGAAAAATGTTTATCATTGCCTTTCTACCTTTAAATGTCATCACATTGAAATTTCAACTTCATATTGACCATACTTTGTTGTAGTCAGTCTTTTTCTGGCTTATTCTATTAGGAAAGGTTAAAATCAGCATCTGCATTACTAAGAACTTCTTTACAAGTGATAATATTTCAACACGTTTATAAACATTCTATTATAACATACAAGGCTATTTAGGAATGACTCCTTTTATAGTTATTATATTTATGTATCTTGAAATTTGGCACCCCCAAAAAAGTAATCTTAAATTTGGCTACATCTGTGGCCTTTTCTCTCACTTCATCTGCATGTCTCTACTCTTCTATGAATATTCACTTTAATCCCTGCAGTTGCTTCTCTCCCTCCCTTCCTGAAATCATGGACAAAATGTGTGATTTTTTTACTATTCCTCTGAGTGGGTCTTTAGCTTTTGCATTGCTCCCTTCTCCTTAGCCCATATGAATCCCTGCATCTCATGTAAATAAGAATGGACCCATGTATTTTGCTTTGTTGCCTTGTCTTGCTAAACTACGTGCCTTGAGAGAGAAGCAAACAGAAATAATGAAAGAACTCAAATTCAGGGCCAGATAGACAAGCATTCAAATCTCTGTCTGCCACCTACTGACTGTGAAATTTTAGCATGTTATTTATGTTTTCTGAGCACCATTTCCACCTCTATAAATGGAGGAGGGGAGTGGGTGATAACACCTACTTCAGAGTTGAAAGAAATAGTAAATTAACATATAAAGCACTTAGCTAGTGGAACATAGTAGATGTTTGACAAATGATATTATAATTTTATTAGAAATGATGATTTGATCACCTCTCATTGCTAATATTACTAATGTGGAGATGATTCCCAAATCAGTACCTCCCTCGATTAGTCATAAAACTTCTTATGTTATCTACATTTTACATTATAGCCTAGGTATTCACACTTTTGTCCAATCTCTTTTAATAAGATGTTAGATCTTATTAAACTTATATTCTTACATTCTTATTATCCTTAAAAATATAATATTTGTACCTAGAAAATTTTAATATATGCCAGGTGATTGAATTTGTGCATATGTGTATGTAGACTATACACACACTAAAATAAATAAGTATCCAGTCTCTGCCTGACTCATATTTGTAAAGAAAATGGTTATTTCTACAGTTTCTTAGATGATTAATAATGAAGGATTGAACCAGTGGGGGTGAGGGGAAACTTTGCCTTTGACCTGGAAGGTTTGCAGAAAGATCAACTGACAATAAGGTATATTAATAAGAAAAAGATATTTATTTACTATGCATGTGGGGAGAATCACAGAGTGATTACCCAATATCCCAGTGAGGTCCAGAAATTCATATACTCTCATTTTAGAGGGGAGGAGGAGATAAGGAATATAGGTAACTCTTTTGAGTGGCAATAAATGGTTACTAGAGAGAGTGAATATATACTTGGGAGAATGAATAGATGGAGAAAAACAGATTGTCTTGTAAATGATGCTCTTAGAAAATTAAATTAACCTGAGAGACAGGTATTATATTTGAAATGATTTGGGCAAGATCTGGTTGCTATCTGGATCTTCTTTCCAGTAATATATTGGGATAACAAGGAGGAGAAGGGTAGTCTATGGTTTTTTCTTTTTGATGGATCTGGTTTTATATAAAGAGAGAGGAAATCCCCTTCCATCGCTTGTTGATTTCTAAGGGATTTTAATTCAAAATACTCTTTATGCCAGTGAGTTATATTTTGGGGTGAAATTTCCTGAGCTCTTTCAGACTTTCTTTTCAATGATTCTCAAAAATATATTTTTCCACTGGTTTATATTGGAAGTTCCTTGCTTTTGTTCCTCAAATTGTGCATATTCTTCTGGTTGCCAATTAGAAGGGAAGAAAGTATTAGGACTTAGGTGGGGATAAATTATTAAAATAAGACAGAAAAAACTGTTTTTCTTTATATATATCTTCATGGATACTACTTCTATTTACCATTCCGTTCCATTGACATTGTTAATGGGTATTTCTTTACTGGAGCACATATGTAAAATCAGTCCATTTTACAAACAAGCTTGCCTGTGTTGAACTAACCCTGTTTGCAGAAGTTATTTAAGGGTCTTGAGTTGCTTGCTCAAGAACAAAACAACCTAATTCAAGTTCAGTTATATTCAGTTATGATATAAAGATTTATATGCTTCTACCATGATAAATAAGAAACATATGTCTAGATGTTTAGAAATATTTTACCTGCTGCCTAGTTTGATGCCTCCCCAAACTTAAGGCATAATAGATTTTTTTTCCTAAGTCATATTGAATCCTAATATGTAGTCACATATTACATGGGCTAGTACAAGTCTAGGACCTTGGGAGAGTTGGCATGGAGGGTTTGTTCTCTGGGCTTTTTTTCCATCTGCTAGCATTATCTCAGATGATTGAGTTTATCTCTTCAACCTTCTTAGTTGCTAAGAGGTAATTAAGGGATGGCATATGTATGACTTTCCAGATTGTGGATCAACTGGAAGCTATGTGTCATCTTCCCTCCAAATTAATCTTCATACTCTCTCCCACTCAGCTGAAGCAACTTCAAAGAAATGGTTTGCTTCAAAGCATAAAGCTTCTGAGACCGCCTTTTGTCTTTTCTCTGTGGTTCTACAAAGTTTTCCCATATTACCTCTTGGCTTTTGCATTTTTCTATTTCATTGTAAGAAAATTCTCATTTTTCTCTTTTATCTCAAATATTTCTAGCCACTGATGTGGATTAGGTGTCCTTGAAATTGAAATATACTAACATTTCTATTAATCACAGATTCAACTTTTGCAAATAAACTGCCCCAATTAGAGAACACATCAACAATTTTAATCAATTTTTTAAAAACCTAGTTTTACCAATAATAGGAAAACATATTTCCAAGATTTTCTACATCAAGACTCAACTGAATTTCCTCATTCTAATTCTGGGGTCAGAAGTTTACTCAAATATTGAGGTCTCACAAGAGTGAGAGTATCGTTGGATAAGGTAACACACAGGAAGTGTTTCAGAGAGAACTAAGCTATGTAAAATTAACATCCATATTAAGAAGGAAACAGAAGAAAAGAAACCAAGGAAAGAGAATAAAAATAACCAGCAATGTAGACTTGTAAGGAGAGCAAGGAGTAGCATCTTAGAAAGAGAGAAAATTTTACTAAGTCATATGCCTCCCCTTTTTAAAAATAACTTTCTTGAAATATATTTCAGTGTCATATGGATTTGACTGTATTTCCTGCCAAAGTGGGAAACTGGTCTCTAAAAGAAGTAACAGAGCGAGTCACCCTGGGTGCTGTGTGCTTTTAGATGGAAATCTGCAACACCCTGGCAAAATAAAGACCAAGGTAACAAATGGCCTCATTTCATGAAAGGTCTTGGGAATAGGAAATAGAACATTCATGGAGGTCTGGGTTTTATTAACAAATTTATGTTAAAGATAGCATGACACAGCCTTTAATCCATAAAATAATCAACATAAATATGTTTACAAAAACTACTCTTTTAAAAAACTAGGTAAGTTTCTACAACTTTCTTTTGTTATTTTAGTTTTGCAATTCCTAAAATGCTGTGAATAATTCTCCTCATTCTATGTGCAATTTAATCTTTGTTTTAAGTGACTATCCTCATTCACACATACACACTGACAATACCCAGCTTCCCCTATGTAAAATTTTTGTGCTTTCTTGTCCTCAGATTGTCTTACAAGTGAGACTTCTCTCATGAGTCTTCTTCCTATCTAATTCCCTTTTCTGAAGGATGTTTAAATATAACACATCTGCTTTTTGTTCTTTTCCTAATTGATAGAGGAGCTGAAGCTAGAACTACTTGGTGAATTGCAGATGGCCAGTGCATGGGTGAAAATATTTTCATCACAATTAAAAGTGGATAATGAAGCAGGAATAGAGCAATGATGGAGAAACAGAAGAAAGAGACTCTTGATCCTTATCATTAATATAATAGCAACTCCATATGTACATGTTTTTGGTATGTCCCAGGCATTTTTATGAATTGTTTATACTTATATGTGTAGTTAATCCTCCTCCCCAAGGGCCTCTGCAGTAGGTAGTACAATATTTCTCACTTTACAGATGAGAAAACTGAGGCACAGACCATTTACATAGCTTGCCAAGGTCACACTGATTGGCAGATTGAAGCCTAGGCATTCTAGTTTCAGAGATCCTTCTGTTAACTATGGCAATGTATTGCCTCCTGGGAGAGGGGAAATATTTTGGCCCCCACAGGATAGGCTTAGGTTTTGGGTGTTACTCAGGGAAATTGCTGGATACTTGTATTGATGTTTTTCTGACCTCTGACATTCCTGAGACTGGGCCACTAGATGAATTAAACAAACACATATGTGACTAATTTTATACCACTTTGTACCAATTACTATTTTGATCCAACAAGGAAAACAGGGTGATGACAAAGGACACCAGTATATTTTTACTCCGGAATTTGAAGAAGAAAAAGATAAGGCAAATTATACGAGAACATTATGGCCATGTTGATAAACCCCTCCCAGCCTCTCAGTAAGTCAGTTTCCAACTCGGTGGTCTTGTTAACAAGTTCAAGGTGATTTTCTTCCCATAAGCACTGGTACAGTTGATTTAGGCACTTTTTTTTGTTTATTTGGTCATTGCCCATTCCATGCCCATTAAAACTTTTATCTGTCATGTCACTGGTGGTTTTTTAACGTACTCCTTACTCCTCACTTTCCAAACCTCAAACCTGTAGATTGGGCAGCAGATTACAGCCAGAAGCAAAAGTGAGAGAATTGCAATACATTTTTTATTCCTCACAATGAACAAGGCCAAATGGACTTTGTTTCCTAGGCAGAAAACCAAAATGTAGATGATGAAGGCAAAATATGAAGGTGCTCAATTTGACTTATTCGGGAAATTCCCTGAAATGATGTCTTCGAAATTTGTCTTTCCCAAGGTACAGAATGACTACAAGTTCTGCTCTAGCATCCTACCTTAAATTACATAACATGAAAAAGTGTATCTTGAAGATTTCAAAGTACAGAGTATAATTTCCAGGATTTCACACGACCCTCAAATGCTTCCAGAGACCATGCCTGGAAAGAGTGTACTACGGGGAAAAGAGGGAGGCTGGGCTTTCTCTCATTTTCTCCAGTGTCTCCACAGTCGCACCAACACAGATATCTTTAATTTAAAATTTCTCTGAGCTTCTTTTCTTTTTGTTCTCAGAATTATGCATCTGTTTATCATTTGGCCATTGTTTTTAACTTTCTATCACCAGAAAACTCTAAATTCCTGACCATGGCATTTATAGCTTAAATTACCTCCTTACCTTTCTTTCTGCATGATCTTCTCATTTCTTTCTTGTTTCCTTTGATTTTACATTCCCTTTCAATTCTCGTTTCTCATTCTGTCTAATATAACTGATTCTAATTCTTCCTCACAGCCAACTTTCTTCATTTTTATTTCACTTTGGAGCAACATAATTTAGATCCCATGAACTTGTCTTTACTTTAATATAGTGTATCCTATAAATAAGACCAAAGAACCTTAACCAAATACATCAAATACGTATACATATACTATAAATAATTGAAAATTCAGAGCAGTCAGTAAGATACAGGAGGCAACTTTATCCTTTAATAAATATAAACTGCTTTTTCTACCCCTAATGGTATATCATCCTTGCTCCTATTCTAAATACCTGTTTCAAGGCAATGTCATGCTCTTGTTTGGCTAATACACAGAAATGAACTAAAATGAAAGGTTAATTAATTCTGGCCATGCTGTGGTTGCCTTGAAGATGGTAGTCATGGACAACACTATCATGTATGACGTAAAATTTAAGTTTTGTTCCCACTAAATTTTAGGTGGAAAGTTGCTATAGCTCAAATTTCATAGTTTCTGTTTCAAAAACAAAATGAAATTTTAAAAACAACACTTAAAAAAAGACTTGGTTAGCTATATGATTATATAATATAGAGAATTTCACATTAGCCGGGTAGCTAACTTTTTAAAAGTTTGTGATATTTAAGAAGATACTCTTGCCTTCATACTAGCTAGGTAATACCCAAGTATGTGTTATGCCTTATTATGGCTTATGTTTTACTATTACTCTCATTACTGCTGTTGCCATTTTTCTCCCAATAAGTTTTCATTTTTATTTCAGATGCTAACAATTATGTTTGATTGCCTCAGTCAAACAGTTATGTTTAGTTATATTTTTATAGTACATATAAGCTACATTTTATTAAACCTTTGCCTATTTCATAGGCTACACACCTAAAGAAGACCCCAACTAAGTATTAGTTTACTGCACAGTATAAAATAAAGCAAGAGGAACTATTTATTTCTATGCACATACCCTCCAAACAAATGGTGTCCTCTATGGAGAGTATGTCTACATGTAGTCAAAATGTAGGCAATCTGTGCATTCTCAGGGGCATTTTTAAACTGATATTTAGAGCCCAAGGAATTACTCTGTTTGGTATGTCTAGTCACCTGCTGGACAATTTCCTTATTCTAAAGCTTTTGGCTTGGATGAGTTGAAGAAAAGAGGAAGCAGAGCAGAACTTCCACAATAGAGAAAAAGAAAGAAAATGATCCAATTCCATTATTTTCATAGGATGAAAGCATTTAAAAGTTTGATTGCAAGAAGTATTTTCTAAAATTTTTAAAAAGAAGAAAAAGGAGGAGAAGAAGGAGGAAGAAGAGGAGAACAAAAGTAGTAGATACTTGCTTGGGGCATTCATCTTTTTAATACAATGTACTTGAAATTTTAAACTGTGTAATTATTTGGTTTATAGCTACATAAAATGTATAAAAGATTGGTGTAATCTTCCCAAAAGCTAAAATATATTACATAACCTTGAAAAATAAAAAGAAATATATATTGGTGGTTTCATCTTTTTTTTTTAATAATGAAAACTTTATCTTCTTATTCAAGATATTTGGCCTAATGATGTTGAATTCCTAAAAACGCCTTGCCATGTAACTTCCTGGAGGTTATTGTTACAGTAATATCAATAGCAATGACAACACATACAACCCCCCACACTGTCAGTGGTTTCCAGCAAGTTTATTCATCTCTCATGTAAATAAACAAAAGATGTTGTCTTTTACAGGGAGGGTCACATCCTGTTCCACATCCAGGCTGAAGGAGAAATGGCCAAGGGCACTACTGTCTCCAGGGTAGAGAGAGGGAGATGACAAAACCACTGGTGGCTCTTGAACTTTTTTTAAAAAGGGGCATACATAGGTCAGTACTAATCACAATTTGTTGACTAAACCAAGTCACTTGGTAAGGTTGCCTGCTTTCTACTGAGTGTGTCTCACGCACCATCGTAAAGTCAAGATATCCTAAGTCAAACCATTGTAAGTCAGGAACCATCTGTAATTTAATCTACTGCAAGTACTTAACCAATTAAAAGTAAGTCTAATAGTTTGCAATCAAGAATAAGCATTAGCACTTTTTATTTTTTAATGAACATGTCAAAATTGAAATCTGCCACCAAGTCAGAATTTTTTAAATCACTGCCCTTAGGTACTCTGTTAGACATTTGGAATTTAAATATTTAAAAACCTTGAAGTTTTGTGGTGATTTTTTCCTCCAGAACATTTAAATTCCTCCAGCGTCAACACGTGTTCTTTTGATACCTTTAAAAGCAACTTCATACCTTTCTATATGGAATTCACTTTCATACGAGAATATTTATTCTCTCCTATTGCCGGCACCATAAGGTGAAAAGTGCTTCTCAGAAGTTGTCTCAACACTAATGGGAATTTTTAATCAGGAAATGTTGTAGTGCTAATCTAATAGACTTTAAGTTAAGACCTCAGTGTCACTGAAGCCTGAAATATCCCTGCAGTTCCACATATAGAAATCTCTAAATAATGCAGCCCATCCCTAAAGAGGTATTATGCAAATGAATGAATTTAGTTAATATGTACTGTAAACAGATCACTACTTCTTTATTCCTTTCTAAATCACAGCAGAGATTAAAGCTGTAATACTCTCATTACCTAACAAAATAGCTAAATATTTAAAATAGATCTGCAAAGAGCTTCAAGCCCAAGATAACACCCCCTTGAATCTGGATTGGGCTTTTCTTCCAAAAGTCGTAGCATATTCTTATACACTTTGCCTGAATCTCCCAGAAGAAACATCTCTCCTACAAATAAAAGTTACACTAGCTTTCTCTGACCACTGAGAGATTATTGAATATCTTACATTCTCATATTACCAAATTCCAATCCAGTACTTGCTGACAAATGAAAGAGCGGCAATCTCACATAACATATAAATTGGAAAAATCAAACTCAAGATGCAGAATCATTAGTAGAATGTAGTTAATTGTTTATTTCTAATTTAGTGGTCTTCCAATAAGCTAATGTCTATCTCTGTCAGAACTCCTCCCTGCCACATTGACCGATTTTAACACCAGCAAATGATTTCAGGTGAGAATGAAAACTGAACAATGATCTTTTCATTTGTCTTTTAAACCTTTATTGAATGCAGACAATGAAGTAGGATGCTATGGCTTTGGCTATATAATTTTAAAGGGTTGATTTTTATGATGGTATTTTTGAGCCATCATAAAAGTTGGATGGAACTGACAGCAAAGATTTTCCTCTCAATTATGCAGAAGCCAAGTGATCATATAGTGCTAGTTTCATTAAACATGCCCAATATCCCCTTGGGATGGTGCATTGTCTGCCAGAGAATTTTCCATTTATTTCAAGAGACATAAAAACGGAGCATGGATAAATGATGACTTTTAAATCAGCAAATTTGCTTTTGCTTTTCTGTTTTTAATTTGTTATTGAATTGAGGGAGTATATTTCTCTATTGTTCAAAAATAGAGCGCATGAAAGGACCCGAGTCTAGTTTTGTAGTTGAAGTGGAAAAGTTCTGCAATCTCACACAGGGGAAAAGAAGAGAGGGTACAGATAAATCTACGTTGGTCACTTTCAGCGAAAGGTGGACTCAATCAAATACACTACAGCTTTCTTAGAAAGGAAAATAGGCCTCTGTGCAGCACTGAAAGGCAAGTTTTAAGAGTGAAGGAAATGATCGGCTCAGAGTAGTGTAGCAGGATGTAAGAAAATGTTGTCAGAGGGTCTTCCGTGTTCTTGCTAATGGCCATTTTGACTTGTCATTGGTACATAATAGATGATTGTCCTTGAGGTGTGAAGAGGTCTGTAACGTACAGAGTGGTAAAAGGAGTTTTCCAACACCCAGCATTCTCCGAGGCAACTAGACCAGATATATGAATGTCAGGGAAAAACAGAATGTACTAGAAAATCTGAGATACAGCCTTTAGAATCATCAGGTTTTCAAATGCCTACTTCATTGTTCCTTGTCTCTTTTCAGTGACCCTTTTCTATTTTATTCCAACTAGTTTGCATGGTTCTTTTTATATTAATAAAATTCTTTCATTTTTTATTCCTGTTATCTTATATCAATGCTTCAGTTTTCTCTAGTTCTATTCCTTTTTTGCCCTTTTAAAATTTTTTTAAAAAGATATCACTCTAACCTTTTACTTCCTACTGGTATTTCCTGTAACATTTAACTTTTATGCAGAAAAACAAGATTACATCAATAGTGAAAAAAATCAAGTTGTTTCAAAAGATATGTTTCTGTTTTCAACAAAAATTATCAATTATTCCCAAAGAAATAGGATATGATGAAGAACCAGTGGACATGGTCCATGTTGTGGCTTATAAAATAATATTGTCACTGTGTATTTTACTTTCTAAAATAGTTTCACTACATTTATTGATGGCCAGAAATTAGGAATCATGGTAAAGCTTTTTTAAATATAGGGCCACTGAAATAAGAATATGATTACCAAAATGAAAACAAACCCCCTGTCGTGGGTGGAATGGCAGCCCCCCAAAATATAACTTCATGTTCTAATCCCCAAAGTTATAAATGTTATCTCACTTGGAAAAAGGGTCTTCTCAGGTGTAATTAAATTAAGGATTTTTTTTAATTAAAGATTTTGATATGAGGAGCTCATCCTGGATTACCCACGTAGGCCTGAAATATAACGACAAGTATCTTTATAAGAAACATACAGACAGAAGAGGATAAGATACAGGCACACAGAGGAAAGGTGATATGAAGACAGAGGCGGAGATTGGAATGATGTGGCCATAAGCCAAGGAGCCCAAAGGATGTCAATGGCCACCAAATGCTGGACTAGGCAAGGAAATATCCTCCCCTAGAATCTTTAGAGAGAATAGGTGCTGTTGATCCTTGATTTTGGACTTAAGGCATTAAGAATTGTGAGAGGACAAATTTTGTTGCTTTCAGACACCCAGTTTGTAGTAATTTGTTACAGTAGTCATAGGACACTAATGCGTCTTCCAAAAAAAAATAAGTATATATATCTCACAATCCTCTGTATGAATTGTTAAGAGATATGTATATAGAGAGACCCTTTTATAGACTGAAATAAGCACTTCATTTTATAGTTATTTATAAGCTTTTTCTCAAAGCACATTTGCAACCACATCATTTCCTTTGATGCCATATATAAATTTTCTTCAAGTTCTATTTGCAATTATCTAGCTTTGTGGCAATGAGCAAAATGGGGAACAGGACTGCGTAAGTGGAAAATTTCCCGCAGAAAACAAGCTTCTCTCTCCTCAGGAATTAGGAATAAAATCCTACCGAGGATACCTGTGTTCATTTTGAGTTTACTTCTATTTAAAAATTTTTAGATGAGTCAGAAAGGAATTAGTATGTTGACTTTGAGGTAGTACATAATTCTGAATCACTAGCTGTGTTTAAAACATTGATACGATAAGTAAAATAAAGCATTTCAACTTTGTTCTTTGAGGTCTAACCCAAGCAAAGTATTTTTTCCTACAGCCTGCCAGAACCCAGCATTCTTGACCCTTTCTTCCTGCTCTATGTTTTTTCTTTTTTTGCATTTATCATCTACTATTACTAGTATGTGTCTAATAACATTCCTAATTTTTATTTATTTTGTTAATTGTCTGAATCTTGGCATGTTTTGTGTCCTTATGTATCCTAAGGACCTAGAACAACAACACCTGATCAGTGCTCAATGTATACTGAACCAATGAATAAATAGTGAGAATCATTATCTTCTGCCAAAGTCTAGGGGAAAATAAGCTCCAATTAACATGCTTGGAGAGATGGAGGAATGAAAAAATGGGTGCTTCTGAAGATTAAGAACATGGGAGAGGGCAGAGAAGGAGAAATTAAAATTTGAGATATCCTGTGGCTGCTGTGAGACCCACTTTTATTACAATGATTCTATTATTATGGCTCTCTCCTAAGAATAAGTAGAACATTAAAATATTGCAGTAAATAATGACCCCAAAACTGTAGTAAATCTGTATTCAAAATCATCTGCATCCATCCTTAAGATTATTAGAAAGTCAATATTAGGAAAGAGAAATGGGCAATTATTTCTTTGCTATTCGTTGTTTCTGTTGTCCACAGAACCACCACTTTTCCTTATAAAGAACTTTTCTTTTTTTGACATGCTTATTTGTGTTGAGTGATGAGTGTGATATAAGGAGGTATCTCAGTTCATTGGAGCTGCAATAATAAAATGCCATAAACTAAATGGCTTATAAACAGCTGAAATGTATTTCTCACAGTTATGAAGGCTGAGAAGTTCAAGATCAAGGCACCAGCAGATGAGGTGTCTGGTGAGGGCTTTCAGGTTTATAGAAGGCACCTCTTGCTATGTCTTCACGTGGTGGAGAGGGCAAAGTAGCTCTCTAGGCCCTCTTTTATAAAGGCACTAATGCCATTCATGAGGGCTTCACACTCATGACCTAATCACCTCTCAAAGACCCCCACCTTCTAATATCATCACCTTGAGCATTAGACTTTCAACATACGAGTTTGGGGGGTTATAAACACTCAGACAATAGCAGAAGGATGGAGCTGGTGGTAATACTATTTTCTCAGTCTATTTCTAAAGCCATTCTGCCATTTGTCTTTACAACAACTTTAGCAGAGGGGACAAATATTCTTCCTGTGTCACAGATAATGAAGCTGAGGTCAAGAATATTAGGGGAATTACACAAGTTTTCACAGCTAGGTAATTTGGTGGTGGGTTTGTGAATCTTGGATCCTGACTTTTTAACTCTTTGTTAAAAGTAATCTTTTTCCCATTGATTTTCTAGCTTGTTAATTCTGTGAAATGGATTCTATCCTTTCATTTCTCCATCCATTTATTCTTTCTTTTAGACAAATAGAGGATCAAATCAAATCATAGTATTTGAAATCAGTATTCTTGGGTTAAAATTTGTGTCTGCCACTTAATCATTATGTGATCTTGAGCAAATTACTCTCAGGTTCTCTGCCACTCCGTTTCTACATCTGTAAAATATTTTTTTTTTTTTTTTTTTTTTTTAGACAGAGTCTCACTCTGTTGCCCAGGCTAGAGTGAGTGCCGTGGCGTCAGCCTAGCTCACAGCAACCTCAAACTCCTGGGCTCAAGCGATCCTCCTGCCTCAGCCTCCCGAGTAGCTGGGACTACAGGCATGCACCACCATGCCCGGCTAATTTTTTCTATATATTTTTAGCTGTCCATATAATTTCTTTCTATTTTTAGTAGAGATGGGGTCTCGCTCTTGCTCAGGCGGGTCTCGAACTCCTGAGCTCAAACGATCCGCCCACCTCGGCCTCCCAGAGTGCTAGGATTACAGGCGTGAGCCACCGCGCCCGGCCAATGTAAAATATTGATAATAACAGAACATCAGACATTATTTCCCAAGTCATCATTGTTTTAAATTTACTCTCATGTTTATAATTTTCTGTGCTCTTTATTATTTCTTGAGTGTCATATCTTCCTTTTGAGATCATTTTCCTCCTTTCTGAAGTATCTACTTTAAAATATATTTTACTATGAATTTGCTAATGATAAATTATGTTTGTCTCTGTCTGCTCTTGTTAGTGAAATTTTCACTGCTCATAGGATATATTTTTGGGAGATATTATCTTTTAGGGCATTGAAGATACGCTTCCACTGTCTTCTGGTTTCCACTATTGTCTATGTGAAAACAAATGTCAATCTAACCATTGTACCAAGTGAATCTGCTTCACTCTGGCTGCTCTTAAATTTTCTTTTTGTTGGGTTTTCTATGCCTTCACTATGTCCGTATAAGGGTGGGTATTTTTTCTTTGATTATCTTTCTTGAGCTTTTTGGGACTTTCTGAATTAGTTTTGTGATTTCATTAATTCCAGAAATTTTTAACACTATATTTTTAAATATTTCAACTGTCACTTTCTCTTTCTCCTCTGCATCTAAACTAAAATTAGATGTATATGAAACATTACTTTGTTCTTCATATATCAACACCTATCCTATTATGTTTCTTTATATCTCTTGTTGTACTTTTTCTGTATCTAACTTCTAGTTCACTAATTCTGTACCTAATCTGTGTTAAAATTGTCCACCGGCTTCTCATTTCAATTATTCAGATTTTCATTTCTAAATGTTTTATTGTTATTTTTCAACTATCTTTGATCATTCTTTATTGTTTCTTGTTTGTTGTACATAGTCAAATTTATGTTTTACATCATTAAATATAATTATCATTCATTTTAAAAATCTCTGTGTTTAACCCTATTATCTAAAGTTTTCTGGGTGTGTTTCTTTTGTTAGTTGCTAGCCTTTGTTCATAGCACCTTATTTCGTTCCACCCTTGATTATTTTTGCTACTCTACTTTCCAAGATACTGGGGAGTTGGGTG
Organism: Eulemur rufifrons; assembly: GCF_041146395.1. Lineage (NCBI taxonomy): Eukaryota > Metazoa > Chordata > Mammalia > Primates > Lemuridae > Eulemur > Eulemur rufifrons. The sequence goes on from NC_090999.1 coordinate 20,294,980, forward strand.
AGGGAGATATATATAAAAGAGAGTTTTTTAGAGAGGATTTGGGTTTACTTTTTTGGACTAAAGTGCAAAGTGAGGCAGCAAATCCTCCTGATCGGTACCTTGTGGTTCCAACTCCTTGGCAGCCTTCCACACTCATCCCTTCCTATTTGCAGTCAAGACAGCTAATTTTGTTGTAGTCCTCTGAAAGGAGCGAAGGCAGGTTTGATATAAATTCACCCTAAGAGTACAGTCCCTCTACATCTCAGATGATTTAGAAGATTATCTCCTAATGTATATCTTGGGCATTAACCAAGGCCATAAAATCCGAAGCTGAGATTCAACAGTCATGGAAATGCCTCAGCACAAAAACAAGCAGTCTTGTTCCCCTTTCCTCTCTGGATTCCAACTTTCACTCGTCCCTAGCATGAGAAATATTTTACCTTCTTGAGAGGTCATTGTTGCTTAAAAGAAAATTCTTATTTTATATTATGTAATTGACTATTAATATTTTCACCAGATAAGTATATTCAAGTATCTAACCTGCCATGTTATTAAAACAGACATTAAAATGGAGGTAAGACTCCAAACTCAAAGTTGCTGTGAGGATTAAATAAGGCTATGCATGAAAGCTCAGAGTTTGGCACAGTATAAGTATGTGGTACATGTTAATAGTTGTTACTAGTCAAGAGTTTATGACACTTGTTTTAAGTTAAATATGGGCTAGAGTTTTAGCACTTTCCATAAATCTTTAATGTAGCAAATATCATCCTCTGTTTTATTTTTTATTATTATTTTTTATTTTTATTCCAGAATATCGTGGGGATACAAATGTTTTGGTTACATAAATTGCCTTTGCACTGTCTGAGTCAGAGCTGCAAGCACTCCCATCCCCCAGATAGCACCCACTGCACCCTTTAGGTGTGAGTTTACCCATCTCCTCCTCCCCCATCCCCTGCCCAACATCGAGTGAATGTTACTTCCATATGTGCACATACGTGTTGATCGATTAGTATTCAGATGTTTATAGCAGCACAATTTCCTCTGTTTTAAATAATAGTTACAGAAAGCACTGATTTTTTTTACCCTTTTCTAAGAGTTACAAACAAAATGGCATCACTTCAGGCAGAAAGACACCTATGCACAAGATTACATACCATTTATGCATATTTCAGTTCATAATTTTAGCTCTCCAACTACAGTCCATTTCTCTTTTTCTCTTTGGAAAATGCCCTGAAGAAGTATCCATTTTCCCTGTATATTAGTCAACTCAGGCTGCCGTAACAAAATACTATAGACTAGATAGCTTAAACAACAGAAATGTATTTTCTCACACTTCTGGAGACTGGGAAGTCCTCGATCCGGGTGTCAGCCTACTTCTTTGCTGATGAAGGATTCTCTTCCTGGCTTGCAGCTGGCTGCCTCCTCATTGTGTCCTGAGGTGGTGTGGCTGGAGTGGGGGGAGTCTTCCTCTTCTTATAAGGCCACAGTCCTATCTGATTAAGGCCCACCCTTAAGACCTCATTTAAACTTATTTACTTCCTAAGGACCCTATCTCCAGATGCAGTCACAATGGGGGTTAAGGTCTCATCATATGGATTTGGGGGGTGGGGTACAGTTTAGTATCTGTTCTGCTTCTGTGTGCAAATAGGAAGACTTTTAGAAATATAAATTTAAGACATTCCTACTGCAATATGTTTCTTTACAATCTGTTAATCTGTAAGATATTAGTAAGCATCACTGAATTTTACCAATCTAACACACTATATTATTGCAAATGTGTATCTTTAAACCACTAAATTAAGTCTTCCACAAGTCTTAGCTCATCGTTCCCCCATTCTTTTCCTGAGTCACCATGTCCATGATATTTAGTCATGAGATCCTGAGTGAAGTTACAAGAGAAAGAATTTAAAAATGCAAATATAAATACTTATATAAAAATAAGCCATCCTTCAGAGAAATGGAAAGTCAGTTATACAGAGAAGTTAGTTTTTTGAAAAGATTTAAAACTAAGCAATATGATTATGTAGAATATGTAGTAATAGTAGGATACCCATGTAAACATGACTAACGCATTATCAGAAAAGTGGGATGGCTCTTCCAGAGAGATGCCATAACTGAAGGTGTATATGGCAAAGTAATCCATTTAGAGGTAAGATATAATAATAGACTCATCATAAACTTTGGACTTAGATATACTTGAGTGTGTACCTTGGACCTACTATAAAATTTAGCTATGAAACATTAGAACACCTTATTCATTATCTTTTGCCTGAAATAATGCAACCACTGGAAACACTATCATCTAAGTCTAGAATTGCTGAATAAAGTGAATTAAGTAAGAAACATAAAAGCAGGTACATAATCAGCACTTTTAAAATATATTTAGGTTTTATTCAGCCTTAGTTTTTTTAATCTGTAAAATGCTTATATTCTCCCGAGCTTTGTGTTTTTCTGAGTAAATAAAATTAGTTATATAAGGCATTTAGTCTAATGTCTGGCACATAGGCACATAGTAGTTACACATAGTTATATATTTTTTTAATTTCCCATTTTAATCTTCAATTGAGCTATTAATTAAAATTAATCACTAATAAAGAGATTGTAGAAAGAAAATAAGGCCAAAGAGAAAACTTTGGGAAGCTTTTATATCAAAATTTGAAAAATAAAGAGAAACCAGTAAGAGATTTTAAAAAGTCACAAAGGCAGATGAGAAAGGTGAGAAGAATGTTTGGGACATTGAAAGTACGTAGAGTTTATAAATAAGGGTCAGTCAATAATATTAAAACCAACAGAGAAAGAAGAATTTTGAGTGCTAAGAAAGGGATATTGATTTTGCAATTTGAAATTTGCTGTTTTCTTTGAAGAACAGTTTTAACAGAATGGCAGGAGAGAAATCACATTGTGGGGAATGGATGAAAAATGTGGGAAGTAGGATATGGTGATAAAAGCATAAGGAAAGATTGTGGTTGTCTGCACGCTAGAGAAGCCAAGAAAGAACATTACCCCCACCTTAAGAAAAAGTGTTTCCCATGTTTATGGAATGTAGTTAGTGAAAGTGATTGATTTAAGAGTGAGAGAAATAAGACAGGAAGGAGGGATCAAGAGCATAGGTGAAGATGGTCATTTAGGAAAAAAGTCACATACCTTCCTTCAAAACAGGCAGACATGAAGGAGGAAGAACTGATAGAATGGAGAGTTAAGGGGGTGTGGCCATAGGGAGATGCTTTCACAAGGAAGACATAGGCTGGAGAAGTGGCCCCTGGATGACTTTGATTTTTCTCAGTGACTAGGAGGTGAGTTCATCTTCATGAGAGTATAAGAGCAGTGATTTTTGCTGCAGAAGCTCGTGGAAAGTAGTGAGCAATACCTAATCGGTATTTCAAAGCATAAGACAGGGAGGCATGCTTGGTACTCAAAAACCATTGCTGAGCTGAATTTTGTGTATTTAGATCTTGAGGAGCATGGAAATAGGAAGTGGGAATGTGAGAAAGAAAAAAAAAAAAACAGAAGAAGAAGAAGAATGAATTAAACATACACACACATTTGAAGAGTTTCAGTGACAGCTCAACTGAAGTTAGAGAACATAAATTTGAAGTAGACCTAGTCTTGGAAGATAAGTCCTATTTTAAATCCTAAGGGAAGCTGGGTAATGAAATCCATTAAGAATACACTACCCAGTTGAAAGTGAAAAGGAGATTAGGGAAGACAGATGTAATTACCCAAATTGTAATTTGGTCAAGACACCAAGGTTAATAACATTCCTCCTTTTTCAAAAGTTGCCATGAATTTTTTAATACCTTATAATGGCCAGTGTCACAATTTTTATTCCTTATACAAGAGATGAACTCTATGCATTTTTAACTGTTAAGCATGTATATTAAGGATATGTATTCATCATTACATATGCACATACATTTACACATGCACATACATTTACACCTACGCAAATATTAGAAAGTGATTTTTTTAAATTAGGTAAAGTGCTTGGATGGAAATAGCTGACTCTTTCTCTTCCAAATTTGATGAGAAGTTGTGAGTAAAACTAGGATGTATCATGATAGTTAAAAGTGAAGGTTAATGTTTGGGTCACCACATTATTGTTTAAGAGTTAAGAGTATATGGTCATTAGAGAGACCTTGGTTCAAGCCAGATTCTACCAAGGTCAAGTTATGAATTCTCTTTAAACTCATTTCTTTAAAGTAGAGACACAATCTATATTCTGTCATAGGGATTTTGGAGAATAAATAAGATAAATCATGTAGAATATTTAACACAGGTACTATATTGTCAATAAATATTAAGTATGCTACCTATTAATAATTTTAAGTTGAAGATTCTTTAATCTCAAGTATTTGATATGTAAACCAGCAATTATGGAAAGCAATATTCAGAAAATATCATCACTCTTGGTAATGTCAGAATATGGAACAACCATCAACCTTATACATTTATTATGCTAAACCTTTTTGGTATACATGTATCTTTCTTGGTGCAAATTTTGACCTATTTGCAGTTGCATTATAATGATCCATTTTATTAAGGGATTCTACCATTTGTTTAATTTTGAAGACAATACTGAAGTGGTATTAAGCATTAAATCGACATAAACTGTAGAGTAATTCTTCAACATCCCTTCGTAAATTGTCTTTTCTCTCTGAGAAAGTATACTTGTGTTTAGCAAATACCATCTTCCTAAAAATATGAGTAAGCTTAAAAAAACTAAACAAAATCATATTTCTGAAATCAAGGGAAAAAAATATACATAGCATGTTACTGGAATTAAAGAATAAAAATAAAACTTTTTTTTTATACATTGAGGAACATCGATTGGACCATGAAAAGTCAATAAAACAAGAAATTCAACACTTTATGAAAATTCCCATTTTAAAAGTACTTAAATAAATGTCAGGATTAATTTCACTAATCTATTACTATACTTAACTATTGTTTCCCACAATAATGTAATTATTCCATTCTTTAGTCATACATGGCAACTAGTTTTAATATTAAATAAATCACCTTAAATAAAACAAGCTTCCTAGTATTGTTTTGTTAAAAGAAAACATACTGTATGAAATAGTTATAAACAATACTACCCAACAGACTAAGTGCTGTCATTACTCTTTCCTCCTAATGTGCCTTTCAGAGAAGAGTGATAGGAACTATTTAAGAAATGAACAAAGAACATAATCCATGTCTTTATCAAGTCAAATCTCATAGCCAAATATTTCAGTCACAACCCTTTCATTCAATTAAGTTTAAGCAAAAAATACATCTAATTAAGCTCAGTAAAAGGGAAATCCAATGGTTGGAGCTATTTTAGTGATTTTTAAATCTCTCTCTCTCTTTTCTCTCACTCACTCATATCTACTTAGCATCTCTTCATTTTCTGTACTGTTTATCTCTACATGTTTATATCATTTTTGCCTATTGAAGAAAATGGCTAAAATCTGTCTCAGAGTTTCATTAGCTCAGCTTGGGAATGACTGAACAAAGAGAGAAACTTTTCCCAGTGCCTTTATAGAAAATCCTTGGGATCTATTTGTCTTGGTCTTTGCGTCCATTTCTGAACTAATCACTATGACCAGGATAATGGAATTTTGATTACTCGAGTATGAGTCACATGACCACCTACACATTGCCAGGCACTGGAAAACTATGCATGATTCTTAATCACATAAGCCAGGACAAAATTGAACAGAGAAGAGACAGTCCCCAAAGCAAAAGGAGTGATGTTCTCAGAAGAATGGAAGAAAAACTATTCAGGTAAAATTAGCAGCCAAACAATTTAGTGATATGATTCCATTAAATTAATAAAGAGGTAGATAAAATAAAGTAGAATTACATAAATTATTACATAAAAAATATATATTTTGCACAATATTTTATGCACTGTAGTTGAGGCCTTTTGTTAACTTTGTGTGGGACTTCATTCAAATCACTGGCAATCTCTGTAATTTAGTCTCCTTAATTATAAAACTAGGAGGCTCAACCTGTCTTCATGGTGCCTGCTCGATTCCAAATGTTATAGCTTTTAGATAACTCAAAAAGTGTTTCCTGTATATTTTCAATTTAAAGAGAAGCAGTAGAAGTGAACAGATAATGGGCTTCAGGGTCACATAGATCTGTATTTTAATCTGTTATTTAGTAGCTCTTTAAACTTGTACAAAAAAGCAGTTCCTTCTTCTGTACAATGGTAGTGAAGAGACAGTAATATCACCTACCTCATAAAGATTGTTGTGATGAATACAGTAGATAACTACAGTACCTGCCAGGTAAAAACCACTTAATAAATGTTAGGTTTTTTAAATTACTACTATTATTATTTGTTAGTTTTATGCCTCTCAGAAAAGATTTTGCACATTCCTCATTGGATATATGTCTAAATACTCAACATTTTTGTTTGAATGTAGAAAAAATTTTTTAAAAAATTGTTCTTCAACCAATTCATGAGTTCAGTTGGTGATGAATCAAAAGTGAAGTGTTTTTAAAATAACCTGCAGCAGCTTCTAGAATTTATAAAAAGCTCAAGTTCAGTTCTATCTAGAGTATTTGCAATAAAATGTTTTCTATTCAGCCTAATTATAGTGTCATAGAAAGCAAGCATATTGCTGATTACTTCTCTTCATTCTCCTGCCCCAGTAAATGGGGAGGTAGGGAAAGTGGAGCAGTCACTACTGATACCTCTCCATATAATGATGTCATTAAAAAAATTCTCATCAGAAAATGACACTTAACTGACATGAAAAGTTAAACACTGTTTTATGTTAAGTGGCCATCACCAGCATTTTCAAGAGCTAATTAAGGAAAGCACATTTCTTTTTAAAAATCACTTGCTGAGCACAATAAATTTAAAATGACCTTTAAGTAATTGCAGAAAGACAGATAGAGAATCATCTGCAATTTGTATTATATCTTCTGATGCAAAGTTTTGACTGTTTTATTAGTGATCAGCATGGGACATGAATGACATTGCATCCAAAAGGGGAACCATGAAAAACAAATGAATGAATGAATACCAGACACACCACCTATTGTTTTAATTCTCAGTGGGTAGGATTGATAGCTCCTATCAAAGCCTACTTTTCTATTTATTTTAATATACATATTTATATATAAAGATATTAAGTCAATACACATACACATCAACAGATACACCATATACTTATTTCAGTCAACTGAAATACCTAATGACTAAATGTTCAAATTAACATTTATCCAAAACCAAAACAGAAGCCAAATATCTCCATACACAGAACAAACAATGAAGTCTGTGATATGAGTCAATCTCAAATGAAAATCAAGAAAACAAGGAACTGGGGACAATTCAAAAGGTAAACCTATAAACTAGTATTGAGTGAGCACAGGAAAAAAGGAGTATTTGTTTTCTATTATGACATTGTAAATTATTATCACACTTTGGAGGAGGATATCTGGAAAATGCCCTCTGATCCAGGAATTCCACATCTATGTATGGACCCTATGTATTCTTAGAGGAATACTTGCACATGTACACAGATAGTATATACAAGCATGTTCATCATAGCAATGCTTGCAGCAGTCAGAAAAAATAAGCCATAGATATGCATATTATGGATGAACGTATAGCTGTTGAAAACATTAGTAAATGTGAGAAATATTGTATGGAGTAAAAAAAGCAGATAAAAATTATATGATCATATATATGTATATTTTATGAAACACGTGTAAGATATATAGTTCAGGCAGATATATATAGATATATGGAGTTAAAGATTAAAAATGTAATAGTTGCCTCTGGAGATGAAAAGAGACTAATAAGACCAGAGAAAGGATTGAGGATTCAACTTCTTAAATAATTATTGAATAAACAATTGAAATAAAATAATGACAGGGTAGTAGGTAAACATGTGTATGCTATATTATCCTACTTATTGTCCATATGCTTTGAACCTTGAAATAAAACTCAAGGAATTTTTAGTAAGTTCACCTCTCTAGTTTTCCATTAAAAATTAACATGACTATTCAGAGATCTTCTCTTAATCATTATTTCCACTATTTGCACATTTTGGAGTCTTCATGTTAAGGGAAGAGCAATAAATAGCAATTATAAAACAAAGAATGCTGCTGTTTCTTTCAATCAGTTTTATGAAAAAGATCTTAATTTAAAAATAAACCTAACCTTCTTATGTCTCATAAGACTCAAGTGAGCCTGAGTCTGTCTCTGTGTATGTGTGATTAAGGGAATGATAGGAATTGAAGATGTAGAAATAGCAAGTGAGTAACTTAAAAAGTTTTGAATACTGAAACCACTAATCTTTAAAAATTAAAATGATTTTAAATAACAATGACTACATGGCATCTTTTTTATTTTTCTAAAGAACAATGAGCCTACTGAACATTTTTAAACATTTTTCTTAACACTAACTGATGTTGAGATACTGGATGATTATGTTATTTGATATCTTGAGATTTGTCTTTGTCATGAAGCTGTGCACACTTGATTTAATAACTCTCCAGCTCTCTGCATTACATAGCTAGCAAGTTGGACAAATATAAAGGCCAGTATAGCTTGGGATTCCAGCATGTTCTTGGAGAGAATCTGTCTTTTTTACACTTTGTTCATATATATTCAAGAGAGAAACTAAAGGTTTATAAGAAAGTCTTAATTTTTTCTTAAATGTGTTACATTATGAAAATGTTCATGCTCTTTCAATATTTTGCAAATTTATTATCCAGAAGCTATGAAATGTGATTTTGAATATCCCATATTCTATCAACTATTGAAGGAAAGTCCCACTGGGAAAATAGAATTTTCTCCAACAAAGTGTTTAAGAATAGTTATTTATTTGGGCTCATCCTAGGCCTCAGTATGGAATCGTTGGTGAACTGCAAATACCCTAGGAAGAGAAAAAGATAGAACACAATAATGAAAGAGTCAAGTAGTCATAGCCCTACACAATAAAAAAACTAGACTGTCAGAGAAGACATAGGTTGGCCACATTAAAAATTTAGCATGCTGACAAAATCAAGATATAGATGATGTGTTCTAACAGTATCTTAAAGTCCTCCTGCCCGACTGCCAATTTAAAGCAGAAAAATGAAAAAACAGTTAGAATGGAACTGGTAGTTACCCAAATACAGAGATGAAGGCAACTAAAACAATTGCAAGAATAGGTTGACCATGGAGTTTGATATGAAAACAAAACTAGATTCTTCAGTTTCAGAAAGTAAAGAGGACCCATGTTAAATACTATTTAAATTTGTATATTACTATTTAAGGGAATCATATTTTATTTTACCAAACACCAAAATATAAGTAGTAAGGCAGAGCTCCCTAAAATTAGAGCAAGGAAGAATTTAAGGTAATCAAGAGGATTCACTACCACAAAAGAGAAGTGTTATAGTCAGAAATACAACTGAAAACCAAAGAATTTGGGGAAATTAATGAATGTTCAAATGATAAATTGCCATTAGAACATTTGAGACAATTGCAGGTTCCCCTGGGCAGGGAAGGGCAGGGGGTAGTTTAGAATCATTATTGACAAAAAAAAAAATATGGGCAGGATTGGTGTTTAACACATAGCCACTCTCATGTTTCTATAAATAGTCAACAAATAGATTCTTCTCTTTATGAAAGACTGAGCTTTATGGAAAGGAATCAAAACTTTACTGACATTTCCCCTACAGTACACCATTATTGCCTCAAGGATTATCTACTGCTAAGCTATTCCAGTGTTTTCCAATGCCCCAAATCTTTACTGAGCATATGCAGTGTACTACTTCTGTACCAGGTACAGTGAATGAGATTTGCATGGTTTCTGTACTCACGGAGCTTATGGTGTATGAGATATATATCGACAAAAAATTGCAATACTTGTTTTTATTATATTTAGTATATTGCTGTTATAGCATTAGGCCTTAAAAGAAAGGCATATTATGCTATAGGACTAAAGGACAGGAGTATATAGCATAGTGGTGGGGGGTAATCAGGAATGCGGATCAAAGTGTAAGAGAAATTTAACTGACTATGATAAAGAGTAAGGCAGAAAGCTCCTTGGCACAGATTTTGGCAATGCTTTTTTTGAATATAGAAACAAAATCAAAAATAAATGAGTTGGACTACATCACACTAAAAATCTTTTGCACAGCAAAGGAAACGATTAGCAAAATGAAAAGGCTATCTATAGAATGGGAGAAAATATTTATAAACCATATATTTGATAAGAAGTTAGAATCTAAAATATATAAGAAATTCATATAAGTCAATAGGAAAAGAAAACCAAATAATCCATTTAAAATATGATCAAAACACCTGAATAGACATTTTTCCAAAGAATATACACAAATGGCCTAAAGGCACATGAAAATGTGCTCAACATCACTAATAATCAGAGAAATGCAAATCAAAACCACAGTAACTTCATTTGTTTGGATGGCTATTATAAAAAGACAAGAGAGAGCAAAAGTTGTCAAAGTTGTGGAGAAAAATGAATCCTTGTACATTGTTGTTGGAAATGTATATTGCTATAGCCATTATGGAAAACAGTAGAAAGTTTTTTCTAAAAATTAAAAATAGAACTACCATATGATTCAGCAATCCTATTTCTATCTATATAATCCAAAGAAAACAAAATCAGTATTCCTAGAAGAGATATCTTTCACTTTCCTTTTCGTTGCAGAATTATTCACAAAAGCCAACATATGGAAACAGCCAAAGTGTCAGTCAGTGGATGAATGAACAAAGAAAATGTGGTATGTGTATACCATGGAATACTATTCGGCCAGAAAATAAGAAGGAAATCCTGCTATTTGCAACAACATTGATGAAACTAAAGGGCATTATGCCAACTGGAATAAGGAAGACAGAGAAAGACAAATATTATACATACCATTTATATGTGGAATCTAAAAAAAATCAAATTCTTAGAAACAGAGTAGAATGATGGTGGGGCCAAGGGTTGGTGGGTTAGGAAAATGGGGAGATACTGGTTAAATAGCACAAACTTTCCGTTATAAGATGAACAACTTCTGAGAGTGTAGTGTACAGCATTGTGAGCATAGTTAATAATATATAACTGTAGTCACTTGTATTGTATACTTGAAATTTGCTAAGAGAGTAGATCTTAAGTGTTCTTAACAACCAAAAAAAAAAAAAAGGCAACTAAGTGAGGTGATGGATGTGCTCATTAGCTCGATTGTGGCAATCATTTTATAAAATATATGTATATCAAATCTTCACGTTGTATACTTTAAGAATATACAATTTTATTTGTCAATTATACTTCAATAAATCTAAAAAAGAAAAGAGTAAGGGAACAAATGATAATAGTGCCCATATATTCCAAACCAGATATGATTTTTGAAGAAGTAAGCCAAATTTAGTGTGACTGGGGCTTATTATTTGAATGGGGATTGGTAGGATATAAGGGAGGAGAAATATAAATTGGAACTTTTCACCTCACACTAGTAAATTAGGCTTTCCCTTCCCCTTCCCCAAGAGCAGTGAGAAGAAATGGAAGGGATTTCAGCAGTGGTGTAACAAGATTAGCTTTGTATTTCAGAAAATAAATTGACTCACAAAAAAAAAAAATCTTGGATTAGGAGGCTGGGAAAGCAGAGGTGGTGAGGATGAGAGAAGGGAAGGATTCTAAGGATAAAGCACTGTGGTTTACTGGGAAATGAGGGAGAGAAAAGAGCTAAGAAGGACTCTCAGGTTCTCATTTGGCCAACTGAGTGGCTGATGACAGCACACTGTAAATCAGGGAGCGCTACTGAAGAGATAGGTTCTTCCCCCCAACCTTGGAAAGAGGAAGATGGAGGTGAAGGTTGGGAATCATTTGTGGAGATGATAAATTCACGTTAGGAAATTCTGAGTTCCAGGTAACAGAGAAACATCCAATTCCAAAGAGTTAGGAGGAGAACTAGAAGACTGTGTAGAAATTACAAAAAATGAAAAGTATTTTTTTCTTTACAAACTATAATGCTCTAGTAGTAACTGATAAAAGGAAGATGCATTAGATAGTGACCAAAAGTTCAAATTTGATTTAACTACGTGGACAGCATGCATGATCTTGGTGTGAGCTGCAGCAGGAAAAGGTTATGAACAGCCAGATTATGTTAGGTTGACGAGAGGGTTAAAGGTGGGAAGGTGCAGATGATGCTTCTCTATTTATGGGGAGGATACAATAGCAACTAGGACGGTAACTGTAGGCAGATGATGAGTCAAGGGAGCGTTTTGTTGTTGTTGTTGTTGTTTTCCTTAAAGATGGAATCTGTTTAAATGTTATTGGGAAGGAGCCCATGGAGAAAAAAATCTATAAAAGTTGTCATTTGATCACCTAAGTGCACATTTGGGAATAACACCAATTGGGTGTCAGGCCGATGTTGGGGGGGAGGGGATGGGTGTATACCTACATAATGAGTGCGATGCGCACTGTCTGGGGAATGGACATGCTTGAACCTCTGACTCGGGGGGATAGGGGAACTATGGGCAATATACATAACCTAAACTTTTGTACCCCCATAATATTCTGAAATAAAAAAAAAGTTGTCATTTGTCCACTGTCTGAAAAAGGATAGAAAGCACACCATTTCCTAAAACAAGATGAAGTCCATACCTCCTTGGTTAAGCTATATATGTAAGCAAAGTAGAATGTCCTCATGATCCCCATTCAAGCCATAGCCTCTTAGATATCAAATATAATTTAATGAAGGCCATTAAAGGCTAATAAAGTTCAGCCACTGTCAAATGCAAGCCGAACATGTGAAAGGTCTCAACAATTACTTGAATCATCCAGTATAACTTTTGTATTAGCATCGTCATTTTCTGTCCTCTAAACTTCAGACCTTTCTTGTTTATACTTTATCACAATACCTTATCCCTCTAAAAATTATTTTTCCCCGTTATATTAATTACTTGAATTTCAAATGAAGTCCAGAAAGCCTCATACTGGCAGTTAATGGCACTAAAGTTAAAAGAAAAAAGAGAAGATAAACTGTTTTGGCACTCTGTCTTTCTTTAAAACCTGGCTTTGGGCCTCATTTTAAAACATCACTGAAGGTCTCATCGTATTTCTTCCTGTATTCAATAAACCGTTAAGTGGTCATGCATTCATTATGCCATAAGCTGCACACAGATGCAAATGGATACCATTTATAATATTTTACAGTGTTTTGAAGTTCCAAGCCCATCTAGAATGATAAAGACCTGGGAAATGTTAACCTACCTCAAAGTCTTTTTTTATTGCATTTTTTAATAGATTGGCGCAATTTCTTTGCATGCTATAAAAGTCAAGAAAGTATTTCCATGGTATTAAATGGTAACACATGGAGACCATTCCGTTTTTAAGAAGAATGTTCTCTACTTTGTGATTTGTGTTTTTTAATGCCCTTTTCCTTCCTCTTGTTCTTTCAGGGACAGTTTGATTCAGAGTAATGGAGCGTTGGAAATTAAATGAGTGTGCATGAAGTCCAATGAACTCAGTATACTGCTTATCTTGTAACTATACTTAATCTAAATAACCTTTTTTATGCTCTGCTGGGATGGCATTTTCAAAAGGCTATATAGTAGTAAATGAGAGTATATGTCAGTAAGGATTTGCTAGACAAATCAGATCTCACAGAGAAGTATATCTATCCATTACTATTTAATACACACTTCAGTTTGAAGGACAATTTTTGTGTGTGTGATCAGACCATTAACATTTACTGTCATTTGGACTATGTTTTCCAACTTTTCTTTTTCTCGTTTTAATTTCATTTATTATTTATTATTTTTTTTCCAACAGGGGTTTTTGAACAGATTGTCTCCAAAAGAAAGAATGAAACAATTTATATACGCGCAAGTCATTGACTCTTTTTTTTTTTTTTTTTTTACCATATGTGCAACCTCAGAAATGAAAGATTTCTAAGGGATAATGTCAATACATATGGTAGTACATGGAAAAGAATTTAATCCACATACATAAAATACATGGCAAGCATGTTCTCTGATAACAACTTTTACTTGCTTTTCATTGGCATAGCTTTCCTTTATTATTACATTGGAAGGAATGACTTAATAAGTGGGATTTACAAAATAGCCTTCCTATCTTAGCTACTGCCCCTTCTTTGGTCTTTTGTGGAAAGTGGTACATACCTGTAAGTTCTCTTATAATACTTTCTTTTTCTCAAAATCCTAAAGCAACCCTTATGGTGCATTTGGACATTTAGACTTTTTCCTTGGTTCTGGTTAACAGGTCTAGTATTGTAATCCTCTCTTAGAAGAGCAGGCACTGCTCTCTCCTGCTGGACCTATTCTCCCTGACCAGCGTTTTTTCTCTTAGACACAGTTAATGGTTGAGGCCTTCCCATCAGCTGCCTGATTTTTGTGATGTTAACTTTCTCCTGCCTACCACTGTGCATGCCCACCTGCCCCTGTGGCCCACTGGTTGCTTCCACTGCAATCAGTGGAGCTGGGTTCTTGAATTACAAGCTCTGATCTCCCTAATAAACCACTTACTATCTGCATTCAGCTCAGCTCTCTAAATTCCTCATTGATGGATGGAGACAATCACAATTTCTGCATCCTTCCAATCTCTTCTGTTAATATTTGATGAAGGCAATCTAGCCATGACTTGAGGAATTTAAAGATAAAATTCTGAAAAGTTAGTCTTTGGATTTCAATATTACCTGAATTGACATTTCCAGAATATTTTTACAGTTTCAAGAGCAATACAAATTCTAGTCTGGGATCCATTGCTATAACCTCAAAAGTAGTCACTGCCTTCACCATGATAATACACAAGGTCAGGAGCAGAGACAGGTAAAATGAGGGACTGACTCCTCAAATGTTGTACCCTGGCCTAGAAGACAACCTCTCCTCACCCTAGTCCCAGTCTAAGATTTACCAATGACCTTAAGTTATCTCATTATATTCCAATAATAACCAACAATACTACATTCTGATTTTTTCTTTCAATGCCTTTCACATTCTTTCTATGCTCCCCATGACCACCTTAAACTATACCTTGAAAAGCTCACACCTGTAAGTAGTTTCTCCAGCTGGTTATCTTAGCTTTAGAGACTTTAGAGATTACTGATCTCATCCAAATTCTTCTTTAACTTCTTTTTAAAATAAATTTTACTAAAAATTGCTTTCAAGTCATTTTCTTTATCTAAGTATCTTCCAATAACTATAATTCCCAGTTTTATTAAATATAGTATCCTCTGATCGAAACTAAAGACCATTATAATTTTGGTTCTCAGAGTGTGGTCGCCACATAGGTGGCATCAGCACACATGGGGGCTTGTTTAAAGTGAAAATTCTTGAAACTCACTTGAGACTTACTAAATAAAAAAAATCCTAGGGGGTGGAGCCAGCAAATGTGTTTTAGCAAGACTTCCAGGTGATTCTGATGTTAAATAAAGGACAAGAACCATTGGTCACTTTTCCCATCTGCTTGCTTATTAATGAATATTCACATGAAGTTTTCAAAAAGGAAACTTCTAATTATATAAGTTGTGCATGCTTTTCACAATAAAATAGAACTTGAATAACAAATTACACAATTTCAAAAATCGAGTCACTTGACAATTGAAACTTACGCTCTAAATTTTAAAAGGGAAATCAAAGTTGCAATTATAGACTCCTTAAAAATTAGGAACTATACAGTAAAATGTGGATTTTAGGCAAAACCATACTTAAATGAATAGCTATATCTCTCATTGTTTTAGTTATCAGACAGGAAAGAAAATGATAAATGAACCAAACATCTAACTCAAGAAGTTAGAATGAGAACAACAAAATAATTTCAGGAAGAACAAAATTTAAAAGTGGAATCAATGAATTAGAAAACAATTAAAAATACAATTATAGAAGAGTCCAATAAAATAGAGTATCCTCTGGAAAATCCGATAAAAAGAGCAATATAAACACACAAAGAGACCAAAACTGCAATAGAAAGAATACTACACTAATACATTTACAAATTAACTTTAAGTCGTTAATTTATGAGAAAATATAAATAGCCAAAAGTAACTCAATAAGAAAATGAAAATATGAAAGCCATTAAAAGGTTTTGTAAATGAGCTTTCTCCAAAACTGTTGCTAGATCAGAAACTTTTATCAATGACTTCCTTCAGATCTTAAAGAAACAGTATTTCAAGAGTTCTAGAACATAGAATAAGATAGTAAACTTTGTGATTCATTTCACTAGTGTGACTTGTGATGCCATCATTTGAAAAGAAAGCTCAATGAGAGGAAACTTCCGTCGTAACTAATCCATCCAA
The DNA here is from genome assembly GCF_041146395.1 of Eulemur rufifrons. NCBI lineage: Eukaryota > Metazoa > Chordata > Mammalia > Primates > Lemuridae > Eulemur > Eulemur rufifrons. The sequence continues at coordinate 20,311,210 of NC_090999.1, forward strand.
TTATTAGTCCAATACACTGAAAAAAATAAAACACCATGACTAAGCTGATTTTACTTTAAGGTTGTTTGAAATACAATTCATTTACTGTTATTAATCATCTCAGCAGGTAAGAAGGGAAACATAATTATCTTGTTAATTGTCAAAAAGTCCTATAATGAAAGTAAATATCTTTTAATTATAAAAACATTCTAACATCTCAGAATTTATATCATTCTCAAATAAATAACCAAGAATATGCTTAATTTTGAAACATATTCTCATAAAAAAGAATGCCTGTTAACATTTTTACTACTCAATATAATTTTAGAAGTCCTAGCCAAGCTAATGAGACAAAAATAAATAAATTTTACATTTTAGAAGGAAGATTATATTATCAGTATTTGTAGAGAATATGATTTGCTGCTTTAAGAAACAAAAAAAATCAACTACAAATTATTATAATTACTAAGAACTTTGTAAACTGACAAGATATAGTATGATACCTCAAATAGTAAATAGAATTCTTATTTATGACTTAGAAATAATAGTAAATTTTAAATAGTAAATGAATATATAAACTAAATAGAAAAATAAATCATAGGAATAAGATGCAAAGTCCAGAAATTACCCCAGCAGTAGAACATAATTTAGTATATGTTAGGAACAATATTTTAAATCAAAGCCAATGTGTATACTATGTATTAAATGGTATTGAGGCAATTTACTAACCACTCAAAATGATTAGTAGTTAGTATCTTTTTAAAATTGGGACAAAATATACATTTGACTAAAATAATACTATAAAACCATTCTTTCAGTTTTTAATTTAGATAAAAAATAGAAAGGATTTAGCAGAATATCTGGCCAATAATACTTGCTATTTAGGCAACCCCTAAATACTCAATTCTGAATACTCTCTTTCCTATAAGGGACATTTTTTTTCCCAAAATTTTGAGGAAAGGTCTACTCACTTTCTGTTTTTCACCATTGTTTATATCACCGTGATCGAAATTGTCCCAATCAGAACATGTTGCATCTAAGGTCCACCAAGTTCTAAATATTTCAGGTTACTCCCACCAGCAGCCCCAGTGAAAGTCTTTCCTCTGTTAGGACAAGATATTTAAACCATGACCACAGCTGACCTTCTTGAACCCACTCTCTACCTTTTAAACTCCATCCAAATTATAATAAAAGTATTTCATACTTTCATAGTTTTATTTCACTACTTATTTATTTACTGTCCACTGTGGCCTCAAAACAAAACTCTGCAGCCTGAAATTAATGGGAAATTCAATCTACCACACATAAAATAACATTTCTTGTCATTCACCTGAAAGACTCATCGTCTCTGTTCAAAAAACCTCTCCTGCAGCCCCTCAATATGTCTTGCTTTTTTTTAAGTCAGTACCTTAGACTCCTTTTCCACCAACACCACATTTCCCTTCTCCCAACTAGATTTGTCATTTTCATTTGGCCAATCCAAACACATCTCACTCCGTATGTTCCTATCTTCAAGTTTCAGCCCTTCCACAAGAACTTCCCAGAGTGCACCATATCACAGTGATGGCTTCCTTCTCTGAGACTTTTACACAGTGTGGCAAAATCTCTTTAGAAATGTAGTCTTGTTTGTTCAGCTAGATTATAAATTCCTTTCAAAATGTCCCACACAATCTTGTGCAAATATATTGAATAAATACCTGCAACGATTATATAATTTATTGAAAGGACAAATCCACACTTATATCCAGGAAAGTGAAATGTTTTCCAGGGGAAAAAATGAGTAAATATATATCTAATTATGGGAGCTACCACTGGAAAGAAAGAATTTATTTCCTTTTCAAATCATTCAATTCTGGAGGCTCGCTTATAAAAACAGGGTTAGAAGAAAAAAGAAGAAAAAAAAAACACTCCTTTAGAAGTAGGAAGCATAACTGAAATATTCTCTTCCTCCAACTATAGGAACTTTTTTCCAAATGTCATTAATATTGAGAAATGATTTTAAATATAATCAGAAACTCATTCATCAATAGACCTACACAAAAATGCATTTTCAGAACACTTAAAAGTATGAGGATTTCATAGGTATTTAAAATATAAATCCTACAAACATCCGTTTACATTTCTCTTTCCTGTTATTATTGTTTCTTTCTTAGAAGGTCTCTGGCTGAGTTCATTTTTCTTGATAGTGGCATTGAGTGAATTGGCATCCAAAACAACAACAGAGAATTCTATGCCAAAGGAGAGTAGCTTTCAAAAGCAAAGATAAGCCTTGATTGATACAGCTCCGTGAAGAGATAGAATATAAAGAAACAGTCCCTGGAATTCAGTCTCATCTATTTCATTAACTTGAGTGAAGATTCTCCCCTCTGACAACTTTTTAATTGGATTATACATTTCTTTTATAAAAACTTAAGTAACGGGAAAATTTATTTGAACAAGTACCATGTCTTACATATAGGTTATTACACAATCAAATTCATTCTTGGCAGCCTGATTCTGCATGCTTGCTTGCTTGATTAAATATGTGGTGTTTGCACTTCTGTGTCACAACATGGTAAAAAATAATTTGTTTCTTTTTTTCTTTTGCCCTCTCCTAGAACACACTCTCCTTTATAGGACTCCTTATGTAGAGAAATCAAAAGACTATGTCTGCTTTTAAAACCCTGCATTTCATTACATTCAAGTCAAGGTTTAAATTGTTCAGAAATCAAATGGCTATTTCAGAAGCAAGTCCAGATTTTTGGGTAATGATGGAAAAGTAAAGCTGAAAGAAATAATTTCCCTTTTCCAATTGTTATAGAATGAGCAAGAACAACAGAAGCAGTAGGGGGGGAAGAACCCATAATTCAACATTAACAACCATACAACCTCATGCCATAAACCTCAGAAAATGATAGCCATGCAAAGAAACAGAAAATTATGGCATAGTGCAGCTAGGATACTAACTCCAAGCCCGTACCAGAGAAGCGGTACTAAGGATTAAATGGGAAGTGAAAATATTTTGAGAATTTTTATTAATATCCCCTGCTACTCCATAAACACAAACACACACACACACAAACACACACATCACCACCACCACCAGTTCCACAACCATAAATTGGAGAGAAGACAGGCCAAGTGTAGCAGCAAAGGAAAACATCAGAACAAAACCAGCAAGCACAGTAGCTTAACAGAGGCAGGAAAAGTGGCCATGATAAGCCACTCTTCTTTCTTTTCTGCTGAAAAAACATAAAACACAGAAAAGATTATATTTGCTTAGAAATAGTAGAAACCAATTGTATTATGTTAAATATCTAGTTCTTAATAGTGTTTTAAACTGGAATTGTCAGTTTTTAGTTATTTATGTATAGAATGCATGTTCTTTATACTTCCAGTGCTCTTCAATAAAATACTTCTTCTTTTAAGAGTTAAATATCTATGAATTTTACTTTGAATCCCTAGCAATAATTTGTTTTCATCCTTTTTGTTCCTATAAGCTTAGCATCTGACATATGTAAAAATAAATACACTTTTATTTAATAAATGAGCCTAAAATAAATTTTAAGGATATCTAAAGATGATAACCTCACACAAAATAGCACAACCTTTAGGTTTTTATCTTGTTCTTTAAACAAAGTTTTAAATCTCAGTAATACTATTTGGCTTGGCCATTTTAAGGCAAAAGTTAAGGGCTAAGTCTGAAGCTAAACCTCTTAGGCATTTTTGCACCTTAATCTTGAGTCTCTGAGGCAAGTGCCTGCAGATTCTTAGCATACCGCGAACACAGATGGTGAGGACCCAAGGTAGACTTTCATAAACAAAAAGGACAAATGAAGCAAGCCAGATCTCTAGACCTTGCCTTATCTCTCTGTGTATAAAGACATGTAAATTAATCAGAAACAAAAGACTCATTTCGTTATAATAAAAATGATAGAATAAACCAGCTTAAAAAGTTCAGGACCAATTCAGGAATGAAACTGTATAATAAAGTTTTTGAGTATATATAAATAACATTAGGCTTTGAAGGGTCTTAGAATTATCCTATTCATCATAGTTATTGAGAATTTATTATTGCTAACTAACCAAAATCTTACCAATTTTAAGGATACAACCATAATTTTAAATTGTAGCATAAGTTAACATTGTTACTATAACTATTTACATGTCTAATTTTTCTGAAGTTGTCCTCTAATTTTAAAATTATAAGAAATGAATTGAGTGATTTTTTTAAAAAAAATACATTGCAAGTGTACATGGCCAACTGCATGCTGGAACTACTAATAGTTAATATATAAATAAAATGTATGCACTTCAATTTGAAAATTATAAGTAACTATGAATTGAAAATATTTATAAGAATCTTTGGATAAATCAAAATAGTTAAGAAGCAAACATTATCTTTAGAAATATGCTATTATCCATCCAATCATTTCATAGGTCTAAAGCAGATGCTTTTCTCTAATAATTTATGATATAAAAATAAAAGTCATATATGTTATAGGATATAAAGAAGACGAAGAAAATCAGTTTCATATATGTATGCATAAATATACATTTACATATACTTGTGCATATGTGCATAAAACAAAATGAATACGATGGTACTTATTGAGGTTTGTTACTTATCAGTATAGGGAAGATGTGAAATGAAAGAGTTCAATCACATAATCTCTAATATTTCTATAGTAGTAAGATATAACACAGTTTTGAAATGCACACATCAAGGGGTCCTAAATGGAAACAAAAACATGCGTCACAGATCAAGACATTCTGCTTCTCGGGTTATATAAATGATACCCTTTCCTCTTTGAGTTTCTATTGCATGACCTGCTACAATTTTCTCCAATACTTAAATTAATGCTCTGTTTAATGTTATCCTGAGCTATTCTTCAACATGCTATCTTAGGTAGACTTTGGTTATGAGTCTAATGATACGTGCATTTTCTTTGCAACAGCTTCCTAGTTGGACTTTTGCCTCGTGTCTCCTGCTAATCAATATATCCACTATTCTACAAACAGCAGATCATAATTTAGAATTTAAGGTGATTCATTCCCACTTACATAATAAAGACTAAATTCCTTATTATGACATCAAGGCCCTTTACAATGCAGCACCTATTTTCTTTTTAATCTTATTCCCTTTCCTGCAAAGTCCCTTCACTCATCTCTCTCTCTCTCTCTCTCTCTCTTGCACACACACACACAATGTAGAACCTCAGTTCTGTTCATTTTCAACTATTCAGTGTCCCTCAGAATACTCCTCTTCTTTCCCTCATCTAAGGCTTTTGAAATGTCCTTTCTAGTCTTCTTCTAGAGAAGGTCTATTCATTTCTCAAGTCTCAACCTAAGGATGCTTTCCTCATGTTTTTTCTTAACTTCCCAGCCTGAAATCATCCTGCTCCCCACTAGATATCTAAAGAACATCTCATTCTTTCACTGATCACTGAATAAGACAATTTCTGCACTCAAATATATAAACATCAATTGTAAGAATAAAGAAGGAATCAAAGAAAAGACTTATTTTATTCCCTTGCATTTTTAATTCTTTATTTGTCCTGAGCACTGCTGGGTTCCAGACAGTGTGCCTGACACTAGAATTTCAACGCTGAATTATACCTTCTCTACTTAAAACACATGAAATAAATACCAATTGTTAAGAATTCTGAACAAATCAAAGCAAACCCTTATAACCTTATAATTTTTGTTTGTTGTTCGACCAGAAGAAAATACTTGCAAGTTATATTCTCATAAAGGAGTTTTATTCTGACTGTATAAGAACTCTCAAAACTTAATAAGAAAACAACTCAATGCAAACAAAGAACAAAGATTTGAAAAGACACATCATCAAAGAAGATATATGGATGGCAAGTGAGCACATGAAAAGATGCCCAACATCATTAGTCAAAATTCAAATTAAAACCACAATGAAATTACACTAGAGATCTACTAGAATGGCAGAAATTAAAATGCTAGTCTATACCAAGTGTCGGCAAGGAGGCACAGAAAGGAGAACTCCCATAGCCTTCTAATAGAAATGTAAAAAGATAAAACCACTTTGGAAAATAGTTTGCATTTTTTTAAAAAAAGTTAAATGTGCATCTACAGCATTATTTTGCCTTTGCACTTCTAACTTATCCCTCCCCCAAAATAAAACATATGTCCATAAAATACTTGTATATGAATCTTCATCACAGGTTTGTTTATAATACTGGAAACAACCTAAATGTCCATCAATGGTTGAATAAATAAACTGGTATATTCATACAATGGAATACTGCTCAGCACTAAAATGTAGTGAACTATTCACACATAGAACAGCATGGATGAGTTTCAAAATAATTATGCTGAGTGAAAGAAGACAGATAAAGAAGGCTATATAATGTATGTTTCTATTTACATGAAACTTATGCAAATCAATCTATACTGACAGCAGATCAATAGTTGCCTGGTACTTGGGGAATGGCTGAGGTGGGAGCAAGGAATTAGAAAAGAGCATAAGGAAAATTTCTGGGGTGAGGGATATGTTCATTATCTTTATTTTTGTGATGATTTCATGGGTGTATACACATGTCGAAATGTATCAAATTGTACACTACATGCGGTTTGTTGTGTGTCATAATGATGTCTGTAAAGCTGTTAGAAATGTTACTGATTGGTCATGTATTATGGGGCACTTTGGCTAGGGCTCAAATCTGCCAAAATATTTTATTTTGTCTTCTTGCAAATGCTGCTTTGTTTCTGTGATAAAAGTTCACTCACAGTAATAATTTACTCATAGTTTACCCATCACAGCATAGTTAACCTAATTATGTTTTTAGAACTCATATCAAAATGCCAATTTCTAATTGTAAAAAAAAACCACAAAGAAATTATAAACTTTGAGTTTGGGCAAAATAATCTATTTCAATGAAGTCAAAGGAATTTGATAAGTGTCTATATTTCCTTAATTTCTTAATTTCCTTAATTTCTATAGTCTCCTTAATATTGAAGTCTATAGTCAGTCTAGACTAGAAAAACTCTGCTGTTTTGAAATGTCTTCAGATATACTTTTCTTCATCAGCTCCACTAACCCACTCCCTACTTACTTCACTCTTTGATAGTTCTTTAATATCACGTGAGTTACATAGCCAGAACTGTGTTCCCCTAAATACTGAACAGTATGCCTACTTGTTAACGATGTGCGGTTATTAAGTGAGGGGTGCTAGCATCACATAGAACTGTAGTGAATCTCTTGTTTTGTCCCTTTTAAATAAGTTAATTTGTGGCCTGGCCATATGTATCTAAGCTTCAGTTTCATCATTTTTAAACATAATACAACTGTAGTGAATTCACAGAGTTTTTCTGATGGGTGATTGTAATGATATATGTTAAGCAATTTTACACAGTGTATGACAAATGGTAGGTTTTCAACATGTGAATGTTTATGATAGTTATTATCATTATATGTGACCTATAATTAAAGATGTTAGAAGATATGGTGTGGTATTAAAGAAATTTATTAATAGAATCAAAAGCATATTTTGAATGTCTAAAATAATGCCATAATCTTTCACTAGTTTACAATTTTTGTTCTTTTGGTGTTTTTAATCAAGTAAGAGTGAACGTTAAAACATACTTTGGTGAAAAGGTTACCTTTATAGAACAAATTTTAAAACTTTAAAATTGGAAGTAAAAATTATACAGTTTATAAACCATGAACTCAGCATTCCCCAAAGTGTATTTGGTGAAAATATAATCCTGAAATGCCCTGTGGGGGGAAAAAAAAAACTAGTCCTGTAGTCAACTAAACTTGGAGAATATTGCACACTATATATTCCTCGGGGGGATTCACAATACAAAGAATATAGTAAAGAGTCTTGGAAGTCTTGCAGTTACAAAAAAACTACGTTTTGCTTTGTTTGACTGAATGTTTTCCATACTTACCTGAACAAAGAACTCTTTTTTTCATATGATGTCTGTGAATATTCCTCTTTAAAGTTACCTTAATTCCTATCTATTAATTCTTCTATTCTTTTCTACTGAGATATAGTGAGTGAAAATACAACTCACTAAATATTGTCTATAGTCACTGGTCTTGTAAACACATTGTCAGGGTTTGGTGTTAAAGGCCCCATAGCTTCCATCCCACTGGCAGCTGTCTGCTACATCAGTGTCTTCCTTGCTTGGCTACCAATATAATTCCCCAGAGGTGTCTAACTCTTTCTATTCTTCTCACTTCCAAGCAACTGGACAGAATTCAGCATAGAAAGAATAATCCCGTGTCACTTGCATCTGCACAACAATGAGAATCCCATTAATTGTCATTTTCTAATCAGAGGAGAGCTCTCTTTTTAAAACTAATTTCCAGTCCCTCTTTTAATGAACAATAACTTGAAATTTGCAAAACTCCATTTAAGTGCCTCACTAAGAATTAGTACAACAGGCTGTATCAGTTATCTATCGCCATGTTGATGCTGGGTATCAAACCACCCCGAAACTCAGAGCCATAAAAAAAAAGCATATACTGCTGCTCAGCTGGTGTATCAGCTGGTGCTATAAACTAAAAGTTTATGTCCCCCAAAATTCATATGTTGAAATCCTAATCCCTAAAATGATGGCAATAGGAGATGGAGCCTTGGGAAATGATTAGGTCATGAAAGTGGAGCCCTCATCAATGGGATTAGTGCCCTTATGAAGTGGCCCCAGAGAGCTCCCTCACCCTTTCCACCATATGAGGATGCAGAGGCAAAGCTATCTGTGAACCAGGAAATAGGTCCTCACCAAATACAGAGTCTGCTGGAGGCTTGATCTTTGACTTCTCACGTTTTGGAACTGAGAAATAAATTTCTGTTGTTTATAAGCCATACAGTCTGTGGTATATTGTAATAGCAGCCTGATCATACTAAGACACCTGGAATTCTGACCTCTGCTAGGCTCACTCACAGCCCTATAAATTGGGTAGATCATTCTTCTAATTTTGGCTGATCAAATGTTTGGTAGTTGCTGGTCTAGCTCTCTTTTTATGTATTTGTCATATCCATCCTGCAAACTTGTCCAGGACATTCTCATGGTTAAACAGAGATCTGAGACAGAGAAAGAAAGAAGTGTGTAAGGCCTGTTTAAGGCTAGGCTAAAAACCAGCTCACAGTGATTTGTACCATATTTTATTTCAAAATGAAGTCACAAAGTCTACCAAGATTCAAGCAATGATGAAACTGACTCTACCTCTTGATGAGAGGAGTTCAAAGTCACATTGTCAAGAATGTGGTTTCAGGGAGGGACGAAGAATTTGGGACCACTCTTGCAATCAAAGTACTAGTGTCTCACATTTTTCCAGCCTCAATTTCATACTATTCCCACATACAAATTACTCTCACCTCCACCCACGGTACTCAAAATTCTCTTCCAATTATTGTATTGTCCTCAAAGTCCAGCATCTTGTAATCTACATCAGGTCTAGACAAGACTCTTCAGATGTGGCTCATTTTGATTCAGAGACTTATGAACTAAAAAGACAAGTTATTCGTACCCCACCATCACTGCCCGGCATACAATGGCAAGACAAGGAGGGGAAAATTATATCAAACAGCATTTTCATTAAAAAAGGTAAGGATGGGAGACACAAAGACCTCCCTGGACATTAAAAATTCTAAATGTTTCCATACACCCTGACACCAGGGGAAGAGAATGTTCCCAGATTTGGCCTCCATTCTTCTCCCTCTGATGGGCTCCCTAGTTCATTATTTTCCAGTTCCAATTTCTAAGAGCTACTTCCTTTTCCATCTCTCTCCTTCCCTGTTTTGAAGTTATATCCTCTGAATATCTTTCCTAGCCAAATTTCTGTTTATAGAAAAATGGGGACCCAGAAGCCTTTTTGCATTTTGAACAATCTCAATACCTATGAGGCCAGGATGATGGCACTTTTGCCTATACAACTCCTTAAAAAAACTTTCGTGGGCTTTCAACTAATTTGATTTGCATCCACTCTACTCAATAAATTATTTTTAATCACATTCATTTGGAGCATATCAAACATCTGTGGGAGATACCCTTCGGTCCAAGTACCCTTTTGTCTATCTGAGAGAGCCAGCTAAGCACTTTCTTAATTCTTCCACAGGTCTTGCCAAAGGGTCTTAAGCTATGTTGATGCTTTAATCAATGTTCCCAGGCCATATGGATGGTCCTGACTTACAATGGTTGGACTTATGATGATTTTTGGACTTTAAGGATGGTTCAAAAGTGATACACATTGAGTAGAATCCATACTTTGAGTACCCATACAACCACTCTGCTTTTCACTTACAATACAGTATCCAATACATGAGATATTCAGCATTTTATTAAAAAATAAGCTTTGTATTAGATGATTTTGGCCAACTGTATGTTAATATAAGTGTTATAAGAACACTTAAGGTAGGCTAAGCTATGATGTTTGGTAGGTTAGGTGTATTCAATGCATTTTTGATTTATGATATTTTACATTTACTGTGGATTTATCAGGATGAAACCCCACTGTATGCTAAGGAGCATCTCTATACTTTATTTTAATAATTTTTCCTGACTAGAGAGACTAGATATGAGAAACTGTTTACTTTATAGCCCATAAATCTGGCCCTCTCATCTAACCTCTAAATCTCTAAATTCTGTGTGGAAACTGATCAGCTTTTTCTTTAGTTCATCACATTCTTGCTGTCCCATAAGCAATAAGAAAAATCCAGCTGACACTGTCAACACTTTGCCTAGAGATCTCCTTAGGCAAATCCAAAAGTTCATTAGATACATTTTCCATCTTCCAAGTTACTGCAGGCAACAGTTTTGTCAATTATTTTGTGATAGCATTACATGCATCATCATCTTTCCAGGCTCCAATTACAATTTCCTTACTATTAAGCTTCCAGCCTCTGTTAACAGTTTGCAACATTTTCCAACCCCCACCTGCAACCAGTCACAACACCAATGCCACGTATTTCAAGTATTTCTTGAACTAAAAAGACAAGTTACATGATAGTACCCTCTGTCAAATGTCAATTTCTGTCTCAGCTTTCTATTACCACAACCTAATTTTGTAATAAACCACCCTCAAACACAATGGCTTAAAACCATAAAGATTTATTATTGTTCACAAATTTTGGATAGGATAGGTGGTTTTTTGGTCTTGATTGTGCTCACTAATAAGTCTTCAGCGAGCTATGGGTCAAACTGGAAGCTTGGGTGATCTTTATGGGCTCTCTCAGATCTGTGATTCGGCTGACTGTTGGCTACTCTTCTCCATGTGTCTGTCATATCTTCCAGTGTGCTAGCCCAGGCCTGTTCTCATAGCAAAGCCAAGGTCCACGAGGAGGAAAAAAACAAGCATTCAAAGTTTTTTGAGTACCAGGTTTGGAAATAGTACACAGTCACTTGTGTTGCCAAAATTAAACCAACCCAGATTTAAGGTGAGGAGACAGATCTCCTGATGGGAAGAGCTTCAAAGAAAGATTGTGGGCACAAAGGGAGTTGGGAGAATTGGGTCTCCCAACAGACAATTTACCTGTCTGCCACACAGGTAACTATGACTTTGGTGTCTTTTTTCTGATGCCCATACTTTATCAAAAGAGCTAACTGTTGTGATTCTTCCTATTAAAAAAAAGATACCCTAGTGTTTAATTTGATCATGAATGTCATTTACTATACACGTACCAATATAAAAAAGAGAAGAAAATTAAAAATCACCAAAACTCTAACAAAAGGAAATTGCCTTTTAGTAACTTGATGATTTTCTATACAGTGTTTTATATCCATTTGATATAGATCCATATGTGTTTGCCTAGTAAAGTTGATATACAGTTATGCATCCTGATTTTTCCATGTAATATCATGAACACTTAACCATCATTAAAAATTATTATTAAAACATCCAATGGCTTATTAATAGTTATGTCTATTTTAGACTTCATTATCATTCCCCTATTATTTTATGTCTACATGTTTTCTCAAGTTGATTTTTAAGGCCTGAGGGGTAATATCAAGTGTTTCAGTGTTTCAGGCTATCTTATTGTTTTTCCTATAATCTTTGAGATTAATTTATTTTGAAGTTATACTTCCTAATATAGAGAGACATGGGGCAGATCTTGTGTAATGTAACATTTTTAATAAAAAAAATCCTTCTCTGTCATTATGAATTTTTAAAATTTCGATTCAACATTTTCTGATATTAGGAATATTTTACAGTTTTTAAAGTATGCTTCATCACAGCATTCTCTGATTGTTATTCTAAATTGTCTCCCCCTTTAACCTCTCTCCTAATATTCTGCTCATTTCCTTTATAAAACCATCACAATTTTAACTACAAATTCTTTTAATAAACTGTCTTACTTTAACATTTTGTTATATCTGAAAGAAACCAATGATAAGTCAATTCTCTTTCCCTGATCATTCTAGATACAGGTAATTAATAACTCTCTTTAAGACAGAATACAGTATGCTAATAAAATAAAGTGAGTTAAGACCTGAGAAGCTAGAGAACTTCCACTCTCAGGTCATGGTGGGAGAAGTACTGTATTGCCTGAAACTGCTGGGACTACCACTGGGCAGAGTGAAAAGCAGTAAATTATGAATGAGTAAAATATGAAACAAATGCAGCAAATAAGGGTCAAAGAGTCATGTTGTACGGCTCATAGAGAGTATTTTAGCTCTCTTGTTATAAATTTCTTTTCATTTATCAGATGGTGTGCTTTTAAAACTCTCCTTGTTACTTTTTAATCCCACATTTTCATTACGTGATAAAATGCAATGAGCTCTAATGAGCTTTAGCAGCAATGAGTTCTTAAAAAAATGAAAGTGCAAGTTAAAAAATTGAGTACTAAATTTCCATTTCTCATGAAATATCATTATGAACATGTAATATTTACAATATGTTTATTGACATTTTCTCTCTCTTCTCAAGGCCATAGTGATATGGCGATACAAAAAACAGAAGCCACAAACATGCTTAAGAACAATCTGTTTTAAATTCAAAAGATAGTAGCGTTTTTATTTAAAAGGTTGGGATGAAAAGTGACAATGTAGTTTCAAGAAATGTGCTTATTTATCACTCTGTAAAGTATTAATATAACTTTTCATTTAGACCATTTATAAGATTTAGATCTTATAAATCAATATTTTGCTTTCTATTCAAAATTGACTGTATGTATACTAAAAATAAAGCTGTAACTATCAATAGGCTTATTCCTTTAGCAGAATTATACACAGAATTACACAAACAGTTGACAGATACCAGAATTTTATCCATGACATAGATGTTTTAAATGGAAAATCAGTTGATTTCAATAGTTTTGTTATTTTTATCCAAATCATGTATTAAGGTTATTAAATATGAAGTGTCCGATTTCCTTAAGTACTAAGTTTGACAATTGCTATCTCTGACATTTCACTTTGACACTTCTTGTTTTATATTGATTGTGAGGGTGCATCCTCAGTCTTTCAAGCACATGCTTTGGATTGATAATTATCTTTCAAATTGTTTTATAGAGCAATTTTTGTGAAATCATGGATAAGTCAAAAATTCGTGTTCTTTTCAAATATGAGTTCCGTCGTGGAACCAACACAGCACAGACAACTCAAAATATCAACGAAGTGTTTGGAAGGATGTGGATAATGAATGCACAGTATGTCAACGGTTTGAGAAGTTCCATTCCAGTGATTTTAACCTTGAAATGAGCCACATGGGCAACCTGAGACCAAAGAGAAACTGCCAGCCTAGAATTTTGTCTCTTGCAAAACTAAGTTTCATAATGAAGGAGAAATAAAGATTTTCTGAACAAGTAAACACCGAGGGAATTTGTCAAGACTAGACCTGCCCTGCAGGAAATACTCAGAACTGCATTATACATGGCTCATCACAATGGTCACCCACCAGTGTAAAACCACCCAAAAGCTAAAGCTTAGAGTTCATATAAAACAACAAGAGGTAAAATAAAGTAGCAAAGTACTACCCAACTAGATGAACAGAACAGTATCCCATATATCAATTGTATCAATCAATGTGAATAGTTTGAATGTCCCACTCAAAAGAAATAGGTTGACTGAATGAATAAAATAGACAAGCCAAATATCTGCTGTCTCCAAGAAACACATCTAATCCACAAGGGCTCTTACAGACTCAAGGTTAAAAGATGGAAAATTTTTCATGCAAATGGTAACCAAAAGAAAGCAGGTATAGCAATTCTTGTATCTGAAAAAATTCACCTTAAATCAACAACAGTAAAGAAAGACAAAAATGGTCATAATAAAAAGGTAAAGGGAGCAATTCAGCACAAAGACATAACAATCCTAAATATGTATTCACCTAACATGACAGCACCTAGATTCATAAGGCTAACCCTACTAGGTCTTAGCAATGAGATAAATAGCTGCATTGTAATTGCTGGTGACTTCAACACCCCACTGACAGAACTGGACAGAAAAAAAAAAAAAACCACAAACTTAAATGGGACGCTAGAACAAATGGGACTAACAGACATTTACAAAACATTTTACCCCAAAACTAATGCTTATACATTCTTCTCATCAGCACATGGAACATTCTCCAAGATTGGTGATATTTTAGGCCAGAAATCATGGCTCAACAAATTAAAAAATATTGAAATCATATAATGTATCTTTTCAGATTACAGTGGACTAAAACAAGAAATGAACAACAGGAGAAACACCCAATTTTAGACAAAGTCGTGGAAATTAAACAACCTCCTGCTGAATTATTATTGGATCAATGATGAAATTAAGATGGAAATCACATCTTTGCAATTATGAATTGTGCTTAGCACCTCTTGTATTTTCCTGGATGGAGCTGGAGCCCATTCTACTAAGTGAAGTATCCCAAGAGTGGAAAAATAAGCACCACATATACTCACCATCAAATTGGTTTCAATGATCATCACCTAGAGCACACTTAGGAATGACATTAATCAGGTGTCGGGCAGATGTCGGCTGTGGGGGCGGAGGGGATGGGTATATACATACACGATAAGTGCAGTGCGCACCATCTGGGGGATGGACACGCTTGAAGTTCTGACTCAGGGTAGGGGAGCAAGGGCAATCTGCATAACCTAAACTTTTGTACCCCCTTAATATGCTGAAATAAAAAAAAAAAAAAACTTCCTGTTACCAAAAAAAAAAAAAAAAAGATGATTTGAACTGAATGACACTGGGGACACAAGTTATCAAAATCTGTGGGATTCACCAAAAACAGTTCTGAGGGGAAAAGTCATATCTTTAAGTGCCAACAACAAAAAGAAAGAAAGACTACAAATTAACACATCTCAAGGAACTAGAAAAGAAAGAGCAAGTCAGATCCACAACCACTTTCCTCATTTGGGTCAGTAAGTTTGCCTTCACTAAGTTCTTCTGAATGCATGTCTAGTGTCTCTCAAACAGTGGTAGTATAAACATTACCAGTCAAGCATTTTGCCTATAACTCAATTTATATCAATTCAAAGTTAACTTCTAGTATTATCACTTTTCCCCTTTTTCTGCTGCACTTTCATCTTTATTTTTCATCCTGAAAGACTTTAGGGTCAGCTATAAATCTTAGATAGTTTTTAACATCACCTCCTTGAATGCAAGGGGTGTGTCTTCTCAATTCCCTAAGCTTCTTTCTACTTCAAAGTAGGAAGATTCAAACATTTTCTGAAAATGAGAATTTCTACATCAGAAAAAAGCAGACAATGTAGAAAAACTTGACAGAAAGAAGCATCAGCAATGTAATGTATCACTCAGTTGAACCAGGCATGCTTCCGTAAGTGAATTCTGGAAAGTATGCCCCTTCTGTGTAAGTTTTCACAAATCAAAATGTGGCTAGATAGAAATGCAGTGGGCAACTCAGCTATTGTTAAATTACATGGAATGATTAGTTTCCCTCTTGGTGATTTCAAAAGGCAAATTTGTAATCCTGGTCAGTCTGTCAATCAACTAGAGTTTTGCCATTGCTTTCTTTTTCTTTCTTTTCTTCTTCTTCTTCTTCTTCTTCTTTGCCCAAAGAAGTAATTCAGTGAAGACTCAAATAGCTGAACCAGAAGTCCACATTTTGAAGAACATCCAGGTCTATTGCTTTATAACCAGTCCCTAATAGGAAAAAAGGAAGGAAAAGAAGATATAAAAAGAGAAAAAACAACTTTCAGGAAAACTGCCAAGGATGGGGTATCAAATGCTTCTCCCTGGACATTTTATTCATTCTCTTTCATTTCCACAAAGGTATCCCCTCCCCACATTCATTTGAAAGAAAGGCACAAAAACAGCCATGAAGATGAAAGAAGAATTGTGATCCCATTCAATGACATTGTCCAGGTGGATAAAACACTGTTTGAAAAACGAAGTTGACATATATTTCCATAATCTACAAGGTTTAAATCTGAATCAATGCTTTTCTCCTACTTAGCTCCATCTGATCTATTTTTACGTTTTTTCCAGAAATGATCTTCAACATAATATCTTTTGAAAATTATTAACTCATTCCCATTGCTCTATTTTTTAATTAATCTGCAACCAGATACTTTATATTCACCTCCAGTGAAATATTTCAAGATCCTTTCTAGAAGATTCTCTCTTCCCAATGACCATATAATAAACATACATGATTTGGTAATATTTATGAAATGAATAAATCAAAATTTATAGAGGAAAATACAGTCTTATCATAAGTTCCTTGATTCTAGTAAAGACTGCACTGGAGCAGGTGACTCTTATAGCCTGGCTCATGAATTTCTCCTTCTCTAATTGTTCATCTCATTAGCATACAAGTATGTACTATCTTCCAACTTAAAGAAACACCTTCCTGAACCCCATAATATCTTTTTCAATGACTGGTTTATGTTTTTGTTTCACATCATGATATTAAAATTACATAAATGTGTTTTCTGCATTGCAGTCCACTTTCTTGAGTTCATTCATTTTCTTTTTTGAAATGGTAAGTCCCTATTATTTTAGTTAGCCAGGAAGAAAGAAGTGGTGAGGAGAGTAGATATTTTGGATGAGCAACCAAGATTATTTCGCTTATGCTCTAATGCATAATGAATGTTTCTGAATATTCCATGTATGCTTGAAGAGAAAATTTTTTAATTGTTTTTATAATATTTGTAAACCTATACATAGACACACACCATACGCACACACATACACATACACACACACAAACTTTTAAAATGTTTTATTCAATTGTTATACACGTTATTTTTGTTTATTTGCTCTGCTAGTTTCTAACAAAGGTGTAAAATCTTTTTATATTATTATTGCTAAATTTCTCCTTGCTTTCTACAAATTTTCACTCTATGGATTGTGTACCTATATACACATGAAAAGTTCAAGACTGTCATATCACCTTGGTGTACTATTATTTTACCATTGTGAAATATTTCCCTTTGCCTCATATAAATCATTTGCTTTGAATTCTATTTTGTCTGATGATAACATTTCTTCAACTCCTTTCTTTTGATTAATATTTGCTAGCAATACATTATTCTACTCTTTTGCATTCAATCTTTTTTATGTATTTTAATATCAACTATGGCTTTTGTATAGCAATGGATTTTGTTTGGGGAATTTTTAAGACACTCTAAGAATGTATGTATTTTAAGAGTGGAATTTAACTGAATATTTTTTGATTAATGAATGCTTGTATGTAGCCCTGTCATTTGCTTTATGTAGTCTATTTTTGATGATTCCTTAAAAATCCATTTTCTTTCTCTTTCACTATTCTTCTGATTGAGCTCATAGTTTTCTGTTGTTATGATTTTCTGTTTTCCTATTATTTGGAAGTTACATATCCTTTTTTTTTTTTTTCTTCTATTGGTAACCCTTAATATTTAAAACATGTATTTAAATCTCTAGAATATACCAGAAGCAACATAGCATAATGGAACATCTGATATTTTTGTTAATTTTTTACATTATCAAAAATTAGTTATTCTCAGTTATTTGTTTACTTGTTTCTTCACACACCACTGTTTCTTTATGTTGACAGCTTGTCCATTTTAGATTATTTTAATTAATTTTACTAAAAATATCTTCAAGTATAACATGTTAAAAGGGTTCATAAGTGCTAAGTTCTCTGAGGCCCTTTTTTTTTTTTTTTTTTTTACCAAAATATGTCTATTATTCTCCTACTCTTGAATGCTGATAAAGAACTCTAAATTCAAAATTATTTGTTTTAAGGCAGTTGAAGATTTATAGTTTCTTGATGCCAATTTCGTTTCTTTATTGATAACTATTTTTAAAATAGACTTTATTTTTTAGAACAGTTTTGGATTAACAGAAAAAATATTCCAAAGATAATACAGAGCTCCAAATATGCCAGCTCCAGTTCCCCTTATTACTAACGTACTATACTAGCATGATTAATGAACTAATACTGATATATCATTATTAACTAAAGTCCATATTTTATGCAGATTTCTTCCAGTTTTACCTAATGTCCTTTTTCTGTTGCAGGGTCTCATCTATATTATATTAGTGGTCATGTCTCCTTAGTTTCCCCTTGGCTTTCCTTGTTTTTGATGACCTTGACAGTTTTGAGGAGGAGCATTCAAGCATATTTTAGGATGTTCCTTAAGATTTGTCTGATATTTTTGTCATGATTGGGGGGAAAGACCATAATATTAAAGTGCCATTTTCATCACATCATAACAAGAATATATCCTATCAACATGTTTTATCATTGTTGATGTTGACCTTCAACATCTGGCTGAATTAGTGCTTGTCAGATTTCCCCACTGTAAATTTGTTATATTTCCACCATTTTTACAGTACCCTTTAGAAAGCTATTATTATGTGCAGCCCAAGGTTAAGGAGTAGAGAGTTGTGTTCCACCTTCTAGAGGTTGGAGTATCTACATTCATTAATTATTTTAAATTCTCCTGAGTTTGAGAGTTGTCCCTCTCCCACTTATTTATTTATTCAGTTGTTTATTTATATCTGTATGTACTCACGGATACTTATTTTATATTTTGAATTATAATCCAAAATTTATTTACTCATTTTATTGCCCAAATTTTTCCAGGGGTGGCCATTGGAAGCTCTTTACCTATGTTATCTTAACTTTTCCCATCATTGTGTGTCTTTTTTTTTTTTTCTTTTTTGGGCCCTTTCTCACTTTCTGCTATAAGATGTTCCAGGCTTATCTTTTTATTTCCTGCCTAAGTTGTAGAACCAACTATTTCTTCAAGGAGACTTCTTTTTTTTAATTGAAGATTGGTATTAGAAACCAAGATCTCAATGTTACATATGCCTGTTACTCCTAGGTTGTCATTGCTTGTACACCCTTATTCCACAATAAGTACTTAACACAAACTTTGTCTCATGCACAAAATTATTAAAAATATTATATAAAACTACTTTCAGGCTATGTGTATACGATATATATGAAACATAAATAATTTCTTTTTTAGACTTGGATCGCATTTTGAAGATATCTCATTATGTATTAAAAAAAATTCCAAAATCCCCCCCGCAAAAAAAATCTGAAACCTGAAACACTTCTGTTCCCAAGCATTTTGGAGAAGGGACAACCTGTATCTAAAAACTCATTGACAGAAGAGATGGAGCAAGGTGGCCAAACAGAAACCTCCAGCAATTATCCCTCCACACAAACAACAAATTCAACTATCCACACAAGCAAACAGCTTCAGAAGAACCAAAAATGAGGTGAATGATTATACTACCTGCTTTTAACATTATATCAAGGAAAAAGGCATGAAAGATAATCTTGTATTGCTTACGCCACCCCTTCCCCATTCTCCAGCAATGCTGCACCAGCATGCTGAGTAGAGAGAGAATCTGTGTGTCTGAGGGAGAGAAAATGAAGTGATTGTGAGACTTTGCATTGAAACCCAAGTCTGCCCTGGCAGAGAGGAACACAGAACAGGGCAGAATTCTTCCAGTGCCCACAGAGAAGCATTTAAACCAGCCCAACCAGAGAAAAATCCTCTCCCTGAAACCCAAGTTCCAGCTAGCCCCACCACCAGCCGACAAAGAGCAGCCTGGGGCCTGCAATAAATTCATAAGGCAGTTGGGCCACAAAGGCTGCAGTCTTTGAGCAATACTTGCAGCTGTGCTGGCTAGGAGCCAGTGGACCTGGGGTGCACATGACCCAGTGAGACACCAGCTGTGGCAGCCAAGCCGGTGCCTGTGTCATTCCCTCCTCCCACCTACAGGTAGTGTGACTTGGGGAGTCTTCCTCCACTTGAGGAAAGAAAAGGGAAAAGTTCATAGGACTTTGTTTTGCAACTTTGGTACCAGCTCAGCCACAGTAAAATAAAGTACCGAGAAGACTCTTGAAGCCCAAGGTCCAGGCCTTAATTCCTGAAAAGCATTATGGACTCACCATGGGCCAGAAGGAAACCTGCTGCCCCAAGGAAAGGAACCAGTTCTGGCAGGATTCACAATCCTGCTGACTAAAGAACCCCTGGGCTTTGAATAAACAACAGAGGTAGCCAGGAGAGAGTTACCATGGGTGACTGGGCTGAATTCAGGTATAACCTGGCATGGCTGGCCACAAGGGGGTGCCCATGTCACTCCTCCCCCAACTACAGCAGCCCAACACAGAGAACAAGATGAGACAGTTAGAGTCTTGGCATTACGATCTAGAGAATTCTCCTATATCATATCCAAGTTCACCAAGGCAGTACCACCAGGAGCCTGCAAGAGTCATTACTGGACTTAGGGCACCTCCAGTGCTGATATAGCTGTGGTGACCAAAGATTTAGATCACAACACTCAATTTCCTTTGAATACCTAGAAACCCTTCTCAAGAAGGACAGGTTCAAACAAGTCCAGACTGCAAAGATTAAAATAAATACCGAACTCTTCAATACCCAGACATCAATGAATATACACAATCATCAAGAACACCCAGGAAAACATGACTTTACCAAACGAACTAAATAAGCTACCAGTGACAAATCCTAAAGCAATGGAACTATATGACTTTTCAGACAAAGAATTCAAAATAGCTCCTTGAAGACGCTCAATGAACATCAAGACAACACAGAGAAGAAATACAGATATCTATCAGAGATATTTAAGGAAGATGCTGCAATAATAAAAAAAAAAAATCAAGCAGAAATTGTGGAGCTAAAGAATTCAATTGACACACTGAGAAATGCATCAGAGACTCTCAACAGCAGAATTGATCAAGTGGAAGAATTAATGAGCTTGAAGACAGACTATTTGAAAATAAGAGTCAGAAGAGAAAAAAGAATAAAAAAGAATGAAATGTGCCTATGATATCTGGGAAATAGATTCAAAAGAGTAAATCTAAGACTTATTGGCCTTAAAGGAGAGGTAGAGAAGGAAGTTGGGTTCAAAAGTTTATTCAAAGAAATAAAAACAGACAACATTCAAAATCTAGAGAAATGTATCAATATTCAGGTACAAGAGGATAATAAAACATCACGAAGATTTAAGCCAAACAAGACTACATCAAGACATTTAATAATCAAGTTCCCAAAAGTCACTGAGAAGAAAAGGCCCTAAGAAAACCAAGAACAAAGATAAAAATAACATAAAAGAGCTTCAATATTTCTGGCAACAGACTTCTTAGAGGAAACCTTACAGGCCAGGAGAGAATGACATGACATATACAACATGCGAAGAAAAAAAAAATCTTAACCTTAGGATACTATATCCTGCAAAAATATCCTTGAAATATAAAGGAGAAATAAAGATTTTCTCAGACAAACAAAAGCTGAGGGATTTCATCAATACCAGATGTGGCCTACAAGAAATGATAAACAGAGTTCCTCAATCTTAAGGAAAAGAATTTTTGCTAGATTTCTCCTTGCTTGCTTATTATTTATTTTATAAGTAGAGTTGTCATATGCTTAACATAATTGGTCATAAAATGTTTTTTGCACACCTCATAATAACCTTAAATCAAAAACCTACAACAGATACTCAAAAAGTAGAAAGAAAGAAAGTAAAACATAATACCAGAGAAAATCACTTTTAACAAAGGAAGACAGGAAGCAAGTAATAAAAAGGACCATAAAATAACCAGAAATCAAATAACATGACAGTAGTATGTCCTTACCTATCAATAATAACATTGAATGTGAACAGACTAAATTCTCCAATCAAAAGATATAGAGTGGCTAAATGAATAAAAAAACAAGAGCCAACCATATGTTGTCTGCAAGAGGCAAAGAGGCACACATTGCCTATAAAGACACACAGAGACTGAAAATAAAGGGATGGAAAAAGATATTCCATGCCAGTGGAAACCAAAAAAGAGTAAGAGGAGCTGTACTTCTATCAGATAAAATAGATTTCAAGGAAAAAACTCTAAAAAGAGTCAAAGAAGGTCACTAAATAGTGATAAAGTGGTCAATTCAGAAAGAGGATATAATAACTCTGAATATATGTGCACCCAACACTGGAATACCCAGATATATAAAGCAAATACTATGAGAGCTAAAGAGAGAGATAGACCTCGATACAATAATTATTGGAGACATCAACACTCCACTGTCAGCATTGGGCAGATCATCCCAGTCAGAAAATCAACAAAGAAGCATTGGACTTAACCTGCACTGTAGACCAAATTAACCTAATAGATATTTATAGATTATTTCATCTAACAGCTACAAAATACACACTTTTCTCCTCAGCTCATGAATCATTCTCAAGCATAGACCACATTTTAGGCCACAAAGCAAGTCTTAAAAAATTCATTGTTACTATTACCACTTGAAAGAGTATCTTTTAGATTGAGAAAAGAAAAGTAAAATCTTTTGCTTCACCTTCATTTAGTCTTTCTCTAATGCTCCTCCTTTCTTTATATAAATTTAAGTTTCTGGCCAATGTCATTTTTCTTCTCCCTAAAGAACTTCTTTTAAATATTTTTGTGGGGTGCTTCTACTAGCAATGAATGCCTTAAGTTTTTGTTTGTCTAAGAAAGTCTTTATCTACCTTATCTTACTTGTGAGGGATAATTTCACTGAATATAGACTTCTAAGTTTATGGAGTTTTTCTTTAAACACTTTAAATATTCCATTCCATTCTCTTGCTTGCATAGTTTCTGATGAGAAGTCTGTTATAATTCTTATCCTTGTTCTTCTATAAGTAAATTTATTTTCATATGGTTTCTTTCAAGATTTTATTTATTTATTTATTTATTTTTTTCTTTTTTTTATTATTTTTTAATCATTAATAACAATTTAATTTTACAGAATCAAAGAGTCTAACAGTATATCTTGTTAGATACAGTATGTCCTCATAATGTATACATTATTTCTTGTACAATGATATGAAGTAATATGGGAAATATCCATGATAAATTATTAAGTGAACAATGCAAGTTAAAAACAACAGTTTCATATTTTTTTCCCCACCCCCCCTCCTTTCTACACTTTTAATATGATATACCTAGGTGTAGATTTTTTCAGTATTCATTCTGATTGATGTTCTTTGGCTTTCCTGTGTGTATGGTTTGGTGACTGTTATTAATTTTTGAAAATTGTAAACTATTGCTACTTCAAAGATTTATTCTGTATTTTTTCCTTTTGGTATTCCAATTATGTGTGCTATCATTTTTTTAATTGTCTTACAGTTATTGGATGACTTCTATTAATTGAACTTACTCTGGTTTTTTTTCTTCTTCTTCATTTTCTGCTTTCTGTCCTTTTTTTTTTTCTTTTTTCCAACTTATGTTATTGTTTACATTTCTGTTTGAGAAGTTGCTACTGACTTATCTTCTGATTATTTCCTTGGTCACACCCAGTCTACTGGTAAGCCTTTCAAAGGCATTCTTCACTTTTTTAAAATAAAGTTTCAGGGTTTTTCCCCATAATGTTTCTTTTTTATTTTTTCTCAGAGTTTCCATCTCTCTGCTTACGTTACATATGTGTCATTGCACATGGTCTACTTTTTCCATTAGGGCTCCTAACACGTGAATCGTAGCTATTTTAAATTCCCTGTCTGATAAATCCAATTTTGTGTTATATCTGACTTTGGTTCTAATGATTATTTTATCTCTTCAGACTCTGTTTGTTGTTGTTGTTTGCCTTTTAGCAAGCCTTATAATTTTTTTTATGAAATCTGGGTATAAAGTATTAGATATTAGGAACTGAGATAGTTCTTTACTGTGAAGTTTTATGTTAATCTGACTACAAGCAGGCTGTGTTTGATGTTTATTATAGATTTAAGTGCTAGCAGCCTTAAAATCCCTTAGTATCCTTTATTTTGTCTCCTCTCTTGATTTTGGACTCCATCAAGAGCTTTTTCTCAGATCAGAGTTTTTCATCTTGTAGTTCTTTCATCTGTAATCTACTGTTATACTGGATCCTTGTTTATATAGTGGTTAAGGTGTAGGGATGGGGTGGCTTTCTGTAATCTTACACCTAAGTCTGTCTTTTGTGAGTTTGTGTATCCCTGGCTGTGAATTTCACGAGGGTTATTTTGGCTTTATTCCCACCCTTATGTGTGACAGGCAGATTAGAAGGCACTGTCAGGCTAGAAGCCTGACAAATGCTGTTCTTACAGGTAGGATAATGATTTAGTAAAATCATTTCCTTTAGAGAGTAGGCATTTGCAGTGGAGAAAGCTCTGGGTGTATTTCCCAATGGTTATTCTTTTTTCATCCTGGCTAGAGCCATAGACACATTATTCTTGGATCTTAAACATGAGAACCTGGTGAGGTTCCTGGTGGTAAAACTCATAAAAGTATGGGGTCGCCTTAAGACTGTAGCTCCCATGAGTTTTCACTCTCAAGCTAGTTCATATTCCATCCACACATAGGCTTCAGCAATTTGTCAAAGTTTATGATTCCAGTGCCTTCTGCTCCAGGTAAGATCACCTTGGTTATGCCTCTTTAGACTTGTCTGTTTCCCCGGATTTCAGAATGGAAGTTTTTTCTGTGACCTCAGTTCTCTTATCAGTCTGGGAAAAGCAACAGATTTTTAATTTTTTCAGCTTACTTGTTATAACTACAGGAGTTGTGACTTTCCCAACTGTTTAATTGCTGGAGCTGAAATAACAAGTCCCTTGATAGTGTTTTATTATAGTTTAGAGTCAGGGTTTTGCTTATATGTGGCTTTTTTGTTAGTTTGGTTGATTTATTTGTTTGCTTTTGTTATTGTTTGTTTGATTTGGTTTGGTTTTATTTGGTAGGCTTGCTTTTCTCTTTGGGAAAAAATTCAAATGTGAGTTCAACCAACATAAGCATAAATATATTCTATTAAGTGTTTTCCTTTAGTAAGATAGAGCCATTGAGCTAATAGTAGTTTAGCCCCTATTCCTTTCACATGATCTTAGAAAGAAACACATGACTGGAAGTTGACATTATGCCCCTCAACTTAGCTCCCACCCTCTAGTAAGGACCTCAGATAAAACGGACAAGTGAAATGCTTGCATTTCTTTTAAATAACAAGTAAACAAGGGTGCCCATTAAAGCTTTGAGCCCTGAATCACACTAGGGTAGTAGATCCATTTTCATTGGTAATAGGTCCATCTGACTGAAAGATCCAAATATTTCTTTGACGGAAAAAGAATATTTGAAGTAAAGCCATAATCTGTATTGAATAACATCCATTCCTAATAGAATGCTGATTAGATTATAAAGCTCTTCTGAATGGCACAGGGCTGGAGAAGATTGAGACAAGGAAATCAGGAGAGAGAGAGAGAGAGAGAGAGAGAGATATCGAGATCTGTCTTTCTCTCATATATTAGAAAAAGAAAGAGATTATAAAAAAATTGACTCATGGAATTATAGAAGCTAAGTAGTCTCTAGACTTACAAGTTGGAGACCCAGGAAAGCTGATGGTTAAGTTCTAATCTAAGTTCAAAGGCAAAAAATTGATGACTCAGCTGAAAGACTCTCAGGCAGAGAGAGCAAATTCTTCAACTTTTTTTATTTAGGCCTTCAATAAATTTGATGAGACCCACCAACAATTGGGCAGGGCAATCTGCTGTGCTCAGTATGCCTCTTCAAATGTTAGTCTCGTCCAGAAACACCCTCATAAAAATGCCCCAAATAATGTTTAAATAAATATCTGGGCATACCATGGTCCAGTCAAGTTGGTACATAAAATAGACAATCACAACCAGGTTAAGTGGAGTTTTCTTTAATTGCAGCATAAAGCATTTTAACCAACATATAAAGTTTTCCATTTATGAAGAATGTGGCATTTCTTAACTGTTTGATATTTTAACCCCAGCACTTTCTCATGATTTTAATTATTTATCATTAATTGCATCTTATCTTATATATATGATTACCATAAAATTTTCTCCCATATTTTATAACCAGTAATTATTAGGAGAGTTTAATAAGAGTAAAAATAATTCTGTAATAATTATCAAGAAATAAATAGGAGAGCGAAACAAATTTGTCTGACAATCCTAGGAAAATATATGAATACAAGTCCAATGGGAAAACTCAAGAACAAGTTACTGTTCTCTTTTCCTGTTTCATTCCTTTGTGTATGTGTGGGTGTGAGGGGCCAGTAGTGAGTGGATGGTGTTAGTGGTTGTGGTAGTGGTGAATGTTGCATGTGTGGTGTGTTTGTGTGCATGCATGTACAGACACCAGTGCATAAAGCAATCATTCCAAAAGCTACTATTCACATCAACTGGTATTTTGCATGTCCAGTATTCTGTATGTGTTTTCTAACATTATGATTAGGTATAAGATTTATATTACAGGAATTGGGCACATTCATATGATGTTATAATCACAGTTCATTGCAAGCTTCTCATCTACAGTTATTCACAGCTTAGCTTATATTTCACTTTTTCAAATTAATTGAATAGATTTAAAACTATGTCCTAATACTGGAAAAATTTCTAAAAATAAATGAAAGTATTTGAACTCCATTGCTACTTTATTAAAGACTAAGCTCTGGTCTATCAAGGCTTCAGATACAGAAATGAGTGGATTCAAAGGGTAGTTACCAACTTATTAAAATGGGACTATTTCAGTTAGTTAGATATTGATAAGAATTTGTGCAGACAGCAAGCATATTTTATATTGTTTTCTTATATTATGTTGCAGCAGCTGTAGTCAGGCCCTTTTTACCAGTAGATAGAATGCAAGTGCAGTTAGAGGTATGATTGCAGCAGTTTTGAAAAGTAACTCACCCCAAAATGACTTATTAGCCCATTAACACTTGAAAGTGGAATCGTTTTCAGATTAACAAGCTTCAGCAAGCACAGAATGGATGAAGGCACAAATGCATCTGTTCTAATACAAAATTTTCTTTCTTGTTCCAAAGCTGCTACATGTTCATTTGAGGATATTTAGAAAATATACAAGAATTAAAGAAAGAAATTGAAATCATCCATAAGCTCACTACTTAAGATTACTACTCTTAACATTTGGGTGAATATACTTGCTTTCTATTTATATGTATATAAAATATATGTGTATTTTAAAATTTAACGTCCTCACTTAAAGGTGTAGATATTTGATTTTATTTCTTTATAATTGGGCTTGTTTACAAATATCGTTTACAAATATCCCTATTCACATTTGTAGTGGAAAATAAATTGAGCTTTCTATTTTAAGGTGATTAAAATACTTCTCATTAGCTGAATCATTTCTGCATTAGCTTAACTGTCATTATTT
Source organism: Eulemur rufifrons (assembly GCF_041146395.1). NCBI lineage: Eukaryota > Metazoa > Chordata > Mammalia > Primates > Lemuridae > Eulemur > Eulemur rufifrons. The sequence continues at coordinate 20,338,742 of NC_090999.1, forward strand.
CAAAGTTTCCTCCCCTTTATTTTTTTCTCTTATTTCTCTCCATGATATGATAGCACGATGGGGAGGCCTCCAGGTTGCACACAGCCTCGACCCTTAGCTGAGAGGTCTCGACTGACATCATGTTTCAGTGCGAATGCCTGTTCCTGGTGCATCTGCTCCTGACCTTCTCTTGTCATAGGTGAGACCTGGTAGTTTCTTCAGCAAAGCTCCCTGCTGTCTAGTAGCTAAGTTGTCACCTTGGCCTGTGCTTCAACTTCTGTTCAGTTGCTAATTTGAGCATATTCATTTCTCCTTACCTACCACCTCAGTACAACTCTGGGAACTCTCAGAAATTCACACACACACTCTGAAGATGTGTCCTGAAGACACTGAGTGACGCCTAAGACTCTGTGGTCAATTTGGTCGTGCACTCCCTTCTTCCCTGTCTCACTCCACTTTTTCCCTTTCTTCTGCTTTCTTGGTGTTGCTTTCCCTAAAGAAATGGTAGCACATAGGCTTTTGCTTCCAGATCTTTTTTCTAAGGAACCTGTAGTAACATAGGGTGCATTCATTTTGCATGTGGGGGTGAGGTTGATCCAACATTTTCTTTTTAAACTTTTAAGTGCATTATGTTACTTTGGATAATAGGTTTATCCTTCTAAAATATTTTGCATATGTTAATATCAAGTTGATTTTTATTACATTCCACTCATATTACCTTACACAAAATAAACATTTCATTCATTTTTCTTGTATTAATATATTTATGTGCCTGTAAAAGGAAATGGGAAGGTAGGGTACATTTATTTTAAATTTTTTATTTCAAATAAAAAACATGGGATGAGAAAAAATTTTTCACTGCCACATCCCTTGGTTGAATTTACTATAAAAATATTGGTAAATAATGCACATGGCTCTGATTGAATGTAAGGATAGACCATTCATGGATGAATATTTTCTTTAAACTAGTATTCCATATACAACTTGGCCCTCACTTATTGCTTGGGCCATCATTTCCTTCATGTTATTCTTCAAACAGTTCATATTTAAAATATCCCCTTTGTCTTATTTTACTTTACAGCACTTATCACTAATGGACATAGTACAAATTTTATTTATATTTTTATTTCAATTCACTGAAGTGTAAGATCTATGAGAGCAGGAATTACCATCTGTTTTGTTTACTGCTATTGTCCCAATACCTAGAATAGTACATATTGAAATATAGTAGGCACCTATTTATATTTGATAAATGAATTCTGATCTAGGGAAGATTCTTCTTTCCTAAAGAATGGTCAATATTTAGATTACTATTATTATACTAATGTCTTAAACATGAAAAATAGCCCAGAAATTTCAAAGGGAAATTTATCTAAAAATTTCAAGGGGATTTTATCTTTATCAACTTATTTGTACCTTATAAGAATCTTATCAGGTAGGAAGAGAACCTTTTTTTGTGCCTATTTTATGGATAAAACGAATCTGCAACTTTTAGAGGTTGTGTGCCTTCTCCAAGTTAACTTTCTTAGATATGAGGAGAAGCATGATCTTTCTGGCTGTTTTTGAACTTTAGCCTGATGTTATTACTCTTTAAGAATAAATCATCTCTGATTATAATATTAAAATTAGCCAGTCTATTTTATTGTGGCTACATAACTCATACATTGAGACCACAGTCATTGGAAGTTTATAAACTGATAAATTTCCTCTAATACTAAATCACAGGTTGGTGCATGAATATTTTCGTATCTGACTTTTCATCTACATTATCTATGGGCTGAAAATTAAGGGAAGAATAAAATGGGGCAAGTGTTGAGTGCATCTGTTAATGTAACACACACATATGCACATGCATACACGAAGGGGCTGTGCCATTATATAGCATTTTAAAGGAAACAGCTCACTAGATAACAATGCACTACCTGCAATTCTCCAGTTGATTCCCATGAAAGCCCGCTGATAACCCCAGCCTTTTCATCATCCTAAAATCTACTTTTTGCCATCAACTTATCATCCCCATCTTATATTGTAAAAGCTTTTCAATTTTATGCAATTCAAGAACTAATCTCTTGACCCTCTATTCTTGCCAATCAAATTAGTAGCAACTAATTAGCATGATAAATGTGATCATCTAAGATTTTTGTTTCTTGCCTTTATTAGAAAACAAAGACTATGGTGGTTGGAATACTTTAGTTAGCAAAATAGGTAATTTTTCCCTTTCCTAAAGCTACTTAAGAGTAAACTGGTGGTTTCAGTTTTTCACCATATATGTATACCTCATGTGTTAATCAGTGACAATACCAAATGACAAAAGGATAATGGAATTTCTCATTCAACTCAGCTATATTACATGCAATGCAAAGATGTGCTACTCGTACTAAAAAAGACAATAAATACACATTGTGTGACACACAAGTCTTAAAAATAGAGATGTGTGGGTAGCAAAGTATCTGCTGTGACAAAGTTCTGATTTACTAATTATCTGCAACACATTTTGGGTCCCCTAACTGCTACCCCAATCTTTTCACAATTCACCAGAGGGTGATTTTGGCAGGCTGTCAGCCAGCAAACACAGAAATGAGTTGGGAAACATTAATAAAGGTTGAAAACAACAGCTTCTCATGCTTTGGGCTCATCTTTCAAATGTAACAAAAAAGAATTGTAAGATGAAGAATGGGAAAAATAGGCAAGACAAGAAAGAAAAAAGCAAACATTTAACCACAGCAAAGTTACATTTGTTAACTTCTTGTCAAATATGTTTGTTGTGCTGTTTTTCTTGAAGTTGTCTTATATTTTTTATGAGACAATCCACCAGTGAAATTCCACATCCTACCATAGGTGAAAAATTTGTTCCTAAATACAGCAAAATCTTTGTCCATTTTAACATCAAAAACAACACCACATTATCAAGGTTCCAATAAAAGGAAAAAAATTGTAATAACTATGAAGATATTTAGAAAAACAGAACCAGAGCATCAATTTAGTAAATAGCCTTTCTATGATTAAAATAAGATGGAATTCCTGATGTTACTTATTTTCTTCATATCCTAATATGTTATTTCTGGAGTCTTTACAGCATTTATATGCAAAATAATGTGCACTGTGTTCAGTATATTTAGACTATATATCGACTGAATGAAACCCCTACTTTGTAAGGAATTACAGAAATGTTGTATAAGTAGAGTTTACACTGTATACAATATGTGCCCTATTTAGAAAGTTGTTAACCAGAAATAAATATGGATGTGACAGTGCCCAACACACCTGAAGCATACACACCATGGTTTGTTAAATGAAATTGAAATATAAATTTAAAAAGGAAAAATGAAAACAATATTATAAAGTATACAATGATATCTCTATCTTAGGATATTAATGATATAACATCAAAATATTCAACATATTGTAATGAAACTTTTTATCCCTCCATAATAAAAAAAGAAAATAATCAATTTTAGCTTACTTTTTAGAGTCATAAAATTCACGTAATATAAATATACAAAGAATAATATAATAAATCCCTATGTAACCCTGTCATATATGGCTCAAATATAATTTTATGAAACATTATGAGCTTGAAGTTTTCCTTGTAGCCCATCCCTAGTCTTGTTTCTTTCCCCCATTCCAATAATTAACTATATTTCATCTTTCCTATCTACTTTTAACATTTTTACATATGTGTGCATTTATAAAAGTTAAATTATTCCAAGTATTATTCTGAAACTAACTTTTTTGGCATTCGACATTTTGTATTTGTGATCTTTGTATATGCACATAGATCTAGTTCATTCTTTTAAACAGCTAAATAGAATTTTATCACATAAACATAGAATGTTTTATGACTTTCTATTGATGGACCCTTAAATCCTTTAAATTTGTTTAAAAAATGTTTTAGTGAGGATGTTTATACATATGCCTTCTTGTGCAGTTAACAGTATTAGATTATGTACCCAGGAGTTCAAATGCTGGGGAGTCCTCAAATTTTAAAAGTCATAGGTGTTTTAGAGATCATCTAATACTATATGCTCATTTTACTGAAAGGCAATCAAAGCAATTACAGTAGTGGCAAAGCTAAGAGTAGATTCCAAGCTTTCTTAATCTTATTTCTGTATATTTGACACTGTGTCAGGACTCTTTCCATCTATGCTTTTTTATTTGCTACACAGGTACTTGTGCATTTATTCTCAATACCACCCATGAAAGCTCTCCCTTACTACTTAATCTAAAGATACTATGAAGTCATGGGCCAGGCATTTGCTTGAGGTTGCAAGAACCCTGGATTGGGAATCAAGAGCCTTCAGCTTTAGTCTAAGCTATGCTGTTAACTCCCTGTGATCATTGCACAACACACTTAACTTGCATTTCTGCACCTCTGCCTTGGGTCTTTCTTTGGATCAACAAATTGATTACTTGGTATCTTTACCTAGTTCTCTCATGGGCATCTCAATTTAACACATGCAGGGCTGAACTCTTGTTCTATTATTCCTCTTCTATTCTACCCTTTCCCTATTCTTTTCCTGGTCTAGCATCTCAATAGATAACATCTCAATTTAAAAAATACTCAGTAGCTCAAGACAAAAACCTGAGATAAATTCTTTACTACGCACTCTAACTCCCAATATTAAACGCTAATTCCAGTTATCTGTAATCTACTACCACTCCTCATCCAAGCCTGATTACCTAGCCATTGCTGTCATTTTCTAATTATTTTCCCATGTATCATTCTATATATAGTACTTAGAATGAACTTAAAGGGTAAATTGGATCAGGTTACCACTTGCTTAAAACCCCTTAAGGTCCCCTGACTGCTCTTAGAATAAAAGTCACATTCCTTACTAAGGTCTATCCAGCCTCATCGTGTGCTTCTTTCACCTTCATTGGCTACGCACCAACCACACTAGTCTTTTTGTAATTCCTTACTTGTGCCAAATTCTTTCCTAACACAGGGCCTTTGCACATGTTCTGTCTTCTGCCCAAACCGCTCTCCTCTCATACCTCATGTGGCTGGCTTATGCTCAGCCTTCAGGTATCAGACTTATTATAACTTCCTCAAAGAGGTCTCCTTTTGTCCATCTGTTCTAAAGTAAGCCTTATAACCTTATTCACTCTCAGTATTCTCAATAATTTTCCTTTTTTTTTTTAAAATCACTGTATTAGTTTGCTAGGACTGCCATAACAAGGTACCACAAACTTGGTGCTTAAAAAACAAAATTTATTATCTCACATTTTTGAGGACTAGAAGTTAGAGATCAAGATGTTAGCAGGGTTGGTTCTTTCTGAGTGGTGTGAGGGAGAATCTGTTCCATGCCTGCCCCGTTTCTGATGGCTTGAAGGTAATCTTTGGCACTCCTTAGCTTGTAGAAATATCACCTCGATCACTGCCTCCATCTTTTCATGGCGCTTTCCCTGCGTGCACGTCTGTGTCCAAATTTCCCCTTTTCGTAAGGACACCAGTCATGTTAGATTAGGGGCCCACCCTACTCCAGTATGAGCTTATCTTAACTAGTTACATCTGTAATAATCCTGCTTCCAAATGAGGTCACATTCTTAAGTACAGAGAGTTAGGACTTGAACATGTGAATTTTTAAGGGACACAATTTAACCAATAACAAGGGCTTATCCAAACTTATGTATGTGTTTGTTCCTTTGTTGATCGACCATTTTTTCTACCAGACTGTAAACTTATTCACAAGGTCAGTTTTTCTTTTTCTTTTTTTAAAATATGTATAGCCAATGTCCTCAACAGACTTGGCACCTGATAGATAATAAATATTTATTGCTTTTTATTCATATAATTACATGATTTATAAAGTCTATTACTGTTCTAAATTTTGTGACTTTGCTTTGGCTGTGCCCAATTTTATCATCAAAATTTTATCTAATTCCATCCTAGGGCAAAGTTTTCAAAATGTAAACCATATGTCAAAATAAGGCAAACATAAATCCTGTTTTGTTTCATAACTTCCTAAATAATTCAAACCAAAATATGTATGCTTTTAGAAAGGAGGTGGAAGTATTGCCATAGTTCACTTAGTAATATTTCAAACAACTTTCAATTTACTTTAGCTCAGAGGAATAAGGTCTAAGAATAATAATATATTTTATACTGGGAAACAGAAACTGAAGAGAACTCGCCTCTGTGGTTCAACATATCACTGCCTTGTAATCTACTGTCAGTGGAAGAGTTGTCTTTCCTTCCTTCTATATCTGTCCTACTCCACTGCCAGAGCCCTGAATCCAACTGTAATCCTGTATTTATTCTATTTTTTCTCAGCCTTCTCTTACTAGCCCTTTTTACCAGTTCTGTATCCTATACTGTCAAAAAAGCATGAGTCTCTCATTTTAAGAAGTCTTGTTTAAATCTTCCAAATCTATTATTGGATCTGGTCTCTCAACTCAACTGCCTTGATATTTTCCTTCAGTGTCTTTAAATCAATCCTTTCACCTTTGCTAGATCAGTCTTCCAAAAATGCCATTTTCATTATACCACTTTCCTGATTTAAAGCTATATTGGTATCATCTCACCTGCTGAATCCAATTTAAGATTCTAAGTCTCCATTGACTAGCTGTAGATTGCTCATCCTTTTTAAATGTCTACTGTCTCAAACTTAAGCCATTTGCTTTATTCTCCCAACAAATCTTGCCAATTCCCACTGTTATATTTTATTTATGTTGATTTTCCAAATGAGAAAGACCTGCTTACTCCTTCCTGAAAAATCTAGTTCCATCCAGTCATTAAATTCCAGTTTAGGAGTTTCTCTCATGGAGTTTACTCTTCTGATCCATACAATCTTCTCTGTCTCAAATTCTATAGCAACTTTAGTTTAAGAAGCAGCATGAAAAAGATATATTTTTAGTCAGATGAGTGAACACTAAACTTTTGGTTCATCTGTGCTTTTTGGCATTCTTGAAATCTCAATAAATAGATAACCATCTTCAGCACCATCCACAATTAAACCTGAACTACATGAAATCAATAAGGGCATATCTTTAAATGAGACTATTTCATGTATAAACTATTATTTTAATATTTTTAATTGTTTCATACTTCTGTTATTTTAATACCTAAATACTTTCTTCATACCAGCCTTTATATATAAATTAGGTATAACTGCAAGATTTCATAAAAAAATAAACTACTTCTGTAATAAACCTGAGGCCTATAGTGCTTAGTAAAAAGTCTTTGTAGACACATGTCAGCAGAACTTACAGAAATTATAAAGTTATAAAAAGTGAAATGGAAAAATTATTGAATTTTTTTTCATCCTAAGTGGAGTTTTCTTTGAAAACTTTTATTTTGTACAAAACTATTTTAATTTTTAAATCATATATAGCTGTATTAAAGGATTATTATGCTCTGACTCATGCTTCTTTAACTTCAAACTTACAGTGTAATCCTGATATGGGAAAAATGGGAAGCACAAAGATAAAAGAATGTTAATAGACTCCAAAAGAATATTAATTTAGAATGCGTTTCTTTAGAAAATGCCAAGAGTGATCTCACTCACTTAGAAAAACACATTAGCATATGTAAAGTGAAAATTCATTAAATGCAGGGCATGTATTCAGCAATATTAGTTTCATGTACAGCATGCATTGCTTCATGACAGGGATACATTGAGAGAAATACATCTTTAAGTGATTTCATCGTTGTGCTAACATCATAGAGTACACTTACACAAACCTAGATGGTATAGCCTCAACACACCTAGGCTATATGGTAGATCCTATTTTTCCTAGGTTACACACCTGTACAGCATGCGACTGTACCGATTACTATGAGCAACTATAACACAACAGTATTTGTGTATCTAAACACATCTAAAGATATAGTAAAATATGATATTATAAGCTTATGGGACCACCATTATATATGTAGTTCTTCACTGATGGAAATGTTCTTATGCAGCACATGACTGCAATGTTTTTAAAAATTATATTGCAAAATTTCACAGTTTCGATTTATTTTCAGAGTTTGTTTTCCATACTAGACTACAAACCCTAAGAAGGTAGTGACCACACTTGTGCCACTTACTATCTTATTCCCACCATCTAGACCCACACCACCAAATAGTCACTAGCTACATGAGGCTAACATACACTTGAAATGTGTCTAACACGGACTGAATTATACTGTAGGTAAAACAGACACTGAATGATGTAGGCTTAGTAAAAAACAAATTGTAGTATCTCAATAATTTTTGTGTTAAAATGATATTTTATATATTATGTTAAATAAAATTTATAAATACATAAATTACATATGTCTTTTCTACTATTCTTAGTGTAGAAACTACAAAATTTAAAATTGCATATGTGGCTTGCATTCTATTTCTCGTGGAAAATATTGATTTAGACTGTACATAACACATTATAGACTTTCAACAAACTCCTTCATATGAATAAATGAACATGTTCCATAATGTGTTAATATAGCTATTTCTTGCCACAATTATTTATTGTCGGTTTATAACATTAACTATTTAAAACCATATTTTTTTTAATTCTAGAAAATTTTCTGGAGGAAAATGTTCTCTTTTATGGCCAACATAGTTGATTTTTATTTTTCAATATACTACTATTCACATTATTTATACCATACAATACAAGTAAATTTTAGTTTGTTAATAGGCATGACACACTAAAACATGCCTATTTAAAAGAAAACTCAGTTTGCAATTTTTCTCATAAACCAAATGACATATTTCATACTTTAAATGTATTTTCTCTGAATTGACTAGATGTTTTGACATTGTTAAACCATTTGGTGATACATACTATCATTTTTAAAACAAATATTTTACAATATTCTTTGAAATAGAGGCATGATGCCTATATACTCCCCAGCAAAGGTGATCTGCCTCCTCTCTGTATTGCAGGTGCCTTGCTCACTGTAGTATGAGTTCTATTACCAAGAACCAGCCTACGCATCTAAGTTAGTACTTACAGGCAAGACCAAAGCTCTACTGAGTTGAGTATTAAAGTTTAATAGAACTTGGGAACATCCAGTTTAACTATGATTAAATTAAGAATTACAGTTAGAGCATGTTTTTGAGAGCATCATATTACCATCTGGTTCTTCTCTACCTCAAGCATGTGGTCTATAAAATTGAGATATTGATCTTAATGACAAGAAATGATTGTGGATTCTGATAGAATACAAATGCAAAATGAGCTTTCCAGCAGCACAAGGAAATATAAAGTTTTTAAGCAACACTTTGTCCCAGAGAATTTAATAACTGGCCCATGAAATCTAGCCCAACCCTCTTATTTTATAAATGAGCCAACAGATGCCTTTGAGAGGTGAAGTGAGGGGTTTGGGGTCCCAGAGCAAGATCAGTGTGTTCCTCAACCAATTTCCTTCCCAAGAGTGTATGTGATCCTCCTTTCATTCTGAAATTATTTCACAAGTTACATCCACACTGATTGACTGAACTGGAGTTTACAAATGAGTCATCGAAATATCTCAAACTTGGCATATAGGGGAAATAATCAGTAGGATGGGTGAGAATTGCTTAAAATCAATTAGAACAGTGAAATAAGTGACAGCAGCCAGAGATATTAATGAATCACTTTCTCAGCATGATAATTGCCACGGATATCATTTTATTTTTGTATACTTGTGGGTACGTACCCATTTTTCTTCTGTATTTGGGAGTGTGTTTGTCCTAATGACAAACTGAAATAATATTAAAAGTGGCCAGTCTACAATCAACCCTCTGTCTTAAGCTATAGCTTCTCTCCTTGAAACCCATTGGAATTATCACCTCTATCAATTGCTTGTTATCCATGGCTGTCTGAAATGATGTTTAATAATTCAGACATTTCTCCTTTACAGTTACATCATGATGGTAAGCATTTTGAGACTAGTGACAATGTTTTATAAATCATTATAGCTCTAATAGATTCTCATCAGAGGTCTCATATCCAGCAGAATGCATTTTGCATATTAGACAATTAATAGATACATGCCAATTGGCTGTTACGGGCTGTCTCCCTTCACTGGGTTTGTGAGACGGAGGTTAATATATTCCAGATGCTGAAGGAAAAATTTGTGTTGAAGGAATTAGCAATTGATAATACCTATAGTTAATTATGTGTTGTAGGGACCTCTGTAGCATACAAAAGTGAGGGGGATGTCTATATAGGTTTCCATGCCGGGATTCTATAATGTTTATACAATCTCTCTGGCCTCACACATCTGCACTGTTTTTCGAGATGAGAGGTCAGAGCACTTTGCAGACAATGTCATATTTACCTTTATGGTATTCTCTGACAGTTAAGAAGGGGCTAATGCTTAGCCCATTTCCCTCTATCGCCACAGGGAAAAACATAAGCAAAGAGCGTCTGAATCATTTATACAGTGCTGCACCATAAGGCAATGAAAGAGGCAGGTGCAGGTCTCAGATGGTTGTCTAAGTCCAAATTCCACGCTCTATCTGCTAGATAATCCTGCCTTCCTTCTCAATAGAATATTTCCCTAGATAGTTCCTGAAACATTTATAGCAGAAGCTTGCAGAGTGACTGTTATAGAAGTTTGTGGAAAACTTCCAGGCATCTAAAAATATAAGAAACGGCCACATTTCACTTTGGGTATTCACATTTGAGAAGTGATGTGGGTTTTTTTTTTTTTTTTTTTTACTCCCCGCAAATATTCAAAAGTTTGATCTAAGGCAAAAGTTTTACTATTCTGCCCTAAACTGAAGGAATGAAAACATCCGTGAATTTTCATCAGTTTGCTGTAGGCAGAAATTTGCCAGTTTGCAGGAAAATGGCTTAAAATTCGAAGCTGAGATGAAATACTTGAACTTCTTGTGTGAACCTATGAAAGTAATATTTTTCTTTATCAGCTGATATGAAGCTTTGCACAACCCTACATTACTTCAGTATAAAAATGACTTTTCCTGTCTAAAATGTCACAAAACTATTTGGATTCTTCCGAGCACATTTATAAAAGAATTTTCGTACCCTTAATTTTGGCATATGCCATCATTTTCCTTTTATTCCTTATCTATTCCCATATTTAACAGAAATTCCCTGTAACTAACTTTCTTTAACATCCACTGTGAGGTACACATGTGCAATGAGTGGTAATGGGATAAAATTCGAGAACTTTTCTTTTCTTTTTTTTTTCTTTTTTCTTCTCAGAGTGTCAAAAACATTCAAAGGCCAGAAACTTGCCTTCTACCTAGCTGGAAACTGTGATCATATTGAACTTGTTAGAGCCACCTGACTGGGTTGCACCCTGAAACATACACGGTGAGTGTGTGTTTCTCTGAATTATCAGCTGCACTGTGACAACATGGTGCTCACATAGACCATTTGGTTGTCAGTTCTAATCACCATCGGCAAAGGTGCTTATGTGTTGATGTGCTTCTCCCACAAATGGGACAAGAAGAATCCATTTGATGACACTTTTGTCTGATTATTTCTTTATCACACTCAGCTAGAGAGTCAGTTTCACCTCTATGGCATGTGTGTAATCGAACCCATTTCTCAAAGATATTTTCATCTCATATCAACAAATATTTCTGGAAGAATCAATTACCTGAAAGCTGCTATAATAGATGCTATAAAATATTTATGCTGATAATAACATTAGTTGTGTAAACATGAATTTATAAATCCATCCAATCACAGACATCTATTTGTTTAAGAAATTAGTTAGCATTATAAGATGTATGCTTCCTGTTCAACAGACTTATGGTGAAGTACTCAATAATCCTTTAGTTAATATTCTCCTTCTGCAAATCATTTTGTGAGCTTCCTTAATTATTAGAATTTGAAGCCAACTAAAAGACCAAAAAAAGTGAACATATCAGAATATTGAAGCAAGTGGAGGTCTTAACTTTCCTTACTTTTTGCCTCATGCATATCTCTACTTCACTTTTTTTTATTTTTAATGTTTATTTAATTTGACTCCTAGGAAATGGGGTTTTTCCAATACATTGTCTTTATGGGGGGAACAAATGTTTTTGTTACCTAGATAGCTCTTATAATGCTATACTTATAGCTCAGAGCTGTAAGTATTTCTGTCACCCAAATAGTGTTCATTGTACCTGTTAGGTAGGTTTTTTACCTCCCCCTTTCAATTATAGATCCTGCCTCAGCAATATTCTATTGCATAAGGGCAGGTATTTTGAGATGCTTTTCTAGTAATCGTGGATAAATTGTATATCTTCACATTCTCTTGTTGGCTAATTCTTCTTGTCTTATTTTAAATAAGAATTGAAAGGTTTCTGGGTGTATTAGGAACATAGGTTATCATTAGTAAATGAAAAAAAGGCAATTGGTGTTTACAAGAAGGAAGAATTATTTGTGGCCTCATTACTGTTAACTAAGTGGGTTAGATTCAGTATACAGTTTACTTAAACTCCACCAATTGGCTTGTGTCAACACAGATGTGTCACTGCAGATTCTCAGAGAAGCAGATGTTAAGACAGGATTAGATGGGCAGAGATTTATTAGGGGAATGTGTATACCTATTAGTGAAAATTGGGGGGACCCAGAAAGTCTTAGATAGCACTCAGACCAAGAAGCTTAATCTGACAGATATGAAGGAGAGAGGGAGGAAAGGTTGAGTGGAAGAAGGCAGTTCTAAAAAAGCTTGGCAAGGTCGATGGCCAATGGGAAGGACTTCAGCCAAGTGTCTTGTCCGGAGGATTCCCCATCTTCCAGGAATGACCTAGCCTGCTGCTGCGCTCAGCATATGGTAGAGAAGGAAATTGGGAAGGGGCAGCCTTGGCACCACAGTGGTGATGGATTTCAGCGCTCAGTCACTAGAGCCATTGCTCAGTTATACTCCCCTCAATTGGAACTCTGAGAGGCATAATTTGATGGTTGTTATAGTCCAATTTTTGCAACATGTAGATCTACTTCTTATTTGTCATGGAAGTGGCTCCTCCATGGTTCCCACCGATCTCTCTTCCTGTCAAGAAACTCAGAAGAGGCTGGACATGGTGGCTCATGCCTGTCATCCCAGCGCTTTGGGAGGCCAAGGAAGGAGGATGGCTTGAGTCAAGAGTTCAAGACCAACTGAGGTGACATAGCAAACTTCGTCTCTACAAAAAATAGAAAAATCAGCTGAACGTGGTGGTGAGTGCCTATAATCCCAGCTATTCAGCAGACTGAGGTGGGAGGATCTCTCCAGCCCAGGAGTTTGAAGTTTGAGGCTGCAGTGAGCTATGATCATGCCACTGTGCTCCAGCCTGGGAATGACAGAATGGAACTATGTCGAAAAAAAAAAAAAAGGAAAAGGGAAAGAAAAGAGAAGAAAAAGAAATAATTCAGGAGAGGTAGTTTTGATGCAATTGATCTCAAGACTACAAGTGATATTCAAACTCTCTCTCCTACAATATGCAATATGTATTCAGAATGTCCTTAGCACTCAGTGATTGGCTGAGCAGGCTGTTGGTATACCCTGTATTGAGAATCAAACCTTCATTCCTGGGAGGTCTGTGTCTGTGCTACTCATACTTTTCTCAGGTAGGGGTTGCTGTATGTATCCATTCACAGATGCTATAGGACAATAGGGAACTAGGAGATGCCCACACGAGTCACTGGGATTTCACACATATTCCTCCCCACACCTATTCACTGTGTGAGAGGTAGCCTCATTTCCTCCTGCTACTCAGGGTCTATTGCCTCTGCCATTGTGATGATTTCTCTTCCACCCTAGGCAGCAACTATAACATGTGTTTCAATGGGACTTCCTCTGTGTTCCCTGGTAAGAGCATGTCCTCTTTTCTTACCATGATTTCCAACTTTGCAAAACCTAGAGCTGAAGAGTACAGGGGGACAAAATCTCCGAGCAGGGGCAATGTGAGTGCTGGTAAGTGAGGATGCTCCTGCTTGCACTCTGTGGTTCTCAGATCCATATATTCTTCACATTGGGGACACAGCATCACATACAGGTCTCTGATTTAATGCATACCCACATTCTAAGGATTGTTCCCCATAATTTCAGGATGTTAAATTCAGACTGACACTTGAGCTGGATGTTTAGAAGCTGTTCCAGAATTCTGTGTGGCTGGCCATTTCTAGATGGTGCAGTATGTGACATAGCCAGGGGGTCCCATGGTTGTCTGGCCTTTACCTCATCTCTCTCACTGTGAAGGGTGCTCACTGGTCAGATGTTCTGTTGGGTAGGATTCCTCGCCTTTGCATCAGACATTCTCTGACACCCCAGATAGTAGGGTTGGCTGAGACTATGCAAGCAGAAAAGGCAAGCCTGTGCCTAGAATAGGTATCTTTCCTTGAGAACAAACTATTAGCCCTTCAATGATGGAAGGGCCCAATATAGTCAACTTGGCTGGTTTATCTCCTCAAGGAAAAATACCACATTGGAGTCTCAGCAGTCAGCAGTCTCTTGCTGACAGGTTAGGCATTGAGAGGGCACGCTAGCTTGATCAGCCTTGGTAAGTAGGTGTGCTATTGAGCCCACATGTAGACTGTCTCTGCCATCACAGCCACTCTGCACAGACCCCTCACGCCAAATCTGGAGGAACTGATAATGAAGGCTGGGTAGAGTCAACTAGCTGAGTTATATTTCTCTACTTGTTTGTTCAGTGCGGTGCCCTTTCCATTTTCCATTGTGCATTAATGTGTGAAACAAAAACTCTGCACAATGTGTGCCCAGCCCCACATGTTCAACCTCATATTTCTAATCTAAACCTCCTAGTTTCTGGTATTCAGTCCTTTTCCTTCCAGACCCTTGATCAAAGGACCCGGCCATGGGGCAATGCCCAGGAATATCTTGGGTTAATCTGCCCTCCACACAAAGTGAATGACCAGGTACATCACACATGATTTTGCCCATTGGGAAGGTTTTCTCTCTACACAGTTTTTCAGTGGCTGGAATGAAGTATTGTCTAATTTTGGATTGCATCCAGAGACAGAACAGATCCAAATATAAAGCAAATTGGCCTTTGTCCTCCTGTTGCAACTGGTACAGGACCCACGATATGACAATAAGAATGATCCAGAGGAAGGGCACTGGTACAACTCTGGGGAGTGACATGGAGGGCTACCTGGACCATGGTTAGCTAGTGTTCTCAGATACTGCACCAGCTTGATAACATACTATTTTTATTTTAGTATGAACTGCTCCATACTGAGGGCATATGCAGTTTGGTGATTTTGTGAGACCAACAGAATCCAGGTCATAATGGGCAGTCCCAGATGCACTGCTACTTGGTGTTCTGTGTTCAAGTATTCCATCTCTACCAGGAGCCCACAACACAACAAGAGCTGTTTCTCAACAGGCGCCTCAAAAGGCGTACATTTTCCTGCTTCAGGTAGCATAGACTTGTTCCTGATTCCCAGGGGCCTGAGTAGTGAATTTCCCACTAGAGTCTGCCATAAGTTCCATACTGCATCTTTTTTAATTGATACATCCAGAGCCATGAGGCCTGTCAGATTTTGAAGTGCAGGTCTTTGAGCTTTCATGAGTTGTATCATCCACCCTTTGGAGTGCATGTGTCCTTCCACAGATTCCAGCAGAGTGGCCACTTGTTGCATTCCCTGTCTAGTCAGCAGGACGTCATCCATGCAGTGGATCAGTGTGATTCTGTGGAATGTCCCAGCCATCCAGATCATGTCAGAGGCAGGAGAGTAAACATGGAATTAATATAGACCTGTGGCAAAACTGTAATGAATGTCATTGTCTATCCCATGTGAGTATGTAACTGTGCTCCAGTCATGTCATGAAATCAATTGCTAATGGTGATATTCCAAAATGAAGGAAAGTAAACATGCACTCGAGTTTGCTGGGGGAATACTGAAAGGTGATCCATCTCTGTCCCAAGAAAAGCCTTTTTATTTCAATATTTCTGTATTCAATTAACTAAATTAAGATCTCTATAATGGGTGATATAGCACCATTCCCTCTTCAATGAGTTTTTCCATCAAAATTAGCTCATAAAATGGTTTCAGCTGTGTCTGAGCCTATTTTCCCCAGAAAGTGGATCCTGAAATAGTCTTTGGTACACTTTCCTGTGGTTATCTGAACTCCTAATATTTAGTCTTAATATGTAAACATACTTTTCTTCAATCTAAAACAAAAGATCGCATATTTAATTAATTCTAGAAAGTTCATTAACATGATACTCTAGATGTTTTTACTTTCATATACGTGTGTGTGTGTATATATATATAGATAGATAGATAGATTTAATATTACAATTTGCTTAGAATGTTAGAACTCCGTTAGGACTCCATTTATTAACTGGCCCCATAAGCTCCCTACTCTAGCAGAGAGGCCGTGATGACATTTGGGGTTTCCAGGTATCAGTGTCAATTCACAATCTGTGTCCAACAGTCCTTGAAATCACTGGTTATCTCCCTTTTCCCAGTGTAAAGCTTCTCTCATATATGGCTATAGATTCCTTTTGGGAATCTCTACTTAGAGAAGTCATCACAGTGTGTAGTAGCCACAGTTATGTAGGGCATCTATTCAGAAAATGGGTTCTGTATCTACAAATTGGTTCAGGTACGGAAACTGAGCAAGAGTTGTTACTTTTATTGGCACAATTGTCCTCATCTTCCTGCTTCTTCATTAGTGCGTTCTAATTTTCTTTCTTTTGTTTTTTCCTTCTTTCTTTCTTTTTTATTTTTTATTATTGTTGTTAAAAATAGCACTCCTGCTCCCAGGCATGCCATGTTCCATTAGCCATCTTTACAACTCCAGCTGGGTCAAGCTCCTTCAGCTGTCCTTTGATATTGTCATTCTTTAGAATAACTGTGGCCTCCTGGTGTCTGATGTTTAAAGTCTCTGCTACCTGGCCTCTGAAGGCTGTATCTGCCTCTCCTATCCTTAGCCTTGGCCTGCAGAGGAGGCCCCCAGTGAATTTCTTAGTGGTGCTGGCACCCCTCTCACCAGCACGTTGATGTGGAGAATGATGTGACCTCTGGGCCTTCCTGTGGAACATAAGGGTCTGCTGGCTCCTCTGGCCTCACATGCTCTATCTAACCCAGTGTGTCTGCTTCCCCAGCCTCTTTATTCCTGCCTTAAAATTTGACAAGATGACTCAGGCATTTCTACTTCACTGAGTGTTTGCTTTGTCTTTTTTCAGGCCTCCAAGTGTCATCCCAGCAGTGAGTTTGCCCTATCTCCTAGGGTCCTGGTAGTAAATGCCTTGTCCCAAGAAAGTTAATTAGTTGTCCCAAGGCAAGAATACTTGCTCACATAGTCTTACATTCTCGCCTTTTTGATCAAGTACCTTCAAAATCCTATCCCAGGAGTATTTCCATGGCTCAAGCCAGTACATGCTGGCTAATTCTTTCAATTCCATCAGTGTGTGCAGTTTCTTTCCTTCTTTATTAGGCTCAATATGATTATTCTGGTCCTCAGCACTAATTATGAGCCCAAAGACAAAAGTAGAGAAGTGGGAAGCTTCTGAGGGGATCACCTGTTTCTTTGTGGAGGACTAGCCTCTGCAGAGTCTTCCAGAACAGAGAAAGTGATAGCTCTTTCTAGGGGAGGGTCATCCACCTCTGAAGCCCAGAGGGTTTGTGGGCAATTTCAGAGGCACTATCCTTAGGGGGATGCATCATGATAGCCCAGCCCATGTTTTAGGACCACAAGTTTTCCCAACCAATGCCCACTTTGCTCTTTGCATAGCAAAGCAGGGAATTGGGAGATCTTTCAAATGTCTCCGGAGTTTCACACTATTAAACCTTCAGCTCTTGCATGGCTCTGTCTGTTTCCAATACAGGAGATAAGGGTCTCTTTGTGAGATACCTATCCCTGTTAGCCACCAGTCTCTTACTATCCCTCTGCAGGGTACCAACAAAACTCAGAAGTAACCAAAAAACTCCACTGTCTTTGTAGACACTATTAACACTAATCTTTCAAATGCCTAACTCTTTTTACTCTACCATAGCATTTCTCTACACATGGATATATTTTCTGGTCATTACCAGTGAAATCCTTAGAAATTAGCATTACCTTGTGCAAGGGAGTATCATTTCCTCACCGACAAAACAGGAAGATGTTCTCTTCACCCACTGGGCAGTAAGTAAGCCAGTCCCAAATATTCACTTATTACTTGGGTTTGTGGGTAACTCCTGATAGCACCTGTGCTATTTGGATACTCTAAGAAGGAGATGATACTAAGACAAAATTAAATACTCAAAAATGTATTAGGAGAAATGTCATGATGGAAACTGAAAATCTGACAGGTCTTAATGCAGATATGACCCTAGTGAGAGGAAAGGGAAGAGAGACAAGTCAGTTGCAGGGGTTGTAGACAGCATGGCAGTTCTAAGAAAGTTTGGACAAGCTGTTGGTGAGTCCTCAAGCCAAAGCTGCCCATCAGAGGAGTTCCCACCTCCCAGTATCAGCCTGCCTTAGCATCTGTCAGTCCCTATTGCACATTTTAGTGATAACTTTTTGGCCCTTACAAATGGGGAAAAAAGTATGCCTTCTTTGTCAATTAAGCTACTGAGTTGAAGTGTTTAGTTTCATAAAAACTTAAAGAAAGAATTTGGTGACCTTCACAATATTTATCTCTTAAAGTTAATAGCTCTTTTCTATATGTTGTTATGCTAGTGTCATTGCTAAAACTTGTGTATTCTCTTGTTCTATAGTTTTATTGTTACTAGCTCTTTGAAGTTCTCAAGAATTCCAAAGAGATTATATAAATTACTTTATGATTAAATTATTGTCTAAATTGTTATGTTGTGAATCTTAGATGAATCATTTTGGGGGTATGGGTGGCTACCAGTGGCTTCTTTTTAAGAGAATATGTTTTCAGTTAAAAATTAAGTATAATTATAATGCTAACTTATTTTGGTAAAAATTAATCACTCTCTATATCATATTATATCAATGTAGGTATCATTTCAATAGACGCATAGCAAGCTGCAGTCTTCAGTTCAAATTTCCTTTGCTAGCTCTTTTTTTCTTTTGTCCTATTCCGCTGCACATAGAGCCTCGTGCTAAGTGATTGTACCTGCATTTCCACCTTTAATAGAATCTCATCAGGCTGTTTTAATTTCTACTGAAATGCAATGTTCACACAATTTATCACTAAATGTCTAGAGACAAGAGAGTACCTAGATGCTCAAAATTATGACTTCAGTTATAACCAATTGAGATTACTATTTTATATATTTGTTTTCTTTTTGTACTTTTATAATTTCAAGTTGTTTTTTCATTTTTTCCTGAGTATCTCCGATACATGTAATATCCTATACATGTTATACATAAAATACGTTTGTAATAATACAAATGTTTCTAGTGGGAGATTCATAGAGCATAGGACTTTTATAACTAAATTCAGTTTTTTCCTGAGTGAAATTCACATGTCTGCCTTTTCAAATGATTTCAGAAAAGACAATAAACCTTGTCAATACAGTACAATTGATTTCATTTGCCTATTATTTTATAAGAATGGCTCATCTCCAAAGAAATGATCAAATTGACCATGAAAGAAATCCACACTGACATTAATATTGGCATTAATATAGGCAAAAATAACCTAGTCTGCTCTTTTTCAGTTGGATAGACACAGCCTGAGACAAGAGACAAAGATTTAAAGATTTTCAGTAAATAGTATGATGAGTTAATTTACTTTGAATCCTTCGTGAAGGGATTTATCATGAATGAAATTCCCATTACGAGTCTTTTTTTTTTTTTTTACCAATTCTCAAAGCAATCTTTTTTAGATTTGAGGTGAATATATGTGTCAAATGTAGTCTGCACTGGGCTACTGTGTACCTACTCGGGCTCTTGTCATAGGGACCTGGGTTGAGACCATGTATGAAACTGAACAACCACTTTTGGACTTTTGCTTACGGCCTCTAGTAGCAACCATCCTGAGAGAACTATTCCATTTTTCATCTTTATAGGGTCCTACCCTAATTCATACTTAGCCTTCAAAGATGAAAGCAATTGCCAATCAAGGAACATACCCACATCCATTAGAAATACAGATCTGAGGGAAAAGAGAAAAGGGCCACTCTGTATTAGTCAGGATTCTCCAGAGAAATAGAACCAATAAAATGTCCATATATATATATATATATATAGAGAGAGAGAGAGAGAGAGAGAGAATTTATTCTTGAATAACACGGTTTGAATTGTGCAGGTCCACTTACATGTGGATTTTTTTCAATAAATATATTAGAAAATTTTTTGGAGATTTTCAACAATAATTTGAAAAAACTCTCAAACTCTATAGCCTAGAAATATCAAAAAAATTAATGAAATGTTAGATATGTCATGAATGCATAAAATATATGTATATACTAGTCTATGTTATCGTTTACTACCATGAAATATACACAAATCTATTACAAAAATTTAAAACCCATTAAAACTTACACATACAAACACAAACTGTGCATGGTACCATTCACAGTGGAGGGAAATGTAAAAAAAAATAAAGATGTAGTGTTAAATAGTAACACCATAAAATTAACTATAGCTCATATGGTACTACTGTAATAATTTTGTAGCCACCTCCTGTTGCTAATTCAAGTGTTGCAAATATCCGCTTAAAACACCGTGTGATGCTAATCATCTCTGTGTGAACGGTTTGTCTCTCCAGTAAATTGTGTATCACAGTAAAGAGTGATTTGTCTTGGTTCTCACATCTTTTTCATCATGTTTAGTACAATGCCATAAACCTTAGATAACACTATGGGACCCATGCAAAGTGCCACTGGTGATGCTGGAAGTGCTCTTAAGAAGCAAAGAAAAGTCATGACGTTACAAGAAAAAGTTGAATTGCTTGATATGTATCCTAGTTTGAGGTCTGCAGACACAGTTACCTGCCATTTCAAGGTAAATGAATCCAGTCTAAGGACCATTGTGAAAAAGAAAAGGAAATTCATTGAAGCTGTCACTGCAGCTATGCTAGCAGCAACCCCCCCCAAAAAAAAACTTGCACTTTTTGAGAAATACCTTTTAATCTCATATTAAAAATTCAGATTTTATGTTGGTGCAGGATTTCTGTAAGAAAGGCATACCTACAGTCTCTTACATGGTTCAAGAAAAATTGAAGTCATTATATGATGACTTAAAGCAAAAAGAAGGCGAAGAATCTAAAACTGGAGAATTTAATGCAAGCAAAGGATGGTTTGATAATTTTAAAAAAAGGTTTGGCTTAAAAAATGTCAAGATGTCAGAAAAAGCAGTTTTTACCAACCAAGGGACAGCATATAAGCTCCCAGATGCCATTAAGAAAATCATAGAGAAAGGATACCTTCCTGAACAGGTTTTTAATGCAGACCAAAGCGCGCTGCTCATGAAAAAAATGCACAAAAGACATTTATTAGTAAGGAAGAGACATGAACACTGTGATTTAAGGCAGGAAAGGAGAGGATAACTCTACTGTTTTATGCAAATGCAGTTGGGTTTATAATCAGGATTGCCCTTACCTATAAAACTGCTAACCCCTGAGCCTTGAATGGAAAGGATAAACAACAGCTGTCAGTCTTTTGGTTATACAAGAATGCTTGGACAAGAAGAACCCTCTTTCTGGATTGGTTCCATCAATGATTTGTCCCTGAAGTCAAGACCTACCTTGCCAATAAAAACTACCTTTACAGTTCTCTTTATATTGGACAATTCTCCTTGCCACCCAGACCATGTGAATTCAACACTGAAGGTATTGAAGTGTTCTACTTTCCCCCAAACACAATGTCTCTAATTCAGCCTCAAGATCAGGGGGTCATCCTTATGACCCTTTAAGATTCATTGCACACAGTACTCTATGGAAAGGATTATGAAGGCTATAGAAGAGAACCCCAACAGAAAGAACATCATGAAAATCTGGAAGCGTGACACCATTGAAGATGCCATTGTTGTTACAGAAAAATTCATGAAAGCCATCAAGCCCAAAGCAATAAATTCCTGCTGGAGAAAACTTTGCCCACATGTTGTCCTTAACTTCACAGGACTTATGACAGAGCCAATGATGGAAATCATGAAACAGATTGTGGATATGGCCAAAAAAAAAAGCTAGGAGGTGAAGACTTTTAAGACATGGATCTTGAAGAAATTGAAGAGCTAATAGACACCACTCCAGAGGAATTAACAGAAGATGACTTGATAAATGCTTCCAAATCAGTGTCAGATGAAGAGGTACAAGACCTAGAAGAAGCAGTGCCAGAAAACAAGTTGACATTAGGCAATTTGGCAGAAAGGTTGTTATTATTCAAGACTGCTTATGACTTCTTTCACAATATGGACCCTTCTATGATACAAGCACCAAAACTAAACCAAATGGTGGAAGAAGAATTGGTACAGTATATAAATATTTCTAGAGAAATAAAAAAGAGGAAATTCAGGTAGAAATTATGATTTACTTCCATAAAGTATGTCTGTCTCTCCTGACTCTCCTCTACCTCCCCTAGCTCTTCCACCCCTGCCATTCCTGAGATAGCAAGACCAACCCCTCCTCTTCCTCCTCCTCCTCCTCAGCCTACTCAATGTGAAGACAATGAGTATGAAGACCTTTATGTTGATCCACTTCCACTTAATGAATACTAAATATATTTTCTCCTCCTTATGATTTTCTTATTAACATTTTCTTTAGCTTCTTTTATGTAAGAATACAGTATGCAATATATATAATATAAAAAAATGTGTTAATCTACTGTTTATGTTATTGATAAGGCTTCCAGTCAACAGTAAGCCATTAGTAGTTACATTTTTGTGGAGTCAAAATTGTACACATTTTTTTGACTGTGCCGGGAGTCAGCAGCCCTAACCTCCGCAGTGTTCAAAAGTCAACTGTATGTCTTATTGGTGATTTTATAATATATAATTCATTATAAGAAATTGGCTCATGTGATTATGGAAGCTGGGATGTCTCATGATCTACCACCTGCAAGCTGAAGATCCAGAAAAGACAGTGGTAGATTTCTGAGAACTGGAGGGCGAAGGGCAAGTAAGTCCCAGTTGAAGGCAGAAGAAGATTAATATTCTAGCCTGAACAGTCAGACAAAGAGGGTGAATTCCCTCTTCCTCTGCCATTTTGCTCTATTCTGGTGCTCAGTGTCTTGGATGATACCTATCCACATTGGGAAAGGTAATTTGCTTTACTCAGTCCACTGATTCAAATGCTAATCTCCTCTTGAAACACCCTCACAGACACAGAAATAATGCTTAATCTGGGCACCCTGTATCACAGTGAAGTTGAGAAATAAAATTAATCATCACAGACCCAATGAGCAGTTTGAGAAGTAGAAGAAAGAAGGAACAAAGTAATAACCAGAAAAAGTGAATGTGCCTTTTTATTTATACTCACTTTATTCCTTATATTTACAACCTACATTTCATAACTAATGGCATTATTGTGTTTTTTGAAGATTCCATTTTTCCATTTAGGTATAAGGCTTCTGCAGGTTGAGAAAAAAATTAGGAATAAAGTCCTACATATCCCATAGAGTGACAGTCCCCTTAGTCAGTGCAGGGGAATCATCTCATTTGCTAAAATTGTTTGCAAAATAGTATGAATACACATTTATCTGTGTAGAGAATTTACAGCTTTCATCAAATCCTCATCAAGTCTAGTAAAACAAATGCAACATCAATTAATGTTAAGAATAACTGTTGTTATTTATTTTTAATTTTTTTTTCCTGCTGTCTTCATATTTCTTTCACTGTTTGGAGTTTCTATAGCACCGTGGAAGTACTTGCCTCTGAACTTCTCAACCTAGAAGTCTAGTGCAACTTTCACTCTTCCTCAGATCAAATCTATCTTTCGCTTTCTACTTCACTTAAAAGAGAAGTCATATGATGCTTTCACTTCAATTTAAAAAGTGTTTTTCCTCAACAAGATAATTTCCTTTCTTCTTTCTCAGATGACAGTTTCCTCGTATGCTCCAATATTTATTTATCCACTCAGGGAATCAATCACATCTCTCCAAATTCCTAAGTATCCCAGCTACTATAATTAATGTATTTCCCCAAGCCTCATCAATTTTACCTATGCCTTAATGCAAATAGTTACTTTCTTGTGAAACTCATCTTCTTCTTTCTAGTTTACCAAAATATACCTCAAAATATATACAAACAAAAATGCCAGAATGAGTCCAACTCTAAGAGAACTAGAAGAAAGCATAATTAAATTTCACATTAGTATGGAAAAGATATTTCTAAACACTAAAACAAAGAAAATATCAGAAAAAATAATATATTTCAACACACAAAGTTTTTTAAAACTTATGACTTTTAAAATATTAAATTTACTGATAAAATACAAAGAAAAATATTGGCAACATATAGAGCAGATAACAACCTCAATATATAATTAGTCTTACACATTAATATCTCATGAAGATATGCCAAAGTATTTCCCCAAAAGAAAATGCATAAAGAGCACGAGCAGTTAGTTCACATGCCATAAAACGTGCAATATATTCTTTCATTCATCAAAGATAGTTTGAAAACCTACTATGTAACAGGCACGATTTTACGTGTTGTTGACAAAGCTATAACAATATCAGAAAAAAAGAGTTTGTGTTCTAATATAGATTGAAAATAAATAAATAAAATATATAGCACATCAATAAATACTATAAAATTTTTTTAAAAAACTAAAAATAGTATCTGAGTTAGAAGTAAGTTAGTAATAAATACAAGCAACCTCAGTAGAGATCAAAGAATTGTAATTAAAGTAATAACATAAGTCAATTATTCCCTTAAATATTGTTCAAGATTTTTAAAATATGATCATACCAGTGAGAGTGTGGGTGAGGGGAAAAGGACATTTAAACCCCCCTGGAGACAGCATAAATTAGTGGGGTCTTTCTGGGGAAACAATATGGCCATATGTTGAAAATGCCTTTTGAGGATCTAAGTCTTTATTTCAGCAACAGAACTTTTAGGAATTCATCCTGTAGACAAACACATTGGACAAATGGGAAAAAGTGAATACAAATGCTTCTTGATTTATGGTAGATTTACACCCCAATAAACCACATAGTCGAAAAATCATAAGTCGAGCTATTATAAGTCTGGAGCCATCTCTATATATGGTTGTTTATTGCAGCGAGGATTTACAAGCTAAATCAAAAGGCAGTCTAAATGATGAAGAATAGTGGGTTAATAAAATAACTTTGATACAGGCATACCAGAAACACTATGAAATTTTAGAATCATATTTTAAAATGAATCTGATGACCTTTAAAGTAGTAATAATATGTTATTATTTGAAACAATGTAGCCGCTGTATTTTTAGCTATATATACAAGTCTGGAAATACATAAACCAAATAGTTAACTGTGTATAAATTCTGGATGGTAGAATTCTGACTTTTTTTCTTACATTATATTATTCTATAATTTCTAAGTTTTCTAAGAAGATTTGTGTGTTAGCCATACAAAAGATTACAAAACTAAGTGTCATTTTAAAATAAATCCTAAAAATCATGATTGAAATATCAATGATTGAAAAAAATTACTTTTAAATGAAAGATTTTATATAACCCACAAAAGTTCACAACCAGTGATAGGAAAATACTAAGATAAACCTTCTTGCTTTAAAGCCAGTGTTCTTTGTTCATTTATGTAAACCTAAAAGGCTTCTGCTCAGAATAACTTATCAATGTATGGAAAGCAATGATTTACTTTAAAAATGTTTCTTGATTTGTCAGAAATATGAGAAGATTGGGACAAAATCTTATTTAATTTTAAATGTTTACTCATCTTTCAAACGATAATCATCTCCAATAAAATAAAAGCAAAAAGGAATTGATTTATTTTATAGGGTTTTGTAGATAGATAAAGACACAAAATGAATGTGAAAGAGCTACAAACTGCAAAATTTGTGTCCATTTATTTTACTAATTATATTATAAATTTTTAATATCGAATAGTTCTTTCTTTTGTTACCTGCGACCTCAAATAGTTAAGAACTCTTCAAACAATGCAAGATCCTAAACTCTACAGGTTGGAAGCGCTGTTTACTTTCTAGTGGGAAGGTATACCTAAAAAAAGAGTTGGTTTTTTTTAAAGTCAATTTATAAAATTAAAAAGAATGTATTTTTGGCTTTAAAAAAATGTGCTTTGCACTCGATCAACAGATGGGAATAGATAGAACACATATTCATTTATGCATATATGCGTACCTATATGCATGTGAACATTCTCGGCCAAAATGAATAATTTTAAAAATCTGAAAGATAAATTGAATATAATTGAAAAGAGAACACAATATTTCTTACCCCAAAAGTGATGGATTTAGAATCAAGAGACAAGTATTCATTTGCTTGAATTTCTAAAAGTTTAGGTGATGCCAGAGCCCCACGCCCCTCCACCCCAATCTTTCTCTCGACATTCCAGGAACTTGGTCATTTCCCACATTTCTAGAGAGGGTGTGCTTTTCAAAATGTTCCTGAGACTGCTTCAGCAGTGTAAGAAAAATAATTGGCCTGGCCTGAGACAGATAGTGAAGATGGAAGCCAGTAGGCCGGCCACACCCTCTGCAGGAAGAGTTAGGAACATGGCCGGCTCTAATGTCTAAGAAGGGTAATACAGAAAGTGCACTTGGACAAAGAGCAAATGATGGCAGCAATTGTATCCCCAGTGACAATGGAATTTAAAGGAACAGTTCCATGACTCAAAAACAGCCATATGATGCTACAAATTCCAAGGAAATTAAGGAAATTTCAATATCTCCTAAAGAGGCTTACCATTTTAATGACAGAAAAATATTATACTTCGTTATCCTTTTAAAGAATCATGCTCGCAAAAGACATCAATATTTGTTTGAAAATAGGATGAAAGCAATATTTGGCAGGAGCGTGTTTGAAATCTTTCCAGAATACATTTTTGTTCTCAATGGAACAACAGAACTTGGCCTTTCCCCAATTTTAGAAAGGCAAACACATATTCATATGTGTACATGTTTGTGTCAAAGCAAATGAAAAGTGTAACTTTAACAGATGTTCCTCCTTCCTCTGTAACCCAAGTCACTTTTTCCTTGACAGACATGCATAAACACAATTAGTATAGACCAGGATAATTATGATAGCTATGTTGATGCTTTGAAGGGCTGTTTGTGGAAGAGAGAGAAAAGACTGTCAGGTGTCCTTTTCAATATGTGCGTGTATACACAATATGTCTTTATGAAAATACATAGTTTCATAAATATTATTATGTGTAAGCAACTTACACTCAGAAATACGAGGGCTGTATGGAAAGTTTCAAGCCACTGTTAATATAATTTTGCATATTACATGGTAGATACTTTCTGGGCAGCCCTCATATGTCTTGGAGAGCTTTCTGTCACTGGTACATACAGCCATTTCTTTTAAATATGCAGAAGATCCATTACATAATCATAGCTAATATTAATTAAATACTTATTACATACAAGGCATTTTTAGTGCTTTACTTATATTGTTCCAGTTAATTCTCTCAAATGAGTTAGTTGCTCTTGTTATCATTTTTAATTTACAGATGAGAAAATAAAGTCACAGAGAAGTCTAGCTATTTTCTCAAGCTCACACTGTAAGGAAACAGCAGAGCTGGGTTTTGAATCCAGATGGTCAGGTTCTTCTCTACAATATTTCACAACCTCCTTTATAAATGTCTAACATATTTTTTAATATTTCCTCATTAGTGGACAATTAGCTTATTATAAGTTTTTTTTATTATTAACATAAACGTTGATACAGTAAACATCCTCGTCTCAACCTCTTTATGTGCACATATGGGCACCCCCTGGTGTATATGCTTAGAAGTGCAGTTCCTAGTGAAAGATTAATCCCTGGTGGTCCTTCAGTATTTAGCTTAACATAAAGCCTAGAGGTTAAGAGCTATCAGCTGTAGAAGCAGACAGACCTAAATGCAGATATGTTTTCTATTAAGAGGTTTTGGGGAAAAGGTCTCTGAAAACCTGTTCACTCATATGTACAATGAGAATACTGACGGTACCTCTCAAAATTTTGTTAGAGAATAAATGAGTTAATACATGCAAAGAGCATAATCCAGTGCCTAGAACATAGTGAGTATTCAGGAAGTGATCACTATCATTATTGACTTGAGTGGTAAACTTCTGAATCCCAAGTCTTAGATAAGTGTCCTACAATATATCTCCATTTCATCCTACAGTGTCCTGTAACTCATGCATTATTCCTTCCCATTATATTGTAAGTTGTAAGCAATCATCTCTCTCTGTGTGTGTGTGTGTGTGTGTGTGTGTGTGTGTCTGTCTTTTAAGCTTTCTGAAAGCAGAAACTATAGTTTTTATACTTATCTGCAGAGGTACCTGGAAGATACCCGATACCATTCATGTTTTATGAATGAACAAATAATGGAGATGTATAAAATAGATCCCCAAAGTGCTCATTCTAATTCTTTCACATCTTTTTGACTATCAGTCTAAGAATCTCTTAATCATATTGATTTCTTTACATTCCTATCATCCAAATATTCAATTTTCTTTGTCATATTATTTTATGTGAGAATGTGCATTAGGAAAAAACTGAATAGGACATAATCAATTTTAAAAGGAAAAAAGCCCCCTAAAATATGCAACCAGGCCAAATTCAACCAAAAAAAAAAAATTGACACTTAGGTTCTGATCAGATCAATATGATAACCATGAAGGTTCCTGTAGGCCACAAAGTAAAAATGTGGTTCTGGCTCTGTCATTTACTTATGCACATTGATCAAAATAAGTGGAAAGTGAGATATTTCCATTTTATTATGTGTTGTGTAGACACAGCATGAAGTTGTTGCAGTTTGTTTTATTCAGTTTGCCTGGGGGAAAACTCATTTTGCTGTTTTAATAATACATTGGGATGGTTTAATGATGGATGGGGTTTCAGAACTCTTAATCAGCTCACCACCATGACTAGAGTAAACTGAACCTGTGTAGCCTTAATAAAGACGAGAGGATATGTCACTTAACTTATATTGACTATACTAACATCACTTCATTATTACTTTATCATATACTTTAAAATTTTATTTCATTAATTCTATAAGGTTTTTTTTTATCCTCTTTTCCTGCCTCCCAAGTTTTTATTCTTCATTCAGTTCATTATAACTCCGTGTGTGTTCATAACTGACTCCAACGTCCATATTTGGAAATTCTGCTTTCATTTGAATAGAAATTTGGGGTTCATTTTTATTAAGGTCAAAGGAACAAGTATCTGCAGCTGAATGTGCATGCTTGCCAAAGTACCAAAGTGAAATGAAATGTAGGGAGTGTATCCAAAATGAAAAAAAATACTCAAGTGCAGGGAATTGGAAGTACTCTGGATTTCATCTGTCTGTCTGATCTGTGTTTTTCCTCCCTTTTACCACTGTTTTCGCCATTCTGTACATGTATGTTGCATAATTTGTTATAAGGAAACTGTGAGAGAATCTAAAGGATGTAGTGGACAGTTAGGGATTGGGTTGAGTGTTGAAATCCATTTCTGTTTGAGCAGTAAAGGATTCCAGTTGTATAACCTAAAGAGAGACTTTATCCAAAGCACCATAACAGAGGGAAAGATAAAATGGAAAATAAGAAAAAGCAGAATACTGTCTGTGCCCAGATGCAAACTTGGAAAGTATTTGGCAGCTCCGACAGCTTCTGCCAAAAGAGCAGTACTATAAGGCAGAGGCAGATGTCCAAATGGCCTGAACAGTCAGCCCCAGTCCTACCACCATGTACCCAAAACACCCATTAAGGGTTGTGCACAGCAGCCTTGATCCTGTGCCCACTGTAAATGCTCCAACTCTGCTTCTAAAGAGCAGAGTGATTATTTCTGACTCCTCTCCTACTAACCACTACACTAATGAGTTGCTCCTTTAACTGTCATGTGAGACTTTGAAAGAAATAATTGGCTTAGTATTGAAAAACGAAGTATTAAAATTGCATCTTTAGTATCATAAAAACCTCTCTGTGTCATACATCAAAGTTCCAAAACAAAAATATGATTAATTGGAAATCTAGAGATAAATATATGCGCAGTAAAGTTCTTACATTAACTCTAGCACCTTATTCCTGTAGGATTGGTAAAACTCTCAGCTATAAGAAATGCCTCCTTCTTGAGTCTGTCAAGATGTTCTTCTTATGTAAACATCCAGTTCACCATTTAGTCTTTTATGTCCACCATATAGTCATCACCTATGACCAACCTCATGCATAACATGTTGGCCATTTCCTTATATTTGTGATATATATTGGGATAAATATTTTCATAGAAATCTTGGTATTTCTGACATCCATTTTTCAATCTGCAGTCTTTATGTGGAATCTGCACTTATTAAACCTATGTGGCTCTAAGCAATGTTACCCCTAATCTGATACTCTCAAAGCCAAAAGGTATAGCAACTCATTAATTTTCAACTGGCGTTGTGCAAATGCTGTCAGTAACTTCTGATTACTTCCACAGGATTGCTTTCTGAGTTGCATTCCAATGGCCCAGAAGTAATTGATTATGCTTAGTTCTTGGATAGTCTTCTAAAATAGACTCCCAAATTAACACTAAGGTGTTATGTGTACATCTCTGGGTCAATGAAGTATGGTTTACAAAAACATGTATTCATTCATTTAATCATTTTAAAATCACTTATTGAACACACATTTATGGTAAGGCAATGTGAATGACCAAGGGCTATGAAGACATGGCTCATTCACATTACAATCTGGTGTAATGAGATGTTATAACATGTAAACCAGCACGTATACAAATGCGATATACACTGTAAAAAGAGATTCAACAGAAGAAAAAGAGGAATGGTCAACTCTGCTTGGGGAGAAGGAACAGTCATTTCTACAGCTCAAGAATTCCTTGGGTACCATTAAAAGAATATTGTATGCAGCTAAATTATGTGTCATTAAACTAAAACTCTGAATATATAACCTCATGGACAAAGACATTCTGTTAGCTCCCCAGAACTTTACCCTCCTTCGTATCCAGAAGCAAAAAGTGAATTCATAGGTTGCAAAATGCTGGTCTCAGTTAGGGCAATAAAGAAAAGCATGTGTTTCCTAGTATCTTTTCTAGAAACTCCCAGTCTTCTGATCTTTGTGTTTCATCTCCCTATCAGGACCCAGTAAAGTCAGCTTTTTCAGCAAATAGTCAATGGCTGTGCTAATTCAGGAGGAAATCAGTTAAATGTATGCACTTCATACATTTTTACATGCTAGAATTATATTTAGAAGATTAGGTTTTTTATTCCATTCTTCTTAAAAGTTAGTGTTTTAAAAAAGCATACTTGAAAATTGTTTCATCAATATAAAATAAAAAAATAAACATTAAATATTCTCAGTGAAACACAAGTTTGTGATAACACCCCTCAACTTTAATCCTTGAAACGAATTTAGGATAAAATTGTAGCACTATAGTATTAATTGCTAATGCTCTCTATGGAAAGACCTTTGATGATTTCCATGTTCTAGATTTGCAAATTCCATTTAGAAGTACCTTTCTTGTTTTCAAAGTAATCATCATAGAATTAACCCATTCTTATTAATAGTTGCCCACCATGCAAAGACTAGTAAAAGAGCATTTATTGCAGATTCATAGAATTCTCTAGTCGAAATTGATATGATTATTTATAGCATAAAATTTCTAAAAAGCATGAAATTATTTCTCATACTCTCACCTTCATGAAGTCTATAAAAATTGATCAGTTGGTATAGTTTATATTCTACTTCATATAAGAAATAAAGTCAATAAATAAATATTAGGTAGATCTTGTCTTTCTTGTGGATATTATAAAATTCAATTTTAAAAATAAGAGTTTTGATCTATACATGATGATGCCCATTAATGGCATAGCCATTAATTTAATAATAAAAGGAACATAAGAATTATTTGACCTATAAAGCCAAATGAAGTTTGTGAAGTAATTAAAGTATATACGTTAGTAGAAAACATGGAAAGGCATTTAAAGAATATAATCACGTGTCATCCCTTCTTCCAGGACAGCCACTATTTTCTTGTCCACAATAAAAAGGCATTAACAAAAGCTTTAATGAACTATTCCCTTTCAAAGATAGAAAATGTTCATTAAAATCACTTTTATAGCAATGAAAACTATTATGACATAAAAGTAATAGATAAACAAACCTCAATTCACAGGTGTTACACTCATGCAAATCTCTTCATTGAATAAGTTAATAAATGAATAAATTTAAAATTTTATAATAACAAATAGCAAAGCTAAAATGCCCATCAAAAAGAAATGTTACCACTGAAAATGTGCATGTGTACTGTATGTTTTGTGTGTTTCTCAGGCTCAGATAATGTCATTGAGACTGTGGGGATATCAGGGCTGACACTGAGTGGTCAAACTGAAAAAAAAAAGTAAATCTTATTAGTCACAAAGGCAGTGTGAGCAGCAGGGAGGGCAGTGGGTACCAAAGAGACATGCTTTTTAATCTTACCTCCTATCGCCCCAGAGGAAATATGTTGATTCTTGGTGCAATTAGTTCCCACAAGAACTCTGCTCCAAGGAGCCCCGGCCATTTCTTTACCTTCCAGAAACTATTATAATAATATTTTTAATTATTATGAAGCTTTCACCAAGATGCTCAGGGTGCTACATCAACAATTAAAACATCATCATAATAAACAATAATAATTAAAACCACATAAAGTGCACAGCACAAAACAGCCACAGAACACTGAGCACAATGGCACTATTCAAGGAGAAGAGCCCTTTCTGTAGTGTTGTCTGTAATGTGATATTACCTAATTATATTCCGAAGTTCAAAACCAGAAGTAGTTCAAAAAGCATCATCAATTTACAAACTACACAATGTCTAGAGGTTGATTTGTGGGACATTGTTCTCATATTTGGGGGAAATACCTAGTATCCACTGTTTTCTTTAAAATCAAAACTTAAAAAAATAGTTGAATGCCAATTAAAATGACGAAAGAATCTGCTGACAGAATTTCTGACCGAATAGAGAATGCTTGTAGGATGTTAATAATTCTGTCTCTTTTCTCATATTCTGATGACTGTGATGATTAGTAAGTTGTTGCTTAACCCATTTATAACTCCATTTCAGCGTCTGTGAACAAGGAACAAAATTGTTTCTGGCACCAGAGAAATTACTTTAGGATGTACAAACTAAAGATTCTTTTTATCTGTCAAATAATTCCCACAATGCTGCCCATAATTCCAGTGTATAGCCAGGGATACCAACTCTCTGCTTTGAAATATATTTTTTTTTAGATATTTTAAGGAAATAATATTCAGTGATTTCTTTGTAGAAATGGAAATTTTTTTTCTTTTTTAACTGAATAAGCTTTTTAATTGAAGTGTATCCTACACATTATAAGGTAAGCAAGGTATACAGATATAGCTTGAGGAATTTTCTCAAAGTGAGGAGACCCATGTACTCACCACTCCAGTGAATAAATTGAACAATTACAGTAACACAGAAACTTCATTCCTATCTACTCCAAATTATTATAATGTTCCCAAAATGTTAACCAGTGACTGCCTTCTTTGGCCATCTCTTTGCACCACTTGATTTGAGCTTTATAGAAATAGATCCATACTCTGTCTAGTATTTTATAATTCTTCTTTTGCTCAACATTGTGAAATTCACCCATAATGCTGTATGCAGCATTAGTGCCTTCATTTACATTATTGTTTAGAATCGCTTTATATGAATGTAATACAGTTATTTGGTTGTGTTAGGTTTTAGGCTGCTGTCATGAACATTCTTGTACAAGTCATTTGGTGCACATAGATTTTCATTTCTATTAGGTATATGTCGATGGTAGACTTGCTAGGTCATAGCATTTGTGAAAGTTCAGCTTTAGAAAATACTGCCAAACAATCTTTCAAAGTGGCTAGCTCATTTTACGTAATCACCACCTGAATGTAAGAGTTCCATTTGCTCAACATCCTTATCAAGAATTTTCATTTTCAGCTTTTTAAATTTTTAACTTTCAAGTTCATTCTGTTTCATTTTTAATATAATCTCATTTTGATTTTAATTTGAATATCTCCAATGATTAATACTGTTGAGCAACCTTGTCTATACATATTGAACATTTGAATACTTCTTTTGTGAAGTGCCTCTTCAATACTTTTGTCCATTTTTTTAAAAAAAACTGCTTTGTCTATATTTTTCATAATAACTTAAAAAAGTTACTTTCATACTTCTGAAATGAGTTCCTTCTCAGGAATATGCATTGCCAACATATTCTTCCACTCTGAGGCCTATTTTTTGTCTTTCTTACTAGTGACTTTAAATGAATGTAAGCAATAAATTTTAATAAAGTTCACTTTAGAAGTATTTTACTTTTATAGCTAGTGTTTTTGGTGGCCTAAGAAATATTTATTAACAGAAACAGTCTTGTTTCGTATTGTTTAGAAGATGTATCGTTTTACCTTTACATTTAGATCTACAATCCATTGAGACGCGATTTCTTTGTCAATCATTTGAGGTAGGGCTCAAGGTAAACAGTTTTTACTCAGTGTAAATATTCATAGTTACTTGGAATCATTTATGGAAAAGAACACCTTCCCTCAATTACACTGAAAGGGAACTTGGTCAGAATTCAGGTGGACTCTGTTGTTTTGTTTCTCTATCCTTCCTCCATCACTCCACTGTCTCAATTACTGATGATTTATAAGTCTAGATATTTGGCATTGTATGATTCCTTGCTTTTTTCCTTTATTAAGATTTCCATTTTTGTCCTTGGTCTTTTGCTTTTCCACACATAGTTTTGATTCAGCTTGTCAATTTCCATCAAAAATGATTGAATTTTGATTGGAACTCCATTGAATGTGGAAAGCTATTAGGGCATATTGGATATCATTACAACACTGGATCATCCAGTACATTAACATGGTACTATTCTCCATTTATTTAGTCCTCTTTAACATCTCTCATGCCTCACAGTTTTATTTGTACAGAACTTGAGTATGTTATATTAGATTCATCCCTAGGTATTTGATGTATTTTAGAACTATTCTAAAAGTTATCATTCTAAAATTCTTATCTTCTAAAATTTTCTTCTATTTAGAAATAAATTTGATATTTATGTTGTTCTTATATCCAGAAACATTGTTGAATTTACTAATTAATTTTTACTAAATATTCAATTATATTGTACATAAATAATGACATATTTTTTTCTTCTCCTACAATAGTTTTCTATTTATTTATTTGGTCTGATTGAACTGACCAAAAGCCCTAGGAAAATGTTGAATAGAAGTGGTGATAGTGGCATTCTTACCTCAATTTCCTCAAGGGGAAGTTTTCAATACTGAACTATTAAATAGGATGTTTGCTATAGGCTTTTATTGATATCTTTTATCAAATTAAGGAAGTTTCCTTCTATTTCTATTTTAGTTTGCTAAAAATTTAGTTTGCTAAAAATTTTTATTATGAAAAGGTATTAAATTTTATCAAATACCTTTTTTGCATCTATTACAATGATCATACGATATTTTTCTTCTTTATTTTGTTACCATGGTAAATTATACTGATTGACTTTTGAATGTTAATCTAATGTTGAATACCCAGAATAAATATGCCAAATAATCTTCTTGTATTTTCTATAAGACATTTTGAAATATTAAAAAAATTTCATTATAGAAATAATAGGACTTTAAAAATTTTATCTTATTTTTACTAACTTCTGACTTCTTTCTATAAGGCATGCTAAATTACCTGCTAGAGATCACTTCACCGGTTTTTATTTACCCTTAGATATGATTTTGTAATGACTTGGAGAATTCACATTTTCATTGTGCATTATAGCTCACATAACCAGAAAACTGGTATCTGAATGTCTCAGTATAGGAATAAATATGAAATATTCTATATTTATTTTATTGTAGGAAAATGGCTTACTCTTAAAGCAGTGATTTTTTTAAAAAATATTGATATAATACCTAGATTTTAATTATGTACATGGCTTTTGTAATAATAAATTCTGGAGTCACTTTAAAACACTGATGGAGGCTTTTAATATTTATAATCAAAATTTTTCTGAGCTTCCTCAGATCTGATTAGTAATTTATTTTAGCACCTTCTTCCAAAGTATATTACACTTCAAGATGGCAGTACAAACAGAAGGTATGTTTTATGAAAAGTCTAAATACCACACAAAAATGTATAGGCTCAATCACTTTGAAAACATGGTTTGTCCTTCTACCTCCAAATGTCTTTACCTTCCAACAATTGGAAGTAGAAAAGCTAAATACAAAGTAGAAGTACTTAAGTAACAACAGACTTACCGTTCTTAAAAGTATTTGTAAAAAATTTTTTGGTCAAGTTACATAAAAGGAACAATCACTAATCAAATGGAGCAAGAGAATTTAAAAGCAAACCGCTTAGAATTTTAGAGTTGCCACATCTTTTAGGTGAGAAACTAATAGACAGTATTTGGGACTCCAATAACATTTCATGTTCAAATAAAAAAATTTGGAAACTAAGCCAAGATGTTAGTTTGGGAAGCAGCTGCAGCCCATTTTAGAAGCACACATGGGCATTCCTTTAATGTTGTCACTAGGATACCAAATTTAGCACAAAACAATAAAACTTGGAAAAAATCAAAGAGCTAGGGCTTGGAAACTCATCTTCACCAAGAATGTAAAGTTTGTGATAGGTTTATTGGAATAAGTTCGTATGACTTAGCTTGGCTAAGTTGTTTCTTTTAGCCCTCTTTAGGAAAATTTATGTTTTTCTCTGTTATCACCCATTTAAAGTCTGTTAGCTTTGAAAGTCCATCTTATCTAATTTATGAAAATGTTTAATCAAATAGAATTTTGAATTTTAATTGTAGCCTTCAAACAATGTCTAGGAATCATCTCCTAGTTTTTTGAATTCTCAGCAAGTAGCACTGTGCCTGCCACTTAATAGTCAATATACAGTTAATAAATGTGAAATCTTTCTATGTGACCAAATAAGTCTTTGATTAAAGAATGAAGCAATTCAATTTTCAAAATCTTTTAAAATCTTGATGTCAAATAATCCAGGGATCAAATTTATTGGCTTATATGAAAAAAAGTCCATATCTTTACTCCTACCCCTCATTTGTTATAATTACCTTTTAGGCATCCTTTGAGTTTGGAATCCATGTTTGAAATCATTACATTATTTTAGTAATAAAAGTAAAGTTTCCCCAGATGCTCTCAATATAAAACACAATTAATTTGCAAAAATAAAAAACATTTTTTTCAAAAGATAAATTTTATCTTTAGAAGGAGATTATTTTGTTCCAACTGAATTTACTGATCTTCCACTCAAATTTCCTCTTCTGTGTGTTACCTTTTAGTCTGTTCATGCAGTTTCTACTGGGACATCTTAAAAAGAGCTCTTTCAAAAGTTGAAGCAAATAAGCTTACTTTATTTTATATAAACACTCCTTTAATAGGTTTACATTATACTTTCTGAAATATTCTGATGAATAAAAATAAAGAAATTAGTTTCATGGCCTTATTTTATTTATTGAGTAATCATGGGTACCCTCTGCCTATCATGTTATGTTCATTGATAACAATTGTTTTCTTTAGATTGTATAAAGCACAAATGGGCAATGTTCAAGTTCTTTGACTGAAGACAATGTAAAGGAATATAACATCCCCCTAAAAGAGCAAATGCAGGGTGGTGGAGGCCTTTTGGCCATGTCTAAGTTCAAGATTACCATTGTCATATTCACAGGCTAATTGTTCCCTTGTCAACCCTTCAAATATTTCAGCATTTTTTTTCTTTATTCATTTAAACAATGAAATAGGGAGGGAACGTCACTTGCTTGGTTAATAGCCTTTGATGATGGAGTGAGAATGGTGAACCTTCCTGGGAATTCTAAGTTTTCTCAAGAGCATGCCAAAAAGTTTATAAACAAAATTTCCTATTAACTAGCAAGAAGCATGTAAAAGTCACCATGTTGCATTCATATGAATAATTTAGTCCAGAAATTTAGAGGTAGAGCTGTAGAGCACAACACCTGGGAATATGCACGGAACACTTCATTAGACATTCACTCTATTTGTACACAGGAATAAAGAGGACGGACACATATTTATAAAAGATAAAGTTTTGCTACTGCCATTTCCTGAAAAAATAAATGTTCTTAATCACATCACCAACTATGTTTGAAGGAAATGTGTCCTATTGCTACATTTGAATTGTAGTTTTTTTCAGTCTTATGTTGGTGACAATTTCAGTGTTGAAGTTCATTTATTTTTCTAGACAGTTAGCAATCTAGAAACAAATATGACACATCATAGACTTCTAACAAAAGAGAGTTTAGGAAAGAATTCAAAGAATTTCAATTGTATTTTGCTTAACTGATTACATGAATCCATTAAATGTTCATTGAATGAAATTCTAAATTGAATTAAAACCCAAAATGAATTAACATATTTATTCTTTTAATGACATCTTTTTATAGATATTGACAAACCAAATATGTGATATATAAGTTATTTTACTGTATACAATAGACCCCCTTTATCCATGGTTTTGCTTTCCATGGTTTCAGTTACCCTTGGTCAACCACAGTATGAAAATGTTCAATGAGAAATCCCCAAAATAAAAAATTCTTAAGTTTTAAATTGTGTGCGATTCTGACAGTATGATGAAATCTCACACCCTCCTGCTTCCACCTGCCCAGGACATGAATGGTCTCTTTGTCCGGGGTATACACTCTGCAGATGATACCTACCCATTAGTAGCCATCTCAGCTGTCAGATGACTGTTGAGGTATCTCAGTGCTTATGTTCAAGTCATCCTTATTTTACTTCGTGATAGTCCCAAAGCTCAAGAGTAGTGATGCTGGCAATTGAAATATGCCAAAGAGAAGCCATAAAGTGCATCTTTTAAGTGATAAGGTGAAAGTTCTTAATAAGAAAAATAATCCATATACTGAAGTTTCTAGGATCTATGGTAAGAACAAATCTTCCATCTGTGAAATTGTGAATAGTATATTGTTATAATTGTTCTATTTTATTACTAGTTGTTGTTGTTAATCTCTTACAGTTTCAAACATAAAGTAAATTTTATCATAGATATGTATGTTTAGGAGAAAACATAGTGTATGTAGGGTTCAATACTATCCACAGTTTCAGACAACCACTGAGGGTCTTAGAACTACCCCCCATGGTTAAGGGGGGACTACTGTATACTATATATAACATAATACATCTACATTTCTATATATATAAACAGTGTTTATATAAGGTATCCATTCCAAAGCATCACAGCTCAAAATTTTGAACTCATAACATTTTAAGATATATTAGCATTATTCAAATATTGAAATCAAGCTGTTTTAAACAATTTAAGTAAATATTACACATGTGTATATATAAGTATGTAAAATATATTATGTCTTAACCTGTAAACAGATTAAGCTTTTTGATGTAATCTGTTATAAAGATTGAGAATAGAACAAATTCTCCTTCTCAAAGAATTTAGAAATGGCTACCAAAGTGTTTTGTAGTACCTCAAAATAATTACACACACATATGTCCAAATATATAAATATCATTGCATTACAATATTTTCATCTTATTGCAGTGATTTCACTACTAGAAAACTGTGTGTTCTAAGAAAGCAGTTGTTTCCTATTATGCAATATTCATCCTTTGAACAAGTTCAATATTTATTCAAGGTAAAGACCATTAAAACCAGCTGTCCCTTATGACTTAACCTGTTACTCTCAATCGTATAGTAACCATTCCCTCTCTTATGCTCCTGTCCCTTTTTCACATTGTTCTGTAACTCTGCCTATGAAACCATGTTCCCTTTTGTTTACATGTCTGTTTATGTGGCATCTAGTAAGGCTTCAATACTAGTGTTTTGAATAGTATTTAATAAATTATTCCATTTCCAGGGACTCAGAAAATTTGACTCTCTGATATGACTTCCAAATGTCTCCTTTATCCATTCATTCTTTTATTTACTTTTTTTTTTTTTTTTTTTAGATTCAGAGTCTTGCTGTGTCACCCAGGTTATGGAGTGCAGTGACATGATCATAGCTCACCACAGTCTCACACTCCTAGACTTAAGCAATTCTGCTTCATTCTCCTGAATAGCTGGGACTACAATCATGTGACACTATACTCAGCTAATTTTTTTAATTTTTTTTTAAGTGACAGGGTTTCACTATGTTGCCCAGGCTGGTCTCAAAATCTTGGCCTCAAGCAATCCTGCCTGGGCCTCCTAAAGTGCTAAGATTACAGACGTGTGAGCCACCGTGCCCAGCCACCCATTCTTTTAAATTCTTTGTCATTATCTCATGCTTAGAAGTCTTTCAACTTACAGCTTTACCCGTGCTGAATAATGCCATCAGAATAAACATTATAAAGCAATACTGCCATCATGCCATGCTTTTGCACTAAAAATCATTCACACTCCTTATTTCCCAGAGGATAAATTAACTAATTCAATCAAAAAACATTTATTGTCTGGTTGAAAGAAAATCCAAGAAAGAAAAAAAAACAAAACTTTTTTTGGTGCGTTTTCCATGTGCCAAGATACCGTTCAAACATTCAAGTCCCTCTGAATTTGGCTATGATCAACAATTTCAACAAAATCTCCAAATCTCTGACCTTCTTGAATCTTATACTCTAGCTAATTTCCTTTTCTTGTTTCCTTTATACACATCTTGGGCTTTCCCACTTTCCAAATTTTGCACATTAAGACTGTTCTTTTCTTTAACAAGTAACCTAATTTTTAAGACATAATCAAATTTCTCCTCTTTTGTGAAAACTTTACAAACCATCCCAGATATTACTAATTATTTTCTATTGTACTCAATTGTCTCTTAATTGTAGGCTGCCTTCCAATATATTTAATTTTATTGTATTGATTTTTATTATGGAATTCAGGCTTATGTAATAAAAAAGGGCTTTAGAATTGGTCATATTTGAGTTCAAGTTTCCAGTAAGATATATACTAGCCATGTGATCTTGGATAAATTAATTTATAAATGGGTTTCCTACCTCCAAAGTGAAATTAACAATAAGTACTTCTTAGATGGTAAGAATTCAATGAGATAGCATTTGTATTTGGTGATAATTTTTCTACAATCTTGCTTTTTTATATTTATGTTTTTCAACTAGTTTACAAGCCCTTGAGAGAAAAAGGGTTTTATTGTAATTTATTATATACACTATTATAAAGAGTAGAATCATAGAAAGCAGTTCTCTAAAAACAGATTATTTATTTAATTTTCTTATGATATACTTATGGGGAAACAATAAACCATGATACAAGAATATGAGAGAAAGATAATACCTGATCAGTGAATAATATGCCAAATTTTATATATTTGTGTATGTAAGTGTATAATTTTGTATATGTGTTTTACATATAAATGTACATGTATGCTTATAGAGGTATATGCATATACACATATATACACTAAAGTGCGTGTGTAGATATATATATCTACACATACACATACATGAACCATACACACATATACTCACATACAAACACAATAAAGTCAGATAAGAAACTGATTATCTTGGGTAGAAATATCTTTAGAAAGCACAGTTCTATTGGAAATACACTTGGAGGTAATAATGTACTTTCTCAGAGGGCAAAATATCAACATTCTATGGCAGATTTCAAGACTTCAATTTGAAGAGGGCTGGAAATGCATATTTTGAACTGATCAGGTTCAATTATATGAAAGGAAGATCAATAAGTCAGTAAAATATATAAGAATCTTTCAAAGATTACAATAATTGAAAAATTATTTCTCTAAAATTTGCTTTTAAAGAACATTTCTGGATTTAGAGAGAATTTTAAACTTAATCTTACATTGCATTATTGATCAACTTGATGAAAGGAGCAATTCCCATTATTCCATATTTTATTTCTTACATTAAAATCCAAGCACACAGCTCTATGGCATTGCCCTTCATTTGTTCTTCTCAATTGGAATGCATGGCTAATCTCTCAAGGGAATGTTCTTGCTATTTATTATTGATTTTATAGCTCAAAAATGTAAGTGGACAGTGAATGGCTGGATTGCAGATTAGGAAATAACCACTTAGAAGAAGAAGCCAGCTGGACACTTGTGATAAATTGCCATTTTCTGTCTGAATTTTATACCTAGTTATAGGTAGTTTACAGAATTAAGCTCCATATGGACAAAATGCTACTGAGGGGACTACAACATAACCTGTGCATAGTTACAGATGCTTCTCTCATTCTTTTGGGACACATTTTAGGAGAAGCATGTCATAATCAGGGATTTAGGAATAATGAAAGATTTGGCTTTCATCTGTTTTTCACAGATTTACCAGAGCCGAGATAAAGAAAACAAACATACACAAATGTTAGCTGTGATAGCATTAAAGCAGATGAAACAAATGCTCCCTGAATGTCATCTCTCACACACACACACACACACACGCACACACACCCCTCTCTCATATAGTTTCAATGCTTCTCAGTAATGTAGAAATAAATTTTATGTTACAAAAGAAAAGAATCTTAGTGATTTACCCAATTGTTTTTCTTGGCAATATTGCTGTATTAGTAAGTTTGGCTGCTATAACGGAATACCATAGACTGGACGTCATGAACAACAAACATTTATTTCTCACAGTTCTGGAGACTGGAAAGTCCAAGATCACAGTGCTGACAGATCTGCTGTCTGGTAAGGACACTCTTCCTGGTTTGCAGATGACTGTATTCTCATTGCATCTTCATATGACAGAGTCGGGCAGGGAGTGGGGGACAGAGGTGTCAGAGAGAGAAAGAGAGAAAGCAAGCATGTCTCTTATAAGGGCACTGATCTCATTCATTAAGACTTCACCCTCGGCCGGGCGCACATGTTGGCCGGGCGCGGTGGCTCACGCCTGTAATCCTAGCACTCTGGGAGGCCGAGGTGGGCGGATCGTTTGAGCTCAGGAGTTCGAGACCAGCCTGAGCAAGAGCGAGACCCCACCTCTACTAAAAATAGAAAGAAATTATATGGACAGCTAAAAATATATATAGAAAAAATTAGCCGGGCATGGTGGCGCATGCCTGTAGTCCCAGCTACTCGGGAGGCTGAGGCAGTAGGATTGCTTAAGCCCAGGAGTTTGAGGTTGCTGTGAGCTAAGGCTGACGCCACGGCACTCACTCTAGCCTGGGCAACAGAGTGAGACTCTGTCTCAAAAAAAAAAAAAAAAAAAAACGACTTCACCCTCATGACCCAACCTCCTCCCAAAGACCCTACCTCCTAATACTATAGCACTGGGAGTTAGGGTTTCAACATTTGAGTTTTAGGGGGGACACACACATTCAGTCCATAACAACTATCTAATCTAAACAGAAGTAATACATATTTCCCAACTGCTGATCTATGAGAATTCCTTCAATATATAAGAATGATCTTGAGTTATAGATTAACATTCACTAAAATTAGTATAAAGAATGAATCCTCCACAG
The DNA here is from genome assembly GCF_041146395.1 of Eulemur rufifrons. Classification (NCBI taxonomy): domain Eukaryota; kingdom Metazoa; phylum Chordata; class Mammalia; order Primates; family Lemuridae; genus Eulemur; species Eulemur rufifrons. The sequence goes on from NC_090999.1 coordinate 20,382,045, forward strand.
AGCTCAACCAGGAAACTGAAACCAAGTATTAGAAACTGATAAAATTCAATTCAGGGAATTTGTTATACATATGATGGAAGAACTAAATTATCAAATAGGTGAGAAGAAGCAACACTGAGATTAACAAAAACATGAAGTCACTATTACTCATAGGCTAGAAAGACAGCAGGAAGGGGTGGATAGTATCAAGCCCGGGCCTAGCCTGGGATTTCCAGGAGTCTGGCCTGAGGTGGAACTTTCTAGCAGGAGTTGGACCCATGAAGGAGATACAGCTACTGCTGGAAAAGCTGCCTGAAGCAAAGAGGGAAGGGGAAAAGTAACCTGGTTTCTACCCCAGTGCCAACTAGTACCTCTCATTAGCTAAATCCAGCCAGAAGCCACCTAACACAGGGGAACACCTCCTGCTGGATCAATACCCTTCTGATTTTCCTCTCTGGGGAAAAGAAGGAATTGATCAGAGAGGGTAAACAGGTCTAAAGCCAGCACAAATATATAACATTTTTATATTATAACTTGCCAAACTTAAAACTATCTATCAATAAAGTACCTTGATATTCCTAATGCATATAGAATTTCACTATCAAACTATAAACAACAGAATAAAAAAATTGAAGTTAGAGTAAAATTGTTTGCACCTCTGGAAATTTTAGTTGCTTCTCTTATTAATGCTAACAAAAAAAAAGTCAATCTTCATTGAAGCTTATCAGACAAAGATAACAACTGCAGTAAATTATGTAGACAAATATAACAATGACATATACTCATCAATATATCTTAGTGTTTATATGATCATCTTTTCCAAAAATCAACATCATTATAAGCAGAAATATAGCAGTAGATTTTTAAAGTGTATTTTGTACAATTTAATAATTTTGTGAATTAAATATTAATTTACTTGATTTAGGAAAAGATACTAGTTCTACTAACCTGTTCTTTGAGTTTTTTATTGTGATTTATGCAAGAAATAACTGACCAGTCATGTCAAGGGCAGATCATAGATTTAACTTTTCTAAACTCTTCACAGTGTGTCACTCTAGCTATAAGTTAAAAGGGTCAAAATATGATCAGATCTTTCTAAATAAACAGAAAGGGGTATTTTTTTTATGAGACACTCTAATTAAAAACCACATTTAAACCCATGGGAATGAGATCAATAAAAATAAGCTTATGGCATTTTTCTCAATTTATTTCCTTTATTCCCTGGTGTCTCACCAAAGGCCTATTTCTTTTGGAAATTATTTTCTTGCAAATAGTCTTATAAACTTCAAAGAGAATATTTTTAGTAGAAATTAGAATTTTTACATATTTCTGGTGCAGTCATCTCCATTACATAACAAACTTTGTCATTATTATATGACGGCACAGAGAATGGTGAATGATGACAGATCATAACTATATCATAAGCTACCACAATTTAGCACCTAAATCAGTCTTAACATATTTGAAATATACCTTCATCCCCTTTCTGACTAACAGGTTAACCTTGAAGACATGAATTCCTGCCCCATCTTGGACTACCCTAAAAGACAACAAAACACAGTAGACAACTATGATAAACCAAAAGAAAGCAAGAAATATAAACTTTTCAAAAAATTATAAAACTACAAGGAATGACTCCAGGCAATGCCCTTGTAAACATGACTCTAACCTAGACTTCCTGGTAAACATATTAGCAGAAATGTAATGGAGAGCACTTATCTGTGAAATACTTTTAGCTGAATACACTTTTTAGAGATTATTCATTTTTTAAAAAGCCTGGAATTTATGGGCTTATGGAGGAATGACTGTCTTTGGCAATATTTGAGCAGAAGGACATTTTGGGAGCTGTGTTAGTGGAGTTGGACTTCTCTGAAGGAAGAATCACTTGCCTATGTCTTGTGATTGCCCATGGGTCTAATTTTACAATTTGACCCTTTGTGTTATCTCATCATCCTTTCAAATGCTAAAGCTTCTTCATTAATTAATGAACATAAGGTTAAGAGATTAGACAAGATTCAAATGAAGACACTGCCAACAATAAAACTGCCTACTCATACAACCTCAATAAAGCATCCGCCAGTTCCCCGTGAATAACTCTACTTCGGCCCTACTGAAAGTCATCTCCAGGATATTTTGAGGTTTGGTGATAATACAAAAATCCTGCCCTATTCCTGAGACTAAATTTAAAAAAAAATTCTGTACCAAATCTTGAACTATTCTCATGTAGTCATCCCCTTCCTCATATAAAGAAGTATGCAACAATAGAATTAGAATTCTAGGTCATAGCAGATCCAGACCTTGGGGCTTCTCTCCATTAAAAAAGAATTACCAAGCCTGGAATGGAACCTCCTACAAAACAGAAACTCTGAGCAAATCTTGAGTTTCTCATCTATACATCTTAAAAACATCCCTTAATTCAGCAAAGTGTATCCATTCTTATTCACAATTACATATTCATAATTATGTGGAAATGTTTTGTTTCCATTTCAGAAGGAAATACAAATATAGAGTAATCTGTCATCTCATCATTATGTCCAGTTTATGAAAAGTAAATAGAAATTAGAGATCCAAATACCATCTCATAATCACCAAGCTTGGAATAGCATGTTTTTAAAAGATTCTACAATATTTTTAAAAGATTAATAATCAAAATTGCATTAGTCAAAGTGGCTACTATGTTTTGATATATAGGATGTTCTAGAAAGAAAATGAAAATCTCAAAATCAGAGATTATATAATGCTTTTATCTCTCAAGTGGAAGAAATTCTAAACAGAAAGACTGCGCAAAAGACGCTGCATTTGGCCAATGAATCAGAACAGATGAGGCTAATGGAAGAGAAGAAAGAAGCAACAGTGAATAAGCAGGTGATAAATGCCTTTTTTTTTCCTTGTTATTTTTTTATTCTTTAGTCAGATTACCTTTTTAAATAGACCTACTTTTAAATTAGCAAAAACAATGCACATACTCACACAAATGAGAAAATTAAGTTCCCTCCATAATATGGACAAGATAAAAGGGGGCACAAAAGCCTTCAACCCATAATGAAAACACAAAATAAGTGATACGTTATAATCACACATTGTCTTAAATACATCTACAGGCATCTACATATAGCCCATACTAATTTTTAAAATATGCTTTCACAAATTTTTTGTCCAGATACATGTATATTCTACGCCAAGAGACACACAAACAAAAAGTGATAACCCCAGGTTGATCAATAACATTCATCCACAGATACGTATTACAGTTGATATATTTCATTTGTGTCTGCTATAATTAGAGGAACACAATACATGCTCCTACTTATGTGCATACATGCAATCTATTTCTACTCACACATACTCACATTAACACTTTCAGAAGATCTAGGTGATGGTGCAGTTACAGATTGCATGAATTAGTGGTTGTAAGAAAGAGTAACTTGCTTAATAGACATACTGGAGTATCTCTCATAATCTAAAGTAGAGCTAGGCAACCACACTTCAGGCAAATAGGAACCTGATTAGGCACGAGTAGCACAGAATCACAACTTACAGATTTTTCCCTCTTGACGTTAATGTGTCTTAGCCACTAATTCTGAGTACCATGTTTCTCAGTTGCAATTTTCAACTGAAAGGAATAGCCCAGCTTAAGTCAGGCACCTATTCATTCATTTATACGCTCATTCAGAAGTTATTGAGCCTTTGCAATACGCAATGATAGTATGGTGCAAATTTGTCAATTACCAATTCCCAAGGGAGGACTCCCACTACATAAAGAATAGCAAAGTTCATCACTCTATCAACCACCAGGAATACCAGTCCAAATACTCCCACCCACTGCATCTTGGGTTACAGTTTCACCAACTGTCTGAATCCAATGAAACACTCACAGAGGACAAGTTATCTGAAGTGAGTTTATTACTTACAGATAGGCAGCAAGGAACAAAAGAAGTCTAGGGCCCAGTGTGAGCCAGTCCCCATGGCTCAAGAAAATTGCCTGGGGCAGAGAGAGTTTCAACTGTGAGTGCCCACTTTCATGTTGGAGGACCTCTAAAGTCCTCTGTCCTGGGTTATACACCTCAAGGCAACGTGACTCACTGGACAAAGCTTTGAAAGATATCCTACTTCCAGAGGAAGGAGGAACAAAGCCCAGGCTATCTCAGACAGCTGCTCCCCAACTCAAGATGTTACATTCTTTAGGTGGAACAAGAACAAGGCCAGGCTGTTTCAGACCATTCTTGTCTGTATCTCAGGATATTGTAATCCTAGCACATTCTACAGTTATTCAGAGAGCTACTTGCAAGAAAGTGGGAGGAACTGGGTAGGTCTAAGGCCACCCAGAGAACTCTCCTGGAAATAGTACTAAGTATCGGATACATCAAAGTTCAACAAATTGGACATGCAATGGCCATGAAAGTGAGTGAGCAGAGCTACACAGCAGAAACATAGGACCTACTCTTGAGGGGGCAGAAAAGGATATATTGATAGGAGAGCAGAAATGAGAGGCTCTGCTGATAGCCAAATAGGTGTCTACTATGTACATATAATAAGTAAAGTAAGCAAAGGTTGGTAAATGGGCAATTACTATTAATAAAAGACTGCAGCTGGTACTTAGTATGTGTTAGCAAGTTGGACAAAGGAAAATACTTTGAGGAGACAAGTTAGTGAGTTGCCTATCAAACTATCCTAAGAAATCACTTCCTGGCTAGATATTTAAACTTGATGTCTTCATATTCTTTCATTCATCTGTTAGTTGCTATTAGTAAGTGAATTCAGACTCAGCGAATTCAAATTCATCTTCTTGAAAGATTTGATGACAGAAAGAAATATGTCTCTATATGAGAATTTCCTTCTTTGGCCTAGTACAGTGAGTTTCCAAAATGTCAATATCCTCTTTCTTTTTCCTATATGTTATAAAATTTCACTTATAAAATACAACTCTGAAAAAGTGACCATACATTGTTCTTTAAAACTGTGTAATATAAACTTCTCCAGTTACTCATATTGGCAGTTTCAAGTCAAGAAAAATTTGAATTTGAGGAAAGAATTGTTTAATCTCACTCTCCTGTCATATAAAATATTCTGTGAGAATAGAGAATTACTAATTATTTTGTGTACCGACAGCACACAATTTACTAATTGTCTAAACCTTTTCATATAAAGCTTTATTGGTAAAATAGCATCCCACATATCTTTTTAACATATTTTCACTCTATAATAGTGGAATCTTAATATAATTAAAGGGATATTGCATTTTTACTAAGGAGAATTGAACCAGTTATTAATTAGTAGAAATGGTAAGTAATTTTGAAACATCTCTCTACCTCCCCCTGGCCCAACAGCATTACATTAGCAGAATTAAAAATCACACAATTCTACTTTTCCAATTAAATAAATCTAAGGCACTATGAGCTATGCATAATAAAGTAACATTTTGAGGTCACTGTCAGAGCACATAAAAATCAAACAGTGACTCATTTTTTCTCAAGAAAGACAATTTGAAAGATAGTAATCATAAGATTGTGGAGTTTGAAATACTAAAAGAGGTATGAGAAAGATAAAAAATATAGACATCAAGTTAATAATTTTATAAAACTCATAACATTGATAGGGAAAAATAAAAGTATAGCATTTTACCTTCCCAAAGGAATAGTTTCTCTCTGAGATATGTTGTCAAGCAAAAAAAAGAAAACCACCAAAACTATACAGGAAGTAACTTTATGAATTAATTTATTTTATACATAATGATTACATGCTTCCAGGTAGGTAGGAAAAACATACAGACAGTTCTAACCTCACAGAATAACTAATAAGGTAAATAGTACAGTCAAGAGGCCACTAGAGGTCAATGCGATAAGAGTTAGGATAAGGTTGGATCTCACTGTGGTTTTAATTGGCATTTCCCTAATGATTAGGGACACTGAGCATTTTTTCATAAATCTGTGGTCCATTTGTATGTATTCTTTCAGGAAATACCTATTTAGGTTCTTTGTCTATTTTTTAATTGGGCTATTTATTTTCTTTCCATTGAATTGAGTTCCTTATACATTTTAAATATTAACCCCTTATCAGATATATGATTTGCAAATATTTTTCCCCACTCTTTGTTATCTCTTCAATTTGTTAATTGTTCCCTTTGCTGTCCAGAAACTTTATAGTTTAACAATTCCATTTGCCTATTTTCATTTTTGTTGTCTGTGCTTTGGGGTTCATATCCAAAATATCATTGCTCAGACCAATATCTTGGAGCTTTTCCCTGTTTTCTTCTAGTAGTTTTACAGTTTCAGGTCTTATATTTAAGTCCTTACTGTACTAGAGTTGATTTTTGTATATATTGTGAAGTAAGGATACAATTTCATTCTTCTGCATGTGAGTATTTGGTTTTCCCAGAACCATTTATTGAAGAGGCTGATCCATTGTGTGTTCTTGGCACCTTTGTTGAAAATCAACTAATCATAAATGCATGGATCTATTTCTAGGTTTTTTATCCTGTTACACTTGATGTATCTGGTTTTTACACCAATATCATGCTATTTTGGTTACAATAACTTTATAATGCATTTTGAAGTCTAGAAATGTGATGCCTTCAGCTTTGTTCTTTTTTCCCAATATTGTGTTGGCTACTGGGGGTCTTTTATGGTTCTATAGATACCACCTCACACCTATTAGAATGGCTACTATTAAAAAGATGAAAGTAACAGCTGCTGGCATGGATGTGAAAAAAAGACAACCACTGCATACTGTTTTGGGGAATGTAAATTAGCACAGCCATTATGGAAAACAGTATGATGATTCCTCAGAAAACTAAAAAGAGAAGTATCATATGATCCAGTAATTTCACTTGTGGGTATATATAGCCAAAGGAATTGAAATCGGTCTGTTGAAGGGGTATTTGCAATCCTGTGTTCATTACAGCATTATTCACAATAGCCAAGATATGGAATCAACCTGAGCATTCATCAACAGATAAATGGATAAAGAAAATATGGTATATATACACAATTGAATACTAGTCAGCCTTTAAAAAGAAGGAAATCCAGTCATTTTTGACAATGTGGATGAACCTGGACAACATGCTAAGTGAAATAAGCCAGGCACAGAAAGACAAGTACCACGTGCTCTCACTCATATGTGAAATATCAAAAAGTTGAACTCATAGAAGCAGAAAATAGGATGATGGCAACCAGAAGCTGGGAGTGGAGAGAAGGGAGGGGAAGGGGAGATATTGGTCAAAGGGTACAAAGTTTCAGGCAGACAGGGAGAATAAGTTTTGAGATCTATTGCACAACAGGATGACTGTAGTCAATAATAAAGTATTATGCACTTCAAAATAACTAAGGGAGTAAATTTCAAAAGCCTCATCAGAAAAGTCATAAGTGAGATGAGGGACATGTTAATCAATTCGATTTAATCATTCCACATTGTATACATATATTGAAACATCATTCCATACCTCCATAAATATATAATTTTGATTTGTCAATTAAAAATAATGTTCATTTTTAAAAAGCATTTTTTTTTAAAAAGAGCTAGGAGAAGGGAAATAGAATATTCCATGGGAAAACGTAGGATGGGAACTGAACCTACTTGGGAGAAGAGGATGGAGGCTGGGCTGCAAAGATGGTTTGAAGTTGAGACCTGAGGGATGAGTCAGCCTTGGGAAGAATTAAAAAATGAGTCGGGGTAGTAGGGTTAGGGAAGAGGATTTTCCAGCCAAAAGACTTATTATATGCAAAAGGTCAAGAGATTAGAAAGACCAGAGAATAAGATTTGTTTGAAGACATGAAAGAAATTTAGAAGGGCAAGAGCCTAACAACAAGAAACTTTAACTTTTCCCAAGAGAAATGGAAATAACTTTGGCTTTTCGTGCAGAGAAGTAGTAAAGTGAGATTTCCAAAGTTGCCTTTGAACAGATTCCTTGGACAGAGGTATGAAAGAATGGGATGGAATAGTTAGTAGGTTTTCTCACAAAAGTGGATGATAACTGATGAAAGCCCAGTGGGAGAGTAGCAGAGGGATGGAGAGAAATGGATATTGGAGAGTATTTTGAGGTTATTTTGATAGCAAGAGTTAATCAAAGAGTCAAAAAAGATGTTTAATCATTGCTTATGCAACCCAGTGGTGTCTGGTGCTCTTTGTTAGCAAAGGGGCACTAGGAGAGTAGGGGCTATGTCTCAGTATCACCTCCTCAGAAATATGAGGAGGGAAAAAAGCAAGCAGGTTAATGGGTTTCAATTTTGAATTATTCTAAGAGAGATGAATAATTCCAAAATGTCACAAGTACTCAAGATGTCATAAAAATAACACAAATAAATGAGAACAATGTTGGAGATGCCATAGTGGAAAATGAAACACACCAAAAAATGAAAATAATTATGTAAGTGAGTTGAAAAATAGAAGGTTGAGAAAGAAAAATATAGATAAATTAGCAGATTCAAAAGGTGAACAAAGGAGAACTGAAGTTTAGAGTGTCAATTTGACTATTAGTTAACTATATGCAAATCTTACAAGTAACTTGCAAAGAAAAACCCAAAAGTGAATTTAAAATTAGATTTAAGCAGCTTCAACATGTTAGAGGTTTTAAAACCATGTATATTATGTACTGTGAAATACACGTCAGAAACATTTATCCTTAAGAATATGTATTCTTTTGAGATACTAGGTGATCGAACAAGACAAAACAAAATTGAAAAGAGTAACGCTTTGTTAAAATGAGGAGATATATCTAGTGAGACATAATTCTCTTCCTCAGGAACCTAATGAAAAATGTTTTCACATATTAAAACAGGCTACACATATTTGTCAAAAATAAATCATGTCAAGCATAGTGCTTTTCTTTGATCTTTTAGGCAGGAAAATGTAGTATATGTTATGTGGAAATTAGTCTGACTTTGAACATTCACACTTGGCAAACAAAGGTTGGCAAAAGAGAAGACTGATAGCTTTCTGGCATATCAAGAATGTCAAAGAAGAAATTTCAAAATTAGATGAGTCTTTATTGAATACAAAAAAAGTGGGAAACTTCTAAAGAAAAGATTATTTCTTTCTGTAATGATGAAAAAAATAAAACCATATGAGTGAATTTAATGATGTAGGCTTGCTTCTTTCAACTAATTTAAGACTTTATTTTTGTTGAAACCAACTGTAAGAATCATAAGATGATAATTAAGTTGATTTTGTCAATTATTCAGTAAGTTTTAAGTACCCACTGTGTACTAGGCAAGGCTCTCTGAGGACACAAAGATGAAAGGTATTAACTCTGTCCTCATAAAACTTAAGAGTTTTGCAAGGGATTGACAAGTAAAAGGGCAACTGCAATTTCTGATTGAGGAAAGACAAGGCCCTATGGAAGTATATGAAAAAACAGCTAACCTTACATGTCAGGTAAACCTTTCCAGAAGAAGGAAAGCCTTACTGAGATTTGCAGGATGCATAGAAGCTGACCAATAAAGAGAGAAAATATGTTTAAGACAGAAGGAACAGCCTATGCAAGCACCCAAGAAGCAATTTTGCATGTTCCAAATTAAAGTACAGAAGAGGAAGAGGGTAATGGAGAGAGATGTGATTAACCTATACAAATATTATATATGAACAATCTTTATCAGAACTTATTATTTTACAGACATTAATACTTTCTATACAATAGCATCCTTTATCTAATATATCACAATGAATCAGTGGCTCATTGTGCACTTTCTCAAAACAATAGCAAAAATACTTCTGAATATCTTTCCCAACTTTTTGGCTGACCATTTTTGATTTCTGAACAATAAATGTATTAGTTATTTGTATTGAGTTAATATATAAAATGATAAGTGCTATTTCTATAACTTATTAGCCAATTGAAGTGTTTCCAGGTGCAGTGCTTTATCATTCTCAATGCTTTGTTTTTGTACATTTCTTTTCCTAAAAATGAAAGGAAACAATATCATCAAACTCCTCCAAAATGGCAAATCTATTTTTTGGTATCATTCACACCTTCTAACACCCATCACATGCTGAAAGAAAAGAAAGAAAAGGAAAAGGAATGAAGAAAAGAAGGAAGGAAGGAAGGAAGGAGAGAAGGAGGGAAGGGAGGAATATAACATTGACCAAAAATGCATTCTGCCTCTGGTAACAATATTCAATCATTAGCACCTTAAATCAAGAAGACTGGACTTGTTTAACCAATGTTATTTGTTTATTTGTCTAGAAAGAAATCTGAAAGAGATTGTTTACTGTTACTGAATCAGTGGCTCAACAATATACGAACCAGCATCACTATGGTTTTCATAGCCTTTCCCTCACAGTAAAATACTAGACAATGGTGAAATCCTGGGAATTTTGACTGCAGCTATGGTAGGAAAGAAAGTGAAGAGTACGATACCATCCCCATATTTCCTTTTCAACAAAGAGTAGAAATGTTTCCAGAGTCCTCCAAGAGGACTTCCACTTAAGTCTCATTGGCAGGAAACATATGACATGGTAATGCTTAGCTACAAGGGAAGCTGGGAAAATAATTATAACTTTTCTAAATACTGTGTTGGTGTTAGCCAAGTGAACCAAATGAATGGATATTGGGAATCAGTGTTGGACTTACTAGCAATTTCTAATACGATAATGATAGAATTAGAAATTTGATAAATGAATGGACATTTTTGAACTTACAAGAACTGTATACTTGTAAGTCAAATCATTATTCCTTTAGTGGAATAAACTTTTAACATCTTTGAGCTTCAGTACCTTCATCGGAAGACCAAAATAACATATGCACTGAGTAATACAGCATGTATTATAAAGATCAAATGATATATCATATGTGAAAATGCAGTGTGAGCTAAGAGGCCTATAAAATATTATTTCTTATTTTGGGAACTGTGTTATTGTTGGGACTGTGATTGGCTAGATATATGGAAATGAATCATCAAATAGCAGAGTATGACAGATATATTTATTTTAATGCATAGTATGACAGATATACACTTCTGTTGGCCTATTTCAACCATCACATCCAATCCCTAAGATGAATATCAAAATCAAAATATCTTTAAACCATGTGTTTCTATAAAAAAGTCAATACTTTATAAATATTTATCCAGAAGAGTACTCATTATAATCACATTAACAGTCTTCAAATTTTTGAAAGCCTACCAAAAAAAGAGATTTTGAAGGTTTATACTTATATATATGGCCCTAAATATTTGAGAAAAGAAGTAATGAAAAAATGAATTTAACCTCAAGCATAAAGGAAAAAATTATAATAGTCAACTGGCTGACGAAATTTTCTAAAGATAGCGGCAGCAATTTCTACTATCCCACATGCTATTCTGCAATGGAAACTTTCCATGCCTGCACTCAAGAGATGAAATCTATTTATCCAGCCTACTGAATCTGGACAGACCTTGGGACTGCTTGGGCCAACAGGATGTGGCAGAAGATGTGCCATGTCATTTCTGAGGCAAGGTCATCATAAGCCGTGCAGCTTCCACTTGGGTCTCCTGCAGTGCTTGCTCTTGAAAAGCTCCCCCCAAAACCCAGCCACCATGCTATGGGAAGCTCAAGTCACACAGAGATACTAAATGTAGACACTCTAGCTGAAAGCCACCGCTGAGCTCCCAGTCAACAACCAGTTTCAACCATCAGCCATGGGTCTGTACAGTCATAGACATTCAACCTAGGCAACTGCTCAGATGTCTCCAGGCCCCCCACTACCTGACCTCAAATACATGTAAGAAACTCAGGTGAAAACCACACAGCTGAGCCCAGTCAATGTAAAGAAAAATGAGAAAAAAATAATGCAGTAGTTCATTATAGAGCAAGAGATAACCAGAATAATCACAGGTAAATAAATGAATAAAAGACTATTTCATATGACATTAATTTTTTCATGTTAATTGAGTGCTTACTATATGTAATATACTGTTCTAAAGTACTTTATACACATTATAGAATTGGGTCTTCACATGATCATCTCAAGTAAGCATAATTATTATCCCCATTTCACAGATGAATAAACTGAGACACACAGAACTTAAGCAAAATGGTCACCTGGCTAGTGAATACTTAATTTGTGCTCCATTAGGACTCCTTTAAACACATTAGTGGCAAGAACAGGTAAAGAAGTTATCCTCGGTGTACAAAGAGCTAAGTATTAGATTCTTGTTTCCAGCATGAGTTATTTCTATGCATCCCATGGGATAAAAGGAAGGGCAAGGAGAAAAGAAGGGATAGAGAGAGAAAGAGTAAAAATTTTTTTGCTACAATTACTATGTCCATAGTTATGTTAAGAGTACTTCAGAGTGGTAATTTACTCATTAGTTAGTTCAAGAATTTTGAGTGAGGTTTTAATATGTACCAGGCACTGTTTTAGCCTCAGGAGTTAACAATAGTTGAAAGCAAGCAAGTAAGAAAGACAAGGAAGGAAGGAAGAAAGGAAGGAGGGAAAGAAGGAGGGAGGGAGGGGGGAGGGATGGAAGGAAACAAAGAAAAGAAAGCAAGCAAGCAAGCCAGCAAAAAAAAAAGTGCCCATGCCCTCAAAGCACTCACATTCTCGTAAGCGGTGGGGTTTTGTCAAGGAATATACCTAAAAAGACAAGCAAACCACCTAGAGAAGCTATTAAAGACAAAATTCAAGAATAAGGAGAAGAGTTGCCACAGAAAGCTGTTAAGTTTTGTTTTAGCCTTGAGACTTTATGATTTTACTTTGCAAGGAACTCATATCCACTTTTCATGGTCTGATAATCTAGGTCAGATAGATACAGTCCCGGTTAGTAGGAAAAAAGAAGTTGGTGGTGTCTTTTAATTCCAGGAAGCTTTCTGTGAGCTGAATCAGAGATGTTACTTTATAGGGTATTTCACCACCAGATTGCTCTTTCCTCTCTAGACTGGGCTGACCCAGAACCGAATGACATATTTCTTCTTAGTATCTGCACTGCCACACAAGTCCCTAATGACACCACAGCTATAGAACAAGGAGACTCAAATAATGTCTATTTTTGGAGGAAACTCGGGCTTTATCACTTTTTTGAAGGTGACATAGGAAAGTAGGGCAGGCCTAATCACAGGTAAGATTGGATTTAAAAAAGAAAAAAAAAAAACCTTTTCATAAAACACTGAGTGTTATAACAGAAATGAATCATAGAATTTGTAGGTAAGGGTAAGAAATCATTACTAACAGAACCAAATCTTCAATAAGAGCAGCGAGAGAGCTTTTCACAATGAAATGAACTATCTTTACAAAAAAAAAAAAAAAAAAAAATCTTCAAACTATTTTAGTTCTTTTTAAAGTAATTCCTAAGCCCTCCCCACCTACTCAATGAATATAATATTCTAAAATATTCTATTTTAGCTCATCTCTAGTGCATGAATTTTGTTTCATAGGCAAAACATTGTTTTCTGTGATCTAACATTAATTTTACTTGAAGGGCATTCCCTAATAACTCAGAAAGTTTTAAAAGTGCCAACTTCCGTTTTCACAAGGCCCTCTGATTCAAGTTGTGGCATCTTTACAAAAGCCAAGTTGAGGAAAGGAAATTCTACCCTGAATACTGCCGACACAGGGCTGAGCTCCCCAAGGAGCTGAGACAATCCTTGTCAACGCTCTGAGGTAAGATTTCTTTTACTTAATCTGTATGGTTTTTTTTTTTATCATTTTGGATGAACCTGATTCTTATTCAATTCCACATCCTTTGAGGTGTTTTTATTCAGAGAGCTCACACTGACTTCATTAAGAGGAACTGTGAAGTGCAGCTGCACTTGGCCCTGAAAGCTTCCACTGCCTTAAGAAGCACGGGGGCACGCTTGCGGCAGCTAATGTAGCATCCGTAAGCACAACGCCTGACAGCCACTATAGACAGAGACATATTTTTATCTCCCTTCATTTCTCCCCTTAACTTTGTCTGATGAATCTTCTCCAATTTACAAAAAAATATTTTATCACTTAGTCACATTTTTTTTTTTTTACTTTTTCCACATGTAGGCAGTATTTGCATGTCATATGTACTAGGTGGGCATATGTTTCCTTTTCTTTTTTGTGGATTACCTCAGTGAGTTAAGTCAGGCAGTGCTTCTGAGCAAGGGGACTTAAAGACATAGAAAGAGACCATCCAAGTTCAGAACTTGGTCTTTATTCTCCGATAATAAAGACACAGGAATTGCTTAAAGAGATCCCCAATCCTTACCTCAATGTCAGCTCTAAACCCAGAAAATGGTAGAGAGCCTACTTATGCCTAACAAAGCTTAGACAATTCCTTGCTGCGTCCTCCTGCCAGGAAGAATTCCAAATTCATAAATCAATTCCCCATACGCAGAGACCATAGTGAAGACAACTCAAACATGATCCAGTGCAGTCAGATGTCCTGCATGGTAGGCCACAGTGGGTGAGAATCTACTTCCGCTGGTCTGAGTGTTGTCCCACACTTGGCTTTCCCTGGGCACATTTCAGACAGAACTTCATTTCGATGCCTGCCTTGGACTGTTGTCACTCCTCAAGGAACATTTTTGGTATAAACTCCCTCAAGAATGTTTTAATGGTGTTCCTTTGCTCACTTTGCAGCAAGGTAGGACCCAAACTATTCATTGTATCCACAATATGGCAGTTGTTTGCTTGTTCTGATGGAAGCATAGTATAGTGAGAAGAGAGAAGACTTTATACTCAGTAATTGTTGGACTATATAAGTAGAATAATCATTATCCAGCCTATTAACACTTGGAATTTTGCTATATACATTGTATGTATCAGCTCATGTATCTTTGCTACAAACTCATGAGTCAGATATTCCCAGCTCCATGATTTATACATGTGGGTATGCTCATATACACAGATACACATGCACACATACACACACACACACACACACACACACAATTTAGGAAGCATAAATACCCAAGTATTAGACACATTAATTGTAGAGTGAGCATTGAGATTTGAGTCTACTGGACTTTCAAATCCTTTTTGTCATGGGATTCTGTCCCATTTTTACCACTTACTAAATCTTAGATTTTTCTGAAGATAACTTCTTTAAAACCTAGTTTATTCATCCATAATGTTAGTTGCTTCAGTGTATGGAATTGCTATAAAAAGTGAAATAGAAAAACATATGCATAAGACAATTGTAATCAGTCCTAAGACATGGACCTTAATAAGCATTAGTTCATTTCTCTTTAGTTTCTTTTACTGAATGGGCATAGTGTTTCACACTACACTTTTACCAAGAGTTTCTTCCAATCATTTTAAAGTGATCAAAAATTTAAGTCATTCATAGAAAATGTCTATGTGTGCATGTAAGACATATATTCGTTATTTCAAAAGTTCATTATTTTCATTCAGTCAGTTTTTACTTCCACATACATTCACTGGCTACGTACAGTACTCCATTCCAGGCCCTGTAGGTGGCACTGGAGCTAGAAAGATGAAAAGAGAGGCTCTCCATCCAAGACGGTGCTGTCCTAGTCTGGGAAATAGACATTTGCAATACAATGTGGAAACCACTGTATTGGAAGTGAGAACTTAGAGAAGAGAAACCTAAGTCAACACTAATAGTATCTGGAAAGGTTTTGGGGAGGAGGAGATGTGTAAGTTGAGAGTGAAATGAGTAGGAGTTAGCCAGGCAACAGAGAAGGAAGGTATAGCTGGCAACAAAGTGGATGAGACAGGGCAGAATCCAGAAACTCTATGTAAGTTGCTCAGCTTCCTGTGGAGCTCAGCACTGACCCCTGAGGGAATGGGAATTCGGTCAAAATGCAGCATCCAAAGGTGCAGGAGGGCCTGGCATTCTTATCTCACCAGTTCCACAGCAGGAGTGGAGACTGTGGGCAATGCCTCAAGTTAGTGGTAAGTAGTGATACTCGATAATCAGCCCATGGGGAGGAATGTAGTCACACTTTGACCTGGGTATTAGTCACATTAATACTGGGAAGAGATCCCAATCTTTACCTTGGCTGGCAAAGAGAAGTAAAAGATATGTGTGTGTGTATATATATATATATATATATATATGCATGCCAAGGGCAAATTTACCCTCCCCTCAGGGAACTGAAATCCCAGAGGAAATGCAATCAAAAGGTTAACAGCAAGGAGCACCTGCAAAAGGTAGCACAAGGCAACGGGTCCCCAGACTGTGCCAGACTCACCTCAGGCACCCACGCACAGGCCCACAGCAGGACACCTGATCCCTGACTCTGTGAACAGGCTACCTTTGGTCGGTTGTTACGCTGTCTTGAAAATCAAAAGATACCATATTTGAGGCAAAAACAAACCAGAAAGTTTTCAGATACAGACTCAGATTCAGATCTCAATTTGGCCAGCTCCTCTGGGTACCTGTGAGCAATTTCTGCCCTCTTGTTCCAGCCTCAGTTTTCTCATCTGTAAAATGAGCTGCAGAGTCAGTATGAGAGGGATGTATGGGTAGCAAACATAAATGGAAAATAATTTTGCAAACTGAAAACACTGTGTAGTAATATGAAGAAAAGTATTATTTAAATCTGAGAACACTTGATATATAGGCATTATAGTTCGTGTCATCTTAAATAACAAAAACAGTATATCTATAAAATACTTATTTTGAGAATTTTGAGAAAGCAGAAATTGACTATGGATATGCAAAATGTTTAAACATTTATAGCTTACTTGTTTTTTGAGTGTAGACTTCTCTTAGTAGCAATAGAACAAGTTCAGTTCCTACTGCGTTACTTCACTATAAAGTTAACTCTTCTATTTTCTAACTTTAGTTATTTGTACTGATTCTGTTTTTAGCAATTGTAGTGTTTTGATTTACTAACTTAGCTTTTTTAATATAACTGGCATCTCTAAGATCAGATCGATAAATTTATAACAATTCCTCCGTGCTGTTTTATAATATCATAAATGATAAAATAAACCTGCAGATGTAATGATTTTTAAGAGTTAGATTTAGATGTTCGAATTTTCATATTATTGGTTTGATGCTTTTGAATGGGAAAGAGCAAAATGATGTTTAAAAATCACTTGCACTTTATGTCTTATTTCCTCAACACAGGCCAGTGATCTGACCATGTCATAGGCCTGCTTGAATGCCTGCCTGCTCTCATCCAATTCCACCTGCCTCTGCTGAGCTTTGCTCCCATAGATTCTCATCCCAGGGCAGCAAGACAACCACCGTCAATCCCAGTCCCACATACTTTATTGCTGTGCCTCTCCTGAGAGCTTCAGCAGAAATCCCAGGGAGAACTCTGACTGGCCCATCTTTTATCAGTGCACATCCCAGAACCCATCTCTATGGCCATAGGAAGGGAGAACTTTCATTCTTCCCAGTCGGAATCACATGCCCCCGTCCATTCTGGCCAGAGGGAAGACATCGACACCGCCCCAAGTCTACAAAATACAAAATATTACGAAAAAGAGAAAGGGTGGATCTGGTACTCCATAAGGTACTGACATGACAAAAATCATATATAATAATATCATAATTATACGTACAATCACTTCTTTTGTAAGCTCCATCATGCATCTAACCCAAGGAATTAAGTCTCTCTATTTTACTGTCACCAGGATCTCTCAAGTTCTAGTTATTTATCATTCTTTCCACTGAACTAGTTTATTGGAAGAAGGGGCCAATATTTTAGTTGAATATATAAAAATTAGAAATCCAATTTTCATGATAATAGTTAAAACTTAAAAGAACATTAGAATAAAGCATTGTTTGTACATGATGATTGTATGGTGTGAAAATGAGTGATTCTAGCCTGAAAGCTAACAAAATCGGAGTTACAGTACACAGCAAGCATTGGTCATAAATACGTCTAAAAGAAAACTACAATGCCAGAGAAGGAAAAACAGATAAAAGAGGAGGAAGAAGAAGAGGAGGAAAAGAGAAAAGAGAAGGAATTAGGAAAGGGAGGGAGAAGGAGGAGGAGAAAAGTAGGGCTATGTTAGTAAAGGACAAGGAACTCTTGGACAACTAAAATTTTTTGTCTGTCTTTATGCCACATACCAAACCTCAAACCTCATGCTACAATATTCATGTGTTTTAAATATCTAAGACACTAAGGTTGTCTGAATCTGTTTCATGAGGATTGAAAGTAAGAAAAATAAACCCTTCCCTATGTACAAAGATTAATTACATAGTTTAGCATGGTTTTCTAAAGCAACACGTTTTCATTGACATGCAAATTGAAGTCTTTCTTTTGCATGAATCACCCTGAAAGTACTAATTAGAACTTAAAAATTCTTGTTTGTAAATCATATGAATCTTATAAAATATGCTTCTGCCTTAGAGAACCGTTTCCTAAGGGCCACCATATGACCAGAGTGAGGAGCAGATGTTCTCAGACAGATGAAGACAACCTTTTAAAGCTCAGAGCAGCCCGTGAAAGCAGGGGTAGTGAAGCCCTATTGGATTTCTATAAGTAAGCACTAGGAAAGCAAAGTGTTTTCCACTAAGTGGTCCACTAGGCTTTTAGTTAGGTGAACATCTGTACTCATAGGTCATAGTCTCTGAAAGTAAATGAGTTAAAATCCCTGATTCAGTTAGGAAGGTACAAAAGTGATCCGCTTATATATTAAAAGAAACAATTAGAAGCTGGGACTTAGATTCGATTGAAACTCAATCTTTATTGATCTGTATGTACACTATATGCACCAGCGTCTGTAAGGATCTCTTCAAACAGAGCTTGCTGTGCTTACCTCTGGGAAGCCACGTGGCAAGCCCGTGGTAGTGTTATCACCCTGCAAGAGTCCTTGACTGCTGAATATGTTTAAGATACTTTCTGAAAACATCTGTATGACTGCTCCCCACCCTTGCCAAACAAAGACATCCTGAGCTGATCCTGCTGTCCATTGTCCTGATTTGGAGGTACCCCCCCCCGATATTTTTTAGTTGCAACTGCCAAATTTGTGCATTTCCATGTCCAACAGTGACAATCTAAACCACATCTCAAAATCTGGGCCATGAGAGCATTTTTCGGATTTCAGCAGATTCTGTACCTCTCTTACCTGGCCCATACGGTAAAATCCTCATTTCTAAATCAAATTGAAAGAGAATCAGAGTATACACGTCAGGAGTGTATTCTCCGCCGTCCACTTATTTTACCTTTGACCCTAATGAGTCCTCTAAATTTCCTGATATTTTCCTTTTTTTATTGTTTTTTCACTCATGACACTAAAATAACTCTGATCTTGAACCTTTCTCACATTCTCTTCAGTCACACTAATATCACATGGCATCAACTTTGCCACCAACCTGAGAACTTCTCAATCTGATGCGTCCTTTGAATAGCACAGGCCAGGGATAGAACTGCAAAGTCATTTTGACAGTATTAAGCCTGCCTGCCCCTCCGCAGCTTTTTAGCACAGCTCTACCACACATCAAGAGCTGAGATTTAGCTCAGGTGACTTTGGTCCTTCTCTTTCTCACTCACTGCCCCTCCATTTCAGGTGCTCCCTGAGTGTTTCCTGTGGACTCTAGCTTGGTATTACTTTTTCTCAGAAGAGCATGCTTTGGTTAAAAGGGATTTTAGCCATCAAAAAGCTGGTTAGGAAATAAAGTAGGAAATTAGGGTAGACCTCCTAAGGTCTTTAAAAATCATATCATCTCTTGTTGTTTGAGATTCTCTAAGTTTCAGAAGCCAGAGCGGGGGCATGGGGGGAAATCTGAAGAGGCACAACTTAAGCCTAGCACAACGTCTATTTTCCTACTTGTTCCTCATACCTTTGTACGCTTGTCCTCAACTCACCAGCCACAGAACAGAGAACCGGTTTCAAATGACATTATCAGCACACTGTGAAAGAATGCACTTATATTGTCAAAGAGGTACAGCTTTCAGATTCATAATTACATAATTATATAACTTGAAATTGTTTTCCATCTCTCAAAGTTACTGAGAAAAGTGGAAATACTAAGTTTTCTTGTTAGGAAGTGTATTCCCTGGCATAATAAAGTGAAAAATGCTATTATTTTAATACCATTAACCCTATAGAGAAAAGACTGGGTCCTTCTTTGGGAAAGAACCCTGATCAGGCACTTGGTGTGGCAGGTAAGACCCTGAGAGTAGGCGTGTCTGTAGGAGAAGCTGCAAGGTGAAGGTTGAACAGTCCAGTTTGAGTAGATGGAAAGATCACTGGAAATTTCATGGAAATGAAGGGACCAAAGCCTATTTTAAGGTTCTGGGGTTCAATCTGAAGTTATATCTATTATAAATACCATTCATATCTTTCCACAACTCCTCAATTCTACTTTGTTTGAGGTATATTTGGGGTAAGTTGGGCAAGAGTCTATTTCATGTCTGCACCAGGCCATTGAAATGACTGCATGTAAGAAAAGAAGGAAATGAGAGAAAAGGAGGGTCTGCAAAAATGAGCACCACATTCTCCTCAACTTGCAGAAGCCTTGAGGATTTACTTGGCTTCCATTCATGTTAACAGATGTCCAAGCAAGTCTCAAAGGGTCAGGAAATCCCAGTTGACATCTAGGTTACTCTGGGTAATCTCATTTCCTAGCTGGGAATTTTGGTCCATCTGTCAGAGTTTTAGGAATGCAAAACACTAAGGTGCCTTGTGAGAGAGTATTTCCCCAACCTGGCTGGGAAAGACATGCTCTGTAACCTCCTGCTTCCACTGCCAGCTTTAATGACAATTTTACCAGGGACTAGATAAGCAATGGCCTGAAAGAAACTCACTAAGGCTTTATGAACCTGTAAAAATCAATTCCAACAGATACAAAATGTGCATAAGCAACCAGGTCTTTTTTTAGGCAATTGGGAGCGGAATAAAAAACAATCAATTATTAAGTGGGTCATTTTTTTGTCACCATCGTCTGTGTCAGATTCAGTCTAGATATGTATCATAGAACATTTTATGGTAAATTAAAGATTGAAGAAAAACTAAGGAAATTTATTTCCTTGTCAAAAATACAAAGAGTTCAGTTAATATTCTTTGAATCAATTAAAAAATTAGCCACTGGAGAAATTATGTTAGCAACCACAGCATAGTCAGTGTAGACAGAGAAAAGCTACCCCTTAACCACCATGTAAAATAGGAAGGAGTGTTTTCCACTAGAAATAGAGCTACAAAGCATTGAATCACTGTTAAAGTATCCAAGGTATAGAAAAAAGAGAAAAAATACCCACCCCACTGACACACTTACTCCATTCTTTCTCACACAGAGGAGTTATAATGCTTCTTAGACGAGGGCTATAAAATACTGAGTGGTCCCCAGGGAAGGGAGTAGTCTAGGAACAAGCTTTTATTAATTGCAGGGTTTATTAAGCATGAATCAATTTTCTTTGCCTCCTCATATAACTTAGGCTTACTATTCATTTATGGGAATTTCTTGGTCCAAAATAATTTGGACAAGCCTTTATCTTTTTGGCCAGATGGAGGCTGGAATAGACAGTAGTTTTTAATATATTTTTTCCATGAATTAATATTTTATACTTCATAATATCTTTTTCTTTATGGTGAGTTTTGCCTGTTTTAATTTTCTTTAGTCCTTTGTTGATTTTTAAATTTCAAGATAAGAAAAAGGAAAAAGAAAATAAGGCCAGGTTGTTTCTCTACTAAGAATTATGTTCTGTTCATATTTGTGCCCTCAGTGCCTAGTAGAATACGTGGTGTATAGTTGATGTTCAATGAATAGTTGCTGAGTGAACACCTAAATTATCCAACTGGGCCCATCTGCCACCTATGGTCTGGTTTTCTCCCTGATTCATTCCAACCCTTCTCCATGGAGCTCTGTATCTTGGCAGTAAGGCTGGCCAGCATGAAGTGCACCTGCAGGCTCCCTTGCCCTGGCTTACTCTTGACTTTGGCTATTGGGAGGCACCACAGGAGACCAAAGGGTGGGGAAAGAATGAGGTCTGGATATTTCTTCTCCATCCTCCCTTCCCGACAGGTCACCACCAAAGAGCATAGCCCCGTCAGATGACCCTCTCCTATGTAACTTTTTTGTCTGTGCTCCAGGAACCACTCCTTCTTTGAGTCCTTTCAAGCCTTGGGAGACATGTGGCTCCACACTGTTGCTAGTGCACCTTACTGGTATCCCTATATCCTGCCTATGACTTTGGAAGTAGTCCCTTTGTTAAATTCTCCTCAATTACCCAATTGATTGTTTCTTCTCTTTCCTGATGGGACCCTGACTGATAAAGCTTTCTGATAAATAATATACCATCAAAGTTCAAATGGTGATTAAATGAAAAAGTCAACTTCTTCTAAGCATTTTTTTTAAATGACAGCTGAGTCTGTTGATCATCTACATACCTCAGGCTTATTTTTTTTAATTGAAGGCAGAATCAGTTTTCATTTCTTTCCTCAATAAAATAAATGTTTAATCGGTTTTATTGAGCTAGTTATGATGTGGGAGCTTTGTTCTGATGAAGGTGCTCAGATGTGTTTTCTACTAGTATCTACAAAAATAGCTATGAAAATATCTTTCTGTTTAAAATATGTATTAAATTATACTTCTGTGAAATTTTGGGTTAAAGTAAGTAAAATAAGAAAAGAAGAAACTATATGAAACATGTTGTTAAGCAAATTTATTTAGATCATTTTACTTTACAGTAAAATTTTACTAAATGTTCATCTATACTACAAATAAGGAAATTAAATTAAAGCACAAACCTCTAAATTTCTTTAAATCACTGTTAACTATATTTTGTTATACATGATTGAGTCAATGATAATGTTTGTATTTTAAGTATCTATAACATTAAAAAAGTAATAAATTAAGAGAATAAAATTCTTTTCTAAATACCTAATGTCCTGAATTTTCTCTTAATAACTCATTGTTTGAGTGGAATTTATTTTACATGTTGTATCTTCAACATATGGTAAGAAATTAAATTAGAATCCATATTGATTCAATATTAGAGAAAGATTAGTCATTTTTAATCTTTTCCAATATCTTTAAATTTTTAAAAATAGAATCATAGCATTTTTCCATTTATCTTCATAGTAATTTTCCCAATCAAATATGAAGATAAAGAATGAGTTGCAGGTAAAAGGATATAATAAAGAAAAACTAGGGACAGGAAAACCTCCAAGCTATTACTTCTTTTCTTCCCTCCTTGGATTTCAACATGGGTATTCTCAAAGACAAATGGAAGATTCTAAAATGTAGGATTATAGCTGGATTGGATTTAACTCAAAAATGCCCTGCAGCATTACACTGTTTTTTTTTTTTTTTAATGTGGATGAAAGAACAGATTCCTCTTCTTGCATTAGCATTCTTTTCCACTTGCCAATGTGTTTTGGCAGGATGGGAAGTGGAGATGGTAGCGTGTTGATAGTCTTATTTTAACCAATTAAAAAAATGGCTCCCCCGCTCATTTGTTCTTACTGAGCTTCTCTCTTTTTCACTTTTCTTTGCACACTGGTGCACTGGTGAACTTCTTGCTCTCAATCATTTGGCCTGGATCAAAATATTTATTAACGGTGATTTGAGAGCGCCACTCTGGAGCCATATCCAGAACCTTGGTGTCTGCTACTGGTGCCTGCTGTCATCGAACTGCTGCTGCCTGACTTGATGGCATTTTCTAGCACCACACGCTCATCACCGCATGAATGTTCTTCCCAAGTTCTATCTCTCCTTGAAGTGTCTTGTATGCAGTTGCCAAACTGAGTTTCCTAAGGGTCCAATTTTATAAGTTCAGAAACCAAAGTGGTTCTTCATTGTCCATTGCTTCCAGTCTTCTTCACATAAACTTTTCTAAAACTGCTTGATTCGGTTACTTTCCTCATGCTCAAATTCCCTACTCCTTCCTAGTCAATAACTCTACTCCAGTCATACCAGACCCCAGAACACCACCTGCCTCTTGTTCCCAGCCAAAGCTGTAATCATCCCTGCTTGTACTACCTGCAAGTATTGTACTTGCCTTTTCTGCTGATCTGTATCTGGTGTTTTTGTTTGTTTTATTTTTCTTTTAAGAATATTTCAGACAGTGGGTACTGAGGAGGTACTGGGAGGATGACAAAATTACTGGACAATTTATTATCATGCACTGGGTTCTTAAAGCCATTGGCTTTTGATTTCAACAGTTTTGGCACAGAGCCTCAAAAGCCACACAAAGCCAGGATCCCTTGGGGTTGGAGACAGCATTGCAAAGCCTCCAAATCTTTTGATTATGATTTTTTTTTCCCCCTTGGTAAACATTTTTTTTAATTGTATTACACTTTGGGCAAAGAACGTTGTCCACAAACTGTTAATTCTTTGATTTTTGTAAGGCTTCCTTTGTGGGGTGGGCTACGGTCAAATATTTTAAATATTCCACGTGTATCGAACAATTATGAGTTTTCTCTCTTTTTTGGATGAAGCAATATACACATCCATACACTCACACACACGGGCATGCAGGCACACGTAAATGTAATGAAGATAGTTCCTTATGTTGTTCAAATCCCCCCATTATCGTCTCAATAATTTTGCCTACTTGATCTATAAGTTTCTATTAGAAATTATTAAAATGTTCAGCAAATGCAGAATTTTCCGTTTCTCTTTTATATCTGTCCTATTTTTTATTTAAGTATTTTGAGGTCGTGTTTAAATTTGGGTTATTCTCTGGGCTTAATATCGTTTTTGTCAGTGAATCTCACCTCGCCAAATGAGGAACTTGGTATAGTGCTATGATAGGACTAAGCCATAAGCTGCAGATATATTGGATTAGAAATATGTTTGGGAAGTATTGGTGTGGTTGATACTCAGAAAGTCATTGGAGGTGAGTACGTATTATTTGATGGTGAGTATGTGTTATTTGATGGTAAAGACAATGTCTAATTCATTTCTGGGTCTGCATTGCTCAGCTTACTCTCTGGAGCGTAGAGTTGTCAATAAATGATTGCTGTGCGCAGCAGAGTTTTTTTCTCAAGGCGTGATGACAGTAAGGCAGTGTCAGGACAGTTGCTTTAAATCTGCCCAATTTATTGTCAAAATGCTGCTTCCCAAATCAATTTATGAAAGGAAAGTTTATGACTGAATTGTGGGGAAATCAGCAAAAGAAGGAAAAAGGGGAAATAAAATATAATGATATAAATAATAACATTTGAATACATTCTGTGTTATGGCACCATTATAATACTTTATATTGCTTATCTCAATTAATGTTCTTAACAATCTTATGGTAGATATTCATGTCTCTACTTAATAAAAAAACCAATGATTAGAATACATAAATAATTTGTTCAACCTAAAATGGCTAATTAGAGTCTGAGAAAAAGATAAAAAATATGTTTATGTCCTTCAGCCTAAGACCACCAGGAAAACCCCTCTAGTCGAAGAATTGTTTGATTCCTTGTTGCATTGGGAATCATAGGGTGTCTCAATAAGTCATCTTTGGATGATTTGGGGGAAAGCCTAGGGAAGTGGGGGTTCATTCATGATTGTTTGCTGTCAGAGGCAGGGGAACATCTGTGATTAGGTATCTCAGTAAACCTTATTGATAAGGCAGAGACATTAGAAGAAAGATAAAGCTATAATTGATAAAGAAGTAACAGCCACACATTTTGGACAAGAAATGGGGTGTCTGATATTTTGTGGGTGCCATAGTGACCTCGTTTTGTCAGCGCTTAGACAGAATTATGAAATGGCCTTGCTTTATCTCCTTTCATCATGATCTTGGAGTGACAGTGAGGTTAGTATTCTGTGAGATGGTTTGTGTCTAGTCAGGCAATAAAAATACCTAGCTGTGACAGCCAGGCCAGCTTCTGAATGTCAAGGACTGCTCCTTTTTTCTTTCCCAATCCGAACTCATAAAACCATATTTCTTCTAATTACACAATATAACAAAAATGGAAAGAAACCTGAAAAGTGATTTTTGCATGCCCATTTTCCACCACTCTACCAGCTACATAATAATGGCACATTAAGCCTGACATATTGAGCCAGGTGCAGTGGCACATACCTTAGTCCCAGCTACTCAGGAGGCTGAGGTGGAGGGATCACTTGAGCCCAGAAGTTCTGGGCTATAGTATGCTATGCCAATTGAGTGTCCACACTGAGTCCAGCATCAACATGGTGACTTCCCAAAGCAAGAGACCACCGAGTTCCCAAAGAGGTGTGAACCACCCCACTAGGAAAGAGAGAATGTCAAAATTCCCATGCTAATCAGTAGTGGGATCACGCCGCTGAATAGCTACTGCTCTCTAGCCTGGGCAACATAGCAAGACCCCACCTCTTTATTACACATTGAGAAATATCAGAAAATAAAATGTTTCACTCCTATTTCCCAAGAGGGAAAAATAAGACTCTGAATCAAATTTAAGAATTCTATTAGGAACATAGAACTTTTAACGAAAAGGAGATATTTATAAGTTACTTTTTAATTGAAAAACACTGACTTTTACCACAGAACAAAAGGAACCTTGTAAAACAATGTAGGAGTAACATTTGACAAAAGCTGTCTACTTAGATGCTGCACTTTTCTGCCTTCTTTTCTTTTAAGATTCTAGAACACATGTTAAAAGAATAAAAGTTGACTCAGAAGGCTGTAAAATTAAATAGTTCAAAGGATAAGGGTGAAAAGCAATGATCTTTCCTTCTTCTAATGGAAAAAAGTCTTTGTGCTTCATTAATGCACAGACAGCTGTCACTTATCCCTGATGGAAGCCAGAGGAGACAATCTTTGAAACAATACATCTAGTTAAATATAGAGAGATAAATCTTGAGGGTACAGTTTAGTGAGAAATAGATACTACACAAATTGTCGCATGAATTATCCACCAAGTAATTTGGTGAAATGTGATGAAATTTTAAAGAATGTATTCCTTCCTAAAACAGTGAATCCATTAAGAGTATTTATAGATGATTCTGTTGGATGTTTGGAGAAAATGAATGCAATCATATTTATAGAATGAGTCTGTGTTCTCTGGTTCCACCACCTATTAGCTATGTGAAGTGATCAAATAACTTTCTAGGCCTCAATTTCTTTTTAGATAATAAAAACACCTGCCTAGCCATCCCCACAGGGCTTTCTGAAGATCAAATAAGAAAATACATGTGGAAGTACTTTGTAAACTACAAAGAACCACACATGTAAATTATCATTAACTAAAATATAATATACTCAATATCCACAAAAAGTAATCTCCACTAATTCATTCATAGACAAGGGCTTTTTTTGTACTTTTACTTTATCTCCTTCAGTATGATCTTATACCTTCAATTTAGTATGTTTAATATTGGATTGTCCTTACTGAATGGGGGTTCACATACTGAGTGTATGAACCTAATATATGATTGTGAAATCTAGCCACATCACCATTTACTTTCCAGCACAAATGAGCATAATAAAGGTGGACATCTTAAACTTAGAAAGTAATGATATTGACAAAAATATAATTTATTTCATACTTTCAACATTTACATATTTTGGATAATTAAATCAGGTTTCTAAGGGTCTAGTTATATTGTCAGAGAAAATTAAAGGATAAAATCATGGTACAGCTAATTTCCTAAGTAATTGTTACTTTTACAAAATTTCCCCTAGACCCTGAGGATCAGTAGCAAGTCAATTTCATTGTATTTAAATGGTTGGAAAGAAAAGTAATTGCATAATAAAAACTTGACTTTTCACATTTAATCATTTCTCATAATAATTATAACACTACTATATTTACTCTATTTTTTAGAATTTCTGAAGACAAAAGAAAGAAAAATAATTAGAGTGATATATCTGGTGATAAACACACACACACGCCTGGGAACAGTGAGATAATCTGTCCATGGTGCAACTCTAGTTTCAGCACCCTGCCTCTGTACAAATCAAAACACCTGGGTTATCTCCGTTATGGCCGAAACTCTAACGATAATATATTAGCACCAGCCTGGCACAGATTTCCATCTGCTTCTTTCGCCATGCATCAAGTCAGAGCCAAGTTGAGATTGGAGCAGGTAGTTAGAAAACAATTTCTCACAGAAAGATGTGTACACACTTGTTTGTGGCATGTTCTCTGTATCTACTTAAGAAAGTTGATATTAGATCCCTGGCTTTAAATTTATAGCACCTGGCCCTGCTGATAACTTCCCTTGCCATTACACTTTTGTCTTTTCAGTAACAGATTTCCCATGAGTTATTATATTTCCTGATAGGGACCCTTTAAGACAATGTCTCCATTTCTGAAACTAACACTTTGTAATTTTAATTCCCTACTCTCTTGAGTTATCTAAATAATTGAAGTCAAGATTACTTAATTAATCTGAGTATTGTATTAGCTGTCATTATACCACTCTACTATTTGAGCTGAGAAAATATAGCCGTTGAGTCAACCTACAGGTGTAACCTTGTTCTTTTCTCTCTGATTTATATAACAGCTGCACCTTTTAGTTCAACTCCACACAGTTCAAAGGCGAGTCTTCTATGAAGCCTGCTCTTGCTGGAGGCCATTACCTAATTGGCTACCCTCTCATCTAGATCCATCAATTCGCAGACAGGTTCTTCACAGGTGAAGCAAAGTGGAGGCATGTCACTATTAACAGTGAGACTCGGGCAAATATTATTGAGGTTATGATCAAAAGATAAAGAAATATGCACGCTGTTTTCTCTGATGTTATTCTCTGGCAGGCTAGAGAAGACAGAAACAGTACAAGTGATCTCAAATGATCTCTAATGTTGGATTTTTGCAGCTGCTGTTACTGCTATTAGTGGTAGTAGCAGTGACAGTTGTGGTACCATTAGCATCTTACTCAAAGTCACATGCTGGTAAATGGAAGATTATGGTGTTTCTTCAGCAAAGTTTAATTGAATACCTTCTATGGGTCAGAATCTGTGCTGGGATTACCACCTGCAGCATAACACAAAGGCTATGATTGGGCCTTCCAAACCACAACCACACAAAAACAGTATAACAGTGTAACTGTGATTAGATATTGAGTGTGAAACACAGTTCATTGCACTGCTAAGGCCCAGCTATAGATACAGAGATAACTAATGACATAAAGGTGATATCTGGAGGCTGGTAAAGGATATTGCCCCATAATATCTTTATCGTGAATCATATCTTTTTCCTGATTGTGTGAATTTACAAGTATATGAAACTATTTATCACTAACTTAATTTGATAATTGTGATCCTAAATTTCATTTATAAATAGCATAAATAAAATGATGAATGGTGCAATTTGATGAATATTAGAGTCAGTAATTATTGGCTGCCAAAGTAATTTGTAGGATTTTAAAGTAAATGTACTCTACTTGTGGATTCAAGGCACAAATGTATCAAAATATGAACAACAATTCAAAACAGGATATAAGCCCAGAATAAAATTACAGAGTATGAAAGCTGTAAGAGTTGAAAGGAGAAGAGGCGTATGTAGACAGAGGTGTTCAAAAAGTCTTCAGAGAATAAAGGAATGCACATTTGATTTTAAAGAAAAAGTGGAGTTAAAATAGAGGAGGGAATTTGTGTCTATAGTCCTTGCTTTCAATTTCTTAGTTTAAAAATACCAAGCCAACATTAGAAGGATCAATTTATTCTAGGCATTTATAATAAATTATACTAAGTAAAATGGGGTGCTCTATATTAAATCTGTGAAGCCCAGAAACAGCCATCTGAGTCTTACCATGTAGTATACAATTAACCAGTTATGTCTTTCCTATGAAAATACATGTATTCATTCAATGATTCAAATATGTGTGTTAACTGGAAAATATAATTAGATGCCACATACTCTGTTGAAAACTCAGCATACATTGATAAGTAAAACACATGATCCCTGCCTTCATGGATATTTTTCAATGCAATGGGAAACACACATAATAAAAATAATCAAACAATAAATAATATTATCAAAAATTTTTATAAGTGCTAGAAAAGAAATGAGTGAGTTTCCAAAATGAAAAGGAAATGCTGTGTTGGAAAGGGGAGGAGAACTTAGAAAGTTTGGATGAGAAGACATATAGAGAAAATATTTGCCAAAATCTGACAGGTGAGGAGACAACTTTGAAAAGGAGAGGAGAGGATTGTGCATGCAATGGCCCTAAACAGGGAGTTGTACAAAGGCCCTGCAGGAGAGATTGTTTTTGCAGAGGCCCTGAACTCATATAGATATTGGAGTGTTGGCAGAACAGTCGTGAGCCCATGCAGGTGAAGTGGGAACAGCAGAGGTGAGGGTGATAAGATTGGCAGGGGCCTGTAGGATTCAATAATTGTAGGCTTAATGCAACTGGAGGAGCTCTGAATAAATTAAACTGGCAATATCAGAGGTATGCTGTGAAAAGATTACTTTGGCAGGAGGGGAGCAGTCAAAGACAGTTTCAAATTAGATGACACCGCAGTCATCTAAGCAAGAGAAGAGAAGGGCTGGGACTCAGGTGAAGGTACAGAAGGTATTAGAGGTAAAACCAATACGATTGGCAGGTGGATTGAATATAGGGGATGAGAAACAGATAAGAACAAAGGATTGAACAAATGAGAGAATAGTGGTGCCATTTGCTCAGGTGAGATATATTTAGGAAGGATGAGCTCCTGGAGGAGAAATCCACCTTTGGGCATTGCTATGGTCTAAATGTATGTGTCCATACCCAAACTCATACATTGAAACTTAACCCTCAAGGTGATGGTATTAATAAGTAGGGCCTTCAGGAGATGATTAGGTCATAAGAGCAGAGTCGTCTTGAATGTGTCCCTATAAAGAGGCCTGAGGGAGCTTGTTAGATCCTTTTTGCTCTTCTGCCAGGTGAGGAAACATAGAAGTCACCATCAACAAGAAACAGGCTTTCATCAGACGCTAAATCTGCTAGCACTTTGATCTTGGAATTCCCAGCTTCCACAACTATGTACAATAAACTTCTGTTATTTCTAAGTTACTCAGTCCAAGGTATTTTGCTATATCAGCCCAAATGGACTAAGGCAGCCATGTAAATCTTGACACACCCAAGAGACACAGATGTAAAGATGTCAGTAAAACCTCCTAATCTCAGGAGAGAAATTTGGTCCAAAACCTTATAATTGGTTTTCTTTTTGTTGTGGTGGTTTTTTGTTTTTTGGTATACCAATTGTACTGACATTTTGGAAACTAGGTGGAGTCAACTAGGTGTACAATTTAAGTAGGAAATGAAATAAAACCTAGAACAAAGCTCTAAGAAAATGCTAATTTTTAGATGTACTGTAAAAAAGAATTATCCAACAATCATGATTAAAATGAAGTGGCCAGGTACATGAGAGGAAAACTAAGAGAATATGATGTCTTAAAACTAAGAAAGAGAAGTGTTTCAAGGTGAAGAAGTGGTCAACCAAGTCAAAAGTTGCTAAAAGCTCAAATATGACAACAACAAGGAATCAGAGCATAAAATTTGACAACTCAAAGCTTCCTGATTATCTTGACAATACGTTTCACTGGAATTATGGGATTAGAAGTCAAATTTAAACAGGTTGCCAGGTGAATGGAAATAAATAAATGGATACGTGTAGACAACTTTGTGTTTTGAGAAATTCATCTGTATTAAGGAGCAGGGAATTGGTGTGGCAGCCTATAGGGTATAATATTTATTTAATTTTTTAGGATAATGGATTCTAGAGATTGTTTTCTGATAGAAATTATTTGGCAGAGATAGTGGGGCTAAGTAAAAAAGAGTAGATAATGTGAGTACTTGAAGTCCTTGAGAAGGGGCTATGAAATGCATGAGGGAATGGCCTTTGATGAGAGAAGGGCAGAACCTGTCTTATAATAGCATTAACTAAAAAAAATTAATTGACAAGGTTTTTACTTTGGAAAAATGGGAGCTTTATTTCTCCAAAAGGGTACCAACCTGCTGAGCAGCCATTCCAACAGGTTAGGAAGCAGAGCCCCAGACAGAAGCCAGGCTCATGTGCTTCAAAGAAGAAACAAAATGCAGTAGGATTTTATGCTGAGCAGGGTGGTTAAATATACATGTTTAAGAAGCTATAGGAGGAGCCATGAATATTTATGAAGGGAAATCATACGCATGTAATTGTGCTTTATGTGTCCCATCCCATCATGGCTGGGAACTCAGTTTCAAGGTATTTCTGGGATCCCCTTGGCCAAGAGGGGTACATTCAGTTAGCAGAGGGCTTAGGTTTTTATTTTTAGGTCACATCCACCCTTTTGGCCAAGATATGCCAGAGGCAGTAGCAATGGCCAGACTTTATTTTGTTCCATCATTGATGGGGTGGAGTGGCTATTTGCCCTAGGCCCTCAGTTGGACCTCTATGGCCCTCAGTTGGACCTTAATTTTGATTCAAAATGCAAAGAATCAAAATGCCAGTGTCAATAAGAGATGATACTAAGATCATGAAGACACAGAGCTTAAGGAAGTCACACTCTAATGCAGAAGTCAACACACTTCCTTTATAAAGTTTCATTACCTGATAGTAAATATTTTAACAGGCTTTACCATTTCCTTCAGAACTACTTTGCTTTCTGCCATAATAGCACAAAAGTAACTATAGACAATACATAAACAAATGAGTGTGACTGTGTTTCAATAAAACTTTATTTGCAAAAAGAGTCAGTAAGTCAGATTTGACCTGCAGGCTATAGTTTGATAACCCCTGCTTTAATGGAGGTTTAAGGAAAAATTTTTGAACTTCAAATGAGATTATGTAGTATAGTTTTTCTCAAACTGGAGTTGTATGAGGGAACTTCAAAAAGGTAGTGGAAAAATGGAATTATATAATAAAATAAAAAATATAAACTTCATTTCTCAATGTATACTCCATAAAGTTCAAGACATTTTTGTAAACATTGATATCAGCCATTTAGTCCATCCCTAAAGAAATGAGGGTTCTTGGAATTTAACTATGTCAATGTAGTCTTTTTTTATATTATTAACTAAGAAAAATGAATGCCATTTAAAGATTTTTTAAGATTAGGAAACAGAAAGATATCAGAAAAAGCCAAACTGGAACTTCAAAGTAGATGCCTAATGATTTTGATTTCTCATCAAAACTCTCACAAAGTAGCCCTTATTTGAGGAGAGGAATGGCCAGCAGCATTGTTGTGGTAGAGAAGAAATCTCTGGTGAAGTTTTTTCCAGGCTTTTTTCTGTGAAAGCTTTGGCTAACTTTCTCAAAACACAGTCAAAATAAGCATATGTTATTGTTCTTTGGCCCTTCATAAAGTCAACAAGCAAAATGCCTTAGCATCTCCAAAATTGTTGCCATGATCTTTGACTGGTCTACTTTTGCTTTGACTGAACCTCTTCCACCTCTTGGTAGCCATTGCTTTGATTGTGCTTTATTTTCAGGCTTTTATTTAAAGCCATGTTTCATCTCCTGTTACAATCTTTCAGATGCTTCAGGGTCTTGATCCCACTTGTGTAACATTTCCATTGAAAGCTCTGCTCTTGCCTGTAGCTGATCTGCACACAAAGGTTTTTTACTCATCTAGTGGAAAGTTGGTTCAACTTTTGTGTATGCTGAATCAGTCAAGATTGCTATAGTGTTAGTTATTGTTTCTGCTGTTGATTATTGGTCCTCTTCAACTAAAGCATGAACACAATGAATTTTTTCCTTCCAGATTGATACGGATGGTCTGCTGCTATAGGCTTCACAATCAACATTGTCTCATCCCTTCTTAAAACAACTTATCCATTT
Source organism: Eulemur rufifrons (assembly GCF_041146395.1). NCBI lineage: Eukaryota > Metazoa > Chordata > Mammalia > Primates > Lemuridae > Eulemur > Eulemur rufifrons. The sequence goes on from NC_090999.1 coordinate 20,415,504, forward strand.
ATAAACTGCTGATTTCTTTGGGGCATCATCCCCATAAACTTTTTGTAAATCATCCATGATTTCACCATTCTTCCACCCAAGCTTCACCATAAATTTGATGTTTGTTCTTGCTTCAATTTTAACAGAATTCATGTTGTTCCTACAGGCAATCTTTTCAAATGAATGAGGCATTCCCCGTTCCTCAAACTAGATCCTATTCACACATGTCATAACAAGTTGGTGCAAGTTTATTTTGGTGCAAAAAAAAATTTCAAATTCATATTATGCATTTCCCTTGGACTCTTTGAAGAACCCTCCAATATCCCTAGTTGTATATAAAACTATTTTAGGTGTTATACAGATATGGTATTAAATAATCTTAAATAGCAAAGTGATATATTATTTAGCAATATTATTTATTTGTAATTCTCTATCAGTTCATTGATTACATCATGAAAAAGGCTCAGTTTGGTACAAATATGACTGACTTTACCAACAGCTTAATACCTGATAATCTCCCTTTATAATGTAAACATAGAAAGTCTTTAGTCTCAAAGATTTCTTCAAGCTAGAAATGTAACCAGTCTAATAATATTGATAAGATATTATCAAATCTGTTTGCCAAGTTTCTGGCATCAATAATTATTTCCAGTATCAATAGTGACATGAAGTATCAACTTTAAAGAAATTTAAGTACAAATTGTGAACAATTTGATGAAAATATAAAGCAAAGCATAGTATAGGCAGGGTTCAAATATGGTAAATACCTTGAAGCTGGTCAGTGAAGCAAGGCTCTGATTCAACCTTTTCAAATGACAGGGGGGTGAAAAGTGGCAGATTGGTTGGTTGGCTTGTCCGTTGTTCCCACAGCTTGCAAATGACAGAACTAAAATTAGAACCCTTGAATCTCACCCAAGTGCTTTATCCACATCACCAAAATGGCCTGGTTTCCTTGTGCTGGAATGAAATTGTACAATTATTAATTAGGTGCTTGCCTAGAAAAACCACTTTGTTAACCTCAAACTGCCATTTCCTTATTAGGTCATAAACAGAAGAGACAATAGAAAGAGTAATGATTTCTTTTCCTTTCAGATGCATAGTGCTATGCCATGAACAAATGAGGCTGAAGTTTTCAGGTCTCTCACTTTGCAAGGCCCCAGCAATGTATTCATTTGGTCATATGTTTTGTAAAATTTATAAAAATAAAATATTTGTGTATGTGTCTTCTTATATAAGGCTTCCAAAACTGTGTAAGTTTCAAGCTCTACAAAACTTAGATCTACCTCCATGTGTAATAAATGTTATTCCAGTTTCAAAGAAAAAATTATTTCTATTAGCCATGCCATGAATCTCTTCATTCCTTCTTTATCAATTATTTTTGGAAAATTTAAAAGTGTCAGGATCTAGAATAAATATCACAGTCTCTGTAAGAACAGAAAATTCAACTCAGTGCAACTGTTGTTCACTATTGGTCTGAAATTTATTCTCTCAGATATCCAGGAATCTATCTGTTTTGTTCCTTGGCTCCATGCCTCTCTCTGTTCAAATGTCATTCTATGAAGAGTCCTCCCTAAGCACTGTATCTAAAGTAGCATCTCCCAATCCTATTTCCGTACCCAGTGTTATTTTTTTCATTATATGTATGACAACTGACATATTTCATATTAGTTACTTACTTATGTATTGTCTATCTCCCTTCATACCCCCTCCACTTGCCAGTGGAAACATCATGAGTGAGGATTCTTCATCTGTTGTATTTTATTGCTGTAACATCAATGTCTAGAATAGTGTAAAAAAATTTAACACTGTAAAATAGTAATAGAAAATTGTGCAGTAGATGCATATTTACGGAACATCTACTCTGTGTCAAGACTGCTAAGCACTGGGGATTCAGCAGTAATATTCTCCTTATGGACTCAAATAACTAATTGCTGGCATACTGAGTACTTCAAACAGAGTTACAGGTGCTAACGGAGTATGTAGCAAGAGTATATAGCAAATATACAATGGAGTATATAGCAGGAGTATTGGCCTAGCCTATGAGGGTAAGGAAGACCTCTTTGTGATGGTGGTGTGTATTTTACATGACTCCAGAGGCCTATAACCGATGTGTGGTTATTACATGCAAACAAAAGAAGACAATGCCAATTAACTCCTCTTTCAATTCATTTTAAGTAGAAATTTTCTTAGTATTAGAGAAATGCCACCACACCAAATGAAATGTGCTACCTTGATATATACTGAATTTTCCATATGACAAGAAATATTCAGACAAGCTGTCACATCAGTTAAAACACCAGACAAAGGGTGATTAGTTGAACTTGAATTTATCTACCAACTCAAGGAGGCTATAATTAATTACTTTATTCTTTCATTACATAAATATTTATTAAGCACCTACTAAATGTCAGACACTAAAAAGCAAAAACTCAGAGCGTTGTCTCTGTGAATAAAGAGTATCCTAATTAGACTCATCTCTTCTTCTTTTGCTATATTTCAGCTCATAGACAACTGCCAGCTAATCTTCACACACATCGATGCTCAAAATACTCTGCAATTCCCCTGCCCTAAAAGCAATCCAAATCCCTTACCTGGCATTAAAGTCCTGCTATTCTTGGCTCCAAACTTATTTCCCAGTACAAGTCAACTCTGCCCTGTGTGATTCTCTGTTTATTTCTCAGAAGCACATGGGATGGAAAATGGCTCTACACTTTCTTTATGAACCTTCCTCAGCCTCTGCTTTTCCCAGGCCCTTTCATTGTACAGAAAAAAATGCCTCAGTCTGGGAGCATCAGTCCTTCCTAGCGCCAGAACTGAATACGAACAATCCCTGATGTGATGTGATGTTGGAAGTGGCTTGAGAATAAAATTCTCCCCCACATAAAATGAGCATCTATTGCAGGCTCCTAAATCCCAACCTTCCTGGGCCCTTTGCCATAAAGACCAAGTGACAGGGCTTCCACCTCAATTTTTTGTTTGAATTCCACTTCCTTGTTAATACTAGAGTTCTGGTCTGAGCTCCAGCTTTCTTGGCTGGGGCTCTGACTCACTGCCCAACTCTTGTCAGCTTCCATCCAAGGCAGGCTGGCCTCCTGGGCCTCCATTCCCTTACCCACAGCTGCTGAGTTTGGACTCAAATAAGCCTGTATGGTGGTGATCTACAGATGAGATAGCAACTGGGCAGAGTTGGTACCTGGAATGAATAAGTCTCAGCTGTGCCAAAGAGACCACTAAGAGCGAACAGAGAAGGGGTGGTAAATGAGGCCAAAAACTGCCAACAAAATGGAGGCATCCAGCAGCTAATTAGGAACCAGGAAATGAGCTGGTAGGTAAAGTCATGTGGGGAAACACAGTGAGAGAGAAGGCGACCCTTGCCATAATGGGGGCTATTGTGCTCACTTTGTCTTTTGGTAGGGGCCAGCTTCACAGCTCATTGGCAATTAAGCAGAGGATGAGAGGTAAATAGCTGGTCTTGTTCCAAGGTGAATTGATCATCTTGAAACAAAAAGATGACATCCATGATCAGTGAACAGCACAACTGCCTGGAAAATCCAGTTACCTTTCTCCTTAGACATCAAAACCAGGTCTAAATATGTCCCTGTTCCCCGTGCCACACACCTTGGACATTTGAGTTTGATTGATGTTTCCACCCAGAGGTAAATCCTATTGCTGGGCCAGTTTATGCAGCCTGGATCCCAGCATCCTCCTATTCCTTACATATTGGCTGCTGACAACTCATTTTCCCTGGTACCAAGCCTGCCCCAGTAAGACTTCACATTCCACCCTCTCCACCTGAAAAGTCCTCTTTCTGTTTCCCTTCTGCCTTCAAGATCTATCTTAAGTTTTGTCTTCTCCATGTAGCCTATGTCACTGGAACCATCTTCAAGTGATCTCTCCAGCTACTAAAAATTATAATCCTATTTTAAAATATCCATTGGGCATCTTTTGTTTACTTATTTAACATGTATATAATATTTTCTATGTGCCAGGCTCTAAGTGTGTTGTAAATATTAACTCATTTAATCTTCTTAATAGCCCTAGGAAATAAGCATTATTATAATCCCCATTTGGCAGATAAAGAAACTGAGTCACAGAGTTTACATAACTTGCTCAAAGATCCTCAGCTAGTAAGAGCCGGAGCTGGAATCTGAACTGAGGCAGTCTGCCTTCAGAATTTGTGCCCTGAACTAGCTATCATTCTAGGCTACTTCTCAGATTATGCTGAACTTAGTTTGTAGATTATACTACACTGTACTACTTGTAAATACACAAGTAAACTCCATATCTGTAGCTTATTAAAGGTAGGAATTGCGTATTTATCTTTTCAGTGCCAGGGCTTCATATACATTATACATTTGTCTATCTTCACATGAACAAGCTTTTTATACACATGCTTTATACATTTAAGGCATCAAGACATGTTTATTGGTTATGATGATATTGAAAATAATATGGATGGAATTAAAGATAGTTCAGATATTATTAATGGATTAATTAGCTCTTATCACTTTATGAAATCAAAGTAAGATGTTCTTGAATAATTTAGCTAACCTATTTATTTTTCTTTGAAACATCCAAATGATTTGCACAAGCCACCTTCTTTCTGTACGTGCCTTTTATAAATCAGTTTACTAATACTTTGGGATGACATGTCCATGAAAAGTGCTATGGAGAATGAAATTTGACATCTTTCCCACTTGACAGATAACAAACTTATAAATAAGCCATAATTCCTTCTAAAGGACAAAACCCTAGCTCTGGTCAACCCATGAATTATGGAATATATATTATTTACCTCCATTGAGAGTTGCCACTCTAGTGATTTCCAGAAGCTTGTCCATTCCTCTTGATGGCATGGTGACTCTACAGGAAATAGTGAAAGGGCAAAAATGTAAAATAACTTGACACCAAAGGATCAAATCTCTCCAAGCAAAGTGCCACAGAATAGATTAGGAGCTTTCCTTCATGAAAACTATAAAATGAAATTATAAGCAATAGGTAATTTTCAGGTTGTCAAATATCCATGATCACTATGATTTCTGAATTTGATACAATGTAGCTGTGATTATTGATGTGTTTCTGCCTATAAACATTGTACATTTTTCACTTAAACATACATTTTACATTTTTGAAAACTCACTAGAAATGATGCAGCCAAATTTCAAAATTAGTTTTTTTAACTTCTAATATGTAGTTTCCATTTCCTTCAACAAGGCTATTATAAGGCTATTATATAAGGACTTTTTTTCTATTACCAACTCTGAAATATTTAAACATCTGAAAGAAATACGCAAATGTTTCTATGTAAAAAGAAACAGTGTTCTTTGGAAAACATGAATTATATAAACTATAATTAGAGCTTCAAAATTGAAAGTGTTTAAACTAAGATTACAAATTGCTGTGTTAAAAAGATACTGAGACACTCACAGGGGAAAAAATTAAATGCCGACTAACTAAATTAATTCTCCCACATCCTAAGCTGTTCTGTCTCTCTCATACCTTCTCCCTCTGCCACCACTGATGACCATGAAGACTTTAGAACCAATTTCAACAATACATTCAGGTTTGATTTGCAGGCTTCTTTTACCATCATAGTTAGCAGTTTCTACTTGAAAATGTAAATTTCTACTGATAATCTTCAACTAAACATGGTCTATTACAAAAAGTGAACTGAGATAGGGAAAAATACAGCTTAAATTCTATGTTTCATACTAGAAATAAACAGTTGTTCATTGTAAATAAAATGAGTTTTGTGTACTTTTAGGAACACACATACAGACCTAGAAACTAATTACATTTCATTAACCTACATCCATACCACTGATAAATACAGTAAGGGGTAGGAGTGGAATAGGGCTTTAACTTCCAAAAAGTATAACTCTCCAGATCTAAAAATGTGCCTTAAAACAGATGACTATCAAATTACCATTTATTTGGGGCTGACTGGTCTATTTTTCCATACGATACTATTAAATTTCAATTCCAATTTAAGTTAATACTTCAAGCTAATGAAAATATGCAGAAATAATTGAAAATATCCATATATATATACATTAATTAGCCATATGACTATACAGTTAAATATGTTGGTTTGAGGCTGCAGAACTAGTGACCCCTACATTGATTTCTAAAGAGTTAGTGTACTTTATAGCTGAGAGAGCATGGGGGTTCATTTATTTCTATTACACTGCCAAAATATACTTCAAAGAAAAAAATCACAGCTAAATTGTATGAACAAAGCTATGTGGCCAGTTTCTTTTCCAAATTGGAATTGATACATCCTTTGAATTCTGATTCCTCAAATTCAGATGCCATTGAAAATACTTTGAGTACATTGTAAACAGTTGTGACAACTTTATGTCACAGGTGGCTTTAAACCTATATTCTCTGTCCGTATTATGTCCAAAAAATAGAATGTTTTAAATACTTTACTAGAGCAATAGTACCTGAATACAAAAGCCCTTTTTAAACGATGGGACGCACACTTTGGCTGGTTGACCGGATCAAGGTGATGGTGGAGGCAGATGAAGGAAACAAACTAAGCATGAAAGAGAACAGGACGATTGAAATAACTGTGCCGCACACTCTTGACTTAGGGTGGCCAGATAGTACTCATGAGGATGTTTAAATAGTTTGAAAAGTTTAGTCTATGCCATCAAGTAAAAAGAGCATATGGCTCCAGGCTTTTGGATCCTTAGTCACTGAATGAAGGTGATTAATATGTCATGGAAATTGACTGAGGGATCTACTCGAGATTAGCCTTCTGCTGGAATAACATGTCAAGGTCACAAATCAAAAAGTGGGAGAAGACCCCATGAGTGTTGGACTGAATGACAATAAAGAAGCACTGGGGTAAAAGAAGTCATTCTTGTTTTAATAAGCTATTATGAAATTTAAAAGTATGGCTCCCAACCATGTAAACAATGTTTAAAAATATTATTATCTTATAATCAGGGGTAGTTCTCTATCCATGACAATTCTAAAATTCATAAGGAAGAGAATTCACATCTTTCTTTACACTCTCCTCAGTATCTGCCATACGAGGTTTAGCCATGGTAGATACCCAGTTAGAAATGCTTATTTCCTTATATTGCTGTCTGTGGGGAACAGTGGATTCTTTTATTTCTAAGTCACTTTTCCATGTTTCCTGTTAGCATTATATTGGGCATTGTACAATACCTGGAAGAGGATGGTGGGAAGGGAGTAGATTGCCACCTTTAAATTAATTAAATTTAATTAAATAAAGAGCTGACTCATTCAACCAAAAAGTTCTTCCAAACATGACCTATGTTGAAGTAAGACACATGTACCATGGCACACTAGATACCCTGCTGGTTTGTAGGACTAACAATTGTTTAAAGTGTACTCTTCTGTCAGTACTGTAGCACAGGTTTACAAAATATCAATCAAAGTTAAGTAGCACCAGTCATGAATCAATCTTCCTGACTTAACAAATGTCCAAAATGTTTACTGTCACTCTGGATATATTTTCACTATTTGAAAGTATTTGCAATACAATCTGACACACTCAGCATTGCAGAAAATATAACACAGTTATCAATGGCAATTTTATGTAAATCGTCATTAAATCAGATTTATTAAAAGTGTACATACAGAAAAGATTATAATGATTATAGAAAAATCTTAATCTGTGTTAATGTTTTTTAGGTTGCATTTCAGCAATCCAGTGATCTGTACTATTTTAATAAAAAATGTTTCTAAGTCTACATTTAAAAATACTAGAACTTTCCATATATTAAAAATAATGGAGATTATTTTCATATGTAATATAATTTATTTTAAGACAAAGAGGGGAAAGTATATGGAAATATGCTTCTTCCTTCTTTGCATCATCACTTGGTCTTTGACATTCATTTTTTTCACTTAAACCTCTACAGGCTAAAAGACAACCTGAGCTCTTTTCTCACTTTCCCTTGAAGGTTTTTTTGTGAACAGCCACAGGATCACTACAACCTAGTGTACACGATTTGGTTAGCTGATTCAAATAGGTTTCCCCCTAACCTATTGAACTAACTTTTAAGATACCAGTCTTTTAGTGTTTCTTTTTAGTGTATACGTTCTTGAGGCAATGACTTTTTAAATTTATTTTCTAGGCCTTCTCCCAAGTCTTAATCTTATCATATCAAAGAAAAGGGATAAGACTGTTTTATTCACCAGAGGTTTTCTCAGTAGAGACTTAGTCTTTTGTGATCCCATTATTGATCAACCTGGCTAAATTGCATAATGACAAAACCTAAAGAAAAGGTACCTAGATTTATATGATATTTGATAGCTTGAAAAGCATCTTCACAAATGTTATTGTATTAGATCATCACAAAAACCTTTGATGTGGGCAGGGCAGATACGGTCACCATTTTGTAAACGAGTAGAGTAAAATCATGGCTGATGCAATGGCAGATTTGAAACTGGAAGCCAATTCTCAAATCCTTATCTCTAGTCTTCCTTTCCCTAATACACATAGCTCCTATTATATGTAGGGAACTGTGTAAATATCTCTCATGTCTTACTTGGATATGTTTATACATTCTAGTGCCAAGATATGAGGATTCTCAGTGTTACTCAGATAAATTGGTAAATAAAGATTTTATGTCTTCTGAAGTTGGTGATATATAAGGAATGAAAACTCATTCATCTTTCCCCAATATAATTAATGTTTCAAACAGCAAAACTAATGAGAAAATTTATTTTCAAACTATAAATATGTAGTATAAGGTCTTGTTCTCTAAGTTCCAGTTTAGCATTTACTTTTGATACAATAAATCAATGTTATAAAAGTGTCACATTACCGAGAAAATATATCCACCGAGTAATTTCAGTGAAAAAAATATTTCCATGTAACTTTTTAGGTTTTGATCCTTTAATCATTTAAACACTATACACAAATATATTACATATGTTACTCATCCCTGACACCTTATCATGAACGTTGGGTGTTAATATTAAAGGGAAAATGATAAATAAGTGTAAATACTGTCAAAAAAGTGCAGACTGAGCACAAATGGGAAATCACCGGTGACGCATTGCACAGCTTGTTCATACAAGGAGCAGTCAGGAATCATGCATAATGCAGCAGGGCATCAGTGAACAACAGGCCCATGAAGATCACCTCAGCCAGAATTGGACAAGATTCAGAAAAATCCACCTGGTGAACAAAAAACCAATAGTTTCCAGTTATCATGGAAGTCCAGACAGGTCTTAGTTGAAGCCAGTGTTCATATTTAAATCCGAGACCAAGGAAGAAATAGCCACAAAAAGAGAATAAAAGGAAAAAAAAAATAGTTCAATTTGGCTCTCCATCCTCTAACTCAATGAGAGTTTATCAGGCCAAAGGGATGGAGAAGTGCACAATTATCCAGTAAATTAGTTTTGATCAAGAGAGTCAATCTGGATAATTGAGGCCTTGTGATTCACTTCCACTTGAATCATCCTGAGCACATTCAACATAATATATAATTATGCAACTCTCTGCTTCAACTCCTAGTCATGGATTCATTGCTAAATGTGCATTGGGGTTGTGAGATTATATTAATATAAGATGATTACAGACATCCTCAAAGCTAACTTCTTTTGTGATCTTTTTTTTTTCTTTCTGAGCTTACAGTTTCACACTGTCTTGTCTGCCTCTATATTAAGGGAAAAACTCAGATGTTAATCAAAGACTTAAAATTGAATTAAACTAGTCTTCTCTCTACCAAAATATATCCAGATTGATTTTATATTGCTTTGATGTATCTAATTAGTCATAATTCAAATATAGAAATAAAAAAATATTTCAGTTCAATAGACATCACAGACCCCTCAAAAAGTTGAGTTCAGAAATGATTTATTGACCTTGTACATATCTGCCCTTTATCACATTTACTTGGCATTTTCTTAAAAATTTCCCCCCAAATAGCTTAGTATTTTTCCTCAAGAAAAGAAGCAGCAGAACAAGGGAGAAATAAAAGTCTAGCCTATTCATTTGGGATGATTCAGAAGTCAACACACCACAATAAAGATGACTTTATGCTATTTCTCAGTGGAAAGAAGCATTCAGAAGATATCCCAATGAGAATCTGTCTCTGTAGTTTTCACGACAACACTGAAAATTTTATTATTTCTTCAGGCTTTCTCCTGAATACAGTATTAAATACCTCAAAACTTGGACTTGAACCATTTAATTATGAAGGTCAGAAAATATTAGTTTTTATTATTATTATTATTGAGATAGATTCTCTGAGGCTGTGATAAAGTTTTTTGAGAAGAACTTTAATTATCTTTATTGTATCAATGGCCTGTATTTAATTCATGTTCGCGTTATAGTTCAACAAACATTGAGCACATAACATGTATTAGGCTCAATAATATGTGTGTTGGAGATGTAAAAATAAATACGATCTGATCCCTAACTTCAAGGACCCAAAACGCAGTGAAACACACACACACACACACACACACACACACAAATCTTTTCAATACAGTGAAAGCAGTTTGTACAAGATTCCAGCAGAGACAAAAGGGGAAATGTCCCAGTTTGAAGTAAGGATAGTGAGTGACCACAGAGTTCAGGAAGCCTCCCTAGAATAGACAAAGCCTGAGATTTGTCTAGAAGCACAAGTCAATATTCTCCAACAAGTGTAAGTGCAAGTTGGGCACCTGCCTGAACCTGAGAGTGAAAGCCCCTCAAATTGTGTGCCCCTCCCTTTCCTACCCTACTTCAGAGGCTCACAAAGAAGAAAACACTTGACATAACCGTCTTGGGTCATTGGCTTAAAATAGATTTCATAGAATATTATTTATAATAATTCCCAAATGCACATTCCTGAATGACTTATTTTATGTATGATATGGATAGTTAAGCTCACTGGAAAATATCATGGTCTTAAATAAATATGCATGCCAAGGGCCCTGTTCATTCCCAATCAGATCTATAGGGCCCCAATTATTCACCTGATTATTAAAAAAAAAAAAGAGAGAGAGAGAGAGAGTGACATACACATGGTATTTTCTATTCTCACACATAGAATTTCTAAAATATCAAAACTGGTAATTCCTAGGGATGCTGTCTAACTTACCACCCAAACAAGAACACTTTTGAGAATGAAAGGCAGTGCTATTGATCATTTTGCCGCAACAATAGATGTAAACCAAGACTGTTCCAGGCAGACCAAGATGCATGGCTATTCTAAGTACTCCCATAGTTCTCAACAACTAGAGAGCTATTCAAAACTCAGCAGCAGCTTTTAAAACAAAGAAGCTTCCTTCCCGAAATCACCACTACTGGAGGCTCAAAACCAAGCCGCGATGTTCTTTTGCCTTGGCCTCAAACAGCATGGATTCTCGGTAATGTCAGTCTATGTACTATTTTCCCAGACAAGGGGGTCGTGACCACAAACTTGGGTATATTTTGATTGTCCCTCCTCAACCAGCCTTGCGAATCAATAAACGGTAGTCTGGAGGAAGTAACCTCACACGAACAGACATGTCTGAGTAGGTCACATAGGACCACGCTGTGGAGGGCTGCTGTTGCTCAGCCTGTCGGAGAATATTGACTCGGAGCTACTCGCTTCCTTCAGCACAAATTTTTCTTTCATTTGTCACTCTGACCCATCTCTGCTGGGTCATTTTCTTTAAAGGTGTTCTAGTCAAAAGGAAACTCTTGTTGCTTGTATAAGAAAGAAAACAAAGGGGATGGGGAAAAAAATTAAACCCCAAACTAAAAATGGATTATTTGAAGTATCTCTTCCTTCAGTATCTTGAGATATTTAAAGGGCAAAGTGGGGTCAAAGATGAGTACAAAGTAAAGAAGCCTGTACTTTTAGCCTACTTCTTGCTACTCCTCTCTTTTTTTACCCATTGACTACCTCTTTGATATCAGTCTTCACTCTTCAGTCGTTCACTTTCTCTTGATAACAAGGCAACTCCAGCTGATACAGAGAGGTCTAACATTGACTATGAGACATTTTCTTTCTTTCTTTTCAGGGAAACGTGGAAGTAATGTACCCAAAGGGCATTATAAGTCATTAGGATGTCTCTACTGCCTCCCAAAGCCCCCACTGAGTGGGTCTTAACCTGTGGTTGAATTATTGCCTGCAGGACACTATGTTTCACTTTAATTATTCAGAATTAATTCAGAACCTCAGATTTTTCACATACTGGGGAAATAAGAATGAATTAGGCATATTTTATACCATCAAAGGAGTTTCTTAAATCACTTCAGGGCATAAGATATCAAGATAAGGGTTCCTATTTTCTGGACTTTCGCCACCACAAAGCAGGAAAATCCCATCACACGATGTGTCAGCTAGACATGAAATTGGGAGTTTAAGAATTCTCAACATTGCCCTAGGGAGACAATTCACCAAAGGCCAGACTATCAAAGCATAATCACCATTCGCTGTGCCAAATATCATCAGACACCATGATTTCACTCCGAAAATCATCTATGCCTACAAGTTCTTATGCCAGTCATCTCACAGCTACAATATTTATGTCATTTGTAATAATGGTGCATCATTAACTGATTGTTTAGAAGGCCCCTAGTAAAAAGTATTTTCTCCTCACAAAAATCTATTATAGAAAGTGACCCTGGAGCTAAAGTTTACGAATTCAATTGTGCTTAAATAATATTTTTTTATTATTTTGTTTTAGTTTATATGTTATGTTGTGCTTATTTTTTAGATGAATGATATGTTCACATTGTCCAAAAATCAAAAGAAAATAAAAATATATACAATAAGAAGATTCCTCCCACCTTATCTCCTCATCTAATTCCCATCCCTTCCAATATACACAGCAATCACTGTTGTTCATTTTGTATCTACCATTCATTGTCTTATGCTTATGCGAGCCATGCGAAGACATATTCTTAATTACTCTATTTTAAAAGTTAGCAGTAATTATAGCTTTTCTTGCTTTGAGGGTTCATTAATTAGTTCTATAATTTTTCTCTTTTCAAATCCATTAATCCCTGATTTTTATCTTTCTCTATTTGTTCTTTTTAATTTTCCCCAGATTATTTTGCTATCCTCTTTTTCCTTTGTGAGGTGAAGGCTAGACTATAATCACCAAACTCTGCTGCCTCTTCTTTCTGCATACCAAACTCAACTCTGTATGTCCCAGCATCCCTTGCAGTTAGAAGTGCCCACAGGAGTAACCAAGCCAGTGGAATATGAAGGAAAGTGATGAGATCTTTCTCTGAGCCAGACTTTCAAGAAGAGTTTGCACCTCCTCTGTGGCCCTTTCCTATTTGCTGTCTGCTGGCAGGTGATAATAAAGCCCTAGGATATGATAGAACCCCAAGATCAAAAGAGCCTGGATGCCTGAATTACTGTGTTTAGAAGAGCCTTCAGTGACCTGTAACATCTACCAGGATCTATTGCATGAGCACGATATAAACTTTGTTATTTGATTCATTTTATATTTGTGCATGTTAATGTAGACAGTATGTTTAGCCCTTATGATAGAAAGTATAGCAGTTTTGCCGGATTGGTTGCCATTATAATTAATTTATAATTTATCCAGACCCATAGTGCTGTATTTTTTAGGTATCTCTTTGCTCTCTGTGAACAATGATAAAAGTGGCATTTTTCTTCACACAATATTTTTCAATAATATTATCTATTAATATTTTGTATTTTCCTTTAGATAGGACATATGCTTTATTCTTCTCTTACCAGAATTTACTGAATGGAAGAAGCCCATTTTTCACATATTATAATAATATCTCTAAAATTGAGATATGTCTTACATCAAGGACATGTTACAACTAGAACTGGAGGTATGGGTTTTTTGTACTCAGGGGTAGACCTTTCCTCCTCTGTTATAACCACTGAGACTTACATTCTATACCATCATCCCTCTAATCCCCGTAATCGTTTTAATCTTTGCTCTACAATAAGGCATATTCAGTCTTTTGGCTGAAGTTCCCCCAGCTTATTCTCATGACCTACCAGGCGGCTCTGCAGCTATTACCTCCTCTGTCTCCACAGAGACAAAGTGCTCACCTCCTTGCCTTCTCAGAGACAAACTGAGTCTGAAAAGGCTTGTGTCTCTAGCCTAGCTCACCCTAGTTTTAGCAACATTGTTAAAACAAAGGGTAAATCTTTTGCCATTTCAGGAAATATCTATTTGCTTCTGTTTTCTGAAATCTGCTTTCCCTGGCTCTTCTCATGCCTGTGTTTCTTCCCTTTAATTCCTCCTTCTTGGCTTCTACCAGATCTCAGAAGGTCCTGGTAGCTCTTACATATATTTTGGAGTATATGTATTAGATCTGTCTCCTGGTTCAATTGAAAAGGAAATTTGTAGGACTTTTGTTTCTTGGTTGTTCATTCTCTTCATTGCTATTTCTATGATTTGCAAGAGGATAAGAGTCAAAGTCCTGACTTCTGCAGCCATGTTCACACGTAAAGTCTACTTTATTTATTTCAGGGGAGTTTCCATCTACAGAGGTAATAATACAAATGTAAAAGAAAGTAGAGCTTTATGATGTAGAAGTAAACTGAATTCACTTGATATAACAAATGTATTTTTGGAACAGTAATTTATATCTAATCAATCTTAAATCTTCATGTGATAAAAGGCAACTCTGTGGGATATGGGTATGTGGAACTTGATGCAACATTTGGAAATAAGAATAGTTGGTTATTTACCTTGGAATCATTTAGTGCTTAAGTAAGCAAATCCAATATATTGTTACTTAAAAATTATTTTTTTAAAAAATGACATGTATTTTTTTCAAATACTAAATAAATCTATAAATTGAAATGTCATCTTAGTTGTGTAAAAAGAGGGCATATACCTGTTTTTACTGATTTCTTTCTTTAATCCATCAGTTAATACCTGAAACAATATATTTGTAGCTAATGGCAAGGATATTATCTATATATTTGCTTCTTTAAATTGCTAATACTCAACTTGAGATATTCTGGGAAAGAATCTACCAACTTCTCTATTAAATATGGATCAATATCATTCAAGGTTAAAAGCATAGCAGTCAATGCAGAAATAAAATTCTTAGAAACTCCTCAAAGCATTAATCTTTCCATCATTTAATTGTTTTTCCTTGGAAATGATCCATGAACAGTAAAATTAAAACAAATTTGAGAGAACCTGAGTGCAAAACTTAGTTTTATACAATTCTGTGTTCAAAGAATTAAGTTGCCTAATAGAATGTATTAATAGAAATATTGGCTCATTCTTTAAATTCATGATCCAAACTATTAAAATGTTCCTTGGTGTTATGTTTTCATAATTTACTGTCATTACTTAAATATGTGATATTTATTTTAGTAATATAGCGAAGATTCTAAGAAAAATTCCCAATACACTCAAAAACATATTAAAATAAATATAATGGTGTGTGAGTGTTTCTTCTCAGAAACTAGTTTTTGTTGCTTTTGGAAGAAAAATGCAGCTACTTGACCAAAGAATAGTTCTCATTCCAAGAGAGGACACATCTTCAGGAGGAGTGCATAAAAATTAGTAAGGAAAGAAGGCCCACCTATGCAGCCAGGAGAATTTGTCAAATCAATTCATGGATGATAAATGTCACATTCAAAGTGACTGAATATTCTGCACTACTTCCAGCCCAGGCATGATAAATGAATGGCTTGAGTGATACCAATCCCCCTTTCCATGGCCATGCCAGACGTTGCTAACTGATGGCAGCAATCCTTCTTCTGTGTTTGAATGCAGCCTCAGAACCTTTGCAACATAACATGGCAAGTTGCCACCTCCAAGTGATCAGAGTGGGGCTCACTTGGAACCCATTTCCCAATCCCATCTAGTGTAGCACCATCTGTGTTTCTCTGAAACTAGGTCATACCCCTCTATCTTTTGCGAGACGTATTTTAGAGCCTCATAAGACTTATCTAGGTGTAAAATTTTAAAATAGATAAAAAGCTCTTGAATACGTCATTCTTTGAACTCCAAATTCTGGGCTGATTTCAGTTCATCACACCACTGCCAGGTGCAGAACAGACTGTAGGGCACAGGTGCCTTAGAGTTCTACCAAGAGTTTAGATAGCATCTAGGGACCTTGCAAGGCAGTAGATGGGAGGGGAAGAACCTCCATTTAAATCACATCTATCAATTTCAATTTCAAGGTGTCTTTGGATTATTATAGCCTGGAGTTATCCCTGCTGGAGTGGCTCTGTGACTGGAAGAGCTCTTCTTGGGAAACTTGACGTCCAGGACCACTGCGGAGCCATGAGGAGTATAAAATGTGCACTGGTGATGAAGTAGAAAAAAAAATCTTTGCTCAGCGTATTTGGATTCAAACCCTTCTGCGGCTATGTGTCCATTTCAATAACTTAACTTTTCTCACTTTGGGTCTTCTCATCTATACGTGGTGATAAAATCTTTCTTAAAACCTTTGTATGGGGATTAATTGAAATGATATATGTCAAACTGTCTGACGAATAGAGACCCTCAACACGTCTTACTTTTCTCTCATCTTTTCCATATAAAACATTGGTTTAAAAGTGAGGAGGAATCACAAATTTCCACGGTATTTCCCTCCAGGAATTTCCAATCTGGCCTTCTTCAAAATGTCTGAACTTGTGACCTAATGACATGAGGTATAATATTGGGATAATACTGGCAAATCCTAATAGCCAGCACCTGTTGAACACTTACAGCATGCCACGAAAAAAATGTATTTAATCTTCACAGCAACCCTAAAAGTTGAAGGAAATTATTGTCTTCATTTTACAAACAAGAAAAATAAGAGGACGGAAAGGAGAAATACATTTTCCACCATCACAGGACTTGTAAGTGGCAAAGCTATGATTTGAATCCAGAAAGTCTGTCTCCTCAGCTTTAATCACCATAATTCTTAATTATTACACATAGCCAGTTTTGTTTCTTATTTCACAAACTAAAAATATTTCATTTAATTGTTTCTATAAGTGCCCTGAGCTTCTTTGGAGAAATAATTAAGGGAGTGAAAAACTTGTAGTCTTCATAAAGGAAAGGAGTCCCTCAGTGACTATGACTATCAGTCATTGGAGGTCACTTATACTACTTCTTTTATTACTATTACTGTTACTCTCATCTATACATTGAATATACTTCTATTACTGCTACTCTATTGCTACTATTACTATTCTATTACTTCTATTATTATTGCTGCTACTCTCATTTCTATATTGGAATATAGCCAAGGCTCTAGAATAGAATGCATCACCAGAAACCAGGGGCTTTTCTACCTCCAGAACCAAGACAGGTGTTGTGGAGGGCAAGACGTTTGAGGTGCACCTCAGAATTGTTCATTTGATGGCTCTGATCAAAAACACAGGCAGTAACGAATGCTGGCGAGGACATGGAGAAAGGGGAACCCTCATACACTGTTGGTGGGAATATAAATTAGTGCAACCACTATGGAGAATAGTATAAAGGTTCCCCAAAACTGAAAATAAAAATCCCATATAACCAAGCAATCCACTGCTGGGTAAGTACCTGGAGGAAAGGCATTCAGTATATTGAAAAGATATCTGCACTACGATGTTTATTGGAGCACTAGTCACAACAGCCAAGATTTGGAATCAACTTAAGTGTCTGTCAATGGATGAATGGATAAAGAAGTTGTGGTACATATAGACAATGGAATATTACATAGCCACAAAAATAATGAAATCCTGACATTTGCAACAACATGGATGGAACTGGTGAACATTATGTTAAATGAAATAGGCCAAGCACAGAAAGACAAATCTCACATGTTCTCACTCATATATGGGAGCTAAATATTAAAAATAATTGATCTCATGGAGAGAGTAGGACGATGGTTACCAGAGGCTAGGAAGGGTAATGGGGAGTGGGGGATAAAGTGGGGATGGTTAAGGGGTACAAAAATATAGTTGTTATAGTTAGATAGAATGGGCAATATTTGATAGCATAACAAAGTGACTGTAATCAAAACATCACATGTACCCTATGAGGATACAACTGTTATGTAACCATAATAATTAAAAATAAAATTATAAAATGAATTATTGATTTGACTTTATCTCTAGGAACTAATAATACACATTTGGAAATAGAAAAAGAGGAAAATACTTGATCATAAAAATCTACTTTCTATATTTGGATCAAAAATTGGGAAGCCTCACATTTGTAAAAATGAAATCTTTGTCATAGTTTAGTGTCTTGTAGGTTGCTTATTTCTACATTCTCTACAACTATAGGTAGTCAAAGTCAAAGGCAACTATTTCCCCTGCCTCAGAGTCGAGTTATTGGAAATAAAAAACCATAATAATCACATGAGCCTTTTTTCTACCCTTCTCTCTCTGCAATCCTAACAATAGTCTAATCCCCACAACACGGAAAGAGTTGGATTCTTCCTGTGTTTTATTCTTAATGAACATAAAAGTAAAAAGTAAAAGCCCTGTGATTCTTTTAAGACTCCTTCCATGAAACTATATTAAAGGATTTTCATGGAATTCTATACCACAATTCTCTACTCCCAATACCTTAACTTGTAGTGGGATTCCTTTATAATCTTATTTTTTCATTTACTGAAATATAGAGCTTGGCCTTTGTTTGCTTATGAATTTTGTTTTAAAGCTAGAGTTATAGTTAATCCTTATAGTATAGCATATAAAAAAGAAAGAGACATGTTTCTCTGTCACTATACAAATAACATGACATGGTTAAGTTCACCTAGATCAGGTCCTACTGTATTAAATATTCATAATGTGAGTGTGAGCCTTGCAATATTACCATTCGTATTTTATGCAGTATTTATACCCTGCCCAACCTCGCTAACATGAAAGATCATATGGTCTCCTGTACATGAACCTATTGTTCACTCGTTTTTAGTTTGTCCAAAAGCTAAAAAATGTTGAACATCACAGTGCATTAACATTGAGACACGTATTGTCGTCTGATGTTTTGACATAACCAATCTGTGGAAATCTTTTATTTTCATTGCATAAGTTATAAATCAGCTTTGTCATAAATTTATTGTTCCAGTTGTTCAAGCCCCTTAGTATCAAACATCTATTCACTTCCTACAGTAGTTAGTTCCTCTTAATAATTCTACTCAGGCTTTCATGGCTGCTTTTGATATTGCTGCTGCTTCTGTTCCAGCACTACATAAGCAATTGCTGGATGGACCAAAAATTAAATCATTTATTTAATGGATTTCTGGTTGAGTTCATTTAGGTCACTAGATTTCCACTCCTGCTGGCAACCAGCATGATTTTATATCCCTGTATTGTCATAACAATGCATGTTTCTACTTGGCTGCTATCCTATGGCACGTCATACCAAGAGGCAGTTTAGCTGTGTTTTCCAGGATTATGGAGAAATGCTTGATATTAGGTATGGTCAAAGACACCTAGAGAAATGCTGGTGAAGGACACATTTTTTATCCCCAGAGAGAGCTATTATAAGAAACCACCCTTAACCTACAGGCATATACATTAACTGCTTCAATATAAGCCTTCCAGCGTACAGAGGTACTATGAAGACTTACGGCCTCAACTGAGTGCTGTATAACCCTTAATGTTGTGCAGCAGATGTCTGCTGATATATTCAATGTATAGGACTAGCCAGAATAAAAATATGTCAGATAGCATTACTAGTCACATGCATAAGCAAATTCAAACTGAAGGATCATAACTACTTCTTATTTGGTCATTAAATTTTATGTTTTCGAAGGAAATGTCATGCTCACGAGATGGCAGATTCACTCCCTTGTTTTTCAGACTGTTCTTTGTAAGTAACTTGACCTAAAGAGAAGGGAGTCAATTAAATAGCAACTTTTAACCTCTGGAGTTGATCTCTGACCTGTCTGCTAAGATATCTCACAAGGGTTCCACTGTCGTCTTGTGAAAACCTTCTTTCATAAAGCCTACAAGACATAAAATAGGCATGTATGTGTGCCCAGGATGAACCTTGCTGGCTAATAGGCAATCCACAGCCTGGAACCCTGGCTCACTGCTCCTCACTAAATGTGCCCATCTGCACCTGACTTGACCTGTGACCTCTGCCTCTGACCACAGGGTGACCAAGAGGTTCTCTCTCATACTGCTCAGGAATTAAGACCCTTCTATCCTCCTGGATATAGTTGGGAAGGACAAGAAGGACTCAAATAGCCAAGATCTGTCAGAAATGAAATGTTTGTTCATTCAGTATATTAGTGGCTCTCAACTAGGGGCATTTTTGCCCCTTTCCAACATCCCCCAAATATTTGGAGACATTTTGAGTTGTCATAACTAGGGTAGGGTAGCCACTGGCATCTAGTGGGACATAAGTTAGCAGTACTGTTAAACATGCTACAACATGCAAGACAGCACACAACAAAGAATTATCCAGCCCAAAATGTCAATAGCGTCAAGGTTGAGAAACCCTGCAATAATTCTTACTCAATGAATGAAATACTTAGTGTCAGGCATTATAAGGTGAGAGATTGGCCTCATGCAAAACTGTGAGGCAGTCTCCTGTTTATTTATTTATTTAGCACCTTCAGGGTCATCATGGTTCTCACAGATAGCCAGCAGCCACTTTTCTGAGCCTCTTATTCCACAATAACTCAAAGAATTGCATACTTTACTCTATGGCCCATTTTCTCAGTACTCATTTTCCTGGTTCTGAAGATCTAATCTTGTCAGTGCTTCTGTATTATTATATTAAACTTTATTTATATGATTGTGAGATTTTGATGGCAAAAACTAAAGACAAAGTAGTATAAGTAACATTAAGAATTTAACATCCAGTTTAATTCTCTCTCTCTCTCTCTCTCACACACACACACACACACACACATACACACACAGACACTCTCAAGGGATTATTGTTGTAGAAAGATGTGAACGTGCCCATACTTATCTTAATCCCTTGAGACTGTAAAATTCTGGTTTTAGGGTAGGAAGAAGACATTTCTATTTGATAATGGTTTAGATAAAATATATTCCCCAAATTACAATTTCTTAGCTCTACTTAGGCTTCTTAGCCTACTAAACAATCTGATAAATTATCAATGACCAAGAGAGTCATTATATATTTACTTTCAAGCAAAAGTATATTTAATCAGCTGGTCCTAAACAGAGCCAGCTTGGACCAGGAAAGATAAAGATCATTCTCTTAATACATGTCCTGCAGGGCCTCCCTGATGATTTCTTCCATACTTGGCTTCAAATGCCATCTAAATTTCACGAACTTCCAAATGTATACCTTCTGGCCAGACCATTTCCCTGATCTCTAGAGCAATCTATATATTTTCAACTCAACTTCACCATGTAGATGCTTTAAAATCAGTTCAAACGCAACAGATCACAAACTCAATCCACAATTTCTCTCTGCACCCTATTCCTGTCCATTCACGAGGAAAAAAAAAAAGATCTTGTCCACTTATCGTATCAGCCTTTCCATCTCAATAAATTTTATCCCTTTATTCAGTTGTATAAATCAAAAACCCAGAAATAGTACTTGAGAACTCCCTCATCCTCTCCCCATATACCAAATCTATTACCAATCCTACAAATGCTCTCCTTTTCAATCTTCTTTCACATTCCACCACTTTTAATTGTCTCTCCTGATACCACCCAAAACTAAGCGCCATCATTTCTTGTCTGTACTGGCCTCTCCCTTCCACTCTAGCTTCCCGATACTCAATCCGCCTTCCTGTCCAGCTTAACCAGGTGCTTTGCCTCCTTTGCATTTTGTGCACCCGCAGCTCCGGATGGCTTGTTTTCTTCTCAAACTAACCATGCTCTTGCCAAACTTATGACATTGTACTCGCTGCCTCTGCTTGAAATGCTCTCTACCCATCCCTTTGACTAGTAATTCATATTCATGATTCAGACTGCAACTAAAATGTCCTTTCCTTAAACAAACCTTCCCTGACTCTTGCTCCCCACCGACACCTTATATCCACAAACTAGTTTAGGTAGCTCACATGTGCTCTTAGAATGACTTCTGCTTTTTCATATGATTTTATTACAAAAGATAAATTATTGTTTGATTGAAGTGTGGTTTCTCCCACTAGACACCAAACTCAGCATTCTTTCCTTTGATGCAGTTGCATAGAATATAGTCAATATCTATTTGCTGAAAAAAAAGAGAATGCATGCAATTGAGGTACAACACACTCATACACAAAGAATTTTGTTAACAAATGCAAATGCAAGCTCAAAATATCATTTATTCTGTCCATATATTATTTTCTCTCTAAAGGTTTCATTATAACTTTCATGTTATGTAGTCAGATGACATCATTTATTCCTAGAATATTATAATTCAGGGGTTCACAAATCAGAATGCACAGGCTGTAAGATGTTCACAAGCAACTTTAAAATTGTGTTAAAATTTTTGTGTAATATTCATTTTTCTGTGAAGAGAGTTCAAATCTTTTAGCAGATTGTCACTTTGATACAGGACAGATTAAAAAACATGTTATTAATGTTTAACATTTACTGTTAAAATATCACTGTTACTGAAGCTACTAAATGTGGCTAACAATGTTTAGGATTGAAATTTTCTCTTTAAAATATGTTCTTGGCATTATTTGAACTATGTAAACACTTGGGTTATAAAAAAGGACACCACAGATCGGTGGAATAAAAATGATCTTTTCAATAAATGTATCAAATCAACTACATATAGGTAGATAGAGATATAAATATATAAAGAGATATGTATATAGTGGATCATAAAAAATAAACCTTGCATCATATTCAAAAATCCATTTCAGATGCATTATAAATACAAATCTAAAACATAACAAAATTCTAAATGATAACATAAAAAGCTTCATGAGTTTGAGTTAGCCAAAAAATTTTAAATAAGACATAAAAAGTATTAGTCAAAATGGAAAGTTGGATAAACCATAATTCATTGAAAGGAAGAAATTTTCATCAAAAGAGAACATTAAAATACAAAAAGCACTATAGATTGGGAAATAAGTTTGTAATATATTTTGAACCAAAGAGATTTATATATAGAATATGTAAAAAATTTCTAAACTTTATCAGCTAAATGAACAAAGGACTTAAGGAAGTATTTCAAGAAAAAAAATACCCAGACTGTCAATGAATATATGAAAAGACACCCAACCTCATTAGTCATCAGGGAAATGCTCATTAAAATCACTCCCACCTGAATGGGTAAAATTTAAAATATTGACAATACTGAGTATAGGTGAAGAACTCTCAACTTAACAATTTACACTCCAATGTTGCTGATAAAAAATGCAAACTGGTATGATTACTTTCAAAATTTTTTGACAATGTCTTCTAAAGCTATATATATTAATACAAATATTCTATGACTCAACATTTCTACTCCTGGTGTATACCCAGAAATGAGGAACTACATGCCTTAAAAGATATAAACATGCATATTTGTAGCAGTGTTATTCGTAGTAGCCAAAAACTAAAAGAAAATTTCCATCAACAGTAAAATAAATACACCATGGTATATCTATAACATCTCTAAAATAAGCTATAGTCTATAATATACCTATAAAATTTAAACATACACATCAATTTAAAAGAAATGCTACATTCAACAATGTGGGTTAATCTAATGAAGAAAATGTTGAGCAAAAAAAGAAACAAAAAAGTGCATAGTATATGCTTCCATTTATATGAAATTCAAAAGTCAGAAAAAGTTGTCTACAATATTGAATTCAGGATAGAGCTTACTGTGGACAAAGGGAGTAACATAACTGGAAGGGGGCAAAAGAGGTGAGATCACAGTGCCTGTGATATCGTACTTATTAATCTGGACGATAGTTTCATTGTTATATTCACTATGTGAAATTTTACCAAGATGTATATTTAATATTTGTGAACTTTTCTCTATGTATGTTATATTTATATAAATATAATTTCTTTTTAAAAGGGAACATTCTTAAGTGAAAATGTCTGTATTAGTAGAATAAATCTATGGTGTAGTCTTATATGAGGTTGGCTACCCTTTTCATTTAAATCATGAGAAATGACAGTCAGATTACCAGTAACTATAGAAAATGAGTGAAATGAGTGAATTAGGAAACCCTTTATCTTCTCCTAGGCACTTAGATCTAAAACTAGAGTATATAAAAAACAAATGGGAAAAAAAGGGAAATCTTTAAAAAATGGACTTTCTTCACTTGAACAGATAACTCTCCTCATTGGATATGTAACTCTTCTCACCGGATAATCAGGTAGGTATAAAAAATATGTTATTTAATTATATTTTTCCAATTTAAGAGAGAACAAGTATCTCTAATAAAAGCTGAGAACCAATGATCTAATTAAGGTATATACTCATACACAGTAGAATTATAAAGCTACATAAATGTTATATAAGTTTATGAAGAAGTAGGTAGACTAAATTGCTCATTCTAGTGATATGGGTACATGAGTACTATGGGTATTTGCAGCATTATAACTAGACAGAAATCAAGAGAGTTCTCGAGTTATAGATTTTCTCAATTTGGGATGCATGGAGCACTTTCCTCTCCTTTCTCATCTCAACCCTGGTGCTGTATCTGTCACCAAGAGAAGGTGGTAAATACATATCCCTGACTGCCATTATGGCTGGGAAGTGGTCGTCTTTTCTCAGCTACTAGAATTTCATTCACTGATTCACTCAAAAAATACTTATTAAACACATACTGTATGTCAGGCAGTGAATTAGCTGCATGATCCTTGGTCTTCTAGCAGCTTGCATTATAGCAATCCAAAGAAAGGAAGAGAGAGAGAGAGATAGAAAGAGAGAGACAAAGACAGAGAGAAAGAGGAGAAAGTATCCAAGTAAATAAAATAAATATACATTGTTATAAGTCCTATAATGGACATTAATGAGGAAATGAAATATAGTAAATCATTATACAAGGAGGGCTAATTTCTGCCAGGATGTTCAAGAAAGACCTCTCCAAAGAGGTTCAAGGCAGGTGATGTTTAAGGTGGGATCTGAAGGACAAGAAGAAGACAGCCATACAAAAAGATGAGTACTAGACAACACTACAGTGTCCAACACTAATAACTAATTCTTGCTTAATACTTAGGATTCGATGGACACTTTTCTAAACATTTTGCATTTAATTCTCAGAGCAGCCATGTGATATTGAAACTGTTAGTTTTCTCATTTCCCATATGGTTGAGAAAATGAATTTAGGCACAGAGAACTTAGATGATTCGCCCAAAGCCACTCAGCTGGCAAGTGGTATGATCAGAATTCAAAGCCTTCCTGCAAAGTACAGGCATTTAAGCACTGTACTATACTTCCTCTATGGCAAGGAGACCATGATAGGAATGAAGTTGGTGTGTTTTAAGAAATTCTGAAGATCTGTATAGATGGAACAGAGTTAAAACCTAAGATTAGATAAATAAATTGAGACCAGATTTTACATGGCTTTATAGACTGTGTAACAAATTTGGACTTTTTCTAAATGCATTGGTAAATCATTGAGGTACTTTAAATAATGTGATATAGTTTTATAATTTGCATTTTAAGAATAGCTCTTCATGCTGCTGTGAGGAGAAAGGATTTAAAGAGGAAAGGGAAGGAATGGGGCCAGTATGAGGCAATTGTCATAATCCAAGAGACAGATGAGGGTAGCCCCAACAAGGTGAGAACAGATGAAAAGTGGAAAGAAGCAGATGATTGCAAGGTTTATTTTGAAAGTATAACTAACAGTATATGCTGATGAGTTGTAAGAGTGGGATGAAAGTAAAGTCCACAAGATTCCTAAGATTCTAGTTTGAGCAGTTTCCATTTACAGCATAGACTGGTAAAAGACACATTGGCTGACAAATCTAGACTTCTCTTTTGCAATTCTTGTTGAATTTGAGATGTCTGTGTCAACTTAAAATCATGAGATCTATAAATTGTAAAAGGAGAACTTTGTTATGATAGATTGCAACCTGCAGTCTAGGAAGTGAAGCCTCCAGCTGAGACTGAAAGCAGGTGATTCACAGGAGGAAAGGTGTGGCAGGAGTTTTATGCTACACAGGTTCGCTAGATATACACATTTAACAGGTTACAGAAGGATCTATGAATATTCATGAAAGGGGTTCATGCACATGTAGGGTAAGCAAGCATGTATGTTATACACATCCCATGTTCACTCTGAGATGGAGACTTTACATTAAAAGGGAGCAAAAAAAGGCTCTATACATCAAAAGATGAAAAAAAGGATATAAAGTTGCTCTGTGTGCAGCCTCTGTGAACCAGCCAGAAGCAGTCCATGGTCATTGGTCATTTATCAGGAAGGAATGCTTTGTAAATTGGTCAGCTGTCATGTAGAAATCCCCAAAAAGGGGGGAGGCAAGGAGTCTGACCACACATTAGGTGGTTGGTTGAAGTCAATGGAGGAGTCTTGTATTCTTTGTTTTTTTTAGAACTAGTTTCTGTTTAACTCCTAGGAAAAAATCTGGTGATAGTTACTGAAGAAGGGAGTCTACTGAGGTGTGACCAACCTTCCGTTTTGTCATGGCTAGGAAATTTAGTTTTCTGTCAGGTTTTCTGGTGTCTCCTTGGCCAAACAAGGTCTATTCAGTCAGTTTGGCGGGAGGTGGGGGGGGTGGGGAAGGGGCTAGGATTTTATTTTATTTCCACAGCTGTGAGATATCTAAAAAGAGATGTCAAGCAAGCAATTGCATATACAAGTACAGAGTTCAGGGGAAAGTTCTGGGCTGGAGATGCAGTGTGAAAAGTTAGTCTGTGTAGGGAATGGAAGCCAACAGATTGCTGCTGTCATTTAAAGAGCAAGTAGAGAAAGAAGAAAAGGCCCAGATAGGTGATAGGAAGATTTTGATGTCCATGGAGAAGGAGGGACCAAAAAGGAGATTGAGAAATGCACCACAGGTAGAAGGCAAACCAGGAGAGTGCCAGGAAGAGAGCATGTTTAGGAAAGAGGAAGTGACCAATCATGTCAACATTACCAGTTAAAGTAAGATGAGGAGAGAGAAATATCTGCTGGATTTGGCAACATTTTGTGGAACGTTATAGTCCAAAACAAGACTGAAGAGTGCTGGAGAATGAATTAGAGCCAAGGAAGCAGAAACAAGAGGTATAGACAACACTTCCAGTTGAGAATAATTTACAGTGGCATTGGTGCAGACTGTTCCACAGGCTCTGGGCTCTGGAAACTGTTTTTCTTAGAAATGAATGCAGAAAGTTGTTTCACACTAGGAAAATGGACAGCATTAGCCAAACAGCAAACAACAGCAATCTGGCTTTCTATGTAGTAAAAATTGAAGAAAGAGAATTATTTAAAATAAATTACCAAAAATCAAGGAAATATTTTTTGTTCCATTGATCATTTTGACAGGTAGGGTATTTAGTGTAGAACAATACAGGACTCATATCAATCCATCCTGATCATGATATATGTAGGTATTCAATCAACCTACCAATGTTTATTTCCTACTCTGTTCTGGGTATTGGGCTGGACATACAGAGGCGAAAAAAAAACAAACTCTGTCACAAAGAGCTAACAGTTTAGAGTGAAAAAGAAAAGAAAAATCATCCATTATGAAAAGTTTAATGTCATATCGGAATCATAATGTAAAATCAGATGCAGAAAAATGACAGGCTAAAAAATACATTGAGGTATGCCTTTAATTTGATATTTGGGCCTATGCCTTGAGACTTTCAGCAGTTGTCAATCACCTGAAGTAGGACCATTTCTATGGCTATTTTGAACAATGAGGTAAATTATGCTAACAGTAAGCCCACTGTATTCTAAATAATTATAGTCTTTTGGACGGAAGTATTGCTCTATACATAATTATGGCACTTTAGAACATTCATTTTCTTGATAGCTAAAAATATATGCACATAAATCTGTATCTTTGTACACCCTGATTTACTTAAGCTTCTAGAACAAAGAAAGTTTAAAGTACATTAATAAATAGAAAATTTTTAATTCTGTTAAGTAAAATCGAGACATTTTATTGCATGGAATAAGTATTTTAAAGTATTTTACAAATACCTATCATTTACATAAACTACAACAGCTCATACACTGTCTTTATAATTTGTCAAATATGTATATGTTTATGTTCAAAAGGAACCCTAATGAACTATGTTTCTTTTTAGAAAAGAACAAATGTTCTAAGACATCAGCAGCCATACCTAAATTCTTCATCAATGGCAAACATGTTTTGTTGCTATCACTCATTTAAAATTACTCAACCTCTTCAATAACCAAGAAACAGCTTTGGCTGCTCATATGGGAGAACATCAGGGTAAGAGGCTGTGCATTTCTATGAAGTGAAATTTAATAAAGCAGCTTCTGAAAGCGTGAGACAAAAATTGGAAACAACCCAAATGTCCATCAACAGGAAAACAGAAAAACAAATTGTGTTATATCCACACACTGGAATATTAATCAGCAATAAAAAAAAGCAAAATACTGATACAGACCCTATTTCTACAGACACATGGATGAATCCCACGAATATTGTGTTAAGCACGTATTGTACGATTCCATTGGTACAAAGTTCTAATTCACTTACAACTAATCCACGGTGATAGAAATAAGAGAATGGCTACACCTGGTGGTAGGGACAGGCTTACTAGAAAGAGTCATGAAGAAACGTTCCAGGATGATGAAACCTTGTCTTTTATACAAGTGTATGCCATTGGCAAACTCCATCAAACTGGGATGCTTAAGATCTATACATTTTATTTCGTGCAAATGTATAGATTTTTTTAAAGTAATAAAAAGTAACTTTTTAACTAACCTAGAAAAGAATGTTTGGGAACAGATTGATAAAAGGCAAAGTAGCCTATATTTAAAAAAAATCCTCTTTAGGATTTATAAATAATTATACCTTCTGAAATTCTCTTGTTGAATTTATTATTATTACTCTTTTTAAATTTAAAAAGAGCAAGAATTACTGAAGAGCCTATAAATATCACATCAAGTTTGAGTCTTTCTATTGATGGAGTTGTTTAATATTCTTTTTCAGGGATATCAACTGACACTTTGATGTTTCGTTTAGAGATGCAAACTTCCCCCGCATTAAAAATCCTGCATCAACAATTCTGGAAATAATGAAGGACCTTGTTTCTCATTTTGACTTTTTTCATTCTTTTCATGGAACACTTAACTCAATTAAAGTTGTTGACATGCCACAGTCCAATTTTTAATGTCAAAATGCAGCACTTGACCTCTTTTACTCCAGGGTGTCCTTTTATTAATCACGTTTATATGGTGCATGTTGGCTCAAGCCTCAGAATGACAGGCCCCTCATGATTGACTGTTAATTGATTGATTTTACCAGAAACATCTCCTTAATACTGCAGGACATGGGATGTTGAAACAAATATTGGGATTTAATGTTTTGAAACTCATTTAATGCTGTGCTCATTAAAAAATAAATAACAGTGGGCAGCTTTTATTAAATTACCACTCATTGGATATGAAATTAATTAATGAAAGAGATGAAGGTTACTGGATACCTCTGTCTGACAACTGTCCTGTCTGAACTGAGAGCTCCAGGACAACATTGTTTCCCACGAAAGTGAGTCTCAAATTGGTCCTTCAGGTCACTATAGCAGAGCCCCAAAGCGGCAGAAGACCATCAGTAAGTAGTACCATGACAAAATTCCTAGTTCAATTTCATTTTAAATATCTTCAAAGAATTTGTATGTTTTATTTTTTTTAAAAGGTGCGCATTCAGTATGGTATATCCAAGAGGGTTATTACAATTTTTCCCTCTACAAAGATATTAGCACACCATGAATGCAGATTGACCTTTTGCCCCATACCAATTTGCTCATCTTCTCACCAGGACAGCAAGTCAATTGCACAGGTCCCCTGATGGGAAGAGCAGACTTTAGCGTGTCTGATATATGCTGTTTAAGTTATAGGTTGTAGAGCTCTGAGAAAAAGCTGGAAAATGGAATTTGAGCTATAGAAAAGATAAAAAGAAGGATCACTGTCATAGCCCAATTGACTTTGTAAATAATGCTGGGCTCCCTGCAGGGGGGATTTATTGTTACCACTGAATTTACATTATAAAAATCTGTGGAATTTGCTTGCTTGTGGAGCGTTTAACCTGAAACATAAATCCTACCCAATTATAACATATGAAAAACTGGTTGTTAGCTAAACAGTAGATGTCATTACACAGGGCATGATACTTTATCTTTGTATCACTATCATTGCTTTCAACAACTTTGTCTGATTTAAAAAATGTTGTGTTTTTTTAGGCAAAAACCTAATCTTTATGATATAGGCACTCATTATTTCTATATAATATTGCCAATGCATGTGAAAATTAAAAGAAATCCATGGTAGGCAACCAAAATAAAGTTGTAAACTAACATCTTTTTTTTCCAGATAATGTGTTTCTATTATCTTACTTCAACTGGATTAAAAAACAAAAACAACTCAATCTCTCCTTTATTTCAGACCTGGTTTATATGATTATTGTCATATAGACAAAATGTACTATATGAGAGATTATTTTTTGTACATAGAAGAGCAGTCTAACAAATTTTACAGGAAAATCTTACTTTTTAAGGGGAGGATCAAGCTCAATGTCATGATGTCAAAAAAATGATTTTTCTGAATATATGAAGGACTCTCCAAAAATATTATAAGAACTAAAAAGAAACTTATGGGTGTAGCAAACATGTTCCAAGAATAAATTTAAATATGATGGGGAAATAAATTTATTTCACAGAAGGAGAAGAAAAATCTTAGATGCCACCCACGGAGGGAATCTATTCTATTCCAAGGATGACATATAAAAATATATAGAGAAAGACTTTTTAGTCCCTACCTTTGAGAAACTCTGAAGCTAGTAGGAAAGATAAAATATACAGCTTTAAATTTAAAAAAAAAAAAAAAACTTGGAAAGGAAAGATATTCAGAGTGAGAGAAATAGTATGGTAAAAAGCATAACATTGTCTTTATTAGAAAAATATAAACTGAGGAAAAGCCTGCTGAGGATTGATTTTCTTGTAGAAAGTGTCATAGAAGTGTGATAATGATGATATGGACTTTCAAGAAAACAGAATTTCAATTAGGACACCAAAGAGGCAAAATACTCAAAAATTGCTAGAGTAGGGAATGAGCATGGATTTACAATCATCATAGTAATAACAATACAGGTAAAAGTTCTTAGTGTATGTTAAAAGCTTATATGAAGGTGAAAGTTTATGATTATTGAATTATGATGGATTATGGCAAAGGAGAGCAATGTTGAGTTGAGAAGAGCATCTGAATTGAGCAGCAGTGGATGGATTTGAAGAGGTAAGGTAGGACCACACACATGAGGAAAGACATATAAATTTGATCTTAAATCTTCATAAAGCATTAGGAAGCTTTTGTAGATCCTTAAGTAGGGAGACAAATCACAAGAGAAGTGCTTTATTTATACTCATCTATCAGCTGACTTCAGGATGGATTATAGTGAGAATGCCTTAGAGGCAGGGAGATCAGCTATGAAGCTGCGTCAGCAGTCTTTGAAATTATAAGAATCCGGAATATCCTGGGTCAGTTCAACTTTTATTGGCACCAAGTGTGTTCTGGGCACTGCACTGGGCTCCGGAAGTGGAAGGATGGCAGAGACTCTGCTATTTAGGATTTTACAGAATGTTGAACCTCATTTTCCTGCAAGCTGGCAGTGAGAGTGTTGTGAATCTGTGGCTAAGGAGGTAGGAGAAGAGGCACTTAGCCCAGCCTAAGTGGGAAAAGGAAGGTCGCTTGAGTAGGTTATGCTTTGAACTCAGTCATGAAGGTTGAGTGGATGTTACTAATGGCAGGAGAGAGGGGTCAGCCTGGAGAAGGAAGACTGTAGGATATAATACAGAGGACAAGGGCAGTCCCCTGGGTCTTATTTTTGGGCTTGATATTGGTTTTGTAGACGAAAGAATACTGTTCTAATTATAAGAGCAATATGGTCAGATTTGTGTTTTAGAAGGATCAGTCAGGCATCAGTTAGGACACGGTGAGAATGGAAAGAAGGAACCTAGTTAGGATTCTGTTATAAAGGCCCTGATGAGAAAAGAGCATTAGACTTGTGCAGCACTAGTAGTGATGGAAAAATCAGGAAAGATTCTAGAAATATTTGAGGAAGAAAATGGAAAGGTTTTATCGGGTTGTGAGTTGATAGGATAGGAAAAGTAGAGAACAAATTACCTAGGGTGATAGCTGACATTCTATCTTTGTCAGCCAGCTCAGTGGGTGGCATGCCAGTGATTGCCATTCGAAATTCAAGAGGATGATTCAAGAAAAGGAAGGACAAAGGATTCTGTTTTGAACATGGTTAATCTGAGGCACCTGCGAAACACAAATGGCTAGGTAGAGCAGGCTGTATAAATCTGCACATCATTGGAACAGTCGAGATAAGATACATGAGTCTGGGAATTGTTAGCATTTAGGCAATTACATAAAATGATGAGTAAGATGAGATTTCTAAAGAAAAGAAAGTAACCTGAGAAAGGCAGAAGACAAAATTCTGGGAACAACGGCAGCTAAGGGATTAGAGGACGAAAAGGAAGTTGAGGAAGGAGACAGAGAAGAAACTGGCAAAGTTGTAGAATGAAAACTGGTAGGAAGTGATAAGATAGAAGCCAAAGACGTGGGGACCTCCAGGAGACTAGCAAAGAGAAGCCTGTGCTGCACAAGATTAACAGAGAACAGTGACTGATAGGATTCAGAAATGGTACGGAAAACTAGCGTTCTAATTCCTCATAAGGACTTGAGTCCGGGGAACTGGGACCAATATGCTAACATTGATAGAAAAAGCATTTGAGGTAGATAAGCCAGAGAGACACCTGCGGGTGTGAATTTTTTGCCAATCCTCATTTGCTGGCCTGTCAATCGATGTGAGTCTACAAAATACTGCATAGTTTGTGACTCAATTGCATTAAAACTTAACTCCATCCCTGTGTTCAAGGACTGTTAGGTTCAATCAAGGAACTCTTAACAGCTGGTAGACTTCACAAATCAGAAGGAACAAGACAATTTCCACAAAGGACTGTGATTCTTATAGTTGTTTCCTTTCCTCACTTTATAATGGTATCATTAGTTAGACTTCCAGACACTACATAAAGTGAAACCATTCACTCAAGCTGACATTTATACAGGCTAATCAAATGTCTGTGAGGTATAGCAAATAACTAACCATAGCACCTGAAAGAGGTTGGAAAAAAAAAATCATAAAATACACTTAAAATGTATCCTAAAAAGCCAGCAAGTGAGGTGTCTCTCAGTATGGAAATAAATTTGGAAAAAGGTAATTATGCAGGCAATTCAATACCTACCGAAGTGGTTGAGCTGAAAACCCTCCACCCCCTTCACTACCCGTGTGTCAGACGACCTAAAGCAAAAGCGAGCTTAAACCGGTGAGAGTTTCAACACGTTCTCCTCCTCCTGTGCTGGCTCATGGAAACCATTCAGCTCTACTCTCTAACAGTTTGCAAAGCTGTGCAGATGAGTATATCTTTGACACAGTCCTATTAAAGGGGACAGGGAAGGCAGGAGCATACAACACCGTCCAAGAGCTACTGAAAGCCAGCATCACCTTTCATTTCAGCATGTTTCAAATGTGCAGGAAGGACACACCACTGGTGCATGATTGATTTGGGGACCTCCTGGGTGGTCTTACTTGTCTCGTAAGTTACTCTGAGGATATCCCTGGGGTATCGACCTTCATTCTTAAATCGCAGCTAGAGCTATAGATCCATAAAACTGTTTAGTTTTATGTATCTGTTGCGATTCACTGGAAGTGAAAAAACACTGAATAATATAAAAAGGAATACCCTCAAATTTGGTGTGAAATTTCCTATGTGGCACAAGGTTCTTAAAACAGGAGAATAAAACAACTTCCTTTGGATCTCCTCTATTTCTTTCACGTCTGGCAGTCAGTAAAACCAAACACAAGAAGTGTTAAGCAAACTACACAAACTACTTTAGCCTGCACAGTTCATGGGTACATGATGCTCAGTCACTTGAAAATAATGCTTTGCACCTCAATAATATCTTTGGGTCAAGGGTCTTGGAATATTTACAAACATGAATTACCCCTACAAGACTCTGTGAATCTGCCCATGTTTGGGACTGGCAATCCTCAGAGAGATTTAGCAGTAGCATGCCCCGCTGCATTGGAAGTCACTTGTGGAGTCAGAAATAAATACCAAGATTTTTTGCTGCCTGTGTGCTGCTCAACGCATGATTTGACATTTCTGCCCTCATTTTGAATCACTGGTTCTTCAAATATTAGGAGAAGGTGTGACCTCCAGGACAGGAAATTTGTGAAAGCAAAATCCTGAGTCTGAAGGCAAAAAAATACAACTATTTGAGAGTGCCCAAACCCTTCCTATTCAAAATGCTATTTTCAGGTTAATGTGTTTTCAAATCCAAAATGTAGGTACTTTTTCCTTATTTATGCAGGAAACCCAATTTTTAATTCTCTCTCTCTCTCAGTCTCTCTTTCTCTCTTGTTCTGTCTTGCTTTCTCACTCACTCTCTCATTATCTCACTCTTATTCTCTTGCTCTCACTCTCCCTTACATTTCAAATTAAAATATATATATATTAATGACCCCTGTGGATATTTCTATTCCAAAAACACATACAGAAACTTCCAGAAAATACAATGGAAACTTAGTGCCAAAATAAACATTATGAGGTCCATATACCAAATCATGTCCCCGTCTTATTCCCAGAATTCTTTAGTCCATCCTTTTGTATGATTGACATTTGTAACATTTATCAAAATTTCATTGCTTTTTATGGCTGAATAATATTCTATTGTGTAAATGTACCACATTTTGTTTATCCATTCATCTGGTGAAAAAAACCTGATTGTTTCCAGCTTTGGCTGTTGTGAATAATGCTGCTATAAAGTGGGTATACAAATATCTGTTCTAATCTCTGCTTCCAATTCTTTTGGATGTATACCTAGGTGTGGAATTTCTAGATCATACAGTAGTTCTACATTTAATCTTCAAGAAACTGCCAAGCTATTTTCCATAGCATTCCCAGACTTTTTTTTTTTTTTTTTTTTTTTTGAGACAGAGTCTCACTCTGTTGCCCAGGCTAGAGTGAGTGCCGTGGCGTCAGCCTAGCTCACAGCAACCTCAAACTCCTGAGCTCAAGCGATCCTCCTGTCTCAGCCTCCCGAGTAGCTGGGACTACAGGCATGTGCCACCATGCCCGGCTAATTTTTTCTATATATATTTTTAGCTGTGCATATAATTTCTTTCTATTTTTTAGTAGAGGTGGGGTCTCGCTCTTGCTCAGGCTGGTCTCGAACTCCTGAGCTCAAACGATCCGCCCACCTCGGCCTCCCAGAGTGCTAGGATTACAGGCGTGAGCCACCGCGCCCGGCCCCAGACTTTTGAATTTCATGAACTAAACATATAAGCGCACACACACACATACACAATTAGAATCAGCATAAGATTGTTCTTAATGTTGCCAACCAAAGAAGTAAACATCTTAAAAATATATTAATATAAAGAAAACTCTTCTCTTCTATTACCGTATAAAGCAAAGAGTTATCATCAAAAAGGCAGGAAAAAATAATCTCAGAATAAAGTATCCTAGTTCAAACTTTCACTTTATTGTCCTTTTATGCATTTTTTAAAATTTTATTATTTTCTATTTTTTTTATTTTGCTTTAGATCACTAAAAATATTATTAGGGATAGGCATCAGGCTATGGGGTGACATTTCTAAACCATTGATCTAATTGAACACAATTCATATGTTAGATTAGGAAGCAAAGACCAGGAGAGATTACCAGATTTATCAGAAATCACAAGGCTCATCAGAGGTATGGAACTTGTCGCAAACTCTTACTTGTGTATGTTCCCTCCGCCCCATTTCAACTAAACAACCAGAGGCATAGAGGGAAAATAACCCACAGTGACTTAACTGACCAACACTTAAGTGCACATACAGTAGTAACATTCATCGTGGTGTCAGGCAGATGGGAGAGGGGAGGTGGGGATGGGCATATTCACACCCAGTGAGTACAATGCTCACTGTTGGGGGATGGACACACTAGAAGCTCTGACTTAGGTAGGGCAAAAGCAATATATATAACTTAAACATTTGTATCCATGTAATATGCTGAAATAAAAGAAATAATAAAAAAATTAAAAATATAATAACAGTTGGATGCCTAGGGGACTGCTAAAAGTGATTAAATTAATTGAGATGTAGAATCTAGAAATTTCTCCCATTTAATCCTCTAAAGCCTGGCACTCCTTCAATACTTTGCCAAAATATTAAATTTCTGCTCAGTCTCTCTTTCTTGCATTTTTTGCATTGTTAGTAACTTCCATCAACACCCTCAGCACGCGCGGCAGTCCCCTGGCCAGGGAGATGTGGCAATGGCACTCTCTCTGTCCCTGTGCAGTTCTCCCCACTCACACACCCACTTCTCATGAAACTACAGGTAGTTCTAGCCTTTTTAAATCATCAGCTCTTTCATGCCTCTTGATTTGTTTTAACGATTCTTGGACCAGAAGTTTCTCCTCAAAGCATCAAAGGTGTGCAAAGTGTGAAATAATTTATTCCCATATTTTTTTGAAGCCTTATTGTTTTCCCAGTAAAAACTACACAGTTATTAGAATATTTCTCAGTTCCTTACATTTTAGTTGTTAAAGTTTTTCCTCTTGTCATAAATGACATAAGTGTTAATAACTGTGAAATTATAGTTAAAATCTGCAAATGCTCACCCCAAGGCACCCCTCAAAATCTCTTAATTTAGAAGCTTTCCAAATTAAGTACTCCAGGAATATACACGGGACCTCCTGAGTAAGAACCTGAGGAAGTGGCCAGAGAACTTGAATACGTTAAAAAATTGCCAAGGAATTTTGATGTACAAGGAGACTTGGAAATCAAAAGTCTAACAAAAGTGATCCAAAAACTGTAAATACAAAAATCTGAATAAAATGACACATAAAATTTATTATTAAATTGCTTCTCTTGGCTGGAAATAGAATAAAATATCCCCCTGCAATTCTGAGTGTGTACATAAATGGATTAAACTGGTTAATGAATTTATCTGATATGCCACCTTTGCAGAGTTTCCCATTGAGTGATTGATGGCTGAGCAGAACAGAAATCCTGAGGGGAAAATAGTGACTTACACAGGCTGCAGAAAGTGAGACCTTTGATTAACTGTTTAAAGTCATTTATTAGAAAAAAAACTTGTATGTCATGCAGGGCACTTTACCAGAATATACATATATGTAAAAGCACAAGCAATGGAGAGGTGATGCTCCTGAGAAAGGGTGCAATATCGGCCACTGAGGACGCTGGAAAGCCAGTCCATTAGCCCATGACTTTGGGCAGACAACTCTCCATGGGTCTTTCATGTTTCTCTCTGTATATCCCCTGAGCAGAGGTACAGACAGCTTTTGTTCTGGACTATCTTTCCAAGGATGTCTGGATAGCAGACAGCCTTGGAAGGTGGAGAAAGGGTCTCTCTGGGGCAGAGGGAAGGTTTGTTTTCTGACCAGGATATTTCTGAGGATAATTATCTTTCTCTAGCGCAAAAGTTAGGCAGCTTTGCTTCCTTCCCTTTGTAATATTGGAGTTTTCCTACTCAGGGTCCCTCAGCTGTGACACTTACCAACCGTGTTCAGACACCTACATGTATCACCCTTATGGGATTGCTGGCCAAGGGACACTGATACAAACACGAAGCTCACAATATCAGCTGTGATGTGAGTAACAAAGTTCTTTGTCTCCAGCCCAGGAGTCTGTGTCTTCTGCCAGGATCTATGAGAATGTCGCAGGCTCACTTTTTAACTTGAAATTTATGTCAGATCTCCAGCCCTTCACAGTACTTGACAGGTGCTTGCGTTTCTAAGCTCTGCTTTACATTTATAACTGATAGCATATCTCTATGACTCTCCTGCCATTTCCGGTTTCTGCTGCTGCCTTCCAATAAAGACTTCTTATTCTACCTCCTTTAACACTAGCTCTTTTCTGTACAATGTTAGAGAAGAAACTTCAAACGAAATGACTTTACCACTGAGCCAGCTTTTGACTGAACACAGGCATGTCCTGTGGCAGTAACTCTGCAGCAGGAACTGGAAGAAAAACCCTAGCACTTTCCTTTACTGCATAAAAGTGACCTGGATGGTAATTCTGGCCTATCATATGGTATCTATGGTCATCTGCAGAAGGTAGACAATGTACAGAAATCCCCTCTCCCCAGCTAGCGGTCATTTAAATGTAAGAGCTTTGACCACCTCTTTGGCAGCAGAAGCAGGTGGCTTTTTAAATTGTAAAGGATATTATGTAGCTAAGGGCTGGACCGAAGTATTTCAAACTCAAAATAGGTCCACGTGTGAGCTACACTGTCATGGCAGCTTTGATTCAGCGATCAAGTCCACGAACAATGTTTCCCCTTTAATCTCCACATCATCACTATAAAAAGCCAAAAAGCAAATATCATTATTTCCATGCTATAGAAACTGATTGGCAAAGTCATAAAGTAATATACCTGCTGTTATTTTAATCATTTGGCTAAGCTGAAATTTCCTTCAATTGACTTCTCTTTGCAATAGTTTGAAAGCTACTAATTTTAATGCTGAAGAAAAAAAAAAGAATATATATGTATAGTATAGTTTTCAAATCTTTAGCCCAGAGACCAGACTTGGAAAATCTGACAGGTGGGAGTTCTACTTGCCAAAGAAAAATAATGATTATTTTCTCTTCAGAATTCTACAGGGTAAATTTTTTCAGAGCTGGAAGTGGAAAATCCATAAAGAATAGATTGATCAAAAGTTAATTTTGATCCCTGGGGGCATCATTTAATTAACAGAACAATTCACCATTCAATCAACAAGTATTTGCAAAGGATCTACAATGAACCCAGCACTGTTAGATGCTGAGTATTCGGTCCTAAATAAGACACTCAGTGAGGCCAGCCACATGGGTCAAGCCTGTAATCCCAGCACTTTAAGAGGTGAAGGTGGGAGGATCATTTGAGGCCAGGAGTTCCGAGTTTGCAGTGAGCTATGATCGTGAGCCTGAGCAATGTAGCATGACCCAGCCTCTTAAAAAAAACAAAACAAACAAACAACAACAACAAAAAAAACCACACAGTAATTAATATCTGGAGCACCTAATAGAGAGGTGGCAAAGGTTTACTGCAGAAGAAGTTAGCCAGGGACATGAGGGATATACAGAGCATCTTCCAATAGCAGGAAATTGCTGTTTTCAAAAGTTATAAGCCTGAGAACCCAACGAGATGACGGTGTTGGTTTTGACAATGATGAAGAAATTTGACTTCAACAAATTTTTAGCTTAACAATGAAGTCTTGGGTGTGTGTCATGAATATATAAAAATTTATTTTTGATGCAGTTGCAATATCAGCAATGGGAGGATTTACAAACATGGTTTTTTTTTTTTAAATAAACAAGGCAGAATATCTTGTGCCAATAATTAGCAAATGCCAAAGATTCTA
Organism: Eulemur rufifrons; assembly: GCF_041146395.1. Taxonomy (NCBI): domain Eukaryota; kingdom Metazoa; phylum Chordata; class Mammalia; order Primates; family Lemuridae; genus Eulemur; species Eulemur rufifrons. The sequence continues at coordinate 20,454,874 of NC_090999.1, forward strand.
AGCACATCTTATACTACACACATTTAATAAACATAGTGTGGATAAACATGTAATTTTGACAGACTCTTAGCATGTTTTAAATATATGTTTTTTTATATATATAGAAACTGGGCCCCATTTGTTGCCTGGACCCTCTTGTTGCATCCTCTCTTAGCAGAGGGGGGAAGGGCAAAAATAGGCCTAAGCTGGTTCCTTCCAGCCCTTGTCGAAGGCAGACCCTCATGACTTAATCACTTCCCAAAAAGACTCTTCTCTTAATACAGTCGTCCCCACTCACCTGTGGTTTTGCTTTTCCACAGTTTCAGTTACCGTCAGTCAACTGCGACCTGCAAATAGGTGAATGCTATACAATAAGATGTTCTGAGAGAGAGAGAAGAGAGACTATGGTCATATAACTTTTATGACAGTATATTGTTGTAATTGTTCCATTTTACTATCAGTGATTGTTAATCTCTTACCATACCTAACATATAAATTAATTTTTATCATAGGAATGTATGTATAGGGAAAAGCATAGTATACATAGGGTCCAGTACTATCCATGGTTTCAGATATCCTCTGGGCATCTTGGAACCTGTCCCCTGAAGATGACAAGGAACTACTGTACCACCACAATGAGAATAAAATTTCAACATGAATTTTGTAGGGGATACATTCAAATCATAGCACCTGCCCAAGACTCTTATTCTGTGGGTCAATAATCACTGTTCAGAGATATATAAAGGCTTGATCTCAGGAAGAATTCCTAACTATATCCCATCTCTGGGAATTATTTTGAGAAAGGTGAGATTTGAAAGCTGACTTGCATCTTCCTTTTCTTTGCCTGTGTTCTTCCTTGGGCCCTTGCCACCCCCGTCACCAAACATTCCAAGACTTTTTCTCCACATCCTATCATCACACACTGTGCTAAGGCACAGTGCTCTACCTTCTGAACATCTTCATCTTCATTCACATCATATTTGTTATTGCTATGAAGCATAAATCATGCCTCATTTTTTTGTCCTGACATAAGGCGAGAGATGAGACTTAAAACTCTGATCCAACTCAATCATTGGTTAAAGGCTGCCCCAGGGAGATACACACTCACAGGTACTTCCATCTCAGGGCTTGCTACATATCCAATTGTGTCTCCCCAAAATTCATATGTTGAAGCCCTAATCCCCAGTGGGAAAGTATGTGGAGTTGGGGCACTTAGGAGAAAATTAGGGTCAGATGAGGTCATGAGGGTGGAGACCCCATGATGGGATTAATGTCTTTATAAGAAAAGAGCAGAAAGGGATCCCACCCTCCCTAACCTGTAAGGTCACAGAGAGAAAGCTATCTACAAGCCTGAAAGAAGGCTCTCCCCAGAAACTGACCATGCTAGCACCTTGAGCTGGAACTCCCAGCCTCCAAAACTGTGACAAAATAAATTTCTGTTGTTTCAGCCACCCAATCTACGGTATTTTGTCATGGAAGCCTGAGCTGAGACAGCGCTGCACGTAGCACTGTGGTTCCAGTATGCAAAGGCAGTCATCCAAATGGAGTTGCAGGTATAAGCCATGAGAAGAAAGACACAGAAGCCAAGTGATGTGCAAGAAGAAACAGTAAAAGGGATCCCAGGGAATCTGGGCAGAACACCAGCAGAATCTTCCTACAAGAGGAATAGCAACAGGAACTGGGTAGGGTGTGAACAATGCTGAGTGATTACTCAGAACACTGTGTTTGTAGTTTGCCCTTTGGCGCAGAACAAAGTAGCTGTCACCCTTAGTTTAAAGAAACATAGGGGCAGGTGGGCGCCACTGGTGCAGCGGTAATGCATATCTGAATTGTAATGAAGTATAATGATTTCATAGTTAACACACAGGTTGCACCAGACTTTTAATGGCACAAGCGTTAACCTAAATGTCAAGGTTTTCAAAGCTCAGTCATGTCAATTCTTACTACAGTAGGGCTGGTTTTATCAGAGGCTGGGGACATTCCTCATGTTTAATAAGGGATAGAAATAGATGGACTGAATCTCATTTGGAGTCTAATTCTATTATGGAGAAGATAAAAATGGCCCTGTGCTCAGTGTAGTTTATTTTCCCCTCTAAAATCAATTTATACCCTTCTGCATCCTGTTCTGGCTTCAAACTTGGGCCTATTCATCAGCAGGACCCTCTGCCCTTCTGCTTCTAGCTGTTTTTAGCCATTTGGAGGGGCAGATAGGCAACATTAGGGCAGGGGAAGAGTAAGTCAGTATTTAGCCCCCCAGTCCTCTGTCTGCCAAGGTGTCTATGAGTTGGGGGCTGCCCTAAAAGGAAAAGCACTGTTCATCTAAAGCAGCTCTCTCCATATAGCCACCTACTTGGGCTTAGGATTGGGCATGATATGATCCCTCTTCTTACTTTCCTCAGCATATTTCAATCTCTGTTGATTCCTTTAAACTCTGCCTATACCTTTACAAATTATCTCAAAATATCAAGTGCAAATGTGTGTGCCAACTGATCAATAAAGACCTTCTGATTGACCTTGCCAAGAATCAAAAGAAAAGATTTTCATGGACTGGACTTACTTGTAACATGCCACTAACATGCAGCATCTCTGTAATAATCCTAGAGCAGCCAAAGCAGTAACAAAATCAATTTTCCATTTTTATGAGATTAGCATTATATATATATATATATATATACATATATATATATATATATTATATTATAGTAACTAGAATTACACACTATTCCAAAATACAGTTCCACCAGGAAGACATTTCTGGGCCTCATTGGGTGATGATAACCAGCCCCAAAAGAATGATGATCTCTAAATTTTCCATAACTATTTTCATTCACAAAATGCACTGGTTCAAAATACACTGGTTTATGCTGCCAAGACTTATGATACTTATGTACCTTTATCTCTTTAATATTATTCAAATTCATCATATGATAAAGCACTTACTGGACTTAAGTCAGGATTCAAAGTCAAAAATATTTTTTAAAGATAGAATTAAGAACATTTATATGTATTTTTTATTACTGTTGGGCTTCCCAGGGCCTATGGTGCATTGTATTAATATTACTGTGCATTGTAAATTTCCACCAGGAGTTACACTGCTATGCAGATATAGTTAACTACAGAACTTTTTGATTGTTTTCATAAAATATCTATTAACATCCCTCTTGAAAATGAGGATTTGGCAGAAGTCTGCGAAATAGCACATGAGTGAGTAATGACTCTCATTGTACACATCTCAGCCAGCCCCTGGGCTGTCAGCAGTTTAAGGCCAGAGACTGCATCTTTGCCATCACTTTACACGCTGTAGTTCTTTCTATCTAAGGAAAGTCCCCTCGTGATTATTTATTACAGGCTCCACTTATTTACACATATTTATTCTTAGCACTTGTCACCATCCACCATTATCTGTATGTATTTATCTATGGTGTTTCATGTCTCCCTGCTAGGCATATGTAAGTACCATACAGGCAGAGATCTCGCCTATTTTGTCCACTGCTGTATCCCCACTAAAGGAGTGCCTGTCATTCAGTAAATATTTGAAAGAATGAAGGACTCATATGGAAGATGTGGTCAATGTTTTGTCAGTTTGGTACAACTCAACACATGTACGTAGAGTGACTCAGTCAAACCACCAGACAGTCTGTTACTCCCAGAATGAAAATGCTCTGTTTAATGTGTGGAACTATGCAGGTTGCACTATCATATTAATCAAGTTTTGTTTTGTGGCTTTGACTATATTTACAAACATAAATATTTAAATTATGTATTATATCCACTATACCACATATAATCTTTTTAGAGAAAGCAGAGTAGAGAAAATATCAATAAACTGAAGGCATCACTGTTACCATTTCCTCTGTAACCTGGGTCATTATATATTGTTCATGTATGCCTCACATATATTAGTGAAAAGACTGATTAAAGATGCTATATCAAAGGGTACGAGGCTTAGGAACAGAGAAGAAATGTGTGTTAACATTAGTGTTTCTTTTTAATAAGTCTCCATTGGGTAATTCTTTGCAAAGACATTCACAGTAACAATTGGTTATGTTGGATGATGTTGCAGAATTGAAAGATGTTAGGTATGTTACATAGTGTGCATATTGCAGTATTTCACAGCAAACAACAGTCCTGGAGGCAAGTAGGTACTGATTCAACTGAGCAATATAGTAAGTCTCACATGTTAGACACCAACCTTCTGACAAGCCATACCTGCCACGAACTGTGGGTTAAACATGAAGCCATGCTACTAAACTAATTATTCTAATCAAGACTTTCATTCAGTGTGCTCAAAACAGAGAAGCTTGGTCAGTGGATTTCCCACTCAAATCGAATGTGGATCAGTACTAATCTGATGTTTATCTTTAAAAATAAGATTATATATCACACATAATGACACCATAAAATATATTCTACTCTAAGAGACTTAAATATATAAATGAAGTTTCTGAGAGAGTTTGTTTTTAAATTCTATTAAATCATCTTGTATCTTTCCTCTTTTTTCCTCAGTTTCTTAATCCTTGAAAATGAGAATACCTTGATATTTAATGTTTAATTCTATGAAAATAAATGAAGGAAATTATACTTGTATTAGTCAGGGTTCTCCAGAGACACAGACCCAATAGGATATGAGGATGTTTATTATGAGAATTAGACCTTCCAGTAATGGAAACTGAGAAGTTCCACAATCTGCTGTCTACACACTGGAGAACCAGGAAGCCAGTGGTGTAGACCAAAGGCCTGAGAACCAGGAACTCCAATGTCTGCGGACAAGAGAAGATGGATGCCCCAGCAAAAGAAGAGAGAAAACTCACCCTTTCTCCACCTTTCTGTTCAATTTGGGTGCACAACAGATTGGCTGATGCCCACCAACACGGGTTAGAGTGAATCTTCTTTACTCACCCTGCTGATACAAACGCTGATCTATTTCATGATCTACCTCACAGACACACCTAGCAGTAATCTTTTGCCAGTTCCCTGGACATCCCTTAGCCCAGTTAAGTTGACACATAAAATTAACCATCACACTTGTAAATCCTACAACATTGTTTCTATATTAGTACTCCAGTGAAAATTATCAATGTTACTATGTCAAGCATTTCATATGGGCAATGAAACTCTAAGAGGTCCAATGTTTCCATTGACCGTGTTAGTAATTTTTTTAAATAATTTCACTGGTTAGATGGTAATTCTAAAAACTTCTCAGTGAAGCGCACAGCAGGAGACAGACTCTGAGGAGTGGTGAACTGTGATAGCAATGCCATAGCCCAACCAAGAGGGCAATCCAGTGACCCCCAGCATCATTTTCCCTTTAAGGGGCAACTGCTGAGAAGTTTGCCGTTGGCTTTCTTTTCTGGTCTCATCAAGCTAACGAGGGAAAGTCCTTGAACACCTTTATGCCTTGTGCTTTGAAACCAAAGAGAACCACAACTGGCCAGGATTCCTGGAAGGTCTCTGCTATAATCAATGCTACTACAGAAGGTTAAGACCAGGAAAGTGGTGCTGGGAAAGAGAATTCATTCTTTTGGCCACAAAATAAATCAATCAGGAGCAGAGAAGGAGAATGTGCAAAAGATAAATGCAATAGTTTCTTTCCTCATGACTTCCACTTCTTTGCCTTCTGTCACACTGAAGAAACAAGCAGCCTTTATGTGTTTCCTCTGCCTGGGCCTACCTGAACATGGTTTAGCTGCTCTGCACTTTTTTCTTTCTAACTTAGCTGACCAGAGATATGTCCACTTAGGGCCAAGACTATGCCCCAAAAGCCATGTCTTTCCTGCACTACTGAAATAGGCTTCTGACATAATTATACATTTCTTTCATTAAAAATCAAGTTCATGGATAAATTTTCACTATTAAAAAAGTGGGACTTCTTAAAATTAAGATGTTACTAATTTTCAAAAACAATATCGCCAAATTATAATTGTGCATATTATAAAATGAGTTGTAGGTGAGTAAACCCTTGGAAAAGTGTTTGTCGTATAAAGCACAGAACTCTCATATCCTGATCAATGGCTCAATAGCCCCTTTGAATTTTACCTAGGCTGACACAGACTTTATGAATTCTGTTTGAATGAGAAATCCTGTTTGTCAGATGCTATCATGTGTTCCCATCCATTTAAATGCCAATCTAATGAGACTGTCGTCCACATGTACAGTTACCATTTAAATTACTTGCACTGGGTTATATATTCTTAATAAATTTTGACATTTAAAAATGAATGTCTTGATGATTTAAGGACATTTCAAAACAAATTAAAAGTTCTGTAGCCTGCTCCCTTTTCATATCACTGAAACAAACGTGAATTATTTTATAAGGAGAGGAAAAAAAAAGTGGGTCAAGTAGCAATAGGCATCCTGGTACTTAGATAAGGATTCCAGATGCCCTGGTTTTGACAGATTGTACTTGTTGTCTAGGATTTGGTTATTCTTGACTGCAAATATTTTCTCTACAGGCACTTACAGGCAATGGATTTGAAAGGGCATTGTCCCAAGTGGAAATTCTCTTCCAAGAGCAATATTTCAAAGCTGCATGTCCAACTTTGTAAATGGCCATATTAACACTTTAGCTTATAAGGCATACAATGATTCATAAACCGCTGACATCATCTCACCATTTTTCTAAAAGTATATATGACCCATACCCTAATAGAAACAAAAAAGGGTTTCTTTAATTACCATTTTAAAAAGTCATATCCTTCTGAAATCAACATGTTTTGGGAAATTATGACTAATTTTGTTAAGAACAGATTAACAAACACTTTAGCTCTCTGCTAATATAAATACTAAATACAGATATAATGTTGATGATCTATGCCTCCAATTTCACAATCCCTACACTACGTTACTATTATTTGTCAATATGATGTATGCACGCCCTGAAAATTTACAGAAACTATGAACCAATAGAAATATGTGCACATCCTTTCGATCCATAGTAAGAGCCTGTGTTGGTTTCACTTTGTTTTGAAACAAGGGGGTTAAAATTGTTCTTCCAAGTAAAGGAGCCCTCCAATTTTAGTTAAGTTGTGGTTTCACTGGAAACTTCCAAAGAACTGCAGGAAACCCAGTGGTATTCATACAATGGTTGATCCTGCTCAGCATGAAGTGAAGAAAGAGGGACAGGAAAGGCAAGGCAGGCACAGTGCTCTGTCACATCTGAAACTTCACTGTTCAGCTTCTCTCCACCACCTTCTGACATACAGGTCCTTATTGTTACCACTCTTTCTGTTATTCTTACTCTCTTAGGCTACAGTAAATGCATATTCTATTATTTTGTCCTTCCTGCCTGTCAACAGTTTCTAATGGCTCCTAGACATTCTTTGGCTCTAAGGATAGACTTTAAGACAGAAGAACTTACTGCACATAATCAGAAGGATCCTTGATACTTGGAAATGTTGGGTATAAAGTTAAGAGGACACTCAGCCTTCCTTAAGTAATAATAAGAACTAATTTTAACTTACAGCTTCTTATGGATCTGTGTGCTAAAATTCTCTTTGAAATCTCACAACAATTTAGGAGATAGGAAATATTCCTGCATTTATACATCCATTTATTCATTCAAATGAATGAAGTCAAGTACCCCTGACGACCAGTATCGTGCTATGTGCAAAGTATACTAGAATAACCTAAAGATCCTGTGCCACTGCCTTTATGGAGCTCACAGAACAAAACAGTTCCACACATAAAGCAGCAGAGTTGTAACTTTAACCTTACATCCTCTCAGCTGCTAAGATGTATGGCCTAAACCATGTATCCCATTAGGGGACATACAAAGCTGTTCATGTCCCTTTCTAGCTAAATAATTGATCAGGTGTTGAGCTTCAAGCCACAGATCCTTGTTCAAAGCTCTCCACTGGGCAGTCTGGGCAGTTATGCATTTTGCTCCTCACTGTAACCTTGGGGAAAGCACTTGTTCTCACAGAGACCCAATTTCCCAATTCCAAAATGACCGAGTATGATTAGGTGATCTTTGAGTCCCTTCCAGCTGTAGAATTTTAAATTTCTTGATGGAAATTGGTTCTACATAACAGATGGGCCCAGCAAGATTTTTAGCTTAAGCAACCTATGAAATATGGCCTGTCCATTCACAGCTAAAGATGTGGGCAAAGCAGGGTAGTTTACCAGGGTAATGGGGGTCAGTGAAATAAGGAACTCATGCTATGACACAATTTTCTTTTAAAATACAATTCTGCCCTTAATACTAGGCATGCATTTTGATGACCGTTGCCTGCTACATTCTCAGGTGGTCAGAATTTTCTGCTATTTTAAAAGTAGGGAAAGGGAGAGAGGGAATTAGGAGAGACGGAGAGACAGGTAGAGGGTGTGAGGAGAACAGAGATGGGCCAAGGAACCCCTTTATTGAACTACAAAATAAATAGAGAAATGCAGGAGTACAAAGAATGCGGAGAGAGAGAGTTAGGAACCAAAGAAAGTATCACCAAAATAAAAACAGTCCTCCCTAATCCTTTATACTTCTGTAGGATTTCTGAGCTAAAAGATATTTGGAATAGTAACATGTTATGGAAAATGTGTAGAGTCTGAATTTAGATAGCCCTAGGTTTAGGACCAAGCCATTTGACCTTCAAGTGATGTTTTAATTTAACTGAGTCTCCATTTTCTTACCTAGAAAATGGGAATAATAATACCAATTTGGAGTTTAAATACACAACATACATAAAGATGGTGGTATTCACAGGCATTTGCAAATTAGGACCCCAGCTGCCTTTCACTTAGAAAACTGCAAATCAGAGAAATTAAGTCATCTTCCCAAGATCCCACAGCGAGCGATAGGGTCAATGTACTGGGGGGAAAGGAGGGAATGTCTTTCCACCTTCCCAATATCCTACCTTTACCTTTATTTTTCCACTCAAATTGAGATTCTTCCCTCGTTGTAGAAGACCCAGAATGTTAAAGGTATTAATCTAAATTTTATATTGATACAAATTTTCTAAATAGTGGGTTTATTCAGAATTTTCATACGCTACTATTGCTATGTTACATACTTGCCCTTCTGTCCCTTGCATTGGTTCGGTGTTCTTCATGAAGTTTAAGACAAGACATATAGGACCAAACAACATAAAAACCAACATAGTATCCATTAGGATTGCCTTTTTTTTCCCCTAGAAGCTTCTTACAACATTACTGACGATCAAGTGTTTTAACCTAACACTTTTGTGAACTTGTTTGCATCCATGACTTACATAATAACTTCTATTATTCAAAGGCATATTTCTATAACACATTACTTAGAAACCTCAGCCAAACACAAGCCTACCATGGGATAAACATGCAAGATATGTTCATAAGATTAGGCCCTGAGGAAAAGAGATTTTTCTGGATTTGGATTTATTACTATAGCTCCCCCTACCACAATCCCACAAACACAAGAGACAGCAAAAATGAATGCCATTACTTCCCAACCTTCAAACTGGCAAACATATTTACGTTCACCTTTTCCTTCTTAAATTAGTATTGGATCATGAGGTAATGTGGATCCTCCTACCATCACCCTTTGCTAGCTTAGGTCCCTAGCCTGGTCATTTACAGCTTCTCTCTCCAGTATAGTCTACTTGTTTCTCTCTACTGTCTCCTTTCTGACAGCCTTTAGACCTGTACATGCTTCTCCTATCTTAGAAAATCTTTCCAAGCCTCCCTCATCCAGCTATCAAAATTATAGCAGTTTTTTTTTAATCTTTGGAAAGCAAATGGAATCATCTGATCACTTCTGCACAATAATCCACTGAAAGCAATGGACTTGCACAGAGAATTGAGGTGTTTTTTCTTTCCTTTTTTTTTATTTTAATAGATTTACGGGACACAGGTTGAATTTTGTATAGTGATGAAGTCTGGGATTTTGGTGTACCCATCAAGAAGTGGATTTTTTAAATGTGCTTTTAGGGCCAAACAAATCTGAATACAAACCCATTAGAAATATTTTAAATTTCTTGCTAATCTATAGAACACAGCCATAGGGAACTAGTGATTCAACCTCTAGAATTAGACAATATACATCAGAAGACATTAGAAATAAGATGTACAGAGATGTGTTGGTACATAACTACATTAATTTTGCTTCTATTAAAAATTTAAATGATTATATTAAATAGCCCAGTTACTGTCCTCATTTGTATAGAATTCCAAGCTCCATTTTATCCTTCATGTGTGCATAAACTATGAAAGTATGATTACTGTGACTATAATTGTGTGTTTTTATCCTCAGTAATCTCAGCATCCTTTCTGTCACTGATATAAAATTCTAAATTTTATTTTTGTAAATATCATCAAAATTTAAAAATTATTTTAAACCTACCTACAAGATTGTGAAAACTAAGCATCCTAATTGTGCTAACATTTACTTTCTATTTTAGATGGTACATCACAGCACCCCTTAAAAAGAGAGTCAATAGTATTTGCTCTGGCTGCCCCAGTGATTATACAACTGTTGCCTAGGAATGGAGGCTGGGAAATTTAAACAGATTTTCTCCTTTATTTATAATGTAGCCCATGTCTGTTTAAATATTTGTCTGGTGTCTTTCTGTGTCTAATTGATGTGAGTAGATTGTCTGTGGGAGAGTCAAGAAGTACATTCTGGAGAGTCTTTTGTAAGTAATTTTGCCTACAACTAACCATGTTATGATATGACATGATGATGGAAAAGCTGAAAGGGCTACATTAGTTATGCCCCAATTAGGTTATTCAATCATATAGATCTAACATTATTACAAGCCTAGAGGTTCAGAAGAAATCATATAAAAATCTAAATAAATTCTCTTAGCATAATGATCATTCAGGTTATATTTCTATGGTTTATGTTCTGTCACAGGACTGGACTAATATGGGTTGGTAAAGTTGTAAATCTATGTGCAGCAGACAAAGGGTTAGGAAGTTAGGAAATTTCCTTCAAAGTTTGTGTTGGAATAAAGTTGAGTCATTCCTTTTCTTCAACCTGGACATACAAAACACAGGGTGCAAATGAAGAAGTAAAAGAAGAGAAAAGATGAGAAAGATAAAGTTTGATGACATATGTAGAATGTGTAAGTCTTTCTTCCATCTGGTACATCTTTGAAGGTCCAGGGTTACATGGAATAATCTTACACGTGGGAAAGACCAAGTCTTATAGCTCCTCCTTTATGCAGCAAGTATCAATTGAGGGCCACTATGTGCCAGGCACTGAGAATTCAGTGCTGTGGAGATAACAGATGATGAGGAGGTTACAGCCAGGCAGAGAAGGCACTCAATAAACCAAACAATTCACAAATTACCAATGAATAAGATTTGCACTAAGTGCTTCAAAGGGTAAGTGAAAAGTTTTACATGACCATAGGCTTATTACACTTGGAGAGTCAGGAAATATTTTCCCAGCAGATAATATTTAAGATGAGGCCTGCCAAATAATTAAAATTTTGCTTGACAAGTTGCATAGATTTGTGTATTTGAGATTATTTTATTGCTTTACATTATTTTAACCATGAGAGAGGGAGCTTTAGAATATATCTAAAAGTTGTTTGGAAGGACCAAGTGAATAGAAAGAGATTAAAGAGATGAGAAAGGGAAGGGCTCATGCACGGCATAAATCCCTGTGAAGTTTGTAGAGAAATGGAGGAACTGACCTTAGACAAGAGAAGAGATGACTCCTCTTAGAGTTCGTGCCAATTAATTTAAAATTTTGACTTCATTATAGTATTTTGATTAATATGGTAATGATTTTATATGATTTCAAATTATTTTAAAACATCATCTTTTATGTTTCATACATGACATTCACACATATATGAATCCATCTATGGATATATATCCTAGAGTGTGTGTATGCATATAGATATAGATATAGATAGATAGATAACTTACTACACTCTTCTTGAGCTTATACTTTTGCATCAAAGGTTGTAAAATTATTAATATTGCAATTAATATAAAATATTGCAAAGGTTGTAAAATTATTAATTCTTTATGTGTCGTGAGTATTCCATTCAGTTGCTTCTGCTAATATTCACAAGCTTTAGACTCGACTGTGGTCATCTACAATCTGCATGGGCTGCTATTTCTCTGGTTTCCATATGTCAAGATTATCTAATTACTTTTTTAGGTGTGTCCTTGCAGCACATTTTGGTTTTCTTAACTGATGTTCACATAGCCAGCTTTTAATCATCCTGCATGTGCAACTAAGCCAATCAAGATAAATTCAAACCTTTCTCTGCAATATCATTCCAAAAAGGCACCTTTCTATTGCATAGCCCAAGAACTAATTTATTCACGAAGTCCAGGTACTGCAGTTCACACTGGAGTCCCTTCTTGTGAATTTCTTTAACATTTCACACTCTGTTCAGAAAATTTTAAAGTTGACTAAGAACTGTCTTGTATGGTTCACTATTTCTGCCATGCATGCTAATGTCACCTCTAACATAATTTAATTTGGTTTCCCTCTCTGTTTTATAGCTCTTTGGTTTTCCCCAAAGATTGCCTAGGACAATCTGCAGCATAAAATAAACAATAAATAGATACATTCTGTTTGGCTATTTGCTTTGGCTATTCCTGCATTGGTGGAATAGCTAAAATCCCGAACATTACTGCTGTTGTCTTAATATTAAATGAGATTTATAGGTGGAGATAATATTAAATAAAACCTCTCAAGGAAATCATGGTAACTTTTGTTGTGGGGCCAACTTTCTGAGTTTCACAATCATACTGAGATTGACCGGCACTAAGAAGGTCTTTAGGTTGTCCACATACAATTTAAAGACACATTTAATGCCACCGTGGACATGTCCTCCTTAAACATAGACTGAATTTATAGATTTGTTTTCATCTTTTATCAGGGTGTTGTTTTATATCACACTGCTGAAATGGCAGAATGGTAATGGTTTTCTCTTCTATGTAGTTAATGGAAAATTTTTACTGCTTTTAAATTCCTTATATAACTACATTTTCTTCAGGCTTAAGTCCATTTGACTGTCCCTACTCTGAAAAAATGATCTGTAATCTCTTGTGAGTCTTTGTGTGGGAGCATTTCTAAATGACTGACTCTGGGTCTTTTCAATGACAGCAATAGCATATTGAGTCATCAGAGCTTTGCTAAGGGGTTAAGCATAGTAGAACAAGAATTCTGGTTTTGTGCTGCATCCTCATCTAAGCAAAGGAATATATCTACAATAAATCTGAACTTTTTGCATAACTTATTTCACTTGATTTTAATTAAAAAATGGATCAGTAGAATGCAATGAAGTCTAACAGCCTCCCACAAATTCAGGAAGTCCCATCAGAAACTCGGTGATATTCTTATGACAAACAAAAAGCTACCTCTCAATAATACTTCCAGGTGAAGTGTTTTTGTGAAGCAGATTAATACCACATCATCATCATTGACAAACATGTATTGAGAACCCATAACATTAGGTGATAACTCAAAATTTGGAAATTATCCTTGTTCCCATTGTAATTATAGCCTATTTGTAAAATAAAGTCCTCAACACCTTATTTCTCATTAGTCATCCTGCTAAAGAAAACATCTTCCTGATTAGAAAAAGGCTTAATGTTGAACCTTCACAGCTAATAGCCTCATCCACCAGAATCTTGGATAACAGAGCAATGTATGTAGCACCACATTTTGAGTCCTTGCCTTCCTTTTAAAAAATGGTAGTGATTCTCTCCATTCTCCATTGTATGTGCTGAGGACAAGCTCTCACAGGCGCGATGCCAACTTCTACCTTGTCTTCTTAAAACTCTCAGCGGGAAAACTTTCTTATGTTATTCTTCCTTAACCCCTCCCTCAAAAAGAAGTAGTAAAGGAGCTTAATAAAAGAAACAACAGCAACAATTTTCAGAAAGATCAGTCCATCTTATTTTCAAGGAGATTTTATTGTAGCTCATGAACATCAGTAGCACAAAGGATGTTTTTTAATAAAGTGAGCTCTACCGTATCAAAATTTAAATTCATTTTTGTCTTTTCTTTCAAGTTATGAAGACAAGATAAGGTCAATTGCAAAACCAAGAGAGATAAAGATGATTGTTAGGATCAACAGCAGGCATAAAGATTTATATTGTTAGATGCTCCTGAAGCTTGCATCATGTCAATAGTAGAAAAGTCAATGAAAAAAGAAGAGCACGCATCCTTTGCTAACAAAGAAAATCATTCTCTTATAGTAAATATAACTAGAACAATATGTCCTGCCCTGATAACAACGAAAATGTATAATATTTACTAAGAACTATTGGGCTTTTGTTATTTTCAAGTAACTGTTCCATGACAATGCCAGTACCTCATAGAAAAATTAATTTAAAGACTACATAGGTGAGAACCTTAGTATTACAAAATATTTTCTCAAGCAACTACTTGATAAAATCCTTTTGCTTAAAGAAAGATAATATAAAGAAATGTCCTGTGTGGCATTTTGATTTCCTCAATTGAGAATGGCCAGACCATTTTTAAAAACATTTTGTAGCCAGTGTTTTTACACTGGTAGAATTGTTTATATTTGCATGTATATGTTCCTGTTGGTGTTTAGTCTCTGGTATGAATGGGAACATTAAAATGGCAGTCCTTGACACTGTTTCATTAACCTTGTAGAGTGCTGTGCCATGCCATGCTCAGATGGACTGTTTAAAAACTGCTGCTTGATGATGTTGACAATGATGATAATGATGATGATGATGACAATGACCACTGGTAGGTTAGTTGGGGACCTTCTGCTGTCCCCTAAATATGATTTCCTCCAGTTGGTCAATTATTTTCCTTGCCCTACTAATGGGAAAGGGCAATTAAAGTGCATACTAAATATCGTTATACCTTCTTAAAATATTAGTTATTGCAAAGTTGGTAAAGGTAAATTATTATGAAGGTTAGAGAAGCTCATGTGGGCCAGTATTCATAAAAAAAAATTGAAAAGACATTTATATTTAAGAAAATATTTTTTAAAAAAACAGAGATAGTATTTTTGTCGTAACAATTTTTTTAAAAATATAAGATATATAAAGCAAAAATCAAACTTTATTCCTCTTTAAGACCTCTTCTCAATTCCTCCTCTCCTTTCCAAATGCTTTTGCCATAAACAGAATAATTAATAGTATAAGTATACCTGCAAACATTTTCCTTTACATTTAAATCATGTGTGGATGCTTGTATAATCTCCAGTTTGTAGTCACATACTTGGGTCCATTTGGAAGAGATAAAGATATTCTTGAGCTATTATGCCCTTCTTTTAAAATGCTATTGTTTATCTCTGGGGGTAAAGTAGCACACTAAAGAGACAGCCAGTCACATTTTCCTGCTAATCCTTCAACCTAAAAGACACTATGCAACTCATAGCACCTGCCTTGTTGCTTAGAACAGAAATTTGGAATTAGAGAATGAGCCTTCCTGGTTATCAAATACCTTCTCTTGTCAGTTTGTAATGTATTCATCAAAAAAAGTCCTGCTGCTGGAGCATTCAGTCAAGGTGCTCTGACTCCCAGCAAGATGGAATGGCTGCCTATGGGGACCAATTGAGCCCTTCATAAGATAACCAGACTAGAGCAGAAGGGCCACCTGCTGTCTCACAGCCTCAGGGAGGCTCTATCCACTGCTTATTCTGAAATAATTTAGAGGCCAGACCGGAGCAAGGGCACTTTAGCGCTTAGCTCTTCAACAAACGGAACTAATTAAAATAAGACTATTAAAGTATTGGGAAAGATGTTTTTCTTCCTTTAAAACTTACATTTTATTAGTGTAGGGTGTCTCTAAACCATGTGTCTGTATAACTGTCCTTTTTTTCTCTTTATTAGAGTTTCCACTTTTTTTTGTTTGTTTGTTTTACAGATACAAACCTCAAAGAGGAGTGTTTTATTCTTTGCATATACATCTCAGGTCTTTAATATTTCATTATTCTTATTTAAAAGAAAATGTTGATTGAATTTTCCTGTCCATCATCAGATAAGCGTCAGGCTGAACGTGAAATAGATGACAATAAAAGTTCACATCACAAAAAAACTCCTAACTCTGAGCTTTTCTACATGAAGTGGGCTGATTTGACCTTCATAACTCACTAATGAAGGGATCAATGGTTTGACATTTGAGTTAAGGGTTCATCAGAGATCAGAAAAAGAAGAGGAAACATATTAGTGAGTACCACATAATGATGCGATGCAGAATTATTTTAATTAAAATTACTAACAAAAATGTTTGATTTTATTTCCAACATCTTGGAAAATAGAAAAGAATTCATGCTCACACCCAGATATAAAATGATTTCTCCAATAAAAAGTTCAGATTTTATAATGCCTTTTTACCACAGGAAAAAAATCAGCAGATAATGAAGACTAGTCAATAAATATTGAAGATAAATATCTAAAGTGATAGTGAACACAAAGCCAAGCAAAAGGCTGAAAAATAATTCCCTATTTTAAAATTTTACAAGAAGCTGATATATTCAGGATTATGATCACCAAAATCTAGGGAATACTATTTTCTACATAGATAATTCAATCTAGTTTGAATAAATTAATTTTAGGAAAAATGAAAAAAATAAAAATGTAAATATTCAAAAAAAACCATAAAATAATTTCTAAATAAAATTATCAAAAAATATTGATGTATATCTAATTAACTTTATTAAAGACACATCCATAAGATAATTTGTTATTAATAAACTTTGGAATATTGGAATAAAATTAGAAGACTAAAGACCAACTTTTCTAACTCATACTCAAAGCACCACAAAACGTGGGCTAAGCCTTCACTATAGCAATTTAATTCTCACTACCTTCACTCCACGTTCATGAATTGCCTAACATGTACCAGGCACTGTGCTAAGGACCAAGGCAACCCATGATATGAATGCAACCCTTATTCTTCAGGACTGACAATTTTAAGGGGAAATAGTCCTATAAATAAATGATTACAGAAATCCAAATGTCATAATAGAGGCATGCACAGAATATAGTCCTTTGGTCTTTCTGGAGAGATTAAAAACATCTAGGCATTCAAAATTCCAGCTAAACATTCAAGGTTGAGTTGGAATTTTCCTAGCGAACAAAAGCTAAAAAGTAGAGAGAGGGGAGAGATAAAATTTCCAGAAAGTAAACACAGTAGATGCAAAGGCATACTATCAAGAGAAAAAGAAAAGAAAAACATTAAAAACACCACAAATTCTGGGAACTATGCATATGTTTTAAATGGCAGAATGCAGGACTAGTGTCTTAGCTGTAGTCAAGAATAAGGAGGATCATGAAGGCTTTGCATATTATCTCAAGGAGTTTGGACTTTATGTTATATATAGTCAGGAGTCAGGTCAAGATTTCAGAAAGACAGTGTGGTAGCATCAGATTTGTGTTTCAGAGATTAACTCCTTGGTATGAATGATATTATGAATGGCTGAATGAAAGTACCAAGTTCTGAGTGCAGTGTAAGAAACTTTCTTGCAATTCCTGACTGTGTATATAAAGCATGGTTTAGGATAAAATCTCCTTGGACTTGCTTTGGATGGAAAAGAAACAATGACCTTACCCTGGTATCCTAGACTGCTCAAGATGGATAGACTCTTGTACATTATTTATCTTATCCCAATTCTTATTACTGTTTTCATCCATTAGTTTCTCAGATTTTACTGGGCACCTACAATATACTAGACACACTCTCTGTTTTAATGAAAGATGCAGCCTACCCTCTCCAGACAATAAGGAAAAAATTATGAAATTAAATTTGTACTTACAAATAGTGACACATTCATTATAATAATGTACAGCATATGAGTCTATGAAAATGTTATACAGAAGTCTCATTTAGAGGGTGGACTTGGCAAAGGCTTATTTGACAAAGTGATTATTAATAAAGATGTTAGGAATGGTTAGGAGATGACTAAATAAAATGTGAAGAATGGTAATAGTGGGCTAAGGCAGTGAGGCAGAAAAGAGCTTGGCACATTCTAGGAATGAAAGAAGTGAGACACGTTTGGGGATGGGTAAACAAGAAAGGCAAGGAGACACCAGGGAGTTTGGTGACAGCTATCAGGTAAGTATAGCAGGGTGAAGTAATGTAGCCAAGGAAAATCAGTGTGTCTATGTTCAAAGTCAAACCCAGGTCTCATGATTTCTAGTCAGTGTTCTTTCCTTTAGAGCCTAGAAATAAAAAGAAGTGAAATATATACATATATATGTTATTTTCCTATAATTCAGTATCTCTTCATGTCATCTTCACTGGAAAAAAAATCTTCTTGTTTCTAGTATGCTGATTACATTTTTTGGTACTTTATTGGAAAAAAAGGATTATACAAACTCATGGTGAGCTGTAACAATTTCATCTACTCTGTCTGGCCATATCATTTCCCAGACCTTCCTTGCAAGAATTCAAATAAAAAAGCATTACAGACTATGATCTAAATATCAGAGGCTCACCAGGATTATGAACAGGAAAAGAAAAAAAAGAAAAAAAAAACAGGATATGAGTGACTAATAAGTTATTCATGAATTCAAACTATCTAGAACAATTAAAATACCTACTTTCAGCAAATAAGCTATTAACTGCAAATTTGCTATTTTTTAATGATCTAATTCACACTGTTTCAGGAAGTTTCTCTTAATCTATGTATATGATTATGTAGATCAATGTTTACATTTTTGCATTCTTATAAGCATGCAGTGAAAATAAAGTGCATAAATAAATTGCTCCCTGGTTACCAGAAATGTTTATATGTGTGAAAAGTATATAGATTATAATAACATAGATAAGGGTTTTAGGGGTTGAAGTCACCAAGCAATCCCTACTCTTAATGTTTTTCTCCATTATTTGTGGGCGTGGTAGAACTAATATCCCCAATATCCATCCCCTTATAATGAATTTCCCAAGCTGCTTCTCAAATAAGTACAGTGTTATGAAAAGTGGTAAGTTTCCATTACGTGGAGAGAGATGTGTGATTTTTGTTCAGACAGCTTTTTATTCAAGTAACTCAGAGAAGGAATTTATTTTTCACCACTTCAAGCTTGTCATTTATTTAGTCCTCAGTGGGGAATAGTGTCTTTGCTTTGGTCGAACTGAGCAATTTGTAGAGGAAAGGATAAGGTCCCTGTAGTAAGTTTCTGAGGCCAATCTTTTGTAGATCTCTGGCATAGGCAATGATTGATTACCTCCAAAGATAAATATACTTAGTTTGTAATCCTTATATCTAAGTTAACTTAATTTTTCTTTCTCTTTGCCCTTTTTTCCTCCTGAAATGATAATGTTAATTCTGTTCTTGATGAATATAAATTCTATTGGCAAGCAACGTAGACTATTAAATACCAATAGTGTGTACAAAATTGTGCATGTCTTTGAGGTTTAAATTTGGCTCATTTAATGGAAAAAGAAAAGTAAATTAGATTTAGGTGCTTTGATTGTATCTTACATATGTGGCCCTGAATATTGCACACTCTATATATCTAAGAACAAAATAGAATGGAAATATTCTAATGGTGAGCTTTTGAGATAACATTTTGCCTTTAACAAACATTTGAGGCCTAAATATTTGCCTAAATTTATTCTGCTTTCCTTTGAAAGTGTGAAAGAGGGAGAAGATCTTAGGAAGAAAGAAATTAAAAAGTATATCTTGGTGCCACCATAGACATATACAGAAAAATGGATAGATGATAACTATATTATATATAAAGAGAGGTTATGCAGCAAGTAAAGTTCTCGGTATGGAAAACTTCTGTCTAATGCATGAGTTCAAAAAACTGCTTCTATCATTTATCATTCATTTATCTTAAGACTGTTATTTACACATTCAGGGAATCAGTTTACCTACTTTGTAGGGTATGTGGATTAATGAACTGTCATACATAAAATACCAGCATCAGTGAAAATTCTTTTCCTTCCCTTCTTCTTTTCCCAGGGCATGAAGAAAGAAGAAAAAAATAGGAGAGATGTAATAAAACACAAGAAAAATATTGATATACAGTCTTAGAGAGAATCAGAAAGGAGGAAAAAAAATCAAAATAAGAGGTAGAGACTGAAAAGGGAGAGGAAGCTAAAGAGTTGCAATCTGTTGTAAATAGTAGAATATTACACAGTTTTCTCAGGAAAAAAAATTCTCCAAAATCGGTGCCAAGAATTGCCTAACCCAGCTGCACTGAAGGTAGTTAAACATAGATGTAACCACAACATAGTAAGGACTAGAGATATTTCAGTCAGAACTGTGTTTCCATTCACACAGACCCTTCATCAAATAAACTATTTTTTTCTAGTTTCCAGTAACAGATATTTAGTTTATTAACTGATGGGCCTCATTGAAGTTGACAACAACTAGAATCCTCAGAGCTTTTAATCATTTTTTTCAGAAATTCAAATGATATCCTAAACTCAGGGGATAGATTAAGCTCAATAGTATATATCCATTTAAGGAGAAAGAAAAACATATTTCTTGTATCTATAAAGACTGAGACTCTTAAATCAATACCAAAGAATCTTCTAAACCTAGTCTGTATGTAAGCAATCAATCCATAAACTCCTGAAAAGAAAAAGTAAGCTACTATGAGGCTCTGTGATGAAAAAATCACTCCATACAATTTTAATGTCTTGAAATAGAAGAATACATCCCATTTTTCACAACTGGGAATCAGTCATTTGATATTTTCCTGTAAGGGTCAATTTAATGGGCAAAGATGATCTCCTTTAATCCAAATTCAGGGAATAATTGATGTAGGAAGCCTGATTTCAATCAGAGCACCCCATGAGCAAGATTTAAACATCCATTTGCCTCAAATCAGTAGTCACTCAGATAGTAATTAGCCAGCTGCAATCTGCTTCCAATACTCTTTGCTAGGGCTCAACTCTTCCACCTCTTTTTGCATTTTAAATTTTTAAGAAATCTTGTTTTTAAAATAAGCTACTAGCATTTGACCTTTTTTTTTTTAAAAAAAAAAAAAAATGATCCCATTATTAATGAACCAGTGACAATTAAAGTACTAGCAGTAGATACCAACAAGAACAAAAACACAAATTCAGGCTTTAACTTAGAAAAGAGTACTCATTTATAAGATAGTCATGAAGATGATCCAAAATATGCATATATTATATTACATAACCAAAGAAATTCTTCTAGAGAATTCTTAGAGATTGAAAGTATATCTATATCTTGTTTAATGATATAATTTGATAAATATCTGCTAATGTATTATATATCTCAGGTACATCTGCATTCTAAGCAGAAACTTTTGAAAATTAAAAAGACTTTAAGACTCCAAGCAATTAGCTTCAAAAGTTGAATAACAGACAGATGGTGAGGAAAATATTTGAGACGTACAAGGCTTTCCCAGGGCTTCCTGAATGCCATCCTGAAGACGGCTGTTGACTGCGTTTTCTCATAAGACATTTTCAGAGAAAAAGCACCTCAATACGTAAGTGTTCTTATCATAATAGACAAAATTCCTAAAGCAAAATATAATTTAATGTCCTATTAATAATACCTCACTAAACCTTAATTGGATATAGTTTACAAGAATGCAATCTTTCACACATCTCTGTTCAAAAGCATAAATTCCATTACCTTTTGAAAAGTAATCCGGTGTCTATGGTTTTGAGATATACATAGAGATTTAAGAGAAACATTCTCTGCTCCCCATTCAATTCAAAATTTATTTCCAAGTAAGATAAATAAGATTGTCACCTGAAATTTTAACTAAAAAGTCAATACAATGTATTGAAACACATATGTGTAAAGTCACATTAAGTTATAGAAGTTCTCCCTGTAATGAGCAAGAGTTGAGTAAAGAGAGAATCAAAAGGCAAATTGTCAGGAACCCAAACACTTATGAGACAAGGTAAAAATAAACAAACAAATAAACAAATAAGTGAAACAATAGCACCAACAGTGCCCACCAATATTCTTCAATGACCATGAAGTTGGATGTTCTATGCTAACTTAACAGATGCCTTCAACCCTCATAGAACTAATTCTTTCCATTCCAATCTCAATGTTCACCTTCACTTCATGATTATAATGTGGCTTCTTAAGACACATGTCTACAAAAAAAGAACATATTGGCCAAGGGATATGTGTCCAGAATCTTGGCCAGTTTACTTATCATAAATGATATCAATTGATATTTGGGTTTTATATATCAGCATCTACAAATTTAGTTAACATGAGTCCAGCATAAGAAAAAGAGTCACTCTCGTCATTTCCCAAAACCAGGGCTCTGAATATAAGGCTAAGAGTTAGAATTAAGGATTATAGTCAACTTATAAAGGCAGAAGCATTCTGAGGTCTCCCCTGGACAACCAGCTGACATGTTTTTATCTTGACACATTTCCTTAAAATTCTGACTTGAACAGGATAAAGGTACAAGTAGTCTGAGACTGTGAGTAATGTCAACATTACTAGGAGTGGGATGGGAGGAACAGAAATAGGAAGATCCTAAGGCAAGGCTGGATGTAGTGAGGAAGAAAACAGATTTTTAGTGACCTTATTCCTGTGCAATTGCTCTAAGCTTGATCTCTTAGCTGTACCATAAGAATAATAATGCCTAAGTCACAGGGATTTTGTGGGATTTCTTTTTTTTTTTGAAATTAGATGAAATAGTGGATGTCAATCACAGATCCTGACATAGGTGTTTAATACATAATTTATTTTCCCTTTATCATACTTTTATTCGTGGGTATTCATATTAGAGCACCCTGCCCTGGTCAGGTAGAGAATTTGAAAACAGGCAACTCTCGTCTCCATATCACACCTTTTCTGCCAAAGTGCCTGTTTTCCTTATGATATTGCTCTTCCACCATGAATGAAGGAAAGCAACATGGATACAGCAATTTTGTTCCCAGGTGTTGGTATCTCCTATTATTATCAATGAGTATTTCATAGAATCCAAGGATCTTTGAAATCTTTTTTTCCAACCTGTCACTTAGCTTGGTCATGAGGCTTAATCAAGTGATAGTATAATGGGTTCACTATTTTGCAAGTTGTTGTAAAATAGTTAGCTAGGGGAGAGCACTATTTAAGCCAGAGAGTAAATGGCTACTTTGGAAAGCATTTAGGAAAAGACATGTCAACCCAGAGATTCTACTTTTAAAGCAAACTCCAAGAACAGCATTTATCCAGTTTTCCCACATTTCCCAGGAATATACAAGGTCTATCCAGGAAGTACCCAGCCATTGTTACTAATAACATAGCCAGAATGGTTTGTGTGACATCGATATAACCTGACAGCCAAGCAGAGTGGACTGGGATGCACATGTGTGAACAATGATGACTTCACTGTACTACAGTGGGGCACTAGACGCTGTTGAGTGAGCATGTGTACTGTGTGACCATCACATTCAAAGTGACTGAGTGAGTACAGCAATCAGTCTGCATCAAATTTTGTGTTAATCTTGGACATTCCTCTGCGGAAACTATTTGGATGATTCAGAAGGCTTTCAGGGACGATGCAATGAGTGCAGTTCAAATAAAAACGTAGCACAAACGTTTCAAAGACGGTCAAGAATCTGTTGAAAGTGATCCATGTTCTGGAAGGCCTGCGACAAGCAGAACACCTGAACATGTATGGGCTGCAATCAGTAAAGATCAGGGGCTGACAGTGCAAGAACTAGAAACTGATCTAAAGATTCCAAAACCTACTGTGTCCAAAATTTTGATGTAGGATCTTGACATGAAATGTGTCATGGCAAAATGCGTTCTGCGGCTTCTGCTACCAGCGCAGAAGGAACATTGTGCTGCATTTGCTAATGATTTGCTTCAAACCGCTACCAATGAAGCAGATTTCCTCAAGAAGGTCATAACCAGAGATAAATGGTGGGTCTACAGCTATGATCCATAAATGAAGGCCCAGTAGTCCCAGTGAAAGTCACCTGGTTCTCCATGCCCGGGGGAGGCGCGGCAAAGTCTCGGCATATTAACTCAAGACCGTGTTAACTGTGTTTTTTAATTGGGAAGGTGTTGTCCATCATGCGTATGCTCCTCCAGGCCAAATAATGAACACAGAGTACTACCTCAACGTTCTTTGTTGGCTGAGAGATGCAATTCAAGGAAAATGGCCACAGATATGGGCAACTGGTGACTGGCAGCTTTATCACGACAATGCAGCCACCCATGCATCACGTCTCATGCAGAGCTTTTTGATGAAACATAAAATCATTCAGGTGACTCAGCCCCGCTACAGCCCAGGTTTGATGCCCTGTGAATTCTGGCATTTCCCAAAACTAAACTCACCTTTGAAAGGAATGAGACTTCAGAGCATCAACGAGATTCACAAAATATGACGAGGCAGCTGATGGCGATTCCAACAAAGGATTTTGCAGTGTTTTGAACAGTGGAAGAGATGCTGGGAGAACTGTGTGAGGTCCCAAAGTGCTTACTTTGAAGGGGACTGAGGCATCATTGTCCTATATACAATGTTTCTTGTATCTTGTATCTTCTTCAATAAATGTCTCCATTTTTCATATTACATGGCTGGATACTTTCCAGACAGACCTCGTAAATATTGCTAGAGACAGTAAGAGGCTTTGCCTTTGTGCTAATCTTTAGTTTCATCTGCCTTTCCCTGGGGGGGAAAAAAAGAAAAAGTACACTTTAATTTGGTATCACTTAATTTTGGACACATGTTTTGCAATTTTAACTGTATTTATGATAGATCATGTTGTTGATATTCATCTTGTTTCTATTACACTGTATCAATTTCACATATAAGGTAAGTGGCATAATAGATCACAATTTATCAAGAAAAAGAGTAATAGAAAATGTCAAATAAGAGCAGTAAGTATATTATGACTCCACTGTATGAAGCACAAGTAACTTGAGAAAATCCAGCTTCAAAGTTATAATGTAATTTAAGTCACAGTCTAGTAACTGTAGACAGAGGAAATTTCAAAAACAGGTTGTGGCAACAGGAAATAAAAATCAAAAGAGAACTAGGTCCTGAAATTCCTATAAGGAACTATGAGTCAAGCTGTAAGGGAATTTCTATACCAAGATCCTGGTTATGAAATCATGCCATGTCTCCACATAGCAAGGTAAATTCTCTCTTATGTGACTTCATTGGGGAATAAGCTGCTTTATTTCATAATAATGATTAGCATTAGTGAACTGACTGCCTAATATGTGCCTGACATTTTTGTAAGCTCTTACAACACAACAGCCCAATGAAACAGATATTATTAGTATCCCCACTTTTTCATTGTGGATACAAAAGCACAAAATATTAACTGCCATGCCTAAGTATACTCAGTTTGGAAATGGCAAAGCTGAAACTTAAATGCAAGCAATTTGACTCTAGAACTGAATTCTTAACCAAGTTAAGAATATAAGCTTCCTGCTATCACACCATATATGTGTTTGGGGGAAAAAAAAACAAATGCTTTCTATAAAATCACATGGTAAAAATAATATTGGCTTTTGGGATAAATAGGGTTGGAAAAGAAAACTCAAACCTTATTGCACCTAGAAAACTAACAAAAATAATATTAGTCCTAAGAAAAACACAAATACCTTTAAAATATGCTTAGCATTGGCATCTGGTATCATAGTTAGCTCTTTACAACTTAAACCCTGGGGCTTATATATCTTCCTGAAATAAACTTCCTGGAGGGCATTTGCTTCTAATAGAAACATGTTAATCAAAATAAAAAACCCTATCTAGACTGTAGCCTGTTTTTTGTCAATCCATTGTTTTAATAAGGGAGGAAATGTCAGCACGTCCCTGTCATGTACACTTGCATCTCACAGTACTTAACATAGTGGAGTGCAGGCATGGCTTGCACTAAAAGAGACACTTTTGTAGAGTTTCTCTTCTTTTAATAAGGACTTTACATACTGCTAATGCTTTTCTTTAATTGTGAGAAAACTCGCCCCAATCACTTAAAAAAATTAACACCCAGAGAAAAATCATGTATGAATCAATACCTCTTTCACATTATGCTAACATCACTTCCTGTCTTAGTCCATGTCAACTACCCTAACAAAATACATGCGTCAGGCATTGGGCAGATGGGAGAAGGGAGGAGGGGATGGCTATATACATACATGAGTGCAATGAACACTGTCTAGGGGATGGACACGCTTGAAGCTCTGACTCGGTGGTGGGGGGTGGCAAGGGCAATATACGTAACCTAAACATTTGTACTCCCATAATATGCTGAAATTAAAAAAAATAATCAAGCAAATGTAAAAAAAAAAAAAAGACATATTGCTCAACTACATAAAAAATAATTTTAGGCTACCTAAAAAGACACATTCTTAAATATCAGGACACAGAAAAGTTTAAAAGAAAAAAAAAATAATAGAAATTTATTTCTCACAGTTGAGGAGGCTAGGAAGTCTGTGGCCCAGGGACGAGCAGATCTGGTGTCTGGTCTAGGCTGCTCTGTGCTTCCCAGATGATGCCTTCTTGCTGTACCCTCACATGGTGAAAGGGCAAAGGGGACGAACGCTGTGTCCTCACATGATAGAAAAGGTGGCATGGTCAGCCAGGCTTCTGAAGCTTCTTTCATAAGGGCCTTAACCCTCATAACTTAGTAACTTCCCAAAGGCCCCACTTCTTTTGTTTTTTATTTCAAAATATTAAGGGGCTAGAAATGTTTTTGTTACATGGCTTGAGTCAAGACTATAAATGTGCGCATCACCCAAATAGTGTTCACTGTACCCATTAGGTGGGTTTTTGCCCCTCCCCTTATCCTCCTCCACCCTGCTTGATTTCCAATGATTTTTTTCTTCTCTCTGTGCACTTGTGTGTCCATCGGTTAGTTCCAATTTATTAGAGAGTACATGTGGTTTTTGTTTTTCCATTCTTGAGATACTTTGTTTAGGATGATGGTCTCCAATTCATTACAGATTACTGCAAAAGGCATTATTTCATTCTTTTGACGGTTGAGTAGTACTCCATCGTATACACATACCATATTTTGTTAATCCACTCATGAATTGATGAGGCCCCACTTCTTAATTTCAATAAACTTTGGAGGAAGACATGCATTCAAACCATAGTATTCCTCTATTTATCAATCACATAAGTAGTCAGTGCCCCCAAACCCCACAGATCATAGAACAGACATGATTGCAGCTAGTTGTGATTAACTCTATTATTCTACATATAAAAATAGTGGAGATCCTAGAGTTTAGCCACATTCACTCACAGTAAAAACTATCCTGAATGTACTGCCCTTCATTTGTTTCTGTAAATATTTATTGATCATCTACTAATATCATGTGTGAAGCACTGTACAGAGGGCTGGGGATACAGTGTAATAGATAATCTAGGCAGAAAAATCAATAAGAAAACATTAGACTTGAACCATACTTTAGACCAAATGGACCTAAAAGACATATACAGAACATTCTATTCCACAGCAGCAGAATATGTTTGATTCTTCAGTGTACATGAAACATTCTTCAGGATAGATTATTTTTGGAGTCATAAAACAAGTTTTAACAAATTTAAGAAGATTGAAATCATATTAAACATATTGTTGACCACAATGGTATGAAACTAGAAATTAATTAACAGAAAGAAAATTGGAAAATTCACAAATATGTGGAAATTAAACAACATACTCCTGAACAATCAATCGGTCAATGGAGAAGAAAGGAAAATTTTTAAAAAATTTCAAAAATGAATATGAAAATACCACATAGCAAAACTCATGGGATGCAACAAAGGCAGTCTTCAGAGTGAATTTTATAGCAGTAAATGCCTACTTTTAAAAAAAATAGAGAGACCTCTAAAATAAATAACCTAACTTTACACTTTAAGGAACCAGAAAAAGAAGAAGAACAAACTAAGATCAACGTTAGCAAGAAAAAAAGGAGATAATATAAAGATATAAGCAGAAATCAAAGACATAGAGACTACAAAGACAATAGGAAACATTGACAAAACTAAGAGTTGGTTTATTTAAAAGATAAAAATATTGACAAACTTTTAGCTAGACTAATTAAGGAAAAAAGAGAGAGGATGCAAATAATAAAATTATAAATGAAAGGGGATATATCACTACTGATATCACAGAAATACAGAAAAATCATAAGAGACTACTATGACCAATGAATTTTATATGACAATAAATTAGATAACTTAGAAGAAATGGATAAATTTCTAGAAACATATACTCTACCACAAAGACTGAGTTGGGAAGAAATCTGAAAAGAACTATAACTAGTAAAAAGATTGAAGAATTAACAGCAATCTTTCTCAAATTTATCCAAAATAACTGAAGAGGAAGGAACACTTCCAAACTCATTTTATGAGGCCACCATATCAAAGCAAGACAAAGGCACTATTGGAAAAGAAAAAGCTACAGGCCAATGTCTGTGATGAATATAGATGCAAAAATCCTCAACAAAATACTAGCAAACTGAATTTACCAGCATATTAAAAGTATCATACACCATAACAAATAGAACTTATCCCTAGAATCCAAGGATGGTTCAACATACAAAAATTAATTGATGTTAATCAGCTCTGGTTTCCTCACTGTAAAGTAGGGACACTACTGCTACCGAGTAGGCGTGTCAGGAGGGTCAAGTGTAGAAACACGTGGGCAGGGCCAGGAACAGGGCCTGGCACCTAAGAAATACTCGGGATGCACTGGCTGTTATTTCACTACTACTCTGCCAGTCAGGACTCGCTCGGAGCTGGGAGTTCCTAACCTGGACTTTGGGAGTCCACTTACCTTCTGAGATTATATACAAAACTGTGTGAGTCTGTGCATTTTTCTGAATAGAGGGTAGCTTTCCCCAAATTCTTAAAGGAACCGGTGGGCCCAAAACATTTTCAAACACTTGTCTTTTAAAGAGTCCTTTGTAGAAATGCCAAAGGTGAAATGAAACCATTGTGGGCACCCACAAAAGCAGCTCAGGCTGGAGCCCTGAGGCCACCCCTCTTCCTCCGTCTGACAACTCCCGGCAGCCTGCGCACTCTGCAGGAAGAGGTCCGCTGCTTGCTCTCAGGGGGCATCTGCTGGATACTCCGTCACCAGCATTTGCATCAGACAGCCTCTCCTGAGCTGCTGCCTTGGTAAGGAGCTGGGAGGCCTCCCAAGCCCACTGGTGTTCTGCTCCAGCTGGTGGGGACAAACTCCTATTCTCTACCTCGGTCTCTGGGGCTTGGGCTGAACACAATCACAACTTTTTTCTTCTTTGTGAATGCTCTTTCTGGAAGTCTGGCCTCCCCTTCCCCAGGACAGATACTGAGGGGGCCAAAGGCAGGAAGTTGCACCAGGCAAAGAAAGTGCTGCTTGTGCCACATCTGCTGCCCGGTGGTGAGGTGCCTAAGGTTCTGCCCCATCCCTTGTGGGGAGAGGAGCTTCTCCTTGGGAGATGAAGGGAGAAGCCCCCCAGGTTAACTGTCAGCACCCAAACCGACCTTTCTTCCCAGTGCTGTGTCAGGCACTGGGGACTGAGGGATGAGCAAGACGGCTGCTGCCCCGCCAGATTCCAGGAGGTACTCAGACACGGTGGCAAGGCCTCAGACAACTCACCCGTGACATCCGACAAAGACCAAAAACCCACATCTTTCCTATTTGATCATCACCTGTGAACTAGTTGAGCCCAATCACCAGCCAGAATGGAAGGAATCTGAGAAGTTTGATCTGCACAGGAAGAGCTGACCACACCTGCCACTGTGGGCATCCCTCTGCCCCCACCCCCAGGAAGAGAAAGGACAGGACTCCCCAGAATTCACGTCGAGAGGAGGTGTGAGGGCAGCTCCTCCCTAGTGGGCATCAGCACAGACCCTACAGGGGTTGGGACCCAATACATGGTTGTTGAATAAATACACAAATTAATAGAACAAGATGGAATTTTCCTTAGCACTTTTAACCATTCTCAATCTGGGAATATTTTAAAGAGACTGAAGCAAAGTGTGGTGATTATTTTAAACTATGTATTTGAATGGCTGAGCCTTGAAAATCTTCTGAAGATTCTTCAGATCAAAAAGATAGGTCCCATCTTGTCCAGACCTTGGTGACTCAAGTTTTTACCTTCTTGCTGATGTGACTGACATCAGAATACAGGAAACCACTAGGGCAGGTGGGAGACACCCAAGCACAGTGAAGTCACAGAATCACAGCACCCTGCTGGTCTGAGTTCCTGAAGAGAGCTATGGGTTGATATGTGTCCTGGACATCATATTTTAAGTTCATGGACCTGCCTACAGACCTCACAGAGTAAGTTCTGAGCATCTAGCTCTCAGTGAGCTTCCTTTGGAAAATAACAGACTGAGCAGAAAGGGAACCTGGTCCACCCAAAAAGATGCTTGGAGACCAACGTACGAATCCCAGATATATCCTGAGGTCTTGGGCTACATGGCCAAATTCTGAGCACAGCCTGGGCCCGTGACTCTATGGAAGTTCATTTACTAAAAACTGCAGAAGTTGTCATGAAGCGCTGTCATTGGAAAGGCAGTCGTGGAATCGGAATTGAGGCATGCCCATCAAACTTGACCCCCAGCACTCAGGAACAGCAGTCTGGTGGAGCAGTTTCCCTGCTGAAGCAGGGCCATCAGAGGCCACACTGCACTGATTGGTGTTGCCAAGTTTAGTGGGCACACATCTCTCTTTGCCAATAAAATTAACTTTTAAAAAGTCACTCCAGGAACTTCCATCCAAATGATCTCAGCAATCCTGACAACACTGAATGAGGGAAATATGATCTCCCATCTACAAATGACGGAAACTGAGGGCTAGGAGAAATGAGCAGGCCTTCCCAAAATCACACTGAGGGAGTGAGGGGAGGAAGTGAGCTTGGAGTCCGGGCACCCTGACCCCCTAATCCTAGGCTCTGGTCTTTATATTATTTGTCAAACTTGCAAAACAAAAATTGTTTTTTGTTTTGGTCCCCTTAAACTGCAAGCCTGTGGCTCTCAGCCAAAGCCTTGCCAGAGGTTGTGCCTGCTGCAGGGGCAGCAGAGGTGCAGCCTAGTGACAGGCAGGTCTGTGACGTGTGCATGTCTGTGTCCCCAGGCCCATGGAGAGACTGCCTGCAGGCCCTGGAGGCTGGTCACGACACCAGCTCCATCTACCTAGTGAAACCAGAGAATACCAACCGCCTCATGCAGGTGTGGTGCGACCAGAGGCACGACCCTTTCAGCATTCACGTCCTGCGTAATCCCCTCCTGCAGAGTGTAAACTGAACCTGGTGACTGGCTTCTAACTGATTAAGTACTGAAAAGGTGATGGGATGTCACTTCTATGATTAAGTAATCAAATTGTGGCTTCCATCTCTTTGGAAAACTCTCTCTTGCTTTCTGGACTACGAAATTTAATGTAGCAAGCTGCCATATTGGAGAAACCTGTGTCAAGGAGCTGAGGGTGACCTCCACACAACAGCAATTAAGTACCTGATGGCCTCAATCCAACATTTAGTAAGCAAATCCTTCCTCAGTCAAGCATTCAGATGAGATCTCATCCCTGACTAATACCCTGATTGTAGCCTTGTGACACACCCAGCTAAGCCATGCCCAGATTTCTAAACCACAGAAACTGTGAGATAATCTATATATACTATTTTAAACTGCTAATTTTTGTGGTAATTTATTATGCAGCAATAGATAAGTAATACACATGCAAACAGAAAATCAGATACACATATGTACTTTATGTTTAGCATACTTTACTGGAACTTAGAAAGGCTAGGTAGGAGTTTACATTATGGGTATGTAAAAAAAATTTCAAATGGATGAAAAATATTGTATTCAGTCTTTCAACAGCCTACTATGAGGGTTTTGTTTTGCTTTGGTTTTGTTTTTGGGGGGAGAGCTTTTTTATCTTTTTTGCTTTTATTTATCTAACCAATACCTTTTGCCTCACTCTCTTCCATTTCTCTTTCCTAACTCTGCAATTTCAGATTTCATTTCAACTCTTTTCAACTCCTACTTCCAGTTTATCTTCAGGGGATCTTTTGTCTTTAATATACATATCAATCAAGAGCTCTTCTACAAAAGGACATTCCAAAAACAGGATCCATCTTCCCAGTTACTCATTTATTTATTCAGCAATCATTTAATAATCCAAGGCAGTATTCTCGATACTAGGTTTACAGTGGTAAATTAAAAACACCTGGTCTGTGTTTTCATGTAGCGTATGGTCACGTTGGTGGGGACTAAGATTAAACACACAGATAAATATATAAATGAATAATTATAAAACAGGTAAGTCCTTGGAAGATAAGAAGAATATACTGTGCTGGAAATAAACGGGAGAGACTTGTGAAGACACTTTTTCATTAATCCCAGAAAAGCCTTCCTTTCAGACAACATTTAGTTTTGAGATTTGAAGAATTAAGTGGGGGAGGAACACCTTGGATAGAGGCTCTCCAGGGTAAAGATCAAGTAGAGGCTTTGAGGGAGGACAGAGCATACATGAGGTATTCTAAGAACTAAAGTGCAGACAATTAACTGGAGCAATAATGAGAAAAAGAAAGTGGGTCAAAATGAAGCTGGAGAAGAAAGCAGAAGCCAAAATAGCCAGGATCCTGCTACTCCAGGTAAGGAGATTGCAAATGATTCCATTTACAATAGGAAGCCAATGAAGGGCTTGAGTGAGAGAAAGACAAGATTTGATTTGCCTTTTTAAAGAACCGCTGATGGCTTTTATATAAAGAATAATTTGGAAGAAATATAAAACAGAAGCATGCGGACCAGTTAACAAATAACTAAAATAGACAATAGAGAGAAGCTGGTGTAATAGATAAAAGAGCAGAAGTGGAATTTGGAAAAGATAGGCAGGTTCAAAGATAGTGGTAGCATCAACAGGTTTAGTAAGGGAGATGAAAAAATCAAAAATAACTCCCGGATTTCTAAATAATCCAGGAGGCAGTTGTGATCTTATATAGCATGTCCTTTTGCTTTGTTACCTAGGGACTGGAACTCTATGAAAGAAAAGAAGCAAAGTTTTCAGTGGTACTCTATATCGCTATTTGGACTTTTTTCAATGTTTTCCAATTGCATCAAATATTATCGTGATATATCATTGCTGTTCATTGTTCCTATGTTGCATAAATAGATGGTAAAAAAAATGGCTTTAATTATTTAAATTATATCTTGCTGCTCCCTCATGTGCAGTGAAGCAATATGACATAATTTGTCAAGAAAAGAAAATCACAGAAAGGGTCAAGTATCACAGATGTTCCAAAGAGATCTTTTGCCCAGCACATCACATAGCTGTTTTTTGGCGCTTTTTAATGTGTTAAACATTTGGCTAACATCACTGCTGAATCTTCAGAAATTTCAAGGCAGGTAAGTTTGATGTTCCCCAATTATATTAAGAGAGAGGTAAAAAGGTTAAATGACATACTTCCAAGCAGAAGGAAGAATCGGCCTCAAAGCTAGGGGAAGTCCTCAGAGTATTTTAATCTTAATTATATATTCATCATTTTCAGAAGATATTAAATATCATTAATTGATGCCTGTGAAGTGGCTGAAATTCAGGGAGGGATTTTGAGAGAGTAGATGAACGCTATGAGGGAGACATCTCTATTTCATGGTAACTGTACACCAGGCTTCCTAACGTGCAGCCGTGTTTCTTATTAACTACTGTAAGATCTTGTAGGTAAAAGTAGAAAAGAGTTGTACCAGGTTGAAAAAACAGATGATGCTCTACTCGTTAATCAAGAAGAAAAGAAAAAATCATTTTACTGACAGAGTGGTATTAACTTCACGGATGCTTTAAAAAAGCTATGAAGAAATTTAGTCGCCACAATGAGAAAACTAGAGAACAAAAGAACAAAGAGTGTGTAGAAAATCTGACATCAGGATTCATCCATGCTAAAATACAATGAGAAGCCCACCTTTTTCTTATGCATCCTGAGAGCATTACTAATCTAGCTTCAGTGTACATTAGAATTGCCTTAGTGTGCTTATTAAATATGCTTAATTTACTGTACTATGCCCTGAGATTCTATTCTGGTAGGTCAGATCTGGGGCAGAATTCAAGTATTCGAGTTTAACAGATCCCAATGTGGGCAGAAGTGCAAGGTTCCACCATAATTCTGGGCACACAGCCCAAGAACTGCAGCTGCCTGCCTAGAGGAATGCTCTCCTTCCTTCTGCCGGTGACATCCTTCCAGGCAGACAGGTTGGTTCCAAGCATCTCGAACCACTTGCAGCGGTCATCTATGTTACCTTCCTTGTGAAGCATCTCCTGAGTTCCCCTAAGCAAAATGAGCACCTTAGAGCTTCCAAGGCTATGTTTAATTATTTTATTATAGCATTTATCAAATTATATTATGATTATCTTCTTATATGAGTCATTTTCCTATCAAAATACAAGCAACTTAAATATAGCAGGTTCATTTTTATCTCTCTGGTATCCGCACACTTCTTGGCACAAAAAAGGCATGGAATAATTTTTTTTTTGGCATAGAAGAATGAAAGTACAATTAATTAAAGCACAATCTTGCTGTATACTCACATAACTTCTTTGCATGCTCTCTGGGGGAGAGAGAGAGAAAACTCTATAGTATCTCTTCTTCTTTTCCTTTTCTTTATTTCAGAATATTATTGGGGTACAAACATTTTGGTTACATGAATTGCCTTTGTACAGTCTGAGTCAAAGTTTTAAGTGTGTGCATTACCCATATAATATGCATTGTACCCATTAGGTGTGAATTTACCCATCCCCTCCCCGCCACCTTCTTGATTTCTACTGAATTTCCTACCATGTGTACACACGAGTGTTGATCTATTAGTTCTAATTTAGTAGTGAGTACATGTGGTTTCTGTTCTTCCATTTTTGTGATACCTCACTTAAAAGGATGGTCTCCAGTTCCATACAAGTTGTTACAAAAGATATTAGTTCACCATTTTTTATGGCTGAGTAGTACTCCATGGCATACATATACCACATTTTATTGGTCCCTTCCTGTATTGATGGGCACTTGGGTTGATTCCATATCTTTGCAATTATGAATTGTGCTACTATAAACATTTAAATGCAAGTGTCTTTTTTATAAAATGTCTTTCTTTCCTTTGCATAAATGCCCAGGAGTGGGATTGCTGGCTCAAAAGATAGGTCTATTTTTTAATTCTTTGAGGTATTTCCATTCTCCTTTCCATAGAGATTGTACTACTTTGCAGTCCCAACAACACTATGTAAGTGCTCCTTTCTCTCTGAATCCACACCAGCTTCTGTTGTTTGGGGACTTTTTAGAGAAAAGCCATTTTCACTGAAGTTAGGTGATATCTCATTGTGGTTTTGTTTGGCATTTCCCTGATGATTAGAGATGTTGAGCATTTTTTCATATGCTTATTGGGCATTAGTCTATCCTCTTGAAAAGTTTCTCTTCATGCCTTTTGCACACTTTTTAATGGGGTTGTTTGATGTTTACTGATTTGCTTGAGCTCTTTGCAGATTCTGGTTCTTAGCCCTTTATCAAATATGTAACATATAAATATTTTCTCCCATTGTGTAGGTTCTCTATTAGCTCTATTGGTTTTTTCCTTTGTTATGCAAAGTTTCTATAATTTAATCAGGTTCCATTTACTTATTTTTGTTGTTGCTATGATTGCCTTTGGGGTCTTCTTCATAAATTCTTTGCCTAAGATGATACCTCTATGTTGGGTTTCTATTTTCTCTTGTATTTCATTGAGCTTCCTTATAATCTATATTCAAAATTCTTCATCTGTCATTTCTATCTTTTCATCTGTTTGGTAACCATTGGTAGGGAATTGTTTTATTTTAGGGGTGTCCTTTCACTCTGATTTTTCATGTTTTTGGAGTTCTTTCACTGATTCCTTCTCATCTGGCCTCTTGGTCAAGACCTGGGGTGCCAGGCCTGGCTTATGGGCCTGTGTCCAGGTTCCCAAGGACCAATCTTGCCAGATGAGGAGTGCTGGTCCTGAGTTTCCTATGTGATGTTCTAGCAGGTTTAGTGTACCTCTCGGGTTACCTCTGACCTGCTGTCTTAACCTCTTCCCAACAGTGTGTAGTGAGTCAGGCCCCCCAGCTTACCCTTGGTGACAGTGGGTAGTATTTGTGAGTGTGAATCAGCTACACCCTGTTTGCTTTATGTTGGAAGATGCTATCATGGGCTATATCATTGTTCTCCCTGTCACTGGTTCATGTTTGTGTGATAGAGCCAGCTGCTGAGATTTTTTGTGTTTGTGGTAGACTCTGGTCCCCCGGGTGGAGTACTTGCGTGCCCCAACCTTTAGAAGGGACCCTATTGCTCCCAGGGGGGTTGTTGATCTCCACTACCACTGAGGTAGGGGAGGAACAAGGCAGTTTGTCAGGGGGCTCAGACATTGTTTTTATGGCCACTAGGGGGAGCCACTAGTAGGAGGATCAGGACAAGCTTTCTAAACCTGGAGAGCTATTGACAGGAGAGGGACCTAAAGGCTTATATGCTAAGGCCCTGGGCTGAGTTCTTTCCACCCTTATGGTGTAGTGTAGTTTTCCCATAGCGGGGGTAAGCATTCCCCCAAATGGCGACTCCTTGGTCCTCCACACACCCTATAAATTTGGGTCAGCAAATGCTGTAAAGGGCATGTAAATTGACCTCCCTGACAGTAGGAGGTGCTTTCCAGAAGAAACAAGCTGCAATGTTGTTTTGGGGGTCTTGTGACCAGCTCCAGTTCCTCTGGAGAAGCACTCGAATGCCCCCAGGTGGTAGGTCAGACCCTGGAACTTCCAGATGAGTCATTAGTCTCTGCCACAGCAGAGGTGAGTTGCGGGACTGTGGCTGAGTGGGGCTGGATTTGGTGAGCTTGCCCCCAGGCTCCTCACAAGCTGGCACAGTAGCTGTTTTGGCAGAGGTCAATGTCTACTCTCAGCTTCCTGGCAGAGCTGTGATGGGAGAGGCCGAAGTGGCCCCACCCAACCAGAAAGTCTGTGGAGGCAGGTTTGTCTGAGGCTCACAATCTGGCAGTCTGTAGTGGGCCTTGCTTCTCTTCCCCCTCCTCTGTTTCATGGTTTTGCCCCTGGTATCTGCCAGTAGGCAGATGCTCAAGCCAGCTCAGCTCCCGCACAACTGTGCTGGGGGCCGGGATGTTCCCTGCCCATGATCCTGGCCTGAGCTGAGGGTGTAGCCCTCCCATGGAGGAAGAGGTGCTCCGCAAGCACATGGCAGCTAGGGCCCACACTGCCTTCTCCCCCCTGGATCTGCCCATGTGGTCTTCCTCACCTCCCTAGATCAAGAAAGTCAATCCCTGACCACGCCAGGGAGAATCGTGCTTGACCCAAGTGGCCAATGGGGTGCCCAAGCAGGATCGATGTCCCTCTGCCTTGGGGCATGCCCCACTCTGATGGAGGCCCTGGGCAAGCAGCACCAGGGAGGGCCAATGAGCGGGGAGCTCATAGTCTGATCACCCCTTGGTCCTCTGCAGGACCCCAAGAGGAAAGGCCTGAGTCCCACACTCTGTGGGAGCCTAGGTTTGGTGGCTCAACTGTCTCCTGGCAGCCACAGATGAGGGAGGGGAAGGGCAGGAAAAGAGTCTGGAGGGAGGTCTTCTCTGACCCTCTCTCTGGGAGGCAGTCTGTCCAGAATGTCCAGGCTCTGGAGTCACACAGATCACCCTGGACCTGTTGCACCCCTGTGTCTCCTGCAGTCTGGGCCGGAGTTGGGAAATGTCTGTGTGGGAACAAGCAGGATGAAACCTGAGGAGCTGAAGCCCCCTGGGGAAGATAAAGGTGCATGGGGGTAGAGAAGCAGTATGGCACCTGCCATCCCAGCCCAGCTCTGTGGGGGCAGGAAGTGCCCCAGGGGCGCTGGGAGCCTGGTCCTCTGTCCACAAGCAGTTCCCCGCTCACTGGTGGCAGCAGCTTCTATGGTAATGTGGGCAGAAAGTCTCTCCAGCAGCTTGGGATCCCACCCACTGTCAGAGATGTGGTGGAGGAAGAAGCAAACAGCTCCACCTACCCTTCTCACTGGACTCGAAGCCTCTTGGGCATTGATCTTTGCCAATAGCCTGCTCCTTCTTGCTCTGCACTGCAGCTTCTTCCCATGGAGTCTCCTGAAGGCTCTGGCACATTCCTTCAGATCCACATCTGATCTATGTCTGTCGGTTCATTTTTTCTCTTTCATCTAAAACTTCTCCTTCGTACTGAGACACTCCGGCAGCTGGTGTCTCTGGTCAGCCCTGGTATCTCTTCTTACAAGGCTATGAATCCCATCATGAGGGCCGCCCCCCCTAACCCCCCTGCCCATGACCTCACCTAACCCTATTTAACTCCCAAAAGCCCTGTCTTTAAATATGATCACATTGGAGATTAGGACTTCAAAATAGGGATTTTAGGGGAACAAATTCAGTTTATAAAAAAGAGCAATAAATGGATGTCTGAAGCTTGCCCTGTATGTAGCTTGAGCTTTTTGTCTTAGTATTAAGCCCCTTGGAGTCCCAGATTCTACACCTATAAAACGAAAATTTATTTTCCCTATCACCATTATTGTTAAGGAAATATGCTGAAAAGGCTCTGAAAATGGTAAAGCATTATAAACAGTGGGGTCAATACAAGGTCCTCTTTAATTTGGAGACTGCTGCAGTCTGTAAAGAACTTCTAAATTGCTAGCAACACCACACACAAACAGCAGGACTAGCAATCGGTAAAGCTTGCATTTTCTCTCTTTGAGTGCTTAGAAATTTTTGTCGTGGTGTAATTTTTATTAATTTATTTGAATAATTCAATAAACATAATTTAATCTGTATAATAATTGTCATTAGCTTTGTTTGTAGGCAAACTCTTTAATGAGAATGCTGAGGGAAATTTTGTGCTTTGTATTAGCTTTTATTTGTAATTTTTGGCAGTTATAACACATGGTTGGCTCCTTATAGTGAGGCTCATAGTGATCTAAAACCTGATCCAACACCCCAGTGGTATGCCAAGGCCAATCAAACCATTTTGTTTTGTTTTTTTTTAGAAGGAAATTTGTACTGTAATGTCATCCCAGGCTTATGCAGTATAGGGTATAACAAAGAAGATATATTCCTGGATAGTAGCAGGAAGGAGGAGGAGGAGGAGGAGAAATAATTGTTTTGGATATGCACAAGTTCTTGATCTCTCTACATTAGTCTATTATCCAAGTAAGCAACTTGTTAGCTTGGAAAACATGGAGAAA
The DNA here is from genome assembly GCF_041146395.1 of Eulemur rufifrons. NCBI lineage: Eukaryota > Metazoa > Chordata > Mammalia > Primates > Lemuridae > Eulemur > Eulemur rufifrons. Next base: position 20,493,837 of record NC_090999.1, read on the forward strand.
GAAAAAGAGAAGGGAGATATCAAGTCATTAAAGTGCAATGAGGTAAGCTATGGCAGTGATCACCTTTGGATGTCTTGGTGGAGTGAAGGGGGCAGTGAAGAAAATGAGACAAACTTCAAGTACTGACAAGAGTGGGCATTGCAAGAAAATTGCAGCTATGTATAACTAATGAGGTGTGGCTAGCCTTTTCCTTGCAATGTCAGGGACTTTTTTTCTTGCTTTCTTATGGCTTCTCTTGTGTATTGCTTGCCTTCCTGAAAGCTGGTCTTCCCTTCCTTTGACCACTCTGTGTTACGTGTTGAGCATAAAGACAGGGAAAATATGCTTTGGGGGAATTTTCGCTAAAGTGTCTTCAATTTTACCATCTCAGCACACAATACATCCAGTCTTCCTAGCTCTGAAATTGTTCATTCACAATATAACATTTTGATCTCAGAGTGAAACAGAGAAAGCAAGTACAAGGAACACTTCTACACCTGCAGGATAAAGGCAATTATGACCACTGCCCACAGGCCTAGCAACCTACAAGTGCCACACACACATACAGATGGAAATAAATGCTCCTTAAAGACTTCTTGCTTACCACTTAATTTGCTATTTTTATTTTTATCCAAAATTATTCCATGATCTATATTTTTGCCTGATCTCACACAAACAAAATAGCAGTGACAGGAATGGGGAAGAAATGGAAAAAATGCTTTTTCAAAGCAAGATCACAGTTATTAGGTCATTAAATATGAAATGTCCAATTTCACATCAAAAGTGTAGTTTATTATATCTCAAACAAGAAGCAGCACAACTAATCAAACTATGCTCCTAAACTATCGACATAGTTTTGCCATTCTAACAGTAGCTTGCTTATGCCAGCAGCAAAGAACCCTGGAGAGCAAGTGGCGATGAAATCAAGAAAGGCATTTTCCACAGCTTTTTGAGAATTGAATATTTTTCCTTGCAAGAAGTGGTCCAAATCCTGGAAGAAGTGGTAGTCAGTTAGTTCAAGTTCTGGTGAATACGGCGGATAACAGAGCGTTTCCAAGTCCAGCTTCTGTAGTTTGAGCAGCATTGTTTTTTTGCAACGTGTGGTCTTGCAAGAGGATTGGCTTGTCTCTATTGGCCAATCTCAGCTGCTTAGTGGCAAGCCTCCTCATCGTTTCATCCAACTGGTTGCAGTAGACATCTGCTGTAATTGATTGACCAGGTTTCATGAAGCTGTGGTGGATAATACCAGTGCTGGACCACCAAACAGACACCATTACATTTTATTGGTGAATATTCGGTTTGGGACTGTGTTTCAGCACTTTGTCTTTATCCAGCCATTGTGCTGAATGCTTGCAATTGTCAAAAAGAATCTATTTTTTCATCATACATAACAATACAATACAGAAATTGTTTGCCTTTATGTCATGACAGCAAAGAAAGGCAAGCTTCAAGATGATCTCTTTTCTGATGCTCATTTAATTCACGCAGTACCCATCTCTCCAGCTTCTTTACCTCACCCATTTGTTTCAAATGGTCCAATATTATTTGAAGAGTAATGTCAAACCTTGCTGCTAATGCACACATAGGTTGAGATGGATTTGCTTCCACTACAGCTTTCTGCTTATCATTATCCACCTTGGTCTCAGGTCACCCACATGGCTCATTTTCAAGATTAAAATCACCAGAATGGAACTTCTCAAACCATCGACGTACTGTGTGTTCATTAACCACATCTTTCCCAAGCACTTCATTGATATTTCAAGCTGTCTGCACTGATTGGTTCCACGAGGAAACTCATATTCAAGATTAACACAAATTTTTGACTTATCCGTAGTTTCACAAAAATTGCTGTAAAAAAAATTTTGAAAGATAATCACAAGCCAAAATGTGCATTTGAAAGAATGAGGATGTACTTCACAATAAAAAAACAAAATAAGAAGTGTCAATGTGAAATGTCAGAGATATCAACTGTCAAACTTAGTACTTAAAGAAATCAGGCATTCCATAAAATTTTAAGTCAAAAGGCATAATTACACATTCAGGACTTTTCACTATTTCCAAAATTTCACATCTACATGAAGTGCTAGAAAAGCAAGGTGTCCAAATTTGGAAAAAATTTATTCCAAATTTAACGTCTTCTTGTTTGTTATTCTGCATCTGACTTTTTTAAAGAATAATTTAAAAACTAGAAAGCAGATGGCATCATTACCATTATTAGAACTACTGATTCTTTAAAATAATTTCAAGTTGTGAGATTATGTCTAAGCCTATCTCTTTTCTTTTCTTCTTTCTTTAGAATGAATTTTCATATCTTCATTTTTCAGTGCGTTTATTGTCAGAATGATTAAGAACCACAGTTAACTGGAGTTGATGCTGGGGTGCTCCAAAATTCCCTCTTGAGTCATTTCTCCTTAACTTCATTTTGGCTTCTTCTTGTGTCTAAAACCCCCAATCGTAGAGATGAATACTCTTCTCTTCAGTTGTTATCCTGTTGAGTTCTGTAGCCTTTGCAATATTGAAATATAGAAAAACTATATACCTAGGCTTCTAGAGTTTAGAGCAGGTACTTATAAAAAACACTGGCACAGAACCAAAGACAAGCAGAGTTTCAACTTCCATAAGTCTTTGACTAGTAAGAAGTTTCTCATACCTCCAGGTTGCATCAATCTGACTCACGAAGGTGGTGCTGGGAGCACCCCAACAAGTCTCCATTTACTGGGTGTTGTGTTAGACTCCTGTAAGCTGCTAATATCCTGACCACTGCCTGCCTGTCAACTAAAGTGGGGAAAGTCGTGTTTTTACCATACTGTTTATTTTTTATGATTTTCTTTATTCTATGAATCACACTCTCAACAAAATATGTAAAGCATCAATTATGTGCCACATATATGTTTACATTCTTTAAAAATAAATAATGATCTAGACTTTTCAGAAATTCACTATCTAGTAGAGAAGAAAGGCATAAACTGATCTACCCAGTTTAAAGAAAGATGTCATGGAAGCACCTTTAGAAACTTGGCACAGTGCCTTTTAATAAATATGGATAGTAATTGTTTTAGTTGGGAAAATAAAAGTGAAATCAATAGTTACTACCTATTACTTAAATAGAAATAAGGTCCTATGTCTTTTGGAATCATACAACAATTAAACTGAAACTCTACTCTTGAACTTGACATTGTTTCTTTAAAATCTAGCTTAAGGCTATTTGGGAATGTCACTTGCTTTCTGTAACTCAGTGGATGCTGTTAAATCTTTAAATCATCTCCTGGTACTTCTCTAAGTAGACCAGGTATATCCAATCCATGATCCATTTATTATGTGTTTCTGGAGTACTTATCATATGCCAGATTCTGCGTGGAAAAGCATTGAGAATAAAAGTGTGAACAAGAGTTACCAGAAGAGTTTGTGATGAGATGGGGATGCCACCCAGAGTGAAGAGCAGGTACAGAATCCCCACAATAAGGTATGTCACCTTATTCACCTGAAAAACTGCACGTTATTCCAGGAGCAGAGATTGTCAAGCAGCAAGAGTTGAGTCATCAAGGGAAGTAAGGGCCAGATCATAAAGCATGTTGCAACCCATCTAGTGAGAAGAAACGTGGGCAGCAGATAGGAGGATCGGAGAACGCAGGGAATAGTCTCCTGCAAAAGAGCCAAGAGGAAGAAATGAACTAAACAAGAACTTGTGGAGATGAAGAAAAATGAATGGATTTGAGAAATGTTAAGGACATAGAAAAAAAATATATTGTGGGGAATGATCTGCTCTGGTGTTGGGAAGCAAGTAGAGAAAATGGAGTAAAAAGCCTAGGCAAAGAGATGGATGATAATGATGCCATTCTCTGAGATACAGGCCAGAAGAGAAGCTGCTTGGGGGAGGAATGAGGGAAGATTAGGATTTCAATCTGGATCACTCTGGGTTTTGAGGCATCTGTATGACATCATATGGACATAATCTCTAGAAAACATGGACCTCAAGCTCAACAGTATGCAAAAATGAATCAAAGAAATCCCCCAGGTAGAGTTTTAGTGTAGAAAAACAATGTGCAGCAGAATTCCTCAAATACTATCTGAGCTTTATATTATTCAGTTATTAAAAATTACATTTTCTGAAAATGTATAAACCATGATCTATATATTAATTTCTCGTTCATTCATTTAAGTTTATTAATCCACTCCTATCTGCTAGATGCTAAGCATAGAACACTGAACAAGATATAATCCTGTTAAGGTTGTGTCCTCAAACTCAAGAGGAAACAGAAATGCCATAGGAAATGCCTTTTTGACATAGGAACTGAGAAGGCATTCCCTTACTCTCACATGAGCTATAGTAGAGTTTAGTGTCTACAGGAACACCTCTAGAACAAGATTGGTTGGGTTCAGACTGCAGCTTCACCACCTGCTGGATAAGGTTGGAAAGTTTCCTAAACTTCCTGTGTTGCTTTTTCCCCCACTCATCTTAAAAGCAATAGTGATAATAGTTACTCTTTCATAGAGTTCTTATGAGGATTAAAACAGAGCACTTGGAACGCTTCTTAGCACACAGTAAATGCAATAAAAGTGTCAGCCAAGATTGGTTCTACCCAAATACATTCAAGGAACATAAGCCCAAGAACTTAGAACCTTGTTTGTTTGCTAGTTGTTGCTTTTCATCTCTCTCTTACTTACATGGGGAAGATTGAGAAAGACTGTGTTTACATTAACAAAAATCAAAGATAAACAGAAATCAGACAAGATTGTTGATACCTACGTACTTACATCTGACATCTTACATGGCTAACACCAAGGCCCCTTGGTATACAACTGTGGATTCATGAAGAATTAATAACAGCAGTAGTAAACACTCAAAAATATCTGTTAAGTAAATGCAAGAATGAATGGCAGGCTCAAGGAACCAGGTATAAAGATCAGAATAGGCCCAGCATCTCTAACTGGTCTAGAAAAAAGAGATTAAGGGTAAAGTTGTGGAAATGGGAACTAGAAGTTCCAAGAACAAATTCATTAAAAGAAATGAGTTCAGAGGGGGAAAAAAGATGAATAGATAGGAGGATTGTGAAGTCTATACACTGGATAAAGTGTTTATGGCCCAAGAAGCAAACTTAATCCCAACCCATGTCCCATCTGTGACTTAGGAGGCAGAGATAAAGGGTCAGAAGAAAACATTATCTCACTAGAAAAAAAATACATGAAGGAGGAACTTACCACATAGCCTTTGCTGACTTTATATAATTGCCTGCCAGCAGGTGCCAAGCTAGTAGACTGTGAATCCTAATTGAAACTGAAAAAAATAATTATAAAATTATGAGCAATTTAAAGTTAATTTTACTAATATTACACCATGAAACATGAAGCATTATGAAGACTCCTGATAAGGGAACAAAAGAGAAGAATAAATGCAGCATAATCATTTGATTCACCCTGGACTCAGGTTCAGCAGTCACTCTGAACATGGAGCCTCTCAACACACCACAGTTTTCAGTAAAAATCAATGTGGCTGTACGGCATGAATGTCTAACCTTGAGGACTTCTGGTTAAAATGTGGACACACCTGCTCTATAAAGAGAGATACTTTAAACCATGCTGATCCAAAGACAGATGAACTACATCATTTCAAAGCACTCTAGATTTATTAACTTCAACACACACTGGAGTTGAATACTTTTGGCTGGTTTGGACCATGCTCATCTTCTATATTTGGTTTATTCTTCCTTCTCTTTTGTAAATAGTGGTGAAGTGTGATTCATTTTATTCCTAAAGGACTCCTTCAATCACTGCACAGGTCCCAGATGCAAGTATGACATTGCATCTGGAAAATTAGTTTGCTATGCTCTAGCATGAGCTAATGCTACCTATATCATTCAAAATGACTGGCCCACAGTCATGGCTGTGGTGGCTCCAATTAACCTGTTCCATAAATACTTTTTAGTGAAGTCAGGCCAAAGAGATTAATGTATTTCAATTTGGAAATATTATTTGAAATTGACTGGACCTGGGATAGATTAGAAATACTGCAATTGACCACACACACAGAGTCATGAACCAATTATTAAACTGGCAATGTATTATAATAATGGAGAAACTATTCCTATCTTCCAATCTACCATCTATTGAAAGCCACAGCAGAAACTTAATAGGCTGCCCATACATTGAAAATGGGGGGGAGGGCAACAATATCTGGATACACATCTTTTGTAAAAGATTTATGTGCATTACAATCCCACAGTGATTCCAAGGTAGAGTTGACTTAAAAACCATATTTAGGGGTGCAAGTGTTGGGGGGAATAAACATATTTAGATTCTTCTTAATTATTATGTTTTGCAAATGCAATGAGTAGGTACATTAGATATCTGTTTCATAAAGGATGCTGATTATTAAAATGTGAAAATAGAAATTCAGTTTACTGCTATTCTTTCTATACATCCACAAAATGGTTAGATATGATTGGAGGATCTTGTATCTGTAGGAATCAATAATTATGGGACCTAAAAATTGTCTTAAAGAGACCATCTTAATGAACCACCTACAGTAAATTAAACTGACCAACTATTTCAGCAGATTTGTAACAGAGTCCAAAATCAAATAAAATCATATTCATAGATTTCAATGGTAAGTTGAAAAATGGATTAGTTCCAATTTTTCATGATATGCATTAAAGAAAAATAAGTGACACTCATCTAAAATTTCTGTTCATCCCCTATCAGACTCTCTTCCATGAGCTTTCTGTGTGTTGTCCTCAAAGGGAATTCCCTCTGTGATTTTCACTTGGCAGCAAGTCATAAATAGAATTAATCTTATGTGATTTTTTTTTTACTTCAAATACTTAATTATTTCTTTCATGGTTTTAAAGCAACTGCAGTATTGAGCTCCATCTGACTGGGAATTGTTGGGAAGGTCATGGAATGTCTGGGTTTGTCGGCCAACTCATGTTATTTCCAAGTAACTCACTTTGCTGCTTACTAACTCAGAACTGAAGAAAACCATAAAAAGTCCTGAACCCATAAACCATAGAGAGTACTAAAAGTGTAAAAGTGCTTCATTCACATCAACCCCAACAGGTTGTAAATTTCAAGTTAGAAAATTAAAGATCCTTAAAATTAAGAAATGTCCGAAGAAATTAAATCAAACTACACTGCACATTCCCCAAATTTATGCCATTTCTAATATGATGTAACTACTAACACAAGAATCTAAAAATACTTCAATAAAATCAAATTATTTCTCCTGCATAAAGCAATGAAAAATATAATAGTGAAAAGTCAAAGAATAAAACCATTAATACATGTCGCAACTAAATGTGACAATCTGTTTATAATATCAATCATTTCTAGTATTAAAGTTTGTCTAAAGCTGTAATTCTTAACATTTTTGTTCTTCTGATATACTTGTTAGATTCATGGTATGGGGTACTTTCATGTAAAGTCACTTCACATCTACTACACTGTTGCCATTGTCTCAAAGAAGAAGTTCATATCTCTGAGTTCAAAAAAACCCACCTAAAATATTTCAAATGACAAATTAAAATGTTAAATGAAAAAATAGAAATGTAAAAAATGCCAATATGACATTTTAAATTACTCTTGTTATAGATTGAATTATGTTCCCCCAAAAAGATATGTTGAAGTTCTAATCCCTAGTACCTCAGAATATGACCTTATTTTGAAATCAGGTCTTTAGAGAGGTAATCCAGTTAAAATAAGGTCATTAGAGTGGATCAAAATCTAGTATGACTGGCTGCAAAGAAGAAATTTGGACACAGAGGTAAACACACACAGAGGAAGACAATGTGAATGAACACAAGGAGAACGCCATGTAAAGATAGTGGATTGGAGTGATACATCAAAAAGCCAAGTAATGCCAGAGATTACCATTAAACTACAGAAGTTAAAAAGAGGAAAGAAAGGATTCCCTTACAGTTTTCAGAGGGAGCATGGACCTGCTGACACCTTGATTTTAGATTACTGGCCTCCAGAACTACCACACAATAAATTTCTGTTGTTCTAAGCTACTGAGTTTGTGGTTCTTTGTTACAGTGGCCTGGGAAACTCATGTTTTCCATTATAAAGTTAGGTCAGAGCTCAGAAATAAATCCACATATTTGTGATCAATTAATTTTTGACAATGGTGCCAAGAATACATAATGGAGAAAGGACTGTCTCTTCAATAAACAGTGGTAAGAAAACTTGATATTCACATGCAGAATATTGAAATTGGACCCTATTTCACACCACATAAAAAAATCAACTCAAATGCATTAAAGACTTAAAGCTATGACCTGAGCCTATAAAACTACTAGAAGAAAACAAGAGGAAAGCTCCAAGACATTGGTCTGGGCAATGATTATTTGGATATAATACCAAAAGCACAGGCAACAAAATAAAAAATAGACAAATGGAGTTATATCAACTTAAAAAGCTTCTGCACAAAAAAGAAAGCAATCAACAGAGTAAAGAGATACCAATCTATGAATGGGGAAAAAATATTTGCAAACCGTACATCTTTGTCAGTTTTCTATTGTTATAACAGAATATCACAGACTGGGTAATTTATAAGGAAAAGTTTATTTAGCTTACAATTCTAGAGGCTGGGAAGTTTAAGAGCATGGCAACAGCATCTGGTGAGGGCCTTCTTGCTGTCTCATAACATAGTGGAGGGTATCACATGATAAGAATGCAAGAGCAAGAGAGTCAGAGAGAGCTCACTTTTATAATGAAGCCACTCCCTCAGTAACAAACCCACTCCCATGATAGCAACATTAATACATACATGAGGGTAGGTGTATGTATTACATCTACTTTTGAAGGACACATTAAAACCATGGCACCATATATCTGATAAAGGATTAATATCCAAAACATGTTAGAAATTCAAACAACTTAATAGCAAGAAAATAAATAACCAGACTTAAAAATGGACAAAGAACCTGGACAGACATTTCTCAATGGCCAATAGATATATGAAAAAATGTTCAACATCACTAATCATCAGGGAAATGCAAATTAAAACCAAAATGAAATATTACCTCACACCTGTTACAATGGCAATTGTTAAAAAGACAAAGGATAATGAGTGCTAATGAGGCTGCAGAGAAAAGAGAACTCTTACAAACCATTGGTGGAAATGTATATTAGTACAGCCATTATGGAAAACAGTATAGAGGCTCCTCAAAAAATAAACAGTACAACTACCATATGATCTAGCCATCTTACTACTGAGTATGCATCCAAAGGAAAGGAAATCAGTATATTGAAGAGATGTCTACATACCCATGGTCATTGCATTATTCACACTACCCAAGACATGGTAACAACCTAAGTGTCCATCAATGGATGAATGGATAAAGAAAATGTGGCATGTGTACACAATGGAATACTATTCAGCCTTAAAAAAAGAAGGAAATCCTGCCATTTGCAACAACATAGATAAACAAGGAGAACATTATATTATGATAATTGAAAATGAGCCAGGCACAGAAAGACAAATACTGAATGATCTCACTTATATGTGGAACCTAAAAAAGTTTAACTTATAGAGGCAGAGTAGAATTGTGATTAACAGGTGCTGGGCAGGAAGTAGGGGGAGAGATGTTGGTCAAAGTATACAAAATTTCAGTTATATAGGAGAAATAAGTTCAAGAAAATGAATAAATAAATAAAGCTGGTGTCCTTAGTGTCACTTATTTCCTATAAAGCAGTCTGATTTTTTCAGAGAATTATATACCATTTCCCTATATCAAAATGGTGAGGTGGAGGCAGGGAAAAAACTTTTGTACCCCCATAATGAGCTGAAATTAAAAAAAAAATAAGAATAAATCATTTCAGAAACTTCAAAAAAAAATATTCACTTAGTAAAATATAAACTAATTTTTATTTAAGCACAATAATAGGACAGTTAAGATACATGAGTCTTGAAACAAAGCTATCACGTGTAAAAGTTGAGACAGATCCAAATTATAGAATCTTATTGCCAAGATATGGTAAAGATTTTAAACCTTAAAGCTATCACAAGTTCAAGTTGCCAGAGGAGATTAAAACCTAGGTCACCCACAGGTAGAGAGACTATTTTTCTCTTTTATAATCACATAATGGATGTATTTTAAAAAATAGGAGAGTCTAGTGAATAGGCATGTATACAAAATTTTCTGCAGAGGCTAACAAAGCTACCTGCGTGAACTTTATCACTTCTAACGGACTGCTACCAGTAATTTCATAGAAGAGGAGAATTGTCCATTCTTTTCTTTAAAAATAAATTTTACATGTTAGCATAACCCTTCTCCCACTTCTTTACAATTTTCATGTTTGTAATAATTATAAGGATATTCAAGGAGTCTGCTTGCATGCCGAATAATAAAAACAAAGCTGGTGTGGGAACTATCATACAAGGATTTAATTCAAGCTATCACAAGTCGAGGTCACGCTTGATCTCGGCTCCCAGAGGTGCTAACAGGCAACTTTCAATGGATTCAAATTATGGGCCAGATCATTAAACGAGCTGACTGACTCACTCATTCTTGCTATTAATAAAGAACTCATCTTGGAGATTTTCCGCACGGCTGTATGGATAACCTGAATTTATGTGGACCTCAGCAGTTCAAAGCCTGAATTCATTTTCTTGAAACAAGCAGAATCTGAAGTTTATTAGCATGGAAAAGAGTTCTCTTTTCATTAGATTATTCTGAAGTGCTGTCCATTACATAATATGCCATGCATGTGGAACCTTTAGAATAAAAATTGTGATTGCCACTCAATGAGGGAGTATTTCTAAGATGTGACAGATTTTATAACTATGAAGAAGGAAATATCTGCCTGTCTGGGTATCTCAGCCTTTCAAACATGCTCTTTAAATTAAAATTATAGCACATAGAAAACTTCATTACCTGTTTCAGTGGTAGATAATTGTTTCTCCTCTTTGAATATGTGCCCTTTTCAAGATGAGTACTCTGGACTAGACAGACCTGAACAAGTGGTAAATGGGCTTTCTTTGCTTTCCTATTGGATGTCCCTAGGCAATTACCTACACACTGTTATAAATTAGGGTACAAGAAACATTGACCTACATTTTAATTAAGTTTTAAGTAATTTTTTACTTATGTTTTTAATAATACAAAGAGGGTTAAGTGATTTAGAGTTTTTTCCTGCCAAATTTTATTTAAAAGACACTAAAGTGATCAATGGATATGAAATAGGATTAATTTTATTGAAATGAAACTGTTACTAAATTTTAAAGAAATGATAAAAGATTGGTTCATGGTCCTTAAAATTGTTTAAAAATTGAAAAGGACTCAAGGGTTCGTGGTCTTTTTTAATACTCTCATTTACCCACTTTTAATCCATTTATCAGGCAATTACTCTTGTGAGTATTAAGCATGTCCCACCCAATGGAGGTGCAAAGATAAGCAGCCTCCAACCCCAAATAATTCACCATTTAATAGGGAAAACAATTGAATGGAGAAATAATTTAATATCTTGTGCTAAAGGTTGAAAAGGTCACACGAAACTGTATGTTGGTGGTACCAAAGGGTGGGCCCCAGCAGCTCAGCGATAAGAGAGTAAGAGAAAAGCCGTCACAGAACAGGACACAGCTGTTTTGCATCACGAATGATGAACAGGCTTCAACAAGCTGGCAAAGGAGAAAAGAACACTTCACTAAAATTGAAACATCATGGCATACACAATGGAACTTCAAAGAGTTTGACGTGCTTGGAGGTTGTATATACTATATCGGGGAAAGAGAAAGATTAGCAAGAGGGAAAGAGGAAATAGGCGAAGTCATGGAAGAATGGATGCAAAAGAGAATGGACCTCCTTTCGTCAACATGATGTCATTCAAGGATTTTATCAGAGCTGTCTAACATGATTTTTAGTATTATCAATAAAAGATAACTATGGAATTTTACATAGAGTTAAAGGACTGAGCATTTCTGTGTGTCTCCTTCTTGCCTGAAATAACCAAAAAAAAATTATATTAGCAAAATAAATCCCTAAGACTAAATAAGAATGGCAAAATAAGTGGCAATGGACCAGAAATACAAGAACACATAGAAGGAAAAACATCAAAGAGACTATCCTTCAAAGATAGCTGTATTAGTTTGCTAGGGCTGCCATAACAAAATATCACAGGCTGGGTATCGTATGTAAATTAAATTTATTTTCCCACAATTCTAGAAGCTGTAAGTCCAAGATCAAGGTGTCAGCAGGTTTGGTTTCTCCTGAGGCCTCTCTCCTTGACTTACAGACGGCTGCCTTCTCGCTGTGTCCTTTCAGTCTGTCTTAGTGAGTTTGGGCGTCTGTGGCAAAATACCATAAACTAGGTGGCTTATAGACAACAATTTTTTTTTTTTTTTGCAGTTTTGGAGACTGGAAATCCCAGATCAGTGTGCCGGTACGGTCAGGTTCTGGTGAGGGCCTTCTCCCAGGTTGCAGACTGCCAACATCTTGTATCCTCACATGGCAGAGAGCAGAGAGAGGAACTGAGCTCTCTCATGACGCTTATAAAGGGCACTAATCCCATTTATGAGGGCTCTACTCTTACGACCTCATCTAATCCTAATTACAACCCAAAGCCCTACCTCCTACTACCTTCATGTTGGTGGTAGGGATTCAACTTGTGAGTTTAGGGAAGAACATATGAGTTCTGGGGGAATGCAGACATTCAGTCCATAACACTGCCTTTTCTCTGTGTGCACATCCCTGGTGTGTCTTCCTCTTTTTATAAGGACTCCAGTCTTATTGCATTAGGGACCCAACCTTATGATCTCATTTAAACCTAATTACCTCTTTAAAGGCCTTATCTTCAAATATAGTCACATTCTTAGGTAGTGGGGCTTAGAACTTCAACACATGAATTTGAGGGACACAACTCTGTCCATAACATGAAGATAGTGCAGGGGCCTCTGAGGCCAGAGTCAATGGTTATAATAAATAGGGTTAGAGTTTGTCTAGAGGCATATCATCCCTTTCCCCTCTGCAATCAACGTGTACAGTGAGCTATTAACTAGCTGCAAACAAGCTAATGAAGGAGTGCAGGTGCTAAAATCACAGGGCTATAACCTCCAAGAGGATCCGGGAAGTCCCATTTCCAAAAAGCAGGCTTGTAATGATCAGGAAAATACCAGAATACACATAGCTGAAGACTGAGTTAATGCACAAAGGTATTAAGCCAGTAAATTCTTCCAAAAGTCTTTGCAGACAGACAAAGAGATGGAATGTGTGAAAGGACAATTAGGTGTCATGGAAGTTATATTCAGAAGGTTCAACGTATGTCTAACAGGACTTTTAGAAAGAACTGAGGAAAAAATTACAGGGAGGAAATTGCCAGAGCCATAATTTCTTTTTAAATCCCACAAATGAAGACAAATGGAAGAATTAAATTTAAAGGGGCCTACTGTGTTCTGATGAGAATGCAAATAAACAAATCCACAACCAGACACATCGTGGTGACATTTCAAAATCCCAAGAATAAACACACATTTCTTAAAATCTTCTAGAGAAGCCTAAAAAGAATAATCAGATTGGATTCGATTGAAGTAGGCCAGGTAAAATACAGGATGCCCTGTTAATACATAAATTTCAGAAACATAATGATCATGTTTTAGTATTTTAAGTGTTCCCAAATTGCACATTGTATGGAAAATACTTATATGTAAAAAGTAGCATATTTTTGTTTCTCTGAAATTAAAATTTAACTGATTGTCCCATATAAATATTTTCCAAATCTGGCAATCTTAGATTCCTCAACATCAGGATAACAATGAATTGATATTGTCAATGTTCTAAATGTAGAATTTTATGTCCAACTCAATGATTATTCAGAAAAGTTAATCCTACAAAAATCTTCAAGAAAATTACAAAAGGATATATGTAACACCTGCTTTTCTGTTGGCCTGGAATACTCACCTCAGATATCTGTGCTTTTTGCCCTCCTTCATTACTTTCATAACAGATCCCCTCCTCAGCGGATCTTCCTAACCACCTTAAATAAAATCACAACACACACTGGCACTCCCTATTTTTTTCCCAAATTTAAATCTTGCTATATCACTTATTATCAAATAGCATAGTGTGTAGTATACGATCTAAGCTCCATGAAGGCTGGCACAACAGTCTTTATCAGTTAAGGTGGAAAGAATCAAGGACTATCAAGAGTGATCAAAGTCAGGGGGACAGTTAACAGCAGTGGTGTTGTAGACATGAGGGTGAAGTTCCTAGAAGGAAGCAGGATTCACTGTCGAAGGCTGCCACAAAATCAAGGAATATGAAGAGTGACACACAGTTGGATTTAAATATTAGGTCATTAGTCATTTTCATATGATTGGAAGACTGCTTGCAAAAACAGCCCTGATCCTCTGCCCCTTCCTTTCCAATATGATTTGTGCCTCCTCTTACAAAAATAGTGTCGGTTTTCCTGTCTTTTGAATTTGGCTGAACTTGTGACTAGTGCTGGAAGCAGCAGCATGACCCTTCCAACCTTAAGCCTCCATTTCTACTCATTCTCTTGGAATCCTGCCTGCCAGACCCACAACTGACTGAAGACACATTCATGAGCCCAGCTGAGACTAGAGGAATAATCCAAGATGCTCAATAGATTTATAAATAATAAATGCTTATTACTTGAAGCCACTGAATTCAGGGGTGGTTTGTTACACAGCAATAACTAACTAATATAAACAGTTAAATTAGGGCTAGTCACTGAAAAAGAATGCACTGGCCCATGGAATGTAGGTTTAAGGAAGTAGAGACAGCAACTATACAAGACTCTTAGAAAATTTCTCTGCAGAGCAAAGAAGAAAGCTAAAGTCAAATTAGGGGTGTGTATTTAACTGATGAATTCTTCATCAGTGTTTATTCAGACTGTGAGAAAGGAACTGATGGAGAATGAAACGTTTTGGATAAAAGAGAAGGCTAGAGAGAAAATGATGAAGAAATGCCTTAGAGGAGATGGGAAAAAATGGAATCTAGAACACAAGTAAGTCAATTAACCTTGGAAGGCAAAAGACACTTCTTTTCCAGGGATAAAGAAATGAGGATAAGGGTTTTAAGTGGAAAGAATTTGCGTGCAAACAAGGTGTGGATGAATGGGAAAAGTTGAGGGTGGTCATAGTTCATAGTCTTTATTTTTTCTGTGAAAAAAGAGCCATGGGGCAAGATCGTCTTCTACAAGAAAGAGCAGTGGTAACCTGGGGGCTCCTAGCTGGGCTTCTCAACCTGGGCACTATGTACATGTGAGGTCACATAATTCTCCCTTGTGAGAGGCTGTCCTAAACAATGTAAAATATTTAGCAGCACCTCTGGCCTCTACATACTGTGCCACTAGCAGCCCTTCCAGTTGTGACAACTAAAAATGTCTCCAAACATTGCCAAATGTTTCCTGGGGGGTAAAATCACCCCAGTTGAGACCAACTGGTTTAAGAGAATGAGAGAGTGAGCTAATCAAGGAAAAACTCGCAAATGTCTGGGGAGTCACAATCAGTTCCTACTTGATAGATTAAGAATATATTCTGCAACATTTTCAAAAATAGATTGAGTATGTTCTGCAACATTTTCAAAAATGCCTATTTTTGATGGATCTGATATCACTTGAAAAATCTCAAGCTTTAGTACTGTTTCCATGGTCAACAAAGATGTTCTTGCCAAATTTTCTCTTCTGTGCTCAAGAGCTGGACCATGGGTTTTCTAAAGAGAGGAGCCTGCAACAAACACTTGGAATAAAATTAAATCTTCTCCAAATACAAAATGCAATTTTCTCTGTTAAACCTTCTCCCTTCATTTTACCTGTCAGTTCCCAAACTCTTTTTCTTTGTATGCAAATAATGAACCAAGCTTTTGTGTCTCAAGCTTCTTATTAAGACTCCTTTTTAACTCAACCCCAAGAAAGTCCCTCCAGAGCAGTTCAATCTGGTATGATTTGTAAGAGGTATAACTGGCTTCTGGAACCTTTTCCAACAGCTTGTATGCAAGGTGACAGGTCTGAATATTAAACAAGAGAAGGGGAGGTGATACCCACACACATCGCTGTAAATTGTGCCTTCATTCATAAAACCACTTTACTTAACTGTAATTACTCTGCTACCCATTCATGCAAGTGAGGCGTCCAGAAAACTTGATTGGTGAATAAATGCAAATTAAATGACAGGGACAGAGGCAGGCATGTGAAAACTGAGAGGAGGCATTCAGTATGCAAATTCCCAAGTCTGTATATACATCCATTTACAGCTCCTGCCTTGGAATCAATTGTGGAGCAGTAAAAGCTACTCACTTTCTCCTCCATTCCGATTTTGAAAGCCTGGGTAGCAGAAGGATGAGAGTTGGTTCCCAGCAGAATTACAGAGCTCGATAGTATAACTGTCAAATTCTCTTAAAGGAAGGTGAGCTATCTGCATTATCTGTGCTGGGGAAAGTCTTTTCTTCCTTGATAGTCTATTCGTAGAACTGGCATTTAACAAATACATTAATTAAAGCTCTAGACTACATGCTATAATGTTTGCCATGCATTTTGTGACAAGTTCTATTGTGATTTTATGTTAATATTATTCTTTGGCAGATAACATTGTTCCTCATTCAGTCAAATCAAAATGTTGAATCTAGGTATAGTATCTAAGTAAGAGAAAATCAGGGCTTTTTCCTGCTTTACTTTGTTTGATTCTGATGGAGGCAACCACAATAAAAGTAAAAGTATTCATTTTATCTAAAGCAAGCATGACCTCTCATTGACTATCTTTCACTGAAAGAAAAGCAGGGGGGAAAAGGAGAAGAAAAAAAGAAAAGGAAAGAAGAGGGGAAAATATGCACTTGTTTCATTAGTCTGAGGGGAAAGAATGGACCCTTCGTTACATTTACAGCTTGCAAGAGCACCCTGAATTGAGATTCTATTCAAGGGGCAATTTCCATTTATTATGTATATACATGCATTTCTCATCTAACATAACACAGGCTCATACAATATGAGATTAAGATAAATTGAGGTCTTTCTCTTTCCTTCTTAATTTATTTTCTTATTCCATATACAAAGAACCTGCTTGAATATGAGAGATTTGACCTAAATTCCATTCTATCAAGAAGGTTGCCTGAAGTTTACAATGTGAAAACAAGGGGGTGGAGATGGGGGAGAATGTGCATTTGATTTCCCAAAGTTCAAATCTAGGAAATATTAGCATAAGTACTTTGATGATCATGACAGTAAGTCTAGAGAATTAATCTCTAAAGCAATCAGAATTCAGATCTTCTACAGCTTTATAGATCAGAATGACCTATTTTAATTAATTATTCCAGATACAAAGAGACAGCTGCTTTACATAGAAGATTGGAGCTGTTATATGCTTTCAGGACTAGGTTACCTTGAGTAAATTGCTCTCAAAACCTGACTTCATATGTGATTTTTTGAGTGATCTTTAAATTGGAAAAAAAGCTATGTGGCCCTGCTGTCAGACAGCATAGCAACATGAATAAGAGTCACACTGCTTAGGTTTGAAATCTAACTTCATTGTTTATTAGCTGTTTGAGATTAGGCAAGTGATTTAACCTCTTTATGCCTCTGTTTTTTCATCAATAAATTGTGGAAAAGCACAGTACATTCGTTCATACATAACCCATACAAGCCTATTATTAATTGTATCACTATTATTATTATTGTATGTCTATGATTATTTGTATTATTGTATTGATATATAGTACAGAGTATAAAGGCTTATGTTTTATAATTAAAACAAAACAATATCGTAGTGCAGAAACTCAACATTAAAGCTGCTAAAGAAGCAAATGAAATCCATCCTGTTTCATATTGCTTATCTACTTCATGTTAATTATCGGTATACTTATGTATATAAAGACAAAATGAAATAATCAAAACATTAAGTAACAATTGTTAATACTTAGTGATTACTTACCATGAGACTTTATTGTTCAAAATGCTTTTTTAGGTGTTATCTTATTTAATGCCCAGAATAAACCTATGGGTTGGGTATTATTATTATATTTCCATTTTGCAGATAAGGAAACTGAGACATAAAAAAACCTGCCTAAGGTTAGACAATCATTAGGTGGCAGAGTTGGGATTCCAGCTCACAAAGTCAGTCACCCACTGTCAGGCCCTTAATCAGTACCTAGAGGCCAGGTTTTCCAGTTTAAGAAATGTTACCTATTGTTGTTATGGTTATTTGTTAGCCATATATTTTCAGTCAATTGGTTTGACATGTAGTAGAGATGGAAATAATTGTTGAGAATTGGATGACTAAATGAATTAATGAGGTAATGATAATATGCAGGAATTGAATCAAATAAACAAGTATCTTTAGCTTCTTTGAATCTGAGGAGGGCTGGATAAAGAATGATTTTCAACAAATATTCTAACCATTAGTTGTTTTTTTTTTATTTCAGCATATTCCGAGGGTACAAATGTTTAGGTTACATATATTGCCTTTGCCCCACCCGAGTCAGAGCTTCAAGGGAGTCCATCCCCCAGATGGTGCGCACCGCACCCATTAGGTGTGAATATACCCATCCCTTCCTCTCCTCTCCCACCTGTCTGACACCCAATGAATGTTAACCATTAGTTTTTATTTGCCCCAAAGCTAAATCTTTAATATAGTTAACAATGGTGTACCCTTCTTTTATGAGGACACCATTTTGCATATTAATTGACCTTCTATTTTTGTTGTGGACTAAAAGCCACCGTTGGGAAAATATTTTTTCCCAAACTTACAGCACCAGAAACAGTTAAAAAGACTACAAAGTCAATGGACTAATGTTTCTACATGGGAATTGGCATTTAATAACTCCTCTGGGTCATTTTTTAAAAACTTATTAGAAACTAAAATCATTATCAAGTTATAAAACACAGTTAAAGAAAAAAAAAAAAAAACCAAAACTATGAATGTCTAAGAATGTAGTTTTATCCAGCAGTTTCAGCTATCATTAGCCAAACTGTCTTCATACTTTCAGATGCTAAACCATGTCTAATGGTATCTTCACTAATAGCAGAAAGACATTTGAGTAAATTCATTTTTTAAAGGATCATTGAGTGCCTTAGCTAGTTAAGCCAGAAGCCCACAGTAATCAGAAAGAGGCATTGCTTGCCTTCTCCTATGGTTTCTTCATTAGCAGTGGTAATAATGACAATAGTTAGTTCATAACTAGTACATTGTTAAGACGATCCCTGGGGTGTCCTTATACACTCTATTTAATTTTGGCTTCCGGTTCGGTCAGTTTATTTTGCAAGCCAATTTCCTCCCTGCCATACCCAACTCTCCAGAGTTTGCCTAACTTATAGAAATCAAGCTGTTTTTTTTTTTTTTGTTTTTTTTTTTTGGTGGGGGGAGGATTCTGCTTCATGCATCATTGCTAACAACAGCCAAATCGCTGAACACAGAATTCAGTCTTCAGTGCTTAGGCTATGTGAACATCTGAAAATATACAACTTTATTTTTAAAGTCAAAATTCAGTCTGTTCTATCCATATCATTGTATTTGCATTTTAATATGTGCATTAGACTTTGTTGCTTTGTTACTAAATAATCGTTCCCATGTATTTGTGAAACATTTGGTCAGCTTTAAACATGGTTGTTTTTTGTAGGTATGTCACAATCTGTCTCACACATGTTCTTTACCCACACACACACCTTCACACATAGCACCTACATTACAGCTTCATACACAGAAGGCATCTAATAAATGCTCATTAATTAATAGCAGCTAAAAAACATGGTGTGTGGCTCAAACTACTTAGCAAACGTGGACACTGAGAAACCACATATCACTCTATTTTTAATGTTCAAATTTGCCACTCCCAAACAATGACACCTGATAGCCCTATCCACGGGGCTCTTGAGCAGTGCAAATTAGTTCAGGTTTCCACTGATTTCATTTCCAGACTAGACACAACAGACTACAATATGCAATTTCTCCAGTAATTCCTTCCCCATGACAATTTTTCATATCTCCCTGAATCTATGCACCTTCTATGTATATCCTTCTAAGTAGGACTGCTATGAAAAATGAAATGGAAAGAAGAGGTAAATCTTTTGAATAATTACAGAATAAAATAGAGTATTGTTTTTATGCTTGAATGGTCCAAATTAGTTGTATACACTGATTTATTGTATTGATAACCAATACAAACTCTATTATATTTCTGCCCAGGGAACAGATACTGGAAAATAAAACAATCTAATCACGGCCCTACTGCAATTTATGTCAAAATTTTGGAACAAGTCTTCTGCTTAAAACTTTTGAATGATTATGGAAATTATTCTATAAAGTTGGAGGGAAATCAAAATCCCTAATCAGAGAATCCAGTGATTTGTCAATATGTGCTATTAAAATGGATAGAAGTTAATGTTATTTTGGCATTTTTTTATAAAGAATATTTTGTAATGCTATTCTCCCTTCTTAGAGCATAAAATGATTTCAAACTTTACAAAGGAGACTATGGAAGCCACAGACTCCTCTGTATTTTTTAGCAATTTAATTTCCTTCTGTTCTGATTCTATTACAGTAACATAAATTATAACAAAAATTTAATAAAGTGGACAGTTAAGTGGATTTAATCTATTCTCTTCAGAATAAATAAAATTAACCAGATAAGATGCAGATTTGAAAAATATTTTAACTGATAAGGCAAATCAGAAATCAAAAACATCCCTAAAACTACACAGTCAGATAATCAAGGGAAATAATTTTAAGATGAGAATAAAGGGCAACAAGCAATATAGTAGTGATTTCTTTCCTCAAAAAATAATTAACCTTTGGAAAGACTTTCCATCAATGCTGCCTTTGTCAGTTAACAGAGTCAGACACATTCCTGAAAAGCAAATAATAGGAAGGAAATCTTGGTTCTAGTCAGTCTCCAGGGAGGAGTTTTTCCTATTTTTGAAATATGCAATCTCTCTTTTTGGTTATTATTACTTATTTATCATTCTACAGACTGATGCAACACATTAAAATCATCAAAATAAATATCTAGCACCTAGAGAATTTACAGCAGTGCTAATAGGTAGTAACAGTAAGTGTTCTCCACTATACAATTGGCTGAGAGCAACTTTTCAGTATGATGAGCTGAGAATTAAAAAAAAAAATACAACTTTATGGTTTTTGAGAGCCTTTTTCAAGTCCTTCTTGGACCTAGTCTAAAAGAGATTAAAACTGATTTTCCTCTGGTTGTTAAATCAGCAGATTAGCACATTTCTGGAAAGCAATAAATGCCCAATAAATAGTTGATGAATAGGATATTAGAATAGAATTTAATATAATTAAATAGAACTAAAATTCACTTCTCTGGGACAAACCTGCCATGAGTTAATTATTCCAAACATATTTATTTCTTAAATAAGAAAAAAAATGTTTTTCATTAATTGATGGGCTAATCATTTTGCTCACTGTAGTTAAGATTAGCTTGGGATTTAAATTAAAATATCATCGCTCTTCAGAAATAACCCTGAATCAATTTTGAGCAATGTTATTGTCTATAAATAATCCAATATTACCATCCATGCTTGAGTATCACTTTTATGGAAAGGAAAGTGATGAGCCCACTATTGCTAAAATGTATTTGTCCTCAAACTCCCAAACACACTGCTCCAGGTACTAAGAGAGCAGCTGGGAAGACCTGGGGACTGTGGTAGTGACATTTTTAACAGAAGGGGTTTTTAGATATAGTGGTTATATATAATTTTTTAAAATCAAGGCAACACCAAAAGCTCTTTGTAACCAATGAACCTGCCTTCTAGGAGACCACAGCTTAGGGGACAGGCATGTTTAAAACTTTGGAGTAATTCACTGAGTAATGACTCTGAATACAGTTAGCCTGTAAAATTAGTCCGCTTCATTATCATAAAGCAAAAGTAAAAATACAGTTGAGTGATTCAATTTCAAATGAGTTATCAAATGCTGCATGGGAAAAGAACATAGGTGGAGATTTCTTTAGTGTTAAATGTTTAAAATTCCATGAAGGATATTTATTCAACTTGAATAAAAAATAATGAAAACAGTTATAAAACACAAGTCATTGAGTATGCCATTTTAGTTTTTAAAAAATTTAGAATATCAATACACTTATCAATTTATTTAATATCAAATTGCACATATAGGTACAAATGTACTTACTCTTTTATTTGTTGATCATACGCAAAGTAAAAGAATCTCATTTCTCCATGGTAAATTCACTGTGTTCTCATTTCACAGTTATCTCATAATGATTGACATAAATTGAATGAATAGGAAAGCTCCTATATGACTCCATGTAGATCATTCTATATCATTTACATGTTTTTCAAACAATTCTTACAATTAATCCTTTTTTATTAGCATTTGAATTTTCTAAAAGGTAGCATTTATAGTGAACCAATTTCAGAAGTATAAAAAAATTATCAATTAACTAACTTGGATTTATTGCCTTCCAAGGAATGCAATTTTTTAAAAATAAGCTTTCCTTTATTATAACACCTCAAAATTAAACAGGAAGTATCCTATCCCTGTTTTCATTCCTGACTTAACAGACCCAAGGAATAGACCCAAGCCTAAAAATAAAAAATTCCCCCAAAGCAGGCATTTTTATTGGCTTAAGACTCCTGCCATTATATAATATCATTTTTTTATACAGTGCTATTAAATATGTCAATACTAACTGCAAAATCTGGGAAGCACATGCCCAGGTTGAAATCTGAGGTCCTGGACAATTGTGACTCTAACTTCTCCCACTCTTGCTATTATCCGAAGTCAATATATGCAATCTCTCCAAAGACATAAAAATATTGAAAGCCTCCTTTCTATATTGTTTCAAACACAAACACAAACACACATAAGAGAATGCCCTGCCCCAAAGCATCCCACCTCCTCCCCACTCCACACACCAAACCCCAAAGTCACAGAAGGATATGGTTGTCTTGCCAGATTAAAGCAACAGGATGCCTTTGACACTGCAGGGAGTTCTTTCTCCATCTGCTTTTAGTCAATATCTCCCTAGGGATTTTTTAAAAAACATAGACAATACGTTGTACACACATATATGTATGTGTGTATGTATATATAAACACACACAGATAAATCACGATATGTGTGGATATATATCATACAGAAGAGCAGAACACATGATTTTATTTTTGAATGATACTTGCAAACGGTCTTGTCAGTCAGATGAGATGGACATTTCAGCAAGAGGACAGTGCAGACTCGGGATTTGTTTGAGTCTTTCCCTGACAGTGGGCAGACAGAAGGGTTAAAGAGCATTGTTTTACCACTCCAGTTAAGTAGGAAAGCAGTGGATGCTGAGATCCCTATATTTTCCCTTTTGATGGACATCAATGGTCCTACTTCTTCCCAAAGCGCACTAGGCTGACACTCACAGTGTTTTATGCACGGTATTCCACAGCAATTCTGCCTAGGGTATGAATCTGTTAGGTAACAATGGCTCTCAGATTCACAACAAAAGCATTGGCTTCAAAGACTCCTTGGCAGCAGTTTCCTCCAGAAGAAAATCATTTGCAATTTTTTTTTTTATACAGATACTTCAATAACAGGCAGCTGAGGTTTTGAAGGAATTTCAATTTATGCAAAATGAAGAAAGGGAGGAAAAAATAATAATGATAATGATCCTAATATAAACCCACACTTCAAAAGGCCTGCAGTGGCATTGTGTTTATTGCAACACTAGACACTTTATCAGTTATCCCTCTAAAGGTATTTAAAAATGGGCTTGGGAGGTTTGAACTAAACTCTGTTAGCAGTTAATCAGCCACAGTTTAGAATATATTGGCATATTTTCCTACAGAGAAAGAATGGAAGAAAACGAAAGTGAAGATTTTTTTTAATGAAAGCAATTTTACTGACCCTGTGGAAAGAGATTTATTTTTATACAAATGTAGGGTCTGACCTTCCATGTTTCAAGACATCCTGGCATAGTGTGGGCTTTCCTGTTATCTTTTGCTTCTGCTTGTCCCCTAGAGGCAAGTCCCTCCTATCAAGAGCCAGATTAAAGGGAATTTTGGAAGGAAAAGACAGGCAGGAATAAACTGGAACTAAAGCCCTTAATATCCATGAAGTGATTAAAATGCAGCCATGCCCAACAAGACCACACTGCTGTTATCAAATAGACATTGACAACTTCTTTGAACTCAACTCAGTGGTATAAGGGGAAACGTAAAAACTTTCAAGTTTGGGGTGTCTCCAGGAAATATACTCAGACTTCTCAACACACACTGGCAGCATTCACACATTACCCATCGCTGACAGCGATCTCACACTTCGCTTGTCCGCTGCCAAATCAAGGCTAGGGCGGCATCCAGGAACGCGGCATGCTGCCCAGGTGTATGGGATGACTGGTTAGTTTGTCGATTTGTGATGGCTCAAAACTTGGCAAATCGAAATACACGCTCTAACGCAGATTACACACATTTTAATCCACTGCTGTTACTGATCAAAACCAGTTTCACCAACTAAACTGTTTTTTGAATCTAGTTTTCAAAGAAACTAACAGAGAGAGGAAATTTTCTTCCATTTTACCTTTTGCCATTATACTGAAGAAATACCTGGCCTAAATATTTTTCTCTTTTTGGGGGTGAGGGGAAGGGTGCAAAACCTCAGGAGAAGAACGTCCATGCAAAATACAAATAGCCCCCCATCCTCATGTTTACTTTGAAAGAAAAATAGCAAAGAAAAGAAAAGCACCAGCACCGTATTCTATTTGGTTTTCTCTTTGCTAAATGGCTAAATGAACAACCAGCACCACCCAGGCTCAAAACAGAACTAATAATTGTAACCAAATATGAGAATATTTATATTTTAAAAGATTTACACTTAAGCTCTCCATCTGTTTTGGCCAAGATTCTTTCCACATCCTCCTATGAAGACCAACTTCATCAAACCATCAAAAACCTCAGTGGCTTCTTCAGCTGTTAATACATCAGTGTGATGCTTGACAGGGCATCCTAGGGCCACGAAGAAACAAAAGCGAGGGGCAATGCACACAGTGATGTGCCCTTGAAGATCTAGCATGGAGAGACCTAGACTGCAGTGCGCTGTCACTGGACAAAATCCAAAAAGTGCAAGCATGTGTCATTTTTATTGCAATTTGGTATCAATGAAAACATCTAAAAGCCTGTCTATGAGAAAGTGAATTTGTTGTCTCAAATGGCATGGGCTTGGCGTCCTGAATAGTCTTTGGCACATTCCTGGCTGGCAGCGTCTGTCACGCATAAAACTAGCAAGTAGAGAAATGATTGGTGGTCCTTGGATTATATTCATAGTCACCAGTGCACTTGAGGGTGGTCCTTCTGACCCTGTATTTCCAGCATTCATGATTTCCAAGTGTCAATATAATACTTCTAAATCCAGTTGTAAAATATTCTCCTTGTGTGCAAAGTACTTAAAAAGCAGACAAAAGGTATACAAAGGATTGAACTAAAATGTTCTTATTTTTCATTATCATATCAGGCATGAAATGGGATGACTTTTAATGTTTATATTATTTATATTATATCTGTTTTAAAACAAATAGATGTAATTCCCGCAGGTCAATAGTTCAATTGCCACCACTTTCTCAAATACCCTGTGGGAGGACGGGTTAAGAATGCTTGTTTAATATAATTCTAGAACTGAATGAAGAAAGATAATGAGCTGATAAATACTGCGTGCACTTTATGTATAATTAATATCTGAGTCTGCAGGGTCTTTGAGATATGGTAATATATCATATTTTCTGATTATAAAGTATTCTACTTAATAAAAAGAATTATCTACATAACTCACATTTCTGTCTTCTGTTATCCCTATTTTTCAAAAAGGAGCCCCAGAATCGAAGTTAAAAACATTCTTCTTAACCGATAACTACTTAAGACTATTGGCAAAATGTGTGCAGAAATGGTCAACAAAATTCTTTTATCTTCCAAATCAGAACAGTCATAAAATGGGGTAAATTTTTCAATGTGTTCACTATTTCTGTCATCTCCATTTCAAAATACATATGCTCATTGTTTCCTCTCTGGCCTCTGCTTTGCTATTTCTAGTCTGTTGAAGGCTGAGAGATCAGAAAAACTAGCTTATTCATAAAGAGGGGTAAAGAGGCCCTAAATGGAGTCCTGAGGGTCTAGTTAGAAGCACAGCTACCAGTCCCCGAGCCCACAGATTTTTCTAGGATATATGTCATAAGCAACTACTACAATTCAGAAGTCTTTTCTACTTTCCAGCTTTTGTTGAAAATTCAAATGGTTAAAACTGCCAAATGAGGGATGACACAATGAGTAAGTAGTTGTGTTTGTGTTTCTTTTTTAAAGGGTATATTTCTTCATTTTAAATGAGCACTTGGCATAAGTGCTTCTTAAGCGAAGCAGTGTTCTTAAAGAAAAAAGGAAAAGGTCAGCGCTAACCCAACATGATTAAAAGGAAATACTCCATAATGAGAGGTTATATCACTACTTTACAAAGCATTAGAAAACTGCATTTGGGATATTAAAAAAAGTCTGGATATCATCCAGTTGAAAAGGTGTGGAAAAGTACAGAGAAGTACTTCTAAAAATAATATAGGATCTTGGCAATATGAACTCTAAAGAGAGATTAAGTGAACAGATAATGTTTGGCTCTTCGAAACTCACTTATGTAGGTGGAAAAAAACAACTTAATAGAATATAAATAATGTACCTGAAAGGGAAACACAGAAAAGAGAAACAATTGTAGTTGCTACTTTGTCAGTAACAAAACCAAAAATAATAAACTTAACATCTTTAACAATAAATGTCAGAGGAAGCAATATTCTTTGGGAGGAAATGCAAGGAAATAGTGCAACAGTGTACTTAATAAGATCACTCTTTCTCCCTCTCTCCAGCAATGATCTAAATGAGTTTACCTTGCCCTCTATCAAGATTAATTAAATACCCATTCATTCGTTCAGAGGTTGATCCTAGGAACCAAGATATCTGGTGTGCATTTAATTCACAATAATTAAAAATTGCTCGCTCTTCTAAATTAAAATAATTATATGTATTCTTGAAAATGTCTACTGACTGTTTTGAGAATGAAAGAAGCAACAGATTAAAGAGAAGAAAAAGAAAAGGAAAATAGACTTGTGAGCCTAATTATGAGCTGAGTGTATTTGCCAAATGCTCATCACGCATCCTTTTTGAAGACCGAATCAATTAAACATTATTTCAAAAATTCTGGCTCCTTATGGGTCTATAACTACAAAAAGTCCTGAATTATAGGACCAGAGAAAGTTTAGTTATTTATATCCAGGAATTATATGAAGAATAACAGAAACATTTGAAATGCTTTCAGTAAAGAATCAAAAAAGAAAAAATACATTTAAATTGTAATTCAATCTGAGCATCTCCCAATAGGCATGTTACCTATAAATACCCATACAGGGACAGCCAGGTAGAGTCTTTCCAAATATTAGGGTTATTGGAGATCACTTGAGCTAAGCAAAGTAAATAAATCACAGCTCATGGTGGAAAATGTCCAAGTACCCTTTCCTGACTCCCAGAGCTATCAATGCAAAGCTTCAATTTACTTAATATTAGTAGGAGAAATCATAATGTGTATCTAGATCATGTATAACCTTATGCTTAATAATTTGTTAGATACTTAAAAACAATATATTCACCATTCTCAAAAAGGCTCTGGTTTAATAGGTAAGAGAGGGAAAACATGATAAGAATTCGGGAGACAATAACAATGCTACTTAAATAATTCAATAAATAAAAAATCGCCATTATAATTAATAAATATTCAGTTAAAAGCTTCTACATGTCCTTCAGAACTCAATTCAAATGTTATTTCTTCCACAAAGCCCTCTCTCAACTCTCCTTTTCCTTGACTTAACAGAAATTAAGTCAGGGACTTTTCATATATGTTTTTATTGCCCCTACCTACTGTTTATTCTAACAAAGTACTTGTATTTACGATGTTCTGTTTTATTTTTTGTCTGCATTGTTCCTTGAAATCAGGGATTGTGTCATTTCCATAGATAAATTGCTGACAAGAAAAAGTAGAACTTTATGGCTGGCAGGTAGATGTCCAATAACTATTCACTGAATTAATAAGAGACATACAGTATCTACTTAATAAATGTTCCTTAATTTTGTTGAATGGCTAAATGCAATTACCAATCGCAATAAGAAGTATTGCGATTTCAGAAAAATAAAACAATTTACAAAGCATGTCAGGGACGTAGTCACTTGAAATTTTAACCATATCATTTTAACCTTTTTTATTGTTTATTTCAAATGGTTTACTATTCAACAGATTTTACTCCAATGACATTTGAATCTCTCTAAACTCAAATCCATACAGACAGAAAGTCTGAATTATTTCACCATTTCGGTAGTCCAAAGATAATACTTTGACTTCTGAATTCAAAAATCATATATTTTAGGTTCCAACTTTATTATGAGAAAGCTCATTGTTGCATATAGACGTTCTCTGACTTAAAACCTCATGTGCATAGTATATAAAAGACACATGAGAATTTTTTTCAAGGAATCATTAATGAGGGCAATAATTTCTAATCGATTTTCTAATGCAGAGGTCCCAAAATGACCTATTATGAAGCACTACCTAGAGCAACACCAATTACTTAAACTCAGCAGTTGAAGTGCTTGAAGGATACAGAGATCAGGCACGATAAATACTATTTATTTATTCACTTATTTATACAATGAATCAACACATACATTTCGAGCACTTCCTATGCACCCAGAATTGTGTTAAATATTACAAACACGAAGTAAACAAAGGAAAATGATATAGCCCAGCCCCCGTGAGGTTCACCATCTCGCCAGTGGAGAGAGATGGATACTAACCACCCAGTGGCAAACGTGATTGTAAAATGGCAGTATGGTGTAAATGATACCAAGGACATGTACTAAGAGAGCTGGGCCCGAGCCGAACTGAGAAATCCACAGCAGAGCCTAAATCTGAAGAAGAGTCGCATGTTGGGGCAGGGGAGATGGAAGGCACAAAGGAAATTCCAGGCGGAGGGAGCAGCATACAAGGGCTGTCCAGAAAGTATCCAGCCATTGTTAATCTAATGAGAACGTAGTACATGGCTGGGTACTTTCCGGACAGCCCTTGTATACAAACCAACAGCGTCAGGAAGGTACTGAGACCATCTGAGGGACTAAAAGGACAGTTGGGAAGGGAGTGCAGAAAACAGAGTGCCCTGCAGATGGCGCCAGTGAGATCCTGTGTGTCAGCCCAAGCCAAGCCTCACACATGGCAATTAATGGATTTATTTTTGTTTTTGTTTTTGTTTTCGTTTTTTTTTTTTTTTTGAGTCTAAGAGCAATAGGGAAACCTTTGAACTTTTCTAAGCAAAGTAGTAACAAGATATTCATCCTGAGCTGATCACTCTTGCTGCAGAGTGGAGAATAGATTAGAGTGAGGGTGGAGTGGCTGTGGAAAGACCTTTTAGGAGGAATTTAGAGTGATCCAGCAAGAGACTGTGGCAACTTGAAGAACAGTGTCTGCAGCACGGATAGGAGAAAGACACTTAGGCAGAAAGGTCTATAGGACTCAATGAGTGAATTCACTTATGGTGAGTGAGTGAAAGCAAAACTTTGTGGATAAGATCTGGATTTACCTTACTCCTTGTGCTTTAGAGATAGAGGTTTTTTGTTTTGTTTTGTTTTGTTTCCTTGAGGAAAGAATCCTGATAGTTTTCAACCCACAACCTCCCGTCTCCAACACGGACTGTGTGATGTGTTTCTCTCACATCACACCCAGGACATCTGGTGAGTAGAGGGGTTTATATCACACTCATGGGTACCCCCAACCCCCGCCAGTGATGGACAGCCCCCATCTAACAGACTCTATTCAATATGAACAAAAATGCATTATATTTAGCCAGCTCAATCAAATATATAATATCAGAATAATCAAGGATTCTTGGCAGATGAACACTGGATCTATGTGACAAAGAAAGACTGGTCGTTTCCCTTTCCCTCCTTACTTGCTGTGGATGCTGCTTTTTGAATACCTGAGGCCGGAGCCATGGCAGCATCTCACAGCCACACAACGATGAGGCAAAGGAGACAGAGCCCACACACTAAAGAAGGAAAGAAATCCTGCGTCATTTTGGTGTCATTATTGATCCATCCCTGAAGCCATAGACTTGAAGGTCATTTGTTATGTGAAATAATTAGATATCTTTTTTGTTTGCTGATAGCCTTTGTTAACTCACCAGACAAGGTATATTTCTGAGGCTAGAGTGCAAGAAACATGTATGATACAAACCATTCAAATGAAAAGAAGAAGCCCACATTGGAAGTAGCTTGTGATATGTGACACATCCAAAATTCTAGATAAGAATGTTGTAAGTGCTTGGTTAAAATATTGTATTTCATCAGGGTATTTTTATGAAAATATGACTATAGAGTAAGAATTCCACATGTAATAAACTCTTTTGACAGTTTCTAGAATGTTTTGGCTGGTAGTCTAAGGGAAAAATCTTAAGGAAATGGGAGTTTCATGAAACCTCTCTTGACTCGCTTAAGAAGACATGAGCAGCCTTCCTTTGTTAAAAGACTCTTACTTTGCACGTACATCTATTGTTCATCTATTCTTTCATTAAACTGTTAAGTTCTTTCAAAGGATGATAGTTTGTTTTGTTTTATCTCCAATGCTATTGGAAATCCTATCAGAAACTATTGATTGTATTTAAAAAGAAAAAAAGAAAGAAAATATTGCCACATTAGGATCCAGGAGATCTGGATTCTGAATTTAGCTGGTGATGAAGTAAATTTATGGTCTTGGGCAAACCATTTAGTTTCTATGGAGCTAAATTTCCTCATCTGCAACGTAGGGCACTGGTGAGCTGCAGAATTACATATCTCCAGAACCCACTGTATATAAAGTCAAAAGTTCTTTCATCTGAGAAGAGATGGGGAGCACAGAGCTGCATGTTTTTAACTTCACCCTTATTCCTACCACCTCGTCACTTACTACCTCTACCCTGCTTATCAAACTTTAGGAAAAAAATAAAAAATATTGAATATGATCATCTTTAATGCACCTTCCAACTTTTAATAATGAATAAAAATAAGAACAAGAAGAGTGAATACTTTCTATTAAATTCATTGCAAGATTATAGTTCCTTCAAAACGCAGAATAAGCTAATAACAATTATGGCACATGGAAACTTTGTGATTATTAGATCAATGTGATATTAGACTACTATTGTCTTCTGCTTTTACACTCTAGGTGAGCAAAAATATCAGTTACTTCATAAACTTCAAGTTAAGCAATATAGATCTATCTAAGTTTGGAAATGTTTGATCCATGTATAAAGTTAAAATAACATATTTTCTAAATGCCCCCCCCAAATGGACTTAAACATTAAAATTCTCATCCAGTTTAGATACTCAAGTAGACCTAGTCTACAAAACCAAACAGCATACATTTAAGATAGAATGATAAAGGCAGAATATAATTTTATTTTGTTTAATAGCTTGCAGATATGTGCAATTGTCATTTGTGTTTCCAACTCTTGAACTATGGTCCAAATATTACTGTTAATTATTCTGCTCAAATAGAGTAACACCTGAGTGCTGGGGCCCTGGTGATTTCCATATAGAACACTGCCCCTGAAACCCTAAATCCCAAGCAATTGTAATTACTCTGGTAAATCCTCACTTCAGCAAAATTACTTAGTAATCACTGTTCCATTTACTGGAAAACATTTACCACAGTAACCTAAACCTTTCAGACAGTGCCAGAAAGCCTCAGAGGCCTAAAGTATTAAGCATTCCAGCTATAGCATACACAAAAGAAAATGTTAAACAAATGAGAAGATAAATGTTACAAATAACTTTTTAAACATGTAATCATTCGTAAGACATATGCCACATTATGCTGCCAAAGATGAATATTTATTTGAAAGATGATTTTTTTGTATGTGTGTAAAATGACATCAGCAAGCAGGCCAGCAGAACAACTCTGAAACCATTAGTTGGTTACCTGGATTTTGCACCTTCCCTTGAACAAATTGCACGATCTTTTACAGCGGTTTAAAGGCTTAGTTGCCCATTCATTAGGTTGACAAACTTGTCAACAGCCTCCAGGACTTTGTCAGTTATGTCAGAAACACTTACAAGAGAGACAGTATGTGTCAGGGCTCAACTGAGTCCTGTCAACCATTGCCAAAATGACAAAAAAACCCTTCTGGGGACAAAGAGCTGTAGAGAAATATGAGACCTCCCACTCAGATTCTTTTGACTCATCAACTCGGTTACACTTGTGCAGCTTAGAGCAATTCTGTCTCTGCTACTTGAATGCCTTAGTCTTTCTGGATGCATTTTATGATGCATTTTAAGAATCCCAAATGCTTCTGAATGTTTTGGCAATGAAGATGAAAGTTGATCAACCATAGCTTTTGATGTAGAAGCCAAACACTTAAACCCATACCTTGACACAGGACAGTTAAAAACAAATGCATGGGCCGGGCGCGGTGGCTCACGCCTGTAATCCTAGCACTCTGGGAGGCCGAGGTGGGCGGATCGTTTGAGCTCAGGAGTTCGAGACCAGCCTGAGCAAGAGCGAGACCCCATCTCTACTAAAAATAGAAAGAAATTATATGGACAGCTAAAAATATATATAGAAAAAATTAGCCGGGCATGGTGGTGCATGCCTGTAGTCCCAGCTACTCGGGAGGCTGAGACAGGAGGATCGCTTGAGCTCAGGAGTTTGAGGTTGCTGTGAGCTAGGCTGACGCCACGGCACTCACTCTAGCCTGGGCAACAGAGTGAGACTCTGTCTCAAAAAAAAAAAATAAAATAAAAATAAAAATGCATGGTTATGAGAATCAGGAAACCAAAACAAAGGCCAAATCCAAACAAATAAAGCTGAGAAAATAGTCAGACAATAATAATTTAATTATTTGTTGCCCTACGAGGAAGCATAAAATTCAGGTAGCTAAAATAATTGCGAGGTGCATTAAGTATTTTCCCTCATGAAAAAATTTACAACTTAAGGATTGGCAAAATCCATATACATAAATGGCAATAAGATAACCTAAAATATTTGTTCTTTGACTCCCATAAGTGGCGCCTGGAAATGTTTCTGATATAGTTGACATAGTCCTGGAGTTAGAAATATTTTTATAGAATTCAACAATTTTAAAATTAGAACATGTACATCCCATGAAAGAAATGACAGAACAAAGTGGCTCAGAGCAACAGGTCGAGGATAGAAATACATGCAGCAAAGTAAGTTCTTCTGGGTTCTCCCCCCTGGATTGCCAATGGTAGAAGTCTGAAAGCTGCACTTCCCAGAATCCTTTGCCAGCTGCATTCCAGGTAAGTTCTGCCCATGGGAGGGGCTTGCATGAGACAGGAGAGAAGAAGGAAAGCAAAACCACTGGTGGCGAGGGCAGATTCGGAACCTCTGGGTAAGGCCACTTGATCCATTTTGCTTCTCCAGCCCATGCTTCATTTGGGTAACCAATTCTCCTCATCAAACCCACTAGAATGGTTTCTGTTTCCCTGACTAATAATGACTGACAAGATCCCAAAAATTGTTTCCTTCATGTTTACCATGAAGGAAAAGGGGAGAAATAAAGGCCTGTTTTTCTCCTAGCCTTGAGGTGCATAGTCATAAAAATTTCTTGTACTCTTTGTATCAAATGATTATAGTAAAATTCCGCAACCACTCTATTAAATGTCTTGAGGAGTTAACTTTAGGAGGCTGACCATATCCAAATAGAGTTTATTTATATCAGTGAAATAGCCTATTTTACACAAAATGTATGTATGGCATTGCTATTAGTATTGTCTCACATAATAAATTTAAATATACAAATAATTGCCTTTGGTGACCTAAAAGAAAGCCAAATGGGCATAGGACACTCAGGTGTTAGGTTTAAAGACAAACTAAAAATCAATTTGCAGCAATGCAATATATTTGAAGACATCTGGGAAATAACGTGACCTCGGGAACTTGCTAGAATGCTTCTTTTGAAGATGACTGGATCAGTTTATCCCTAAAGCTAAAAGACAGAGCTGAAAATAAATGGAAGCTCAGAATGTCAGCAGAAAAGCAAACTTCACAAGAAATTCATGTTGGAAAATAATTAGTTTTACTGGTCATACTTGTCTGCTTAGGAGAGCTCACATATGTTTGTTTGCTTTGGGTTTATTTTTAGGGCCTTTGTTTCAAAAGGAAGTTAAAGTTACTTGCAAAAATGCACATAATGCAGCAAAATAAGAATAATTAACAATTATGCAGAGGAAAATAAAGACAGAGAAAATAAGATGGAAGTAGGACAAAATATGTATAGTAATATATTTATCAAATAGATGCATCAAATTTGACATAAAACTTTCTAGCAGCCAATCTAGAAGACACCATCCTGATTCATTACAAGTTTTAGATTCTCCATAAAATAGAAAAATGTAATAGCAAGTACAACAATTCTTAATTCTGAAACCAGAGATATTAATATATTAATAATATTACTTATTGAACACTTGTCTCTACTAACCACTGTCCTAAACACTTTACATAAATTAGTATATTTTATCTTAACAAAAATTTTAAACAAGTGTTACCATTTTACAGATGAGGAAACTGAATCAAAGTAAGATCAAATTCCAGGCCTAAGGTTTTCAGCTAAGAAATGCAGTAGTTGGGATTGGAGTCCAGGCAGTCTGGCTCCAGAGTTCACCCTCTTAACCACACCACAATATTTATAAAATGCCCAAAATAATGATCAAAATATTCCTATAGTTAACTTGGAGATGTGTTCTAGAGAGTCATTTTCTTGTGTCACAAGACCTACGGCATCAGGCTAAAGCATTAATCTAGAAAATCAGTTTGAGAAAGTAAAATAATGTAGCCCAGGCAACCAGCCCTTTGTTCTTTTGGCTTAAACCAGAGTTGGGCTGACATCTAGGAGTTGTAAATTCCAACACCTGCAGGTATCGGACAGGTAACCTAAATCAGTGATGTAGGGAAAAAGGTACCAATAATGACAGTGACCAAAGAAGGAACTGTTTCTCAGTTCTGGGCTTATGTTGTCATGCAGAAATATGAGCCTAGTTTTGAGGTTTTTTATTTTTCCCAGGAAAATCTAGATTCAATGCAAATTTTATGTTCCCTGTTAAAATGTGTGTGTGCGTATGCACATACAGATACATACTAGGCAGAGAGACCATGACCACAAAGTGGATTTGACCGAGAGGGCTCCAATATGTCACACTGACTTTAGCCTAGCTCAAGCAGTGGGTCCTCAAATTTTTCCCCATCAACATCTGAGGGGAGCATGGATCACAAAAAAATTGTCCTCAGTTTGAGAGCCAGTCCCTCCTCGGGGAGGACATAAGACTCCCTCCTCTCCTCCTTCCTCTTTCTCCCTCTAATTCCCCACCTTCTGTTTGTTGGGAATCCCTGATTCACAGAGAGGAATTCACTGCTTTTATCTCAAACAATCCTCCATAAGCATTTGTTTTGTTTTTCTCTATCAAGTTTTAGGAAAATATCGAGAGGGTGGGAGTTTGGAATTATATTCCCTAGTTAGTACTTAGAGTGGCTAGAGTGCAGCTACTCTAGGCTGCTAGGTAAGTGCAGAGCCAGAGTGAGCAAAATCAACCTCTCTGCGTATTCTCCTGTCAAATCTGCGTTGCCTTACCAACCTCACTTTGCTCAGAGGCAAACCAAGGTGTTATCAACTGATAGGCAAAACCAAGAATGTTTTTCAGAATGTAACTCTGAATCCATTCAAACAGTTGAGAGAGAGAGAGAGTAGAGAGAGAGAGAATATGAGTTTCTGTGACTTTGTATCATATGTCTGAAAAAATTGTAGTCTTAAAGTTCCTCTATTCATCTTACTTTTCTCAACCACTAAGTCAACCATATGACAGTTGGGCTCAGGAAACACTATAAAAATATTTAAGACAATGGCAGGAGTCAGGGGGATAGGTATAATTTTTACTACATTCAGAATATCCCAAGAAAGTACTGAAAGAACCAGAAGAGAACTAATAACTAAAATATAAACTTAGTTAAAATATGGCTCTGTTCTATTCTTAGTGCTATCAGGCAACACCACCATTTCCAATCCTAAGTAAGTTTGCTACTGTTTCTTCATTTAAAGTTCCTGAGAACATGTAAAAGACATGCATAATTATCAGTACAACAGCTCTCATGTCACAGTGCTTTACGCTGAGTGCCTAACACAGCATGGATGAATAAGAACAATCTGGCTAACATCGGAGGGCAGTGTGATGGCATAGATGAGTGAAAAATTGGAGTATTC
Organism: Eulemur rufifrons; assembly: GCF_041146395.1. Classification (NCBI taxonomy): domain Eukaryota; kingdom Metazoa; phylum Chordata; class Mammalia; order Primates; family Lemuridae; genus Eulemur; species Eulemur rufifrons. The sequence continues at coordinate 20,530,037 of NC_090999.1, forward strand.
ACTAGAGCTCCTAACCTAGCAACAGATTATAAAAATTAAAATTTCCTTGTAGAATCAGGTTATGGGGGTGCAGGGGACGACCATCTCCCATTCCCTGCTCCTGGGCAGGAGAGCCCCGGACAGCAAAACTGCACTTGCTATTTTAACATACGATGGTCCCTGCAAGACATAAAGGCCCCAACACATGTTAGAGTGGAAAGCACAGAGTGGAAGCTGCAGTTGTTCTAAAGCCCTCTTTGGTTTCATTGTGTTCTTCTCATAAGGAAAGAAAAAGTGTTCATCACAGCATTATTTATAATTCTGAAAACCTAGAAAAAAATGATGTGTAAACAATAAGGCAAAACCGAAATACATTATCTTACAGTGAATATTACGCAGCCTTTTAAATAGTATGCTTCCAAAAGGTTTGCAGTGACAAGAAGGAGATGCTTATGCTACAATAGTAGGTGAAAAGCACAGAAGATAAAAGAGAAAGATCTCACATACGCCAACCCAAATATGGAAAAATGTTAATAACGAGTGATTCTACGTGGTGGAGTGAAAGGTGTGTTCTTTATGGTTTTTTTTTCTGCTTATTCCAAATGCTCTGCAGGACACATGAAATTATTTTTGTAGTTGGAACCTCAAAATTCAAACTTCTTAAGGAGCGATTGACCCTAAAAATATGGGCAATGAATGGACTGAGGTTATTTCTGCCAAGAAATTCTGCTTCCCACAGTTTAAAAGGAAAAGTGTAGCCTTATAGGGTAACAATAGTCAAAGTCCTTAGCCTTTGTCTACATTGGTCTGTTTCACACACAAAGCACCATCTATAAAGGCTTAGTCTAGTAACACCGAAACTCCCAGGAACTGCAAACACCATGAAAAGGTAGCTTTTATTTCTCAATGGCTGAGTTTTCTCCATTTACCATCATATAAAGATAACATCTACTCAACTTCAGACAATTTTGTGATGAAAAACTGATGAAGTTAAAGTCATTAGCATTTCTGCAGAAATATTAAAAATGTAACTCCCATATTTTTGTACTCTTTGTCAAATCAAGATTATGCTTGAAGTGTAAAAGGGATACAAAAGGACTCACAAGAGAATTATATGCCTTTTGAATCAATGTTATAGAAATAAATTGGACCACTTTTAACTTTCCTTTTCCTAGGGTATTAAAAAAGAGAAAAATCTACTACTGCAAAAAAAAATTAAGTTGGCAATTCACAATTATTAGTTATTGATTTCGTGCAAGCACTGTCTATGCAGAATGCTACTGTGGGGATGAGATGTATTTAAATATTGAGACTGAGGTTGGCTAAGTCTACACTTCTCTGATTAAGTAATATATTAATTTCATACATGTTTTCTAGTTCCTGCAACTATGAAGTGTCGTTCACTAAAACCATGGTGATACAGAAAACAGCCTTTTTGAAGTCATGTATGAGGAAAATGAAAGACCAATTTAAGGTTAACACTAGCTTTATCATTAAATCTATCCAATGACAAGTTATAGAGTAACAGCTGCCAGTTTTGTGTGCTTAGCCCATTAGAGCTGGCACTGTTAGCCCCATTTCACAGAAGAGGTAAGTGTGGCTCATGAAGTTTAAGCAACTTGTTCAAGATCACACAGTTACCAAGTGTTGCAAATCATTAACTATCCACTCTGTACTGATAATCAAGAACTTTGGAAAATGAAGAATTAGATATTCTTTTAATCTATTTTTCCTGTTATGCCTTCACAACTTTCTTTATCACTTATCTCTATTTGCCTTCGTGTGTTGGCTTCATTCTCTCTGATCAAGGTCTGGTTCCCTGTACATAACCCTTGCATCTCCAAGTGTCTACTATATTTTGTCTCAAAAAATTCCAGCAAATTTTAGTCCTGATTAATAAGATTGGTCCTGAATAGTAAGATCCCACTCCTCAGACCAATCACACAGGGCCAGTGGGTTGGGTCTTATGAAAACATGGATGCTCCCTTTCTTCCAAATGGAAACACACACTGATTGAGTGGAGAAAGATGCAGTTCTACAGAGGAGGGAAGGTCGTCCGGGTCACACACAATTGGTACCCATTACAGCGTGATACACAATTATATGTAGGTATGATGGAGTAAAGTTTGAGATTTAAACCGTGTCTGTGTGCGTGTGTGTGTGTGCATGTTTAATTCATTTATCCCCACCACTCTGCTACTTAACAGCAGAGGTTTTCTATCATTATACGGATAGGAATAATATAGAAAGAACAGAAAGGTACATTTTTGGATTTTGAGATCTAAAGTAAATTCTGGCAAACAGCAGAGACAACAGTCTTAACACCGTGCCTTTTAATTGCTAGGGCTGCATTCGTGAATAAGAAAAATTGTTCCTATGAATTCCAATGGCTTGACTTTAAATATCAAGAACCAAAGCCCAGAGGAACCAGAAAGTAACAGTAATGCATCAAAACAAAGTGTGGAAGAATTATGGCAATGTCCTCTTACAGAAAAACAGACCAACTGTGGGTGGATATGAAAGGAGAAACATCATGGTATTATTTCTTGGGGGTTTAGACACTGAGACGTTCCCAGTAAATATTTCGGCCTGGGTAAGTCCTTGGAAGGGGTGTACAGTATAGGATAATAGAAATCTTGCTAGAATACTTCAGAGGTGGTAATCCCTGAACAGAAGGGGTGTTACTTAGCTTTCCCAGGTTTAGCCAAGAACATAGCAAACCTTTTAGGGAAGCTGACAATCCAGTAGGAACCCCCAGTGGCTGACGCATGTGTCCAGGTGAATGTTCCTTAAAGTAGCAGCCACAGAGAGCCCTTTCCACTCTCATGGATGCAGGGAAATAGACATTTTTTTGCAGTAGAAGGAGAAAGCTAGTAAACTGCAAGAGACCTCCTAGTCTCAGAGAAGAAAAGAATGAAAGTTCATGCAGCTGACAGCCAGAGGCCAAGGTGGAAGTACTGACCTTCACAGCAGATGGCAGCTGGGATACAAGGGCTACACCCAAAAGCATGGAAGCGGAGTTACACCTGAGCAGAGGCCAATAGAGATCAAAGGCCAGCGCAGACCAAGGGTGGCCTCAGACCCCACCCTCAACACCACAGATTTAGGAAAGTCTCCAAAATGCAGTTGCTACCAAGGAAAAAGGAATGAGTGAAAGGATAGTAGTGGGGGTAAATTCTAAAGTGAGAAAGTAATTACCCTAAAATGACAGAGTTTAAAATTGGATGCGACTATGTTACCTTAAAACAGCTAGAATAGGAATTCTAATTCAAGCAGAAATGAAAGCCTATGAGTTGAGTAGGATTTTAAGGAAATAAGCACATTACATTTTTGTACAACCTAGATTGTGACTGTGTAAAATTAATAGCCATTATAAATATATAATTTATGCACATATATGCACTCATATTTTATATGCGTATATATGCATTTATGTGCATATATAAAATCAAATGTGCAATATATTATTTAGAGGTATAAATTAATATAATTTTAATTATGAAAATACTTAAATGGATTGCATTGTTTCTTTCTTAAACTGAGCATTTCCCATCTATGGAACATTTTAAATTATGTGATAATTAGCTGAATAATCTCCTTTAGTTTCCCTGAACAAAGACTGGGATTCAGCATATTACTGAGAGAATAAGATAACAAATATATGACTATGTGCAATGTATAGCACAGCAACAATCAAATGAAAGGAGAAAAGTATTTTGGCAAGTTAGATACCAGGTATTTGGTCTGACTGGATTTTTCATTGCATTTGTCAGTAGTTTGGGTACCACACAAACAACTCTTTAATAGATTCTGTCTTTACTATGTTACATATATTTTACTTATTTCTACTTGATTTTTTGACTGACCCCTTTAGCTGGGTGATGAGTGGTTTCACACCATATGACAATATGGAGACTAGATCCTGCTTCCCCTACAATAAAACAAAATTCATAGTTGATACAGATTTCATGTGTCTTTCTATTGACTGATTATTAACAATGAAATGATGTAATGCATTTATATAACATAATATATACTTATAAAATTCCATTCCATTATGTAGTTGGAAATATAGGGCACTTTTTTCTGTATATGGTTTATGAAAACACAACTATCAACATTCTTATAGATCACAAACAAAAGTAAAAAATAATCAGTAGTACAATTAAACAAACCAACTCTTGATCACTTTAAAATTTTTTTTTAAATGTCAAATAGAATGTCACAGGGATATATCTTGCTATCTTTATAATATAAAACCTATGTGATCTTGATTCTACTGTAATCTGAAACACAAGTAGACAGTTTATGACAGATTATAAAACAATTACCCTATAGACACTCTAGGGTAGACCCTATAGACACTAATTACCCTATAGACCCTAATCATATTTATAATATGAGTTATTACAATAAATATTACAAGTCTGTATTACATAAGAAAAGTAAAATTCATTTGATAGCTTATTTTCTTTAAATAGTGATTAATACAGAAAAAGGTTAGGACATGAAAAGAACAAGATAAGAAAAGAACAAGATAAGAAAAGATAAGAGAAGAGAGGAGAGGAGAGGAGAGGAGAGGAGAGGAGAGGGGAGGGGAGGGGAGGGGAGAGAAGGGAAGGGAAGGGAAAGGACATCCCATTTGTTTTAATGGTAACATTTCTGCAGTTTATATCTTTTTCTATGTTGAACATACCACATACCATCAATAAGAAAAGAAAGCAAGATATCAAGAAAGAAAAGTGATACAGTCATATAATATTAGAGTCCAAAATCTTTGCTTTATACCCTGTAATGTTCTTCTTTAATTATCTCCTAAATATAGCATCACAAAGAAGTGGCCCCCCAAAAGTGAAGACAGCCCTATAGCTTTGTCCTTCTGCCTGGTGATGAAACATGTTTCAGAGAAATGTCCCATCCAACCATTTACTCACACAGTGAGTGCATTTACTTACACAGTAGTCCCATCAACAGGTAACCAGATATAAAGCTATTTCAAAACGCATCATATTGCTTTCTTAATTAAAAGTTACTCTTAGAATTTGGTTGGGATTTTTCCATTACCGTGCAAATAGAACCAGACTTTAAATGGGATACTTTATTTTCAGAAGTTAATTCCTTATAAACAGTCTCAGCATATTACTTTATTTCTCTTTAAAGCTCAAACTTCCCAACAATGAAATTGAGACACTAGGAACTTTTCAATGATAGGTAGTTGAAGAAAAAAATTGTGTCATGAAAAGACAGAGCAGACTACATGAGGCCCCACTTGAAAGTCCAGTGTGGTTCCTCCTTACTTAAAATTTCTGTGACTATAATTTTCAGTAAATAAAAAGTTACTATTTGAGGACAATGTATTAATTTATTTTTATTTTGCACACAATTTCTATATGCCAGGAAATGTTTTAAATACTTTATAGATATGAACCTCTTTAATCCTCACAATAATACAATAAGATAGGTACTATTAAGATTCCATTAAAAAGGTTAGGAAACTGAGGCAGAGTGGCTAAAGGTTTTGCCCAAGAGCACACAGCTAATAAGTGGCATGGCCAGTGTTCACACCTTGTAGTCTGAATCCAAATTTTGTGCCCTTATGACCATAATGTGTAGTCATGGAAATGTGGATACCTTAATTCTGACAGAGTAGCCCATCTTCTTTAATCAAATCCCACATTCCTTCAACTACCTTTGGGGTTCCCACCGGAATTTTTCTAAGGGCCACAGTTAGCTATAGAAGTTAGTGAAAAGAGTAATAAATATATATTTTTCTTATATTTCTAGACACGATGCAATCTATTTTTCTGCAAGTAATTATCAAAAAAAGAGTATAGGAAGATAAATTTCTACCCCAAAAATGCGACATCCTTGACCCTTAATATAACAATCCAATACCCATAAGAAAATGTTCTTCTCACTAGACAATAACTCTGTACCCACGTCTGCGTACATTGCCAACATGTGTCTCAGAGTGAAGTATCTCAGGATGAGATGAGATTTTGTATATGTGCGCAGCAGAATGCATTCGATGTAGAGATTTTAGAAGGATTTATGGCGTGCTTCCGTCTGAGGGAGTGTAGCTTACATTCATCACACTGACCTACTTATTGACAACAATATTCATAGAAAGAACTGTAACTTGGAAAGTCATGGAACTCCCTATGTGTTAATGGGACTGAACATTTTCTATCCCTTGGAAGACTGAAACTGTTTCCTGTTTCTGCTGTGAGGAATCGTCTTGTGTTTTTCTGTTCTCCATGTCGCAAGCCAGCTGCAGTAAACTGCAGACTAGAGAGAGATGGCTCGTTTGCTTTGGTGAAAAGAGCACAGTAGCTAGTATTTGGAGTCAGAGACTATGGAACTGGATCTTAATTTTGCCACATACTGGCTGTGAGGTCTTGAGCCACTCACTCACCTTCTGACCCACAGAATCCTCATCTGTAAGAAGGCAGTACTACTAACATCTCCCTCACAAGACTGTTGGATAACTAAATAGATCTTTGTATGGGGTAGGGCAATTTAAAGCTAATTGTTGGAATCTAATATTAGTTTTGGTCATAACTAGAAAAAAAGTACCTAATAGCCAAAAACCATAAGCATTTGAAACTTAGTATCTAATTGCCTAACATAGGAAGCAATAATGATTTATATACAAATAAACCTTATGTTTGTGATATGCAACCAGTTACAAGTGGCTTTCTACTATCTCTATTTTCTTAAAAGAAATTTAAACAAAGATCTTTGGATAATCCAAAACATTTACACTGGTTCATAGAATGCTATTTTTTTTTTTTTAAAAAAAAGGCTTTTCTTATCTTATTTTGAAACTATTCTGTACAAGAAATATTGTAGTGGAAATGCCATAATTATCAACCCAATATCTTTAGCTAAGAGATTTAAGGGAGCAACTAAATTAAATACTTTTCTGAAAATTCATACTGTACTTGGCATATTTGAGAATCACATTCATAAGGCCAAATTGTGTTCTTCCACAGTGCCAGCCAAGAATTTAGCTTTTATGAACTTTCCATAAATCTGAGGAAAGAGAAATAAATTGTCATATTTTTAAGCAATTTAGACATGTTACTTATGTGAGCAGGTCAAGAAATTCTGTTTGAATGAACTGAGCTGAAAACAGACTCTTACAGAATGAAAACCCTTTGATGTGCCTCTTGGAAAGTTCTTTTATAGCACTTCCACATGAGAAAGCTCAGTGTCAAAAGTGTTTTTCAAGACAAGGGTGGTTTGGGCCACATCTAAAATGAAGGAGGATGCACATTCTTTCTGATAATTCTCTAGCTCCACTTTCTGGGGATTTTGCCCAATTTATAGGAAACCCTTTCTCACCCCTGACGAGCGTACTGTACCACTCACTTAGCCACCTTGTTCCCTGCCTTGCCAAGAGGATTTCTCTTAATATATTACCCCCTCAAGGATCTTTACATTTAAATAGTGGAAACAGTATGACTCCCACAATGAGATAGTTTGATATGGGGAAACCCTGGGGCCTGGGAGATAAAATTGAACAAACATACTTGGAGTTATCCTCCTTCTCTTAAGACTTGCTCTGGTCTTAAGATCCTAAGATTGTTTTGAGGAGGAGCTAATCCCAATGTATGGGGTATCCTAGAAACATCCAGGTAGAAAACAGAAGACACACTACTGCTCTTTTTACCAAATTAAACCCCTTAGCAATACTTTTAGCTCAAAAGCAGGTAAAATCAGACTCATATTTAAATATCCTTTTTTTCCCCCAAAATAAGTGATTGCCTGAGGGGAATATTCAGTTCCTTATCAAAATACATATTTATGGGATCCAAATAATAGAGAAGTTACATTTTTATTTCATTTAAAGATAGCTTGGTTTGGTAATGTAGCCAGAAAATGATTAATAATGCATAACTAAATTCTAATTGGCATTTTTGTAGACAACCCCCATTGGCATGCCATATCTAAAAATACCTTACTTTTAGGATTGAATGAGATACTAGAAAAATTGACATATTTTAAAGGGGAAAAACTGTTTATTTTTTCCTTCCTCATTTTCTATATTGCAATTATTTGTTTGGGAATTAAATTTCTTCCCAAATGTCAATGAAACATTCTATTAAGAGGTATTATTGTAAGAAAAGCCTCCTCTCCTGGGGGGAAAAAAAGCTGAAATAATTATACCACACAAGAATCTAAAATCTTTCACTTTCTATTGAATTTTACCCAGTAGCTATTTTACCTCTATTCCTTTTCTCTCCATTTGCTTTATTTTATTGTTGTTTAAAACTGTTTAATTTGACTTGATCATTAATATATGATTCGATAAATGTAGCTAAGAAATATATAGCTTTGTGTCTTTTTGTATTGTGTTCATAAGTATACATTTTACAAATAAAGAAAAGTATAATATAGTCTGCAAATCCTTTTCTTTTCAAGGAGGATGCATTTCTGAGGAAATATGGCAATGTGTAGATGGTTATCATACAAAAAGAAGCATCAATTGCAAATGCCATGTTAAACAAATGAAATACAGTAAATTAAATGAAACTACTTTCTGTAACACTTTATGCCTCTATCTGTTAATTTTGAAGAAGGCACCATAGTGAGGCTCATTTCAGTACAAAGTCCTATTACGTAGATGTACTACATTTATTTATTTTTCTTTATGAAAAAAATATATAAAACTTTATAGCCTGCCCTAGTTTTGCATTAGAAATAGCATGAAAAGCTTTTCTATGCCTAACTTCCCCAATCCCCTTGGTCTCTCTTTGACATTTTCTCTCCCTTGTTCTATACAGTGTTTCAAACCTGCCCCAGAACCCTACAAAACAAGGGCCAGGGAATGAGGCATCCTTTCTTTCGCCCTTCCTGGTACTGTTGATGCATCTCCTCCAACATCCTCTAAGACATTATCCTCTCAATCATGCCCTCTCTTCTGTATCTGCCCTATCTTCAGTGGCTCTTTCCCCACAGCCTTTGTATATAAACAAAACGATAAGGTGCTTTTCTATCTTAAGAAAAAAATGAATCTTCTCTAATCTCTCTCCTCTGGTTACTGACCTCTGCGACTCGACTCCTTCCCGCCACTGATTTCCTCCGCGTCTCACCTCCATTAAGGCAGCGACTCACTACCTCCACTCCCTCCCCTTCCACTGACCTCACTCCTCATCCTCTGCCCTCGATTTTCTACCACCACCACCCTGCTAACAGTGCACAGAGCACCGCTTCTAAAGGCCAAATTCAAGGCTCCTTTTATCCTTAAATAACTTGACTTCTCACAGTTCGAAGCATCGCCTACCAAGCCATCCCTTTCTTTTCAAAACTCTCTTTTCCATTTTCTCCTGATTCCTCTTCTAAATTTCTAACTACCTCCTATAAGTCTCCTGCCAGATCCCTTTCTACGCCCACATGTGCAAATGTTGTTTCTTGGGGATCTGTCCTTGATCCTCTTTTTCTTTCCAGAAATTCTCTTCCTAAATCTTCCCATCCCACTTCTGTCACATTCTCTGATCCTTCTCCCTACACTCCTTCCTGGGAAAATCTATTGCTTCTCAACATTCCTTCTGTGGGCCTCTTTGTTCTTGCATCTATAAAATAACAACTACTATCTAACAATAAAGTTATTAGGTGATTAAATGAGATGGTGCTTGTAAACCACCCAGCATGTTGTATGGCACAACATCAATAATTAATGGCTATTGTTTTCACAATCCCTTTATATACACTTCCCTGTAGGTAATCCCATCAACAATGAACCAAAGTTCCGGGAACTTCCCAAATCTCTCTCATAGCTTCTACAACCCGCTATTCGCTGCAGAGTTCAAAGTTGTGCTCTCTGCCTATTCAGCAAAACTTTATTAAGAGCATTCTGTGTGGGGAGCATTCTTTTAAGTATGGACTATACAAAGTAGGACAAGGTAAAAATTTAAAAAAGAAAGCAAAAAAAACTTTTTGAGATCGAATTGCTTGAAGTCTACTGAGGAAGCCAGACCAGTAAACTGCACTAAGTAAAAATGTGGTAAATGTGGCAAATGGAAGCATATGGAGGTGTAAAACAAGGCACAGCCATTCTTTATCTGAGACTAAAATCCTGGGAACCACCCAGCTACTATTCCCTATCATGAGTATAAAAAAAAAAAAAAAAAGGATCAGTGAAGGGGACAGAAAAGAAGTCAAGTCCTGAGAAGCAGCTTCTTAAATAACTCTTGAAATCCATCCACTTCTCTCTATTGCCACTTTCACTGCTTTCTATCAGTAACCCTCTTCTACACTGTTTACCTTTTGTGTCATCTTTCTAACATACAAACCTAACCCCTTTTGTCCCTTACGTAATGTCTGTCCGTGGATCCCTACCATCTACACAGAAAAATAAATCTGTAGAAGGCAGAAATGGCTGAATTTTATGTTTCCAGTTTCACTGGACCCACACCTGTTCTATACTCCAGACAAAAGGAATTGCAGACCTGGGAACATCAACAATTTTTCACTTCTCGGTACCTTTCATATACTTCTTCTGCCTGCTGAATCTCTCTTCCTCTTAGGGACGCCTGGCCTTGATGCCCTCCAAATAATTACTGGGAGGGATTAAGTGTTTAGGGAATCACAGGAGGACTGAGAGCAGCAAGTCATGACAGAGTCCACGTAGGCAACATCATGTCCAAAACCAAAATCAGGGTCAAGGTGGTGAGGATGTTGTATCCTGGCAATAATAAGGTTAAAAAGGGGAGAGGGATTCTAGGATAACTGGCAAGAATACTCATGGTTATTTATAGTCTCATTTTTTCTAAGTTAGCTGGTCTCTGGCAAGTGGATGGATTTGGTGATCTTATAAAAATAGTAGCAAAGAGTTCAGTGATGCAAACTTAACTTCTTCTGTCTCAGGAAGTATTGCTAATCTCTCATACAACTTCATACTTTCTGACATATTTTTTGTGAATGCTTCCTTGAATTCTCCCCATTCTTCTAGGTGGAGTTAAGTACTTCATTCTCTGCAGAGCCCTAAGTTCTGTTAGTACATATCAAATTGTATGATCGTTCATTATTTTCATGTGTGTCTTCTCAATTTCTCTGTGAATCTCAAATAACAGAGATCTCATTTTGTTCATCATAGGCATTCCATAAATCTTTATGGAAAGAATAAGTGAATTAGTAAATAAACAATTGTTGTCCATCTTTTCTCCCTGTGAAAAGGGTTAATGTTGAGCAGATTGTTGAGATAGATCTTTTCCCATGAAAATCCCTTTTGCAGTTGAAAGAACTGAGAGATAAGTGCATGCCTCGTTTGGGACTGAATGGCTGACAAAAGCCTACCTCGGTGATTTATAATATCAACTCTATCAAGAGTACCAGCACATCTTCCTTCTCAGGATGCCTGTAAAGATAACAGGACTTCTGAAGTGGGCCGTTCTCTTAGTTAAAAATGATAAGGCTTTCTGTTTCATCACTGTAAATAAAAATATAAAGAAAATAGAGGTTGAAGTTGAAGGTGAAATGTCTAAGGTTAACTAATTTGTGTGAGTTCTTTCTTGTTATTGTATATGGTTTTGTTTCCCCCTTCTCATACATTTGTGAGCCTCCAAAAAATAGTCAGTTCTTGGTTGCAAAACTGCAATCACTTCCAGCCTTTCACACATGCTTTGGGTATTCATTTACTGATCTTGATGATATTGTGTGAAACAACTGTGTTAAATTAGACTCAACTCTTCCACAGAACTTCGGTAGGGGATTGTAACGCATATCTGCATAATACAATGTTGGGACGGAATTAAGCCATCCTGCGGTAACTTTTTATAAAATTATAAGCAAGAGGAACAAACTGTTAGGGAAATGTCCTCTCAATTCCCTCAACTACGCATTTAGCAGATTCCCACTCTATGGCTTTATGTTCATTAACATTCATGCCGTTGGCTGTAACCTCATTTGTTTCAGTGTTTGCTTTGGATTTGCCTTGCTGAAATATTTGCCTTTATTCTTTTTCTTACCACGTTTTCTGGAACTTTAACTGTTCCTTGTGGTTTTAGCAGAATATTCTAGGAGGATAATTACCAAAACCTTGTTTATAAACACAATTTATAGATTTTTTTGTAAAAAGAAATACATACATAAGGCCACTTTTACTGATCAAGAAAATTTTGTGAAAGATACACCTATTAAATACAATGCCTCCCCCAATCTCCCAGTTTTATTTCAAAAGTGGAAAAACAATTATCAATACCTGCATTTCCTATTATGAATTCCTTGTTTCTTAATGAAAAGTCTTCTCTTTCTAACTATAATCTCAGTAATTAGTCAGTAGAATGTGCTTTAGGTGATTCTTTTTTCTCTTAAAGATTATAGGTTTGCACAGAAATATCCACACTCTCTTATTTGGTTCCATTTATGATTAAATTGCACAAATTACAGGGAGTTCATGCATATTGGTTTAGGGAATACAAAGTGAGAGTATGACTTTCTTTGCTTGAGCAAATTTGGCTGACCCATTTATGTATGTAATAGATGCCCTTGGTTTCATCATTGTAATATTGTAAATAGATGAATAGATGCCACATAGTGTCATAGACCTTCTAAAACTGTTTTATTTCATTTTGATGTTTCATCTTTTTTGTGTTTGTATCCATACAGATTGATGCACAGTTATTTTGGTTAAAAGGGCAAAGACGGAAAGAAGGTAGGAAGGAAGATAGGGAAGGATGGAAGAAGGAAGGAAAGGAGGGAGGAAGGGAGAAAGGAAAGAAGAAAGGAAAGGAGAGAGGGAGGGAAATACTTGGATGCCGTGAGGGGAGGGACAAGAGGAGATATCTCTGGCTTTCCTTCCAACTTATTTTTTCTACTTCTAGAAATCACCAGGGAATGCCCCACAAATGCTTCTGAATATATAATGCCAGAGATTTCTTCCAGATTCTCGCGCATAAAGATGAAGATGTGTCCGTAAGCTTTAGCATGACCATTCCTGCTAGGACCCTGTGGCTCGCAGTTCTTCCTTACAATAGTTAAGAATTTACACTATGTCAAAACAACACCTGCTGATGCCTGTGTGTTAAAAAGGGAAGGACCTATTCCCCTACATCAGGGTTTCTCAACAGAGGCACTAATGATATTTGGGATGAGATAATTTTTGTGCTGGGACTGATGGGGGTGGGGCACTGTCAGACGGTTAGCAGCATTCCTGGCCTCCACTCATTAGGTACTAGAGCCAGGGTCCCCTTCACCCTGTCAGGAAAGTTAAAAATGTCCCCAGACATTGTGAAATGTCATCTGGAGGGGCAGGGAGGAAATTGCCTCCAGTTGAAAACCACTGCCTTACGTCTAACACTTATCTTAATACAACAGCTATATCTCACAGATTTTCCAGGAGGTGGGGGACTATTCTTTAAATCTCTCCCCAAGAGTCAAACACAGATCTCTATGGATTTGCTGAGGGATCAGCCTCAAAGCAAACTCTGTGGCCCAATTCTGCCCCTCCTCAACTCCCCAAATCCTCCCATATATAGTTCTCTATCACTCTTCCTTCTTCCAGCCATCTGTCTCCCACACAGTGACCTCTGACCAACCCATCCACACACAGTTTGAATTTAATTGTGAAAGTATCAATAAATAGGCAAAGTATAGGAGTTAGGTATGTATTACTTCCTTGATAATGGCACTCAAGTCCATTCCCTGGTGTTGATGATCCTGCCTGACTAGGTCCACAGTGTGACTGGCTTGTAAAGGGTCATGATGAAATTCTCAAGACACATAATAGTAGCCTGTACAGAGGTTAAAAGTTTAGGCTTTTAATTTGGGCATTCTGAGTTAGAATCCTAGCTCTACAATTTACCAGCTGTCTGTAACTTTGGGCAAATAACTGCTCTCTGCCTCCATTGTGCTCATCTGTAAATAGGGCATAATAATGGTACCTGTCTCATGGAACTGTTATAAAGTTTAAATAAGAAACTACCTGGGAAAGTAGAAAAATGTTCAATATGTGTTAGCTCTTTTTCTTATAGCTACAATAATAGCATATCTTACAACAGTACTCCTTATACACAAATACACACACAATGCAACATGCACACACATGCACAAGACAACCAAAAGCATGTTTTATTGTAGTCATTACATTTGCACTTAAATAGAATTCCATATTACATATTGCTTGATCCTGTCTTACAATACTAGCATTTTTCATTTGCTTTTACATCCATGTAAATCAGTAAATGCTTAAGCAGCATGCTGCTCTGGCATTTTCAAATTTGTTTTAAAGAAGAAAAAATTAGGGTTTTTTGGTTATGATTAACACTGACTTTAGGCTATATTATCAATGGTCATTTCAGTGGCCTTAATTCTCTTGCTTCATAGCATCTCACTCTCTAACACATTATTCTTCTTATTCATTTAAAGTTTTTGAAAAAACATACATACATGCAAAAGTAGAGAAATAATATGAGAGAATATAAATCAGTGGTTTTTAATGATTTATACATTTTTAATGATGGGGAAACCAGAAGGAGAGAGAACTAGGTGATGGGAAGGATTTTATGATGACTAGGTTTTCATCCTATGGTGTGTATGAAACAGGAAATTCCAAGGAAGGAACTATTTTTAGAGGAAAGATGATAAGTCCAACTTAAACATGTATAGATGAAAAAGAGGAGTTAAGAAGAAGCCTGGTGCTATCTTGACCTTGGTTCACAGTAAAGAATGAGAGCATTCTCCATACATTGATTGGAGGAAGCTTTGAAGAAAGTCTGCAAAGGAATCCAAGCTCTACTAAAATTTTCAGAAGCCTAGCGAAAATATATGGTTAGCTCCATTAGCGGATAATCTTACAAGTCATCTAACACAAGCTTTAAAGAGAAGAAAAGAAGAGGGGGCACAGCTGTGTCTCTCAGCCTCATCTGCAACACCTGTTTGGAGTTTCTGTTCTAGGCTATTCCTAGGAGATAGGTAGGGAGACAAAAGTGGCATTATTCTTGTTTTACAAAAACAAAAATCAGAAAAAGTTAAGGGGATTTACCTAAAATCATACAAATAGTCCATTAAAGAACAAACAGAACTCAATTGCTTTTGGCTATTCTTTCCAACAGGTTATGCTACCACCTATTATATAAATGTGAACAATTAAATTGGAGAGTGGCTCAGAAGCAAATGAAATCTCCTTTAATTTTCTGCTTTCACTGTAAAAAAGAACCATGTTAGATCTTCACTATAGTGTGACTCACTGTCTGTGAATTTAATATAGTAAATTCATCCTTAGAGCTAACTTCAGGAACTTGTCCACCAAAATTCTTGAAGCTTTTCATAATATGAATTTGATTCACCATTGAGATTAAGCCTAAGAAAACGTCCATGGAGAAAAATAGCGTCTCTTGAAAGAGCCCAATAATTAATATTTTATTTATTCTGCTATTTTTCTAAATCTTATACAGAACATTTGCCATTGCCCATCTAATGATATTATCTAGTCACATCTGCAAAATTGGATATTAATATTAATAGTATTCTGACTCATAGGTTTGTTATAAGGATTGAATGAGTTAACATTTTAAAACATAAGTATTTGTTTTAAAAAGAAAACATATAGTTCATTCTTTCATGCTGTGCTGTCAGTGTATCTAACTACAAAATTTGCATTTTTTTTTTTTTTACTTAAGCTGTCATTTAAAGACAGAAAAGTAAAGGAAAATATTGAGACAAAAAGTATTTTCAACAAAGGTCACTTAAGGATCTGATCATATGGAAAAGAAAAACTTTCTTTTGCTGAAAGTATTTTTTTCTTTATACAAGAGGGGAAGAAAAGATTTTCTCTATAAATTTCCAGAAATGTAAAGAGATATAATGAATAATTAACTGGAAATTCCTAATTAAGTGTATACATAGCAGTGGGTGCTTCCTGCTTTACTATCCAGTAACATTTCCAAGCAGTGACATCTTGCACACCGGTCTAAAATGCAAGTTAATTATAATCTGATGACCTTGAATCTGAGCAGAAAATGACACAAAAGTGTGAAGTTTTCTTGAATGTCCCTGAGAGTTTAAAGGTGTAGAAGTATTGGATGTGTATAAATAGTACAAGGAGGTTGCTGCATCCATTTTCCTAAATTAGAAATTGACAGGACAAACTCAAGAAGTAGCCCTTGGCACTAGCTGATATTCAAGATATGTGGTGAGCTTAAGGAGGCATGACTCAAAGCTAAAAAAAATTACTAGACCTACTGAATGCATTCAGATAAAGAAATAAAAAGCAAGCCTTTTTACTTGAAAACTTTGAGATCTCAGTCTGCAGTAAAATATTTATTTAAACCATGATACTGAGCTTCCTTTGAGTGTTAAATGACTGAACTATGCGACATAAAGGTTGTCCTAAATATAAAGGACTGTTACCCTCAAAATTAAACTACTTTGTGAACAGGAAAAAGAGTAGTATAAGAAAAGGACCATAACAGTTTAAGACTAGGTTATCCAGACTAAAAAGCAGTGAGAAGTGTTCCCATTTATACTTTTGTTTCATTTCTAACCCATAGTTACATTCATCAAATTAGGAATCTGAATAAGCAACTTGAAAATTACAAATTGGACAAAGCGAACCTTTCCTAAATCAGTTCGCATCAAGGTGATATTATGCCTATGAACTTCACAGTTTTAGTATTAAGAGGTCCCAATTAATCAGATACCCCTAAAGATGCAGCGGACACCTATTGCCAATGTTGATTTAAGGCACAAAATGTTGCAGGACAGCTACTAAAATGTTATGGGTAATAAAGTGTATTTTGATTTTACATTAATTTGGATTCAAACACTGACTCTCATTTAATTCCTTGTAACTTGTAACTTGTAAGCTCTTTAGCCACAGATTTCTCACCTAAAAAATGGTTATAGCAGTATCAACCACATAACTTTGTGGGGAATAAATTAGATAATTTATGTGAAGCAGTTATAAGATAAACTTTCAACAAATGGAAGCTATTTTTATTGACCTAATGGAAAAATCCAATTTTCATTAACCATATTAGTCTCATCACAATGTGTATGAAATGATGAAAGCATTTCACAGACTCTGTTGAAATTAAATAAAAGTATTTCTCCTCTTTAATTAAAGAGAGATAATATAAAGATTAGCGACTCCTACCTCCATATATCTGTGCTTAATACCTGTGAATACTTCTGGTAGGAATTTTCTCTGTTTTCTACTGAATAAGTTATTACACAGCAATGCCTTCACTGTAGTTTAAAAGCCCTTTTGAGATGCTTTTTTCTTACCATTTTTACACAAGGCATTTTCCTTCTTATTTCAGTACAGTTAGCTTTAAGTTTAGAAAACAGTGATTTGCCATTGGCCTTTCATCACTTGAGCTGTCTAGTTAAAAATCAGAAGGGTAGGATGGTAGGGATAAATCTAGGTCTTTCCTTCCGCTCACATAATATTCTCAGATTATACGTTGAAAGTACTCCCCATAAGTAAATTAATATATACACCCAATGACGTAATGTCTTAAAGTTCAGCTGGCACAATGAAGCAGCCCTTGTTTTGCTCTCTTTTTGAGGTGAGTAGTGACACAGCAGACTTTTCTATTGGAAGTTGAATTAGGGATCCAATTTCTATATCTAATATTGGCTTAATTAGAGCACTGTCCATAACAGTCTGACATATAGAGTCCACAGAAATGGCTTCCAAAGCACAACAACACAATTTCTCCAAGGCAAATATGGAAGCTGGAATAAACTTTAAAGTACACAAAATTAGCAGGAATAGTTTATCTGATCTAACTTTTTTTATTCTTATAGTCAAATCCTCCATGAATTTGGCTTACCAAATTTCCATGTGTTCCATTTTATGTACAAATGAACAGAAAGCTAAATAAGGGGCAATGAATTAAAAGCTTTGCCTTCTGTACCTCTTTATTTCTTTTCTAATTAAGAAAGATGTTAATTGAAATGAGAATGACACAGAAGCCTGTGCAGCAGTCTCTCAGGGATTGTAACTGGTTTGTGGAACTGTTGCCCCAGGGTCGTTCACCGGAGTGATTCCTACCTGGGCTGGAAGTGAATGAAAATCCTCACCTAAAAAGCAACCTCCAGCTTATGAAATAAGAGTGCCAATGGATAAGCAAATACATCCATGTCCAAATTAGACTGCCTTTAAACATTTACAGAGAAAGTGTTTGAGGTCAAATGCTTTTATTAATCAGTTTGCCTCGGTAGTTCTTCCCCCATGCAATTTCCCTTAACTTAGCCTTGGTCACATACAGAACAAAGCAGAGTATCTCAAGACACTTTGGCATCTGGTCTCAAACTACCTTCCCACTCATTTCACTTATTCCTCCCCTTCCACTTGCTGTACATTCCAACCAGAGTTTATTCCCCATCTGCGCATGCCCTGTCCTTTCCTACCAATAGGTGTACTCACATCGTTACACTCACTGGACAACTCCCCTTCTCTGGAATAGCAAATGTTTAACAAATCCAACCAAACACCATACAAGACCCAGCCCAAATACCACATGCTCTGATAAATTTTTTATTATTCCTCTTGCTTAAAAATAGAATCACCCCCTCTGGGCTCCCCTCCAACTGGCAGAAGCATCGGTGTACCCCCCACTGAGTTCTTCCTTCTCCACCTAGTAGGTGCTAAACTCCTTGAAGGTAAAGATTATGTCTTGTTAATCTTTGTAGCCCTGATGCCACCCCAAAGCTTACCCCATGTTAGGCACCTATTCAGTATTCATGAAATAAATTTTGGATGCAAAAATAAATGTATAAATTAGCAAGTTCAAATATGTATTTAAAATCTTTATTTAGGATACTTTGGGGACAGTCTGTATAATACCTTCTCTTTACATTAATTTGGAAAAAGATTAAATAAGAATAACTGAAGAGAAAAAAGACAAAAAAATAGGAGTAATTATAACATCTAAAAAATTTGACAGTAGATAAAAAAATTTAAAGTTAATTTATGTATTCCCTCCTTATAAAATAAATCACTGGGTCTATCTTATAGCTACTTGGGAGGCTGTGTTTGAGCCCAGGAGTTCAAGTCCAACCTGAGCAACACAGTGAGATCCTGTCTCTAAAGTAAAATAAAATACAAGAAATAATATTTTAAAATACTCATATATTTACTTATAAATTCCATTGTCCTCTAAGCAAGTACCTCACGTGTTTACAAGCAGCGTTTTGAAAATTATCATTTCAGGCAGCTAACATAATTTCTTTTCTAGAAAACCACAAATATTTGAAAATACTTAGAATTTAATTTGGGGTATGTTGAAGGAAGATTATCTCTTGCTTTGTTTTTCTCATTTTTCATAACTCCTATTTATTGTGTAGAAATATATGTCACATTTCTAAACAATCTGTCCAAGCTTGCTGTAACCAGACGTTTATGATATATGACTCAGTAGCAATATGGCTGGATACCTGGTAGTTTTTGAAAATCTATTCCCTAGGATGGAAAGCTTAAACAAGTGAGCCAAACAAGGATAAAACTACCACAGAAAGAAACACTTTGTAAAACAGTGATTTCACAAATCTTGATTTACTCTTAATATATGTTTGGGGCTTTTAGGGGGTGGTGGTGGAAGGGTGGTTCAGTTCTGTTAGACGACTTTCCTTCTTGCACCAAAAGGCAACATCTAATTGTTTTTCCTTAAGAAAATAAGCAAATTGAAGGAGTATTTTCTTTTTGGTGCCAAACTGCTACCATATGATAGTGAATACACAACAAGCATCTTATTGAATAAGCCCTCAGAATTATTCCTATACAATTAAACAAATTCAAGCCAAATGGCATCTTATCATATGGATCCATGACACACCATTTGCATTAAACTGTTCAATTTTTACATGTCTTCTCCTCTGATTCCTTTTAATCCCCAAGTATGGCCTATGTGGTTGATTGCCAAAGCTGCACTTAGTAATCATTAATTGCCAGTAATTATTGAGTAACATATTTATGTAGGGGAGGAAAGATTTCTTTTCTCATCCATTGTACATTCATGGCTGAGACACCTATAGTAAGAGACAGATCAACAAGAGAAAAGCATACAAATTTATTTAATGAGTTTTATGTGACACCTGGAGACTGAAAAAGACCCGGGAAACTTCTGAGTGGAAGGCCAAGACAGCAGAGAGAAGCAGCCCACACACAGCTCTCTAGGAGAGAATTGAAAACTGTAAGTAGATGCCCACCTACGTATGGACCCTCTTGGAGAGAGCATTGTAAATCATCAGAGAATAGACAAGAGACACTCAGAGTGAAGGAGACAGGGACAAGAAGTTCCACTAGCCCAGATTGGAAGGTACCTCTGAGAGACCCCTACAGGTGGGACAGGGATAAAGGAGAGAGCCCCAGGGCCCCATGTTCCCAGGACAGACACTGCAGCTCAAGCTGTGATGGCACCACCATCACCACCACCACAGGCCTTCACGCTGATCGGGGAACTGCTTGGAAACTGTATAGGAAAGCTACATCAGACAAGGCCTTGCTGGGCTCAGTTCCCAGGTTGCCACAGCTAATGCTACTCTGAGCTCTCAAGTCCAGAGCAACTGGTCTACACAGGGATCAGTTCACTGCAACTGCCCCATTTTTGCCCCCTACCAGGCCAGGGAGGGAACAGGGAGAGCAGACATTCTTGCACGCCTGAGACTGGGAGCCAAGCACCATCCCCCTCACCTCCACCTCCACACCACCCCCACCCACCACCACCAGGGAACTCGAACAGAGCTTGAAGGATCCCACAGTAGCAGCCTCAGAGGGACCTGTGTGAGGAGAGAACCCCAGCTATCCAGCAGCCCAGTCCCCACAGCCCTGCCCACCAACCAGTGGAATGAGCCCCCAGCTCTGTGCAACACTACACTAAGGCCCATGCTGCCAGAGACCTGGGCACTAAGTGGAGGTCCACATTCCCAGGGACCTACATGCTGGTGGTGAGCAATGCCCCTACAGTCCCACACACCGACTAAAGAAGGAACAAGCCACCTGGGCCCATATGCCATGTAGAGGTCCACATCCCCATGGACCTATGCTGCATGCAGTAGGCCACACACCCCCAGCTCTGTGCACCAACAGATGGGCCACATTCGCACAGACACACATGCCCTGCAGCAGTCCACCCCCACCTCCAGGCTGTGCACCGGCTGTCAGGCCACAACCCAGTGGCCCTGAGCCCCGACCAGCAAAACAAGGCCCCCAGCCCTGCACATCCACTGGTGAACCATGCCCCCACCCCTGCATTATGCAATGCCATGCCTGCAGTGTAGCTCTGCACCACTGACCTGCTAGCCACAAGCCATCCCCCACCATGTACTACCATTACACCTAGACCTGGATGGAGAGAATGCCAGCGGCACTTACACACACAGCCACTGCCTAGGTAGCTTTGCCAAACAGCCACTGCCACCACTGCAAGGAGACCAGGGCAAAGCAACTTTCTGCAATACATCTGCCTCAGTGGAGAACTCACCCATCTCCCTGCCCAATCTTCCAACAGCAGCCTAGAGACCAACTCACCACTCCATATGAAGATTCCCCAGCATTGGCCCAGGTCCCATGACACACCAAGGCACTGGCCAACGTCCCATGATGTACCCAGGTAGCTGCCAAGTTCCCAGGACCTGCCATGTCAACAAATGCAGTGCTGTGACACATCCAGGCACCTGATAAGATCCTGCAAACTGCCCCACCACCACTGCAGTCCCATGACACATCCAGGTACCTGCCAAGGTCCTGTGACCCACATGGGCACCAGCCAAGGTTACACCACCCACCTCCATGGAAAGGGATGTGCACAACCCCCTGCCTGAGCTTCCACCAGAGACCTGGGTACCAAGACACCAATCCAAATAAGTATCCCACAGCACTGGCTTAGACTGTGACAACCACAGGAATCAAGATGACGCAGGAGAACAGCTATGTTAGAGGGTCTTGGTGCATACCCTGCCTCTCTGGCAAGGTCAATCCCCTGGAGTAGGACACAATGACATTATCTAGGGACCTCTTCTCCATCTCAGTAAGTAGGAGAGTTCCCAGCAAAGGAGAACAGGTGCACTGCAAACCTATCAGCCCTGAGCTGAGAGAAGAAGTTTCAGATGAGAAGAAACCAGCAAAAAAATTCTAACACAAAAGACAAGCTATTAATAATTCAACACCCCCAAAGGACCACAATATATACACAGCAATAGACCCCAACCAAAAGAAAATTATAGAAATATCAGAAATGGAATTCAGAATATGGATGGCAAACAAGATGAATGGAATTGAAGACAAAATTGAAAACCAACACAAAGAAACCAAAAAAAAAAAAAAAAAATCAGGACATAAATGAAAAACATGAAAAAGTCACTAAAGGGATAAATAAAATAGTAAAGTATATAACAGAACTTAAAGAAATGAAAGAGTCATTTACAGAGCTACAAAATAAAGCAGAAAGCTTCAGCAACAGGCTAGACTTAGCAGACGAAAAAATCTCAAAGCTGAAGAAAAGGCTTTCAAAGTTACCCAGTCAAAGATTCAGAGAAAAGAAAAAAGAAGAATGAACAATCACTCAGAGAAATATAGATCTATGTGAAATGAGCCAATATATGAATTATAGATATCCCAGAGGAAGAAGAAGAAAAAGCTAAGAGCATAGAAAACCTATTCAAGGAAATTATTGAGGAGAACATTCCTGGTATTGCCAGAGATTCGGTCATCCAGACACAAGGTAGTCATTGAACACAGGAAGATTCATAGAGAATAGGACATCTCCAAGACACATAGTCATCAACCTGAGCAAAGGCAAAATGAAGGAGAAAATTCTACAAGCTGCAGGACAAAAGCAACAATGAACATACAAAGGAAAGCCCATCACGCTAACAGCAGACCTCTCAGCGGAAAATCTTACAAGCCAGGAGGGATTTAGGCCCCATTTTTAATCTTCTTAAACAGAGCAACTGCCAGCCAAGAATTTTGTATTCTGCAAAACTAAATTTCATAAATGGTAGAGAAATAGACTTTTCCAGACAAGCAAACACTAAGGGAATTTGTCACACTAGACCTGCCCCACAGGAAATGCTCAAAAGTGCATTATACATGCAACAGCACAATAGATACACGCCCATGTAAAAACACCCAAAAGTTATAGCTCATAGCTCTTACAAAACAAGTGCCCAAACAGGGGAAAAAAACAATAAGGTATCATCCAACATGAACAGAACAATATCCCACATATCAACACTAACACTTAACATGAATGGTCTGTCCCACTTAAAAGACACAGACCCACTGAATGGATTAAAAAACGTAAACCTAGTATTTGCTCTCTCCAAGAAACATATCTAAGCCACAAGGACACATACACACTCAAGGTAAAGGGATGGAAAAAAAATATTCCACATGAATGGAAACCAAAAGCGAGAAGGTATAGACATTCTCACATCAGATAAAATAAACTTTAAATCAACAATGGTAAAAAAAGACAAAGATGGTCATTATATAATGGTAAAGGGAGCAATTCAAGAAGATATAACAATCCTAGATATATACTCACCTAACACAGGAGTTCCCAGTTTCATAAACCAAACCAAATTCTTCTAGATCTAACAAAGAAATAAACAGTAGCATCACAATTGCTGGAGACTTCACTCCAGTGACAGAATTGGACAGATCACCAAAGCAAACAATTAATAAAAAAACACTGGATTTAAACAGGACTCTAGAATAAATGGACCTAACAGACATTTATAGAACATTCTACCCAAATACTACCAAATATACACTTTTCTCTTCAGCACGTGGGACATTTTCCAAGATTGATCATATGTCAGGCCAAAAAATGTTCTTACAAATTAAAAAAAAAAAGAAATTGAAATCATACCATGTATATTCTCAGACCACAGTGGAATAATCAAAATTAAAACTAAAAGTGAACTCTAAGAAAAACACTCAAATCTGCACAAAGTCAGGAAACTTAAACAATCTGCTGCTGAATGATCCTTGGGTCAATGATGAAATTAAGATAGAAATCAAAAGATTCCTCAAACTGAAAGACAAAGGGGACAAAAGCTTTTAAAATCAATAGGATACAGTAAAAGCAGTCCTAAAGAGAAAGTTCATAGCCTTAAATACCTACATCCAAAAAAATAGAAAGATCACAAATTAACAATCTAATATCACATCTCAAGGAACTAGAAAAGAAGAACAAACCAAACTCAAAGTCAGCAGAAGAAAAGAAATGACAAAGCTCAGAGCAGAATTAAACAAAATGAAAACAAACAAACAAACAAAAAACTCCACAGGGTCAATGAAACAAAAAGTTTGTTCTTTGAAAAGATAAACAAAATTGATAGACCACTAGCCAGATTAACCAGAAATAGAAGAGAAAAGACCCAATCAAATAAAGTCAATCAAAAATGAAAAAGGAGACATTACAACCGATACCAAAGAAATACAAAATATTATACATGAACCATGAATACTATGAAAACCTCTATGCAACAAACTGGAAAACCTAGAGGAAATGGATAAATTCCTGGGAACATACAAACTCCCAATCCTGAATTAGGAAGAAATAGAAATCATGAACAGACCAATAATGAGCAGCAAGATTGAAACATAATTAAAATTTCCCAACAAAGAAAGCCCAGACTAGATGGATTCACAGCCAAACACCACCAGATCTACAAAGAAGAACAGGTACCTATCCTACAAATATTATTCCATACATTGAGAAGGAGAGACTCCTCCCCAACTCATTCCACAAAGCCAATATCGCCCTGATATCAAAGCCAGGAAAAGACACAACAAGAAAAGAAAACTACAGACCAATATTCCTTATGAACGTAAATGCAAAAATCCCCCCAAAAATACTAGCAAATCAAATCCAAAAAGATAATTCACCATGATCAAGTGAGTTTCATCCCAGGAATGCAAGGATGATTCAACATATGCAAATCAATAAATGTGATTCACCAAACAAAGAGAAACAAAAACAAAGACCATTAGATCATCTCAGCAGATTCAGAAAAAACATTTGATAAAATGCAGCACCCTTTCATGGTAAAATACCTCAACAAGCTAGGCATAGAAGGAACATACCTCAAATTATAATATAAAAGCCATCTAGGACAAACCCACAGCCAACATTATACTAAACCGGGAAAAGTTAAAAGCATTCCCTGTAAGAACTGGAACAAGACAAGGTGTCCACTGTCACCACTTCTATTCAACATAGTATTTGAAGTCCTAGCCAAAGGAATCAGGCAAGAGAAAGAAATAAAGAGCATTCAAATCAGGAAAGAGGAGGTCAAACTATCCCTGTCTGATGACAATATGATCTAATATCTAGAAAATCCTAAAGACTTCACCAAAAGACTCCTGGAATTGATAAATAAATTCAGCAAACTCTCAGGTTACAAAATCAATGTACACAAATCAGTAGCATTTCTATATTCTAATCACAGTCAAGCTGAAAGTTAAATATAAGACTCAATACAATTCATAATAGCTATAAAAAAAAATACCTAGAAATATATTTAACCAATGAGGTAAGAGATCTGTTCAAGGAGAACTACATGACGCTGAGGAAAAAATTGCAGATTACACAGCAAATGGAAAAAAATCCCTTGCTCATGGATTGGTAGAATCAACATCATTAAAATGTCCATACTGCCCAAAGTGATTTACAGATTCAATGCAACCCCCATCAAAATATTTCACAGATCTAGAAAAAATAATTTTAATCTTCTTTTGGAACCAAAAGTTAGTGCCTGAATAGCCAAAGCATTCTTAAGCGAAAAGAACAAATCTGTAGGAATCACATTACCTAACTTCAAATTATACTGCTAGCCCATAGTAACCAAAACTATAGCCCTTTATAGTACTGTTATGAAAGCAGAGACATAGACCAATGGAACAGAATAGAGAACCCAGAAATGAAACCATCTACCTACAACCAACTCATCTTTGATAAATCAGACAACAATATACACTGGGGAAAGGAAGGCCTATTCAATAAATAGTGTTGGAAAAACCAGTCACATGCAGAAGAATGAAATAGGACCCTTATCTCTCACCATATATAAAAATTAATTCAATATGGATAAAATACTTAAAGGCAAGGAATGAAGCCTCTAAAATTCTAGAATAAAATGTAGGAAAAATTCTCCTAGGCATTGGCTTAGGAAAGAATTTATGACTAAGACCCCAAAGGCAAATAAATAACAACAAAAATAAATAAATGGGACTTAATTAAATTAAAAAGCTTTAGCACAGAAAAAGAAATAATCAACAGAGTGAACAGACAACCTACAGAATGGGAAAAAATATTCACAAACTATATATCTAACAAATGACTAATTTCCAGAATCTACAAAGAATTCTAACAAATCAACAAGAACAAAACAAACAACTCCATCAAAAAGTTGGAAAAAGACATGAGCATAAGTTTTTTGAAAGAAGATAGACAAATGGCCAACAAACATGAAAAAATGCTCAACATCACTAATCATTGGGGAAATGCAAATTAAAAGTACAATGAAATTCCACTTCATACCTATCAGGATGGCCATTACTAAAGAATCAAAAAACAATAGATGCTGATGTGGATGCAGAGATAAAGGAATGCTTATACACTGTTGGTGGGACTGCAAATTCATATAACCTCTATGGAAGACAGTATGGAGATTCCTCAAAGGAATAAATGTAGAACCACCATTCGATCTAGCAATCCCACTGCTAGAATAAAAGCCATTTTA
Source organism: Eulemur rufifrons (assembly GCF_041146395.1). Taxonomy (NCBI): domain Eukaryota; kingdom Metazoa; phylum Chordata; class Mammalia; order Primates; family Lemuridae; genus Eulemur; species Eulemur rufifrons. The sequence continues at coordinate 20,556,716 of NC_090999.1, forward strand.
TTAAAAAAGATCTCTACACTAGAATGTTTATAGCAGCACAATTCACAATTGCAAAGATGTGGAGTCAACCTAAGTGCCCATCAATTCATGAGTAGATAAAGAAATGTGCTATATATATATATACACATATATATATATACCACAGAATACTACTCAGCCATAAATAGGAATGAAATAATGTTGTTTGCAGCAACTTGGGTGGAACTGGAGACCATTATCCTAAGTGAATTATCTCAGGAATGGAAAACCAAACACCATATGTTCTCATTTTTGAGAGCTAAGCAATGGGTACACATGGGCACAAAGTGATATAAAGGACATGAGAAACCAAGAAGGAAAGAGGATGGGTAGGGGTGAGGGATAAAAACTTACCTGTCAGGTACAATGAACACTATTCTGGTGACTGGTGACAGGCACACCAAAGCCCTGACTTAAGCATTATAAAAGGTATCCATGTAACCAAAACACTTGTACCTCCTAATATTTTGAAATAAAAATAAAAAAGATTCCCCCCCCCACAAGAAAAACAGGAAAATCTATGTATTTTTATGCTCTAGGTTTGATGAAGAGAAGACAGTTGTGCAGAAGCATGACTGAACAAAGGAATCACGGTCTAATAGTAATAAACTAGAGGGAACTTAGCAAGGCCTGTTTGTACAGATTCTTCTCTGTGTCCCTGTAATTTCAGAGGCAAAGATTCGTTTCCTCTGGTTAAAGGAAAGACACCTGCTTCAGAGAAGGGAGGGAGAAGGTCAGAGAGTGACCTACCTGCTTCTGCTATTTTCTCGTATGCCACGGTGCCATATTTTGGAGTGGTGTGTCCTGAACCCCATCACTTAACAAACATGGAGATTAACACTTGCCCACTTCAGTGAATCTCCTGAGATTATAATACTGAACAAAAGAAGGAATTCCAAAAAAACAGAATTTCTCCCTCTCTCTGATATCTTAGAGAATCATTATCACAGTCTCTCTGTCTCACTAACCCATGCTTCCCCCTTGTCTAAAACTATCTCTAAATAAATTCACTAATGTGATTTTGAGTTAAATTGATAAGTTATTGTCAAAGAGATGTACTCAGTAAAATAATTATATCTGTGAACCCATGTAAGGTCATGGAATACCATATATAAAATAAACACTGTTTTAATCATATCAATTTTTATGTGGGAAGCTCAATATATACTTACTGTGTGTGTGTGTCTGTGTTTCAGAAGCTTTCTAACTTTTTTAAATATATGCTAAAGGAAAGGGATATTGTAGTTTCTATCTGCATGCTCATGCAAAAATTTCAGGAGCATTTTTTTTTTTTTAGTAATTGATGGCCAATATTGTATAATGTAACAGGAAACACTTGTTTGTTGCTAAGCTAAATGGACAATTTAGGCTATACATATTCATAAGGCTTTGGAATTGTTCCAGTAAATGCTGCAACGTGTAAAAAGAAGAATGGGCTTGCATTAAGTGTATGTTGGTAATTGGAAATGCAATCCCTTGGCTCCCCTGGGTATGCAAACTCTTAAAGAATCATCTTCTAAGCCATGATGATTACACAAGCTCTAATGCAATGATTTTACATAATTAAATTTTAAAGGAAACTTAATGAAATGCTCAAAAATTTTAGAAAATAGGTGTTATTACTGCAAACAGGGTAGTGAAAAAAGAATTTTCACACGTTTCTTCCATCTTTCTTTTTATAGCCAGACTTGATGTGTACTTAAAACAAGTGTGTATATATATATGTAGTTCCACAGAAAATGACCTCTCTTTTAAGTGAAAGAAAACAAGAAAGAAAAAGAAAGTAAAAGAAAGAAACTAATATCAATGACAAATAAAATATATCAGCTTCTCCAAACAGTTGAAACCATAGCTTACTTTGGGGTGTTTTACACATAAATGGATTTAATCTGATATTTCTTCATTCATCTTACAGGAGAAAAGAGTTGGAGCTATAGTTTAATCTGTTAAAAATAGCTAGAATTTCAAGTGGTTTAACCTGGCCTGCCAATTCAGTCAAATTAATGTTAAGTAAAATGTTTTTGGAGAATTTTGTATGAAAGGCCTGAGTTAAGAACTGCATTTTTATTGCATTCTTTCATTCAATAATGTGCTAAGCAAAGAGTTACAAAAAACAATTTTGACTATGTGCATTATTATAGAATAGTGTTATTTGAGGGAATTCAAATGAGTAGATTTTTATTGCTGCCCTTGAAGAGAATTTCTTGACAAGCTTCAACACAGGCCATTGTCGGTTGCAGTGCTCCAGAGTTTCCATTGCCCATGTCATGGCCATGTGTCACTGGTCAAACATGAACTGAAAAAAGAGATGGTGGCAAGCTCTGTCCAGAGTTTTCAAAATGTATACACAGCAGCAAACTAAATACCCTTAAGTATGACCTGGACTTAGTAACTCACTTACAAAGGATAAAGAATGGAAAATGAAGAACAGCATATTTGATTCCTAGGGTTGTTAAAACAAAGTATCACAAACTGGGTGGCTTAAAACAACAGAAATTTATTGTTTCACAGTTCTGGTGTCTAGAAGTTCAAAATCAAGATAACAGCAAGGCCATGCTTCCTCTGAAACATCTAGGGGAGATCCTCCCTGGCTGCTTCCTAGCTTCTGCGATGACTGTCAATCCTTGATTTGGACTTGCATCACTCCAAACTCTTCCTGTCATCACACGGCATCCTCCTTGTGTGTCTCCCTGTCTTCACAGACATTTCACATGATGATTTCCTTTTCTAATAAGGACATCAGTCATATTGGATTAGGGCCCACCCTAATGGCTACATTCTAACTTGATTAAACCTGCAAAGACTACTTCTAAATAAGGTTAAATTTATATATACTGCAGGCTAGGACTTCAACATATCTTTTTGGAAGACACAATTATACCCATAAAAAGCAGTAGCTTTATAGTGAAGAAAGCTGGCAAATGCAACTTTAACCAAGTGATCAATGTTAATAATGCTAATGGTAGGTCATGTTGGTATCATGCATCCCCTGATAATATACGATGAGAATATTCACATTTGTGGCATTCGTCCCCAAAACCCATAACCCCAGGCTAATTATGAGAAACACCTCTTAAATCAAACTGAGGGACATTCTACAAAACACCTGGCCAGTACTTTTCCAAACTATCAAGATCATGAAAAACAAGGAAAGACTGAGAAAACATCACAGATCAGAGGAGACTATGGAGAAACAAAAACTAAATGCAATGTGGTATCTTGGAGCAAATCCCGAAACAGAAAAAGGACATTAGTAGAAAAACTGGTGAAATCCAAATAAAGCCTGTACCTTAATTAGTAGCAATCCCATTAATGTTACTTTCTCAGTTTTGATAAATGTCCCATGGAAGATATTAACTTTATAAAAAACTGAGTGAAAGGTATATGAACCTTCTGCACTACCTTTGCAACTTTAATATAAATCTAAAATTATTCTAAAATTTTTTATATGTTTTTTAAATTAAGTAAATAATAATGATATTTATGTTTTCATTATATAAGAAGCTATTATGTTATTAACTTACAAAGACGATCTGTTATAATTAGAGGATGAGGAATATTTTTCCCTCTCTTTCTTCAACAGAGATCTTCCCTTTCATAGAGGCAAGCTTGAGATAGTGGCAGGCCTATAATGTACAAATGTTAGTAATGACATATATTTTCAAAGGAGACATTGCACAGGTAAACAGTGGGCAAAGCTCAGGTTTTGAAGCCAGCAGAGTCTTCTCTGGGATTCTTACTTCATGTAATAGGCTATGTGACTTTTCAAGGGTTATCTTACTTGATGTGATTCTGTCATATGTAAGACTGGAGTGTAATGTACCTATATGAAATGGACCCAATGAAGACTAAAGATTAAAGAAATGTATATTATTGCCAACTAAATTGTAGACGCGAGCTATTTGGGGTCATTATTTGTAGAGAGAAAAAGGAAGGAAAAAAGTGTGCTGCAAAACTGCCACATTGGCAACAATACTTTTAACTTCTCAATTTGATCTTGATGGAGCAGAAGTGATAAGTCAAAAGGCAAGTAACTGGACACTTTCCTCTAACAAGTGACAATAATTGAGCCATTAATGACCTTTAGAAACAATTACTTATCCATCTAGCATCATCCCTAATATTTCCCTATTTTGTCCACAGAATATCATGAGAATTATTATATGTTACATTTTAAAGTACACAGACACCATCCACTGTCCAAAAGAAGAGAAAAATTGAGTTTCTGATTTTGCACGATAGTAGTTTCTAGTGATCAATGTTAGATGGGTTGTTGATGTTCCCTTCCATGAGGAGGCAACCCTGAAATAGCAGCAAGTCCATAATGTGCAAATGGTAAGATGACATACATATTTGAAGGAGGCACTGCATAGCTACTGTAAACAATGGGCAAAGGTCAGGGCTTGAACAGCATTCAACACATGAGAAAGTCAAAGCCAAGTCAATTATACACTTAAAGCAGTGTATGAAGGAGCTCTCCGTGAATTTGACAAAAGTATGATAGAGGGGTTAGACTGCTGAAGTAAAGATCTGATAACAATTTCTTCCAGTTGTAGCTCAGGGATTTAGCTACCAAGGATGAGTTTCCTGCACAACCATTCTTCACTGTACCCAGATGCCTTTGTCAGCTGTGAGCTCCTTGCAGGTTTTGTTCACCCCCTAAATCTCGGGGCCTAGCATTGCCACATAGCAGGTAACACACTCATCTTGGCCAATCTAAACTGAAAGTTTGTGAGGTTTACAAAGCACCAAGCACTGATTCCTGATTGGAGAATTGTATTCTATTTTACCAATATTCCGTTTTGTGGTTTATTTTTCCTCTAATACATTCTCTTTGCTCTCTATTCCTTTTATTATCCCAAGCATTACAGATAATATTGTCCCTTTGGAAGCATATATACCTCCCTCCACTAAACAGAATAGTTATCCATTTCAGCATGCTTTAATCTCTGCTTATTACATATCCATTATAACAAAGTAAATGTACCCACAGTAAGTCTTTCTATCCCCAAGATTACTCCATCAATTTATGATTAACTTCACTAGTGTCAACTGGTCTTCAAATGGATGCGTAATAAAATATTTGTAGTGAAAATGTACAGGCATGTTTAATTGGGGAATTACCTTCATATTCCATATGAGCCCATGCTCTCTTCACTGAGGCTCTTCCAGCCTCTCAAAGGAAATGAAGGGGGGTGGGGGAAACCAGAGTGAGGGCAAGCTTTTAAAGAATCTAGCCGGTCATAGATGTGCTGACCTTCCTGGAATGACATATTCTTAGTTTGAAAAGGGATATGAGCTATGGGTAATTTGCAAATGAATGCATCTGCAAATGAATGAATGCATCAAACACAATGAAAACATTGTGTGTTCAAAATTATACCATATTGCTCATTGCAGCAACTTCCACAGAATTTGTTTCTCCACCATCTGCATCAGTTCTATTCCACTGTTGGACACGAGGCCCTGAAAAATGCCAGCCACTAAGAATATCTTGTGAAAGGGGCTGTGTGAACAGTTATTATGCTTGTGTTACTTCCTTAATACCCTTTTTTAATGAAAAAGAAGAAACTCACATCAGAAGCAGCACTTAAAATTCAGTTTGGAGAGTCTTCTGGCCTTTACTGAGTAGCTTTCCCCCCTAATCTCTCTCTTCTTTTCTTCTTTGTTATGTAATAATGTGTTTGGGCTAAGAGAAAGCTAAATTCTCACACTCATGTCTGGGGAGAAAAAGATTACTTTTAAGGAAATAACTTCTTTATCTAGATTTTTCAACAGATATTCTATAAGCATGATCTGGTAATGCCATTTTAACCTGGACAGACATTATCCAAAATATACTTTTTTATTCTACCACATTATTCCCCTTTTTGTAACTTCCTTGCTTATGTGCAATTTAATTACACTTTTACTCAGTTAAGTAATTGTATTTCATTCATACACACCTAATTTGACAATTGTATATCACAACTAGTAATGAAATCAACTAAAATTATCTAAGACTGAATTTCAATTTAACTGTTTTTCACATTTGGGCCCAGATAAACAAGATTAGCAACACGGGATGCACCATTAGTTGCCTTCATGTCTCTTATTTTCAGAAAGTTTCACATTTGTTTGCCACAGAACAGTAGATTTTACCTGAACAGACTTCTGGGCTTCAAGTCTTGAATTTATATCCTGGGCCCCGCAGGTAAATTTTTGATGGCATCTGTGTGTTTCTGTAATGAGATCCATAACATCTGCAACACATACTTTCCCCTTTGAAATGCATGTTCAAAAGAAAAAACAATACATTGAAAATTAAAGAAAGTTCACAAGCATGTGTTGTCATTGCTTTGATAGAATTCCTCTAGGAGTCTGGGAAATGGGCTTGACCAATTTATCACACTATCCAAATAAGTCTAGGGAAAGACTGAATTTCTAACAAATCTTTAAACATATGGAAGTGTTTGATGATTTCTAGTCAATGTTCCAAACACTCTCCAGTGTTATTCACTCATTCATTCCTAAATAGTATTGGGAGAATGGTTGCACAGTGTTCAAACAAACACAAAACTGCCTACAGTTTTCACACTATCCAAATAGTGTGATCAGAGAGCACTTGTAGAAGTATTAATATAATTTATTAAAATGTCATTATCCATCAATTTATCCAAGGAGTTAACAAATTCACTGAAAAGGAATTTTTAAAAGAGAGAGAGAAAGAGAGAGATTTACGCTAGCAAGCAGTTTGCAAACTGGGGAGACAGAGATGCATCCTTTGGTACAAAACAAAGGTGCACTCAGCCATAACAAAGAGAGAGTTTGTCCTTTATAGAATAAGTTCCCACCCAGGCTCCCTCTCTGTTTCACTATGCAAATGAGGAATGCAGGCCGGTTTAGTTCTGATTGATGGACATTAAGATTGATCACAGGTCACAGTCTGTTGATTGGTTAGATCCGGGTGACCAAACCGGACTTTCTGGCAGCCTGATTCAGGCAGCGTAAACAAGAACAGATAGCTGTGAACGTTCCAAAGTTAAGTGAGCATGTAGTTCCTCCAGGAATGCAGAGTAGATCTGTGACCTCTAGTCAGCAAATGGCCTCTTGGCTCCATGTCAAATTTAGGTCCAGTTAGCCACTTAGGACGCATCTTGAGGTATTGGCTCTTTCAGGGTTCATAAAAAGAAGTTGTGTTTCTGTGTTATGGTATAATGCAAACAAAGAAAACTCTTGTAAAAAATCCATCCAGCAGAGATCAAGCCCACTTTCTGGAAAACATGTGTTTCCTTTCCTGTTGACAAGTATATTTTCAATGATTTAGTAGATTACTTGCAATCCGTAGGCTCCAGCTTGGGTACAGGACATTTCTATAAAATTTGCCTAATTTTCTGAAAGTCAAATGGCTTACCCAAACAAAAACAACAAAAACAAGAAATGCAGGTGAATGCTAATCTTTTTTGCATTAATCTCAGTTAAGTTTTTTTTTTCCTTCAAATTCAGTTCAAAACAGATCCATTAGCAAATTTCACCAGCTCAGTAAGTGTGTATAATTCTAACTACATGGAGGCAAAACATTCCAACAAAAATGTGATTTATCTTTGCTAAATTACCAGTGTGGCGTGGTGTTACTTTGTCTAAATTAAGCAATTATGACATAATGACTAAAGAATGCTACAGTGAAAAAGTCATCCATTTCTGCTATTTTGTAAATATAGGAGCACTTTTAAATGCACCCAATATACAATGTTCTAAATCTGTCAAGAAAAACAATTGACAAAATTATGTATTAATTTAAAAAGAATGTTAAACACACTGCAAGAATTAGGAGCTTACAGAGGCAAATACATGATTGGACAGTCTGCTAGTTTATCTCAATGGAAAGAAATCACACCTTGAATATTTTTTTCTGATTAGTAACTTATGAAAAGTTAACTAATGCATTTTGTACCATATTAATAAAGCCTCACTTAAAATGACCAAATTTTTACTATTTATTGGTGAGAGGAATTATAAAAACTTGAGAAATAGGGTTCATGTTAAAAACAATACTATTTTTAAACTAGAAAAAGTGATGAGTTGAAAACAGACTAATGAGATAAAAGGGGGGGGAATCCTCAATATAAATGTAATATTAGTTTCTTACCTATTCTGTCCATGAATCTAATAAAAATGATATGAAAAGGTTAAATTCTGAACACTTAAATACAATTTTTAAAATGAGTTAAAGGCTGCTGTTTAAGGTAAAATGCATATCTCTTCCTTTGATGCTTAAACATTCTTTTACTGACTGCTGTGAAATGAAATGAAATGTTTAGAAGCAAACCCTTTCTTAGTTCATAAATATCAAAAAGTTAAATTTGCTCTGGATTTCCAAAATTGAAATATATTGCCCTTATATTTCTAACAGATATTCTGTTGACTCGTGGGGGAATGTGATCACCAAGTTGCCATTTGATCAACTTTATATGGGGGTATCTGATAATCCTGTGGAGCTTCTACTGGATTGCACACCAGAGACACGAAGATAGACCCACTATGCACTGAGAAGAATGCTGTGTCTCTTTCCTGTGTGGGATTTTAAAGCAATATGTATACTGGGCCGTCAAGCACCCAAGGGATGCGTCTGTACTCACTGGCTGTCAGCCAGAGACAGCCTGGTATTGGGAGTACAAATGTATCCGTTTGGTTTTTAGCACTTAAATAAAAAGTTTCATTGTCATTTGCACTCCTTTTATATTAATTCATGTTACTTTAGGATTTATCCTTTTATTGGCTCAATACTGAAGGGTGGCAGAATATTCCACCTGAAAATATGCCACTTTGGCATAAGGATTAATTTGAGCTAAAGGCACTTAAAAAAAAAAAAAAAAAAAAAGCAAGTTCAAGAAGGCACTTTGACCATCCCCTTTGTTACCCTGAAAGTAGGAGATTAAAAACCCCTTATGGAAGATGTCCTCCCTATACAAGGAGGAAAGTAATATTCTTATCATTGAAGGCAAGAAATTGAGAGCCAAAGAATTTTGTGCAAACAGATCTTGTTAAAATCACTCTTATCATCCTTTAGTCTCCCACATAGTTTACTTTTCCACGTTGCCTCTCTTCATTCAACCTGGTCTAAAGGCGTTCAGATTTTGCCACTTCTTTGGAACTCCATTTCCTTACGAGGGCTCTTATGTCATATAAAACTTACATTAAATAAATTTATATGCTTTTCTCCTGTTAATCTGTCTTATGTAAATTTAAGTCTCAGGCCCAGGAGAAAAATCCAAAGAGAGTAGAGGTAAAATTTTATTTCCCCCACATTTTGAAAATGTTACCATATCCTAATTTTTTACAACTTGTTTTGAATTTTTCTTCGCTCTCATATCATACTTTTGCATCTCATTATTGTTTCTTATTTACTATAAAGTTTTCTGTTTTAAAGTAAACACTTCATCATGTCTAGTCCTTATTCCAAATGTTATTTAATTTTCTTAATTTTATTTTTATTTTATTTACTCTAAGTATGGCAAGCAGAAAACAGAAGGACGTGGGATTCATCTGGAAAGGGAATTTCTGACGGTGCTTCTCAATCTATCAATGGTAGAGGACCAAGCTTTTCCCTCAATCTGTGCAGACTCACACTTTTGTAAAGTATAAGAAAAATAAATTTCTAGAAACGAAATGAAAACCAGGGCATGCAAAATGCAAACCTAAATTTTACCATGAGATTCAATGAATACCATATCATTCCTTCAAATTGTTTTAAAAGTTTCTAGTCACTTACTCTAAGTTTCTCTATGTCTCTCATCACAATCTGAGGTTAACAGTTTGCAAACCAGCACCAGTCCCTGAATCTGGTGTGTAATTATAGCACATGAGCTTGCCTCTTTCACTCCCATCTGGCCTTTTCTCTGGAAAAGTCTCCCTCTCCTGCAGACTAGGTCTGACTTCCTTAATATATTCTCTCCAGTCCTTTGTACTTCTCCATACCACCAAATAATTAATAATGAATATACGACTAGTCCTTTAATTTGTGTCTGCTTTGCCCAGAGCAAACAAGCTGATGTTGTTTATGCAGAAGTGAACGGAGGTAAATTTACTTTGAAGCTAATAAAAGATCAAGTTCAGGTCTCATTTGCTTACAGAGGCCACTTATGAGTGGTAGAAGTTGCAGAGTTAAAGCATGCTCTAGGTGAGGAGGGGACCAGGTGGCTGGAGGCAGCATAACTATATAAACCTGTTTAGCAAATTGCCTAAAGGGATATTAGAAGAAAGGGACCCAAGCCTTGAAGGACAGGATGTGATGTCTTTTTCTTTATAAATAAACAATCACTTTGGCACCCAGTGTTATTTTTCACATTCTTTTTCCTAAAGTGAATCCTCAAATTATGTAAATTTTAAGCCCCACAAACTCTGGATCTGCCCTGCGTTGAATGCTTTATTTCTGACAACTACCCCTGTCCCTTACCTGGCGTAGGCAGCTCGTAAATATGAGGCAGCTCTCATTCACTGACTGAATGAGAAATGAATAAACTATCACTGCTTTCGAACTTCTCAGCAAGATTCCTGTGAGAGGGTACCACAAGGGTCTTTAATTAGCCTGCTAGAAATTCTTTACACTAGCCTGCTTCCACTAAAGGTACTGTAGTCCGCCTTATCCACAAGGGATACATTCCAAGACCCCCAGTAGATGCCTGAAACCTTGGGTAATACATGCTACAGTATGGATGTTTGTCCCCCAAAATCTTATGTTGAAATGTGATCCCCAATGTTGGAGGTGGGGTTCTTATGGGAGGTATTTGGATCGTGGGGGCAGATCCCTGATGAATGGCTTGGTGCCATCCTGGCTATAATGAGTGAATTCTTGCTCTATTAGTTCCCATGAGAGCTGGTTGTTAAAAAGAGCCTGGCACCTCCTTCTCTCTCTGTTTCCTCCTTGTCTCACCATGTGATGCCAGCTCCCCTTCCCCTTCTGCCATGAGTGGAAGCAGCCTGAGGTCTTCACAAGAAGCAGATGCTGGCCCCATGCTTCTTGTGTCTGCAGAACTGTGAGCCAAATAAATCTCTTTTCTTTGTAAATTACCCAACTTCAGAAATTCCTTTATAGCAACACGAAACAGACTTGAGACGGTACTGAATACTGAACCCTATGTATATGCTATGTTTTTTCCTATACATACATACCTGTGATTAATTTATACATTAGACACAGAGATTATAACAATAACTAATAATAAACTAGAACAATCATAACAATAGGCTGTAAAAGTTATGTGAATTATGTGGTCTCTCTCTCTCTCAAGATATCTTATTGTAACATACCGTGGGTAACTGAAACCAAAGATAAAGACAGACTATTGTATTACCAGTACAATTCACATTTAATCTTCACAGGTTCAAGAGGATTTTTAAAGTAGAGTTTTTCAAACTGTAGACTGTAACCTCTTAGTAGTTTGTAAAAATCAATTTAGTTGGTGATTGAATCAGAATGTTTTGTGTTTTTTGAGTTTTTTTACAATGGAATGGAATGGAAGGAATGAAATGAAATGAAAAATATCAAGAGTGCATCACAAGGAGTAAGGGTGAGTGTTATGTTATACAACCTTTGTGTCAGTGGTGTATGTACACGGATGTGTGTACTAAATGGCTATGTAAATGTATTTTTTACATTAAGAAAACTATATATTTAGAGTGTAGGACTGCCCTGTAGCCTCCTCTGATTAAAAGGGATAAATACAGGTCATCTACGACTAACAATATTCCTAAGAGTTGTTTTATGAAGATTCGTTTGCTTTGTTCTGTATTTTATATTTTACACATATATTCCTCTATTGAATCATCATATAAATATTAATATAAATCAGAAGCTCTGGTTTTTAAGATCATTGAGAAAGAACACAAAGCTTACTCAATGACATTGAGCATGGGCTTTCCATTAGAAGCTTCTGAAGCGTTCCAACAATCTCTTGTACCCATTTCCTCATGGCACACCTGTTTGCCATCGTGGCAAGTTAGAGTTCATTTTCTATTAATTCTCTCACTGTATATACTTTGCCTGTGATGTCATCCACAACAATGGTCCCCACGAATTCCTGCACAACGACGCCTCTGAACCTGTATTTCCAGCCTTGGCCACTGTTGAGTTCTAGACCCTTGTAATAACTGCCTGTTGGGCACATCCCTCTGATCACTGGCACCTGCAGAAACAGAAGTGATTGCCTTTCCAAATAAAATGTTTTGTCTCTTGTCTCTATACTGATTAACAGTTCCACTACGCACTCAGTATGCTAATCTAAATACATAGGCACTATTCTAACATCCTCCATCACCTCCAAGGATTGCCAGTTATAACTCCAGCATTTCCCAAATCCCTCCCTTTCTCTGTCCCTGTGATTGTTTCCGCCTTGGTTTCCAGCCTGAGCTATTGCATCAGTCTTCTAACTGACCACCCACCTTGGCTCTTGCCCCTCTCTAATCCTTCTTTCCATGGACTCCAGATTGCTTTTTCCAAAATACAAACTTGATCATGTTATACTCCTGGGTAAAATACTTGAATTAATCGAAAAGGTTGTTTCTGAAGGATCAAACTCCAGCAGTAGGTGTGTGACTCTAAGAGGAACCCATCTGGCTCAAGTTATCTAGTAACCCAAAAATGAAATAGAGAAAACTCAACAAATGCTTCATCTATTATGGTGCAGTGTGATGGAAACATACAAAGTGCAAAGCGTAGGCTCAGTATAACCTGTCATCCAGAATAAGTTCTCTCATGACCTAAGTTACCCTTAAATAAACCTGCTTAATACAATCAGGAACGATGAGAGTGAAATAGTGAGAACATCAGAATTTCTAACTGGATATTTCAAGTGTCACCAGTTTAATGTTTTCTCTAAGGTTATTATGGTCCTTATCAAATCTGACAGGAATAAAGAAATACTAGCAGAGGAATGGCAAAACCCTTTGAATGCCAATGCTCTTACTCTTTCTGAATAGTAAACTTAGGAATGTTTAAATAAAAATTGTATCAGCTTTTACTTTTAATTTTGTTCCTTTGAAAGAAGAAGAAAAAAATAATCTATTCGTTCAAAAAAGATTTGTTAAACATCAACCATATGTTTGGCATAGCATTAAGTACTGGAAATTTAAAAATTGAATGTCACAATCTCTGCCTTCAGGAAGCTCACATTGTAATGGTGGAAATATGTAAAAACGTAATGAGCATAGCAAATACTTCTACAGTACTTACTATTTGCCAGGCACTGTCCTAAGAGCTTTACATATATTGACTCATTTATTCTGCACAGCAATCCTACGAAATCGATTCTATATTATCCTTATTTTACTGATAAGTAAAACAGGGCACAGAGAGGTTATCAATTTGCTCAGGGCCACACAGCTAGTAAGTAGCAGAACCAAAGCCCAAACCCATATACACTGGCTCCACAACACTCTACTGCCTGTAAATAATAAGTTAAAAAATACAAATATGCTCATGGCATTACAGGAACACTATACAGATACATCTATTCAGATTTATTAGAGGAGGGTTGGAGAAGTTCATTTAATAATAATTATGAATATTTATGGTATTTTATGTGCTAATTATATGCTAATACATATTGTGCTTATTTACTACATTCTAAGTACTTTACATGTATTGACCCATTTCAACATCACAACAATCTCAGATGATCTCCATTATCATCCTCATTTTTCAAATGAAGTTTGGTAACTTACCCAAGGCTACACAGCATTGAAGTGCCCAGAGTTTCTGTAGTAGGCACTCTAGAGCTTGGTCTTAAAAACTTATGTGGAGTTAGCCAAGCCAGCAGGTAAGAGACCAGGAGTGTGGGTGAAAAGGACAACCTGTGCAGGGAAGTGTGTAAAGGAAGAGAGGACCCTGGCCACACAGAGGAGTGCAAATGTCCCCAGCACATGAGGTGCTGAAGGGCAGGGCATGGAATGAGAAGAATTATGCAACACAGACCATGGAAGAACCAGTATGCCATGGTTAGATTTTACCTCTGGACAATAGGGACATTTAAAGGACTTTTAGACATGGACTGACATGGCCAGGTTTTAATTTTAGATAGGACACTGATGATTGTGGATCAAGTTGAAAGGGACAAAAATACAGAGTGTTGAAGTTGTCCAGGAAGCACATTTCTAAAGTAGGACAGTGGTGGTAGGCTAGAAAACTGGAAAGGATATAAAACCACCAAGACTGGTCCCTTCACACCACCATCTCTTCTCGGTCTGAATGCTGATTTGATTATTCACACCAGCACCCATCTACAGTCCTTCTTTCCTCCTTCTTTCCTGTAACATTAGAGAAGGGAATCTATTTATAGCTGATCACTCTGTCCTGGCTCTCAGAAACCTTACACTTGATTACTCTCTCTCAGTGCTCTCACTGAAAATTAGTGTATACTTTTCACTGAAAAGGTATAACATGCCCAAAAGTTCAAAGAGTATGAAAATGGCTGACCTTTCCATGGGTTCTGTGATCCTAATTCTGTTTCTTATTGGTGTGTAAGGAATGACAGAATGAGTTCTTGCTTCATCCAGACTGTGCCAGCTAGTTTGGGTTTATAGATGAAAAACTCAACTCTGCATTAAGGCATTTTCATTAAATCCTTTGTTATGCTAACTAACATTAAGTAATAGATAAAATACAATATATTTTGTCCCTAGTGAGGGACATTATGTTAACTAATAGTTAAAACACAACACAAAAACAAAGTAAACAATGAAAAATACTATTAATATAAGATTAAACAATTATTATATTAAAAACATGATACAATGGGCAAGATTGGCATGACTTGCCTTGGGCTGCAAGTAAACAAAAACTATAGTGGCTTAACCAGAGAGAAATTTCTTTTTATGACATGAGAAATCTAGAGGGAGGCAGATTAAGACAGAAATAAAGAACCCAGGCTCTATTCAGCATCCTGCTTGGCCTTCGTAAGCAAGCAACTCTCACCCTTGTGGTCACAATTTGACTTGTCCATCTTCAGGCATTCAGTGTGCATGCCTAGCCTTCTTAGTAAGAATAAAAGGCAAGGAAAAGGGTAAATGTCCCTTTTTCTAGGAAAAAAAAATAGGTTTCCTAATAAGCCCACCCACAGACTTTTGATTCCATCTCATTGCCAAGAACTAGTCTCAAAAGAGTTTGGAAAATTGACTACATTTACCTGAAATGTATTTCAGTCCCACTAAAATCAGGATTCCACTGGTAAAGATGAAGAGAAAAGTGGATATAGAGTAAGTAATTAGCAGAGTCTGCCACCACAAGAAACACTGGCATTTGAGGGATGGGTGGAGAGAGAGGAGCACAGGAAGAGAGTAGAGAGGTGCATTATGAGAAGCACATGGACAAGCTGTGAGGAGAGAGTCACAGAAGGATCAAATGAAATGCAGCCTTAGGTTCCAATAAAAGAGGCACACTTGCTGCATCTGGCAATCAAGACATCACTGGGGATGTTTGCATATAAATTTGACCACACTGTTGAAGGAAGAAGTAAAACACATTAGTGCATACCAAAGTGTAGACACTAGAATAAACAGCACTAACATGCCTGGTGTAAAGATGTACAAAGAGGTTAGGGAATAAGTTATTCTAGGGGGACTGGCAAAAATAACCTTATAGTCCAGCCAAAGAGAGCCGGATGTGATGCTTCCTGGGTTACTCTATCTAGGTTTAGAGAGACGGTCCCTGCATTAAGGGTCTGATATGAGAAAATATTAATAAAGGAGACTCTCTTTCCCTTACAGTTTCCTGTTCCTTAAGTAGTGTTACCATCTACTGCAATGCAGAGAATGGGAAAAGAGACTTCTTCATTCAGTTATGTACTCTGTCACCATATTTCCGTTCTTCTGCCTCTGGATTAAAGAAATTATATTAACAGCTATAATTGAAAGGTAGGTGGTCAACAGATCAGATAGGCTGCTTTTACAAAGTGCACACTTTATTCAACTAGCTCTCATCCTTTGTATCCTAAATAATTATTTGCATATTTTTATCACATTCTAGAAGAAAAAGCTTTGAGATCACATCATTCTTAATACCTGAGAACATGCTAGGGACACAAAAAATTGCTTTTGGGTATTTTAATGTCTCTTTTGTTATAAGATGAGCAATCTTTTAAAAAGAAGGAAATTTGAAGAAATATTATATTGATTTTCTTGACGTTATCCTGGATAAAGTATCCTAACCTCCAAGACTCAGAATACTTGCCATATGAACCAATTATTCAAAGTCCAATTTGTCACCTCAAGTATATTTTGGATGTAGAAATCTTAATAAAGCTTCACTCTAGAGACAAAAGTAAATTTACTTTTTTATATTTCACCACAGTACAGAAGCTCATCTATTGTCCCAATTTTGAGTCTGTTTAAATTTATCAAATGTAGAACATTGTTTTTTTAGCCTAACATGGTAACTAAAATGCAAACTTCATCAACTAATTGTTTTCAGAGATGCCTGCAATATGTACAGTCTGCTGGGTTTACACTCTTGGTTAAACTAGTTTCTACCCAAAATGTATTTTTTCCCTTTATCACATTTAGAAACAAATATCTTGAAATTAGTATCTTTGCAGTATCATATTCAACTAAATTTAGTAGTCCCTTTGGTAAAACTACATCCAGTTATGAGAAAATAAAAGTTCTTTTAAAAACCTATTAGATTAATCTATAAAAACGCATGTTGCATTCTAGCTCTGTCCCTGTTCAAGTACACATATTCCTTTGAGGAGAGATGAGCATCCTATTATGTGACAAATAATTGGAGAAAAGATGAATATATCTGATTGTTCATATCTTAGAGGGCACTATGTGTTCTCCAAATACTAAGATTATTAAGTGGAAGATGTAGTAAGAATCAAAAAGAAAGGATGGATTTCAGCATACTGCAGAAAACTTACTACCATTAGAAATGTCCAACTGTAATATTAATAGTGAATTCCTTTTCTTTGAAAGCCACCCCTTGCACAGCCCAAGAGCCACCATTTACATTTTTGTCTACCTGAATGACATTCCACTGGCCCATGTCTATAGAATGGTTTAGAAACTTATGTTTCCACTGGGGAAGAAGATGAGGGTAATGTGAGTCACAGGAACATAAATGATAGAGTAAAAAAAAAAGAGCCAATGTCAACGAGGGAGAGATACCACCTGATAACCAACCAGACCCAAGGTATAAAACAAAAGAAATTAGATAGAATTTCAAGATTTCAAAACTGGATGACTGCAGGAATGATGGAGCACTTACAGAGAGGAGATTCGGAAGAGGGAATGAGTTTTAAGAATAAATAATGCTACCAGATGATGGCATGAGGTCCCCATGAAAATGTGTGTGCAAGTTTTATCACTCCACTAAGACTTCAACCTTACTGACAGTCCTGAGTCTCTCATACCTTTTATTCTACTCCCCACTAGTGCTTAAAAGAATAGTTTTCACAGAGTAGAATTCAAAACACACTTACCAAATTGAACTAATCATGTTTTACCCCATGCATTGGTTTCTCTCAACATTCATCTAGCCAGATTCTCGGTGTGAAAATTGTATCATTGGCATGAGCAAAGCACTAGAAACCTGCATTAACTTTTGCCAGCCACTAGGATACCATTCAGAAAATTACAGCTTCCATGGCTGAAATGAGTTAATATCCTGCCAAACAGAAAGAAATGTGTTCTCTCCATGTTGCCAACAGATTAACTTCAATGCTTGTGGCAAAGACCACTGAGTCCATTCTATCAGGATTATATTTGACCAAAGTTGCAATTTCATCAGAGGATATTGTAAACAAGAGCACAAGCAAGATTCCTATTAGATGTAATTAGAGATATGTATAGAAATAAAACTTAAATCATATAAGAGAAAAAATAATTAAATGTTATAGAACATAAAGCTTGAGCTGAGTGTGTAACCACAGATACGTCAAATTTTAACCATGGAATTGTCTTCATTGTAAATGCTTGACTGATATACAAAACCTTATTATATTGATTATTTAAGTCAAGGTTGAGTTCTAATATATACTACAGATAATGTTCAAGAAGTGTTCATTGAATGAACATCCTGCTTTCATCTACTCCACAAATATACATTGTAAATCATGAAGCTTACTGCTTAGTGAGGGAAATAAAAAAACAATTTCATAAATATATAAATGTATATATTTACAAATTGTGAAAGTGTTAGTAGGAAAAGCCAACTTGGCTACCCACTTGGGAGCCAAGTGAGTGCTTTCCAGGTTTCTGTTCAAGGCTGAAAGGATACGAGAGCAGTCTTGTCTTTCCACATCATCATTGTATCTTAGCACATAGCACAATGCCTGGCACTCACAACACATTGGGCTTTGGATTGAAATTTAAAAAGTAAGTAGGAATTAACCAAGTAAAGTCTAGGGCTATGAGTAAATAGGCTTGAAGAACCATCTAGCCCAAAGGAACATGTGACAGATACCAAGATGAGAAGGAGAATGGTGCATTTGAGGAACTTTCAGAACACCAGAGTAGTTGAAGCGGGGAGCAAAAGGGAAAGCAGTAAGAGATGGAGGAAATCATGCATGGCTTTATGGATCACCCTAAAGATTTTGATCATTACCTTGAGAACAATGGGAAATGCTTGAATGTCTTTAAGGAGTAAAGAAGCACTACCAGATTTGCTTCTGCAAGAACACCACTTGAGTTGCAGGGCAGAACATATGTAGATTGGAAGGTAACTAAATAGATGTGTTAGGAAGCTGTTGCAGGAGAGAGATGATAGTAGCTCAGGTTAGGGTGGTGGCAATGGAAATAGAAGTGAATGAATTTGGGGACCAATAGGTAAAACTGAATTGCTAGTATGTAGCGAACACTAATTTTTGACAGTTATGAACAAGGCAACTTCCCTTGAGAAGCTTAGAATCCAGTTTGAGGAAAACATAATATATATATAAACTATAACATTATAATCCATATTTATAAGCATAAGAAAAAATAGCAATATGATAGCCAACAACAGGAATGAGTGAGCCATTAGATACAGTGCTAAGGGAAATCTCCTTTAAGGAGGAAATATTTGAGATGGGAAGTGAATAAAGAATAAGATATATCCACGGAAAGATTTAGAGACAAGACATTCCAGGCAGAAGGAAGAGCAAGTGCAGAGGTCTTGTGGAAGAAATTATCCTGATTTATTCAAAGAATGGCAGGCAGAAGGCTGGTATAGCTGGAGCACAGCACAGAAGGTTGAACGAGATGTGGAGTCAGAGGTGTTGCATACTGCAACAGGGAACCCAGCAAGACTGAGCTGGGGACGGAAGGTCATGGGTGCAGTTGTAGACATGTTCAGTTGGAGGCACCTTCGAAACATCTAAAAAACTTGTAAGCACAACATGTATGTGCAAAATTGGAATAAAGAGATTAAAAATATCAATTTCAAAGTTCTTATCATACATATGGTAATTTAAACTGCTACGGATGTGAATACAATACACTAGGGAGAATACACAAAAAACAGAAGGGAGCAAAGGACAGAGTCTTAAGGAATGTCAACACTCAACAGCCAGGCAGAGGGAAATGAGCCTGCAAAGGAGAGATGTAGTTTGGAAGGTGAACAGGAAACTCACATATCTGTTTGAAAGTCAAAGGATGGGACTGTTTCAAGGAGAGTGGCCAAGAGTGTCAATTGCTACCGAGACGCAAAACACACAGAGATGGATTTAGAGATAAGTATTTTACTCCGTGATCTTAAAGAACCATTTTTGCTGAAGTAAAAAGAGAAAAGAAAACAGATTAAAGTGGACTGAAGAGCGAGGAGAGAACGGAAAGTGATGAAGTGGGCAGACAAGTCTTCAGAGAATTTTCAAATCTGAGGATCCAGTTTAAAAAGGTAGAAGTTAGAAGACAAATTCATTCTGAGACAGGTGTGTTGATCTGGGTTGGTTTTATGTTTTATTTTTGAAGCAGAAGAAATTTAAGCATGTTCGGATGCCAAGAAGAGATATCAGAACATATTGTTAGAGAAATTAAGGCAAAGGTCTTACTGATATTGAAGTAGACATTTTCTCAGTCTTGTTATTAATTAGTAATTTTAATAATTGCTTATAGTAGACATATATAAAATCTAAGCAAAACAATATTTTATATATACATACATGTATGTATATATATGATTCTAGGTTTGACCTTTCCTAGATTTGACTTTACTGATTAATTTTTCATAATATTCAACATTGTGCATTCAATTTATATGGTGATTTTTATTTAAAGTTGTATTCATTTTGACTTTTTATTTTCTTTTCAACAATTAAAAATTATAGGCCGGGCGTGGTGGCTCACGCCTGTAATCCTAGCACTCTGGGAGGCCGAGGTGGGCGGATCGTTTGAGCTCAGGAGTTCGAGACCAGCCTGAGCAAGAGCGAGACCCCATCTCTACTAAAAATAGAAAGAAATTATATGGACAGCTAAAAATATATATAGAAAAAATTAGCCGGGCATGGTGGTGCATGCCTGTAGTCCCAGCTACTCGGGAGGCTGAGACAGGAGGATCGCTTGAGCTCAGGAGTTTGAGGTTGCTGTGAGCTAGGCTGACGCCACGGCACTCACTCTAGCCTGGGCAACAGAGTGAGACTCTGTCTCAAAAAAAAAAAAAAAAAAAAATTATAGAAAAAAACAGGAAAAAAACCCTAAATGTATTGCAGCCAGCTGTTTTCAAAAAATAAATTTAAATTTAATTTGAAAAATCAATTCATAGACATATTCAGTGCATCTTCATAATAGTTTTATGATTAGTAAGACTAAAAATGCATGAATAGGAAAATCAATGAGAAGGAAAATTTCATCCAGTTGGCTCTCAACTGGATGAATGTTGTAGTCCAAAAAAAGATAATGTTCAAATACCTAGTATACAGTGTTCAAATATCTAAATCATCAATTTAAAAGAAAACAACTATGTACTATAATTCCTACAAAATAGGTGTATAATTTAGTTTTAGCATTTTTTTTTTATTTTCCTGCTTGCAAAGACAAGATAATATTAAAAATACATATGATGCAAATTATTTTGAGCCTTGACTGATAAGGTAAGGAAGTTGAATTTCATACTGTATCACAGTGAAAATCCTCTGAAATATTTGTTCAGCAAACAGTGGGAACATGATTAGGTGTGAGGTAGGTTGAATCATTAAAGATTAATTCAATGTTCAATCATTCAAGAAGTATTATATTGAGTGTCTCCTATGTATCAAACAAGGTTTTAAAAGGTGAATCATGGGCCAAATGCCTGAAACTGTTTTAAATCATGAAATTCAAGTCAACCCTCTGCATTCTGATTTCTCTATTCAAAAAGGAATATTGTAGGTATTTCTTGAAAACATTCTGTACGACCACAGGAAGTAAATATGGTGTACTCAAAAATAAAGGAATTAATAAGGCTCTGGTGATTTGAGAACCAAATACATGACTTGAGGATAATAAACAATGTGTTTGTCAAGGACACTTGTCAGAGATACTCAGTGATTATGTGCGTGTACACACACACACACACACACACACACACAGAGCTTTCGCTTTGCTTATGATAGTCAGATCTGATGAATGCAGAATTTTTATCATGTATTTTCCCCAACAATTGGCCAATGCCAAGTGCTAGAGGCACAATTGGATAGTTGACCAGAAGCGTATTAATAATACTGATTTCCAGGAGCTGTGGCTTGTGTAACTCACATTGTAGAGGCTCACAAGTAACGAACTGTCCTTGAAAAGGCCAATCAAGTAATGACGTAAAATCATAGAGAGGATAAACTGCAGATGCACCAAAAGGTGACTGAGCAACTCCACCTACTCTGACCACTGTGTCGGTGGTGTCAGCCCTCGAGGCCACAGGAAACCCAGACAGTTTCGTTCCTGGTGCCAGAAAGCATAGGGAGAAATCGACCTCTTTCAGGTTGAGGAATTTTTCTGAAACACAACTGAGATAAATCTAAACTTGAAAGAGGCTTAAAATAGTTAGGCTTAGAGATAGAATCCACATCATTTTTAAATTGCATGGAAATACACAGTTAGGCAGAAACTTGGCCAGGACCCTGAAATACTTGCACGCAAAATATTCTGCAGTTGGTGGGTTATACTCACAAGTCTGAACATAGGCATACACACAAAGACCAAGAGAAAGACTATTTGCCATTATATGCCACAGTGAAATTTTAATAGCTTCAAATATTTTATGAATATTTCTTATGGATTGAACTGCTTGTCACAGTGTTGACATGAAGTCATTCTTCTGTAATAATGAATACCGGCAAAAGTTAAGCACAAAACAATGAACTGACAGAGCCGATATTTCTCCGTACAATTTCTGTTAATCATTATTCTGCAGTTGTATTTTCTTTTCGTGTAACCCACGATTTCCGTAAAAAAGAATGCAAGCACACTCACAGACACTGATGATTAATGGTAAGTTCAGATATGTGTAAGGTTAGAGAACAAATATTAACCACTTCATCATTGCCTCGCTGATTTCGAGAATCATGTCAGTGTGAAGAATCCTCTGAAAACAAACAGACTAACATATCATCAATTGGTTTCAGGCAAGCTGTGGTCCTTCCAAAGCTGTGGTCTTGAGTATTGATTTTTTTAAAAGGTATTGGGTCTAACAAGTAACCTCAGAGGACGCAGGGACTGTGAGCTACAGCCTAATTCCCAGAGTGACCTGAATCAGGGAAATGTCTCAACTCCTGGTAATCTCCAGTAAGAACAGTCACTTCTAAAGAATCTGTGCAAAGTGCCTGACCTCAGACTCTGATTCTTGTTTATAATCTAAGTAATGCAGGCATGACAGCGAAACAGAAAAGGGAACTTATTTAAAATGTACTAAGGTCTAAGAGAGAGAAAAATAAAGCACAGTTTTATGTTTATGGAATTCTAATAGTTTAATGGAACTCTATGAAAAATTTATAATTCTTCCATATTAAATATGCACCTGTCTTTGAAATAATCTCACATATTCAAGATACCTCTACACACATAACACTTCTGTGCCATGTCTTATGTTTTATTTTCCACTGGTTTCCAAATTCTTAGCTTTTTGCCTTGAGGATTAAGACAAATTTTTTAAAAGTGCCAGAGACACCAACCCTAGCCATTCTCATCACAGTTATTCAATCTTTACCAAAACTTTATGGTTAATCATACTCTTTGGCTAAGATTCCTATCTAGTCTTAAAAAGCACTCTATATTTAAAAATGACTAGTTACTTCCACCAAGTTAGTAATCTTCTTGGTTAAGATACGGCTAGACAGTTATAAATAAAATTTTCCCCAAAAATATGTAACACATAATTTTTTTACTTTCTTCTAAGGTTCTTTCTGTGCGATAGTCAGATTTTGTACATATCTTGGTTGTTTTTAAAGTTTAAAGCTCTTTATCTTACAAATATTTCATTCTAACAAGCTGCCATCCTCCAAGATTGGAGGATTTTATAGAACTCTCCTCAAAGTACTTCTGAAATTCTTGGGATTAACAATGATTGCTTCAGACAACAGGCAGAGTTAAGAGGTATAAGGAATAATTTTATTTATGTTTTTATTTCTGTCTATATTGCCGCTTGGGAGCTCTGGCAGAAGAAAGATGTTATATAATTTATTAATAATAATTTGTTTCAGGACTGTGAAAAAGTAAGAGGAAAGGATCTGTGAAAAGCCATAAAACTCCCTGAGAAGGAGGCTTGCTGATGGGGTTAAGTGTTTACAACAAGAGTAAAAGGAGAGAGAGCCCCTACGATTGTCTTTGCTACCAAAGCAGCACATTGGTAGCTCCCAGCCAAGGCTGACAGCGTCTTCAGAGCAGACTAAGTGATTTTCCACGGTATAAATTCACTAGACCGAATTTCCGTCTCACTCAACAAGGGCAGGCAACCCAGGCCCTTATCTTCTAAATGTCCTACTGTCCCCTTACTCATACAATTCCTTTTGAAAGAAAAGGCAATCTGATACAAGGATGATTTAGAAATAGTCACTTGAACTTGAGCAACTCATTTATTTGAACAAGTCATGCAAGGATCAAGAAATATTTATTTTTACTGTATCAGAAATAAGTCAGACCTTTGTTCTTATGGAGTATCCAGATTAAAAAGGCTATGAGGACGCTTGCACGGGTTCCTACATGAATGGCAAAAATGTGAAAAATATTTCCTGTGGGAAAAATGTAAGGGAATTTTGGTTCTTCTGCCAAGCATAGATAAGTTTAAGAATCTGCCGAATATAAGTATAGAAATAATTTTCTTTTCTGTGAGAGGGAAGAGACATTCATGACTAATTTGTCCTAGCTTTGTGGTATCCGGTTAGAGGGATGGTTCTCAGCCCGGGCTGCACGTCAGAATACCCAGGGAGGTTCCAAAACACCACTGCCTGAAGCTCACTCCCAAAGATTCTCACAAGAAGCCTCAGGTAGTGAGGGGTACCAGGTATGTCTAGTTTTTAAAAGCTCTCCAGATGTTTTCCATATGAAGCCAGAGTTGACAACCAATGGATTAGAGAATATTGGCATAGTTAAAACCAGCTGAAATATGCAGGGAGTTAAGGAAGATATTTTAGGCCAGTTTTTCCACAAACCAGGGCAGCAATCAGCATCAAAATCACCTGGATTGCTGTACTAAAATACGCAGGACAGGCCTACTTGCCCCACGCCTCTCCTCCAAACCAAAGATCCCATGACATGAGTCAAGCCCCTCTGATCACGCTTCTTATCTAGGTTGCAACATTGCCCCTCCACCTCCACCTTGCCGGGCCTACGTAACACAGTTTTTAACAAGGAACCTGTTAAGCCAGCTGGATAGAATCCTTCCACCTTTAATATCTAATCTTCCTCATTCAAATTCTGCATCCTTCCCCCTCCCACCCTTGGTATCTGGCCACCCTGGCCTGCCTTCAGCAAGAATTCTGTTAAGTCAGTTTAGCAAGAATTCCTTCTACCTTCGGTTGTCTCTTCTTATTAATCTTCCACCTACTGATTACTGCCACCCCCTCCCACCTACTCCTTGCCTATAAAGTCCTACTTGATCCTGTTGTAATGAGCCTGTTCTTTCTCTCTTCTCTATTGCCATGGTCTTGACCCTAGCACAATAGTCCTGAATAAAGTCTTCCTTGCCATTTTAACAAGTGCCAGGTTAATTCTTTCTTTGGCGCATAAGATTCTGAGGTAATGATATTGGCAGCCTTCCTCCTCCTAGGCCCACTTTGGGAGCTACTACATGCCACCCGGGTGACACCACTCTAAAAAGTACTATGAACTTCACTGCCATCAGGGTCCCTGGGGAAGAGTGCAGTAGAAAATGGTATGTATAACGAAAGGATATGTGATTACTTTTTTCCCCCCAAAAAAGATAAGATGAATAAATGTGGCCCAGCAGTAAATATTGAAGGAATAAAATCCCTCTGGGATAACAGAAATGCAGAACTGTAAAAATGTATAAAGGGTTTGATTGATGGTTTTGTTAGTAACAAGGTATGTATTAAAGAGAGAGAAGAAAACAAGAGGCAACAAAATAGGCAAAAGAAATACAAGCCAGCACTTTTAAGAGAGTATGATTTCAGAAAGGGAAAAGAATGTTAAAGCTCCGTTCCAAACCCGGAATGAGATCCGTGGAGAGGAGGCCAGGTGACAGATTCCTGAATCACAGGGCCTACAGATCCTAATAGCGTTAATGAAAGTGGATTACCTTACTTTAAATATGTTAATGATTGACCTTGGAATTTAAAACACAATGAAGCTGCAGCTGGGAAATAGGTCACCCCGCAGCAGACATTAGCTAGCGTTTGTCTTCCCATACGATGCATGCTTATACCTGGAAATCACCTCGTAATGCTTTTCATGTAAAATCCTATAAAAATTACATTAAAACACATTAAGCATTTAAAATTTTTCAAGAATAAAATAGAGAAGGTGACTTTCTATCCTTACGAAATTAATGTGCCTGAAAGCAGAGGGCTTAACCAGATAACCTTGCAAGTTCTCTTCCATTTCTAAATCTATCTTTCTTTCGTTCATCAGCAAGTTTATGGAGAATCTATTTTTAGGCTTATTTTATAGATGAGAAAATAGAGGAAGTAATGGTAAATGGACTTCCCAAGGTGTTAGAGAGGATGTCTATCTGAGTCAAAATTATAATTTACAGTCCCTTAATTGCCCAACTAATTACCGAGCCTGCTGTTAAAAGCACTAAGTTATACTTTTTTGCTGCACATTTCCTCTGATATCCAGAGAATTACATCAAATAGAAGGCCTGCTCCACTTTTTATGGATATTTTAGAATTGACTGTTGCATCAATTACATGTGGTTTTGAGAAGTATGCTGCCCACAACGTGTAGAATAACTTACTTGTACAGGACCAATGGACACAGTTGTGAATTCTTTGATCTTTGACCTTTCTGTGCCTTTTGAATTCTCTTTAGGATGCATCAAAAATACAAAATATACCTGCATCAAAGTAAACGAGGAATTTGGAAAACCAAACTTGGCTATTGCATGCATGATTTAGAAAGAGCAGACAGAGCTACATTTTATGAAATATGTTTTGTACCAATTTGAAGTTTTAAAAGCACACTAAAAAGCGTGCATTCATTTAAAAACATAGGAATTGAGTACTTCCTCTATTCCAGGCACTGCTGAAGGCACCATATGGGAACGTGCAAGAAGGCGGTGTCAGATGAGAAATGGCCCCATCTGACTTGTGTTTAGCAAAGATCACTCTAGTGTCTGGCTTCTGAATAAATTTTAGGGGGTATTACGAGATAAATTCGTGGGTGTTTAATTCATATGTTGAAAGCCTAACCCTAAAGGTCTTTAAGGTAAAATGAGGTCACTAGGGTAGACCCTAATATAATATGACAGGTGTCTTTTGAAAAAGAGGAAATTAGCACACAGACACACACAGAGGAAAGGCCATGTGAAGACACAAGGAGAAAGTCATCTACGAGCCAAGGAGAGAGGTCCACAGAAGAAACCAACCCTGCCAACACCTTGATCCTGGACTTTATGCTACCAGAACTGTGGCAAAATAAATTACACTTGTTTAAGCCACTCAGTCTGTGTTGCTTTGCTATGACAGCCCTAGCACACAAACACGAGAGCAACGGAATAAGCCACAGAGAAAGTGAAACTGTCCAAGAACCATTAAAATTATTCTAAAGCTAAATTGTAAGGTTGATTTCAGAGACCAGCTTTCTTTCAGATGTAGCACATTGTCTAAACAATAGCCCGGGACTTGATTATTTATTTTCTTGTTTTTGATGTATTTTATACATGGAATTGAAGTTTTCTATATAATAAATATTACATAAATGTTTTGAGTAAAATTTTAAAACTAGGAGAAGAAAATGAGGGAAAACAAAAAGTCCTAGGACACCCAAGCTACAAGGAGTTTCAAAGAAAATTCTAGAAACATAATTTCTGAGTAGGCCTTTAAAGAAGCCTGTCCCTGTCTGTACAGTAGTGGCTGGCAGCGTCGGGTTGTCATTACTCTCATCTCGCTGCTTCTGATTCTACCCTACATCTAGGTCCATGTAGTTTATTAATTTAAGAGCTCAGTGGAATACTACAAAGAATAACTGTTCCAGCAGTTGACATGGCTCACGGTTTCTCTCTCTCACCTTGATTTTGGCTTAGCTTTTATCCATGATCTTCTAAATTAGGAGTTTAAAAATTGGAGTTATCAGGGACAAAATTAGGGAAGTGGCTGTCCCAGAATGACTCTTCTCTTTGAAGGGCTGAAAACCCAAATGTGCGTCTCCTTTCTCATTATTTGCATTGTTCCCAAATCAACTAACAAGGAAATCGGGGTGGAGAAGACATCTCCCACACAGCTGGTTATATATTGATAAATAAATCCAATTCTTTTCACATGCCAGGATGTGACCACTGGGGGCCTTCCCAGAGAAACATTAACCAACTCTGTCCTTACTGAAACCAGACAATGAATAACAAGGGAGGACTTTGCCTCTAATCTCAAGCCATGGAACTAACTGTATGAGGCATGATAATTCAACAGGCAGGAGATTACTGACCCTTCATGGACTGGCAGCTCTTTAAATTAAGATGACTCCTAAGAGAAAAGGTAGGGTTCTTACAGGTCAGACAGCAGGCTGTCTTGTTAAAATTAAAGTCGAGTATTAGTCCACTGAGTTTATAAGGAAAATGAAGCAAATATAAATAAGGAAGAGAAGAATGGATTTCTCAGAGAGGTGTAGTAGACTATCACAAAATCAAACAGACTTATGTATGAAGTTGAGCTCTATCACTCTTAAGTTGTTGAACTATGGAAAATTAGCATTTTTATGCCTCAGTTCCCTTTATATAAATAATAATATTCACCTCTCAGAGAGATTAGGAAGCTTAAAGAAAATAACATATGTAAAGCATTTAGTACAATGCCTGGCACATCGAAGATAAAGTATTACATTTTTATTTCTTCTTTTCTGCCTTTACCATGAATCTATTTATAGCATTATATGAATGCTCAACTAATTTTCATCAAACAATATGAAGGACAGATGGTCTTTTAAGTTTGTTGATGTGTTCTCCAAAGTCTGTCTTAGGAGGCCAAAGTGCTCTGGCAAAGATTTCTATTATACTTTCTTCTTCCTACTTCTCTTCATTCTTTCTTTTTTCCTATTTGCTATTGTACTTTTCTAGAGTAGGAAATCTGAGTCATTCTAGTGGCTGGAGGAAAAAGTACAAAAGGAAAAAGAAAGATTCATGGTAATATTTGAAACATGGATATTAATACTATAAGAAATATGCCTAATAGTAAAATAAACATCAAAATAAAAAATACACCAGATGAAAATTATTTGGGCTGCCATAGCAAAATGCCATAGACTGAGTGGCTTAAACAGCAGAAATGTATTTCTCACAGTTCCGGAGACTGGGAAGTCCAACATCAAGGAACCAGCTTACTCAGTTTTTGAGAATTCCTGGCTTGCAGACAGCCACCTACTCGCTGTGTTAGAGGTGGGGGTGTCTCTTTCTCTTCCTTATAAGGAAGGTTACTCATTCCATCCTGAGTTTGCTATCATCCTCATGACCTAATCTATCCTTGATTACCCCATCTCCAGATATCATGACATTGGGGGTTAGGACTTCAGCATATAAATTGGTGGGGGGGACACAATTCAGTCCATAGCATAGTTTATAAGCAAATAGATATTGTCCTTATATTTCAAACAAACAGAAGTGTTCCTTTTTAAAAAACCTGAGAGTTTCATGTGTAAGTTGCCAGCCCCCAGTACTGAGCCTTGTAGAAAGTAGGTACTCAGAAATTATTTCAAATGAAACCTAAATAAAGACCAGCAGGAATAAGGTTTATTAAAAACGGAACTCCCAAATTTTAGGGTATTTATATTTTGATTTAGACAAAGCATTCAACATAAACTCAAAGAATGAATAGTGACACATTGGAAGATGTCATTTTCAAAATGGAAAATGCCTTGAGAAAGAATAAATACTAGCAAGAATCTAAAATTCCACCTAGTTTTAGGTTTTCTAGGAAATAAGATTAAATCTTGCCACTGTGTTAGGGACCAGGAAGAAAAGACTATGCAAGTATAAAGAATACATTATGGGAACTGGGAGAAAGAAAAGTACAAATGAGGGCAGCTTACGGCAGAAGTCAAAGGCATGGAAATAAAATCATCAAAAGAGATGAGTTAGGTAGGAAAGAATCCAGTGGATGATGTGGAATTGGGATTGGCAACACAGGTAAGTGGGATACTTGTTGAAGATTGCAGCAGGATGGTCCCCATTCTGACAGAAGAAAATATCACTGAGAATGAGAAGGAGGCAAGAAACTCAGAAAGAGGCTATGGTTATGCCACGGGTACTAGCATGAAGATAGGCAAGAATTCCTGATACTCCATAGGACACCAAAGGATGTCTTGCCATTGTTTTCCATGAAGTTGTCTCTTGGGGACGGCCTAATGCAAAATGAAAATTTGCAGTTGTGGCTGGGAGAAAGGAAGTCAATCTTTTCTTCTTATGGGTCTGTGACTTCAGCCCACAGCAGATAGGTGTAGCCTAGCAGATTGCAGCTTCCATGCCAGGATGCTCTTGGTACCTGGATGGGGAGTGCAGAGTGCACCATGGCATTGACAACCTAGGGAGGAGAAAGTCACACCTTATTCCACCCTGAGACACCATGAGGCACTTGCCTAACCACACTTTCCCTGTGCCAACACCCAAGGGCCCCCCAGAGGGAGAAGGCATGGGGAGAATACAGACATCTCCCTCCAACGCAAACAGGAATGCAGTTGTCATTGTGAGGCTCTGAGGCTCCAAGCCCCAAGTACACTCTCTGTTGTTTCACTTGCAAAATACAAATTCAAAGATAAAATTATTAAGAATTTTGAGACTGAAACTGCAGAGCACAGTTGCAAACCCCAGACACAGGACTGTTCTGAACATGGGATCCTGAACAACTGCCCTGGTCACAGGGTGTGAAGCCGACCCTGCCTGTTATGTTTTCCATGGTGCAAGAGCTGGATGCCTGATTACAACCCATTTGGTTTCTAAATCTTCCTGTTCTAGACGAATTGTCTCCATCTCCAGCCCCCCTTGCTGTCATCCAGTCCTGATCCTTGACAAAGCTTCTTCTTACCATTTGCCTTGATCCCTTTCAGTTGGTTAAGAAAAAAACCCTGAAACATTATAAAACTTTAAAAAGAACTGTGAAAATTGTTTTATGTGCTTTCTTTGACCCTATGTCAAAGACATGGGACTTTTTCTTTCTAAAACTAGTTATTTTTATCATCGTTATCATTATAAAATGATACACTTACAGAGTAAAATAAATTTCAAACGATACCGAAGAATAGAAGAGTAAAAGTCTCTCAAACATCTTTTTTTGTCCCTAGAGTCACTTCCAAGAGTTAATCACCAGTAGATTTATTTTTAGTTCTACGGTAGTTATTGATTTAGAGTTAAATAAAATCCACGTTTAATTCTTGCTTTGTCAACAATAAAAATCCTCCATCCCCTTTCCAACTCTTCCTCTACACTTTCTCCTGGTCACATTCTCCCCTCATTCTGGCTTGTGTGTCAATCCATACTCTCTCCTTTTTTCTTTTATCCTGAACACCTGCTGGGTAATTTTTTCACATAGGGTGTTATGTGTAATGGTCTGGGTTTACATGTGTTCGAAATGTAAACAAACATGGGATGATGGGTAATAGTCACTTTGAAATATATTTGAGAACTACATGTTAACAGTCATTTTTGCTATAATTTTTAAGTTATTGTTTCATTGCCTTCTAGCATTCAGAGTTGCTAAGAGTGTTATTCTCTCTCCTATTGCAAACAAACCATCTCCATGTCTCCAGAAGCATTTAAGAATTGTTCTTTCCCCTTTGGAATTTTGATATTAAAACAGGATATTTCTACACTTTTCTTTTTTTCATGAATTCCTCTTAGTATTCGGTTCACCTTCAAGGTCTCCTGACACCTGAACTTTCTGCAATTTGGGGAGAATGTCTCCTGTTAACTTTTTAAATTATTCCCTCTTCTGGAGAGCATAGAGATTTGTTAGACTGACTTTTATATTTTTCATCTCTAAATTTTATTCTGATCAACTTTATCTTCTATATATCTAATTTTGTTTCCAGCCATGCACATTCCATTATTCATCCAGTCCCCTAAATTTTGTACTTTGGCAATCATAGTGTTTAATTCCCAGGAATATTCCCTATTCAGCATTTGCCCATTATTTTTTCAAAGCGGTATCTTCTGAAATCTCAAATTCTGTGTTATTATCTCTATTTTGTTTGTGATTATATCATAGATTTTTATCTTTGTGCTTCTCTTTATGCTATTTCTTTTCCTTAAAAGCCTAGTGCTCCAGATGTCTGTGCATTTATGAATGAAGTTCTAGTTGACTAGATTAAATAATTGACCTGGGTTTCCATTGCATTTGTGTAAGTCTTGCTCCCTCACCTCCCAGAAAAAAGACAACTCTAAAATGAAGAGTGGATACCTGTTCTGTCGAGAGGGATAATGTGGGTCCAAAAGCAGGGAAATGAGGGCAAACAAGGTAGCAGGTGGAAAATTTCCACAACTTTGGGTGCAACAGCTCAAAACTCAGCAATAGGTCAATTTCAGTGTACTGGCAGTGTGTGTGCATGTGTGTGTGTAGGTTTGTGTTCATGTGTGTCAGTTGGGGAAGTTACCTGGAGTTCTGCCATGTATCTCTCGGCTCCACTCTAGGAGTTCATCCCAGGCAGACGGGGAGGTGCCACCTCTTTAGGGAAAGCAGCATTCAGGGTTTTAACAAAGCCACGAATAGGAGCATCTTTGAACATTCAGGAGGAACAGCTGTTTCAAATGTAGTTGTTAATTGATTTCCCTGATAATTGTCCTTAGCCAAGTCTATTTGTAGATGCTACTCTTTTTATTACAGGGTTCTCAGAGCTTCTCCTGCTACTTCTGGGGAAAATAATGCTTGTCCTTTGTCCCTTTGACTGTGATTCTCTCATTTCTGATTTTTTCATCACTCCAACTCCATCTGACCTCTAATTTCATGGAATTCCTCAAAATGAGGTTTTGTTTTCCAGTGCAGTTTTAATTTTATTCTTTTAAACGTATAATTTCTATCGTTGCAATGAAATCTTTGGCAGGAAGGAAGACGGATGGACATGCTCAAGTTGTAGTCTTCAACTTCCAACTGCTTGATTAATTTTAACATTAATTGGCATAACATCTGGCCTTAAATTAGTGCCCACTTAAGCTGTAAGTATAGTAATTGCTAAAAAAATCCCTATCAAAACTTTCTCTATTTCAGTCAGAGAATGACATCCAGTTATGTCTGTGATTGAAATATCACACTTACTTTATTATGTGGAAAAAAGTTTGAAAATAAGTGTAGATGGATTCAAAGAACAATTGAAATGTCTCATTTTTGGAAACAGGCAAAGATTAAATGTGGCCAATAAAAGACAGTGATGTAAATTAAACTGAATTGGGGGAGAAAATAAACTATGACTTTCCTAGGGGTAAAAGCATTAGAATAAAGTAATTATGGCAAGAGGTAGAGGATATTTGATTGACTAAATAGAGAGAGAGCTAGACAGAGAGGGTAGATTAAGAGGAAGTTATGGAGAGATGGTGGGTGAAACTCTGTCTATGTGAGGGATATTAATATCTGATTACTGTTCAAAATGCCAGACACTGGTATAAAACAGCTACAATTAGACATATCCTTATTAATTAACAGCTTACATTTTCAAGGTGCCTCATTACTATAATTACTCACAACAGATCAGGAAAAAAAATTCTCACATCTTACTGTGAATCAGCATTGGTAAGAGAGATTTAAATCTTCAATTCTTTATTTAGTATCTTGAACTATTTTGATCTTATTTTACTTGAACACATTTCCCAAAAAGAAAGAACTAACATATTTCTACTTAAGCTACAAGGTTCTATTAGTTTTGAACATGGTCCATATAATACAATTTAGCATTATAGTTTCTAATAAATATATAAACACAGTATATAAGAAATAACATAAATTAATACCTAATAGGCTAAAAACTGGTAAAATTCTTAAGAAGCTATTATAATTTGGTTCGTTTGATCCCTCCAAATCTCATGTTGAAATTCAGTCCCATATGTGGCAGTGGGTCTTAATGGGAGGTGTTTGGGTCACGTGGGGGTGATCCTTCATGAGTAAATAAATGCCTCTCTGGGGAATGGGGGTAGTGAGTGAGTTCTCATTCTGTTAGTTCCACTGAGAGCTGGTTGTTAAAAAGAGCCTGGCACCTCCCCTCTCCCCCTGTCTTGCTTTCTCTCTTGTCATGTGATCTATGCACACACTGGCTCCCCTCCCCCTTCTGCTGTGAACAGAAGCAGCCAGAGGCCTTCAACAGAAGCAGAGATGCTGGCACCATGTTTCTTATACAGCATGAA
This sequence comes from Eulemur rufifrons, assembly GCF_041146395.1. Lineage (NCBI taxonomy): Eukaryota > Metazoa > Chordata > Mammalia > Primates > Lemuridae > Eulemur > Eulemur rufifrons. The sequence continues at coordinate 20,590,641 of NC_090999.1, forward strand.
GAACCATGAGCCAAGGAAACTTTTTAAATTACTCAGCCTCAGATATTCCTTTATAGCAACACAAATGGACTAAGACAGTACCCTGCCTATCAAATGTTATACCATTCACTGACGTATTGCAGATCAATGAAATGACAAATATCAAGCTGCTAGCTTAAGCAGTTAATGCTTTCTATTACACCATTATAGAAATGTGTAATAGGTCAGTTAAGAGTCAAGTGTCTGTGGGTTCAGATTTGTTTTGTTTTATTTTCTTTAAGCTTAGAATGCTTCAGAGTTTATTTTTTCTGAGTCAAAAACCATAGAGTTATGGTTTTAAAAGAGTTTTTAATAGGGAGTACTCCTTAACAATGAGTATAGAGTCAATCAGCTTGTGATTTCCAACAAGAGATACCAGGACTTGTGGAGAATGAACCGAATAGTGCTTCCAAGTACCTTCTACCCCAGAGAGTTTTATGCCATAATTTTGTTTGAATTGCTAAAGTCATACTTTCATCTTTCTTTGGTCATGTTCCCAGAAACTTCTGATATATTTAAAGCAAATAAATAATTTGTATCTGATGTTTCAGAGGAGTGAGGAAATGACCAAATTAGTCTTTTCTCTGGATCAACATGTGCTCTGTGAAAATGAGATAAATAGTTGATGGCCAGAACTAAATTGGAGGCTGGCCAATGGGAAAGAAAAAACTCTACTCTTTGATGTACCTAAACACATTTTAAAGAGGAAAAATGGCTAAAAAGGAGTTCACTCTGTTTTATCAATATCATGTTTTATGAGAAAGAAATGAATTCTTCAATGATGAGTGATGATTCCTCTCACAACTGAAACATGGAAGTCTCTAAGAGATGCAAAATTTTCAGAAAACACATTATAATCTGGTACTAAAATGTTCCTTTCATCAAACGTAATTATACATTTTTAATTGTCATGGCATCTCAGAAAGACTAATTAGGTAAAATTTGCTATTTTCTCAAAAAATCACCATAGAATAAGTTTAAACTTACACTGACCTAGACTTGGGCTCAAGATGGCTGACAAGAGACACCAGCTGCCAGAGTGTCACAGTAAGAAGAAGAAGGTTTAGATCAAAGAGAGAAAATAAATGGGACTTGATCAAATTAAAAAGCTTCTGCACAGTCAAGGAAACAATCAACAGAGCTAATAGACAACCTACAGAATGGGAGAAAATATTCACATGCTATACATCCAATAAAGGGCTAATTAACCAGAATCTACGAAGAACTCAAGCAAAGCAGCAAGAAATAAAACCAAACAACCCCATAAAAAAGTGGGCAAAAGACATGAACAGAAGCTTTTCAAAAGAAGATAGACGAATGGCAAATAAACATATGAAAAAATGCTCAGTGTCACTAATCATCAGAGAAACGCAAACCAAAAGCACAAGGAGGTATCACCTAACCCCAGTGAGAATGGCTTTTATCAAAAAGTCCCGAAACAATAGAATTTGGCATGGATGTGGAGAGACAGGAACACTTATGCACTGCTGGTAAGACTGCAAACTAGTACAACCTTTATGGAAAGTAGTATGGAGATTCCTCAAAGAACTTAAAGTAGACCTATCATTTGATTCAGCAATCCCACTACTGGGTATTTACCCCAAGGAAAAAAAATCATTTTATCAAAAAGACACTTGCACTACAATGTTTATTTTTTTTTCACTACAATGTTTATTATGACACAAGTCACAATCACAAAGAAGTGGAATCAACCCAAGTGCCCATCAACTCATAAGTGGATTAATAAAATGTGGTATATGTATACCATGGAGTACTTCTCAGCCATAAAAACAAAAAAATGAACCTTTTGCAAAAATCTAGGTGGTACTGGAGACCATTCTCCTAAGTGAAGTATCACAAAGATAGATAAACAAATACCACATGTACTCACTATTAAATTGGAACTAACCAATCAGCACTCAGGCGCACAGTTGGAAGTAAAACTCAACAAAAATCATGCAGGTTGCAGGGGAAAGAGGAGATGAGTGAAATCATATCTAACGGGTACAGTGTACATCTGGGTGATGTGCACACTTATTAAGTTTGACTCTAGCAGTACAAAAGCAATCCATGTAACCAAAACATTTATACCCCCATAATATTCTGAAATTAAAAAATAAACTTATACTGATCTAAACTTCATTGTGATAGTATAATTTAAAATTTCTTTATCTGTCAGTTTATTCCACACCATGTAAATGCTTAAAATTGTTACAGTTATTTTCCTGGTAGCTGTTTATTTTCTTTAATATGGTAAAATAAAAATTATGCTTTCAAAGATGCAAGTCCAATTGTTTTAAAGGGCTCTGGATCAGTAATCAAAATTATTTTCTTTGTTCTAACAACTACTATCATTTTAGATGAACTTTCATGTGCTAAGGAAGATGGAAAAATTCAATGACAGCACATAATCCACATAATCTGCATATATCCATCATTAAGAATGAATTGGGATAATGTCTCAGATTTCACCTCCATATTTTACACATGAGAAAAACTGAGGATGAGAGAGATTGGAAAATGAAGCTTACTGTCCGCAGTTAGATATTTTATTTAGTTGTAGAGCTGAGACTAAAATTCAGTCCTCTGGCTTTAGTTGGTTAGCCTTTCCACAGTATCATATTGCATCCCTTTAATTTAAAAAGATTAAAAAGTATATTAAGTGAGATGGGAAAAGAACTCAAAGTAATTAAGAGCATCTAAGGAAGCAGTAGTCATAGATTCGCCTTGAAAAAGAAGGGTCTTTTTCCTGCTATATTTCTTTTAAAGTCTTGTTTTAGATTTTATATTGAATAATTATTTATCTGTCTATAAAGGATCATAATCAGATTGCTAGGTGGGTGGCATACAGAATAATTAAATCCTGAAAATCAAATTCCTTTGTTTTTCTTCACTGAATGGCTGTTCATATTCCATTTCTTACAGTGTAACCCACTTTCCAAACTGATGTTACTGCCATAAATAGATCAATGAACCCATCGTAATAAATCGTTACTAGGTTTTCAAAAAGTAAATCCCAAAAAGGCTATAGAAAGAATATAGTTCTTAAAAAGCTAGACATAAGACCAGCCAGTAAAAGACAAGTCCTTCTTTGGGAACATTAACAAAGTGTTACCATTAGCAGAACTACTAGTTGATAGGTGACAACACATCTTTAAGATAAAGTAAGATTCTGAAGGCAACATAAGATATTACCAGTGTTCAAATAAGTCATTCAGTTACAGTCAGAAAGAGGAGCTTGCTGGGATTCTGCGCAAAGGAAGTTCTTTGGATAAACAATGGGGATCCGAAAGGCTGTTCACAGAGAGAGTGCACAGTGGGAAGGGATTACATGGCATGAGACAACTGCTATACCTGCTCACTGCTCTACAACCTGTTTTAAATTTCAAAGTTGGGCATCCTTGTTTCAGTTATTTACTCCTTGCCATGAGGTTTTTGGAGGATAGGAGTCTAACAGGTAAATAAATAATTCAGTGACTTCTACAGAGACAAAGATCAGTGTAAAGAGTAGGAAGCCACGGATTTATTGGAGGAAATGCTAAGAGGGTCAGAGAGCCTTTCCAGCTCAGAAAGTCTATCTGTTCAACCTTTAAAGCCAAGGGAAGGTTTAATGAAATCCAGCAGAATTTAAACCACGAAAAAAGGAGAATAATGGCAATAAAGGTATTTTATCTAGTTTGCTCTTATTGAAAAATCCACAAAACACAATAGAAATATAATGATGAATTCAATTGAGTAAGGCTGTGTAAAAAAAAAAAAAAGAAGAAGAAGAAGAATATGGCAAATAATGAGATAATGCAGCAGTCTCCAACCTTTTTGGCACCAAGGACCAGTTTCATGGAAGACAATTGTTCCACAGATGGGGGTGGGAGGCAGAGCTCAGGTGGTGATGCAGGCATGGGAGCGGCTGTCAATACGCTCACCTGCCTGCTGTGCACACCCCCCAACACCTTTCCTGAGTTTCATGGAAGACAATTTTTCCGGAGATTGAGCAGGGGCAGCACGGAGCTCTGCAGCCTGGTCCCTAACAGACCACAAGGCAATACCCGTCCACGGCTGCAATGGGGACGGCAGAGATAGAGGATTCAGCCTTGGGATAATAATTTTCTCTCATGTACCCGTGACCTGATGAAGGAAGTGTAATCCACCCAGTTTTTTGTTTTATTTTTAGCCATTGATTTATGATAGAAATAAGCATTGAGGAGGAAGCTTAAATACTACCTCTGTTCTTCAGGTTTCATTTGAGCAGGGAACTATGACTTTAATCTCCCCACTTGATGTGTCTTTAATATATAAGTCAATAGAAGTAAAATTAAAATTGCTTTAAATAACTGTCTGAACTGTCTGAGGCAGCCGTCACACACAAAGCATTTATCTAGAATGTAAATTAAGTCAATTTAATATCACCATTCTTTGAAATATCTTCTTTACAAGTCATAGTAACCAGATAGAAAAGCATTTGCAAAATAAAAATTTTTAAATACACAGGAAAATAAAGGAACTTAAAGATCATTTTTCCCTGACATAAATTTATTTCACAATATTAAAAAAATAGAAAGTGACAATTTCCTATACACCCATGAAAAAATAACTTACATTGGATAAGAATATACATTAAATAGTGTTTATAACATAAATAGAAAATAAATACAAAAATCACTTATAGAAACAATGAAAGCAGATATAAAACTGCAAAAAGAAATATTAAATGAACAGTATGAGAAACACAAAGCAAGAATTAGGAGAACTCTCAATGCAGTGAAGAATAGAAGGGAAGATACCAGGCATGAAATAGAGAGAAAACATGGATGCAAACTGAAAATAATAAACTTTTGGGGAGAAATTAAAAGAGTAAATAGTTGAGAAGTGATAGTCAAAGATATAGGCAGAAACATTTCAGACCAGAAAAAAATAAACCCTAAGTTTTGCCTAGGAAAATTTAAAAACAGAAGTCAACAACAAGAAATATCCCAATAAAAACTTAAATTCTTAAATTTCAAGTATAAATAAATAATCCAAGAAGCATTCAAGAAGGAAAATAATTAAAATAAGGTTAGCCTCAGCCTTCTCCTCTGCAAAAGTAAATGTCAAAAAATAATTATATGTACAAAACCTTCTATTTTAAAAAAGTATTTCCCTAATTAATTTTATGCTAGCTAAACTACCTTTTGTATCAAAGAAGCAACTGTATTTAATCTGGCAACCCTATGCATAAGTGAGCTGAGCTGAGGGAAAAAGAACCAGACTGGTTATACTAAAGGATTTTTAAAATATCTATAAATTTAGGCTACCATTTAGAAACTACCATGTAGATGCCACTACAGTGGTAGCAAGTAGTGATTCCCCTCTCAGATAACTCCAAGACATCTAGATCACCTCTACGATTCTACTCTGTCTGGAACTCCTGAGCACTTAGGGTTTTTCCAATACATACAGAGTCTGATTAAAACATGGGAGAATCTTACTCCATATCACAGTCAGCTATTTGGAACCACGCTTGTGATTTGTTTTACTGTCTAGGAGATTTCAGGCTATGTAATTGCTTCATTTCACACAAAATTACTGAAAAAAATCCATTTCTTTATCACATGAATCACCTTTATTCTACAGTTCTAAATAGAGCCTATACCCTCTTCTCTTCAAATTGAACATTCCTGAGATATTGATGCCTAGCTTACAATTGAACTGGGTCTGCATCTCCTGAATATAACTTGTTTTTACCATTCTCAACCATATACCTGAGGACCTGAAATTTTGGGCTCTTTCTCTGTTTCTAGTTAATTTTCTCTCTCTAGGCTTGAACTCCCTTTGTTCCCACCATGCATTGCAACACACTGTCCCCGCTGGATTGAATAAAGCCTTACTATAAAAACAAATAAATAAAAACCCCAACCAACAATTACAACAAAACTCACTATGGTCCATATTATAGCAAAACAGCATCAAGCATGACAGCTATAAGTATGCATTTAACTAGGAAAGTAAACCTAAACTGAATTCCAGGAATATAATTTAATTAATATAAAATTACCTTTAGCATTCACATTTTATTGCACAATAGGGGAAAATAAAGCTCTAGTATCACTTGCTATTTATATCTTTTCTTCTAAGGTTGTATAAAAGTCATCCTTGCAGCTTTTTTAATTTATAACTATAATTTAACAAGATTAAAAAAAATTCAAGAAAATCAAATGCTTTCTACAATTGTGTACTGCTAATTAATTAATGAAGATCTAGAACCCCTCTAAAATTTAGAAGTGCTGTTTGAATCTTAATTCACTCAGCATATAATGATCACCTGCTTTGTACATAGGACTATGCTGCAATCTTTGGAGATATCAAATACATGGCACTGCAATACAATCTTTCTTTGAATTACAATCTAATTATCAAGAGAGGAATATATTATTACATGCATAAAATGTCAAAATGTAAAATGTCTTCAATGACAGTGCAACGTTTTCTAAATTTTTCAACTAACTCAAGCTCTTAACATCTCCTACACATGTGCTTAAAAGAAAAGATGGTATATGATAAAAATTAATTAAAGATGGAATTAAGAATCCAGAAGTACAGTTGCAGTCTGCCATGCTTTCTGGGGCCAGCTATTCTTAATCCTGCACATGCTTTTGCTCTTGTCCCTCTTGCTTAACCAGGTTTGCTCAAGGCATAATTACTACAGGGTTTGTTACATAGCTGCTGCATCTGAATGTGCCATTTTTCACATCTCTCACCTTTTTACAGCTGTTGAATTTGTCTGCAAATGTCTACATTCTCAATTCTGTTCTGTCAGGTTCAATTAATTACTGCTGGTAATAATATTGGATCTCATGACCTACTTGTTTCTCCATCTCCTTAGTGATTGCCAAATGGAACAAATACACATAACCAGAAAATAAAGATGAAAGAAGCTATTTGAGCAGAGGATAAATTAAGGAATAATCTACTACCAAACAGAATAAGAAAAGTATCAGCATGCAAAGAATGCAAAAAGCCCTCATCAGAACTCTCTTAACATTTTCTACTTCTCACATGTCTTCCATGTGCCCACAAGGACCTCCAACATTTTCAGGCTTAAGAAGCTGCCTGGAGTCTTCCTTTGAATTGGGTTATTCTTTTGTTTCTATCATACCGTCTTCCACCCCCTACTATCCACTCAGATGCCTACAGAAAAGTTTCAAATTGAAAAGCCTTCTTAGAGGAAAAGAGCTATTGTGAACTAATATAATTCTTTGATTTCTAAAAAAGTTTTAATTTTAAGGACAAATAGAAATGTGCATGTCATGTTTCATTGTGTAATAAGGGACACGTCTCTGTGACCTTCAAAAATATGTTTCAAATGCTAAAAAGAAAAAAGGTTTTTGTTTTAATACACTACTTTTAGTGTACTATCTCGACATGCTCGAATCACACCCTGGTTGGTCTTTGCATAAGTATTCATAGCCAGAAATCCACCTGCCCAGGTTAATATCCCAAATCAATTAAACTGTGAGTAAATCTCAGGGTAAGCCTTAGTGTTAAGCAGGAAAATGTAATAATTTAATGCAATAAAAGATTCATACTTAGCTATAAAATTGCAGAATTTTAAAGTGCTCTAGTTGTTTAGTTAATGTAAATAATAAAAGATAACTCAAGCCCCTGCTCACTCACTTCACTCAATAGTATGATTTTTATCTAAATTATAGCATAATTGTCTCAGCTCCTCATTTCAAAAGGCTGCCATAGAGTTAGACTTAGAAAGCCAGTTTTCATAATTTGAAAATTTCTAAACTCCATTCAAAGCAAAAAAAAAAAGTCAGTCCTCTTTGAGAATAGCAACTTTTTTTTAAGGTCACCATTCAAATAGTAAAAGAATCACTTAATTTACAGATACATTGATGATATGCCAACATAAAGAGATTCACAGTTTTGGTTTAAAAAACAAACAAAACAAATAGTTTGCATATTTTAAAATTCTTTTTATGAAAGCACTTGGGGATTATAGACAGAGTCTAAGTTCTGCTATGCAAGTTTACATAAAACATTATTTGGTGAGGATTTTTATGAAGCATCAATAAATGCAAAAATTTCTACACGGGCCTTTTATTTATTATGAGAAAACCTCAGTGATTTTAAAAGAAGCAAATTCAGGACTCCTGATCAATTAGACATTTCTGTTTTGTAAATTTGATCTTTCATTGTTTTGAAAAGAATGGAACATTGCGAAGTTCACAAGAAGGAGCAAACAGTATTTGAAGACCTGGACCTCTTTGAAAAGTCTCCCCAGGAGCAGGGCAGATGGGCACCTGGCAGCACCACTCAGAGACACCACCTACCGTGATGTTAATAAGATGAAGGATACTAGCACAAAAAGCTACAGTAATTATAGGTAGAGGTAAATATTCCTTTTTAGTCATGGATTGCCTCTCCATGCAGCCTGCACATTAAGGCAAGAGCTTTTATTACACTAAATACACATGTTAATTGAATATTTCTTTAGAATTTTGCCTCTCACTAATAGGTCAGAGAAAAACCATGATAAGGACAAATCGTTGTCCATTGTATATGATATTAGAAGATGCCTAAATCCCTTAATTCTTTTGTTCTGCCTTTCAAGAAAGTTGTTTTGCCACCAATTTTTCATTACATATCACAAATGTCAATGCCAACTGGTTTCCAGAAACAGCACGTAAATTAGTCTAATTGATAGAATAACTGGACCATTTTAAGTAAAATAAGCAAGAGAGAAATAGATTATAGCCATGGAATTCCTGTAAAATCTATTCAGCTCTTCAATGAGTCTCTTCTGCAGGAAAATCATGTCAGAAAAGAGACAGAGACAACACTGGCAATTAGCCAAGTGTGAAATTCTGGATTTAGTCATCCTGAATTGTCACAATAATCATGTGATTATTTAGCTTAATATGGTTTCCCGAATATATAACTGAAAAGGAAAAAATTGGATTCTGATCTGCTGAATCCAAGAACGTAAGACATTCTAAAATGAAGTTCTTGTGCAGAAGCTTGGCATGAGTCTATTTCCCTAAATGAATCAAGTGAGAAGTAGGGGGATTGTCAGGAAGTAGGGATTTTTTGCAAAAGGAGCAAGGGTATATTTAAATCCCTAGCTAGTTTAGCTAATTGGTGTGGAGTGAAGTAAATTAGTGGCCCTAATGCAGACAGTTCAAAGCCTGACAATATGGGAGCATGTAGGTTATGATCTGATGCTACATAATAGTGGCTGTGCCCTCAATGCAAATTCTGAAAAGAAGTTAGATAAAATAAGCATGTGTCCCCGACCTTAAGAAGAATCACTGTTTCAGCCCTCTGCATATATGATTTACTTAACATCTGCCTGCCTTCCAGAGCTTAAAAAATAGGATTTTTTCCTTCAATGATACAGAAAGGTTGAACCATTGAGATGTAATCTGCTACAGATAATAAGTGAAAAGTGCTAAATATGCCATAGACTCTCTCCCACAATTCTTTAGGAATGTGCTCTGTGATTTATAATTGCTTCAAAGAGCTAGGCTCAAAGAAAGATGGGGGTAAAATTAGGAAGAAGAGGTCAAAGAAAATGCCATTTGGGGGGCAAGTTTTTTATTTCACTATTATTGCAAGGAAAGCATACTCAGACTGTACAAACATATAGGATGTCTTTAGAATAAAAAAATCCTAGAATTGGAAAGAAAACAATGGTCACCTAATCCAATCCCTCCTAACAAGCAGAAAATGACCCTGAAACATCCAGGATTTCACAACATTCAATGTCTCCAATGATGAAGAACTCTCTGCCATTGACAGGCCCAGATCATTTTTGGACAGCTGTGACTATGATGAGAAAGGGCTACCTTTCATGCAATCAATATCCACCTCCCTGTGGCGCCTCTCCATTGGCTTATTCCCCAGGGCTTCATTCAAATTGCTGTGAAAGTATTGGACAGGGCAGGTCAGAGACCGCCCTCTGGATCTGCAGTGAACACCTGGTCACACTTGTTGCTTAATCACCTAAGGCTCATTGTACTGTTCTCTGTGGAAAAGTGGCCCCCCAAAATCTATGGATAGTATCTGTGTGCTGCCTATCAAACCCAAAAGAGGGATGGGATTTTACAACCTATCAAACTCAAAAGAAGGATTTGGCAAGACCATTCTGAGTGATTTCACTTTGGCTGTGAATTATTAGCACTTCTAAGCACCGACAGACCATCTTTTCTAGAATTTGGCTGGGGATAAGGGCAGAGTGCCAAAACTGATTTCATACACTTCTCATGGCTAACCCTAGGCCTACTAAAAAAAAGTTCAAATCTTAGCACCCTTATTAAAATTATAATTATGCAACGGCTCCAACGTTTGAGAGGAAAAATTGATCTGACAGTATTTCCACGTACGACAAAATCTCTTCTGAGAATATCTACATTTTTAGTAATGTCTTAGAACATTGTAAAGTAATAACAATGACAACAACAATGAAAATCCCTTCGGGGTGCTGGAGGACCAATGTTTTAGGATGCAGTTCCTAGATCTATTCCTACGGAATTTGCATGTCAACCCCCCTGTTTTCTTCAAGCTCTCCCTTGGCTCCAGCATTTCTACTCTCTCTTTTCCCTAAACTTCTCTGACTTTTCTTTGTTAGTCCCTTTCACCATCTTCTCTTCCTCTAATTGTCGATCATTTGGCTTTTTCTCTACATTGTTTCCTTCAATAATATCCTCTGATGGCTTCAGCAACTACGGGAAAGCCAAATCTCTATTTCCAGCCCTGATGGCTCGCGGGAGCCCAGGACGCCCCATGCTCCACCATCATCCCTGCCTTCTGATCATGCTGGTCTCTTTATGGAAAATCCTTTCCTCCCACCTGTCCTACTGGCATAATTTGACTCATTCTTCATGGTACAACAGAAAAGTCCATTCACATTGTTTTAATTGGCTAATGCGTATCTCACTGCATTATAGCTGCTATATGGATATCCATAAACCGTTAGCTCCCTGCAGGCAAGAACTGTGGCATATTCATCTTTATATTTCTAGGACTTATAGCAATGCATTGATCACTCTAGGGGACTAAATAAAATAGTAGTTGAATGAGATAGAACATGAAATGAGTTCCTCACGAAGCAGTTGAGGTGCTCGTGCTTATAACACAATCACTGAATACATAAAGCAAGTGCTTTTTCATATGGGTATCTGGTGTGCATGCTTACAAAGCATGCATGGTTTATCCCCTCAATGGCCTGTGCTTAATGCTCCCTAGGTACCCTGAGGCTTGGTAATCTTTGAAAGCACTGCACCAAAGTTAAAAGGCTACCAAGCATGCACAGATAATGACATTTAAAGCTAGAACTTTGCCTTCCTCTTAGAATAACCCAACTAGCACATTCTCACAGTAAAACAAAATATTTGTGAAAGTTCATAGGGTTTCTTAGAGAAATATTCTGCAAACTACGAAATGTAGCCACCTCTAAATAAACACATTGTTGCATAGCATCCCAAAGTAAAACTGGGAGCCAGTATCTTTTCCATGCAAATTAAACAAAGAATCTATGTCCCGCAGTGCTTTTTATGTCTCCCAAGATTAAAGTCCCAAGTGTTTGTTTAGAATGGTCTGGATGTTAGTCACAGTGTTATAGTGAGAACCATGGTAGTTCACAGAGAACTCCAGGTCCTGAAGGAGCCACAGAGAGATGTGTGCTGGCAGGTGCAAGGATAAGATTTAACGGCTGAAATGACCAGCTGAAATGATCAATGGAGTGGATTTTTCTGTGAGAAAAAATGAAGACAGAGATTTCTGGTGAGAGGAAGAGCACAAAGAAGTCAACCCATAGGATACTGTGGGAGAGAATATCCCTCCTGGGGAGTATGACATGCAATAATAATGGGGAACACCTTTAAGTGAAAAGGGATGAGTGGATTATGAACCAGAAACAACTGACCTTCAACCATGTGCTGGGCACGGGCTGGACGCTGTACACACAGGCCCATGCTGGACATTAGAAGAAAGTTAATCTAATACCTATTTAGTCTCCATTTTTTACTGAAAATATTTATTTTGAGAATAGCAGTTTCCTCTCTAATGACTCTTATGTATCCTCCTCTATGAATATTTTGCTGCTGTAAATGCAAGAAGCCAAATGAATGTTTCTACGTATCTGGCCTTCACTTCCAACTCAGAGATTCTTGAAAATGATATCTGAATCGTATCATTTCTTGTCTTTCTTTGAATAATGCATATTTGGATAATGGGGAAAGCAAATGTGCATAACGGGGCAGAGGATGAACAAGGTTATATGGGTATAAAATATACTCATTAAGGAAAAAAGTTTATCATGTAGCATCAGCAATATTAGATGGGACAGTAAAATGAATATGTACCTATATATAATTAGAGAAAGTATTTCTTTCATCTTTCTCCATTCCCTGTGGCACTTAAGTGCACAAGAAATGTTCTTTGAAGTCAATGAGCACCGTCTACCGGATTTGGAGGACATGATGTTGAGAACAATTCAAAAGGAGTTCCATCTTTTAAAGTATAGATGAATGTCTTAAGAATTAACAATGTACAACACAATAGGTAAAAATGAACAATGTGATAAAAACCAACTTGAATATGCTGTCATTTGGCCTTGAATTGCTAATAATTATGCTCTTTCTCCGAACCTCCTTAGGGCTCAGGTATAATTAAAACAGCAATTACTGACAACAGCAAGATTTTCCGTCATACACATATGAAATAACTAGCAGCAACATAGATGAGAATAGATGTAAAGGTTATATTTAAAGGTTTCATATTATGATTCATAGAAAAATAGCTTTTTAAAAATATATCTTAGAGGATACAATATGCAAGTACATAAACACAGAACTTTCTGTTTAAGAATGTTCCCAGGGGATGAGAATGATTGCTGCTGTCATGTAACATTAGCGACCCTCTGGAATAGGATAGCACTGGATTTTTAAACTTTATCTTGCCAGTTTTAAGTGATAAGAATGGAAGAAATGGAGCCCACAGCTCCCTGGACATCCTGCTCAACCCCTGGCAGAGAGTGGTAAATCTGATGCTGCCCCCACTGTATTCTCTTCCACCCGCTGTTTCTTTAGCTTCTGAAAAGGAGAGTTATGAATGTCTAAGACCAAAGTTAGCATTGTTGCCTGCTTGTAATCAAGATGTTTCTTTGCTTTCTGAAACATAGACAGATCTCAGTTTCTCCCTCCAAATGGACACCTCTCCTCATCTGCTTGTCCCTGTTGAAGGCCCCACTGTCCTCTACTCCCCACATCTTTCCAGCTGAGTTGTGTGCACATGTTGATACCATTTCATGGATAGCATGTAGCCCCTTATGGATTTGCAATAAACCTTAAAGAATATTACCATGGCTACATACATGGGGAGGAAGTACAGGCGCTAAATCTCCAGCCCATTGCCATTTCCTTTTATAACAACTTGGCAGTAGTGCAAATTAGTATAACTCCTGGATGCCTTGAAAGGAGCAGATATGAGTTTAGTGGGAGTTGTGGCTCATTGACTTTAGTGAGAGTGTATGACTGAAATCCTCTGAGTTTTATAAGGTGATGAGTTAGGTTAGGTTAAAGCAAACCTTGGAGCATAATTTGATTGGTTTTTTCCTCTATCAGTGATGGATGCTTGATAATCACTTTCTGCCTATTATATCAATAAATCAACTGCAATTCAATTTTAATCTGTAAATAAAGTTAAATCAGGGCTATGAGGATATTACATGCCTGCATTAGCTACTTAGAGGTTTCATTACTGTCTGTGGTTATTGAGCCGAATGTAGTCATTTGAGTTTTCAAGTTCTGGTTTTAAAGAAGCTGAGACAAATTTGCTGAATGTTCTTACAAGAAACACCATACACTCTGAGAAATTTGTACCTGCCTGAAATTGCAAACATAAATTATATGATATCAGAACAAATAAGGGTTTCTAGCTTCAAGCACCAAGTGATATTATCTTCAGATTGTCAGTAGGCATGCAGGGAACACAATACAAAATAAAGTTAAATGCTCCTCATGGGGAAGGGGAAAAATGGGCCAATAATCCCATCTCAGCCTAAGAAATTAAAGCTAGAAAAAAAATCCAGTCTGTCAACTTGCCATGTTTTGCTGTGCTCACAGCTAGACCCCATTATCCGGGCAGTATTACAGCACCTCGCACGTTATGGGTGCTCAATAAATATCACAGAACGATGTTAACCAGTACAGGAACTGCAGGCTCTAAATCTCTGACATAATGGGACATGTCTGCATGAATGTGAAGCGCAGGAGGCTGGGTGAAAGCAAATGTCAGCCCAAGAGACAGAATGAGCGGCTGGCCAAGCCCCTGTGAGAATGGTGAGAGATGGAAAAGCCCAGAAACAATGGAGACCACTGCACTTAACTCTGTTTGTGGGGATGGATCAATTCCTCAGCCTTCTGTGACGGAAATCAACTAAGAAAATACCAGAGCATAATTTTATACCAATCATGTTTGACTCACCACACTTTCCTGTCAAGTTACTGAGAGATAGACATACCAGAATGGTAAATAATTTCCACTTAAGCTGAGTTATAGAAAGTCACGCACACATTCTGAATGTGACTACATATGTATTTTTTATCACACAGATAAAAGAAGTTAAAAGAAATCACCCATAACACCTGTTAAAAACCTGAACTTAATACATTTCTGCTCCAAATTAATCTTGAACAAAACTTCATACAGATTTCAGTATACTAAGCAGAACTTAAAAAAAAAAATCTGGACAGATATGGGACTTTTAAGATAAATACAGTTTCTTTATATCTTATTTAACTTTTAATGGTGTTGTCAAAACCATTTTCCTCTTTGAATTAATTACTTAAATTAAATTATCAAGGCTTAGACTTTTTTTGTGTTTCCTTTGTTATATTATGGGGAAAAATTGAGGAAAATAGAGCTCACCACCAGGATACTGGGCACCAATGTCAACATACTGAAAGTCTAATTCCGCTGTTAAAGCAGCAAAGAAAACAAACACTGATTCATGTGCAGAGTCCACAACACAGGATAAGGGGAGCTAAAGAAAACAAAATATGGACTTAAAAGGGATTCACATTGTGTACATCTGCTTTTCTGCATTATGTGTTAATATGGGTTCATGAGTAAATCCTGAATGCATTTGTTGGAGACATGCCTTTTTTCCTCACGGTATGAAAAGAAAATAGTGGAAGGAAAGAAAAAATATACACACACACATACACACACATGCATCTATTATATGTATTATAATATACATGCATATTATATTAAAAGAGAGAGAGAATACAAGCATCTCAGATTTAATTATTGAACAAATTTTTTGCAAGGTTCAAATGGCTCACTCCACAGCATTCAGGACAGGATGTCAAAAATAGCTCCATCCAGCTTAACTCACAGAAATTCCTGGAGTTGATGCCACTAAGTTCATATTCGGACTCATTCATAAGCATAATCTCCTTTCAAAATTTAATGCAAACAGCCAAAACATCAAAGCAGCATTTTCAAGATCAAGTTAAAAATAGACTCATAATAAGGGCCTTAGAGCTGTGCCTCCTGAATTATCAAGGTCACATTAAATTAGGATTTGGTACTGTTTTTGTATCAAGTATATTCAATTTTACAGACTGAGATGCACTTCTAAAACCCAAAGCTTCCCTAAGCCGTTAGCAGAACATAAACTCATCAGTCTTCCATTCATCAGTGGGAAGCAGCCAAAGCCCACAGACAGTAGGACCACTCCACTGCTCCCACTCGCTCCCCCAGCAGCATTCAACAAATGTATGTTGTGTGATCACCATCAATGCCAAGTACTGCCAGCATCTCTCTCTCCATCCACCTGCAGTCGTAGTGAGCCACTTGACCCATCCTTTATATGCCTATCTCTCCACAGTGATTCTTAGGCTTGGGAAAATGTACCATTTTTCTAAATTAAATAAAAGTCTTTTTTTCATTTATGGTAATTTTCAGTTAAATAGCATATTAATTTTGACATAAAATTTCATAGCTTTAACTAATTTTGGAAAACTGGTATGTAAGAAATTTGTTCCTGTTTTGCTTACCTGGCATTCCTTACGATCATGAGCAACTACAGCTTATATTCAAAATCTTCCATTCTCTATTCTCAGAAAAGCACCATATAAAAACAATCAATAAACAATCTCCTTCCAGAGAGAAGAATATGATAATGTCCAATGTTTCATGACACTAGCCACCGATCTTTGTCAAGTGTGGAACATTAATGAAAGTGGAAATATCATATTTAGGACAGGATAGAGCAAACTGAGAATGGGTTCTAATTTCTTTTTACCATTAGATAAGAGGACTCTACCCTGATAGAAGAAAGTTAAAGAGTAAATGATATTGAAATCTCTCTGTTGGAGACCTCTATGTTGGCCAGATGTTTCAGCGCCACTAGAAACAATGATTGCCTGCTTACAGCTAAGCTGATATATATTGCACTCTTATTTATTTTTACTTAAACAATGGAAGTAAATCATAGACCAAGTAATAGCACAACAGCTTGATTATTTCCAGAGTCATGGAATTTAAATACTGCAAGGGCCTGTAAAGAGCATCTTGTCTGCTATAATATCCTTGACACATAGTGGTTCAGCTTGTCTGTGGTAGGAAAATACTTCCCAGAAAAGTCAATGATACCACTGGACAGCTTTAATCATTAGAAGTTCTTTCCTTTTACCAAAATGTTAACAGTAGTTACCCCTAGGGAAGTGGGATGGGAGAGAGCTATGAAGAGGACTTTCACTCCCACATTAATTAAATTTTTCATAATGACAATATGTTAGCTTATAATTCAAAATAAGTAAATAACAAGTAATTCAAAATCTGACTTCACTTACTTTCTGCACATTTTTCCTTATAAGGGCCCAAGGAGCACAGATGAAAATCTTTCCATTTTCTTGTTTGAAGACAAGAATCAGGTTATCTTCAGTCTCCGCTTCATTATAAGGGACAGTCTTGGTTCCTCCACAAAAACATTTTGCTAGATACTGTTGGGAGGCAATTCTCCATGGATCTTTCACAATTCTGCACATTTTGAAAGCAGAGGCACTGCCTTTGTTCCTGACATTTTCAGCAATGTTTGTATAATGAAGAGTCTTAAAAGATAGAAACAAAATCTCCCTCTACCCTTACTACTCTCCTTACTCTCCTTACTACCCATTAGAAAAGATTTGGGTTCCCTAAGCTTAAGGTTCCTCTCCTGTAAAGCAACCCACTGTCTGTGCAGGAGTCATCTGGCCCTGTTTGTATTGTTTTGTGGGAACTGGGGCTCGGGGAACAGGTGCCAAAAGATCTATAATTCTGGGTACTATTATTACTATTAGTAATAAAATAGTTTGTCTCTGACCCAGGAGTCACCTGCCTTTTTCCAATAGTTGGCCTGAAACTGCATCATGCTAACTAATTAAAATCTCAGACTTTTCTTAGAATTTTGTGGTTAGGGTTAGGTCAGGGTTAGGGTATTTAACACAGTGATGTTGAAAATATGTTCTTGTTCTCTAGGAGATTATAATCTAAAAATGTCAAACATGTAAATTTTTGAAATACATTTATTGGAGAAGTTTAAAATTGTATTTAAGCATGTAAAAAATAAAATATGAAGAAGCAAAATTATAATGATCAGAAAGTCTATTAAACAAAGAGTAAAACAAGAGTCATCAGATATATTAAGGAAAGTTCCTATCTCTCTGCATCCACACCAGCACTTGTTGTTTTGGGACTTTTTGATAAAGGCCATTCTCACTGGAGTTAGGTGATATCTCGTTGTGGTTTTGATTTGTATTTCCCTGATGATTAGAGATGTTAAGCACTTTTTTACATGTTTGCTGGCCATTACTCTGTCTTCTTTTGAAAAGTTTCAGTTCATGTCCTTTGCCCACTTTTTGATGGGGTTGTTTGATTTTTTTCTTGTTAATTTTCTTAAGTTCTATATAGATTCTTGTTATCAGCCCCTTATTGGATGTATAGCATGCAAATATTTTCTCCCATTCTGTAGATTGTCTATTCTATTTGCTCTAATGATAATTTCCTTGGCTGTGCAGAAGCTTTTTAATTTGATCAGGTCCCATTTATTTCTTTTTATTGCTGCTGTGATTACTTTTGGGGTCTTCTTCATAAATTCTTTGCCTAGGCCAATGTATATAAGAGTTGTCCCAACATTTTCTCCTAGAATTCTCAATTAGTACAACCTCTGTGGAAAGTAATTTGGAGATATTTCAAAGAACTAAAAATGGAAATACTATTTGATCCAGCAGTCCCACTACTAGGCATCTATCCAAAGGATGAAAAGAAATTTTACAATACAGACATCTGCACTTGAATATTTATGGCAGCACAATTCGCAATTGCAAAGATGTGAAGCAACCCAAGTGCCCATCAATACATGAGTGGATTAATAAAATGTGGTATATGTATACCATGGAATACTACTCAGCCACAAAAACAATGGCAAACTAGCACCTCTTATATTATTCTGGGTGGAGCTTGAGCCTATCCTTTGAAATGAAGTATCACAAGAATGAAAAAACAAGCACCACACATACTCACCATCAAATTGGTACTAACTGATCAACACTTACATGCTCACATGTAAGTAATATTCATGGGGTGCCAGTCAGGTGGGAGGGGGGTGGTGGGGCTGGGTAAACTCACAACTAATGGGTGCAGAATGCACTGTAAGGGGGATGAGCATGCTTGTAGCTCTGACTTGGGCAAACCAAAGGCATTATACGTAACCAAAATGTTTGTACCCCCATAATATTCTGAAATTTAAAAAAATAAAAAATAAAATAAAATAAATAAAAATTATGCTTCAACATTGAAAAAATGAAAAAGAACATCCTACGATCATGAAAGATGTGTTTTTGTTTCAATTACATATAACAAAGGGCTTTAGAGATGACAATGCTATTTTATACCCATAACCTATAACTCAAAAGCTTCTAAACATATTGCCTTTTATGTTTGTCTGTGGGGTATTGATGAATCATATTATAAAAGGCTCTTTCTCACTTATTGGCTCTTCTTGGTCTACCAAGGCTTATTCACATAGCTCCCTCTAGAAGCCATGCCCTGGGGGTCAGTATCTCCAGGTGCAGATACGGTAACCAAAGACTAGAAAGACTTAAATTTCAATCAGCTTTACCGGTGCTGAGTCATTTACCTTCTTCAGTCAGCACTTCGGGAACTCAAATTTCTTAAACTAATTGAGCACTTAATATACAGCTACAAATTAATCAAATTGAAATGTTGCTAATTATTTCATTAGCTCCAAACCAATCCAATCTAAATCATCACTTATTAGAACTCAACTGCTGAATTTCTTCTTTATTTAAACTATTGATTAAAAATATGCTATAAATTACATATGCAGATAAATAAAGATTAAGTTTCTGTCTAATTTTCTGGAAACTCAGGTATATTGTGCAGAACTGTGTGTGTGTGTTTCTGATCAATTTTTTTTTTTTCCTGTAGCATATACAGCAGTGACTGTAATTCGTAGCCACATGATTAAAGTGAGGTCAGAACAAATTTTCTTCCCACTGGTCCCATGGCAGACTGACGAGCAGAAAAGCTCTTTGCTGTCCTTTTTTTCCCCTTTTCCCTGAACATCTTGACTGGCAGGCTGGTAGATAATCCTGTTCAGAGTTAATGTGTAGTAACAGGATTGAGGGAAACTGACTTAAGAGGCTTGCATCTAGGTCGGGACATATCGATGCCATATTTAAAGATGTTCTCTCTCTTTACCTTTGTGAAGATAAATGTCTGAACATTGTGCTTAAAAGCAAAAACGAGAGAGACTCTCAGAGATGGGTGATGAATTGTCAAACTGTGGAAAAGAGCTTTCACCAAAGAGGCATGTTTGCTTTGTAAAGAGGCGCAGAGTAAAGGGACATGGAGAAAATAATTAAAATGCTCTTCGTTCTTTAAGCTGTGTTAGCTGGAAACCAAATTCTTGACAGGTATAGGGGAAGCTCAGCTATTTTAACTCATGAAGAGGAGGCCTGTTGAGCAACAAGGATGATAGAATTCATCTCCCTGTGCCCAATAAAATGGGTCAAAGGCTGGCTGTGCAATCCATTTGGCAATTCATCAGCTACTATCTTGTGAAAGAGGATATAATCATAAAATGCTATTGCAATCTTTTATCAGTATTTAACCTGATATTCACTCTTATCTCAAGCAGAAATATAAGAATCTCATGAGTACGAGACCATCTAATGCATCTTTGTTTTCTTTCTCCACAAGGCCCAGCCACAACGTTTTTTCATTAGGACAATCTCAGCCAGTATATGTTCATGTGATTTGCTAGTGACGTTTAAGGGTTTAGATAAAAGCCCAATGGTGGACTTTAAGCTCTTAAGCACGAGAAGTTATAGGTAACGAAGTAACCTTTCCTTAAAAGCCTAAAAGCCACTATTTGCTTTGTCCAAGAACAATTGTGGAGCCTAAGGAGACAGGGGACAGCAGGGTGGCATGGGGACTGTGGAAGTGGAGAGGCACCAATGTTAGCACCCTGTAATTTCCATGAGGTCTGGATTCTACATTATTCTGACAATATGCTATGCCATTCTACTGTGTTGCAATGAGATGCGTTTTTTATCAGTAAATAAATATTTTAACACTAATCTTAAGGTGTTCCTCCATGCAATAAGCTGACCTATTGCAGTCAGTGTATATAACGAACTTCAATTCTCTCTGAATAAATCTACATGACCTGTTTTGCAGTTCTCTCGTAGATGCTCTTAACTTTAGTGTTTTTTCCCAAAGAAATGCCATTCTGTGTTTTAGATGTTGCATTTAAAAGTACTAGTATGCATGAAAGTGCAACATGCGAATGCTGCCGACATTAGATAACTTACAGGACAACCATCTTTTTCCATAGACTATAAGCTGACTGTAGTGTAAGCTTCATGAAAGCAGGCACTGTGTGCCCTGTTCCCTTTTGAAAATCAAGCACCTAGAATTGTGCCTGACTCATAAAAAGCAAATCTGAATGAATGAGTAAAACCAATTCTATTGTATTCATGATTTTAAAAGCCCTCAGTCTATTTTACCAGACAGACTTTTGCTATACCTAAATCGTCTTGGGAGCATTTCTATATAAGACATTTCTGTCCTGGAATTCCTCCAAAATATGAGCCTTCTGATTCTGACAACTTCAAATATCTTTAATGATTTCTTTAAAGAGCAATAAAACGGCAGGCTACTAAAAAGGAGATAACTGTACCAACCCTGCTCGTGAATGGACTTAGCAAGCATTTAAGGAGCCTTAACATCAATCTTCCACAGCTAGATTTATAACGTATTCATTTTATAAATCCCTTTGACTTGGATCCTAAAGCCCCTAGGCATAATTTTGCAGGGAATTCCTATGACACATATACATTAAACTGAGAAGCAGGAAACATGATTCTCCTGGAGGCTGGTTATTCACCCACTTTGATTATTCTGCATAGTAAGTCAGGTTAGGTTGGCAGGTCATTATCTGATGGATACTGCCAACTATGGGGAAAGAACAGGGCAAAGGGATCTTACACTGAATAAACTGAAACACATCCAAGCCATAGGAAATAGTTTATCAAACTAACAGTAAAAGCTAGAGTTAGTGTCTTCAGCATTCATTCCCCCCACACTC
The DNA here is from genome assembly GCF_041146395.1 of Eulemur rufifrons. Classification (NCBI taxonomy): domain Eukaryota; kingdom Metazoa; phylum Chordata; class Mammalia; order Primates; family Lemuridae; genus Eulemur; species Eulemur rufifrons. The sequence goes on from NC_090999.1 coordinate 20,612,305, forward strand.
TGAATATTCATCTGTGCCTTTTTAAAGACATTTGATGAATCTTTGCTTTATGAAGAAAATAACATGGTAAAATGAGGTACTAGACTTTTCATTTTGCCTTGGAGATTGGCAGAGTGATTTGTTGAAGTCCTCGGGTCTCCCTGAATAGATAACACTTTTTAAAAGACTCAGGTATATGAGCCAAATGTGACCTTGAATAAGTTACCTGTCATAGTTCATCTCTTAATAGTACACAAATCAAATATCTTTACCACATCTGTACAATTTTTAAAACACTGTTTTGATATATACTCCTGGATATGCATATTTGGCAAGCCCATCAGCACTCCCTCCAAGAACGCTTTACAATTAAATGTAACTGTAAATGAAATCAAAGGGTCATAGAGATCTAGAGTTGACAGATGCCATGTAATCATCTTGCCAATCCTCCCTCCCACTGTATTTGTCATTATATAGCATCTCTGAAAAATTCTGCTTTAATTTCCGCACATATGCGGAGCTCAGTAACTAGCAAGATAGCCTTCGTTACTAAGCAGTAGTAGATATGAAACAATCATTTCTTACAAAAATAGCTTCCATTTCTACTGCACTTTATGTCGTTGGCAATGCATTTTCACATACATCATCCCATTTTAGCCTCATGACACTATGGCTAAGTAGGAATTATTAATCCCGATGCTCAGCTAAGAAAATTGAAGCTCAAAAATATAAAAACATAAAATTATAATAAAATGGCCTAACTTTCAAATTTCAAGCTATGTAACAAAACAGGTTATAGATCTGACAAATATGTATTTTGGGCTCTGCCTTCATTGCTTTCAGAATGCGCCCCTGGCACGAGGCAGGCACACATTTCTTATTCAGATCCTGATGAGGTTCCAGAATTAGCAGCTTCTTCTGCCTGGAAAGATCAGGCAGTATAACTGCTACCACTGGAACAAGCATGGTGCCAGAACAGCTGTCCCTGCAAAGACCCATATGGATTTGGCATACGTGTTTAAGATCCAAAAATAATATATTAATGACTTATGTTTTCACGGTAAGAATGCTACATGCAAAACGGTAAGCTGAGTAATGGAGAAATGCCCTTCTGAGAGGATCTTCCCAATAATTCACAAAGCAACAGGTAATAAATTGTATCTCAAGTGCAATCATAACCTTAAAGTAAACTTTAAAGAGTAGATTCCATATTTGATAGTATTTTCCATCATCTTAGGTATTCTTGAATGTGTAAGTACTGTTCTACCATTCAGCCAGGAGCTACACACACAGAACCCAGTCACAAGCTTACTGATTTTCCATCTCAGGATACAAAAGAAGTCACTTCTTCAATTAGAGTACAATGACACTAATGAATGCACTCTGGTTGTTCCCTTTCTTACAAGACTTTCTTATCTGGCAGCTCCAGTGATGTGATGAGAAGGTGATTTGCAAGTCTGATTTGGAAGTTTTTGATCACAAGAGACTCGGGAGTATAAAGTCTCCGCTTACAGTCTTAGGGACATTACAGAAAATTAGCTCTGGTAATGTATTGAAATTATTCAAATAGAAATAGACTCTTAACTTTGTGATCCTTCTTAACTCACACAAGGAAGGACTATGATGTAAATGAAAACTCTCACGGTTGTTCTCTGGAGACTTCTATTTAGTAACTGAATCTTCAAATTTTGCATTATACAGCTCTCTGGTCAATGGTCAGGAATAGAAATGGAGATATTTCCCAGTCTTCAAATACTCTATTCATCTTCTTGATGAATTTGAGTCAACAGTTCTAAACAAGCTTTAATAACCAATTGGCAAGATTTTATGGAGAAAAATAAACTAACTACTTTACTTTATCATTTTGCACATACACATAGCACCATCCATCATATTACTCTCCCATATTATCTTGATTTTAAAACACTGAACATCTTGGAAGTAAAATAAACACTCATATCATTAGGAGAAGTGTTATTTCTGGTCCACATACACTAGAAGATAGAAAATCATACATAAATGCTGTATTAAGCAAGCTATAGCACTAAAGTATTATTCATGAAACTAGATATAATGATAAAAGCAATCTACTGATAATATTATGGATAAGTAAATGTGGAAATAGTCAGGAAAATATTTCTTTGCTTTATGGTGCAAAAAAAAAAAGAATATACCCAGCCTACTGGTCCCTGAAAGACAGATGTGTATAATGTAGACTGTTCCACTATAGAGCACATTCTATTAGACCAGTGGTGAGGCTGAACTTCATCAGTTTTTGAAGAGGCCACCTAAACTCCCTTTCCTTCTGGGTGATTGAGAGCACTGCCAGGTAGAGATTGGCCAGGTGCACTGAAGGAGAATAAGATGTCAGAAAGGCAAAAGGTAATTTGTTTTCTCCTCTGGAGTAACCTGAATATGTTCTTTTTCTCCAAACTGTTAAGTTTCAAGGAAATATGCCTACGCCAAGTTTTGAATTATTAACAAGCTTAACATCCATGTGCCACCTAATGCAGATGCACTTGGAGGTGGGTGAAGATCAATTTTCTGTTCCTAATTTATAATTGAGTCTAATGACCAGCAATGACCCAGAAGGCCTTCAGCCTCAGGAGGAAAAGCATTAAGCAGATCTGGGGAATGAGATACTTCTGCTTGCATGAATATTTTTTATTTCAGACTCTGTCCCTGAATCTGCCAACATGACAATGCTCTTCAATAATAAAAAAGATATGTTCCAGGCTTTTGCAAAGATGACACCTGCTTGAGTGACAGCCTATTCCTGCACGCCAGTTCCTCGGCTCTAGTTACACAGTAATCTGTCAGCCACTTAGATGACATGTACCCTTTAAACCATTAAAGAGTTAACATATATTATTTTTTTAATCTAGTAAAATAAATGTCTCTCAATAATTCTTGGGGTGGCACAATTGCCTTCCAAAATAAATAATACCACTGAAAGGTTAATTACATGATTAATGTGTATCTTCCTACAACACTTGTTCTTTATTTACACACACCAAAGAATTTCCCTCTATATCTTGTTTTAAATCTCTTTATTCACTTCCTTTGTTTTCCCCAAAAGATCATTTTGATGGGTCCTCAACCCAGAAATCAAAAGATTATCCTACTTTTTTGTTATTGTTGTTGTTAAAAAGATCTGCTTTTGTTATTGACATGCAGAAAACTTGATGATTGAAAGTGGATAAGCCATTTTTCAATACCCTCCATTTGGGGAGAGCTGGGAATTATTTCTCATCGTTCAGTAAAAAACATGTTACTTCTGGTTGGCATGACAATGACATAAGTGCTCTCCTTGGCTTTCTGAGGCATCTGGAAAGTGAAAACCTTTCAGCACAAGACCCAGAGGTGATCTTTTACATTCCCATTAATGTTAAAGGTAGCCATGTAGGCAAATCTGCATACATACGTATACGCTTCATGCAGAATCTAATTAATAACCAGCATTATGTTGCTTTTTCAGAGAATAATAAAATCATAAAATAATATCACAACCTCAGGTTGTATATTTGAAAAGCACTGTAGGCATTAAGGACTAGAATATCATCTATGTATTCCACCTGAAGACCTTCCACAAGATCGGTGGTAACCCTATGGCAGACTGAAGGGTCACTGTACTATATATAGTCAACTGAATCCTCAAGTAGAAGCGATCTTTGCCTTCCTCAGGATCTGACGGTTTCAAAACTTCCTGAAGAGATAGACAACGCACATACAAGTATGAAAAACAAGGAGAACTTTCACTGTGTCAATTGTCTGTATTTCCATAAGAAAATATCTCTATGTCACTATGCACAGGATGGATCTGCCAACTAACTCTGGGGGATGGAATGGAATATGGTGCACTGGAGAGAGGGAAACAATGGAAGGAGGAAAAGGTCACAGGGAGAGAGTAAAATGAGCAGGAAGTTACTGGATATATTTTCAAAGGAATCAATAGAATATGGTGATGACTTCTCTGTTTTTCTAAAACATCTACAAAGATTTCTCTCTTAATCTAATAAATCCAGTGAGAAAACATATTTTGTTTTCCTACAAATTTATTTGATTTCCTTTTTTATTTCTCAAAAATTATAAATAAAATATGTACATGTAAATCAATAGTAATGAAAGAGGGGGAAAATCCTACCAGGAAACAGAAACTGAAGAAAGACACTCAGCAACATCTTTCATAGATAAATACAGAGAAAATTGGGACATTAACAAGTATTTCTGAAAAACTTCTAAATTCAATATGCTTACATATTTTGCAGTCATTCATCTTGAGTCACTTTATAGAAAGAGAAATACAGAAATAAAACCAAAAGAGAAGGCCCACTGATCCTGTTGTATTTGTTTTCTATTGCTGTGTAACAAGTTACCACAAACTCAGCAGTTTAAAACAACTATATTTATTATCTCATAGTTTATATAGTTCAGAAATCTGGGCATTACTCACTGGTTCCCCTGCTCAGAGTCTCAAAAGGCTGCAAACAAGGTGTTAACTAGGCTGCGTTCTCATCTAGAACTCAGGTTCCTCTTCCAAGTGCATATGGTTGTTGGCAGAATTCAGTTCTTTGCAGCTATAGAACTGAGGCTCTCAGTTTTTAGAGACCACCCATATTTTCCCATCATGCGATGCTCTTCATAGGCATTTTATATCACCTCAGCTGGTGTCTTCAAGGTTATCAGAAGAGTCTATTGCATGCTAACAAGACAGAGCTATGTAAGGAGAGAGAGAGAGAAACCAACCAACCTACCTAATTATGGGAGTAACATCCCATCATCTTTGCCATGTTCTGTTGGTTAGAACCAATCCCATCCACACTCAAGGGGAGGGGATTAATCAGAGTGTGCCCATGAAGTTACCAACTAAAGTCTATCCGTCACATCTGTGAAAAGAATTCCCCACATCTCATAATACAGAGAGCATTTCTTACATGTCCAAGGAGTCTTTTACTGGCAAATCAGTCCTGCAAAAATATTTGTTTCTGGTTCTGACCATTTCTCAAAAACAAAATGATAAATATTCTTGTGTTCAATGAGATGCATTCTAGTTGTTCATCAATGTATAACTTTAGCAAACAATGATGTGAATAGAGTTAATGTCTCTGCCCAGGGCTAGGATGGTAAAGGCTAGAACCAAGTGGTGTACTTAACCAGGTTGTTCAGGAGACAGTAATGTCCATGTCTCTACTTAAGAGCTAACATAGACTTCTTTAACATATGTGGCTCTCAAGAAAAAACAACGATGACCTCTTATCCAACTCATTGAAACTAGTAGCTGATGGACTGTGCAAAAATAAAATTGGTTAAAACAGGGATTTCTTTTTTAGGTGGCATATATTTTCCTTAAACATTTATTTAATCCAAAAGCTAATAAATGTACATTTATTTGCTATTAATTTGATGTAAGCCCAAAGTAATTTTGAGTGTATTTACTACGAGGTGATTGGATTTCCCTGTTGTCTTTCATCAATAAATTCATCCATAGTGTATCATGTATAATTTCTAGTTTTATTTTCTTCAAAGCTGTGAGAGAGTATAAACAAACTAGCAAAGCAGAGATTTTTAAAGAAAATCTTCTAGATTTCACTGCTTATTTTACATATGTTTTATTTGCATCCATTTGGACAGCAATTTTTAGCAACTCACATCAAAAGAATTTGACATGATTTTCAAAAAGATCAATTGCCTTCTATTCTATACTTATATTTTATTAGTAAAATGCAACTGATTTACAAAACTACCATAACCAGTTCAAGTAACATTAGCAGGTTTAGGACCAAGCCCAACTAACTTTTGGTAAGGGTCTTGTGAGCAAGTAGATTTGAGAGTGGTCTGCTAGTCATAGCACTCCGAGGGCTTTGGGCAATAGTCTGCATGCTCTAAGAAGAAATAAAGCGTCAGTTAATCCAGTAGATTAAGAGCTTCTGCTCTTCAAAGATACGACCAATATGCACACATTAAATGAATATTTGTTGAACCTCTACTATGTGCTAAATCATGGTAGTAAGTGCTTGCTACTCCACAGAAAAGAAAAAATGTGATTGTTGCCCTTGAAGATTCCAATACAATTACTTCAAAAGATACTATTGCATTTATGTAACGTTTACAACATAAAGGGGGTTGCTATTTTCTTTAACCCTAGAAAGCTTTTGCTGTTAGCCTGGATTCTGCCAGATACTGAAGAATGGTGAGAAATTCACTGAGGTCTTAAGGTTATTACTTGATGATTTATGACTCATCAGTCCTTAGTTGAAAGTGCCCTGTCAAATTCATTTTTTAACACCAACAAATATGAGGTTGAATTGTAAAATAGGTTCCATTTAATCCAATTTATTTTATGTAGCTGTGCTCACGGATGCATGAAGGGGCCTCTGCTATACAAGAAATTCTTTCAAAGAGTAACAGAGATGGAAATTTACCCTAGAAAAATCACAGGGGTATATTCAACTCTCCTCTCCTGGACCCTATATATAATCAGTCACCAAATCAATGTCACTCAGAACTATCCATCCCTCTAAAATTTACCATATCCTTGCTTCTCCCCCCAAATTTACTGTCACTGCTATAGTATATTCCTCCTAATCTGCTGAAGAAATTCTCTCTCCTTCTTCCTGACCTCAACTTCTACCTCCAGCTCATATTCATAGTGCTTCCAAAGTTCACAAATATGCTATGACTCTCATTTTTAGAGTCCACCACAGCTTTGCACAGTCCAAAGAATAGTGGCTAAGCTTCTTCAAATGAAATATAGATTTGCCATATTTTACCATCATCATCTGTGATTATTTCCTCTCATGTGGTCTAATTCCAGCTTCAAAAATCCGTCTCAATTTTTTTCTCCAAATACACAAAATTTTTCTTATCATTTCATGTCATTAAACTTTTGTTCTGTTTCTGAGACACTCTTTTTCCCTAAATTCTTGACAAACTTCCACTCATCCTTCAAGATCAACTCTTTAAACTCTCACTTAAATTTCCCATGCAGAGTTTATCCACAATATTTTGGGAAGCTCTCTTTAATAGCACCAATTCTATTGCACAAGTATTTACTGAATCCCAAATGATAGGCTGGGTAGTGGGGATATGGTGGCAAACAAAAACATAACAGCATACTATAATTCTTTGTTCATTTATTTATTGTCCCTATTGTGTTTTGAACACTTTGAGGGCAGATACCATACCTTACTCATTTTTAGATTGTTCCCAATTATCTAATGCAGTGTGCACATACCAGGCATTGTACTTATGTTTATTGAATGAATTACTGAACATCAATGCCATCAAATGTAACAATAAAGTAGTTTCTTAATTTTATTAAAATGTTTCTCATGAACTGTCCTCAGGGTTTTGGGAAATAAATGGGGGCAGCATTCTAAGTTAAACAGCCTTGGCACAACTTTGGATTTTTTACTGTAATAAAATTTTTCTATTCTTATAGAATCAAGCACCGTCTGGGGGATGGACGTGCTTGAAGCTCTGACTTGGGTGGGGCAAAGACAATATACATAACCTAAACATTTATACCCCCATAGTATGCCGAAATAAAAAATAAAAAAATAATAATATGGCTTCATTAGTTTAAAAATCTAAATGGATAAATATGTCTTGATGCTATTCCCATGATGTGTTGAAGCCTAGCAATTACAGGACTCAGTCCATTATTTGGTATTATATAAATGTAGTAAATAATCAGATTGACATGAGTTTTCAATGATAATGGTTATTTCTTGTTGAGATAGTAGTTTTAGAATCACATTTACCCTTTCTAAATCTTCTATTCTAGTCGGGGTAGAAGGTAGATTAGTTTCATTTCTTAATACAAATGTAAAACTTTACCTACTAATTTCAACTCAGGAGCACAGTTAATTTCTTTACTTCTTACATACCATGTAGCACTTTTACAATATGTATCATAGTGATGGTATAATTGACATGTGGTTAGAACGTGTCTGTTCATTTTCTCTTTTAGTCAATTGAGGTTTACATCAAAGCTCTTAAAGATAATTGAGAATCGTAATTTTTTTTTACTCAATTTCTTAAAAATCTCCTCTATCTTTGATTATCTGGCAAACCTGTAATGATAGGTGTTAATTTAATTGTATGTATTAATAACTTGCCATGAGTGTAGCCAGCAGTTTTAAGACAATCTTTAATCCTTCAAAAAAGTAGAGATGAGAAGGGCTAAAGAGCCAATATTCCTAAATTGCTCCATTATAAAAATGAATTTTTTGTTATTTCTGGATATTTTGGCAGAAAATTCAGTGAAACATTAGTTGTGAACATTAAGATGTTTTATTAACTTGGGAACATACAGTTCTCAAGATCAACCCTGCTAAAAATGTGCAATTCTTCAGGATGTATTGCTTAAATAACAATTTGCTATGTGTTTAGTTTTTTCACTAAAATCCCTGAAGATGTTGCTATATTTTGATCATTAGAGTCTGCTATGGCTATTAATTTTCCAGTACTAATTTCAAATGTTTGAATCAATGTCACATGGACACTTTAAAAACTAGGATTATAAAATCTGGGATCTTATTGGGGGCAATGTAAGCAATTTGGGAACTCAAATAGCATACCCTAATACCTATTTGGCAACAAAGGACAGAGTGATCTTTCTAAAAAGGACGAGTACCTACCACTAATTTTTTGCTGATATGAATTGTCTAGTTATCTAGAAATTAAATTGTAGTAAACTAGGCTTGTTGAAAATTAAGAACCAATGAGTTGACAGTACTAATTGGAAGCCACGGATTATCCAGGATAATGCATGCACACATGTTGGAGGAGCATGGAAAAGCCCACATACATGAAGGAAGGATGGAGAGAAATTGTTGGTTCCCACAATGGCTGCTTGCTTAGCTGCACCCAATATCTATCTCAACCTGCCCCTTGGTAGACATGCAAATATCTGTAGTATAATTTGTTAAATGACTAAATGAAGGATAACACAAATGAAAGAGAAAGCTGCTATAGATCTTTTAGTAGAATACAATATTAGAATATTGTTTTTGAAAGTCTACTTTAAAATATTTATAGTCTGCACTGCCCTAGCTTAGAATTCTTATACCTCAAATCAGTGACATGTTTCCTAAGGACATGTGCTAGGTGATTCTCTAAACTGGACCACATTTGAGATTTCTCTTCAAAACTTTTATTTAATCAGAGACATCCATACATGACCTTGCAATCTCCATCCCCGCTTTCTGCATTTTGAGACAAAGAAGGAGCAAAGAAGCAGTAGAAGCCCCTGAAGTCGAGATGCTGCTACAGAGGAGGAAGATATTAGTGAAGACGACAGAACTAAACAAAATCTCACGGACTCCAAGGTTTATCACCCAAGTTCATTGGCAGTCTTGAGATGTAAATTTTAATAATAAAACTAAAATAATTTTATTCTATTCACTTTATTTAGTAACTTGAACCTAGATCACTAATACATTTTTTGGCTGATGCTTGAGGATGATGCACAAATCACACTGTCTTTAGAATAGCACTGTCCTAAATATTGTTGACCCCCACATATGTGTCAATTGCTTTACTTATATGTATTAATAAATCTATGCTTCCAAAATACTTGAAAATGCATTCAGTTTGGTTATTAAGTACCTCAGGCATTCGTGAAGACTTTTTTGGTTGCAACTAACCAAAAGCCAGTTTGGATCACCTGAAGAAAAAAGGGATGAATGGGACAATACTGAGATAGACTTTTGAATCACAGGAAGAGCTGACCAAACAGGAGGGCACTCCCTCACCTAGAGGTCCTCCAAACAACAAGAACACGGCCACTGTCACTTACTTGTTCCCTAAAACCTAGGAGGCACCATTAAAACCCCAGTGAAGTAGGGAGCTGCCCAGAACGTGCTCCCCCTTGACATCTTAGAACCACTCTTTACTGACAACACTTTCCTTTCCTTTGTTACTTCAAATTTTGAAGTGGCAGAAATAAAAACATACACAAATTTAGGAAAGAAAGAACCTTTCCTTCTTTCTGTCCCCCTCCCCCACCCAACCACATACTGTGTAACGTTACATTTTGGAAGAAATTTTGTCCAAAGTTAACACAAATTCTGAGGAAATTAAAATTAATTTAATACAAAAATTGGATGGGCTATTTAGGCTCCATAAATTTCCTCTTCCTTTTATAACTTCAGTCCCACTAAATATTTTCTCTTCCACTTGTTTTTGTTAACTTCCTTCTTCAAACAGTACATATACTCTTAAATATATAACTATGTCTATATTACCTACAATTAAATAAAGTATCTTTCCATTATTCTCCAGTAAAAGTAAAATAGTTTCTGAGAAGCTATTCTCCCTAACTTCTGCTAAGGGAGAAGCAGCATTGTTGCCCTGGGAGCAGCCCAGAACTATACCCACATGTCCAAAGAAAATGTAGCTTCTTTCTTTCTCATAAGATATTTGAGTATCAATCCCCATGAGCTGCTGGATAATGCGGTCTGGGAGCAAACTTTAAGTGTGCCAGTATATGGCATCACAGAGCAGTCCCTTTAGGATAAATGCTTAGGCTTTTAGTTTTCTGTCCCTCTCCTTCTCCTTTCCCTACTCCTGTTCAAGACGGTACCAAGGCACATCAAGAGGTAGGGAAGGTGGTCCCTGCTGGAGGATGACTAGCCATGTCTGTTTGCAGGACTGGTGGTTAGCAAGGTGACCGGCCCCATGTGGACACAGAGTCACATGTCATGTCTACCCACAGCCATTGCTGGTACATGGTCATTGTCGCTGGCCCCTGTGCAAGTTGCCCACACTCTGTGGAATCTCAAGCCCTACCCCAGGTCTTATTACGCACCTAGCCCTTCACCTTCTCAGGCTCAGCTATCTCTGGCTATCTTTTTCCAGAACACCATCCTATCGTCTTCCTAAGATGCTGGACTGCTGTGGGCAGCTGCTCTTGGAAGAAGCATGCTACTGACCCCTCCAAAGCCCAAAAGTCTTAGCTTCCCTCATACTTTTGGAAATATTTTAAGCACCCCCACCTCCCCCCATAAGTGAAGGAAAGTGGGGCTCTGTGAGCCTGAACTCCCCGTACTTCTGGGTTTTTTCTCGCCCCCAACGCCACCTATGAGTCTCAGGGTTGGGTAGGTAAGCTTCTGCTTCCTCTTTGGTATCGTTTGTTCTTTCTACACTATAGAAGAAACTTTGTGATCTGAACATACTATGTCAGAGAAACATATTTTGGATTACTAGATTCTTCTAAAATTATACTTGTTTCAATGATGTAAAATTATCATCTTCCAATCCCCAGTGCATGCTCTAATCTCCAGCCACCCTAAACTTTGTCTTTCTGTTGACTGCTTCCCCCACTTGAAACACACCTGTTCTATTCCTCCACCTGAGTAACTCTTGCTTGTCCTCTGAGATACCCTGAAGTGTTCCTTCCCCAAATAACCTTTCCCACTTTATTCAGACCAGAATAGCTCACTGAGAAGCTCCTTGCAAAACACCCTCCATGTTGCCCTCAAAGTTCTGGGGCTGTTATCAGTATATGTGCTGAGCAGTAGGAATATAACACAAGTTACAAATGCAAGTTGCATATGTAATTTTATATTTTCTAGTAGACACATTTTTAAAAGTCAAAACTAAATAAGTGGAATTAATTTGAATAATATATTTCAATTAAACCAATATATCAAAAATATTACTTCACCATATAATTAATACAAAAAATACTAGTGAGGAGTTTTTGTTCTAAATCTTTGAAATCCACTGTGTATTTACATTTACGACATGTCTCAATTCATAGTAGCCACGTTTCAAGTACTCAGTAGGCACATGTGGTTAGTGGCTACCATGTTGGACAAGTTGTTTCTTTGGGCAGAGTCTGTGTAAGGTTGCCTAGCACTAGTTTATAGAATAAACTATTAAGCAAAGTTCTTTTCAGCAAAGAGTTACAATTCTGGGTGGATACTAAACACTTCTGGGAGTTTCAGAAGAGATAGCTGATTGTGTTAATTAAGTCATTCATGAAAAAAATAAAAAGTGAGAGAAACCCAAAAGAAAAATAGCAAAGAAGAAAATGAAGCTAATACAGTATCTCTGCCATTCAAGAAATTTCACTGGAAAACATTCAAAACACTTGAGAGGGTTGGTCTGCTCAAAAGAATAGAGGCTATATTGTTTTTCTTCATTTTTCTGTTCTGGCTTGGAAGAGAGAGAAAACTTAGTGATGTGGATGGCAAAAAAAAAGATATAGCAAACGAGATATCTTGCTGGAACTAGCAGAAGACAGCTCTCCAAAAAGGTGTTAGCTCAGGTGTGAGGTAAGTTCCTAATTACAGATCTGCTGCCAGAGGGAAGAGACTGGAGCTAGCACAAGAGCCTTTGAACACAAGCGATTTTTTAAGAGATTCATTAAAGCTTCTCAAATTTAAAGTTGTTTGAGGCTACCTTCTGGCCAAGTTGCATGAGCAAAACTTAGAACCTCTGGACTCAGCAGTGAAAGGGATTCTGACTCTGAAATAGTTGCATTTTAGTTAAAGTTTAAGTAAGTATTAATGCAACAGATATGATATTGGGGTAGGGGACTTTTTTGTTCTTGATTTTTATTTTATTGTTCTCATTTTAAATTGTTAATTTCTATAGAATTTTCCTAGATAATATTTAAAAGTACTTGTGCTATCCAATAAAGTCATGTTTTTGCATATAAAAAGCAAAAATTAGCATCATAGAGTGGTTTTAAATGGAGGATCTTGAGGCTTTTATTGGAAATTCTTGACATAAATAGAAAAAGTGACATCTGCAGGTGAACACTCTACCACCTGCAGCTACCAACTTGGCTCTGATTCTTCATAAGAGTTTGAGAGAAGTCTTAAAAAACTCAACCCGTTTCACCTCTGGATAACATCACAAAATTTTATCTAATAAATGACCTAGTAATTTTAGTAAAAGTGTTAGTAAAAGGGTTTGATTTGCTTTGTTCACAAAATGCCAGTATTTATTCAATTTCAATTCAATGGAGGAAAAAATCAGGCCATTCTTTCAGTATTATATATTCACAGACAGTTTGATTAAAGTGCCTTTATTTTCAAAATGCAACAAAGTCCTTATCTGTTTATTTTTAAGCATCCAACTTTTAGCCATTGAGCAAAAAAAATGGGAACTGGAATAGCTTAGTAATTGAAATCTACAAACAATCTAGAATTTCAATCTGGCAAAATGTTTCCCTTTACTACTAACGAGAAGCAAAAAGGACTGATTTAAATTCTACCATGGATTTCTTATGGTCTCCGTTGCCCTTGTTATCATTGTCCCCATTAGCACAGATAATTGAGAAGTACGCGTACCTCACCATTAAATGATGAAATCTCATTCTTTACCTCCCACCCAGCACAAATTGCTATTCATCCTTAGTAAATAGCTATTTACAAAAATGATTTACATGCTTATGCACGATGCTCCATGCTTTGTAGTGACAACCTTTGAAAAATGTTTTTTAAAACTAGTGATATGGAAACTGCTCTCAGTAATAAGAGTCCTCCCGAGTTAGAAGGTTAATTGTTGAAGGGAGAAGCTCCTTCAGAAACATGTCACAGATTTTTATTCCATAAGGCACAATTGCATCTAGGATGCAAGGTAATAAGGAGTACAAAGCAAAGGAACATTTGTGTTCAGACAGGCTCAAAGGCAGAAAAGGGTAATAGAAGAAGCAGTTAATTAGGAAGGGTTCACCTCACTGTTATATTATAATTTTATACCCAAAGCTGGCCATCCTAAGTGGTCTTCTCACTCTACACTGGCCATGAATTAAGAATGAGATTTTTTTGGAAGATAGGGGAGAATCCCAAAAGGCCTTCCCAAAAGAGCAAAGCTAAAAGGTAACTTTTGAAGACAAGAGGCATCACACAAGAGTATGGTAGCTCATTGGTGGCTCCCAATGAGGCTGAGCTATGAGTGTCGGAAAATCGGTAAGATACAGAAAAATGATTGCTTAAGTTTTGGCCCTTTGGAATAATTAAAAGATCAAGCATGTTAGTATAAAATATAAGGCTGAATCAGAGGAAATAACTGCAGGAACGTTTCCAACAGACCAGCAAAATAAGAATTTTAAGTAGAAATAGTTTAATTAGTTCTTTTTCTGGCTTAAGTAATAGGGCCTGTCTATCACGAAAATTGCTCAACTTTCTTTCAATATTTTACCTGTCCACATTCTCTCTCCCATAATCATCGTCTTTGAGCTACACAATTGTCATGCCTGCCTTTTCCTGAGAAGATGGGTTCATATGCTGAAATGAGACTAGGCTGTGAAGTCAAATGACCTAGAATCCCCTCCCAGCTTTGCTATTTACATGCTCTGTGGAGACTCTGGGCCTCAGGACCACTCTGTATAAAATGGGAACACCTCACAGCCTTGATGGTGGGACTGAATGAGATGATGCTTTTAAATTCTCTGGCTGATAGCAAAGGATCTGGGAACTCTTTCTTTCCTCTCTTGTCTGGTTTACCTCTTTGGTGGCCTCAGCTTGATTCTCAGCCAGGATTTTCTACCGTATCAACACCCTTCAAAGACTTACCCTCCCATCTTTAAAATAATCCCCCAATTTGCACTCATTCCATTCCGTAAGGTTTTTCTCAATTAAGAAGATAAGAACCTAGAACCACAAACATCCTCTCCCCTGCACAACCAGCAAGACCCCGGGAACTAAAACTCCAGCTTTGAATGAAGTGGTGGCCCTTTTCTTTGACTCCTCCCAGCCAAATTAGGCCCTTTAAAACAAGAGAATCCAGGGAGAAGGCACTAAAGGCAGCAGACAGAGTCTGGGCAAAGGCCAAGACTTTTTATGTTCCCTCCCTCCATCTGCTTCCTGTTGCTGCCAGGAGACACCTAGGGGGAGATTCTGCAGGTTTTAATCAGGAAAATGCAGCTTCCCTCTAATCAAGCTTATATTTTTTTCAGAGGGGTAGATAATTTAGCATTCTAACCCCTGATCTCTGCTGTAAGAGTTCTTATGCAGAACTACAGATTTCTTAGTAGGATTTCCTATGAATTCGTTTGTTGAGTTTTTAGAAAACGCTTGTGTAGATTTCCCATTCAGATGTTGTGCTAGTTTTAACCTGTCAGGTTATAAATATCCAAGTAAGCTCTTCTCTATTTTTAAATGAATTTTTTTTTTCAATCAGTTGCCCTAAAAATATAGTCGAGATACAAAGCCAGCAAACCTAGTAAATTCTTCCCGTTGCGGTTTTTCGGATAAGTCATCTCTCTACAGCTTATGGATCATTGTGAATCTGAAATAGTAGTAAATCCATGTAATTGCTATAACCAATGGAGAATAATTAATCAGATTCATTTACTTATTCATTCAGTACCACATGAAGCACCTTTGCAATAAATACTAATTACCTTTGGAATGCACGCTAAGGGCATATGGCAAGGTATAGGTAAAAGTCACTAACCCATAAATCCTAGTCCTTTGCTCTAAGACTTTGCTTCTCAGAATGCAGTCTGGGACCTGAAGCATCAGTACCACCGGGGAACTTGTTAGAAATGCAAATTGTCAGGACCCAGCCAAGATCTAGAGAATCAGCAAAGCTCTAGGGGTGAGGCCCAGCAATCTGTTTTAATAGAGCTTCCAGGTGATTCTGATGCATACGGAAATTTGAGAACCACTTCTCTAAGATTCTTATTTACTAAAAGTATTTTGCTCATTTTTCTTAATAACCTCATATCTAGATGATAAATACATTTTGCACACTTATTAGAATTGAACGACATAACAATTAAAAGATTTCTCTGCCTCTAGGGAGGAATGTGGAGGATGCAGCAAATGAGTAAGTCACCCCAACACAATACCTTCCTCATGAAGCCCCATCCCACCACTAACTCCTGCCCCCCTCACCTGGGAAAACTTCCTCAACCCTCATGGACTCTGTAGCATACCCTTCTGCTTCCTCTCACCACACCTGCATTTCCCCCATCTTGGCAATTACTACACTTTCTGGCAACTTTTCCGTGATGGTGCAAGCTATGTATTGTTCTTCATTGGCTCTCAGTGTCTACTGCAGCACTTAGCATGTTATACGTGACCAATATATATTTAATGAATAAATGATGTCATATTTAAGTAGGCAGATTTAATTATGAGATTTACAATTCAGATACACAATTAAATAAATAGTTTTCAGAAACTCTAGAATAAGAGGAATAAAGCCTTCATTTGAGGAAAATTTTAATCTATTATTTTTTCTATCAGTTAGCTATTTTTTGTACATTTTTGATGTGATCAGCACTCAAAGGCATATTTACTTGAGTGTAATATTTAATCCTGAAGAAGTTAGTTTTCTTGTGAATCTTCATTTGAACCAGGACACAGTTTGATTTTTATCAACATCAAAAAGGCAATGAAGGCAGTAGGTATATGATATAGAAAAAAGAATACTGAACTTGGATCCCAAAATACAGATTTCAGTCTTATTTCTGGCACTAACAATCTCTCTTGATATTTCTGGAAAGTCAGTTCATCTCAATTATTTTACCTCCATGATGGGATTTAACAATATCTGCCCAATCCACAACAAGAGATTAATGAAGGAATCAAAGTAAATGGTGACTATGAAATTCCTTTGCAAATTTGAAAGCACAATACAAACATGAGGCATTATTATTTGTTACCATTTTTAAAAAGGCCTAGTTGGATTAGCCAAAGTGTAATTAGCTTAATCAGTAGAAGTGAAGAGTCAAGATTCCACAAAGAGGACAAGACAGATTTTTCTCTGGGGTGCAAGATCACATCTAGTAAAATGTACATTCGGCCTATTTGTGTAGAAGATCCAGTACCTTCCCTGACTCGTCTAACTGATCTTCCACCAAATAACATTTGTTTCCAAACTTCCAAGAATTAATGTCACCTAAACTGTTCTAACAGTCTTTGATTAGTAACCATAAACCCCTGCTGAGTTTTTAATTAGAATTCTAAGCTAAACTAAATAAATAAGATTTCATTATACTGCAAATTTTTTTGAAAAAAATCAAATAGCATAAGTGAAATTATGAACCTAAAAGTTACATAGAAACTAGAAAACAACCTAGAATTAAACCAGCGTTTTAATCACATTTTAGGTCAAGAAATGACTGGACTTCCTTCTCTCTTTCACTATCTAAATCCTATCCTTATGTCAAGTTCAGCTGAAGCCCCATTTCTGCCCTAAAGCTTCCCCCAGCTCTGCCACCCTATAATGACATTTTCCTCCCACTAAGTTCTTTAATGTTTTGTGGTAGAGATTATTAATGCTCACCAAATATCAACTACATATAACCCTGTATTTCCAAGCCTTCCTCACAGTTAGATTGGGCTCACAAGACTAGCTCTGGCCAATGAACTTGAGAGAAAATGATATGTGGGACTGAAGAGCTACAAAAATGACTACTACAGTAGTAATAATGGGAAAGATACATCACAAAGCCTTGTGTCCTTATCTATAAAATGGGAATAATAATGCTTCCCTTCAGCACATTGCATGAAATATTTTACCCAGGAAAAAGCATGTGCAAAGAATAGGATAAATAAAATAGCTGACCGTTTTATGGTAACCATGTATGGTTTCTTAGTTGGACTATCAGGAAGAAAGACTGGAGAAAAACGAGGTTGAATAGAAGTCAGGGTCCAGATCTTAGAGGAATTTGTGTGCCCCCTACTGGTATTTATGGACTACGAACTACAGATAAATAATAAATATCAAAGTGCAGAGTAACAATCCATTGTGCCTGTTGGATCATTCTGGGTACCACGTACAGAATAAGATATAGTAATGGAAGGCTATTAAAATTAGAAACCTATTTGCAGTAGCCCGGTCAAGGTATAAAAGGTTAAACTAAGGTATTTGTAGAGGGTTTTGAGAAAAGGAGACAGAAAAGGAACACTCAGGAGGTAGAGTAAATAGGACCTGGTGTTCTATTAGTATAGAGGGTAAGAAGAGGAGCACTGAGACTATTCTACACACTTCTCATTCAGAGGTTAGGAGATGTGGACGCCTCCCAACAAGAGTGGTGGTAAAGGAAGAAGAGGAGGTTTGATGAGGATGTCTGTAAGTTTATCTTTGAACTTGTTGAACTTGATGTTCTCACAGATAGTAGGGTGGCAACTCCAGGGAGTCTAGAATTCTGAGACAGGCTTATGAAGTTCCTTTTAATAACCAATGTTGCTGTCAAACATTTTCATTTTGGTGAGCTTTATACAACTGTTCTATAAAAATATGTAAATTGGTTATCAAGGAGTACTGGGAAATATAAATGTACTTCAGTCACCCTAAAATACCAAGATGCTAAAAAGGGAAAAAAAAAAAAAAAAAAAACACACCAGAAATAAATATTTATATCCTATCACTAAAAAAAAAAATTATCTAAATTTTCAGGTCAAGTTTCACAGATCAAATTGGGTGAAAAGTCCTCAAATGAATGCCTCTTCATTCTTGTATTCTTCGATTCTAATCCTGCCTTTGGAGAAGACGAAGGGAACCTGCCCATATTTGTCTTCTTCAGATAAGACCAGAACCAGTTTTGAGATAATAGTTTCCTGGGTTGCTGTTCAAAACCAGAAAGTGGGGCAGGAGAGATCCAAGAGGGACTTTTTTTAAGTATGCTTATTATAGCCCACCAGGGATGTTATCTGGAATGGCAGCCAAAAGTCTTTAGAGAGCAGAGAAACGTTCGTTGCTGATTTTATAAATCTCTCCAAAGTTCCTGAAGGCTAATTCTATTCTCACCTGGAGTTCAAAGTCTGACCACCAGACAGTGCGGTTTGAAGTAGAAAAGTAGGATGGAATAATTTCTATACTTTGAAGTCCGGAGAAAGGAGGATCATTTCAGGGGCTTGAAGTGCACACACCGAACGCTCTTTCTTTCCCAATACCACTGCAATCAAAGGATAAGGCTGAATGGAACTTAAAAAACCTTAGAGGAAAATTGTCTTGCTGATTTCATATCTGCATTTGCTTCCTCTCAAATTATAATTCTTTCTCAACGTGGAAGGCCCAAACGCATATTTAAGTCGTAAAAATGAGTAAGTGCAAAACATGATTATTCCATATATCCGGGGTGGATGAAATATTTTGCAGTTGTTTTGTTTCCAAAGAAAAAATAAATTTGTATATGTTAAGCCCAAGAGATCTAGGAAGCTACAAGTTATAGGTAATGTTATAAAAGACCACAACACATTCACTCTGCGGCTTTTCTTTTCCCCAGCACACATGCATTTGATTGTGTGTTCTCACCCACTATGCTGCATGAGAGGTTATGAAACAAACCTTCCTGTTTCTCCTCCTGCACTCTCCAGCCCATCTTTTTAGAGGCAAGCCAGAATTATTTATGTTGCACATCTTTATAATAAATAATTATAAATTGACTCTCCGGTAATTTGGCTGTCTAGAAACTGTGCAACCAGGGTAGAGTTTCAAAAGAATAAAAATTATTTAACAGCCCTAGTGGTTTTAGTGTAAGTTGTGTGATGGCAGGAATTTGATTGTAGTTTCTTGGATCTATGGTATCCTGAAGCAAAGTGATTTGTACATAATTGACACTCCTTCTTTCTCTTAAAGAGAAGGGCTATTGCCACTCAAAACATGACCTTGCAGTCTTAATTAGCCATTCTGCACCTTCATGCGATCTCTGTCTATTAGTTCAAAAAAAAAGAACAAATGAAGAAAGCTACTTCTGGCTTTAGCATTTATGGCTCCCGGAAACAGAAAATGAAGACTGGCGTTAACCGAGTTGACGGCAAGGCTAGGAGAAATGTAAAGCTAAGAGAGCTATGAGATCAAGTGGACGTTAGCACAAAACTTTAAAAGAAGAATGCGACTTTTAAGCAGCATGCAATGAGTTTTAAGTCTCTTGTGGTGTGTCCCCAGAAACCCAACTGATCTCAGCATGATTGATATTTATGAGAATGACCTTAAGGTAGGTGTGATGCTGGTGCTTTTTTGTCATTTGCTTGCTGTTTCCATGACTTAGAGGAAAGTGGCTTGAGGTGTCAGTCGCTGCACTGCTAATCTTCTCTAGGCCAGCACACACTGGACACTCGGCTGGACTTCCTACCTGTCTCTGACAGATGACTAAAATAGTCGGCTGCCCTCGGAGTGCTGGCGCTTTCGGGTGTGACTTACTCATTTGCTGCGTCCTCCACATTCCTCCCCGGATCTGCCGCTTTTCTCATCAGGGCTACTGCCAGAACGTTAGCATCAGATCTGCTTAATGTCACTCTCCTGTAAATGGACCACAGTAAACATATTGGGCAGTCTACAAGAAACGCTGGAGACGAACAATTTAGCCTTAATATCTGTCAGTGAGAACAGGGACCATCTGGACAAGGCAGTTAATGATCAGCATTAGAGCAGCATGCATTGCTAGGCTTAGCTGTAATCTCTGAGCCTCAGTTTAACAAATGTAGGAGAACTGAGTGGGGATTTGAGCAATGCGGCAAAAGATCCCCTGAGGTCCTGAAAGAATGAGATGAAATTGAGTCTCACCTGGCAGTAACTAAAATATCCACATGCTGTCACTCTCAAACAACTACCACAGTCTAGTTCAGGGCACACATAGGAGAGGATTAAGGTAACTGCTCTGGGAATTTAAATACTCCTCTTTTCCCCCCACCCTTCTCCCCCACCCCCACCCCTCAAAAAAGAAAGAGCTTTTGCCTGAGTTACTCACATACCAGAAATCTGCTGTTGACCGTAGAAAATCAATAAATTCTTACAGGGGTCCTGTGGAGTAGACTGACAAAAAGAACTCCTATTTACTTAATACTTATTAGCTTCAGCCGTTGGATTAGCTCAAGGAAGAAGAATGCAGGAAGAAGAGAAGCTTTTGTGCAGACAGAGGGGAAAGATTGAGATTCATTGCAAATAGTCCTACAGGTCAAAGGGAAGTGGCCCCAAATTATGAAAATCCACTTCTAAAAAGTACATTTAATGCTTCTATTAATAAAAGTTAATACTGCAGTGGTGTTTAGTGATAGGTCATTTTATTTATTATGTTGCAATTGAGTTTCAAATAGCATTATCCATTTGGATTTCCAGACCGAGAAACTGAGGAAGCAGAGACAGTGAGGCTATGTATATTTTGAAAAACAGAGTTCATCCTGTTATGCATTGCTATGGTTTGGGTACGGTTTGCTGGGCCCTGCCAAGTCTCATGTTGAAGTTGATCCCAGGTAGGCCTGGTGGGAGGTATTTGGATCACAGGTGGAGTTGGATCCTTCATGAATGGCTTAATGCTATCCTCATGGTGATGAGTGTGTTCTCACTCTGCCAACTCCCATGAGAACTGATTGTTAAAAAGAGCCTGGCTCCTCCTCCCCTCTCTCCTGCTCCCTCTCTCACCACGTGACATATCTGCTCCCCCTTCGCCCTCCACCATGAGTGGAAGCAGCCTGAGGCCCTCAGCAGGTGCAGATACTAGCACCATGCTTCTTACACAGCCTGCAGAGCTGCGAGCCAAATAAACCTCTTTTCTTTATAAATTACGCAGCCTCCAGTATTCCTTTATAGCAACACAAACAAACTAAGACATAAGTGATGACAACCCAATGTGGGTTTAATATTTTGGTGATTTTGTTTGCTTTTTTCTTCAAGATTTTAGTTATCAGGGTCATTAGTCTAAACAACAACAACAGAAATGTAACTTCACATACACAGTCAAAACCCCATGATTTCAAAATAAGGCAAGCATTCTTGGGTTTGAGATTAGACCATAAGCTTTTATCTATGTATTCAACAGAGTGTTGCATCTGAGCCATTCCAGAAACATTTGCACAAAGTGAATAGCCACATGTCATCTACATACATTGAGGATGGGAAACACATTGCCTGCCTGCTGTCACTGTCCCCTTGGCATTTCCATGACAAACTTTATTAATTGGCCATAACCATCGTTCCCAATAAGCTCAGAGAGAGCTTCACAATCCGTCTTAACAAAGCCAGTTGTGATCATTGTCTTGGGAGGTGAGCTGAACCTGTCTGACATTCTATACAGCATTGCCATCAGAGCTATTATAAAAGCCAGGGAAAAATATTTGGAGAGAGAAAATAGAAGGAGGAAAGAAAAGAAAAAATCATTTAGTGCTTATGTATAGAATGTATACTTTATATACATTACCTTATTTAGCTCTCACAACAACCTTTATGTCCTCAATTTACCAACAGGTCAAAGGTCAACAACCAACAGCAACTCAAAGTCCTCACAGCCAGGTCCTCCCACCCTCCTTCCGTTGGCACGCACGCCTAAGCCTTCCTCTGCCATGGAGCCACGTGACAACAACATAAATTAGTTTCACTGTTATATAAAGAGTAAAGGACATGCCTTGAAAAATGATTTTTAAAAGTACGTCATATCCCCCAGCATTTATATCAGATATCAAAACAAACACTGGCAAGATGAGGGAAGGCTTTAGAGAAAAGGCATATGAGCCATTATTAAACAAAGATGGAACAAGCAACCATATGGGGTGCCCATGAGGATACGGCCACCCTTGGTCCAGGTGCCAAGGGTGCAGAGTGAAAGATGAGGAGAAAGGAAGAAAATTGTCCCATCTCCAGTCCACCTAAGGGAGGACATGTAGACTGGGCTATTAATAAATCACCCAATTAATAAATAAGGCAATGTATATTATATAAAGTATACTTTCTATACAAAAACACTAAATAATTTCTTTCTTCCTTTCTTTCGTTCTTCCATTTTCCCACCCCAAATATTTTTCTCTGGAATTTATAGCAGCTCTGATAACAAAGCTACACAGGATGTCAGACAGGTCCAGTTCCTCTCCCAAGACAGTGATTGCAGTTGGCTCAGGAGTCTCCCAACCCTTCCTGAAGACTCTCGGACTCTACTCACAGACTCCCGGTTTCCTGAGAGCATCCACTCTTTATCAACACTACACTCTTCCTGAGCTCAGCTTCGATGTGAATAGAGTGCCGCCTGAAAGTTCTCCAGTAGGAGAAACTTCAGTTCTGTGACTAGACTAACAGCTGAAAACCCTTCCTCAGGGTACCAAGGAGACTGAGGTGAGGTCCTCTTCTATTTCTTACAGGAATCAACATCCTTTTCTTTTAAATATCTTGTAATTTTGCCATCTAAAAGGAATGATACTTCTCAACAGCGGTGCCTTTCATAGTGGGCTCTTGCAAACCTTTAGCAGTAAATTATTTTTACAGGAATGAGGCTACTAGAGGTAAAACAACTTACTCTGTGTTAGGTGGTTAATAGCGGATGCCTCAGAGTTTAAACCCAGATTTGCCCGTCTCCAAAAAACACACATTTGTACATACATGGTAGCAATTAGACTTCTATGAACTTAGAGATGCATATTGACAATTCAAAGATTCTTTAGACTGCTCTCTGCCAATTGCGTTTATTGTGCATACATCCACTCCTGGCCAGTTCAGTCAAAAGTTATGATTTCAAAAGCTCTGCCCTGTTGAACCTTCAGGCATAGCCTCAGTCTCATAGCCTTCTTCTGGTTCCTCAAATACCAACAAAGCCCATTTGTAGCACTTCATAGTTTAATCAGGATATCTATTCTACACCCATCACCTCTGAAAAGTAAGTAATAGCACCCACTTCTTAATGAATGAGAGGGAATTAAATATCCTGCCCAGGATCACAGATAGGGAAAAACCCAACACTTGAACCTGAACTTGTGATGACAATTTTAAACTTTCTTCTATTAATTTATGCTGTAAGACAGTTTTGATGTGCACCGGAAGAGAGAAAGAGACAGAGATAAAAGGTAATGAGAGATGAAAGGGCCAAATCAGGAATGAGTTATTGATGTGGTGGCATTTGAACGGTCTGAGAGAGAGCATTTTAACATGCAGATACAGGTGGAAAGGAATTTCAAGTGAAAGTGAGGAAAAACAAAAAGACTTAACAGAGAACGATATATTTAGGGAAGGACTAGTAAGTTCTGTGTATAGAGAAAAAATAAAGTAGGTTAGTGCCAGATGACGGAGGAGCACATAATTTATGCCTAGAAATTTGGGATATTTTTCTCTGGGTAAAGGATTTTTGAAAGGATACTATAATGAACAAATTTATGTTTGGGGAAGATGTTTTATTTGAAGCAGTGCAGAGACTATGTTAGAGATAGCAGAAAAAAAATATGAGGTGTCTGTGATGTTAATCAGATGAGAAATTAGGTGAGTGTGAAATGAACCAGAGTCCTTGTGGGGATGGGAACACTCAGGAGGACGGAGGAGAGGAGTCAAAGGGAGGAGCTCGTGTTTGAGTCTCAGCTTCCTGGTTTGAGCATCAGGATGAATCGTGAGGTAATCAGCTGAAGTAGGTGAAGTCAGTTTGGCTTTGAACTTACTGACTTTAGGTGGCTTTATTTCAATGGGTTGTTGGAAATACGGAGGTGAAGCTCATAGGATCAAATGAGAATAGATGAATTTGGGAGTCATTACTTAATAGGTGCTATGCACAGGCAACAGGGAATAGTGTATTTCGCTCAGAAAATGGTATACAAAGGGGGAGTTTTGGAAATCTTGTTGAAAACTTGATGTGAGTGCGAAAGGCTTTGTTGGTTTAAAGAGCTTGGGTTTTTATTATAGGGAGCCACTGAGTATAGTATTTGGTCGTGCAGGTTGGAGGCCAAGCCAATACCAAGAGCTGGAAGAAGGTGGATTTGGGAGTATTCTGTGAGCACACATATTAAAAACAAGTACAGAAGGTGCCGTGGCTGCTGGCCTCTTGCACAGCCTGCGAATTCTCCTTCTCAGTTATAATAACAGCACTCAGCCGTGTAGCACATTTTCACTCTTGGAAAGAAGTTGATTTCCAAAATTAGGTTTTTCTTCTAAAAGGTTTTTGAGTCCTACGAGATAATTAGGAAGCCATGCCTCAAAACAGAATCTGACGTAACCCACTTTGTTTTCACTTTCAAAGGGTAGCTTTTCAGAGCTTGTCATACTTTCAAGCTCTGCGGCAGACCAAAAAAAAATTTTTTTTAATTTCAAGGTAGGAACCTTGACCGGTAGAACGTTTTATTTCTCATGGCACCTAGCTCAAAATTGTTCATAAGTAAATTAGAAAGACAAGTCCATGTCTATTTTGAAAATGTCAAAATTATAGCTTATTGGCAGGTTATGATGAGGGATGCGGAACCTGAGATATCAGATTTTAACAGGAAAACTATACACTTAAGGACTAGCTCTAACACAGGTTTTGTTGATACTGCAAAACTTCCAATTGCTAGGACGTGGGGTTTTTTTTCCATCTATTTGAAGCAAATGCTAAGTGAAAAGTGACAGGATGCTACGCCTTCAAGATAAGTCTGGGCCTGTTGGAGAAGAGTCTGCTATTACGACTAAAACAGCACTTCACCAGCTGAGGCTGGCACAACAGAGCGAAAGCTGTGCTCCACCTGGGAATGAAGAGTGTGTTTCTCTTTAGAATCCCAGAGAAAAGAAAAATACTGCAGTGGCCTGCCCTCAAATTAGATTATAAATGCATGTTTTTAGTGGCACAAAGCAGGACTCCTCTTAATCTTTGGAACATGATGTGCTCACAATTGCTGTCGCTGTCACCTGGCGTCGTGGACTCGCCTCTCTCTCCTTTGTCCGTGTCACGTTCCTCAGTGCTCCCAGTACTTCCAAATCTAGCTGGGCCCCTGCTCATCTGGAAAGATTTGTTTCAACTTCTCTATGCAGCCCACTCTTTTCCTCACTCCTTTAACTTTGCATCATTCACGGGGTGCAAGACCACATGACATGTGTGCTTTATGAGCTAGCCTTTCCAGGCATTGACATTTTGCCTCCCCGGGAAGGTTTAAAGTTGCTTGAGGGACATAATAGTAGCCTGTCTTACTTTGCATAATACCAACAGCGCAGTGAGTACGAAGTGCTTGACTTCTTCATCTCTTTCCTGAGAATTATATCGGTTTATGTATAATCATATGTTAAGTTTTTAAATCCAGCAGCAATGTAAAGATGAATTATTTTTCCTTGGGCAATAAAATCATTTAACCACTTTCCAAAGCAAATATTTTCTAAAATCAGGTGGGAAAGGGGAAAAAATCAAACTCCCTGTGGACAGCAGAAGCGAAGACCGCACACAAAAACAGCATTTATTGAAATCTGCATTTTAAACTTTGCAACTGCCAATGTTTTAGGACAGCTATTTCCTTCTGGGCTTTATAAAAACAGGAACCAGCAAGGAGTAACGGGTACAATAAAACTACAGGAATTGTAAGTTGATTCTTCAAAGAGCACTGACTATGCGTGGCAACGGTGCGTGGGGTTTGTGGGTCCCGCCACCAAGTGACTGAAGTGCATTTTTTGAGGTTTAATATTAAAAGTCCTAGAAAATTCTAGGACTATTGTACTTCTAAAAGTCCTTTGCATCTTGGCCGTGGCCAAGTTTAAAAAAACACATTATACAATGGAGTTTTATTCTTCCTTTTAACACTGGAGTTCACAGACCGCTTGAGTAAAGAGAAAGGAAGGGATGCTTCTGTTTTTTTCTGTCCTCTCTTCCAATTAATTTGTAAGGAGACTTTTCTTTCCCTTATTGTGTTTTGGCCTCTGGCCCCACTTCAGGCCATGCAGGTGCTAGGCTAGGGGAAACGTGGGGGGCACTTTCTGTACCTAATTGGAAGTGAGTCCACACGCCCACTCTTTCTCCAAGCCAGGCCAGCTTCCCTCTTCCCCACAGTGTTCCTTAAATTTCATAGAAAGCAAGAATAAAATACAAGATCACCAGGACAAACCAAAGAGCAACATAACAAACGAGAGTCTGGTCTAAAAGCAGTAGCCTTTCTAAGAACTCACAATTATATCCCCAAGGGAAGAATAGAAGATAAAATGACAAATAATCCAAAACAAATTTATGTTGTAGTAAAACATGTGTTCGCAGAGGTCCCCAACGTTTTTGGCACCAGGGACCAGCTTCATGGAAGATAATTTTTTCCATGGACTCAGGGGAGGGGTGGTTTGGGGATGATTCAAGTTTCTTACATTCATTGTGCAGTCAAACTGCTCTGCTAATGACAATCTGTATTTGCAGCTGCTCCCCGGTGCTAGCATCACCGCCTCAGCTCCACCTCAGATCATCAGGCATCAGATTCTCATAAGGAGCACACAACCTAGATGCCTCACATGCACAGTTTACAGTAGGGTTCATGCTCTTATGAGAATCTAATGCTGCCGCTGATCTGACAGGAGGCGGAGTTTATGTGGTGATGTGAGTGACAGGAAGTGGCTGTAAATACAGATGAAGCTTCACTCGCCCGCCCACTGCTCACCTCCTGCTATGCGGCCTGGTTTCTAATAGGACACAGACTGGTGTTGGTCCGTGGCCCAGCGGTTGGGGACCGCAGTGTTCTGGTATTTTAGAACCAAACGCTGGTTATTTCTCTTGCAGGTTTTCCTTGTGAAATTCAAACTTGCTTGGGTTCCTTGATAATCCAGAGAGGTAACCTTAATACTTTCCTATTGCCACTGTAACAAATTACCACAAGTTTAATGGTAATTTATTCTCTTACAGTTCTGAAGGTCAGCAGTCTAAAATCAAGGCATTAACAGCGCTGCCCCTGAGCCCCTTCTTTCTGAAGGCTTCAATTTCCATACCTTTTCCAGCTTCTGGTGGCTGCCTAGATTCCTTGGCTCCTGGTCCTTTCCTCCATCCTCAAGGCACATCACGCCAACCTCTGGTTCCAGGGGCACATCTTCTTTTTCTCTCTGACTCTAACTCCACTGCTTTCCTCTTACAAGGACCCCTGAGATCACAGTATACCCACCAGAATAGTCCAAGATAATCTCCCCATCTCAAGATCCTTAACCACATCTGCAAAGTCCCTTTTGCCATATAAAGGAACATTTTCACAAGATCCAGGGCTTAAGACATGGACTTCCCTGATAGGTAATTATTCAGGCCACCACAGTAGCCAAATTCAATCTATGATCAAGCACACATACAGAGAATTCATATAATGTACACGCAATCAAAATTTGACTAAAATTAACAATCTAGGTGTATTAGTCAGTTTGGGCTGTTTCAGCAAGGTACCACAGACTGGGTAGTTTCTAAACAGCAGAAATTTATCTCTCATAGTTCTGAAGGCTGGAAGTCTGGAATCAGAGAGCCAGCATGGCCGGGGCTGGTGAGGGCCCTCTTCCCCGTGCACTTTGCAGACTTCTGCTCCTCTCCCTACATGTTGGAAAGAGGGCAAGTGAGCTCTCTGGAGTCCCTAATCCCATTCCTGAGGGCTCCACCCTCATGACCTAGTTACCTCCCAAGCCCATTCCCTAATACCATGACATTGGGGGTTAGCATTTCAACATATGAATTTAGAGGGGGGTACAAACATTCAGTCCATAACACGGTCTTCAAGACAATAAATCATGTGGCAATTTAAGTTGTAAAATAACATACAGCTAAACTGCAGAGATTTCTAAAATAAATTCTTCTTTCTACCCCCAAGTGTTTTTTTCTTCTCCTCCTATGTTATTTGAGTACAGAGAAAAAGAGTATAAAATATAAGGGAAAATGGCCATCTTAGTGGCTTATTTGTGGAAAAATTCTCTTCAGAATAACTTAAACCAAAAAAAAAAAAAAAGTAAAGAAAACTTTTTTTAAAAAAGACTTTGATGAAACGTTTCAAACTGCAGAAGTGAAACCTATTCTTTCTTACAGAATTGAATTTTCATATCTTTATGTCCCGGGTACTTCTTTTTCCAAACACACTGTGGTAGTGGAGATATAAGCTCAGGAAACACTAAGCAAATTTCAACTGCTTAGCAAAGGTGATTTAGATATATTATGTTGATTTAGATATCAATGTGCTATGAGAGATTACTTCCACTGATCACAGCAGCCAAGAAGACTGAGTATTAATCAGCTAATGTTTGCAGCTCTTGTGGGGGGCAGAGGTAGAGATAGAAACTAAGAATTATAAAGAGAACAAAAGGAGCATTAGTCAGATAGGTAGGAATAAGTAAACATCATAAATTAGGTTAATAGCAGGACTCTACATCTTCCTTTCCCTCCTACCTTGAAAAGAACTTTAAACTGAAGCCTGATACATTTGGTACATATTCACATATATTCATTTAACACATGCTTTATTCAATATTAACTAAAATCAGTTTCTACGGTCTTTAAATAAAGTCCAGGATAAAGTCCAAATAAAGTCTTCAAATTTTAAACCTGTTTAAAATTCTTGGCCGAATCCTTCTAAACTTGTTCTATTCATTTGGAATTCAATGTATAATAGTGGAAATAAAATGGGAATAGGTGGATGCCAGAAACCCAGGTTTGTAGGACTAGCTCTTCTGCACATTGCTTCTGTGACTTCAAACAAATTTCTTGTTTCAATGTGTTTCAGTGGCCTTACCTGTTAAGATACAGCAAAATATTTAAATTAGTTAAAAATCACAAGAATGGAAAAACAAGCACCACATGTACTCACCATCAAATTGGTATTAACTGATCAACACTTAAGTGCATGTATAGTAACAACATTCACTGGGTGTTGGGCAGGTGGGGGGGAAGGAGAGGGTGGGTATAGTCACACCTAATGGGTGTGGTGCACACTGTCTGGGCCATGGACACACTTAAAGCTCTGACTCTGGTGGGCAAAGGTAATATACATAACCTAAACATTCGTACCCCCATAATATGCTGCAATAAAAAAAATTTAAAGTAAATGAAAAAAATCATATGATTTAGTAAATCAGAAATTGCATATGTATCCTCCTTATTGTGTAGTAAATATAACTTCTCCATTAATGATAATTATGCCACCTATACCACAAAACTGGTTGGAACATGGTAAAAAAACAAAATGTAATTCACTTCAGAAAAAACATACTTGCTTGTATCATGTAGGATAGTACAAGAGATGTGAATATTATTAGGTCTAATGGTATTAGGTCTCATAAATATGTTATCTAGTAATAGCAGTTGGCAAACTACAGTCATCAGGCCAAATCAGACCTACCACTTGTTTTTGTAAATAAAGTTTTATTAGAACACAACCATGCCCATTTGGTTCGTGTATTGTCTATGGCTAATTTTAGGCTACAGTGACAGATTTGAGTTCTGATAGAGACTGGCCCACAAATCCTAAAATATTTATTATCTGTCCATATACAGAGAAAGTTTCCTGACCCCTATCTAATAAGATAAAGTGACGTAGGAGCGGTGATAAATTCTGTATCACACATTAAAATCAAATAAAATTTTATAAAGCACAGTTTGATTAGTTTTCTCACTGTATATATTTCTTCACATTATAGAAAAAGTAATATCTCTTTAACAAATACTTTGTGATATATTGTTTTAGTTGGTTTTCTTTTCTGGGAGAGTAGCTAATCTGCTGTTACTTTTATCATTGTTAAATAAGTAAGAACATAAAACATTGTGCAACAATAATAAACAATCTCCTAAATATTAATGACTTATAAAAACGAGGGCTTATTTCTCATATCCACAGAGTCAGAGGGGGGTTCCATGTGCTCTCTCTCTAGTAACCAAGCTGACAGTAACTCTTCCATGGAGAGGTACTCATCACTGTGGCAGAGGGAAACAGAGCACACCAAGTGGCACAAGGTGTTTTAATGCTTCCACCCAGAGTGATACATCTCCTCCAATCACATTTCATTGTTCAGAGTAAGTCACATGGTCACATCTAATTTCAAGAGGAATGGGGCAGTGCAGTTCTACCACATGTCCAATTAAATGTCTCTTGCTTGTGGAGATTCTGCACCAAAGATGGTACCCCTTTACAGTATGGCACTGTAATTCCACTGCAATTTACCAAAGTTAGATTCTCCGGCTCTAAGTTCATAGAGTGTTGGCAAAAGTGCTGAACCATTCTTGCAAATCCTGTGGCAAACATTTCTTTAGCAGTGTTAGGAAGTGTTCCTTCAACTAAAATGTTATTTTTTGTCTTCTGAACTCTTGGGCATTTCCAAATCCCATTTATTTGATATTCAAAATAATTCTTTGGTACTTTCCAAAATTATTTCCAAAAATAGCCATTGAAGTTTGGCTCTGGGTTTTCTTATGTTCATAGAGATTTACTTGCCACACAGAGTGAAATGTACTTTTTTAAAAATAAGTTTTTCATTATCAAAAAGAACATTTAAATCGTGGTCTTTTTAGGTTCTAAAATAACTTTCCTGCATTTTTGAAGGAAAACAATCAAATTAGAACTCTCAAATGATGTACCACATTATTTTCATGTAAAAATTTACTAAAAGGGAATAAATTTGGCTTTACTTAACATATTACATTTACCTATTAGTTACTTAACATAATTTCACCCTATTGGAATGGGCAGGCATCATCAAGAAATTTGTGCTGAGACTCCCTTTTGAACATTACATCTTTAAATCATATTGATTAATAAAACTTCCAATGGTACACATCAGAAAAAGAATGTCAAAATTATAAACCATTTCAAATAGAAAAAAAAAGATTTTGTTTAAGTTTAGCCAGATATGGAACTCAGAAAATCCATAGTAAATCGCTTATATTTAATGAACACTCATCAAGCCTTGTTACAATACATTAATTAATGTTTAGCATGTAGGCATAGAACTATTCTATACCACCAGTACACAGTATTCTCTACAACAAGGGCTTAAGGAAAACAATATATCAATAAAATATATATTGCTTTCTTGGTCAGATATAAGTTGATCCTAGTTAATGCAAGATTATTTTCAGTCTGGGTGTCTTCACTATTGATAAACTAGGCTGTGGATGGGCTCCTCTAGCTAGAAGGACCATATGCATAAGAAACTGCTTGCAGTGAAGATGACATATGTCATACCATGTGCCAAATACCATCCTAGATCTGGAAGTGACAATTTTCTCATATATACTGGCACTTGGAGCTCTGTAGCTATGGATTTATTCTTCTCCATAAGAACTCAAATGATATTATGTGTGTTTCTGAAAAGCTTGGTAGGAGATTTTCTAGCAATTAGTTACATTACATTTTATATTTCTTGTCTTATATACTTTAATTAATATGCTTTGTGAACTATTTTTGTTGTACCTCTGAAAGGTTAAACACGGGCTTAAATCATCTACTCTATAATCTTCAAATTTCTAAGGAGCATGCAACCATACCCTTGTACACACAAAACAGATACAAACTTTCCTCCTTTATCTATGAAACTGTTAGTTTCTCTGGCAAATAGGGTTAATTCTACTGTCTCTAATGTACCTTGCCATTCTAGTCAATTAAAAAAAATTGATATGATGAATGGCCAATTGCTATATTTACTAATGTCTCTATTCATCAAAATATTTGTTTTAAAAAGGCAACCATTTATAAAGCTTCTTTCAATTTATATAGGATGAGATGGCTTCTGACATTTTGAGGATTTCTGCAAAGTCTTAGTTGACTGATTTTTATTTCAGAGTTTTGTATGGAAATTTTTCAGTTTATGCTGATGGCTCTTCAATTCTCTTCTGTGTCATTTCTGCTTTTTAAAAATTTTGAGATTCATTTACCAATTTTTCAAGTAGTATATCAATCTTAGTATGTGACTTCTAGCAATTAATATCCCAAATTTAATCTGTAACTTGATTGCTCCTGTCTGCCTAGTTCAAACTTCGCCATCTTTTTAGCATGTTGAAGGTTTTAAGATTTTTTTAAGATTTAACCAAATTTATGCTTTTTTGTTCCTTTATTCCTCTTTTCACTTATGCTTATTATCTTCCCACTGTTATCAGAAGTGGTGACACCTTCCATGCATTCTCACTTCCTTTGCATTACTTTAAAAAGTGTGCAGGTTTGGTGTCAAATCTCTTTGCTTAATAACTGCCCGGTCAACACATCCCCGAAACCAAAATTTTTTGTGTGACTTGATTATTTTGGCCACTTCTGACTTCTTTCACATGTATTTCTATTTAAACAAAAAAATTAGATGTGTTAAATAATTCTGTGCCAATTCCTTCAATTGACACATGAGCCTTAGTTTGTGTTTCTAGCGATAAAGGTTTAAATTTCAATGCATTGTGATTATTTTTGCCCACTTTTGAATATTCAAAGTTTTTGGTAAATGGATAAAATTGGAAAAATTGGCAAACTGGATATTTGAAGAATTAGCCATTCAGTTACTTGATCATTTATTGGATTGGCTTTGGGTAAATTGGCCTGCTTCCCTATATACTGAATATTGGTGTTGATGAGTAAGATGGAAGATGTGAATATTCTATACACACACACACACACACACACACACACGTGACGGGTTAGCATATTTTATTGCCTGTGCAATTCAAACATTTACCTTAAATTCCAAGTATCATCTTTCTCTAGTGCATGCTGGGAAAGCAAACTTTCTGTCTCATTTCCTCCTAGTTGTCCACTTGGAAGTGGTTCCCACAGACAAACGCTTCTCCTCACCATTTCCAGCTTCAGCCAGGTCATGGCTCTCCTCAGGGTTGATCACATTGAAAATTCCTAAACATAAGGCATTCCAGCATGAGGCTTTTTCTCTTCTGAGAGCAACAGAGATGTGTGGGTCAGATGACACCTCTCTACAAGCCCTGTGCATCAGCAATTAAAGGAATTGCAATGCCGAAGTAGAAATATAAAGCTGAGCCACAAAGGTGACTATTCTTCGATGCTAGGGGTAGAAGATGAAGCTGTGAAACCCTTCAGGGGGAGTATTCTCTGGGCCTCACTGAGTCCCAGCCTGACCCCTCATCCGCTAACCTCAATCAAGCCGTGTAACTATATCCCACCTCCTTCCCAGGTATTTCTCTTGCTCACACTCTACCTCCAGAATCCTCTTCCTCTAGTCTGCATTCAGTTCAGCGCCAGTGGTACCCTGGCCCAGCTCTTCCTTCAAATCACCTGGGAATGTCAATGCCCAGAACTTATCCCAAAATTATCATTTAATTGTTTTATGGGGCCTTGCAGTGGGTTTATTTTAATTTAAAGTTCCCTTGGAGAAGGGAGGGAGGGAAAATACATAAATAAATAAATAATAAATTTCAAGCTCCCCAGTTGATCTTAGAGCACAGCAAAGCTTGAGAACACATCTAGAGAGAGCTTCCCAGACATTTCCACATCACTTCACAGTTGATAGTGATGTGTACTGCAGTGAACTGGAAGGACTGCTGGGGGTTGGAGATGGTGTGGTGGTTTGGGGAGATGCTGAGCATACAGAAGCTCCTCCCTGGCCAGATCCCACTCAGCCATCCACTAAACTTCGTGCACATAAACCATTTGTGGCATTCCCATTTATCTGTGGGAAAATCGTTTGGTTGCTGTGATCTATAGCAATCATCAGGGGAGCTTCCACAGAGTGATCAGGGCTGACTGTCAACACCTCAGTGCTGCAGCACTGTCCACCCCAGTATGTGGCAGGCCTGGCCCTCACAGCGTGTTTCATTTGGAGATTGCCCACTGGTGTGAATTACATGCACACACTTCCCAAATTGTCCACAGACTTACTATGAAAGGAAGTCTATGCGCACTCCGAAGGCAAGAACCATATTAAATGTTCCTCCTACTACCTCGCCTAAAGATAGACCCATAGGACATTTCTGATAAACACTAGCTAACTGGTTAAAGTTTATACCTCCTTATCAGTGACCATCAGTAAAAGCCCATATTCAAACGCATCAAGCAGTGAAATTTGAAGAATGGGAAAAAGATAGAAACTCACAGATAACAAATGATTAATTTTAGGAATTTCTTTCTTACGTGGGGAGGCAGGTAGTGCTCAGCCATTCCTCCCCACTCAGATCAGAACTAGATTGGAAGAGTGGAAGGCCCAATAATTGAGAGCTCAGATGCCACCACGTCACCCCAGAGAAGTAGGAAGCTGAACAGACAGCTCTGTTTAGGAAGAATCAGCAGCAGATTGTCCTGGATTTAAATAAATTGGCTTCATGGAGAGTGGGTACAGCACATGTTCGCACATGAGCCTGCCAGCACAACAAGCTGCAGAGCTTAAGGCAAGAAATAAAGTAGTGATAATGCACAGACCCTAACATATCCCTTTCTTTTGGCCGAGATAGGAGAGCTGCCTTGTTTGCATATATCATATCAGGTCTTTGTGTAGTGCATGGTTTAGATGATAATAACACAAGCCAACTGAGTAAGCCAACACAAAACCTTTTGGAACTAAGACTGTCATGACTTTATTTTGTGCTTTTTTTCCTTTGCCATTTATTATTTATTTATTTTTGGTCTGATCCATCTTTTCATCTATGAGAATTAGAGTATACAAAAGACTTCCTATTTCTAGGGAGAATTATGATGTCTTTTTTTTTTTTTTTTTTTTAGTAGTAGTGATGGCACCTGCCTATAGGTACAAGCAAGAAACAAAAGATTGGGAATGCATAGGAAAATACTTCCTTCAAGGAAAATTTGCTAATGGGATATAATTTGATCTTTCTTCCTATGACAAATTCAGAGTTTGGCATCTAGATAGCACTGTCCATGTACGCCATGCTAAGTCCTAAGTAGTGGAATCATCAGAGTTGGGCTTAGCTGATGAAAGCTCAGATGAAGAATGTAACTTACTTGGAGTAGGCAACATTGTCTTTCATTTTCCTGGTTTCAGATTTTACATAGCTTATTAAAAGTCGAGGGGTCATGAGTCTTCTTCAATCAGAGTATTGATCTAAGGAATTGATCGTCTCTGTTTGTTAATGCTGGCCCTTGCCCTGTTTTCTCTAATGGAACAAATGTGGCTCAGGTTGAAATTACTGGTGGACTATATTACGAAAGTAGGAAAACTTTGGTGACTTAGCTGCAAAACTATGGATGCCATATGGGACAGAAGGTGACTGATCTGTAGGACATCACAAGGGTCAAACACGAGGCTGTCTCTCAAACCAAACAATTAGGTGAGGCAAGTAGTGGCCCATGTAGCCTGGCTTAGTCTACTCCCCTTGAGGTCATCGGAGTCCAAGGAGAAGAGCATAATATAGACTTGGTGCCTTTCCCAACCTGAAGAGGCTCAGCTTGTAGGAAAAAGCAAAATTAAACCTTCATCTGCCTAGGCATAGAGGCCAGCTTGGGAAGATGGGAGCAATTTCACAAAGCAAGAACTGCCATGATCGACCCAAACTTTCACCAATCTCACTTGACCTAGAATTTTATGTTTACTCAATTGTTACAATTATTTGACAATGTTTTGCAGAAAAGATTCTCCTGTTATTTTATAGAGAAATGAGCCCATGGCAGAGGTAGAATAAGGTGTAACCCGATTCTAAGTATAAATGTCGAAAATATGTGGTTGTGATTCCAGTTTCATTCAGAGGAAGAGCAGCTTATCTTACAAAAAGTTGGAGTGGTGATCTTAAATATCAAATCTCTGATCTCTCTAGGAGGAGTGCAATGTATGTATCTGAAAGAGCTCATGGAAAAGCCTCTCATCCTAGAGGGATGTGTGGAACAATTTCCTCTGAGCTCCAAGTGGAAGATAAAATAGAGGAACACTAGGGATGTGGCATATCAGAAATTACCTACTGCAAGAGCAGTGCAAATTTACAGGTAAGGGAGCCAATCAATCACAGAGAGCACACCACAGGCTGTTTTTATTCTATCCAGGTAGCTCAACCCCTTTTAATTGTCTTGGTCAGAACCTTACTATTGACACTTCTAAAGTGCACGAAAATGAAATGGAAACAAGGAAATTTGCCTTTTGGCCCCTTGGCAATAAGTGACAAGAAAGTTTAATTTTGGAGAAACTATTATAGAAACTAACATTGCACTGGGGACACAGGAGAAACCAGGGCCATTTGCTCAAGGAAACAGGTGTAGAAATGCTCATTAAAACATTGTTGATAATAACTCAAAATTGGAAACAGACTAACTGTCCATCATCTGGCTAAATGAATTGCATGAATAGTCAATAGAACATGATGTAAAAGTTAAAATAAATAAATCCCTGTGTTTTCAAAGTCATAATATTAAGCAAAAACAGCAGTTTACAGAACAGTACCTCATAAAATGTCATGAATAAAATGCTATATTTTATTTATGCATATATATGTTTAATAATAATATGCATGCATGGAGATGATAACAAATTGCAGATAGTGCTTATCTTGAAGGAGGCTGAGCGGTGAATGGGAAGAGAGAGTAAGGGGTGTACGGGGAACTATAATTGTTTCTGCAGTGTTTGACGTCTTCAAAATAACTAAAACAGGTTTTTAAAAATGTCCAGATTTGATTGAATTTGGTGGGCAGGTATTCACTGTCATTTTCTACATTATTCTGCAGGTTTCAAATATGCCATTAAAAAAAAAAATCCAAGAAAACAATGTGTAGGGGGGAGGGAGGATTGCAGTGGAAGATAGTAACATACAAAAAAATAAAAAGGTTTGGGGAAAGAAGCAGAATAAAGCTATTTATGAAGGTCAAAAGACACTGTTTCTGGGTTTAGCAATTAGGCCTGGCAAAGAGGATGTCACTTTTAGAAGAATAGGCTGGAAGGCATTATCATAATAAAAGGTCATACTATTCTTTTTAATGTTGCACTGTAAAATTCATTATTAAATAAGAAAAAGGAAGGACCAGTCAAAACACATGTCATAAATGGAATCTTTTTATAGAGCAATCAAATTAAGAAGACATATAAAAGGTAGGAGATCCTGCATCAGTAGATTATCAGAGAGGAAATTAGGATTAGAAGAGGGAAATGTATCACAATGATTAGAAAAAGAATGTGTAAAGTTAGTGAATTTAAAGAAAAGTGTATGGACCACCAAAATCTTTTAGGAAAACAAATATATGGAGAGAAAGCAAGCAGAAATGCAGAGGTTTTGCATTTTTGCAACCAAAAAAAAAAATAATAAATGAGAAGAGACGTGAAAGTAGGACAGTACTCTAAGAATTTAAACAAATGAGGTTCCAGTTTTCCTTAAAGGTTATACTGAGCCTACATCCCTGCTGTTTGCTTCTCCCCTTTTTGATGACCATTTGCTAAGAAACTACCTCAAAGTAACTAGTTTTTCCAGGCACAGAAGCACTTGTTCAAGGTGGTTTCATATCGGAGGAAGATTGGAGAAACCACGAGCAGAAATGGGTGATGAGACAAAAGGTCACATGGGGAGACAGAGGAGGAACCAGAGTCCTGGCTGTGGATCCAGGTCACCAGTTATGCTCTCAGCATTGCTCCTGGGAAGACCCTTGGCCTGGCAAGCAGCAACAGGTCACTCTTCCTTCATAGGAAACCTATTCTCTAGAAAATTCTCTTGGATTTTTTGCAGTGTCATGGAATTTGTTCTTCAGAGCAAAAAATGCAAAGTATATCTAAAGACTCTTTACCAGTCCAGTGAGCAAACAAATGAACAAAAGCCTTAAACCTGTTTTGTTTAGTTTGTTTAGTTAGTGTCCTGTGTAAACCAGCCAGCAAACGCAGAGTTAGGAGGGGTGGCCTACAGAAAAGTTTAAAACCATACTCATCTCCTACGGAAGGGCCCAGTGTAAGTCCTCTCTGCCCTTTTCTCCACCCTTCTGGTCCCCGTGGTTCTTTTTCTAAATATCAAAGCACAGAGTGTAAGACAAGAGTCACAGCAACTCATCCCAGCTGCACTGCTGCTGTGTGACTTTGAGGTCCAGTGCGGGTAAAGGACTTGATCAAAACCCCACAGGCAGTGAATGGTCGGTCTTCCTTAGCATTTCTGTTTATATATCACTACCTTTAAAAATAACTTGGTGTTTTTTTCCTAGCACAAGTTGACAAATAACTTTTTAGTCAATTTATTTAACTAAGCAAAACAGGTTTAAGGGTGTGTGTGTGTGTGTCTTTGCTTGATTATTGGACTAGCACATTTGGGGTACATTTTGCATTTGTTTGCTCTGATGAACAAATTCCATGACACTGCAAAAAATCTCAAGAGTTTTCCGAAGCATAAATTTCCTATGGAGTATATTTTGAAAATGTAAAAAGACATCCTAAAAATGGTCAAAATGTTTTAATTGCACACAACACAGCTTGTCATCACATAGAGGGCCAAAATATTAATAATTGGGATTGAATGAAATGGGATGTTTGCTCTATTCTTTTAACAAAAGATACACACGTTGAGAATCTTTAAAAGAATGGAATGTTCGAGTTAGGTGCTCTGGCAACAGAAAGCTATTCTGTTTCGGCATTTATTTACTAGTGGTTCTCACTGCTGACTACACATGCAAATCACCTGGAGAGCTTTTAATGTATCCTGATGCCAGGGCACCACCCCTGACCGATTAAACTGTTCTCTCTGGAAGTAGGGACTAGGCATCAGCAAATTTTAAAAACTCCCTAGGTGATTTCTAATATGCAGTCAGGGTTGAGAACCCCTGATTTAGACATTGCTGTCCCAATTAATATTTAAAGAGTCACAGCCCGTTGGCTCCACTAATCCAGTTGCATTACCACGGGCATATAAAAGATTATTTTTTAAATGCCATATGAAAAGGAAGATCAATGAGCTCTTGAAGTACAAGTGACTCCGTAATACTTCTGATGAACTGTCCATTCTGGGAGTCCTCTCCTGTGTTAACTCATCGCCTGGGCTTTGGTAGAACTGAAGGTGTTAATCCTTTTTCACAGACTCTAGTGTAAACCTTGATATTGAATAATCCACTGAGTTGTATGTTTAAGATCTTTGCTTCATTAAGTCACCAGATATTCCTGGCAGCAGAAGAGTGGCAAGATGTCAACCTGAGCTTTGCTGAGCCAAAAGAATGAGCTTTTACCGTATTACTAAAGATGAATGTGCTCTTAGAGCATGTCCATTAGCTCCGATACTCTAATGAATGTATGGCTTGACAGACACAATAATTGGCATAGTTCAGAGTGTAAGAGAATCAATTTGATGAATCAGAATAAGGTCAACTGAAAGAAGAAACAAGGATTTAGTTTGCACATATTTCTAACCATAGCAACAAGAACGAGTAAGTAGTAAAAAACAAGATTAGGTAGCCTTTGATAATCCATCAATGTGGGGTCCTCTCATGTCATTAACACTGATCAATAGAAAGGTGGCTGCACTCTAAGGCAGTGGCACTCGAGTTCCACAGCAGTCCCTGCGTATCCTAGCAATGTCTTTTTTTTCTTTGGGAGTCTGGGGATCTTATCTATTGCAACTAATCTCTGGAATTTCTGGCCTTATCTCCTCATTACCACACTTAGGATAGTATAGGATTTTATTTCCCCACGGGTTGATCATCAACATTTTTCACTTAAAACATCAGCCCTGACCTTAAATGTATCAGGGCTTTATCTATTGGCGACGGAAACATTTATAGTACTCAGGTATAATGTTTCTGATTGAAATATGTTTTGCTTCCGCTCTTCAGTGAAACAATAAAGGCAGATTGCAGAGCAAGCCCTTTTATTCCTCCTAGAAGGACCTGCTGTGAACCACAAAAGAGAAATACAAAAGTAAATCGCTTAAAACTAACATGAGACCAGCTCCCTCATGCTGGGTCGCACTGAAAGCGACTTCCTTCTTTCCTGGCAATAACGAAGGGGAGTCTAATTTTTAACCGAGCTTGACATGTGTCTGAGACAAGACTTTAGTCATGCTTGGCTTCATCTTCTCAGGAATCTCTTGTTTAATTTTACTCAATGACTTTGGATTGTAAAGAAAGAGCTGATCCTAAACCTGAGTTAGATGAAAGGAATCTAAACAGAAACCTAAAACCATGTCTGCCTCCTCTGGGCTCTGACTTTACCATAATGAAGAAAAATAAATCACCCAAGGAGAAAGGGATCTCTTTCCCTGATAGAATCAGAGATTTGAGGGTTAAGAAAATGAAGTTGATGGTGATACGCTATTTGGAACTTTTGAAAGGTGTTTCTGATACTTGATAACTATCTCCTGGGCTATTTTTAATAAACCCGAAACAGATTTGGCTTGAAAACACATGCAGATAGAAAACTGATGTGTGTGCTACTGACAGGCAGGGGTGATCGGCAAAACTACATCGTTGTAATGGAGAGCCAGCTCAAACGATGCAGGCTGTAGTTGATCTTCTTTAGTTACCTACCACTGTATTTTTCAATTGGTCAATTAACAAAAATGCTGTATATTAGTATTATGTTCTCAGCATTACAAGACACAGAAGAATTATATGCCCACTTCTGCTTCAAGGAGATTAACTTCTGTGTGGAGAGATCAAAACACCATTAAACAAGTTATGAGTTAGCAATGGGTAAAGAACGTGGGGCTGTGTTGAAAGGAATTGTGAATTATGTTGTCCAACATTTTCTCTTCTATGTTTCAGCAGTTTTCTACTTCACAGAATTCAGGGACAATTTGACTTGTTTCTATTTGGGGACTGGTCCTCATACCCTTGGGAAAATTCTCTCTGTAATTATTCTTCATTCTATGTCAGGTAAACCCAAACCACTCCAATCCAGTGTTCTCTGGTGGCTTCCACAGATTTTTGACCCCATTCACAGGGAGAAATGTATTTTACATTGTAATGCCATACACTCTACAGTCACATAACTGATAGAAAATTTTGATGAAACTGTTGTAAGTTTTGCAATACATGATGCCCTCTGATATATTATATTTGATTCAATTTTATTACATTTATTTTTTTTAAAAAAATGCTGATCATGACCCACTGAATTGATTTTATAACTCACTAATGGGTCACTACTACAGTTTTAAAAATATTTCTCCAGAGTCTAAATCTTTGCTTCAAATGGGCCTAGTGAAATAGGTCATGGATTTAAGGATCACACACCCTTAAATAAATTACAACTGGTTTTCAAACAGGGGCTTTACAAAATTGAGTTGGCTTTGTAAGCACCTGTAAATGGGTCATAGATATATTCTAGAATCAGCCCTAAGTCCGTATATGCCCTGTACTTTCAGCTTGAGCAAGTCAGAAATTTGTTTTTCCAACTTTGCAGCCTTCTGGGCATTACCTCCATCTTCTAATATTAAAACTGAAGCTTCATTAGACAAAATCTATTTTGATATCTGGCTACCACCATAGTTCCAGTGTTGCTACTTAGGGTCAATTAAAAAAAAAAAAAAAATCGTGCCCCAGGCATGAACAATATGCTGGCTTTCTAGTCAGGCACCACAAACTGAAGGGCAGACCTCTTCAATACACTTCTCAGAACTATGAAGATCTTTAAAACATTTGGCCTTAGGATCCCAAAATTATGGCCATCCCTGACTGAAACTAAAATTAAAGAGATAGAAGGGAAAGCTAAAATAATCTGTCTCGCACACAGAAGACTGAATAGAATAGAATACTCAAATTAAACTGCATAAAATTTATAATGAAAAAATACCAAATTACTTTCAGTTCAAGGGCAGTAGGAATTCATTGTTAAAAAAATATGGAAGCACATTAGAGATACCCTGTGTTACTATAGGAGAGATACATTTTATCTGGTTATTTACATAGGGGACACAATTAACCAATTGAATTAGTAAGGACCTATATTTTTTATAATTTTTTTGCAGTCTGACACACCAGGTGGAAAATGTAAAGAAGGGTATTATTCATTTAGTAAATAAATATTTATTAAGCACCCACTACATACACCAAACACTATCCTAGGCTCTGCAGCAACAGATGAACAAGCCAGGCACGGTCCTCGGGCGTAAAGGTCTGTGTTTCACTGGGCGAAAGCAGGGAAAACACAAGAATAAGTGAACAAGGTGAGCACAAAACAGTGGCAAGTGCATGCAGAGGGGAAGGGGGTGCTGGGATGGGTCTGCGTGGCTGTCA
This sequence comes from Eulemur rufifrons, assembly GCF_041146395.1. NCBI lineage: Eukaryota > Metazoa > Chordata > Mammalia > Primates > Lemuridae > Eulemur > Eulemur rufifrons. The sequence goes on from NC_090999.1 coordinate 20,654,970, forward strand.
CAGCTGGGTGGGTTAGGGCAGAGCCTCTCTACAAAGGTGACGGTGCAACCGACAGCTCTGGGACAGGAAGGGGTAGGCATGGAATGGATGAAAGGAGGAAAGAGCAGTGCCCACTGAGGGACAGGCCTGCCGGGTGGGGTGGTCCTGGGATCTGGTGGGCAAGAGGAGCAGCAGCGGGAGAAGAGGTCAGGAGGAGGCAGGGATCAAACCATGCTTGGATTTTATTGTAAGTATCACAGACAGCCTTGGGAGGGTTTCAGGCAAATCTGACTCCTACTTTTATTTTTTATTTTTTATTTTATTTTTTTTTATTTCATCTTATTGTTATGGGGGATACAGAATTGCAGGTTACATACTTTGCCCATGTACCGCTTTTCCCCCCAAGTCAGAGCTCCAGGCGTGTCTGTTCCCCAGATAGTGCGAGTTGCACCCATCATGTAGGTATATATCCCTCCCACTTTTAAGATCACTCTGATTGCCGTATGGATGGTGAATTGGAAGGAAGCAAGAGTGGAAGCAGGGAGTCCAATCAGAAAGCTGCTCTGGTAGCCAGGAGGGAAATGACATTAGCTTAGACTAGGATAGTAGTGGCAATAGCTTTATTACTCGCTGGTAATGGATGATGTAGCTGATCTGAGGGTGAAGGCAAAATGATGCCACATAAAAAGCGATGAGCACAACATGTCCTTGTGGAAATGCCTCACGAATAAAGCAGAAAACAAACACAAGGATAGACAAGATTTCACCTCTCATTCCTGTGTACATTTTCAAGGTGTGAACAATTGTAATTCCAGCATTTCCTTCACTCTGAAATCTCAGAAACCACCATTGTTCCCAGGGTCCTTGTTAGAATAGGGTATCGTTCACAATGTGACTCAGAAACAATAATAAGACTGAGAATCTTTCATGAAAGAGATGTGGTTCCATAAAAAACTCAGTCACAATAGAATAAGGGATTAAAATGTTATTAGAAACTAGAGGAACTAAAAGAGAAAAATGGTAATCAAGAAAGGAATAACCAAGAAAAGTTTTTAGAAAGTCAAGAAACAAAGGGGAAACAGAAAGAAATTTAAAAATGTATCTAAATACTTTAGTCAAAATTTTTCTTAACCAAGTAGGCAGCAATATTGAACCATGCCTTTTGCAACTCAGGACGGTATTAGGAAAGGCTCCCTAGAGATCACCTACCCTTCAAAAATATGTGTGGAATTGAATTGAATAAAACCGAATTTTACAGAGAAGGAATTTTACCCTTTATCTTCATTCTGAAAGCTTTATTGGTGATTTCAATTCCACACTAACTACAAAAGTTGAAGCATTAAGATAATAATCTAATTTCGAAAGTACCTAGGAGTATCTGCCATCCATTTCACTCCATGGCCTTATGCTCTGGAAATTTCTTTGCTTGTGAACTTCTTTTGTTAGTCAATAGGTGAGTATATGCCTTCTCGTTGTAAATTAAAATTAGTTCAAAGTTAGATTTTCACAGTTGAAGGTTTTGCACCTTAGGTTACTTTAGAAACCGTTACTCAGATTACCTTTAAGTTTCATTATTTAGTTAAATAAATCATGCCAATTCCCTCCTCTTCTAGACTCACATTTTTATAGTCTGAAACTGCTCTTCCTTAAGGCATATACTTCATTTTGTCCCTGCTTTGGCTGGTTGCCTTTTCTCTTCATAGTAACCAGAATTAATTTTAATCAAAATTTCTCCTCTATAGGTTTCCATAACATCAACATTGCGGTAATGTAGCTTTTTTATTCCAAAAAGGAATACAGTTAAGGTTCCTTAGGCCATGATGTACATAATTTCCAGAAAATAAGCTTTTATGAAAGCCAAAATATTCTACGTGTCTTTTTTTTTTTTCAGTACTTACTAGATCAAATTTTATAAATACTTTCAGGTCTATACCACTTATATTACCACATATTTCTTGTCAACTTCAACCTGATTCATTGCTCTTGACAGTTCCTAGGACTACTGTCCAAAAAGGCTAAAACTATGAACACTAGGAAACTGTTAGAGAAGGGCTTCTCGTTACACAAGAGCCACCCTCTGGTTCTTCTCAACTATACCGTGATTATCTCAATCAGCATCTCAAGAATTAAACTTACTAGTTTCAGCTCTCTATCCCTGAACCGTTCTTGGAGAAAACTTTTTCCCATCAGTTCTTTTCCCCATCTTCAAAAGGTAAGATTAAGTAGGGCAGGATGACCTTATATACATCATTTAAAATAAAGATGATTTGAGATCTAAATTATTCAATTAATTGCTTAATTCAGGGCTCCCCAACCTATGGTAAGTTGTATAATTATTTCATTATGTATTACTATGTGATAATAATAGAAATAAAGTACACAATAAATGTAATGTGCTTGAATTATCCTGAAACCATCCTCCCTCCCCACCCTCCAGGCTGTGGAAAAATTGTCTTCCATGAAAATGGTCCCTGTTGCCAAACAGGTTGGGGACGGCTGGAATTGCTTACTTTCAGTTGAGGGAGGGATTAAAGAAGATGAAAAAGAAAATAGAAAACTCTTATAAATAAAATACAATTTTTTTGAAAGTCTAGCAGAGTAGTTTCAAAAATAAACCCAAATTGTTTAATTGTCTCTATATTTTGCCATGAGTACAACCCCAAACAAAAATTGTAGAAAAGGATATCCCGGCTATTTCATGCCCATTCTCCACCATTTCATGGTCAATAGGATCTTATCATCTTTGCACAGTTGACAGTGGCAGGCAAATAAAACAAACAAACAAACAAACAAAATCTAAAAACTAAATAATAAAAACAAACAAACAAAAAATAATGGATAAAATCTAAACTTCTTATGTGCTATAGTTGCCAAACTTATAATGCATAACAGAGATTAAGCCTATTTTTTTTCCAAATTAAACAAGACTCTTTGTGTCTGCCCTCTAGGGAAGGTTAATTAATTCATATCAGGGGAGAAATAACTCATCTGGCTCCTTCCTTCCCCTTACAGACAGTGGAGGAGGGGAAATTGGTATGAGCCAGAGCCCACTGCCCACTGTCAAGCACAGAGTATTGAGCATTGGGGAGTTTTTGAATATGCAGAGCTCAGCTTGGAAAGAAACAGAATGCTGCCCTTAATAAAGTGGAAGAGATTTGTTGGGGGAGGTGGTGATTCCAGGGACAGGAGAAGGAATAGAGATTGGGTGAGAGCCAAATGTATTGGAGGATAGAGACTGTCAAGGATTTACTCGAGGATTTTAGACAATATATGAATTTGTCTAACAATCAATTAAAATTTTTTTATATTACAATACCCCCTAAATCCCTTCAAACCATCAATAAAGTCCACTATACATGTGGACTTTTTAATGGCCAGGTGGGGAGGGGCTCAAGGCAAAGGAGCCATGTCACACTGGGGACACCAAGGCATACCATAGGGCAGCACACTTGGAAGGGCAAAACCACGCTCCAAATTGGCAGCTGCCGTGGAAGCCAGAAATGCCTAAGAAAACTGAGGAGGATGCTAGAGTCCAGTGACGCGTGGGCCGGGGTTCATCAAGACAATGTCACTTGAATCAAAATATGAGAAAGAAAAAAGAAAGGAGAGGGAGAGGGAGGGAGCTGCAGAGGAAGTGAGGAAGGGAAGAAGGGAGGGAGGGAGGGAAGGAAGGAAGAAGAAAGAGACAAGGATACTTCACTGAAATTTGGATATCTGTCCCAATGATCTTTAAATGAAGTTAGTCCCCTCTATACAATATGAACTTTCTGGCACAAGCATCTGACTAATACAGCAGTTCCCCTTATCCGCAGGGGATACATTCCAAGACCCCCAGTGGATGCCTGAAACCACAGATAGTAGATATTATAAAGTTTAATTTATAAAGTAGGCACAGTAAGGGATTAATAATAATAATGGTAATAAAATAGAACAATTGTAGCAATATATGGTAACAAAAGTTATGTGAGTGTGATCTCTACCCGTCTGTCTTAAGATATCTTATTGTACTTCTGTCACCTATTTTCTGACCACAGTTGACCGTGGGCAACTGAAACTGCAGAAAGCAAAACCGAGGGCCAGGGGAACTGCCGGGTGGCATCAGCACAGAGATTGAGTGGTCTGGACTTTTTTAATTAGCCCCACTTTAATAAGGATTATTTAGGCAGAATAATTGTTATATTTAAATTATTTTCCGTACATTATTAATGCATATCTTTTTTTCACAGGTTCACTGGTTTCATAAACAGTAATAATTCTGTTCCTCCCACTTGGTTTTTCTCACTTTCCAGTAAACACTGTATTGTGCTTTAAAGGTATGTTAAATACAAAATCAATTTTTTCTTTCAGCCCATTTTTACAATAATATAGTTGAAATGACAAAAAATAAAATTCAGAAATCTTATTGCAGGATTACTTTAATTATCTAAGCCTAGATAGGGTAATATATTTTTTTAATATTCCTTATATATGTATATATCATACATTTCTTTTGTACACATAAAAAAGAAATTTCTTTTATGTATATAAAAGAAATGTACCATTTTTTTTTAATAGCTCTTGGGGTTGGGGGGAACAATGACTTGATAAAATTTAGTAAGCATGGTACGTAGCTTTGTGGTTTCCTGCAGCAGAGAGTTTGACAAACTCCAAGCCTTTGGACCAAAAAAAAAAAAAAAAAAAAAATTATTGGAAATATTCATTTATTTTCTCTGCAGCAGCAGAGTTGAGTAATCTCAACAGATACCACAGCATGGCCCAAAGAGGCTAAAATATTTGCTATCTGGCCCTTCACAAAAAAGTTTGTAATACTTTTTTATGCCTTATACCTTATAGCTTTATACCTTATAGCTGTACCTGCGATAGCTCATTATTACCAGCAGTTATTGCCATGGTCTGCATCGGTACTCAAAAACATTTAGTAAAATATTTGAATTATATAAATCTTTATTAAAGTTAAAACAGCCTGGAGTGTTACCCTGTGTCCCTCCCGCTCTATTCTTTGCTCTTACCCACCTCTGAGCCCAGGAGCTGACCTGCATGGATGCCACAGCAACAGGCTCCTTTGCCCTGTGGCTCCTGTTGGATCTGGGAGTCATCAAGGGGAAGTCAGAGGGTGGAAAGTGGGTGTGCTTTCAGACGTTCTATCCCCACAGTGCCTTCCAGCCTGGCAGCGGTTGAGTTGGCTGTATTCCTCCATGCTCCTGTCTGGCAGTCCTCTCTGAGGTTACAGCCACTCGCTCTGGGTTATGGTCCCTACTCCCTCCCCTAAACCCCTCAGACCTAGCGTAAGGTCTTCCAGCCCCTGGAGGAGAAGGTGCTTTGCCATTCCTTGTCAGTGCTCCTGCCACCATATGCAAATTTGTCCTTTGGTAGAGTCTCCCGGGTTAACCCAGTGGAGTGGCCATTTTCCTGCAGGGACCCTGACTGTGGCATAAAGTAAACCTCCAAAGCCTGTGCCCAGGCAGATGTAGACTTGAATACCATATATTTCAGTGACTAGCTGTGTGACTTTGAGAAAGTTGTTTTACCTCCTTTCAGAGCCTTCTCTGAAAGAGGAAGATGATAATATCAGCTGCAAAGAGTTGCTGCAAGAATTCAGTGGTACATTGATAAAGTGCTTAACACAATGTCTGGCACTCAGGAAATTCTCAATAAATAGCATAAATGGCAATTATTATTGTTTTCAATTTTAATTGCCTACCACATTTACATATCAAGAAACAAATATTTCAAGACTTAAGTAAAGAATGCATCAAAATGTTAGTATAATTTTAATAACTTTAGAGTCAATTCTACCAACATTATTTTTTCTCCAAGTAGTTTGCTTCAAATGACTACATTTGAGCAGTGATTCTCAATCTGCAGCAACATCCCTTCTTCTACTCCCACCCAGGGGACATTGGCAATGTCCGGAGACATTTTTTATTGTAATTATGGGGTGAAGATGTGGATAGAGGTCAGGAATGCTGCTAAACATCGTGCAATGCACAGGACAGTCTCTCAAAACAAAAAATTTTCTGGCCCAAAGTGTTAAGAAACCCTAAATTAGGGGATGGTTTTAGGCCAACTTTTTAGGGGGCTCAGAAGAGTGAGGAATTCAGTTAGTTGACCTTGTATTCCATAGACTTTCCAATTCGCAGTAGATATTCATGCTATGTAGGGGATGGAGAAGATTTTCTAACATTTTAATACTAACAGGAAAGATCTGTTATAAATAGACAAATCCCTAAAAAAACTATTTAAAACTTTTTAAAGTAAGAAAATATTTTACTGCCCACTGCCCATTAAATATGAAAGTGAGCAAGTGGTACTAACATCCATTTTAATAATTTTTAAATGGAAGAAGGAATTAAGCACTTTCATCATCACAAAAGTGAATCATAACACAGTTCTCCTCAGTTATTCCTTTTCTATTCTTCTCCATTCTCATTCCACTCCCAGTGGCCTCTTCCTCCTAAACCCCAGAACACAGTGGTGCATTTCTGCAGAGTCACATGACTTCCCAATTTGCCCCACAATTTTCACACACTGCAGATCTACTGGCCCTTTAGCAGTCAGTCAAAACAGCAGTGTTTTTGTTTGTTTGTTTGTCGGGGGTTTTTTTTAGGGAGAATGTTTTGTTTTGGGGGTCATTTGTTTTCTTGTTTGTTTGTAAAGCAGACAGATACTGTTCCACTTTTTGTATTGCATCTGTTAGTTTTAGTACCAAAACGGTGTTGGAGAGAATCCCTAGTCAATCAGCTCTTCCAGTTTTTATTTAAAGTCATCGTTCCTCTCCTACCCACCCAGGCTTCTTACACACACACTTCACAGAACTCAGAATCCACAGGAAGGAGTCCATGGGGCTAGACTGGAAGACAAATCAGCCGCAAACAACAAGACTCCATGCTGAAGTCAAAATCTCTGCTGCCTTCTGAAGATTAAGTCTTTGTTACTGGGTCAAGCTTCACTGCCTCCCCCTTTCCTCAGAAAGCATCCTCTCTGGGAAATTTCCTCCATCCTTTGTCCTTCATGCAGTGAGTGAGCAGTGCCCCGCAGGGTTTCAGATATGACCAGGCATGTCTGTAACCAAGGTGTTTGACTTAGGCAAGACCCAGCTATAACAATATTTATGGTACTCTCACCTGTCATGTAATCAAAACCATTAGCTTCAACCCTTCCTGAAATGACAAAATTGGTTAGTAGAACAACTCTTTGCTTACTGAAGTCTTTATTAACTCCAATTTTTGTCAAATAATCAGTATCCAGATATTTGATTTGATAAAAAAAAAAAACTAATACTAACATATTCACTAACGTGAATATGTTCAATGGACACTATGAGATATACTCAGACAAATAAGTATTCAGATGATTTTCCAGGTAAGTGCTTTTATGGAAGCCAATACTTATAATGCAACTTTAGGGAAAAATACAATAAAACCTTATTATGAGCTGCCTTCCTATACCACTAATCCAATTATACAGTGGGACAAAATTGTATTTCTGTGTTAAAATGAAATATACTTTATTTCTCCTTCTATGATATATAAAGTATATCAAGTTATTTTCCTTGGTACAAGTGACTTAATGGTGATAAATCACATTTGACTACCTTAAAATTAACTCCTGATATATTGCATTATTTTTAAATATGTGAAATAAAAGCAAAAACCTATTTTTTGTATTAAAAACTCCTATTTCCTATTACTGTGCTAATGTGCAAAGCAAGGGCAGTACATGTATTATAATTACATCTTTTTCTCTCTAGATTCCTAGCAGAGGATATGCTAAATTTTAGAAGCTCAAATAGAAAGAGTTTCTAAACCTTTCAATAGGTTTAGAACTGCAAAGATGAAATACAGGAGTGAATATACAAAGAGACAATACCCAGGGTCATTCTTGGGTTTTGTCTCCAGAGAGTCCCTTCCAACGGCACCAGAAAGGTTTGTAGAAGGCAGTCCTCTGCACACAGCAGCAGGGTGACTTGTCTATGATAGTGGAATCTTGGACATAGTGTGCCGCCACAGTTCAAAGAACACAGAAAGAGGAATGTACAATGGCTTATGTTCTAAGAAAGAATGCTCTGCCACGTACAAATGCGGATTGAAGAGAAAATGGCATTTTAGCAATTTTATGAAAATGGAAAGTATTAGTAAACTGAACCTGTGTTCTTCTCAGGGTCAGCTAATGTGATTCCAGAAACCATTCTGCTCAGTAAAACATGCATAAAGAAGTTATATTTTGTGTAAATGTACTTCACAGTATGATTAGAGTTCTTTCAAGGAGATACCTTATTGAATAGGTTTTTCAACTTTACATGTTCACATTCTTGAAAGACTAATGGATCCTTCATTAAAGAGATCACAGCTTTTCGAGTGTCATGCTTGAAGACACACAATGAATTGGTCATTAAGGAAATTCAGCCACGCAGAAAGGACAGGAGAACAACTGGTTGACTCTTCTAATGACTCAGACAATGCTGGCAAAGCTGCTTTCACTCACAGGCTGGTTTATAGTTGCGGAACAAGCAATAATTTTTTCAGACATAACAAATAGGTGAAAGAATCAAGCACCTCGGGAGCAAGTGTCTACTTTCTGGAAAGACAGTTTGTATACTGGTGTTTTTCATCAAAACAGATCAATTCACATGGGGCTACTGTCCCATCCTATTTCTTTTGGCCATAAAATGTTATGCATCTTAGACATAAGTCAAAGTAAGCATACTTAGGTAACTAACTACTTTTCATTAGGTCATATGCATTCAAGAGAGCACACCTTTAAGATTATTATGATATTTCGAAATAGAAATACATGTTTCACTGTATTCATTGCTTCATGTGGATTTGTTTACCGTAGACTGAGTCAGTATTGGTTTTCTTGTTAGCAGTCAAAGACACTATGCTTGCCCATTGTGCCCAGTTAATCAGACCTTTCTGTGAAACTCTCAGGAATGACTGGATCTATATTCCTTCATTTGAGATTGTCTAAATATTTGAACTCAAGATTTTTCTATGAAAGGTGGACAAGAATTAGGGAGGAAACCCAGTCTCTGGCAGCAACTTCGTAATCCTCTGCCCCTTCACCACTGTCAGAAGGAAAAAGATTCTGGTGAAGGCTGCTCTTTCAAGGATAAACTGACAATTTGTGAAGCCTGGGTAAAAGTGCTCTGGCAACTTCTCGATTAATTTTGAGGTTTTTTTTTTTTCACCTTGTGGTGCTTCAAGGCCAAATGAGCCTTCAAGGAGGTCATAGGAATATAAGAACATAAGAAATGCCATAATAGGTCAAATTAATGAGCCAGTTAGTGTGATATGCTGTCTCTGAGAGTGGCAACAGGGTACATTTTGTGCATATTGTCAACTTCAAAATATCTGAGGCTATAAGCAGGAGTGTTTCTTTGATCAGGTATCTATTTCAAAGGTCCATGATTTCCTTTATTAATGTGTAACACATCTTTACCCATAAATTCATTTAAGCCCATCTGATGATATTTTAAATCATGTACTACTTTTTATGTAATGAGTTTTATAAATTCATTACCTCTAATTTTGCCTAAACTGCTTTTTTCACGTTTTCAAGAGTTTCCTGGTTGGAGCTGACAGACCATTAACTGTGGTTGTGTGCACTTTGTCTAACTGAGGTCTCTGTATTGAGTTGATTAGATGTCTAAAGCCTACCAAATGGGTGGTCATAGACTGTCCATCTACAACTCCTAGCACTCTCTGCCAGCTTTTTATTATTACTCCAGGGTCAATAAGTTCTGTCTTACACTCCACTTAAATATTTCCATTAGTTAGTTCTTCGGTGTTTGGGCTGCTATTACAAAATGCCACAGGTTGGATGGCTGAAGACAGACGCCTATTTCTCACAGTTCTGGAGTCTGGGAAGACCCAGATCAAGGTACAGCCCATTCAGTCCCTGCTAAAGGCCCTCTTCCAGGTTTGCAGTCTGCTTTCTCACTGTGTCCTCACGTGGCAGAGAGAGGGAGAGAAAGGAGTGAGAGGGAAGGAGAGTGAGAGGGAAGCAGAAGAGCCCACACTCTGGTCTTTCTTCTTCTTCCTATAAGGGTACTAATCTCATTATGGGATCCCATTCTCGTGGCCTCATCTAAACCTAATTACCTCTCAAAGGCCCCATCTCCAAGTACCATCATCACATTAGAGGTTAGAGCTTCAACATACAGACTTGGGCGAGACATAAACATTCAATCCTTAGCCAATTTCCTTCTTTTTACCAGGAAGAACTGATCAGGATTCTTCTCACAAAATAAATAAGTAAGCATTGTTTCTCAGGGCTTAACAACAGAAGCTTGACTGCCAAGGACACGGGGTGTGCAGCCGACATGGGTCCATGAGCAGCTGGGCTGGGGAGATGTATTTTTAATTGACAACAAAGAAATTAGCAATTCAAAAACCCATTGAAAAGGCAAGGATAAGGAACAAAAAATTGTATTGTGCTATTTTATCCACAATAATAAAATAACTTTGGTAGGAGATCTGTGTAGCATGTCCCCCATAAACGAAAACCCAATGAAACAAAATGACATTTTACCAGCTTGAAAGGAAGTGAGTGTTCGCTGTAAGAAGGAGAGAGGAGGCATCCTTGTCTCAGGTTGCAGAAGGTCCACATGAGCGTCTCTCAGCCCCTGCTAAACCGCCTTATATCTTGTCCCATTGCTATAATAATTTTTGTTTGGTCGAGAAGAAAATGGCTTGATCTTAGAGCCAGAAGGGACATGAGAGATTTTTTCTTGTTTTATAGATAAAGAAACTGGAGCCCAGAGAGTTTAAATGGCTTTCTTGAAGCCACACAGCTGTTTTTTCACGAAAATAGGGCTTAGATGTCAGTATGTCTGCCAGTAGGCAGGAGTAGAGAGCAAGGCGGCCCCTGCCCCGTGATGTGGACGGGACCTATTCTTTCTTGGGACCTCTTAAGGTCACTGCCAGGATAATGCCTTCTTTTCAATAAAACTTTCCTTTCTTTTAAACTCACACATCATATATACTTATTTAGTGAGTAATTAAAAAGAAAAAGCAAAACAAATACACCCAAATCCTACCTTGATTTCTCAATCGACTGAGTAATCCAATAAATTATTTACTTTGGGATTACTTGGGTTAAACAGCATTCCCCGCATACTGTATGAGATGTCTTTGATTTTGAGCTTGTTTTAAATAAATAGTTCTATCAAAATAGAATGGCCTTAACTTTCAGCCCTGGGAATAAACAAATAGTTTCAATCAATGATGCTGAGACAACCGTTTAATATTTTTCAAGAGGGTAAGAAAAGAAATATTTTCATGCCTACAACATTAAGTCAGAAATAGCCTTTGGCACATACTTAGCTTGGTCTTTTCAAAGGTTGTGGGAAAATATGGGGAAAAAAATATAAGCAAAATTAGCAAGGCTACCATGACAACAGCAAGTACTTAGAGGCAGAGCTAGAACTCTGGAAATCTCAGAGAGGAAGAGAAGAGGGTCCTTAGGATAGTTGATCGGGAAAGAAGCATCAAGCATAAAAAGAATTACTGCTAAATGGACAGATTCTAGAACAGATATTTATCGTAATGGATTTCCTGTGGTGTGAAATTTTATCAAAAGGGCACTGTTATTGGGGAGAGACTATTTGCTTAAAATTGTAAGTGTCTTCTATTGTATTGAACTCCATGTAGAGATATATGTCCTACATTTTTATTTCTGTGCGCTGTTATTTGTTTTTGTTTAATGGACACTAGAAGCTGCATGTTTGAAAGTAAGGAAAAAACATGGGGAGAAGTTTTTTTAATTGAGTTTGCCAGAGTGGCTGAGTCAGGGTTTGGGAGAGGACTTTAGGCCTCCCAGTGCTTTCTATCACAGCATGATTTTATTTTTCTATTTACTTTGTAAGCCTTAAACACATACAATTTTTCATGCAATCAACAAACATTTACAGGTAATTACTGTGTGCTAGCCTTCCACAGCTGTTAGGAAAACCGTGCTGAGCAGGAAAGAGAGCATACGTTATATCCTGGTTGAGGGAAGCAAGAAAGGAGACAATAAACAAGTAAAACAATACATAAACAAGAAAATGTCTAGACAGGAAGACACAAAGTGCAAAGGCCTTGAGTCAGTAAAGAGTCTGGTATGGTCAAGAACAAGAGGAGGCAAGTCTACCCAGAACACAGTCTGCCAAAGAAAGTGTGGTGTGTGTGATGAGGTTTGAGATGCAGGAAGAGATCAGACCATTGAAGGGGTGCAGTAGAAGTTCCTGTTGTTGTCCCCCACCAACTATTTTTCATACATCTATCAGAATGATGTAAAAACATAAATAATCTGTCATCAGGATTGTTGCAGTAGAGATAGATTCTTTATTCACAAGGAATATTGAATATAAAATTGATAAGACATGATAATTGATGGCTTGGATATGGGATATAAAGAAAGAGGAGTTAAAAAAAAAAAAACTCCTAGAGTTTTGGCCCAAGGCAGTGAGTGAATGGTAATGCCATTTACCACATGAGCAAGATAGGGAGAACAGATTTGAGGGAAAACTGCCAGATGGATATTAACTTTGGAGCATCCAAAGTTATGTATGTGGACAGTCACATACGTTGTCTCTAGCTCAGGGGAAAGAGCAGAGATAGAGATATAAATTTGGATGTCATCAGCCTATAGTTGACACAAAGCAATGGGCCCAAATGAAAATCACCTAATGTGCAGAGAAGAAACAGTATCCATAGCCTAGCACTGGGCCTCTCTGATGCCGAAGAGGCCAAGGAGCAGAGGAGTCAACAAGAAGCCTGAGAAGATGTCACAATAACATAATGGAAATAAGGTTAGTATGTGTTAAAGAAACCAAGAGAGAAAAGTATTTCCAAAAAGATAATTGGCTGACTCAGATACCACTGAGGGGTTCAGTAAGAAGAAAACAGAGAAGTGTATGTTGGATTTGACCACTGGGAGATCACTGGTGCTATTTAAGACTAATTTCCCTGCAGTGACAGGGATGACTACAGTTTTGAAGAAACTGATCATGAATGAGAGGTGTGGAAGGAACAACAGTTGCGTGTAGGTAACATTTATTCAACAAGGAAACAATTTTGCTCTATAAGAAAATAGAGAGAAACTGGGCACCTGCTGAAGTGTAGGAATACCTCATTTTATTGCACTTTGCTTTATTGTTCTGTGTAGATATTGAGTTTTTTGCAAAGTGAAGGTTTTTGGCAACCCCACATCAGGCAAGTCTATTGTTGCTATTTTCCCAAGAGCATGTGTTCACTTTGTGTATCTGCATCACATTTTGATAATTCTCACAATATTTCAAACTTTTTCATTATTCTCATATCTGTTATGGAGATCTGTGATCAGTGATCTTTGATGCTACTATTGTAACTTGGGGATGGAGGGGCACCACAGACCATGCCCACATTAGATGGCAAACTTAATAAATGTTATGTGTGTTCTCACTGCTCCACCAAGCAGCCTTTCCGGATCTCTTTCCCTCTCCTTGGGCTTCCCTATTTCCTGAAACACAACAATATTGAAATTAGGCCAGTTAATAACACTACAACCAACGGCCTCTAAGAGTTCAAGTGAAAGAAAAAGTCTCATGTCTCTCATTTTAAATCCAAAGCTAGAAATGATTAAGTTTAGTGAAGAAGGCATGTCAAAAACCAAGATAGGCTGAAAGCTAGGCCTCTGTGCCAAACGGTTAGCCAAGCGGTGAATGCAAAGGAAAAGGTCTTGAAGAAAGCTAAAAATCCTACTCCAGTGAACACATAAATGATAAGAAAGCATTGCTAATATGGAGAAAGTTTTAGCGGTCTGGATAGAATATCAAACCAGCCACAAGATTCCCTTAAGCCAAAGCCTAACCCAGAGCAAGGCCCTACCTCTCTTCAAGTCTGTGAAGGCTGAGAGGGGTGACAAAGCTGCAGAAGAAAAGTTTAAAGTTAGCTGATATTGGTCCATGAGGTTTAAGGAAAAAAGCTCTCTCCCTTACATAAAAGTACAGGGTAAAGCAGCAAGTGCTGATGTAGAAACTATGGCAAGTTATCCAGAAGAGCTAGCTAAGACATGATGAAGGTGGCTACATGAAACAACAGATTTTCACTGTAAACAAAACAGCCTTGTATTGGATGAAGATGCCATCTAGGACTTACAAAGCTAGAGAGAAGTCAATGCCTAGCTTCAAAATTCACAGGACAGGCTGACTCTCTTGTTAGGGGCTAATGCAGCTAGTGACTTTTGACAAAGCACTTAATCAACCAAGAGCTCAGATGGAGACGTACAAGAAGGTTGATGTTGTGCTCAATGCCTGGTAATGCAGCAGCCATTCTACAGATTTCATAGATAGTGATTCCTCTGATGAATCTGGGCAAAGCAAATTGAAAACCTTCTGAAAGGGTATTTATCATTCTAGATGCTATTGAGAACAGTCATTATTCATAGGAGGAGGATGAAATAGCAACATTAACAGGAGTTTGGAAGAAGTTGATTCCAACTCTCATGGATGACTTTGAGGGCTTCAAGACTTCACTGAAGGAAATCACTGTGGTAAAAATAGCAAGAGAACTATAATTCGAAGTGAAGCCTGAAGATGTGATTGAATTGCTGAATCTCGTGATGAAACTTGAACAGCTGAAGAGTTGCTTCTTATAGATGAACGAAGAAAATGGTTTCTTGAGCTGGAATCTACTCCTGGTGAAGATGCTGTGAACATTGTTGAAATGACAACAAAGGATTTTGAATATTCATAAACTTAGTTGATAAAACAGTGGCAGGGTTAGAGAGAATTGACTCCAGTTTTGAAAGAATTTCTACTGTGGGTAACATGCTACAAAACAGCATCACATGCTACAGAGAAATCTTTTGTGAAAGGAAGATCCAACTGATGTGGTGAACTTAATTCTTGTCTTATTTTAAGCAATTGCCACAGCCACCTCAACCTTCAGCAACCACCACCTTGCTCAGTCAGCACCATCAACATTGAGGCCAAACCCTCCACCAGCAAAAAGATCATGGCTCACTGAAGGCTCAAATGATCATTAGCATCTGTTAGCAATAAAATATTTTAATTTAGATATGTACATTTTTTAAAAAATACTGTTACACACTTTATATACTACAGTATAGCATAAACATAACTTTAACATGCACTAGGAAACCAAAAAAATTGTATGACTTGCTTTATTGAAATATTTGCTTTATTGCAGTGATCTGAAACCAAACCCACAATACCTCTGAGATATGCTTGTAAATAGAGAGGAAAGGGGTAAAATCTGAAAGTGTTAGATTGAACAAAAGACTGAGGGTCCTATCATGATTACTCCTTGATCCATGGACTGTGGTATTAGAGGGCATGAAAACAACATTAACCTTCTTGTATATCTTCATCAGAACTCCTGGGTGATCAAGTGCATTGTCAATGAGCAGTAATATTTTGAAAGAGATCTTTTTTTCTGAGCAGTAGGTCTCAACAGTGAACTAAAAATATTCAGTAAACCATGCTATAAATTTATGTGCTGTCATCCAGACTTTGTTTTCCATTTTAGAGCACAGGCAGAGTAGATTTAGCATAATTCTGTAGGGCCCTAGGATTTTAGGATGGTAAATGAGCAGTGGCTTCCACTTAAAGTCACCAGCTACATTGGCCCCTAATCATGATCAAATTTATTTTTACCTTCCAGTCTTCTTTTAAACTCTATTCAGGGATTACTGGCCTCTCTTCTCTGGATGAAAACTTGGGCAATCCCATGACTTTTCTAAGAACCCTTAGCAATCTTATACTCCTGCAGTAACTTTAAATCACAAAACATGATCTCAGCTTGATAATTATAATTGCAATCTCCCAGGCCACTTAGGAATAAAAGCCTCCAATTTCATTCAAAAGAAAATCTTATATATAAGTTATAGTTTCATGAAAAATTTGTATATTGAGGTCCAATCTTAAATCCAACAATGCCCATATTAGTAATACCTTGTAAATTCCCTGCGTGACATAAGAAAGGTTAGAAAATGGACTGAGTCCATTATCTTTCTCACTCCCCACTTCTCCCATGGCTGGCTGCTCTTTTTCATCCTGTCTGGAGTAAGACAAAGGAGAAAGAAGTAATAGGCAGAAACAAAGAGAAATAAGGAGTGTAGGAAAGTGCTTATGGGATTGGTACTTTGTAAACTGGCTTTGTGCTCTTTGGCTTGGTGGATCTCTAAAAGTGTCCCTTTCATGAATCTTTTGCACAAGTCCCTTAGGACCTTAGATCACTTGTGGCCTCTCACTTGCATTCCCCCTGGCCAGATGAATGTGCTGTATTCTGAAAGTTCTTTAGTCTCTCCTCAGGCATCTCCAACCTCCTTTCTGCTAAAGCCTTTTCAATCCTCTAAAAATGATCCTGTTAGGTCAAATCAACAATGATCTCCAGAGAAGCCTTTTCTCACTTATGACCCTTAACAAATCCACAAGAAGTATTCATGCGTTTTTTTGCCCAAGCAGATCCTGGGAATAACATTAGACCTTAGGCAGCATCGACATTTCTTCCGTTTGATTTTCTGAGCCATTCCATCTCCTCCTTTTAAGTGTTTCGGTATGGGGTTGCACACCTGAGTTCATAAAGACCTCACCATGCTGTCAAGTGGTATTTTGAGGGTCCTCTTATACACCTGAGAAGAGAGGCAGGGAGTGGGGAGAAAAACTCACCTGGGCTGCTGTATTCAAAGAAATCTTCTACAAACCTCACCCCTCTGTGCCCACAAAGTGCACATAGAATTCAAGGGTCATGTAATGACTTTTCTAAAACTCCTTTGGAAATCCTGCATATGGTTTTGCACCTACTCTGGAATGTGGCATCTATTTTAT
Organism: Eulemur rufifrons; assembly: GCF_041146395.1. NCBI lineage: Eukaryota > Metazoa > Chordata > Mammalia > Primates > Lemuridae > Eulemur > Eulemur rufifrons. The sequence goes on from NC_090999.1 coordinate 20,671,765, forward strand.
CATGGTACTTAGCGGAAATTGCAAATTTAAATCTTGTTGCAGATTTTTTTAAACACAGAATAATCTGGAGCGAACTCATAGGTTGATGTGAATGATCAAGAGGCAAAAAGAGATGAGCCAAGAAAGAAAGGGAGAAACTACAGAGAAAGTGCCTGGAGTAGGAAAGGAGAATGAGATCCAGAGAACAGGAAGAGGGATGCGATTATGTATATCTCAAGTATACCAGTATTCAAAGTTTCTAATGAAAAATTTTTAAATTTAAATATGTGATTTGATCTCATTCTTTTAATTGTAATGTAAATTCAGATGCTTGCGTCTGTGTAAACTAGTTATCAGTGATACTTTACTGTCTTTATGTCAACAACATTATAATGACAGAATGTTTCAAACATTTTAAAATTTATAAACATTTAATTTAATGTTTTAAAATAATCTCACTATGCTTCCCTTTATTGATAAACGTTTTAAAAAGTCTCCCAAGTTGTAGCAGAAAAACAAAATCAGTACAGATCCATAATTCCTTATCTGAAATTCCAAAATCCAAAGAGTTCTGAAAAACTTCAAGGTTTTTCATAAATTTTGGTGACAAAACCTGACCTAAACTGAGAAAAGGATGCTTATGGTCCCTGTTTATCCTACTATGAATGTTGATATGTTTCCTAGAAAAATACTAGTCTGTTTGATTGTGGAATTTTGCCCAAACCTTGCTGATAGTATTGCATCATATATAATACGTGCACCATATTACCTTTCTAAAATTTAGGGGAGTGAGAATCAGAATTCTCAAAAGCATTTCCACTTTTAAAACCCCAAGAGTTTTGAATGAGAGATTGTAAACTTCTTATTTAAACTAAAATGTAATGTTTTTGTGATTTTAAGACTATGCATTTAAGGAAGCCTAAATTTACAGAATTCAGCATAAGCAGAAACTCTGCCTTGAAGCAATAGTAGAAAGACCTTTTTGTAACCTTGTCTTACCTGTATCATCAGTACCATGCAAAGACTCCAAGGAACAAATTAAAGCAAGATATAGTACACTGTCTCCAAAGAAAGCTGGGCTTTTCTACTAGCTTCCTTATTTCATCTGGCTTACAACATTAAGCATGTTAATAACCAGAACACCCTTGGAAGTCATTTGATCAAGTCGGCCTTCAGATCCCTGGAGTTCACGCAGAACTGCACAGTAAATCTATTGTAGTAATTTGGAATATGCATTACAAATACAAAGGGAATCTACATTTAATCTATCTCTAAAAATCATATTTAAAAAATCATTGGAAAGGAGGATAAAGTTTATGGGGCATAATCCTATCCTCGTGGAATTTTGGCTGACCATCAAAATACCTTTTGATAACCACAAATCTGTTTTAATCTTTAAGAAGTTCTGCACTGGACCAAAAAGGTTTTTGAGAGCGATGGTGCTGAAACTTGTTGTGCAGTCAACCATTGTGTTTGGAGTCCCGCATCACTCACTGGGTTGTCGCCCAAGGAAAATAACACATTCAACCGCCTGAGAATCACCACCACGCCAATGTCTCATCTCTCGAGTGTTAATTCTGACTCACAATTAAATTAAGGAGTAAACATAGACATGTGTAAATACTAGATAATGTTTCTCAATCTGTGTCATGGGGAATAAAAATATTTTAAAACCTTTTAAGGACAAATAACCTATTAAAGGAGCTGAAAATGTATATGTTGCAAGTCAGCACTGCTTTGTTCATTCCTCTGGAAGCTTGACTGTGGCGGAAACAGGATATTTTTTTAAACTAAGGATCAATAATTAAAATGTAGTTTTGTTTAGAGATTGATAAAATTTCTAAATTTTATTAAGACTCATGTCTACCCATCCAGCGTATAGTGGTCAGACTCACTGCTAAAATATTGTAAGTTCACAGAATAAACTATAAGCTTAATAGAAAGCTACAACATAGGTACTAGTTATATTCCCCAAAAAACCGTGTCATAGAGAGAGTTTCCCATAAGAATGTTCCTTTGATTCCTATATCTCTAGAGTATCTAAAAAATATTATTTTCTGTTAGGACGATTAATATTTGTTTAGCTTTCTTATATCAAGATTTTTCTGCATGAATTTCTAGCAGTTACTATAGAGAAGAAGAAGAAGAGGGAAGAGAAGAAGATGAAGAAAGTAAATGAGGTAAGAAACTCTCTCACTTGTACGCACTAGTCAACGGATGGAAACGCTAATGACTGCTTGATCCTGACATGCTGGGGTTTCCTATTTTTGTTCCCCTCAGCTCATATTCTGTTTGTCTTTGTTATGTTATTGTTTAGTCTATATCTTGATTTTATTATAGGCCCTACACCTGCCTGAGAGTAGGCATTTCATCCCATTTCTTGAATTTCTGGTATTCAGAATAAATAAGAGTAAATATCCAAAGAGGCTTAGCAAACAACTTACTAAGCGTCCTTACAGAATATGGTTAAAAATAAACAGAAACTAGGAGTTCATCGAATGAGAAGACCTGTAGTTGGCATTGAGTTTTAAACTTTCAAACTCTAATTCATTCTTTAAAAAAAAAAAAAAAAAAAGGCATAGGATGGCCAATTATACTAGAACAACATACAGACCAGCAGAAGCTATCGTTGGGAGGTTTTCTTCTGGGAGGTGAATTTACTTTCTAGCTTCCCTTTCAAAGTCTTGCCCAAATACTATAATTTAAGAAAGTAAAGTCTGCAACTCAATTGTAGCAATTGGTCCCGCACCGGATGTTAGACCACTGCCCAAATTTGCAATGCACATTGTGAAGGACAGTGCCCCTGAGGTCAGAGCTACTATGGACAGCGTCATCTGTCCAATTAAAGTGAAAAGATGTGTGTTTCAGTCAAGTTCACTAATTTTTGTTTCTAATCCACTGTACTTCTTTCATAACTAAAAATATTTTTAATAAAAATTAAAAAGGCAGAACCAATGGAAATAACAAAAACATCTGTACAGTGGTCCATCCCCACTCTGGTAAATACGACTGAGAAGAAACCCCTAACCTCCAGCTGTGGAGAGGCACTACGGCTCTGTCTGTAAACGTTTTTCAGTTCCCGGGTGGGAATGCTACGCAACCTTTCTCATACCCTTTCTCCGTTTCCTCTGACTGCAGTGCTCTCCGATTCTATTTAGGAGTGTATCTAATTGATTTTTCCAGTTTAGCAAGACTCGCCCCGAGTCATTCCCTATTTCCTCTCTCGCTGTGAACAGAGACGCTTCTCCGCAGAAGGCCCTTCGGTCCAGTGACCGCCCCTGCTCAGGTCCAGCTCCGTCCGGCCAGGATGTCTGCTCCCGCGAGGAATCTGCCTTGATAGAGCCATAAACAAACAAGGGAAGGCGTAGAATAACCAACGAGAGCAAATCCCAAGCTGAGGAAATCTAGCTTCAAAGGCCCTGAAAAATAAACCTAACATTTATGAGACAGTCCTATTTGACACTTTTTAAAAGACTTTTTGATGACATTTTATAAAATAGAAACCTAGCCTTTCATCCTTTGTCTATTGTTCAAAAAAATCTTTATTGTTGAAATTAAAAGAAATTAGAGAATAAAAGTCTGCTCTTGATTAAGAAAATAATTTAGAGTACATCCATTTCTTGACCTCACCACCCATTATATTTCTATTAAAGACGTTACTTTCCACTTAGCATAGTGGTCACTTTAATGCTAGATTTTTGTTCAAAAAAGCATATACCTACCCATGTTTCATTTTTTAATTCATACTAAGTGAAAATTATTTTATTTTGGCTTATTTTCCTTAAACTGACTTTGAAAATAGCCTTTCTGATGTGTACTCAGGCCAATAAAACCTACCTACCACCCAGAGTCATTCCAACCTCTTCCCTAAAAAATCACTCTCTTAATTGTTACCATGACAATGTTGTAGCTTCCATTTTTCTTTCCTCCCTCTCTCTCGCTCTCTCTCCCCTTTTCTCCCTCTCTCCCTCTCTGTCTCACTCTCTTTTGTAATCTGTCAGTGGACTGGCTGACACCAGTGGAAAAATATGAACACATCAAGTTGTTTGGTAGATAGCAAGGGATTCCGGGTCTTCTAGGAACGAAAGTAGGTGCCTTAACTTGGTGCTGCCTTGAGCAATTGCCCCAGCTGGGAAGAAGGACAAGGGCGGGCCCTAGGTTTCCGTCTTGGTTTTGCCTCACCTTAATCCTGTCCTGAGGGACTGTCATACCTGGGGGGAGGATGGAACACACTACGAATCTGCCGATCAGAACTTAGCTCACCAACTGCAAAAGAATGCAGAGGACTCTCTAGCCCACGGGTCAAGTGGCATAGGAACAATAAAGTCTGGAAGGTGACTTAGGACAACCTAAGGCTAATTATCATGTCATTAGCTTAAATCTACATTGCGGTTCACCTCTCCTCCAAATGGGCTTTCAGAGAGGCTCATGGGAGATCCCCATGTGCAGTAAGACTCAGGTCACTAACTCCCAACTGTCCATCAAAGTGGTTCCATGATGACGTCTGAACCACAGGGAGGTCCCTATCTGGATAAGACAAGACCCAGACCATAACCAAGCTCTCTTTTGCTACGACAAGGGGTCCAGTTGTCATTTGTGGCATATGTATCCCACTCTGTAAACCTATATCTTGCTCTTGCTCAATAATCCTATCTTGCTCGCTCACAATAAATTTTACCTCAGGCTTGCTTTACTTTGGTGTCTGGTCATTCTTTGGCCAAGAGCACATCAAGAACAGAGAAGACAGAACAAGATTGCCAAACCCAACAAAGTGATTACAAAAGCACTTAAAATGATGGTATTTTTTTTTAATGTGTACTCAGTTCAAAAGGAAAAAAGTAAACACATTATTTTATGTATAATTTTTTTTATTTCAGCATATTACAGGGGTAAAAATGTTTAGGTTACATATATTGCCTTTGCCCCACTCAAGTCAGAGCTTCAAGCATGTCCATCCCCCAGACTGTACACACTGCACCCATTAGGTGTGTATATACCCATCCCCTCCTCCCCACTCCCATCTGCCCGATACCCGATGAATGTTACTACTATATGTGCACATAAGTGTTGATCAGTTAACACTAATTTGATGGTGAGTACATGTGGTGCTTGTTTTTCCATTCTTGGGATACTTCACTTAGTAGAATGGGCTCCAACTCTATCCAAGATAATACAAGAGGAGCTAGATCACCATTGTTTTATGTGGCTGAGAACTCCATGGTATACATATACCACATTTTATTAATCCACTCATGTATTGATGGGCACTTGAGTTGTTTCCACATCTTTGCAATTGTGAATTGTGCTGCTATAAACATTCGAGTGCAGATGTCTTTTTTATAGAATGTCTTTTGTTCTTTTGGATAGATGCCCAGTAATGGGATTGCTGGATCAAATGGTAGTTCTACTTGTAGCTCTTTGAGGTATCTCTATATTACTTTCCAGAGAGGTTGTATTAGTTTGCAGTCCCACCAGCAGTGTATGAGTGTTCCTATCTCTCCGCATCCACACCAACATTTATTGTTTTGGAACTTTTTGATAAAAGCCATTCTCACTGGAGATAAGTGATATCTCATTGTGGTTTTGATTTGCATTTCCCTGACGATTAGCAATGTTGAGCATTTTTCATATGTTTTTTGGCCATTAGTCTATCTTCTTTTGAAAAAGTTTCTGTTCATGTCCTTTGTCCACTTTTTGATAGGGTTGTTTGATTTTTTTCTTGCTGATTTTCCTGAGTTCTACATAGATTCTAGTTAGCCCTTTATCGTATGGGGAAGGGCAAGATGGCAGACAAGAAAAACCACCAGCCAGAGTGTCTCTGCAAGAAAGACAGATTTTAGATGAAAGTTAAACACATTTTTTAAAGTGGTAAAGAGAATACCGTACATATGCGGGAGGGGCCTGTATCTCACTAGTCTTAACCAGGTTAAGGATTTTACGGTATCACTACATAATTGACAATAAAGCAATAGACATTGACATCTGAAAAAAATCATTTAATAATTTTAAACTTCACACATATAAGTAAAGTTTTCACCTAATTTTTACAGAGATCTCACTGCCCTTCATGCAATAATTCACTTAGTGTTCAACCAACAGAGTTCAGCGTTATATATACTTTCTGAAGATGAGTACAGGTGGGACAAAGGGGTAGCTTGTAACAGCTAAACCTTCTCTCTTAATAACTTCCATCAATCCCTTCAACTGAAAATCACTTCACACTAACCTAAAATAAAAGTAAAAACAGTTTGCATGTTTTGCAAACACAACTTCAGGGAGCAGCCCCTAACTCACCTTTCCATTCCCTTTCCAGTTATCACACACAAGGGTGCAAGGCTTCAGGTCCATCACAAAGATCCTAGTTCTCTCCCAGCCTTGTGGGAGGGTTGTACTTCCTGTCATGTCATGTGACTTGCTGTGGCCAATGAAATGAGATCACCAGGGAAATATGTCATCATTTCTCAGAATTTTGAAGAGGGCATTGTCTTGCCCCTGGAAAGTTGATGTTCAAATGGAGCCGCCACTGATTTCTAACCCTGAGTGAGAACAATGAGTGGTGCCCCTCCTCTGATGATCTGCAATGAACACATAGCCTGAGCAAAAAATAAACTTTTGTCCTGTTAATCCACTGAGATTTTAGGATTTATTTATTTTACTGCAACCTAACTTAGCCTACCCTAACACACCATCTCATATAGAAACATGAGAGACCCCTATGGAGACAGTAAAAGTTGGCAAACATTATAACAATTTTATTCAAAATATCAAAAAACAAATTACTCCCCCCCAAATCTATCAAAGTTCATTTGATCTTTAATTTTAAAATCTAAAAATCCATTGCTTTCCATTAAAAATAGATTTTTAAATTATAGTAATGTTTTCCACCGTCATAAGAGTTAAAATAGTATTTAATAGTAATAGTGATAACATTCACATTTGCACAGCACCCCAAAAAGGTTTAGATCTGTGTTTTGTGTTAATTTCATTATGATTGAAGGAAGTCTGATTAGAAGATTCTCAGTTTTATCATGTGTGTTGTATGGGGAATAATATGACAATTCCAATGTCACAGTGACTGAAATGCACTTTGAAAAATAATAGCAGAGTAAGTGAAAATATTAGACTTAAATGATTAAAAGGAAATTAAATACTATTTCTATCAAGGAGAGAAAATGGTCTTATTCGAGATGCTGAAATGCATTATCTGTACTGGGAAAAAAATCCAACAGCTTCGTGTAGGACTACTTGTCAGGATCCTATAAATGTCTAAAAGAAATCATTTGGAAGTTAAAGAGCATTAGCTCAAGGTCTCAGTGTACACTCACAGGCGATGGCAGGGCTGCAAATCCCAGCTGAATGGTGTGGCTTCGCCAGGCCTCTCAGGAAAGTAAAATCACAAAGAAAGTCACCAAGTGCTATCACCTACAAGCTACCAGATATGACAATGTCATAAAGCGACTGATCACTCCACAAAACTCAACTAACGACACTTCTCAGATGGTTTCAGGCGATGTAATTAACAGAGAAATGTGTGAACTTGAGGAAATACCAGGACTCAGGGTCATCCAATACTACTTTAAAACCCAATAAAAGAAACAGTTACACATTCTTTTGGCAAATGTTAGTACTATGTAAATATGTGTGTGTGTGTGTGTGTGTGTGTGTGTGTGTTCTTCACAACAGACCATTATTTGACAAGTATCTTTCAAGGACTTGTGTAAAATTTTCTGGACTTGGGAGCATGGATAGTACAGAGATGTTTGAAAAATATCCTGTGGTCTAAAAATGTTTACAATCTATGCCAGGACAAGCATTGTCAGCCTTCGAGTCACCATGCATATCCTCTAGAATACTTTGGAACCCAGCCCATGCTTTGATTATGGTAAAGACTTCATAAATACTTACTTGAATGAATTAACAATGGTTGAGAATTAACCTCCTCAATGCATTTCTTATACATAAAACCTTAAATTCTAAAAACTTGTTCTTCAGTTTGAATATTCACAAAGCCCTCTGCAATATAGTTTCTCTCTACCCCACAGCCTAATGAATTTGTTTCAGAAAAAATGTGACAATTTTATAATAATCCTGATACTCCAATTTAAAGCATATAACCAGAGGCTTATATAACAAAAAAGTGAATAGTTGAGCTACAAATGGCCAAGAGGGAAAAAGGAGTTAAGGAGATAATGATTCTAAGTAAGCAATAACATTGAAATAAAATATCCTATAAGGTTTTGAGTCAGCTTATGCTCATTTTCTTGTTAATTAGAAACAGTGATGACAAATATTTGGTAATTTAGTCTTTAACTTGTATAGTCTTTCTATACCTAAAAATACAATGGAGAAAAGTAACATTTATCAAGGTTCAACCACATGACAGATGTTATGTATGTGTACATCCACATGTATATTTATACTTTTTCCCCTTATTTATTTCTAACAGCAGTCTTATGAAAAATAGACGTGCTGTCTGGATGTTTTGGTTGCAAATAATTAACTAACAAGTAAAACCTACTCAAATCAGCATAAAGGCTTATTATCTCACATGTCAAAAAGGCTTGGTTGGTTAATTCGTGAATTCATCAATGTCCTCAAAAACTTCAGTTTTGTTCAAATTTTCTTTGAGTCATACTCAACATGTCAGCTTTGTCATCATGGTGTTGGAGGCCATCTCTCTTGTTCCAGATAGGCACAAAATCTTTCAACAACAAAAGAGAAGGGGTGTCTCTTCTGGTATGTCTTTTCATCAGCAAACAATTCTCTCTCCTCTCCCATATCTCATTAGACTGGGTTACATGCTCTTCCCTAAACTCTTCATTGGCAAAGGGAGTGGGGTTCCCTGTGAAGGTTTTAGTTGATTATGAATTAGCAGAGTTTCAGGGCCTCCTCTCTAAGCACATGGCTACACAGAAAACAGTTGACTAACAAAGCACAAGGTGGACATGGAGGGTAGAAAACCAAGAGTATCTGCTATAAATATGTTCCTTTTCATATACAGTCAATAGATTATTCACAAATTGATATCAGCAAATTCATCTACTTGCTAAAATTTATTTTAACCCCACAATCAATACTTACTACACTTTTTCCATCATTCATGAATATATGCAGGGGGGCAATGAAAATTTTGAGTCACCCGGTGTGCACTTTTGTTCTCAGCTGAGGTCAAACAAAGTGACTCTGTGTCTTTTTGTTTCAGCTTTCATGCTGTAAACAAGTATCCTTTTCAGTCTATTTAGTGCCACATTTTTTTTTTTTAATTTTTTTCAAAATGTGCTTTTTATTGGTGATTGTACTGTTTAAAATGGTCCCCAAATAGTGCTGAAATGCTATTTAGTGTTTTGAAGTTCAAGAAAGCTGTGATATACTTTATGGAGAAAATACGTGTGTTAGATAAGCTTCAATCAGGCATGAATTGTAGTTGACCATGAGTTCAATGTTAAGGAAACAATAATTTATATTAATTAAGTTGTTTTTAAACAGAAACAGATGAAACAAAGTTATGTATTGATCTGTTGACAAAAATGGTGTGACCAGAGGCTCAGAGGAACCTAACCCTGTATTTCCCCAAGGAGAGATGCCTCGGTATTCACTAATTCAGTGTTCACAGCTACTTTGCAGAGCGTAACTACCGCAAATAATGAGAATCAACAGTGTAATGAAACTGAGATGTAACTAGGTCAAGTCCCACAGCCATAAGTAGCAGGCCATTCCTCAAATCCAAATCCTGTCAACCTTGTTATGGACTTTGGATTTTATTCTGACAGTAATGGGAAGATATAGAAAGGCTAAAAGTAGGGAGGAACATGGACAGATTTGCATGTCTGGAACATCATTCTGGATGCAATCTGGGGAACAAATTAGGAGAAGGAAGATTAGATTCAGGGAGCCCAGGTAATATGGCCATTGCACTAGTCCAGGCAAGAAGTGATGATAGAAAGGTGACAGTGGAATACGAAGGCATAAACTTGGGTGTCAAATTGTTTTCCCCTGAGACAACAGAGAACAGAACCTCTCAAAGATGTAAACACTAGCCACCAAGAGAGGAGGTAAAAAGAACATAATTTTAAAAATGAACAGTCAAGTTTGAGAGAGAAAGGGGCGTAGAGTAGAGATAAAAAGTAGAGAGAATTGTCCAGTTTCCAAATATTGCTAGCTACCAGCTAAGTCTGGCCCATTTTCAGATTCTCATCTGAAAAATCTTAACAAGAACCTAGTTCATAGCCTCTATTAATATTAGAACATTAAATTTTAATAAGTGGAAAAATGGAATTCATAAGGTTTCTCAGTTGCATCCAATAGGGAGCTGACCACTCATTTGAGATTTTACACATTTCTTGGTTGAAACAGAGTTACAAATACAGACCTGAGCATTGGGATGCATCGTGCAAATGTGTCATTCTCCCTGGAGGACTTTCTGTCCCTCAAGTAATGAGACTGAATTACAATTGAGTTTTAAATATAATATTCCCACTTGACATCAACATTAAAATTTTCCTAATGTTGTATTTAAAGGAAATATCTCCAACCCTCCCCCCCCCAAAGTCTTCAGAACTCTTGCACATTTGAAAGCAGGTAACTAAAATGGGAATTATGATTCTTAATTTTTATTATCATGTCACATTCCAGTTGAAACATTTCAGAATTTGAAGTCTTGTCCAGTCTCCATAGAATTGTATGAGAGGAGTAAAGAGGAGAAAGAGAAAGAGAGAGAATGTCCGTGCTAAAGGATGGTGATCTTTAGAATGTTGGGGCATGTACAATCTTTTCTCTATCAAGTATTAATGTCCAGTGCATTGTCATTCCTAGTTCTTAGTACATGCGAACAATTTTAATTATCTCATGAGAAGAAGATTATAATACACCATGCTATGCAATATCCAAAACATTAGTGCTAATATATTGCCACATGCAAACCCTTGCATGTCATGCACTTGAATCATGGGCTATGTATTACATAAATGATAAGCACACACTAACATGACCCACTGTTCAATAATCCTTAAAAGTAAACTGTCCTTTGAAACTCTTGGCCTTTCAGAGGGCTCATAAAAGCCTTTAAGGCAACACTGTCAGTTAGAAAGATAATCAATGAAATTAGAAATAAGGGAATCATTTCAGAGTATTTTCCAACTGTTGAAATTTAAAAGAGGTACACAGAAAGCATGTATTCGATTTGATCCTTCCTCCCTGCTGTTGACTATTCTGCATATGGCTTGTGCTGTGTCCCATAACTAGAATATGATATTTTTCATATCATATTTATCAATGTAAATGCTAGCTGCTGTAACAGATAAGTCCCATCTTCTCTGTGGCTTAACATAATAAAAAGTTTATTTCTTACATCAGAATCAGTGAGTGTGGTCTTGGGTGGGTGGCCTTCCACATGGTCACTTCTACGTCTTCTAGCTTAGGTCACGAGGGTCCTCTTCATTCAGTTGGTGGACAGAAAAAGAGACTATGGCCAATGCCCACACGTTTCTTAATCACATTGATCTGGAACTCACTTCTCTTCATATTCCATCAGTGAGAACTAGTTATATAGCCCCATCTCGGAGGATTGCGGGGTGGGACATGCAGCCACTAGACTGAGCAATCACAGCCCAGCAGCATCTCCTCACTGGACAGGCCCCACAGACTTCTCAGCTATGTGTCTCTGTCACATGTGCCATTTGCATTTCTTGTCAATATCCTTTGCCTTTGAATATTCAAAATTGGCTACAAGGAAAGTCAAATCACCACACACATTCCATATGCAATGAATCTTTTTTGTTGTAGGACAAAAATATCTGTGATGCCTCTTCTATAATACTAAGGTAGACTTCAATTGCATCTGGATCTTTATATAAAATGGTGCTGTTGCTGCTACTACTACTAATAATAATAATTGAAAATTGAGCTGAGAAAAATATTAAAAATTTCAGCATATATAGTTTTAAGTTTATGATGAAACATATTTCCCCATTTTCTAAATAAAAAAGCATAAAAATGTTGGGTAATACATTAACAAAGTGTCCTTAATCTATCAGGGACTCAGTTAGCATCTTATAAGGTAAGTTCCAATATATAATCTTGTTTAGTTACATTTTTTTCAGATCTTATCAAATTGCTAACAAAGATTCATGCCAACACCCAGACTCCACTGATTAAGATGCCATTTGCTATGACTATGACTATAACTAGTTGTGGACTCTAAGACTTACTTTTTTCTCTTTTTGCTAGAGAGATTAGTCATGAGACAAGGAAAGAAAGTGCTTATAATTTGATTTCATATAAACGGGGCAGTAAAATATAAGAAGACTTGTGTGACCCATAACTATAAAAATTATCTAGAAATAATCCTAAAAATATTTTAAATTAAAAGTGAGGGGAATCCCATTTAAGATGAGGCAGAATCTCATGGAGACATAGCAGAAAGAAAATAACACGTCTTTGACTCAAAAGAAATTATGTTCAACTTCAGTAATAGGATCAGAAGAGAAGAAATAATGCAAAAAAAGTTGATGATGACACTGCCATGGTTAATAAAGAAAGTTTTTGCTCTTGAAAGACCATTTAATTGATACAACAATAATTTTTATAAAAGCATGGTAATGATGCAATAAAGTAAGGGATGTTTCTTATGAGTACTTTCTAATAGGTTCCTGGTAGATCACATTAGGTAAGCATTCATGGGCTGATGGACAGATAACATAAAATGGAAAGAAAATTAAACAAAATGCTTTTTATCCCAGCATAGAGATATATCTATAGTTCAAATGAAACAGATTTACCAAAAAGCAGGAATCAACCTAAAACTGTAATTTTGCCTCCTTCACATTGTCCTGAAATTATTTCAAGCCTTATTAAGAAAATCTGAGAAAAAGAAGTTTCTGGAGAAAAATGGGATCTTTTCTCCCTAGTCTGCCCTTTTTTTGGAGGGGGGGAGGGCAGGGACAGCCCTGAGAGTATAAATTTCATATAGTTCCTAGCTCATGTACAACACGTATTAAATTAAAGAATACTTTCTGATTTAAAAATGACATTTATTGGTTCTCAAGATAACCCCTTCTTTAACAGCTCAATTTGGCAGGCATTTGTTTTTAATTTAAACTGAATAAAAATTAATTTTGTCTCAAAATTTTCATGCCACTTTCTGGGATGGTTGGAGCTACCCTGGAGGGTGATGAAACTGGAGTTGGGGATCACAGCTTTCGTCTTTAGAGAGAAAGAAGCAATTTCCATAATTTCAAAATCATTTCATTAGTGGATATATATGGTCTGAATTTCCAAATCTAGGGAGCTGACCATATGCTCCCTCTTTTCTGAAAGAAATAGTGGCAAATTGCCACCATCCAACACAGAAAGAATTAGAGATGTCTAGCAACAAGGAATTATAAGTACAAATATAAGGGTACTTAATTATGCATATTATTTAATATAAATGTATGGTCTTTGTGTTAATAGCAAAATCTGCCCCCCACCCCGCCCAAAGTTATAGAGCACTGCATCCTGTCTTGCAATTACTAATAGGTCAGCCAGAAGCCTAGTGCAATTCAAGAGAGAGAATGACTGAGAAAGAAAAATGCATTGCAAAATAGGGACTATAATCTACCGGAAAGAGTCATTCCACTATGTAGCAGCATTACCTGTGATTTCTATTCTGTGGATTGTTAATAGGACATCGGGTTCCAGTGGTGGCAATATTCACTGGGGACCAGATTCACTCCCTAGGTTCAAATTAACAGCACAGTCTTGCAGATTTCTCAAGAAAGATATATATGAGGCTGTCAAAAACACAGCGTATTGTTAAATCATGTGTTAAAAATAAGATCCAGAAGTCACAGTAAAACAAAATTAAAAAACTGTAATTATGCAATGGAAATATTATTTCTAAAAAACATACATTGTTTTCCAAAACAAAATATGCTCTCTATGCAACATTTTTGTATTAAGCCATTTTAAAAGCATTCTTGCAGGAATTCATGGAATTTAAAGCAGCTTTAGGAAAGCTCACAGCATCCCTGGGTGTCCAGGAAGGTAAAATTATATTCTTTTCACTATTTTATAAAAGAAGGAGGCAGTGAGTAGATACAGTATATGGACTATCCAAAGTCACAAGGCAGGAAAGTAGCAGACCCAGGAATCAAACCTCTAACAACAAATTTTTTCCTAGAAAGGGGCTGTCAAGAGTCCACGTGATCTAACATGCCCTTTTACCTTCCAACAAGTCTGAAGCATGCTTGGCCCAAGCAAACACAGCCCTAATTCGTTCTCAAATTTGCAAGGTAATAAGCCTAAAATGAATTAAAAGGCATATCATGCCATGGCCTTGGGAAAAAACATCCTCTCTCATTGCCATAACAGAGAGAGACGAAATCATATCAAAGTAAGCTAGACAGTTAAAAGGGAATAGGAAATAAAAAGGAAGTGGCCAAGCAGTGCTGGTGGCAGCTGTCTGAAAGGGAACATCAGCAGGATCAAATAACAGAACTTTCTTAGTTGATTCTTGAAAGCACAAACTAAAAAAAATAAGAAAAATCATACACACTGTTTTATGCTGAATCTAAATACACATCCACACACACTCAGTTTAGTTTTGGAAGGTTTAATGGCGAGCCTCTCACAGGCAGACCAGATTAAGCACCAAAACCAAATGTCTTTGAAGTCAGCACAGACAGTCACTTACACGGCCTAGTTTGAGATGAGTTGAAAGCTCTCATCTCTTCATGCCTGGCATGGGGCCTGAGAGCTCCTCCAGTAAAGCCATTCCCGAGGATTCAGGCTCAAATGCAAATATGACAAGGGAGGGATAATTTTAATCGAGATTTATCCATTATTACAAGAGTTTGTCAGGATATCTGGGAAAGAATCAGGCATTTTATAAAAGCTGAGAGGGGAAAAGAGCAAGGACACGGCCAGAGGAATTTACCGCACCTACACAGGGTGAGCCCTGCCATTAGGAAGTTCAGCCAATTGTTCTATTTGGTTGAAAGACTGTCAGTTTCTGAATCCTGGACAGTAGCCTGCCAGGTGGTATCATAATGAATTCTAAAGCTCTCCATGGGCTCCAAAGCAACATGTTAAATAGTTGGTCTCACCATATGCAATTGATTACCTGTTTAGAGCTTTTCAGAAAATGCTCCTTACCCCTTCACCCCTCAACCACCATCACCACCCCTCAGCTCATCCCTCCAGGAAGCCATCGCCTAGGCTAGATAATACACCCTGTTTTCATGTTCCTAGTGCACCATATAGAAACAGATCCCAGTTAGAATCTTATTATACAGAGTACTTCAGAAAGTTGGGCAAAAACAACTGCAGATCAGTTATACTCTAAAACAGTGCACCAATTGACTACTACGGCTCAACATGTGCAAAAAGAACCTAAGAACGGTTCCAAAAACAGAAAAAAATCCAGTGCAGCATCTTGTAATTCAGGTAATCAAAGTATAATTCAACCTTAACAACAGAATCAAAACACTTGCAAAGGATCCATGTACAAAGGAGACGCTTCTTTTGTTCTTATATACCTATTTCCTGAATTTTGAATTTTTTAAATAATAAACTTTGGTTAAAGGTAAAGGGACCTTTTCACCCTTCACATACCGGCCCCAAGGACAATAGAAAGAAAAATGCAAATATATAGCTTACAGTTGGATAAAATATTAGTTTTCTCCATCCATTGTGCAAAATTTTTCTTTCCTCAGAAAGAATCCTTAGTCCACTAGCTAAAACTAGAAGAACTAGAAGGGAGGTGAGCAGGGATTATTTTGACCTTTGAATTTAAAATATCAGCTTAAAACTGGGCCTTTAACTTGAAAATAAATAAACCAATAGATTCAAAAACAACTGGAACATCTGAACTATCAAAGTGACCCTTCATCAGAAACAAATCCTAGAAAATATAAAATATTATAAATTGCTTAATTAGGCTTTTGGTTCTCTAAATAGGTAAGTATGATTTTACTTCAATTTATTGTACTTCCATGATGGTGGCCTGTTTTTCTATACTTTATAGAGTACCCTGTGCATTTAGGAAAAGGTTGTTATTTGGAAATCCGTGAATAGATAATAATAATTCGTTATTATTAATTCAGTTATAGAGAGCAATGTAGAGAAGGAAAGTAGAGATACAATGACCTTTTATTTCTAACTCTGAATTTGACCATACACAATTTACTTTAACTAGAATTCTAATTAGCCTGCTTCTGAAGTATAGAATGGATAGGCCATGAACTACAACCACCATTGAAATAAAATTGTGTCAGGTAAAAGTATATAAAGACTCATTACTGATAGTTATAATATTTGAAATATATGTGTAAGCACCATGCCTATTATTGGGTCTATTTTTTAAAGTATTAAGAGACTCCTCTATGAAATAAAGTATTTTATTTCCTCTTGACTGATAGTAAATGAAACTGCCAGTATATATATGAGAGATAAAACTTCCCAAAATTTTGTTATGAAGGCCATTGAGAAGAGTTAGCTATAGGATGACCTTCATACACTAGGGACTAGATATCTCTGCTTTTTACACAGTTCTCTGTATTTACAGGCACCATCCAAGTTGGGATTAAGAGCCTGGACACAGGCATGATTTAATCAAAATATCCTTGGGGCCTAGTCCAGCATTTCAATTTAGAATTGAAATCCAATTTCTGTGTTTTAAAAATCAAATCCATTCTCTACGGAAAATTTTTACAAAACATCTTGGCACCTGCATTGCTGAAAATAGAACCAATTTTATTTAAGAGAAAGTAACAGCAAATCAGGGATTTGTGCAACGGCAATAAAATGCAGTTAAGTGTGGTAGTGCCAGGTTTTAGTCCAGAGACAGGGATTTTTATAGCACATTATAAACTTCTGAAACGGAGGTTATTAGAGGATCAGTTCTCTAACTGTGTGGTTCTAGCAGGCTTTGCTCTGTTGCACTCTTTGTTCTCCTGCTGGGAGTTCCGTCTTCGGAGGTGTAGAGCACATCCATCAGCCTTTTTCAGCTGTTAAGACACTTCATTTATTCTAGTGTTCCCTTCATCTTATTCCCTTGCCCCTGCTCCCATGGACCTCGGAGATCTACAGTTCTCTTTGGCCTCTTAACAGGCATAATGGATCACCAGCTGAATGAACCCTCATCACATAGCCCTTCTTGCTAGGAAATTATTTCTCTCCTGCTTCAAATATTCTTCCCTTTCACTTGGTATCCTTCACTTTGCTGCTGTTCTTGCTGTGTAGTTACCTATATGCAAAGAGATAAAACTTGCTCAAAAATACTGGCTTGCTTTTTGAAGTGGTCTCGTGAATATTGGTCTTTTGATCTTTTCTAACCAATTGGAGATATATAGATATACCTCCAATCTCCAATGTGCAAACATTAAATACTTGCTCAAAAATTAATAAGTATTATTATTATTGTATCTCTGTTATTTGTGCCCCTCATAGATTATAATTTCATTATTTGGAAAATGAGCTCTATTGTTAGCATTAGAATCCTCTCATGTTGAAAGTTACTTTTCTAAAAACAATATTCTGTTTTAGAGGGGGAAAAGCTACTAAATTTTATAAGCAACCAAGGAAAATAGCAGGTACCAAAATTCCCAAAAAGAGGCAATCCTTAACTATTGACATTGTTAGTCATCTTGCTGTACTAATGTCCATATCTGTTCCATACTATTTTCATTAATTAACGATGATCTAGCTGATCTAATACATCCAGGAAGAACTAAAATATGTACTAGTGGAATCATTACTGGGTTGGTGGTTAGAAGACCTAGATTCTAGTCTCATATCTATGTTGATCAATCAAATGGCCTTGGGCAAGTTGCCTAAATTCTTTGGGCCTCAGTTTCCTCATCTGTATTAAGAGCAAGGTAGAGTAGATCATTAAAATTCATTCTAAGTCTAGTACTCTGGGAGGAAATTTAAACTAGCTTCTCTTTTTGTCATTGCCCAACTCTGCCCTTTCTTTTCCTTATATACTGTTTTCTGTTCCCTATACATACTTTTTCCTTTCTCTTTCCTTTTTCTGAGCCATTATCTTCCTTCTCTCTATTCAAAGCCTGTCCATTATAAAGCATCCTTCTTTATCAGTTCAGTTTCAGAATAGCTCTGAGTAGAGAAATCCCTTGGTTCTCAACTTTAAGGTCCTTTTTGTTCCCCACTATCTCCCAATGTGAAGGTCTATTTGGTACCAGGATTAACCAAGCCTACAGAGTAGTCCCTGAGAACTAAGAAAGATCTCATGATAGAATAAAGATCCCAAGAATACCTTGGTCCTCCTCTAGTCTTATCCCAATCCAGTATTACATAATGGAAAAAATTTAAAAGTTAGCCAATTCCTATCACAAACTGGGGAGCAATGTAAGTAACCTTCAGTAAAAATTTCTTTCATTTAGGAAAACATATTGAGGGTCTTTTTGGATATGAAAGGTGAGCTCCCCCTACTCCCTGCACTGAAAAATAGAGAACTAAATTGGCTTTGGAAAGATATTTTAAGTTTCTGCCCCTGAAACAGAAGGGGTGAGGGTCCCAAAAATTAAAGAAGAGGGGATATGTAAGACAGGTTGAGAAAAAAGGATTCCCAAACACTGACAAATTTTAAGAAATATTTAGACCTCAGGTTGAATACATCCTAACGATTTACCACCTTCACCACCCATGTCTTCTGCTGCTGCACTGGAAAGCTGCAGTAAAATCTGCAGCCCACAGCAGGCTTGTTTTGCTAAGACTCCAGGCATAAAAAGAAGAAAAACATGGTGGTCAGTAAGGTGGGAAACAGTAGGAACGCGGAGCCTCAGGAGCCCAGGTAGACAGCAGGACTCAGGTTACAGCCAGTGTCCACCAAAGAGAGGCGTGATCTCTCACTACCATGGGACAGCTGCCCTGGCCATGGCCGAGCACACTGTGCATGGCCTGGAAGCTGGAATCACTTTATTTGAATATTAAAGCTCTAGAATGACCCCGGAGCCCTTCAAGGTGACAGGCATTGGCCCATCCCTGAACCCTCTCCCTTAATCCTCCCAACAGTCTTTCCAGAATGCCTCATTTTCTTCTACTGGCATCAAAAACTGCTCTGATATACTAAAAAATGAACACATCTCCGGAGTACAGCAGTTCAACATCCAGTGATCAAGGAGAAGGTTATCTAGCCTCAGGCATGCACCTCTGCCTCTTTTGTGGGTGTCTGGTCATCTCAGGTATGTTCAGCATTGCTGTAGAGGAGAGAGGGCTGGGGAGAGTGGATGGGAGAGCCATCTTCTAGACCAGGTGACTGGAAAGCTGCACACAGGACTGGGACCAGCTCCGGGTAAAAAGTACAACATAGGGGCAATTCATCTACCTCCACATCCTCTGAGGATTGCAAATGAAGACAAATCACTCTCTATCTTGTCCCACTTTCTCTCTTCCTTGCTCCTTTCTAGTTTCTCACTACCCTCTTACACACACACGCCCACTCACACACACCCCCACACACAGTTAGACTAGAAAAGTCATTTAGCATAAGAACATGAAAATTTGGTCATTATATGTTGCTTAATGATGAAATATATATTTTCATTTTTCAAAATAGACACACCTTTTTGTTTTTCATATTTATCAATGCTTATAAAATATTTAGAAATTGCAGAAATGAGTAAAGGAAAAATAACAGTCATTTAAGACAGGATTGGTCAGATGACAATCACAGTTTACATTTTAAAGCATAATTTTTCCAGGTTTTTCTATTTTTTTAATCAGCTTTATAGATTTAGAGGTACAAGTGCAGTTTTGTTACATCAATATTCTGTGTAGATGTGGTATGGCCTTTTAGTATAACCATCACTTGAAAAGTGTTCATTATATTCATTAAGTAATTTTTCACCCCTCACCTCCCTCACATCCTCACACTCTCTCACCCTTTTGAATCTCTGTCTACTGTTCCACTGTCTGTGTCCATGTGTATATACTATTTAGTTCCCACTTATAAGTGAGAAAATGTGGCATTTGACTTTCTGTGTCTAAGTTATTTCACGTAAGTTATTTCACTCCAGTTCCATCCATGTTGCTGCAAAAAACATTTCATTCTTATGTCTTAGTAGTATTCCATTTGATTGATATATATATATATATATATATATATATATAAATAAAACACTTCCTTTATCCTATTATTGGTTGATGATTCCATTTCTTTGCTATTGTGAATAGTGCTACCATAAACATACAAGTGGAGGTATCTTTCTGATGTAATGGTTTCTTTTCCTTTGGGGATATCCAATCGTGGGATTGCTGCATTGAAGAATAGTTCCATTTTTAATTCTTTGAGAAATCACCATATTGTTTTCCATTGAGGAAAACTAATTTACATTTCCACCAATAATGTATCAGCATTCTCTTTTCTTCACATCCTTGCCAACATCCGTTGTATTTTGACTTTTTAATTATAGCCATTCTGACTGTTATACCATACTGCCCAAAGCAATCTGCAGATTCAATGAAATTCCCATCAAAATACCAATGTCATTTTTCACAGAATTAGAAAAAACAATTCAAAATTCAGATGGAACCAAAGAAGAGCCCAAATCGCCAAAGCAATCCTAAGCAAAAGAATAAAATCTCATTACCTCCGATTTCAAATTATGCCATAAGGCTATAGTAACCCAAACAGCATTGTTCTGATATAAAAACAGACACATAGATCAATGGAACAGAACAGAGCACCCACAAAAAAGCCACATACCTATAGCTAACTGATCTTCAACAAAGTTGACAAGAACATACACTGGAAAAAGGACATCCTATTCAATAAATGGTGCTGGGAAAATTACATAGCCATATGCAGAAGAATGAAACTGGATTCCTACCTCTCACCAAATACAAAAATTAACTCAAGATGGATTAAAAACTTAATTGTAAGACCTGAAACCAAAAAAATTCTACAAGAAAATACAGGAAAAACTCTTCTGGACATTGGCCTAGGCAAAGAATTCATGACTAAGACCTCAAAAGCCAATGCAACAAAATAAAAATAGACAAATAGAATTTAATTAAACTAAAAAGCTTCTGCATAGCACAAGAAATCATCAACAGAGTGAATAGAAAATGGAGAAAATAGTCACAAGCTATTGTTCCAACAAGGGGCTAATATCCAGAATCTACATGGAACTGAAAAATCTCATCAAAAACATTCTGATAACCCCATTAAAAAGTGGGCAAAGGACATGAACAGACATTTTTCAAAAGAAGACATATAAATGGCTAACAAGCATATGAAAAAATGCTCAATATCACTAATCATCAGGGAAATGCAAATTAAAACTACAATGAGATACCATCTAAATATGCTTATTTTTTCTTGCAAATATTAGATATTTTATTCGTAGTACTTTATGCCCTGCTTTTTTCCAACTAAAAATATATCACGGATGTATTTTGGTATCAATAAGTAGATATCTGCCTTCTCATGGCTAAGTAGTATTCCACTTTATAAATGTACATAAGTTATTCAACTATCCCCAGTTTATGAATATTTAATTGTTCTTTTACTAATTTTTCCTATTATAAATAACACTGTAATGTTTATCCGTGTGTGGTTTATGTGTTTGTTGAACTATTTCATGATAAAAAAAATTCCTAGAAGTGGAATTTTGGTATATAATGCCAAAATAACTTTTCAGAAATATTAATTGAATTTTGACTGTGACCAGAATAGTATAAAATAAAAATCCTTCTCCCTACTCACTGTGCCTACCTTGGATATTGTTAATTATTTTAATCTCTGCTAATTTTGTTGTAATGTATATTCATTTGATTACTACTGTACATGAGATTAAAGAGCCTTTCACATGTTAATCATCCATCTTCATGCCATTTTTTATGAAATTTTTTCTTTAGATGCTAAAAATATTAGTCCTTTTCTTTCATATACTTTGCAAGTATTTTTCCAAGTGACTATTTGTCTATGTTTCTATTGCCATAGAGAAATTTTTAATTTTTATATACTCCAATCTAGCAATCATTTTCTCTGTCTTCCTGCTTTTGGTGCTATACTTAGAAATGTTTTACACAGATCAAGATTATTAGTGTATCCACCTATATTTTCTTTTTCATGTTAAAACATTTAATGCCTTTGGAATTCAATTAGTGTAAGACATAATTTTTGGAACCAAATGGTCAGCAGGTTGCCTCAACAAATTTCTCATCTATTCACTATTAAAATGCTACTTTTATCACATACAGAAGTGCTATACTTATGTGGATCTATTTTTAGAACTTCTAGTCTATTGTGTTAATCTGTATATCCCAGTAGTAGGAGTCATGAAGACACTTTACTCCTACTAGCCCTTAAGTAATGCACAATCCCTTCTGGTTTTTCTACACAATAACCACACATTTTTTAATTGTTCTATTTTTATATCCTTCCAAATTTACTATTTTTTGTGTGCTTTCTGTCTTTTGCTGGGGCCCTACTATGCCCACACTATTTCAATTACAAGAGCATTCTATTATGTTTTAATACTGGGAAAGCATTTCTCTTGCTATTCTTTTTTTTTCTTTCTTTTTTAATGTTTTTCTCATACATTTCTTCATCCAAGTCAATTTTAGAATCATTTGCACTTTCAAAAAAATATCCAGTGCTGTCTCAAAAAGAAAAAAAGTCACTAAAGTGAAAATCAGATTGAGTTATCTGGAAGAGTAGAGAGAAATTTTGACAGAGTAGAAAGAGCCAAAACCTGCACTTGAGGTTTTGACTCCCAACAAAAGCTATACATTTGGCAGGGCTTTTAGCCCCTCTGAACCACAGATCCTCATCTGAAAATAGAGCTAATAAAACCTATATGTGGTAGGCATCTGGCATGCTTTTTGGCCATCCATCATTGGAACCTTGTTTCTAAATTTGGAGAAATTCCTCACCTAAAATTCTTGTGAGAGGTAATGCCCCTCCACAGAAAGCTAATAATGCCAGGGATTCACCCTTCTACCCTCTTTTACAGCAGTACTCAGTCAAGAGAAGTAGGTTCTGCCAATCTTAGGCACACACCCTGGTTGGAATCAGCAGCTGGTAAAACAAGGGAAAGAGGTCTATAAGGCAGGATGTCTGGCCATGAAGGCAACTTCCGCAGTGGCTGGAGTCTGGGAGCAGGTGCGTCTGTGATGTAAGCCCGCAGTAAGCAGCAGTGGTGTCCTCCCTGGACCAGGCTCTCCTGCTCTTCCGGAGATCTCAGGAGAATCTCAATATCCTTTCCTGCTTAAGTCAGCAGAAGTTGGTTCTGTTGTTTGCAGCTGTAAATCCTGCCTTACACTATCTACCCCAGTCTGTCTGAGCAATGAAATCAGATAGAGCATGCATTCTCAGCACCCTGCCTTGCTTTTTGACTTCTCTCCCTCTCCATCCTGGTCTGTCCATGAAAATACTAATGCACTGCACCAAGGACCTCCCTTCTCCTTGGTTTGTGGTTGACTTTAGCCAATAGAAAGCCACAGCATGACATGTTATGGAGGAAGAAGAGTTGGGGAAAAGTATTTATTCCCTCAGCCCAAATCTATGGTGAGTTGTGTAATTATTTCATCATATATTACAATGTAATAATGACAGAAATAAAGTGCACAATAAATGTAATGTGCTTGAATCATCCAAAACCATCCCCCTACCCCCACCCCCAGTCTGTGGAAAAATTGTCTTCCATGAAAATGGTCCCTGTTGCCAACAAGGTTGGGGACCGCTGCTCTAAAGGGTTGCTGTTCACTAACTGTGTCTTTCCGTTGAGTTAGAATTCCTGGGACCCAGCCCTATCTCTGAGTTTCATTTGCACTTCCAGCTTAGGCAACATGAGGATACTGTAATCCTCCTAGCCCTAAGGTAACACAATCCCTTCTGATTTTCTACCCAATACCCGCACATTTTTAATTTTTTCTATTTTTATATCCTTCCAAAATTTTCTATTTTTCATGTACTTTCTGTTTCTTGCCAGGGCCCCCAGTATGCAAGCAAAAGCTCCTAGCACAGCACCTGCCTTATAAGAGGGCTCCGGAAAACTGGCATGAGTGAAGGTACCACATGTATTTTTTTCCTATTCTTCTGATGTGCTAATGAAAGTGAGTCAAGAATAAGATAAGAGTTAATTTCATGTACATCTGCAGGCCTCTGGTATTTTCAAACAAAGGTTACTGGAGTCTTCGGCCTCCTGAAACTCAAGAGCAGAAAAATCAAAAGTATGTCCCTCAAATGGAAATTTTCTCAGTTCGCATTCTCAGTAGACACTCACACCAAAGTTTCTGGAATCTGTGATCGTCCCCATTTAGGCACCCCCAGGTGCCAGAATGTACACATATAGATAAGAATGTCACCACTATCACCTTCACCCATGGCCACCCCTTCCCTGCTCCACTCACCTCTCAAATTTAATGGGTACCTATCCTAACCATCAAGATTGTCCTCTCAGCCCCATCCCCACTCCACTCACCAGTGCTCAGGTCTAGTTTTGAATGGATCACAGCACTCCATCAAACTGTGTGCAAATTTTTGCAGACTCTTTGGAGCAGTAAAACTTCCCTTCAACGATTCTCTCTGTATTCATATAATAAATGATCATAGATGCTACTTGACTGTCCAGTGTTTTGTACCAATATATGAGTGTGAAGTGCAATTAGCCATTGAAATAAAATTGGTAATGAATGCTAATTACTTCATTCTATGGGGTTTTGGGTAATATATTCCGAGGCTTTTCTCATTACTTTGAGAAATTGAGAGGTGGCTCTATAGCGATCTACAAAAATTCTGAAAAGTACTTAAAGCGTCAGACATTAGCTGGAGCTCTGTATAATTGGATCGGCTCTGCACCCCTCGCATATAAGTTTCCTTGATGCACAGCCCTGAATGCATAAAGAAAAGAGAACGTGGAGAGAAGAGCAGCTTCAATCTGCTTCGCTGTCATTTGGATCTTTTGAGTTCTGAATTCTTTTGGCAGCTCTGATATAACAGAAGAGCGTTTCCTTTGGTGACTATAAAACCCCCATTTGGAATGTTTTTCTCACACATTTATCTGAACGTTGCCAATGGCTACTTTTCTCAAAATTAATTCTCACCCTAAGTAATGATGTACAGAAGTTTACTGAAGTGCTGATAGTAAATCCTAAGAACTGTAAAACAGATATCTTCGCCACAGAAGAAAAGTGCCTTCTCTATGCACTCATTTCAGCAATCAGTTTCATTAGATCTTGTAATGAATTTTGAAAAATGAAAAATGTCACTCTTTATAATTTATTGTACTCTGTTATTATCAGCAATTCCTGTCTATTGTCACTGCAAAAGCAGAATGAAATCATTCTGTAAGGACAGAAAATTCCTGACATAAGGAGGATACCGGTTTTTGGGAAAACAGAGAAACAGGAAACTTTTTTCTATCAGGCATGTTCTACACCTGAAGTAGAGCTACATTCTGGTTTCAACTCTGTCACTAACTAACCTCAAAAAAAGTCACTCGACTTCTCTTGATCTCTGTCATCTGGAAAATAAATAAGTTAGCCTAAAGTATTTCAAAGACCACCCCTCCCAGCACCAATGTCTTAATGTTTGCTTGTTTTTTAATTTCTTATAAATATTCTGTAAGTTTCACCCATGGGGAATCAAACTAGTTCAAATTTAACCCATCCCATTCTTTAGCAGTACAGATTTTTTAAATTCACTTTATTTGAAGGTTTCCTTTAACTTTTAAGATAATAATAGCAACAATGATTACATTTGAAAGTCCTAAAATCAAAGTTTGCATCACACAATACATGTTTTGCTTTTGTGCCAAAATATCTGCCATAGCACTAGTAAGGAGACGCTTCTTAATAAGTAGCAGCTCCCTTAGTGATGAGCAGTTTTCAGCAGGGATGGCCTGAAAAAACACCTACATTTTCTTAAATCCCATTCTGATCATACAATGTTAAAGACAGGTTCTTGCTATCTCCCTTAGCGGCTGCAAGGTTTGTATAGATCCTCACTGATACTGCTAAGACAGGCGTCACTACACCAGGACCCTCGCCAGGGTCCAACCTCTCATTATTTGACTCTGAATTTCCCCAGGCTATGACTGAGAGATCACGAAGGATGTAATGTGTGCCCTGTCTGCAGCGTGGGACACCAGCACAACTCGCCACGTGCTCTGGTCTTCAGGACTGCCAGACTATGAATAGCACTATGTGGAGTCATATTCTCTGCCATTCTAGTCCATTTATTTCTGATGAGCTCAGGAGCAAGTGGATTGAATACATGAAGGTCAGCCAGCACCAGGGCAGGGGAAGAGAGATGCGAGAGCTGAACCTCCAGCTCCCAGCACTAGTTAATGGAAATAATAGAACCAGAAGAGATTGGTAACAGTTCACAGTGAACGACCTCCCTCTACAAACTAATATATACATGTTTTCATTTTACTCATTTTCAACTACTATTTTCAATAGGATACTTTGAATGAATCCATCAATCTATTAATCTGCTTTTTTTTTAGAATCAAAACATGTATAGGAAGTGCTTAATTTGTCTTCTTTCTTCTCCTTTCTTTCCCTGAAAACAGAAAACAGCACCAGCAAGAGCAGCAGCAGAAAGGCAAGGGAAATCTGGTCCAGAATAAATTGGTTGTGCTGAAGCATTTGTAATTAAGCATGATAACCAATTACAGAAATACCTGGGGTAGTTCAGTGATTCACTCTCCCACATCAGAGGTCTCCTAATCAATTTGAAATAACCAGACGCTATAGAAAATAAGCAAGATCACAGCGTTTGCTAATGAGTCTCAAAAACGGATTTCACTGCATGAAAATGTTCATTGTCAGGAGAAAGACGGTTTTCACAATCTTGCGGGTCATTTTCATTTGCATTTGATTGGAGAAAAGTCCTTTGTTCTTTTCTCCCTTCTCACATATTTTACAATACTACTGATTTTTTTTTCTGGTGATTTAGTATTTTTGTATCAGTGTGTTGTACCAAGCCCTAAAAATGCACCAAAATAAAACCTTTTGTGCTGAAGTAGCTCGTATCCACTTCAATTACTGCTTAATTTCACTGCATTGAATGGGTGTCCTGGAACTTAAATTCGCAGATATATGACATTGAAAAGAGATTATTTGACAGAAGTTGCAGTTGTAGAACTCTGAAAGCAACACGAATGCCACGTAGTGTATCATGCACAATACCATTTAAACATCCCTCAAAAATAAAGCCCCAGCAACCCTCTCCAAAGAGATTTGAACTATAGTGTGGGCAAGTATTTTGAGGGCTATCAATCAAAAAAAGAAAAAAAGAAGAAGGAGGATAGATCTTTGGAAATATGTGAGAGTACATCACAAGCTGGATGAGTTCTGCCATTTTCACGGAAAAGAAACATGGGGAGAAGAGGCATAGAATTGGAAGAGAGAGACTATGACACTTTTGATTACTTAAAGGTAACATTACATAGGACACTTGCAACTTGATTATCCCTGGATCATGTGATAGATGTGCATCTCTTAGTAACTTTCATCCATAAATCTCTTAATAAATTCACAATTTATTCATAAATCTCCCAAGTTTATGGTTTAAATATTCTTTCCCAAGTCATGTGCTAAGGGACTCTATCTGTATCTCTTCTCTCTCTCTCTTCTTTCTCTTAAGTCCAACCCTAGGATGCCACCATACACTCTGTTATTCCTGTTTTCTCTCCTCCTATTCCCTGCTCTCTCACTTTTCTTTGCTCTTAGCTGTTCTAGCTCTCTGTGTATATTTGCAAAGCCTGCATGACTGAACGTGTTTTATTTCTTCATGTCTCCCTCAGGACCAAGACAACATGTGCTCCAGCATGTGCACAGCTCGGTCATTTGCACAGAGATCTGAGCCGTGCCCTTTTCCTGGCACCTCTTTTAACAGAAAAAAATTGTCATGCCCACAAATCAATGTTCTACTCAGAGAAGTGCCCAGCTTGTGCTAATTAATTTAACCCTTCAAATTTTTTAAAATTCTAGAATATGAGAAATTCTTATCCTGAATTATTCTCACTATTCTTATTTATTTTTTTTAACTTGGCAATGTATCCAAACTTTTCCAGGTTAGTTAGGAAACTATTCATCCGACCCAGTACAAGAAAAATCATCTAATTTCATTCTTGGTAAATACAAGAGTCTCATGTCTTTCTTAAATCCTTTTGCAAAACTCTTGGGTCCAATCTTTGAAACAGTTTTTGTTTCTGTACTTACCTTCCTTTGGTTCCTCAGGATTTCCATTCTTCCACCCTTGTTACCTTCATAATACATATGCACGTGTGCACACACACAACCAAATGGAACTAGCAGGATGTTAACAATCAAATATTAAAATATGTACCTTTGCTTGCTACATTATTTCATCATCTCTGCTTAGTGCTGCTTTCTTTGCATCTTTCAAGTATCAGCTCAAATGTCTCCTCCACAAAGACCTTGCCTGACCACTCTGAGCAAAGTTAATCTCCTCCCTCTATCCTGCCACTGTTGTTTTCCATCATATTATCTATTTTATATTCTTAGTAGCTCTTATCAGTATATAAAATTATCCTATTTATCTGTTTGTGTGTATGTGTATTTATATATAAACATAGCTGTATATGTATATATGTGTTTGTATACACGTATACATATGTGTATACATGTGGGTGCATATACACATGTATGAGTGTTTGTGTGTGGCGTTCCCAGGGAGTAGCCCCCCAGTTCATCATGAATCCCTCCAGAGACAGGAAACTCAAGACCAGGAGGACCCAATGCCTCTGAACCAGCTAGCCCACACCAAAGTCCTGCAGCCATGACAACTTGGTATGTTTTCAATTACCATCCTGACGTCTTTAGTCTCGTGTTGCCCTACACTCCTTATTCTTTACACTTATAAACTCCTCTAGAGACTTGCAACTCTTGTCTTTGGTCTCCCAGGTGTCCTGTGGGCCTGATGCTCAGTACTGCTCCTGGGATGCTGACATCAGCTCCCTTCCTCCACCGCAGTGTCTATTAACCTTACTAGATGCTACCAGGAGAAATCTCAGCCCCCTGGATATCTTCCCTCTGTTCTACCCCATCACTAGTTTAGGCAGCCTTGTTTTTTTTAGAAAAATTTTAAGTTTATAGGAAAATTTAGCAGAAAGTACAGAGTGTTCCCATAAACCCCCCTGAGCCCCAATTCCCTCTGTTTCCCCTATTATTAACATCCTGCATTAGTATGGAACACTTGTTATAATGAAAAGACTTACATTGACACATCATTATCCCCCCAAGTCCATAGTTTGCACTAAAGTTCACTTTTGGTATGGTACATTCTATGGGTTTAGACAAATGTATCATGACATGCATCCACTGGAATGATGCAGATTAGTTTCGCTGCCCGAAAAACCCCCCATGGTCCACCTACTCACCCTTCTCTTCCTCGCCCTGAACCTCTGCCAAACACTGATCCTTTTACTCTTTCCATAGTTTTGCCTTTTCCAGAATGTCATATAGTTGGAATCATACAATATGTAGCCTTTTCAGATTGACTTCTTTCACATAGCAATATGCATTTAAGCTTCCTCTATGTCTTTTCATATCTAAATAACTGATTTATTTTTATCACTGAATAATATTTCATTGTTTATATGTACCACAGTTTGTTTATCCAGTCATCTATTGAAGGACATCTTGGTTGCTTCTGAATTTGGTCATTATGAATAGAGCTGCTATAAATATTCCAGTTCAGGTTTTTGTGTTGACTATGTTTTTAAGTCCTTTGGGCAAATATCAAAGAGCATGATTGCTGGATCATATGGTAAGAATATGTTTAGTTTTGTAAGAAACTGCCAAATGGTCTTCCAAAGTGGTGGCACCATTTTGCATTCTCAGCAGTAATGAATGAGCATTCCTGTTTCTCCACATTCTTACCAATATTGGATGTTGTCAGTGTTTTGGAGTGGCCATTCTATTAGGTGGATATTGGTATCTCATTCTTGTTTTCATGTAGCCTCTTACATACTGGAGCTTTTCCTTTTTGGGAAGAAAATTGGGCAACTCAATATTTTCCTGGGCAACCTGTGACTTAATTAGGAAGCTGACTATTAAAAGTTTTTCCCTTAGAGTTAGTCAAAGTTGTTCTCCCTATAACTTCTACATACTAATGCTAGTCAAATCTTTGAGATTATGCAGCTCCAGAAAAATCTCTTTTCCTCATGATGGTACTTTCACTATTAGGAAAAAAAAAAACACATATTTTTCTGAGTTTTATATTATCTTAGAAAAATATTCATTTAACAACATAGATTTAAGAACCTTTAACATTATCTAACTACATTTCCATTTGTCTATATTCCTCTAAAAATGTGGAACCTATAATTGTACATAAACTTCAAATGGGGTCTGACCAATACCAAGGAAGAGACTGTCACCTCCTTCCTTCTACTCTCCAAAAAAGTTTAAGATTTCATTGACCTGTGAGGCTACCCTACAACCAATGACCCTTTTTGAGCATCTTCTACCTTCAGTTGCTAAACAGATAGGGTGTTTTGTTTTGTTTTGTTTTGTTTGCTTTTAAGGTAGGACTTTACCTTTATCCATATTAAATTTCATCCTGCTAAAGGAATCTTGTCAAAATGTTTTCAGTCTCTGATTCCGTCATCTAATATATTTGCTATCCATTCCAGCCTCGGGTCATTTGCAAATCTGATAATCATACATTCAATGTATTCATACACATCATTGATATATAAATTTAACAAGATGTGGCTAAAAGCAGAGCTTAGCAGCCCACTCTTAGAGTCACCTTCAGGCAGACATCCTCTCATTCATCAGCATCCACTGGATAACTCTGCACAAGGCGCCACACTAGGCACTGCAGGGGTCCACTTTATTCCTTCCTTACAGGGAGGTTCTAAAGGATTCAGAGCAAAGAAAAGACATAATGGAAGAAGTATTTCCAGAAGATTAACTTGATGGTGGTGTCCACTAGAATTGAAGTACCAGAAATGGTAACACCAAACACTATTATAATATTGCAAATGAGAAAAAGAAAAGTCCAGAACACAATCTTTATTTAAGAAGATAATGGGGAGGGGCCAAGATGGCAGACTAGAAGCAGCCTGCACACACCACTCTCACAAAGAGGATCAAAAGGGCCAAGTAGATATCCACCTTCAGATCAATCTTCTAAGTGAAAGCAACAGGAATCAACAAAGAGGCAACAGGAGGCACCCAAAATGAAGGAGAAGGAAGTGAGGCAACCCACTCAGCAGAGTCAGAGGTATCTGAGGAAGGAGCCTACATGTGGGGAAGGGACAGAGGAGAGAACACCAAGGCTCTATACTTTCTCCATGGACATTGCAATCTGAGCTGTAGGAGAGCCCCTCCACCACAGAAGGCCTCCAGACTGACACAGAGAGCTTCCTGGAGACTTCACAGTAGAGAGAAGTCTGGAGAGAAGGCACAGTGGGGTCCCACTGACTTCTGAACCCTGGATGCTGCACCTGGTGCCAATCCGAGGTCCCAGCCCCAGAGCACTGCCACTACCCTGGAGTCAGCTCCATTGCTTCTGCCTCCTCACCACTGCTGCCAGGCTGGGTGGGCGGCGGGGAGTAAGAAGGGTGGGTGCTCTCACACGGTACATAAGCAGGTACAGCACACCGCCGCCACTGCCAGGGGACCCAGGCAGCACAAGTGCCCATGGACCTGGAACCTTGCTGTCACCTAGGTAGCCCCACCTAGCCACTGCTGCCACTGGACCCAGGTGGAGCACACACCCAAGGCCATTGGTGCCCACTGCCACTGCCACATGGGTAGTACCATCACCAGTGGCCCTGTTTGGGGTAAACACCCACAGCGCCAGCACTGGCTGCTGCCACCTAGGTAGCCTTACACAACCACCACTGCTGCTGCCATCAGGGAACCCAGGCAGAGCAAACCACCAAGGCCACCTGCCTGGGGACCAGTCCAGTTCTCCACATAAATATCCCCCAGCACCATCTTGGACTGTGACAACCACAGAAGAACAGGGAGATGCAGGAGAGAAGCAGTGTTACAGGCTCACAGTGCATCCACCTCTCTACTTCCTGGTCAATCTTCTGGAGCAGGACTCAAGCACACCATCCAGAGACCTCTCCCTCCCTTCACTGAGCAACAAAGTTCCCAGCAGAGGAGAACAAGTGTATTACAAAGCTATCTGTTTTGAGCTGAGAGAAGAGGTTCTAGATGAGAAGGAACCAGCAGAAGAACTCTGGCAATATGAAAAAACAGACTATTTTGACACCCTCAAAAGATCACACTAGCTCTTCAGCAAGTGGGATTAATTGGATTAATGGGAAAGTTGAAAACCAACACAAAGAAACCAAAAACACAATTCAGGACATAAATGAAAAATTCACTAAAGAGATAGATAATCTAAGAAAAAAATACAACAGAACTTCTGGAAATGAAAGAATCCTTTAGAGAATTTCAAATATAGTGAAAGTTTTAACAATATACTAGGCCAAGCAGAAGAAAGAATTTCAGAGATGGAAGATAAGGTTTTCAAATTAACCCAGTCAGCTGAAAATGAAGAAAGAAAGAATCAAGAAGAATAAACAATCTCTCTAAGAAATATGGGATTATGTAAAGAAATCAAATATAATAATTATATGTATCCCTGAGGGAGGAGAAGAAAAAGCAAAAAGCACAGAAAACCTATTTGAAGGAATAATGAAGGACGACTTCTCTGGTATCACTAGAGATTTAGACATCCAGATACAAGAAGGTCATTGAACACCTGGAAGATTCACAGCAAAGGACATCACATAGGACGCACCTAGGACATCACCAAGGCAAATAGTCATCAGTCTGGCCAATGTTAAAGTGAAGGAGAAAATCCTACAAGCTACAAGATTAAGGCATCCAGTAATTTATAAAGGAAAACTCATCAGAGTACTGGCAAACTTCTCAGCAGAAACCACATAAGCCAGAACAGAATGGGGTTCCATCTTAAACACAATAACTCAGCCAAGAATTTTGTGTCCTGCAAAACTAGATTTCATGAATGAAGGAGAAATAAAGTCTTTTCCAGACAAGCAAACACTAAGGTAATTTGTCATCACTAGACCTGCCCTACAAGAAATGCTTAAAAGTGCTCTATATATGAAACAGAAAAATTGATATCCACCAGTGTAAAAACACCTGGAAGTTAAAACTCACAGGACTTGTATAACAGTAAAACAAGGGAGAATCAACATGATGGCAATAATCAACATGATGACCAAAAAAGTATCTCATATATCAATACTAATATTGAATTGAATGTAAACGGTCTAAATGCCCCATGTAAAAGATACAGATTAGCAGAATAGATTTAAAAAAGCACAACTCAAATATATGTTTTCTCCAAGAAACCCATTGATTCTGCTATTTTATACAACCACCATTTTTTGCTGTCCACTCTTGATGGACAAATAACCACTTCACTAAACTTTTATCTAGGTCTGAAAAAGAGAAAAATGAATAGTTATAAAAAGTTTTATAACTTAGATCCTTGGATATTGTAAACCTCTGTCTTTTGTAAAAGAGTCATGGTATGCTTTTAAACTTTGAATCCTTTTTTCTCATAGACTCAAGGTAAAAAGGTGAAAAAAAATATTCCACACAAATAGAAACCAAAAGTGAGCAAGACTAGCTATTCTTATCTCAGATGAAACAGACTTTAAATCAATGATGGTAAAAAAAAAAAAAGACAAAGATGGTCATTATATAATGATAAAGGGATAAATTCAGCAAGGAGAGATAGCAATCCTAAATATATATGCACCTAATACAGGAATTCCCAGATTCATAAAACAAATTCTACTAGATATAAGAAAAGAAATAAACGGCAATATCACAATAGCTGGGGACTTCAACACTCCACTGACAGAACTAGAGAGATCATAGAGGCAGAAAATCAACAAAGAAACACTGGACATAAATGTGACTCTAGAACAAATGGACCTAACATATATTTACAGAACATTCTACCCCAAGACTACTGAATATACATGCTTCTCATCAGCACATGGTACTTTCTGCAAGACTATCTCAGGCCACAAAATCTCGGCAAAATCAAGAAAATCGAAATCATACCATGTATCTTCTCAGGCCACACTGCAATAAAACTAGAAATCATTTCCAAGAGGAACTCTCAAACTACACAATACATGAAAATTAAACAACCTGCCACTGAACAAGCCTTGGGTCGTGATGAAATCAAGATGGAAATTCAAAATTTTTTAATTGAATAACAAAGGTGACACTAGGTTCCAAAATCTGTGGGCTACAGAAAAGGCAGTCCTAAGAGAGAAGTCCATATCCTTAAATGCCTACATCAAAAAGACAGAAAGGTCACAAATTAACAAGCTAATGTCACATCTTATGGAACTAGCAAACGAAGAACAAACCAAACACAAAGCTAGCCAAATAAAAGAAATAACAAAGCTCAGAGCAGAACTAAATGAAATGGAAACAAAAAAATAGAAAGGATCAATGAAACAAAAAGTTGGCTCTTTGAAAAGATAAACAAAATCGATGGACCACTAGCTAGATTAAACAGAAATAGAAGAGAAAGGATCTAAATAAGCTCAATTAGAAATGAAAAAGGAGACATTACAACTGATATCACAGAAATACAAAATATCATCCAAGACTACTATGAAAACCTTTATGCACACTAAGTAGAAAATCTAGAGGAAATGAACAAATTTTTGGAAACACACAACCTCCCAAGCCTGAATCAGGAAAAAATAGAAATCCTAAACAGACCAATAATGAGTAGAGATATTAAAGCAGTAATAAAAAAATCTCCAAACCAAAAAAAAAAAAAAAAAAGCCCCAGACCAGAGGGATTCACAGCCAAATTCTATCACATCTACAAAGAAGAACTGTACCTATCCTACAGAAACTTCCATAATGTCCAGAAGGAGGAATCCTGCCTAACTCATTCTACAAAGCCAGTATCACCCTGATACCAAAACCAAGAAATGATATAACAAAAAAAGAAAACTACAGATCATATCCTTCATGAACAGAGATGCAAAAATCCTCAACAAAATACTAGCAAACTGAATCCAATAGCATATCAAAAAGATAATTTACCATGATCAAGTGGGCTTCACCCCAGGAATGCAAGGGTGCTTCAACATACACAAATCAATAAATGTGATTCACCACATGAACAGAATTCAAAACAACCTATGATCATCTCAATAGATGCAGAAAAAGTACTCAATAAAATCCAGTACCCTTCATGATAAAAGTCCTCAAAAAACTAGGCATAAAAGGAAAATACTTCAAAACAATGAAAGTCATATATGACAAACCCACAGCCAACATCATACTGAATGGGAAAAAGTTGAGGGTGTTCCTCTAAGAACCTGAACAAGGCAATAAGGCTCATTTTCACCACTTCTATTAAACATAGTGCTGGAAGTCCTAGCCAGAGAAATCAGGCAAGAGAAAGAAATAAAAATCAGGAAAGGAGATCAAACTATCCCTGTTTGGGAATGAGATGGTCTTATTTCAAGAAAACCCTAAACACTTCACCAAAAGACTCCTAGAATTGATAAGTAAATTCAGTAGAGTCTCAGATTACAAAATTAATGTACACAAATCAGGAGCATTTCTATACACTAGTAACAGTCAAGCTGAGAGTCAAATCAAAAACTCAATACTGTTTACAATAGCTGCAGAGAAAATGAAATACCTAGGATTATACTTAAAGGAGGTGAAAGATCTCTACAAGAAGAACTACAAAATATTGATGAAAAATATCATAGATGACACAAACAAAAGTAAAAATAGCCCATGCTCATGGATTGGAAGAATCAACATTGTTAAAATGTCCATATTACCTGAAGTGATTTACAGATTCAATGCAATTCCCATCAAAATTTCAGCATCATTTTTCACAGATCTAGAAAAAACAATCCTAAACTTCGTACAGAACCAAAAAAGAGCCCAAATAGTCAAAGCAGTCCTAAACAAAAAGAACAAATCCAGAGGCATCACACTACCTGACTTTAAATTATACTGCAAGGCTATAGTAACCACAATAGCATGGTACTGGTATAAATGTAGACACATAGACCAGTGGAACAGAATAGAGAACCCAGAAATAAAGCCAAATAGCTACAACCAACTAATTTTTGTCGAAGCAGACAGAAACATACACTGGGGAAAAAATGACCTATTCAATAAATAGTGCTAGGAAAATTGGATAGCCACATGCAGAAGAATGAAACTGGATCTCTATCTCTCACCATATACAAAAATTAACTCAAGATGAATTAAAGACTTAAATGTAGGACCTGAAACCATAAAAATTTGAGAAGAAAACATAGGAAAAACTCTTCTGGGCATTGGTTTAGGCAAACAATTTATGACTAACACCCCAAAAATACAGCAACAACAAAAATAAATAACTAGGACTTAAACTAAAAAGTTTCTGCATAGCAAAGGAAATAATTGACAGAATAAATAGACAACCTACAGAATAGGAGAAAATATCCACAAACTCTATATCTGACAAAGGACTAATACCCAGAATCTACAAAGAACTCAAACAAACTAAGAAGAAAATAATAATAATCCCATCAAAAAACAGGCAAAAGACATGAACAGATTTTTTTCAAAAGTAGACAAATGGCCAAGAAATATATGAAAACATGCTCAACATCACTAATCAGGGAAATGCAAATTAAAACCACAATGAGACAAGACTTTATCTCTGTCAGAATGGCCATTATTAAAAAGTCAAAAAACAATATATGTTGGCATGGATGCAGTGAAAAGGAACACTTACACACTGTTGGTAGGAATATAAACTAGTACAACCTCTCCGGAAAACAGTACGAATATTTCTCAAAGAACTAAAAGTAGACCTACAGTTTGGTCCAGCAATCCTACCACTGGGTAACTAACCAAAGGAAAAGAAGTCATTTTATAAAAAAGATACCTGCACCCAAATGTTTATCATAGCACAATTCACAATAGCAAAGATATAGATATGTGCCACAGAGTACTACTCAGCCATAAAAAGGAATGAAATAATATCTTCTGCAGCAACTTGGGTGGAACTGGAGACCATTATCCTAAGTGAAGTATCTC
Source organism: Eulemur rufifrons (assembly GCF_041146395.1). Lineage (NCBI taxonomy): Eukaryota > Metazoa > Chordata > Mammalia > Primates > Lemuridae > Eulemur > Eulemur rufifrons. The sequence goes on from NC_090999.1 coordinate 20,708,809, forward strand.
AGGATTGGAAAGACAAATACTACCACATGTTCTTACTTATAAGTGGGAGCTAAGTGAGGGGCATATATGGTCATAAAGTGGTACAACAGACATTGAAAACTAAGAAGAGGGGAGGGTCAGAAGGGAGTGAGGGATAAAAATCTACCTATCAGGTACAATGTACACTATACTGGTGATGGGTACACTGAAAGCCCTGACTTCAGTATTATACAATTGACCCATATAACAAAAAATATTTGTATTCCCTAAATCTATTGAAATAAAAAATGAAGATAAATTATCATTCATGAATGAGATCATTATATCAATTTATCTTCCATGCTTCTACTAAAATTAAGCAGCCCCACTAAGTTTTCAGATGAGACTAGGATTTACTTTTATTCAAGTCAACAAGCAAGGGATAATGTGTGTCCTCTGTGCCAAGTACTGGATTAAATGATGGGTAAATCAAGATACAAATACAAATTTCTTCTTTCCCTCTTGAGTCATTCAAGACCAGACACATATAAAACATATACACACAATCAACCATAATATATGTGATATGTTCTTGTAATAATAACATATCACGTTATGTGAATATGTTATTCATATAATAATAAACTTATTATGTTATTCACAAAATAAGTCAGGAGATACTTCCCAGAAAAAAATTACTATTGAATCAGAAACTGGAAGGGTAAAATTGTACTTGATGAAATTCAGATTTTTCTTGAGGTGGGATATTGTAATCAGGCATAATTCAATAGATCTATAACATCTGTCTCAAATTCTAGATAGTAAAAACCTCAAGCAGACATGTTGATCAACTTGTTTCCCCATTAAGTATAAAAATTTCTTGCCCCCAAAGTTGATCAATTCTTAAAAACTTTAAGGAAAAAAAGAGAAGCAATTTTACACTCATCACAAAATAAAACTGAATTACTAGCATTCTTAGGAGGAATTAAACATGAAAATGATAAATGTTTGACTAAAAATAGAAACCTAAATGGGAATGAACAACTATTCCCTTTTTCTGCTGCGTTATGTGTCCTTCTTGGAATCTCATCTTTTTAATGCCTTGCCCTAGGCTAATTTGTCTGGAGCAAAGTTCACTTAGGATATGCACAAAAGAACAAAGGATGCCATCACCAAGCAGGAAGCTTCTGAATACATTCCCTATGTCTATAAAATCCAAAGGCTCCGGAATGTCTGTCAAGCAAGTTGTAACTTTCACTTCCTGGGGTGTGCATTCAGAAGAAACAAGAAGAAAAACAAGGGAAGGTGAGCCTTGTAGCACAGCAGTAAAGCAGTAACTTAGACTTGAAAGCCAGCAAGTAAAGCATGCCATTGAGTCACCCTGGATTCAGAGACAAGCTTGTTATTGCCCCTGCCATCCACAGCCATTCACCACTTACCCACAGCTCCCCTCTTCTCATGTTGCCTTTACAAAACTGCTTTGTGGAACTTCTCCAAATGTAAGTACATTGGTGCTTAAACCAGAGTGTTTCCCCACTGTTACCCAAACTCACCCAAGATATTTGAACAAAGCTTGAAAAACCCTGTTCTGGTTGGGGTGTTTTTTGTTGTTTGTTTTGTTTTGTTTTGAGTATTTGACTCTTTTTCTTTAGTTTTGCAAAGTTGTCATTCATCTCAGGCAGGCACTTTGAAATTTAGTCTGATTCTTTTACTTTAGTGAACTAATTTGATAAGCATCATTAAGATCAAAAAAATTGAATATAATCCAATCAAATAAGTCTATAGATAGCTATTAAATATCAAAACATTGCTAAATAGTTTAATGCAATGGGGAAAATACCACAAGAAACATACATTAATCTTTTAGATTCTTATTGAATTTTTTCTGAAGTAATACACAATTATAGAATTTTTGAAGAAATATATAATATTTATCCCAAAACCTATTGTTACCTCTACACATAACTAATCAATATTAATTTCCTATTAACCAGAATCTGTGTTTCTTACACAATTCACAGTTAGTATGAATGGTATTATCCTAGCCCATCTTTCCCCATTGAGTTCTGGTCAAGAAACTTTTTTTTAACAGATGAGTTCTCGCCATATTGCCCAACTCCTGAGCTCAAGTGATCCTCCCGCCTCAGCCTTCCCAGTAGCTGGGGCTACAAGTGCAGGCCACTGCATCTGGCTCAGGAAACACTTTTCGGGAGCCTTTTACAATGCCAGGAACCCCGTTAGGCTCTAGGAACACAAAGGCAAAAATCAAAATTCCTTTCCTTAAAGAACTCACTGTTTTGTCAGAAAAATAAACATGTGGAGAGACAGTAGTTATTCAATCTGACTTATAAAAAAATAGAAGCCATATTGGAGTAACACAAAACAAAGAATAATAACCTCTGTATAGTGATCAGAGAAGAAGGATAATAGGATTTATACAGACCTAGAATGAAAATTCAGAACTCCAACCTGACCGTTCTCGGGCATGATGCATCATCCTTTCCCTCAACAGTCACTCCAGAGGAGGAAAAAGGTGGCTGACTCTACCTGTTGCCACATCATCCCAGAGGGAAGGAAGGGTTCCAGAGAGGGGAGGGGGGTAATGGGAACAGCTCAGGGCAGTTCGGGTGTCGGAGCCTGCCAGAGACTTTATGAAAAGAAATTGCGAAGTAGAACAAGAAGGAAAAAAAGATATCAACAGAGATCAACCCGGGAGAAGCTGGGAGCCCAGTGAGGGCGGTAGGTGGGGGTTCCGTTTCTCCTTCCCACACACCCCCAGTCGTTGGCGGGCTGCCGAGCTGCTTAGGAGCTTTTCCACCCTCCCAAGCCCCAGCCCTGCTGCAAGCACGAATCTGGGACCTTATTGAAAATAAAGCATCCGGCTTCCTCCCCTTCAGGGGTTGGCCCCCGTGGCCACAGGTGTTGGCTGAGAGGACAGAGGCCACACTGCTTCTCCTCGCGTACTGTCCCTTTCCAAGCCCAGGGAGCTCCACCCCTTCAGTTTTCGCATCACCTGTTCCCACGCACAGTTCCCAACCCCTGCCCAGACTGCGGTGGGCCCCGGAGAACTTGTGAGGTCCCAGAACTTGGACAGTCTGTGCGGGCTTCCTTCCAGGGAGAGAAACTGGAAGAACTGGAGTGCCGGCTATCTTCCACTCAGACTTTTTTCCTCCCGACTCCTTCCCCTCCCACTGCAGCCGGAATGGCCACCTGCACTCTGCCGTGGCACCCTGCGGCCTGAGGCTTCCACAGAGAGAGGGGCCCACGCCTTCCCACTTGAGGACCTGCAGTGGATGTAAGTGAGCTCAGTCTGGGAGTTCCCTGCCCACTGGCACTCCCTGGAGACACCCGCCAGCGAGAGAGGAGTGTGGGCTGGATCCTGTACCCCCAGGACTTAAATGGGTTGCGTGGGGCCACAGAGGGGAGAATTGAGAGCTAAACTCAAGAGGCAGAGGGGCCCAGGTGGGCAGAACAGACAGGAGGGTGCAGTGTGGGTCTGAGCTGCAACAAACTGGTGGAGCACCCATCCCCCTGCAGGAAAACAGGCGGGGCAATTCCCAGCCCTCAATGCCATTGCCAGTGACCTGAGCAAATTCAGGCACCCATTTGCAACCAGACACTGGAACGGGTCTCATCGGGTAGGGGAAGAGTGAGAAGGGCAAAAGTTACTCCCGATAGCCAGTCGGTGAATTGCAGGTGGCCCCGCCCACGACAAGCAGACTTTTGGTGGGGCCATTTAATACTCCTATTTACAGCCTTCCCCAGCAGCCTGGGAGGTAACCTTTGATCCTTGCCATGACAGTTCTAGGACCTACTTCTGCAGAGGCTGAAGGCAGGCTTACCTCACCTAGCCCCGTCCAGCCTTGCTCCTCCACCAACCTCTGCTGTGATGGAGAACAAGCAACTGAGAGCTCTAGGGCCCTGCCCACTGCCTGGGGCATTCAGGTGCTTCTCCTGAGGGGCTAGAGCCAATTACAGGCACCAGAGAACAGCTCTGCAGTTGGCTCTTTCCTGCAAGCACCAACTTCTTACAGGGAGAACAACTTAACAGCCCATTACACCATCTACTGACTCAATCAAACACGGCATCCCTGATTCTTACAAGCACTACCCACCATCTCAGAGACTAAGCTGGGGGTTCCAATACAATCGACACAGCTGAGGGGAGGGGAAGGCAGCAGAATAGAAGCAGCCTGAGGGGACACTGCTTTGTAAAAGAGGAATAAAAGTTGCAGGTGGCTTGAGCTATGAGGGGTCTCCCTCTTCCACTGCAGACCTCTGAGCTGGTTGGGGAGCTGCTCAGAGTCTGTGCAGAGACATTACAACAGACAGCAGGCACAACAGAGATCTGGGGGCTGCCGATCCCTGGTTTCTGCAGCTGATGCCATGCTGATCACTCTGATGCATGGCACCAGGACTCGGCTTTCCAACAGTAGCCTTTGCATCACCCCCACCAGGCTGGGGAGTGAGTAGACAGAACAGACACTCCCCCATGCTGTGCCCTGAGACTGGGGGCCGAGCACCCCTCTCCCCCTGCGTGGCATCTGAGCAGAGGAGGAGTCTCAGATGCCACAGGCACCACCTGTAAAGACTTAGGTGACTATCTCAGTAGGAACTAGCCTGGGGAGGAGAACCTCAGCCAACCAGCAGCTCCAGCTGCTCTGTGGTTCGTGGGCCTCTAAGACAAAACCCTGCCTGTGTAACGGGGCACCAGCAGTCTCCACACTGAGGGAACAGACCTCCAACAGTGAGTCTCTGCCCTCATAATCCTCAGATCCAGCTTTGAGGCTCTCACTACACCTCAGCCCAAGGCTCTGCCCCTGTAGCTCCAAGGCCACACCAGCCCCAAGATTCCACAGTTGAGCCTATGCCCCAAGACAGTACCCCTGAGTCTCCACCACTGCCACTGGGCCAGCAGAACCTCCTTGAGGTCCAACACTTCACCCAGCACCCCCCAGCCCTGAGCAGACATTACTCCTGGACCTGGTTCGTGGGAATGCCCATAGCCCGGGCATCCACGACCACTGCCTAAATAGACTCACCCAGCTGCCACTGTCACCTCCACTGAGTGACCCCAGCCAGAACAATCCCCCACAATAACAGCCACAATGGAGAAGGTCGCATTCAGCCCCCAGCTCGAATTCCCAACACTGAACTGGAGAACAACTCCCCACCCCACACGAAGATCATCCAGCACTGGCTCAAACTGAGGCAATCACAGAGGAATGGGTCAAAACAGGACAGCTGTTCTAAGGGCTCTTAGTGCACCCACCCCCTACCCCTGACAAGTCAACATTCCAGAGTAGATCACAAAATTCCATGCAGGATCCTCCCTTCCCCCTAACAAAACAGGAATGTTCTCAGCAAAGGAGAACAAGAGCCCTCCAATCCTATTAACCCAGAGCTGAGAGAAGAGAAGCCAGATGAGAAAAAGACAGCAAAAGAAGCCTGGCAACATGAAAAAACAAAATGCTTTGGCACATCCAAGGCCTCACAATGGGACTGCAGTAGTGGACTCCATCCACAAGGAAACTGCTGAAATGACAGAATTGGAATTCAGAAGATAGATGGAAAATAAGATGAATGGAATTGAAGAGAAAGTTGAAAACTGACAAAAAGAAGCCAAAAATATATTTCAGGAAATCAATAAAAAAAATCAAAAAGTCACGAGAGAGCTAGACAACATAAGAAAGGATATAATAGAACATAAAGAAATGAAAGAGTTGTACTAAAGCAATTTATGTAACCAAAACATTTGTACACCCATAATATTCTGAAATTTAAAAAATAAATGAAAAAATTTTAAAAAAAAGAAAAAAGAAATGAAAGAGTCTTCGAGGGAATTTCAAAGCACGGGAGAAAGCTTCAACAAGTGACTAAACCAAGGAGAAGAAAGAATCTCAGAGCTTGAAGACAAGGCTCTCAAGATAACCCAGTCACTGAAAGATGCAGAGAAGAGAATAAAAATGTCTAAGCAATCACATAGTCACATAATATGGGACTGTGTGAAGCTAACTAACATACCAATTATAGGTATCCCTGAGGGAGAAGAAGAAAGAGCTAAAAGAATGCAAAACCTAGCTCAGGGAATTACTGAGGAAAATTTCCCAGAGAATCAGGCAAACAGATACAAGATGGTCATTGAACACTGGGAAGAGTCATAGCAAATGGGATATCCCCAAGACATGTAGTAATCAATCTGGCCAAAGTCAAAATGAAGGAGAAAATTCTGCTATCAGCAAGATGAAAGCAACAACTAACCTGCAAAGAAAAACCCGTCAGGCTAACTGCAGATTTCTCAGCAGAAACCTTATGAGCCAGAAGGGATTAGGGCCATAACTTCAATCTTCTTAAACAGAACAACTGCCACCTAGAATGTGTTTTCTGAAAAACTAAGTTTCACAATTGAGGGAGAATTTAAGTTAAGTCTTTTCCAGACAAGCAAACACTGAGGGAATTTGCCATGACCAAACCTGCCCTGCAAAAAATTCTCAGAACTGCATTATACACAAATTAGCAGAATAGACACCCACCAGTATAAAATCACACACACAAAAAAGCACACCTAAAACTCACAACTCTCATAAAACAATAACACAAGAGGGAAAACAAAGCAACAAGGTACTACCCAAAATGTTGAACAGATCAGCGTTGCAACACAATTCAAACTGCAAAGAAGTGGAATCAACCCAAGTGCCCATATATTCATGAGTGTATTAACAAAATGTGGCATATGTATACCATGGAATACTACTCAGCCATAAAAAAGGATGAATGAATGCCTTTTGCAACAATTTGGATGGAACTGGAGACCGTTATCCTAAGTAAATATCCCAAGAATTTTGACCTAACTACATTAATTTATTCAATTCCCCAGAGCAAACCTAGGAAGCAGGAGCTGTTATTATCAGGCCCATGGGACAGATAAGGAGACTGAGGGGCAAAATGTTCAAATAACTTGCCCAAAATCACATAACTTTTAAGTGGCAGAGCCAAGATGTGGTTGGGCATTCCAGTTCCAGAGCCCATGAGCTGACCTACAGTGCTATACATCACCAATCATTCACTCATTCATTCAGCAAATCCATCTTAAACACCTACCCTCAGCAGGCACTGTTCAAGGTGCTGAATGTACAGAGATGAACAAAATGTACATTCTGGTGGTAGAAGGCAGTAGAAAAGTAACCAAATAACCATATAATTACAAATTAGGTAAAATTCTATGAAGTATATGAATGGAATGCAGTGAGAGAAAAATAGGATAGGATAGAGCTTATATTAGATTTGGAAGAACTCTCTGATGAGGTAACATTTAAATTGAGATTCAAAAACGCTTTGCAATGATTAAAAAAAGCAAAACCATAAATTCACATGTAAGCATTGTCACAGCAACCATAATAATCTGCTTATTTTCAACAGCCGCTGGAAAATTTATAGAGTTTAGCAATGTCGTTCTGACACAAAATTATGTCAAAAACTATTATTGACCACCTTTTACATGCAAGTAATCTAAATGGGAAATCTCCATGCCCTAACCTTCTTTCCCCATATTTCTCTCTTCCTTTTTCTGTAAAGACTAAACACAGAAAAAATAATTTATTTACATATATTGTCTTTATACCCTACTGTGTTTTGATGGCTCTTTAAGCTTAGGTATCTTTAAGTTAAAAATGAACAGAGAGAGAGACAAATATACATGAACACAGACACACATGCACATGTGACCACTTATACATACATAGGTGGGGGGGGCTATATATTTTTTATCTTACTCTTCTTTCTATAATTATGTAAGTCCTGAAATGAAAGCATGGAAAAGAAGGTTATATGGAGAAGTTTTGCTTATTTCTTTATTTATTCACCTGTTTAAAAAAAAGGAAAGTTTTCCACTCCATAAATGGACTTGAGAGAATCTTGCTGTCTTTAAAGGTGATAGCATGGTCCTAGTGGTGAGGTGCTACGTGAGACCACATGAATTGGGAGGCAGAGTAGTTCACTTTGGAAACTAATTTGAAAAAATGATTATGTTTATACATAAAATCTAGAATACATACACATAAAATGTACCATTCTATAAATATACACTCATATCCATGTTCTCTGTGTATATACACATACAGTACATGTATTTATATATGAAAGAGAAGAAGTGGTGGTGTTTCCCTTTCCAGTGGAGTGTCATGTGATCATTGCCCAGACTAGCCCTAATCTTGTGAGGTAAAAGTTTCAAACTCTAATTTTGAAGAGAGAATTTTTATAATTAATAGACTTTATTTTGTAGAGTAGTTGATGGGATTCAGGACACGCTACCCCAAAATATGGCACCTTGACATTTGAAAAAACAGCAGAAGGAGAAAGTTCTCTCTAACTTTCCCCTACCCTTCTTCTCTGAAGCAGACCATAAAAGAAATTTCTGACCTTCCTCTAAAGTAGGTCATAGACCCTCACTCAAGAGGTGCCCATCCTCTACCCAGAGGAAAGGAATGGAACATAGGGACATGGGAAAGAACCTGAATAAACAGGCCTTTCTAAGACCCCCCCCCCAGTTTATTATCATTAGAACATACACTTTGACCCCCAATCGTACTTCTGCATGACTGTCTGGAAAAATACAATTTCCCCTGGTTTTTTGGGTCTTCATTTGTGAAGGCTTCTACATCACGTAAAATTTACGTTAAGCAAATTTGTGTGTTTTTCTCTTGTAAATCTGTTTGTTGTTAAAAGGGTCTCAGCCATGAACCTAGCAATGGGTAAAAAGAGAAGTTTTTTCTCCCCTCCACAGTTTTAGGTTTACAGAAAAATAGAGCAGAAAATAGAGAGTTCTCATACACCTCCCTCTCCCCTCCACACACACAGTTACCCTTTTTATTAACATCTTGCATTCGTTTGATATATTTGTTACAATCAGTGAGCCAATGTTGATAAATTATTAACTAAAGTCCATAGTCTACATTAGGATTAACTGTTTTATGTTAGACATATGATTTTTGCCAAAAGTATAATGTCATATATCCACCACTGCAGTATCATACAGAATAGTTTCACTGTCCTAAAAATGCCCTGTGCTTTGTCTGTTCATGCCTCCTCTTCAGCTCCCCTCCCAATCCCTGGAAACCACTGATCTTACTCTGTCTCTGTGGTTATGCCTTTCTCCTACGGGAATACCCATAGGAGAAATCATACAGTATGTAGTCATTTCAGACTGGCTTCCTTCACTGAGCAACGTGCATTTAAAGTTCTTCTATGTCTTCCCATGGTTTCATAGCTCATTTCTTATCACTGAATAATACTTCATTGTATTAACATACCAAGTTCATCTATCTATTCACCTATTGAAGAACATCTTAACTCTTTATAGGTTTTGAACTTTATGAATAAAACTGCAGAAGAGAGAATTTTTGAAAATCTGTCTTTACTTCTCCCTTTCTAAAGATCATAATTTTCTAGAAAAGCCAACCTAATGGAAATTCCTCTAGAGTTGTGCTATTGCTCTTGTATTTTGAACCATGGCGAGCAAAAACAAGAACTTTGAACAGTGACCTTACGTTCAGAGAACACAAAAATTTATTCTAATTTTGAACTGCTACTGAGGAACTTGAATATAAACTCAATTATTTCTATCTAAATGTTATTAGATTGCCTGAGCAATTTATATTTCCTTTCTTCTCAGGAAACTTACACTGATGTCCCATAAGCTGAAGAAAAAAGCTGTACCATATAAACGTGCTCATATGTCATATATACATGTGCAGTAGTTCTGTTTGCAGAGGGGAAAGGTATTTTTCTCTAAAATCTTACCTGTTTGTGGGAAAAGAAAAGTAATAAAACATACTTAAATTATCACACTCGAATTACCACTTTCCACAAATTAATTATACCAGTGTCTAAGACTGGAATTCAAGCAACCATTCTACACAATTAGAATTTCATTTATAACCTATTGACAGCCTCAATTCCTTGTTTGTTCAAGGAAGTTAAAACTAAGGCCTCATTATCCATTATTGATAGCTATCAATAAGATAACATTATTGTATCTTGTAAGTCTTATATTGATTGTTTTAACCCAATGTCAGTTGTATTGAAAATACAAGTTCTAAATTAAAGCGACAGATCACTTCCTGCCCAATAAGCATGGAAACAAGACAAAGGAAGCCTAATTACTGAGCAGGCATAGGAAAGTGGACGGTGTGTGTCTTTGCTCGTTGTCTGACCACACCAGGTGCAGGGCAGCTTCTTTCTCATGGCTGGGTGCCTCCCTGAACACCTGAAGCAGGTAAGTTCACCTAGTACCATGCACACCCCAGTAAGCAGGCACAGGGCAGCCCATTTGCATTCGTGTGTCACCCTTAGTCCCGCCATCATGAGTGATTTAGCTCAGCATCCATTTGTCACCAAGCTGCTCTGAATATACATCTCCTTACTCTGGATCTAAATGCTACCACAAACTTTATTATATCACATTGCTTTTCACTTAAAATAATGTCTGCATCATTTCATTACTAAATCACATGTAAATCATTTTTATTCCAGGTCTACTCAGTGGTATCACTTTAATGTTATTCCAACAATTTTGTGCCTTTTTACCCCATTTTGATTTCTAGCCAAAAAAACTGTCCTACTTCCAAAGCTGACATCAAGGACCTTCCTGCCTAGAATGTGAATTACCACTACTAAATCTCTTGAATTTATTCTCAAAGTGTTCATTCTAAAATGGCTAATTTTTATTCCCCATATATAAAATTCTTACACAAATATCCACTTATGTGTGTATAGTTTTTAAAATATGCCTTGGTTTTGACTTCACTTTTGTTAGCTTTTTATGTTTTTAGTTTTTGTCTTTTTGTTTTAGAGGAAAGATAAAAAATATCACTGATGTGAGGGTCATTGTTCCTTCTATTAAACAATAGGAGAGTTCTTTCAAGCCTTCTCCCTGCCACAAGGTGGGTGCTGTTCTTCAGTGTTCTTTGCCCCTTTCAGGTATTAAGGAGTGGTGCCAGATGGTAGAGAAGGTCAAGGAGAAATGTTTTATTTTACTTTATTTTATTTTATTTTATTTTACAAAAGCCAGGATGTGCTAACGAATTCAAACACTAAAGGATTTTGAATAACAGATGGCAAGTCAAAAGCAGCATTTTGAGGAAATTGATCTCCATAATTCCTTCTCTCTAGGCTTTATTATTAGCTTAGTGTTGGGCAAATGCCATACTCATTTCCCGTCACTGATCCCTTAAATTAAGATTTTACTTACGATTTTTCTATACAGGAACAAAAGTGTTTCTCAGAAGAAATGACAACAGAGATCTGTGATATAAACAGAAAAAAAGTTCACATACAGTCTGGCAATGAAATATCTTCCATGTGAGAGATATCATTTTGATATCATAACTACAAGTTGGGATACTGATTATGGTAAAAAAGAAATTATTTAAATATGAAAGTATAAATGTCTAGTTTGATGTATGCTACATAAAAGTAACAAATAAACCCATTTCAAAAGCCCATCACTGAGAAAATGTTATCTGAGAAACAGAAGAAGGAATAAGAGTGGAGAAGATAAAGTGATTTCAAAAGCAATTTGGTACTTTAGAAACTAATTTCTTACTCTGACAAATCAGAAGACAGATTCCCATGCTGTGTTGTAAAAACATAAGTTGGGAGGACAAGTTTTGCACTTTAGTAATTGGAAATCTTGGTCCACTTCTTTGTTCCAGGGAACCATGATTTCAAATGCCAGCTTGCCAACGGGAACTATTAAAACTATTTACAGAAGAAATTTGAATCTATGGGAGGTAAGAAAAAAGAAATGATCCTCTCATATTTAAAACCTTCATGAATTATGAAAACACTGAATTTTAAAATCTAATGTTTTAGAAGTTATTTTTCCAATTGACAATCACTTCACAAGGTTGATATTTATTGAGCTATTTTAGTAGGGTCAGTGCTACATGTTAACAAGAAAAAGAACCAAAGGTAAATGGCTCTGAAAGAAAGCCTCAGCACCAGGAAGGCAAACATTCTTCCAACAGACATTGAAGGGTCACACTTTCCTTCCACCTGTATCCCAGCATGGAGCATCCCTCAAAACCATGTTGGTGCCTTAAACACTCACAATGACCATGGCTGCATAGCTCCTTTAGTGAGCAGGCCAAGCCCTAATGATATTCCTGCTTTACCCTTATTGGAAAAATGGGAATTGACAAGAATACAAGGTACGTGGCTGTGTATGCACAAACCTATCTCACTGAGAAGCCACAAAGTCCAAGTCCAGACAATTAATTATCCACAGTCCCATCCTTTTTAACAAAGTTATTTTATAAAGAAGGATAAGTCCCACCTTGGCTTCTCCAATCCACTCCCCTTCAGACTTTCAATTTTTAGCCTCTTTTAACAATTGGGGTCATATACTTCTCAATATTTTGCTAAGGTTATACAGAAATATACACAAACATATACAGAAATATTAAAGAGCTGTCATCACACCACACATTTTTTTCACTAAGCAATATAGCACAAATATTTTTTCATGCTATTACATATAATTCTACCTCATTCTTTTTGATGGTTACATAGAGCCCATTGTAAAGATGTGAGGTAATTTATTTTACCATTTTCTTATTTGTGGACAGTGGTGTTTGTGATAGGTACAAACATATATGTTTGAACTGATAGCTGCAAGTCAGATTCCTCAAAATGATATTTCTAGGTTATAGGAAATGTACATTTAAAATTTTAATAGCTATTACCAAACTAATCTCCAGAGGTCTTAGAAATTCACTTTAATACTGCAGGTTATGAGAGGGTCATTTTCATGTCACAGAACAGCCCATAATAGCACAGCACAGAATGTTTTTGGTTTTCTTTATATTATCCCAGTCTGATAGCCAAAAAAGGTGTCCTGCTTCAATTTTTATTCCTTTGATGAGTAACTAGATGGAGGACTTTTTATCTGTTTATCAGTCATTTCTAGCTTTTCACCTCTGAATTACCCATTCATATCCTTTGTGCATTTTTCTGTTATGTGGTTAATTTTTTCTTACTGTATTAGAGGAACTCTTTAAATATTAGGAATGTTTGTTACACATGCCTATTATATATGGAACAAGTATTTTCACATTAGATGTTTGTATTTTAATTTTTATTTGCTGTCATTTACAGAATTTAGAATTTTAATGTACTCAAATCTGCCCATGGTGTTTTCTTTATGGGTTCTGGTTTCCATGTCTTGCTTCAGAATGCCTCTCCAGACTTATAAACATTTTCTTTAAATATTTTATCTTTTTTGCATTTAGATTTTTTATCTATCTGTAATGTGTCCTTTGTATATGGTGTGAGGGAGGAATCTAATTTTGTGTTCTTTTGAATACTCAAGTGTTCAAACATCTCATGGGCTTAAAATTCCCTGCTTAACAAATACTAACTTCCCTTATGTAGGGATATATTTTGAGCAACTGTCTAGTTTTTTTCCATTGATTTGCTTATATCAATTTATCTTCTAGTCCCATCTTCTTTTATTACAGTAACTTTTGTCTCTTTCAACATCACTGTACATACCTCATTATTATTAATTCTGTTAGAATTTTTCCATGTGAACTTCAACATCAACTTTTTGGATACTGATTAGGATTGAATTATATTTTTATATTCATGTAGCAAAGATTGACATCTTCTTATTAATTTGTCCCATCCAGGGAAGATTCTTTTGAATTTCATTTTATGTAGAACAAAATATTTTTAAAAATGTTCTTATGGGTCCTGAAGGACAAGCATTGATGAGAGTAAATTTTAAGTCAACTCTCTAACACAGCAGGATATAGTTATAAAGAAACTATGAAACTAACTTCTTGAATCTTTTAAATCTAGACTTTGCTCTAAATGAGCAGAAACATCTGTCATTTTAAGAACTATTTTTTCTTTTCTGTTTTTGCTTTTGTTCCCCCAGGTGTGAAGGTGTTGGACTAAATTCAGCATGTATAAAGATTTGGTCACAGAGATAATCAAGAGAATTGAAGACATGTCATTTAAGATAGGTTCAGTTTAACTCAGATAGGTTGCAACAATGGATGGTTTTTTTCTTCTCTGCCTTGACGATGGGATGACCTGGTACAATAAGCACAATAAATGAGCAATGGTGCAAAAAGACAGAGCATTTTGTCACCTTTCCTTATGACCTCTTTAACCCCATTGCTGAAGCTATCAACCAGGGAGACAATTAGTACCAGTTACATTCTGGTCTTGCGACACGGACAGCTATTCACTAGGAAAGAGACCAATTCATTTCATCCAGGTCGCTGAACAATCGCTGGATCATAAAGACTTTTAGTCACTGCCAAACTGAACTACATTTGAACCATCAGACCTAGTTGTGTGAGTCCATCTATCACTGCCATGCCAACTGGTCACCCATACAGACATTGCATTAAAGGCAATAGCCTCCAAGATGATTTATAAGTTCTCTTCTAAATATAAGTCCATGTCTTAGATATGGAAAAAAAATTACACAGGAGGATGTATAGATACTTTTTATGTCTCCTGCCTCCTCATTCTAATTTGTGTTATTGAATGCATCATTATTTATTGGATGCAGTTATGAAGCTCAAATCATAGATAATACTTATTTCTCTTCTCTCTCAATTTCTCTTGGACTGTACGCTGCTTACTTCACATAAATACCATAGAACATAGCCAAAAATTTTTTTAAAGGATTCAAAGTTTAAAAGCATACCATTACTGTCTTACAAAGATAGGGGTTCATAATACCCAGGGATCTAGGTTACATAACCTTTTATAGATACTCTTTTTTATCTTCTACAGATCTATATAAAAGTTTAGTCAAGGGGTTAATTGTCCATCCAGGGTGGACAATAAAAGATGGTGGTTGTGCAAAATAACAGAAACTTGAAGAATCTCAGACACTGTGTGGTGCTGGAAGAGTGCATGATTTGGATACTGGATATGCCTTCTAGATAAGATATGAAGTCTGAATGGAATAAATTTTCTGAGCCATTCCTGAAAAATACCCACCAGTGTTTCATCTTCCTGGGCATTGGGTTTTACTGCCAACCAACACAAATGAAGATAAACCAGTCTTCTGGGTTAAAGAAAAGAACAAAATCTTCTAACATTTTTTTCTGTAGCCAGAGTTAATCTTGAATGGAGAGCAAATTCTAAAGTTGAAAGTAAATATTGATCATATATCTTCATCATCACTTCTTCAGATTAATTATAATTTTAAAATCTGAATTAATTTAATTTTCTGGAAAAATTAAAAGATTGTTCCACTTGGCACAAGTACCAAATGAAATCACAATTAGTAGTTTTCTGATCTCCCCAGTAGATGCTATAATAGGAATGGCCAAAGGGTCCATGATGTCAATGTACCATCCCAAGAAGCCACGCAAACCCATGGAGAGATCCTGTTTTTGAAGTCCCCTCTTCAACACACAAGATAATGGTAATGTCCATGATGTGGAAGAGAAGGTCGTCCTCAGCCTGCAGCAGCCAGGAAGCACCCTGATGAAATTCAGTGTGCAACCACACCTTGGCACATAAACCTCAAGGGAGTTGGCATTTTTTCCATATGATCATAGTCTTGTAACAAATCACCCATTTAAAAATGTAGAACCATGTTTATTTTCTTAGTTCATCTCAAAGGACTCCTCTGAGATAAGTCATAAAATGCAATTCATCTTCCAAGGGAAAAAACTATATCGGAGACAAGAAAGCCCAAATTTGAGATTGGAAAGAATCACGAAATCCAACTCAGCCATGCTGTATTCTTTATAAAATTAAGCTCAAAGAAAGAACTGAAAGTTACTTTGTGCAGGAAGAGTATTTTTAAAGGTTTTACAAATAAACAACACCGTGTATAAACCTGAGGTTTGCAGGGTTTTAAAATACTGCTCCACGTTGCGGCTATGAAAGGCGCGAGCAAGTTAACTGGAAGAAAGCACAGGAGCACATTACATGAGGGGTGAAAAATAGACTCCAGGAACCATTGCTCAGTACAAGAAGCAGCACCTACTGAAAAGAGCATAGAATTTATACTATAAATAAAACACAAAGCCTCAAATACAAAGCTGTGAGAACAGGAGAATAATTTTACTTGCTTAATGGGAAGTATATTCAGGACGTTTATTGTTTTTACTCTTGCTTTCTCCCCACAGAATATATTACTCAGGCTCGTGTTCCTGTCCCAGGAGAGAGAGATGACCCTACTCTTGGTGCTTTCCCATTTTAGTTTTCATCTTCTATAACTTAAGAATAAATGCATAAAATGGAAATGGACTTGAATATAGCACACGATTGAAAAGAATGACCTGCAACTGCATAGCAGAAGAGCAAAAGTGTATTTACTAGGTTGAATTAACTTTCATTGATAACTTTCTATGCCCTAGACACTGTATTAGGCACCTTAAAAAGAAAATCTCAGGTTTTTTTTTTTTTAAGATAAAAATAGAACACTTAAAAATGTACAACTAAATTAGGATGATGACGATAGGGCTTAAGCAATGATTTGGGGTATAAAAATTGTATGGAAGAGCAGGACAGATCACAAAAGGTCTTCCTTGTGCAGTCAAGAATAAGCTGGGGTGTAATTAATTTAACAACTATTTATTAGTAACCTACCACATGCGAGCCAAAGCACTGCAGTAGGTGTCGGGTTACTAAGACGGTGAATGAAGACAAGTAAGCAAGGGAAGATTGCACTATGAGAACAGATATGAAGAATGGGTTGGCAGACACTGTTTTGTTTTATTTTGGTTTTTTACAAACTGTGATGACAATGACATCCAGCAGTTTCGTACTGAAAAGCCCACTAGTGTTTTATTTCTCAACTAGGTCGTAAGTTCTTTGAAGGCTAGAACCATGTCTTATAGGTCCATTATCCCCCGCACAGTCCTAGATACACTCAGTAAAGGCTAGTTTACTGAATATTAATGCTGGAAACTAAGAGGGTCTGGTAGACTTGAATAATCACTGCTCGAGATTTTTTAAATTTAAGCAACCAAGTGAGATTTTTAGTCACCCCAGTTAAAGGGCGTAATTTATCTTCAACTGTAAAGGAAGTAATCAACTTGCCCAGTGTGAAACACCGTCTCTAAGGACACCGTTACCATGTGGAAAAGAGCAAGAAAACACGAGGTACTTTCCGTTTTTCTAGCACTTATCATCAAGGGGAGAATATTGCTTTAAGGCCAATTGATATCTTCCAACGGACACCTAGATTTTGGGTCCTAATTTTCCCATTTTATGTGGTATTCATTCAGCATTTTTTTCTTCTTTGGCCCAGAGGGGAATGTTGGAAATTCAAGCTAGTCAGTTGAGAATCCACGTGCTGCTACAAAGAAACACTGCTGGTGTTGCCCGGCTGTGCTGCTGCTGGTCCTGATAGCTGAGTCCTCCCTGGCTCAGCACACACAGCTGGAGGGAAGGATCACGCCAAAACCCAACCGTCAGGGGCGTCCTGTAGAGCTAACATTTACTGAGCGCTCATGTTGTGCCTGCGAATATTCTAAGCTCCTCACATAGATTGATTCATACAATCCTCACACCAACCCCGTTAGATGGATACTGCAATTATCTCCAGTTTAATTTGAAGGAACTGAGGCAGAGAGACTGTGAGAAACTTGCTGGAAGTCACATAGCTCTTAGGGGAAGACACTGGGATTTAGAGCCAGCCTAGGAGGCTCCAGAGTCCAGGGTCTGAACTTGCCTATAATTTATCAGGCTTCAGAGGTCCCTGCTACCATGTCACGCTTGCAGAGGGCCTCTCCTCATGCTTACTGGAATCTTAGCCTAACAACTAACAAACTGCGCTCTTCTCGCCTGCTACCCAGCGTCGGGGTCCTGAGGACTGCGTCCCTTTACTCCTCTCTCTTATCCTAAATTCTTCCTCGTCATGTCACCCATACATCATGTGTGTGCCTATTTTATACCTGTCATATTCCTACTAACAGAGTGACACTGTGGAACTCCCGATTTAATCTCCAAACTCTTCCTCAAGAGAATTTTCATGGCAGGGACAAAAAAGAGGGTATAGATAAAGAAGGTTATTGGACAGATGTCACAGTGCAAGAAGATTTCGTTTGATTAGGTAAGCACAAGACTCAGAAATACCTTAATTGCCTTCACCAAGGGGAAGACAGCTATACACTAATGTATTCCAAGGCCCAATGGTGAGAGAATACTTATGTCACATAAGGGAGTGACGATAAAGTTAGTAAGTAGTGATTTTCAACACCAGAAACACCACAGAAGCCACTCTGTGTGACTGCTGAGAGACAGGCCTTCACGATCATCATGTTTGTAAGGTTATGTCCCTGGTATAATAAATATCACCCCCAAAAGTCACTTTGGAAAATCCTAAAACTTCTTTCCAGATTCATTCATAAGGAGTGTAAAAAACTTACTGTCCTCTGCAGTCAGCGTCACTGACCACAGAAGGGTGATAAATTCATTCTCACAACCTGCCCAGCTAGTAATGTGGGCCAGGCTGCCAGGGAGGAGCTGCACCAGGCCGGACACAGCAGGATGATAGCTTGGGGACATTAACATTTCCCTGGACAGAATCTTTGGACATCACTTTTCCCCCTCCTGTTCCTGCCTGATACACTATTAGATATAAACTCAGAAGTGTAGCTTTATTTATTTCTACATTTCTCACCAAAAATGTTAGTCCTTGCCTCATTATTATCAACTCCACTATGAACGCAGGTGTCTCCGTAAACCTTAAAGGCAGTAGGGGGAGAGAGCTTAAGTTGCTGTAGGGTTTGATCTCATTTCTTTACTAGGTAGGAGACTAGACTTATGGCTGTCAGGTGTGTTTTTATTATTTCACTTGTAAGCATATAAGTTGTGAAAGAGTTTATCTGTAAATGATAAATGAGTTCCAAATGAGTTTCATATTTTCTCTTCTATTTCATTCAAAATTAAGCAGAGTGACCGTATTATTACTTATCATCCAAGCCAAAATACTTTTGACCATAAAATAAGGCATTATTAATAATTAAGTCAGTACAACAGTCATGTACTGGAACTATCCCAGACAAACTAGGATGGGTGATTACACTAAAACTTGGCAAGCCTCCTACAAAATGTTTTTCTACTTGAAACTGAGGTTGGTAGTGCTCACCATTGGTGCTCTTTCCAAACAAGGTGGGCTACCTGGCCACTGTTTCACTTGATTTCCACACTGGCTATAACCAGAGCTTCCCCTTCATCCCTGCTGTAGCCTCCATCTCTCATTCTCCCTCATTCTTACCACTCAGAAGTATGGTTGTCCATATAGGCATGTATCAGCTGGAATTAAGCATATTTATTATATCCTTGTCTAACTTATTCAACATTGCCAATCATCCTTGAGTTCTTCTTGCAGAAAATTAAATGCTGTTTAATTGCAGAGTTTGTTTTGCAATTGTGGTATCATTAACCCAGCAAGTTTGTTATATAGTCAAAAAGAGTGTCCAACCAATTCATCAGCTGCAGCTAACATGGTAGATGGAAGTTTCCAATGCATCAGGCTTAGATTTCTATCCCTGGGAAGCTGAAAATGAAAGTTGGGAAACTGTTTTATAGAATTAAAACAAGCTGGGTGAACTTGTCTTCAAAATCTTCTCCTCAATATCCAAAACATGAAGATAATTATAGCTTAAGAAATGAATAAGTGCTCGTTCTTCATAAAATTCTCACAGTATCTAGCTGCCAGAGCAATCTAATAATTTAATACCTATAGATTAACAGGGTACAGTTATTTGACCTATAGGCATTTTAATTTTAGCAGAAGGTTTATAAAATGAAAATGCTTTCAAGGCCCAAAGAAATAAATCTCCACATGAATAATTTTAGATATTTGGCCCACATCAGTATTCTTTGAATCATTAGTACCTGGAGAAGAATAAAGTGTTTGATTTGATATGACCCAACTCAAACGCAAAGGCACCTAATCATCTGATCACTGGGACTCAACTATTTCACATAAATGAATTTTCCAAATTGTTGAAGTATATCTATTCATATGCCAAATTTCATCATCAATTCATTCTTCAACTTTTAAAAAAAGTTATTACTAGCTTTCTAAGGGAAAGCGATTATAATTCAGCTTTTCTTGAACTTCAGGGTCATCTTTGAGAGGATTCACCATGGTATTTCTGCAGCAATACCTGCCATGTCTGCTTTTTTATGGTGGTGGTTGTTCTCTTTCCCCTCAAGGTCATCTGTCACTTCCACTGTCAATAAGCTTCCATCTAACATCGTGTCACCTCTGTCCTAATTTATTGCTGCAAAATTGCTACGTGATCAAAAACTAGATATCGAATACATTCATAATTAAGGATGGTTTGTTAAGAAACAGTCACCTGGATACTAAGTCTTTATTTCTCTTGTTTTGAATTTGTAGCTGAATTGCCAAGAGTTCAAAACAAACCTTCTAAGTGGAAGGGGACTATCATCCTTTACTGAGTCTTCCTTCTCTTTCTGTGAAAAGGTGTGATTCTCTTCTCTTATTCATTAGCCATTTCCTACTTTTTGTGATTTTTATGTCTCTTTTATTAGTTGACTAAATTCAAAATATAGTTGTTTTTTTCTCTTCCTTTTTTATATTATGTTTTAAGGACTTCACAAGAATAAGAGTCAAAAAACTAAACAGGTGAAAAACCACTTCCAAACATTGGGCCTATTGAAAAGAACTACAGACAGTGAATCAAGTCTGCCCATGCTGGGCTTCAAGACTGTTTAAGAGGTGAATGGAAAGTGAATACACACCACTTTCATTTCGATTTCATGTTCCAAATTTTAAAATTCTTGTGCTAAATTCCCTAATCCCCTAATATTAGGCATTCCTGAGTTACCTTTAATTGTGAGTTCTCCTGAAAATAACATCAAAAAGATCCAGAACACTGATCAAAACAAAATAATGATTGGCACCCCAGGCTGAATTACACAGACTACAGGATTCCATCAACATGAACTTGACTGTCACCATCATCTCTCCCAACCCGCACATACCAGAATGTCATCAGCAAAACAAAACAGAGCACAGAAGTAATTACCTGGCTAATTCAGACAGAAATAAATGTGTCTTATTTTGGCTACATTATTAGGGGAATCCAGGCAGAAGTGTCTCTGCTACCTGGATTATCTAAGCAATTACCTCAAACCTCCACTTCATTCCAAATCCTGTCAAAGAATATTCGCTCTTCAAATTTATAAACAATAGTATCTCCAAGCAAATTACTGAGGTAACATTTAAATCCAGCTGTCGATCCCTCCAAGGTAAAATTCATAGCATTTTATTCTACAGCTAGCTATGCAGAGGAAGGAAATGGCTGAGAGAAATGCTAAAATCCCGAGCACAAATTCGCTATAGAATTAATATCACAATTTGTCACTGATAATGAAAGCATATAAAACAGGTCCTGACAGCATGTTATTTCTGTTGCAGATCATTCTTTATAAAATCCAAACAAGGTTTTCCCTTGCAACCATGCAAATTATTTTTTTCCTAAATTTACAAAGCAAAATAATATTAATATTGTGGTTAGTAGCCATCTGCTTCATGAGAATTCTGTGCAATCATTAGTCTAAACTGATGGTATTGTGGCAAGCTGCCACGTCCCAAGAGGCCAGCCTCTAAAACCCATCAACATCTCTGAATTAGTCTCAAATCCAAGAGGGCAAACCACAAACCTGGAAATTGGCTCTATGGGAAGATCCACTAAACTCTGTTTTTAAATATCGAACCCCAAAATATTATGTCACCCCAGTCTATATTCTGAGCCATGCATCAGACAGGCAATCAAATGGAGTCACCAGGCAGCACCAAATAAACATGAGGCATTTGGGTCGAATGCCAGGTCCAGCAGAGCAACTAGCAAACCTGTATTCCACTCAACAACAGTGGTTTTCCCTACAAAGTCAGAAAAGGATCAAGCTGTGAGGAGTTCAGCTTATCACAAAATCTCACTGAAGTCACTGTAACTTTTTAGTGAAAAAATAAAAAACACCACAGAGGCAGCAACATGCAGAGGGATTCAAAGGAGGTGTGAACTAAGTAATATTTTTCACATGGTTTCCACCATAAAAACTTGCACCAGAAATATCTGAATTTCAATGTTTCATCCGATAGGGTCTCTTGCCATTTTTAATAGCCTGTTCTAATGATTTTCATTTAGAAATGCAAAAGGGTGCTGTATTTTTAATGTTTAATCAATCTTCAAGAACTCTGTATGTTTGTAATCATGGGCTGTATGAATGCTAGCAGAGTAAGATACGTGCCCAAAAATGATTTAGCAAGGCATACCGTAACTACTTTTTTCTGGTATCATAATCACGTAATCATTTTCTTTTTGGTTAGCCTGGATGCTCCAAGCAGCAGGTGGAAAAGTGGAGGAAGAGGTAATAAGGAATGAAGGAGTCAAACTAGAATGGCAGTTAAATGTAGTCTTGCGATACTTATGCAGATAATTCAAGCTCCACCAAACATCTTGCCTCAGAATTTTATGGGAAAACTTGAGTGCAGGAACAAGGAGAGAGTATGTGATAGAGTTGACATCTAACTACAAGTCACAGGAAACAAGTCACACTTTGAGAATCTACTATTTTTTAGTGCAAAAAATGATGCCTTTTGATAAAACTTAGATGAAGGCAACATAACATATGTAAATAAGTGCACAAATAAAAATAACAAATGAAACTACTATCTTTAAGCACTTGCATGCACTTATCCAAAACCCTCATGGACAAACTGTCACAGATGAAAAATACCAACAGGAAAAAAAAATACAGGGGCATATAACATTGTACTATTTCCTGTCCTAATCTTCTGTGTACCATCAGTTATTTAAAATAAAACCCTTAGAAGAAGATTCATCAATTTAATTTTGAACTGCCACATAATGTTATCCGGTCTTACCCCTTGTCCAGTGGCATCTCAAAGGGGCTAAAGGTGAGGCATTTTTTGTGTGTCCTCCTTCTTCCACTTTAAACAAACATCTTTCTAACATGAACAAAAACTGAAATAAATCTTAAGCCAGGAAGGGCTAAGCTGTGAGGATCAGGTAGAGGTAGTAAGCTAGCTGGATACCATCATATTGGTAGACAGTGTCTGAGCTCCAGTGCTATGTGTGATTGCTCAGAGCCAATCACTCCAAAACAACAACCCCAATTTGTTATATGATAGGATAACTCTGCCCTTATTTTTTTACTAGAAAAAAGATCATAGTTTGCAAAATAAATAGCAGACTACCAGAAACCTCACCCTCCTCTTTTTTATTTCACATAATTCCTCACCTCCACAAAAAACCATGGGCTTCCTGCCTCACCAGCCACAATGTGGATCACATCCTATATCTAAGAATAGAAAGTGTCATCACAACCATTTCAAACAAATATGACACTTTGAATGAATACCTTGAACCTCATTAAGTATATTGAGTTCAAATCATACTTAAGATTCAAATCATACTTAAGATACTCAAATCATACTTAAGCTCTGACCACTCACTGGCTGTGTGACCTTGGACAGGTAATTTAATCTCTGTGGGGTACATGTTCTTCCTCAGTAAAACGAGGGGAATGCTGACCTTAGAAAGTCGTGGGGATCAAACAAGGCAACTTTTACAGCACTGACTGTGTAGTTCCTGGCCCATAATAGGCACTCAATAAATGGAGTGGTTATTGTTGTTCAAAAACATAAAGTTCCGGCCGGGCGCGGTGGCTCACGCCTGTAATCCTAGCACTCTGGGAGGCCGAGGTGGGCGGATCGTTTGAGCTCAGGAGTTCGAGACCAGCCTGAGCAAGAGCGAGACCCCACCTCTACTAAAAATAGAAAGAAATTATATGGACAGCTAAAAATATATATAGAAAAAAATTAGCCGGGCATGGTGGCACATGCCTGTAGTCCCAGCTACTCGGGAGGCTGAGACAGGAGGATCGCTTGAGCTCAGGAGTTTGAGGTTGCTGTGAGCTAGGCTGACGCCACGGCACTCACTCTAGCCTGGGCAACAGAGTGAGACTCTGTCTCAAAAAAAAAAAAAAAAACATAAAGTTCCAAGTTTTCTGAGAATTTTAGGGTCTTGTTTTTAAGATAGAGACAGCTAGACTAAAAACATAAGCTTCTCAAAACCAAGGGCTCAGGAAGTAGAAGTTTTCATCTCATTCCCAGATTCTGGTGCTAATAGCTGAGGACAAAATACTGTTTCTCCCACAAAACTAATGGAAGAAAACATAGAGGAAATACTTCAAGACATTGGTCTAAGCAAAGATTTTACATCTACAACCACAAAAGCACAGGCAACAAAAACAAAAATAGACAAATGGGACAATATTAAACTAAAAGCTTCTACACAGAACAGGAAACAGTCAACAAAGTGAAGCGACAACCTATTTAATGGGAGAAAGTATTTGCAAACTATTCATC
This sequence comes from Eulemur rufifrons, assembly GCF_041146395.1. Taxonomy (NCBI): domain Eukaryota; kingdom Metazoa; phylum Chordata; class Mammalia; order Primates; family Lemuridae; genus Eulemur; species Eulemur rufifrons. Next base: position 20,733,182 of record NC_090999.1, read on the forward strand.
CATCAAAGGACTAATATCCAGAATATACAAACAACTCAAACAACTTAACAATAAAAGAAAATCCCATTAAAAAGTGGGCAAAGAACATAAACATTTCTCAAAAGAAGACATACAAATGGCCGGTAGATATATAAATGCTAAACATCAGTAATCATCAGGGAAATGCAAATCAAAACCACAATGAGAGATTATCTTACCCCAGCTAAAATGGCTATTCTTAAAAGGACAAAAAATAAGAGATGCTGGTAAGGATGTACCAAAAGGGGAACTCTTACCCACTGTTGGTGAGACTGTAAATTAGTACAGCCACTATGAAAAACAGTATTAAGATTTCTCAAAAAACTAAAAATAGAACTACCATATGATCCAGCAATTTCACTACCAGGTATTTATCCAAAGGAAAAGATAGCAGTATGTCAAAGAGATACCTGCACTCCCACATTTATTACAGCACTAGTCACAATTACAAAGATATGAAATCAAACTAAATGTCCATCAAAGAACTAATGGATGAAAAAGTAATACACACACACACAATAGAATACCATTCAGCCATGAAAAATAGTGAAATCCTGTCATTTGCAGCAACATGGATGGAATTGAAGGTCATTATGTTATGTGAAATAAGCCAGACACAGAAAGACAAATACTACATGTTCTCATTCATACATGAGAGCTAAAAAAGTGACCTCATGGAAGTAGAGAGTAGAATGATAGATATTTGAGGATGAGAAGGGAAAATGGGAGTGGGTAAAGAGAAGTTGACAAATGGGTACAAACATACAATTAGATAGAAGGAATAAGTTCTAATGTTCAATAGCAGAGTAGGGTGAGTAAAGTGAACAGCGATGTGTTCTAGACTTCAAACTAGCTAGAAGAGAGGAATTGAAATGTTCCTAACACATAGAAATGATAAATACTCAAAGTGATGGATACCCCAAATACCTTGACTTTATCATTACATATTCAATGCATGTAACAAAATATCACTTGTACCCAAAAAATATATTATGTACCAATAAGAAAAATACTCTTGTTTCTAAATCCATTCTGTACAACTTCAAACTATAGATTCTTGTTCAGGACTCTTAACCTGTCTGAGTTTGCCTGCCTTGCCTGAAAAACCGACAGTCAATAATATATGCACCCTCTACTGAAGACATTGTAGTAAACATGCAAGGCAGTAATGGACGTGAAGCATTTCATAATCTGGAAAGTGATATATAACATAGGCTATTGCCATTGGGCAGTGGTACAAGAGTATGTGCCACTCTAACGTGTGAGTGCTTGGGTTCAAACCTCCACTCTGCTACTAGCCAGCAGTCTGAGGAGACAGATTATTATTAATAAATCTGTACATATCCATTTCCTCATGGGTATGATAAGAGTAATAACTTCACAGAGTTGTTGAGAGAATCAAAAGAGCATAAACAAAAGCTTCTAACACATCACTTGGCACATCATAAGTGTTCAATAAAGGTTAACTACTTTATGGACAGTTTCAGTTGTAAAACACTGAGTTCCTTTTCCACTTTACAATTAGAAATTTTTCATTTGCACTCCTTTAGTTTTTTAAAAGGTTAACTAATTATTATCAACTTTGATAACTGCTAAAACAGTTCAAAACATCCTTGAAATGTCTTTATCTTCCCTCTTAAAACATCGTGGTTTGTGATAACTTTTCAAAGAAGCCTCATATCTCTGATTCTTAATGGGCTTAGTGAAATCTGCTACATGGAAATGTTCATGAAGATACATGGTTATACTCATAAAGACTTTACTAGTCATAGAAACAGTAATAATCTCTTTCCTCAAATTCTCAAATTTTACAAAGATGTAAATCACAGTTTAATACCAATTAATAAAAAGGCATTTTAAAATATTCAATGTCTCATTAAGAAAAATTGGCTTTCCCTGTAGTGGTTCTTCAAGACTATTATTTGGAAACTAAAGGGCAGCAAGTTTCATTAGAAAGATCTGTCCTTTGTCCCCCTAGTGGCCATACACAAAATAACAACAAGTAAAGAAAAGACTTTCAGAATAACTACTGGAGTAAAAAAATATGTATATATTTCAACGCCTTCATTTTATAGATAAAGAAACTAAGAGGTCATGAGATAATGACTTGGCCAAAACTACACAGTTTTTCAGTAAGCCACCAGCATATGAAAAAGGTTTTTGGATATTTTAAATATTATGATGTCTGGAAAAGTACCCCCAAAATGGACTTACCTAAGATTCTTACTTAAATTTCCTTATCAATTGACACTGGGAAGCATTATTTCCAGTTTTCTTGTTCCTTCTAAGGGGATAATAAGTACAGTTTCTCAGGGGCAAAGATAAGACCTCAGCTGTAATCAAGAATTCTGCCTGAATCTTCTATGAAGGATTCCTTGTTGAGAAATAAAGATCGCCCCTGAGGGTTGAGAAGTGCACAAAGACAGCTTTCCACAGAAAAGACCAGCAAGAATCAACACATCTATGCAGATGGCCAAGGGTCCACAATGAATAAGAAATAAAGGTCAAGAAATAAGTTAAACACTAATTTTTCTCAACTTGAGCATACCCCTAAATAGGGAAAAATTGGAAGCAGGCAGGGTATACACATAGCAGAAGATAAAACTGAATTTTTCTGATTTGAAAAAAAAAGATAAATTATTCAGTTTATTGGTAAGCCTTCTACTAGCTCTAAAATTTAACAAAAGTGCACATTTTGTTTGAACATAAATGCATGAAAGAACTGAAACGATTATCCAGATATTCTGAGGCAAATAATACAGAAGATAGTAATGTAACACCCAAAATATGTTTATCCTAAGATCAGAAACTTCAGACTACGACAGGTTTTGATTTTCACATCACTGCACCTAGATTCCACAATAAATTCTATGACTCTGAAAGCACCTACCTAATGGTTAAAGTACAGTAACTCACTTCAAAGTGCATGTTTAAATCTCAGCTCTGACTCATACTAACTGTGTGACTTTAAGCAAATTACTTTTCCTCCCACTCCTAAGTTTCCTCACCTACAAATAAGAATGACAATAATATCTAGCACATAGGCTGTCATAAGGATTAAATGTGATAATATACATAAAGAACAAGGACCTGGCACATGTTACGTATGCAGTAAATGTTATTGTTCTTATCAAAATATTGCTGTACTCACTTTCTGTATGTGAAGCCTGAAGGGAAGATGATAAACAGTGAATGAAAGTAGCTGACGGGTAATGGGAGGCAGGCTAGTCCAGTCTCTCTACCTCTAAGACGTATGACTGTGGAAAAGGCATTCAACCTGTGTGGTTCTTGTTTTCTCAACTGCAAAAATAAGAAAGTTGGTTCCAAATTCAAGATCCTCAAGTCTGACAAAGATATAAAAGATCACTCAATTCTAAATCTGATGCTTGATCTCATTTTTAACAAGTGTTTGTCCAGAATACGGCTAAGTATCTTCAAGGATGGGACTGATCTCTAAACTAAAGCTGCCAGCCCCTTTCATCTTGAACAACACTAATAGTTTGAAAATCATTCCATATGTTGAGCCGAAACCTACCATCTGCATGTCATCAGAGCTACGATACCAATGATAGGAAGTAGCCCCATTCTTTTATGTAGCCCTGAGAAAGAAGAGACACTTCCATTATACCATGACATGATGTTTTCTTATCATGTCAATTGTAAGAGGTACAAAATTTCAGAGAAGTTAAAATATGAGTGTCTTAGAATCAATAAAATGCAATATCTTCTAGTGGCTTCACTAGTTGATCCTAATTGAAGATTCTGGCACATTAAAAGTCAGTCTAATTTTCTTCCATAGGGCAGTTCCTCAAGTATTTGAAGAGGGCTCATGACCCACTTGAATCTTCTCTTTGCCAGACTTACCACCATTATTTCATGAACATAATCTTAAGTCTATGAATCATCTCCAGTTCTGTCTACTGAATCCATTCTAGTTTATCTGAATCTCTAATTATTCATACATGCAAGCACCAAGTCCTTTTCAACCAGAGATAAAATGATGACCAAAACAACTGCTCTACCTTCAATCATCCAATGGATATGCAGTCCAGCAGATAGAACAGAACATGTAAACAATGAAGTCTAGCCAAAGTACTCTGGGTATTTTATGTAGTGCAGTGGAAACACAAGAGAAGGGCAAAAAGACAAGGGCATTTAAATGTGGTACCCCAGGAGGAACAGAAGGCTGGAGGTGATGTCTGCTCTATGCTGAAAAAAATACTTAAACCTATACACAAGGTAATCTTTTTTATATCTTCTCATCTTCATCTTGGTCTTCTTTCTGACAGACATGATGTGAAATCTTGATATTCTCACAACCTATAAAATCCCCGAAATTTTTTGAACATAAGCATATTTGTCTTTCCCACTCCAACCTGTCACTCTTCCCATCAAATGTTTCTATAATTGAGAGGAGGGTGGTGGGAGGGAACTATTTTTCCCTCTGAAGGAAAGTGTTGGATTTTGTGTTTATTCTAGTCTATACCACTTCTTCAAAAGAATATACTGATACATTGCATTTCCTTTTAATGAACTGTTTCTACTAAACAAGAACAGGTCCTTTCATTGCCATAGTACAATATTGATTCTCAGTCTACCAAACTTGAGTTGTACATATCTGATCAGGAAAATTTATATTCTACTACAAGGCAGCGAATAAAATGTAAAAAGAATTCAGCAAAATTGAAGTCCACTCTCCCTACTCTGAAATACCCAGAGTACTAAAATACCCTGTATGGGTCAATAACATTTGCTGCTGTGCATTTATCTCATTTGGAAATCTTGTGGCTTATTGCAATCTACCTATAATGATGAGTCAAATATAATGATCCAGAGGGAAATGTCTTAATGCATCCTGGGATCCAACCCACTTTAAATACAGTATTGGAAGCTCTCCCAGGCTTAGAAAACCTGAATAAGCACATGAAGTTTGTGTAAATTTATTTTAGCTTGTATTGAGATGTCCATAGCTCTTACAAAGAGAGAATTCCATCAAGATTTCTTGTCTTCTTTGTTTCAGTTCCATAATATCCAGAGTAAACTTTTTTCCCTTTAAACATTGGTGAAGGCAGGGCGCAGTGGCTCACGCCTGTAATCCTAGCACTCTGGGAGGCTGAGGCGGGTGGATCGCTCAAGGTCAGGAGTTCGAGACCAGCCTGAGCAAGAGTGAGACCCCGTCTCTACTAAAAATAGAAAGAAATTATATGGACAACTAAAATATATATAGAAAAAATTAGCCGGGCATGGTGGCGCGGGCCTGTAGTCCCAGCTACTCGGGAGGCTGAGGCAGTAGGATCGCTTGAGCCCAGGAGTTTGAGGTTGCTGTGAGCTAGGAAGACGCCATGGCACTCACTCTAGCCCGGGCAACAAAGTGAGACTGTGTCTCAAAAAAAATAAATAAATAAATAAATAAATAAAAATAAAAAATAAATAAATAAACATTGGTGTAGCATGTTTGCGTGTGTACACACACACACACACACACACACACAGGGCAGAGGTGGGGGATGGTCATTCATTCCTCAGTGAAATCTGTTCACTTGTGCATACCATGATGATTAAGTCATAGGTATTGTAATGTGTGTGCTTTTTCTAGCAGCAAGTTTTAGGATAAGTTTTAGGTCGAAGATTTGGATTGGTTGAATAAACACTGCCAATACCAAGATTCTTAATTAGTCTCATGATTTAAAAAAGTGATCTTTTTCTCCTAATCAAGAATAATTGTTAATGATCATGAAAATGTTTTCATCAGATAATCATTGCATACAGATGTATATTATTGAAAAGAAAGTTAGGGAACTTGTAATTATTTATTTATATGCATCCCCATTATAAGGATAAGATAGCCTCTTAATCATCTGAAGAGAGAGTTAGTGGAAGTTGGAAAATCCTTCATCAAAATTAATATCCCTAGTAATGGTCTATGAAGGAGTTTTTAAAAAAAAAAAAATGAAACTTTGCAAGCTATAAAAGGAGAGAAGTACAAGCAATTTTGACTGAGGTATACAAAATAATGAAGTAGCCTAAAAACTGATGAGGCGAGATGCTTCAGCTGTACCAAACTACTAAAGAAAACAAGAGAATATGGAGAATGGGACACTTTTTGGATTGTCTTCCCAGTACACAAGGACAGTCCCTAACTGCTCCCCTTCTCTTTGGTTTTGGGGGAATCAGTGTGGACCACAAGAATGTGACACCTCCTGCCTCTTCAGCCCCAGCTTTAGCTGATGGACCAATCAGAGCTACTTTCTAAGAAACTGGAAAGGGAGCAGAAAGAGAAACTCTCTCTTTCCAGGTAAGCTCTGGAACTGTCGGTGGTGCTGATCTGTCCTGTAGCCTGAGGGACAAAGAAGGCAGATGTTAAAGGAGACAAAAGGAAAGCAGAGGCAGAGTGCTCGTGGCTTCTCAGCACTGGTTTCCAGACTCTTCTAGAGGCCCTGCAGAATTTCCACTCTTGAGTTTCATAAGAAAACCCTCTTCATTTGTCTAACTATCTCTTATTGGCTTCTGTTACTTGCCAGCATGTTTTGATGTGTCAGAGAATGAACTAAAAACAGTTCTTATGCAACACCAGGTAATCATTTAATCTTAGAAACTCTCAGTTCCTTGTCTCTGAAATGAGGATGAAATAATTCTGGATATTTGCATCAATTCTGTAATTGAAAATTATTAATTATTGTTGCAAATGTTACTAGAAAGCCTCAAAAATCACATAAAATCATTTAGGACAAGTGCTTTCTTTTATATAAATTAATGCTGCCACTTGAACTGTTCAGAAGCAGACAGGTTGTATACTCTTAATAAAAAGTAGTTGTTTTAACCACTTTTACTATGTAGCTTAATGGCATTTGAAGGAGAGTATATTACAATTAGGGAATCTTTTGTGAGAAATTAACTGGTTCAGCAGATAGAAAACCAACTTCATTATTGTCTCTCTTATACCATAAAAGTTAGTCAATTTACATATTTGTCTGCTAAAGGTAGTCTTAAAATGTGATTTTATTGACATATTTATATATTATTCATTTGTTACACATATGCTAATAAATTACTAAATCTGCACATATAACTTGTGGTTCTCTGTGTCTGCACACACACCTGCACACAGTTTCACCAATAATATTTCTGCCTTTTGTGATTTCCAGTTTTATTGCCCTGGACATGTTACTTAACTTCTATTGTCTCTTCATCAATCTGTTTTCTCTGTCCTAATAGAAGGAAGAAAAATCATAACACTTGTTGAAAGAAGAATTAAATAAAATAGTCTACAAAAGTACTTTGTAAGCAATAAAGTAATACTATGCAGACATACGGAGCTGGTATTTCATATTAAATACATAAGAAATTCGTCATCTGAGAAATGGACTATGAATTGAGAAACAGCTTTCTGCTCCCCCACCCTCTCTCCATAAGAGTTTAAATAGCTGCATAAAAAGAAAATGTTCAGCTTCTTTTTATGAGTTGGTGGCAGTTCTTCATTATGGGAAGGTCTTTTCAAGAAAGAAACTCAAGTCTTTCCATCATCCATGTGCAGAACATCTGTGCTAAAACCATTCCATGCACACTTCTTTGAAGCACTGGCTGCCTAGAGGAATACTTTGATTTTGGCTTTATTTAAATGCCTGAACTTCTACCGGAGAAACAAAAGGTTTTCTAGTAAGAGCTCAGTTGGGAACAAGACCAACCTCCAAGCAGTTTAACCACTCAGAGGCCAAGCAGCCTGGCATGTCTTAGAACACGGTGTAATGGAACTGTCCCTGGGAACTTGCAGCACACACAAACAGCTGGTTTGGGATGCCACTGACCCCGGGTGCAATCAGTGCGGTAATTAGATTTAATTTTCCTAATCTAGCAGTGCCTGACTCCATCATGTCTACATCGCCTATGTAGGAAATCATTACTCTCATTTAATAATACTTTGACATGTTTAAGATTTGTGCAGTTTAATCCCTTAATATTAGAAATTACTTCTTTGTAACTGCAAATATAGCCATTCAAACAGCTATGTGTACCGAAGAGTTTAATTTGGAGCTTATCTTACTTCAGTAACTTTCCAGAAAGATCTTAAAACGTTAAGCAGACCTTGAATATCTTTATACACTCCTCTTCTTCAAGTCTGCTGTGTCCTTGTATCACTTCATTTAGAAAGATGGCATCAGCCATAAGTCATTGGCAAGCCTGAAGGGCTTGGGATGAGTCTTGAGTGTTTTTGCAAGCCCAGGGAAGCACGGCTTCATGCTACAGTATCCTGGGGTTACTCCGAAAGAGTAACAGAGATCAATGGGGCGACGTAAAAGCCTGTCTTCCTGGAAGGAGAGAAGGAAAGACATACATGAATCTGTGTCTGCTTGCGTCTGGAGGACGCCTGTTTGTGTTGTAAAGAGAAGCCCTCGGTATTGCTGTCTCAGGAGACCGGGTCTGTTCTGTGTGTGTGCATGTTATGCGTGCTACCACACGAAGCCGGCCAATTGATAGCGCGACGAGGTACTGTGTCCCTGGGAATTGTAATTGCTGGGTCGGTGAAAAAAAGAACATCAGACCGATGCTGATAATAGCACAAGGTGCATTTTGATAGTATAAAAGAGAAACAGACAGAGTCACACAAGTTCTGAGTATGTCTTAACCCCCAAAAAATAAGAAAGAAAAAGAAGGGAAAGCCTGGGGCTGAAGGAGTGTAACAGGGAGCGAATTGCTCAGGACTTCAAACACTGGGAGTCATTCTGTCAAGGGGAGGGGGCGGGCGGGGGCAGGCACTGGGCCTCTTTAACAAAGTCCTCCTCTCTTTGCTCCCTCCCACTTCATTCACTTGCAAATCAGTGTGTGCCCACAAGAGCCAGCTCTCCGGAGCCCGTAACCTTCCCATCCCGAGAGCTGCAGTTTCAGCCGCGGCAGCAAGAACAGCAGAGCGGGCGACCGCGGCGGAGGCAGGAGCAGCCTGGGCGGATTGAGGGGTGTCCCCGGGCGCAGGAAGGCGAGCGGAGGTGGGTTCGGTCTCTGTTGGCGGTGCTGGTGGCTGTGCGTGCATGTTCCTTTTTTTAATTCTGTAGCGTTGATGGAAGCCAATCAGAGAGAGAGCCCTCTCCGCCCGGTGGGTGCCGCGCGCCGGAGTTGGGAGGGAGGCTCAGCCTGGGAGCCCGGGTCCGGGCCGGCGCGCGGGGCCGGCTGCGCGGGCGGCGCTGCTGCCGCTGCCCAGGACCGACGCCGCTTCCCGGGGAGCCGGGGCGCCGCTCCTCCGCCTTCTGGTAAGACCGATCCGCCGTGGGGCTTGCTGGGGGCACACGGAAGCGCGCCGCCGGGAAAGAGCCCGCTGCCTTTCTCTCCGCCGGCGGAGGCTGCCAGGGGAGCTCCGGCATTTGCAAAGTTGGCTGGTCAATTACCAAGGGCGCTGGTGCATGCAGGACTAGCGGAGCCGTTTGGGGATTGATTTATTTCCACCTGCCCACATCACAAGGGTCTGTGCGGTGACTGCTTGGGCTGAGTTACATTTCTTGGCTTTGGGGATAGAGCAGAAAATCAGGTAGTCTGAAAACTCTGGAATGCTCCCAATAAGAAAAACTTAAGCTAGAGAGACGATTTGGCTGAGAGAAGGAGCTAAAGGAAAGTGTTAGCTTGCACGTTCGGGGCAACGCCTGCCGGCTCATGTAGGACAGAAATGCTTAGGTTGCAAGGAAAGTCCAACATCGGACTCCGAAAATGGAGCACACTGTCCAGGGAAAAGTCATGTGGAAGACGCAGCTCGCTCGTGCTCTTCCACGGCTGGCCAGGCTCAAATCGGGGGGATAACGCCTTCCCCGGACTGGTTGGAGAGCAGACCGAGGACGCCTGGTTTTCGGTGTTAAATGCAGGAAAAGTGGAGCCTCCAGCGCGTTAATCCCGGAATTTAATAAATAAATGTTGTGTACCGCAGCAGCTGCAGAGCTGGGATTACTTCTTCTGTAGTTAGATATTCTCCTGCCAAGAGTTACCGTAGATCTCGAGATGAGGATGCTAGGAGGGGTCAATGTGGTGCTGAGAAGTGTTGTCACTGCTGCAATAAAATCCATATTTTATGGGGAGTTAAATGCAGGTCTCTCTTAGGGCGAGGGGCTGGTCACCTGAGTTAACTACTGCTGAGAACATTCAAAAACCAGGAAGTTTAATTATCTGAAATAGCCACACATTTTTCTCTCCCGCTCTTATTATTTTTTGTAAAGACGTTTTAATTGTAATAGTCACACTATAGAAGTGTATCAGACCGTGTCTTGGCCAATCTTCACTTTCACTTACTGAAGCACATAATGTAGAAAGAAGAGGTCTTTCCGGCAAGAGTGCGGCTGGAGTGGCTGTTGTGTGCATATATGGCTACTCTGGGGGGGGGGGGGGTGCCTATGCGAAATCTGGGCTTTCTGAGTGATTAATTATCCAAGGGGTGCAAACTCCTCCCTGTGTTGGAAAAGGAACACGAAGATATACCTAGTTAATGCACAACTCTTCCAAGAATGAGTAACAAATATGCTTATATGGACAGTGGCCAGGGATTGCTTATTTTCTTTCTTTTCTTGCTGACAGCTTTACCTGAAAAGGAAAACCCTTAGGATTCTACTTTGGGAGAGAAAAAAAAATCTCTTCTGGTTTAGCCTGGGCATCCTCCTTTGTGTATCAGCTCTTGCAAGGCTGTGTTTGCTATTTTAGAGAACTGGAAAACCAGTTGTGTGAAGTAAGGGAATATGATCAAGCAGATGTCTTCATTATGTCATATAGATGAGGGCAAAGTTATGCCAGAGGCCAGATTTTCAATGCAGAGCTCAGAAACTCAGAGAAGTCTAACACTTAACTGGAAAATGCAATCACATAAGATTGTATCTTATCCCCTTTTGCTCTTTGGTGTGTTCTAATTAAAAAGGTACTGGCAGAACATAAAAGGCAGATCTTTTCCCACCTAATTTGATGGTTCATGTCATACTTTTGAAGCAGAGGAAGTAACCAATTTCTTAAGAAAAACTAAGAGGCAGCAGCCCATTTTTGAAGGAAAATGGCAGCGGTTTAGTTCTACTGTGTTTGTCTACAATTATCTTTTGCTGCCATTACAAGAAAGTGACAGGCTGGTGTCTCCATAGGGACTTTTAGTCCCTTTACTATCTGGCTTTTACACCAATTTATTGCAATTACATTTCTTAATGCTAACTCTGCAAAGATAATATATGGAAACAAAATCATTTTCTACTAAGTTTTCTACTATTAAAAAATGTGTACGTTACTTCCTCCACCCACCACTTCCATCAGCTTTGCAAAGAAAAACTTACTAAGTAGGGCATGCTTCCTTTTTAAGAAAAAATTTATCTTACAGAATACTGTTTGAGACACTTGACAACAGCTAAAATTTCTAGAAAGCACAGCTACGTCACAGGGCATTAAATGACACTTCCTTATTGCATCAGTAAGTTGCAACAAGTTCTGAATATCTAATTAGGGATAAGTGAGGGAATGTCCCCCATAGGGATAAAAAAAGATAACATGTGACAAATATTCTGAGTAAAACCACGTATCTTCCTAAGGAATTGAAATGTGTGGTCCTCCCCTCTCTGGCCGCTGGTTGCGTTGTAGTTGTGGATGCCAACTTGCTAAGGCTACATCCTTTGAACTACTGAAACTTTTTTGATTGGAAGGGACCTCTAGTGGGTCACTCCATACATCTCTCCCTGGTGTTCACTTGCAGCGTGAATTTTGTTATCTAACATAATGAGAGCATAATATTAACAGCTTTTTCTCCATAGACAAGTTAGGATTCTTCAAGTACTATCTTGATATTTTTGCCAGGTCAAAATCATTTATTGTAATCATTTCTATAGTTCCTCCGATTTAAGAGACTTGTAAGTAATTTTATCCTTTTGTGGATATCTAGATGTTTGATAACTGTTCTATGATTCCTAATGATAACAATGGCCAATTAGTAAAGAATCTACCATCATCAACATAAGATTTTCTTATTTCTGACCTTCCCAAAACTCTACTCCTTAATTCTAATTTACTCAGTAATAACAATGGCATTATAGTTATGACTCCAAAAGTTCTACATGAGGAACCCCCACCACTAAAGAAATATTTGCATGAAAAATGTAGCTACCCTTTCAGGGATCCATGAACATTCACAGGTTGTATTGAACTAGGGGCATCTAATTCGAAGTCCCCATTCAAATGGGGGCTTATGTTAAAAGTCCAAAAGATGTTTAGATGCAGTGACATCCTTATTCCAGTTTTTTTAAATTTCTTTCTTTGATGTATCACAACACATTTTAGGTAACCTAATCCTTAAAAACCTGCCTGGAACTTGGAGTAAGATAACTTCTGTAGGGTGAATCAGCCTCTTCTGCTGACAGTCTGCAGGTTTCAACTTCCAATTTAAAAATCTGTTCTAAAGTTTGAAATGTGTTCCAAACAAGATAACATCCAGCAGAATCCAGTTGCCTTGTGCTGCTTGCTTAGTCATGGCCGCCCATTCTTTGGGGTCCATCAGAATTAGGGTCTCGCCTATAAAAATAGCAAGCAGTGACTCAGTCTGAATAGTATTTTTTAATAGTGTTTCAGCCTACCTAGTGTCCACTGAGCCTACCTTATTTGTGTCACAAAAAAAAGTGAAAATGTAGGTAATCAAACCTACTCTGGTTTAAATTTTTTTCTGAATAGTGATTCTAAATACAAAGATTCGAGAGCGTTATAGTAATAGGAGAATTGCAGAAAAAAGAACACACACACACACATACACACACACACAGAGCACTCAGTTATGACACTATCCCAATAATACTAGAGAAGAAATATAGAAATGTAGAGCTTGGGTTAATTTTCTTTTCTTTTTATTCCTTTTTTTTTCCCTCCATTGGGATTTTTATTTTACATTGAAGACGAATGAGAGGTTGAGGCGCTTTCCTGGATCTAAACAGTAATATTTTTGTTCAAGCTTGCCTCTTAACAAAGGTTAACTGGCCTACATTTTTAAGATTTTTCTATTCCTAAAAAAGGCTCTTCTTTTCAAAGCAGGCATATGAGGAACTTCAGGTTCTCTCTAATTAACTACTGAACCAAATGTATATAGTCTTTGTAACACTATCACCCATAAAGAAGAAAGATAAAGGAAGAGGGGGAAGGAAAAATAACCCTTCCAAAAAATGGTGCACCTTCATTTACTACAAAAGAAAAATAGAGTCAGGCTCTTTAAGCCAAAATAGTTAGATCAGAGGGATCCACCTCAGCCAGTAGTCTAGCTGTTCAAGTCTGAACTATCCAAGAAATTTTCAACTCTTCCAACAAAGAAAATGTGTTGAAGGCTGAATACTCTGAGCACACATTCATCCTTATCCCCACAGATGATTAGAGAGTATCTCACCTTGTTTCATCTGTCTAATGCCTTTACGCTAGTAATCAGATCACCTTGCTGAGATTTATAAGAAGAGTTTAATTAATGCCAGAATTTTGCTATTAAATTTGATTTGCAATATAAATGGGCAACATGGGTTGCGAGCTTTTCCTAATATATGTGGTGCTCTCTTGCGGGAGAGAACAACTTCTGAAGAAGATGAGGAACATAAAGCTCGCATACCAGAGTCTGATTTAGCTTCATATTTCACCACTTGAAAGAACATTGTGTTTTTCTCTTTCTACAGTTTCCTAAATTGGTAGGTCTGGCCAAAAGATGTTCAAGAGACCTAATAAGTTATAGGAATGGAAAACAGCAAGAAAAAATTAAATTGAGGAGGTGTCCAAATGAGTAAAACATAAATAGATGAGCAGGTAAAGTTTCACATGAAAGGGAAACATAAGAATAGAAATAGAATCAAAATTGCTATGTTTACACAGGGTGCATTTTCTCTTGTATAAGTATTTCTATTAAATTCAACTTTATAAACATGATTGCATCATTGACATGTTTATACGCACTACTCTTCTCTACCATGGAATGCAAACCTGAAAATTATCCTTAGAAAAAAAAGTCACCATCTAAAGTAGATAAATCCTGAATGGGTCATAAATTAACCAGAGGAATATGTTTTTTAAAAAGTTATCTGAAATCCCATCAGAATTAAGGAAGAGGTTTTCTTAGCACTTTGAAGACTATCAGCTCTTTTCCTTCTATTATCTTTATTGTCCTGCAAGCTGAATAGATATACCATATGTTCTTCTGATGCCTGCAACCAAAAGTATACAATGGTGATACAAACCAAATATCCCATTTGTCACCCATTTGGGTCGTATATGTGATATAGCATGAGGAAGAGTTGAACTAACAAGGCAGCACACCCCCACCTCCATACATGGGGTGTGTGTATGTGTGTGTGTGTGTGTGTGTGTGTGTGTGTATATGGCCAAGATTTAAAAGGTACTGACTAGTAGAGTCAGAATTTTTGTACACCCAAATATTAATGATGATAATAAATAATAAACTAACCTTTACTGAGCCTTTCTATGTCACCTACTGTTCTCAGTATTTTACATGTGTTTTGCACAGTAATAATTACACAGTAAGCCAAAAGGACACTGCTATACTTATATTCTCTTTGTTTAGCCCTTTCTTTTGGTTTGAATTTCCAGGGAATCTCCATTTGAGCCAAGCACTTAATGAATGTGCTGTTAACAAACACTTGTGATGTCTTAGAAATAAAAGTGTGACTCTCTGAGAACTACAGAGCAACAGAGGGCAAGGAAATGATTTATTTTGACCAGAATAAGGCACATTTTAAGACTGAGGAAAATGTTTTTAGGTTATTCATTTTTAAAAACCATTTGCAAGTGTGCGTCAGAATTTATAATTGTAGTAGAAAGCGTTGTGTGGGCCATTTGTCTGAATATAATGATGGTACTTTTTATAAAAGAATAAATTATGTTCTCCTAACTTCAGAGAAATCTTCATGATGGAGGGGGTGCTTCAGGAAGGTAGCTGTTCACTGCATTGACAAGGGAGGGGGCATCTCAACCTCAGAGTACCTGCTGAGGGCATCAGTCTATTCTCAGCTCAGTGACATACTACGTACACAGCATTTGGGACTCTGGGTGGAACTGAGTAAAAGTGTTGTTATTTCCTCCCTTGTCTGATAAGTAAAAGTAATTATTTTCTTCCTTTATCAGCACAATTTTATTACTTTATTACTATCACAATTCAGTATTTGTTCTGAATGATTGCTTTACCAAGTAAACTTCACACAAACATACAGACACACACCAAAAAAAAAAACCCACAAAAGCAAAGAAAGAAAGAGGGAGGGAGGAGGAGAGACAGGGAAGCAAAGAAGGAAAGAGAAACTCTCTTAACAATACATTCATAGTATATACAGCTGACATTGATAAGCCATTTTCATTATATTCTATTCTTTCTATTGCCACCATTCAAAAAGTCATGTAGTTAATCTAGCCTTCAAGGAAAGTTTGGTAATTAGAAATATAATCAGAGAATAGGAAACACAGGAAGGAGTTTAGAGATGGCTTTACCCAACACTCATCATTTACATTTCAGATAACTGATGACCAGAGAGATGAATGACTTATCCATGGATACACTTGACTTATTTCTTCTTTTCTCTCTATCTCTCTTTCTCGTAATTTAATTTCTAGTTGTTGGATGTCATTGCTTTTTATCATCTCCACTTAATTCTGGCATTAACAATTAAAGAGAAAATTTAAATCTACAATATTGTCATTTATAAGGATTCTGTGAAGGAGTGGAAATGGAAACTTACAGTAAAAACAAAGATGAAGGCTTCTTCAGGAATTTCCTGTGTTTGTACATTTTGTAAAGCTCCTATCACAAGGAGGAATTAAAATTTTCCCTGAAATTTTGACCACTGCTGGGGGGACATATGGTAAATACTGAGATTTTGTTTTATTTATAATGGCCTGATGGCAGTTTTGAATAAGCCTTATCTAAATCAGAGGTTCCCCTAGGATATCCAAAGTCAAGTGTACATCTTTGGAAAAACATTTATTGCTCAGTGGTCAGATATGAAAAATTATGACAACCTATTGTGTTTTTCATAAATCTCAATTTATTTGATTTAAAGAACTCAGTGACCTTCCCTCTCCTATGGAGTTAAAATGTCAATTCTTTCATGAAAGTATATGCATAGATTATGATGGTTTTTTTCTTTGGCAAAGTTAAAATTTGGCAAGCAACCCAGTGTCAACCCTCTCCCTTTTAAAAAATAAAACGGTTAATGTTCCATGAAATCCAAAAGTCTGGGGACCACTGGGTTAGGTAATAAATGACATCATGTTGAAAAATGATTGACTGAGTTCTCTTCCTTTTTATTTGGATGAACAAAAAGCAAAAGGGAATCATAATAATATTTAAACCAGCCAAGAAGGCAAACTGAACAAAAACCATTTAATCAAAAGATATCTTTTGTTCCCTTAATTAAAATATAGAGATTAATACTAATGTTTGGAATACTAATATGATACCTTGCCATATTAACAGGTCCTCTAAAAATGTGCTTTGCCAAGCTCATAGCCAAAATATGTCATAAATAACAAATTTGCCAACTTGATTACATAGTGGATTATTCAATGGGAAACAAAGTTTTAAATTTATATCTAACTTGATAAGCTGTGAAGCAAACACAACTCACCTCAACCATACAAATTATAAAAGGAGTATCTGTTTTTCCCTAAAAGTGAACTTTGTGTAATTGTGAACAAATAAAAATTTTCTCAGGTGTTGATTTGTATTTTGAGGTATGCACTTTTAATTCAAAAGGCAATTGCTTTCTAGCATCTAGCGTAGATTTCAGCCATGCAAATGAGCTTATCATATTTTTAACTGCAAAGCTTAAACTTCCTTTTGCAGGATTAAAAAAAGAGAGAGTTTTATTAATCTACTATCATCGACTCTATAAAATGTTTGAAACTGCTCGATTTCACATTCAACTAAAATATTCTAAGCTCTCCTTAGCAACATGTTCTAGTTTAACACCAATCAAAATGGTGTGTGGTCAGACTAATCACCAGTGCAAAACGATAAAATCCACCATTGACTGTTATATTCCTGCTGACTCCTCGTTTGAACCTAGTCGAGTTACTATACCTCCCAACAATTATTCTCATATTAAGCTACTTGTTTAGAAGTATCTAGTTGGGATTTTGTCAGTGTTTCATAAAGAATTAATTCTATGAGGATAACCTTGTGATAAATATCAGTGCCATAGTTTCACTCTGACTCACCTGCCTTTTTATCAGAAAAAGAGATGTTTGGGGCAGGTCCTAATTAAAACAACAGAATGAGGTGGGGTCACTTACTAATTAGCATCCTCAAGAGGACGTGGTCTCAAACCTCCAGATACAGAAAGCACCTGCTCGGCAATAACACTTATATTCATAGAAAGTGTGTTTACCTACAAGAAAACGGCCTTTGAAATAGAGTGCAGGAATGCCAAAACCAGGCCCTGTATTTAAAAGTTTTGTCTCATGATACTTCCTTTTCTTTCTCAAGTTCACTTTTAATTCTCAGACACCACCCTCCAAAAGTCTTTCCAAAGAGCACTGTGGTTTTTTCTTTCCTTAGAAAACTTTCCCTCCTTGAATTGAAATGGGCACATACTCTGTGTTCTGAAAAACAATGAAATGGAAGAGATGACCGCAGAACGGAAGTGGATAGTGAAGATGTGTAACGATGATCTGAATATCCACTTTCTCTCCAACTGTAATACTAAAGAGGACAGGCACTTTAAAACATGAAGTTGAAAGCTACATGAGAGTAAAATGCTCTCAAGCGACTGAGTTTTATGTGATGAAAGATTTTTATGTAGTGGGCAGAGAGAGGAGAAGTTATTGAAACCCTAGGCTGGATTAATTGGGCACTATAGAATAAAAAGTTTCCTTTGCACCTTTGATGTTCTGAACATTAATTGAACATATGTTTGCTTCCCAATTTGTCACTAAACTCAAATGGATTTTTAAATGGCTTATTTTTTTTTTCTTTTTTCTCTGTATGATAATCTTTTCATCATGGCTAGTTAGAGAAACCATCACAGAAGACAAGAGCCAAACCTGCCTTGTTTTGTAATTAAGAAATATGCACTAATATCTGTGATGTTATGAAGAAAGACTTTAAAGCCAGGAGGGAGATTTGGGCTGTGTGTTAAACTCAACATCCCAAAAAAGCAGCCACGAGGCTCTGACTGCTAAGGAGATGCTGTGCTTGTCAAATATACTCTCCAATTTAGGTTTTACCTGATTGACAAGTGTTCCTAAGAATGATATTCAGCCAAGACTTTCAGAAAATCCATTATTTGATTCCCTGCACAGCAAAAACCCACCTGATACAAATTTAAGATGCTTGATGGGATAGATAAATCCAGGCTGGGGGGAAAATGAGAAAATGCTTTTAAAATATCACTTCTCCACCTCAAGATCAGAGTTTTAAGACGAGGGCATCACTAGTAAATGTAAGCACATAGTGAGGACTCAATAAATGCTTACCAGGTGAAATTCTTCTCCTACAAGCTACTAAAGAGTCTCTTAAATATTTTCCAGCTGATTTCCTTTCAAGTTCATTCATGCTGGTGAAAATATAACTTTTCTCTCTGGTGCTAACAACTTAATTTTTAATAATTCTGACTTCTTTAAAAGGAGCCTATATCAAAGGGAACCCTATCAATGGTGTCCTGAGAGCCAGAGGGACCGAGCAGGTTGACAGGGGTGCCCAGCTTTCAAAACTGGGGCCACCAGGCCTCTCTTTCCTCCAGGCGGACTTTTTATTAAAGTTGGTATTAAACATGGTTGCCTGGAGGATGATTAACAATTTGTGCCTTCCTAAGCAGATTAGCAGAAGTCTGTCATTTTGATTTTTTTAATTCTTAGTTTGTGTTTGGAAACAGAATATACTTCTCAGTTTATACTTTCAATATATTTTATTTTTTAAAATTCATACCTACACTAAACATTGTCCTTACTGAGATATTTTTTCCTTTTACAGTTTTAGTATCTGTGTGTTACCACGTACTTTCTATAATAAATAAAACAACTGCTTATTTGTTAAGTGAGTGACTTTTTTTCACCTCTCATACAAATAATCCTATATGTTCCTTTTAAAATATTTTAAATTCTGTCACTTAAGAAGTTAAAATAAGAAAGATGATTGGGGAAATGGAGTAGGATAATAATAAAAGCTAACACTTAGAGAGCACTTACAATATTTCAGGCACTATTCTAAATGTCTTACATGAATTTAGTGTTCACAACAAGGCTTTGAAGTAAATACTGTCAATTGTCTCAATTTTAAAGATACAACTGTGGAACAGAGGAGTTAAACAACTTGCCCAAGGTCACACAGCTAGTACTTGTTGGAGCCAAAATTAAATCTTGGCAGTCTTGAGAACGCATGCTGTTTAACTATTGCATTCTTGTGCCTTTTACGCTTGAGAGAGATAGATAGATAGATAGATATGTACATATGTATATATGTATTGAGATATGTAGATATATATCTGTATTATATATTCAGATAATAGATGGATGGATAGATGATATATTAGATAGATAGATTCAAATGTATGTGTCTCAAATACAAAAAAAGTCGTAAATCTAGAGATTTTATGTATATAGATAATATATAAAATATGTAACGTACACATTTCTCAGGACTCAAAAGTATAGTTATAAAGAAAACTCATTTTCTCTTTTCATCCCTTAATGAGTATATCAGTATATTCTCAAACAAGTGGGATCAATTAATTATAGCTCAAAGCCACAGATTTCAGCCTCACAGAGGCCTTTTAGTTTTAGGCCTGGCTCTTTGCTTTAATTTGAATCAGTCTTGTAATCACTTACTGTGTTGGTCCCAAGAGAAACCTGGCAAGAGTGTTTGAAAGGTTCAAATTCATCATTCATTAACTTATTCATTCTATAATATTTATTGAGGGGTCCCTGTCCTCAGAGCTAGAGAAACAGTAAGTAACAAGACAAACATACACTAGCAATCTGGGGAAAATAGATTCTTCCCTCATAATGCAATACCAATGATACCAGCTTTGTATATAATGAATAGGATATTTAGAGTTGATTATATTTTCTGTTCTCCCCATATTAACATCTTACATGAATACAGAAATTAGCTTTGAGTTTTAGGTTATGTTATAATTTGTAGAGTTTCTATTCATCCTCAAGTTTGGCTTTCGACCTCCTGCTCAGCTTAGAAAGAAACGCCATATCCATCTTTGATACCAAAAGCTTAGCATAGTTTTATATTTTTGATGGTATGTCTCAGAATATTTTCATGGGGTTTTTCTTTCACTAATTCCTGCAATTTCTCCAGTGATTTTTGCCATAAAGCCCAAAGCCATACATATACTGGCCAGTTGAAATACGTTTCAGCAAGAAATCACTTTACACAAGGAGACTAGTTGAAATTTAGAATTTTGGTGATGAGACTTCAATTCACCCATTTAATGAATGCTTTGGGGAAAGGCATTGTTATTGGGTGTCATGGATAAAGCAATGCTTTGATGTCAGATGGGATGCAATATATAATCGATATTAAATATGACTGTTAGAAACTGCCATTTTAGAAAGTTAGACTGCCAGGGTTGAATCTTTCAGTTATGCAATAGATGAACATCTACCATTGTGAACTCTAGAGTTTAATCTGTTGACGCCCAAACTCAGTGCTAATATTCAGCCATTGAGCACAAGCATAGCTGTCCTGGTGCTGATCAGTGTTTTCCCTCATCTTCATCTGGCTAAATCTGGCGTCTTCAGGAAAAAGGTTAAGAATCTGCCTCTCCAAGAAGCTTTCTCTGACCCCCACCTACCTATCCTGCTCTCTGCTTAGATTTCTCATGGCGTGATTGTGTGATAGCCTTTACTTAGTCTCAGTGTAACTGTAAAAACATCTTTTCAAAAGTCTCTACTTTCTGTCTAGGTCTCACTTGTGACACTGTAAGCATCTTGAGAACAAGAACACTGAGTCTTACGTTTACCGCCAAGGCCTCACACTGTTTTTGACAAGTGGCAAGGACACATTCGATGTTTGTTGAAAGAACATGGAGAGTGCTTGATGTGAAATTCTGGACTACATTTATATACTCTTACATTATTCATGTTGGATGTTAGTTTTCTTTTCTTGTAATCTTATTTCCTTTTGATACGTTGTGAGAATACACTTGAGACGCAGAAATGTTGGTGCCCACTTTCTGGACTGTTCAAAGGGGCACACCCAATAGAAGGGAACGATCCCTAGGACAGCCAGGGTGCCTTTGGCCAAATGTCTGAAATAGAGTTACAGATTCTACAACTTTTGGGTCTCCCAACAGAATAATTGTATGTCTTATCTAAAAGTTGACATTTCTTTGGTCACTCTACTCCAAAACATTAATTGTTTACAGTTTTTAATTATATGTTCCTGGTGAAAACTGTGGCTGTATATTTTTTATCATTGGTTTAGGCTGGTGTGATAAACCTTGGTTGTCTTTTAGTCCCTTATTGACCCGTAGTAGTACATCAAACTGAATCTACAAAACTATCTGTGGAACACTCATATGTATGTGTTTTATGAGCAAAATTATTTTTCGCTTAAATTCCTAATGTTTCTTGAGGTTCTACTGGAAATCTAATACTAGATTCTGTATACTTTGTTATAACCTTGAACATGGCTGTACCAAATAGACTGAATTAAATTCAACTGATTATGCAGTCCTGTTTCATTCCTTAAGTGGCAGTCAATACATGGGATGGAATCTTCATGAATATTGCTGGCAGTGAAATATGCAGTTCAACCCAGCTCTAACTGAGCATGCCAAGTGTTTTGTAAGGTTGTAAGATGAAGTGGGAGAGGTTTGGATGATTTCCCTTATATTTCCCCTATTTAATGTGCTATCCATTAACCTGAATCCAAAGGTACATAGAGAATTTTAAACTTACTAATAATTAGGATGGAAATTAGTTCCTTTTACCTAAGTGGATTTCCTAGACGAGAGTAGGTACCTACCATGATAACTTCTGGAAAATTTTCTGTTGCATCTCACCACTGTTGGAAATTATAACTTCCAAGGAAAAGGAGTAGAAACTATGGGTTCATGAAAATTCCCCACATGGTTTCTCTGCCTCTGTACTGTTCCCTTGATCAACACCTTCCAATCAGTGACATCTCTCACTAACACAAGTAACCTAAACTGGTTAAGGGCAGTCCTCTCCCACACTGCACATCCCCAATTTTAGAATGATAAGTAGAAAGTTAAGAGATTTTCAGGAGTGATTAAGGTAGTGAAAGTAAAGGAGAAGCCAATAAATAATCCTATTAATGGGGAAAGGTGATCAGAAAAGCGAGTTGTAGTAATTCATGTTCAACATCCTAAAGATCTGATTACTTCCCACTCTTGTTCATTAAGTGTTTTCAGCCTGCCTATTAGGATACTTTGGACTATGGGTAAGAGAAAATGCCATCTCAAAGACGATTTTAAAAATAAATAAAATTATTGTTTTACATAAGAGACAATTCATAGGAAAGTGCAGGCTCCAAGTGATTCGTAGATCAATGATATAACCAAAACTTCAGGATCTTTCTGCCTCCCTCCTGCTGTTCTCAGCATCAAAGTCATTCATCAGTGATTTACCTTAGAGTTTAAGATAGTTGCCTGTGGTAATTGGAGCTCATGCTTCCTTATTCTCACCTAGTAGAAAAGGAAAAACTTCTCCCACAACCAAGGATTAAGGATAGTCTCCTTCAGTCCATTGAGCCAATTCAGGTCATATGTCCATCCTCAAGACAATGTTAATTTGGGGGAAATTCTAGGTGCTACTTTGCTTTTTAGACTAAAGATCCATTCTTGTGATCAGCTTCCGTGTGTGTGTGTGTGTGTGTGTGTGTGTGTGTGTGTTTGCAGAGGGAAGATGCCTGAACAAAACTGCAATTCTATTAGGAAGAAAGAAGACGACGACAAAGAGATACTGGGTAGTCAACCAACACTGTCTATTACAATTTAGTCACTTAGAATCAGTAATACTCTAAGTGAAAATGTAAGTACAGTTGTCCCTCAGCACCCACAGGGGTTTGGTTCCAGAATCCCACTCTCACCCTGCAATGGTTCCAAAGTCCAGGGATGCTCAAGTCCCTTATATAAAATGCTATAGTGTAATTGCATATAACCTACGTGCATCCTCCTATATACTTTTAATCATCTCTAAATTATTTATAATACCTGTACCTGATACAACATAAATGCTAAGTAAATGGCTGTTATACTGTATTGTTTTTTATTTGTATTGTTTTTTATTGTTGTATTGTTATTTTTTATTTGATTTTTCTTGCATATTTTACATCCAAGGTTGGTTGAACCCAAGGATGCAAAACATGCAGATATGGAGGGATGACTATATTATATACATAAGCAAAGGGTTCAATGGGATTCATCTTAATAAACTATAGCTTTAGAGGTAACAGAGAAAAAGAACAAAACCCACCTATTCCATTGAGTGAGTGTTACCTGCGAAATTGTAACTTAGAGCAACACTTACTATTTGAATGACCTCTGTTCCTATCTTTTATTTTAGTCAGTGTGTGAAATGGGTTTTTGGTGTGTTTGTTTTGGACATAGAATACTAGCAATACATCACTGTCCAAAAAGAAAACATTTTGTTCACCTAGGGATTTGAGGCTTAACCAGCTGGAAGGAAAATATAATTTCATTTTGTTCTCATAGTCTCATTTAGAAAATAACCTTAAGAGATTCAAAGGACACCATGCTATGTGAGCACTTTCCTTGCTCTGAAGGGGGGGTGGCTTGGGCTTTAACTTTTCTAGCATGTTCTGAAGTGTTTTCTTAAGCAACATTTTTGCCTTTAGCTCTGTCCTAACCACTGGAGCTTTAAGAAATTTTAAAAAGGTGTTTTTAAAAATAGAATCACAAAACGATTTCCTTTTTTTTTTTTTCTTACTATAAATATCTCAAATCCTTCTTTAAGAACATTTTATTTTCTTTTTGGTTTTATTTGAAAAGCAAATAAGCTGAAATGCAGATGTTTATCTAAATTCAAGTCAAAACAGTAAAAGAAATAATTATAAAATGAAAACCCAACAAACTTCTACCACTATTATCTGGGTAATTTTAGACAAAAGTGAGGTTCTGGGGTTGCTTTTTTGCAAATGAATTTAGGTGGTTGTGATGCATGTCACACGACAGGATGTTTTTGAAATGGAATAAAATCTAAAATATTAAATTTTTCCCCTGATCTTATTTGTATTCCCCTAGAACTGACTTTGCGACAGTGTGAGTTCACCTCTCTGCAAATGTAACTATGACAATAATGACTGGGGATTTTTTGCCTAGCAATTGCAATTTGAGGGCAGAATTAAGGAACTATGACCATAACCCCTTCATATTTAATTAGGATATAAGCTATATGTGTGTGAAATTTGGAGAAAAGGGGATATCTTTATCACTGACCTCTTCAACTGTCCTACTTTTGCATGACAAAGGAAGTCCCAGATTGACTATAGGTACAATGACTACCCTGTCAGACAGATGCCCTGTTGGACACTTTAAGTGCAGTTTCCTCCAGTAAAATGAGGATGATGATAGTTTTCACTTCATAAAGATGTTGTGAGGAGTAACTCAGAAAATGCTGAAAAGAACTTTAGCATGGTGCCTAGCATGTAGGAAGCACCCCCAAAATGTTAGATGTTTCTGCTACTGGGACTGTTGTTATCTTTATTTCTTCCAAAGTTTCAATCAACTTGGGGGTGGGGGGGGTCTTTGGTATTTTTAAGCATCTTGCAAGCTTTAAAAAAAATCGCTAATTGGAATGAGCCACAACTTTTTTTAATGTCACAAATGTAATATGCCACTGGGGGCAACATGCCCATAATTCTACTCACTGAAACGTGATTTGGCTGAAACAGAGCTGTGCCAAATGTGGCTTAAATTCAGAATTTCCTCAGTCTCTTCAGCAACGTTCCCCTGAAAATCTGCAACCCAATTTCATTTCTCATTTGGGCTTGTGAAGGTGTGAACCAACTGTAGCCAAAATGAAGTAAGAATAGGAGATGTGAATTCTGTTAAGAAGTTTGTTGTCGTGGCCTGTTGGTATGACTCTATTTTGATTGCCAGCCTGCCCTTGACCATGTGGTAATGACCAGAGAAAAGCAAGAGATCACAACTGTAGCATCAAAAACACATGGCGCTCATGGGTGCACACACATACACGCAAAAAAGAAGGAAAAAACCCAGCTCCACTACCCAAAATGCCTGAAATAAAACTGGGGAAATGAATTACAATTCTAGAAATTAAGGCTGCCAGCTGGTTGAAGCTGATTTTCTAGTTCAACTCTGTGCCCCTAAACACCTCCCTTTACTATTCTCAACTCCTATTTTTTCCAGTAGCCATTCATTCATTCGTATTCACTCATTCATTTATTTAATCCTTATTTTCAACAAGTACTGATTACTTGTCTTCTGTGTGCTAATTACAGCAGATACAATGATGTAACTCTCTTTCACTGAGAGCTTTACATTCTCCAGGAAACTTCTCTGGTAGAGGGCATTTTGAGTGCATATTCCTCAAATTTGAAAACACAAGATGCAAGCTACATCACTAGCTCGATAATAGATGATGGAAAAAGATGTTACAACACAAATGAACAGTGAAAGTACAGAATGAAAGTTGCAGTATACCCATCGGAAAATCTCCCACACAGCACAAGCTGCAGACATTCAAATGTGGGGCAGAAGCATTTTACTGTAAGGATGAAAGGCTTAAAATCAAAACTACATCTCTTGACCACACTCAGAGGAATTAGCTATTGCCATCTCTATCCTGTGTGGAGGTCAGCAAGGAAACTGGGGTGCTATTTTGCTCTTGGGTGAAAGGCTCTGGAGAGTGGGTGATGGGTTGGTAGGTTGGTGGGTAAAGAAAAACCACAGACTGTTAGTGAAAACAGCAGCCCGGTCTGAGCAGTAAACTGCTGCTTAAACAGGTTTATGCAGAATATGATTGTATGTCTTTTTAACAGCCTCTAAAAGTCTTTTTTTAAAGCCTTTTCGGAAGTAGTTTCCTCTTTTCCTGTTGGACTGTCAGTTGGCACACGCCTCTGGGAAAAGGGGATCTGCTTTATAACAGGCTCTTAAATAATCTTGGTAAAAAATTATTTTTAAAGCTATCTGCCGAAAAGCACATTGCCCTCTTCCTCTAGCCCTCCCCAGCCCTATCTGATTTGCCAATTACTTCCTCCAGAAACCTCTCTCTGTTCTCTGACACCTGTGCTGACATAACATTTCCCCCCTCCTGGCAGGCACCTGCCAATTCTCATTGAAAAATGATTGCTAAACATTTCAGCACCAGCTCTCAGGAAGAGTTCCCTCCTCTGCCCATTGGCACCATAGAAACCGCCATTGTTTTTCATCATTGTGAATCCAAGCCTTCTACTTTGTAGCCCCCTGCCCCGGTGGCCTTCATGGGTTTGGGAACAGTAAGGAGGGAGGGCTCATGTGCAAAGGACAATGATTTGCCATGTGGTACCCTGAATACAAGAAAGGTGCACCAAAAGGAATCTGCACCTTGAAACACACACACACACACACACACACACACACACAGACAAAAACTATGCAGCAGGCTGGGGAAAAGCCAAACACACTGGGCAATGCTGCTTATTTCACACAGAGGTCATGGGGCATGTCAGACAACTCGGCCATTCTTGTTTTTAACATTTTTCAGGATTTAATTCTGCAGGCCATTTTTATACATCCCACGAGGAAGAAAATATCATCCATATATTTTTAAAAGGCATTAATTAAGTCTAGCTCTGACACCCAAGAGTAATGGCCCCTGACCTAAGCCCCAACATCCAACTAGGGAATTTGGATAAGGCTAATGGGTGTTGCACAATCAGATCTGTGTCCCATATTGAATATAGGTCAAAGGATGACTGCTCCCTGCCGAAAACAAAAATAATCTTTCTAAGACACCATTTCATATTAGCATAGGCCCATATGCTCAGGATCAGAAAGAAATTACGTTGTATCTAAAAGAAATCACATTGGGAGGAAAAATCACATTGGAAGCTAAGGCGTTTGGCAGTGGAACTACATTTCTGTAAGCCTTTATTTACTGATTGCAGATAAATCTTGACCTGAAATTAATGAAAAACTGTGAGCATTCCTGGTAAAGTTTTGGAAACTCATATGAACGGCCAACTTTGAATGATTTTATACTAGGACTTTCCTCTTGCTCCTTTCAAAACGTCTGGCTTCAACATGTTTGAAACTTTGATGTAAAAATTCTCACAATTCATATTAGTTCATTCGTGAAATCCAATAGAAATAGATCAAGTCACATATATGAATGATTAGATTTAATTATTTTTTATCCAGTTGCTACAATTGAAATCATAGTCCTGCTGCTGAGGAGATATCTTACCTACTTTGGGATAAATTGGCAACTCTTTTCTACTATAATTCTTGCTGAATATTCTATTGAATGATGTCTATCATTAATGTTAATGTATGTTCAACTATAATTATAAGAAAAGTCCTTCAGCAAGCACCAATCAACTAGTTAGTGATGCTTTATATGACATTTTACTTTTTTATTGAAAATAATGAATTTTTAAAGCCTTTTTATATGTAAAACTTTTAAATACAATATCACATAGACTTAGATACTACATTTATTAAACCTAATAAACTGCTGTGTGTATGAATACTATTCAACCTATGCTTCCATATAGTTCCTACCCTGGATCCCTGAAATAATTTAAAACACTTAATTCTCTGTTTTTACTATCCATACCTTTAAGAATGTAGTGAAAGTAAGAGGTTTGGGAGTACCATCAATACTTGGGTAATAAAAATGTAAAACCAAATAGCTTGGGCCCAATTCTGTTCTACCATGTAAAGTAATCACTGACTGGAGCAAATCAATCCTTTGAAGACGTAACCTAGTAAAACATAACTCTGGCAAAGTTAGGTGAATTGAGAATTCTATGTATGGTGTGCAGAAGACTCGTTACTTGTTCCAAAACAGTGATTTTAATATCTCCATGTCTAAAGAGTGCTGCCACGTAGGTGCAGATTCAGGGTGAAAATTAAAGGTAGGAGTCAGAGTCTTCATGTGGCTAATCACCAGCCGGGTGAGCTTGAGGAAATCACTCAATCTCTTTTTCCCTCAGTGTTCTTCTACCTCTTTAAATTATGGTGAAGATTAAATGAGATGTATGGGAAAGCCTTTGCATAGTTCTTGGCTCACAGTAGGTACTCAGTATATCTTGGCCATTTTCGTGATTATTCCCAGGCTTAAAGTTCTACGGAAGGAAAAATAAGAGTCCCGGATCCTCACATACACAAACACACACACACACACACACGCACACACACGCACACACACACACGCGCGCACCCCTCATCACACATTACACACATGAAAAGACCAGCAAGCTCTCTTCATAGAATCAAATCTGATTCACCCAATGTGACACTGGACAAAAAAGCCCCAGATAGGAACGAAGAAACAGATGACATAAAACCTGTATTTCCTGACAATGACTAGACTGCAAAACATACTTACATTGTAGAGCTGGAGGAAGGCTCTTTGATTTTTTTCCAAAATCTGTGCCATCCCCCACACTAGGAGTATAAAGGGCTCTTACATGTTCACAAGTTATAGCAGGTAGTCTATTACGTAATTTATATCATTCATTTATGCACACGTTCAATACAGTTTTAGAACTTAAAATATATCTGACTCCTTTTTTTTGAAAATTTGGTTTTTTAAAAAAAATGAGGTAATTTCTGGGCCTATGAAATTTGTTTGCAATTTAATGCTTATTTGGTCAGTTCAGTTGCACATCAACATTACAATAAATCTCTTGGAGAAAAAACATTGTTGCTCTAACACAGGGGTGGGCAATCTATGGCTCTCGGGCCAAATCCAGCCGCTGCCTATTTTGTATGGCCCACAAACTAAGAATGGTTTTCATATTGTTGAATGGTTGAAAAGATCAAAAGACAAATAGTATTTCATGACTGTTATATATTACATTATATAGTATAATATTACATATTATTTTATATAAAATTCAAGTTTCAGTGTCTATAAATAAAATTTTTAATAAATAGTTTGTATATTGTTTATGGCTGCTTTCACACTACAATAGCGGAGTTGAGTAATTGCAGCAGAGATTGTGTATGGCCCACAAAGCCAAAAATCTTTACTATCTGGCCCTTTAGAAAATGAGTCTGCTGACTCCTGCTGAAATATAGCAAGCCCTGCTACCAGAAAAAAATTGCACAAGCAATATTCAACTTAGAAACAGGTTATATACCAAAAATTCACTTGGAAGTCAGTTGTCCGTGAAAACCAAATAATAAATGACAGTTTGATTCCTGGGTTAGCCCACAGATGCTGATTCACTTATAATTTATTTTAACTGTAGTACTAAGAGCCTGAGTTACAAAGTTTAGAAATAGGTGACTGTAAGTTGCAGAAGAAAGGAGAAAAAGATTTGCATGACCTTCTCCTGGTTGTAAGACTGTGGACACATGTGGCCTTGGGGCCCTTCTCCATGCGTGCACTCGTGCTCTTTGAGCAGAGGGACCTTGTATTGTGCACATGTATATTCCTCACAGGACTTAGCCAAAGACATTTATAAGTGCACAACACATACCTGTTAAATGAAGTAGGATCCATTTATTATATTTCCATGTTCTGTGCATTGAATGGTCAATATGGCCCAAGAGACAATCCTTGTCTCTTATTACTAGGCAAAATTTTCATAAATTCAGACCTTCTTTTTAAAAAATAGTCATTTCAACATTAAAATCTAGACCAGTGATTTTCAACTTTTTTTATTGTAAACTGCCGTAAGAAATACATTTTACATCACAACCTAATGCACACATCCATATATTCCTATAACTAAAGTTTAATCAAAAAAAAAAAACCTTTCTACATGCAAAATTGTCTGTTATATTCTATTCCATTTAAAGTCTCATCAGACTTACCAAATTGATCTAATAACATACTAATGGGTCATAACCCACAGTTTGAAAAGCTGGATCTATATTATTTCAAAATAAATAGCTGGATACTCACAAGTGGGTTGATTCAATCAGTTATTTCGGGACTATGAATTAAGCACTTTAGTAAGTACCTGGCCCAGACACCATGCCAGACACTGGGATGTTATGATCAGCAGGACACCCTCCCTAACCTGGAAGGGCTGAAGGCCAGGAGGGAGGGAGGAGAACAGTAGCCAGTGTGGAGGAAGTACACACAGTTACAGTATCAGGCCTCCAGCAGTAAAAAAAGAAATCTGATTCCCAGGCCCAGATTTGCCTCCATGTAACTAATATTTTAATTAACCTTGAGTTTAGGACATGGCTTCCTGTTTTGCTATTAAGATCTAATCACTCCCAAAAATTTAAACCAGTTTTACTAGTAGGAAGAACTTCAAGCTATATTTAGCTTAAATGCAGATATAAATTGAGAGTAAGGATAGATGAAGCTGGAATTAGGTATTTAAAAGTTTGCTGCGTAAGTAGAAAAGGCATTTGTTTTGTCCAGTATCACTAAAGTCTTTTAAGTTTATTTTAATTCATTTTTATAACCAAATTACTAAATAATGGTGTTATTATTGTAATACATTTGAAATTGCAGAACATTTATCATCATGGAGATACTAACTTGAAATATATTTGCAATATGTTTTTGTAGCCATTACTATTTTAATTATAATATATTATCCAATGAAGCAATTAGACATTTTATAAGCAGAGAAATTCACCAAAACAAGGACACAATGCTCAATTGTTGTATTTAAAATTAGAGCCCAAAGAAAACTGTACCTGAAAGAGGTTTATCTCACATGTCTTAAAGATTTATAGTTAATGAAAGTAAAACATGGGTAGGTAATTCCAAATGCACTGCAATTTCATCCATTTAACAAAGAAATCATTTTACTGGTATAAATTGTAGATGTGAGAAAGCACAGGGCTTTTTGTTTTTAAAGAAATTATACCCACTCCCATTTATTTTGATAGAAAATTTCTAAGTGTTTTCCTTGCACTTTTCCCCGTCTTACCCAAGCCCAGGGTAAGCACTGGGTCCCTTTTCTGTTAGCCCCACACTCAGTCCCTCAGAGCCCAGTCAGCTCTGCTGCCCAGATATGCCCAGAATCCGTCTCCTTTCCTCTCTCACTTGCAGAACCTACTCCAAACCACCATTTGTTTCTCCTGCCCAAACTCCCCCAGAGTTGTGTCTTGTCTTCAAGACTGCATCTCGTCTCCCTGCTTTCTCTTTTGCTTCTGTAAATTCCAGGCTCAACACACAGAAAGAGTCATCTGTAAAATTTCAATCAGAACATGTTATTCATGCTGCTTCACAAGCTTCAGAGGTTCCCAGGGCACTAACCTGCCCTTATTCCCGGCCACCTGTTTCTTCCCTTATACATGCACATCAGTCACACTGAACTGCCTCTTCTTTCCCAGACATGACGGTTAATTGTTTGTGTCAGCTGGGCTAAGCCAAGGTCCCCAGATATTTGGACAAACATTATTATGAATGTTTCTATGAAGGTGATTTTTGGATGAGATGAATACAGGATTTAAATTGGTGGACTTGGAGTTAAGTGGATTCCCCTCCATTATGTGGGTGGGCCTCGTCCAATCAGGTGAAGGCCTGAATAGAACAGAGACTCTCTCTCTCTCTCCACACACACACCCTGCAGGTTCTATTTCTCTGGAGCACCCTTACCATAAAACACCAAACATGCCAAACCTGCTCTCACCGTAATGCCTTTCCTCTTGCTGTTCTCTGTGTCTGGAACTCCCTTTCCAGGCTCAACATATAACTGCCTCCTTCACATCATGCATGTTTCAGCTCAGAGTTGCTCACCCCAAATACACTATCACATGACCTCATTGCATTTCCTGCATGGAAATTCTCATCCTGAAATGACTTCTGTTCATTTGTTTACTTACATATTGTCTGGTTCCTCCTGACAGATT
The DNA here is from genome assembly GCF_041146395.1 of Eulemur rufifrons. Lineage (NCBI taxonomy): Eukaryota > Metazoa > Chordata > Mammalia > Primates > Lemuridae > Eulemur > Eulemur rufifrons. The sequence continues at coordinate 20,765,161 of NC_090999.1, forward strand.
CCAAGTTCCAAGAGGGAAACTTGTTATGTCTTATTCCCTGTTGTGTCCCCAGCACCTAAAACAATGCCTGGGACATAGGAAGCATTTAGTAAGTATTTATTGAATAAATGAATTAGTTAAAATGTTAACAGTTCAAATGACTTCCTAAGCATCAATGAAGCATCAGAATTTATTAAGTCCAGGAGGTCATTCTCCATCTATTGTCTCTACAATTAAGTAGAAAGCCAGCTAAATACTGCATGAAAAAGTTGTCCTTCCCCTCTTAATTTCGACACATATCATAGTACTTAAGTCTTCAATGGGAAAACTCAGATATATTTAAATTATCTTAAATCTCTCTTTCCTTTCTTAGTTTAGTGTAACAAATCTCTGACTAAATCAGAACAAAAACTTTATTTTTCCTTTGTAAAGGTCCACAATTATAAACAGTTCTTTATATTTTTCTATGCCAAATCTTTCCTAGGGAGAGCACCAAATGGTCTTGCCAGTGTGTGGACCCAGTTGAAAGGTTCTACCTGCTAACCAGTTCTTTTTAATTAATGAGCCAATATTGTCCATATTGCTAAAATCAAAGCAAAATGGTGATTTTTTTTAAATGTGAGAGCTCAGGAACCAGGACCAACTCCAACACATACGCTAAATCCGTTTAAAGGTGTTTGGAATATTTTAACTTCATAAGCACGTTCTGTCACACTCCTTGGCTCTCATATTATCTTACACTATTAATTCTCAGAGGCAGTGTAGGTGATTAAAGTGAGGGAGGCCAAATTCTCTATTCATTCATTTATTCACTCATCTGTTGATTCATTTCATTATGAAGATTGCTAAGCACCAAGTACTGAGCTAGGTGATTTTTAAGTATATATTAGTGAATAAAATAAACATATTCCCTGCCACTGAGAAGCTTAGTCTAGTGGAGGAAGAAAAAAAGGGTAAGCCAGTAAGTCAATAGATACATTTATAAGGACTATAATGTGTGCTATGGAGGAGGTGGACCTGGGCATGGTGGTTGGGAATAACTGGGAAAGATTTTCTCTGATAGGGAGCTCATGACAGGCCTCTCTGTAGCAGTGATATTTTATTCCCCAACTTGAAGGATGGAAAAGATGAGGCCAAGAGAAAAACTGGGGGATGTGAAGATGGAAACATTGGTAGAGAGTACCAGGAAGAGGGGGCAGCCTGGGTAAAAAGTGAAGGGAAGCAAGTGCCTGATCCAGTCTAAGAACTAAAGTGATCTTGTTCCGTGGGGCATCATCCTGAGCATCTGGATTTTTTCTTTCCTTTAGCCTTCAGCTAAGAGCTTATGCTGTCGCTGTGCCTGAATTCTCACCCTGTCCTGGACACAGGGTGGGGGGTGAGGGGGTATTTAAATGGAAACCGTGTAGTTTGTCATGCAAATTGAATCTCTAGAAAAGAATTCAATTAAATAGATGTTCTGACTGTTCATTGTACAAGCACAGCCTGGCTGCACATTGACGAAGTCCTTCGTCAATGGCAGGAACTCAGGGTGTCCTCTGTCACTCCTCGCTCACTAGTCAAGCACCCCAGCTCACTGCTAGAACCCTTTAGAAAGCAAACACTCCTGAGTGGATAGGCTGTATCCACAGTTCTTCCCCTTACATACCAATAGTGTTGATTTTGCAGGCCAGAATCAGAAACCTTTTCTTGTGCTCAGCTCACATGCATTCTGGTCAATTGCAATCAACTTTAATTCTGTTCTCAAAGAGTTAATGCATAACAGCCCCAAGTCACAGAGTTTTGGAATTAAGTGGGGAATTGTTCTCCAGATTTTTAAGAAACTTATCTCATTGATGAAGATTTTTACCTTCTTTTCTTTTTTTCACTGATCTTTATTAAACATTTTATTTAAAGACACCTGAGAGAAGATTGTCATCAAAGATACATGATTCATGGAAGGAATTGGAAGGAATCAGAGAACCTGACATAGATTCATGATAAGACTTAATGACTATGTACACTTGGTTTGATGATTTAGTGCTACCTTGTACTTGATTTCTCTTAGGCATCATTTGATCATCTATAAAATAGAATAAATACCATCTCTCTAATGAAAAGTTAACAGGTTTAGGCACATTGGTCAGTTAATCAATGCAGATGGTGTTTGAGGTATTGGAGGCAAATGGCAAAGAAAGACAGTGTGATGTGGTAGGCAAGCTTGGGTTGTAGGATATTATACGCAAAACTGGTAAAATTCCAACTTGGCTAGTTATGGGTTATGAGTTTTTGAGACAGGTACCTCGTCAAGTTCTTTAAACATCAGTTTTTTTATCTGTAAAAATAGAGATCAAATCTGTTAGATTTGTTGTGTGGATTATGTGAGAAACCAAACACAAAACCATCAGAGATGCTTTCTCTCAGATAGCTCTGTATATGTTAGTTTGCCTTTTTCTACCTACTAGCTTTTTAGTAAACTATAAAATACCTTTTTCTATTATAGCTTTAAGAAAGCAAAGACTTCCTAAGCCATATTTTCTATAAAACTTCTTACGAGAGAAATAAATCTTAAAATGACCCAACACCTTTTTCTGAATAGGAATATTCACTACTTCTAGGAATGTTTTAATATTGGAAATATATAGCTTTTAATACTTGATGTACAATGACCAAACTCTGACAATCAATTGTCAATTTTTCTTTACCTTAAGAATGTGACCTGCCATCTTGTAAAAGTGATTGATACAGACTTAAAAGGTAGCCTGCCCATAGATCAGAGATATATATGTTAAATCCCTTCTTTTTCTATTTGTCATCCATATCAGAGTTTATACATTTTTCTTTTGCCTGGGATATTGCTATGGAAAATTTTTTAATTAAATAATTTCCCAAAAGAATACATTAAATTGAGCTTAACATGTAAGTGTTTTCTGTTGATGATTCAGATATCTGTGTAATCAGAATCACCTCCTGGGTGCCAAGTTCAGTACTAAGACTTTAGTACACTTAATCTAACTTAATCCTCTTAATATTTATAAAATATAAATATATGTATTTACATACATAGAGATAAATTCATTATACAGTTGGGAAAACTGACATTCAGAGAAGTTAAGAAACTTAAGGTGGAATAATTAGTTAATGATGATTTTACAACTTAAGTCAAATTCTGTCTAATTCCATGTAGTCTCTATTCATTAATTGCACCTGGCAAAATTAAAATTAAGCCAATGTAATATTAATTGTAGGTCATCTCCTGTTTTCATTATTTTATGCATTATCCTGATTAATACCATGATCATTAGATATTTGAAGGACTCACATTTTTTGAGTCCTCATATTTTGAGATGGTGAAGTCCTTTGTCCTTCTACAACACCAGTGCACGCTCTCTCTCTCTCTCTCTCTCTCTCCACACACACACACACACACACACGCACACACGCACACAGCTTTCTTTTTAGCCATCTCTTCACTCTCTCAACCCATACGGTGTCTTTCAGTACCTGAAAAAAATACCTCCCATTTTCTTTCCCAGTTGACTTATCTGCAAGCTCACTGATACTATCTTTATCTCTAGAGTAGTGGAGATTTGTTTAGAAGCCCTTTTGAAAATGAACCAGATTTTAAGGACATGGTTTCACAGTGGAGGATAAAAATTGCTCTTAAGACTTGTCTGATGTATTTTCATCTCCCTTTCTTTAACTGCTTTGCTCACATTGCTCTGACTTAGTATTTATTTCTCCTTGAAGAATTTGTTGTCACAAAAATTAATTACTTTGTTGCTAATAAAATTAGGATTTCAGAAAAATGGAAGCTTTGTAACATTATCCCTCCTTCTGGGAAACATACTTGTGCTCTCTAATGTGGAACTTAGGAGTTTTATAAATCCAGTACTTTGTTTAAATAGTTTAATGAGATTCTTATTTTATTCTTTTTTGTAATTATTTGTAAAATGTGCAGCTCTTGGTGATTTAATTCTTAAAAAACTAATTAGTGTGCTATGGAATGATTTGTCTTTTGTTAATTTCTATTAACATTACATTTTGGTTTCGGTAGTGTATGTTGCACTGGGTTCCCTGTGGGCATAGCTGGATGAAATGCATATTTAACTGTGTCCAATATAATCATTACTAATGAATGAACGAGTCAAGAAAAAGAATGGATATTTTGATGAGCCTTTCATTTGGAAGGCTAAAGTTTGAAATCCTATAAAGGAATTAAAAATGGATTTTCCTGAGTAATTATTTTTTAAAACTGTATTTTATTGTTGAGGAATACTTCCCTGCTGCATAAAGAAAGATCAGAGATGATAACGATGATGGTGGGGGTCATGGTGATAAACAATAATGAAAGAATAATTATCAACATTTACTGGGTGCTTCTGTGGGCCAAATATCCTGACATTATCTCATTTAATCTTCACAATGACCCTATAAAACATGTATGATTTTTATTCACATTTCACAAATGAGAGAACTTAAACTTTGACAGGTTAAGTAAATGATCTAAAGCCACATGGATAGCTAGAAGATAGAGTTAAATTCTGAATTTCCAGGGACAAAATTTTAACCACTCTCACTAGTGTGTTTAGTCTTTATGAATATAGCAAGTAATCTCACAGTATTTATGTTTCAGTCTAGTTCTCTGTTTGGTTTAACTCATAATTTTATGACAGTGGTTCTCAAGTAGAGGTGATTTTCCTCCGAGGGAACATTTGGCAATATCTGGAGGCATTTTGGGCTGTTACAACTGGGAGGTGTTACTGTCATCTACTGGATAGGGGCCAGGGATGCTGCCAAACACCCTACAGTGCACAGGACAGCCCCACACCAAAGAACAGTCTGGCCCAAAGGTCAATACTACTGAGGTTGCGAAACCCTGTTTTAAGGAGTTGTCCAGTGCGTGATTTTCTGGTAATCATGCCTTTATAAGGCTTGATTTCTGTTCTAACTGCTCTGCCTGATGCATAAATGACTGTGGGCTTTGTGTTTATTGGAGAGGCCTTACATCATCCCTTCAAGCCTCAGGGGATATGAGCCACAAATGATATTATTACTATTGCTACAGACACAACATGAGACCCCATTCTAGACATACACCATGCAACTCTGTTACATTTTCAAATGTTCACAACAATACTACATGGTGGATACAATTTTCCCCATACAGTATTGTGGACAAGGAACCTGAATAGTGCAGTGGTTAAATAACTTTTCTAAAATTGCATAGCTAGTAAGCAGATGAACCAGAATTCATATCCCAGTTCTATTCAACATGCCCCAGATACAATTAGAAAAGAAATATAGAGTCTTAAGTTCTGCACTGATCCTTTAGTATACTAAAAATAGGGCTTTTCCTGAAATACACTCAAGCACTCTTCAGCTTAGATATAAACAATTATCCCATTGGATGGGACGTTTGAGAAAACATGTTCTCACTACACAGAAAAATACACTTCAAACAGTGTATAAAAACAGAGTATTTATCTTTTAATCAGATGCTTTCTTTTCTCCGAAGAGAAAACCAGGGCACAGAGAGGATGTGCGACTTGACTGTGTTCGCACAGCAAGTCAAGGGAAGTCTGTGACCCAGACAGTTCTACGCCTCCTCCCTCTCCCCTTCTCCCCTGGTGTGCCCGTCTCCTTCCTGCCCAGGGGAGAGAAGCGGTCAGTTCATCCTCCTCTTGAACACAAAGTGCCTTTATGGACAAGGCGCACAAATTCATTGTCTTTGTTCTTTTCAGAAACTGTTTAGGACTACAAATATGTTGTGAAAAATTAGGCTTTTGAAGACAGATGAGACAGTGAAACCCTACGGTCCTCATTATTATGTAATCAAATCATTCTGTGAAACTAATTAAGGATTTTGGAGTTTTTATGTTTCTCAGAATCAAAGGTAATCTCATGACTTTCATAAGAAAAAGGTGCTCCTGTTCAAAGCACACGAGCACAAAGCCTGAAAATGACTTGTCCCTGGAAGCTGTTCCCCTTCCCCCAGCACCGCATGTTGGGTTAGGTGCAGACACACTCCCCTTAAAATGAGGCTCCTCAAACCTCAAAGTGCACGGCTCTCCCTGCCTTGCTGATGCTCTAACTTAGAGAGAAGAGAGGAGGTTTCTCCTCACCCTGTTCCGCTTCACCTCCTTCATGAAACTAAATTGGGCAAGAGACAAGGAAAGGAAAATATGACAGGGAAGCACCTCCACCCATTAAATCGCATTTTCCCAAATCTTCTTCATGCTCACATGACTCCACAGTGAATATGGAAGGCCGTCTACTAGGGTTTGGGAAGAAAATATTTGGACTTCTGTATGTAATTATTTTCATCATGTATACTTTCAGTTTATATTTTCATTTGCTCAATACCATATGCTGTACATGAGTACAGAAGCATATGAATATAATTAATAAATAAATACACAGATTTGGGGATTATATGCTTTATAGTTTTTGGAGGTCACTGCACCATATGTTTTGGAAGAGAAATGTTCTCTGACTCTTTCCAAGGGTTCCAGAATGTAGACCTTCTCCCCATCCCTGGCAAACACCCCAGTTCCTTCACCTCCTATTAAACCACACAGGCCAAGCCTTCGGCAAAAGTTCCTCCAGAACATACGTCTCTATGGCCTCCAATATCAACCTTATTTCATTGAAAAATCAATTGTAGATCCCGTCTCAGCCACCAGATGTGGCTGTGCTTCTCAGGCACACTCTGCCTGTCAACGCGCCTCCCTCCATGACCCTCTGAGCTGAGGGACTCCACCTTAGCCGCCCTCCATCTGAACAAGCAAAGCTTAAGAACCCCGGAAAAGACAAGGATCCAGGATGAGCTGCCTCTCACTGCTGTAACACATTACCACAAACTTAGGGGCTTAAAATAATGCAAATTTATTCTGGTACAGATTTATAGGTCAGAAAACTAACTGGGCTAAAATCGAGCTGTCGGTATGCTTGCATTCCTTCTGGAGGTGCTAGAGAAGAATCCATTTGCTCGCCTCTTCCAGCTTCTGGGGGGTCACCACAGTCCTTGGCTCACGGCCCCTTCCTCCATATTCAAAACCAACAGTGTAGTCTTCAAATCTCTCTCTCTCTGTCTGATTGGGCCTCATAGTCACATCTCCTTCTCTGACCTTCCTGCCTCCCTACGATATAAGGTGTAAGAACCTTTGTGATTGCACTGGATCCACCCAGATGGTCCAGGATGGCCTCCCTGGCTCAAGATCCTAAACTTAATCACATCTTCAAAGTCCCTTTTGCCATGGAAGGTAACATCCCCTCTGGGGATTGTGACAGGGACATATTTGTGAGGCCATTATCCTGCCTGCCACAGATCCCAGTACCCAGGCTCCAGAGATGAATGGCCTGGAGAAGAAAACTAATCCCAAACGTTGAGCAATGAAAAAAAGTTACGTCCTTTCCTGTAACATGGAGAATATAATTACCTCTCTCATAGGGCATAAAAAAATGCAAAAGTACCTAGTATAATGACAGACTCTTAGGAGGTGTTCAGTTTAGTTCTTTTTCCATTCTTACAACTCCTATCTCATGTAATACTAACTAGCAATTGTATGGCATTTCCAAGGTTACCAGCTGCCCTACCCATGTTATCGTACTTAACCTACACAAAAGCTCGTGAGCTCCACCTATCCTCCAAAAATTGAGTCTAATGAAGGACTTAGTGATAACATAAGAAGGGGCAAAGCAAAGACTGAAGACCAACTATTTTGACTCCAAATCCTGTGTTTTTCTATTAAATCAAACAGACCTCTTGCTATCCACTTCTGGTCACCACACTGGTTAAAAAATGAAATGTTTGGCCAAAATAGATTGGTGTATAGGAAATGAAGCATATTGCCTGTTATCTTTGTGAAGTTTGCAAAAAAGCAAAACAGAATGAGGAACTGTAGGCTCAGGAAAATATTTTCTCTCTGGAGCTGTTAGGCATTTGTAACAAGTTGTTAAGGCAGCTTGGCTCTTACGACTGTATGGCTGGTGCCAATTTGGAAGCCTTTATAGGTCTCTAGTTCCCCTGATATTATTGGCTAAACCAATAAGTGTGGTTAATTTTTTATGTAAAAATAATTCTAACTCTGAAAACACTTGTGAGAATTCAAGAAACTCCAGAGTCCCACCTAAGGATTTTTTAGTAAAAGAATTAATTATGACAAAAAAAAAATTCGATTGCCTACAATGATGGTAACTGAATAAACATTCTCTAGAACTTAATGTTACAGAAAATAGGAAGAAGTTTTATGTTTTTGCTGTTGTTGCTGCTAATTGAGATTATTAAGGAGCAGCGTAATTATGGCCTAAGGCTTTTTGCCCTCGGTGACGTAAGGGACTTTGCCATCCATTCTCCTGTCTGGTGATTAACACACTGGTGACTTGGAGCCTGGTATGACAATTAGGATTGAGTAGTGTCATCTGTTTCATAATTAAATTATATCTTCCATATCCTTTGAACACTATATTGGAGTTTAATTGGCGGATGCTATTTCTGCTGCCACTGTGGTTTGTCTCCACCACAAAGTCAAGATAACAATAATCCACTGATTGCAGAATACCCCAGCTGAAGAGAATTTGCTTTCTCTTTGGCACAAGAAGAGCCCTGAAGTCCCAACTAGATACAGCAGTTAAGAAGCCTAGGACCTATGAATTCCTGCAGGTTCATTAAAAGGTGATGTATAGGGTCTACCACTGCAGATTAAAAGATCAACTTAGCATCCATGGGAGAAAAGTCCTCTCTTGCCAGTTGATGACTTCTCCAAAGACGTAGAGGGATAATGGATATTGCACAAACAAACTGTACACAGGCTTGTCCTTATAGCCATCACAGATGGAGAAAATCTTTTTTAAAAAAGCCTGGCTCGTTTCCACTCACTTGCCAGAGAAACAGTCTCTGTATGTATTAAACTCTTTATATTAAACACTATTAAAATACACTTTCAATTTATTTGTTAACAGAATTCAGAAGCATTAGGCTGCTTCTGTAGGCATATATTCCTATTTCATCTTTAAGAAAGCAACGGACAGTGTTTAAGATCATGAGGTAATGTAAGTAATAAAAAACGAGAAAAGAAACTTAAAGGCAAAGGAAAAAAAATCTTCCATAAAAAAATGGAAATCATATTTTTTAAAAAACCAATCTATGATTTAAAAAACATCTTCAGGATAATCCTGATTCTGTTCTCAAGTAGAATAACAAATCCATTCAGTTTAGTTAAAATCAAAATAATGCAGAAAAGAAATTCAGGATGCATAAAAAGTTGTTTAACAATACAGTATACCATCCAGGTAAAAATATTATATGTTAATTAATAAATAAGCAATTGTAGGAGATTTCCTGAACTATGAATAAAAAGATTAACATGAATCTTTGTGCAAAATGATTAAAGCCACGTTAAGACGGACAAACTCTTGAAAATTGAAGAGCTAAGCATGTAAAGAATATACAGGAAGCACAATATGTTCTTTTTAATTTTCTTCTAATCACATGATTACATTTTAATTATAGTTTTCACTTGTTGAAAGTATATTCGAATGTAATATTTTCCTTTTCTTCTGGGTAGCAGTCTTCATTGCTTTATTTTCATCTTAGATGACTCAGCCTATAATGATTTAGGGGCCAAATGTTCAAACTCTTTTTAACAGATTACTCATGATGCAATTAAAATTAAAATATGTGCATAAAATTGATATTTTAATCAAATCGTTGTGTATCTACATAGTGGTTTAGAAATAAGGAGAGAAAGAGTATCCTGAAACCCCCAGGACTGTATCTTCCTTGGCCTTTGGGAATTTCTTTTCCTTTTGGTAGCCTTAACAGATGACTATTTTGGGGAGGCCAGAATTCCCATAAATCGTATTTAAAGTAATTCCAGCTCTTTTTGAATATTGCATGGATGCTTCCTGTCTTAGTCCTTTTTCTGTTGCTTATAACAGAATACCTGGAACTGGGTAATTTATAAAGAAAAGGAATTTATTTTTTACAGTTTTGGAAGCTGAGAAGTCCAAGGTCAAGGGGGCACATCTGGTGAGGGCCTTCTTGCTGGTGAGGACTCCCTGCAGAGTCCCAAGGTGGCACAGGGCATCACATGATGAGGGGCTGAGCATGCTAACATGCTGGCCAGGTCTCTCTTCCTCTCTTATTAAGCCACCAGTCCCATGCTCCTGTTAACCCAGAACCCTCGTGACCTAATCACCTCTTAAAGTCCCACCTCTCAATACTGCCACATGGCGGATTAAATTTCAACATGAATCCTGAAGGGGACAGACATTCAAAACATAGCACTTCCTTTGTAACTCAACACTAACATAGCACTAACAGTAACAGTAACAAGCACTAACATAAAGAGACAACGGGACATTACCATGTGCAGTTTAGAATTCTGCTCTTAGAAGACAAATATTCGTTTAAGAAGGAGTAGAGTAAGCCTACCATAATTATGTTTCTTTTAAAATCACTCGGATTGGTTTCTCTTGTTCTCCAGGGATGCTTTTGTATCTTCCCATTCTTGGCCTCCATGTCAAATGATTTTCCCACACTTCACGACTTAGATGTTACCATTTAGCTTCTACTTCTGCTCTTACACTACTTTGTTTCTAACTCTTTAATTAGAAATGGTTAATTTGACTTCTTGTCTTAAGGCAAGGAGAAAATGAGTCTTAAACAGTATTAAGGTCCCATAAATATTTCACTTTATGCTAATTCCTGTGCTTCCAGCTAAGCTGTTTGAAGTTCTCAAAAAAGTGTTTCTGTTCCCCTCAATTAAATACATAACTGGAAAACAGTAAAATAATTATCAATTTTACTACCCCACACTTTTTTTTCCAAACTTTAATTCTGGACATTTTAACATTTTCTTCCACAGTTTATGTAACCCAAGCCCAGTGTCGTGGTTGCTGCCCCCGGGCTGGGCAAACCAGGGCTTTGGAGAAATCTTAGAGCTCCCTCAAGTGGACGTATGTTTAATGCACCTTAACCTCTAGAAAACGTTCTTGGCTGCACCCTCCGTCCAGGGCAGAAACATTCCATTGTCCCAATTTAGAAGCTAGAAATATTCCAAAACTAATCTAAAGTTCAAACAAGTTTGTCAAGTAAATGAATACGAGTGGACAATGAAAAAATATCAAGTCAGGGTTTTTGATAATTGGTTTTGCTTGTGAGAGCATAAACTGGAACTAATAATTACAGTATATTCAATTGGATAAAATGCTGTTTGTTGAGGAAATTATAAAAACAACACTTCTATGGCACTTATACTGTGTGCCACATACACTATGTGCCAGGCACTATTCTAAGAATTTTACATATATTAATTTATTTCATCCTCGAAACATCCCTTTATTACTTTCCACTGTACAGATGAGGAAACCGAGTCACAGAGAAGTTAAATAACCTTTCAAAAGTCACAGAGCTGGAACATAGAAGAGCCAGGATGCAAACCCAGGCAGTCCAAAGTCCACTATGCCCCATGCTGCTGCTTACCTGCAATGAACAACTCAATATACAAATACACACACATGTGTACGTAGACATAGTTCTATATATACACAGGCACACACACGTTATACATCCATACACATATATACACATACACATGCACACACATATAGATATAGACATACAGAGAGTATATATTATAAGGAGCGTATTTTATACCAAAAAAAATCCTTTAAGGCAGCAGGGACCGGTTTCATGGAAGACAGGTTTTCCTCCCTGGTGGGGGCGGAGGCGGAGGCGGAGGCAGGGGTGGGACCAGCCTCGGCTCCACCTCAGATCACCAGGTGCTGGATGTTGGATTCTCATGGAACTGCGCAACCTGTATCCCTCGCAGGTGCAGTTTGCAGTGGGGTTAGCGCTCCCATGAGCATCTGATGCTGCAGCTGATGCGACGGGGCTGGGCTCCAGCGGTGATGCGCGCAACGGGGAGCGGCTGTGGGTGCAGGTGGGGCTTCGCTCAATTGCCCACCGCTTAACCTCTTGATGTGTGGCCCCCGGTTCCTGGTGGGCTGCAGGGACTGGTGCAGGTCTGCAGCCTGGGCATTGAGGATGGCAGCTTTAAGGTAAAAAAGCTAAAAGAGTAGAAATATAAGTTACCGACCTTTTAATCATCAGCTTATCACTTTTCCTTACTACTTATTGTCACTCATTACGGTTTCTGGTTATCTTACCTCATATTCTGCTTCAGTCGGTCTGGCCTTGCTCTATTAAGACCCTTGAAAGTTTGTTTCCTTCATGAATATGGCACTTGCTGTTCCCCTACTAGAAACTTCTGCCAGTTCTTCCCATGACTGGTTCCATTGTCGTAATTCCAGTTTCTTCACAGGGAGGTTCTCCTCCACCTTGTATGAAATACCCACGGCCTCCCTCTCTGCTACTCAGCAACCCTTTGCCCTGTCCATTTTGTCTGCATGGGCCTTGCCAAGCATCCAAAATATATTACCTACCTATCATTCACTTGCTTAGAGCCTGTCTCCTCTACTAGAACATAAACCCCATAAGGCAGGATGTGTTAGGAACTCACAAGGGAATTCTGAATGATGACCGAATTATTAAATGTTCGATTCTGATGGCTTTTGAATGAATGAAAAATGGTGGTGATAGTCAATATCTCAAAAAACTTTTTTTCATAATGCTATTCAGTTTAAAATATGTTCTTAATATTTTAAGTAAATATCATATTTTCAAGTCTGGAAATGTTTAAACCTCTAGCCTAGTAATACTTCTATCTAAAGATATATTTTTATTCTTTATTAATATGTTACTCTTGCCCGATGTTATAACAAGAACTTATGATACACTAGATTTTAAATGTATGCAAAAATTATGATAAAATAATATCAGAAATGAAAATTTGTAAATCTGTAAATTTCTGTAGATTGGGATAAAATTTTAAAACACCATTTTCTGTTTTTATTAGCAGACTGTGTCATGGCTTTATAGTCATATCGCATATCTTGAGTGTATATGTGTCTGCTGATTAAGTCATATCTTTCACTTTAGCAAAACTATCAGGGATTGATAATGGGAAGGTATCCACAGAGTAAAAACACTAAAAGAAAGTTACTAGTAACTAGATGATCTTTTTCTAAAGCCTGCCATTCAGAACCCCGCACAAGTAGAAGGATGAGGAATCACACCTTCACTCCACCACTGGGCTCTCACGGCAGACCCCTGAACATCCACATTCCTTCCTTTCCCCTTCATTGCTCCTCTTCTTCGGTGACTCTTCCGAGCCTCATGTATTTAGTCAGAGTTTATAAAGATAGACCTGTCTTCTTTTCTAGGCTCCACGCCTTTTTATTAGGCCTATATTATCATGATGATGATGATGATGATGAATAGCCCAAATTATATATATATACACACACATAGATGTGTATATAGGTTTATATGTACACATATACATACATGCATACACGTACACATGTGTAGATTTGCATAAATACATACATACATATGTATAGTCTTTAAGATATTGAAGCTACTTAAATATTATTTTCTTGCTCTATTAATCTAACTCAAACCATCCTATGTCCAAGCACTCCATTATCCACAAGTGTGCAATATGAAGGCTTTTTCACCATCACTGTGGGGTTGAAGGAGCGTTCCAAACTGTTGTCAATATCAGTGATTTATTGATTGCTTCAATCCACTTTAGATTTTGAGCTACTAAATTGCCAATATCAGAAACCAGTTGAGGGAACCTTGGGGTGGAAGAAAATTTTCAACTACCCATGCAATCCTATTGTATAATCTCTTTCTTTAAGATTTAAAGATACCTTTATGATACTGTATTCTTTCATCTTTTTGTTTTTTTTGTTTTTTGTTTTTTGTTTTTTGTTTTTCGCTTTGTATGCCATGGTTTCAAGCCCAAAGTTAGAAAAATTCCACTTTTGCAGTCAGTATATTATATCAGAGCCAACAACAACAGAAGAGTAATTTTGTGATTTGAATGGCTTCTCTGTGCCCATATATTTGTAAGGAAATATTGTCCTGTGGTTTCATTTCAAAGTCAAGTTATATTGCTATCCACCATCATGGTACATTTCAAGTTTTCTTCTATTTGCTTTCTACTCTTCTCCCTTATTCTTTTGTTTCCAGTTTGCTGTAATGACAGTGAAAACTAAATACTCATACAATTTCTCTGCAAGCAGCTACTAAGTGGGGGAAAATATCAAATTATATGTATGACGCACTGCATTTTAGAGAAACAAGCCCCAAATGAGTAATTGATTTATAGCAATAAAAACTAAATGAATAATTTCTTGTTTTCAGGGAACAAATGAAAGACACTCTAACTTCCAAAGACATTTTCTTTTTTTTAACCCAAAATAAAAGTCCAAAAGCTGACTATACTGTAACACGTGCAAGAAGCAATACTTGAGTCACATTCTAGAATATTAATTTTTTAAATTATGAAATTTAAATTTATTATAAAATAACTTTTACAGTTTTTGTATTCCTTTGATCAGAAGGGAATTGGCATTTTGAGACATTAGTTCACTTTACTTGTATTACTTTATGCCTATTGTTTATACAGACATGATTGATATTTGAGTATTTGTTTGCTTTTAATTGCTAAGAATATATTCTTTTTTATCATTCTTTTTTTGAACTACAGGAAACATTTGTCAGATTTTTAATAAGAACCACATATTAAAATTTATGTAACAATTTATTATGAGGTATAAATTTTTATTAATGGTTTAAGTATAAATAGCAATTTTATACTTTGGGAAATTATTTTTATTTTCTATATTCATTTGGCTAGATGTAATTTTGTTTAATCACAGGAAAATTAATGGAGAAATTTGAAGGCATCCCTAAATAATGATAGCACTCACATCAATTATCCTCATTGTACTTTATAGTTTCCTAATAACCACCTCAATCAAGGTGTCTTTCACTGAAACAACCACTCAACTTTATTTCAGTTATGGTTTCTAATGGCTCATTGAAGTATCATAATATACTCCCCTAATTAAGAAGTGATAGGAACACAATGTGAATGAATGGGATGTGAAGCAGAGAACAAAGAGGCAAATTTCTATCTGATCTATTTAGCTCCCAGAAGGAGGTAACCCTTCCCAGGCACCGCCGTGGCCATGTGCCGCCTCCTACCACAAACACCATTAAATCTTCTCCATCATCTTTGGGGCGCTTCTGCTTTTGAGCTACTGGAGCACTACCAGGAATAAAAAGGAAGGCTCTGCTTGCACGGGATCCCCCACCCTCCCTCTCCCAGTATCATTTTGTCTTCTATCTGCACTTGAGTGTGCTGGCTATGAACCTGTTTTGATCAGCAGAATTTGAAAATCTGGTCCCTCATGCTGGGATTTAATGTCAATATTTGTGTCCAACATCTGAGTGGAGAAAGGGGTCCCTGTGCACCGCTCTCTCCTCTAAGTGTCTTTCATCACCGTTACTGCCTTATTCGATGTGATTTCTGATGCTTGGGGAGTGCTGTGGAATCATGCTGATAAGATGGTAGAGAGCAAAATTTGTCTCAATTTGGAAGAAAGTCCACATAGATTTGTATGTTTAAGAATACATTGCCACTTAGCCATCTTATATTTTTGAACAGGCAGAAAAAATAGCTTTTTGGCAAGATAGTGTGTTTAAGAATGAATGAATCCAGTTTGTTTATTTAAATCTCGCCTTGTTCCAGAGAGGATTTAAGGCAGCTGAATGAGACAGGTAAATGTAAGGAATAATGTTTAATAGATGGTTAGCAACTGGAGACATGTAGTTTGGAAGGAATGAGTGAATCAGATACCAGATTTAGAGTCTATGTTATCACAAGGAAAAAAAACCTCTCAGTAGATTCTCAGGGGTGTTGTATGAACTAAGCAAATCTGTGTCCCCAAAAGGACAGAAGTGTCAGCAGATGATAATAGCCACATGGTTTCCCGCATGCTCTCAGCACCCTAGATTATATGGCATACAGTTTGAACCACGCTACCCACAAGCTGTTTATTTACTGTCTGGAGAGATCATACTTTACATTGCTCACGCCAGGGTCAAGGTCAGGCTGGAGGTAGAGATAGTCTAGTCTCTATCTTCTGTAAGAAGGTTTATTCCTCACAAACAGTAATAAATCTGAGCCTCTCTCCGTATTTAATCTCCAACCCTGTACTCAGCATTTTTGATAGGCTGACCCCCAGGCAACCTTAGCCATATAATTAAAAATTGACTTTTCATTCCTGAGACAGAGGTAAGAAAATGGATTTGATCTTTCCCCCCCCACCCCGATATTTCATTGTGTGTGAAATATGTTTCCCGTCCTCAATTTTTCTCTTCCACACCTTCTTCTTCCTTTCACACTGTTTTCTGGGCAACAAAGCAGAAGCAGGAGCAAGGTAGAACAGGTTTCTCATCCAGAAGATACAGAATCCATTTCTGAGCCATGTGTCACTCACTGTACAAATGTGGGCGGCTTATTCAACTTCTTGGAAACCCCAGAGTCCTAGTTTCCCCATCAGTCAATGGAGATCCTAATGTCTACGCCACAGGATTGTTGCAATACTTAAATATTCTGGAGATTTTTAATCCTTTTCTGTAACACCTGGCACATAGAACATGGTCAATAGAAGTTAATTCCTTTCTCTTCTTTAGGCTCTTCCCCTCAATGAAAACTTAAAGGAAAAAAATGGGAGGCCAGGAGTGGTGGCAAGTACCTGTAGTCCCAGCCACTGGGGGGGCTGAGGCAGGAGGATGCCTTGAGCACACGAGTTCGAGGCTATAGTGAGCTATGATTGCTCCACTACACTCCAGCCTGAGCAACAGAGCGACACCCTATCTCTAAAAAAGAAAGAAAGAAAAAGGTGTACTCTGAAATTAGGACCACCTAAATATTTGTTCGGATAGTCTTCAACTTTTTTAATAAGTAAAAAATTGATTTGTTAAAATATCTTAAACTTCATATCTAAGGATTTTTCAGTCCGGGATATAGATGTCAGATGGTGACAGCTAATGATATTAATAATTTAGTCAAATTCTATTGTGCATTTTAAGTATTCAGAAAAACAATCAAATGGGAGAATTGCTCTGCAGCTTAAGAATAATGCCCTATGAGGTCTCTGGTGAGAAATGAAATGTGCCCATTGCAAAGTCTTGTTTCAAAGAAAGAAAGGCCATGCATAGGAATAGCCTTCACTCCCACTATCTCCGGAACCCTCTCATCTCAAAGGTGTTCTACTTTCCCCCAAATCAAGCTCTCTTGGTTCAGTTGTTCCCTTGAAAGTAGACAGAAATAACTGTGTTTCTAAATTCTGCTTCTCTTTTTCTTTTGTTTTTACTGTCGTAGGTCAAAACAATTATTGCAATCATGGCAATAAGTAAGAAGGTAGTGAAAAGATCATGTATGTCTTAACGAGAATGAAAACCATAAGTTTTGAAGTAAAAATAAACATAAAATGCTTATTAAGTACTGAAATGTTTACTTTTTTTGCACCAGGTCTTAAAAATCTGGTGTGTGTTTTATGCACACATCAATTCAGACCAGCAACATCAAGAGCTCAGTAGACACATGTAGCTCATACTACTGTGTTGGACAGCATAGCAATAGAATTTTTGCCTCTTCTCAATGCTATGTGTATATCACCTTTGTCCTAGTCTTGTTCTTAATTGCATTGTAGGAGATTCAGAAGTTAAAAGCTACTCTGAGCTTTGGATCATACATTTACTTCTCTATATATGTTTAGAAAAAAATTATACACTTAAGGAGCCAAAGGCCCAAATACAATTTTGACTGATGGCTAGAAAAACCATGTGGGTTCATCCTTTATAAAATAATGGAGAAAGATCTTGCCGGTTAGGTCATCTATTTCAATGTACCATGGGTGTGTGGTTCTAGAAATCGTAACTGTTCCTCTGCAGGGCATCACAGTGAATGATACATATTGAAATCTGCTAATGTGGAAAACTAAGGAAAATAGTATGAAAATCATAGAATTGTATAGCTTGAAAGGTCCCCAGAGGACATAGTCTCAGCCCTCTTATTTTACAGTTGAATAAACTGAGGCCTAGAAAAGTTAAGAAACTTGCCAAAGGCCACGGAACTTATTCAGAACACAGAAGAAATAGAAAATAGTCCACCTTCAGACTTATTTTATTTTATAAAGAGAAGTGGTTTAGTTATTGCCCGGATGCTTTAGGTGATTACCAAATCCATATTTCTAATCCATACTATTTTAGTGGAAGAGATTATTTCTCCATTTATGTTCAGACATTTTTAAAAATAAAATTTATCTCGTTAGAAAACATTGATATAAAGATGTGAAATGGTATAAAGAAGCATTCCTAGATGTATACGGAAATACATACTTATAAACGAATGGTTAATAAAACCAACTTTAAAAGCAAGGTGAATTTAGAGTTTTCCCTGATTATAACAAAATGTATGACTTGCCAGCGCGGCTTCTCTTATCCTCACGGACAGTTCAAAGTTGGTGCATGTGATGAAAAGTGAAGAATCTGACAAGGCAAAGGCATCGTATTCATTTGAAAACTCGCTTGCACAAAGGCTATATATTAGAAGAGTCGCAGAGGAAGCCATAGCTCTTTGGCGCTGGGATGAAACATGCTTTCCGGTTCCACCGATCTTCCCTTTATCAAGGGATGGTTTGGCCCCTCTCTCTGGTCCAGAAAAAAAAGCACATAATTTCCCCAACAGAGACAATTCTCCAAATGATCTTTTAGATAAATGAATAGGATTTTACTGCCTTTCTCTTTTTATTCATATCGATTCATTACCTGTGAATTTTTCTGCAAAAGGGGAAATCGATTGGACCAGCAGGTCTCAAAGTATGGGCTGAAGAACATTCAAGCCTCCAAGACAATGTGGGGTAAAAAGAGGATCCCTGGACTCAGAAGTCTTGGAAATCTGCTTTCTGTATCACTGGAATGAGATCCACCACACACTTTAGCATATGAAAGGCTATGAAAAGGTCTGTGGTAAAGAAAAAACTACTCCCCTTTGTTTAATCCAGATTTGCCCAAGTTACTTGACCACAGTGACATTTTTTCTTCTGTAGCATCTATAAATATCCCATATAACTAGAGTCCTGAGAAACACACTTTGGGAAATGCTAATTTTATGTATTTTTCCCCCAGTTTTGGGGGGGGAAGAGGAAGAAGCAATTGCACCTCACCAGGCCAGAAGCTCTGATTCGTGAAGGGCAGTGAGGACATGTTTCCACCAACGTTAGTGCTCTGAAGCCCTTTGACCTTCGCTTAGGGACAAGTATAGTTGGACACAGTCAGATCACCTAGGCCATTCTTGGAGCAGAGAAAATGATGCTGAATCAATGACATCAACACCTTATATCCCACGAGTAGCAGCTCCGTTAAGAACGCCTCCCTCCGTTATGCAAACCTTGCTCTTCTCAGACAGCTCACCAACTGCCAAGAAGAAACACCATAATTTTTATTGATTAATATGAATTCATTTTCCCCACAATTAGAAAACATAATGCTAGGATTCATTCTGTTTATTCTCCATGCTTATCTGGCAGCACAGAGTGAAAATTAGACAAACTGGGTATGCAACAGAGGGTATCACTCTAAGTTGTGTGTAACAAATGTGAACAGTATAACATGGTTTTATTTCTCTTTGATTGTTACATTCTTTCATACTGTCTTAAATCTCTTTTTCCCACCCTATCAATGACATCTTGGGCAAATTCCTTAACTTTCTGGTTGCCTTGTTATTTTTTTTTCTTTTTTTTTTTTTTTTGAGACAGAGTCTCGCTCTGTTGCCCAGGCTAGAGTGCCGTGGCGTCAAGCTCACAGCAACCTCAAACTCCTGGGCTTCAGCAATCCTTCTGCCTCAGCCTCCCAAGTAGCTGGGACTACAGGCATGTGCCACCATGCCCGGCTAATTTTTCTATATATATTTTTAGCTGTCCATATAATTTCTTTCTATTTTTAGTAGAGACGGGGTCTCGTTCTTGCTCAGACTGGTCTCGAACTCCCAAGCTCAAACAATCCTCCCGCCTCGGCCTCCCAGAGTGCTAGGATTACAGGCGTGAGCCACCGCGCCCGGCCTGCCTTGTTATTTTTATAGTCCAGTCTAGTCCTGTCCAGTTGGAAGTTCCAATGTCATATCTGATCTAAAGATTTTTCAATTCCTTGACCTCAGCCAGGCTGCAGCCCCCAGAAACTTGGATTGAAGAGAGGTTGTTTCCCTTCTCCTTCCTCCCAATCTTCTAACTCTAACTCCTCATCATTCGGTGCAGAGAGGAGGGAGGTGGACAAAACACATGTCTCTGGTCTTATAGGTCATGGCATCTCTCAGCCCACCTCACTGGCCGTCAGCACTGTGTGACAGACATTCAAAGAAAGCTCTCTCATGTGAACCAAGTGTGAGTTTTCAGGCATCCACCGGGGCCACCCAGCTGCACTTTCCTAAGGTGAGAGATGCACTCCAGCTCACCTCTTCCAACCCTTGTGTTTGCATCTCCTTGCGATCTCTTGCCATTTGGATCCCCCCATCCAGAAAGCATCCCCTCTTGGATGGAATAAAGGCATGAAGGGCTGTGGCCAGGCTCTCTTCTAAAGTGTGCCACTGACCCATGAGAAAATCATGCTTTTAATAGGTTTGCTATTAGTCGGGGTGATGCCAGCTGCTGTAACAGATGAGCCTGAAAATTAAAGTGCTTTAACCCAGCAGAAGTTTCTTCTTAAGTAAGGCCCAAAGAGGGTGGCTGTGGTCAGATGATGATGACCTTTAGATTCGCCTGCTCTTTCTATCTTATAGCTTTGCCCTCCTGTAGAGCCAGGTGTTATTGGCATTATGCCTCGGAGGAAAGAGAGTGCAGAGGATTGCATGGGAGGTGTTTATAGGATAGGCCTGGAAGTAGCATGTAATGCTTCCCTCGTGGCCCATTGACAGACCTTTGTCACGTGATCAAACTTAGCTGTAAAGCAAGTAGGGAATTGTAGTCTAGCCATGTGCTCAGGAGGGAAAAGGAAATGTGTTTTGGTGATTATATCACAGTCTTGTCATAAGGTTGTTCCATTCTTCCATTACCTTTTACCACCTTCCATGGCAGTGTTGGTGTCATTTGGGAGGGTCCCTGAGCTCCTATTGGCCCCTATTATAAAGCACTAACCTGATTTGCCTTGTTAATCAGGACGAATTATCCTACAACATAGTGGCATCTTTTTTCTTTGCTGGCCCAGAGGCTTGTGGAGTCCAATAACCATGTGGCAATATCAACATTCAATCAAATGGACCCACTGGTATGTCCCCTAGTGAAAGTAGTTTTCTTTTGCATCATGAGATCTTTAAGCCACCAAAGCCCAAATCTAGGATTGGAAAATAAAATATTTATATGTGAGATTTTGATGTAATGAATGAGAGCTGCCATTCTACCCCATGAATTCTGTTTATGGAGAAACTGTGCCCTATATTAATCACTAGTTCAGAGCATCCTGTAAAACAATAAGCCAGCTTCACAATGTTGTCTCTCAACTGTTGCTGCAACTGAGTTCTCAGTAGGCCAATCCACTTTTCTTTAAGGCCAACTGCTTCAGGGTAATAGTGTACATGGTAAAAATCAGAGAATCCCATGGGCATCCACCCACTGCTTTGCTTTTTTGCTGTTTTTGCTTTTTTTGCTTGTTCAGAAGCAGTGCTGAGTGGCTCACTATAACTGTGAATATTGCAAGTCCATGGATGGTAGTAGTGGCAGAACTGTGGCATGCAGAGAAGGTAAATCTATATCCAGGATTAACGTCAATTCCAGTAGAGAAGAGATCTAGTAAAACTGACCTACAATCAGGTTGCTGCCTGGTCCTCCCCATGGGATGATAAGAATTTCTTTCAGTTTGGGAGACAATATATACTATATTTGGACATGATGCTCTAATTCAGTCTCTGCTTAAGCTGTGAGGCTTTGAAGAGGTCTCAGGCAATTGAAGCCTCCTGAATCCTAATCAGGGTGACTCAATTTTACCACCTCCACTGAGAAAATAACCACAGTGTGTGTTTCCAGAGCAATGGACCCATTAGGCCCACTGGGGTAGGCTTGACCCAAAATTCCATTTTTCACTTGACTCCCAGAAACCCGTTTGGACCAGTGTAACACAGTGGTGTCTGGGCCCCAGGATTATCCTCAGCTCAGAGCCAGTGTCCATGGCCCACCTCAACCCAGTTACTCAGTATACAGTTACAGTAAATAAACCCAGGAACTGAATCTCTGTGTTGCCTCCCCCAATCCCTGGAATGAGACCACTGTAATAGAAAAGACCTCATGGAAGTCAACAGAGGTCTTTCTCTCCAACAAAATAAGCCAAAAGCAATATCATATGACCCGTGGAGTCTCAGACATGCCACCATCAGAAACGTAAAGGATTCGGGATCTCTCCCTTTCCCTGAACACAGTAACTCTGGTAAGAGCCACAAGTCTCTTCAGGAAGGCTGGGGTCTATAGGGTCTGATCTCACAGATGCTAAGCCTCTTCTTCATCCAAGGGTCTAGGAACTATCTAGAGTCTTAGAATTTGGTTAGTGTCTTGGTCTCTGTAAGTGGTGACTCAGCTTGCCAAATCTAGAGTTGTTCAGCTCTGCAGAACAAGGAGGACCTTAGTATACTATCTTATTTCAGTCCTAGGATCTCCATGATCCATTGCCCACCACCAAAGATTTCTGTGGATCACCCTCTCTGCTCACCACTCTGGCGAGGGCATCTGTTATGATGCCACACTCACCTCACTTCTTCTTCATGTGCCGCACCTTGCCTCTGCCGCCCTGTGGCGCATAGTCACTGTGGCAACTAGGATGTGGTAGCATCTCCATCCA
Organism: Eulemur rufifrons; assembly: GCF_041146395.1. Classification (NCBI taxonomy): domain Eukaryota; kingdom Metazoa; phylum Chordata; class Mammalia; order Primates; family Lemuridae; genus Eulemur; species Eulemur rufifrons. The sequence continues at coordinate 20,787,926 of NC_090999.1, forward strand.
TGTTCATCACCAGCCTACAGAGAACAACTCTTTGGCACTTTACAAGGATGCTGGTATATTTTCTCAATAGATTAAAGAAGATAATATTTTCTGGGGCACTTGGGCAGTAGGGGAGGAAGGCTGTCTAGTTAAGGTGCATAAACAGTCACAAAAGATAAATACACAAGTTCCTATCTTGCTAAGTCTTTGGATTCCTTCAACTATGTTACCAATGAATCTCTGGGCTCTCAACCTAATTCAACATGGGTCACTGCTGAGGCCAGTTTTGAGTTAACAAACCAAGCTAACAGAACCAAAGATATCTGCCCAATCTAAAATTGTGCTCCTCTCTACCTGGTACAACCCTCTTAGAACCCATTCCCACACATGTTCCTCAAAGTCTTGCAGTTCTTTTGGTGTAAGAGCTTTCTTTCCCTGGGTCTCATTTTGTAATTGGCCTTACGGAGCCTTCTGAGGTCTGCTGCCAGATACAGATCCAGAGGCAATGAGGGATGGTAAGTTGGGTTGGGGACAGGAGGAAAGGACTGGCATCCCCTTACAAGGTAACTATCGTGCGTGCGCTTCCTAGACCACCTTCAAGCCAGACACTATCAGTCTCAACAGACAGAAGAGGGTGGTCTGCTTTTGCCAGCAAGGGGGGAACACTGGGTAGGGGGACGGGGGGCAATTGGGGTTTCAGGGTATTCAGATCATCTGAATCTTCAGTGAAGATTTTAGTGAAAATAGTTCTTTCGATTTCTACTTGCAGCCCCCTCTTTCCCTAGGACTCACATCTGAGTTCCTGGGGGAGACAAATCCAAATGGCAGCATCATGCTGTGCTCAGAATTGTCTTTCCCATGTGACGGCTGAGGCTTCATTACCGGTTCAAGCTTGCTTGCTTGACACTTTCCTCCCTAAGGACGACTTCTCTCCTGGGAGGCATCATGGTGTCTCCTGCTCAGAGACACTGGGCAGGCCAACCCCAGGAGTCTGAGAGGCACATCTAGACCTGTTGGATCCCAGAGGTAAACACAGCTCCTACTAAAACGGGGGTCCCTGCTACATATCTTTTTATGACAATTTCAGAGCGATTTTGTGCAGTCTTGTTTTTGTGGTCAAATCAAACTCTAAGTGCTGGGTTACCTGCCCAGAGAAGTTAAATGCGTTGCAGCAACTTCATTTTGGTGACATGTTTACATATTTTTTTAATTCTATTCATTATGAAAAGTGTGCTTATTTTTTTAACTGAATTAAGCCAGATCTGTGTATGACAATGATGAAGACTCTTCCTAACTCATTTGAAAGCAATTACGAAGATAACCATGAAACCAATGAAACTGCACATGTGTGCAGAACTTGCAAATGGAATGAAGGACAACCTCATCACATCCAGAACATAAAAGGGGGGTCAGAGTGACAATTATTAGATGAGATTAGTGAAGAAATTCCTTTGGAAGGCTGTACTGTTGCCGGGCCCCACCCCCCACACTTTGTAAGAGGGCTGCTACCTTCCAATCCTAAACCTAATTAAGAAAGACTTCAATATTAAGGGGGACTCCATGGGACCACCCAGAGAGCTGTGAAATGTGCTGCCTGCAGTTGGGAGGTACACAGGGGGACTGGTTCCTGACTTGTGACTGGTTCCTGACTTGTGCTGGAGAGAGGGAAAGCGAGCTGTGGACTGGGGTCAGAGCAAGGGGCTGACTCTCTATTCAGGTGATAGAGCTGGGGTGTTCTGACTCACTGGGATAGGCCAGAATTTGTCAGCATACTGATGTGTGCTTCCCATGGGCCAGATGCAGGCCCCTCAGGAAAGAACTGATATGGGGTTGCCTTGAGCTCTATATGGTAGTGTTGCCAGGAAGAGCAAGGCGGCCTCAGCAGAAAGAGTCTAGATGTGCCCAGGATCTACTGAAGGAATGCTCCATATATACCTGGGAGCCAGGTACTGTGGAAGAAGACAGGCCAGAGTTGGGGGACCTTGGAGGCCCCCATAGAAGTGCCCCAAAGAGGAAAGGTCCATTGTCATCATTTGCCTGAGCCACCCAGAAACATCAGCTTGACCAATATGCCAAGCCCAGGAAGCATAAAGAACGGTTTCATGACCTCACCGTTCCTGCCTTCAGTGAGGAACAACTTCAACACTGACATGGAGCAGAAAACCAAGCTAATGAGCTGAGGACTAGGGCTGGGAGAGAGGAAATTGAGGAACCACATCCCTTTCCTTAGTGTAGATTTCCAGCAAGAAGCAAGCCCCAGGTGAGGAGGGAGATTCACACAGAGCAGAGTTTGAGGGTATGATTACTGCGTGTATTATGACACAGTCTGTTCATAGCCCATCTGTGAACTAAGAAAGGCCAAGATAGTCATGGGACCCAGGAACAAAGTACACATTTCTTCCACTGAATAAAATGTCAACAGACAGTGAGAGACAACTTTGCATTGTGATTTCAATCCTATTCCCTGTTGTAATTATAAATAGACCATCACTGAGTTTGTCCTTATTCTTCCTCTCTTTCCCTCTCTCTCTTTTCCTCCCTGTCTCCCTTCCACTTTTTGGGCTTTTGTCTAGGATGAAATGTTGACAAGTACCGTCCTACCTCTGCAATTTCCTCAACCTGTGTGTCCCATGTCATAGGGGATAGAAGGGTTGCTGGCTAACAAGAGAAGCTATGGAGTTTTTACTTTTAAGTGGAATGGTTGTTTAACTTATTAGAATGGCAGAAAGTTGAGAACTGATACAAACAGTAATTGTTCTTTAGCGCGTATTTTTATTTACAAGAAATGTTATTTAACCTAAGCAAAGAACACAGTTGTCTACATGGCCAGCCTCTCAAAGCATGTTTTTATTTTCCTTCTCACATAATCTGCAAAGTTATCCATTTTCTCAAGACACTTAGCATGAGATTCAGCCTCTACTGAGCATGATATAATTTCTAGAGCAACTACCCTGATTCTAAGGCTATCTTAATATCTTCTTAATGGACTCCAGAATAGTGATGTGTAGGGAGCAACATAGAGTGACATATGCTTTACCATTTAATATCTTAATGTTTTTCACTAAGGAATAGAAATCTGTTCTCTCCATCCCCCACCCATTGCACCCTATTCCTCTGCCAAATGAGCTTCAAATTTAATTTTAAATGGCAAAAATAGTTTATAAGTGAGCACCTGCCCTGACTGTGTTTCAATTTGAGATGAAGTGGGTCAGTCAGAGGGAGGAAGCTCCCCCATCACTGTACATTAGCACTAGAAAGCAGAGTTTATGGAAGTCTAAACTGCCTGGTCTGTCTCCAGCACACCCCAGCCGAGCCATCCTTATTCCTGCATTGTGCCAGAGGCCAGGCAAAGCCAGTGTGAAGGTGACATCAGAGCATCACATGTACAGTAAGATTTCAGGGGTAAAAAAATGATTTTGGTGATAAAAAAATTTAGATCTCTTATTGAGTGGAATGCCAAATATGCACAGATGTTTAAGATAAAATTGAAGACTTTTAAAAATTTTGCATTTGGGGTACTGCACTTATACTTTTCAGGGATCTTTACTCAGGACATCTTTGCAGAAAAGTTTGAGAATGAGCTGGCTAACATAAAATCAAAAGTTATTAATGATCAAAAGTTATCAATTCACCAAACCTTCACCAAAAAATAATAATAGCTAATAATAATAGTAGCTAATAATAGCTACTGTTATATATATCAACTCCTTCTGCACACCTTGTCATTTTGTCTCCACACTAATATGGTAGGACCCAAATATGATCGTCCTCAGTTTAAAGGTGAAGAAGGTAAAACTTTAGAGGGTTAAGTAACATGTCCAAAGACACATAAATAGAAATTTCAACCTGTATCTGGCTGATTCCAAAGCCCATTCTCTTAACCGGAACATTCCACCTGTTTCTATCTGGTGGCATATTAGTTTGCTGCCCCCACACTGACTGGGGAGGACAAGAAAACAGCCAGGGAGGCTGTGGCAGGTGTCTTGACGTCTCACAGGGCAATTGCAACTACATCGCTCATCAGACAGATAAAGTGCCAAAGCCATTTCTCTTTAGTTATAAGCAGCAGGAAGTGTCGTGCATGCAGACAACAATCTGTTGAGCTATGAAAAGTGACAATTCACTCTATTTATTTAAATCTTTTCATTTCATTTTAAGTGAAAACAACTATTTTCCCATTGGTGGAAGCATTTGAAGACAAAGCAAATTTCAAAACACTTGTGATATAGAATTTATAACCAAAGTTTTATGATGACCTCTATCTTTTTCTCAGTAGTTTTTCAACTTTATATAAAGTGTGGCTTAATCTAATTGTATTAGCAAAATAAAGACCCCCTGTAAAAATTACCCTGCAACCCAAAAACATACAGCCAGAGAAGGCTCAACAAAAAGAGCTCAAAGAGATTATTTATTTGCTAAAATCTTATTTTGCCATATGGTTCAATGTAATTTAGTTTTGAAAACTGAAAGCCTATCTTGTATAAACCAAGGTACCTAGCCAACATAAGGAAATTGTTTTAAAGGTTTTTATTAATTATGTATAGTATATATTTCTTCTTTTAAGCAATTACACCATTCACTCTGGCCAGAAAAGCTTTCTTCCTAATGATATTAAAACAAGAAAAGGGATTCATTGGCATGAATATGATATTTAACTGTTCAAATTAAAAGCAGACCTCAAAGCAGTCTTTCAAAGCAAGTATTTGAAATAACTTCTCTGTGAACTAAAGCTGGTAATGACTTGGGGAGAAAAAAAAACACCTCTCTGCCCTTTTTCCACTCATTTCCAACTACTCTGGGCCAAGGTATTCCCTGTTAGTCATATATATTTTATTTTTATCCAACCTGCTAGGCACCTTAATTTTAAAAAGAATCCCATAGTAAAGTACTTACTCAACATGATGAAAGTTCCCTCGCTTGTGCAATTTCTATTTCATGACAGACCTCTCTTTATATAGCTCTTTTCATCTCTTTACTTTAAGAACTTGTTTTAGACTATAATTATTCCTGAGACTTCAGGTTAACACCACCATTAAATCTTGTATAGGTAGGTGATAAATTGGAGGCTAACAAGTTGTACTGATCTTTTTCTCAGAATTCTTCTTGTTTGAACTCAACCGCTATAAAGCAACATGAAGAAATATCTGTATTCTAGAAAGCTCCCACAAGCAAAACATATGTGCACATATGAACACACACAAAATTACAGATAAATCTAGATATCATGAAAGATTGTGCATTTTCTCTTGAAAATAGTTTCTATTGACCTTTTGGCAGGGAATTTGGGGGAAATTTCTAAATAAGGTATGTCACAGTTGACAGATTTCACAGTTGGTGGCTTTAACCATTTCAAAAAGATCTTAGTCTCTCCTATCTCCTCAGTGAGAATTCACTGGATTAGTGTTTCCTAAAATAAAGATAACATGGAATGCAAATGGATTTTTTCCTAAAAATAAAAATCCTTCTCGCCACAAAAATAATAACTAGGTAAGGTAATGCATATGTTAATTAGCTAGATTCAATCATTCCACAGTACATATACACTTCAAAACGTGCTATACACGATAAATACATGCAATTTTATCTGTCAATTAAATAAATAAATAAATAAATTTGAGAATAAAAAGAGCAGCCTAACCACTTAGTCTTTTTCCTTTTCTTCAAAGCATAAAAAGGAGAATGTCCTATTTTCTGCCTTTTGGTTTTCGTCGGCTGATACGGCTTTGCCACACTTAGTAGCTGCATCCGATTGGCTGCCCCCTGTCCAGAGAGCAGTGCTGCTCAGTATCATTCATGGTTTGACCCCGAGAACAATTCACCAAAATAACTTTTCCTCTCATGTCGTTCCACTGACATCAACCAATGGATCTGATGTTGAAACAAAAAGTGCTCGAGAAGCTGAGGAAAGTGTGCAAAGCACACGAGTGGGGAGGAGCTCCCCATCTCTTCGATAATGTGGCCATCCACCATGATGAAGGGACAAGAGCACTGAACGTCACAGAAACCAAATTTTTTCAATGTATCAATACTAGGGATCTGGGAATCAGAGTGATATTTGGAAAAATACTATGAGAGACGCAAAACTACCTGGTACCATCTGCACTTCTGCTTAAAATTCAACTTCTGCTTGCTTCCTCTGCATTCATTGAGGTCTTAAATGTTTAATGAAGGGCTAAACTCAAAAGGTATTTCAGAAATGGGTGGGCCCTGCTGGGTCCTGATGAGCCTGAGCCTCCAGGAGTTGCCCAGGTAACCAGCAGTCTCTGCGGAGTCCAGGTGACTCACTATGCCTCTGACCAGCAGGTCACGAGGCTCCCTCCCAGGAGAATCCTGATGAAGGAGGAGTGTTTTGAACCCAAGTCAAAAGGATGCCTTCCTTGCAAGCACTGTTTGAACAGAAACCCTACCCCAGTATAACTATCAGAGAACAACTGGTCGAAGAAATTGGCATTTTGGAGTCTAGAAAACAGATTTGTTTTCAAAGCCAGAGAACAGGACACCTCAGGCAGAGTGGATTGGGGTCCCTCAGTGAGCCAGGCACCAAGGGTCATGAGGATCCAGCCCACGCAGGCTGTGCTGGGAGGAGTGCTCTCTCAGCCTTTCCTGACACTTAGGAGTCACTTGTCAACAGTACCAACTCTAGGAGGGGGGCTCTCACATCCTCAGACTTCTTTCTGGCCCCCATGCCAAGGAAGATGCCAGGATGACAAGGACAACAAGCACACTAGCTTGGCAGTTCTGCCCTTTAAGAACTTGCCTCAGCCTCAACCTGATGATCCTAAGCAACAGTTGCAATGGTGGGGCAAGTGGCCCTGGGCACAATGGCAAAATGGGCAGCTGGAGCAGGGGCAGTGCAGCAGCCTGCACACACCTGGACACACCTGTAGTGGCAGCAGACTCTGCCAGATGGGGACCCATCTCAGCTACTTGAGCAACCAAATGTACCAGCTTCTGCAGAAACCAGCCTTTTAGATCAACTCCTGTCAATCCTAGAGTTTCAAGAAAAGGCACAGCCTTTCTGAATCCAGATGCATAGGAGAAGGACCCTCCACCACCCCACCACCCCACCACCCGAACCCTCACTCAGGGAGGAAGAATTTCAGGCTGCATTCAACATGCTGCAGACCTCACCAGGGCATCACCTTTGGGAGGAGCAAAGCTCCTCACCCCCTCACCACCAGGACCCAGGCCTTCTTCCTTGGATGCAGAATCAGTGTGATACAAAGGAGGATGAACCACGAACATAAGACTAAAGCAAGAAGCACCAACCACTTGGAAACCAGATGCAGCATTTTGACTTGGTCTTTGGGCAGCGCTGAACTTTTGTCCTCACTTAATGGCCTGAATGATTGTTGGGAAGCTCCATACTGCCCTGGAAGGCACCACAGGCACCAGGCTATGGATGACTTTGCTGAATCCCAAAGGACCAACGTATTTTCATGGCAAACATCATCTCCTCCCTGTGATCATGACCACCTGGGCAGTCTGGACGGAACCAAGGCAAGGAGAATAGGTCTAAGGGGAACATATCCACACTTCTTTCCCTTCTGGAAAGTTCAAAAGTCAAACCTGAAGGCAGGTGAATGTCTAGAAAATGGGGGATGCTGTATTTCCTTGTCCTGTGAGTTCATAACAAGGAGTTTTTATCCTAGCTCTGAAAATTGGGAGTCACATCACCATCCATCTCTCAGGAATCAATTCCACAAGTTTATAGCCCTAATCCTGAGTATCTTTCATGTATGGTTTTCCCTTTGAACACTGAAACAGAGAAAATGACAGGGAAAGTTAGAATAGCAACTCCATGAAATCATTGAACAAAGTGTATGAATGTTAATCTTCCCACATTGTTACCATGTTGGTATATGTTGACATATATATGTACTCATGAAGCTGCCCTTATTATTATAAATTATACGTGAAGTTTAAATAAATGAATAAATAAATATAAAAGTAAAAATCCTAAAGTAAGATTATTTTCCTTTTAATTTTCAAAAATGACACATTTCAGAACTTTATCAAAAATTCCACGTCAAGCAAAATAAAGATTGGACCTAATTCCCCCTTTCCTATGTAGCTGAAGCTGCATATTCTAGGTATTTTAGTCTATATCCATCAAAAAAAAATTCTGGGACAAAAATTGAAGCCTTTAATGCTGATCCTTTGCATCTTAATTAATGGTTGCCCATGACCTGGAACACCAAGTATTGCACTTCTGGCATTATTCGTAGTTGGCTGCGATTCAATTAATCGAAATTTTTTGCTGTGGCTAAAGAAAATGTGCAATGGGATATTTATAACTGTGGATACCTGATTTTTATTTACAGTCATCTGAAAGAAATTCTACAGTAGCGACAAAAACCACAACATCTTCCAAAGTCAGGATGTAAGAAATACTTGACTCTCCCAGATGCTTTTAAGGCGTATTACATGTGTGTGTGTGTTTGTGTATGTGTATTTTTTCTTCATCAGAAAAAAAATGCTCATTTTACAAAAAGTTTTTACTGTGTTGTGGAAAAACCTAAACAGCTGCATTAAAATCCATTAAACAATTGCTAATCAAATAATAATCTTGGATGCTCCAAATGGAACTATAGCTGAGTCTGACAGTACTTTTTAGGGCTAAATTATATTTTGGCTTAGTTTTCATGTTCAGGGAAACTCATTTGATAATTGGTAGGTATGCAAAAGTGCTAGCACTTTAGATTCTTATTTTATAAGGAAAAATACATTAGGAAATTATATTTACCCTGCCAGCTGCAATTAATAAGAGCAAGTCAATGGCATGCTTAAGTACCAAAACATGTTTTTCTATAGGTATAAAGTTTTCACTCCTAAAGAAAAGTAATACATAGAAGAAAGAGCTTTTTGTTTTATTCTGCGTTTTAAGAAGGCTGCCTCTTTCAATACTGTGACTTAATGTTCTTCACTGACATTAGCTGGCTCAAAGACAGTAGATTGTTATATGTGCTATTCTCACACCAGTCTGAGTAGGCAATAATATCAAAATCAGGACTGTCCAATATCTATTTCCTCTTTATGTGGCAACGTGCTCAGTATTTTACATACTGTGTATCTTAGTTCACTCAGGCTTCTATAACAAAAATACCATAGACTGGGTGGCTTATAAAGCACAGAAATTTTTATCTCAGAGTTCTGGAAGCTGGGAAGTCCGAGATCAAAGCACCAAAAGGTTCAGTGTCTGGTGAGGCCCAGCTTCTGATTCATAGCCTGTCTTTTTGCTTTGTCCTCACATGGCAGAAGGGGCAAGAGCTCTCTCTGGGGTCTCTTTTTCAAGGGCATTAATCCCATTCATCAGGGCTCCACCCTCATGCCCTGATCGCCTCCCAAAGACCTCACTTCCAAATACCATCACACTGGGGATTAAGTTTTCACGTATGAATTTCACAGGAATACAAACATTCAGTCTATAGAACTGTATCTTATTTAATTTTTATAGCAAACTAGGGGAGGCTTAGAAGAAACCTAACTCAACTTTCTCAACTGGAGTGGAATTTCGAATAGGACACCCAAGGAGGCCTGCTCCTAAGTCAATGCCATTTCCCAGACATGTATAGGCTGTGGCAGAACTTGTGGGTTTGGGAAATCTGACAGTTTTGGCAATATAGGAACAAACTATAACGGGACTGATATAGGTTTATCTTTAGAAAAATTCTGAATGAAATTGTTAATATTGGAATAGTTTGCAGAAAAAATGTTATGGGATGTCCTAGCAAGTAGATCATGAAAAATAGTCTGCTCTTTAAAAACAAGAAAGGTAAATACAATAGTCCCTCCGGACGTAGGTCTCCTTTCCATGGTTTCAGTCAACCAGTGGGTTGAAAATATTAAGTGGAAAATTCCATAAATGAACAATTCATAAGTTTTAAATTGCATGCTGTTCTGAGTAGCGTGGTGAAATCTCACACCGTCAGGTGCCATCCTGCCCAGGTTGTGACATCCCCTTGTCCAGCATATCCAAACTGTCTACACTACCCACCTGTTAGTCACATAGCCCTCTGGGTTATCAGACTGACTGCCAAGGTTTCACACCCCTGGTGTTCAAGTCACCCTGTTTTACTTAATAATGACCCCAAAGTGCAAGAGTAGTGATGCTGACCATTCAAATAAATAAATTCAGGTAGAGTGCTTGCTCTAAGTGAAAAAGTGAAAGTTCTCAACGTAATAGGGAAAGAAAAAAATCATATGCTGAGGTTGCTAAGATCTACGGTTAAGAACGAATCCTCTATCTGTGAAATTATGAAAAAGGAAAAAGAAATTTGTGCTAGTTTTGCTGTCATACCTCAAACTGCAAAAGTTACAACCCCAGTGCATGATAAGTGCTTAGTTAAGATAGAAAAGACATTAAAGTTGTGGATGGAAGACATGAACAGAAATAATAATCAGGTTTGGTTCTACCCACAGTTTCAGGCATCCACAGGGTCCATATCCCCGGAGGCTGAGGGGGAGGACTATGCCTGTTATGCTGTTTAGGAAAATAATTTTCTTTACAATGCTAGTGATAATTAATGTGATGTGTGCATTTTACTTCTCCAAAAGATTTCAAAATTATTTTTGATACTTTTTCATCTGACTTTTCATAAAGCTACTGAAATAGCAGGACATATCTCAGAAAGATTGATTTCATTTTGCTTTTTAGCAGATCAACTGCTTTAAGAACTCAATCTTCCCTAACACAAAATAGTAAATAAAGTGGAAACATTGGTGGCCTATTAAAATTAGAACTAAAAACTCAATATCATCAAAATTTTTCTCTTTCTACACATATACTCTTTCTATTAAAAAAATATTTTTCTGTAGTTTTAAATAACTAAACAGCCATATTACTGACCTATTAAAAAAGCAACATCTGAACATTCAGATATTCTACCATGGAATAAATGAATAGAGGGAGGAAATTGAAAAACGTTGATTTGGTGACTGCAAAACATCAAGCAACAATGAGCAATTATTTTGAACAACAACTTCCAGTGGGAATTAGCTTCGCACTGGCCTCCATTGTGTTCTGATGCCCCATTGTTTATAATTACACAAGTACATTGTGATACCATAGTCGTTACATTAGAAATTGGGCTCTTTTGACAACGGCAGTAAAACTTGACAAAAATGAATGTGATTTTTTTTCTGTTTTCCTTCTTCTTCTTTCACTTATTTAAGCATGTATTAATTAACTTGTTCTGGCAAGTGTTTAGTAAACATTGAACAAGGACATTTCTTTAGTGGTATAATTAAAATTCTCTTTTAAAATGTTTTGCCTTATATTTTATGTGCAATTTGACTGGAGTAAACAGAGGTTCTAATTAAAGTTTTTAAATGAAAGCAATCAAAATTGATAAAACACTCAGCATCCCATTGAAGCACATTGTCTTCCTATCTTGGGCAAGTTTAATTTGATGGTCAGTGAACATTAGCCTGGATTAGTTAAGATGTGCCCACCTTCACAAGCCCCCTTCCACCTTCGTTAGCCTCAGGGGAGAAGCCTATAAATGTCTGTGTACCCCTATAAGTTGTTATACAACATTTATTAAATTAAATTGTTTCTAAGTTATCACACCAAGATATGAGAAGCATCTAATTTAGGTTATGATTCTTTGCAAATAAAATGTTACATAAAACACAGTAAATAGACAAAGCTATCCAAACAGCAAGTGGAGCTTTGATTATTTCTTTCCACTATAACTTGGTGTAAAGGGTTACACCTCTGTAAACACTGCTGTCCTTTTAGGTGAGAATTGCCATGGTAGCTTCTCAATGCTAACAGGCAAATGTCTAAAAAACATAAAAATATATGGATCATTATCCCTTTCTGCTGTGTGTGTGCGCGTGTGTGTGGTGGGAAAGGTGAAGAGAGATGGAAAAGAATTCATCTTGCCTGTGATGCATCGATTGACCTGAAATGAAAGATATTTTAAGGGAAACTTTAAACTCCCTATCTTTAAATTATTCATACTTCTTTTCCCTTTTAGTGATGCTGTAAACAACTCCAAACAGCTAAGCTTTAAATACAAGAACTGTTGGTAAATAATAAGTGATTTACTGGCTCTCAGGATTACTGATGTCTCTAATGATCTTTTTTAATTAGTGGGGATTAAAATGATTCCTCCCCATCACTTTCTTCAGACCTCAGGGTCTACACTTGAGCTGGCCTGGGGTGGGAACAGAAAGTCATTCCCTGTGGCTCTGAACTGTAGAATTGCAGTCCGCAACCCAGAGGAAGGGACCACTGTGCTTCTGTAAAAGAACAGAATAAAGTGTAACCCTGACTCCGTGGGGAACCTGCCTGTTCTGGGGTTTACTTAGCAAGTCTGCTCATCCCTTACACTAAGCTACCTTTCCAACCTGACTTTCTTAAGTCACATAGGGGATATTTTAAGTCTTTATCTAACCCTCCTGTATTTCTTAATTTCTTTGGAGTTTGGAAGAGAAAGAGGGGTGCTATTTTTCAGGTGCCTCCACTGAGTCCCCAAAATTTGCTATTCCTGATTTAAAGATAAGGAAATTGGAGCACAGTATATTGTCAATTGCCTACATCTCATGGCCAATAAGTATTGATGGTAGGGTACAAATGGGTAAACTGGCTTCTGTGCGCCTCTGACCACAGTGACATTCTATCCCTGGGTATCAGTATATCAGCTCAAATTTTATACATGAGAAACAAAAGCTCAGAGAGGTAGAATAGTTTACCCAAGATCACATGGGAAGAGAGAGAGAGAGAGGTGTAAACCCAGTTCACCTAAATACCATTATAACAACTTTTGACAGTAATTTTTCTTGTATTTATTCTATACAACCATGCTTTCTTGAGCCAAACATTCAAGAGAACTTGGACCTTCTCTTAATGATTCAAGGTCATCATTATGTATCTCTGTGGGCTGTATTTGCAATGTGGTGATACTTTCAAGCGCCATGAAGTATACGCATGTTCTTTCTTACAGCTATTAGTCATGCAGTTGTTAATGTGTGCATTTAGGCATTCTTACGTTCAGTGGTGCATGCATTCATCCATACATTCACTTATTTTGCAGATGTTTATCTAATGTTACTATGAGCCAGGCACTGCTCTTGGCACAGGGATGTAGGACTTCCCTTACTCTCCCAAGGCCAGCCCCTGACTCACTCTGTTCTGTCTTCAGTTCTCCAGCTTGCTTTTTATAGCTACTCTGTCTGCACCTTTCAGCTACTCCCTCCCCCTAATGATACTCCAATCTCCAGCACTCCTTGTACCATCCCTTCAATTTGCTGGGGATTTAGAAACCTGATGATAAATTTGTTCAAATTTTGTCTGAAATGAGAGCAAATAAAACCTAGATGCTGTTTCCATGAGCAAAATACAAATGAGATAGTGGATGTCATAGTTAAAGAGAGCGCTTCTAGATTAGTTGGGTTTTATCCCAGTTCTGCCACTCACTTTGCCAAAGCTGTGTACCTTTGGCAAAGTATTTCCTCTATGCCGCATTTCTCATCTCTAAAACAGAGAATAAAAAGATGGCTCCTACAAGATGAGTGCGATGTGCGCTGTCTGGGGAATGGACACTCCTGAAGCTCTGACTCAGGGGGATGGGCGGGACATGGGCAATATATATAACCTGAACTTTTGTACCCCCATAATAAGCTGAAATAAAAAATAAAATAAAATAAAATAAAAAGATGGTTCCCATCTCAAAGGATTGTAGTGAGACTTACGTGGTTATAGAACATTTATCCCATTACCTGGCATGTTTGTTTGCTGCTGTTACTTAGCTTACAAACCCGGTAACAACTACTTTTACTTCTCAGAGACCTGTATGGTGTTATTTTTTAGGAGAATCATGGAGACTCAAGTTTAAGGTCATAGATATATTGAGTGCTGACCATGTGGGCAGCAGCCTGGTCTGTACCTCCTTAGAATGAGTTCAGAGTGAGGACGCCCTAGTCTGATGCCGGGGTTAAGTTCTGACTTCATTACGTACTCCCTGCATGACCTTGGACAAGTTATTCATCCTCTCTAAGCTTCAGTTTCTCATCTGCAGAAATTGAAAGAGTATTATCCACTTCTCAGGATGGATGTGAGAAATGAAAGCACCTTTGTGATATGCTTAGCATAGTGCGTAGCACATAATAAGTTCACGGATAGAATATAGCAAACGTTAACTGGTATAATTATTTATGAGTTAGACATCATGTAATTGATAAAAAGACTTAGACATTAGATCTGCAAAAATAAATAAAACATCTCCACTCCTCATAACATTTTATACAAGTATGAGTCTTTAAAAATCATCTGTGATGTGCCAAGTTCCCAAATGGTAAAACCAACCATGTGACTTGTTTTGCAATTTAATAAAGTTAAATCTGTTTTGGACTCCCCATCCCCACTAAGATACCCTTACCTCCTGCTTGCCCGTAGCTGCCAGCCAGTACTCTCAGGCTGCCCTGTCACTGAACGGTTAAAAGAAAAGCAAACTCACTGGCATCATTCATGCTAATTTGTGAGTGGGTTTTGACATCTCCCAGTCTCATTTAAGCTTCATTGTCTTAAATAGCTATATGTCCAAAAGAATTAATACATTTGCCAGAGAACATATAAGCAGAGAGTGACGTGAAACTAAGTCTTTCATACATTTCTGCAATCTAAATGTATAGTTTGGCACAGAACTGTTTAAAATTCATACCATGAATAGCTAATTAAAGTATAAAAATGCTTTCTCTTCTCCTTTGTCAGCATGAGTAAATCTTTTGGGAAAAGACAGGGTCCACATGCCCAAAGGCCCTCAGCAGCCAGGTGAGATGCATAAAGGATGAAGCAGGCAAGTCTAAGAAAACCACAGTGGAAGTGAGATGGCAAGTGGCAGTCGATCACAAGGCCCCGGCAGGGAGCACAGTAAGGAAGAGTGGAGACTGTGGCAGCCCAGGAAGACCCTAGCACTGCCACGGGAGGCAGCTCCCTCCACTCCAGAAATAAGTCCCCAGAACTGCTAAGGTTTCAAGTTCATCCAGAAATGAAGATCTGCTGATTTTTTGAATATTAGCAACTAATTGGAGTTTCTTAATTGTAAAAGGCAAAACAAAAAGATGCACGAGAGGTAAAATATGTCCCCAGGGTGGCCTGTGTGAATCCTCTGCTGAGACTTTCTTTGACAGGTTAAGTAGTCGAAGCTCTTTTAATGTTAATCATTAAGACCTCACATGAATTCATTCATTTTTATTTTTTCAGACATCCTATGAGGAAGGTACTATTAATATTATCCCATTTTATAGATAAAGAAATTGAGACATAAAATTGTCCCCTGTTTATCTAGCTAGTGTTGATGGAGGCTGAGATTCTAACCCAGACAAGCGGCAGGCCAGAGTCTGCTCTTAACCACATTCTGATCTTTCCTGTCACGATAAAATAGTCTGGACTTTTCCCCCCATGTGGAAAAAGAACTTTTTCCTAATGCTGTAATTCAAGTTTTGTTTTGGTTCCAAGTGAGTATTTCAAACCTAACGAATATTCCTTGAGCCTCAACTATATATAAAATGCCATTTTATGTTCTGTAACACATTTGATTTTATCTTTATTAATGCAATGTGTGGAATATGGTTTTAGAACGAGGGTAATACTGTTGAAATAGCTTCATCTGGAAATACATCAGTTTGCAAACAGATTGGCTTATTATCCACAAATATAAACATTTACCAAAAAAAAAAAAAATCAGGCATCATTTGATGGCTGTTGCCATAATGATTCATTGGCACAAGGGAAGTGCTATGTGGTGAGAGGTGCCAAAGCTGTTTGACACATTTCAGTGGAGTTCATTACACACACGAAATGGAACCAATTTTACTCAACAGTGACTTTGACATTTACAGAGAAATGGAGGTTTAGAAATGAAGACTTCATGTGAAATCCCTACCAAAACTTTTAAATTGGCTCTATCCTTATGTCATCACTTCTAGAAGATCAACCGTGTTCTATGACATTATTTTTATTCACAGCAGGTAGCAACCTATTCAAAACAAAGGTTCTTGGGTGATTAGAAAATTGATCTCAAGCAAACTTAATTGGCTGTAAAATTCTTGTCTCAAAATAAACAACATACATATTTTTTAAGACTTAACTTGTAGGAAGTCATGTTTCCCTTTGACTTCACTCTGTTTAATTCATCCTGAAATACAATTCTGTTTCTTTAATATTCTAGACTTTAACAGACTAAATATCATCCTCATCCCAATTGCACCCAAAGACAGAGTGGGACCAGAGAGATTTCAGGCCCAGAGTTGGAGTCCAATAAGATAGATCTTAAATAGTCATAAATAACCAGCTTCATTAATGATGTAATGTGAGAAAATGTACCAAAAATTAATAAGGGATTTATGATCCAAACATTAAGAAGAGTTCTATGTGTATGGGTTAGGATGACTTAAGTGTAGACAATATTTACAGAAATGTTTTCTATGAACGGCATCATACAAAGTACTATGCTGCCGTATGTATATGCAACACCATTTTTCTGCAGAAACTATTTCATAATGGATTTTAAAACATTCTCTTACTATGGTAAATGGCTAAAGTATATTTATAATGTTGCTTTACTGAATGTTTTCAATGTCAAAGTTAAGGCTCCATGTACCAAAGATTAAGTGTGCTTGGTTTAATTTGTAAGTCTAGATAGCATTATAGTAATACTGCACTGATTACAATTAGTCAAGAACACCAGAACAAATGTATGTCAAGTCTGAATTCTAAAACTTTAACATAATTATATTGCTTTCAAATGTGCCTAATAATTACTTATATGTTTATCTGTAAATAGTGTAATGGAATCAATATCTCAAAACCAGATAATACATTTGAATCATTCAAACTGTTATCAAACATAAGTCACTAGAGAATCAATTCAATCAATGGAGAAATTTTCTAATTAGCATATTAATTATTTATGAATAAAAGGTGATTCCAAAGTACTCTGGGGAACTTGAAGACACATTAGTTTCTTTTCATTCTATGTATTTCTATGAAATATTTTTACACTATTAATTTCCAATAATCTAGGAAATAAGGTTTTGCTAATCAAAGGAAAACTTTAGCCCAGCTTTTGCATTAACTATCACACATTCTAAATTGGTAGAATCTGAATTAATGAGGCCCAGACTCCTCCTAAATGGCATGCATTAAACAAAACCTGGGCTTAACTATGTACTCTAGTGAATATTGAAGTATATATGCATATTGGCTCCCAGGCAAATAAATTTTCAAAGTATGCAATTATCAATGCTATGTGTGTCTTGCCCCACTGTCCATAAACATCTTAATTACTGTCTACTCATCACTAAAATGAGGCTTCTTCAAAGATTCAACCATTTTTCTTGATCAAACACTTCTGCATATCAAATTTTAGAGCATACAATCGCCCGTAGAAAATATTAATAGAAAGCTCCCCCCTGTCAAAAAAATTAGATCCCAACAAAAAGAAAAAGTAGAGACATATTTTATCAAATAGTCTTTTAAGTCCATTGCTAAACTGTCATTAGACTGTAATTAGGCAGTTCAATTTTTATTTTTATGAAGTTGTTTATGTTTCTAACTGATTTCCTCTTAATGCCAAGAGGGACTGCATGGTGAGGGTGGGGGAGGAAAAAGACACAATATCTGCTTTGTTTTGCTTTTATCCCCCTTTCCACTGTCCAATCTTCTGGTTCTTTCCTGACTGAATAACCATGCCTGCTATTTTAAATTTAGTATCTGGACATGCCCTTTCTTCTTTGTCCTTTCCGTTTACTCCCTGACATCTACAAAATGAGCCACCACCTCTGATTACTAGTTGCCATGTGGTTCTCCTGTATTTTGACTGCTTAGAAATCAACAGCTTCCACATTTTTCAAAGTTGTGGTACTTCTGGGCCCTTTCCTTCCTTTGCTTGAATTCATGACCATTCAGCAGCTTAAGAATCCTGGGGTTTTTTGTATTTAAGGCCATGCTTGGAGCATGCTATTTTTTTTTCATTTCATGTTTTTAGATTAAGTAAAATCGAAAATACAAGCATTGTTTTAGTTTTTTTTTTTTTCTGTTGCTTATAATATAAAACCGGAAGATTGGTAATTTACAAAGAAAAAGAATTTATTTATTACAGGTATGAAAGTTGAGAAGTCCAAGGGCAAGGGGCTGCACCTGGTGAGGGCCTCTTGCTGGGGGGCAGTCTGCAGAGTCCTGAGGCCATGCAGGGTCACATGGTGAGGGGCTCAGCGTGCTAACATGCTACTCAGGTTCCTCTTCATCTTCTTAAAAAGCCACCAGCCCCACTCCCATGATAACCCATTAATCCATTAATCCATTAATCTATACATGGATTAATCCATTCATGAAGGCAAAGCCCTCATGACCCCATCACCTCTTAAAGGCTCTACCTCTCAATACTGCCACATTGGAGATTAAATTTCAACATGCATTTTGGAGGGGACAGATATTCAAACCATAGTAGATATCATTCATTTTAGCTTATCCACTTCTTATCTGATACAACATTAGAATAATGTCAGTATGTTAATTACGAGTACCATTTTTACAAGGCCAAAATTACTAAATTGAAGCTATTTCTGATTTTTTTCACCTGAAATAAAGAAAAGATGATTCTTAAAACTTTAACATAATAAAATGGAAAGAAAAAAATACATAGATTCTGTGAATGGGTCCATCCTCCACCATCTTCCAGTGAACTTTCTTTTTTGCCCATATTCCCCTTCATGCAAGCCCTGGAGAGAAGACATACAGTATCCCTGCCGTTTCTGTTTCTGTATGATTACTGTTCAATGCTGAAGTCCACACGCACACAATTAGTATATGAATGAATTCTGATTTCTAAAGTGCTTCTATTCTTTAATTGTAAGAGAATTTGACTTGCTTGGAGATGTTTTCTGAACAATAAAAAAGCATTTAGGCCTAAGAGGGAACTATGCTATCTTCTGCAGACTTTTGCAATGTGATGTGGATGGTTTCTACACATACAATACAAATAGGAATAACAATAAATAATTAGTAATAATAACAGCTAATATTTATTAATACCTTACTAAGTGCCAGGCACTGTTCTACATGGTTTGCACATAATGCCTCATTTGATCCTTACAACACCCTATGAGGTATTAATAGGTACCGTAATTGTCCCCATTTACAGAAGAAGAAACTGAGGTACAGTGAGATTAAACAGTTTTCCCAAGTTCACAGAGACTGTGTTGCAGAGGCTAGATTTAAGCCCAGGCAGTCTGGCTCCAGCATTGCTGACCTTAACCACTATGCAATCCTGCCTATTAAGAAGTACTAAATGACAATTGCTAAGTTATAGGTTCAACAATTTAGAGGGTTTTTTAATTTAAAAAATCTATAGAATTTCAGGGAGAAGTCTATCTGTCTAAAAAACTAACACAAATCTTAATGGATCATAGTAATTCAATTTTGCATAATGAGTTTTTAACAAGGACACACCCTGTCGAGTTGATACAAAAAGAGAAAAACTGATGTTATAGCATCCTTAGAAATATTGCTTAAATTTGTATCACTTTAAAAGCTTATTACCAAGTTAGAAAAAAAATGACATACTTGACATTTTGGTATCTGTGATATTAAAAAGAACTAATATTTAATAATCAAGTGGCAACAGCTTGTGGAGTTTGCACACAACACCCACAGGGATCGGTTTTTCTTTAAAATGGCCCTTAGGAGTCTGCCTTTTAAACAGCTGACACCTCCATTCTCCAAATCCCTCTTTTCTGCCAGCACCATGGGGCGCTCACGGAGGGCAGCCGCAGACATCTAATTCTTCACCGCAGGATTTGTCTTTGCAAATAATGGAGAATGTGAGAAATTAAGAAAAATGTAATTTCAATGGAATCAACCTCAGTGTAATCTCTATTACTAAAAATGAATGGATGTCTTTGGAGGGCTTGTCTCCGTACATCTTCCAGGTTCCCTTTATACACCAACCATGAGGGAGGGAAGATGGATCGTTACCTGATTGTCACTCATTCCACACCTGTACCAAGGCTGCATAATGACAAGGATACTGTTGCCTGGCACTTTTCCAGCATGACTAATTGTCACCGTACTAATCTAACTTACCTGTGGAATTTTCAACTTCCCCAGCCTGCTGTCAAGAAGATGCATAATAATGGAATAAAGGGCTTAAAATGCCGAATGCTATGAAATATTGCACTTATCTTTCAATAGAAAGCTTTCACTAACCACGTGTTCGGTGGTTATAATTACTCATTGCTGGAGTAAAAAACAACAAACAAAAAAACCTGGTCACATACACATTTACCTAGTAGAATAATAGGAATCAAGTGAGCCAATCTTTTCTGATTTAGAGAAAAAAATACTAATCAGACGACTTAAGACGTGTTTCTTTATCTGCATGGTTTAGAGTGAATGTACCACTTCAATTACTACTATGTTCTATATTACAAAACACTTTCTTTTTGTTGTTGTTGTTACTATTGTTTAAGAAAATATTTTTCCTATATCACATAGCAATATAAAGGAGTAATTTATTGGGTTTTTTTAAATGTAGAAAAGTTTATAAAGAAAATCAAGGCATATAAGACTTTAATTGCATAAACTAGTAAACCAATTTGGGGCATCTTTGCCAAGTAGTCTGGCCCTAGGAATTATTAAATGGTAGGCTGTATTCTTGAAAATTAATATTTGCCATGGAAAATTATTACCCACAAACGTAATAGCTGACTTTTCTGAAAAGCCAGTCGATGGCCTTCACTGTACTACTGAGATATGTTTGATGCACCTATGAAAATTATATAGAAACTGTAATTATACAGTTTTAACAAAGAAAAATGTAATTTGACCAGTTTTAACAAATATGCTTGATTGTTTATGATACGAGTAACATTTAGAGATAAAGGCCAAAGACTTCCTAAAGAAATTTGAATAAAGTTGCTTATTTAATTCTTACAGTCCATTAAATACCAGTTTTATAGGTTGTTCAATCAGCTAACCTATAGTGCTATCAGGTCTTAGGAGGAAAAAAAGTTCTCTGGGCAAGTTTGGGAAATGCTGGATTCAGTATGTATGGGCTTATCCTCATCATTGCAAAATACCACTTTAGCAACTTCACTTCAGACTCTTCAATGTGCTCACGTGCACTCCAAAGAGGAGGCGGGTGGTCTTTTGCAACCCTATTTGACCTGATGGTCCTATATACCTGCAAAGCCAAGGTCTGCAGACACGCCTGGCACCTCCCAAGGACTCGGTGCCTTCTAGCGAGGTTTCAACATTATCCACTTTCAACTGAATTCAAATGGTCTGTGATATTCTTTGCGTTAGACTTGTTCGTGAGGATAAATACGGAAATAGAACCAGAAACACAAACTCATTTCTTCTAACCGGATCTCAGCCCACGTATTCTGAGGGAAAAGAGCAGTGCAATAATCCACGGTGTGTTGACCTACAGCAATGCCATTGCTTAAAACAGGATTTTTAGAAAAGAAGAAAGGAAACAGCAGCTTCTTACTCGGCACATGCCTTCCATTTAGCATATCTGAAAGACTGTATTCCTCATTTCAAAATTGATAGCCAACTTTTTTTTTGTTGTTTTGCTATTCAAATTTCTGTCCTCTTTTTCCAGCCTATTTGCTCTAACACTGAATTTTAAGCATCTCTAAAAATGCTTGATATGTTATTATTCTTTCCAGATATCCTCTGAGAGCCAAGCAAAGAACATTAAGGAAGAAAGGAGGAATGAGGTTGGATCCAGTGCAGTGAACAAAAGGCACTTCCAGGAGAGGGGGACTCGCTACCAGAAACCCGGCAGTGCCATCAGAATGAGAACTTACCGGTACTTCTTTCTGCTCTTTTGGGTTGGTCAGCCCTACCCAACTTTCTCAACTCCATTATCTAAGAGGACTAGTGGTTTCCCAGCAAAGAAAAGGGCCCTGGAGCTCTCCGGAAACAGCAAAAATGAGCTGAACCGTTCAAAAAGGAGCTGGATGTGGAATCAGTTCTTTCTCCTGGAGGAATACACGGGATCCGATTATCAGTATGTGGGCAAGGTAGGATTCCTTTGGGCGCTTTGACGTTCTGGGTTTAAAAGCCTGAAGAAGTTACTTCTAATAAATAGACGGGGAGGATGTGAACTAGTTCCCAGTACAGTAAGCATTGTTCCTTATCTGGTAAGACTTTTTTTTTTTTTTTTTCATTTGAGTATTTTCAGGGGAAAAAAAGACTGTAGCAAGAAGCTGAGAAATGTTAGCACTGCAACAAAGAGAGAGAATATGCTCCAGTTGAAAATGAAACGCCCACAACCATCCGCATGGGATTATCATAAATCCTTTAATTTTTACTTTAGCTTAAAAAATGTGGTCCAGCTATTCAATAAAGTAGGGTGTATTAAAAATAGGAATTGAGTGATTAAGTCATAAGGAAAAGAAGGTTTCTTTTTCTCATTCTGAAAGCAAACATTCTGAGCTATAGTCCTTTGGCCAAGTTCAAATTAACTATTTCTTAACTCTGCCACCTATGGCACCACCGTCCCCTGACCAAAGTGAGCCCTTTGCTGTCAAAACCCACCACGGCCTTAGATTTGGTGGTGGCTGCTGCTGCTGCTGCTGCTGCTGCTGTTTGATCTTATCTCCAATAATTGGCAAGAGCCAGGCATTTCAAAATCTTGTGATTTATTTATGGCAAGGTTTACAAAAAAGAAAAATGGTTATATAAAGGTGCTATTTCCAAATATCATCTGACCATTTTATTGACTCCAGAAAGTAAAGTGAGGAGGCCTGGACTATTATAGCCCTTCCAAATTACTGGAGCTGAGTCAGGGAAACAGCTCGGTTAGACTGTCATCGTGAGTTTCACTGGAATTTTATCACCAGCCCCATTCTTGTTGCAGAATATCTGCATACTGAAAAGATGCAAAAGAAAAAAACAAGGATACAGTTTTGTACTTTGCAGATTCTGTGTTTCATAAGTTGGTGTTGATTTAAAAAAATCATTGTCGCACATCCCTTCATAAACAAACTGAGGGTGAATGTAAAAATATACATGATAAAATGTCTTCCGTTATGATTACAGCTATGATGTTAAAACGTCTATATTAGGATACCATGCAAGTAACATAAATTTTGCAGATTCTAAGGGCTGCATGTTCATACTTCAGTCTGCCATGAAATATCCCTGAATAACTAACTGTGTGCAGAGATTCTCGTTGAGTATTTACAACGAAGGAAAGCCATCCCTGGCTTGAGCTGAGGTAACCAGGCAATGTTCCAATGAAGTGAATTATTAATGTGGAATAAAGTGGGAGAGGAAGTATTCAGTGAAGGGGTGAGCATCAACACAGATCCCCCAGGATCGAGCCATGTATTCGCTGTGAAATTCACACGCTGTGTGACTACTGGAAAAAGGCAGTTCACTCACTTGTACTTCACTCCACTTGCTTTGTGAAGTTTCAATAACACAATGTTAATATGGTGATGATTATAAAAGAATGATAATCTTAAAATCTTTAAAGCACTTTTTACAACACAAACAGCATTATTGTCATACAAGATTAAGTTTTAAAAAGTGCCTTGTCTAAAAGATGGATCCCTTTTTTCTTCCTGCTTTTCTTCTCAAATCATGGTGCCATTTTACATCTATAATCCCACCTATTCTTAAAGAAAGGCCAGGATATTTCAGGATACTCAAAACAGCAGTGGGTAAAACCACATAAGAATCAGTTTTACAGTTATAATTGTGAAAGGTAATATTGCCACGGGGGGGCGGGGGGAGGGGAGTTGCAAGCTATGGGCTCGAGCAGATGCGAGAATGCCTCGCTGCACTACCAGTTGCCAATTTTGTGCCCGAGAGAGAGAGAGAGAGAGAGAGAGAGAGCAGGTTGTTAACCTTTCTGGGCTTTAGTTCCTTTATGTAGAAAATGCATGCGGCAATGCCTACCTGCTGGAGTTGCAGTGTAGTTTAAGGGAGATAGGCACTAGTGGCTGGCACATAGTAGGTGCATAAAGTTACTATTATTGGTGAAAAATTCATTGCATACATTCTGTTAAATCTATGCACAATGCGTCAAAGTGGAATATAGACTTTTATAGCACTGCAGAAGTAAAATGAGGTAATTAACAAATCTCTCAGTGGAAAATACAGAGAATAGTGGCAAAATCCTTTCACAGACACAGCTTTGACTCGATCAGTTGGATTTGGGTATTTTATTGGCAGCTAATAAATTTCCCTACCGCACCGTCATGTGTCCTTCCCTAGTGCCCGTCCGTCTCCTCCTTGAATTGGAACACGTGAAAGGATATTAGCTGGAGGAAAAATCAAGGGCAAAAAGTTGGCATCGTTGCCAGCATTGCTATTTCACACGCATGTAAGAGGTGTTCTTGAACTGTTGATACAGCATTTTCCCAAGTCCATCCTTGAAGTTAAAGGATATCAACAGACAATTAAAAATAGAAAAAATAAAAATAAATTTTTAAAAAGAAGAAAGAAATGGAGGGATTATCCCTCATTTGTGGCAACAACTTGGTCCACCTTTAATTGACTTGGAATAAAGCAGACACCAGATGTGATTATCGAGATCCACTAGGTCAGGAAATTTTGGGGCAAGAAAAAATTTAAAAACAAAAAATGATTAGACTAGAGCAGAGGTTCCAAAAACTTTTTTGGTTGACAGAGCTCTTTTTCACAGTGCTTTTAAGCTTAAAAATACCTAACAGTTCCGTTATTAAGTAGTTAGGCTCAAACACCTTAATAAGTATTTCTCTTCTAACAAATTGATAACCATTTGAAAAAATAATACACATAAATTGACAAAAAATGTAATATTTTTACTTCAGTCTTAACCACAGTTGGTTACAAATGGAATGTGTGCATCTATTGGACACTGCACAACTTCCCAATCAGATTGGACATCACCTCACCTCGTTTTCTTTCCCACACTGATTTTTGCACTGTAACTGCTTTTTATCACAGCCACCGTGGAAAACCCAGCTTTAGAAATGTATGACATCATCAAAAGGAATGCAGTGCCACCTACTGTTGACACTGTGAACTACCTGGAGCTAGTAATTGGCAAGGTGTCTGGGAGAGGTCACGTGTAACTGTATTTCCCTGCAAATTTTAAAAGATTTCCTAGCGAGTTCCGTGCTGCACCCCAGGCTGCCTCAGCGCACACTCTGGGAACTACAGGACTTTATATGTAGACATATAAAGGTGTAGAAAAGCTAATAAAACTTTTAATCATACTATTAGCCCAACTAAATTACAATTGCTCAGATCCTATCCTGGGTGCTTAAAATTGAAAAGATTAATCTGTACGTGGAAGGATGGAAACGTTAACTGAGGCAAAATAATGCTGTCGAGCACATAGCACTTAATGTAGAAAAAAAATTTTACATTGCAAACATCTGTGTATATTTGTGTTGATTTGTTCAAATTACTTTGGGGTAAATCATACGGACCGCAGCGACTTGAATTTGATGGAGTGAGGGAAACGTGAGAATGCGTGTGGGAAACAAAGGACTTTCAGGTGTAGACGGGAGAAAAAGAGGGAGGGTCGCGTGAGGTCACCCAGCAAAAGAGGGAGTCCAGGGGCTGGAGCAGCCATCATATTTTAATTAAGCGCAAGCAATGAGACCTTCCTCCTCCTCCTCCATCTTCACAGTGCTCAGCCCTCCACTGCGTTCTGTTGCCAGAGATGTTGATGCAGAAACACCAGCAAGGCAGGGCTGGGCAGGGATGCGCTTATTGAGACTAAAAGTGGCCAAGGTCAATTATAGCTGAAATATTGAAACCAAATTCTGATTTGTGAGAAAATCTCAATACTTCTACTCAAGTGGTCCTGTATTGAGTAAGAGTTTGTGAGCTTAAGATATAGATATGGAAACAGATAGGATAGGATTTTTTTGTTTTCTAAAATGCATGGCCATTTGGGGACAACTTTGAACTGTTTTAGCCTGAGAGCTTGTTAGAAATGCAGAATCTCAGGCCCCACCCTGGATCTTACTGAATCAGAATCTGCATTTTAACAATAACCCCGGGCGAACTGTGTGCACATTAAAATTTGAGAAGCGCTGCTTTTAAAAATGCCTTTCCTGGGTCTCACCTCCCCAGAGATTCTGACTTAGTTGGTTTTTAATTATTTATGATTCAAACATGATGCCAAATGTGAGAACCACTGTCCTTGGATATTATTGCCAATCATTGTAACAAAATGTGGAAAGTTCAATGATAAAACAGGCATCCATAAAGTATTATCAAAATATAAAGGAGAGGGGCCAGCAAGGGTTTGGGATTGAGCAGAGCTTCCTAGATGTTTGAACCCCATCTCAAAGGCAGAGCAGGTGTTAGCTGATACTGCAGAGGGAGAATTGCCAGGACCTCTCAATTAATTGGATGCAGAAGCCAAAGGAGAGAAGGCCGGAGGTTCAAAGAGTCAGAGATTTAAAGATTGAACAACCAGGAGAGTGAAAGGGTCCTCACACTGACACAGAAAACACAAAGAGGTACATATTTTCTTGTCAGGAGCTCAAGGAAACAGTATTTGATTTTTGTACAAAATCCACTTGGGTGATCTTTGGCTTATGTAAATTTAATGGGAAAATGGAGGGAAGTATTATAATTCTCCATTTTCAGAAATCCCCATATCCCTCAAGCCAGCTTTATATAATGTAGCAATTTCTTGACAATGATCGGTATGTAGTCTGATATTACTTTCCATAAGAAAAGAAGAACAAAGCTAGATGTAGATACAGATTAGATTTTAAAGACGTGGGCATTCACTAATACAAAGATGAATTCATTTAAAATCTCAGAATTATTCCTAACTTTAGGCAAAAGATTTGCACACTATCATTAAGCAGCCCACAGCAATGCCTAATTCCCATCTCCTCCGTTTTAGCCTCCACAATGTTCTTTCTCACCTCCTTCCACACACAGTGCAGCCAAGACCAACCTCCAGCAGAAGCACTGAGATACTTCTATCTTTAGTAACATACCAGGAGATCTGTCTTTATGGAATTTAATAAACCATATACTTTCATAGGTATTATCTGATCTTAGCTTTTTGAAAGTTGGTGATGGTTTTCATTTTGAGAGTTTTGAAAAAAAAAAAATTGATAGGCTGTGTTTTTTTTAAATATCATGAAAATTGGGGTCTATTTGAGATGCTAACATATAGGTCTTCCTAATAGGCCTTTCGCTGGACTCTTTAAAGTTAATGTCTACCCAATTCAACGAAGCCACTCTTCTTAAGATAATTAAACAGTAATGTTTTAACAGCCCATAAAAATAAAAGTTGTCAGCAATATACACCTTTAAAATTAGGGATGAGCAATTATTTGTTCCTGTAATTACATGATCCAAATTAGTAAATGTGAGGCAATATTTTATCCATTCTGAAAGATCACTTAAAATATGCTGTTGTTAAAATATAGTTTTTTTCTTTCTATCTTATTCAATTTTTTCTTGAAAAGAGCATAAACTGAAGAATAGAACCCTCCTAACATTAATTCATTGGGTGATTCAGAGTCACTGAACCATTTGTCACTTCAAATAGCATCAGATTAAAGCATTGTCATAGCTAATATTTACTGAGCATTACTGTGTCCCAGACACCGTGCTAAGTGCTTCAAGTGTGTTATCTCATTGGATCCTCACAGCAACCCTAATGCACAGGCATTATTTATATGCCTGTTTTACAGACGAGTAAACTAAGGCTCAGGGCAGTGAAGTCTTTCAGCCCAAAGTCTCCCACGACCAGGGCCCTGACAGTGACCCCACTGTCTGACCACTTCACTCCCTGCTCAGTGATAGCCCCTCCCCTGCATGTCCACCGCTTCCCAGAGCCATTCCCATGCACAGATGAAAAACAACCCAGAACATGCTTTCGGTGATTGCATTTTACTGAATATCACAAATATCTACTGAGAATCTATTGTGCGAAACCCAAGGGTAGAGAGAAAAAGAACTTTCTTGGTGTAAGAGCTACGCCAATATGCTTGCATTATTCTTATGCATGTTCTTTTTGCTTTTTCTTGATTTTCATTTCCAGAACACATCAGTGATATTCAAAATAGTTATATGTGAGCATTTTAAAATTAGGTGTGCCATTCGTGATCTTTTTGGTCATTGTGATTTTTTTTTTTAAAAAAAGCGTCTTTTTCTTTCCCTTGATAATCTTCTCTAAACTTCTGTTCTGGTTCAATGGCCTGCAATAATCTTTTCTCCCTGAGTCAGTGCAAGTGCCTTGGGCACGTCTTTCTTCTTCATCATTTAAATTTAATGCTCAGCCATTTAACGTTTTTATATTTCCACTGGTTAGTGTATTTAAAAGAAAATGCATGTGTACATTCGTTCATTGAATGTATTTATAAAAAATGTTTCAAGAAGTAACTTCCCAACCACCATTATTGGCAATAATCTTCATTGTGTTTCCACTATGGACCAACCAATTTCACTTTCTTAATGACAAAAGCTTCAATTTGCCATATGATGCTAAGAAAATGTCCTGTGTAGCAGCAATTTTCTGACTTAAACTTCACTGTATGCGCAGCTCATGCAGAGAGCAGGAAAGTTAGAATGTCTGACCTTGGTCCTAAACCCAAAGGCGACTGTTCCACTGGCCAAGCCACACAAGCAGAATAATACATAGCAAGGCAAATGAGGACCCAATCCCAAATCCTCCAGCTCCCATTTCATTATGCCTGTGGAATCCTCTAGCCTCTAGCTTGAATTCAATTTGTTGAACAAAATGGAGGGATCAAGGTGAATAAAAGAGAGTTAAGAGTTTGGATCCTTTTCGTTCCCACCGTGGCTATGTTACCTTCACACTCCACAAGTTGCAGGGAGCTAGAGGTTGTTGGAAGGTTAGAGAGGCCCCACATTCGTTAGGACAAATTCCCTGGAACCTCTTCTGCAGGCATTGTCAAGTATTCCTTTATTGATTAGCATAACTTGTTTTTAGTAAACCTTGTAAATACTTGATTTGCACCAGAGTTCTTCATTTTCTGTCTTATCCTGGGTCCACCATGGCAGCTGGGAATATAAATATGCAGAATGCCAACATCCTAGTCTATATTTCTCTTAAAATCAAAATCCCTAATTGTAATTTTGCCTGAAATTGGTTTCAAAAATCAGATAAGAA
The DNA here is from genome assembly GCF_041146395.1 of Eulemur rufifrons. Classification (NCBI taxonomy): domain Eukaryota; kingdom Metazoa; phylum Chordata; class Mammalia; order Primates; family Lemuridae; genus Eulemur; species Eulemur rufifrons. Next base: position 20,817,031 of record NC_090999.1, read on the forward strand.
ATTCCTGACATATTGTAATCAACCATCAATAGATTCTAAAACCACTGAGATTTTTTTCATTTCCCCTCATATAAAAAGCCAAGACTATATCATAACCAGAATTATAAATTTAAGTTTTAGAGACCACTACCTCTCTAGCCAAAAGTTTCAAATGTCTTCCTTATGTTCCCACCCATCTTTTATGAAAAATAAACAGGTTTTTGTTGAGGGGGTTCTTCTCTTTGACAACCTTCGTCAAAGCTGGAGATTATGTTTAGATGTTAAAGTGCCGTTGGAACCTCAAGGAGGCAACTGTTTTTTGTGCAGGTGTAGGCTGCTGGCGGCAAACTCCGCCTTCCGACAAGTTTTACGTTGTCAGTTATCAAGATGACAATGAAATATAATCCTCGTGAGCATGGTAAATATGTCAGCATTCTTTGCAAACCTATCTTTCCCTCTGGAATTGAAGAAGAGATCTAAAGGAAGTGCAGCATTCCCCGTAAAAGAATAAGAAAGATATTTTTTATTGCCATTATCGATAAATAAGTATAAGTAACAGGTATTCTCAAAGGCCAGTGTAAGGAATCAAATTTGAAATTATGTGACCTGGAATAAGAAGAAAAGCAGCATACCAAAATATTTCACAGGGAAAATATTTATAGTTTCTTCCAGTCTTCCATTCACAGAGAATATATATGCACAAAAAAGAGGCATTTTAAAAGATTAAAATGCATACGTGCGTGAAAGATATGACTAAATATCTCAGGTGATTTGGTGTGTTTCCTAGGACTTAAGGACAGTTATGGGGTATAAGAAAAAGGTTGAACTATCACTCGGAATGTGGGATTTAATGCCGAGGAGAGGGAACGGAGACTGGCATTAACAAGGCAATTGAAGAAGTTATCTCCGCTGTGGCATTTTTCAGATATATTTGGAGAGAAAATGCTTTTCATTGATTTAACAATTATTCACTAGAGATCGTAAGTTAATAGCATCGTATTTATAGTGGACTATGTTTGGGCCTCAGCTGCACTCCTCACTATCTGTGTAATATTAGGCAAATTATTTAATCTCCCTCTGCCCCCTTGTTTCCTCAACTGTTAAATGAGGGGATTAATAAAATTATTGAGGTGAAGACTAAGTTAATACATAATGAGGGCTCAGAATGGGGCTTGGCATATCCTACCTACTAGTAAGGAGCTAAGAGAAGACCCGTCTAAGCAGGAAGGCGCCCTGCTATGACGTGTAGCTTTAAAGAACAGGAAAAAGGAAGAGAAAGAAGAACCAAAGGTGAGCAGCTGATTGACTGCGCCAGTGTCCAGTGTTGGGAAGTCAAGTTTTATGGTCTAGGAGCTGGTGCCAAACAGCGAAGGCAGCTGGATCTGACTCGTCAACAGCAATCAGGGTGCTAAGTATATATTAATATAAAAATACGAAGTTGTCTTTATTATCCCAAGCAAGACAAAGATAGAATGCACACTATACACCTCACATTATTTGATGATCCTGGTGACTTCTGTGGATTCCACCAATTTAATCTGCCTATCATTTCATTTGAAAACGTCATTTTTATGACGCTACAATTTGGGGTCTATATTATTTCAATTGATGTGAAATGTTAGAATCTGGTTAGGTCTTGTTTCCTTTCAATAAAAAAAAAAAGTTTAAGGTGCCCTCACAATTCAAAAAAAATGACTCTTTTTGCTTGAGATTTTAAGTTGGAATTATCATTGTTAAATTAGAATTAATATAATCTCCTTATATTATTGAACCAAAGTTTTGTTGTGGGAAAATTACTATTGATTTAATTATTAAATTACCCTGAATCTTTCACCTTTTTAAGAGCAAAATAATTAATTTCTTGTTTAAGGTTGAACTTCAATTTTAAATATATTGAGTTGTGTCTTGTATTGTGTTCCAGGCATGCTCTTTGAATTAGTTCTTGAATTTAAGCTTTTGAATACTTATATCATTGTAAACTCTGCAAGACCCTGAACTACATGTGTTACTCATCTTTATAACCCCAGTGGTGCCTAATACAGATTTTGCACATGGAAACAACCAAATACTATTTGAATTAAGCTACAGCTACCATAAAATATAAAAATCCACCTTGTTATGTAAAAACTGCTTCCCGATTTTTTCCAGCTTTATTGAGGTATAACTGACAAAAATTGTGCAGACTTAAGGCATACAATGTGATGTTTTGGTATACATATACACTGTGAAATGATTACCATAATTGTGCTAATTGACATATCCATCACTTCATATAATTACCATTTCTATGTGTATAAGAGAACATTAAAGATACATTTCCTAGACAATCTCAATACAATACAGTATTATTAACTATAGTCACCAGGTTGATATTAGATCTCCATGCCTCCTAATTGATTGATGCAATGGTTTAATATGGATATCATTGCTAGCGTTTTGTGTCATTGAGTTGACAACTGAAAAATCTGAAATGTTTAAAGTTCAAGGATGTATTAGACAGCAAGCATATAAACCAAGTTTCTTATGAAAGTCCTTCTGTGGAAACTACCTCTGGAAATTTCACATCAAAATTGCCCTAATATTTTATAATACAAAGGAGAAAATCTCAAGCTTTCTTAGTGCAAAACAGAAAAACTAAAGACAACACAGTTGTGTGTGCATAAACAAGAAAAATAAGAAAAGTTATAACAAATAAAAATGTCGTTATCATAAAAGTCAGTTCCTTCGAGACTTTTACAAATGAGAATCAGACATTATTTTGGGTCTTAGTAGAAGAAAATTTGAAACAAAATGAAAAAAAGGCAAAAAGAGTTGGCTGATTGAAAACAAATTTTTCTTAAAATTCCTAAGCTACACTGTACAGATAATTCGAATGTTCCATAAAAGAGAAATCATTTAAGACCTGAGAAGCTTTGATTGTAATGATTCAGAAAATGAATCAGCTATACAGAGAAATGTGATAATACAGGCAAGGAAAAATTCTATATAATGACTAATGTTTTAACCAACTGTATATTCTAATCAACATATTTTGAGTTCTCACAGAGAAAAATAATGATTTCTACAAAATAATCTCATCTTAACTCTTTCTACTACTTATATTATGAAAACAATTCAGAAGAGAAACATGAAAGAGGAAATGCAAAGAAAACCCTGCTTTAAAATACAGTTATGCAGAACTTTAGCATGCTGGTTGTTTTGTTTTCGTAAATTGTAAAACATAAGAATCTGGCTCTTTCCTTTCTTGATCTGGAGCCTGGGACTTTTGGGGGGAGGAGGGGGTCAATGCAGATAAATATCATCTAGGAAGCAAACTTTCCCTTTAGGAATTAGGTCAAGCTTTACAGTTGACCCTTGAACAATGTGGGAGTTGGGGGCACCAACCCCACACAGTCAAAAATTCACATGTTAACTTTTGACTCCCCAAAAATGTAACTACTAATAGCCTACTGTTGACTGGAAGCCTTACCAATAACATAAACAGTACATTAACACATATTTTGTAAGTTAGATATGTTATATACTGTATTCTTATAATCAATTAAGCTAGAGAAAAGAAAATTTATTACAAAAATCATAAGGAAGAGAAAATATAATTACTACTCATTAAGTGGAAGTGGATCATCACAAAAGTCTTCATTCTTGTGGTCTTCACATCGAGTAGGCCGAGGAAGAGGAAAAGGAGGGCTGGGTCTTGCTGTTTCAGGGCTGGCAGAGGCAGGAGAAGATCTGAGTATAAATGGACCAGTACAGTTCAAACCCCTGTTAGTCAAGGGTCAACTGCACTTTCTTATCCTATTTGAGTCTTGAGTTTCTGTCCTCCCAACCACGTAAATTATATGAAAAAGAAGAACTATTTGCCTTGTATTAAAGCTATGATCTTGGTGGTTGCCAACCCACTTGCCTTTTAAAGAAAAGTAGAGTTTTAAAATCAAGTCAAGAAAATTAAGTGACATAGGCCAGACACGGTGGCTCACACCTATAATCCTAGCACTTTGAGAGGTGGAAGCAGGGGGATTGCTTGAGGCCAGGAGTTCAAGACCAGCCTGAGCAAGAGTGAGACCCTCATCTCTACAAAAAAAAAAATAAAAAATTGAAAAATTAGCGGGGAGTGGTGGCATGCACCTCTAGTCCCAGCTACTTGGGGGCCTGAGGCAGGAGAATCACTTGAGCCCAGGGGTTTGAGGCTGCAGTGAGCTATGATGATGCCACTGCACTCCAGCCTGGGCAACAGTGGGAGGCCCTGTCTCAAAAAAAAAAAAAAGAAATGAAATGAAATGAAAAAAAGAAAGGAAAAAAGTTAAATGATGAGCAAACTTGAGTGGCAGTACTTTATTCACTTTTATCTCCTTTTCAACAGTCTAGACATCCTTTCCTTGAGTTTTAAAATGATAATATGGCAGTCAGAATTGGACTGCCATGCAAACCAGCAAGTAACTCCTAAAGAAGGGGAAGGTGTGGAATGGGAGAGACAGAAAAGAGAACACAACACAAGAGAAATCATTCCCTGGCAGGCTAAAAATCATCACAGATTATTTTTTCATAGCATTTCATTGCAGATAATTTGTAGTAAGGTGCAATGATAATGGTTTCTTAAGTTTTTTCAGGCTTTACAGTTCATAAAATGCTCTCACATGAACAAGCATTCCTCAAACAATCAGCATAACCACTCTTCCAGCGGAGCAGGATTCATTCCTTTTGCATGTGAGAAAACAGAGTCTGAGAGGGGTTCAGGGATCACAGGGTCAGGGGCAGCAGAGGAAGAAGCTGGGGCTGGAGTTCGGCTTTTTTGAGGGGGTTAAGTCTAATACTCTTTCCTTAGATCACATTACTAAGATAAAGTAGCAGAGTATTTCAGATACGGTGGACAAATGAGACAATGGATGGCATAAATGCTTAGAAATGGGAGGTTGGGGAGAGAGACACACAAGATCCTGGCACTAACATCACAGTGAGAACACTCTCCCCAGGGCGACCATCGGGCAGTGCAAATTTCTCTTCACTGTTGTTCCAGTTAGTTCCTGCAAAGCAAAAGAAAGGGGGTGGGGAGAGAGGAAGAGGAAGAAAAGGAAGAAGAGGAAGAAGAGCTTTTGAAATCTAAGCTGGTTCCCAAGCAAGAAAACCCAATAAATAAGCTCATAATCCTCTTTCCTAGAATCATTCACCATTGTTTCATTGACTGTAGAAGTTACAGAATTCAATTCACTCATTGTGCACATAACGGATGCTTGAGAGTTATGAATTTGAAGAGGAAATAGTCAACTACTTGTTTTATAAAGATACACAGAGTTAACTTTTTAGATCCGAAGAGTCAACATATAAGAATTTAATATCCAACATATTTTTTTTACATTTCAAGAAAAACACATTTTGGGAAAAGTTCATTAGCTATTAGGAACCACTTTTTTTTTTCTTTTTTTTTTTTTTTGGCTGGGCGCTTTGGCTCACGCCTGTAATCCTAACACTTTGGGAGGCTCAGGCAGTAGGATCATTTGTAGTCAGGAATTAAAGATCAGCTTGAGCAAGAACAAGACTCCATCTCTACAGAAAACAGAAAAATTAGCCAGGCATGGTGGGCTGTGCCTGTAGTCCCAGCTACTCAGGAGATTGAGGCAGGAGGATTGCTTGAGCCCAGGAGTTTGAGGTTGCAGTGAGCTATGATGACACCACTGCACTCTAGCCTAGGTGACAGAGCAAGACCCTGTCTCAAAAAAAAAAAAAAAAAAAAATTTAAATTTCTGCTTTTGAATCATCATACCTCAAATGTTTGCATTTTACCTGTTAATATTTTCCTCCAAGATGTATGTGTTAGAGAGAGAGACGGAAAGAAAGAGAGAGGGGGGCAGGAGGAATGTGTGTGTGTGTGTCCTTACATTTGGCAATTGCTGAAGAGATTACACTATGAGGAAAACAGCAGGATTATAACTGGTGAGTTACAATGCCTTACTAAATCAATTTTTGACCGGGTGTCTGCTCTCAGCTTGATCTACCACTGACTTTTCGAAAATGAAAATGTTAGACTAAGCAGGAGCTGAGACTAATGTCACAGTCTGCCAAGACCAGAAGGACTTTGGACTTTAGACACCAAACAAAAGGCAGTAAACAATGCCTTTTGAGGGGAAATAACTCATGCGGTTGATAAACCAAAAGGCATTCGTTTAATTGATAAATCCCAAATGAACAATAACATTTATTATAGTTTGTATCATTTGTGCCAACAGAATTTACAAATAACTTAGCCTGGGGTCTAAAATAATAAGTACAATGAATCCAGAAACGTTTATAATCATTGTGGGGAGAGTTGCTTTGGCAGTACGCTTTGATGTGAATGAGCATAGCGTTTGGAGTCAGGCAGGTCTTGTATCCTTTCTAGGTCTGCATTTAACTTTGTTTGAGTAAATCACTTAACCTCTCTGACCTCAGTTTCCTAATTTGAAAAAACAGAGAAAATAAAGGTTATTTCCTGGAGTCATTGTGAAAATTAACTGATGTACCACACAAAGCATTCTTGTAGTACCTGATACATAGTAAAGTGTTCACTTAGAATTTGTTTTTTTCCCTCTTCCAGTGGAATTCTTGAGGGACCTCATGTAGTTTCCATTCACCTTGATTTCCAGAAATAAGGAACTAATGTAACAAACTACCAAAAGTTAGTGACTTAAAACAACATAAATTTATCATGTTATAGTTCTGGAGGTCAGAAGTCTGCAATGGGTTTCACTGGGCTAAAATCAAGGTGTCTGCAAAGTGTCTTTATGGAGGTTCCGGGGGAAGATTCATCTCCTTATCTTTTCTAGCTTCTAGAGGCCAAGGTATTGCTTGGCTCAAGGTCCCTTCCTCTATCTTCAAAGCCAGCAGCACAGCATCTTCAATTTCATTCTCTCTCTCCCTTTCTCTCTCTCTCTCTCTCCCTGCTGCTTTCATGGTCACATTTCCTTCTCTGCCTCTAATTCCCCCCAATCTCTTTCACTTACAAGGACCCCTGTACCCCTGTGCTTACACTGGGCTCACCTGGATGACCCAGGATAATCTCCCCATCTCAAAATCCGTATCTTAATCACATGTGCCAAGTCCTTATTGCCATGTAAAGTAACAGTCACAGGTTCCAGGAATTAGGATGTGGACATCTTTTGGGGGCAGGAGGGGAAGGCGGAATTATTCTGCCTACTACCACTATTATAGCACTAAAGTTTTGTTCATGTAATAGTTACTCTGGTACTTTTGACACTGAATTTAAGATATTGAGTGTAAAAGATAAATGTCAAGGGAATTAATAAATTTCTCCTGTGTTCAGACTTAAAATTCTTTTGCTTTTAGCACTTTGTCAAAAATTTTCCTCCACATAACACAAGGGCTGTTTCAGTGGTTATTAAATCTAACAAAAGATAAAAGATTGAATTGAGTAGGGTCATATGGAATCTCTGCAAATGCAGAACCCCCTGTGGTTTTATTTAAGTGCATCTTAAAAGTTAAAAGGTACATATTGAGAAGAAAGATGGAAGGATAGAAAGATGGATGGATGGATGGATGGATAGATGTTCTAAATTTTGTGACCCCAGGGGACATTTGACTACATCTGGAGACATTTTGGGTTGTCATAACTTGGGAAGATGTTACTGGCACCTAGCATGTAGGGACCAGGGATGCTGCTGAACGTCCTATAATGCACAGAACAGCTTCCAAAACAAACCATTGTCCAGCCCAAAATGTCAATAGTGCACAGGTTGAGAAACACCGAATTAGATAAATCTTGGCAACTCAGCACTCAAAAGATTGTTCGGTACATTGAGCCTTTGTATTCATAGAACTGGACACAAAGATCCACAGAAAAAAATTGTGTCGTGGCTAATAGATTAGACCTCCTGGACTCAAATCTTGTCCTCTTCATTGTGTGATGCTGAGAAGTTACTTACCTCCTATCTTGCCTCAGTTTCCTCATCAGTTAAGAGCAGATAAGAATAGAGTTATGGAGAGTAACAAATTATATAATCTATGTGAGGAGTTCAGCTCATTTCCTGGCCCACAGTATGGGCTTAATAAATGACTTCTATCATTATTTTCCCAAATCCCAGCCAGACCAATTGCCAAAGGATGAATCATATAAGAGAATACTTTAAAGATAATATAGTTGCACTGTTATAAAAATCCATTGAATTATTTATATTGTATAGAAGCAGATAATTTTTGCAGGTCATGACAGGTAACATGGTCTAGTAGGAAAAGAACATGGGGCTGGGCAAGGGAGCTCTTGCCTGTAATCCTAGCACTTTGAGAGGCTGAGGCCAGGAGTTCTAGACCTGCTTGAGCAAGAGTAAGACCCTGTCTCTACAAAAAATAGAAAAATTATCCGGGCGTGGTGGTGCGTGCCTGTAGTCCCAGCTGCTCAGGGGGGCAAGGCAGGAAGATCCCTTGAGCCCAGCAGGTTGAGGTTGCAATCAGCTATGATGACACCACTGCACTCTAGCCCAGTGACAGAGCAAGACCCTGTCTCAAAAAAGAAAAAAAAATGAAAAAAGGAAAAGAACATCAGATATGAAGGCAGACTGATCTCAGATTTTTTCGGAGAAAAAAAGAGATTTTCTAGATTCTTTTAGGGCCCATTTAACGTATCAACAGATGGGCCTGGTCCACCAAAATGAAACCCACTAATCCCACCTGTAAACATGGTCACCAGCGTTATTTGTGCCAGACTCTGGGCTGCAGGTCATGTTTTCCACCCCCGTTATCGTCTCAGGGTTTGTAGAGGGAATGGGCCCTTCCTTCCACGGAAACTTGGGTGGTGGGGTATTCCCGTAACCAAGGAAGGGACTTCACATTCCTGGCTATCAGATACACAAACACACTCTCGTTTCTACCACCCTGAGACATATGAATCTAGATCCCCAGAGAGGAGCAGTGGCAAGGTCGTGGGTGAAGGTGAAGGCGGAGCAGGTTTTTCCCACTTCCCTTGGGGGCAGTCATGTGGTGAGGGACAAGTCCTGCTTGGCTCCCAGGAGCGAGAAGGGGGCGGATTGATCCCATAGAGGGTACCTGCCAAGGACAAAGCAATCCTGTAGCTAGGACCACAGGTGCCAAGAGCAATAAAGAAGTCATAGCCAGACCTCAGAATCGGGGGAGGCGGGATGAAGCCAGTCGCCTGGACCCTGGAGAGCCGAGGTCATGGCTCTACCCGCCAAACCCGCAGATGGCACCGAGGAAAGTAATGGATGAGAGATACTGTCCAGAGACCCGCGGGTCAGAGGAAAGGACAGGAACTGTCCTTGGTTCCAAAAGCCTCCAGATTCCTCCTTGACATAGGCCATGTGTCATGTGTCCTTCATACTCCCAGATGTCACCTTAGACTGAATCAGGAGCAGAAGGAGAAAGAAACCAGAAAGCCTGGGATTTATCTAAACGAGTTATCTACAGAAACTGTATTACTGAATCAGGCAGACTTTAGATTGTACTAAATTACTGAATCAATATTCAAACTATATCGAGTTCCTAATATTCAATGGGACCAGGGCTTGAGGGATAAGCTACTAAAAAAAAAAAAAAAAAAAGGAAGCTACATCTTCCCTTGCACATCCGAGTGCAGTGTGAGAAAATATGTGACCCTGCAACTCAAGGGAAGGAGCGCTGCTATTTTTGCTGACTTTATGGCTTTTATTACCCCAGGCACATACTCAAGGCTTCTTCTGGTTTTCTCCCACACTGAGCCTTGAAACCATGCCACACACTCATACCATTACTAAATCATTTTTCTCCCATCAGAAATCTAAGCTTCTCCAAGAAGTCTTCCTAAACCATCAAAAAGCTTATGCATTCCCTGACTTCATCTTGTCCAACTTACAAGTTCCTTCTATGCTATTCTTCAGCTTTTCACTTAGTTTGTTATCCCTAACTAATAGTAACAGTACTCAAGTATTTAATTTTTGCTTTTATTCTGTATCTTTTATATATGAGTCAGTATTTCCAAGCCTAAATTACAAGTTTGTAGAAGGCAGGTATTAGATGCTTTTTTATGCATTGCTGTATGTAACACTTCAGACCAATAAATGTTTTAAAATGGCCTTGGTTGACAGAATTAAATTATTTTATTATGGAACAATGTTTCTGTGAAATGGAGCATTTTCTATTAGTTTCTGCAACAGAGTGATACTTGAAACAGGGTTCAGTAAAATCTTGCAGCTTTTTCACCGTTAACAGGTGACTTCTGACCCAACACCCTTGTATTTATAATGGTTAGTGAACTCAATGTACTTATAACTGGTCTGTTCTTGTCAACAAATCCATTACAAGTTGGTTTTATTATCCCATTGAGGTTGAATTTGTTATTAAAGAAATTTTTTTAGATCTGAGGCAATAACTTGAATTGTTCCCTCAGACTTTTCAGATTAAACCATGTGCCTAGTGTTTGGTAGTAATTGCTAAATTATCTGGTGACTTCAGAAATGTATGTTCCCGATATACAGAGTTAGCCTAACCTCAAGTGAGAAAGGGGATAAAGGACTCTAAGATTTACTGATTGTCTGCTAGGTGACAGAAACCTTCATTGATCATTGCCATCTTATCCAATTTAATCTTTACAACATCCATCCATTCATTCTTTGCTATCATTAATTTTTGAGGATCTGTAATGTGCCAGTATGTTGGGTGCTGAGAATGCAGAAGTGATCCAGACGGTTTTGTTTCCTTCTTTTATGAGTTTGCAATCTAGCTAGGAAAACAGCTGTAAAACAAGTCATCAAAAAAGGAAAATAAAATGGGCCGATGGCTAAGTGGGGAATGAATTGAGAGCATATAGGAGGAGAGGCTAACTTAGACCAGGAAGGCCTTCCAGAGGAGAAAATGATTAAGCAGACCTGGCATCTGAGTTTCATTAACCAAGTGAAGATGTTAAAAGGGCTTAATGCCAAGGGGACCACATGCAGGAAGGTCTAGCTATGAAAAAGCTAGTAATGTTCTTCAAAAAGCTGCAAGAATATGGCTAGAACCAGGAGAGCTAGGGAGAGAATGGTGGTGGATGAAGTCAAAGATGGGGCAGAGGCTGTGTGGGGGTGGGAGCTTTATCCCAAGAAGAAAGAGAAGATGCTGATGGATTTATTCAGAAAAGAGTGGCATCTTTGGAATCAGTGTTGGTGTTGTTAAGTTGGTCTATTTACAGAGAAGAAAATAGACAGAAAAGAAGCAAGCCTGGGTATGTGTTTGGATGCCCTCCTTAGGCCAATGAGAAAAGGTGGTGGGTTGGGCCAGGAGGGCAGCAGTGGAAATGGAGAACATTAGGTGAGTCAGGATACAGGTAAGAGGTAGAATTGACAGGAGTTGGTGGCCTAAGGAATGCGGGGATGGCAGCAGAGGGGATGATTCCCTGGTGGCCTTTACAGAGATAGGACGTACAAGAGGGGGAAAAGGTTTTGGAGGGATGGTGATGAGGTCAACTGGGATGTACTGAATGTAAGTTGTCTAAGAAACTTGCCTGGGAGACAATTATATCCTTGACTCTAGACTGCAAGAAATTGGTCTGCACTGGGGTTGTGTATACATTTGGGCATCGATGGTATATAGACAGTCGTTGAATCCATGAAAGTAGATGGATGAGCTCATGTGAGGAGAATACGTGAGAAGAGAAAAGACAAAAACCTAAGACACAGGCCAAAGGGAGACCAACATCTCAGGGGCAGGTAGAGGAGGAATAGCTGGCAGTGTGAACTTTTCTGCGTTCTATCTTAGGACAGAATGAAAACAAGATAATTTAATTACTTTAGCTGATTAATGGGAAATTTCAAAATTCGCCCCCAAATCTTTCCACATTCAAAATCCACCTTTTAAATACTTCATGTTTATGAATTCAAGGGGAACATATCAAAGGCTTTCTCTGAGCTAGACCCTCAGTTAAGCATTTTACATACATTGTATTATTAACTGTCAGAGCAAACTACTTGCAAATTAAGTATCATTATTATTCCCATGATGTGGATGAGGAAACAGAGCTGCAGAAGTTAACTACGTTCCCCAAGTTTACGGAACTAGTATACAGCATGAATTTACACCCATTTCTTCTCCTTGCCCCCCAGTCCATGCTTTAAACCATTATGATTTTGCCCATTAAGGCAATGGTTCTCAAACTTGAGCACACATCAGAATTGCCTGGAGGGCTTCTTAAAACACATATTGCTGGGTGGACATCCCCCAAGTTTCCAATTCTGGAGGTGAGAAATTGAATTTCTAACTAGTTCTCAGGTGATGCAAATGCTGGTGGTCCAGGGACCCCACTTTGAGAACCACACTGAGTTAGGGGAGAGGCAGATCTACTACAACAACAACACGAAACCTCAAAAATACAATGGCTGAAGTAAGATTTTTTTTTTCTACTTCACATTACAGAATAGTCAGATATAAGATTGTTCTGGAACCTTTGCACTTTGTGGCTGACATCCCCTCGGCATTGTCCTTACCAGCCTGGTGAAAGCCAGGTCACCGCCTCACTTACACTGCAGCCTGTGGGAAAAAGAAAAAAGAAAAGTCTAGAGCAGCCAATTCCTAGTAAGCAAGGGACACTGAAGTTGCCGCCTTTACATTCACGCATATCATTAATACATTGTGAAAACTTAACCACAAGGCTGCATAGCCACGTGCCCAGCTGACCCACAACTAGGACCCTGCCACAATAATATGCTGCCATCAGCCTTTTAATTTGTAAAATAATCATCAGATATAAGTTAGTTGACTCATACCAAATCATTAACACTCAAATATGGCAGAGTAAAATATGTAGTATGAAATTTTATTAAAAGATATTTTTATTTACCCAATCCTATAATAAAACAGAATGAACTTCTACTCCCTGCCATGTACTTCAAACAAGGTTCAATTTCTTCCTGATGTAAACTCTACCCGAAAGGCTCTCCCTGGCTTTCATGACACTAAGCATATTTATTAGCATCATGTATATTTGTACACGCATTATACAGAAAAATGTATGTACATATACAGCCATCAGCACCTATATATATATATATATATATATATATTAATTCAGTTTGGTATAACTTAATCATAGATTTACTTTGCTAATTTGAAGTGATATTCAACCTATCCAGCATGAAGGTATTCCCTCTCTCTCTGCTGTACATGCTGTTTCTCTCCCTCAGTCCCAGGCAGGCTGCATCTTTTCACTAGCACTGTTCTTTGCCCATGACATCTCAGATTGACAACTATTACATTTCTTAATAAAGAGCAACATTACATTTGTACTGCACCCTACAAGCATATTAGCCATAACTCAATCTTTCATGTCAGCTAAACATCACTGAACACCCTCCCTAAGCCCATGTCAGGCTGATGTAGGTACCGTCCCTGTGTATGTCATCTACATAAGCTTCTGTTTTCTGTCTCAACAATACGTATGCTTAGAAGACTCAGCTTAGTCACTGACTCAGATAATGACTTAGGGACACACAGGAAATGGGAGCATTGTGGCAGCATTAGCTGCTTCATGGACCACTAAAATTCTGCACAATTGGTGTTATGCCTTGGAGTCAGCACACGTAACATGTAAAAAGGTGCTATGTCCCCAGGGAAGCACCGCACCCAGCAGGCAAAGATGCTCCACAGTTTTGGTGCCACCCTCCAAGGGGCCACATCCACAGCCACAGATTCCTGTGTTTATTTGCCAAGGCACTGCATTTATAAAAAAGAAGAAAAAAAGTAAACAGAAACAAACAGAGACCAAGAAGAGCTCCCTCTGGCAGAAAATGCTGCAAGTCCACTAGTAAACGTCGTACTAGCCACAGGTGAGATGTGACTTACCGAAGGAAGTGGATAATTTTTGCTTGATGGTGAATCGTTAAAAGTGAACCAGATGATTAAACTTAATGGAACAGCCACATTAAACTGAAATTAGTAAAAACATGCCTCGGGCAGCCTACAACCTTTTATTTGTTGTTGTTTAACTTCTGTCGTTTACAGTGGCCATGATGGATGACATCACAAAAGAAAAAATCCAATTAAAATCTAAGTGCTCAATAAACCCCTAATGTCTGGTTGTCGCCACCACTTTCACAGGCACTGATGTCTTGTGTTTCCTCTTTTCCCCAAGAATAGAGAAAATAACTGGCCCCAGGGGAGTTCAACGGAAGGGGAGGAGTGTGAAGAGCAAAAAAAAACCCAGGCTTATGGAGGTTTCTGCTGTGTGTACTCTGCCAGACCCAGATAATGCACTTGGGGAGGACGAGGGGGAGGAGGTTAAATTGTTTTATTATCAGACAATGTCTGAGTGAAGAGATGCATTTTCCCACTAGTTTTCAAATATTGATAAATCAGAATTGTGATCTGCAAAGCAATCCCTGTTCACACTCTTATTTGGCGCCTCCTCTGCCCTTTACATTGTCTTGGGTGTTTGTTCCATGAGTCATCGAAATGGTCTCTCTTGACAGCTAAAAATAAGTTTCTGATTACTTTTACCTGAATAAATCATGTGGCCAGATGTGGTACTCACCTACTAAGTGTGCAACAATTACATATTGAATGAAAGTGGTGAAAGAACTGGCCGAGGAGAGTGTATAATCTAGTGGAACGCAGAATATGATAGAATAAATCACATGTAAAGACAACAATTGCCCCCGGTAGAAGAATACTGGCTTTCGATGACAGATTTTACCTTAGAGATACCATGTGTTTATAAAATTGGGTTTTCAAAAAGTCCTCAAAATAAAGTTCTCAAAGTCAAAATAAGAGCAAAAAATATGCTGCTTATGAATGAAGGGCCAATAATAGTAGCAATATCAAATTTGGAAGGTGCTTTATAGCTTATAAAACACATATAGCACTTTTATTGCATGCTTTCGTGGAGATTAACGCACTATTTGTATATGGTCTCTAATTAGATCTTCACAGCACCCTGGGTGTGTAGCTCTTACTATCCTCATTTTGTGGGTGAGGATTCTGGCTCAGGGAGGTTGATTGTGCTGTGGTCTTACACTTGATGAGTGACAGAGGATGAACGTGGCCCCTACTCGGGTGTGAGGTACAGCACCCCCACACTGTGCCAGGCCGCTGACCTGGAGCAAGGATCTGCCAGGCAGTGACATTGGTTTCCTTTCTCCTGGGTTAATGAAATGGCTTTTTAAGAGCCTTCTTCACTCATTAGAATTTGACAATGGAGAGTTAAACTTTCCCCAGTGGCTCTTTCTGTGTCGTCATGGTTTCAATGTTTCCTTAGCATATCATATTACACAAATCACCAAATGCTCTTGTTTTACATTTCTTATTGCATTCGTCTCACTTCTAAGCAATTTCCTCCCCGTTCACATTTATCTTCCATTATTTCCGTCAAATTGCTTTCAAGACTACTAATTGTATGAATAATATTCTCTTCCCCAAACACTGAGCGATTAACCAGCTTTAGCTGTGTGGCATTGGACACACTTTAAAAATGAGGAAGCTGTACCAAATAATCTATAAAGCCTCTTCTCGTGCTCAAGTTCGAATCTTCTGACTCCTTTCCCAGGAGCCATGTGATTTTGGAAATACGTAAACTGGAGCCTCGGTTTTCCTGACGCTACAATGATGGATTAAATTAGTTCGTGTTTCCCAAAGTATCTTTCTTAGAAAATTGATTATGGGAGATATCTAAATGGGTCACACCCAAAAAGGATTCTTTAAACAAGAAAGTTAGGGAAAGCTAGATTTAAAAAGTCAATAGTTTCAAACTGCAGACACAGCTTTAATATGAATGAAAGACTCCAAGACAGAGGCAAAATATGAAGTATTTCTTAACCTCAACATTTTGGGCAAATGATATTCCATGGAATATACTTTTAGAAAGACTAGGTTAGATTATTTCTTAAAGTCCCCTTTTGCCCTAACAGTCTATTTTCAAATGTGTAGACGCTACTCTGAGCATTTCATATTAATCCAGAGGATGCAGAGTTGCTTTACCCGTTGCTGTTGTTGCTGTGTTGTTGCTGTTTAGACATGGCTGAAACAAGGCAGAGATTGGCAGCCTTCCTACTAACGCTAACTTGTCTATATGTCACTTACACTCACTACTCTGGAGCTCATAAATAGTCCTCCTCAATAAAAAGCACTTTTTAAAAATTTGTAAATAGGGTTAGATTATCTGAAGACCTATGAGATACTACGGAAATTTTGGCTGGGTGGGAAAGGAAACAAAGGGAGCTCAACGCTATGGAAATTATCTTTGGGATAATAAACATGGACGACTTGTCCAAGTAGGGATCATCATCTTCTGCTTTCATGGTATCTTAGCATTCATTTAACTCAACCCTTTACCCAGACCCATTTCACTGACGGTTAATCATGAGAGTTTCTGCTTGATTACCTTCAGGAGCAGGGAACTCACTACCTCATAAGACGGACTATTTCAATTTTAAGCTAGCTCTAATTACTAGAAGGTCCTTTCCTATCTCATCCTAAAATCTGAATGTTAAATGTTATTGTTCTATATGATCTTTTAAATTATCTAGCCAGGTGGCTTTCAAGACGTTATCCATGGCAGCACTTATGATGTTTCTCAAATGTTTCAAGTTGAATTTCATAAATAATCACATCTTCCCAGAAAAGTGGTTATAATCTCCATCAGTAAAGACCCAAGGAAATTACCTAGCTTCCCTAAATTCACCAAGGGAGTAAATTTAGTGTAGAAGCAGAATGTACCCAGATCTCTCTGATTAAATAAAAACAAAGTCCCTTTCTCAATGTATATTGCTTCTCTAATATGTTTGTGTACATATAAGTGAGGAGGGGAGTGTATTAGTAGAATGTGAAATCTGTAGTGAAAATAATAAAATAGTGGAAATAGTTTCCAACCAGCCTAATATGTCTTGGACATCTTGCTACTGCTCAAGCTATTAGTTTTCTCTTCAAAATAAGAAGGCTTACTAAATTTTCCCCCAAATTCTGTTACAGGTCTGGACGATTCTATAATTATAAGGGAACATGTTCATTAATGAATGGCATTTACTACTGAGAGGTTATGTAAAAAGTAAAAAGGAAAAAAAAAAAAACTTGTATGCCTTAGAAAGGATTGAATAAAAGTTAACGCAGCATGCACCATAAAGACAAAAACGGTTTAGGATCACATTCTTGACTTTTACTTTCTTTAATTTTTTTCCCTACACTAGTTACATTCAGACCAGGATAGAGGAGATGGATCACTTAAATATATCCTTTCAGGAGATGGAGCAGGAGATCTCTTCATTATCAATGAAAACACAGGCGACATACAGGCCACTAAGAGGTTGGACAGGGAAGAAAAGCCCGTTTACATCCTTCGAGCTCAAGCTATAAACAGAAGGACAGGGAGACCTGTGGAGCCCGAGTCTGAATTCATCATCAAAATCCATGACATCAACGACAATGAGCCAATATTCACCAAAGAGGTTTACACAGCCACCGTACCCGAAATGTCTGATGTCGGTGAGTGAGATGTGATTTCAACCAAAAACAGGTTCTCCTGTAGTGCATCCACCCAGTAAGGAATGCTATGAGCCAAATTTACTGAGTTGAATGAATTTAGATGCTAACTTCTACAATCCATGTAGTCGTTTTTGTAAGTGTACTGTGTTTCCCAATATTATTCTAGTTTCATTTTGTTATTATTTCTAAGAAAACAGCATTTCCTCTAATGATGAGGGTATGAAAAGCAGGGTGATGGTAGGAGACAGGAAGGAAGACCACCTCCTTTTCCTCCCACCCTGAACTCCCACCCCCTGTCCTAGGCTGGAAGACAGCAGCCTTCTCCATTTCTCTCAGCCTACTTTGGTGTCAGTCTCCAAGCAGGGCTCTCCCCAGTAGAAAATAAAAGCGTGAACTTGCAGTCCAGTCCAAAGAGTAGTGACAGTGGCTTTAAGTAACTGCATGTTTGGGAAAAAGACTCAAAGAAAACTTTTTTTAAAATCCAAAAACAATATACAGGTGATGTCTAGAGGACATATCCTTTACTACTTGGTGGAAATTAAGAGACTTTCATAACGTTAATGGTGTGAATTAATATTTTATGCACAATTCCACTACCAATTTCAAATTTGATGTGTGTGCATTTAATTTATTTAAATTGGGAGAAGGTAAACAGGATTTAAATTAAGGGGAAAAAATCATACTGATATCACTCAGCCATGTTCAAATACTTCATGGGAGACAGTGACAAATTTTAGACTACTTATGTAAAAGGTTATGTTTATTTTCACTCTGTCAAATTCAAAAGGACTGAAATTACACAACTTTATTGTGATTCGGTGAGTTGGATACCAGAGACGTTGTAGTTCATAGATCCAAGACATGGAAAATACACAATCCACCAAAATGACTGTAAAACATCTAAAGTTTTCTCATGAAAAAATTGCTCATCTCATTATTTAAAACCACTGTTTTGTGATAGAAATCACAATCCCTCACCAAAGCAAAAAGGGGGGTTGGAATTCTATAAAGAGGAAAGTTTGTTAGGGGGGAAAAAATGTTTTTCCTCTAGATGGTAAAAGGCAGAAGAATTAATGAAGGATAATCTTGTCACCGGCACCAATCAGGGCAACTGAAACTGGCTGTGCAGGTCGTGCACTGCACAACTTCTAGGGGACGCCATTCACTTTTGAAACCATTATAGAATTAAATATGTGTTACAAATAGTTGGGAGTAACTGGCAGTAACACATCTTGAGAAAAGGAAGACTTTCTTCAATTTGCACACAGGCACTATGTCGATATTCATTATTATCATAAATGAACATGTCATTATTGTGATATATAAAGGCATCTTAAAGAAAGTCCATAAAACTAGTGGAACAACTAACAGCAGAGGGAGAATAATGTACTTTGATATTGAACAGACATGAATTTGAAACCATCTCCACTAATAACCAGCAGTGTGGCCTTGGGCAAATTATTTTATTTCTCTGGTCCTCCAGTTCTATATCTAGAAAAAAATAAATAATAAATGTCAACTCCTAAGGGTTATCATGAGGATTAGATGAAAAAACAAGCTCAGAGCCCCTAGTACCATATCTGGCAGCTAACAGGCACTTAACACATCCAGATAATCACATTCTAAAAGCAGTCAAATTTCGTATTAATGTCAAATAAGAACTTGAGTGTTCGTTGACTTCTGTTAGCTCTCACTCTGAAATCACAGGATGCTCTCATTCGCCCCACCTGCCTTGCCAACTTAAAGGGGTGGGCCCTCTGTCTCAGGCACCAGCACTGTACATCCAGAGCACCCAACCCTAACATAGTGCAATCTATTTGTTCGATAAATGAAGTTGGCTGGATAGTACAAAAGCAAGGTAGAAATTTTAATATTCCCTAGATGTAACTTCCCTGCCCTTTTCATAGACAGGAGAACTGTAGCAGTATGCTTACTGCGTATCTGATATGAATATCAAAAGTCAACCATAAAATGATCTTAATCAAAGGGTCTTATCCTTTTTAAAAGTCACAGCCCTTTGAGAATCAGATAAAATCTATGGGCTTTCTCATCAGTGAAATAGACATGTAAACACACACATGAAAATTTGTATGGAATGTCAGGGGGTTAGGGATACTTTGAAGGTTATTAGGCAACTGTGATCCCTAAAATAAGAATGCTGATCTAAAATGTAATAGCCTTCTGTGTATATTTAATTATAATCATCTTTTGGAATTACAGCTTCCAGATCTTTATGCTCTGTTTTTCCAATTAATTCTTTATTTTAATCCAAAACTATGACATTTAAGGTTCAAATTCTTTCAACTTCTTAGAATTATCAGGTAGATTTATCACTTAGGATGCTTTTATTGGCAAGTAACAAGAAACTCAACTCGAACTAGTTTAAAGAGTAAAAGTATTTCCTGGTTACATTACTTAAATCCAAAAGTAAAGTGGGCTTTGGACATGATTTGTTCTGGGTTCTAGCTGTTTCTCTGTAATTGTCTATTCTATTCCACTTTGTCCTCAGGCTGGCATTGCTAAGATCACAAAATAGCTGCTGCAATATACATCAGCACGTTACAGTCCAGGAGAAAATGTATCTACGACAGAATTTCCAGCAAAATCATGAGTGGCCCCCTCACTGGACAACTCCTAAATTAATTCTTGTGGACAAAGTAACACAAGATGCTAATTGACTTAGTCCTGGATAACTTAAAAGAATCACCACAGCAAGGGTCCAGTCAAACCCAATGATTGGAGATGGGTTGGAATCAATGCCACCCAAAGTCATGATCATTTCCATGCTTCTCTTTAACATCCTATGATATTTATAAATGTTGATCACATCCCTTTAGAGTGAAGAATCCAAACCTGTATAACAAAGCATCCTACAGAAGTTCTGCACTTCCTTGCCATGATAGTTTTACACAAAATTAAGACTGTGCTTTCTTTTTCTGTGTGTAACAAAGATTGTAATGAAGCCTTGATTTATTTTCAGTTTATGTTTCTGTCATTACAGGTACCTTTGTTGTCCAAGTCACTGCAACTGATGCTGATGATCCAACGTATGGGAATAGTGCTAAAGTTGTCTATAGTATTCTACAGGGACAGCCCTATTTTTCAGTTGAATCGGAAACAGGTTAGAATTCCTTTTTGATCGTCTTTTTCTCAGTCTGTAATTTTAATTAGCATGCTCAACTGAGCTAGCATACTTTTTAATAAAAACAGTCTGTGTGATTGAATTTTCTTGCATTCATCTACCAAATGCTAATGATACATTTGTAAACATGACATCTGGATCATTTTAATCAAGAAATCTGGCAATGAATCTTTCATCCACTGTTTCTATAGGGTTGATTCAAAGAAAAAAAATATGCATTGCTTTATTTTCCTTCCAGTTTGGGGTGAAGCTAAAAGATCAACCTTTTCTGATAGCTATTAGGCCTGTTTACATATATTTTGATTCTTCTTTTTCTAATTACTTAGTAGGAATGCATCTCTCTATTCTGCTCTGAAGCCACATGTAGCTATGTGATTTATTTGGGCAAACAAAATGTGGCAGTGATGCAAGTCACTTTTAAGTAAAACTGTTAGAGCTGGTACACAACCCACCACATTCCTTTCCTCGTGCCGGAGTGATCATGGAAACCAACGTTCAGATGGAGTCTGCAGCCTGGATGTCTGAGTGGCATCATGAGCAGAGGTTCCTGCTTGCCTGCTTGGAGCATGAATGAAAAATAAGCTTTATTTGTACTAGGCCACTGAGATTTTGCATTATTTGCTATCATATCATTGTTTGGGCCATCCTAATTGATACAGCCCTAATCAAAGTGAATTGCCTTATGGAATCCTCTTTTCAATATCTCATTTTTCTGTATTTTCTCAAGTATCATGCTAGCTTATAATGATTTGGTTTTTAGTAAATTCGATTTGTATTGCATAGTAAATTCTACACCAAGTTTTGCTATCATAATGTGGTAATTTCCTTTTATACATTTTTTTAAACATCCACTATTGTTAGTAGAAATCAAAACCTCTCTAGGTTACCCACATCCAGTTGGAAATCGATGTGTTAAGAGGTACAATGAACTTGGAAAGAATCCCAAGGAGAAAGAAAATGTTGAGTTGAAAAACAATGAGGATGAAAAATTAGAATTATTCAACTTAAAGGACAAAAGGCTAAGGTGATCTCCTGTATTTAAATAGAGAAGCACTGTTATCTGGAGAACAGAAAGCAGCTGCACTTTCACTGAAGCCAGGACTATAAGAATAAAATTGACCTGTTGTCTGAGGTATTCTTGTTAAAAATAAAAAAAGATATTTTCAGCTTCATTAGTTGTTAAGCACTGGAACGTGCTACCAGAGAAGGTTATAAAGCCTTCTCTGGTGATTTTTGAAAGAAAGTTAATTTAAGCATAAACCCTACATAGAAATTAGGCGAACTTTTAGAGTTTCTTTTAACTAATTATTTTATAACTACTTAACAATAGAGATAAATTTAACCTAACTTAAGAATGTTGATTGCTGTTGGGACCAGTTGAAATAAAGTTCACATCAGCTTTAGGAAAACTTAAATTCTCTAGGATTATACAAGATTATAATTATGAGAGATACTGTGTTTTCTTAAGACCATAGTTTTGTGGTTTAGAAAATCCTCAGAACTTTCATTATGATAGGTATATTTGAGGAACAATTAGCCAATTCAGTAACGTGAAACACAAGAGTTGGTTCAAATATAGAGCTTTCTTAACAATTTTTCATAGTACACCTAAATGTCTTTTATCAAGCAACTACTGCAGTATACCTTTATACCACATGCCAACTTAAACCTTGCTGTATCATCTATAACACTTAATGGCTATAGGTGTGGTGTCTCACACCTATAATCCTAGCACTTTGGAAGGCCAAGGTGGGAAGATCACTTGAGGTCAGGGGTTAGAGACCAGCCTGAGCAAGAGTGAGACCCCATCTCTACAAAAAATAGAAAAATTAGCCAGGCATGGTGGTACACACCTGTAGTCCCAGCTACTGGAGAGGCTGAGGCAGGAGGATCATTTGAACCCAGAAGTTTGAGGTTGCAGTGACTTTGATGATGCCACTGCATTCTAGCCCAGGAGACAGAGCAAAATCCTGTCTCAAAAAAATTCATATATCTATAACATAATTATAATATTAAGTCTTATTTAATAATCTATAGTATTATAGGATTTGACCTGTATTTATTTTTATTCTCCTTATATTACAGGCTTTTTTTTAATGTATCTATCTCCCCTGCATGGTTGTAAAATCCTTCAGTATAAAGGCTGTATATAATATCTTTATATTACCAAGACATCTGCATAATGTTTTGCATATTGTGGGTGACAGTTTATGGTTGTTTGCATAAATAAGTGATTCCACAAAGTATTCTTAACACATCCCTTTCCACTCCTAAATTTCATATCCATAGGTATCATCAAGACAGCTTTGCTCAACATGGACAGAGAAAACAGGGAACAGTACCAAGTGGTGATCCAAGCCAAGGACATGGGCGGCCAGATGGGAGGATTATCTGGGACCACCACAGTGAACATCACGCTGACGGATGTCAATGACAATCCTCCGCGATTCCCCCAGAGTAGGAACATTTGATTGAATGAGTTTCTTCAATCCACTATTGTAAAACTCCAACTTTAATGATTATTTTCCATTGCTGTCATTATTGTCAAAATTAGTGGACTTAGTAAGAACTGGCACTTTTATTAAAAATGAGTTGGCAACACTGTTTACACTCAGGAAATGTGAACATTTATGATTCTCTATGGGTAATTAGCTGAGCGATTTCTGATATGGCTATTGTTGTAAAGACAACATCATTGTTTCATTTTTCCTTATTAAGAAGACTACCACAAACATAAATCTGCTTATGCAGAACATATGTATACAAGCATGCTGCTATTTGTTAGGAAAAATTTGACTTTATATTTTGTGAATTTAATCAGGCATGTAATCTCTTTTAAATCCTCACAAAGCTTTGTAAGGGGAAGCTTTATCATTTTACTGTTTCTAAAAATACAACTGTGGAAGTAACTATGTACTTAATCCATTTGTAATCATAAATAGTTTTCTACATTATGGCTAATTGAGATACTGAAAGTCATCTCTAGAATCATTAACTCTCGTGATTAGATAGGAAGGAAGAAAAAGGAAAAACAACATCCATGAATACCAACTTTGTATCAGCAGTATGCTAAACTCCTTCACATGCAGCCACCTAAGAGGGAACTGGCTTTAATGTAATTTTTCTTCTAGGAACAAAATCCCTTTCTGACCACGATCTCCTAAGAAAGTTATCTCAATCACTAAATAGAAAACCCATTGGCTCTATCATGGCATTTTTATTTTATTTTTTAAATTTCAGAATATTCTGGGAGTACAAACATTTTGGTTACATATAATCCCTTTGCCTCACCCAAGCCAGAGCTACAAGTGTGCCCTTCCCCCATACAGTGTGCTCTACATCCATTACTTGTGAGCTTACCCACCCCTACCACCCCCCCCCCCACCTGACTGGAAACCGATGAATATTACTTCCATGTGAGCACCTAAGTGTTGATCAGTTAGTACCAATTTGATGGTGAGTGCATGTGGTGCTTGTTTTCCCATTCTTGAGATACTTCACTTCGAAGAATGGGCTCAAGCTCTATCCAAGATAATAGGTGCTATTTCACCATTGTTTTTTGTAGTTGAGTAGTATCCCATGGAATACATATACCACATTTTATTAATCCACTCATGTATTGATGGGCACTTGGGTTGTTTCCACATCTTTACAATTGTGAATTGAGCTACCATAAACATTCGAGTGCAGACGTCTTTATTATAGAATGTCTTTTCCTTTGGGTAGATGCCTAGTAGTGGAATTGCTGGATCAAATGGTATTTCTATTGTTAGCTCTTTGAGATATCTCCAAATTACTTTCCACCTAGGTTATACTAATTTGCAGTCCCACCAGCAGTGTAAGAGTGTTCCTATCTCTCCACATCCGCACCAGTACTTATTGTTTTGGGACTTTTTGATAAAGGCCATTCTCACTGGAGTTACATGATATCTCATTGTAGTATTGATTTGCATTTCCCTAATTATTACAGATGTTGAGCACTTTTTAATGTTTGCTGACCATTATTCTGTCTTCTTTTGAAAAGTTTCAGTTCATGTCGTTTGCCCACTTTTTGATGGCATTGTTTGATTTTTTCTTGTTAATTTTCTTAAGTTCTATATAGACTCTTGTTATCAGCCCTTTATCAGATATGTAGCATGCAAACATTTTCTCCCATTCTGTAGTTCGTATATTCACTCTAATGATAGTTTCCTTGGCTGTGCAGAAGATTTTTAATTTTATCAGATCCCATTTATTGATTTTTGTTGCTGCTGTGATTGCTTTAGGGGTAGTCTTCATAAATTCTTTGTCTAGGCCGATGTCTATAAAAGTTTTCCCAATATTTTCTTCTAGAATTCTTAAGGTTTCACGCCTTAGGTTTAAGTCTTTTATCCATTGTGAGTTGCTTTTTGTGAGAGGTGAGATGTGGGGATCCAGTTTCAGTCTTCTGCATATGGTTATCCAGTTTTCCCAGCACCATTTATTGAATAGAGATTCTTTTCCCCAATGTATATTTTTGTATGCTTTGTCAAAGATCAGATAGCAATATGAGGATGGTTTTATATCTGGGTTCTCAGTCCTGTTCCAAAAGTCTATATCTCTGTTCTTGTGCCAGTACCATGCTGTTTTGGTTACTATAGCCTTGTAGTAAAGCTTGAAGTCTGGTAGACTGATGTATCATGGCATTTTTAAAGATGATCAGCTAATATGGGCTTCCTTTAGAATGGAGATATACATGGATCAGCAGGAAATAATTTAATTTTCTTTATTTTTTGAGTATTTAATCAGTTAGCTAAATGCACAAACAGAAAAGCTAATTAATTTCTGACATAATGAGTAAAAGAAAGGTATTGTGAGCCCTAAAATTTCCCCCACAGAGGCTTCAAATGAAAATATCAGAATCCCCACCACTTTGCCCAAAACCCTCCTTTTCGGTATGGAGATGTCCTGGGGAAAGATAACATAAAGATTTACCAGCACCTTGGTAGACAGAGATTTGTAACTCACTCAACTCTTTTCTTAGATAGCCTGTGACTTAGTGGGCAATTGCCAAGGCAAGGGAGAGGAGAATGTAGAAAGGGCAGGAGGCCCTAAAAATGGAAATTGAATACACTAGACAGATACTTAACCTGTTTTATCATTTTACCAAGGCTTAGCCCAATACTTAGGGAATTACTATTACAGAATGCCTACATTTTAGTGGTGCCATAGTCTAAGTTTTTTCTAAAATTATTTGTATGAATGGTTGGTAAAATATAATGGATAAGAGTAGCATAACTTTTGTTTTCACTATTTTATTTTGTTGGTGCTATGTACATGCTGGCCCTGAAACTCACATGTAATCTCCTTAAAATAATTTTACAACATGAAGACATAGGAAACATGTCTATCTACAAAATATAGGTTTTGAATTAGTAGTACAGAAACAAGTATAGGAGAAATCTATACACAGAAAAAATACTGTAATAAAATTTAAAAGAAAGAGACAAAAGAAAAAAATTAAGAGTTTTATCACTCAATGTATTTATCTACAGCCCTAACCCTCAACTGGATCTGGCTCTATGTATGAATAAGATAATGTCTACTTGAACACAGTCTCCAAATTGCTGTAATTTATTTCCACGTGCAGCTATTATTAGCAGTAGCAGAAAGAACTCTTTTAAAGAATACCTAGTAATTGGCTTAAAGTCACAGTTCAGATTAAATTCTTCTCTATTCTTTCTGATAGATTAAGTTAACAGGGGCTTTGAAACCTTCTGTGCCTCCTCTAACAGTTCAGCCATTCTCACAATCACACCATAAACTTTGAAGCCTGTTTACAGGACAAGAAAAGTGTTCTCCATTTACAAGGAGACAGGTCATGAAATAGAAGAAATATTCTTAACAACCATGAAAGTAAAGACATAAGGAGAACAGGCCACCATTTATTATTTCGAGGAAAGTTCAAATCTGTCTTGTATCCATGGTAATGTCTGAAAGAACTTTTAGAAAATGGGTTTTGTTTTTATGATGATAGAGTGTGCTTAGTCTGTGTTTGACTTCTATCTGTCTGGTGATTAATAGGTACATACCAGTTTAAAACCCCTGAATCTTCTCCACCGGGCACACCGATTGGCAGGATCAAAGCCAGTGACGCTGACGTGGGAGAAAATGCCGAAATTGAGTACAGCATCACAGACGGTGAAGGGCTGGATATGTTTGATGTCATCACGGACCAGGAAACCCAAGAAGGGATTATAACTGTCAAAAAGGTAATGCTGCTTCTTAAATATCATACAAGTGAACGCATTTACTTTTCTCTTGTTCCCAAGTTACTGGGGCAATTATAATACATCTCACATAAACATCACTTTAGATTCTTATTTAATAACTATTTTTTTAAAATGCTGACTTTAATTACACTGAGACTCTTGGGTTGGCTTTAGGGGTCCAAAGTAATCTTATGCATGTATTAATTTTATTCTTTCAATAAATTTTTATTAAGAACCTCCTAAGTAAGTAAACATAAACAAATGCTACATAAAGGAAACATCATGACGTATTTACATAAACATACATGAGGTAAATACCATAAATGAACAATAAACACGCAGCGCCGGTCACGGTCCTAGGTGCTAGAGGTGCAATGTCACATTGAACAGATGGTCTCTGCTGTCATCAAGAGCATCTTTCCAGTCTAGGGGGGGAAGAGATAAGAAAGCAAGGAAATAAACACACAAATGTTTGTGTGTTTGAAGAAAAAGGGTAATGCAAGCAATGATCAAGAGGACTTGAATTACAGAGAGAGGATATATAAATACAACAAATTCAAATTAATTAACATGAATTTCCTGTGACCCTTTTAGCTACTCTCTGGAACACAATAGTAAATCTGTTATGTTTTGCGTTCCCATTTTTCCCTAATGTACATTATTTTATCCCCTGAAATTATCTAGCACTACAGAGCAGTATACAAAAGTGTGGTAAGAATTAAAAACCAATAAATGTTATTTTAAGACTAAAAATAATGTTAATTTTGATTAATTCTTTATGATTTCACTAGTATTACATTGGTCTAGTATTTTTCTCTCTTTTGCCACACTACTGTTTTTGCTGGTAAATATAAGCATAGGTGGATGTAACTAAATAAGAAACTTTCTCCTCTCAAGCTTTGGATTACATGTCTTAATATCTGGAACACAATAAAACATGTTTAAGTGACACTCAGACCAATGTTTTATACTATAATATAATTAGGAAGCCCATTAGTGTGCATTAACCTTTCTAATTTTCTTGGTGCCTTATCAGATTCGAACTGAAATTTTGCCTAGCCGACTAAATCACATTCACTACCGTCTTGATTAATTGTGTTTCTAGTGAGCCTTGTCATATTATCATCTAAAACTAAAAGTCAGCAACAAGCATTTGGGTTCACTGTGTCTCCAAAGCAGAGATACTTTTCCCAAAGACCTTTGATGACAATGATCATTACCTCCTTTGGCAAACCCTTATCAAAATATCGTTTGGAATATTTTATTACCTCGTGCAAAAAAAAAAAAGTTTAATCTGTTTTATCTGAATGAGGAAGAGGGAATCACAATGCATACCTGTGCTTCTTAATTCTGAGAATTCTTAGAACCTCTAGGGGAGGTGTTTCATAGTGCAGATTACCACCCCTACTCTAGATATTTTGGTCCAGGGAGGGGCCCAGACATTGGCCAGTTTTAAACACTCATCAGGTACAATTAAAGCCAGACATAAGAACATCTGACATAGAATCATCTGCATATTTGTCACCTTGCCCCTGGCGGTGGCCCCGTCTAGTCAAATATAAAGATTTTTCAGGGGAGAGAGGACAGGCTACACTAGACTCCTGCTTCCAGGTTCCCCTCCTGCTCGGTGTGAGGCCTTGCATCTCGGCACCCACTTTTAAGTCAAGGTCAGCCATGGTTTCAGCCCAGACTTTCTTCAGGGTTGTTTGGCAACTGAACTCCTTCACAGGCTTTATAATAATTTCCCACCTAATGGTTTAGGTATGGGGGGAAAAAATAATTATACTGTATCTTTCTTGCCTTTGCCCAATATCACACTAATGTGTAGTGATGTCTCTAAGCAATATGGTTACATTCATTAATCAGTGATTTGTCCCAAAAATGCTTCATGTCTTGGCTTTTTATATCTTGGCTACTTTAAATACGTCCCTCCCTCCCTCCTTCCCTCACCCCTCTCCCAAGCTCTTGGACTTCGAAAAGAAGAAAGTATATACCCTCAAAGTGGAAGCCTCCAATCCTCACGTCGAGCCACGATTTCTCTACCTGGGGCCATTCAAAGATTCAGCCACAGTCAGAATTGTGGTGGAGGACGTGGATGAGCCTCCTGTCTTCAGCAAACTGGCCTACGTCCTACAGATAAGAGAAGATGCTCAGATAAACACCACAGTCGGCTCAGTCACAGCTCAGGATCCAGATGCCTCCAGGAATCCCGTCAAGTAAGCGCACTTTTTCGACATGCCTCTTTCATTAGCCTCAGTCAGTTTATATTCAGAGGCCTGCCTGTCTGTTAGAAAAGATGAATCCCTTTTTTTCCAATTAGACAGTTGTGCTTTCCTGAAAAAACTACTCTAAATAGCACCTTTAACTCTCATTGCTCACTGCATAAATATGATTTTTAGCAGCAATACAGTAGTCCCTTAATATCCTTGAGTGATTGGTTCCAGGATCACACCCCCTTATACCAAAATTCGAGGATGCTGAGTCCCTTATATAAAATAGCACATTATTTGCATGTAACCTAACCACATCCCCCCCCACTTCAAATCATCTCTAGAGTACTTGTAATACCTAACACAATGTAAATACTATGTAAATAGTTTTATACTGATTTTTTATTTGTATTATTTATTGCTGTATTGGGTTTTTTATTGTTTGCTCTTTTTATTTTATTTTTTTAATATTTTCAATTTGCGGTTGGTTGAATCTATGGTTGCAGAACTCACGGATATGGAGGGCTGACTGTATAAACCTAAAAAATACAAAATTTGAAGAAAAAAACACAAAATGAGCTATAAGGAGTTTACTGCTTATGTAGAAATAGCATAAGGTGAGGTAGCTGAATGGCCTGGGATTTGTTTTAAGGGTTAAGATTTCTTTAAACTTGAGACTTGTCAAAGAGCATAAAGTATCATGTTTTTAACAAGCCAGGCACTACTGGGCTGGAGAGCCTTTTTTCAAGTGTGGGAGAACCTATCATGTAACACTGAGAGGCAGAATTATGCTCCATTTGGATACATAATTTTTCCTTTTGTGGATTTTATATAAACAAGAACTGTTTCATGTTATATGTCAGTGAAATCTTGGGGAAATCAGTAGAGTAGAATCCAAATTTATTCTATAAAAGCAAGTTCTGTTATCCCTGTACTTTCCTTATTCCTTAGTTATAAATAATGTTGCAAGAAGGTCACGTTGCTCTTGGGGACCACCAATGCTTCTGTATTCTAGAATCTTATCAGGAAAACTTGGGAGTCAACCAACCTCCAGCCTTTGGCTAGTAGCTTAGTTGACTAAGAAAAGTGCTAAACCAGAATATCATTGTATAAGTTATTTCCCATAAATAAAGTAAACAGATTGATAAGCTCTAGAAATTCTTGCCAGTGAGTCAACAAATAGATTCTGATCAGGACACCAGCCAAGTGCCAGGTATGTTTAGGCACTAAGGAATATCATCCTGGTCTCATGGGACTTACATTCTAATTGGGGCAGACAGAAACAAGCAAACAGTAAATATATATCAGGTGAAAATAAATTGTAAGCAGGAAAATAAAGCATAGTAAGGAAATAAAGAGTACCTGGAGTGGTATTTTAGATAATGTGGTCAGATTTGGCCTTCTTGGTAGGGAATTATCTGAGTAAAGATGTGAATAAAATTAAAAAGTGAACCATGCTGATACTGGGGAAGACCGTTTTAAGAAGAGGAAAAAGCAAGAGTTAGGTCTGATATCCATTGCATAGCGTGTGGAAAGAGCAGCAAGGAAGCCTACACAGCTGAAAGAGATGAGGGAGGGAAAAGAGTTCAGAAATGAGGCCACAAGGAAGTTTGGTAAGAGGTGGTGAGCGTGTCCCATAGGGCTTTGAAGTCCATGGTAAAGATTGCATTTTATTCTGATTGAGATGAGAAGCCACTGGATAGTTTTGAGTAAAGGAGTTGCTTAATCTAAAACTACATTTTAACAGGATCACACTGGCTGCTGTGTGAAGAATATTATTGAAGACAAAAGAATTTGAGGCTCTAAGGCAGTTATTTTCTAACTTTTCAGCTATTGGGCCCTTTGTTCAACTGAGACCTCATGATAAGTCCCATATTTAAAAAAAAAATGCCTAGCTTATTTTCAGGAAATAATTTTAAATCACTGGGCAAATAAACTCTTGTTTTATCATTCCACTGGAATATCTATAAGACACCTTGAATTGGGCCTAGTCAACCCAGAGTAGCCACATGTGAGCTCCATGGATCAAGTATTTCTCCATATACATTTAATATTATTAATAAGGAAAATGAATGATAGTTTTTCACTTATACACTTATACAGCACAAATAGCATAAGTACTTTCACAACTATTCTCTTACACCACTCTCTAACTGCGTAAGAAAAAAAATCTTAGTAACTCAGGGTCAAATTCAATTTGAAAGTATTAATGCCAGAAGTTTACAAATATGAGCTTTGGTTATCTCTTTGAAAGATCAACATGTTTTTAATTGAAAGACATAATGTCTTCTGGGAATTTAGGCTATATTTCTATGTCTATATTACTTTTTATACCAAATACCATTTTTATCCACTGCATTATTTTCTGTTTTATGAAAGAAAGTAGTTAGCTTGTCAGACTGGGTTTGTTGTCAGCTAATTTTGAAGTTTTTTGCTGCCAGCCTTTCGTTGGTACATATGGATTTGATACATAGATACAGATTTAAGGCTAGAAATACACATAGATATATTGGTACATAAATGTATATTTCAGTGTCCTTTTATAGGATAAAATTTATTCTTATATTAGAAAAGTACATCCATACATAGTTTTGGATATTTAAGCCATAAATATTGAACAACTAGGTGCTAGACAATGTGTTAGGTGCAAAATTAACACTAGAGAATTCTTCCTGCAAACATTGATTTATCATTAGGCAGGCACATATCTTTAATTCTTTAATCACATAAAATAATTTTCTTCCAATAACTTTTATCACAAATTCCCTTTGATTTTCATGAAATAATCTTATGTCCCTATAAATACACATTATGAAAAATTTACACACACACACAGACCTCCTTTCCTCACCCACAAATCTTCCTGACTTGAGGATACATTAGATACATTAAAAGACAAATTATTTAATCACAGAATACAATGTAGTCCTGGGGGGAAAAAAAGAGCTACCTAGCAGAATGATCTACCATAATCTGAAGGGATTGATTACCTTGTTTCTTATCAGTGATGCTTACAATTAATGTGGCTGGATGGTAACCATCCTTGATATAAATTAAAATTACTTTGGAAAGATAAACACCAAACTAGTAAGGCTTCGTGTGTGAGCATCTTTTCTAAACAATGTAGGCATGTTGAATTGTCTATTCATTTTAAATCTCCCAATAAAAGGAAAAAATAGTATATAATTTTTGGTAATTCCTAAAAAGTTACTTTCTCTTTCAAATAGAAAGTTGCCTTCAACTAAAAATTCTCATCTCTTACCCTTTATGTCAAGGCTTGATGGGAAAATATAATTACTTGTAAAACTTAAACCTATAGTGGGAGGAAAAGAGACAAAAAAACAAAAAAAAAGATCACTGCTGTATATAATTGTAACAGCTTATAAAGGCAAGAAGAGGCACATCCTAAGCTTGACATTTTTCATGAGGAAAGAAATGTTTGTAGATAATTATTAAATTTCTTACAAAGTCTATGAATATTGAGATTTCCTTTTTGGTAATTAACTGTGTGCTAAAAATATTTATCCTTCTCAAGTTAAAAATGTAAAGTGATCAAGTAAGTTCAATGCTGTTGCCTAAATTTTTAGTAAATGCTGATTCATGACATAAATGGCAAAAACAATAGCTGGTTCATCTGTTTCAACCCTTTTGATAATAAAAACACTACTTTATATACATTGAAGCTGAAATTCAACACAATTTGATATATATACCCATTGTGAACATCATTAATTCTCTTTAAAGTCAGGCTTAAATGGCCTACAATAAACCTCTAAATTTCATTTAAACACTCACTAGATGACAAAAATTAATTTTATGAAGGTAAAATATATTGTTTATTATAATTCACTACTTATATTTTAAACCAAAATAATTTATTGAAGTTGAATCTTGGACATGGTGTACTATTGCAAATTAGTAGCAAGGGTTTATTTTTCTTAGAGCATTCATAATAATTCCATATGTGTCTGACTAGTTAGCTCGTTTATTTAAATTGTATTTCTACTGAGCCAATGTTTTTAAACTTTGTATCACGATGTAAGTTTTAAAAATCCAGCTGAAGTGGGCAAGATTTTTTCCTAATAGCCTTAACATATCAACTTTCTTCGGAGTTTTTTTTAATACTCCCACTCATCATAAACATGCACACGAACTTTGTCCCCTTACATAGCTATTATAAAAACTAGCAATATTAATAAATTTATAAATAAAATAACATTCTCAAAATCTACTAGTCTTCCACCAGGACAGAAGACTGTCCTTCTTTGGTTTCCAAAATGCCACTCTTGGTTTTCTTCAAATTTATACAAACTCTCCTTCCTAAATATTTATCAAGTTCCTACTCTGTTTCAGGCACTGTGGGTCTCTGCTCTCCCACTGGTTCTTTAAGTGGTTCTGTCCTTAGAGCTTTTCTTCCTTCACTGGACATTCTCTTTCTAGACAGTTGGATTGGAAATCTAGAGTGTCAGTCCAGATCTTTATCTTCAGCTTCAGACTAGATAGCTCTTCCTAGACCTTTCTCAGTCATCTCAGCCTCAGCATATCAAAGATGGAATATATGATCTTCCCCAAGTCTTGTTTTTCACTCTTCTTCTATCAGTCTGTGACAGCCCAGCTGTCCAGCCATACTCCTCAGTTCAGTCTGTGGTCTTTGTTAAACATGATTTAGATTGTGACACTCCCCTGCTTAGAACCCGTTGGTAGATTACCTTGCACTTAGAATAAATCCCAACTCCTTACTATGGCCAGCCTGTCCTGCTTTCTGGATTCTGGCTCTTTCCCCAATCTCATCTCCTATCTCCCATCTCCCTCTCCTGCCTCACTGACCTTGGCCACACTAGCCATCGTTTGCTTCTTCCAACAGAATGATTTTTAAAATAAAATGGATAATAGGAAAATAGCCAATACCCTACCTATGCGTGCACACACACATACACACACACATTGAAGTTCTGAGGTTCTAAAAATTGAGTTAAAAATGTAACAATTCCTACATAAATTTGATCCAACTTACATATAAAGAAAAGAAACTTTAGTGGTGCAAAGTTTGCACCACTTTAGTGCAAACTTTAGTGGTGCATCAAAATCATGCAACTTGTCTGTCTAGTGAGTTTGCTATTAAGACACCCATTGTAAAGAACTAATTTCTCAGAATATTTTGCCTAATGTTAAGATATTCAAATATACACTACAGGTAAAAAAAATTCATGTCACAAATGTTCTGGAAGTAGTTTTATGATGTGAGAACAGCAAATACAAAAAAAGCCTTTCTGAATTCCTCTCTGCATTTTTAGGTATTCTGTCGATCGACACACAGATATGGACAGAATATTCAATATTGATTCTGGAAATGGTTCGATTTTTACATCGAAACTTCTTGACCGTGAAACACTGCTGTGGCACAACATTACAGTGATAGCAACCGAGATCAGTAAGTCCAACCTAATACTATTGCTGTCCCAGTTGGTGGAGTGAGTATCCCAACCAAGCACGGCAGAGCACAGCTGACACTTGTCACCATGCACTGATGATACACTGGTTACATACTGAGGGAAAGAGCCCTGGAATGGTTTGCAGTAATGTTTCTTCTAGTCATGTTGGTTCTTTCGCTGAGAGGCAACCATGGAAGTTCCGCAGTTTGGAAACAATAAAATGGGAATGCATCTTTCAAATTAGATTAAATTGATATTTGCTGGATTTGATTGCAAAAAGCTTATAAATTATAACATTACAGGAATGGCTGAAAAAATGGACTCTCAGACATTTTGTGTGGGGCAAAGGATAAGAGAGGTCAAGTATGTTCTAAAATGCAGTACTCACAGCAGCTTCAGGGAATCTGTGCGTGAATGAGAGCGAGTCAGCATTGCCTACAGGGGATTGGTGATCAACATATACATGCCTATTTCTCTCTGTTTGGTATGTGACAGATAACCCAAAGCAAAGCAGCCGAGTACCTCTATATATTAAAGTTCTGGATGTCAATGACAATGCCCCAGAATTTGCTGAGTTCTATGAAACTTTTGTCTGTGAAAAAGCAAAGGCGGATCAGGTGAGTTTCATAAGAAAGCGCATTCAAATTGAAAGTCAGATTAATTTAGATCGTCTAATCATTCAGATGATTCGCGGAACTGAGGGCTAGTTGTGAATTGTCTATGAAGTGAATACTAAGGAAATTAATGCTATAAATACAAAGCAGGACTGGCATAAGAGAACCAGCAGCTTTTAAGAACTGGAAGTTCATCAAAGACTGAGGCTCATTCCAAATTGGTCTTAAGTTTTCATTAAAATAGATTAGTCACAGCTTTATTGGAAAAATCTTTATTGGTGAACAGATAGTTTAATTACCATATGTACTCGAAAGTAATAACCAGAACATATTTTGCAATTGCCCATAATTCATAGTTTCACTTATTTACATTGCCCATCTGTACAAATAACACTAATTTGTGAATGTTTTACTGTTTTACACATTTGTCCCCACGTGAAATAGGTCTTTGCTGCCAGTGATACAAAAATTATATTACAGTTTGTCGAAATAGAAGTGCACTGTTAAAGTACATGTACAAGTGGAAAGTTGAAGTTACCGTGTTTTATATACTCATTTTCTTTTCAGTTTTTTGCAAGTTGACAGCTTACGTATATGCTAAGATTGCATTTCTGAACACACTGTCCGAAGAGCGCTTCCATTTTATTAAGTTGCAATGTTGTCATAGACCATTGTGAGCCTCAAGGGCAGTGTTTCTCAAGTGGAGTGATTTTTCTCCCCAGGGATATGTGCAGTGTTTGGAGACTTTTTTTTTTTTTTTTTTTTTTGAGACAAGATCTCAATCTGTTGCCTGGGCTACAGTGCAGTGGTACCATTATAGCTCACTGCAACCTCAAACTCCTGGGCTCAAGCAATCTTCCTGCCTCAGCCTCCTGAGTAGCTGGGACTACAGGCACATTCCACCACGCTTAGCTAATATTTCTATTTTTTGTAGAGATGAGGGGGCAGGGTCTCACTATGTTGCTCAAGCTGGTCTCAAACTCCTGGCCTCAAGTGACCTTTCTGCCTCAGCCTCCCAAAGTGCTAGGATTAAAGGTGTGAGCCATCGTGCCCTGCCTCTGGAGACATTTTCAACTGCACAACTAGGAAGGTGCTACGGGGTATCTAGTGGGTAGAGGCCAGGGTTGCTGCTAAACATACTGCAATGCACAGGACCATCCCCCACAACAAAGAATTCTCCCTTGTTCTATGGCTTTCTAACCCATCAGTTCTTTCAATAGAGTGAATTCATTGCAAATTTTTTAAAGGCTATTACCTTTTTAATTAAAATTAAAAATCATTTAGTGAAGTAATTTATTGTAAAACTGGAAGAAATAATTTTGAGTTATCAAAACTTTATGGCATAATTGTACAGGGCTTTTTTAAAAAAAAATTTATGGCAGCTCTATGGTTTTTATCTTAGTTGATTCAGACCCTACGTGCGGTTGACAAGGACGACCCTTACAGCGGGCACAAATTCTCATTCTCTTTGGCCCCTGAAGCAGCCAGTGGCTCAAACTTTACCATTCAAGACAACAAAGGTAAATGAGCTCAAGTTACCTGCCTTACCTGTGTCTGTGTCGACACCTATCTATGCCCGTCACAGTTGGTCCAGTACATGATGCGGTACCCACAAACATTCACCTCTTTGCTTTCCCGTTCCAGACAACACAGCAGGAATCTTAACTCGGAAAAATGGCTATAATAGACATGAGATGAGCACCTATCTGCTGCCCGTGGTCATTTCAGACAACGACTACCCAGTTCAAAGCAGCACTGGGACAGTGACTGTCCGGGTCTGTGCATGTGACCACCATGGGAACATGCAGTCCTGCCATGCGGAGGCGCTCATCCACCCCACGGGACTGAGCACAGGGGCTCTGGTTGCCATCCTTCTGTGCATCGTGATCCTACTAGGTAAACTGGTTCTCCCCGCATCCTATCTCCCCATGGTGAGGGGCTCACACTGTTACTGTGACACCCTAGATTTTTCCGCCTCCCCCATTAAGGCATACAGCCTGCTCTAGGTGAGTAGAGTTACACGCTGAGAATTTGTGTTGTTCGACTATGACCTCATTTTTGCTTGAAAATGGCTTTGGAGAATGAACGAATGTGAAACTTGCCCGTGTCTTTGCTTGCCCAGGAACCAGTCATTCCACCAAAAGAATCTCGTGTCTATCAGACTGGGAATGAATCTTGGGGGGGCAGGGGGGAGGGGGGTTGAAGGCAATATAAATATACCCTTTTTGTTTCATTTGTTGTTTACTATTCAACTTGGCAAACATTGTTAAATTTTAAAGAGTGAAAATGTCCAGTATGGAGTAGATGATGAAGGCCATTTCTACCAAGGTAAAGCTCAAAGATCAGTGGGAAAGTGGAAAGAGGGGTGTGATGACTTTTCCTCTCCTCTAGGAAAAATAAAAGCTGTGAAATTTTTTAAACCTGGTGAACTTATTTTAATCTACCCATTTAAATGACTTCCTTCTTAGCATTGTTCTCTGATTACCACATATGTACCTAATGTAATATCTATTATTTCTTAGATTTTAATAATAAATAACTTCTGTGACTAAGGAAATAAATCTAGCACTCAAAAGAAAGAATGTACTAAAAGTGAAAATCAATGTCTAACAATGATTCAAATGATGTTTTTACCTTCAACCAACTAATTAAGCCCACAAGTGGAGCTCAAATCACTCAACAGACCCTTGACTGGGAACTAAGAAATCGAATGTTAGTTACTGCAACCCTTCCAAAAATAAAAGCAAGATTTCTAAAGCTTCCCTATACAATGAAAAAAGAAAAAAGTAAAAAATCAGAGTTAACCTGGATTACACATGGAAAAAAAAAACCTTTTTAAAAAAATGAAGACAGAGTGATTTTGAGAAGAGTAAAAGTGAACCTACATTTCTCCAAGAAAAGAATGCCTAGGGATCCCTGCTTGAGAGCTTCCCATTCCAAATCAACTTTGCTAATTGTAACAGAAGCCTTAAAACTCAACTACAGAACTGTGATTCTTGCTGTCAACTAAGATTTGGGGAAAGTATTTTAAGATATGAAGATAAATAAAACTGACAGTGTGCAAAGACAAATCAGTGTTTCTAATGGTGTGAGTCTGTAAAAATCGCTTTGGAAGAGAAGAATATGAATGTTCTTTTTGATCAAAAAGTTACTTTTAGAAGCCCTGGACTGGTAGGGCTGTAGTCAAGTAGTATTCCACGGACCCTTTTTGTGGTCTATGGAAAGAGAACCAACTCTCATCTGATAGAGGTGATTCTTCCTGTCCCTCGTCATCTGCCCATTTTCTCTTCCCTCTTTTCTTCCTTCTAATCAGCTCACCATATCTTCCCTTTTCATTCCCTTTCCCACCAATGCATTTGCTGTCTCTTCATTACTTCTAATTGGCCTTGGTGCTTCCCACATCTTGTCTAGTGTCTTTGGAATTCTGTACCTAATACAAAACAAGGAAAATGGGATTTAACCTTTACTAGGTACACACCATAGGCTAGCTGCTGTGCAAGGTGCTTTACAAATGTTTTTCTCACTTAATCCTCAGAATCATCTGGTGCATGTTTACCTGCATCTGAAATGAGAAAACTGAGGCTCCACGGTATGAACTCATGTAGCCAAGTCATGTGTCCAACACGTGGTAGAACTAAGTTCTAAACCCAGGTCTTCTCCCCGAGGCTTGGTGCTTCCACACTGCACTCCACTTTCTTTGTAAGCTTATGGAACTCGAGACAATTTCCAGGCTGAAAGAGAGCCAAAACTAAATAAAATGGAGCAATTGAAGAAAGTGGAGGCAAACCTGAGAGTTTGTAAAAGGAGAGCCACATTGATATAGGAGGAAACCTGGAGTCAAGAGAGTGGATCATTTGGCATCTGGCATTTTTCAAAAATAAAACATCGATAAAAAACAATGAAACAACTACTACATCTAATGTCTCTATGGTGCTTTAGAGTCTGTAAAACTTTCACATTTATTAACTCATTCCTGACAACAACACCGGGTGCTGTATTTGCTTCTGTTTTACCCATAAAAAAATGGCTTAGAAAGGTAACATTATTTAATTTAACTTAGACCTTTTGATCTCCTAGTTTTTTGGTGGGATTTGAGTACAAATTTGCCCAATTATCCACCCCTCCCCGCCAAAAAAAGAATCTTACTGCTGTCCTCTGGCTCCAAAAAGGACAGGGGAAAACGGAAGCTCAGTTCCTGGTAAGGGCACCTCATCAGTGTCTCACTTTCTTAGAACATTTTGCCCCAGGTACTTAGAAATCATGTTTTTAGTTTCTAAGTTAGCTTTGAGAGATCTTCTTCTAGACAGTTATACCCTCAAGAAATTCTGTTCAGATGTGCATTGGGTTAATTGGAAAATACATAGGCAGTTTTAGATATAGAAGAATTAGACCTTGAATAAATGCCTTTGAATTTTTAAATGTCCTCTCTCTTCTAGGCAGTTGTACTTTCAAATGTGCATAGGACTAAAATAAAAGATACAGGTATCTTAAGCCCAGAAGAATTAGGAGGTGATAAGTGCCTGCTACCTTACCTTAAGTGACTGAATGACCTGTGTACATCAGAGCCTAGTTCTTTGCGAGACAGTTATCTTGATTCCTTTCTCTAGATCCCAAAGGCCATTTTTACTTACAACCCTCTCTTTTGCAAATCCATGTCATTGTTTGCACTGGAAATGAGCATGAAGGGTAGATCATAGCATCCCTCTGCCCAAAGCCCTGTGTTTCTCTGCCCCCACCCACCCCCCAGAGGAAAGGGGAAAGATCCCACAGACGTGGTCCTTTCCTATCGTCTCTTCTGCGGGCTCCCTCTGGTCAGACCCCAGGTCTCCTAGCTGTTCCTCAAACACTCAAGGCACACTCCCACCCTGGGGCTTTTCCTCTAGCTCCTTTTTCTTTGCCAGATAGCTCCTTGGATAACTCCTCATGTCTTTGCTCAAACAATGCAACATACACAAAACGTATGTGCTGTATATTCATATTGGCTCCTCAAACATACACAGAAACACTCCCCATCCTCCTTGTTCTGCTCTGATTTTTCTTGTGTATATTGCACTTATCACCTTCTAATAATTTCCTTACTTATTATACACTCCATCCAACCACCCCTACCGATCCACCCACCCAGTGCCTAGAACCCTGCCTGGCACAGAGTGGGCACTACATAAATATTTATCAAATGAATGAATAAATACCCTGAATGGATGTGACAAATGAGGCATCAGGATACTCTCTGGAAGCAAAAGAGAGTGTGTACAATCATGGAACCACACACTTGAAATGGCAACATTGCCATTTCCTTTGGAAATAGTCTATATTCCAAACATGCATCAAAGCACGGCAATTAAGAGTGTGGGCTTTCTAGTCTGACCAACATGGATTTGAATTGCATGTACATGTAACATCTCTAAACTTCAATTTCCTATTATGTAAAATGAGGTTTTAATAATGGTATCTACTTTGTAGAGCTATAATGATAATTAAGTGAGATTCAGTATGTCAAGCACTTAGCACAGTGCTTGGCACATAGAAAGCTCTCAATAGGCAACCCATTATTATTATTATTACTAATACTATAGGTAGGGGTAGGGATATATCTATTATTATATAGGTAGTTACATATACCCTCTAAAAAGCCATTATTCTATAATTCTTATTGCAATAATTCAATTTTCATGGCTCACAAAAATTGGGCCTTGTCACAGATGAGACAGTAAAGAGACATTACTGGAACTTTCTGCAATAAAATTCCATGGACAAACTCAGTTTAACAATATATTTTCTGTCCTGGATGGCTGTTTTCTCTCTAAGTTGTTGCTATGTTTTTATTTTTTCAGCCGTATCCCATTTGCAGATAGATGTGTCTCCCTACAGCTAGCCAGCTATGTTCCACCCCGCCAGCTATGAAGAAAGATCAGAAGCTATTTAAACACAATTATTGCCTCTAATTTGAGTTAGGAGGAAAAATCAAAAGAATGAACATTCTGGATAACAAGCTTATAGAACATGAACCTTTAAAAAAATTTTTTTTTAAAAGTTCTCACTTAAGTGTGTTTATTTCATTTTGCTCAAACAGAAATAATATGGCCTATGGATTATTACCTTCCCCCTTCACATTGGCCAATCTTGAAATCCAAACTAGGTTTCTGAATTGCATCTGGGTCTCTCCAGGTATCATCTGTAATAATATTTCTTTACATGTAGACAAGGTATGCAAACATTCACATCTCTACTTTGGGTTTTGAACTAATTTTACACTTTCCTCGAGGAAGGAAAAAAACAAAGAAGGCATAGTGCAAAAGCTATTTTAGATGTGGGGTTATGCAAACCCTTCCACACATCCGCAGAGGTGCCAGCCTTGTCCTTGGAACCAGTTTCAGAGCATCTTAGGTGTTCAGCATAATTTGCACCCTCACTGCAGTACTTTCGCTGTGGCTGAGCTTTTTTTATTATTTTATTTTTTCCTTACCTTGAAACTAGTTTGCCATTTCAAAGTAAAAAGAAACTACTGACAAAATATGATGGTGTTTTATCCTCTACTTAAATTATAACCTTCTTTCACATATTTTGTCTATATTTCTGGGGCCCGTTTTGATCACGGATGGAGGCAAGTGCATCCTTAAAGAAATAAAAGTTGAGTCTGCGTTTTCTAGAGAACTTTTAAAACTTCGCATTGGAGCACACTGTTTCTTCCTGGCCTTAATTGGGCAGCAAATTAACTTTCCCTTCCCTTTTCTGTTTTGTTTTCTGCTTCCAGTGACAGTGGTGCTGTTTGCAGCTCTGAGGCGGCAGCGAAAAAAAGAGCCTTTGATCATTTCCAAGGAGGACATCAGAGATAACATTGTCAGTTACAACGACGAAGGTGGTGGCGAGGAGGACACCCAGGCCTTTGATATCGGCACCCTGAGGAATCCCGAAGCCATAGAGGACAGCAAATTGCGAAGGGACATCGTGCCCGAAGCTCTTTTTCTACCCCGACGGACTCCAACAGCTCGCGACAACACCGATGTCAGAGATTTCATTAACCAAAGGTTAAAGGAAAATGACACGGACCCCACTGCCCCGCCCTACGACTCCTTGGCCACCTACGCCTACGAAGGCACCGGCTCGGTGGCGGATTCCCTGAGCTCGCTGGAGTCGGTGACCACGGATGGAGATCAAGACTACGATTACCTTAGTGACTGGGGGCCTCGGTTCAAAAAGCTGGCCGATATGTACGGAGGGGTGGACAGTGACAAAGACTCCTAATCTGTTGCCTTTTTCATTTTCCAATACGACACTGAAATATACGAAATGGCTATTTCTTTATATTTATCCACTGCTCTGTGAAGGGTTCTCTGTTCTACCCGTTCCAAAAGCCAATGGCTGCAGTCCGTGCGGATCTAATGTTAGAGACTTTTTTCTAGTACACTTTTATGAGCTTCCAAGAGGCAAATTTTTATTTTTTAGTGCATCCAGTTAACCAAGTCAGCTCAACAGGCACCTGCCGGAGAGGACAGGGAGCAGTGTTTTCACTGGTTCTCTTAGGACAGATTGGAAACATGCTTATTTCCACTGGCCTGGGGTTTTGCTACACTCCATTGACTCAGGTCAGCTGACTGCTCTAACTGTAAATGTCACGTGCTAATGGGGTAAGGGATTGTACTCTAATGATAAAATAGAACCTTAGTAAAAGAAATAAGGGTATATCAGCTCACAAGGAGATGAACTATCTAAGGGTGTGTTATGTCCGTCACAAAGAATTTAAAATGATATTTGCCCGTCCTGTTTGTTCTTCAAGAACTTTCTCTGGCACCACCTACTATTCAAAACATCAGATCCACCAGTGTTTTAAAATTCCTGTTACTCTTAAGGAATAGAAGCAAATCAAATGGCAACATTCAAAAACAATAGCAAAAAAACTTAAGACTTCATTCCTTGCCACTAACTCCTAATTTGTTATATATTAGCCATGTAAAAGGTCACTTTTGCACCATATAAAGGGAAAGGGGAAATAGCTATAATGTTAACGAAAGAAATATTTTAGCATATGTGAAAGCTTTGGCCACCAAATGTATCATGGATTACTAGAAATTCTTTCAACTGTCAGTAGGTTAATGACAAATAAGTCTAATTGTTTAAAAGTTCTTGGAAGAATTTTTCTGAGATAAATTTTAACTCCTTGTCTGTAGTTGTCAGTATTATTCTACTATACTGTACTTGAAAGTAGCAGTGTGAAGTATAATAATTCATATTTTTCAGATACTTTATTACACAATTAAATTGAATTAGTAAAGTTAGATTGAATAAAACTTAAATCCCACTCTTGGAGTTCAATGGAGAGGTTAGAGCCAGCCACACCTAATACCCGGCCCTTCACATCCAGAAACATCTATATATTTATATAACATGATAGATATCTATGAACAACATTGCAATCATGGTGAAAACCTACATATTCCATGTCTAGAAGACGCTTACACAGGGAAAACTTGGATTCCCTTCAACAAGAGTGTTTAAGATTGTGATTAAAATGATAGTTGACTTTCAAAAGCATTACTATTTTTCCATTGTTTTTAACTTTGCTTTCATGGCCATCCTGCCGTGCTTGTCTTTGAACTAATGATAATGTAATGGTCTCAAACTACGACAGAAAAGTAATGTAAAATCCATCCAATCTATTATTTCTCTAATTATGCAATTAGCCTCATAGTCAGTTATTATTCAGAGGACCCAAGTGAACTGAACTAATCCTTCTGGCAGGTTCAAATCATTTATTTCATATGGCTGTTCTAATGACTTTTATCAATAGAATCTTACATTGTGCAGTCATCAGAAATTTCCAAAGTACTGTAATGAAAATATCCTTGTTTTGAAAACCTAAAAACCAGGCTCTGTGTATATATAATATATACTTAAGAATATGCTGATTTCACTTATTAGTCTTAGGGATTTATTTTCAATTAATGTTAATTTTCTACAAATAATCGTAGTGTCATTTCTATTTGAGAATAGTGTCATATCAGCACATATTTTCTGTTTGGAAAAACATTGTTGTTTAATTAAGTTTTAAATAGGCATATTACCCAGAAAGTAAAGATGTCACCTTTAAAACAAGAGAAATGTAGTATTTTGGGTTACTCAATTTGAGTGAAAATTTTTTACAACCATATTATTCCTTGTGTTTCCTGAATGGTTTCCTACTTTACAATGGACTACCCTGTGTACTAACAAGTATTTCATGCTTGAGCTATTTCCTGCTTTCAGGGTTTCTTTTTCTAGTTCTTCATACACACACACACACACACACACACACACACAGAAGAATGCAAACAAAAGTCTACAAGAGGTCTTCACTCTAATCAATATGTATCATAGTCACAGGTGAGTGTTAAAAAAAGATGGCTTAAAGTTAATAAGTACTAGCTATTTATAGCAATAGAACAGCACCTTAATCACATGACTTACTGTACAATTAAAAAGCTCTCTATCTTTATGTTTTCT
Source organism: Eulemur rufifrons (assembly GCF_041146395.1). Taxonomy (NCBI): domain Eukaryota; kingdom Metazoa; phylum Chordata; class Mammalia; order Primates; family Lemuridae; genus Eulemur; species Eulemur rufifrons. Next base: position 20,861,539 of record NC_090999.1, read on the forward strand.
ATCATTTAACAAATTGAATTAAGAAAGATAGTTCTGTAAAAATAAAGTTATCATCAACAGTTGAGGGTTGACACCAGCAATTTCCAATGTTTAAGGATGGGGTATACTTTCTCATAATAAATGAAAGTATGTAGTCCTATAGTTTTTGAGATGTAATTGGCAGGGTCTTTTATCCCACCCTGAAGATGATACAGTGTACCAAGAACAGATTAATATGACAAAATATTGAAATAACTTGAATCTCTCACCACAAAAGCCAATGATGAAGTAAATTTATAGGAAATTGGATAATTCAACACTGGAGCTGAATATTTAGTACTAGGGTCCTGTAAGTATCAAGTTGGAGTGATATCTTCCTATAATTAAGACTCTTTGACATCATGGAAACAGTAAGAGCCACAGTTCTGTCATCCTCCGGCTCAGTCTCACTTCCTTCCCACTAAAATATTAGGTCAAACACCATTCCATGTGCAGATTTTTTTTAAGTGATAGGTCCTGAGTCAATATGAAAGATTCCTGGAGAAAAAAAAGTAATTTTCAGCTCAGTATTCACATTGCCTGTGTCCTTATTTTAGATGTTGATGAAAAAGATGGAAAGACAATGGGAAAAAGTAAAATTTTAATATTTGCTTTAATCACTGAAAAACTAAAATTCATTAAACATAAGCAAGATTGTTTTTACGGGTTGTTTAAAGGATGTTGAGATCTGTCTGACAATTTTTTCCCCCTCTCTTCAAAGAGAAGGGTTTCTTTAAACTACTAAGATGTTTAAATGAAATGGGAGAAAAGCAAAGATGGTTCCATATAACCACGAGAGGGAATCTGGGCACAGTAAATGTATGTTTGTTTCAGAACTTTCCTTTACGGTTTGGATGCATAAAGGGAGGTTCAGCTACAAAATTACTCCATTTTCAGATAGAACAAAACCTGGCAGTTCAATTTTAGCTCAGTATAAAAAAGTGTGATTTAGTTTTCACTTTCAGCTCCCAAAGAGTTGTGTAAAAGTTCTTAAAAATTGAATCTGTATCTTAGAAGCATCCAAATTTTATGGATCCAAATTAGTGTTAGGACTTTTCCATTACTTTCATTTTTAAGTACATAAATTTTCAAAGTCCTGATTTGCTGAACAATATCTAACATCAAATGCTTTGCCTAGAGTGGCTATTTCACAGGGGATAATGATATATAAACTATGTATTGGACATTTTTAGATTCTGTATACTTGAGTACCATAAAGTATGCAGTTGAGAGATCAGAGTTGATTCCTGAATACAATAAATATTTAAATCAGGTACTCATCCTTATCAGCTAAATTCATTTTCCCCAGGAACAGACCTCCAAATAAATTCTTTTATCCTAGTCACTAGTTTTGAAGTGGTATAATTATTCTGGAAGAAACACTCTATAAAGTCATGATTCCCAATATTTTGAAAAGTAGCCTCTGAAAAGGATCATTTTAATGTAATTTTAATTTTTATGTTTTATCTAGATGAAATCTTTTTTTGAATTGTGACATTGTAGCAGGGGACTCAAAATGCAAGCAGTCTGCTGTGTTCAAATTAACACCACAACCTTCTTTATAAGATTATGAGAGTAGAAAGATTAACACTTGGTATGTAAATCTTCAGGAAGATGAACTACTTCCTAAGCTCTGACAGCAGCTTTCTTTTCCAGAGAATACAGACTTACAGTACGGTCTGCTTAAAAGTTCAGTGACTATTATGGTTGCAGCATTTTTAATCTCCCTATGGCATCTTTATGGAATAATTTTCTAAAGGGATAATTCTCTACTAAAAATACCAGACCCCAACCATATTTAATGTGGAGAGCAATATACCCTCTTAGAGAGAAAAATACATTGACTCACACACTTGTTAAAAGTTAATAAAGAAATAGCTCATTTTTAAAGCCGGAAGTTTATGGTCTCTGCATCGTCAATTTAATTTAAGCATTGCTGAGACTATCTTTAATCTATTCCCCATTTTGTAATACCTTATTTATGACGCATTTTTATTTTTTACGTGGGGAGGGGGGAATGTTAGCCCAGCAGAGCCAGCGGATGAAAGTGTTGAAAAGAGGTCAAATGAAAACAAAGGCTCTTACCCACTGTATTTCAGACGGGACTGAGGCACTGAGCTGAGGAGCCACTGGGTTATTAGATTAATTTCAAAAGAGCTTTTACAAGTTGCTTAATTCCATTTTTTTTTTTAAGCCCGTGGACCACAAACTTAAATTTCTCCTCAAATGGGGTTAATTTGACAAATGAGGCATGGACCCAGCGTCGTGGAAAAAGCATCCCGCTATAATGAGATCTTGGTCTTTCTTGTGAGACTACGCTATTTGTGTAAATATGTCTGGAGGCACCTTTTATAAGCTTTTAGTTTTCTATGATCTATTAGTTTAGTGCTTATTAAAGAAGCAAATGTACAGAATTACGAGGCATTCAGGGGGAATGCTGTGTAGCAAGTGTAAAACTGATCTGCTCGGAGGAAACATAGGAACGCTCCAAACCCACTGTACTGTTTTCTTGGTGATTATTTTCGTTGCTTTGAGAGTGAACTGCATAAGAATAGGCCTCATAATAAATGCTATGTGCGTCTTCAGTAGTACCAAGCTAAGGCAATTTGGCATTCTCCTGTGATTTGTGAGTTTTAAACCCAGAAAATAAACGCTTTTTGGTATTGATTGTTTTTAATTAAAAATACTTCCAAGTATAAATTGAAACTGATGCCACCCTTGAAGATTTACTGGCTGAAGTTCTCAGTTCACGTCGTTTTCCTCAGTACCGTTCACGTCTTGGCAACAAGAACATCTGATGGAAGAATTCACTGCTCAGCTTCCGTCAACATCTCTAGTTAGGGAGATTTCCATAAGCTCACAGCGCACCTGAGAAAGTTTTCTGTGTTAGAAGAATGGGGTTGAGAACATTAACGTTTAGCTCAGTGTGGCCGGGCCTTTTGTTGTAGTCAAATGGCAAATACGCACTCCTTGAAATGGCTTCTTTTATTTTGTTTTGTTTTCTTAGACTTATAAATTTGAAAAGAATGCAATTTAAAAAGTGATTTCTCACAAAGAGTAAATATGCCTTTTGCGAATCAATTTTTGTAACAAGTTATTTATATGATATTACTTAATAAACTGGTTTTTTTCTAACTTGTTTTTTTTTTTTCAATTCTCTCAAACTATTGTTTGTAATCACGGAGATTTTTTTTTAATGTGTACACTGACACACTTAATCTTTCTGAATCTGCTGTTTTAATCTCTCAGATAGCTAACGAAAGCCGTCTTGTACAAAAATTAGCTTGTAAACAATAGTTTCCCCCAGCCGGCAATATATATCACTGGCACTGCCCAGCAGACTTCTTGCTGCTGGGACATCAAGAATTCTGCTATTATTTATGGAATTGCTTTATTAAGAAGAAAGCTGTTTATCCTCAATTGCTTCAGATAAAAAAGGACAGTTCTGTATTTGTGCCCTTCCCAAATCTCCATCCTTTATTTCACTCCCACAAAAACAATTGTCTATAGATCTCTGATTTATAAAAAGAAAAAACCAGAGTCAGATTAGAGGGAAATAAGAATAAAATCCTTCCAGCATTCTGATACTATGAGTAAATAAAATGTTTTTAGCATATTTAGAGCTATAATATTTTACATGCTTGCTCTTTCTTAAGCTGCCTCCTATTTCTACAGAGGCTATTTCGTAATTTTTTTTAACTGGGAGAATTCACAGCTTAGCAAAGGAGATTTTCATTTATTCATTCAGTTGTTCCATATATATTAGGTGCTCCACTGTGTGCTGCAGAATATTCAATGATAAGTCAGATTAATATATTTTCCTTCCTCCTGGAAAGCTCATGATCCAGAAGGAAGAGATGCCATAAGCTCATAACTACAGTACACACTAGAAGGTGCTGTGGAGAAGTCTTATGAGAGGTAGTGAGTGTTCGCAGGGAGGAGAAACTGCTTCTGCCCAGGTAGAAGGGTGTGTGAGAGGCTTAAGAATTAGTAGGATTAGGCGGGATGGTGGTGGCTCACGCCTGTAATCCTAGCACTCTGGGAGGCCGAGGCAGGAGGATCGGTTGAGATCAGGAGTTCCAGAACAGCCTAAGCAAGAGAGAGACCCCGTCTCCACTAAAAATAGAAAAAAAAAATTAGCCAGGCAACTAAAAATAGAAAAAATTAGCCAGACATGGTGGCACGCACCTGTAGTCCCAGCTATTTGGGAGGCTGAGGTAGGAGGATCACTTGAGCCCAAGAGTTTGAGGTTGCTGTGAGCTAAGCTGACGCCACGGCCCTCTACCCAGGGTGACAGAGTGAGACTCTGTCTCAAAAAATAAATAGAGAAAGAATTAGTAGGGTTGAGATAAAGGGAGATAAGAAATCAAAAAGAATAGCAGGGGAAAGAGAGAAAAGAGAGGGATGTTTAAGCAATGCAGTTGGTCTCAGCTGAGGTCCCTGAGGGGTACGAGGCCTGGAAAAGTCATGTGGCATCAGAACATAAGGATCCCAAAGCCGATAGAAGCTGACTTTTGTTTTGTTCTTGCTTTTGTTTTTTGCCATTTTATTTAACATTAACTTTGTCCAAAACAGAAACCCACAGAAGGGAATGATATGATTAATACATGCTTTGAAGGGTATGGACATGGTACAGTAGTGTGCGCTTAGCATGCACGGTGCTCTAGAGCCAAGCTCCTCCCAGCTCCACCCCACCTCAGGGACCCAGTTCAGGAAGCAGAGTCCTGCAAACATTTGGATAGGGTAATGCCTTCTCCAACACCATGACAAACTTCTTCCCATAATAATTATTGGTCTGTATTAGAGCAACTAACACTGGCGATGGCAAGAAACAAAATCCAAAATCTCCATAAAGTTTATTTCTCTTGCAAAGTTCGGGGGGGCTGTGGATCTTTCTCCCTGTTTTGGCAATGCCGTCTGGCACACACTGCCTCCGAGGTAACCCTGGCAGGGAGAACTCAGTCGCATGGCCCCAAACGAACTGAGAAGAGACTGGGAAACGGAGACAGACACACGCGTGTCCTCTGAGCGCTGAGAACCTCTGCCACATACAGGTTCCGTCCTGTCAAGCATGCAACATCTTTCCCAGATTCCCCCCAATTTTGGCTACCATAACAAACCACATCCCAAAATAATCATGAGGGTGTTATCAGAAGACAGAAAGTAGTTCACAAATTTTACATTCCAGCTGAAAACCCTTTTAAGAGGTGCTTGTCCACCATCCCTGACTCTGATGCCCCTGGCAGACATTGCCAACCATTGGTCACATTCTCTCATGGATTTCCTACATGTGACCTTAGAGTCCCTAAAAGGAAGGCCCAAGCAGCCATCATCGATAGAGCAACATTGACCTATGTGCCATCTCAAACCTAAGAGAGGAAGTTCCCTGGTAAAAATCTCCTCTCAGTGAAACTCCTGACCTTTTACATTCATTCTGCAAAAATCACTTGAGAGCCTACTGTGGGCCAGGCACAGATGAAGGTGATAGGGACACAGGGTGAAATAAGACAGACACACCTGCTTTGTCTGTACCCATCCATCAAGGGCTGCCATGACTACTGTCCCGTTACTAATCTTAGTTTTCCTGCCTCAACATTTTGTACTGACGGACACCTGATTCTTTAGAGCACCTTGCTAGGTTTCATATTCCTGAATTTAATACTTTTCCAAATAATGCTATGAATAGATATAGCGTCTTAAAAGAAGTAGATTGTCTCCTACTTCTCTCTATAATATACTTATTCCTTTTTTAAAATGTCTTCCTTGACATATTAGATCATCTTTATTGCTTCCTGAGCTATTTGGTCCCCAAAACGTAACTTTTAGCATCAAATTTGGCTTGTTTGCACATTGGTGTGTAAAAAAAAGTCTCCTTATAGTCAGTAAAGAATAGGTTTTATTAAAGCTTTTAACTTTGCTTAGCTGCCTGATAATAATGCCTTACTTTTATACGGCACTTTAGAATAACTATCATATATATTATGTAATACATCTCTCACAAAAGCTCCATACAATAAACTATAACATTCACAAGGAAAGTGGGGTCATTTGCCCTTAGGTCCCCATCACAGGAATTCGAATTAAACTCACTTCTTTTAACTCAGACTGTGCAATCCCGCTACTGAGCCCCTTTGCATGCATAGCCCAATGCCGTCCATTTGAGAGAACATTTCTTGGGAGAAAAAAGGATTCTCTTTTTCCTTTATACAGATTCAGATGCTGGCGGGCTCTGCTGATGGCTGCAGCCTCAAAGACATTCTCTCCAGATCAGTCCAAAGGCTCTGTGAAGAAAAAAAGACAGCTTGAAAGGCAAAATTCTGCCTATTAACCCCAATTACCCACCTGATTCCCATTATAAAATCAGAACAGTGTTTCTAAGGAAAAATATCCCCAAGAAACCTAAAATTCCACCCAAGACTGCAAAAGCTCTAATTGCTTACATAAGAATAACCTTCATAATACCACTACTTCAAACATCAGATTGTAGTGAGCCCTGTGTAGGGTGGCAAAACCCTGGAACAGGAGAGGAAGAAGGGGAGGGATTGGGACTTCCAGGCTCTCCTTAGGTGGTTCAGTTTCCGAGAGGAAGGACGGTGTCGTAGAGGAGGCAGGGAGACCTGCTCTGGCCTTGAGCAGCCTTGGGATCCACTTCTCCACCCAACAGTGTGGTGTCTGAGATATTCCCGGAAAACCCAGCTGCTCAGTTAGGTGTATGTCTGTGTGGCAGAGTAGCAGCTGCAAATCTCTGTTTCTAAACTAAAAGAAATATATTTTCCTCATTTTTCTGGAACTGAATTTTTTTTTTTTTTAAGATCGAGTCTCACTCTGTTGCCCAGGCTAGAGTGCCGTGGTGTCAGCCTTGCTCACAGCAACCTCAAACCCCTGGGCTGAAGAGATCCTCCTGCCTCAGCCTCCCGAGTAGCTGGGACTACAGGCATGTGCCACCATGCCCAGCTAATTTTTTCTATATATATTTTTAGTTGTCCGGCTAATTTCTTTCTATTTTCTTAGTAGAGACGGGGTCTCGCTCTTGCTCAGGCTGGTCTCCAACTCCTGAGCTCAAATGATCCCCCCGCCTCAGCCTCCCAGAGTGTGAACTTAATTTTTTGAAGTTTTAAGTCCTGATTCCTGTGAGCAACAGAAACTCAGCTTTAATCATGTAGGGTTTCTTCCCACAACCTTCACTGACATTACAGCTAAATTCTCAGGGGCTAAGGTAATGCCAAGGGTTTCTAGGAGGAAAATGAGACATAGCCAAGGCTAAGGGAGACAGGAAGGGAAGAGAGACTCCAGAAAAACTATGGTAATTCTCTGTCTTAACCCTCCCTGTCTGTCCTCCCACTCATCACAAAATGAGGAGACAGAAGTTTATCGATTAGAATTTTTTTTAATGTTATTGTCATGGTTTCTCATTCTCAGAAGGTCAGGATCAAAAGCTTAAGAAAGACACGGGATTCTTTCCTGACTTACGGCTTTGGCAGAGATACAGAAAGAGCTGAAATTTATCTCAGAATGTCACTATTTCCAACTTAATGCTAATTTATAACAGTGTTTTCTTATGTTTCACTACCTCGAGCATTATAAAAAGTATTCATTTAGAGTACTAAAATATATCAAATAATATATTAACGATTGAGCCAATGATTTTTGAACATATCTTATGTGATGTGTCCTTTGCCACCTACTTTATGTGTAAAATGTATTTTTTCTTTATCATAAATTAAGAACACAAAAAGTGTTTTCTGATTTGTGAATACATTTATATGAAAAAATCCTACAAAGATACAGAAACTAAATCACCATTAAATATATATTTAATAAACAATTTGTACTGAAAACAATAAACATGTTAAATCCAGACTATTTGGCTTTCTTCGAATCCAAAGAAATACATCTACCTTAAAAGAATTTGGCAAGATGAAAAAGTTCAAATGATAGCTGTCAAGTGAGAAGAGGTTGATGGACAGGTTGGTTTCAGCATTAGGACTTGAGCTGGGCTTCCAGGAGTTCTAGAATCCACAGCAAAATCACTGGAATGTTTCTCTAACATCCAAATTCCCCAATCCAATTCCAGAAATAATCAGGGTTATTTTATGCACTCCACAGGCCTTAGGCGTTCCTAAGAGATGAGGAGGAAGATGAGTTCTAATATTTTTAATATTTTAATATTTAATATGTTATTTTATTTAAATCTTATTTATTGATTTTATTTAAATATTTAATATTTTAATATTTGCACATACCTTACCACTTTCCTGTACCTGCCAGATACGAACCATGTACTTGTCTAGTAAATGATAAAGGAATTAAAACAGATGCCCTCTCTTGAAAAGGTTGCACATTTCCAATTAAAATACCAGGAGTAGCTCATACACATTTATTTAAAATCTCAGGTGAAGCTTCCCACTCCCCCACCTTTTCTTTAGAACTTTTCTGGCTACTTTCCCTGCATATGTCAGTCGATAAGCGTAACGAAATCCCTTTAGAGTTGATTCGCCAGTCTTCCTAAGCGTTTGCTTCTATTTCTCTCTGTTTAAAGTCAGCTGTTATTCTACGAGCCTCAGCTGGGGAACTCCCTCTCTCCCAGGGCCCAATCAGAGTTCCACTTCAATTAGCTTAATTGGAAGAAGACAACCAAAGTTCCAATTAAACTTCTAAACGAGCTATTAGAGCAGACTATTTTTGTCTTTTCAGAGCAAGCTCTCCTAATCGTCATTTTTTAAAAGGTAAAAATCCTTAAAGGAGAAAAGGTGGGAACAATTAGATCAATTACTGCTATTAATCATTCCGCATAGTTGAGTTTTTTCACTTAGGTGATTTGGAAGTAAGCCACCTATTCATTCTTTCATTAATTTTAATTTTATAAAATTAATACATGTATGTTGTTTAAAATGCCAAATTGTTCTTCAAAGCTTACAGCAAAAACTTTCCACTCATCCTGCAATCCCCTTACACGCAGGTATATCCTTCAACTCTTCCAGATAGTTCTTCCATATTTCTAAATAATATGAGAAGGTATCATTTTTATAGGTGAAAAGGGGTTAATATCAATAATTTTAGATGCTTCAACTTAATATTACTATTTCTGGGGATTATTTCTGTCTATTGACTTCCCACCATGAAGAGTAATGATTTAAATAAACTACAACATCCCCAATACACACGTACACACAAACACACACGTGCTCACTTCTCTTCCCCCATCTTTCCAATATAGTTCTAGCACAAGTGAAAGTTCAATATTCAGAGTTTATAATATTATCCCTATGTAAACATTGTTCACAGCTGAGCCTTAAACTGTACTATCATTTCACTTCCTTTCTTGTTCAACTTAATTTTTTCCTGAAAAGAATAACTGCCTCTTTTTAAAAAAAAAAATTGCTTAATTTTCTATATACCTGTCATAATTCAGCCACAGACTTCCTGACATGATTCTTACATTCCTCTCAACCATGTAAGGTAATCTCAGAGGGTTTTTTGCTTGCAATATTATTATTCTTTATCTCTATGATGTCATGAATTTTAAAAAAAATATTTTCTTATGCTATCTGCTGCTTATCTCTATTTTTTTTTCTGAGTTTCTTTTCTCTGTTTGCTTTGGTCTTTGTCTTCCACATTAGAAGTCTTTCTCAAATGTCTGGTGATCCTTAGCCGTCTCTTCATAGTTAATAGTGAGGTACCAAAAAGCTAATTAGAAGCTCTATGTGTGGCTGGTGGGCCTCATCACAGAGTGATTGAAGGAAACCGATGGTTTCATTGGAGCACCCAAATGCCAGCGTTTGTAAGTCTTTTGTTTGAGGTCAGTTTCCACTGAGAGGATTCCTTCAATCTCCTCACTAGGGGTATAATTCTGGCTGCCAATACTCAGAAAGCTTTACAGGGGAAAAGGGCAGGGGCAACCCCAATGTTCAGAATATAGATTTTTGGGCCGAGCATGGTGGCTCACACCTGTAATCCTAGCACTCTGGGAGGCCAAGGCAAGAGGATTGCTTGAGCTAAGGAGTTCAAGATCAGCCTGAGCAAGAACGAGACCCTGTCTCTACTAAAAATAGAAAGAAATTAGCCAAACAACTAAATTTAAAAAAATAAAAAAACATATAGATTCTTACCTAATCTACCCTTGAGATACAACTCTTCCCCCTGCCCTCAAATGCCTATTGTTTCTGAGTGCAGGGCCTCTCTGATTCAGCCTTTCTAGAGTGTAAATCTCCTGCATTCTGCTGGGATGGGGAAGGAATAGTGAGGAAAGCTACCTAGCTGTGCAGGATGGGACCAGGATCCGGGGTCTAACTGCTCCTAATGCAAATGTATAGTTGATCTGTTTTCAGCCACACCCCACACTCTGGCAATCAGAGGTACTTGTCTGAGTTTCTCATCATGAACTGGCTTGCCAATGTTATTGGATTCCCACCCCTGTGCCAGCAATCAGGCTTCAGTTTCTCCATTCTGCTAAGTTGCCATTTATCCTACTTTCATCTTTCAAATTTTTAGAGACATGATAGGAGGTGAGTGTGGTAATGCAGACAGGAGGTGAGAAGAGCCAGCACTAGCACAGTGGTAACAGCAATTTGGTTCTTATGTTCATAGATTCATGAGAGATTTAGAACAAGTTTGCTGATTGACTGCGTTGTGGACCATCCCTGCACATTTCCGTACTGAGCATTTATGTGGCTTGTGGTTCTATCATAGAGGGTCTCAGGAAAAGGAAAAGATAATGTGTTCAGTTCAAGCCTGCTAAGTTTGAGGTATTTATGTGACATTCAGGAGGAAAAGTCAAGCAGCAGTTGAATTATATGGATCTGAAGTTTAAGATAACCAATTTGGGATGTAGATGTGGCTTGGAGAGTCAGCAACATCTAGATGATGATTTCAGGCAAAGGAATGGATGAGATTGTGCAGGGAGAGTCTGTAGAGTACAAAGGGAAGAGGGACAAGAGAAAAATAAGAGAAAACTGATCAAAACACCAGTATTTAAGGAAAGAACAAAAGAACTTGCAGTGCAGAAGGAGGAAAATTTTCTCAAGAATTAGCAGAAAAGCAGAGAGATTTGGTGTTTCCAACTTTAGGGAAAAAGTTATAATAAGGACTGAAAGTTGGCCCAGGTATCACCTAAGCTGAGGACTGAAAAGTTTCCAATGGATGTAGAGAAAAGGAGGTAACTGAAGACTTTGGCTACAGTAATTTCAGTGGAAGATGAGACCTTAGCCAAGTTGCTATGGGTAAGAATGTGAAGTCAGTTAGCTTTTCCTATGCTCCAGAAGTTAGGAAATGGTGAAAGAGAGTATGATGGAAAGGATGTGAGTTTTACATCCTCTAAGCTGATAGATTTGGAGTCAGGATGTTTTGGTGTTCCTGCAGAGAAGTAGGCATAATTACCTCTATGGAGAATAGGAGAAAGAGATGACTGAGAAAGAGAAGACTTTTCAGGTAGTATTAAGGACCAAGTTGGTGGTCAAGACCATGACTTTGTAGTAACGCTAATCTCTATCCTGATGTAACTAAAGTGTGAATCATCTCCTTTTTTCCAAAAACCTAAAAGATGTAGTGTGATATAAGCCATTCACCTTTCCATCAAACTTAAGGTAACATAGAAAATGTAGGGAAATAGTATAATAATTAATAATAATACCGTAATTTTATAGAACAATTCAGTGACATATTCAGCAGTTTTAAAAATTTAGTCTCGGCCGGGCGCGGTGGCTCACGCCTGTAATCCTAGCACTCTGGGAGGCCGAGGCGGGTGGATCGCTTGAGGTCAGGAGTTCGAGACCAGCCTGAGCAAGAGTGAGACCCCGTCTCTACTAAAAAAAATAGAAAGAAATTATATGGACAACTAAAAATATATATATACAAAAAATTAGCCGGGCATGGTGGCGCATGTCTGTAGTCCCAGCTACTCGGGAGGCTGAGGCAGTAGGATCGCTTAAGCCCAGGAGTTTGAGGTTGCTGTGAGCTAGACTGACGCCACGGCACTCACTCTAGCCCGGGCAACAGAGTGAGACTCTGTCTCAAAAAAAAAAAAAAAAAAAAAAAAATTTAGTCTCTTCATAATCTAGTTCACGGTTTGGAAGATCATGTTTCTTCATAGAAAAAGCCTTTCAATGCTTCTCTTAAATAACCTACTTGATTATTCTTGCTCCCTTAGTTTTAAGGCTGTTAATTGGTTCTTAGAAAATGAGCAGCTTCCAGTATGTGTAAAATCCCACCTCCTAATCATGAAAGCCTAATGTTGCATTGCATCAACACCTTTTGTTTTAAATCTGTATGATTATCTCAGAAAAGATGATCTCTATAAGCAGGTCAGGCTTGTCTTATTTCACTTGGAAATTTCTAAAAGCATTAGTGCTTGGATCATCTATTCTCAATCAAATTTGTCTAGGTCTGCAGCCTCCATATAAGAGTCTTTTTTAAGTTCTCCCTGGTGATTGAAGACTAACATATAATGTATAAGGGGGGCCAAGGTTGTTAAAGGGATGCCTGGTCATGTTACCACTGTATATAAGGAATGACTTTCATCACTATTTATAATAATCAGTCCTCTTTATTTTTGCTTTGTTGGTTAGCCCTTCTGGGAAATGGTATACACACGGTCAATATGACATTTTACACATCTTTGTCATCCATTAATGTATCTGCTGTGTTACATACACACTAGGCCTCCAATGAATATTTATTGAATACTTGAATGAGTGAATTTTTCTATCTTTGAGGAATACTCTTTAATATCTATTCTTCCAAAATGCTAAAGTATGTCTAAAAGTAATCAAGGGTGACTATAGTAATATTTCCCTAAGCTTTTGTCCCTTAAATTTTACATTCTTTCACATTCACTTTCAGGTAGTGATGCATAGAGCATCTTTTTCATGTTTCCAATGATCCCACATATTACACATTCTCAGTGTCGAGCTATCACATGCATTGACCTTGAAATCCCCAGGTACATTATTGGATGGTGAATATTGCAGCTGGTCTTCTTAATCAGGAGAAAAAAAGATTGAATACCTGGGGGACAAGTGTTAAACACACACTGAAAGACAATGCTCATCTCTTCTGAATACATGATAATGGAGGGGACGGTGGTGCTGAGCAAGCAGTGTTAGGATATTAGCGTGGACCATGAAAAGCTGCACAATCAGAACTGATGGAAAAATTCTCATCCAGCAGCTCAGAAAATACTTATATAATATTTTAAAAGTTAAGGTATATTTTTTAAAAGATTTGAGATTGATAGCTTTCCTTAATTTTTAGCTCTTTGTGAAGAGAAAGCATTATTTTTTTTTTTTTTTTCTGTATTTGACTGCTTACGTAAGATGGTCTGTTATTGGGATGAGAATGTGACAAAGAGAGATTCAGTACCGGAAAGTTCCCATCAGGGAAAAAAAATTTAAATCACTGATTTAGATGAAAATAATGATTTTCCAAATGAGGGTTAATGGAATGGATAACTTTTTACATGTGCAAACTGTTTTGTTTAAAATTCACCCTCAACTTCCCAAGCACCCAAGACATTTAATGTTACTTTTGCTTTCAGCATATTCTAGCACTAACTCTTCTTCGTTGCTGGATCCATTTATTCAATTGTCTCTCAAAGCATTTGTTGTGCACCTGCTTCATGCATCATTCTTTGCAAAGCTTTGTCAGAGATAAAAAGAAACTAACATTCTTGCTCATCCTAGAAGAGTTGTTAAATATTTTCATGCTGGGAATTGTTCAGCATTGTTCATTAAAAATGGTTGTATATACTCTCACCAGCTAGAAGAAGAAATTACTTGATTCCTCTAGCTATTTTACCCATAATGGATGCTTTTTTAACTAGTCTCTTATGTGGCTTAATAAACTTCCATGAAAAAATTAATAAACTACCTTTCCATTTGCAGAATGGGATACATTGAATCATTCTTCAAGTCCTTCAAAGTCTTTACATAATTTTGCATGGAGTGAGGAAAGAAAAAAAGTTATACAAAAAGTATTCTTTCCCATTTGTAGTAAAATTTTAAAATTAAAATAATAGTTCAAATTGCTGGTGTCCTTCCTTTATCATATGAGTTACTAATTCTTTCATGAAATTAGAGGAATGTGCTTCTCTGCTAAGGAGTAGGAGTTGGCTATGGCGGATCATGGCCAAAGCACCCTATGGTGGACAAAGTCCCTACCCTACTACCTACCAAAGCAGTAATAACTCCATGAAGGGGCCTGTCCACTGGCCTCAAACTAGCACTAGAAGTAATGTGCTGTTGTCCTTCCCCTATTAGACTTTCTTCAGGTCAATCCTGTAAACCCCAGGGTCTCCACAAACTCAAATTTCAATGAGAAGAGATAGAGGGGTAATTGGACCATCTTTCCCAGACAACTCTGAATTTCCCATGCAAATTTCCCCATCTCTACTCCAAAGCTGGTCACATCCTGGACCCTGTCTGATACACCTCTGTCTGACCCTGTTCTAAATCCAGGATCTCTCTGCTTGTTGGGAAAGTGGTTGTCCAGGTTATTCAGTGATGAAGGGGGAAAAACCCTAGGGCACCCAACTAAGCATGAGGAGGATTCCGTGGGAGAGATGTCAGTGTCTAACTCATAAAACACTTCCTGGAAGGAATGATGTTCAAATTGGGTTTTAAGGATGAATAACAATTTTTCAGACAGAATTGGCAGGGTAGTCTTCCAAGCACGGAGTGGTGAAAAATATGCCTCACAGTAGTAAAGGCAAGTAACTTAGTATGACTAAAGGCAAGGATAAATGTGGGAACTTCAAGCTGGAAATACTTTGCCAAGGACTTTGAGTTTTCTTCTGAAGGCTACAGGATGTCCTTGAAGGAGCTGAAGTAGAAAGATGCCATAATCAAATTAGGGACCCACAAAGTTTAAAACAAGAGCAATTTAAAGAATTAAGTAAAACCTCTGAGTTAGATGGCTCTTGTAGTAATTCAATCAAAACATAATGAGGGTTTGTAAATAAGACCACTCAGTGAGAATAAAAAATAGGGGAGATGTTTTGGCTGGATGTGTGACAGAACTTGTTGACTATCTGAGGGTGAGGAAGAGGGAGAAGTGGTGGCTAGGATGACTGTCCAGTCCAGTCCAGTGACTATGAGAACAACGGTCAGGCATG
Source organism: Eulemur rufifrons (assembly GCF_041146395.1). Lineage (NCBI taxonomy): Eukaryota > Metazoa > Chordata > Mammalia > Primates > Lemuridae > Eulemur > Eulemur rufifrons. Next base: position 20,876,663 of record NC_090999.1, read on the forward strand.
AGGGGAAAAAGATAACATTATATTTTGGTTTAGCCACTTGTTTGCAAAAGTGTCACAATGTTCATTGATCTCTTTCCATCACAGATTTATTATCAGATTTTTCTCTGGAGCATATTAAGCTAGCGATTGATGTTGACATATTAGTTTTCCATTGCTGTGTAAAAATTGCCACGGACTTAGTGACTTAAAACCACTCCCGCTTCTTAGCCCACATTTCTGTAGGCCAGAAGTCTGGTGGGGCATGCCTCGGTTCTCCTCCTGGGGTCTCATGAGGCTGAGTTGGAGGTGTCAGCTGGGCTGGGCTCTTCTATAGAGATCTGGGGGAAAAATCTGCTTCCAAGTTCATTCAGATTGTTGACAGAATCCAGTTCCTTGGAGCTGTAGGATTGAAGTCCCTGTTTACTTTCTGGCTGGCAGCCAGAGACTACTGTCAGCTTTCAGAAACCACTTGCATTCCTTGGCATGTGGCCTCATCCATCTTCAAAGCTAGCAAGAGTGGGTCAAATCCTCATGCTTCGAATGTCTCTGACCTCCTCTCTGCCACCAGCCAGAGAAAACTCCCTGCTTTTAAATGGCTTATATGATTAGATTAGGCACACTTGGACTATCTCCCTTTTGCTATGTAACATAACATCATCGTGGGAGTAATGCAAGGGGACAGGGGGCACAGGGGCTGTCTTAAAATTCTGCCTCCACAGCTTACAAGGGTGGAGCTAAAAGAAGTGATTCTCCTCCAATACCATGGTGGGTGTGACAAGGGATACTAAGATCAGAGTAGAGAGTTGAATAAAAAACCAGAATCAGAGAGTCAAATGGAGAAGCCAATAGGTCTCTGAAGAGAAGATCTGAAAGCGGAAACCAAGAGAAGGATATGTACCCCAAAGAATAAAAGCCAGGATTATAAGAGTCCAATGAATCAAGACAAAATGGGAGGAAGGAGCTTGAGGCAAAATGGTGACTTGAGCAAAGGTGTCTAATCTCCCGCCCAGCCTCTTGTGATAGTGACACAATGATTTTGAAAATAGTGAAAAAGTTATATCAACAAGGTAAAGTTCCTCTACTGGCATAACTTCAAAGCGATACAGTAGAGATGGTGCCAGGTGAAAATAAGTAGAGAAGATCTTGGGGAAATCCCAGCAGCATTCTCCAAGTTTGAAGGCCACATGTTGAAGAACAGCAAACAGGAAGTATGAAGCTCCGTCACCTGGAACACTGTGCTGTGAGCCGAGAGCATGAGCCGACCTGCCCAGCAGAGAGCAGGATGGCTGCTGGGCTGGATGGCCCGATGGGTGAAGAAGCAGGAAAGGCACAGCGCAGCTCTTCCTACAGTGTAGGTCAAGCCACACCAAAAAATTAGATGTAGATATTTGGCCCCCAGAAAACAGCAGAGATTCAACATATAAACAGAATTTCTGAAAGAGAATACAGCAAATGGAAGAAAAGCAAGGCTCAAATACGTAATAGAATAGCATTTATTGAGCCCATACTGTGTTTCAGGCACTGTGCTAAGCACTGACTAAGCTTCTTTACCTGGATTCCTTTCATCAGTCTTGGAGACAATCACAATCTTGTGGTGGACTCAGCCAACACTCCGCCTTCTCCAGCTTTGGGCTCTATCCCAGCTGCTTTCTCAGCATCTCCACTTCCCCTCATCAGCACCTCAAATACAGCATGTCCAAACTCATCATCTCCCCACCACCATTCTGGTCTCCTTCAGGGTTTCCCACATCAGGGAAACCTTCTGCCATCATTTCTGTTTGTGGACATTTGAAACCAAGGAGTCATCTGTAATATGCCCTTTGCCCTCATTCCCATAGCCAAGGCATCACCAAAAACCAGATACATTTTTCCCTTAAATATCTTCCTAATCCATGTTCTCCACTATATCCTGGTCCGGGTATCACTGTTTCTTGCTTGGAGTAACTTCCCAGCTGGTCTTCCTATGTCCACTCTCATCCCTCCAGTCCATTCTCTATGCTGCAGCCAAAGAGATCTTTCCAAATCATAAATCTGTGCTTTGCCCCCCCTCTCTAAAGTTATTCAATGTTTTCCAGTTGCTCTGAGGATGAAGTAAAAGTTCCCCAGATACTGTGGCACACCTGTAGTCCCAGTGACTCAGGGGGCTGAGGCAGGAGGATCACTTGAGCCTAAGAGTTCCAGACCAGCCTGGGCAGCACACTGAGACTTTTTCTCAAAAAAAAAAAAAAAAATGTTGCTTAACATGGGCTGCAAGACTCCACTCCCACTGCACTTCCCTTCTCTTCCTCAAACACACGCCATCCCAAAAGGTTTCTGTACATGCTGTTCCCATTCTTCGGGGTGCTCCTCCCCATCCCCTACTTGATTTACTTCTTACTCATCTGTCAGGTGTCAGCTAGCTTCAGCCAGATCCCTTTCTTTTACTCATACCCTGTACCACATAACTTTCCTTCATATACCATTTATCATGGTGCAATTATACATTTCCTTTGTGCTGATTTAATGTCCTGCCCCAGTAGATTGGAAGCTCCGTGGGGGTAGGAACCTTTTCTGGTTGCGTTCTCATATTATTGCCATCACCTAGCACAGAACCTGGAAGGTAGTAGTTGCTCAGTAGATGTGTGTTGGTTCAATGAATGAATGACTTTCTGATGAATGTATCTTTCATCTAATTATCTAGTAACCTCAGAAGAGGGCCAGACTTAGACTCTACACTTGAGTTTCTGTATAGTTGTCTTCCATTTCATACAATTTTAATGGTAGGAGTTTTGATATTATTTTCTTTAGCATTTAACCATTGATGACAGATCATTACTGTGGATTGTAAACTCTTTCATTCCAAATGCCTTTCTCTTTCTCATTTGATAGTTTTTTCCCTCATTTCAATCTTGGATGCTATTATTGCAACCCCGTTTCCTGTTTGTTTGCGTTGCCTTGGTTTGTTGTGGGGTTTTTTTCTGGGGGTGGGAGGAAGTAGTTCACTCACCTTCAATTTTCAACCTTCCTGAGTCACTTTTTTTCTTTTACTCAACAGATTGTTTGTTCCATTTACATTTATCAATCTGATAATACCTTTAGTCTTAGCTCTACATTTTACGTTATATTTTATGTTTTTAATACTTCCATTGTTTTCTATACTTCCCTATACAATCTGGATTTCTCTATTTTGTTTTGTGTGGTTTTATGTTTATAATAAATTTTTAGTTTTTTAATTTTATACTTTTGAATAATACATTTAAACAACTTTTAAAATTTATTTGTCAACCTTAAACAGTATCCACAAACTTTCTCTAAGGGGATAAGGAAATTATCATACATACCTCTCCTCCCAAATTTATGCACCCCTCCATATACTGACTTGGTTGGTTATATTGCTGTTTTAAATTATTCTGGTGTTACTTTATGCATTAAACTAACACACTTAAACCTTTATCACTTGAATTATCAGCGTTAGAACTTCTCAAGCTCCATAACGAAACAAGGGGAAATGAGGAGACATATACTTCCTCCCAGGTCTGCTTCCTTCCGACCTCCTGACTGTGGTACTAAGATCATTATTTCTATGCTGTTAAAATGTATAACCTTCACATTATCTTTTAATGCCATAATTCCAGTTGTTTTGCCATGGTGCTGCATCTAAATAGTTTCAGCACTCACATCAGTATTCTCAGTTCCTAGTCCTGAGCTCTGCGTTTTTATTTACCTCTTAATCTCTTGGTGAGTTGGATTTTGTAGTCAAGCAGATTTTTTTATTTTTTTGCCAGAAAAAGTTAACATGTACCATATTTCCTGAGTTCTTTTGTATATCAAAATAATCTGTTTGTTCTCCATACCCCTGAATTACATTTAACTGAATACAAAAATCTCAGAATACACTTTCTTTCCCTAAAGACTTTGTAATAATTGCCTCTCCATTTTCTAGCATTGTTGCCACGAAATTTAATACCAACTTGTTTTTCCCTTGATATCGGTGACTTGCTTCTTATTTTCTGGCTTGGTTTTATTCATTTATTCAACAGGTATTAGTTGAACGTCTACTATGCAATAGGTATTATTCTAACTCCTGGGTCCATATCAGGTTCTGTGTTCTTGACATGGTGTGCACCTTCAAACCGCAGAATCAACTCTACTGTTATGGCAGGAATTTTTTTAGCATTAAAATCTTTTGGCAGGGTTGCGGGGGAGGCCTATTAACTCTGTTCTCTGTTTAAAGTGTTTGAAATTTTATTAACTTCCTGATTTAGTTCATCTTGTGATGTGTATTGTCCACTTGCCTTTGTTTTGTTTTGTTTTGTTTTTTTCCTCCCCTCACACTACCTGTTTTTTTTTTTTTTTTGTCTTCTTCTTTGCTTTCTGTCTCTCAAATATCTGTACATTAGTCTACACTAGTTTCTTTGTGACTCATTTTCAAATGAGGACAGCTCCATCTTGTTCAGCTTTTTGCTCAAGAGTTGTAAGAGGCATGAAAGAGGGAGACAGCCAAGTCCACAGGAGTGATACTGTCCCAGATGGCTTTCCACCAACTCTGCTCCAAGGACATCTCTCCTCCCAATGCCCCATGTTCCTTCTGGGAGTGAGCGGAAGGTTTTTGTGGCTCACAGTGAAGACCTAGAAGGCTCAAGTCCTCTCTACGGTGACTTGGCATTTATTTTAATTCTCCTCAACTGTGTTGATCCACTGATCAAAGCTGACTCCATGTGCACCCTGGAAATGCAGCAGGGCGTGGAGGTTAAGAGGACAGGTGCAGTATTGAATCCAGGTTCTGTAACTGACTGGTAAAACTGGGATAATGACCGTACCCTCATCATGGAGTTACTGTGGGGATTAACTGAGTTGGTACATATAAGCCACTGAAATCAGTGCCTAGCACATAGTAAGTGCTTAATAAATCCCAGCCATTGTTACTGTCTGTATTGTTATTAGTGGTATTTTGCCCCTGATATGCCCCCAGCTCGTTTCCTGCAAAGTCAATGATTTTTTCTGCTTCCAGTCCCATCTGGGCTGCAGTTTCTCAGTGTGGGAAGGGAATTAATGGTTCCCAGTAAGGGATAACTGGAAAAGCCATTCGGAGCTGTGCCACCTACTGTTGGAAAACTCTGCAGGTTGTGCATAGACCGTCCAGTGTGAATCCACTTTTGGCATCCTCTGGAATTGGGGCCAAATGTCCCTATATTTAGAAACAATTCTTCATAGTTTGACGTTGTCTCTGTCTTCTGAATTCATTAAAGATGGACTCTTTTGTTAGAATTTGTGTTGCTTTCAGCTAATATTAGAGAGTAGAGCTTAGTACGATTATCTTTATGCTGTCATCTTCAAGCAGAAGCTCTTAATATTTTTAAATCCAGGAATATTTTTAAATAAGTGAGAGAATGGTGAGCTCCTCTCTTTCTCCACTGAAGCTTAAATATGAAGACGTTATAAGAAGGATTTAAGAGTTCTTAATGCAGTGTTCATAAAAGCACAGTTTAAACCTTAAAATCAGTTCCTAAGGGAGATTATTAAATCTCATTCCAATTTTGTACTTGTGACTAAATATTTTTTTATTTAGAAAATGATTTTGCATGAGAAGTATAGTTTTAATATTAAATATAAAATCCTGGTCAACACATTTCAAGTTCTTATTTTAAATTTCTATGAAATTTTGACTGAGTATAACTATACCTTTTTACATTTTCATATATAAGTATATATTTCTTTATAAATATATGTGTATATATATGAACATAGATGTTCAAAAGATATATTCTTCAAATAGCATAAATCAACACAGCTTACCCAGAACAGAGTTTGAATTTTATGGATTTCACTTCTCCTTTGAGTCCATGTCTTATTATATTAAGGAAAGTAAAATAATTAAGCCAGTGAATGGTTATTTCTTATTTTCATGGTGAAGATGATGATGACGTCAATGATCTCACATTTATAAGTGTGTGGGCACTTTACAAATGTGTTTGTAAATTATTTCATTTCTTTTTCAAAACAACCACATGAGGTAAGATCAATTATTATGCCTGATTCACGGTTAAGAAAACTGATATTTAGAGGGTTAAGTCCCATGTCCAGCATCATCCAACTGGCAAGCGTCAGATTTACCAAGCCAGACTGGCTTGAAATACATGCTCCTAAATGTGTACAAAACTATCCCCCCATCCTCTAATACTACCTCCCCAGTAATATGGACATCACAATACTCATCTTATAGGGGGGAAAAGCAAATTTTCAATTCACAAATTCGCTTAAGTTCACCTCTTTAACATACATCAATGTTCTATTCACTATAGCTCTTAAAGATCAGAAAACTGAAGTTATATGTCCCAGAATACAGAGCAAGTGAGCAACTTTTAATAAATATTTTTTAATTTATTTATAATTCTTTCAAAACTTATTTTCTTAAATAAGAAGAGGGGTACAAATGCTCTCGAGAATGTTCTTTTCCATGGGTGGCCAGATCTTCCAAAGCATGAATGAATCTCCAAAACAAATGAACACGTGGCCATTAAATGTAGGGAGAAAGAAATTACTCTGAACAATGGTGCATATAAACGGAATTTTTGAGCTATAATAAATATGATTCTCCTTGAAGGTAATTTTTGAAAAAAAAAAATCACATTGCTAGAGTAAGTCAAAAGAGACAAATATAGCTCTTTGCTTCTGTATGTGTGGAGGTTAATCATAAAACGATCTTTCTTTTTTTTTTTTTAATCCCACGAATGTTGGCATAGGAAACCATCCAGTGTCAGCCCATAAATGGACCATTCTCTCTGAAACTTTGACAAATGATTCCCTGGCTTGCTTTCTCTTTGCTGAGGAGGGAAGCAGTGGCCTTCTGGGGCAGCTCCTTAAAGATATTTCTATGAGATTTATGTGGCCCAAAGCACTCTCAAAGACAAATCAATATATCCAAGTAGAGCATTCTAATACAATCACACTGATCAAGAAAAGTGTTTCATCACCACAGATCTGTCATTTCTTTCTTTCATTGTGTGGCACTGCCTACAGGTTTTATGTCCCTGAAACAAAGCTCTAAATGACAGTCTTCAATTGTGTTTGATATTAACAAAATTCCATAAAATCAGTCATTGCTCTGGATGGGTACTTTCCCTTAGGAAAACCATTCGAGCTCAAACTTGGTGGGGGAAATATCAGAAAACAAAGCTACTAAAGAAACATGGGCCTGGATTATGGCCTAATAATTAGTGGTGAACATAAATTTATGCACAGAGTTAACCTTGAATATTTTGGAAAATCATAAGTCTGTAGGGTTGTGGGATGATGATCTCATTGCTCCACACTGTTGTGAGGGAAGACTTACCGACGTCTTAATTATCGGGGGTCAGGTTCTCACCAAGCCCTGCTTTACCACTCTCTAGCTCTGGGTGACATACAGCCTGGAAAACCTCCCCTGCCGGGAGCTGGCCTGTGAGCATCACTGCCCTGATTTCTCTTTAATGAAACTAAACAATGCCCTCATTAAAATTTTCCTAGTTCTTGGTATTGAAATAAACGGAGTGGGGGCATGGGGGATCTGCCTCAAAATCATGTAAGAGAATGTATTTAAGAAGGAAGATAGGGGCTGTTGATAGAGTTTGAGAGGGTCAAGGAATTCCATTCTCTCTATTATGGTCTAAACTGTGAACCCTCCTCCCAAATTCATGTGTTGAAGTTCTAATGCCCAGTACCTCAGAATGTGACCATACTGGGAGATAGGGTCTTTGAATAGGTAATTAAATAAAAATGAGGTCATTAGGGTGGGCCCATATAAGAAGAGAAAATTAGGACAAAGAATCACACAGAAGGAAGACCATGTAAGGACACAGGAAGAAGACAACCATCTACAAGTCAAACAAACAAACAAAAAAAAAAGAGGCCTCAGAAGAAACCAACCCTACTGACACCTTGATCTCATATTTCCAGCCTCCAGAATTATAAGAAAATAAATTTCTGTCATTTAAGCCACCCAGTCAGTGGTATTTTGTTATGGCGGCCTGAGTAAGCAAATACACTCTACTCCAGGCTTCGAAATAAACTGATAAGTAAGAGACAGGAAACAGAGAGATGGGACCAAAAGTGTCAGAGAAATTATTGATAAAACTGATTTGAGAATGTGGCTGTAGATCAGCAGTCACCAGGGCTTGCCTTGAATACATCCCCTCAAAACAGCAGGCCTGCCTGGGCACATGCATGTGGAGGAGGTGAGGAAGTGCTCCTCTGAGGAGTAGGCAGAGCAGAAAGGAGGACTCCCTGGGGAGGACTGAGTAGGGGGTGGGGAGAGGCTGGGAGGTCTCCTCCTGTCCTTTTTTCCCTGGGTGGGGCAGTGGAAATCCCTCCCCTCTTTGGAAGAGTGAGGAATGGGAAGTAAGTGTCTCCATGCTGCCCCCCAGCAGATCTCAAGCTTTCTTCTATCGTTTGCTTCATAGAGGTCAACTCTGGTCATCTTCACTCGGAAACACCATAGGCAGCTAAAATGCCACAAATGAATCTCACTTTTCCCTCTTCAGTGTGCTCATTTTTCAATAGTTCTTTTCTTGGAGGAATGACTTCATCTTCCAACCTGCTAGGCAGTCACCTGGGGTCATCTAGTTTTCTCTCTTGCTTGCTGTTTTGTGGATTCTTCCTCTTAAATGGCTCACATCTCTGTCTACCCCTCTCCAGCCCCAGGGTTGAGGCATCAATCAATCTCCCATCACCCTTCCCCCCAGATTCCAGCCCAATCTTCCCTCCTGGCCTCTCTGCCAAGTGCCGTTCTTCACATTGTCACCGGAGTAAAACAACACCACATAGATTAAAATCCTCCTAGCTCCTTAGGTGAGTGCTGGGAAACCTGCCTGATCTGGCTTCTTCTGTCCAACCAAAGCCAGGGGGAGCCAGAGTTCAAGGGCCGTGATAAATCAGGGCCACCAGGCTTTGATGATGAAGAACAGGAAGACAAGTTCTGCACAAGGTCTGGGGAGAGTCCCTACTGGCTGTGAGGAACATGTGTCTGCCACACCACCTGGAGGGACATCCTGGAAGTAAAACCCCAGGTCTCTCTCCACTCCTCTTACCATTTCTTCCCCAGGGGAGGAGGAATGAAAGAAATGGGCTGATGTGTGCCTCTCTTCTTTGGCATCTGCTTGCCCATAGAGAAAGTGTCATACACTTAGCATGAGCGGTAAGTTTTTATTGAGAGCCTTCATCCCTGCAGGAGAAAACTTGCATCCCAAACACTGACTGTAAAGCAGCAAGTTGTTTTAGTTCTCGGGAATAACCTAAGGAAGGCCATCTGACCCTCACACTAAGCCTCACTCTTGTACAGTTTTCTCAGCACTGAAGATAATATTTTGATCTTTGCCTACTTGAATCTAGAGGTTCAATTCTGACCCTGCTTAGGGAAAAATGGATGTCATTAAAACCCCCTCAACCCCAACACATTTGAAGGGCTGTGATTCTGCCCCTGGGATGTGGGTCTGCGAAGTTAAGATCTTACGAATTGTCATGGTAGAAAGGTCATAGTTAACTACGTTTGCTCATAAAAGGGGTGAATTACAGCAGAGGGGCCCTTTCACTTTCAAGCAATTGAGGATCACCTGCCACGGGGGGTTGCAGTCTTTACCTCTCCTTAGTAGTGGAGCTCGTAGCTCTCTAACACCTTGTGCTTTTGAGCTCCCCATTTCCACGATTGATACCACTTTCTTGATAATCTCCCCACATCAGAGCTTTATGTCACTACTCATCCTCCTCCTTAACTCTTTACTGCTAATTTATTAGCAAACCATGAAGATTCTACATCATCCCGTCACCTCCTTCCATTTCTTAACTGCCACCCTACTTCACTGCTTTTCCTTGGAGTACTACAATAGCTTCCTAACTGAGCTCTTGAAATTTTGTCTCTCTCTGCTGCAATTCATCTAGTTTACTGCTAGCAGATTAATATTTCCAAAGGGCATATATATTTGGTTATGTCTCTCCCCTATTCAAAAACTATCAATGAGTCCCCACTGGCTTCTGAATTAAATCTGACTCCTCCTGCTGGAATTCAGAGAAAGCCCTTCTCAATAAGACTCCAACTGCCCTTTTCAGCTCTATTTCCCAACATTTTGTCTTGCAGTCATGCTAGATTAATTAGTGTCACCATCATACAGCTCTACACTTCTCTTCTTCCTTGCTTTTACCAATATGTTCCTACCTCTGAGGATATCTTTATTCCCTCTCTGAGATGGATCTTGAAGGATAATAATAGGCAAACAACAACTATTTCATGAAATCTTCTCTTATCCCCCCAACCCTGACAAAAGGTTGAGACTTTATCTCCTTTGACAAGATAGCATCAGAGTATTTTGTGCTCCTCTTACTCTATTTATTTTACTCTCTTATTGTGGACATATATTGATTCCCCTCTTCCCTCCAACAGCCCCCACATTTTTCTTCAGACAATTGCTCTTTTCCTATTCTCAGCCACATAGTTTGGATGGAATTTACTTGTCCTTTGTTTGCAAGTGGAACATAAACCAATCGACTGCTCTGTACCTCCTCCCTTCCTCTATCCCAGAGTCTTGGTATTTTGTTCAGGGAATAAGACATGACCCAATTAAGGCCCATGAGGCATAAGAGACATTGGCAGAGACTTTGAGAATAGGAGCCTCCATCTTCTTCCAAAAGAATGCCAAAAAGCCATTCCTCCCTTTCTCAGATGTTGTGGTGAGGGTGTGAGGTCTAGAATCGCAGAAGTCATTTTGCTAGCATGAGGACAGCCAGCCCAAAAATAAATCCGGAAAAAAAGAAGAAACATGAGCTAAAACAATCATGGAGAAATTGTGATATTTTGAACCTCTGGGTGAAACAGTACTTTGAGCCAGGCCTAATTTTGTACTTTCAGTTAAGTCAATAGATTCCTAACTTTGTGTAAGCCAATCTGAGTTTGATGTTCTGACTCCGCCAACAAATCTTTCACGCTCGTCGAAGATATATGGTATCTTCTCCTTTGGGTCAAGTTTAAATCTACTGTAGTGAATCTCATAGTGCCTTACATAACAGCCTTTTAATAGACCTCTTTTAATGGGATTGATTTGTGCAGTAGGAAAAATGTTTCCATGAATTTACTTAGACAAAATTTTTAAAAAGAAAATAGAATAAATATTCACTAAATGTTTGCCAAATTGAATTAAATACACTGATACTTACTAAAGGCACACTTTATCAAACAGATTGATTGTAGAAAATAGCTTTCAAAATTATTTTTTAAATTTCTGGTTGTTTAGGAAAGTAATCAGCAGGTTCTTTTTCTTAAACTAGAAAATTTTTTAAAAAAGATAATTCTCAGAAATAGTCTACAATGGTAACCACCCCTAAAGTTTGATTATCGAGGCCATTTTTATATTTAACTAAAATGGCCAAGCCTGTGGATGGAAATGGAGCCACATTGATTTTTTAATAACAAAATTATAAGGGTCTGAGTCCATATGCTTCAGTGCAGAAAGAATAGTCTTTTATAAAGCTCCAAGGCCCTCGGGGCCATTTCCAAGGGTTCCAAAATTTATTCTAAGTATGGTTTATCTCAAAGGCTGGGTGGAGTGGGACCCTCTCATGAATGTGTAGCTCCAAGTAAAAGTTTCGCTATTTGAGCTGGATTCTGTGCATCCCGAGTTGGAGGAATCAGAACAGTACAGACTGCTAGGTTAGTTTTTCATTGCTGAGTACAAATTACCAAAAATTCAGCAGCTTAAAACAATACCCATTTATTAGCTCACAGTTCTGTAGGTCACAAGTTTGGTGTGGCATGGCTGTGTCTCTGCTCAGGGCCTCACAAGGCTGAAACCACGGTGTTGTCTGGGCCAAGTTCTTGTCTGGACAGTCTAAGCCATTCATTCTGACTTCAAACCATTCAGGCTGAGAGCAGAACAGTTTCCTGCAGTTGTAGATCTGAGGTCCCTCTTTCCTTGCTGGCCATCGGCCGGGACTGCTCTCAGCATCTCAAGGCCACCCGCATCCCCTGGCATGTGGCCTCCTCTACCTTCAAGCTGGCAATGGTGTCATGTCCTTCTTGTGCTTTGAATCACTGAATTTCTCTATCTCTGATCCCTAGACCCAGATTCTAAGGGCTCACCTGATCAGGTTGGACTCTCTCTCTCCAACATCAACTGATTTGGGAGTTTAATCACATCCACAAAAATCCCTCCACAGCAGCAGCTAGATTAGTGTTTGACTGAATGACTAGAAGAAGGTGAATGCACTGGAGACCAGGAATCTCTGCCTGTCGCACCTGCAGAGATAATCAAACTTCAGCCCCTACCATAAGGGGCCACCTGGATCTCCTCAAGAAATAACAACTCCTCCGACCCTGGTCTTCTCCTCAGTCTTGACTGGCCTGGATCCTACCAGCAGGGCCATACGGAAATCAAGCCGTACCCCCTCTCTTCATCTCCTCTCAGATCTGTCTCAGTCAGCCCGAGCTGCCATCATAAAACACCATAGACTGAGTGGCTTAAACAACAGAAGCTTATTTCCTCAGAATATTGGAGGCTGGAAGTCTGAGACCAGGGTGCCAGCATGGTCAGCGTCTGGTGAGGGCCTCTTCCTAGCTTGCAGGTGGCCCATCTTCTTGCTAGTTCCTCACCCGGCAGGGAGTGAGGGTGTCTCTCCTTGTAAGGGCCCTAATCCCATCATGAAGGCTCCACCCTCAGGACCTCATCTTAACCTGATTACCTCCCAAAGGCCCATCTCCAAATAACATCACATCAGGGTTAGGGCTCCAACATATGAATTTTGAGGGGACACTATACATAGCAGTACCAAGATAAAAACAACAGAATTTCCACCCCAAGGAAAATCAGCACTTTAGGCACAATGCCAGCTCGATTCATACAGAACAAGAAGTGGTTTCTCCCCACGCACTTCCTTCACCCTGTTCCCTGACTCCACGCTATGAGCCACAAACAGCAACAGCAAAGTTGTGGGAGATACATTTCTATCTAAGCTGAATTCAGAAACAGATGCTCCAACATAGCCGTTTAGTTCCTCAGTCTCAAACATCTACATCCGGGTTAGTGTTGACTTCAGCCTGGTCCTCTAGAACGATGGGTGCACAGACTTACATCTCATAAGGACTGTCAAATTAATAAGTTTGTCATAATGGCTCTTGAAAATTACACTGCTTTCAAACAATGACTCCCTATATTAGTTCCTATTGCTGCTATAACACATTTCCACAAACTTAGTGGCTTCAAAGCAGCACAAATTTATTATCTTAAAATTTTTGAGATGAAAAGTCTGAAATAGGATGGCAAGACTGGCAAGACTACATTCCTTGCTCCTCCAGCTTCCAGAGACCACCTGTCTTTGCCCTAGTCTGGTGGTCCCCTGCTTGCATCACTCTGACCTCTGCCTCCATCGTCACACTGCCTTCTCCTGTCCCCCCGCCTCCCACATGTAAGGGCCCTTGTGATTACAGTGGCCCACCTAGGTGATCAGTATGATCCTCCCATCTCAAGATCCTTAACACAGTCACACCTGCACAGTCTCTTTTGCCATGTGACATAACATATTCACGGGTTTTGGGAATTAGGATGGGGACATCTTTGGGGAGGCCATTATTCTGCTTGCAACACTCCTTTTTTTTTTTTTTCACTGTAATGACTTTTATATCCCAAAACATTCTAAATGAATGGGATATAAGAAGTCATGTTCTGAAAGTATACGTTCAAGCAATACATTCACCAATTTACCCAGGCCAACGGTTTCGAGTTAGAGAATGTCATGTGGAACAAATCTGAATTGTGTGCATGTTTAAATGTTTGGCTTTGTGGACATACACAGGGCAAGAGAAATGAAAACGTGTCTTCCTCCACTAATCTTCAGTTTATTGTACCCTTGCACTATTTCCACATCTTCCAAAGCATTCTCATGTTTAGCCTTTATTTTGCCCTAACGATATTTGTGCTTACATTTATTTTTAAATGCAGTCTGACTGCAAGATAACCACAAGTCCCAAAATGGTTGAAAAACTGGTGAAGTAAATGGTGCAAGAAATAAAAAGAGTGCAACAGCCCTCTACTCCATTACAGTTTATGTGCAAATTCTATACATGTGCTTTACAATTGTTTGTTAACAATTTAATCTTGTTTTCATTATCCAATTGCTGTATCTGTCTCTGTGAGAAAATTTTTTGAGAACCTCAGGTGAGGACAAAATTCATGACAATTAATGGAAATATTTTTCATGTAACAGCTTTTCACTGAAAGCCAAGGTTTCCAGGAAAGAATGCAAGTTGACAGAAAAAGGTTAGGTATATTTGCTTTTAGGAGACTAAGCAGCCCATTCAGGTGGTTCACCCAGAACGAAAGAAACATCTTCCTCCAAGAGGAGTTCTAACGCTTCCACTGAATTAGACAACTGCTGGCAGTTTTCAAATGACAGATTTTCCAACTCCTACCCATCAAGACTTCAAATATCCTCAGGTTGAATTTCAACCAGAGTACCCTGTTGTAGGCATAAAATATGTGTATGGAGTTTGATTTTGATTAAGCCTTTTTCTGTATTGTGGGCTCTGAATAAGCTCTCTCCTGGGTGGTCAGATGAATGGTCAGAAAGCAAAGGCCAGTTTTCAGGTATTGCATTCTAGCAAAAGCAATCTACCACCAGTGCCTCCAGAATGCTGTTATTGGGAAAGTAAAATTGCACGGTGAGAGGTCAGAACCTCCTGTTCACCTCTCTGTGGCCACATGAAGAGAATTTTTCTTTGGTGGGACCATAATATAGTTGTGGAACAGCATGACTATAACTTTGGTGCCATGGACTGAAACCATTTTTAGAAAATAAATCTCCGCTCATTCTGTGATTTTTTGAGTTCTGCAAATACTTTCAGGAAGTTGCAAGCTGAGATGTTTAACTAATCCCATTAATTGTTTCTACCAGCTCTAAACCAACTAAAACTGATTTAGGATCCAACATGTTATATATCCTCTTCAGACACCGGGAGGGTGAGCTCGATCGCATGTTTGAGAGTGGTGCTTTCCATGTAGTGCCCGAACTGGGGCTGCCATTCATACCACTAATTCACCTGTCCCAGAATGCATCTCTACTCTTTTGGTTCCATTAGCCCAAGAAGACAATGAAGGATGTTGACCAGCGTTGTGGGTACAAAGGCCACCCAGGCAAAAAAAGAAGACGTGATCTCAGTGTTGTTGCACGAGGGGTCACATGCTTGACACCATTACAAGGATTTGTGGGCTGCTTCCCAGACTCCTGTAATTCATAGTCCTTCCTTCTATGAACCATCATCTGTTTAAAACATGAGTCAAATTACTTCGGGTTTCAGTCATAACTCCCTACCCTCTGTCTGTCAGTCGTCTGCTTATAAGGGGACATGGGTTTGTCACAGACTATTACTTCTGAGGCCTCTAACTGTGCTCCCAAGACCCAAGGTCTAAGTGAGAAAAAGATGATGATTGGTGGACTAGAGCTCAAGCTAAACCCAACGTGTGTGTGTGTGTGTGTGTGCGCGCGCATAAGTCCTAAGAATCTCTCCCACTATATTTCACAGAAGACAATTCAAATTCCAAATTTATCCTCCCAAAACTCCGGTCACCATGGCACAAGCTTTGATACAATCACAATAACTGTTTTGAAAAACCTCCCTATCTAAGCTCTGCTTGTGATTTGTCCTTCTCCTGTCTCTTGCCCCATCTCGTCTATTTCCCATTGTTCTGGCAGTTGCCCTGTTTGCCATAGACCCTGGGAGTTCCTGCAGAGATCTGTAAAGCCTTTCTAGTGCATAGTATTCCATATTCTCAGAACATTTATTCAGAGGTATTTTTATCTTTAGCATGCATATTCTGTTAGCATAAATCACTGCAGCATATAGCACAAACAAACACGCACAGGCTCATGATTATTTTTTTCCTAGTTTAATTTAAATAACAGTAACATGGGTATGTTGTAAGTAAAAAAATCAAATAGCAAAAAACAATTTATGATGGAAAGAAACGGTCTCCTACCTACCCACACTCCCTCTCCCAAGAAACAACCTCTTAACTGTTTCTGTTTTTTAATTCTTATGCTTGTTATCTTCAAAATACTAAGTAATATGCACATGAGATTTCTGAATGTATCAAATTTATATTTAGCCTGTTGTCTCCCAGAAATGAAAGATGAGGATTTAATTAATGTATACAACCATCCTCTCTTCTCCCACCTCTTCCTCCTTATAACATTTGATGTATTATCATTTTTATTTCTTTGCTTGTTTATCTTTAATTACTTTAAATAATATACTTATGCCTCAATTTCTTATGATGCACGTTCAATCTTTTCAAGCCATGTTCTTGGGTGTAAAAAGGATTAACTTTATTTTATGTAACTAGAAGACCACATTTCACCAGCTGGCAGAAACCTTAATCATTGTCGATTCCAAGTGAACTCAGTCATTTTACATTTAAACTCTATAGAGTTGGATCTAATTCCTCCCTTCCCCCCACTTTTCCTGGGAGGGCAGGTCTTGTCCAGGGGATTTATGTGGTGCCAAATCATTGGGGGTAGGTAGGCTGCTGGTCTATGGTTGACCCTTGTCCTACTCGGCATCTCCTGATCTTTGGTCATTAGCATCTCTGTTGAACATCCACTGAGTGGTTCGAGGCACCACCATGAGCTCTGGTTATTGGTCCACATGGTTTGTGTTATCGTTTTCTGATAAGAGATCCCCTTCAGCTCCAGTAGCCATCCCAACCCTTCTGTGACCCTTTTCAGGGGCATGAACAGTTTTCCAACTCTCTTCTATGACCATGGGGACACAGGAATCTCAGCAGGGCCATCTTAGGCCCCCTGTGCCTTGGCCTGCCCTACTATAATTCCGATTTTATAGCCCTGGCACCATTCTGTTAGCAGGTGGTGGCACTTCAGTGAGGCTTTCTGTTCAGCTTGCTGCCTCCCACAGAAGAGCGTACTGCTCCTTTCTACTCTCACTTTTTGCAAACCTGCCCTCTCCCACCCCAGGGGTGGGGCAACCCCTGAAGTACTAGCTTTCCCTCTGACCATCTCAATGTCAATCTCTATCTCTGTCCTCCTTCTTCACTTTGGGAAAGCCAACCTTTATTCCCTAATTCCTTCTGAGATCTTTCTTTGAATTCTCAAAACCAAGCTTTTGGAATTCAATGACATATTTCTTTCCCTTGCAAATCAAAAGCCTTTGGATTTCAAGACAATGAATTTCAAAAGCACACTTAGAATCTAGGTAATAAGCCCAGAATGCCTCAGCCTAACCTACTATATTTAATAGGGAGAAGATTGCAGGATTAAAAACAAAAAAAAAAAAAGGTGGCGGTAGGTGCAGAATTACCACATATTACCCCAGACCAGCTTCCAGTGACAGAAGTCAGTATCTCAATTCTCCCCTATAGAAGATGAGGCTGTTCACATGACTGTCCTTCATTCCTCCCTTCCTCTTTCCCTTATTAATCAGTTGCCGTTCAGTCTCAAGTGACAGAATACCTGACTTACAATGTGCTAAACAAATATGGGTTTAATTTACTCAACTATCATTAAGTCCAGAGATAGGCAATCCAGAACTGATACAATGGATAATGATGTTATGAAAAATCTAGACTTTATCTTCCCACTCTGCCATCCTTTTTATGTTGGCTTGTTGTCCATGGTTGCAAGATGACTGTAGTTCTAGGAATTACATCTGTGATCCAGGGAAGGGAGGGCTGGGGCCAGTTGCACCCATTTCCTTTATCAATAAAGCAAATGTTTTCCGTAGAACAGTTCCCTCCATACATTTGTCTGTCTTACTGGTCAGAATTGTGTCATATGGCTACCACGAGCTGTGTGGGTGGCTGGGTAAGTATTTACATTTATGACCTCTGTAGTAAAGACAAGTAACAGTGAAGGAGACTGGAAATAAACGTTGAGTAACCCAATTGATAGTGTCTACCAAAGTCTTCCCTTTGGTTCCTCAATATTCATATATGCTAGTGGAACATCATGCCTCACCTGTCACCAAGGGAGACAACCATAGAATCTCATTCAGTTGCTGCCTCAATCTCTAAGTGATAGTCTATCCTCTCTGCCAGGTGTAGATGGTTCTCCTTGGGGTCAGATGATCGATGGCTGAGATTAAACCTGATATACCTGATATACAATGGAAGCGATGAAGAAGAACTGAAAAACAAAACTGGTAAAACTAAAACTAAAACCAAAACAAGACAAATACCCACCCATTTAAGAAGTGGTAGAATGGGAAGTTCACAGAGTCACTGTTAGACTCCTATATTAAATCCCACTATAGCAAAGAAGATCTTTGGCTCTGCTCTCTGAGAAGCTCCCTGGTCCTGCTCCTGCCCCACTTCTGCTCTCTGGGAGGCTTTTTCTTGACCATTGTCTTCCATGGCCCACTTGAGATTGGTGAAAGCGTTGCCCCTCCAGAATGATGTATGACTTTGGGGTGCATTTCCTACTGGTGCAGAATCAGAGGTCTGAGAGTTACTGCAGGGTGATGGTTCTAAAATGGAAGAATGGAAGTGATTTTGCCCCCAGGAGACAACTGGCATTGTCAAAACAGGGGAAGGTGGGACTGGCATGTAGTGGGCAGAGGCCAAGGATGCTGCTAAACATTCTACACTGCACAGAACAGCCCCCACAAAAAGAATCATCTGGTCCAAAAATGTCAATCATGGAAAGGTTGAGAGGCTCTGGTCTAGACTAATCACAATAGTCTCATTTCCAGCTCTAGTGATTTTATAGGTATAGGCATAACCATGAGATTCAATGTGACCTGAGGGAAATCTCCTGGGACACTTATGGAAAGGGTACTCTCACTAATAAGTGACACATGGTTAAAAAAAAAAAAAAAATCTGGCATTCTCCTTCATGTAATACCCGCTGCCATCTGTAACCACGAGGAAAGAAATCACTGACATGCTGACGATAGTGGAACAGAAAGATGAAAACCTCAAGTCCTTGATGACATTGCTGAGCTGCTCCATTTAAGAACCTTCTTATCTCCAGACTTTTCTTTATATGAGAAAATAAACTTCCTCCTTGCTGAAGTCAATTTCAGGTGGGTTTTCTGTTACTTGCAGTTGAATGCATCTTAGCTGATTCAGGTTCCCTTGGTCTTTTCCACATGGCTGGTTTTTGCCCTACGACTGAAGGTGCTCATTCATATGGAACAGCAAAAGCTTGGGTGACTAGTGTGGCTTTCCTCTGCTGCTGTGTAAGTAGATCTATATCCCAAAAGATCCATCTCTCTCTCTCCCAGAGGGAATTCTGATTGGGAAGCCTGTTCAAATGGATGAACCTGGTGAGTGACAGTTTTGCTTTAGAAGAATGAAGGGCTGGCCTCTGCTAGACTGTAGGTCTACCACAGGCACAAACACACAGCTAGAATCTTAACTTTTTCTCAGAGTCCATATATGTTGTAGAAAACAGCCCTCTGTTTTTGCTGATTGGTTGAGTGGTTAGTTTGACTTAAAGGTAAGTCCTAGGCATCTTGCCATTCTGCATGCAGAGCTGTGAAACCCACCTGTTTAGTTGTTCCTTGAGATTATCTTTGGTTGCTGCCCCTTACTCCTGACTTATCCCACGGTTTGATGTAGAGACTGAAGTCTCTTCCAGGCTCACGTCTCCCACTGGCACCGCTACCTCCCGTAGCATGTTCCGGGCTTCCTTCCTTCAACACATTTCCTTTCTCTATCTCCTAGGAATTCATTAAACTCACTGAACTTTCTTATCCATTGGTTACCCACTTCTTGTCCTTATCCTGGCCCTCTCCCTATGGGTTAACTACATCTATCTCTTTCTTGTCCTCAGTGGTTTTTGGGGACTGCCAAAAGGAAAATGTGTGTTCAACCTGCCGTCTTCAAACTAAAGCACATATTTCACAGAGCATATCCTGTCACACCCCAGTGTGGCATTTCTGAAAGAAGGCATCACACACCACTGGCCACATCAAACTGATGGTGGAATCAAAGTCAAAATCTGGGATTGGGATTCAATTTACCAAAGCTCCAGAAATTTGAATGTACCATTTTTTTTTCTGGTTTTCGGGGAGTTAGTTGGAGTCTATCCTTATATCATGGCTATGGGAAGGATTTGTAAAAAAGTTTTGCTACCCAAGCTTGTGTGAACTCAAGAAAGAAAACACTGGCTATGTACAATGATGACTGTGATGTTTTTCATTTATCTCAAACAGCTACCCTACCAGTCATAGTATTTCATTACTTTTTAATCCAGTTACATAGTTTTATGCCTACTTGTAAAATAATACATGAATCCGTAGAGGAGGAACGGAGTTGAAGTAGTCTTTGAAATTTATAAATTCAGCCCTTGTGATTGGAACAGAGTTTGACAAATGGGCCTCCTGGAAACTCTTTCATTAGCAATGTTGCTACGGCAACATGAATATCGGTCCTGATTTTAGGAGAAACTAATCTCTAAATTTGAATTCCCATGATACTCAGATGGAGAGAGGAGATAATAAGAGATTTTCTGAATAACTATTTTTAAACTTCCAAACTGTAATATGTGTATTGTTCTGGCTTCAAATCTCCATTTCATAAATTTAACTAGGGAAGAGTCAGAGAATTGGACACAGATTAGGGTGCATGATGGTCAGGGAATTCCACAGACTATGTGGCAAAAACTCCACGGGACCCTTGAGCAAAGAAACAAAGGGTGGTGTCTTGAATTGTGGATGAAAGGTTTAACCTCCTGCTCTAATGAAATACCTACCAACAGGAGAGGATCTGGAAGGTCCAGCTGGAAGCCTGTCTTATTCCTCATACAAACACTCCACAGTGAGACTCAGATTCATCCTCGTACCTGGGGAGCCAGGCAGGGCCCCCAGGTAGGGACTTACCATCCTTCCTTCCTTGCAACGAAAGCCCAGGAAGTAACGGATGCCCTTGCTGGCAGCAGTCACCAGCTGATCATACCACTGCTGCCACCCACCAACATTCCCTACGGCTCTGACCTTAGTGACTGCCTTTTCATGCAGAAATCTAGCATTTCTGATCACTCAGTGCTTCGTAACCTGCATGAAACATGCCCAATGGGAAAACCATTTTATGTTCACTTTCTTGCCTCCATAAACACCCACAAGCACTCATGGTAAGTAGAGTTTTAACAAAACTCCTGTGAGAACTGTATAGTAAGTAAAGATTTTTTTTAAAAACCAGTACCTTAAAATGTTTCCAGTGTGGACATATTTTACAGCTCTCCAGGTGAGAGAGCAACCACTTATTTGCAAGGTTGTGCTGGGCACTTATTCCCCTATAGTCACTTGATGGCACATATTTATCTCATTACTCTTAAATGGATAATGAGATGTATCTAAAAGAGAAAAGACCACATAGGAGGAAATTCTGCATGAGATTGTCACAAAGCAACCTAGGTGGAAAATAACAGACTATTATGGAAATGCTAAACTGGAAAATAAGTACCTGAACACCACATTTGCAGTATAACATATATAGAGACCAACGCTGAACTGTTTAAGCTCTAATCAATCTAAAAAAAACACCAAAAATATCCCAAACAAGGCTGGAGACCCGTTAGAGTTTGCAAAGTGTTTGCTTTTAGTTAGTTGGAGTATTTTCTGCGCAGGCTTAGATTTCTTGTTTTTTTGCAGATTCTCATTGTAAGTCCATTTTCACAGTGACTAATAATTATTCTTAAACACTGAATGTGTGTGTGTTTTCTGCAAAGGGAAGAGCTGGTTGTAGTTCATGACCCTGCTTACACATGGTCAAGATGTCAATAGCATATTCCTGGAAGGTCTTTGCTAACTATTGCTTCGGTTGCCTTTTCACACCCGTGATTCAAACTGTTCAGTCAGCTAAAATGGATAACAAGTGACCTGGTGCAAATTACAGGAATGTGCAGGACAAGCTCCAGAAAGCACTCAGCTAAATGCCTGTGCAGTTCTATTAGACAACCCACAAATTCTTCTGGGAATGAGCCAGAGACCCCTTTGACAACGAGCATTTCTGATCCAGGGCATCTTTCAGCCCATCTTCAAGTGATGCGAGAGCATTACTTGAAAAGTGAGTCACTTCCAGGGCTGAGAGTGGCTGTGCTTTTAATTTCTCTATTGAACTTCAGTCATGATGAGTAATAATCCTATAGAAAATGTCAGTTCTTCACTAGAATGTCAATACCTGAAGCAGAGTGAGTGTTTTGTCGTCTTCCTCATAGGACTCAGGAATGCCAGACTTTAAACAGCAAACTAAACATGCCCCAAGGCCTCTTACAGTCATGCTAATACAAGGGAACAGGGAGATTTGGTACCTAGTTTTTGTGTTTGTTGTTTTTGTTTTCTTTGGTAAGCACAATAAATTATAACTCATAAATACGTTCTTGATTTATAAGAGCAGGAAAAATTGAGTGTTTCTTGACTGTCTTTCATCTCCCGTAATTGAATTTCTCAGCGTGCTGATGCTCACAGGAAAGGGAGGAAGGGAACTGAAGTTTCTTGAAAAATTAGCTAGATCTCATGGTAATTGCAGGGCTTCACGTATTTTATAGCATTTAATTCATACACCATCCTAGGAGATATTTGGCGTTATTATTTCAATTTTATAGACAAAGAGGCTATTTAGCTTTCCAAGATCACAACATGAATAAGTTTTGTATAATCTGTCTGACTTCAAAGACCCCACTCCTTCTATGACCTTATCTCCTTGAACCAATTTAATGTATTATCTAAAAAATGGTGAAATGGTGATATTTCTTCTTGACTCACCTTAGAGGAGAAACCACCATTGCTTGTGTTCTTGTAGAGGACATTATATTACATTAAGCCATGAAAAATCAGAGAAACTCATTGTCTTGTTCTTTGTTTTTTGTGGGTGCAGCTTGCTTCTTTGTTTTATAGATTGAATTCAAGATAAATTCTCAGTCTACTTCTGAGACAACCCAAGATAATTTACAAGCTAAAGCACCATATGACATTTACATCGGAAATAGAACTGAGTTGATCAAAAGGAACTTGTTCAGTCCTTCAGCAAATATATATGAACCAGATACTTCTCTGGGAATCATCTTACCGGGACCAAGGTTAACCTTTTATTATACCTGAGTACCACATAATTCTGCTAATAAGGGGGAAAGGGAAATGTTACATTGCAAAGTTTGCATTTTCTAATAAGTTAAGACTATAAATTTCACATGAGAAATAAAAGATTCCCAGAACTAAAATCAAGTAAATGAGTCATACGGATCTTTAGAGAAAGTGCACTGAGTAACCTAGTGGAGAAAACCAAAACTACCATTTCGAGAAGGACAAGACGTGCTGTTCAAATGGACAACTCTTAAATCGATCCTCCATACACTTATGCTTTATAGGAATTAAAGTCTTGGTCATCAAACAACATGGATCAATAGCTGGCCCAGAGAAGCATTTCTGAACCATCAGACAATACTACAAGTTTCCAGTCCCCACATTACACAGGGGAAAATATCTTCACCCCAGAAAATATGTTTTTCAAAAGTGAATTCAGTAAAGGATGATATCAATCACCTACTTTTATAAAAAATGCTATAGTATGCTTTCAAAAGCCAAATATGCTGAGGTCTAAAATAGTCAACATAAAGCACATGTATCAGGTATTATTTAGGTTTTGTTTTGTGGGGTTTGGGTGACAACTCAGGATAGAGGAATAGAATGTAGTGAACAGTTCTTCATGAAAATTCAGGGAACTACTACAATACGAAAGTAATATAGAGGAAAGATGAGATCTGTGGGTCTACCTGGAAAAGTCTGTTTCATTATTCTTTTCTTCTTAAAATATGACTCTCTCAGACCTCTTCCTACTTGACATTCTGCAAGCATTTGGCATTTTTGACAACCCTGCTATTTTTTAGACTCTGACCTCATTGCTTTTAGGACACGAGTGCTCTGGTGATTGTCTGCTTCTCTTTCGGGCCACTCCTCTCAGTCTTATCCTGGTTTCTCTCAACAATATACCCGGACAGCTGCACTCCAGTGCTCCCACCCAAAACAAAGACATTTGACCCTCTGCTCTGCTCAATCAACACTCTTCTGAAGGAAACGCATTCCTTCCTATTGTTTGCATTGTCACCTCAATTCCTCTATGGAAACTCCCTTTCACAGACTTGCAGCTCACACTGTGTCATCAGAGCTTCCGGGTTGTGGATCACAGGGGAGATATGTAATGGGCTCTCATGCCAGCATCTCAAACATAACCTGGCAGAAACAAAGCACATTTCCTCGCACTGTGCCTCCTCCTACACATCACAGACCAGGTACTGTCATCATCATTCCCCTAGATATGCAGACAAATTATTTGCACACATTGTTAGTTTTACCTCAGTAGTTTCTATGATAGAAAGGTGATGTTTTAACCCTCTTTGGCTCATGGACCTCTCTGAGAACTCAATAAAGGCCAGGTGTCCTTGTCGTGGTCACGTATGTGAGTCTCTCAGTTCTCCCACCTTCTGTGCTCAGGAATAGAGCTGCTGGGTTTGCACCCTGCCTGTGCTTCTGAAGGGCTGTTCCCAGACAATCACAGCAGGAATACTAGGGCACAGCAGCTCCTGGGAGACCAGGGGCTCTTCTGGTGGATAATTTAGCAAGAAGATTCCCTGATGGCTTTGCTGAACCTTCTTTAGACAGCACATTTTAAGAGGCTTCTGCCAAAATTTCCTTCCTTCCCTCCCTCTCTGAGGGTTCTCCCAGCCTCTCCCAGATCCCTCTGTTTTCTCCCACAGGCATTTCCCCTAAGAAATTTCTTGAATGTTTAATCCCATCTTGGCATCTGCTTGTTGGGGGGCTGCTAGCTAACAGAATCCTCTCCTCAGTTAAATTCACACGCGGCTTTCACAAAATTTGACACACAACCTTTGAGGTCTATGAGCCCCTCGGTCCATTCGTGGGCCTTGTAGGGGTTGCTGGGCCATCACATTTAAGAACTCTGCCCTTTTCTTTCCACCCCCAACGCCTTTCCCATATGCCTCTAATTCAGACTTTTCCTCATCTTTCACTTAGTGCTTAACTCTTAGAATTTATCTTTCACCTCCAAAATGTCTCCTTTCCAGTGCATTCCTCATGATCCTTCCAGAATGTTTTTGCAAA
Organism: Eulemur rufifrons; assembly: GCF_041146395.1. Classification (NCBI taxonomy): domain Eukaryota; kingdom Metazoa; phylum Chordata; class Mammalia; order Primates; family Lemuridae; genus Eulemur; species Eulemur rufifrons. Next base: position 20,901,708 of record NC_090999.1, read on the forward strand.
AAGAAGCAAAATCCATTCACATCACTCTCTTTTTCACAAGCCACCAGCTGCTTGCATTACTTACAGGATGGTCCTTGATCAAGGTCATCTCTGCTTTATCCAGCCTTCTCCTTTCCACGTTCATCACCCTCTGCAGCCACAGGGGTTTCTTGTTATCCCTCAGGCTGTTTCCATACCCTAAAATGGCCTTTCCCCTAGTTCTATCAGTTAAAACGTTTCTCTCTCATTTAGACCCAGTTTGAATGCTGCTTCCTCCCTGAAATCCATTTTCTGCCTTTCTCTCGATGCTCATCGTGAATGGTTCTGTGAGGCTCTGCCTTCCCCACTAGATGGTAGATTCCACAGAAGACTGTGCATTCGTCATTTCTTTCCCCGCAGAGCAGAGCCTTTCCCCTCGCAAGTGCTCAGGAAATGACCTGAACCACCCTGAATATTCACGGGATAAACTCAAAACTCATCACACTGGCATTTAAGACCTTCCATAATCCTGCTCCTCACAGCACTTTCTCATCAAGAAGCCTTGCACAATGATTTTTATGGGGCAAATTGACCACCATCCAGTGTCTGATCCTCAGCCTCAGAATCCGAAAGTGGATCCTCCCCATGAGCCAAACTCATGAGTTTGATGTAGAAACCCAGAATGACAGCTGACTCATTGACAATATGAAATTCTAGCTGTAGAAACTAGAATACTTGAAACATCGATGATCAGTAATTTTTCTCTCTGTAAGCAAATCTAAAAGTAATGCTAAGTTACAATCAAAAGAATGCATGGTGAGTATAGAAAGAGAAGAATTGGATTAACTGAATATTTAAAAAATCTTTATTCATTCACTTATTCATCCAATTGAACATCTACTTGAGCCTTTGATGCTGGCATCCCCTTCTGCCATGCTGTTGCCAATGAGACCATAAGACCAAAAATCCTTTGGGTAAAACTCCCTCTTCTTTGACAGAGTTTGACAAGGACAGCTAAATTTCACTTGCTAGGCATCTAAAACTGATTAATCCTACTTTTTCTGATTGTTTTCCTTATATGTATTAATTTTACATATTCTGCCTTGTTACTGTGCAATCCCTTGGGCCAAGGATACAGTTTGGTATTTCAGGTGACCTTGCATATCTATGCTTTAACCCATTCACGATGCACTGGCTGCCTTCTTTCTTCCAGTTCTTGGGGAGTATGTCACTGTGGTCTTCTTGCTATCTTCCAAGCATCTTCCATTTGTTCCCCTCATAGAGTTTCCACCCTGGCCGTCCTGCTATATTTTTCCTGAAAATATGCCTTACTCAACTCTGCCATAGTACGTTCTTCCTACCTGGACACGCAGTTCTCCCCACTTCCAACTCTCCAAAGCCTGCCTCATACCTAAGAATCAGGCCAGATTGCAGTTTCTCCATGCTTCCTCCTCCAATTATTATATACCATTTGCAAATCCCCCATCCTTAGAACTCCCACTTATACTAAATACCATGTATTAGTCATTTTGCCCTGTGCTGCCTGGGCTTTTATTTAACTCTCTATTGAGTGAATATCGTGTGTCATCAGCTAAATTGTAAACTCTTTGAAAACAAGAATTTGCCTTATAAAGTCACAGTTAAGATAGCCATCCTTCACTTACAGAGGGAGAGAAGGCCTTCTTCCATAGCCCCTCCTGGGACCCTCGGCCATCATGACACTGCTCCTCCTAGAAGACTTCTGCTGGACAAGCCTCTCCAAACCCCATCATTCCTCCCACTCACCATAGTCCAGGCTTAAACCCTACTGGCCCCACCCCCTTCTTTCTGTCCCCAACCTCTGCTTTGCCCTGATTCTCTACCCTTTCTTGTCACCTTGGCAACTCCTATGGTCCTTTCCAACCATCCATTTCCTGTCCCCAGCCAGCTCCATGGAGCACCCTGCCTCCAGCCTGGGAATTTTAGCCCCAAGCTCCTCATTTTCTGCCCCACCTGTGTCTCTACCCAAAATAAAACTCCATGTTCTTGCTGAATGTGCTGCCCTTTAAGCCACTATTCTCCAGCCTCCCTCCCCAATGCCAGCTGAGAGGAGATCACCACTTGAGACCCCAGAAACATGCCCCTCCCAAGCAGCAGGAAGTTATGGGGTCCTCTAATCAGGACAAGGTTTCCAGCTCTGTTGCCTTGCAGGGGTTGCATTTGCGGGAAGGCTTCTGGGTTCTGGCAGCCAGAGGATCAGCACCTCTGCCAGCACCAAAGGAGCCTCTGGGTAAGTGCTCTGACCACAGGGATTCTCTGAGGTTCCTATCATCAGGTGCGGGTTCCAGGACCCAAAATGAGTCTCAGGTGCTCTTTAGGAATGGATACTCTGCCATCAGGAACAAGGAGAGGCCCTGGGCACCCCTGATTTTCATGTGTTTTCCAGCGGTAGGAGCTGACAATTGTGTGTGCCTAAGTCTGAAAGGCCCAGCTGCCCTTTGCCTGCTTCTGCTTCTGTTGAGTCTGGCAGCTGCATTCAAGAGTATGAGCAAGCAGAAGACAGGTGAACTCACAGGAGATGGAGGCAGAGGGAAAGTAGAGGCTCTGTAGACCCCTTCATGGAGGATGGAAACCAGGTGGGAGCTTGTCCACTGCAGACTTACTTACTCACTCCAGGAAACACTCTCAACCAAGTCTACTCTCCAACCAGCTCTACCCTAAGAACCCGATGCAGCTGGATCAATAGGAAATCAATAGAAAAGGCCCTTGCTTCTCATGCAGCCGTGGGCCGGTACCCCGGGTACAATTATTGTACTTCCTGGCCTTTTTCTTCAGGAAACTGAGATGGAAAGAGGGTGAGACTTCTGAGACAACAGCCAGCAAAAAGCCTCATTGCCCTTCAAGGGCCTCTCCTCACATGGGAGAACAGTGGCTTTGGCAGCCTCTGTAAGTTTTATCTGGCCAGGTGGGGCCCTGCTGTGATCATATTTGGGGACTGACACTCTACCCGCTTTCTTCCCACAAATGCGCCATGGAGGAACTTGACACCCACCCAGCATGAGGCTCTAGGATCAGTAAAGTTGACAGATGACAGGGTCCCCAGTGGTGATCCCACATGGGGCACAGATATTCTCAACCACACTTTGCCAATGGCATTCATGGTTTTGAAATGGTATGTTTCTTCATTTTTTTTTTTTTAAAAAGCAAAGTATTAAAAACTTGCCCAGAGTCACATAGTTAGTAAGAGGAAAAGCCAGGACTTGAACTTGGTTTGTCAGATACATAACCATTCTACAATATCACCTCAGTAAAGGTCAAAAGATTTTGTTATTCTTTTCAATCTATTTTAACGGAAATCTTTCAGAAATGGAGCATAGATTTCCATAGATCCAAAAATAGAGAGCACTAAACATTGTTGACACCCCCTTGCTCCTACTCTCTCGGCACTGAACAAAAACAGTGGTTTCCTTCCAGCAGCAGCTGTTGTGGTGTAATCCCAATAGAACTCACACGGCTTTAAAAATGACCTCTGTCCCATAGACCTTGACAATGGGTGAAGACAAGGAGACAGAGGAACCTCAGTCTGCACTGCTTTCTTTACATGGACTTGGTGCCTGCTCCTCCAATGTTCACAAATGCACACACCTGTGCTTGTATATTTATACAGCTGGTTTCCATCCAGTACACCCCATAGTGTGGCCAACTTCTGTGCTGGAATTTCACTTGCACAAGCACATCTTTCCAAGAGTAATGTGTGTCCTGAGTTTCCTTAATTGTTGCTTGAGCAGTTCCTCCTTGATGAAAACTCTGTTGCCAGTGGTTTCTTCTTAGTCATGTTTGCAAACTGTGTGGAGCTTCTGTGATCCAAATTTTGTGGGAAGCCAGATGTTTACTTCCTGTTATATCCTATGGAAGGTAGTTGCTATTTTTCTTTTCTTTCTTTCTTTTTTTTCTTTTCATTATCCTCTTACTTTGGATCTGTCTTCAGTACATATCTATTTATCTTCAGATGGTAAAATATGCTTCCCGCTAAAATATTATTTGATTTTGAGCTTATAAATATAATTTATGATCAATTTTAACATGGATCGTATATGCCCTGGAAAATGGCATTTATCAACTCCTTGATTTAGAATTATTATCATGAATATACAATATTTGTTTCTTCTATAAAATACAGTTCCAGGTCTAGAATTGGTTTTTTTTTTTATTGTTATGACTTTGGACTAAACTTGTCACTGTCTCCAGTCATGTCTCTAGGTAGTCTGAGCTGTTCTCTTTCTCTTCCTGTCTTGTACACTGCTTCCTTCCCATCAGAAGGGCAGGAGAAACCAGACTCACATACTTGTTGAAAACCCTGGTCAAGAAGGGTCAATAAGTCTGAGAGAGGAACTAAGGAACTGACTTCAGGGCTTTATTTGGGGCAGGGTTTCTCACATGAGGCTCCCTAAAACTCACTTCTGTGTCAGGCTGTATTTTGAAGAGTTGAAGATGTAAGGCAGATAAGTGGGATAGTATGCTCCTTACTCTGGTAACTCCACACCATCCCAAGGGACAAAGATGACCTTTTGTTTATTGACAACAGACCAGGACTCCTAAGAGCCACCATCTACTTGAGGCCTTTCCTTGAAAAGACTCTCACTTTTCCAGTTTTGCTGGTGGTATCTTGGCCAAGCAAAAAATAAGTGAACAAAAAAGACAGAAATACAATATACAGCCATTACAACTTTACTCTGCGAACTAGATTTTAGTCAGCAGGGTGGTAAATGACTCATCTGTGAAGCCCAAATACATCTGGACCTACTAACATGGCATTCCAATTCATTCAGGTGATGCTGGGCCCAGGAGATGCGGCCCCACTTTCATTTCTGTCTTGGTCACTTCTTGTACCTTGACTTTCTTTCACTGGTCCTTTGCGCAAATGCTGTGCTTTCGAACGAGAGGCAGGGATTCCATTTAGGGTCCTCTCCTAAACACCGTGCTTCCCATTCTAAAATACCATGACTAGAGTTGAGTAATCCTCACAGTAGCGATTAATGGCCCAAATTCCTCCAAATTACATTCACTAATGAGTAAACCCTTCTGATTCAGAGGCCTTCCAGTTAATTAATTATAGGACCCAACTAAAATCATTTTTGGCAGATGTTGTCCAAAATGTAATTGGTTCATGTCCAATTATCTCATAAAACAGGTAAATTTATTTAGAAACTAAAATAAAGACATCTTTCAATTAATGCATCCTGGCAGTATCAAACTGCCTTGATCAAAACTGTGTTATCTATGGGAACATTATCCAGGTTTTATACGGTCATTGAGGGGAGCTAGTAATAACTGCTCTGATGGTTTACAGGCCCAAAGCTGCTTCTCACGCTCGATAGTGTAAAATTTGCAAGGCTTAATTAATCATTTTTTCAAGTACCAGAAAGGTCCCAGAACTATTTCCCAAGAACAAGTCTAGCTTTCTGCATCTTGTCTCTAAGTAGTGGCCAAATAGCTATCAATCCAAGTAGATAGTATACTTTGCCTACTCATATTTCATAAAATAGTAGAAAATTGTCATCTGTTTACTTTTTATTTCCAAAAGACATAGTTTCATCCTCAGTTGACACACTGTTTCCCTTAAGTATGAGTGTCCAAAAATATAACCAAACCGTCAACTGGCCAATTCTTATCAAAATCTCACATTAAGAAAAGTGATTTCAATGGACAGATGTTTACAATATTAATATAAGATATATGTCATATGTATATGTATATATATGATCCAATGCCACATAAAGTCTATTCCTTGATCAAACTTGACATCAAAAGGCACAGACTGAACCAAGTAATCTTGGCCTCTGCAGAATTTCCTTCCCCAAGCTCTACTAAAGAGCTAAGCCCCTGGCTTTGATCAAGAGACACTAGAAGGAAAGCCTTGGGATGCTATGTACCACATTTACTGTAGGAATATTGCTTGAAGACACTGCCGTCTTGGTCACTCAGTGCATCTTTTATGACCTTATTGTGAAATGCACTGTGGAATCCATGCAACGTAATCTATCGCTGCCCAGAGAGACGTAAACCTTGTTAAAATCACAGGTGTCAGTTACTCCAGGCTGTGATAATGGGTAAGTTCCTCCGGTCCAGATATCAATATGATGGTGCCTGGAGGAGCTCCTTAACTCAGGACTTTATGGATCTATTAAAAAGAGCAGTGGGAACTGTATACTGTATACTTTATAGTATACACTAAACTTGAACCGCACTTAGTTATGATGACTTGTAATTCTGGACCACAGAGTTGTGGTATCAGTTACCAGACCTGAATAAAAGGGCTGGTTGGGACTCTATTTCCTTCCTCCTCTTGCCTTGTTTCCCTCCTGCTGATGGATGTCTTCCTTCCATACCACTCTTGCCCCACCAGGTCTGCGCTGGAATTTTCTTTCTTGGCTCAGGGCACTTGCCATGAGATCCTGTTTGCCCTTGCTCTGGTTTACTTCGCACACAGCCTTCCACAGTTGCTGGCAAGAAGACCCCTCTGCAAGTGTCCCTGAGAAGCTCATTTATGAGCCCAAACTGCTCCTTTTCTCCCTTGGTGTCCCCAGTTCATACCCTCCATCAAGGCTTGTTCTGCTCACCCAACACTCCAGTTATGGGAAGGTTTCATTCTGTTTCTTTTGCCCTGAAAAGTAATTTTCTTCTGAATCACACACTGGGCAGAAATTTGGGGCACTAGGATAGTCCCTGGCTGACTCTCTAGTAAACAGCCTCCCCGAAGGGTCCTGCTAAACAATTTTACTAGTGCAGTGGGAGGAGCAAGGGCTTTGGTGCCTGCAGACTTGGCTCAGAATGCTGGCCTTGCCTCATACTGCTGTGTGATCTCAGGGAAACTAGGTAACCTCTCTGAGCCTTGGTTTCTTCATCAATAAATAGTACTTACCTTGGTAAGGTTGCAGTGAGGACTGCAAAATACTGCTTCACTTGAAGAAAAGAGAGGGGAGAGGGAGGGAAGGGGAGGGCAACATAGGTATGTGTGCATTTTTTTTCAGTAAGAACGAAAAACCACATTTCCCTTTTATTCCTTTAGCTCCCAGGAAACTTAGAGATAAATGTGATATTCAATTTGAACAGTAAAGTAGACAAAATCTTCTGATCTACAATTTTGAATGTTTATTTCTCCTGGATCTTTTGTTCCTACTTTCACCTATTCCTGCATCCTCGTTTTTAAATCATATTTGTGGTTCGTTATTTTGTGTGGATTTTTTTATGTGGGTTTGAGCTTTGCCTGAGGTTTGAAGAATGTCTCGAATCTTTTATGGAGTGAGATGTGATATCGTATAAATATGTACATTTAGAGAAGTTGCCGTGAACATTTTTGGCGCACTGTATAATAACATAATCCATAAAGCAATCTTGCACCCTGTCTTCCTCAATCCTCTCGATGACCCTGTGAGATAGATGCTACGAACTCCGTTGCCGAGATGAGGCAAGTCAGGCACTGTGAGTAGCTTTCCTCAGATCACTTAACCTCTCTCAAGGGTCAGAATCTGACGTGCAACCCAGGTCTTTTGAATCCCAACCCAAAGCTTTTTCTTCTGCCACTGAAGTGCCTCTCCACAGAGTCATAAGCCGTTCAGGTTTGCTACGCTACTGGGCTTCATAAATAACACTGATAACAATAGCACACATTTATCGTGCACCTGCTGCGTGGCGGGCATTCTCGTGCATTCGCTCATTTAGTCTCCCCACAAGCTGCTGCCATCGTTCCTGCACCGTCCTGCTTTATAAACCATCAGCCACTCAAAGGCAGGCTCCCCAAGGTCACTGGCAGGAAGGGGAGGACTGGGGATTTGAACCCGGGTTAGTGTGACTCCAGAGCTCCTGCTCTGAACCGTTCCCCTCCAAGGGCATCAGTTCTGTCACTGAGTGACACTTCCTGGGGGTAGTGTTCAAAGAACCGTGGGCTTGTGTGATGTCACCGTGGGGCTGTGACAGAAGCAGACAGCAGCAGCAGGCTGGCCCCGCTTCCCTGACCTCTCGCTGGTGGGCAGCGAGATTAGCTTTGCCACTCACCTGCCGCGGCTCATTAAAGTCTTAGGCCTCTGTGATCTCCTTCCAATCTGTGTGAGAGGGTCACAGTCTCCGGCTTTGTGACCCAATTCATGCTTTCCTTTGCAGCCTGTTTTAAGACCTTGACATATACGGCAATAACAAAACGCACATACTAGGTACTGGCCCTTAGCAGCATCCTGGGACTGCTTTTGGAAGTATAATTATTACCTTGAAGTCTATTCTTTTTATCTTTTGGATTTACTCAGCTTTTAGAGCCTTTTGCCTTAAGATATGCTTTTAGGTTACAATAAACAAGGCTAAATATTTCTGGAAATATTCAAAGGAAGACGTGTTTCTTTTTCATCTTGATATGTGTACCAATTCTTTGAGTGTTAATAGGATTATTTTATTTTCTTGGTTGGTGTCTCCTCTCTCAATCTAATGTCCAGGTCTGTCTTCATTTTTCTCTGTACAGTTTCTAGCCACACCTGGGGCCCACTCTCCATCCATTCCTGGATGCCTGATCATTTTTCAAGCATAGCATGAGGATCATAATTACCTTTTCTACCTCTTAGATTTTTGGGAGAATTAAGTGAGTTACTGTACGTCAAAGTGCTTTGAAACCCTATGTTGCCATAAAAAGGTAAGATCAGCAGGTGGTCCCTGGTGCAGACTTCTGATAAAGGCACGTGCCTAAGCGACATGCCAGCATTCGTTACAAAGGCACTGGGGCCTGCAGCCCGGGAAAAAAGCAGAAAATTCCATAACGCTGTCATGTTGTCTACTGGTCATGAATCACAGGCACTGATTTGGGAACCGGGATTTGGATGACCGGCATTTTTATCCAGATCATCGGGATCGAGTCTGCAGAGACTACGGGAAGCGCGCAGTGTCCTGAGTGCAGCTCCCCACGTGGGGGCAGTTTCCAATCTTCTCAGAGCAGCGGTCGGCAAAGCCGTGGGCCAAATCCAGCCCAACATCTGCTTTTACATGTCCTGCAAGCCAAGAATAGTTTTTACATTTTTAAACAGTTGGAAAAACATCAAAAGAATAATAATATCTTATGGTTGTGAAAATTACGTGGGACTCAAATGCCAGCGTCTGTAAAGTTTTGAATTTTACCAATTAAAAAATGTGAGAAAATTTGTCTTATTGTCATAGAAGCACCTACATCATATTCTCAGTTTTGCCTGTTGGCCCACAAAGGCTAAGATATGCACTCTCTGGCCCTTTTCACAGTTCGCTGACCCCTGGCTTAAAGCATTCATTCTGCACGGGGTCCAAGGCATTCAAAGGCCTCATTTATTTGCCACCTGAGGGACTTAATCTGTGCTGAGTCTCTAACAGAGAGGAGATCTGCACAGAGAAGACTGAGGCCTGGGGACCGAGAGAGCGGAGCGGTCCATTTGGTACTCAGTCAGGACGGGGATGACCCAAAGGGGAAACGTGACAGAGAGAAGAGAGATGGGAACAGCCCGCTCAGCGATGTGGTCCAGAAATGGCCATCCCACACGTGGTCTCGGTTCTCTTGGTCAGGCTGGGCCTTGGACTCAACACTCTAATTTGGTCTATGCTCACCTCCGTGATTGAGCAACAGGTGTTCTACTGACGCTCTCTCGGTGGAGACAGAGGCGTCTGCAGTGCTGAACACATAGCATTTGTGCCTCTGACCCTCTTAGACTTTTCTCTGCACCCACCCACCATGTCCCTCCTCTGTCCGGCTCCCTCTCTTCCCGCCCCAGTGGCTCCCAGCCTCTAGGAACCAGAGGCCCCATTCCCCGCCTCTGGGTCTCACACCTTCCCTCCAGGCTTTTGGTTTCTCTCTTCCATCCTGTAGCATTTAGCTTTGTCCCCCAAAGGGCAATCCTACGTCCCATGCTCATTGCCTCACTCTGCCTTGAAGTTTACCAGCAATTTTCCTCCTTGGGGAGGGGACTGTAAATGACGCATGAGGTTTCCCAGCTGCAGAGCACACCGAGGGGTGAGGCACTGCTTGGCCGCCTCCGTCACCAGTTGGGGAGCACTGGCAAGGCCTGCTGTCGCTTCACGGATTTCTTACATATGGGAAGACAGAGAACAGGGCTGAGAAAAATGGAGATAGGCCCATGCTAGAGGAGATGAGAGATCAAAGCAAGAATAATAATTTTCCTGGCACCTGCCAAGAACAAGGCACTGAAGTTGGGTTCTGGAGAAACTGGGAAAGTAACCGTGACTGTGTCAGGCCAGGACAAAAACAAAAGGGCTGTGGTTCCAGGGGATGTTCGCACACCCAGGCTGCCCGGTCATCGTCAGGGCTTTCGTCTGCGGTTTCCATTTGCTGTGCGTGTTGTGCAATATTGCAGCATCAATTAAGCTTCTTAGTGTATCTTTGCTAAGAGCGACAGACCCAGGAGAGCTGACAAAGAGCAGGGAGGGTGTGCAGATCGCCCGCGCTCCGTGCGGAGAACGAGCTGGGTAAATTCATCAAAGTCTTTTGATTAAGGAGGTGCATGCCCCAGGGAACCAGGGGACGACTGAGCAGAAAGAAATTGGCCGAGCGACGGCCACCTGTGGAACCAAGGACAGAATGTCACGATGACTTCCCGACAAGTGCCCTTTCCTGGGAGTACCCCACTGTAAGAGAATGAAAGCTTATTTTGCCGCCAACTCCTTTCAGCAGAAATGAAGTCTTAGTGAGTACAATAACACTGATTAGCACAGCACTACGGAGAAGCCTCCAGGGTCGGATTTCGCAGCCCCTTTGGACTTTCTCCTCAGGCAGTTAAGCGTCCACAAGAAAATCCCTTCTCTTCACGTGGCTTCTTCAGCCGCATCATTTGTGAAACCATTTTTAAGAGATGAAACACAATAAACCCTCGCACTTGTATTTCTCTTATCTTAGATGCCTCTTGAAATTTCCAACTAATCTTTAACATGGTTAATTTCTCCCCACCCCCAAGCCTCAACCATTAAATTAAAAAAAAAAAAAAAAAAAGAGGGAAAGTGAAAAAAACAGAAGTCCCTTGTGTTGCTCAGCAAGAGTATGTGATTTGTAAGTTTCTAAAAAAAATCCTTCCAGCCCTGCTTATTTTGACAAAACTACTTAACACTTCAAGCAATGAACTACAGGGCATAAAAGTATAATCTGCAGAGAAAACCTTAATCCCCCATAGTAACCTATTTGAATCTCCTCAAACACATTTCGGTGTGTAGGCCTAGAGAATTAAGTCAATTGTTTGATCTGAGAAGAAAGGCAATTAGGGCTTTCTCTTGATCTTTCTGGTTGAATTCTAGTCAGGGGCAGCCACTGTTCTCAACGGCTCCTTCTGAGACCCCTATTATTATAATAATAGAGGTGAGCGTTCGAATCGCTGCAGTTGCGAGTCTCCCTGCATTTTCATTATGAGTTGTTTTATCCCGGAGTTTCAAATCGTGATGGGCTAATATTCAGCATACAAATGATTAGCGAGCTGCAGGTTTGGTGGTTGGTTTTTTTTTTTTTTTTTTTTTTTTAACCTCATTTAAAACTTCTTCCTTAACCTGACAAATAATTCAGCAGAAATGAAAGAAAACTTCCAGAAGTGGCTACTTGGGTGGTGGGGCAGCTGTGTTCACTCACTGCCGAGTTACCGGCAGAGATGGGAGGGTGGGTCCCCTCAAAGGGAAGTCTCTGGGGCCACTGCCTGTGCTGGAGAATCTGGTTGGGGTGGTCTCGAGGGATGGCGGGGAGCTATGCCCTTATTTGCCTACTCAGAGCAGCTCCCAAATTTCTAAACAGGAACAGCACAGCGACAAGAGTCTGGTTGGAAAGGAGCACTGGAGAGGTGTTTACATAGTACGATTATATAAGATTGAATCAAGATCATCTGTCCATGACAAGGAATATTGGAGTGGGACTTGCTTCTGGAGATTATGGGAGTCGGTGACTAAAGCCTGTCCCAAGCCACCCGATGGTGCTGTCATTGCTGACTAAGCCTTTCCCCGGGTTTCTGTGGCTGTATCTTACCATCCAAAATAATGCTGTTGGAGCTGTTATTCATCTGCTTTGTCCATTTTATGTGAGCTCCCTGCCTTGGAGAGGCGGGAAAGCCACAGAAGAGCAGACAAGCTCCTCTGCTTCCTGCCCGATTCCACTGGGCTCAGGGCTTATCTTTTGAGCATTTAGACCCAGCCAAATCCACGTGCAGGAAATCAGAAGAGGTGAACATGCTCCAGTCTCCAGTGGGTCATTCTCTTCACCTTAGCCTCAGAGCGTCTGCAGGAGGGTTGCTGCGAGGGAGCTGGAGCTCTGCTTTAGGGTAGTTGAAGCTTGTGGAAGAGCGGCAAGGAGCAGTCTGGTTATTTTGACTCACGAACAGTACTGGAGAGCCCGCAAAGAGCCAGGCGGTGTGCTAGGAGCCCACGGTTGCAAGGAGGAGCTCGTGGCCTAGTGGGGGAAGACGGGTGTGCCAAGAGATAATGACAGAACAGTGTGAAAACGTGACTCAGACAAGAGCCCGAGAGTGTACACTGAACCTAAATTTAAAGTCCAGGGAAAGGTTTGCAGGAGACGGTGCCTGAGCAAAGGTTAAAACGATGAGTAAGAAATAATTAGCAAGGAGCTGTCCTATTTCAGGCAGTGCAGAGTCCTGGAGAGGGGAGAAAGCAGAAGGCATTTAAACATCTACACCTAGTTCTGTCAGGCTGGGCCGAATGCCTGCCCATGAGGGAATTTAATGCCATCATAAAGAAGCTGGGCATTATTCTACAGGCTATGGCGAATCCATGAAATATTTTAAACGCAATAACATGAAGAGATTAGCTGTTTAGAAAGAGAATGTGAGTGTATTCATTTTCTATTGCTTTGCAACAAATTACCGCAAATTTAGCTGCTTAAAACAACATCCCTCCCCTAGACAGGCTGGCACATAAAATTAACCACAACAACCCTCTATTACCCCACATAATTTGAGAACTGGCCTGTTGAAATAATTATTATTTCAGGGAGAAAAAAATCTTGCAATATAGATTTGCCACAAATCTTGACTCTAAACCTAAAAGCAAGCCTTTAGATTTAATACAGATGATAAAGCAGAGAAGTAAATGACACCGGAAAGCAACGCGCTACATCCAGAGCATGGGCAGGTCCATAGAACGCCTGACCTGTTTTCTCCAACTAGTCATGAAAAAGAGGGGAGTGTGGAGGACTGTTCTAGATTAAAATGACATAAGAGACATAAAAACCAAATGAAATGCGTGAATCCTGTCTGAATCATTACTTGAACAAACCAGCTGTACATGTGAATATGGACTGGTTATTAGACGTTATTAAGGAGCTTTTGATGATTTTGTTAGGTGTCATAATGGCATCGTGGTTAAAAACTAAAATGATATGTTTGACCTGAAAACAGGCTTTTTGTCCTACATGATATGGTAAGGTAGAGTCAACAGCCTTGTGGACTGAAGTCGTCCCTCAAGATCAAACTGAACCCTCCCCTTCCAGAAGGAATGAGTCGTTCTCTCTTCTCCGATCCTCTGTAAGGCATCTTATATTCATGGGCGTATGTGTTTCCCTTCCTCTATAGGGAGCTCCTTGTTTTAATCTTCCATACCCAGGATATAGTAGATACAAATACTACAAATACTAATAAAATAAATCTTAGAATGCAGCATGTTCTCAAAACCCTGTAAGTAAGAATTTATTTTAGATTGTGGTTGTTACATTTGAAAATTTCTTTTAATCTAAGAGTTGGGGCATTTCTGAACTATATGTAAACAAGTCAACATTAAATAAGCAACATGTCAGCATTGGTTCAGTATAGCATTCAGTAACAGGTGAGTAAACATGTCCTTTTCATCTGGTTGGATTGGCAAACATCTAATTAGGGTTATTAAGTGCCTGCCTCAAACAGGGGCATTAGTTAAGGTACTGCTAGCTGCTCTAACAGACAAATCCCCAAAGCACAGTGGCTTAACATATAGATATTTGTTTCTCACTTAACATAAAGTCCAAGCGGGATTCTCCCATCAATAAAGGGGAAGAGGTGGGGTCGGGGGCGGGTGGGAGACTCTGCTCCATGCAGCCATTCATGTGCTCACTGATGGTGGCTTTCAAGGTCACCCTTGCTGATATCAACATCTAGCCAGCAAATCGGGATAAGTGGAGGGAGAAATAGCAAACCTGCTTCCTAATGCTGCGGTCTGGAAGCTCTCTACATTCCACGGGTGAGAAAAAGCCACTCGGCTTCACTGAAATGCAAAGATGCTGGAATGGGGTCTCCAGTGAGACAGTCACTTCTTGACAATAATTCTACCAGGGGAAAAACAATCTTTTGGGGCCAGATAACCACCTCCTTCACAGGTCGTTCTTTTAAATGTTCTGATATTTATATTTAGAAGTGGTATTATAATGCCTAACTATGCTTATCTTTATTTCATCCTTCATGCGATAATTAACAAACAATAAGGGTTTAATGAAGATATTTTGGACTAGTAGCTATAAGGAAATTATCTGCAAGGCTTTACTTAGTAAAGACGTCTTTACTCCCAGTTCAGAATGATTACCCAAGTAATTCACAATGGGTCTTCATTTCGTACAAGGTATATAGAGTAATTTCACAAAAACTTCACAAACTTAAGGAAGAAGATAGAAATAATTCTCAAACAGCTAACTCATTTAAGAAAACCTCATCTAGAGATGAAGCAATTCAGAGGAGAGTTGAGTTCTTTCACCAGTGTAAACTTATCTAATGTCTTAAACCTAGTTTCAAAGCCATACATCACCGGAATGCTTCTGTCTCCAACCTGGAAAAACAACACTCTCCTTTGTAGATGTACGTATGTCACTGATGTTTTCAATTCTGTTTCTAATCTGTTCTTCAGCCCAAATATCTTTGTTGGGCTATAAAACCATGTATGCAACTGCTTATTAGACATCTCCACAGAGGCATCCTACAGGCACCTCAAGTTTAATACAGATAACTATTTCTGTAAGTAGTCATATCTTTTTTTTTTTTTTGGAGACAGAGTCTTGCTTTGTTGCCTGGGCTAGAGTGAGTGCCGTGGCGTCAGCCTAACTCACAGCAACCTCAAACTCCTGGGCTTAAACGATTCTACCGCCTCAGCCTCCCGAGTAGCTGGGACTACAGGCATGCGCCACCATGCTCGGCTAATTTTTTCTATATATATATTTTAGTTGGCCAGGTAATTCCTATTTTTAGTAGAGACGGGGTCTCGCTCTTGCTCAGGCTGGTCTCGAACTCCTGACCTTGAGCGATCCACCCACCTTGGCCTCCCAGAATGCTAGGATTACACGCGTGAGCCACCGCGCCCGGCCAGTAGTCATATCTTGATTGCACAAAAACTGGCTTGGTGTTCTCCCACTTCCTTTCTCCTACCCCAGTGGTTCTCGCCCAGGGGTAGTTTTGCCCCCGAGGACATTTGGCAGTATCTGGAGACATTTTCAGTTGCCCCAACTAGGGGAAAGGCTGCTACGGGCATCTCAAGGGCAGACGGATGCAGCTAAATACGCTATAATGCACAGGACAGTCCCCTGCCCCCCAACAAAGAATTATCTGGTCTGAAATGTCAGTGGTGCCAAAATTAAGATACCCTGCCTTACTCCATGTCCTGTAGGTTTTACCTCCTGGGTATTTTCAAATGTGTCCTATTCCAGCACTCCTATCCCCTTCCTATGCCTTGTTTCAAGCCTTCATCACCTCCTTCATGGAACATGACAATATGGTCTGAATGTTTGCATCCCCTCCCACACTCACGTTGAAAACCTAATCGCCAGTGTGACAGTATTAGGTGAGGCCTTTTGGGAGACGATTAGGTCATGAAGGCAGAGCCCCCTCGAATGGGATTAGTGCCCTTAACAAAAGAAAGCCCAGAGGGCTGCCTTCCCCTTGTCCCATGTGAGGACACTGCAAAAAGTGGGCCCTCACCACAAGCACCTTGATCTTGGACTTCCCGGCCTCCACAACTGTGAGAAATAAATTTCTGCTGTGTGTAAGGCACCCAGTTTATGGTATTTTGTTACAGCGGCCCAAATGGACTAAGACAGATCCCAGCCCATTTTCTTGCCCCTCAATCCTGTTGCTGCCTTGAAAGGACATGTCCCCCACCCCGGCCTTGCAAGCTCCCTCTCATCATCAAGGTTCAGTTAAGTCCTTAAGTTTCAACTCCTCCATGAAGCCTTCCCTGTCTGGCTTGTTCTCTCTCATTCCTTTTCTAGTCTCAGAAGCCCTTTGTCTGACTGTACACACACCATCATTTTTCTCCCCAACTAGATCACAAGTGACTTGCAAGAAACCTTCACATCAGCCCCTGTGACCAACAGCACTTAACACACAGTTGAGCTGTGTATGAGCTAACACTGGCTGGCTCTTCTGATCAGAACAGGAACGTGTGAGGACACTAGGCTGGGCTGGGCAGGAGGCAGGGCTGGAATCTGCTGAGTTGGCCTGTGTGGCTAGTTAGGGTCTGGCTGTAGGCCTCACTGCTGCTAAGGAGCGCTGGGAGCTAATCCACCCTGATGGTGTGTTTGCAGGTTCCACTACAAGAGGTCCTCTAGTGTTTTATGGACTTAACTTCTCCAGGCTTCAAGAGCCATTAATACAGACAGAAAACCTGAAAAGGGCCATAGTGCTACAGAGGACAAGTCAAGGTCCAACAGAAATTCCTGAAAAATGTGTTGACATTGGCATTATTTTGATGCACATTTGAGACTAGTAAAAGTGCTTGTTTAACAAAAAAATCAAATATTTTACCTTGTTTTTGCTTGTAACATTGTCAAGGCCACCTGTGAATCTAGTGTTCTTCCCTTTCCGGTCCTGCTACGTGTTGCTCATATAACTTAAATATAATGCTCAGAAAGAATGCACCCAATAGGGTGGAACATGTACCCGAAACAACCTCGCTCAGACAGGAGCTCTCTTCTCCCCCTGCCCAGTGCTGCCTCCTGTGGCGTCACCGGTGAGAAGTGGCACCAGGCAAGCTTTTCTTACAGGCACCATCTGACATTTTCATGATTAAAAAATTAATCACCAGAGAGGTTCTCTCTTCTCTCTCTCTCTCCCTCAAGGACCTATGTGGCAGCGCTACAGCAGCAACAAGTTGTTTACAACTTCCACATCTATAATTAGATTCATTAATAAATTACGGAATATCCACAACTGGCATACAAAATATGCATCAATATGCAGCCATTAACAATTACACTTCGTAAATGAAGATCTCACACTGGAAGATATTCATGATACATTACTTAGTTAAAAAAAGGCTATGGAAACCATATGTATGGTATCCTGTTAAAACATACTTGAGTACATGTGTATATGTGTATATTTATATACACAGGTCTGACAGGATACGAAAATTCTCTGGGTGATGGAATCATGATTTATTTTTCTGCTTATGCTTTCTACTTTTTTCCACAATATTTTCTAAGAAACATTAGTTTCTTTCTCCTGCTAATGAAAGTAATCCATTTTCCAGGTTTTTGACAATGTGTATGTAACATGTCACAGTTATTCAGATAAGAAACACTCCCAGATACCTACATGGCTCAGTCCTTCTCCTCCTTCTTAACTCAAATGATGCCCCTTTAGGGCAAACTCCCCAACCACCCCATTGAAAACTGCCTCCGCCCCACATCCTGCTTTATCTCTCACCATTGACTGACCTACTGAGGGTTCCAGCACTAGCTCCCCAGTGCCCCGAGGAGCCCCAGAGCCTACAACAGTGCCTGACACACAGCAGGCACTCAGTGTTTAGTTGCTGAAATAATGAATGAAACACATTTGTTTTACAAAGAAGTTTTGCCTTTATTAATAAGAAACCAGTGATGTTCAGTTTAAAATAACATTTTTTTAAAAAATGTCATGTCTTTTAATGTAATGTCAGCCTTTTACCACAGGGACCACTTAGAGATGCTGATGAAAGCTACAAACCCCCTTCTTTCCTGGTCCCCACCCCCTCCCAAATCCCAAACACACACAAAACTGAATACAATTTCAGGAGGTTTTGAGACTTCCCTGAAGTCTGTCCATACCTTCTTAAAGGTTCCACTGACCCCAGGGTGAGAGCACTTGATCTGAAGTGTGGTCTGGCTTAAAAATCATGATTTCTCTCCTATTCTAATGATTCAAAGAATATATGTGACTCAGATATCAGTCTTTCTCCTGCCTAAGCCGTTAAATGTTAAATGGATTTCTTCTACAAAGAACTCACTGCTTAGAGAGGGCTAAGTTCAATATTTGCAGCTGGGAATTTGATAAACATCCAGGTGAAAGCTGAAAAATCTAGTTAACAATCCAGAGATTTCAAAAAGTATAGACGTTACTAGAGTGTAGTCAAAATATCTGGTTAAGTGAATTTGTCACTTGTCAGTTGAAATTCTGGCGTCACAACCTGAGACAGAGATAGAAAAACAGGATCTATTTCACATAGAATATGCTTTTTGAATTTTATTGTTTAAAGAGCAAAATAAAAGGGAATAATGCACATCCACCAACGTGAAGTTTTCCATTAAAAAGGGAAATCAAATACTTTGCAATAAAGACCATCCAGCTAAAAACAGATCAATAAAACAACAATAGCGATTTGACTTTGTGTTTTATTTCATTGAGCACACTTCATTCATGGTCTGTAGGAAAACTAGGCTAGGTCTCAATGGGTAACAGTCACAGTTATTGAGAAAGTAAATACGCCACCACTTCCGTGCCCTCCTTTATTTCTTTATGTCTTCAGTCTCATCTGGCTCTCTCTCTTGATGCTCTCTTTCCCACCTCATTTCTTTTAACTCTTGTCTGTACTTCCGTTCAATGAACCGCTTCTGATGGGCCATCTGGGGAAAGTTATCTGACACAAGGAAATACATCTTATGCTTAATAAAGGATAGCCACGAGTGCAAACAATGATGCAAACTAAATATATACACTACAAGCATATATTCATATGAAATGTGCATAGTCGTATTTTGTAAGGCAAGAGAAAGAAAATTGTTTTCTTCCCTTATTCTTTCATCATTGAGAAACACATTGGAAGTATGAATCAGCACCCCTGATTCTAGATTTTAATATCTGGGGTGAACTTGAATCTAAAAGGCACCAAAACATACAGAAATGTTAAAATATAAGATGTGTGGTTTGGGAATGTTTCCAACCAGGTGCCTTACAGACTTATTCTCCTAGCAACAAGTGATTTTCAGGGAGAAATTAAAGGATACAGTAAAATGGAGTCATATATTTTTGAAAAGCTAAAACCAAAACTTCCAAACAAATAATGATATTATTACATCATTATTTACCAAGGAGTTAAGTTTCTGAAAAGCGCAAAACAGATCAGGTAGGCAAAAACAGGCTATAATCTAAGTCATTATGTCTGATAATTAATTCTATTCTTAAAGTTTACTACAGGACGCCCAAACTGTACCTGCAAAAGTAACTCGAGTAGAGAACTTTTATTTGGTTAAAGGACACGTATCGCTCAGTAGTTTTGGTTAATAGGAACACACCAAAGCTGTATTTAGTTTGATATTTGACCCCATGCAACAGTGTTGACACAATGGAAGAAATCGTGATTAAGATTTAGAAATTTTTACAATTCAGTCGTCATTTGTGGTATAACTTTGGTGTCCTAACGAAGTAAGAAATCAAATATGGGACGAGAAAAAGCCATTTTATACACTTAACACACACTGAAACAACAAACAACATTAAGGGGCACATGCATGAATACGAACTACACAAGTTAACTGTTAACAGAGTGGAAAAATGACGCTGTGTTATGAGCCTAACCAGACAAGGGACTGTTGAGAAGAGGTACTACTACTTCGTGTTTCAAACATGAAGAATCCGAGATGTGGGAGAGCCTGGCCTGTCTGGGGGAGAGCAAGTTTGTCTAAGGCTGAAGCGTGAGGAAAGTGGGTCTACACAGGCTAGTAGCCTTCCGTATCGGCGCTTTCACCTTCTGTGGTTTCATCTACCTGTGGTCAATCATAGCTTGAAAATAGGTGAGTACAGCACAATACGACATTTTGAGTGAGACAGAGAGAGAGAGAGAGTGCACAAGCACAAATGCTAATTATTAGTTGCTATTAATCTCCTACTGTGCCTAATTTAGAAATAAAACTTCATTATAGGTATGGATATATAAGGGAAAACATAGCACATACGGGGTTTGGTACTATCCCCCGTTCCAGGCATCCACTGAGGATCAAGTATCTCCCAAGGATAAGGCGGGAGCTACTGTGTAATATATTCCTAAATTCTTTTCCCCTGCTTTTTTATATAGTGTGTCATCCTCACCCTGGGTTGGAGAAGGGACAAGGACAGGGTGGTAGGAAAAGCATCTGAAAGACAGGTGGTGAAGCAGCAAAGACCTGGAATGTCTGAGAGTCAGTGATTTTAAACAAAAGAGGAACAAGACATCTGTAGGTTAGAAATAAAACAGTAATAAAATGAATTCCCTAAATGACACTAAATTGATTCCTTATATAGTATATAAATCACAGATTTCAAATATAATTAATTTTTAAAAAATAAATAAATCCCGGTAAGTTGTCTGTAAACTAATTTGTAAAGCAAGTTTCTACCAAATGAACCCTATTTCCTCAGTAAATTCTACTGTAAAATTGAATTTGCATTTTTAAAAAAACACTACAACTCAGCTCTAACTATTGACAAACTTCTAGAATATTATTTTTATAGCTTTTCTTCTATGAAGTAAAGTTATACTACATACATACACAAGGTAAATGTGCACATATATTACCTAGACATATGAACATTTAAAACCATTCCCCTATCCACTCTTACACTGGGAAAGTACAGTATAGGTATATACTTATGGGTATACTTTTTTCATTTATTCTAGTATAAGCATTTTCCCATATCACTAGTTTTCAACATTATTTTAATGGCTTTAAAATATTACATTTGGATATAGCTAGGGTTGGTAAACTACTACCCACAGGCCAAATACAGCTCTCTACCTGTTTTTTGTAAATAAAAGTTTTAATAGCACCCATACACACCCATTAGTCTGTATACTATCTATGCCAGTGGGCTCCAATGGCAGAGCTGAATAATTATGACAGAGACTGTGTGGCCTGGGAAGCCTAAAATACTTATCATCTGGCCCTTTACAGAAAATGTTTGCCAGTCCCTCGGATATCCTATAATTTGCTAAACATTTCTCTACTGTTAAACAAGCAGTTTTTTTTTTCTATTACAAATCAAGTTGTCACAATTATCATAGTATATGAACCTTAGTTCATAACTCCAATTATTTCCTTAGGTTTGATTCCCAGAAATGAAATCTCTGGATCAAAATGCAAAATGCATCAACTCCTTTAAGGACTTGATACCTAATGCCAAATTGCTTTCCAGCAGTTTAAACAATTCACCTGTCTCAGAACAGGTGATCTCTCCTGTACTGTTTTATAGCTGAAAACAAACAAACAAAACTTCCAAAGATAACCTTTAACAATTTATAACTAGAAAATAGAATCTCCCTTTTATTTCAATATGTGATGTTGTATTTATGTACATACAATGGATGAAAAGTTCCCAACAGTCAACTGAAAACTCAATGAAGGTTTCATGGACACTGGACCCTGGCAGCACTAGCTTCTGCCCACACTAACCAACCTCGCTGCCCCCAAACAGGAAGCTATTGTCTGCTGATTTCCACTTGGCTTGGGGCCCTCTTGTCTTTCCTGGAATCTCTCCCATGACTGAGAATCTGGGCCTCTTCACTTTTAGCTTCCCGTACTTTGCTTTCTCCCACCTCATTTAGCTGGGTACTTGAAGCATAATAGAATTGGATTGTCATTTTGTGCCCACAGGTTCTACTGTGCAGCACAATAGACCTCATAAGAAAAATCCCTCGCACTTAAGCCTTCAATTTACAAAAGACTATGCAGTTTCCTACAAGCTCAATTATGTAATTAAGTTTCTTCAACCCAGGCATCCCATTCTTGGGAATCTATTCCACAGAACTAAAAGCAGCAATATAGACAGAGCTTTATTGTTGATAATGCTTTAAAAAAAAACAAACCAGAAACCAGAAATAAAGTGTCCATCAATAACAAAAAAAAAAAAAAAAACTGAATAAAATACAGCAAACCCATAGCAGGAAATATTATGCAGCCATTAAGAAAGAATGAATTATAGCCATTTTCTATGACCTGTAGGGCTGCCTATGACCTATTACTGAGCGAAAAAAGAAAGATGCACAGAAGTATATAAATAACATCCCATTTAACAAAACAACAGTTGAAAACTAAAAAGAAAAAAACCTTCACATGTATATGTCTATGTTATCAGATTTTATAAGTATAGAAAAATACATGGAAGGAAACACAGTAGGTTGTATGCCCAGATTGCTGGGCTGAGAGTAGGACTCTATGCAGAAAAGGAAAATAAAAATCAAAAAGCACTTGGGAATACTTTTATTTTTAAATTATAAGCCCATTTTATCTATATCTCACATTCTACTATACTCTGTGTGGAGAATAATTATGAAGAAAACAAGATCACATTTTATCAGTACTTACCATTTTTTTACTTCCTCATTTTCTTTCCATAAAACACTCATTACATTATGAACATATAATTATAGAAAAAGAGATAGGCTTACATTTTTCAAGCGCATCCATTGCTGCTCCCATTTCTGCTTGCTGAATACTATTAAACAAAATAAAGGTAAAGCACACTTTCATTTGAAAGCTTTTTCCCCCCATCAAAAACACAAGGTATGGCTACAAATTATTCAGGCTGAATTTCACATTTGGGGCTTAGAATTTCATCTGATTACTTCATATACTGAATTACACAGATAGGCATATACACAAGAGCATGCAGAAATGTCATTTGTTCGCACAAAGCCTGTTTAAGTTATTCATTCCACATTTTTAATATTGCAATAAAATGCCTTCCATTTTTATCAGGTCTGAAGTATTTCTTAAGTTTGAATGCCTTCAATATCAAGTTTAAAGAGGAAAAGAATAAAAAATATATAGATAGACAGGATTCAAATCATTTTTCAGTTTAAGATATAGACTGGAGAGTTCAAAGAAAGGTGATAATATGCATAATTCTTTTTACCTAAAGATGTTAGCATTTCCACAAAGCATAAGTGAATGGCGATAAGAAATCAAATGTCTAACGGCTATGCCGTATGACAGGACACATCTGACATGTCTAGCTTACATCAATGTGCACAGTGTTGGGTAACTAAAACCGGGCAGACCGTACCTGTGCACTAGGTAATGCGGTTTTCTCAAGGTAGCCAAAGCCCCATGCACAATGGCATTCCAACTGTCCAAGGCCAATTCTCAAATTCGGGGCTTGGCATGGTGGGGACATTAATCCTTGGGATTCACTTTGCTATTACTCTCGAACACTCTATACTCTAAGTTAAAAAAGGCAGACTACAGAGTTTGGAAAATACCAACTAGGGACTGCTCAGACACACAGGATGCTCATTTGAACAAACTAATATTCTCCTCATACCTTGGTCCTTTCCCACAGCCTATTCTTTCTCCTTTGAAATAAACAGCCACGGTGTAGGTTCTTGCATGGGATGGCCCCACCGTCTGCAGAGTCCTGAAGGGGAAAGGAAAGAACATTAATCATGATAAAGTGTTATTTGTTATGGCTACTATGGAACTATGAGAAAAATCATGTACTTATTGCCTAGAAAGAGGAAGGTAAAATAACAAGAAACATGAAAATGGCAGAAAAATACAACAGATAAGTTTTTATCCTGCTAATCTGACGGAGCTTTTGAAATAGAAAATTTTTAAAATTCTGCATTTTAAAATTCTGCAATTCTGTGTTTTTATATTTTTTCCCCAAAGTAATATAAATAGCATCTAAAGGCTCACGGTAAAGTATAAAATATTTTTAAATAATTTCTAAGTGTGCATATTTCAAGTATCATAAAATTCACAAACTTTTATTATGAAAAGTTAACAGCTTCAGTCTGTTTATTGTTTTTCAGTGCTAATCACAGCCCCAAACAATAAATATTTGGGTAATACACCTCAAGCCACACCTGAATAGTTTTATGGATTCTTTCTAATGTCTGGTATCTTATCCAAAAGATCAGAAAATGTATTTAATTTCTGAAACATCTGAGATAATTTCAAAGGTGTGCTGTAATGCCAAGTACACAACACAATCGCCAAAAAACAAAGCTCCAGGTACTCTGGATTTTAATGACATGGTGCAGATTTCAAACGCAGTAAAACTGATAACTTCATGGAAAAGGGAAATTAAAAGTAGCCAACAAAGATAATGGAATGAACACAGTAATCTTGAAAAAACTATGTAAAACAACCCTATCATCTTGATAAAAAAGAACAAACTCATCGCACTTTCATTTGGGGGATTTATGAGAAGGGAACATAGTAATTTCCTTTGCGTTTATATACTCCACGGGATAAAAGTGCACGGGTGGCTTCTTTAAGGTAGTGCTCATTATAGTAATCATGCCTGTGCCATGAAAAGTTTATCATCCCCATTTTATTTATTGAACTTTAATTATCACTTTGATGAGGAAATACTTTGAGCCTTTCATATAATACAGTTTGGATATTCATTATGCTTATTAGGCACATATTAAAGTGATATTTCTAAACATTTGGGTTTTTTTCCCCAATAAATAAAAGAAAAGTTGTTTAGCAGTGACAGCTTCTTGGCACAATTTATAGTAGCTTGCCGTGGGGTGACTCAACTTTCCCTTGGCCTTAGTTTTTCTTTTAGCAAAAAAGCCTATAAAGTGTTGTGACTATTAAATAAAAACATAAAAAAGGATTTAAAATTCCCAACTGCCACTCTTATGTTTTTCCTTGAGTATTTTGAAAGGGGGCTTTGATTCCACATGGAACAAATAAATGCATGTGCTTGCAACCAGGGATGTGCATAGACAGGGGGTAAAACAGTATTGAAACCAAGTCTTTAAACATCCTTAAAATCACAATACCTTGAGATGCAACCAATCTATTTCAATAGTCCTTTCATTCTGTAATTCCTCCTTGCAACTACCTTCTGAATCAACACGAGTGTCTCAAAATAATTACTCTACTTCAGAGCCAAACCTCCTGTTTTCATCAAAATGGTTGTTACGTGGTGTAGTGACCCAATACACCTACATTCCCTTTGAAAGACTTTGGCTACCACTCAAAGGATAAGGACATTCAAAAGCACATGGCCGCTTTTGGTACACATTCTAAGAAGAAAACTTCCAAATATGTGAGTAACAGCAGCAGTGAGCAACTGTCCTGCTTCTTACTGTGACCCCCTGAGGGGGACAGCGCATCTGTCAGGCAACAGAGACGGGCCAACAGGGGTCTGAGGGAAAGTGCAGCGAGGCATCCAAGTATGGCCAGAAATAAGCAGACACCATCTTCCGATCTGGATGCATAGCCCAGCAGAGGTTACCATAAGAAAACAAATATAAATATGTATATAAAACTATTTAATCCCCATTTCCTTATCTTGATCTCGTAATCTTAGTATGTCTTCCTACCAGACAGTAGTTCACACAGAATTTTAGAAATGGCAAAAAGCATAGACATAGTCGAGTGAGACCCACTTATTTATGGCCCACAGTCACACTGACAGGAAGTCTCAATCCTGGCTCTTGTCCTGATTACCCCACAATGATTATTTTTTCCTCAAGGTACATGAAAAACCAACCCCACACAAGCTGGATCCAATGGCCTGTGGGCAGCAAGTACTTACTTGTACAGAGGAATGTCTGGCTCTTTTCCTTCTGTCCTAAGTGTCAAGCAACACTGCTGAAGCTGGGATTTGGGGTCATTCCAGTCTTGATTCAAAATAAACTCCTGTGGTAGGTCCCAAAAAAATATTTAGTAGTGCATTCTTTAATTACCGAACATAAAGCATACACTAATTTAAACTTTATATGAGCTTACTTTTAATCGTGGAAAGAAACAGACATTCATGAAAGTATGAACATATTCCAAATCCTTATCAATGTACAGCGCTGCAATAAATGCTGAAAAAAAGAACATTTTAAAATAAACCACAATTCATTGCCATTTAGCAGACAGCATAAGAGACCCAGACTTTGAAGCAACATTTTAATAAGATTTTCAACTTCCAGGCCCTCTTTAATTTTTAGCATTATCATTTCGTCTTTCTTCAAACCAAACAAGATTCTACTCTCTATCATTAATATCAGAAGCAACAACATAGATGTGTAAGATGCAAATCATAGAGTACAAAGACCAAATTACATTTAGCTAAAGGCTAAATGAATAGCTAGTCAAAAAGATACACAAAATGCTGCTGCATAGCAAGGAAAGAATGCTGTCTGGGAACACTACCATGTTAATATCAAATAAACCAAAATACAACTTGCAGATCAGACATGATACCAGAATTACCACATCCTTGGGTATTGCCATTCTCAACACCAATCTTGAGGAGATCATCCATTTTATAAGGGTACTATGTTAAATTTCATAAACAGAAACAGGACAATTTATAGATTCAAATTTAATACTGGGCTTAATGACAATATAACAATCTATCCAATTTCTCATTAATAAATGGTGACCCACAAGATGATGTCACTAAAAAGTACCTTAACCAAGTAAATAAATGGTACATTTTTAAAAGAAGGAATTAAAAATAGCTATGATTGAGCTAAAAAAAAAAAAATGCCAGCGAGACTGCTCTCTCTACTTAATTTTTATGTAATTTTCATCTCTAAATTACTTCTCTTTAGTTGAAAAAGTTCTTTTAAGTTTCTCAGTCAGATTGCCTTTGCACTTTGTAAATGAGCTGGTTTTGCATGGTAGACTTTGATATTTGAATATAATTCCAATTGTCAAAAATACCCTAACATTAAAAAAAAGTTCTAAGGCCCAGTGAATGGCCCACTTATTTTGAAGTAATATCAAAAACAATACAATTATGTGTATAATCCTTTAGTTAGCTATAACAGGATTATTTACAGTACTACCAGACCATATCAGAAACTGCAAAAGATGACAGTTGTCCACAGAGCTTTGTGCTCATTCAAAACAATGGATAATAGTTTTAGTATATAGTGAATAAACTGCCCTTCTTTCTTCTGTGCCCCTACATGAAGGCTGCTGGGTGGCAAAAAAGCTATGATTCACAACTACCAATCTTCATATTCTGTTATTCTTTCACACAAAGAGATGTACCGGCCGAGTGCTGGGTGGGGAATGGGGTACCAATGAACATAGATTGAACAGAAAATTCATTATTCACATGTAATTCCAAATTATTCTCATTCAGACAAGCTTTGGTGAAACACAAAAATAATAATTAAAATAGAAAAGAGGTTTCTTTAGGCAGAAAATAATATTAAATAATAACAAGAAGGAGGATAAATAGTGGTTGATTGGATTTAAATTTTGAACCTGCAGATAGAAAAAAAAGCTTTACTCTGTACGACTCACATTCCAAAAGGTCTGCCAAGGTCTTGGTGCGGAGGGCCACAGGCCTCTTGGTTTTGTCGTTGGTTATTGCATACTCCTGCATGCCCAGCTCCTCTGCCACCTTGGCTTGAGTCCTGTTATTCACCAAAGAGCTTCGTAACAGCTGGCCAAAAGGAATTGGGGTACACTTAGAAACCATCTCACTTTTGGTCTCTCTCTTGCTTCTGTGTTGGACCCAACAAGCTTGATCTCACTGACAGGGACACCAAGGTAAGTGATGGTCTAGGTCCTCAACCATTACCCTCAGACAACAGTGACACACTCCATACACTGCTAGAGCTTCTTAATAACTTACTCTGCTCTGCCATCCTGGATTTTACCTAAATGCCACTTAAACAGCTCATTTACTTCTTCAGTAGCCGTGGGGCAGAGTTGGGGAAGATGCTATAATATGATTAAAGGTCATAGCGTCTTCAAGTTTAATGCTACTAAATGAAGAAGAATTAAAGGTTTTAAAAATCAATTTTATTGAAGTATAATTTACTTCAATTATAAAATCAACCCATTTTAAGTGTATATAGTTAGATGAGTTTTAAAAACCATATACATTTCTATCACTCCAAATTTCCTGAACTCCTCTGTAATCAACCCTCTCCAACTTCCAGCCAGGCAAACCTGGCCTGCTTTCCATGTATTAGTTTTAAAGAAACATGTTTTTAAAGTGTAAAATAAGCTTCATGTTTAATGGCATTGGTGCTAATTTTGATATTACAGGATTTAGGGAAGTGATGTTTAGTAAGTATTATTGAAAAGATTTAGATTATTTTATTTTTATTATTATTTTAAAGATTTGTATTATCTATCATGAATCTTAGTTTTTCATACTGCTATCCTTTATTTTTAATCAAATTAAAATATAATTTCCATATTTTAACTTCAGGAATTCAAAACAAAAATTTCTACTAGCATACAAAGACAGGAACTCGCCAAACAAAAATTGAACATAATTAGCCCCGATCTCTAAGATTTGGGGAAATGATGCACCTAAAACTACAACTTTTCCTACAATAGATATAAGAAATTCTTGGTCTATTAAAAAACTTCCTGCTAAGAAGCATTCCTGAAAACGGGGAAGAGGAGCAGGAAGCAGCTGTGAGTTGTGCTGGTGCTGTACCCCTGCTGTTCCACGTCGCACTTTGTTTATTAGATTCAAGTTTTATGCTCTGTGGCTCTACCACGTCAACAGAGCTTATGAAAATCAAGATTTATTCTCAATGTCTGATATTGAATCCTTGACAATAGATAAATAAGAAACAATATGTTCTTAATTTGTCTGACAATGATTCATGAAGCAGAAATATAACTTGATCTTCATAAGCCATGCCTGCTGTTGAATTTTAGACTATTACTCTTTGTCTGTCTCTGCTTCCTTCCTCCTCCTGTTTCTCTCTTAACTTTTCTTCCATACAGTGTTTCACTAAAACCAATATTCACAGAGGAGCTCAAAATTTAAAAAGC
Organism: Eulemur rufifrons; assembly: GCF_041146395.1. NCBI lineage: Eukaryota > Metazoa > Chordata > Mammalia > Primates > Lemuridae > Eulemur > Eulemur rufifrons. The sequence continues at coordinate 20,930,605 of NC_090999.1, forward strand.
TTAGCATATAACATTAATAGAAGACCCAACTAATAGGGAGCCCACCAGCCTAATATCTTATAATTATGGAATAAGTGAACTAGAAGGGATATATCTTTTTTGGTTTGGATTTCAAATGGGTCAGGGGGCATGGGCAGGGCAGTTCTTAAAGCAGAGGCTGCAGGTGAATAGCAGGGCTATTTTGGGGATATGGCCATGCTGAGCAAGTTGAGTCCTCTAAAAATACACGCTTTTGGTGTGGGCAGAAAACTCTTTAGGCTGTGTAGATGGAGCATTCACGCCTCAAACCAACAAGCCCAATGCGCACATGTGCACACACAAATTATGATACATCACTGGTTACCAGCCCCAGCTGCCACCCCCCTTGTCAGGGCTCCTCACTCAGTGTGGTACAGTAACGCTGTCTGACAGGGAAGGAGGAAAGCAGTACGGATGGAAACAGAAATGCTTCCAGTTTTATTTAAGACAAGCCCTGACAGGTCTTAAAACAGCAGGGTGGCCAGTAGAAAGTGAAATCTGTAAGTTCTTGCCAAAATCCTAGTGCCTGAACCAAAAGTCAGTGGGGGAGAAGGTAGCTATAAATCACCCATATTTTTGTAGTCAGTTTAAATTTAGAAGATGAGTTGAAAAGAGATAAGACCTTGCTCTCTACCTCGACAAGAAAGTCTGAATGGCAGTTCTTTAAATGACAACTTTCATCCTTGTCCTCTGCTGAACTCTATTTCATAATGACTCATGTGATTTCCCAAAGAATGAGATCCAGGGGGGATCAGCAAGGGAGAAAACCTTCTGAAGTCACGGCAGTGCAGCACACCAGTGGCAGAGGCAGATTACATGCCGGGCCCTGCACTGACAGCGAAAGATCCCGAGAGGATCAATGTCCCGTTGCTGTCCTTGGGCACTGACACCCTCCTGAGAAGCCACACTCAGCCTGGCCACCGCAATATACGGTGGTGGCTGCAGTGCTTGCACAGAGACCACGGGTGCACACTGGCCCGGGAAGGCCTCCTGGAGAGCTAACTCTGGAGTAAAGAAAGGCGTTTCAGGGGCTCATCAACCTGGATATAATAGCAGAATCATAAGGTGCTATTGTCCAGGCTTTTCCAAAAACCAAGGAATCAAAATTTCTGGAGATGTACCTTGGACACGTGCTTTTTGAAAAAATTCATGTAGGCAGATTCTGATGAACATAGAATCAGAACTGAAAAAGACTGAGTCAGCCAGTGGGAGAAAGGTGGGAAAGGGTTTCTAGGAGAGGAGAGAACAACTATGGCAAATGCAAGGGGCCATGGAACAGCAAGGTAACTGTGGGTGGACCTGGAGGAGAAATCGGAGCCAAGTGAGGGAAGCTGACACAGGCAAGGCTGGCAGGTAAAGTCTAGACTTTCCTATAAGTGATGAGGAATCTCAAAAGGTGTCAAATGGGGGCAGTGGACAGGTAATTTCTTTTTTGGAGACAGGGTCTCGCTCTGTTGCATGGGCTAAAGTGCACAGCTCATCATAGCTCACTGTAACCTCAAACTCCTGGACTCAAGCAATCCTCCAGCCTCAGCCTCCCAAGTAGCTGGGACTACAGGAGCCTCCCACCACACCCAGCTAATTTTTCTATTTTTTGTAGACACAGGGTCTCACTACGTTGCTCAGACTGGTCTCAAACTCCTAGCCTCAAGTGATCCTCCCGCCTGGCCTCCCAAAGTGCTGGTATTACAGGCGTGAGCCACCGCACCTGGCCAAGGTAATTTTTTTGTTTTGGAAAGATCATTTTGGTGGAAGGATTTAAATGGGGCAAGACATGAAGTTGAAAAGCCCGTAGATGTTGATGTTATAAATTACTATTATACAAAGAGGAAATACCTATTTTTATTTTTTAGTAGAAATCCAGAAAATCCACATTAAGCACCCAATTGAGCCAGAGACAGTTATCAAACTATTTTGCAAACAATGCTTTGTGTCAGACATAGTAGTAAAAAGGCAAAAGATTTGGCACTGAGCTGTCTGGGTTCAAATTGCGGCTCCAGCACTTCCTAACTAAGTGACCTTGTAGAAGTTATTAAATCTCTTGATCCTCAGTTTCCTCATCCATAAAATGGATAGAGAAGTACTTCCCTCACAGGGTTGTTACGAGAACTAGAATGAACAATATATAATCTAATTACAGTGACTGGTACATAATAAAGACACCAGAAATGTTAGCTGCTGTTGTTATACACAATAGCAACATCATTATAAGGTAAGATAAGTTTGCTCTTCAGTTACAGGGAAAGGGCTCAAGAAAATTCTAGGAATTCCTGTGGATTTGTATTCAATGCAAAACGTTCCGGATACCTATCTACTCACTGTCTTCAAAGCTCTCCATTTTACAAGGTGCTAACCTGTCCTTAACAATTTTTTTAATCTCCCCCTAAAAAGCAAAGTTTAATTTGAAATCACCAGAAACGATGAAAAAAGCTATAATTAGGGCTCTCTGTAAACCTGAGAAAAGGATTACTGAACCGCTGGTGCAATCTCAGGGACCAACAGAAATATCCCAAATCTCAAATTCTGGTTTTGAGAATCCAGGATGTTTTCTATTGTCTCAGCATAGCAGTCTTTCACAATCACTCTAAACTTAAATCTTCATAAGAGAAATGTTTATTGGTTTAAATCAAACATACACATCGGCATTCTTCCTTTTAACTTCCCTATTCACTCTTGATTCTGAAGAGAAAAACCACAGCTGTGGAAACGAGCTACCAAAGAGGGCCACCTAGTGTAAAATAAGTAGACTGTGATTTATTATTTTGAGGGCTTTAATATAAGAACATGGGGTGAAAGCAGAATATACTATTAAAAGTGACAGTGATGTGCCACACAGGTCTATTATACCAAGAGTGGCAGCCAGATGGTCCCCATTTCCCGTGATAACTAAAGAAAAGGTACACAAATGCTGGCAGGCAGAATACAGGTCAGATACAAAGAGCCAAATTATGTCAGTGACAGAGAAATCCTCAAACAGGAGGCTTTGGAAACCTATCTTCTCAAAAAGATCTATTAGATAAAATACCGGTTTGTCTGAATGATTTATGCTCAGTGCTGTCTGAAGGCAGCAGGGCAGGATTAGATCACTGTTCTAGAGCTTTTTATTGGTAATCCTTGCTCTCTTTCTCTTTATCCCAAATCGCTCCTCTAAAAACAAACTTCTACTGGCTAGTGTGTGCCACCGTTGGCTACAGTGCCTTGCACACAGTAGGCATGAGGATTAGTAACGATTTTTAGCATACTGTAAAGGCTAAGAGAGAAGCACTACACAGCAGAAAAACTCCTGTGGCTTAAAATTTGCAAGTGTCACAAGACAGGCACCCTGACCTGAATAAATGCTTTCTTTGAGATGTTCTCACTACTCACCCTGAGCCTACTGCATAGGTTCATTCTAAAAAACAAAAACTTCAATGTATCGAATAGAATCTCTTCCTTCTATATCCCAGTTCAAACTCAGTTATCCTAGAACAATTCTTTTTTTTTTTTTAACCCTCATCCTCTATGTGACGGTGTGTTGTTTGTTTGTTTTATCCCAGAACAATTCTATAAGCCTAACATTCCTTCCCAAGTAGGTCTTTTTGAATATCCAATTTATAGAACAGAATGTTTTTCACCACCAGCATTCAAAACTTGAAAACCATGGTTACATTTGCTCAATTGTCCTTATTCCCTGTAAAACGAGTGTGCAAGGGAATGACTCAAAGCTAACTAATGCCTCCCAATGTGAACTACTGTAGCTGTGTGAGCCTTAATCACAATAATGAATCATTTGCCACCCTCTCCCCAATGCAACTGCAATAAGTATTCCTCTGAAAATTTTAAATAAATTTTAATCCTGAGACATTTATAAGTTTTCAGCTTCTTCCCTTATACAAATAACACCATGCCACTTCTTTCCAGTGCCACTTCCTCTTCCCTCTGAATATGACTTAGCTGCCTGCAAAACTGGCACTCCTATTTATTTACCAAATATGTATTAAGAGCCTGCCATATGCCAAGCACTGCTGGGCACACAGTGATGAACAAAAGCATGCTCTCCTAGAACTCCTCGTGTAGTGGGGTAGGCAAACTGACATAAGTGCCAGGAAGGAAAAGAACACAGATTTTGATGGGGGTGGGGGTCAGGAAGTTCCCCTGCACCCAGAGTCATGCTAGAATTAACATCTAACAGAAGAATAGGACACACCAGGCAGATGACAGTAAGGGACAGAAGCAGAATGGTTTCCAGTTGGAAGAACAACATATAGAAAGGCCCGCTGGCAGGAGGGCACGTGGAGAAACACAAAGCAGGATGGTGCAGAGTGAGAAGAACTTGTGGCTTGAGGCTGGGCAGGAAGGCAAGGCCAGGCCACTCAGGGCCTTGCCTGTTCTTTAGTCACTATCCGAAGAACAACTGAGGAGTGTTAAGCTGGGATATGATGATCATTCACCCAAAGCACACTTGCTGAATGCTAACATCCCAGGAACTCCCCAAAGACTCAGGGAATCAACAATGAAGAAAACAGACAAAAACCCTTGCTTTCATGGAGATTACACTCTGATGGGAGAAGACAGATAGTAAACAAGTAAAATATACACATGCTAAGGAGAAAATGGACATGAGGTTGCAGGCTGAGGGAGGGGTGCTAGGGACAAGGGGAAGGGTAGGCTATTTAAGCAGAGTGGGCTAAAGAAAACCTCCTTGAAGATGATATTTGAACAGAGACCTAAAGGAGGTGAGGGATTTGGCCATATAGATTACCAGGAGAATATTGCAGCCAGCTGAAATAGTCTTTGCAAAGGCCCTGAAACAAGGGCTTGCTTAGTGTCCTGTGGGCACCGCAGGAAGGAGAATGTTAAGAATCTAGTAGACAAAGTCAGAGATAGCAGGAGGGAGCCAGGTCACACAAGGTGGCTATCACACTGTCTTTTACCCTGGAGATGAGAAGGTTTGGGAGGTTTTGTAGAGAGGGGCTGTAATCTGGCTTCCTTTAAAAATGATCCCTCTAGATGCTGCACTGAAAATAGACTGGGGTTGGGGGATGAACCAGTTGGGAGGGTACGGCTGTAATTCAGACAAAAGTGGCTCAGACCTAGGTGATAACGGTGGAGCTGTGAGAAGTGGTCAGATTCAGAACGAACATGGTGTAAAATCAATGGGATATGCTAATGGCTGGGAGGTATAATATGAGAGAGAGATAAGAGTTAATTAGGGGTGACTCCAAGATTTTTAACCTCAGCAACTGGTAAAATGGAATGAACCTTACTGATATGGAGAACACTGACAGAGAAGCAGGTTTCAGAGTGAAAATCAGTTTTGTTTTGGACACATTGGGTTTGAGATGCCTATTACAAATCCAACTAGGGATCGGGCACGGTGGCTCACGCCTGTAATCCTAGCATTCTGGGAGGCCAAGGCAGGCGGATTGTTTGAGCTCAGGAGTTCGAGACCAGCCTGAGCAAGAGCGAGACCCCGTCTCTACTAAAAATAGAAAGAAATTAGCTGGACAACAAAAAATATATATAGAAAAAATGAGCCAGGCATGGTGGCACATGCCTGTAGTCCCAGCTACTCAGGAGGTTGAGGCAGAATGATCACTTGAGCCTAGGAGTTTGAGGTTGCTGTGAGCTAGGCTGATGCCACAGCACTCTAGCCTGGGGAACACAGTATGACTCTGTCTTAAAAAAAACCACACACACAAAAAACAAAGAAATCCAACTAGGGATTCAAGTGTATCTACATACCTAGATATTTGAGGATTCAATAAACATGAGTCTGGAGTTCAAGGGAGAAGTAAAGGCTGAAGACATAAATTAGGAAGTAGTGTACAGATGTATTCAAAGCCATGAGACAGACGGAATGAGATCACTCACGGAGCGGAGGTTGATAGAAAAGAAAAGAGGTCTGACAACTGAGACCTGGGGCATTCCAATGGCAAGAGGTTGGGGAGATGAAGAAAAACAGCCAAAGTGGACAGAAGATGAATGGCTAGTGTAGTCATGGGAGATTGGCTGTGAAAGGCTACTCTGACTGCAGCATGTAAAATGGATTGGATGGGGCCACAAGGTGATACAGGAAGATCAGTGTGGGAAATTGCAGAAATGACTTCACACAGGCCTGAGACCTGGGCCTCTTGAAGGATTTCTGCCTGCAAGACTGTCCATCTCTCAGAATACAAAAATACCCACAAGAACAGCAAAGGCAAGTTTTTCAAATAGCAGCACACATCCCAGGGGAAATCTGGGGACCCGGGGAGCCCATTTCTCTCATGGGATGATGCCGTATTGCCTTGTGCTTTCTATGAACACAACCTTAAGATTCCTATCCTTTGCAATTTAACAAATGTCATTCTTTCCAACTGGGTCTCTTTGTTAATCACCTTCTTGTAATATCTTGATAGCTACGTAGAAATCACTGCAGTGATCCAGGTGAGTGAGGCTGGTGGGGAGGATGTGGATGATGGAGACAAGCTGGGAAGAATAGGATAAATTCAAGATACTCAAGGAGTGACACTGTCAGGACTTGTGAATAAACTGAAATATAGAAAAGGAGATAGAGGGAGGAATCAAAGATGCCTCCCAGGTTTCTGACCTGCAACACTGGATGGGTGATGCTAGCATTCGATTACACAGGGAACACTGAATGAGGACCCAGGAAGAAGAAGATTATAAACTTGGTCTTGGATATGTTGAGATGCTGAGAAAGCAGCTGAGCCAAGAGCTCAGAAAAGAGATGGGACTGAAGAGACCAGTTTGGAAGTCATCTGCCAATAGGGTGAAACTGATGATCTACACAGAAAAGACTGCCTAAGAGAAATTCTAATAAGAAAAGAACACTGCGTAGGAGTGAGCCTTTTAGATAATGGAATATTTATTAGCTGTAGAGAGTAAGATGGGCCTACAAAGCCAGCTAAAAAGAGTAGCTAAAGAGGTAGGAAGAAACCCAGGAAGGTGCATAAAAGCCAATGATGTTTCAAGGAGGGAAGGAGTGACCATGTCAATGTTGATGAGAGCTGATATCTTTTAAAACAATGTCTTTAACTTATGACAGATCATCTTGGTCTTGAGAGCAGATTTGCTGGTTCTGTTGATTTCCACTAAAGCTTTCTGTGAATGTAGTTCATAAAACCATCATATTAATATCACATTTTTCATTTTTTAACACTATTATAATAAACTAGTAGAAAACTAACTTTAAGATTTAAAGGCTAATTAACATTTTGGATAAAAGTGTACTTCTACCATTGAAGTGATTTTGGAGAGAACCCAAAGCTAGAATATCTTGCATAGTCCTAGTGTTACCTTTATCTAGACCATGGGCAGGACTCATGCCTTTCTGAGTTTTGGCTGCACTATCTTTTCGGTGCTGCTGGGTAGTGGGGGGTAGTGTATGCAGTGAGCAGATGGGAAACAGTAAACTTGTTGATCAATAACATCCCATTTCCATAAGATCCTAAAGTTCACAATTAATTCTGCAGGAATACCAGGGGACATGTGTGTATTTAAACCACACATTTTCAACAGTGGCCTCTTCTAGGGCCATACAATGAATTCTAATTCAAGCTAGTTGGTTTAGTTCAGCCATTTCTCAGACCAGCCAGATATTCTGACACTCATGAAGTCTAATCCTTCATGAAGGATACTGAACATGCAATTTATTGTTTTCCTAATTTAGAGTAAGTTGGTTATACACTAGTTCATTTCTCATAAACGTTCATATTTTCTTAAACATTTAATATTAACTCAAGAAGGAAACACTTTCTTGTCCATTTAAAAGCAATCAACTTTAAATGGTAATCAAACTGTTAATTTAAAATAAAAATAGTTCTGATTCCTCAGCACTTATAATGGTACATGGTATACAGTAGGAGCTCAATAAATATTCACTGATTGAATGAACGCTGGGCTTAGAAATTCCACTGGAAACTTACATCGAAACATAGTCAAATCACCATGGTTTCCCTAGCTCCAATATTTATGTCTCACATAAACTATTTCCAGGGTGCACAGCTACAAAGATAAAATCCAATTCTATTCAAAGCAAAACATGCATAAAAATTGTAGAGATGCAAAGTATGAAAGACTTGTTATTTTCTTCAACATAATAAAGTCTGCACTAACAAAGTATCTTATAGTGTAACACCATTTTTCTTTGCTTTCTTTAAAGTATTTGCTTTCTCAATGCCTAATCCTAAAAGGACTTTTCAAAGGTTACTCCCTGTGCCTTGAGAGATCACAACTGGTTTCTAGATATGTTTTGTTCACCATTCCAGGCATATTATTGATTGGTTTCAGAGTAAAAAAACAATACACAGCAAATAAAAAAAGCTCAAGAAAGTTTCATAAAATGAAACAAAAGTGAGAGAAATGGGACCATTTCACTTTGTTTATAAATCAAACCTGTCTCTGAAACTCCCTTTCAACTCTACCAGGGTCTACCAAACTAATTCCCTACAGCCTCTCAGTCTTCGGAGTTTTCACGCCATGCCCTTGTGTCTGCAGTCCCAGTGTGGGGAGTGCCCTTGCATAGGAATTTCCTCCCACTAACTCCCAGTGGCCAAATCCTAACCACCTTCAAAGGCTCAAACATCATCATATCCATGAAGTCTTCTTTGAACTCCACAGCTAGAAAAAACCTTATCTTTTCCTAAACTGCACAAATGTAGCAATTTACCTAGGTTCTTTATAAGATTTAACATGTTCTACCTTACATTCAGTTGCAGTTACTTACTTCTACTTTTTATAGTGTGCATTTATGCACATATATACACTATATATACAATACAGTATTTAGTTATTTATTTATACTTTCATCTCTTCTAAGTTTTGAAACTCCTTATGGATAGAATTGGTATCAAAACATCTTTGTTTCCTCCATGAGGTCTAGCTCAATGTCTTGCACAGAGTAGGTGATTAGTAAATGAAGGAGCATAAAATGAGTTCTCTTCACACATTTGCTTTGTAAATAATTTCCACAATGAAATAAACAAAGCCATATGATATGCTAACACCACCAAAAATTAAGTCATCAGTTACAGAAATATATATTTTGACCCCTCTAATCTTCACTCCCTGTTATACAGGAATCTTATCCAAGGGAGTGATTTAACACAAACTCACAGTTAAGTGTCCTTCATGATGGTCTGGGAAATGAATGAATAAGTACTCTGTGGCTACTAGTTGCATTATGGAGTCACCCAAAAATTCCATCCTCTGATTGTGGCCTCTGAAAAAAGAAACATCAATGTAAAGAGATCAATAAGCATTTGTGGATTTAAAAAAAAGAAAAAGAAAAATACCCAGAATTTTTTAAAAGACATGATTTAAAAAAGCAACGTGTTCATCTTGTTTTAAAGTACAAAATAAATACAATTCCCTATGGCTCCTCAATTGAGAAAAGATCTGAATGAATATTAGTTGGGTTTCAAAGAAGAGTAAAGTGAATACTATCTAAGGATTAAACAATTGCTAAAATAAAGACTAAACATTGCCTGGCCAGAAGCTAAGGAGTATCAGTTGAAAAATAAAGTATAATATAGGCCAGGTGTAGTGGCTCACACCTATAATCCTAGCCCTGTGGGAGGCTGAGGTGGGAGGATCACTCGAGGTCAGGAGTTTGAGACCAGCCTGAGCAAGAGTGAGACCCCATCTCTACTAAAAACAGAAAGAAATTAGCTGGACAACTAAAAATCTATATAGAGAAAACTAGCAGGGCATGGAGGTGCATGCCTGTAGTCCCAGCTACTCGGGAGGCTGAGGCAGAAGGATTGCTTGAGCCCAGGAGTTTGAGGTTGCTGTGAGCTGGGCTGATGCCACGGCACTCTAGCCTGGGCAATAGAGACTCTATCTCAAAAAAAAAAAAAAAAAAAATACACACACACATATATATATATATATATATATATATATAAAATATGGACAACAATCTTATAACAAAACAAAGCACAAGGGCCAAGAATTTTCTTTGCTAAATCTGTTGAAATATATATTCCATTGTTCAAATCTGGAATCCAGATTTTTTTTTAATTTATGATAAGAATCTTTAATCTTTATAGTTTAAAAAGAGTTGGGAATATTTGATATGGACGAGGGAAGCAAAAAAACAAAACAAAAAACAACCCCAAAGAAATAAAATTTTACTTATTTTCTTAATTATTTCACTAGATTATCTTCAAATCATTCACCTATAGCAGGGGTCAGAGAGCTAAATCCAGCCCACAGCTTGCATCTAAGAATGAAGTTTTACTGGAACGCAGCCATGCTCAAATGTTTCCTATGGCTGCTTTTATGTTACTACGGCAGAGTTGAATCACTGCACACAGACCACATGGCCTACAAAGTCTAAAGTACGTAATAGATGTTCCTACACAGAAAAAGTTTTTACTAACTTCACACTTAAACTTCACAGAGAAACAAGGCACATGACAATGGGACCAAAAATACTGAATTGGAGCATAGCCCCTGGTCCATGCCGGCATCTGGCCGCTTGCTTGTCCATCTCACAAAGTGACTTTCCCAGAAATATGTTTGAAATCCCAATTCCTTTGAAGGACAGACATCAAAGGTTTGAGATTGCCTCGTCTAAACGGTCATGTTGAGACTACATGAGTAGTCTCTAACTCACAGGGTCAGATGGTTAAATCCCACAGTTCTCAATGTGAATGCCCTTGCTAGAAGTCGAACGTGAGTAAAAATTACTCCAATTGCTTCTTCAAATTCAGTAAGTTTCTGTAGAACTGGAGAAGTTTCAATAAGTTGTCGATCAGTATTTGGCTCTTGTAGCTATAGGAAATCAGAAATAAATAAAAATCATGTGTAGTTTTTGGTTACAAGAGGAATGATCAATTCTAGGACAGTGTTTTGTAAAATTCCTTCTCCCATGGGCAGAAATTCTGAAATGCCAGTAAAACATGGAAGCTTCTTTTTCATCTCTTAGAATGGTAAACAAACCTAATATTTAAAGAAGGCTCAAATAATATTTTCCAATCTTCTATCAAATTTCAAGGCCAAGTACTGTACACAGATAGTTCAAAATCCCGAGTATTATACTAACTCTCCAAGGAAGATGCAAGCTGAAGAACAGCTGGTAGAGAATATATATATCTAGTAAAGCGGTGGTTCTCAAACTTAAGCATTCATGAGAACACTTGCAGGGCTTGTTAGATGCAGATGGCTGAGCCCTATCCCCAAGGTTACTGATTTCATCTGCCTAGAGTGAGGACTAAGAGTTTACCTTCCTAAAAAGTTCCCAGGTGATGCAGATGCTGCTGGTCTGGGACTGCCCTTTGAGAACCACTGTATTAAAGTAATTTGACTACTGTGTCTTCTAGGGACCAAGGTATTTTGGCAATGAGCATCATTAAAACTGATTTCAGCTCACACTAAAGATTATTATACCACAGGACAGGTGGTGCTCCATGTAACAATGAGCCTTTAACAACTGGCAGAGAGAAAATATGAAAAGTGTAATTAAAATGAACATTTAAAACAAGTTTGGATACTCTTGTATTAATAAGATATTTTTAAAGTACTCTGAATTAATGTCATTTATTACTGTAAAGCTTCTCATGAGAATTCAACCATTAGTGATTACTCTCGTATTTATTTATACATATACACATGTATCAAAATATGCATATATAAGTACATGCATGCACATTGACAAATATGCATATATCCAAAAGTACAATAAAAATAAAATCAAAGAATAGTAAGAATTTTAAACCAACTGAGAAAAGAGTGTCACCACACTTACAGCTTTTAAATTCCAAAATCTTGAGTACAAAGCCATCATGCTATGCTAAATTTTTAATTGACAATAAATTTTATGCAATCTGAGTTTAACTCTCAATGCAATCTGGAACAGCTCTCAATTCCTAAGATCCAAATTAGGTTACAATTTAGCAATGTTAATTTAGCATTTGTTCTACTTTTTTAATATGCTCAGATTCACTTCCATATTATTTTCTCTACAACAGCAGGTGTATAGATATTCTGGAGTCAACATATGCTTTGACTATCACCTTTTAATGGGGAGAGGCACACATAACTACACAGTAGCTCTTCCTGACTTGTTGAGGAAAGACAACTTCCAATGTTCCCCCCACCTCATCCCAGACCACATAAATGGGTTCATTTTATTATTTGTTCCAAAGTTTTCCAGCTCTGACACTCCAGCTTAAAGGTGCAATGCCACTGAAGGGAATCAAAGGATAAAAGCAGGAAGGGAAAAAAAGGCAAACAAAAGTAACATGAATAGCTGGAGTTACAAAGCTCACTGTAGACAGGAAGGTCATACTTACTTGGAGTGGGTGGAGAGGATAATTGAGCCAGACTTCGCGCAGGTCCTGGAAAATGGAGTGATGCCTTTAATGCTCAGGAGAGCCATTTAACATACTCTAGAGTACTAAATAAAATGTCATTATTTGAAATACTGAACTATTTCAGATGCTGACTCCACTTATTGCAAATTCAATAGTGCTAGCAAACTAATTTTTTAAAAAGTGTATTCACCATTGAAACTGCCTGTAGTGACTCTAATTAGCCTATTAAGCTGGGGTGGAAAAGAGCCACCCCTAGCCCCAGAAGTCAAAGACACCTTTTAAAACTAAGTTACACATTTGCTTAACCTAATACACTGGATTAAGCTGCTCTTTAATCATATTTTTTTGCTTACCATTCCCCAGAAATGTGCACCAGCTGTGCCTTTGGTAATTAAAACTCATTTCAAATGTCCTTTTATTTTAGGTACTAACTCATTATCATCTTAGCTGTTTTAAGATGGAGTGGAATACAGCCCATATCTTGTTCATAAGCTCCTACATGTAGGAGACCACGCTTTTACTGCTGGTCAGTACAACTATTGACTTGAACTATTAGAATGAATGAGTTTTATGGAAAACCCTAGTACATTATTTTATCCACTGAGTTAAACCTAGAAGCAGTTATAATTAGAACTTTCTCAGAATTAAAGTGTTTTTCCTTCAGTTTCAGATGCTAGAGAGCCTCTGACTGAATCTACTTGCTGGCCTTGATGTTAGGTTTCTGAAATAAACAACAAAATTTTTTTTTGAAAAGAGGGAAAAATATTTTTCTTAAGTTTTTGGGGGGGGATAAGAAGTATAGGAAAATTAAGTATAACCTGTGACACACAGAGATAAAGTGAAATAAAATACTTAATTTTTTTTTTACAACTTGCAGCTTAATAAAATATACTTAAAATTTTTTACAGTATTTTTAAAAAGCACTTACATCAAACCGTTCTTTAAAGGCATTTTAAAGGACTTCTCTTAACCAATTCAGAAACCTTTCCCTTGAAATCTCTGTAGCGTGAATTACACTGAATGTTACTGCCGTCTTACAACTTTCTCGTGTTCTCTCAATGCTTTTATTTCTCTCCTCCACCACCCTAAGTGGACATTTACCAAACTTCAGTCCCTTGCCTGACCTATTCATTACCATCTCCTCTGGAGAACACCATTCTCCTTGCTTTAACTACTAGCTCAGTTTGGACTACTCATTCATTTCCACTGCAGCACTGACCTCTCATCTAATCTATGGGCCCTATGGACTGGGGTCTATAACACTAAATGCTTTACAGGCATCTGTGACCTTTTACACAACATACACAAATGGTAACTTTTCACCTTTCCCTTAAACTATGGAGTCTGCTGTTGGGGAAGACTGACTAGGTCTAATCCTAATTTCCATGTTGGCAATTCACTTAACTTCTCTAAGCCTCCATTTCCTCAAGCACAAGACAAAGATAATTATAGGATACCCAATCACTAAATTGTCCTTGCCTTGTGACAGTATCCAATCCCAAATTAATCCCTTGTTTCTCTAATCTGGCCTCAGACAAGGTAAACAACCAAGAACCCGCACAATCATTCAGCACCAGCCCAGGCCTCACAAAGGATGCCTCCCTTGGCCCCGCCTTACCAAATGCAGTCAGTCAATCTGACTTTGTCGCCTACAGGTTTGTCCCTGGCTGTCTTTGGCTGATTAGGCTTCCATGATACCATTACTCAAAAGAAAGTACAACAGTTCACTAACATCTCTCACATAAAGCTAATGGATGGAGATGTCAAATGAGTTAGAATGTCCAAGTTTGTTTTCTTGAAAATGCTGAAGTGGAAAGCCCATACATTACTAAGCCTTGTTCAGTTTTATAAAGAACACAGTAAAACAAATTCTGAATCTCAACCGTCCCATTTGTAAGATAATGTTCAGACTTCGCTTTTTCATTTAGTCATTTCTTCATTTCACTCTTTTAACAAATATTTATTAAATGTTGCATATGTCAGCATTGCACTAGGTACTGAACATAAAAGGTAAGCTCGCTAAGTAGACAACCAGGAGAGAAGCAGTTTAAAGAAAGAAAAGAATCTAAACACAAACTGATGCAATTAAAAACACAAGGTGCAAAACTGCCTGTAATTCAGGAAAACAGGAACACAGAGTGGATGGGGGAAACATCCCCCAGATAAAACGGAAGGTAAAATGGAAGCAGGGGACAGGGAAAAGGTGGGGGTGGGGGAACAAGCTTATAGGGCAGGGGGGACATAGAGGCAAGACAGGAGGGAGGAAACAGAAAAAGAAATTGCTGAAATAGCCAAATAAAGATAAAGGCCAGAACAAAGATAATTTGAGAAAAAGTCTTAAACACTATCTGCTATAGATACAAATTAAGATGCATATTTGTTTACACGTGTAGGACAAAATGGGGACATGGAACACCTGAATTTTCCCCTCAGGATGAAATTCACACATACAAAAATCATTACACATCTCTAGAAAAACAAATAAAAAATCAAATTCTCAGAAATGGACATTGTCCAATTCATTTTTCAAAATTATTGATTCTTTTTTTTTTTTAAACTACCCAAAGTAATACAATAATAACATCTGACAGCCACTTAAGCTGAAGGTTTCAGAGAGGCTTAAAACACTGGCTTCCTGTGTTCTTTATTGCTCCATGAGGGCTATTTCATTCAATTATAATGACATTTCAATTTGGAATACAGAGTTGCCTCTCCCTTGAAATGTTAAATTGACTTGTTTTGGTACAAAAAGCACCCAGTATGCTCTATTACATGCAGGATTAAAAGGTATCTCTGGCAATATTAATAGCTTAATACTTTAGTAACAACAGAAACTATTTTAGAATCTATCATTTTTTCTTAAACTATAATTTGCTTCAAAAAAAAAAGTGCTTGCATACTCTTTATTCATAGCCCTATCAGAAACTCCCTATGAACTGACTTTCTAAAATAAATATACATTTATCTAGTCTACATAATTTATGTAAAAACAAATCATAAACAGAAAAGCCAAAAGGCTATCACTTCAACTAAGTCTGCATGGGGTAGGTACCCAATGATTATAAAATATAACATCATAATTAACTTCAAGATACTTCAAAATGAAGCTAAGTCTTATCACATTTGTATTCGTATTTAATTTACAAGTGACCACAAGGAAAGGCAGCATTAAGGTGAAAGAAAAACTCCTAATGTAAATGCCCATGGAACTTTCCCATCTGCAAGAGTTGAATAAGCTATTTTTGGTGTCCTGGAACTTTCCCATCTGTGGTAGGTAAATTTGGGCATTTTGTTTCTCCTACAGACTCTTTAAGATACAAAGACCAACTGAAATAAAATCTTCCATAATGATATATAATTGAGAAAAATCAAATGATTCAAGATAAATACCGGATCATTAAAGAGTAAGCGTCCAAATAACTGTTTGGCTTCCTCCAGACTTCCCTCCAAGTAAACAGCTCCTAGATAAAAGGAAGAAAATGCCAAAAGGAAGTCTGCATTAATATTCAAAGAAAATTACATATCTCTATAAAAAGCAAAAAGGCAAGCCAAAAACCACTCACAGGAAAAAAAAAAATCAAGTTCAGAAGCAATTGCTTTAAAGGTAACATTTCCCTCTTTTAGCTATGCTCTGTATTATAAATTAGACTCAAATACAAAATTCAATTTATTAAAAAATCTAATATTATAAATAAAAGAGGCCAAATATGAAATATCATGAAGGGTAATGGTATAAACCTTACTAAGGGAACAATGTAAAAATACTTGACTTTACTCAGGAAAATGTTACATTTTATTTTCTGTATTTATAGTTTATGTTTCAGACCAAATATTAATATAGACAGGCATCTAAGAAAAAAAGTCCCGATAGACAAAACCTGAGTCTAGATCAATGAAGGCTTCTTACCTTTAATTTGAAATATAAGCACTGTGCACATATTTAGTATTAATCATAACCAGTAAGTACTACAGTATTTTAATTGGGTATCAAATAACTCTAGAGTAGGACAGTCATATTTTCTTGAAATCAAATTTTTACACTTGTCTTCAGAAAAGTTTACTTTTCCATGTCATAAGTTAAGATGCTTAGTTACCAGGACTTTTGACAACTAAATACATTTATTATTTATTGATAGTTGTAGTAACAATAATGATAGTAACAGTAGTAATGGTAGTAGCTGTTGTGGTTTGGGGGCTACTTATGCCCTGGGCACCATGCAAAGCATTTCCACATTGTCATCTTCTTCATCACAGGGCACCTTGGTAGGAGGGTATTAGAAAAGACTTGGGCTCCTATTAGGTTGATTTGAAGGAGGACTTAAGGAAGTGAAATTTTCTTCTGGATTGGATGCTGCCAGAATTAGATATTAAGATCCTTACACGGACTCTGTGAGGTAAATGATCCTATCTCCATTTCACAGATGGGGAAACTGAGGATCAAAGAGATTAGATAATTTGACAAAGACATGGATCTGATAAATGATAGAACAGGAAACTGAATCACCTGCCTAGCTCTGGAGCCAGTGGTAACACCAACTGTCAAAAATACTATGTGTACAGAGCATAGTAATTCCACACATCAAACTCCCTGAAAATAGACATATTTGTGAAAAAGAGACATAGCTGTGAAAAGGCTGTGGATAATTATTAAACACTCTCTTGCTACTATCATCAGCATGAAACTATAATGGGAAGCTTTTATACTCATTTTCAAAGGAAGAGGGCAAAAATGATAAGTACAAAGGCCTTTGAAAAATAAAATGTACTTGATCACTTACCTAAAAAAATCAAACTGTCAATCTACTGTAACATTTCATTGCAAAGTATACTTGTAATCACCAGCTAATTAACTCTTCATAACTTTCCTGTACCAACAGCTGATTGTATTCTGGTTATAGTCAAAAAGAAGCTGAGGAAATAAAGCACCTGGATCGACATCAGTCTGGCTTCAAGCGAATAAATAATAGTTACGTAGACTCAAGCCCGGATTTTAGAAATGTATTGTTTTTCAAGATGTTTAAATCAGAAAATACTGCATGCAAATAGTTTAAAATTTAGTCAAAAACAACCTGAGCCTTTACAATGACCTAGTTTCTGTTTATTTACATTTATTTGATTCTGAATCAAATCTGGAAAGTAATCCATTCCCATATTAATTCACTTCATTTCAATTCATTCAGTACTTACTAAGCATCTGCATGATATCAGATACCAATTCGAGCACCAAGAATGTAAAAACCAGAGAGCACGATCAGCATCTGGAGGAACTAAAATAACTATAATACAATGTAGTGGGTATTGTACCAGGAATCTCTCGTGCTTTGGCAACAGGTAATTCTGTCCCAAGTTCCCACACTGAATTTTATGTGCACTCCAGACTGTTTGGACGTGCAAGAAAGCAGAATGTGAAAAGAGAAATTACCTATTAATGCTTCAAAACAATTGGCCATTGCATGCCGAAGGTCCGATTCTCTACAAAGGTCAGGCCCATGAGCATACAGCATAAATCGATCCAGTTCAAGTTTCTACAAAATTCAAAATGATAAAAGTAAGAAAGAGTTGACCAAAATCTTAACTATAATAATTCAGCATCTCCTGGGAGAGGAAAGGTGATGCTTACAAATTCACTGGTCTCATGTTAGTATATTAAGAGAGCTTACTCTATCATTCATTAGGAGTCCTGTACTTATGGTTCAGTCTGACTAACTCGACTCTAAAAACAGGCTTCTACAAACTGCCATAGCTCAAGTAGGGGTCAGAATTGATCAGATCTGAGCTTTTTAATTCTAAGTTCAGACTAAACACTAGCCCAAGCTGGAATAAGACTCTGCTACAAGAACATGGACCCCTGAGACACAAACCTAACCCAAAGTTCTGAAAGTCAGCTTTAGCTCTCTGATTCCAGAATTATGTGGTACTGATGAAGTCTGTACCACACAAAACAGATTTTTATGTGGTAGAGAAAATGGAGACCCTCAGAAGACTTCCAAATGCCTTATATCTCTAAATCTTTTTTTTTTTTCTCTGGTGAGGATTGTGAGGGCCTCATATCTTTTCACTTGTGTCGCCTTTATGAGGTTTCCACACTCCTCTCTGTGCAAGCTAAGTGCCGCCTGCTGAGCAATGAATGGGATTGATCTGAAGGTCTCTGGGAATATTGTTTGTAGCGAATTGCACTTTCTTTTTGATTTGGCCTCAGGAAAGTTTGGAGCCAAATTTGTGGCTCAGTTCTAGGTATAGGACTTATGAATATATCAGTATAAACTAACTTTACCTCTGGCTTCATTTTACTGTCTTACTCCACATTTTCCCTTTATTTTGATTTCTGTAGCTGTTTATTTCTTATCCTATGGTATTATAACAAACAAATCAATTCTACTCCTTTCAGAACTAGACACAATATAAATGAATATTTTTTATAAAACTCCTGAGATTGAATAAATGGAAATCATAATTCTTTCCATAAAAGGAGAAAGATACAAACATTGCATAAATATGCAATAAATGTTTCTATTATCATGTAATTCAATTCAATAAATACTTACTAAGCAATAACATGCCACATAATATGGAACAAGACACAAGTCAATGAATAACCTAGGACAATATGAGTCTCATTAGTCCTCAGATAAAAGACACTCAGATTTTGTGTCTCAGTATGTATGTTAAATATTCATATTCATCTATATTGAGAAAAGACAGACAACAAAAACAAGACATATATGCTATAGTATTTTGTAATTGTTAGGAATCCATGAGTATAAAACACACGCAAATGAGAGTTTTGACGACCACAAATACAACAGCAGAAAACATCTCTTTTTAAAAATTGATCCCAAAGTACAAGAGTTTATACTAGAATATGTAAATTTCATCTGTTTGACAACTTCACTGGGAAAATTCAATTGTTTGCTATCTCTGGAGCCCTGCTTGAAAGCAGACTGCAAGCCATATTTTATCTTATAAACAATGACTGTATTATGGAGTGCTCTGAATTTTCCAACTTCTAGTCTCTACTATATATCCTTATTTTTTCACGTAGGCATTAGAGGAACTTTTAAAGGGAGAAGATAGTATTCTACTGTGTATGTGTTAAGATGCTCATTAGTCTGGAGAGCTGACCTAGAGCTTTCATTAAATTCGCAAGGGGAGGGTCAGCAATTCGCCATCAATTCCCCTCACTTCCAAATGATTAACACATTAACTGCCATGTGAGTTGTATTTAACTCACACTAGTTTTGAGCCTAGGGCCTCGTGAAGCATATGTAACTCACATGTCTCTTCACCTTGGGAGCCATGAGAACTATTTTTCAAGTTGCATATAACTCACACACAGAAAACAATAAAAAATAACAAACTTTTCATTAAATTAGAAAAGATTGTTTTGTTTTATTGTATTTAAGTAATAAAACACCATGGCCCCAATGACAAACTTTTTTTTCCTAGTGTGGTGGTCAACGTGTTAAGGACCACTCGTCTATACAGAAGAAAGTTAGGGCCCCCACAGCCACCTGCTGGAGTGGAATGGACATCGAATACTGTGCGAATGGCAAGGCTTAGGCTTGGTGGAGGAACATCACACAGAAATCCCTGAAGGGAGAAACTAGCTACCTCTGTCATTACTCATGGCTTTACATAGCACCGAATCTGTTATGTAAAGCTTCTGTTTTCACGCTATGGCAATTTCCCACACTTTAAATATCTTCCTTGCTAGATCCGAAAAATAATTATACAATTCCTTTATATCTTAAACAAAAAAGAAAACAATGGAGAAAAGAATGACAATCTACTTATTGATATGTACCTCCAATGACATTAATATGAACTATCATGAAGCATTCTGACAATTAAATCACCGAAACAAACACTAAAGCAGTTTTTACATAGAGTTGTGAAATGCCATTCATTGTGAGGCTGCTAAAACCAAGTTAGCTTTTAGGTTTTCCATTAAGGCATCATTATTTGCATTCTCAAATGCCACAAAAGCTGGTTCAAACCTACCACCGGAACTATGATAATGATCGTATTACATGAAATAAAACAATGCATTCTTGCTAACGCATGGACTAAAGTTAAGCACATTTTGAATATAATTAATGGCTTGGCAAGATCAAATTAAGAAAGCAGTCATAAAACTATGATGGGTTTTGTCTAGTCTTTTCTATCAAATTTCGACTTTTATATCAAAATGAAGAAAAACATAGAAATTACTTAAGGCAAAATTCAAGGAAAACTGGGCCAGGTGCGATGGCTCACGCCTGTAATCCTAGCTCTCCAGGAGGCCAAGGCGGGAGGATCATTTGAGTTCAGGAGTTCGAGACCAGCCTGAGTAAGAGTGAGACCCTGTCTCTACTAAAAATAGAAAGAATTAACCGGACAACTAAAAATATATAGAAAAAAATTAGCCCAGCATGGTGGCGCATGCCTGTAGTCCCAGCTACCTGGGAGGCTGAGGCAGAAGGATTGCTTGAGCCCAGGAGTTTGAGGTTGCTGTGAGCTAGGCTGGCTAGCTAGGCTGACGCCACGGCACTCTAGCCAGGCAACAGAGTGAGACTCTTGTCTCAAAAAAAAAAAAAAAAATTCAAGGAAAACTCACAAAAGCTTTTCCAGTCAATCCTCAGTATTTGGAAATTTAAGAGCCACTGGTCTAGCTACTATTAAATAAACCCAAAGGTCTATAAAAATGTAAGGATTTATCACAAGAACAAGGGTAACAGCAATAAAAATAATTAGCTCCCACAAAATTATTCACACCTTTGTGTGATTACTATTAACAAGTATTATGCCAAACAATTTATGAAATGAATCATTAAAACTCATAATATCATTGATTATACTTCTCACAACCAGACTGTGTGGCAGGTGCTAATGCCATCTCCATTTTATAGATAAGAAAGCAGAGGTTTGGAGAAGAGAACAACAATGTGTCAATTTGTCCCTGGCCACCCTGCTTATAGGAGGAGGGGTGTGGACCAGAACACTGTTGAGTCAGTGGAAGTGCCCAGGTTCTTATCTGCTATGAATCACGATAGTAAAATGTTGCACAGAGATGGAAACGTCAAATCAGATCACGTAGGGAAAATGCCTAACACGAATTTCAATCAAGAAAAAATTCTGTTAGTCACTCAGCTAAGTCAATGAGGGCTAGGTGGACAGCCTAAACCCTAACTCTTAATTAATGGGATTTGTGATTTGGGGGATTCTCAAAGGTCTATAAAGTACCCCCTGTAAATGGTCTGGAATATTCTATTCAAAGGTATAATAGTGCTTGTTAATGTAAATTAAAAACAAATATACTACAGAAATATTACACAAAGGGAAAATACAGAATATTTCATTTCTTTTGCTTTGTTCCCATGTTCCTTTTCCCCAAATGTTTAACTCTGTTCATGTACATCTGTCAAATTTTTCTTCATCTGTTCTTAAGTTACCTCACTGTGGAGTTCATTAGCTGCTGGTGAAACTCACAAAGGTAACAGAACTAACAAGGCTGAATCCTTAAAACCCAAACAAGAAATACTTCCTGGTCTATAAAATGTTACACCCTTAATATATCCTAAAGAGCTACTTATTCAAATGCAAAATTATGCATGGACGGAAGAAAAGAATGTGAGACGCAACTACAAGTGCTTCAGATGTTTTATGTACCTTTGCTAGCATGGCAAGGTGCTGATTCTGAACGATGGCAGTTCGATAGGTCGCTAATCCTCCTTCTTCCAGACTAGGAAACAAATAGTACAAATGGACGCTACAAAAAAAAGAAGCACATAAATAAATATGCATGACAACATTCTGTTGTGACTCTGTGTCACAGAAATAGGGCTGGCACACAGTATCTGTGAAATAGATATCAGCTGAATTGAAGTAAAGGGTTTGATTAAAAGTCTTTGAAAATTAAACAGTAAGTACAATATATCTGAATGTGCTAAAACCCCAAAAGCACTATTCATTCATGTTTTCACATTTATTTCTGTTAAAAGATTTCTCTGAAAGCTGATGACAACAGAAGCCCGAACAATCAGTCACATACTGCTAAGAGCAATCCCATCTGATACTCTGAGAGTAGGACTGGAAACAAATACTTTTCCTCGGCTTGAGTTGTGGGTGGCTCCTGAAGAGAATCCTGGGAAGCCCCGAAAAGGGATGCAGGGGTAACATATTCTTCACAAGCACAGACGGGACAGGAACAGAACTGAGAACAGCACTCATGGCTGGCTCTGCCCTAAGGACAAGCCTAAAGGAGCTGATCAGAAATGTGTGGGAACTGGCAGAAGACCACATGGAAAACCAGTCTGGACCACAAGAGCAGCTGACCTCTCTCACAACGCACACCATCTTGTAAGATCTACTGCTGGTAAGGGCACCTACGCGTATTTAGCCTCAGAGCTTAGGGAATAGCCTCTTCTCCTCGTTAGGTCCTTCTTGTGAAAAGAAATGATCTAAAGAGAATAAAAATAGCTCAAGAGAGTTCCAAGAGAAGCATGTGTTATCTCCCTTTAAAAGGGAAATAATGTGAATATGGAAAAACAAACCATACTTTCCTACCCTTACCTCCAAATTAAGGATCCTAAAATACCTCTGGGGAGAGAAAACACACACATACACACACGTGTACACACACACACACGCGGAAATCTGGTCATTAAAATTACTTGTAAGCTTTACTTCCCTTGAGATCAGAAAGAGTAACAAAGGGATCAAAGACAAATCCTAGAAGATGAAATGACATTTTAAAATATCATCCCTTTCTTTACAAATTGAATATAAGCTCTGAAGCATCTAGACCAAGACAAGCTGATCTTTTGTGGCTGTAAGCAACTTTAACATACACTTGACAGGACAAAGACACCAGCCTTTCATCTTGTAATCTCGCTCATTATAGCATCAGTGAGTGCAAGCTGTCAGGGCAAGAGTCCTGTAGCTTTTAAGCTCCACAAAAAAGACAAAATACACGGGGTTTCGATGCCTTATTTGGCTAATTACAAAGAAAGTAATGTAATAAGTATGTTACCTATAAAATGTAATTATTGGGGAACTGTAAAAAAGCCTAATTACCTGGTCAGAAATTCAACAACAGCATCACCCAGGAACTCCAGCCGTTCATTGTGGTTAATCCTAGAGTAAGAATTAAAAAGATTACTTAAAATAGCATATTTACACCCCCACCTAAGAAACAGACACATGAGGTTTAGCTCCTTTAGTAATCAAAACACCTTACCTATTCCTCTTAATTAAGAGCACTAACCACCATCTTAGCCCAGAGGTATCTGGGGCCTGCCTAATGGGAAAGGACAGGGGGCATTTCTTCACTCCATGTGGTTCAGGCTTTCTACCAGCAGGCTTCCTTCCCCTGGGAACTACACTCAAAGCCCCCAGAAAGCCAAGGTGATATCTTCGTAATAACCATGAATACTTCCAATCCATTATCAGGTACACAACAGAAAGGAGAATGCATTCTAGTAAAAGTTAGAACTGACCACTGAAAAATCAGTTTTGACACGATCTTCTAAAGATAGCTTCTCATCACCCAAACTCTAAACCCCACCCAACATCTAAAGTCGTTCAAAATAGGCCTAACCTACCTCTTCAATCTCATTACCCACTATTATCCTCTCCCACTTATACGTCAGGCTCCTGCTCCAAAACTGCCTAGTACTCTCTCAAAGAGGAATCCCCCAAACCACTCGGTGCTGCTGCTCAGGCCAAGCTCTCTGCCACCCTAGAGCTTTCCACTCTGCCCCCTGTACACTGAGCCACACCGAAAATCTACCCATCCCTCAAGGCCTAGTGAAAATGGTGTCTTTTTTATGAAGTCCTGCCTGATGTCACTCATTAAAATCAATACTTCTCCCCCCAGTGCACAGACCACACTTCATTTGTATCTTAATTATGTGATGCCGCCACACCTTACAGGCTGTTAGTTTCTCAAGCCCAAGTATAAGGCTGAAACAACCAGGAAGGTGACCCATGGAAAACTTCCTCCTGCCTCTCGGCAAGTCCGATGGAGACCCTTCCCTCAGTGCTGAAGTGCTTCTCTCAGTCTCTTAGGCTGGGCAAAGATGTGAAATGAAGTGATTTAGGTTTTCAAAAGGCCACTCCAGATGCTGTGCAGAGAGTGAGTGCAGAAAAGAGAAGCTCTGGGGGGGGGCGGGGTACTTTAGGAGTCCCAAGTAGACTTACCCACATGAGTGGCTTAGGCTGGGGAGGTCATGGTGGAAGAGGAGGGAAACAGTCAGATTTGGGATACATTTTGGAGACACAACTGAAAAGAACTGTTGATAGTTGGGATTTGGAAGCTAAGTCAAAGAAAAGAATGAAGGGCAATGCCTAGACTTTAGCTTAAGTAGCTGACGAAAAGCAATGCCACATACTAAGGAGGGGAGGACCACAAAAAGAGCAGATGTGGGGGAGGAAAAGGTGGTGCATTTTAGACATGCTAACGTTGAAATGCCCATCAAACATCCAAACAGAGAGATCCAGTAAAGTGCTGGCTATATTAACCTACTGCTCAAGGACAAGGACAAAGTTGGTAATAAATCTTTATAGATAATGTTTAGACCAATTATAGGTGATATTCTAGATGATACAACTAGGGGAGTGGATGTAGCCAGAGAAAAGGGGTCCCAGGACTGAGCCCAAGAGAGTGCCAACGCTGAGAGGTCAAGCAGAAGGGAAGCCAGCAGAGGAGAAGATTTGGCCAGGAAGGCATGAGGAAAAGGAGGCCATGTGTTATCCTCTAGCCAAAAAAAAAAAACATGTTTCAAGAAAGAAGTGGTGAGCCAGACAAGGTGGCTCATGCTCATAATCCTAGCATTCTGGGAGGCCAAGGTGGGAGGATCACTTAAGGCCAGGAGTCTGGGACCAGTCCGAGCAACACAGCAAGATTCTGTCTCTACAAAAAATTAGAAAAATTAGCCGAGCATAGTGGCATGCACCTGTAGTCCCAGCTATTCAAAAGGCTGAGGCAGGTAGATTGCTTGAGCCCAGGAGTTTGAGGTTACAGTGAGCTATGATAAAGCCACTACACTCTTGCCTGGGCAACACAGCAAGACCCTGTCTCAAAAATGGAAAACAAAAGAATAAAAAGAAATAAGTGGCGAGCCATGCCTAATGTTCTTCAGATTCAAGTCAGATGAGAACAGACCATTGATTTGGTCCAATGAAAGTCACTGAGGCCCTTGATGGGCAATCTGTGAAGTGGTGGAAAGAAACCTGATTCTGACTAGAGTAGGCTGGGGAAATAATAAGTTATCTGAAATTGTACAGTTGTCCCCTCTAACCCACAGTTTCACTTTCCATGCTTGCAGTTACCCACGGTCAACTGTAGCCCGAAGATATTAAATGGAAAATTCCAGAAATAAACAATTCATAAGTTTTAAATTGCAAGCCATTCTTTGTAGCATGATGGAATCTTACACTGTCTTACCTGGGACATGAACCATCTGGGCTATCAGGTCAACTGTTGCAGTACCACAGTGCTTGTGTAGAAGTCACTCTTATTTTACTTAATGGCCCCAAAGTACAAGACTAGTGATGCTGGCATATTGTTATTATTGTTGTTGTTAATCTCTTACTATGCTTAATTTATAAATTAAACTTTATCATAGGTATGTATGTGTAAGAAAAACATGGTATGCACAGAATTGGGTACTATCCTCGGTCTCAGGCACCCATTGGGGTCTCGGAAGGCATCCCCTGTGGATAAAGGGGACCTGCTGTATATGAAAAGGACCTGAGGGTCTGTTTCAGGGCTAGCTGCTGAAAGAGAAAATATGGGGCTCAGGGATGTACAAGGGGAGGAAAACTGAAGGGATGGTGACAGCCCTGAGGAGGGAAGGAGGATACACTGAGCCTCCAGGGCCTGAGCAAAGATGGTAAGGGACAGGCCTGGCCTGAGTAGAAGCTGGTCTTGCTGACTCCAGGCCCTTCCTTAAATATCTCTCACACTGACTCACATCCTCTCAAAACATTGAACAGCTGACTGTCAAGTCTAAACCTGTCTGCCTTTCAAGGCCATTCTGTATCTTATCCCACCATAGCCATCCCTTTTCTTGACTTTCAACAGCAACTTTCCACTCCAAGTTGACCAACCTCTGCACTATACCATACACATACCATCCCCTCTCCCTTCCCTGCTACATCTCCCAAATCCCACTCGTTCTCACAGTCAGCTGGGAAGCCCACCCTAAGTACTGGAGCTCTCAGGGGTGCTGGCTAGCTCCCACCACCCCAGTCCACTCCCACAAGACTTCAACATGTGTCACTCAACTTACAACAACAAATATTATCTTTTATTGTTCTGTTTCACGTGTGCCAGTGTAGTTTCTATATTTAAAGTCTCCCTATAGTTTCAGTATATAGTAGAAAATTAAAAATATCTGTAAATTAAATGGCATGGCTACCAAATCATCTACTTGGGAATTTAAGTATAATTTATATAATTTTAATTATTGCATAAGTAAATTTATTCTTCTACCCTACTATTCCTCCACATTTTGGAATTTTAAAAGAAAAAAACAATAATGGGAAAAAACTGGAAAGATGTGAATAACAAAGAAGTGATTTCAAATCCTCATTTCAATTTATAGCCTTTAATTTATGTGAAAAAGGCATTCTGGAAAGCAATCACAGGACGGGCATCCTTAATCTGAAAATTCAACATCCAAATGCTCCAAAATCTGAAACTTTTTGAGTGCCAACACGATACCACCTGCAGAAAATTCCACATCTAAACTTGTGACAGGTTGTAGTCAAAATTTTGTTTTATGCACAAAAGTATTAAAAATATTGTATAAAATTACCTTTAGGCCACATGTATAAGATACATATGAAATATAAATGAATTTCGCTTGAACTTGAGTCCTATCCTCAAGACACCTCATTACACATATGCAAATATTCCAAAATCCAAAATAATCCAAAGTCTGAAACACTTTTAGTTCCAACCATTTCAGATAAGGGATACTCAACTGTAATAGCCATTAATGGGAAATGAAAAAAAGAGAGAACACATTTATGATTATGCTGAAGAATTCATAATCACATAGTTTACTTTAAAAAAAAAAGCAGTAGGCTCTAAAATAATTTTTCTTGTTTTTACCAAATATATGCTAGAATTTAAAGTGAAGTAACAACAACAACAAAAAAAAAAAAACCCATTTTTTTGGTTACTACTCTACTAGCTAAGAGTGACTAAAAAGTTCCACAATGGAATATAAAACATTACATTAAAAAAAAAATCTTTTAGAAGCTACTCAGTACTGAGATTTTGCTTTCTGTCAAATACACCAGAACTCCAAAAGGATCTGCCATCATACTTGAAGAAGGCACAAGGAATGGAGGCACTATTTAATGGTAAGTAACCTCTAAGTCTTCTTACAACTTCAAGAAACCTAATAAGCTACTGTTCTAAGAAAGTATAGGAACCAAGAAAGAAGTGGTGAGTATTTAAAAAGAAAGAATTAATGTTCCCTATTATTTTTCATGAGCCAGTAAAATAAAAATGCATTTTCTGTGGCACAGACTTTATTTTCTTCCTAACAGTTCAAAGTACTACATAGGAAAATCTACTTAACATGGAAAGCAAGTAACCCTGGCAGGGGGCTGCGGACAAGCCATATTTGGATTGTCTCATGCGTTATTAAAAAATAAGACATAGAGTCAAAGAAAAACAGCTGCTTTAAGTCATACAGTATTTTAAATGAAGTCATACTGGCATAAGTTTCACCTTAATTTCTTTTATAAACTTTCATGGAGACAAGAACAATGTCTACGATTTTAATAACCACAAAGTTAGACTATTATTTAGTTTGTTAAAATACAAGGTCATGGTTCTAAACAGGTTTATTCAATAGTGAGTCTGCCATTCAATAAATAATTTGCCCATATCTAGCATATGTTTTTCTATATCTACATTATGACTAAACTCTGGCCATAAGCCACAAACAAAAATGGGGGATTAAATGCCACTTTAGTTTATTTATACTGGACAATTTCTAAGCCAATGGTTTGTCTGGAAAAATGGACAGAGTGAGCTGCTAGTCCTCACAGCAGTAGCAAATCTTCTGTTCCTTCTTCCATTGTTTATACTTTCTTTAATCATCCCCTTCATAAATACTAGCAGGCTCCAAGATGAGATGTTTACTGAGTAGTAAACACTCCATTTGTTTTTGAGAACTGAATCAACAGAGGCATTATGAAATCTAGATTAACTGTAAAATTTATAAGGCATATTTTGTCTGAGAAATTCAATGCACTTTATAAAACACAACAATCCCCTTTAACAGTAAGCAGTATAAGCTGCCATTTACTCGATGGAGAGCCATCTTAGGATGGGCCAAATCCAAGGGTAACTATTAGAGTGAGGGTAGGGACAATCTTTTCTCATCTTTGCATTGCAAGCCTCAAGCACTGACTGGCAGAGTAGATGCTGGAGGGGCCTTGGAGGTCAGTGGAACCTTCTACCCAACTCAGGATTACTTCCACTCATTGCATCTGCCTGGATACCTGTGGGGAGGACAGGCCACAGACCCATAAGATCTCAGATCCACTGGACTCATGGATCCCAGGTGAAACACCTCTGGAATTTAACTTGAAACATTTAGGTTGGTAAATCCACTCAGTGGAATTTACATATATTCAATGCATGTTAATATATTTTTAATGCAAAAGACTTAAGGAAAACTGATTGAAAATATACTTTGCAACTACCATTTCTTTAAATACACAGACATTATTAAACAGTCCATATGTGTCTCTCTGTGGGTACGACAGATTTTTATACATTATATCTAGCAATGACTCTCTAATCCAAAAACAAACAAACAACAAACCAAAACCAAGGCTGCTTGATTGTCTTTTTTCCTCCATTACTACCCTTCTGGCCCCTCCTTTCTAAAGGTCTTACTGACGATACATGGATTACCTGAATGCCACCAAATGTTTATTCCTTTAGAGACCGTTTTTGTGGTAACATTTCATCGTAATTTCCATGAGTTAAACATAACAATAATACAACTGAAATTTAGATGGTTAAATAGTGACACTTTTTAAAGTTATCGGTGACATATTTGCTTGAGATAATAACATCATAAAAGTTAATTATTTTGTAGTTTTGATAGGCAGACAGGCTATCAAAAATGATTAATTTTAAGCCATCACTCCTTTCTGTAAATCCTAGCTGATGCTAAATCAGACTAAGTAAGATACTATCCAGCCATTAAATCTCTGCTGGCCACAGTCCTCCTATTGCCCCAGCTGCCCCATTTCTAGTCAACAAGTAATAACCTGGGATAAAAGCAATATTGTGAATGGCATTCTTTCCTTTAATACTCATTTACAGAGTATCTGTTCTGTGAAAGGCACTATTTATCATGGAGAGGAGGCAAAAAAAAGAGTAGGACCATAGACCTCCAAAAGCCTTAAAGTGTAGCAAAGAAAAGTAGCCCCATAACACAATTATAATGCACAGGAGAACAAGAGTATAGACCATTAAGCAAACACCAGCAGGATTTGAGCAGGATGTTACCAGTTTACATGGGCACTGAAGAGGAAGTTGCACAATGACGATGGGCATTCAGGAAAAGGAGGGGGTATGCTTGACAACCCAGTAAGTACCTCAGTCTTACTGGAGATCAGTCTCTGTAAGAAGCTTCTGAAGTACAGTTTCCAGTGCTGTGCACAGCTGCAGACCTCTAACTAGCAGCAGCCAAACAGCAGCAGACCCCGGCTCTTTTTGAACAGACAGTTGGGGTCAACTCTGCATCAACAAAAAGATCATATTCATGGCAAGAGGCTCTCAACACAGGCAGCAAAGGCCAGAAGTCAAAAGACAAGAGAGATTATTTGTTTATTCTCTGTCAATGGTATCACTTTCAAAATGGTAAATTCAGATATAACACGGTTTCTCAGATATCATTCCTTTAGCCAAGTAAGAAAGCCATCTCTTTGTAATAGAGAAAAAGAAAACATAAATCATGAGGTTTGAACAACGTTATCAAAAGACATAATTTACAAGCCAACAACTGTGGTGGGGGCAGATGAGACAAAGAGGATTTAAACCTGGGTTTTCGGCCGGGTGCGGTGGCTCACGCCTGTAATCCTAGCACTCTGGGAGGCCGAGGTGGGCGGATCGTTTGAGCTCAAGAGTTCGAGACCAGCCTGAGCAAGAGCGAGATCCCATCTCTACTAAAAATAGAAAGAAATTATATGGACAGCTAAAAATATATATAGAAAAAATTAGCCGGGCATGGTGGCACATGCCTGTAGTCCCAGCTACTCGGGAGGCTGAGACAGGAGGATCCCTTGAGCTCAGGAGTTTGAGGTTGCTGTGAGCTAGGCTAATGCCACGGCACTCACTCTAGCCTGGGCAACAGAGTGAGACTCTGTCTCAAAAAAATAAATAAATAAATAAATAAACCTGGGTTTTCATCACCGAAAAGTGTGTGTCTATGGCGTGTGTAACCTTGTTGGAGGGCTGTGGTGTACCCGGGATTCTACTTAATCTAATCTAGAGCTGGTCATCTGGAGACTCATCTGTGTAGCAGAGTAAATGAAACCATGGCCACAATATCCCTGAGGGGCTGATTAAGGGCTATGTTAATTAGTTATTTTCTGATCTTAGAGCCTAGCAGAACACCACAGTGAGGCATACAATCATCTTCAAACAAGAATTTTAAAGCTCCATGCTGCCTTTGTTTTTACCTCTTGATTGAAGAGGTTTGGTTTAAGATAACCTCAAAAGAGAGCAACTCAAGGCAAGCCAATTTAAAAAGAAAAGTAATATATGAAGAAAATAGTGAAAAAGGGAAGCTGTGCCAGCTATTGCTGGAAATTCTCTTACTTGTGGGGGCCAGTTAACAGTTGGAGCAATTGCCTCAACTCCCTGACACTTCTAAACCTGTTCTACCCACCTTCAATCCTTCTAAGTCTAGGTCCCCAGAGTGACAAGCACAGCTGTTCAACTTTTCAACTTCCCATTTTAAGAAGAAAGCCACCCTCAAGCAATCTCCTCTGCTGGCTTTCAAAAAAGAACCTGCTGTACTTCACACACAATCTTCCTGCAAGCAACATCAGGTCCTGCTCAGCCTTTAAGCATTTGCTTTCATTCTGTTTTCAAAGGGTGTTAATGAGTTTATATAGACCTAGTTCACTTGATTTCTAGATTCTTCAGGGGCTTAAGGCCACATGAAAGTGATAATATATGAAAGTGTCTTATAAAATAAGGAAATAAAATAAGAAAAGCTAACCTATACAATTTTCCAACTTATTACAAGAGGACAGTATTACTATTACAATGAAACCAGACAAAACACCACAAGAAAGGAAAACTACAAACCAGTATCTTTTATGAATGTAGACACAAAAATTCTCAGCAAAATACCACCAAACTGAATTCAGTAGCACATAAAAAGGACTGTATTACATTTATTATATTATTTTTATAATATATTATGTATAACATATATTATATATTCTAATCCCTAAAAAGGATATATATTATATAATATATAACAATTATGTATTATATAATTATATAATATATACTTATGATTATATTGTATAATATATATGTATTATATATTATATATAATATGTGTAATATATATCCTTTTTAGGGATTATAATATATAACATATATATTATATATAACATATTATGTATTATAAAAATAATACCATGATCAAGTGGGATTCATCCCAGGAAAGCAAGGTTGGTTTGATACCCAAAATCAATTACTATATTATATCATAAGAGTAGAATAAAAGAAAAAAAACCCCACATGACTTTCTCAATAGCTGCAGAAAAAGCATGTGATAAAATTCAACACTCTTTCATGATAAAAACACTCAGCAAACTAGGAATAGAAGAGAATTTCTTTACTCTGATAAAGGGCATCTATAAAAAACGTGCAACTAACATCATTTCTCAACAGTGAAAGACAATGTTTTCCCCTCAAGATTAGGAAGACAAAGATCTGTTTTCAATACTTCTATTTAATATTGTACTGGAGGCTCTAGCCAAGGTAACTAAGTTAAAAAAAATGAAATTAAAATGTGCCCAAATTGAAAAAGAAAAAGTAAAACCATCTTTATTTGCAGATAATATGATCATGTGTAAGAAAATCCTAAGGAATCCACTAAACAACTATTAGAGCTAATAAACAAGATCATCAAGGTTGGAAGGTACAAGATTAATATATGAAAATCAATTGTATTTCTATACACTGGCAATGAACAACGTGAAAATTAAATTAAGAAAACAATTCCATTTTTAATAGCATCAAAAAGAACAAAATACTTTGGAATAAATTTTGCAAAAGATGTGCAAAATGGGTACTCTGATAACTATGAAACATTAATGAAAGAAATTAAAGAAGACAGATAAATGGAAAGATACATTCATGGGTCAGGAAACTTAAGATTAAAATGGTAATCATTCCCAATTTGATTTACAGAATCAATACAATCTCTATCAATTTCAGCTCACTTCTTTAAAGAAACTGACAAGCTGATCCAAAAATGTGTGTGGAAATGCAAAACTTCATCAAAACTTTTGTACTTCAAAGGACATCATCAAGAGAATGAAAGGGCAATTCATAGAATAGGAAAATTTTTTGCAAATCATAAATCATATAAGAGACTTGTATCTGGAATACATTAAAACCATTATAACTCAGTAATAAAAAACTCAACTAAAAATGGGAAAAGGTTCTGAATATGTATTTCTCCAAAGAATAGATACAAATGGCCAATAAGCACAAGAAAAGATACTCAATGTTATGAGCCATCAGGAAAATGCAATTCAAAACCACAATGAGGTAATAGTTCATACCCACTAGAATGGCCAGAAGAAAAAAGACAAATAATAACAAGTGTCGACAAAGATGTAAAGAAATTAGAACCCTGATATACTGCTGCTGCGAATATAAAATGGTGGAGCCACTTTGTAAAATAGTCCAGCAGTTCCTTACAAGGTTAAATAGAATTAATACATGACCCAGCAATTCCACTCCTAGGTATATACTCAAGAGTAATCAAAGCATATATCCACATAAAACCTATACATAAATATTCATAGCAACATTATTCATAATAGCCAAAAAGTGGAAACAATCCAAATGGCCATCAACTGATAATGAATCAATAAAATATGGTATATTCACATCATGGAATATTATTTGATAATAAAAAAATGAAGTATTAATACATACTATAACATGCAAATCTTGAAAACATTATGCTAAGTAAAAGAAAAGGACCACATATTGTCAGATACCTTTTATATAAAATGTTCAGAATAGGCAAATCAATAGAGATTGAAAGTATATCGGTGGTTGCCTAGGGCTGGGCAGGCTAAGGGAAAATGGGAAGTGACTACTAATGGATACAGGATTTCTCTTTGGGGTGATGAAAATGTTCTAAAATTAGACAGTGGCCATGGATGCACAATTTTGTAAACATACTAAAAACCACTGAACTATACTCCTTAAATGGGTAAACTGTATGGTATTTTATATTTCAATAAAGCTATTTTTTAAAAATCTACTTTACCTTGAGGGAGTTGGATCATCTTGGCCAAGGCGTGACATAATATTTATTAAAGTGTTAATTCCTATTTAAAATAAAAAACAAATATACAAGTAAATACTGTTAGAAATATTCTAAGACCATCATATGACATGTAGAAAGAAAATTTTCTCAGCTTGACTTTAAAAGGTTTAATATCTGCATGTCTAAAACTTTAATAAACAATTATTAACAAAACACATGATAGGAGAAAGAATTCTTTCTAAAAAATTCATCCGCCCTTATTATAATGCTCTGCTCAAAATGAATGCTATTATGTAGGAGTCAACAGGAATACAAGAATAGGAAAGGGTGAAAGAGTCACCCAGGGAAGCATTCCTGGTGGAGATATAATTTACAATAGGAAACACAGGCCAAATTAGGGGAGTAGAATCTTAGAGTCATCCAAGCATACCTTTTTTCCGCATGTGCATGTGATGAACTTTTCTGTCTCCATATTTCGGCTGCCGAATTCCACAGTTAGACAAAGAATTTCTGGCATGATCAGGATTCATTCCAAAATTTAAATGATGACTCGGATGAGTCATGGCCAGCTAAAATTTCAATGAAATGAGTTTAATATTTAAAACTCAACATAGAAGCACCATCTTTATATCAACCCAAATGAAACAGGAAAGGAAGCTACATATCCATTTGAATTTTAAGCCCTGATCTCTCCATCTTATTTCCTTCAGTATCAAATTTTCAGAGCTCTGGCACAAGCCCTCTTCTGAAAACAAACCTAAAATTCCATGTCTTTCAGAAGACAGAATACTCAGCAACTGGGAAGGAGAGGAGCCATAAGGAAGGAAAACCTGAAAGAGGGTACTCAGGTTTGACAGGCAAATTTTAGCTTTTTTTAGCAATTTCTTTAGGGATGGCCTCACATAAATGTAAGAGAAAGGGCTGAAACTTGGCAGAGGCAACCGCAGCAGAACAAGGAAGACAGTTATGTTTCTAAAAATCCTCGTCACTTTCCAAGATAAAGAATGCAATGCACCATTTGTAACCTGCAAGATGAATTACTCTTATCTTGTTATTATGTGAGTTTACAGGAGAGTAATTCTTACCTGTAACAGACAACGATCTTGGAAAGTATATCCTATCAACTTGTCCAAATGCATTAGGCATTGGTGGTAGCGGATATGATGGGTCAAAACAGGCAACATCATGGCATGCTAAGAAAAAGAAATACTTCAGTATGTTTAACTATAAAAACTTATAAAACCACTTCATTTATTTTACGACACAAAAGAACCATTTTCACATCCCAAATTTCATCTCATAAAATCCTAAAACCGTTTATTGGCTGTGTGTCATCCTAGAGAATCCTTTACAAGGGGCAGTGTACTGTAGTTGTTAATATATAGTTTCTCGGCCAGCAGCAGTGGCTCATGCCTGTAATCCTAGCACTCAGAGAGATTGAGGCGGGAGGATCACTTGAGCTCAGGAGTTCGAGCCCAGCCTAAGCGAAAGCAAGACTTCATCTCTACTAAAACTAGAAAGAAAAAAAAAAATTAGCCATCTCTACTAAAAACAGAAAAAATTAGCCAGACGTGGTGGCACATGACTGTAGTCCCAGCTACTCGGGAGGCTGAGGCAAGGAGGATCACTTCAGCCCAGGAGTTTGAGGTTGCTGTGAGCTAGGATGATGCCACGGCACTCTAGCCTGGACAAGAGCAAGGCTCTGTCTCAAAAAAAAAAAAAAAAAAAAAACCAGAATATATAGTTTCTGGAACCAGAATGCCTTAGTCCAAATCCTTCTCTGCCAGTCATACATTGTATGTCTTGGGGCAAGTTGTTTTACCTCTCTGCCTCAATTTCCTCACCTGAAGAATGGGGATAATAAATGTAGCTACTTCCAGGGAGAGTTAATAAAAATTAAAAGAGGAAATATAAAAATCCACTTAGAATAAGGATTAGCTGTCCTTCAAGCAGGAGTAGCCCTGGTTCCCTCAGTATTCAGCAGGGTAGCCTTAGCTTCAGCAAGTCACATGCATTTCTGTGCCTCTTTGTCTATCTTTAATTGTAAGGGAATGGATTAGGATTCATTCATTCTGAAACTTTTTGAGGATAAAGATACTTCTGAGAATCAATAGAAAATGACTCTTTCCCCCCAAAAATGCCCATGTGCACAAACATGCAAAACTTGTACACAATTT
This sequence comes from Eulemur rufifrons, assembly GCF_041146395.1. NCBI lineage: Eukaryota > Metazoa > Chordata > Mammalia > Primates > Lemuridae > Eulemur > Eulemur rufifrons. The sequence goes on from NC_090999.1 coordinate 20,966,653, forward strand.
TAATGGGTTCACAAACCCCTGAAGCCCATCGCTATCCCTTAAGTAAGAACTCAGCAGGATAATCTTCAAATACTACTTAGGATTATCTCCAAATGCCACTCTAGGTTTAACATTTAATGATCTAACATTCCAAAGACAATTTTTATAAAAGCACCAGTACCGTTAAGGCACCTGAGGACGTGGAACTTATATTTTTACTTCAATCATTTTTCATTTGGCTATAGATTCCTTATTGGGAGACAATTTTATGGAAGGCATATCTTTTTCTTTTCTTTAATAATGTTTCTCTAGAACTCAAGAGAATGAAGGAGTCATTCTTATTCATTAGAACCTGGAGGATGGGCACAGCCCACAAAATGATTGGCATATGCTTTAAATCATTTCAGTCTTCAAAGTATTTTAAGCTGGCATTGTTTAAAAATACACGAAAATGGATTTGCTTGAAAGCACAGAAATCGGTTATATTATTAACTTATAAAGAAAGATTAGTTCCACCAAATAGGATCTCTAATCAACGGAAAGTCTTTCTTTCCAGTTCAATTCAATACATACATATTGAGCACCTCCATGTGCAAGGCCTTACGATATTTGTGCAAGATAGAAAAGATGCAGACACTGTCTTTGCCATCAAGGGCTTGCTAGAGATATGTCATTAGGATCTGAATTATTGACACTCTGTCCACTTTGTTTATTTAAGTGTTGTATTTAAAAATACAACAATATGTAAATAAAGTGCACAGCCAAACTATAATACAGTTTTCCAGCCAATTAAATTGAAGAAAGCTCAAGGGAATTGATGCTAAAAAACTCAAGGTGAATGGGACATGAAGACTATGCACGCATAGTCTAAAGCATGAACTCCACCTGATTAACTGATTATTTTTTTAACCTCCTGTGAGAAAAGAATCACTACTTGTCTGGAAAATAGCATCCTCTTTAGAGTTCACAATTTATTAGAAAATTACTGTTAACTTTAAGCCCAAATCTGTGTCTTTGGAGGTTTGGCCCTTTGATCCTAGTTCTACAGGGAAACAAAATGCATTTAATGGCACAATCCCTGCTTCTTCTAGCTAACCTAAACCTTTTTTCTTTTAACCTTTTCTCATGTGCAACAGCTGTGAATCCCTTCACCGCTTCCTCTAAATAGAACTAGTTTCTCTTTCCAAATAAGTCTGTTTCTTGTGAGGACCATGGAAAGGTATGGATGACCCTGTCCATCTTGAAGCCCAGACAACCAAGTCTCAATGTTATTTACAACACTGTTAAGAATTTCTAGCTCAGTTTTTAGAAGTATCAATCTTTGCAATGTTGAAATACAATCACTAAGCATCTTTATTTTTCCCCCTAATTCATGTCTAGCAATTGCTTTCATTAAAAAAAAAGGCTCCTTTGAAAGATTGTGAGAAAATGGCAGTGTGTAGTTAAATCTCTTCAAATTCTCCCATAAAAATAGAGCAACTAGACTAACAAAATGAAAGATCTATGAAAAATATCTATATAAAAACTAAATGACCAGGTATCTCCATGAACCCCTAAATAAGAATGGACAAGGACAAAGAGCTATGTGGTCTCAGCATCTGCGTGAGAGATGAGAAAGAGAGAGTAGTAAGGCTTCTGATGGCCCTGAGAATGGAAGAGACCCAAAATTAACAACATGTATTCACTGGAAATGTGATTGAAACTGGAGAAGGCTCTGCAGAATCTATTAATAATTCATTAGTTGAGTACAAGAGGACAGTCTAACAGCTGGAGAAGCCTGGGACCTGTAAACACACAAGACACACAAAACACATAAAAACTATAGCTCCCTTCCAAGGTAAAGCCCTACAATGAGGAGAAAAGAACTAGGAGTAAAAGCCACATTTAGCAGGACAGGGATAATAAAGGGCAAAGGAAAGTGAAGGTCCAGATAAAAGTAGAGACACAGACATAGTATGAGGCCATATTTTTATCATTTTGCAAAACCAACATGAGGAGGAGCTCTAGAATTATGAAAAGCTTTCTTGGCTTATACCTCTTTTCTAAAAGTACAGAAAACTATTTCATTTATTTTAATTAATTTATTTAACTTAAAGAGCAGCAAAAAGAATCATGATCAAATCTCATCTAAGAAAAAAAAGAAGGAATAGAATAACATCTATGGTGATAATAAGTAAATTTTTTGTTGTTGCCCTATATGGGGTCTATACCTCAGAGTAATCAAATAGTTAAGTCAAGGATCTTTTTAAAAAAGTATTCTAATAATAAATGAAGAAAGATAAAATTAGAATATCACTTTGGCAGACCTAATGAATTACTGGGTCTAGGCAATGATCCATCATTGACTGATAATGTCACACACAAAAAGACCACATCATCACTTATGAAAAAGTCTTGCAAAAAAAACTGAAATACGATCAGTGTTGTTCAATGGAACATTCTAGGATGATGGAAATATTCTGTATCTGTGTTGTTACAATACACACTAGCCACGTGTGTCCACTGAGTGCTTGACATGTGACGAGAGTAACTGAGAAACTGAATTTTTAATTTCATTTAATTTTGATGGCCATGTGTGGCCATTGAAAATACAAGGGGCAAAAAGCACATGGTAAATGACACCATAAAAGTTCCAATCAGCAAAATCTAGACCAAACCACAGGAACTCTACAGAACATATCGAGTTTCTTCAACACATATTTGCAACGGGGAAAAAGGGAAGAAATGGAATGAGAACCTACAGACGAAAGAGACTTGAAACATAGCAATCAGTCATAATATATGGGTCTTGTTTGGACCCCAATTCAAACAAACAGACTAAAATAAATTTAATAGACAATTAGAAAAATGTGAACACTGACTAGATTGATCATATTACAGAAATGCTGTTCATAACTGCTGAAGCTCAATGATAAGTACATAGAGTTCATTATACTTTTCTCTCTAACCTTGTATGTTTCAAATTTTTCATAGTATAAATACTAATAATTCTGTCAGGCCAGTTAGCCTTTAAACAAAATCTTCTTGCCTTCCTACACAAGCAGGACTACATCTCCTATTAAAAAAAAAAATCAAGTATCTCATATAGTCCAAAAATCAAAGCTTTTTAACAATATCTGTGAAGCCATTTGCCTCTTAGATGGTCCTCTTTTTTTCTCCTCAGAAAGTTCTAACTTAGAAAATACTTTCTTTAACTTTTTGCTCAAAGCTTCTTAATCCCTAGAGATGTTTTTTTTCACTGTTCAGTGATTCTTTGACAAATCATTGAGCAAGACTATCAGTTAGTTTGACAATGCATGATGGCCTTCCATCCTGTTCCAGACAGTCACTGTAGGAAGACAGCACATTCATTAAGGAGTCCAAATACAGCTCTCTGTCCACGCAATACAAATAGCAACCACCACAACTCAGCTCTCCTCAAGGCCAACAGTAGTTCTCCAGACACCCATGCTTCCTTTTTTATCTCAGGAGTTACAATCCCTGCCCTCCTCCCTCATACTGGTTATGTGACTATAACGGTGCAGATTCTTTGCTCCTTTTTTGACATCTTGTAATTCAGTTTATTGATTTCCATGGACCACCTCCTCAGTATAGCATAGGATCCAGGCACCTATCTTTATAGAAGATACCAATTCAACCTTGGTGTGCAAAACTCGATTCTTAAAAGTACAGATCCTATTGCAGCATGTTGCTTTTCTTCGTCTCCTGAGTCATCACAATGATGACTCAGAGTCAGGTTTATGATTCCTGCTTTTTCTTCTATACTACCCAAAATTCACTCTAACAAGCAAAAACGCAGAGAAAATCCTTAAAGAATTTCTCTCCAAACATGGTGATAATCACATTCAGTTCACATATAATTACAGGTTACAGCACCCACCCCCTAGGTTTTCATTCCTCTTAACATTGGCTGAGGCGCTAGGGAGTATTTTCTAACCTCCTACCAATCCTTGGTAACTTCTCTCGTTGGGGAAAATGTACTTCTGGAGGGAGCTGCTGGTATTGAGGTCACTCCACCTTAGACTCATCACACCAGTTTTATCTCCTGCATCAGCCAGATATCATCATAAGGCTTTTGCCAGCAACCTACTAGCAATGATTACTAATACACAGTAGGTTCCATTTCAATGAACTACCAAATACAAAGACAAACTCTCAAGGATTTTAGAGAAGCTACTCAATCTTTTTTATTCTTCTCAAAATTAAGTATGAGTTTACCTGTTCATAGGTTTCAGGATTATTCAAAGTATTCGATATATAGACAGACTTGACTGCTATTTCCCAGTCAATCAGATTCTTATTCTTCATTACCAAAAATATAAAGTGCCTTTATTTTGAATGTTTTAAACTGTATTATGATATGTCACCTGCTTATTTGAGGAATACATGCCAAAAGAAAACATTTATTCTAGGATAAGAATAAAAAATGTTAACATATATGACTTGTGGGTAGACACTCATGCACTAGGTGTAAAAAGACTATCCTATCCCAGAAGTAAGATTAAAATAGCCCCCAAAATATACTCATAGAGGTTTAATCATTAATACTATTTGGTAGGATATTTGATCTGATTTCTTTACAAAAAAAAAAAAAACGGGGAATGACTTTGTTGCCCCCATTGTTTGCCTATGCAATTTTAAGGTAAAAAATACTCAAACAAAATGTATGGCAAACATCAGTAATTTAAGGGCAACTGCTGTTTAGAACCTTTGTGCGATGCATGTAAAAATACCTGAGAATTTTAAAACATAAAAAATCCAGGAAGTGGCCGGGCGCGGTGGCTCACGCCTGTAATCCTAGCACTCTGGGAGGCCGAGGTGGGCGGATCGTTTGAGCTCAGGAGTTCAACACCAGCCTGAGCAAGAGCGAGACCCCATCTCTACTAAAAATAGAAAGAAATTATATGGACAGCTAAAAATATATATAGAAAAAATTAGCCGGGCATGGTGGCACATGCCTGTAGTCCCAGCTACTCGGGAGGCTGAGACAGGAGGATCGCTTGAGCTCAGGAGTTTGAGGTTGCTGTGAGCTAGGCTGACGCCACGGCACTCACTCTAGCCTGGGCAACAGAGTGAGACTCTGTCTCAAAAAAAAAAAAAATCCAGGAAGAGATAAAATATCATCTGTGGCAAACACTCTTAGTTAAAATGCACCTGGAAGTTCTATATTTATCAAAGGTTTTCTGTAAGATATTATCAGCAGAAAGAAAGACTTCTGACCTTTGATATGCAATAAGACAGCCCAAGAGAAAACTAAATGAGAATGGTAAAAGAATGGCAATGAAGGAGTAATGGATTCAACAGTTTTCACTGTGGAGTCCATGGCTTTCACAGTCATGTGGCTTATTTACTCCTACTTTTATAAGAAGAATTAGCACTTTAAAACCATTCTGAAATAAGGATGGGTATAAATAAACATAATAAAAATAATTTGCAAAAATACTCATTTTGAACCAAAAGACAATTAATTTACTTTTGCCATTCTCCCTTTAATCATTTTTACCTTACTTTAGGTTTTTGCATTTAAAATTTGAACTAGGTTGCTCTCATGTAATGAATGAGTTGATGAATAACATCTCCAAATTCTCTCAAGGTAGCATTTCTATATGTTGATGTTTTAAGCTCTATGTAGGTAACAATTTACTTTCACAACCCGAAGAATTGTCATTGATGGTGAAATAATATTTAACATCAAGATAAACACATACTTCATCTGTTCACATAAGATTGAGAGCTGCAGAATGCCTCAAGGATAATTAGATTTTGGTGGGTAAGGATCTATTTCACCAAGCACAGGGGTTTTCTGGTTTTGGTTTTGGTTTTAACAGTCCATCCCCAGCCCCTGCATTGCCATCGTGCTAAGATTTCTTTCTCTTCTGCTTCTATTGACTTCTCAGGTAGCTAGCTGGCTCATTTTCCTTCATTTATATGCAGACTTTTTTTTTTACAAACTATAAAGCAATTCCTTCTGTATTCAGTATATGAACTCATAGGCAGCAATTTACATTCTTTATCAAGTGATTTACATGTGAGGGTAATTTTACTGAACTCTTAAAAAGACTTCCATTAGGAAGACCAGAGAATAGAAGCATGGTTTCTAAACAAATGGAAGTTCTCTTTGGAAGAGTGAGAGTTCTACAGAGGAGGAACTAATATTAGATCATTAAGTGTTCACCCTTGTAGGGTTTAATCAGGATCCATTTTCTCCCACCAGTCAGTCAAGGGAACTTACTGAGTCCTTTTGCCTACCAGCCTCAAAAACAGAATGTAGAATATAATACACAGAGAGAGAAGACAACCTTGTCCTCAAGCTGCTTCTTATCTAGCCGAGGAACAGAGGAAGATATCTGTGATAAAACTGAAGAACACAAAACTGCACTGAACATATAATTCAGCATCCCTATTTGTTTTACCAAAAGAAAAAAAAAGGGCTTTAAAAACAAGATTGTATTCAGTGGAACAAAACTGCCTTAGAAACCACTACATGGGATGTGGGAGAAACCAAGTAAACCAGATACTCCCTCCACACCCATCACCCACCAGTCAGTTATTTTTTATCTTTTTACAAAGTAGGGATCTTCAAGGGTTCGGTATGAAAAAAATATTTTGAAGTGGAACAAAAACACAAGTTTAGAAATCAGTACAGTAGGTCTCTCTGGTGCCTTTCAGTTCTTAATGCTCCACAATTTTATGATTTCTTAATCAACTCTGACTTATCACTCTGCTCATTGACTTATGATGTCCATCTTAGGATGACATCATGTTGGTTTCAGGAAGACAGCAGCAAACAGAAAAACTGGGTGATAGGGCTTCAGATGGGCCTGAAAAACAACAGAAGTAAAATATTCCCATCTTAAGTACTGACAGTAACAAAATATTGGTCAACTGGCAAAATAACTGACTGGCAAAAGACTTGGTGAATGTAACTGGTTACCACTCCAGATGCTTATTATCCTCAAATATAATTATTATTTAGCAACACTGCATCAACAGCAGTTCATCCTCTCACAAAAATCGTTCTGGACATCACTTAGTAAATAAAATGTATAGCGATGCTTTTAATTATAGGATGAAACCCCATTATATGCCAACATCTTTTTTTAATCATAATGATGAAATGTACACCTACGAGTAAATTGTCTGAACTTATTACAACGTATGCTATCACCAAAATAGATAAGTGGAAGCCTGGAAGTATTCTTCCAAAAGGCTGAACATAGCAAATTACATTACCTGACCCTAGCCTGTGTACTCATTTCCTTTACTGTAATTCCCATGGAGTGCATCCAATATCAATCATGACAACAGAATCAAGTGCAGAACCAAAGAATATGCTGGTTTTAGGGATGTTTAGGCAGGTTAAATTCCATCATAGGAAAAACAAAAATACTTATTAGTGAGTCAGTTACATGTAGCTGAAATGTTTCTCTACTGAGTTCACCCAAGGAAAATATATTGCCATTGGGTTCAAATATGAACTGTATACTGTTTCTGTTCATTAATGCCTTCCATTCTCTACAATACAAATTTGAGTCATCAATCCAGAAAGTTTGTATACATCAGGAGTCTATCTGTATGGCTGCTGGAATATCTCTTTTGTACAAGCACGTATACATGTGCTACAAATAGGCAGGTGCATTCAAAGGATAGATTTATCTTCAAGCAAAGTGAAGAGACTGACTTTAACACTATTAAGTTCCTCCCCTCAACACCCACAAGTGCAAAACACACACACACACACACACACACACACACACACAGAGCACCACAACAGACAACAGGAACGAAACCCAAATGATCGAAAACAATTTATGGTTGGTGTTCCATTTAGTCTCAAGGAAATATGCTCTATAGAAATTTCTCAATTAGGAATATCTCAGTGCCAGATGCCTTTTAAAGGAAGAGATGTATGGGCATAGTTGTGTTCTCAGAAGCATCATCACCTGACAGACATCAGAACGGATGCCAGTTTTCCAGAATCCTTGGCTACTTAGCTCCACTGTTACTTCTCGCCTCATTGTATTCTTCTGTCGTATTTTTTGGAGTGCTTCCTAGAAGAGAATTCACTATGATGAGTAACCCAACGTTTTTAAAGCAATATTAAGCCAAACATCAAGCATTAGAAAATAAGCTAGATTCATTCATTTAGTATTACCCTTACACTCAGGTATTCAATCTCTTCACACAAAATTATAATATTTTATTGAAATGGAGGCCAGGATGCTCATAGCCTTGGTTATAAGGCAGCCTTTCCCAGTAACTAGATTAGATAAACTCTAAACCAAATCTACCATTTCTCACATATTTGAACAAAATATGCCGTTGCATGTGCCTTTTCTTCATGATGAAAAAAAAAAAAAAAAACGATGCTTGGGATTTGAAATTGGCAGGTAAAAATTATGTTTATATCAAGCCTATGTTAAGCATTTACATCTAAGACAATCAGTAGATTAACCAGCAATCCACATAATTCTAAAAGTTGCCTTCTAATTTGCTAAACTCTCACAAAAACTCTCACTACAAGGGAATATCTTATTTTTAAAAAGACAATGATCCAAAACTTCACCTATAAGATGTAATCAGGAATTAATCCTTCCCTTTCACTGCTCTTCAAATAATTAATTATAAAAAACAATTTTATACTTATATGCAATTCAGTAAAAACCTCATAGGAATTCATAATAACAACAGGAACCATCAACACATCCACCATCACCTCCACCATTGATTAAGCTCCTACTACAAGTCAAATATCATGGGAGGAACATTATACGTAATATTTCAGAAGTCCACACAAGCACCTTTTTCCTTGTGTGCACCAACAGATGGACATTTCAGTCAGCCTCTCAGCCTCAGTTCCCTCCTTTCTAAAGAGGCTGACTGGCTCAAGTCACAGTAAGTGACAATGCTGGAATTTAAATACTCTTCCCAGCCTCTTAGCGCTCTTACACTACAGCAGAATAAAATCTCACTGAGAAAAAAATCTATATATATAGTGAACCCACTTATCCTTAAAATTAAAACTAAAACACAGGCCAGGCACAGTGGCTCACACCTGTAATTCTAACATTTTGGGAGGCCAAGGCAGCAGGATTGCTTGAAGCCAAGAGTTTGAGATCAGCATGAGCAACATGGCAAGATTCCTGTCTCTACAAAAAATACAAAAATTAGCCATATGTGGTGGTGTGCACTTGTAGTCCCAGCTACTCAGAAGGCAGAGGCAGGAGGATCACTTGAGCCCAAGTGTTTGAGGTTGCAGTGAGCTATGATGACACCACTGCACTCCACCCCAGGCAACAGAGTGAGACTCTGTCTCAAAAAACAAAAAATTGAAACTAAAATATATGTGATCCCGGAATCCAGGGATATTTCTACCCATAAGTAAAGAAATATGGAATTTGGGATATAGAACCTTACAATATAAGTTCACCCTACTAAACTGGCAGACTTTTTACAACCTTGAGACTAAGAAATCTGAGTAAGATCCATTGTTGTATAATGTGCAATCTAAGACAAAAGGCTGATTTAGCAAATTTTAACCCTTCTTTAATTTCTATAAAAGGTATATCTGATTCCCAGTAGTAGTAACCCATTAAGAAACTGGTCTTTTTAGGAATAAAAATACTCCTTTATATACTAAAAAATATAAAGAAAATCAAATCAGTGTAATACTGTGAAGAAGGGATTAAAGTATGATTTTTAAAAGATTCTTCTATCTTATTCTAGAAGTATAGTATAATTCAACAATCTTGACATAAACCTGAAATGTATCACCATTAATCACAAAGGAACGGGGTTCAATACAGACCTCCCTCTGTGCCAGCTTCTGTTTGTCAGTTTGTTTGACTTTGGGACTATTTGCTAGGAGGTGGCGAAGTTTCACATAACTCTTCCACAGTTTCTGATATCTAAGGAAAAGGACAGACAAATATCTTAGACAAAGAGATGGTGAATCTAAAGTGCAACAAAACCAGTTATTTTAATAGGTCTGCTCAATCATACATTACATTCTTTTGAATATCCTTAATGGCAGCAAACCATCATTCTAAGGAAGAATACGATTTTTGGGTTGAGGGGCAGGATGGCCAAGAATCAACTGGAACCTGGTGATTAAGTTGATTGTTGCTTATTTGGATTGAAAATCGGGTGTGACTATGAATGAACCTCTGGAAAGAATTCCAAAGAAGACACACAAAAACACTTTAACCAATGGAAACATGTCCTGTTTCTCATTGTTACCTCTTTGAAAATGACAAATTTTATTTAAATATGTACTTTCTGATGTTTGTTGAAAGAAAGATCCCTTCCTTAATAGGGAGATTGTCGGTCTCTGAACTGCCTATACCAAAAGTAAAAGTTGAAGAGTATTAGAATAGAGAACCCCATTTGTGCCAATACCCAAGCTACAAAGTTGCATTCATTTTTCCACTGGAGAGGGGAAAAGACAAACGGCATATACCAATTTGTTTATACCATGACAAAAACAAGCATATTTTTGGTAGTCAAATCTGTTACAACCTCAACCAGTCTAAAGGATACTGTTACAGTGTCCTGGAAATGAAGAGAATATGCAGCTCTTTATCAATTCGCAGTCCTGTCATCTGAGAGTCCACGAGAGCCTAATCACATTCTACTAACATTTTTCTGACAAAAAGGGATTTTCAAAAGATTTTCTGTCATATTAAAACTGTTCCTTTCTTGGGCTTAACTTGGCCTTAACTTGGCCTCGGCTTTTTTGATAACATTTTTTTAGAGAATGGAGGAAAGAAAGAAGTACTTACACAGTGCCTGGTTCACTGCTTCATACTTTTATCCAAAGGGGGAAAAAAAAGAACAAAACCCTTTAGCCTCTTCTAATATATGTCAGCCAGAACTGTATTTACGAATTGAAAATCTCCCATTCCCTTTTCTCCCATTATGAATCTTTGTTTAAAAAAATTAAGTGAGGAAACTGTTTGTTTACCAAGGTAGGAAATCCAAACAGTCCTAAAGAATATAATGGTACTATCTCCATTCCCACACATCCTCATCTTCTCCCAGAAAAACACTAACATGCCAGTTGGAAAAACCCAAATGTGGAAAGTACATCAATCCTAAGAGTCAGCAGTCATGGCTCCTACTTCGAACACAACCCTTGACTTTGCATGGGATCTTGAGCTCTTATTAAGATGACCCCAAAAATAGAATTCTGCATAAATTCGGCAGTGCTAGGAACCAATATGGTGCTACTTTCCTCTAGAGGGCACTGAAAAAATAAAAAATAATAATAATTATTATAATGACCAATAAATGAAAAGTTCCTTAAAGTTTAAAAACATACAGGACTCATGTTGACCAATATTTCCAAGGATATTCTGTTGTATAATAATTTCTTTCAGTTAAATAGGTAGAGAAAATAATTCTTCAAAAGCTACCAAAATTGTTTTATTTGGTAACCTAAATTTGGAAGCATGGCTCATTTCAGTTCTTAATTTTTAAAAAGGAAAATATTCACTAAAGGGTAATCCTCTGCTAATTCAGCTGTTAGTAGAAGGTGAAATTGGCTAAGACAAACACTGAGAAATATCTTACTGTGGGTCTCCTGCATAACTCAACTGTGCAGGGCGTATCCCAAAGTGGACGATAATCGGAAAAGTAATCACATCGGGGTTGAACTGTTCACGATCCAGTTGATCGATACGGACAGAACTTGGTTTCTAGAGAAAAAAATCAAAGCCATTTATTCCCATAAGAAGTCTTTAAGTATTGACTTTAACCTAAGTAGGGAAAAATTAATCGGACTTTTTTCTAGGAAAGCCTTGTCCCCGAAGGGAAAAGGTCATTTAAAACTCTTTAATCATAGCAGCTATACTATCTAAAAACTATAATGTCATCCCTGTAAATGAGTCTAACCCATTTGGCATAATGAACAATGATTTTGTCCTTTTTTGCAGTCCACATAGAAACCTTTAAAAATTAAACTTTTAAAAGGACACCCAGTCAGATATAACTTTTCCTTAACCTCTCCAAAGGCACAGAAAAAGGAGTCCACATCACAGGAAAAAGATGTGCTGGCTTGTTCTGCTTTAATTCCACATTACAAATGAATAGCTTACTTCTATTCAGGATACACAGACAGATGCCTCTATTTAAGTTTTTTTTTTCCCTATTAGTTCTCAGCATACCTTGTGTATTCCTTTAATTCTACACCTTTAAATTAGAAGGTATGGCGGTACAAAGGCCAAATAGTTAATAAGCTTCTCTTACTACATCCATTTAGGACATTTTTGTATTTTAACAGAGAGCCTCGTATGGTTTTTTTCTTCATGTCTAACAAAGAAAGAAGTGAATGGCTCATTCCTTCTGGACCATTTGTGAAATGCATTTCATCCTGAAAGCTTAAGTTTGTAAAAAAAAGTAAAATCGTGGAGAATATGTTTTAGCAACCTCCTTGCTTATCATCAACTCTCGGGGCAGTCCCTAGTTAGAGTCAATTCTTACTAGCAGATTGGGCGGGGGGTCTTTGGCTCAGTTGCAAAGGTCAATAAGCTTCATTCTGTCCCACAACAATGGCCAACAACTACAGTCCGGCTAGAGGCCTGGTTTGTCCAGGGCAGAGCAGTTTCAACACTAAAACCAGGAAAGTCCCCAGCTACTGGGACAAGCTTGTCACCCTACCTACATCTGTAGCCCTGGTCAGCCATCTGGCAAATCCAGCTAGGTGACAAAGAAGATAGAGTTGTGTGAATTGATCCACATTAGTTAGAAAACAACTCAAACTTACAGTTTTCAAAGAATATTTAAATGTCATTTAATAATCAAAATTTCATTAGTATCCTGAAAAGTTGGCCTTTGCTCTCAAAATTAAAAAATGCAAAATATTTTGTTCACATGCAACCTAATAAAAAATTATTTAAGTGCCCATCAACAGTAGCAACATGTTATTTAGGTCTAAGAATTGCTTTCATTATTTTGTGCATCAAAACAGTAGGCTACATTTTTAAAGGAGGAATTGTGCAATAGAAAAATGCTATTGAATTATTCATGTTTCTGTGATTTTAAACACCATGCTATGGTATCAACAGAGGAAATAGTGATTTAAAATATCCACAGTATCTTTAAATTTATGAGGGTGTTGGGGAATGAAATAAGTTCTAGACTTTGGCCACACCCTATAACATTTATCATACCATCTTTGTGTAAGAATAAAAAACATTCTCACTAATGACCAAAGTATTCCCTGGCAGAGGCAAAGAGCTTAGGGAGAAAGATTAATTCCTCTAAGTTCTGCAGCAATAAAGTATTTAATATGACCATAATGGCTTGAAAAATTTAATAAATTTCCCAATATTCTTGCCATTGGGCAATCTTTCAAAGCAAGTACTGCAAAAGATGAAACATAGTGTCATGCCTACTTTGTCCTCGAGTAACTTGCACACTTTCCAAAAGAATGTAATAAAAGGCTGTTTGCATAATACTGAGTTTTCAGGATTTTTTCCTTCTTTAAACATATCTAAAAAAGAATTAACTTCAACATTTTCCTAAGCCTGACACCCAAACTTACCTTTCCTAATTTATTTCTGATTATTTTCCAATATAACCTTGCATCCTGACTAGTCTGGTTTCCTAACTATCTTCAAAACTGGCCTTATACCATCTCAAGTATGGACATTTAATCATGCCAATAATTTATACAATTTCTCAATTCCTCAGAGACCTTACTGCAGGGTCTATGAAGCATCCCTGGCAAGCCTAGCCCAGTGATCTCTCCTAAAACTACCGGCTTCACTGACTGGCCCCTTCGCTCAACAATTCGTCAAAGACTCTTCTCATATGTATACAACTTGGGTTCGCACCTGGGTAACCATCATATTTAATAAATAAACTTCACTAGCACCTGGCTCACATAGTAGTCCCTCAACAAATTAGCTGAATGGTGATCATGGTGACAGTAAATGTTATCTATGCCACCAGTTCTAAAACAAGCAATGGGTGAATTAGAAGCACCTGGGGATTTTTTTTTTTAACTACACATTCCTGGGCCCCACTGCCTAGAGCATACGGGCTAGGGTCAGTCAGGGCATCCTACAGTATTTTTAAATTTTTAATTTTTTAAAAAGCTCTCCAAATGATTCTCAGATTTCAGGAAATCTTAACTACGCCATGGAAGGAAACCTGGGGTGAACATGCTCCCAAAATGTCTACTGTAGAACACAGAACTCTTCAAGTGGAACAACCAAGATGAAAATGTACATCTCACACCATCACCCCATCCTCTGACCCAGCTTTAAACCTGATAGGAGGAATATAAATATATGCAACTGCTTAAAGAAGAAAATTAAAATTCACAATCTTACTCTTATAGTGCTACTACTTAAATATTTCTTTTAAAGTTACTTTAATAATTGTTTATGTGGCTTAACAGTAAAACTGTAAAAATTGTATGATTTTCTGGTTTTAAACAAGTTTAATGTTTAAACATATTTTTATTAAACAATTTCTCTTTCTGGATTTGTTTAAAATAATCCATACTAGCTGGAATGTTTCATTTGCAAATAGCAACATTTTGTTTGTGCAGATGTTCGTGTCATAATGGATCCAGAGTTTTTATTTTATGAAGCAAGGCTATTAAACAATTGGCAGCTCTTTAAAAAACAATAGCTTTGTTTAAATAGATTATTCTGTTTCTTTACATGGAAATACTTTAATTCTCCATTTCTGAACATTTTTATCCTGATAAGATGCCAATATATAACTATTTTATGAAACAAAGTATTATAGAGAAATAAATTATCTGATATAAAGAAAATGCTATGTTTTATATAAGAGAACTGGTTATCTTTTAATTCTGTTTTTAATTTTTATATTTTTGCTTCAAAAATTAACATTAAAAGTTTAATTTTTAAGACAAAATATTTAAGAAGCAAATAAATGAGAAATATATGTAATAATCATAGTACAGGATCAATAAAAAAGGACAAATCAGCTAGTAGGCAATTATCAAAAGAAAACATGAATGGCCAATAAACATTTCAAATATCAATTTTCATTAGAAACCAAAATAAATACAAACTAAACAAAACAATGTATTTTTGCCTCTATCAAATAGGCAAAGTTTTTTCCTTTAAACTAACATAAGCAGGGAAGTCGGTACTCCCCTATGCTCCTCGTCAGAGTATAAATTTTATAGCCTTTCTGGAAGGCAACTTGCAATATGCATTAAAATGCGCAAATAATTGAGACAGAATAAATTTACTAATCAGGTGAATTTACTACTAAATATGCTTAAATTATAATATTTTTCTTATTTCCTAAATATTTAAAGGAAAAATTACTCACAAGGACAAGAAGCAATGAGTACCTAAAGCTTTTAAAATGTGCTATTATCGTTTTTGTGAAACAGTCAAACTAGCAAGAGAAGGTGATTCAGCCACTGAATGTACAGACACCAGAACGTACCGTCCCAGGGTTGGTGACAATCATGCCCTTGCATTCTTCTGCGTATTTCTGCCACTCAAGCTCCTCCCACTGAAGCATGTTGGCAATCTCCTCCTCGGGCACCAGGGCCTTGCTGCACCGTAGCAGGTAGAGGAGGATCTGGTGCATGGACAGCACTTCCTTCCCTCCATCTTAGGTGGCAGTGGAGAGAGGGGGGAAAATAAGGCAAGTTACTCAATTAACAGCAAATCATCAGCTGAATAAGGAAAAATAACACATTGGAGGAAAAAGAGCATGTATAAAAGGGTAATTTAAAATTTACAGTTTAACTAGGTGCCAAATAATATGAAAGCCATCCATTCCATTGATGAACAGTGCTAATAAACTATCTCATTTACTAAACTGGCAACAACAACATTATAAATGATAAAAAGGCTCCATTTGTGAGGTATGAATATAAAAAAGGTGCTTACCTAAATAAATTTAAAGCCACCTAGCATAAAGAACCACAGTTTATTATATACAGAACCATGTTATGTCTTAAATATTTTGTCATTCTTTCTAGGGTAACAGATGAAAGCTCTTTAGAAGTAATGTTACTGTCTTAAGGAAATTCTAAGCTTTTATGAGATATTTATGGATGTTTTCAATAAGCTATTGTTGCATTATGGTCTAATTTTTTGGTGCTAATGTGCTGCACCTGCCATGATGAATAGAGCTAAAGAGTCTGTACTAATATCATAGAAGACCATTATGGCATTAATACACGGAAAAAATACCAAGTGTTTTGAGGCTTACAGAAGCATATATCATGAAGTATAGGGGATAAAAAGTACAATACAGGTATCATTAAAGTACCTTGGAAAAAGCCAACTAATCTGGTATTTAATGCACCAAAGACATCCATTTAATATGGGAATCATTGTGGGGTCCACAATGGCCTTCTGCCTTCTCTTTGGGCTTAGGTTCCTGACCAACATGATGTTCATGATCAACATAATCTTCCAAGAAGCCTGAGGTGAGCAGGTGGACAAGAAAAATTCTAAAGCCAGGATATGTTGCCTGTACATTACATGTGCATACATACAGAACATCAGGAATAAAGGAAGCCTAGAGAGCCTTAAAAAGAACTGCCACACTACCTAGACTCACTGGGAACTAAGGAAAGTGTAAAATGGTATTTGGCTTATAACGTCTGTATTTGGTGACACTGCTTGAGAGCACTGGGGCCTATAGAGACTCTAAAATACCATAAGAAGGAGCAGTGTGTTGTTTTATTCTAGGGTAAGAAAAAAGATTCATATTTTTATGGGGGGCAGGGGAATGGTGGAAGGAGCCAGATCCACGTATACAAAACAGCACCAGAATCCCCCAACAAGCAGTTATGGCTGGCCAACTCCATGGTACTTCAGATAAAAGTGAAATGGACTAGGGGCATTGAATTTAACATGAAAAGACTAAAAGAGCTACTAGGAGAGAGGAATACTTAACCCTACAAACCAGGGATCTCTTAAAGGCTCAAACTCTGTGGTAAATGAATGGTATAGGTATCACCCAATTTAGGAGAAGAATATCTGCAAGAAAAAGAAACGAGGCCACCATATTTTGATAAGAATGCCAACTACCTACTTTCTGGTTTGGGTGCAAAGCTACTGATGAGGGAAGAGTGAGTTTTATAACAACACAGAAACTAGACATAATAAAAAAAATACACATCAGGTGCAAAGTTGGTAATGCTGAAAGGAGAAACTACAAGTCCATGTTGAAATCTGCTAAATATTTTAAATGGCAACTAAACCTTTAAAAGACTGTTATTCACCACTGTAGAAAAGTATAAGCCCAGGACAGATAACCTGAGGTGAAAGGTTTATCAAGGAAGGGTGCTTGAGACGCTGCTCCCTGTTTGGTATGGGGGTTTATTTCTTTATGGAAATGTAAGGGAAGATACACAAATTAGCGTCCTGCCAGAGCCTGTGGGGTGAGGGCTGTAGCCCCCACTCCTAGCCTGGCAAAAAAAAGACACTCCATAAACATCTGTGGAATGACTTTCAGAAGCAGACAAATAACTTGGCCACTTGCTCTCAGACTACCATGAATTTACTAATGTTAATGAATTGGCTCTTTCGGTTTGTCTGCTTTGCCACATGTTTATGTGGGGATTTATGGAACTATGTCACTGAGGGCTAGGAAGTAATTTTTATCTTCTTGGCTGGAATAAATAGGACATGATATAAATGAGAAATGAGAGCGGGTAAGCTAAGGTTAGCAGGAATTCTGCCAACTCTGCGACTGGAACCGTGACAACGGCTCATTATTCGGGAAGAACTGGAGTTTGTGTTTCAGGGAATGAATCTGGACAGTCATTAATGAACTGACAGACTTTATAAACTGTTTCTTAGAGACCCAATTCCCCCTCAGTTTATATTGCTTGATTATTTATATGGTTATTTGGGAGAAGGGAGCAATTTGTTAGGGAATTTGTGTTAAGTATACGGTTGCTTAGACGAGTATTTCTGAACTGTGTAACATTCAATTTTAACAAACATATATAAAAATACCTTCTTTCTCTACACTGAGAATAACTATATGACTGCATTAGTATGTCTTCTGTATATTTCTACTAAGACACCTTTATATAATCTTATTTTCTAAAATTTGTTTTAACAGGCATTTTCTAAATTTTCTAAATATAAAGTTATATTAAGATGCTATATCAATTGATGTTTTTTCAAACCACACTTTGCCCCCTAGAAATTCTGAGACACTTTCCCCCTTGGGTCCCTGCCAGCCATACCTGAGAACTACTCCAGATGGGGCAATTTCCAAAAATCAATTTTCTAGATAGTCAATTTGCGAAACTGATTCAAGATTTTCAATGCTTTAGTATAGTGGTGATAAAATGAATAGGCTTTCCCCTAAGGGCAATCTTGCTATCTTGTATTATCACTTACCCCAGCCACAGTTACAGTCAGAATAAAACCTTAACAGGCATGACGCAGTGGCTCATGCCTATAATCCTAGCACTTTGGGAGGCCCAGGCAGGAGGACTGCTTGAGGCCAGAAGTTCAAGACCAGCCTGAGCAAGAGTGAGACCCTGTCTCTACAAAAAACAGAAAAACTAGCTGGGCGTGGCGGTGTGCACCTACAGTCCCAGCTACTTGGGATGCTGGGGAAGGAGGATCTCTTGAGCCCAAGAGTTTCAGGTTGCAGTGAGCTATGATGACACCACTGCACTCTAGCCCCAGCAACAGAGCGAGATCATGTCTCAAAAAAAATAAATAAATAAAACCTTAACAAACTGGGTGGAGTTCATATTAGCTATTTTGCAACCAAAGGTAAAGAGTAGGATAAGAAAAAAACAATAATGTGAGAAAATTCTTAAAATCTCAATAAATTGGTCACTCTGTGATTTGGCATGTGGCAAACTGGCCTGTGTAAATAATCCTTGGTTTAAACTATCAAGCTTGATTTTGGGTCAATTTGTATAAAACAACTGAGACAGCTTCTTTAAAATGGGTAAACTAAAGAACTGGAGAAAGATTATGATGACTGATAAAACTCGAACTTTCAATTAGATATTGTAATAAACTGATATAAATAAAAAGCAAATAAGAATGAGAAGACCATGAAATACCTGAAATGTATGAAAAGTTGCTCATTCTCACAGAATTTCAAGAAACATGCAAATAATAACAATGAGATAACTTTTTATCCTTTCTAGAGAGAACTTGGTCAACATCTTTCCAAATTTAAAATGTGCATACTATCTTAAATAGTTTCACTTCTAGAACTTTACCTCATGTGAACACATAAACACAAAAGGATAGATGCACAAGACTATTCCTGAAGTATTTATATGGAATGGGAAAATGAGATCTCCAAAATATTCATCACTAGAGGAATTGTAAAAAAATTTAATGTCCATCTATACTATAGAACACAATGTATGTAATGAGGCAAAGTATTTACACAGAGAATATCTCAAGTATTTGAGTAAAGGCAAGTTGTATAACATGTTTACTGTCATACCACTTAAAGAAAAAAAGCACAATTCTTCGGTTCTTCTTATGCAGGTTAAAACAAATACAGGCCAGGTGCGGTGGCTCATGCCTGTAATCCTAGCACTCTGGGAGGCCAAGGCAAGAGGAGTCCTTGAGGCCAGGAGTTTGAGACCAGCCTGAACAACACAGCAAGACCCCATGTCTACAAAAAATAAAAACTTAGTCAGGTGTGGTAGCACACACCTGTAATCCCAGCTACTTGGGAGGCTGAGGCAGGAGGATTGCTCGAGCCTAGGAGTTTGAGGTTGCAGTGAGCTACAATGATGCCACTGCACTTTAGCCTGGGCAACAGAGCAAGACCCTGTGTCCAAAAAAAAAAAAAGTTTATTTTAAAAAAATGAGAGACAATTTTAAAGAATGTTTGAAAAGCACATTCATTAGTAACCAAATCACATGAATATTTAAATAAGGCACTTTTATGACCAATTAATTAAAATCAGTAAACAAGTCAGGTCTGTTTGATTAATGAGAAAAAAATCAGTAAACAAGTATTTACTGAGTCCCTGCTATATGCCATGAAGTATGTTAGCACTGGTGATCCAAGAAGACAGACAATGTTTACTCTTTAGCCTCATAGAGTTCACCGTTGAAAATTTTAGAAAGAAAGAAGAAAAGGAGAGAAGAAAGGGGGAGCAGGCCGAAAATGCTAAAAATGAGTAATAATGTATTTTTCATGGCAGTATAAGCTGGCGTTATTCTTTTGACAAGAAATTTGGCATTATATATCATGATCTTTAAAAATATCCACCTGCTCAATGAATTATTAAAAAACAGGACACAAAGTATATACTAATAGATGACAACTATGTAATAAAACCCTTATGCACAGAAAAAAATGGAAATACATATCAAAGTGACCTTTTTTAAACTTACCATTTTCTAAAAGCTTTTTAATGAAATCATATTATGAAAAACAAATCCACCATAATTTGCTACCCAATACCAAAATGCATTTTATACATTATGTATTTTTCTATACCCTTCACGGTTTTCTTCATATGTACATTTTCAAAGGGAAGTCTAATGAAAAAGTAAAACCTATTTAAAAATAAATCAATCGGCCTTTTTCTTTATGACAGCCTAAATGTTATCGCTACACAGTTGTAAGAAACATTTTGTGAGAGCTGAAATCCCACAAAGTAAATAGCCCACATAAGATTTTTCTTTAAGGTGATTTTAAAACTGCCCACTTGCTCTTAGAGATTTGTTTGGTCCATAAAATGCCAAGAGGCAGATAGATATGGAAAGGAAAGGCTTTTCAACAAACTTACTCTAACACCAGTTTCTAATAAGTTTACTGCTTAAGCTCCATTATAAAATCAAAGATGTATTCACTTGAAAAGAAAAAAGGGCATCTCAATAAAATAAAACCGGCCATGAAAAGGAGAAAAGCTTTTGAATGCATTTCTAAACAAAATAAACACTAACAATACTAAAAATATAAGTAGTGCTAATCTAAAATAAAAATAAGCCATTGTGATTATCTAGATTGAGGAAAGAACAAAAGGAAAAAATCTTGAGGAAAATTTAAGCCAGACTGAGTAGACAAGAAAGAAAAGCCACAAAGGAAGAATCGCAGAGGTAGAAAGTTAGGAGGGCCCAAGCATCACATTAGGGAAGAGACTAACACTGACGTGTGTCCTCTGGATTTGGTCCTTGGTCCTTAGGAGGCTGCCTTCACAATCAGCAGTGGCTGTGGGCTGCGGACAGGGCCAGAGGGGTCTGCCACTGAAGCAAAGCTTGGCTGTGAATAGACCAAGAGCACTTGAGGAAGCCTGAGCCTGACAGGCTCAAAGAAGGGTTCTCAGGCAGCAGGGAGGCAAGGTCTCCTGCCCCCAGGAGAACAGGAAGTCCAAGGAGAAGAGCATGAACCTAAGTCTAAATTTCTGAAACTGCCGATATACAGAATTGGGTAGAGAGGTTACATGAAGAGAAACTCCCCAGCCGAGACTGTAGGCCACAGATACACAGCAGCAACTATGTTTTCTTCTCCAGTAATGCCAAGTGGCCTACATACAAGAAAAGAAAAGGCAAGTGGTTGGATTGATGACATTTACAAGAAAGGTGGTGGTCACACTAGAGGCTGAGGCAGCTAGAGCTGATAGATAAGTCAGAGCACAGGACTTAGTGGAGAATGAATGCAAAGCGAAGTGGCTGCACACAAGTGGAAGAGGGAAGATTCAAGTAGGAACAAAGGCAATAAGGGCATGAGAGGCTGAAAGGCTGAAAGGATGGCAACAGGAAGTGAGACACTGGAGTTAGAGTCTAGGGATAAATTCATTTAGGGTGATTGCACGGTCCAAGGTTTTATCTTGAGATTAGGTGGCTAAGTTGTGACAATCACTACAGTAGAAAAAGTTAAGAAATCGTACAGCTCAGGAAAGAATGGCGAGTGAAGCTGACTACCCTGGTAACAGAACTTTGCTGAGGAAGGAAACCGGAAGCCAGGTTTCCCCGGGGCTTGATAAAGCACATCATTGACTAAGAAATCCTAAAGAAGAAAAGGAATGGGACTAGGGCTGCAGAAGCCTCAAAAGAAAAGATTTTGCCAACAAAAACGTATCCAAAAGATTTCATTTAAAATCCAACCATTTTTAAAAACGCTAAATATGATGCCATATCTTACAGCTGGATTCTTGAAAAAAATTAGAAAACAGTTAAGATATTGCTTTAAAAAAATTAAGTCATATAGTTACTTATATATTTTAATGTAGTGGGAGAATAAACTATTATATTTTTTTCACTGTAAAATGAATTAAAGTAAAATTGAAAAAAAAAAATCACAATAATCCTACCACCTTAACACAACTATTATTACAGTAATCTTTTAGCATAGTTGTAATCATACTGTATATAAAATTTTATACTGTTTTCCAATTAGCCACATGCATTTTTTAGGCCACATGCATTTTTCCATGTTAATTTTAACACTTGCATGGTATTTTATCAGTTAGATTTTCAAAACTTATATCAATTCTTCCATTGCTCATCCTATTTGGAGCTACCATGAATTATGCAGGGACATAAATCAGCATGTATAAGTTTACATTTCCATGCCCAACCTGAGAAGTAGAGGATCAACAGTGACTGAGGTGGGAAAGTTGTCCCTAAAGATTGAAAGGAGAATGGCAGGCTTACTTTCAGACACACTATCCCACCAGGTCACTGACAAGCCAAAAAATTTACCTGGAAGAAATCTTACAAAACGTGGCATGAAATGAAATCTTGGGCAGCAGGGAGGACTGTCTTCAAACAAAGGACCTAAAGCAAACAAGTGAAAAGGAAAGAAAAAAGAAATCAAACAGCTTTAAAAAGCAAACATTGCCATTTAATTTCTAAGATTTATGATAACCACAAAAACTACCAGCAGAAGTACAGACATAAAAAATACCACCATCTCCCCCCACTCTTCTTCTCCTCAGTGGCTAAATCAATCATTGGCAACTACTACAAGCACCCAATTAAGACTGCAATGAGGAGACTACAGGAAGTCAAGAGGAGAATGAAAGCTCCAAGGAGCAAATACATATGGTAAAATTATTTTTTAAAAATATCAATATTTTTATTATAATTGAACTATTAAAATGACATAATGTGTCTGTGTGTAAATTCCATCCCATTTTAATCAATACACTAAAAAAAATTTGAGAAATACTATTGGTTTGAAAAGCCATTCATTAACACACTGCTTTAAAAATAAATGTTTGCTGAAATACAGACACTTCCAAAAGAATAAACTATTATCTGAGTACCAGGCATCAAGTCTTTGAATCTATCTAGCTCACTCTGCACGTGTGCACATGCATGAGTGTGTGTGTTTTAATGACTAACTGAAGTTTTTTGTTATAAAAAACTGTCATTTTAGAAAATGTCTTATGGTAAAGTTCACTAGATTTAAAATATCAACTAATGGTATTTTCCCTAATACACATAAAGCAAGGTAGTCACTCATAATAATTGGTATCATCTTAATGGGTATTGTAAAATTGTATAAAGTAAAATCTATAAGAACTTATTCAAGTCAAATGATAGCAAGCATTCCTATGAATAACATTTTTCCCTGGATATTCAAAAAACAAGAGGAATTTCAACTACGTTCCCACCACTTTTCACGTATACTATAAAGTCCCTCTACAAGCACTACTCTTTTCTTTAAAACCTATTATTTACCTTTCAGATTCCAGTCATATAATTCCAAAATATCTCTGAATAGGAACAGTGAAAAGAGTTCAAGCCCTTTCACACAAAAATTCTGAAAAATAAACCAAAATCAAATTACTATAGCTCTGTAAATAGATATGAACTGAATGTTCAACTTTTTCCAGTCCAAGTACCTTAAAAAGTGTCTGCTGAAACTGTACTAAAACTATATAATTTCCTTAAAAGTTTGGCAACTGTCCTACAACAGAGCTCACTGTTGTAGGACAAAATTTCAGACAAAAATGCCATAAGGATTCCTGAGAAGTTAGCCCTTCTCAGTGTACAAATAAAATCATGTGAAATTTAAAAAGGTCTCATTTATGTCATATTTTTCTAACCCAATTATAAAATGTATCAGAATCTCCTGGGGACTTTTTGTTAATTCAAGTTACATATACACACCTCTAGGCTTTGATAAGCTTTCCCCCACCCCCATCCCACACATCCAGAATCACTATTACAGAGTTACCCCAAAACAGAGGTCTTTTGTACCCTAAAAGTTCAAATTCGTGATGAAGGCAAAAAAAGGGCTAAGAAGAACTATAAAACTTTATACCAAAATTTCTCCTATAAACAAGCTAAACAGATGATATATCTGCAAGTGAAATCTGTCTCATAATTCTTCCTCCTACTTGTTCTGCTAGGGTTCATATATCACCCTGCATGATATCACGCCAGTAGTCATAAACTTTTACAATAGCAAATGAAGGCTTATGACCTTAAAATTCAAAAGGAAGCAAAAAAGCCCTTCTAAGTGGGAGAAAAAAGGGGCAGTTCTTATTCTTTAGTTCTTTTTGAAAGGCAGGTAAAATGAACAAGACTTGCTCAGAATGAAGTAGGTACCAACTAAGCATGCATGTCATGCCCATCAATTCCTCTCCCCGCTCCCTGCCCATGACAGAGCTGTCCCATGAAACAAGGTTTGCAAGAAGTGCCAAAAGCTCCAGAAATCGACCCTGACTCCAACACAATGTTAAGTGCACAAGCTTGTTTGCTGTCTAGTTGTTATTTCTTCCTGTGATTTGTTGACATCACTAAATTCAAGACCAAGCTATGAATCATTCTGCGATTCGCATTAATCTTCCTTTGGAATTTTAAATCTCTTGCATATATTTAGATAAATCTGCTGCTGAGCATTCACGATGAAAAATAATTAGGAAAAATATGTAAATATATGGGAAGAAAAATGAAGCAAGCATTGATCTTGTCATTGGAGATAAATACGATTATTCCAACAGCTATCAGATTCAGTTTCACTATTCCAATTTCCTCTCTGATAATGGCCAGTAACCAAAATCTGTCCCCAGAGTAAAACAAACTAGAAGCAGATGTAAAGTTACTATCAGCAGATATAACACAAGGAGAAAAGGGTTCAAAAATAGGTCAATGAGTTGAAAAATGATGCAAATTTTAACTTTGACACTAGAACTACATTTCACTGACCCTTTCAAAAGTGAACATGATACTTAGGGGTATTCCTATGGCAAAAGCCAAGTTCACTGCTTTAAAATGTAAGTGTGGAATAAACAAATGAGCAAACCACAACAAGCTGTTAAATAAACAATCTTCTCCCTTACCTCAGGCATCATCTCTTCAATGAAATGAATCGTGTAGTCTATGTTGAATCTAATTACTTTACACAGTGGAATCTGCAATGAGAAGAAGCGAGGTTCAGTTTCCCAATACCTCCCTGCAGGCTCCATATTGCACGTTTGCTACCTCATCCAGGAGGCCACAGACCAAATGAAAAGGTTTCACCTTATTTAAGCTATTAACAACACTGTACATGACACTTGACCACAACTGCTGGATTTTAATGACAAAAACCCAGCTGGCCCAGCCTCTCCAAGAAACCTGGATAATGTCGGTTTTTAATTAACGGTGTTAGCAGCAACAACACAAATGTGACAAGAACTCCTTAAAATGAAACATATCACCTCTAAAGAGTTAATAAAACCATAATCATAAACTTTTCTCTCGGGTTTTTAAAATCTTTGGTTTTTCTTGCAGATCAGGGATGGTAGGCTGATAAGTATGGATTCACAGGTCATTGAAGAGCACAATTCTTGCTGTCTATCTGGCTCTTGAGCAAAAGCATTTGTGGTAATCAATAATAAATTATAATAAAAATAATAATAATGAACATTTATTGAGCCAGGCACTGTTCTAAATGCTTCCCAATATTCACTCATATAACCATCACAACATCCCTGTGAGATAGGTCTCACTACTGTGCCCACTGTACAGTGGAGGAGACTCAGGCCCTTGCCTAAGGTAAGAGGTAGCTGGTGAATTACAAAGTCTTCCTCTAGAGCCCAGCTCTTAGCCCCGAGAGGATATACTTCTCATTATCTGTTCTAATACTCAGGGTATGTGTGAAAATGAAGGAAGGCTCAGCTTGAAATAAATCCACATCTGTCTTATTTTACCAGTCTCTCATCAGACACTAGCCTACTGCCGACACATAATAGATTTTCTGTAAATATATTTTCAAATGAATGGAAGAATGAGAAAGGGAGGGAGGGAGGGACGGAGGTTACTGAAGGGGCTTGGCTGGCTATGTGGGGAAATAATAGGCTCAAAAGCACTAGAGATGTGTCAAGTGAGCTTTTCTGGCTGCTCAGTCTGTCTATAGGACAATTTTATATATATGTGTAACCGTTTTTACAAACCATAGCAACCAAAAAGAAACTTTAATTCCATCAGCAAAAGGGATGGTAAGAAAAATAGTCTTATAATGCCATCTACTGGAAATCTTTTTCTCAGAAATTAAGTTTAGTTTAAGTTTAGTTTAAGTGCTTCTTCTTTTTAAAGGAGAGGGTGGTTAATTTCAGTGAAATTCATAATTAACTTTAATAAGGATCCATTTTCAACCTTCTTATGATAATGAGTTCTAAACATTCAAAGCAACATGCTAAGGCTACTACCATTTTTAAGTTCTGCTTTATTCCTATAATCGCTTAAAAATATTCAAGAGTTACAAATTTTTGCATGATTCAATATATTTTTAAAATACCTATTCTTTGCTAACAACTGTTAGGTTCATAGTTACTCTAAAATAAGCCACAGGCCCTACCTTAAAATGTAAAGATCTAAAAGAAAGGCATGTAAACAACTACAAACAAAATATAACACAATGTAATTTCTAACTGCAATTAAATAACAAACAAGTAGCCAAAAAAAGTATAAAATGCAAAAGAACCAAAGAAGATGTAACATTTGAGTTGTCTTCAAAGACAGGAAGGATTTTCCAGAAAAATAAAATTGAAGCAGAACAGGTGTTTAGCTTCCAACAGGACAGAGAATAGGGGGAGCTGGGAGAAGAAGAAGTCATTTAGTTGTTCAGAGGGGGAAGTACATGGACAGAGAAATGCCAGGTGATTCTAGAAAATATAAACTCTATTACATAGCCCTTATAAACCATGTTAATGTCAGAGCTTATGGCTATATGGCAATGAGAAGTCATTCAAGTACTTTAAGTAAGAGACTATCATTGTTTATATTTTAGATGAGTCACTATGGGAACAGTGTGGGAATGGCTTGTAGGGGAGCAAGAAGACTGAAGGACCAGACTGGAATCCAAAGCAATAGTCCAGGTGCCAAATGAAGGACAGACTGGAAAGGACGGGACAATTTTTAAATGTGGTTAGATGTTACTGAAATACGCTGTGACCGTTCTGATGTGGGAGTGAGAGAGAAGAAAGAATCGAGGATGATTTCTGGGTTTCTGGTTTAAGTAACCAGGTTGGCAACAATAGCATTAATACAAAAGCAGAAATTCATGACAATGTTCCCTGAGTACCTCAAATTCAATATATGGGGAAGATGAGTTTAGTTTCACACAGGTTGAGGGTAAGGTACCTGAGGGAACATCAAAGAGGGTACTGTGAAAGGTAATACATCAGAGCTATACATCACAGCTATAGATATCAAGCTGTAAGGATCAGAATACACATGGGAAGAAAACCATGGGAGGAAATGAATTTCTCAGGGAGAGAGTACATAGGAGAGAAAAGGACCAGAGCTCTTAGGAATATTCAAGAGGCAGGCAGAAAGAAAAAGCAAAAGTGCAAACTTACTCCTTCCTATCATGTGCAAAAGCATTCTGCTAAATGATTTATCCAAGTACAGCCCATTCCTCATCTCATTTTAACTAAAGTCACTTATTGGAATTCCTTCTTTGACCTCATCTCTTTATATACACTTTATTTTCTTTTTGGGCTTCCATCCATACCACCAAAGCCCTTCTCAGACATGTAAATTTGGAAAGGTGGGATCTCCTTAGTAAATTTAAACTGATCTCCAAGACTCAAAGACAACTTGTCATTTTACTACACACTGGTCAACTGAGAAACTGTGTTACTGCAAAGATCACCAAAACAGCTCCCAATGAATGCCATCAAAAACTATAAACACCTACTATTATTTCTTAAAATATGTTTGAACACTTAAAAGTAAAGAGTATCACATGCTGACTGACACACTCCTATCTCATCCTAGCAAAAAACAAAACAAAACCCTCCCTAAACCTCTACATTCTAACTCTACTACTTCCAGGCACTGGACCAAATCCAGATGTCAACAAGGCAACTAGAAATGCAAAACCAACTAAGTTGGGAGAGAAATGGTCAAGGGTTTTTCTTGTGCTTTTGACAATGGGATATGATATTGTGCAACTAATATTTACATCATTATAACTTCAGTTGAGTTGTCAAACCATTAGTAACATCAGGTATTATAAGTAGTAACACATATACTATGTAAATGGTAAAATGTTCTCGGAATGCTCTATACTTAGCCAGCAAAACTTTCAATCCACTTCAATTCAAGACCTTAAGAGAACTCATCAGAACTAGATTTAGTGGAGATTTTATCATTATCATCATTTGCATGCCCTTCTTGCTGATGTTCTCTCACTAGCAAGAATATGAATCAGATCAGTAAAGCGATTTAAAAATTCTTTTTCTGGGGAAGCTATTTCAAATTCAAGAGGCCTTTGATGGAGCTAATTCCTATGAACTGTAAAACGCTCAGCTTAAAACTCGATTTATTTTATCAACATGTCTAATGTAAGTGATGGGGCTCTGCATTACAGAGTAAATTTCTCAAGTTTTCAAACTTTGAGTATTTACATAAAATAAATGCTGAAGCCAGGAATTTTTCTGTCCTATCTTTTATTTTATAATACTAACAACTTTGATTAATTTAGCATTAGTGGCTCTCAGGGCCAAATCTTGTGCTGGGAGACTTTAAAAAAAAAGATGTCTTCTACTCCCATTTGTGTGAACCTAAAACTGCTCTAAAAGACAAAGTCTATTTTTAAAAAATTATGCCTGATTCTCACTCAGACAGCAAGCATTGCCATCATTAATGAAGCTCAAAAAAATCACTTTTCCCTAGGTCAAAAAAGAAAAATTAGAAGATTCAAACCCAGCTCTACTAATATCTTTTTCAAAACAAGAGGTACTTGTATTTCTTATGTGCCAAACACCATGATAAACACTCTTCATGTGTCACCTCATTTATTTTTCACAAAAGCCAATGAGATTGCTATAACTAATCCCCCTATCTTACAGATAAGAAAAGCAAGGCTTATAAAGATTGAGATGTCAAGTCACACAGCTAGCAAGTGGTGTTCACTAATATTTAAATCCTGGTCTTTCTGAAGCCATGGTGCTTTCCTTCTTTGATTAAGGTGATCTTAAAAGTCAAAATGAGATCTACGGAATTAAGAAATAAGATAATAAATAATTTTACGTATTTTCATGCTAACTTAACTATGTGTATTTTCGAGCCCTTGCGGGGGAAAAAGAGAAAGGCATTGGGTGGGGTGGGGAGCAGTCAACTATAAGATGATGAGAGTTGGTGTAACAAAGGGTTTAAGTGTCTAAGATACTTACAAAAAAAAAAATAAAGCAAAGAAACCATCGAAATTCAAAAACCTCCTATTGCCTTCTCACAAAGATTATTTAAGAGTGGTCCAGTATTACTGCCTTTTCTGTATTAGTGAACAGAAGGTCCACCCTGGAGGTAGATATAATATGTAACATCAAATGGTTTTATTTTTACATTTACAACATAATCATCTTCTCAAAGCAAATTCTCTATGATAAAATATACTGTGGAATAAAGAAAATCTCATTAGGAAAACAATTTGTTTTAAATTAGCATCACTACTATGGAATCACATCTACTTATAAAGACAAAAAGAATGACAGACTGGGCCAAGGTAAGGCAAAGATTTGAGTTACTCTCCAATGAAACAGTTTCAAGTGTTAAGCAAACAGTACTAAAATAACTTTTCAAATTGCAAATGTAATTTCATGTAACCAAACCAGAAAAGATCAAAGAACATTCTATTTTGATGTGGATATAACATAGCTATAATTCATTAAGTCCTATAACAGCATCTGGGTCAAGCACAGTCGAGCTGAAGGTGCAGTGAATTGTCCAGCAACACTGCAGGAAAGGACGCGTAGCAGCACACTTGACCCAGTTCAGACGCTGGTGTTGGACTTCCTGCCAGGACTGCTAGCATGGAGATGGAAAAAGTCTGACTCACAGATACAGAACTTTCATTTGAATCGATTAGCAACAAAATAGCCCTAATACCTGTGTAAAAATATTGTGAATCCATATGTCAAAGTCTCTTAAAGAAGACATATGCCTGAAATTCAAAAGCAGAAAACTATGTGTAAATACTTCAGGTTCCAAATGTCCTGAACAAGCTCTATTTCTCTTTCTATTGCTCAGAGACTAAATAATAGCTTCTCCTTAAAACTTTCCAACTTTCTTTTGAAGGACACTCAACCCAAAATAGCTTTAACACGTTACTCCACAGTTTATCCTCCTTTTTCAGTCTTTCACACTCTCAGAATGTTATTCTGACACGTTTACTTATACCATTTAATGTTGACCAAACCTGTGACTCATTAGCACAGATGTCACGTTGCCACCTGACACACACTGCCACAGACTTCCCACAGCTCAAACAGAGGGACGCACCTGACTCCTAAATGTTACTTAGGAGTCAGATGAAGGAAAATCTATTTTGACTTTTAGAAAGAAAGGATGAAGGGAAGGCAGGGAAGGAAGGAGATATAATGAAAAAGGAAGACAGCCACATACTTACATTGGTCAGGGGAGCATGTGCAAACATAGAAAATCCTTCAAAGATATACTCGTGATCATCGTATTCTATCACAGTTGGCCTGTCAGTCTAAAAGCAAACAGGAACACAAAACACAAATTAAATAAATGACACAATTTGCATGTGCAGAAATACATCAGGACACAAAGTAACAATTGGAGAAACACAGGGATTTTGTGGACTCTGTTAACATTTTCCCAGGCACCAGGGAGAACTTCATACAAAAGTGTAATTTTAGATGGAATTCTCTAACCGGGTAGGATTCTCTGGCTTCAGATGTTGCATATAATATTAATGTACTGAGCCCATCAATGATGTTTATTATGGGAGCAATAAAGAAAAAAAAAAGCTATATATAGCTTCATTTTTCTAGGAACTTGTTTTATTTAATCCCACAATACTAGTAGTTCTGTTCTTATTGAACTGTATTTCTGAACTAACAAAAGTCCTAATAGGAACAAGAAAATAACACAGTTGACTCAAACTCAAAGTGAAAAAAGACCCTGCATCAATCTGGTTAGGATCAGCAACAGCCTGGAAGGCTCTGCTCAGCCCCTCCGAGCTCCATCCCCAGCCTCTCCAAGGAGAAGCCAACCAACCAAACACTGCAACACACCAATTCTCACATGATGTCTAAGATCTTAATTACCTGAAAATTATACAATACAAATGTCAATCTAAGCATGAGGGAGTCTCTTCCTTATATCATTCTTATAGCCCACTATTTTTCATTTTAAATTAAATTCAGAGGTAATTATCAAGATTGATAACCAAAAAGACATATTTCTAATATAGGTACTGAATATCATTCTTTTAAATATTATATATATAATAAAATGGTGGCTTATGTCTATAATCCCAGCTATTCAGGAGGATCACTTGAGGTCAGGAGCTCAAGACCAGCCTGGGCAACAATAGCAAGACCCCATTTCTTTAAAAATTTTTAAAAATTAGCTGGACATGGTGGCACATCTGTAGTCCAAGCTAATTGAGGCAGGAGGATTGTTTGAGCCCAGGAGTTTGAGGCTCCAGTGAGCTATGATCGTGCCACTACACTCCAGCAAGACCCCATCTCTTAAGAAAAGAACAACTTGGGGAGGGGGAAATGAAAGAATATCTAAATACATATTATTTGTTTTGCCTATATTACTGTTACTTTCTATGTGAGAAACTCAGCACAACTGGTCTAAATTAAATATAATGAAAAGAACTTCTGATGAAATAATGAGTAATAACGGTACAGCCACTTTGGAAAACAGTTTGGCAGTTCCTCAAAATATCAGAGTTACCATACAATCCAGCAGTTACAGTCCGAGGTATATACCTAAGCAATGAAAACATACATCCACACAAACAACTACTCCCAAATGTGCAAGAAGCATTATTAATAATAGCCAAAAAGTGGAGACAATCCAAATGCCTATCAACTGATGAATGGATATATGTAATAAGGTATATCCACACAGCATAATATTATTTGGCCATAAAAAGGAATGAAGTACTGATGCATGCTACAACATGGACGAATCCTGAAAAAATTAAGAAGGCAGATACAAAAGACAATATATTCTATGACCCCATTCCTATGAAATATCTAAAATAGGCAACTCCATAGAGAAAGTATCTTAGTAATTGCCTAAGGTTAGGGGGTGGGAAAGAATTGACTAACAGGTACAGGGTTTCTTTTGGGATGGGGCAAATGTTCTAAAGTTAGATGACGGTTATGGTTTCACAACTCTGTAAACAGACTAAAATCATGAATTACATAATTTAAATGGGTGAACTGTATGTTAGCTGAATTGTATCTCAATAAAGTTGTAAAAACATATAATTACAAATAATTAACTTTGAAATCTCTTGAATGAAGTAACCAGAATTAACAAATTTCACACTGTGAAAGGCAACATAGCATAAGAGAATAGCATACAGGCGTATGCACAGGAGTGTACTCCTGGGTTCAAATAACCACTTACTAGCTGAGTAATCTTGAGTTACTTAACCTCATCCGTAAAATGTGGACTACTGCCCCATCTGTACAATTAAGGTAAAATCTCTCATAGGTTTGTGATGAGAATTAAATAAATTAATATACGTCAAACACTTAAAATAGTGCCTGGAACATAGTACATGCTCAACAAATATTAGGTAACATTATTACTATAATGAACATACAACAGATTTTCTTGTTTGGGTCACTAGATAATAAATAAGCTGCTTGCTGATTTTTAAGGGACGTGGAAGTGCTCTATGCCTTCTTCTCACTCCATAGCTCCAATGAATAGTTCCATAATTCACTGGCTGTTATGAATTTGACTATAATGTGGTACCAATAACATAAATGAAAAAAATATACGGTAGTATAGTGAGAGGAGGCTGAAATAAATGCTGTCATGAAAGAGGCCAATTTAATCAACATAAAAATAAAATATTTTTAAAACAAAAACCATTTAAGAACTGAATCACTCAATGTGAAAAAAAAAAAGAACTGAATCAGTAACTTAGTCTATTCACATTTTAATCTATTTACATTTTAAATTATATGACATTTGATTTTGCTGGTAACTTACTAAAAAGTTTGTAGGAGGGGAGACTGTAATCCGATAGTGGAAGAGTCTGCCAGCATTGTTGGTCATGGGACGACATGGCTTGATGGCCTGAGGGGAAAAAGGAAAATGAGTTTACAAGTAAAGCAGCAAAATAGTTTTGTTTAAAAATGACTGTATTTTCTAGATTTCCTTCCGACAAAAGAGGTTTTATATGTGCTCCTTCACAGACTGGTAGGAAAGAACAGTGTTCACTGTACCATTAACTAGATGGGTAAAAAGGAGCTGGCCGGTCACCAGTTCTCAACCGTTTCCTCATGCGTTGGTGAAGTGGGGATGTCCAATACAGCCATAAATGTCTGTGGGTTTTTGGGCCCCCAAAATGCCATGAGCTCAGTGAACAGGAGATTATCATCCATGGGGCTGTCTGGGGGACGATCTCTAGACCCCTAGTGCACACAGAAGACCTGCCACTGGCGAAGATCTGGTGCTCTTCCATCAAGGCGGGTGGGGAACAGGCCACACTGGCATCAGGGAGGGTCTGGAGAACTCAGGACGCTTGCCAGAGATGAGCCAATTTGGGAGCCCCCTCCAGCGTAGCTGCCAGTAGAGGTGACTTTTCCTTTGTTGCACACAGCTGGATTGGGTCTTGTACAGTGGGTGACAGGCCTGGGGTGGCCCAGGAGAGTGGTGCCAGGTGTTAGATTCTGGCTGCAAGGCACCAAGTGGGGGTGGCAGGGCAGAAGTGTGAGCTGCTGCTGAGAACACTTCATTCAATGGTTGTGCCTTGGCATGTTCCGGGGAGGTAAGGACCTGTAGAATGTGATTAACTTTGGAGACTGCATCCATCAGGGCCAGGAGAGCTGGTTTGGCCTGTGGTGGGGCTCCCCTTAGAAACAAATCTCAAGCATCTGGGTGCAAAGTGGCCTGTTGGGGGCTCTCCCAGTGGTGCTCCTGTCCCGCGGCGGAGGGATAAACCCACTGGAGCATGCTTTAATGCCTCAGTAGCTCTCTTTCGTCCTGAGTTGTATGCGTTTAGCCCTTGATGTAAGGAGGCTCACACTGGGGTATGCTATTCCCCAGGCCACAAATAGCCACTGCAGCACAGGGACAGCTGACGTCCACCTGCTCTGTGCCCAGGGGCCCATCGAGCTGTGCTTCCCAGATAAGCTTGACAGGGTCTTAAGTAATGGAACAATCCTACTTCTGGAGATGGCTGCCAGTTGTTGTATTTCTTGGCCTGTGAATTGCAGATCACTTCCTATAAGGTGCACATGGGGCCGGGCGCGGTGGCTCACGCCTGTAATCCTAGCACTCTGGGAGGCCGAGGTGGGCGGATCGTTTGAGCTCAGGAGTTCGAGACCAGCCTGAGCAAGAGCGAGACCCCATCTCTACTAAAAATAGAAAGAAATTATATGGACAGCTAAAAATATATATAGAAAAAATTAGCCGGGCATGGTGGTGCATGCCTGTAGTCCCAGCTACTTGGGAGGCTGAGACAGGAGGATTGCTTGAGCTCAGGAGTTTGAGGTTGCTGTGAGCTAGGCTGACGCCACGGCACTCACTCTAGCCTGGGCAACAGAGTGAGACTCTGTCTCAAAAAAAAAAAAAAAAAAAAAAAAAAAAAAGTGCACATGGTACAGTCAGCAGCGCCTTTCTCATTGACTCCCTGCATCAATTCTTGAGTAGGCTTTGAATTCCCATCTGCACCAAGAGATAAATCTCTTTGCAGACTTTCATGGTGTCTGAGCTGTGTTTCCTCACCTGAGCCAGCTGTGGAGGTGGCAGCTTCTGTCTTCACTGTGTGCCGAGTGGTGACTGGTGATGCCTGTGGTGTGGCTAGCAGTAAACCCAGTGCACTCGGGATCATCATTCCACAGCTTGTAAGACTCTGGATCAGCCCAGGCTGAATGACAACTCTGAGGTGAGCCCGTGTGACTGGGGTGTACTGCTCAAGGGCCGCTGGCAGCAGCACCCAGTAGGCATCATAGGGTGGGGCAAACCCCTGGATAAGCCACACTGTCTCATCGGAGTGCATGGAGGGAGGGAAAGGCAGCAATGCGCCCTTAGGTGACTGTGCAGACTTGCTGGCACCGTTAGTCCAGGGGTCTAATGGGGGATACTCTTCTAATTCCCCCTTGGGAGACAAAAACAGAGAAGCTTTCTGTAGATAAGCTTTACGTTAGCCTTCTTGGTCTATGGTGTCACAATGCCAGGACCCTTCAGGGTGAGGTGCTTCTCTCTAATAGCAAGAGCTGGAGACACACCAGCTGGTGGTTGACTCTTCAAGCCAGGGGCATCTGTCCCTAGCATCCAGACCATCCTCCTACTGGGAGCCTGTCCCCCTTATTGGGGAGCCGGAGCAGTCTTAAGAATAATTTTGGCAGGTTTCGCCCATGGCAATTTCCACAACAGAGGCATAGACAAAATGCATGTAGAAGGCAGCAATTGGCCAGAAAGCAGAACACAAACCACCGGACCCACTGTGGAGCATTCCACAGGGCTTCACCTGATTGCTGGATCAGAGCTAGTCCCCAGTCACTCTCTCCCGATTCTCCCATAGAAAAAGGCACCATTGCTACATGCTTACGCAAATCCCATCCTCACTGCCAACTGTGTTTGAGGGCTTTGGGTGGTCCTAGTAAACCAGCTTCCCCAGGGGCGACTCCTCCCCTTCAGTCTGATGTGTGTCAGAGACAACTCTCAGGCACCATCTGATGCTCAGTCTACTCTGGCAGCACTCTCACAAGGCGGAGAGCAGCAGCAAGCCAGACGCAGTCGGGGAGGCAGATGACCAACTCGCCAGGAGAGTCTCTATTCAGAGACCATTCTCAGAGTTTGAGGGGTCCTTCTCCCTTTCTTTTACCTCTTTTCAGTCTGTATCAGGTGATTCTTTCACAGAGGAAGTTTAAGCTACTCTTGTAAGGGTAGGCTTTGTTTCAAGTTTATGAAAGCTGCCTCTGTGCTTAGGTGGCCTTGTCTCCTGGAACCCCCTGGGCTAGGTTGTATCACACTGCTGACATGGAGCACTGGCCCTGCAATGCACGTGAGTGAGCCTATGGCTATCCTCAATCTTATAGCCACAATATGACTCTTGTAGTATACCATAGAGGGAGTTCAGACAAAGTGACTTAAGGGTTTTCCTAGATCTAAAGAGGTGGCAGAACAGAATATGCATGGAGCATAAAATGGGAAAAGGAAAACAGAAAGCAAGCAAAAAAAGAAAAAGCATCAGTGGCATCACTGGGTACACTGTGACGGACATAGGGATGTGCCATCTAGACCCCCTTTCAAGAAAGAACTTGCTGCCCAGCTATGGAGGGCACCAACAGCAGAGAGTCTCCAGATGTCAGCTCCTTCCGGATCTCTCTCTATTGCAGAGCTCCCTCCCCTCAGGCATGGCTCACATCAGGCACTGAGCGAGGCAGAGGTATAAAGGCCCAGCCATTTCGGCTCAACTCAAATGGCCCGAGACTGACGGGGGCTTTGTCAGGCCTCACTCATAGTTCAACAAATCCCTCTGTCCGATCTTCTCACACCCTCTTCCTTTCACAGGTGTTGATCCCTAATAAACATCATATACCCTAAACTCCATCTTAGCATCTCCTTCCAGAGAACCTAATATGCAGCAACTGGTACCAGGCGTGATCCCACAAAACAGCAAATAAGATGGCATTCTGGAGTTAAATCACTTACCACCCAACTAGCAATGAGGACCCCACCACTGACGGTAGGTGGAGCAGAGACAGCCCCTGGAACCAGATGGTAGGAAAACCAAACTTCCAAAGATGGTGAATTAGGAGGCTGCATCAGTGGAAGCAGGTGACTAAGGAGGAAATGGTAGCTAAAAGGATAATGACTATCATCCTTAGGGATGGATGGCTATTGCTAGGCACCACTGATGCTCCACCAGGGTGTGCCCAGAAATCACCTGGAGGACTTGCTAAATCTCAGATGCTTGTTCCCCATCCCCAGTTTCTGATGCAGTAGCTGGGGCGAGCTGAAAATCTGCACTACCTGGTGAATTCACAAGTTCCCAGATGAAGCTGATACTAGTTGGAAGACTTCTCTTGGAGAGCCACTGCTCTATAGCAGAGAAGGAAGAAAGGCGATTGGAAGCCAGATGTGAAAACCAGAGGGCTTCTTAGAGGCCCACAAAGAAACTCTCATGCCCTCCAGTGAGAGATCAGAACAAGCCAGGACCGAGCCCAGGGCCTATCTGTGAAAGTGACTGAACCTCAAAGACAATTAACAGCCAACCAAGGTAGGTCTGTTATTCTAAGGTCAGAGCCCTAGAAAGCTGGGATGGGGACATTTAGGTTTTGACTCCCCAGATTCCTCTAAATCTTCTGATTCTACAGAGATGGCACATCCCTCTCTGTTGGGAGTGATCACTAACATGTGCCAGAAGACAATAGAAGACCCTGCAAACAACAATCTTCCCTGCCTTCATCCTTTTCACCCCCATCCCTCCCCAACACACACAGCCATATCTCAACTAGTCTCCCCTCCTGGCCAATACACCTATAATCAGGGTTATTTCACAGCATAACCCAGCTGAGGAGGTGCTGAGATTAAAAAGATTATATCCCAAAGGAGCTGCAAGACCTAGCCAGCAGCCAGAGGAGTCTGCAGAAGACCAGTTGCTGAGAGTGCTTGATTAGTGAGGCTAGATCATAAAAGAGGTTAAGGAAGAGTTTATTGACTTGGGAGCAATCAGGATTCAAAGACAACAGGATATGCTGGGGACTCCCTACTAGGATGGCTCCTGAAAGCCTGAAAAAGCAATGGCCC
Source organism: Eulemur rufifrons (assembly GCF_041146395.1). Classification (NCBI taxonomy): domain Eukaryota; kingdom Metazoa; phylum Chordata; class Mammalia; order Primates; family Lemuridae; genus Eulemur; species Eulemur rufifrons. Next base: position 21,004,797 of record NC_090999.1, read on the forward strand.
ACACTGAGTGAAGATGAAATATCAAAATTGCCCATGGCAGACAGTGGAGGGAGGAATTCAATGACTAACAGAAGTGGACACATGAGAATGGATATAGTATCTATGGCTGGAAAATACACCAGATAATCACGTTCCATGGAAAGACCCAGAAGACCCACCAAAAGGAATGTGCTGGTGAGAGGAGTATCAGCATCACAAGGAAAATCAGTGGTGGCCTCCTCTGTAGGCCAGGTTGAATGCAGGAGAAGTGATCAGAGAGCAAAGCTTGCCAATAGCAACAAGGATGACAGACCCTGAAACAAGACAGGCCAGCTGATGGAGCTAAAGTGCTAGAAGCCAGGTCATATAATTCTCATTGTGACCAACAGGGTCCAAGTGGCAGCTAAGGGGGTCTGGCCTACAAATAGTCACAGAAATAGTTAGAAGAACATGGTGTCCTTGCATACAAAATAAATGGATAACCAACAAGAGTACCACTTAGTTTGTACCAAGATAAGAAACCAAGAATGGATAACCTAGAGGCTGAAGGCAGGTCACTCTAATAAAGTCACACTATCCCTTGCCCAGTTTCAGGCCTGATGAAGTTTTTTAGACTGAAATCCAATGACTAAAGAAGTAGCCAGATCCCAGGAGGAAGGGCTTATGCCACTATAAATGCAAAATGATCTTGACAACTCTGTCCTTTCCCAAAGAGGCCTAACGGCCATTTACCTGGATAACTGTTCAATGGGGAAAGAGGAATACCTAGACAGTCCAAGTAGTGATCAACACAGTATCCAAATCCTCACTGATGATTGGAGACTGGATGCATCATCCTGACACCCCAGGTAGAGTGGAGAATATGAGGCCCAGGTCTGGCTTACAGTGGGCCTACTAAATCCCCAGATCCACCCAGTGGTCATTTTCCCTTGTCCTTGGAATTGGTTTTCTTGGCAGACCCAATGCACCACTTCACACTGGGTCCCCGACCTGTGGAGTAAGAGCTGTCATAATGGGAAGACCAAGTAGAAGCCACTGAAATTACCACCTCCACCACCCAACCCAGGCATCAAAAACAATACTGCACTGGGGAATGGTGAAGGACTCAGGGGTGATGGTACCTATCATAACTCTGTCCAATTTACCTGTCCCCCAAAGGATCCTAGAGGATGACTGCAGACTACCACAAGCTCAACCATGCAGGAGCTCTGATTGCAGCTGCTGTGCCAGGTGTTGTAGATTGGTAAGAGGTGGTACAAAGTATGTGGTAACTGATTTGGAGAATGTGTTCCTTTCTATTCCAACCAGAAATGAGAATCGAAATGGTTCACGGACATGTACAGTTTTGTCTCAGGTCTATGTTAATTCTATCATATCCAAAGAGCTCCTGTCTAGACATACTGCTGAACATCACATTGCTCCTTCACACCTTTGCCATTATGTTAATCAGGCTGGAGACCTTGGTGAAGCACACCCATGACAGAGGATGAGAGGAAAACTCTACGAGTTAGGAGCCTACCGTGGCCACACGATGCTTAGGAGCCCAGTGGTCTGGGGAGTGCCAAGACATCTCCTCTAAAGTAAATGACAATTATTTTATCTTCCATCTCCTACAATAAAGAAGGGAGTACAACACCCAGTGGGCCTTTTCAAGTTCAGGAGGCAGCATAATCCACTCCTATTATAGAAACATTGCTCAGCCCATTTGCAGAATGACACAAAAGGCCACCAGCACTGAGTGCAGTCCAAGTGAGAAAGGCCTTATCTGTTTGAGGCTTCTAGGCTGGAATACAAGCATCCCTGCTGCTGGGGCCATACGATTCAGCAGATCCTACCGCATCGGTGGGAAAAGACGCCAAGATGAGTTTGTGGCATGCCACACTGGGAGAATCACAATGCTGGTCCCTGAGGTTCCAGAGCAAGGCCAGGCCAACTATAGTGAAGAATTACATGACTTTGAAAAAATACTCCTGGACAGAAGCGGTGGCTCACTCCTGTACTCCTAGCACTCTGGGAGGCTGAGGCAGGAGGATTGCTTGAGCTCAGGAGTTCGGGACTAGCCTGAGCAAGAGTGAGACCCCATCCCTATTGGGGAAAAAAAAAAAAAAAAGCAGCCAGGCACTGTGGCGTGCACCTTCAGTCCCAACTACCCAGGAGGCTGAGGCAGAATGATCACTTAGAGCCTAGAAGTTGGAGGTTGCAGTGAGCTACAATGATGCCATGCACTCAGGGCAACAGAGTGAGACTCTGTCTCAACAACGAAAAAAATACAAGGAAACTGAGCACCTCTCCTCACAAACTGCTCCTTCAAAAGAAAAAAAAAAAGGAAGAAAAAGAAAATACTCTTGATGTGCTACTGGGTCCTGGTAGACATGGAAGGCCTGACTAAGGGATATGAGATACACATGTGGCCAGAACCACCCATCACAAGCTGAATTCTGTCAGTCCCACCAGGTAATAAGGCATCAGCAACAACCCGTCATAAGATAGAGGTGGTCCATCCACAGTCAAGCATACAGAGGAGCAAAGGCACAAACAAGCTGCCTGGGCAGGTGATCCAGATCCCCACAGCTCCTCCATTGTGGCACCAACACCCCTCCTTCAGCTGATTACTGAGGATATAAGGGTGAAAGCGGAGGAAAAAGCCCAAGCTTGGTTTGCAAATGGGTCAGTCGGCAAGTGGATGCAAGCTGACAATGGACTGCACCACAGCCTCACTCAGCAATGGCTCTGGAAGGCAGCGAGAAGGGGAAATCTCCCCAATGAGCAGGGTTTCAGGCGGTATACCTGCTCATCCACTTTGTGTGGAAAGAGAAGTGGCCTGAAGTTAGAAAACAGACGGACTCATGGGCAGAAGAAAGTGGCCATGCCAGATGGTCAAAGGCCTAGAAGAAAAAAGATTGGAAAATCAGGGACCAGAAGTCTTAAGAGAGACTTGTCGGTAGACAAATGGAAGGGAGCACAAGGAGCTCCATAGCACACATGGATTCCATCAGAGAGCAGCCACCACGGAAGAGGTATTGACACACCAAGTAAACAAAATGGCTGGGGCAGTTGGTATCAGCCAGTCTCTGTTCTCAGCCACCCCAGAGTGACATGAGGGGCACATGAATGAAGTAGCCACAGTAGCAGAGATGGAGACTTCACATGAGCCCAACAGCATGGATGCCACTTACCAAGGCTAAAGCTAATTAAGCTAACTTCCACTATTGCCAAACATCCAGCTGACCAGCTATCATAAGCCATGCTGAGTGCCCAAAATGACACCATTCCTTGAGAAGACCAACCTGCTACTGGGTAGCAAGTTGATTATGTAGGCCCCTTCCATCTGGAAAGGGCCAGAAGTTTGTTCTCATAGGAATAAACGTGTAATCTGAGTATGGGTTTGCCTTTCCTGCCTGCAGGTCCCTAGTACCACCACCCTCCCAGTCTACCTTCAAGGATGGCCTGCTGCCCAGCTGTGGGGAATGTAGTCAGCACACAGCCTGCAGCTACCAGCTCCTTCAGGGTCAGCCTCAGCTACAGAGTCCCCTCTCTCAAGGTTGTGCCCGTCCTAAGACACTCTGCTCTGAGGACCAAGGGAGATGGGTGTATAAAAGCCATTCCAGCCCAACAAAAGAAAATTCCGACAAGCAAGACTTGACCAGGCCCACGTCACAGGTGGACCCCTCCATCTACTCCGGCCCACCACTCTCTTGTCACAGGTGTTGATCCCTAATCAACACCCAGTGCTCCCAGCCTGAGACACATGCACAAACGCTCGCAACATCCCACCCCGATCCACAACTCCTCACTACATCAACCAACTTTCAAAGACAAATGAGGGAGAACCAAGGCAAGTATTTCAAATCACCAGACACTATCTCATTATCTTTATTTCAATTATTGTTATGGCCTCAAACAAGTTTTAAATAGAAACTAAGGATTTACATATACTATGTTTACACATAATGCACCAAATCGTAAAGTGATAATCCTGGGATTAATAAAAATAGCTTATAAAAATAAAAGATAACAGTTGGGAAAAAATGAAGGAAAATAATTGCAAAAGAGTAGTTATATAAGACTCTGCGATGTAAAAATGTTCTACCCATTCAGTCAAACTTATTTGGCGTGTCCCTGACAAACCAGGGGCCAGGGACACAGGTCAGGCAGTCGGTACACAGTTCAGTTTGGTGCGGAGGAAGACTAACGGTGTCTGCCAAGCGCTGCGGTGAAGGGAAGCACCAGCAGGTGGCGCATGGCGGCCTTACCCACCCCCAGGAAAGAAGAGGTGGCCTCACGGCACTTTAGGAAGAGCGTTTCTCCAGGGCAATTCATATCCATTTATAATGAAAAAATATTATAATATGTGCAGTTTTAGAATACTTAAAATAACAAAAAACATATCAAATCCACCTTGCCTATTTTAAACAATGAACCTTCCAAAACTTTTCAGAGTTTCCTTGGTAACACTCCCCACTCCGCCCCCAAAACCCAAGTACTTTTCCTCCGCAATTATCAGTAACAGAGACTATCAGGGAATATGAAAAGAGCATTTCAATGGTATTATTTCATTTATGGGGAAAAGAATAGCAACAACATCTGTCTACTTCTGGCTTCTCAGCATTTACAAACATAATAACCCAAACCAGTTACCTCTTCTCCAGGGTAAATGCTGTGCCTAATTCCAGTGCGTCTCGCTTTTGCGCTGCATTTGCAGAGTGGTCCATCATTCATCTGTCAGAAACACAATGTAATTCGTTTTTATTGGAGGAAAAAATCCACACCACGTACGATGATGCCTCGGAAACTGTGTGGGTTTTAATGTCATGAACACTGAAGCTCTGAAGAGGCTGTCACGGTTAGAAGATTAAACGGATGTTCCAAAACCAATAAAGCTGCAAACTGTCTATATTGTCTGATAAAGGGAAACGGTATGACAATGCTGCATCCCTGAGTTATTTGTGCAGCCAAGAGGAAAATATCAATGTCAGCACTGTTTGTCCCCATCTTCCCCTACCACTTCTTAGTACATTTTTTTCCTATGTTTTATTTCAGGAAAAATGACTTTTACCCAAAAGAAAGCATATTTTATATCCTGGAGGAACATATACAATGTTTTCAAGGTGACCTGCAGATTAAATGTTTTGAAAAGACAAACTAAAAGGTTTCTCTGAAGCAGAGAGAAGAAAATGCCTGCACGAACCAGAAAAACTTACAACACTGGTTAGGTTAGGCTAAGTCTTTTTTCACCTGAAGTCATTTTAGTGCCACCAACTCTACTCACATGACTCAGTAAGAAAACAATTCTTGAATAGCTCTTGGACAGAAAGATGAGTGCTAAGCATGGGGGGCTGTGTACTCCAGGAATATTTACTCTAGATAGGAGAACAACATACATAGGATATGATTAGTAATTTAAAAGAAAAAAAAAATCACTCTAAATGGAGGTGATGCTCGGGCTTCAAAGAATTGAAAAGTGAAGGGCTGGACAGGAAAAGAAGATGGCTATTCCACATGAAGCATCAGCACACATGAGGGAAAAACAGAAGGCAGAAAGCCCATGTAATGCTCTGGGGCCATGGGATCCATCTAAATAAAATGGATCATTTATGTGAGGAAGAAGCCAAAAGAAGCACAACTGAGAACAAAATCTGAAGGGCCTTAAAAACCAGTTTCATAAGTTTATCTAGTATAAATGGTAATACTGAATCAAAAAGGAGACTAGAGCTTAGATGGGGAAAATGGGAAAGTGGAGTTCCATTTCTCTTTCTTTGTATTAATTAAAAAATATATACCTACACATATTTCTTTAAAGTTCTTAGGATGTATAACTCATTAGGCCCAATTAAAATATAAAATAAAATATCTCAAGCAGGGCATGGTGGCCCATCTGTGTAATACCAGCCTAGGAAACATAGCAAGACCCTGTGTCTGAAAAAAAAGAAAATTCTTTTTTAATTAGGTAGGCATGCTAGCACAAGCCTGTGGTCCGGGCTATTCGGGAGACTGAGGTGGGAGCATCACTTGAGCCCAGGAATTGGAGGCAACAGTGAGCTATGATCACACTACTGCACTCCAGCCTGGGCCGCAGAGCAAGACCTCGTCTCTAAAAGAAAAAAAAAAAGAAGATATCTTAATAGGACATTGAAAAGAAGTATTAACATGAGAAGCTATAACTTTCTTTAGCCTTTTGGGAACTCTAAAGCTCCAGCTGGTACAGCAGAGAAATACCATTACTATCTAAAAGAAATATGATGTTAAGATATTATCTAAAGTAACAGCTGGCAAATGAGAGATGTAACAGGATTCCATCAAAAGTCATAACATATTCCTAATGCTGGTCATAACATGCTGTGATGAAAAATGTGGAAAAATCACTTAGTGCTCACTATTTCCAGGGAAGCACACAGACATCCTACATGCTTGCCTTTTACCAGGGTCTGGGCTCCTACATAACCAGCCCTTCACAAGGCTCAATTGTACAAAGAACACAAACTAAATACAGGAAACAGAATAGTGAGACTATATAGAAGGCGCTGGCAAATCTCTGATAGGAATAGGAATCCAAAGAAATCAGTAGAGGCTTCTTGCTAGACAGGAGAATAACAGTCAATTAAAACGGCCATACATAGGGAAAGAGTTTCTTTTACAAGGGAACTAAAATGTTCTAAAATTCAATTGTGGTGATAGTTTTCTAGCCCTGTAAATATACTAAAACACACTGGATTATAAATTTTAAGTGTGTACATTGTATCATGTGAATTATAATTCAGTAAAGCCGTTTAAAAAGAAAACCCTACACATGATTCAGTGTATAAAGACCAGTTTTAAAATGCACTGGCAATTTTGCAAACATTTCTGCTCAATTCCAAGACAGCAAAAGGTATCATAAAGTACATTTTTGTCAGCTATTTAACTATATTAATTCTATCAGGAAAAAGAAAATGTACATAGCTGTGATCTAACAGGAACCAAAAGAAGAGCATTCTAATTAATACACAATGGTGTAATTTATTCACAAAATATAAATTTTAAATTATCTTTTTATAGGCATATGATCTATTATGTAAGCACAACATATGCATTAAAGATACTTTTATATGTATTGTATATTTGTCAGATACAAATCTTTTATAAAGATACTATTTTTATTACATATTACTTCTTAATAAAACAGTAATTCAAAATAAAAATGATTATGTCCAGCCATTACATCCTTAGCTCAAACACACTTAATAAGGAAGAGACCTTATAAGGACTTATGACTGTTACCAAACAGAAAAACTACCAAACTAAAAAACTTTACCAAAACTAAAAAAAGTTTTATAAGACTTGTTCACTATTTTGCAGCAAGATACATTCCAGGTGAATTGCTTTTAAAAAGATCTACGAGTTCTCTCTCCCTCTTCCTACCATTTGTCTCCTTTCACCCATGGCAAGTTTAATGAGAGAGCACCATTATCTTGCGCCCCAACACAGAATTTACAAACATCATCAAATATGATTCAAGGAACAGCTGTTCTGGTGCTTATGCTTTGGAACTGAACTCTGAAGCTGAAAAGAAATAGCTCTGAAGAATGACCCAACCCTGAGAGTAAAATTCAGTTTGGATACCAGCCAACGTGGATCTTCTGAGCCCAGAGCCATAAATGTGATATGTGGGGTTGCGACTTTCACAGCAAGAGCATAAAAACACACGCACCTGGCCTGGGTCATTGTACCAAAGTTCATCATGAAGTCGGTCAGGGTGGGCCTTTTTGCGTTTGATTTCTGCAATGACGTCAAAAACTTCGGAGTCCGAGCTGCTAGAACAGGTGCTGTCCTCATCAGACTCACACTCAGATTCACTGGAACTCTCTAACAGAGGTGGAGGGGAAAACACAAATAGATATTGAAAAAATTAACAAAATGGTTTTTGTGGAGACTTCCAAATGACCTAAACCTCTAAATGTAAGGACAGCTCTTTATCCTTCCAGCAAACACTTGAGGGCCTACTCTGCACCACTCTGCTAAGCAGTACATGAAAAATAAAAAATAAGACAGCCCATAATACAAAGTCACAATCTAGTTGGGGAAGCAAAGAAAACAAACATTTTTACAGAGAAAATAAGACTTAATAATGCCAGATAAAATAAAAACACAGTAGTCGCATGTGGTTTCACACTTAAAAAGCTATAGCAATTCACAAAAGGGCAGGTCCACCGTGATCTGGAAAGGTCAATGACAACTTCATGGAGGAGGCACATGTGACCCAGGCACTGGCAAGGGACGGCAGTAGGCTGACGAGGAGGGAAGAGGAAAGGAACAGAGAGGGAACACTGCAGGCAAAAGCATGGACTTAAGAACTTGAGTGGACTCTGGCTAGAGCACAGGCCCCGCAGAAAAATACTGGGAGGTGACAGACTGGGAGCTGAGGGGTGGGGAGTGTTGTGAACACCAGACTAAATGCTGGGAACACAAGATTGAAGATTTAAAATTTTTTTCTCTCAATAGTAGCAAGAGAAGATTTTAGTCCTTGAAAGTGACTGAATAAAAACAGATGTTAAGCCTGGGCAGGGTGGCTCACAACTGTAATCCTAGCAATTTGGGAGGCCAAAGTGGGAGGATCGCTTGAGGCCAGGAGTTCAAGACCAGACTGCGTAAGAGCGAGACCCCATCTGTACAAAAAATTAAAAAATTAGCCAAGCGTGGTGGCACACGCCTGTAGTCACAGCTACTCGGGAGGCTGAGGCAGGAGGATCACTTGAGCCCAGGAGTTTGAGGTTGCAGTAAGCTACGATGATGCCACTATACTCTAGCCCGAGCAACAGAGCAAGATCCTATTTCAAAAAAAACAGATGTAGAATTACGCTAACTAAAATAAGCCAGTCACATAGACAAATAATGAATGATTCCAAACATATGAGATACCTGGAGTGGTCAAATTCATAGAGACAGAAAGCAAAATGGTGGTGGCCAGGCGAGGGCTGGGGGAAGGGGAAACAAGGGAGTTATTGGTTAATGGTTTAATGGGTATAGCTTCAGTGTAGCAAGATGAAAAGTTCTGGAGATTGGATGCAAACAACATGAATATACTTAACACTACTAAACTGTATACTTAAAAATGGTAAAGATGGAAAACTTTATGTTATATGTGTTTTATAATTTTTTTAAAAAGACCTAGAAATTAGATTAACCCCATAAGAGATTAATGTAGTAGCAGCATAATAAATTCTAACACTTGCAGAGTTATATTTATGTGTGCTGTATGAAATAAATGCTACTGTCATCCCTATTTTACAGATGGGAAAACTGAGGCACAGAGAGATTAAATGGCTTGCCCAAAGTCACATATTAAGTAAGTAGTGGAACAAGGATTCAAACCCAGGCCACCAGGCTACCAAGTCAGTGCTTTTACCTATTATGGATACTACCTCTTAGCATATAAGACATAATGAAGGTGGGCAGATGAGAACCAAAGAGAACACATTTGTAAATGCACATTGAATGTCTTGTCTGTGCATGGCATTCTGTCAGGGCCTAAGGACACAGCGGTAAAAAGTAGTTTCTATCCTCAAAGATCTCACCATCTATTTGGAACCTCAGAACATACACGTGAAAAAAACAGATCACCCTATGAAAAAGTTATAGAAACCGTCCATGTGAGTAGAAAGAAACCTTCAAACAGTTGTGCTATCATTGCTGTTGCCTCATCAAACCAGGTGCACCTGGCAATGGAGAAGGCCAAGGAGAGCCACCTGTCCATTGTCTAGGCGTTGGGCACACGTTCCTGTTTTCAGAGGAACGCTGAGGACAACTCTACAAGGGACACACTTGTTAGCATGGCTTGCAAATGAGATCTCTGATGTATTCTGCTGAATGTAACTAGGAAAAAATAAGATGAAAAAGAAGGAGGTTCTGCTGCTATATTTTGCTGACTGTAATTATACAAATAAAATAAAAAAGAAGTCTCAGTATGGGACTCTCAAGGATATTTCCCAAAAGTCCATGATTAAGCCACAATAAAAGAGCACAGGGGCTTGGTCTAGTGGCTCTGTGACACACCTAAATCTTCATCGAGCTTCGTCTTCGGTGGTTCCCACGGAGGCCTGGCGGCTTTGGCCTTCTCTTGTCTGCTCCCCAGCTCTTCCTCAAATTTGTCGTATAAGTCACGGAGCCTACTGGTTCCAACCACGGTAGAGTCTCCCTTTTAAAAATAGAGGATCAATATTAGAAAGATCAATAATGATCACAATAAAGATACATAAGACCTCATTAGTAATCAAAGAATTTTTAACAGCAAGATGCCATTTTTCAATTTAACATTTAGCCACACTTTGGCAAAGATACTCTGGATCACACACTTATGGCTGACACAGCCCTCAGGTAAATGTACTTTGCCAACATTCAGAAACATCAGAACTGCTTATCTATACCCTTTTGATATGACATTTTTTAAAAAATCATGACCCTCAGAGAATTCATGACAACTGACACCAGACACCCTCCTGAGGAATGTCTATTTCCTACTGAAAATCACTGATAGTCTACCTTCCACATCAACCCAAAAAACAAAAGAAAACAGCCTATATATCCTCTCTCTGTCTCTCTCCGTCTCTCTCTCACACACACACATACACACCCCCCATAAACATGGGGGCAGACACACAAACACACACCACAAACACAGGGATTCTGCAATGCATTCTTTTTTTTTTTTTTTTTTTTTTGAGACAGAGTCTCACTCTGTTGCCCAGGCTAGAGTGAGTGCCGTGGCGTCAGCCTAGCTCACAGCAACCTCAAACTCCTGAGCTCAAGCGATCCTCCTGTCTCAGCCTCCCGAGTAGCTGGGACTACAGGCATGCGCCACCATGCCCGGCTAATTTTTTCTATATATATTTTTAGCTGTCCATATAATTTCTTTCTATTTTTAGTAGAGGTGGGGTCTCGCTCTTGCTCAGGCTGGTCTCGAACTCCTGAGCTCAAACGATCCGCCCACCTCGGCCTCCCAGAGTGCTAGGATTACAGGCGTGAGCCACCGCGCCCGGCCTGCAATGCATTCTTAAAGGAAGTTCTCCATTTTCCTCCACTCTCTTTCCAGGTTGAAATTCACTTTAAATGTCTACACTCTTTGGCTTACTAAGCTCAAAATGTAATAACCATACTTTTCAAATGCAAAAATAAAGTTAAGCCATTATATCTGGTATCCAGAAGAGGGGATAATTGCTTTTCCTCAGGCCCCACCTCATTGCTGAGATTGGCAACAGCAGGATACTCTGATATTCTCACCACCTTCTCTGGAGCAGATGACAAAACTCAAAGGCAAATGTTGGACTTTTGGGCTTAGTCTTCCTTCTGCACTGGAGTTTAATATAATATACCCATAACAATGTAAGAAAAAAAAAAACCAGCTCCGCCTGTTTAAACTCTCTGAACTTCAGTGTCTTTGTCTTTGTTGCTTTCAGAATAACACCACCTAGGGCAGCCATTCTTCCCTTCTTGCTAACAGAACCATAATGCCATCAGTTTTAGGGCAGAGAACTCCTGATCTCAGGGAAGGTGGGCTGAGCCACCACCCCCCTCTCAAAGATGTCTACTTCCTAATCCCCAGAAATTAAATGTTATCCTACATGGCACAAAGGAATTACAGATGTTATCAAGGTTGTAGAATCTGAGGTGGGGAGATCATCCTTGATTATTTGGGTGGACCCAATCTAATTACAGGAGCCTTTAAAAGCAGAACTTTTACCAACAGAGGTCAGAGATGCAATGGAAGAAGAGACATATTCAAAGCATGAGAAGTACTCGATTGCCCTTGCTGGCTATGAAGATGGAGGAAGGGATGAAGGCATCCATAAGTCGAGGAATGCACATGGCCTCTAGGAGCTGGGAAGAGCCCTGAGCTGACAGCCAGCAGAGAAACAAAGACCTCTGTCCTGTAGCCACAAGGAACTGAACCCTGCCAACAACTGAACGAGTAAGACAACCAATTTTCTCCGGAGCCTCCTGAAAGGAACATAGCCCCGCTGATACCATGATTTAGCTGATGAGACCTAAGTAGGACTTCTGACCTCCAGAGCTGTGAGATGATAAATGTGTGTTGTTTGAAGTCATGTGGTTTGTGGAACTTTGTCATGGCAATAATGGAAAACAAATGCTTGAGGTAGGTACATGATGTAGCCCTGTGGAAGGAATGGAAGGGGAGCTTGGGTGAAGTGCTAGAGATGCTCCACCCAACATGCCCTCTGAGTCCTGCGTGTGGGGACAGAGGTGTGCAAGGACATGACACTTATGGGGCTGCATCATCCTGCAACTGTGAAGGATGCCCAAGAAGACAGTAGAGCCCTGCCACCACTGAGCCACTGAACCAACACTGGCCACGGGCCCCCTCCAGACACCTTACTATGAGAAAAATAAACCCAGCTGATTGAAGTCCTGCTGAGTCAGGTATTACTACTCCCAGCAGCACTCCTAACTGACAGAACACCTTCCTGCCAGGATGTCTTGAGGATTACTTCAAACATGGCATGATGAGAAGCATGGAGTAAAGTCTGACACCATAAAAGTGCTCAGTATGCAAGCTTTCCCTTCCCTATATCACATGAACTAAAAGCCTGCTCTTATTTATCAAGTGAAACACCCCACCATTATGAGAGATTTCTCAAACCCTTTTTTCCCAAAGGCAAGGAAATCTCCTTTCAATTCCCCCACAAAGTCCAAATAGAAGCTATCTTCACAAAATTCCAAACACAACCCTCTCCTATCCCATGCACCAAACCTAACGTCTCCAATTTTAATGCTCTAAATCTATGGACAATTGTTCCTTCACTCCTTCATTTAATCAATGAACATTATTGTATGTCTACGCCAAGGCAAATGTGCCTATGCTAATGGGATGGAGGCATAACACCCATGGAGAAGACAGGAAGAGGGAGAAAAGGGGAGAGTGACAGAGGATAAAATGGAGATGAAAGAAAGAAAAAGAAAAGAGAAGTGAGCATATGGAGGAGGTCGTGGAGTCTGCCATGGCAATGAGCATGCTGGCTACGGAGCCACACGTGCCCGCAGCCTCTGCAGGGCATGCATTAGGAGTCCTCTCCACAGCCTGATAAGGGTGACTGATGATAGCTCCTCTTCCACAAAACCAGCCAACGTGCAGGGGAAACGTCCTATGGTGGTGCTCTTCTGGCTAAGGATACACTCCGAAAAGACAACTCAAATTCTTATTTCCCATTTATGGGGAAAAACACACACACATACACACACAGCATAAACTATTATAGTTACAAGTGAGAGCTTATGGAATCACTAGTATCAGTGTGATAAAAAATTCAGAATAAAGAGATACTGTAATTAACCTACTATACTCTTGGCCTTTGGCTTTTTAAAACAGATTTGTCCACAGCAGTGATTCTCAACTGGGGGTAATTTTTATCTAGTGGGTAGAGCCCAGAGATGTTGCTAAACATACTAAATGCATGGGGCAGCCACCACAATAAAGAATTATCTGGCCCAAAACACCAATAATACCAAGGTTAGAGCAACCCTGGTCCGTAGCTTCTCTCCTACTTCAGACCTACCACCTGATCCATGGGGTCGCTGGAGTAGTAGTTTTCTGAATGGGTACATCGAATCCACACAGGCTTAAGAAGTTCTTCTTCTTCCTCCTCATTTTTGTCAGGCAGCATCTCCTCAGGCTCTTTTTCCTTGATTGAGGTATAGTTCTTATCTTTGCCAGAGCTCTGGTTGTCACTCCATCTGTCTTTTTCTTCCTCCCAACGAGCTCTCTTCTTCTCCCTACTTGGGGAGCGACTTCAAAAGGGGGCAAAGGAGGCTAATTATTAAAAATGCTCTTCCATTGTAAAAACTAGCCTATTTTACCTGTTCGGTAAAATAGAAATTCCATGCCAAACCACCATATTTACTTTTTAAACCAGTCATCCTATTTTACCTGTTTTCTAAAATAGAAATTCCATGCGAAATGACCATATTTACTTTTCAAACTAGTGATTCCCAAACACCAGTCTGGTGGCATCAGAATCACCTGAAGTTTACTTGTTTAAAAATACAAATTCCCAGGCCCCACCCCAGATCTACTTACTGATTCACAATCTCCAGGGGTGGGGCCCAAGAATCTGTATTTTTAATACTCTCCCCAGGTGATTCTGGTGTACATCCAGCAGGTTCAGGAACAACCGATAAACTGTAACTCCTAGAAGAGAAAGATATTTGGGAAATGCTTGGAAATCTCCACATAAGATCAATCTCAGCAACTAGTTTTGAATCCTCTACATCTTGCTTTGCCAGAGGAAAAAAAAAAAAGACTTCACAAAACATGGTCTCAACTTGGCCATAACTTTAGCCTGTGGACTATAATCTAAGAGTGAACCAGGTATATCATTCCTAACCATTTCTCTGGAACCCCACACTTATGTATTACTACTTAGTGAATCAACACTTTGACTACTTCTAATCCCCACAAATACTAATATTAACTCAGTTAATATGGAAGGATGAAAAAATATCTTTGTTTCCTTGAATTCCTGGGGCTTGAAATCTACAAAGATCCAGCCTATGGATGTATATGGAGAGAAAACCTATAGGGTAGATCTTTAATTTAAGCCCAAGAAATTTAGGTAGAACATACAGACCTTCGGAATTCAGCAAAGGAGAATAACTGCTTTATTAGACCAGGTGGTAGCACAGCTCCACTAACAAAGTTACTACTATCCACGAAAGTTTAAAACCGATGAAAGCCACAAATTGACTATTTTCTTTAACTCTACCACTAACTTCTAATTTTATAACAGGGAAAGTCTATGTGTGTGTATATGTGTAGGTGTGTATACTCAGGAGGGATTAGGCAGGTTGTAAATATTGATTTTATATACTTTCTAAACATCACAATATGTATCATAAGTTTTATTACCAGACAAAATAGTTACTGTCAAAGTAAAATGTGTATGTTCTCCATAGAAAATAATAAAGTATAAACACAAAAATAAAACAAAAATCACCCATAATACCACCTAGAGACAACCACTATATTTCACCAATGTTTAAAAACATACATAGATACACAAATATATATCTAAATATATACATGTTTTTACAAAAAAAAGTAACTCTATGGCCTGCTCTTCTCATGCAATAGTCAGGAACGCCTCTCTATTTCAACACATATATCTGAACCATTTTTAATAGGTGCATGTTATTCTTTTGTATGTATATACCATAATTTAACAAATCTAATGATAGTTATTTAGGGTGTTAACAATTTTTCCCATCATAAACAACACTACCATGAGCACATCTGTGTTCTTTGCACATTTGTCAGATTATTTCCCAAAGCGTGTGTACTTTTCTTTTTAAAGCTTCTCTCCAGATAGGTAGTACTAGTTAATCTACCATCAAAACCTTATATGAGTTCCCCTTTCCACACATCATATCAACATGGTTGTTTTGAATCTTTCCCATTTTAATGAAAAAGTATTTCACTTAATTTTCAATATTTTATCACTACTACCATAAATACACTTCATGTTCACATCGTTTATGAATATCGGTCATATGCTATGTTAATGTTTTTTTAATTGGGATTGTAGTCTTTACTGAAATAGTTTTTATTAAGATAATCATCCTTTTTCTGTCATATGTATTGTAATCTTTTACAGTTTTTTGTTTTTCTTTTAATTCTGTGTATTTGTTTATTGCTATATATAACATTTATAAAGCCAAATTTAGAGATCTTTTTATTTATGCTTCCTGCCTTAGTGTTTTGCTTGGAAAACCTTTCTCATATCAAGACTAAATAAATATTTTATATTTTCTTCAGTTACTTTCAACATTAAATTTTTTCACTCTTATCCCACCAAGATGTAAGGCAGAAATTTAATCTCAGTCTTTTCTCCAAATAGCTTGCCAATTGCCAGTTTCTCCTCTGATTTAAAACAACTAGTATTTACTACATATAATTACATTAGATGTAAATTTTATATATACATGAATGTTGCTCAATATCTGTTTCACTGATCTATTTATACCCATATCAATTTATTTACAGACCATTAACACTATGAGAATAAGTGTCCCTGTATTATGGTTTTTCTTCATTATCCTAACTTCTGTTCCAAAGAAAAATGAAAGAGTAATTATGAAGTTCTAAAACCAGTATTTCAACTGAAGTTACACTAAAGTTAGAGATTACAGTATTTTGAAAAAACAAATCAGTATTTTTACAACATGCCTTCCACTATGGGAATATAGCATGCCCTCCCTTCATTACATCACCTTGTCATCAGCTACATTTTATAGTTTTCTTCCCATTGGTCCTACATATTTTTTAAGTTTATGAAAGATACTTAATTTTAATTAATACAAATTCTGTAGTGAATCTACTTTTTTTCCTCATTACATTTTCTAACTATTTAAGAAGCCTATTAAAATATGATCAGCCAATAATGGTAACTCTAACCTCCTAGTGGCTTTTTTTTGTTTATTTGTTTTGGTGCTTACTTGTTAAGCACTTTATTGACATTCTCACAGTTAATCTTTACAAGAGCCCTATAAGACAGATACAACATCACCTACAAAGGAGGAAACAACCCTTAAAAATTAGTCACTTACCTAGTATCATAAAACTTGGAAGTAGTAGTTACGTTTCAACATATTCTTAAAAATCCCATGAAATGTTTAACCATTATTATTATCATCATTATTATTATTATCAAGAAACATCCTCACCCCATCCCCTTTAAGCAGGTAACTTGCATGATATGACCAACAGTCAGGGTTGTTTGTTGTAGACATCAATTAATATTCATTTTTTTAACAGTTTGAGAGGGGTATTTCAAAACAGGAACAAAACATCTTTTTCAGGTGTTTCAGCCACTCCCAAATTCAATATCCAAACTCCAAATTATTTCTTCTTAACAACTTGCTGCTTATACTGTAAACTGTGGTAACTTTTCCTCCTTTACAATATTTTCAACTCTAATTTTTATTTTCCCATCTACTGCATTAATTAGAACTCACAGAATCCAAGTCTGCCTTCTCTACAAGCCAGCAGGCATAAAAGAAGAAACCACTTGACTGAGGAAATTTCTAGCACTTATACATTAAAAATCCTCCACCTCCGATAGGTCCTCATTGATGTCTACCAACACAATACCCTGGCTTTTCTCCTATCTCCTCTCCTCCTCTGCAGGCCCTCAGCTCACCCTCCCACCCAGTTAAGCTCATCTAATCCATGGCACTTAGCGTTTCCAGCTAAGATCGCTTTTGGAACTTCACACCTGCACATCCAATTAACTACTGCACGATTCCATTTGGTTGTCTGGGACTCTTCACATCCAAAGTGAACTCACCCTCTTGCCTCTTTCTCAGTGTCTCCCATTCTCAGTAGGAACACAGATCTCAGGTATCACTCAACTCTTCTTCCCTCACCCCTAACACATCTGAGCAGTTATCACGTCCTACTGACTCTAGCATGTAAATATCTCTCAATTACGTCTACCTTTTCCAGTTACCACTGTCATTGCTCTGGTCTAGGCCACAATCATTTCTCCCGTGGATTACTACAAAAGCCTCAGAAACTGATTTCCCGGTCTCCAGCTTGACCCTCTCAGAACATGTCTCCACAGTGCAACCTTCACACATGCCTTCTCTCTACCCCCACCATTCTCCTTCCCCGATGCATATGCAGACCTCAGGTATCAGGAACACGTCAGTATCTCTCAGACTGCTCTAGACTGGATTTTCACTGTCATGTTCCCAGAGCAACATGTAATTGTCCTAGCAAAAGCACTTAACAGCACTTAACTTTCTTTTTCCTGTAAAGCGGGGACTCTTGTTAATAAGTCTTGTTAATGGTGTGGGTATCACCCACACCAGTACAACAAAAGAACCCCATGTTTTTAATTAGCCTGTTGATTGAGTCCTAACAATGTTCAGTAACAGTGATAGGCAATGGGGCCTCCTTGTCTATTTTCTAACTTGTACGGGAAGACCTCTAGGTTTCAAGGCCAAATGTGGCTCTTTTAAGATAGTATCAATCATGTTCATCATAACACAGCATTCTTCACCATGTTAAAGAAGTCTGCTAATTTTCCTAGTTTATTAAAGCTTTCATTCATAAATGGATGCTGGTTTCATTTCAATACCTAACAGTCAGATACTGAGATAACCCTACAGATTTTGACACAGTAATTACAGATTTTCTAATACTAATCTATCTATCCGTGCAGTCTTGGAATAAACCCTATTGGTTATTTTCACACACAACTGAAAACAACTTGCTAGTATCCTTATTAGTATTTTTATCCATACTCAGAAGAGAGACTGCTGTGTAGTTTTCTTTTCCTTGGTTAGGTTTTGCCATCTGGGTTTTCCTGCTACACAGCATGGGCTTAACTTTTCTTCCATCTTCTTCAGTGTTCTACAACAGTTTAAAATTTTTGGAGGTGGTACAAATTCAGCTTTTTCAATTCTTTCCATGGTTATTGGCCTAGGAAATTTTCTGCTTCTTGTGTGAAATTTATAATTTCTGTTCTCCTAGGAATCAACCCACCACATTCAAGTTTTTAATTTTTTTAAATAAAATATCTGTCTTTACACTATTTTATAATTTTTAAATCTTCTTTGTCCTTGTAATAATGTACTTTCTCAAATCTAATGTTATGTACATTTTTCTTTTCTTGATTTGCCACTTTTCAAATTGGATGATCTTTCAAAGAACCAAGTCTTGCATTTATTTACAAATACAGTTATATTGCTATAGTTTTGTTTCAATGTCATTAATTTATTTTATCTTTAAATCCCCTTTTCTGCTTTTCTTATACTCTACTCACTTCTAAAGCCAAGTGCTCAGATAATAATTATGTATATAGTTACCATTTATTTGGCACTTACTTTAGATCCAGTTTTAAGTGTCTGACATGTATCAACTCAGTGACCCCTCAACACTCAATAAGGTAAATATAACTGTCCTTATTTTACAGATGAAGACATTGAGGCTTAGAAAGCTTAGATAATTTTACCCAATAACAAAGTGGGAAAAGCTAATAACTGATCCAAATCTGTCAGACTCTAGAGTATTACTCTTAATTACCAACACATAAGACCACAAAATTTTACTTTTGGACACAGAATTAGTTACTCCCTGTAAGTTTTGGGTTACAGCAATCTCAATGCCATTTTTCTAAAGAAAGTATGACTGCAGTTTTGTTTTTTTCTGAAACAAGTAAATTTAAGAGCATAATTATGAATTGTCGAGGTTTTTTAAAATAACTTGAATTATTAATGTATAGTTGTATAGCATTTGTGGTTAGAAAAAGTGGTCTACATAATTGCTAATTTTTGGAAATTTATCAAGATTTTATTTGTGCATTATCAATACATCTGGAAAGTAAAGGCCTCTAAGTTATAGGCTGCTTTAGGTTTTCACAGGTCATCTTGGACAGACTGAGGCTAATGTGAAGACTTGGCTGATACCCTGCACAAGCACAAAATCTGCATTCAAGGAGATAATCCTATGACTTCTTTCAGTGTCAACTCCTTGCTTACCTTCCAGATCTCTTATACTCTTTTTTGTAGGACCTTTCCAGAGATGGTGATCTTCGGTTGTCCCGATGCCTGTGTCTCTCCCGTTCTCGCTCTCTTAAAGGAATTAATACACAGAGCTGTTTTCAACAGAAAGACTCAAAAACACCATCTCTTTTCACTGAATTCATCTTCTAAATAAATGGACCATATCTAAGAATTTTTCAGGAACTATTCACTAGGGGCCATTTTATGCCTCCTTAATTTATTAGAAGATAAAGGAGTTTTTCATGTTCCAGAAGTTAACTAACTTGGACAATTTTTGCAGTTTTCTTTAAAGAAAGAAGTCATACATGATGCTAAGCAATAAAAGGGGATTTTATTGTAATCTTTTCTCAAGACCTTCTAATCAGCCAATCCTTGGGTATTTAACCTACAGGGAAAACTTTAAAGGACTCTACACCTTACTGCTTTCTAGAACACTCTAAACTTCACCCATCAAATAAATGCAAATTATAAAGCTTTTACAGTAAAGATTAGGACAAAGTTCTATAATCAAAGAGCTCTTAACTCTTATGGGTTACAGGCCTGAGTTGTAGTTTTAGCTATCACCAACCTGCCACAAGACCATGACTAAGTCACTTTAATGCTATTTTTCATCTGGAAAAAACTAAATGGAGACGCTGGGTTTATCCAAGGTGAAAAACAGAATGAAGGATTTTAAAACCCTTCCAATGTAAAACTGGAATTTAAAAATAAATAATTATAATAGCGTTGAGACTATTTAACAATAAAGGTCTGAAACTAAAATCCAAACTCCCATGTGTCTGAATCAGAACTACAAATCTAAAGGAAGTAACCACCCAACCTTAGAATGGAAAAAAAAATGCTATATTAACGTGAGTCTAGCAAGAGGGCTATAAAAATATCTAAACTCAAAACTATTCCCCAACTTACAGCCAAACAGAAGAAATATAAATACACTGAAATCAAAACTTACAAAACTAATAGCGATCAGTGAGTGCTTAGATATTAAGACAGAAATTGTGTTTTCACTTAAGGATTTCCCTGTTCTCAAGAAAGAGTCCTTTGAATGTTTCTGACGTAACACACAATCCTCAGGTATACATTAAGTGTTCAAAATAAAGCAGCCAGAGCTTGAGATTCTACATTCTTCATCTGACATATTTCTAAAGTCATAGTTTACGTATAGTCAATAAATCTCAATTACTGTACAGAAATTAGTAAATGGTGCCACATGTCAAAGACACATGTAATTTGTAATGGCATGGCTGCTCAAAAGAATAATTGCCTATATTGCCAGATAAAAACTCCAAATAGAGGATATTTCTAATTTTGGTTTTTTAACATTTAGCCAACAAAACTTTGCATTTAAGAATAACACTTATGATGATGACTATTACCTCTGAGTGGGCAGGAATTGAAAAGACCAATTTGGATATAAGCCACGTTAGTAACACTATCTAGATGAACCCTTTTTAAAGCAAGGAAAATTATGTGTTACTTTTCCTAAGATTCTTCCTTGTCTGCAAACATTGAGATACTCCTTAGGTACATTATGCTAGCTCTCCAATGGCCAGACATTCACTGACACCAGGACGGCCATGGGAATTATTGTGCAGTAGTACTACTTAGCTAGGTGAAACCCACTGCCCACTTCCTTACCACACTACAAAACAGCACACTTGGTGCGCTACACTTACTGCAGCTGTTTCTTTTCTCATTCTCTAGGGTAACTTCGATCTTTCATGATAGCAAATACATATATTCATTTCTTCACAAACCTTTTCTAAATATAGTTCACCCTAAAACAATCTTGCAATTGGTTATTCGACCACATTTTGGAGGAGGAGAAAAAGGAGGAAGACGGAATTTGTAAAACGATAGGTTCACTTACCCCAAGAAGCAGGGGAGAAGCAGCCAGAGGACAGAACCATAGAATTTGCATAAACTTAACAATCTAGTGTACAAATTTATGAAGTTTCAGTTTCTGCCAATATATTTCTAGAAGTTATATCAGGACTTCACATGCCCCGTGTTTGTGTCATAGAAGCCCTCCATGTAATACAGATGACTGACACTCCACCTACTACCCCAAGGGGGCCAATTATAATGTGGCTGTGCCACTAAGGCAGCTCCAAGGCAAATGCCCCAGGTATATTATAAAACAACTCCAAAATAAATATAGACTATTTTAGAAAGATGTAGATTCTCACAGTAAAGAGAGTACGGTTTAGGATACAGTAGATTAGAGGTAATTCTTATAGCACGTGATTCTACTGAGATCCTCAGTTGACAGGACATCTGAGTTTCTTCAAATACATAATTCAAAGTTTAAGCCTCAATGGAAGAATTTAGGATTTGCAGCACAGCCCCGGCAACTCCTCTAATTACAGCAACCCAAAATGGAGGAGGAAAAAACACTACTTAGATTGTTTGCACCAAAATATTTTCACAGAGACAAGATTACTAACAATCCTTCAAAGTCTGAAGAAAACTATTTACAAACTCTTTCCAGTTTAGATTTTCACCATCAAATTGTAAAATAAACTATCATAGGCCTCTGCCAACTAGTTCATGACAGAATAATTAAGAACAATATTGAAGAGAAACGTCAGTTTATGCTGAAAAATATTTTATAAAGTCTACCAACTCTCACTCTGCCCACCAGAAATCTGTCATCTCTGCAAGAAACACGGGCCCTTCTGCCCTCCGCCGGGCCATCAGGGAGAGGCAACAATGCAACCTTCCAAGCACCAGTCACTCTCTTGAGGGCAGAGAATGACCACTATCATTTACTGCCAAAATGTTCAGTCAGAATCACATCAATAGAGCCATGAGAAAAATGTGGAAACAGAGATGTGAACTGGTTTCTGAAATCAGCTGTGGAGTAACAACAGGAGGCACAACTAGCTCTCTACACACCCACAGAAGGAAGTGACCTGGCTTGGGAGGCTCAAATACTTTTAGCACAAAAGTTCCACAAGACAATGAAGGTAAACACACTACAGGTGAAAGAAAGAGAAGCACCATTATTAGCTTGACAGCTGAAAACCTCAAATCTTCATCAACAGAGTTCACTGAAGGCATAAATAAATATTAGCACAATTGTTATCTATGGCTTTTATTTTTCCATATAAACCAATGGTTCTTAGCCTTTTGAGGTAACAGACTTACACCCACCTCTTTCAGAATCTGCTTTCTTTTAGAAAATGCACACACACATATAAAACTTGGCGTATAACTTCAGAGCATTTCTATAAGCCCATCTAGAATCCCAGTTTTAAGAATGCCTACTCAAAACCTTATTTCTCTTGTATTTATAGATATTTGATCTTGAAAATAAGAAATGTAGCCTAGAATGGAACAGTATTTTTTAAACACAACTTTATTCAGTATGAATCTGTTTCAATGCAACAAAATCTGGTTAAAAGCTATTCTGAAAACTCTTTGATCATGTGTAACTAATCTTATTTCATTTTACAAAGAAACAGAGCAAGAAGGCAACAATGTACAATGAACTTCTACTTATCCTACAAATCAAAAAGCAAGTTCTGTTAACTAGATTCTTGGTTGATAACATATACAGAACATCAATTCCAAAAGACATCAAACTCTATAACCTGGTATGCTGATCACACTGAACATAATCTATAACAAAAAATATAAGATCTTTTATGTCATAGGATCATCATTAAAACGTCAACTATTAAGCAGAGGAAAAGGCTTATATTCACTGAGATGAATCTACATTGATAATTTTTGAAAGCTTTTCAAAATTGCATTTTTCTGATATCAATTTATTTACTTGTCAGGTGTCTCTTCCTCTCGAAAATAGTGTTTAAACGCTTTCTTTCTTTTTATAAATCGAAATGCACTGCCGGACCCTTTTGGTTTGGTTTGCCATTAACGGAAACTGACTGTGTCTGGGCCTCTGCAGTTCGATGAAGCCCCCACATCCCGTTTACCTGCTCCGCTCGTAGCTGCGGTGGCGGGCTGGCGTCCTCCCTCGTTCGTAATCGGATCTGTAGCGGCTGTCCTGTCTTCTCCTGTCAGGACTGCGGCCTCGCTCCCGCCGATCCAGGGACCGATGCCTCTCTCCCCGCCCGTGACTGTGATCTCGGTGCCGGTGATCATCATAGTGTTTGAGCCTCTCTGGGGACCTTCTTTCACTGGAAGCTTTTGGGAGTGGGTATGGAGGGAGATGCCTAAAATGAGGACTACTGCTGTTATTAGCACTGGGCAGGAAAGAACTGGGGTTGTTCTGGAAACTATTAAAATTGGGAGGGGGGAAGTTGTGGTGCGAGTATCCCGGAGGATACTGATAATTAACCTGCTGCGGCATGACCGGAGGGGGCGGGGGGTGAGGCATGGAGGGCGGAGGCATCACGAAGGGGAAAGTGCCTTGCCCAGGAGGTGCTCCAGGGACCGGGGGGTTATTGGGACAGGGCATCGGGGGAGGCATGGGAGGAAAACAGGGAGGAACTGGGAAGGGGTGCCTCATCTGGTGGTTGGGGAAAGGGGGCCTGATGGGGCAGGGGGGCGGGCCTTGTGCTGACGGAGGCATGGGTGGAGGGAAGGGTACAAAGTCTGGTCGTGGAGGCAGAAAATTGGGGGCTGGAGAGTTCGAGAAAGTAGTGGAAGGGGCACTTGGAGGTTCATATTGATATTGCACAGGAGGCTGCTGAGGGTGAAGCAGTCTCAGATTTTGGGGCCTGAAGGCTGGTGCTGAGGGTCTGGCTCCATGTCCTCCTCGTCCTCGGGGACATCCTCGTCCTGGGTGGAACGACATTCTATGACTTTGTTGGAGAAAATATAAAGAGAAAAAGTTTAAAAAAAAAAAACCTCACTATGTAAACAGGGTTTCATTAATGCCTGACCATCCTGATGAGCAACTAACACACCTCTTAGTCAGGCTGCTGGAATATTCCACCCATTTAATACCAGGTTCTCAACAATATCTGAAACTCTTCATAGCCAATAAAGCCATCTTCCCCTGTCTTGGCCACCCAACCCATTGCCATGGTCGGTCCCTGGACTTTGTCATCCTTAAAGTTGCTCCACCTCCAAAATGACAAATTCAACATTCCATTGTTCAATTATTCGCCGTCATGTTCCTGCTCAAGTTCCCCCTCAATCTTCAGCTCACATGTGAGGTCCATACACATCCGCAGCAGCATCTTCCTGTCTTCACCTCCTGCCCACTCAGCATAGACCCCATGGCCCAGTAACTCATTTTTTAATACCCTAAGCTCCAATGCCCCTCTCTACTTCAGTCACAAGAACCTGGCAATACCCCAGCCTTAAAAGAATGCAAAAATTTGTTTTCTGGGGGCTAACAAGAAAGTAGTACTGTAGAAAAATACCTGACTAGGCAGACTGGTGCCCGTGGAAATTCATGGTCACTGGGTTCTGCCAAGCCATCCCCCTGGCATGCTTCTGCAGCCAGCTTACTCTTGTAACTATCCTCCATAACTACCACAAACCTTCAGCATCTTCCCTATATTCCATTCCCTCTTCACAACTTTATCTCCTACACGACAAGCAACTTTATCTCCTACCACACAGAAACACAATCACTAGTAGAGGAGAACTCCCTCAACTTGTTCTACCATTTCTGCAAACCTATGTGCCCAACTCCATCCTCTCCTGATTCCCTCTTCTTATCCTGACACACGTGCTCTGGATCCAATCCCCAGATGTATATATTTGGGATTACCACCCTTCCTCTGTGTTCCTTCATCTCTCCTTGCTACCAGACCCTTCACATCAGCATTTAAAAATGCTCAGGTCTATTCCAACATAAAATACTTTCCTTGGCCTCTGGGTCTCCCTCCACTTTGCAACTTCTTTCTCCTCCCTTTACAGCCAAATGACTTGGAAAAGTTGTTAGGGATTGTTTGTGCTCCTTGCAAAGTTTATATGTTGAACCCCTAATCCCCAGTGTAACACTATATGGAGATGGGGCCTCTGGGAGGTAATTAGGGTTAGATTAGGTCATGAGGATAGGGTTCTCGTGATGGGATTAGTTCCCTTATAAAAAGAAGATGAGACAGGAGATCCCCCCTCTCTCTCTGCCAGGTGAGGATATAGCAGGAAGGTGGTCATCTGCAAGCCACGAAGAGGGCATGAAACAAAAATCTGACCATGCTGGCACTCTTATTGCAGACTTTGAGGCCCAGAACTATAAGAAATAAATGTTTGTTGTTTAAGCCACCCAGTCTATGGCATTTTGTTATGGCAACTCAGGCTGCCTAGGACAAAAGTGTATACACTTCCAACTTACTCTAATCTAGCTCTGGCTTCTGCCACTACTCCAGTGAGCAAAATGACCAGTACCCACCTTGTCTTGAAAACCAGTGGTCATTTTCAATCTCCTGACTTGATCTCTATATAGCATTCAGTCCAGTTGCCTCACCCCCACCCACCATGGAGGCTTTCCTTAGCTTCCTGACAAAACATCCTCACTGTGTCCTTCCTACCTCTCTGGCTATTCCTCCTGACAGCCACCTGTGCCAGCTCCTCCTCCTAGGGGGTCTTTGATCATTTGGTATTCCTCAGGGGTCCAGCCTGGGCACTCAGCTCACTCTCTCTGCCAAGGTGACCTTTCCCAACTGTGTTGCTTCAATTACCACCCATCTGTCAATAACTCCCAAAGTTACATCTCTAGCCATCAACTTCTGAGCTCCAGACCCACTTTGGTAACTGCCAACTTGACCTCTCTCCTTGAATGTCTGACTCTGCAAATTCAACATAACATATCCTAAAAGGAATTAATGATCTTCCTCTCCAAAATAAACACTTGCTCCTTTCTTAGTATTTCGTATCTCCATAAATGACACCATTAATGGTTCTCAAGACATATACCAGGAAATCACCTGACAACTTTTCCTCCTTCACCCCACTTAGCTAAAAATTGATTTTAAAATTCCTATCAATTATGTAATAAATACCTTACTAAAAAATTTTAAGAAATTAAAATTCCTATCATTTATGCTTCATAAATACTTTTCAATTCATCCACTTCACACCATCACCTCTTGCCTGGCTATTGCAATAATATCCTTGCTGGCCTTTCTACAACCACTGCCACTGCCCCCAGGGCTTTGTTATGTTCCCTGTTCTCACAACACTATGCTGCTTCTTATCAGGTCCCACAATAATTACAATCTACCAATTAATTACCTAATTCCACCTTCAGTTTCTACATGCACCTGAGAAGAACAAGCTCCATCAGGGCAGGGCTCTGAGATGTTTCACTAACTGTTCTGGTCTTGCTTCCTAGCCCTGTGCACAGCACTCTCTTGTGTTATACCCACTGCTTAAAGAATGAGGACATTTCCCCTTCTCCCCAGTACCTAAATCCTTGCCACCCTCTCTGTGGCCTCACACCAATGTTTGCTACTCTTTCTGTTCTCCCAAACACATCACATCACTCACCATGTATTGCCTTGCATCATGATGTACTATCTGGATATGTCACATCTTCCACAGAGAATATAAGCTCTAAAAAACAAAGAATAAAATAGGTATAGATATGTTTCCCAAACTGCAGATGCTATAAAATATTTCTGCAATTATCACAACACTGATTTTTGCATTCTCCAATGCACTTAGCCTATTAACAAAATGAAGAGCATGTTGAACTGCATTAAAGTTTCCAACTAAATTTTAAGATGTCCTTATTACTTGTAGCTCTGACTCAAAACTATCAGTAGCTAAAAAGACTGAAAAACATAGGCATATCCTATCTCTAACTTACTAAAAGATTGGGGTAAAAATTATTTCCCCTCCCCCGCTTCATACTCTAGCTTCCTTCATTATAAAAACATGTAGGACTAGATCAAACACAAAAATCACAGAGAGACCAGCATTCAAACTCAAACATAACCATAATCTTGTTAACACAACAGTTATGATTCTTGATTTTCATTCTCAGCTCTTCCCATAGAAAGACACTGTGAACACAAATAATTTTTCAAACACTTGAACTTCAGCTAAATATTAAAATAAAAAAGCCTCAGATAAATATTCTGTGCAAAAAGCTTTTAAGTAGAAACATCTTCCTAAAGCCTAAGTTTTACCAATAGGCCTAAGTAGACTTTCAAATGGCTTATGAAAACAATTTCAGATTATGTATCAATCATTGTGCTTAATAATGGGCACCAAATAAATCTAATTAATTATTCAGTCCAATGCCCTTGTGATAAACCTGGGGCCCACAGAGCTGATCTTGCCGCCATAGGCTACTCAGTACTGGCAGAATTAAGTTCAAACTCCATGCTTAGCACTTAAGACCTTATAAAATCTGGACCCAACATCTCCTTCCAGGCTTGCTCTCCATTACCTTCCCCACAAAACCCCTACTAGCCCAGATTTTCCCAGCTATTTAACGTACCAAGTACTATCACTCAGTTTGTTCTTTGCTCTCATTCTTCTCTCTAAAATCTCTTACCCAGTGAATTTCTACTCATCTACCAATCTAAAATGTCACCTCCTCTGTGAAACCTCTCCTGATTCCCTTTACAAAGTAATTCCATTCATTCTAGACTTAGTCTACACTTACTTTTATGGCACTTACCAGAGACTGCCTCCTATCACAGTCATGTGTGCACATGTCTAACTCCTCCACTAGCTCCTTGATGACATGGGTTGATTCACAGTCATTTCTGTATCCTTCATAGCCCCTGGCAGAGCATCCTGCATACAGTAGGTGAGGAATAAATGTTTATTGTCTCACAATAGATTTGCATTATGGAGACCACACAGAAAGTAGAACTTTTCACTGATTCATGCAACATTAAGGAGCCCATATACGTAAAGCACTGTCCCAGGCCCCACGGACTCAAAGACAAGTAAAACACATAACCTACAGGATTCAAGTAATCAGAACCCACATACAAATAAGTTTTTCAAAAATACAATATAACGCAATAAACAGAAAAAAAGAGGTATGTACAGGGTCTAGAGAAACACAAAGGAGTGTGCTGAACCTAGAGGTGGGCAACAGTCAGGGTCAGGGTCCTTAACACTGTTGTACAGTGAATGTGTAACAGTTGAACATTCACTACCAGGTCCTCATTGGATGTTTCTACAGTTAGAAAATCTACGAATACCTATAATAAAATTACCTATTATAGACATGATCAGGCTGTGTTGTGGATGCAGACTTTAATTCAGAAGTCAAAGAATTCACTGCAACCGTAAAAGTAACTGTTTTTTGAGTCTGCCTACTCCTAGGTTGCTGTTGTGAATAGTTAGCACGTCCAGGAACGTCAGTACATGTAAAAAGACTTGCAAAGTGTGACTACATTTTTATTGAGAACTCCTTCTTCCCCCCAGGTGACTCTGCAGGCCAGTCACCTTCATCTGGCAGAGCCCTAATTGCGTGTTTGCCTGTTTGCATCTCCCGCCAGACTGTGTGCCCCACGAGGCAGGCGCTGGGCTTGCGGTTTCGCTCCCTCCGAGACCCCAGCAGCCCCGGGCCTGGACCACAGCGTGCGCTCCACAAATGAATGAAAGGTGTTCTCTTTCATTCCTATTTATGTGCGGGATCCGGGCCTAGGGTCGCTCTTTTGCCCTTAGCTGCAGATCTGAAGAGGGGCTGCCCGACCCCAACTCCCAGGAGCCTTTCACCCAGCCCCGGACTCCAGCCTCTCTTAAACTCGGACACTAGGAAACACTCCCTCTTCCAACACCCGCAAGGTGCCCCTTTTACCTACAAAAGGCTCTCGGGCCGCAAGATCGCCGTCAGAATAAAAAGCCAGGCTAACACTGCAGCCGCCAAGACAGTGGCGCCGCCCGCGCCTCCGGAACAGGAAACTGAGAGAATTAAAAAGCAAACCTGTGAAAGCTGGGTCAAGGGAGGAAAACTCTTCGGCCTGCCGCAGCGCCTTTTACGCAGTGATTGGTGTATCATTGAGAGCGATGGGTCTGTAGGCCAATCGTCCGCGGCGGCCCCTCCGGTGCCCGCCCCCGCCTTCTACGTCCCCCAATCTAGAAGCGCAACCGGGTGAGCGTGCGTTTCCGCCTGAAAAGAGAAGCTGGGCAGAGGCTCGGGCATTCCCGGGTCTTCGCCAGGTGCCTCAGAGTCGCTGCAGCGCTTGACCAGCACGGAAACATGAGTGACTTCGCGGGACAGCGCGCTCGTCTCCGGCGCTACCCCGAGCTCCCGGTGTGGGTGGTGGAGGATCATCAGGAGGTGAGCGGGCGGCTGCTGGGCTCTGGGGCAGAACCGCCCAGAGCACTGGTGCTCCAGAACCAAGGGGACGGCCCAGCCTTAGCGTCAGAGGCCAAAAAAACCACCAGAATTGGTTAAATGCCCGAGTTCCGTTGTTGTGGGGAGACAGCGAAACAGACAACTTGAAAGATTAGGAGCTTACGTTTATGGGACGCTTACTATGTGTCCGGCAATTCATTTAACAAGGTTTACCCAAATCCCGCAACTAGTGGCGTCGGGATTCGAACCTGAGCAGTCTGACTGCAGAGCCCCTTCACCTGCAGTTAACTCTAGCTTCCAAATGTCTCCTGGCATCTCTATCACAGCTCTGCTGTTTAGAGGAAAACTTTATGCTAAAAACGTGGCATTTCTTCTATGAAATGGTAACAGTAATCATAGAACTCATAGGGCCGTTAGGAGTGTTACTGTGTGTATATTGTGTACATAAATCTTTTAACATGCTGCCCTGGCATACATAGACACTAAAAGTCGTTTCCATGTTTCTGGCTGTGCTACAGTATAGTAGCAAAATTGGTGGTTTAATCTAGACTTTTGGAAATCAACAAAGAAAGTCCATGGATCTAAGAAATTTGTTTTAAAGTAGTAGTAATAGGCCTTGGGGTTATCTGGATATAAAAGAGGAGAGATTAACCGATGGAGAAAGCTAAGCGGAGAGGAAGAAAATTGGGTTTCTCAAGTCCTAGACATAGTGTCTATGAGCTTGAGAGAAGGAAAAAGTGTTGGTTAGGTGGTGCTTTCCAAATTCAGTATTAAATCTAGAACCACAGAGGATGTGAGAGGAGAGTCTTACAAACCATCTCTAGCCAGCCCTCCCCATCCTAAAGTCATCGAAAAGACCTTAAGAGCTAGGGTATCTTGAACGCACAGTTAAAGCTAGACCAGGTGTTACGCAGCAGTTTGTTGCTGAGCCCCAGTCCTGGTCTGTTTACCCACATTACCGGTTGAGTTTGAGATGAGGTCAGGAAGGCAGCTAGAGGTACAAGTTGGAAATTTGGCAGAAAAAATAATGCTTGCAATCATTATCTGAACAATCTACAATAAACAAATTTTATCTTTTCCCACTTTTTAATAGCTTGATATGCTTCAAATTGTGTGCAACTGTGTTTAGCATTGTTTTCCAGAATGCAGTTGAGTGTGTGCTCCTGATTTCAGTGGCAATTCTGAACGTGTGCATGTGTCTTTTACAGGTTCTGCCTTTTATATACCGGGCCATAGGCTCAAAGCATCTTCCTGCCAGTAATATAAGATTTTTACATTTTGACTCACATCCAGACCTCCTTATTCCTGTGAATATGCCAGCAGACACCGTTTTTGATAAGGAAACACTCTTTGGGTAATATATGATTTAGTTAATGACTTTTTGTGTGTTTGAAATA
Source organism: Eulemur rufifrons (assembly GCF_041146395.1). Taxonomy (NCBI): domain Eukaryota; kingdom Metazoa; phylum Chordata; class Mammalia; order Primates; family Lemuridae; genus Eulemur; species Eulemur rufifrons. The sequence goes on from NC_090999.1 coordinate 21,035,916, forward strand.
CAATTTGCAGTAGATTATAAGCATTTATGGGAAATAGACTTTGCTAACAGTGTCTTGGGATTTGTTGTTTTTTTTTTTTTTATTTGTCTTTTTGCCTTTTTTATTTTATTTAGAACAAATGTTGACAATCTTTTTCTTAAAGAGCCAGATAGTAAATATTTCAGGTTTGCCGGCCTTATAGTCTCTGATACAACTAATCTCTGCCCTTTTAGTATGAAAGCAGTCATACGCACTATGTAAACAAATGGCAGTAACTATGTTCCAATAAAGCTGTATTTACAAGCTGAGTATGGCGGTGTGCACCTGTAGTCCCAACTACTCAGGAGGCTGAGGTGGTAGGATTGCTTGTGGTCTGGAGTTGGATGCTGTAGGGTGTTACATTTGTGCCTGTGAATATCCACTGCACTCCAGTCTGAGCAACAAAGCAAGACTCCATCTCTGGGGAAAACAATACAAAATTTTATTTACAAAAACAGCTCAGCCAGTGTTTGCCAACCTCTGATTTAGAATATAGAACTTTAAAAGTAGAAGAGACTTCTAGAAGTTATCTGAGCCAGTTCTCCTCTGTCCTCTTTAAAAGTCTGGATACTAAGACTAAGAAACAAGAAAATGTGTCTTAATCTAAACACAGTTCAATAATTGTATAGGCCACACATCTTTAATTTGTATATTGTTCCTTCTAGTATTGAGTCTTTCCTACCTCTCAATTTGTTTATTTTCAAGTCATAAATCCTGTTGACTTTCAGTGATACAGAATCATAGAGATGAAAATGAAATTGGTTATTTGTACTCCATCCTTCAGAAAGGCTCATACCTAACATATCTGTAAGTAATGACTCAACTAGCTTCTCGTCAGTAATAAAGTTCCCTGAAATTCTGTCACTGTCTCTTCATGTATGTATATAATTGTTAGAATGTAGCCTACATGTATAATATAAAAAGTTACAGGCCTGACTTGGTGGCTCACACCTGTTACCTTAGCACTCTGGGAGGCCAAGACTGGAGGATCACTTGAAGTCAGGAGTTCAAAACCAGCCTGAGCAAGAACGAGACCCCGTGTCTATAAAAAATACAAAAATTAGCTGAACGTGGTGGCACACACCTGTAGTCCCAGCTACTCGGGAAGCTGAGGCAGGAGGATGGCTTGAGCCCAGGAATTTGAGGTTGCAATGACCTATGATGAAACCACTGCACTCTAGCCAGGGTGACAGAGAAAGACTCTGTCTCAAAAAAATAAAAAAATAAAGATTTTTTAAAAAGTTACAGAGCAGTAATTTTCCTCTATGATAATATTAAAAGATACAGTATATACACATTTGGATTAATTTTAGCCTACTACATTTCTTTTAGTTTACTCTTTCCAAAACCCTAATTCAGGGCACTGATTCCTACAGAAATGTAGTGACTGTACCATTGTCCTTATTCTCTTCTATATTTAGAGGTTTTATATTTTAGAAATTGAAAGAGAATTATGAAGCAGGTGTACAGACTGTATAATTTGTCTTAGAATAACAGTCCTCAAACTTTTTAGTCTCAGGATTCCTTTGTACCCTTAAAAATTATTGAGGTGTTTTTTTGTTTGTTTGTTTTTTGAGACATGGTCTCACTCTGTTGCCTGGGCTAGAGTGCAGTGGCCTCATCATAGCCCCCTGTAGCCTGGAACTCCTGGGCTCAAGTGATCCTCCTGTCTCAGCCTCCCAAGTAGCTGGGACTACAAGCACATGTCACCATGCTCAGCTAACTTTTCTATTTTTTGTAGAGATGGGGTCTTGCTCTTGTTCAGGCTGGTCTTGAACTCCAGGCCCCAAGCAATCCTCCCATCTCGGCCTCCCAAAGTGCTAGGATTATAGGCATGAGCCAGCGCGCCTGGCCTATTGAGCTGTTTTTTAATGTGGGTTATATCTATTGATATTTACCATATTTTAAATTAAAAGGGAGAAATTTTTTAAATATTGATTTCAAAATATGAATAACAATTACAAACCATTACGTGTTAGCATAAGTAATATATTTTTATAAAAAATAAATATATTTTCCAAAACAAAAATATTTACTGAGAGGCATTGTTTAAATTTTTGCAGATCTCTTTAATATTTGCCTTTATGGTAGACCTCTAGATTCTCATATATGATAAAAATACAGGCTCCCATAGACATGTAAAAGGCAAGAATATTTTCATAACCATTTCAGATAATTGTTAATATTCTTTGATACTACACCAAAACTTGACAAGTGGTAGTTTCTTAAAGGTTAGTTGAAATGTAGACTCCAGCTGGGCCTGATAGCTCATGCCTGTAATCCCAGCACTGTGGAAGGCCAAGGCAAGAGGTTTGATTTAGGCCAGGAATTCTAGACCAGCATGGGCCACATGGCAAGACCTTGTCTCTATAAAAAATTAAAACATTAACCAGGTATTGTGGCACATGCCTGTAGTCCCAGCTACTTGGAAGGCTGAGGTAGGGGGATTACTTGAGTCCAGGAGTTTGAGACTGCAGTAAGCTACAATTGTGCCACTGCTCTCCAGCCTGGGTGACACAGCAAGACCCTGTCTCTAAAAATAAAATTCAAAAATAAATAAAGAAATAAAAGAAATGTAGAATCCAACATTTAGTCTCAAGTCTCCATTGGTCACTCATTTCAAGAAAAATATTTAGCTCACAGTTTAATCACAAGTGCTTTTCCTTGAGACAGCTATTATACTTCAAAGTATGTAGCAGAAGTGCTTTCTTGCATCTTTTGTTTCACCACAAAGAATATTTTAAAATGTATACTCAGGATCAAGTTTTAATAAAATCAAGGATATTCTTAAAAAAATTTTTTTTTTTTTTTTTTTTTTGCTAATGCTTGATAGTGAAGAATACGGTGACTACTAATAAAATTGGGTGCCACTGCCTTCTTTAATCTTAGGATATCAATCTACCATTGATTTTTGCATTATTATTGTAAATGTCAATAAATGAAAAGAGGGCCGGGCACGGTGGCTCACGCCTGTAATCCTAGCACTCTGGGAGGCCAAGGCAGGAGGATCACTCAAGGTCAGGAGTTCGAGACCAGCCTAAGTGAGAGCAAGACCCCATCTCTACTAAAAATAGAAAGAAATGATCTGGTCAACTAAAAATATATATAGAAAAAATTAGCCAGGCATGGTGGCACATGCCTGTAGTCCCAGCTACTCGGGAGGCCGAGACAGGAGGATTGCTTTTGAGCCCAAGAGTTTGAGGTTGCTGTGAGCTAGGCTTACGACACGGCACTCTAGCCCGGGCAACAGAACGAGACTCTGTCTCAAAAAAAAATAAATGAAAAGGGGAAATAATACCTCAGTATTTTTATGAAATAGTTTTGATATAATGGTCTCCCTATAAAAGTCTCAGGAACAACTCAAGGAACCACCACACTTTGAGATCTGCTGTCTTAAAATAGTGTGGGATGAAATTACATTTGGAAGAAAAATACCAAGAGTTTTAATGTTTTCTCTCTATTTCTTTTCCAGAGAATTAAGTATTGAAAATTGGATTATGCCAGCAGTTTACGCTGGCCATTTTTCTCATGTAATATGGCTTCATCCCACGTGGGCTCAGCAAATCAGAGAGGGCAAACACCACTTTTTAGTAGGCAAAGACACTTCTACCACAACAATCAGGTAATTGGCTCATATTTATGAATATAAAAAGGATTGAATGTTTCTATCTTACTTTTGATCCCTGTAATAACTTCATAAGTATCTCTACCCACAAATAGGGTCAGATTAAGCCTCAGCTCCTACAAAAAAAATTCTCAAAACACCAGGAACAGATTTTCAAGTCTCTTCACATCATTCATGTATCATTTATATTTTGTTGCTGGAGAAATTGGATTTTAGATAATATGATTTTCATCCTCTGGAATTTAGGCTCCATTGATGACTAACATCATTAAATTATTGCAGTACTTTATAGATTTCTGTAATATTAATATATTTGATAGTACATTTTACTGTTTTCTTCCAATGCAACTATCATCTGTTTAATTTAACAGCAGTGTAAGAGCAAAATTATCCTACTTTGGTTTTTTAAATCCAGTGGTTGAATTAGTAGACTTGAGGTTTTAATTTTATTAATATAATTAGTTTTAGATAATTAATGTAGATTAAATTATGGCATCCTTTGACTTGAGTTACATATGCAACAATTTAGGGGGAATAAGCTATATAACCAGTGTTCCATTTATCTTGTGATGCTATATTACCTCTAGAAATACCAATATGGGCCGAGCGCGGTGGCTCACGCCTGTAATCCTAGCACTCTGGGAGGCCGAGGCAGCTGGATCATTTGAGTTCAGGAGTTCGAAACCAGCCTGAACAAGAGCGAGACCCCCATCTCTACTAAAAATAGAAAGAAATTAACTGGACAACTAAAAATATATACAGAAAAAATTAGCCAGGCATGGTGGCACATGCTTGTAGTCCCAGCTACTTGGGAGGCTGAGGCAGAAGGATTGCTTGAGCACAGGAGTTTGAGGTTGCTGTGAGCTAGGCTGATGCCACAGCACTCTAGCCAGGGCAACAGAGTGAGACTGTGTCTCAAAAAAAAAAAAAAAAGAAAAGAAATACCAATATGTTCTTGCCTTTAAATTCTCTTGTGATAGGATGAATATTTTAAGCAGTGTAACCATAGCTTTCTAGAACTGGAAGGATAATGGGATACATAGTAATACATTGAAAATGAGATACAGTCTTTCTCATTGAAAGTGATACTTTTTATTTCTGATTTATCCTTAATGATACAATTGACTTTTGTTGTATGTGTTATCATTTGCATAAACAACCTTGTTGTAGTACTACAGGAAAATTGTATTTATTTAGGATATAATTCAAAAGAAATAAATAGGACTCAACATGTAAGTATTGTACATACTACTGGTATATATGAAAGAGTGGTTGGGTTTTTATTGAGTATGTCAGTGTATAGGCCTTATTAACCTGGAAAATCAAATAATTTTGAGCAATCTGACACAGACATTTGAGACTCCACATTTGATAACAATATTTGGAAGATTTTGATTATCCAATGATTTTGGTTAATCCTGCAAGTAAAACTTTTTGAAAGAAACATACATATAGCTATGCAGTCTGAGATATATATGTGTATTTGTACAGTAGGAACAAAGCAAAACTTTCATTATTAAAAAGAACATAAATTTAGGTTGGAGAGTATAGCCTTTCTTTCTTGGGATAGTACAACTTTTAATAAGTTTGGATGTTGTTTTTATTATATCATTAATCTTTTTTGGAAAATATCTTCTTTAATTTACAGTTATATATGCTGAGGGAGGACAAGTGAGAAATAAATATTAGCCATTATTTTAGTTGGAATAGGGCATGCTTCCAGAAGAATTTTGGCTTCACTGTTCAAAGTACTTACCAAAGCATAAAGTCAGATATGCCAGTTTTTGTCAAATATGTCCTTTCTTATCTTTCTGCCGTGCCATAGTGAAAAATCAGCTAATTTGTCTGTTCTTTAAAATAGTTTTTTCCTCTGATCCAGGGTTACAAGTACAGAGTATTACTTCCTAAGTGATGGTCTTTATGTACCTGAAGACCAGCTGGAGAACCAAAAACCTTTACAATTGGATGTAATTATGGTAAAGCCTTACAAACTCTGTAACAATCAAGAAGAAAATGACCCAGTGTCTTCTGCTAAGAAGCCAAAGCTAGCACTGGAAAATTCAGAAAACACTGCTTCTAATAACTGTAACTCTGATTCAGAAGGACTGGAAAAGGACACGGTGACACAGAGAAGTGACCAAACTTGCCTAGAACCATCATGTTCTTCTGAAAGTCAGGAATGCCAGTCTACAGTCAGCACCGGAGAAATTCTGGAAATTTTGAAGAAAGGGGATGCATTTGTTTTAGATATTGACTTGGATTTTTTTTCAGTCAAGAATCCCTTTAAAGAAATGTTTACCCAGGTAAATACAGTATTTTTAATAACATAGATCTTGAGAATTGTGTCACATTTCTCTAGATTAGGAATCAGCAAACTTTCTGCAGACAACGAGATAGTAATTATTTTAGGCTTTAGGAGCCACATTCTCTGTTCTATATTCTTTGTTATTGTTTTATAAACCTTTTAAAATTGTATATACCATTCTTGAGAACCTGCAAATACAGGTCATAGGCTGTGGGCTGCCAATCCCTACTCTAGATAGTATTCATTATTTTACATTTATTAATTGGGGTAATAACATGGGTTTTTGAAAAAAATAAAATCATACAGTACAAGACAGTATATGAAGTTGGCCCTCTGTTTCTGTGGGTTTCCCATCCATGGATTCGACCAACCTCAGATATTAATAGAAAATATTCAGGAGAAAAACAAATGGCATCTGTGATGAATATGTACAGACTTTTTTTTTTTTGGTCATTATTCCTTACTACACTACACCAACTATTTGTAAACTATAGCATTTACATTGTATTAGGTACTATAAGTAATACAGAGATGACTTAAAGCAGCAGTCCCCAACCTTGTTGGCACCAGGGACTGTTTTCATGGAAGACAATTTTTCCACGGATGAGGTGGTACTGGGGTGGGGGTGGGGGGTTGCAGGGATGGTTTCGGGTTGATTCAAGTGCATTACATTTATTGTGCTCTTTATTTCTACTATTATTACATTGTAATATATAATGAAATAATTATACAACTCACCATAGGTTTGGGGACCCCTGACTTAAAGTGTATGAGAGGTTACGTAGGTTATATGCAAATACTACACCATTTTATATCAGGGACTGAGCATCCACCAATTTTGATATCTGGAGGAGGTCCTGGAACCATTCCCCCATGGATACTGAGGGACAACTCTTCATTGAAGAATATCACTCTCTTACCCATCTCCATTCCCTCAGTTCCTGCTTCAGAAACAAATACTGTGGTCAGTTTCTCATGTATCTTTCTGAGATAGTCTATTAATATATATAAAACTTGTGATAGATTTTTCCTTAAGCAGTGAGGTACCTGATTACATATGTCACTGTATGTAGTTAATGATTTGGGCCTGTGATCCTTAAGGTAGGTACTTCATCAGATCTTAAGTAAAAGTCACTAGATAATAATATGCATAAAACTGAGATAGAAATACACATTTAGCAAACCTTATTTGATAACTTCATGATCCAAGCGAGCATTCCTAGATGGATTTTATGGGCACATGTAACCGCTTACTTTAACATTTGGGAGGTTTGTTCATTTTAGGGATTCAAATTAACTGTCCTTTTCTACCTAAGTATAGTATTTAATTAATAATGATGATGGCAATGACGTAGCACTTTACAGTCCTTATTCTGTATACATATCAGAAGCTGTTGTGATTTATCTAAATTATTAAAGACTTCTAATAGGTACTGAGTCAAAAGAGGGAAGATTTGGGGTTTAGTGTAATCTGGAGCAAGAAGAGGGGACCTAGAGTGTCTTCCCAACTTGCAGATAAAGGGGAAAATTTTCCATTTCTCTTCTGCTATCATATTTGGGGCCAGTGACCTCTATAACGACCAGCTCTCGGAATTATTAAAGAACCTTAAAAATATTTTTTTTAACTTGAAGAATGGCCATCCCTGGAAACTAAAGGACCTGATTTTAGGAATTTATTCTACAAATATATTCACCTAAATATTTGTAATGAAAATTTCTAAAAGGTTACATAAGGAACACAATGGCATTTATTCCTTTTTGAGTGCTATCCAGAAGCCTGGGAAAGTAGAGATTTTTGTATCCTTTATACCCTTTGGTACCATGGACTTTTTGAAAAGAGCATATTTGTCCTTTATAATTTGATAGCTATTTTTTAATATCATAATGAAAGAGTTGTTTGCTTTTTTTTTTTAAGAGCATGTTCAGAAGTTATAGTTAAGTTCTGTTTGTTACTTCTCCCGCTTGTTAGCTTATATGATCTTGGGAAAGTTATATAACCTTTCTGACCTGTACTTTCTTCACATATAAAATCAGAATAATAATCATACCCAACTCATAGGATTGTTATGATGAATAAAGCACTCATCATAATAATGATGCCACAACAGTGTGCTTAGTGAATTTTAGCTCTTGGGTATAACCTGTTCCTGACAATACCCTTAAATAGGATTATCGGAGACAGATGTGTATAATGGATCTATCTAGCTGTGCTAACCAAAGGGAGACATTCTCCTGCAAAGTCTGTCTATAATAGGCATGTTTCTTCTGTTACATGGAGCCTCCTGACCGAGGTTCTGTGTCTATGTTTTGCCAATCTGCCTCCCATATTGCTTTTGTGCTCCAGAGTTCTCTTTTGCTAGAGAAATGGCTGGAAAGTGAATGTGGAGGGTTTGTGTGTGTGTGTGTGTGTGTGTGTGTGTCTGTGTTTGTCATTATTAAAGATATATATATTTCTCATAAGCAGCTAAAATCTGTTTAGATCCTAGGATATATCCACTTATATAGCGGAATATTATTAGAAATATCTTCATCTCATGACCCAGTAACCACCTAGTCTTCTTCCATAGCTAATTTTTGTACCTTAAGGCCATGCCCAGCTGGATAGAGTTACTGTGAAGAAATGCTATTTGCAATGACAATCAAAAATATACATTTTGCCTGAATTTCCCAGGCAGACCTTTAAATAATTGTCTAAGATGTTCTCCTTTTACATAGGCAAGGCCATCTTACACTTAAAGCATATCATTGAAAAAAAATAATTTTTTTCTGATATATGGACTTTTTGTTTTATTTTCCAGGAGGAATATAAAATCTTACAAGAGCTGTATCAGTTTAAAAAGCCTGGCACCAACCTAACAGAGGTATCCTCCATTTTGTTTCTTTTGAATTTTATCCAGTTATCACAAAGCTAATAATATCTTGTAATATCTTGAATATCTTATGAAAGTAATCTCAGAGGACTGTTCAAATTCTCTGTGTGTGTGTGTGTGTGTGTGTGTGTGTTTATTGGTGAAGCCTGTGGTTAGTACCTGAAAATCATGTTTTAAGTAATTGAACAAAGACTTTCATTGTAATGGGATTTTGCTTGTTTTTTGAAAGAATAACTGTGTAATTTCAGCTTTTCAATGTATTTAAAGGAAGATTTGGTAGATATTGTTGATACTCGAGTTCATCAATTAGAGGATTTAGAAGCTACTTTTGCTGATTTGTGTGATGGTGATGATGAAGAAACTGTACAAAGATGGGCTTCAAACCCTGGGTGAGATCCCCAAACATTTTTTCTCCAACACTACTAATTTTTGCTCCTAGATATATTCCTGAATTTGCTAGATAAATTGCTTTTTAAAAATTACTATTAAATTTCAACACATATTTACTATGATAGCATTTATTGAGTGTTTTCTGTGCCCTATATCTAAGATTTTTTTCTTGCATTATCGCATTTATTTCTTATAACAATCTTATGGTTTTATTATTATTATGTCCATTTTATAGATGAGGAAACCAAGGCACAAAGGTTAAGTTGCCCACAGTCACAGAGTTAGTGGGCATGCTTTTAGTCATTGTGTGATAGCTGCCTGTAAACATAAGATATTGTACTAGGTCTTACAGCGGATTAAAGATGAGTACATAGACAGGCATTCTCTGTTCTAAGTTGAAAAAGGGAAAAAAAATAACCTATCAACAGAAAAGTAAATTACTTGACAAGTAAATTACAGTACGAAAAGTTGCCTCCTTTTAAGGAAAGCCCAACTGTAAGTGGAAGAATTTATTTTTGGTCTGCCCATAACATAAGGGAGCAAGATTAGAAAGCTAATTCTTCATCAGGTCAGTTATTTGACCAATCCTCTCATTGTCAACATTACTCTGAAAGTATGGAAAGAAAAGTCCTTTTGAAGTGAAAACCTTTGGTATTGAAACTGTCATGAAAGAATATTGATGTAAATATTAATATTTTAGTTTTCTCTAAGTCTTTAAATCATGTAAACTCAAAAAGCCAGAAAACTAAAATAAAACCATCACAAAACTTTTTGTCCCCATGAGCATAAGAAGAGCAGAACTAGCTTATTTTAAAACTGATCTACTACAAACTGTGAGATTATTCTCTACGGCATAAATATAAGAAATCTGTCAGAAGACAGCAACATAAAATGGGAAGTTAGAATCATAGTACTTTAGGCCAGAACATGATCAGCCTCTAAGAGTTGTCATATTATGGTTATTGAAAATAATTCATCACATCTCTAGAATACAAAAGAAACTAGAACAGTGGTTGCCTCTGTGGAGAGGAATCACATGGCTAAAAGATGAAGTATATAAATGAGAAATGCTTTCTTTTGCTATGTGCATGTATTATTACCTATTCAAAATACTTACTGAAATTTTTATTTAAAATATTCAGAAACACCCCTGAAATGTAAATATCATAAAGCTTTAATTGTCGGTAAGAAAAGCAGTGATATGGAAGAATAATTCATAATAGTGTTAATCATATCAGTAAATATTGATCAGGCGCTTTAAAATCAGTTAATGCTTTTTCTCTTCAGTATAGGGAGCTAGTTCTAAAAGTGATTCCCTCTTTTTTGAAATTATGACAGAAGAGGGACGTAGAGAAATAATTCATAGGACACGAGTCTTCCTGGAAATACTGTAAAGTACCTATTATTTTGTTATTTCATGAAATCTCAAGCCAAGTTTAAAATTTAAAAAACAACAAAAAAATTAGGCCTGAGACCCTTAGAATCCTGAATCTAGCTCATAAACAGCGTCACTTTCCACTGAAACTCACCGTGCCTATTGAGCGTGTCCCGTTAGCGCTTCCTTACCTGCAGGGAGTTCCATCACAGACTGAAAGATACCACAAGACTGCAACAGCAGCAAGCTTAGGCTGTGGTTGGAATTGAGGGGAGAAATAAAAGCACAAAGGAAGAGTCAGTGAGATGGAAAGAAAATATTAATATTTTCTCCCCAAATAACCAGGCCCCTAAAGAGCCAGACCCTCAGCGTGAAGCAGTCTGCACTGTGCTTAAGGAAGTGTGGTGGTTAGGGTCCAGGAGCCCAGATCGTATTATTAATTAAAAGAAAAAAGTAACAGGATGAGTGGACAGGCAGGCCTCTGTGTCTCCCATTTTCTTTCTTTCTTCCCTTCCAGCAAATTAGTGGATATTGGTAGAGGAGACATTAAAAAACAAGAAACGTTAGTCAATTAATCAGAGCTTCCAAAGAGTTCCACCCTAAGTTAAATAACTTAAAAGCGCACTGGCTCACGCCTCTAATCCTAGCACTTTAGGAGGTTGAGGTGGAAGGATCACTTGAGGCCAAGAGTTTGAGACCAGCCTGGGCAATGGTGAGACCCCATCTCTATAAAAAATTTAAAAATTAGCTAGCCATGGTGGCACATACGTGTAGTCCCAGCTACTCACCTGAGCCCAGGAGTTTGAGGTTGCAATGAACTATGATGACAGCACTTGCCTACTCCAGCCTAAGCGACAGAGCAAAACCCTGTCTCAAAAAAAAAAAAAAAAAAAAAAGCACCATTGTTACTATATCAGGTGGTATACGGTAGAACTTTTCTGGTTATAATTGTACATACCAATAAATGAGTCCTTAATTCATTTTTTAAACTTTCAGAAAACAGTCTCTTTTTGTTTTAGTATGCTAAAGATGCTTAGTTTTCTTGCTAATCAAAATAATTTTTTAAATTTTTATTGAGGTAAAATATACATATCTAATTTACTATCTACCATTTTTAAGTGTACAGTTCAGTGATAATAAACACATTTATATTCTTCTTTCCCCCTCATCTCCCTCCTACCTCCCCAAAATAATTTTTGAAATCACAGCAGGACTTCCCATTTTTAAAGAAGAAATCTCATTTTCTTGAGTGCTTTCCAATCTTTTACACAATCTGTAATCTTTTATGTAAGAAAACAGTAGGGAACATTGATTTAATATTTTAAGATGATATTTGAACATCTTTATCTTTCATTTACCACGCATCATATGAAGCATGTTATTAATGGCAAATGTTAAAAGTAATGTATCATTTGCTACTGTCATTTTAGTTGACGTGGTTGTGATGTGTAATTGAATGTGGTGGCTTTTTTCCAGAATGGAATCACTGGTTCCACTTGTACAGAGTTTGAAAAAACGAATGGAAGTGCCAGACTATGAAATGGTAAATATTTTATATTAAAGTATAAAATTTTCCCTTAATAAAGATCATTTTCTGGGTAGGAAATTTTGCTTTTTGTTAAAGTGTTTCATGTTTGTGTTTCTGTGAAGTCCGAATAAATTATTAAGAAAAGAAATAAGTGAAAAAATACATACTTTTCAGAAGCCAGAATATTGTAAAAGTTTTCCAGGTAAAACATTCTTTTCTCAATTTTATGTATGGAGCAAAAGTACTGTGTATTTTTTTTTTTTTTTGTCTTCACCAGAAAGAAAATACACAGTGTCTAAAGTTGTCCATTTTTTATCAATTGATATTTATATTCCCTTCTTCCTTCTTTCTTTTCTTCTCTATTTGAAAACTTTTCTGATTCTAAAAACCAACAGAGAGAGCTGTGGCTAGCACATCTTAAATATGTTAGCTGTTTGTTGGTTATTAGCAACCTTGAGTGATCCGAATGCTGTGGCCAAAGGTACTTTAGTCATAGTTTCTTTTTATTTTTATATCATTTTACAGCTTTTAAAGCTTATGTTTTCTCATTTGACCCAGTACTTGAGGTGAGAAAGCTAGAGCTTAAAAAGTTCAAATGAGTTTTTTCAGATTTTATTTGAGAGCTGAGACCTCCAAGTCTTCTGCCTGTTAGTCTGGTGTTTCTCTTACATCAATATGTTGTTTCTTCATGTTTTATTTTGCTATGGAATACAATTACACCACTTTGAACTAAAGTTTTAGTATTGATTTAATGTTGGATTTATAAGAATAAAAAATACCAGCAAAAGAATATTTTGGTTGGACCTGAGCTAATCCAAGACCCGCCCTTTTTAAAAATGGCAATTATTTGAAATGATGAGAAGACACTTACGTTTAAAATACTTTAAGCTCCTATGATGTCATTGAATGTGTCTGCAGGCAGGTCTGCTTTAATCATTCCATTGCTCTAGATTTTTTCTGTTGTTGGGGAGGGTTGTATGGTGTTTTTTGGGAGAAGGGATGTTAGGGGCTCAGTCATAGATTATATATCAATTATGTGCCTATCGCTGCAGTGATAGAACACTAAGTGGTTTGATGATTTTAGCAAGAATGGACATGCAGCATTCGTCATTTTACCACATTGTCTGATCATTGCCAGTTAAATCTTTGATATGTATCCAAAGCCTCCAATAAAATAGTAGATTACTGTCTTTTTCATAGTTTGCACATATGTACTAGGCAAAACTATGACATATTTAAGTTCCAGTTTTCTAAAAGAATGGTAAAGTTTGCAGAATGGTAGCTTGTGAGCCACTTGTAGCTTTCAGACATATTTAGTTTAGTGTTAAGACTGGAACACCATTCCTTTAAATTTAAAACACATTTATAGATGCCAGTAGTTTGTGGTTATATATAAAGGATACTTAAGAAAGCAGCTGATTAAATGAGATAGGAGGAAGACTTTCTCTGGTATCCTCTCAAAGCTTTAAATGTAGTGATGTATTTTAAAAGTAAGTAAAATAATATGTTAAAAGAAAAATTGGGATGAGAATATTAATGTACAGTTTATATCAACTTTTTAGAATCTAGGTGAAATGGATAATTTGCTAGAAAATGTGAATTATCAAAATTGAGTCAAGTAAAGACAGAGAAACTAAGTGAACCAATAATCATAAAAGAAATTTAAAAAGTAGTTAAAGAATTATTTCTAGAAAAGTCATTGGGCCCAGACAGGTATACAGACCAGTTCTACCAACACCTCAGGGAGCAGATGACTTCTATGACATGGAAACTATTAAGGAAAAAAATAATCCCAGTGTATAAAAATATTAAAAGATTTGTCATATTTAAAGTGATGAATATCTCAATTACCCTGATTTGATCTTTATACATTATGTGAATGTATTAAATTATCACATGTACCCCGCAAATACATACATTTATTATGTATCAATAAAAAATTTTTAAAAAGATTTGTCAGCAAGGCCATTAATGATTAAAGAATCTTTTAAAAACAATAAAATATTGCACTGTAATTCTTAATTGTCTTATTTTCAGGTTCACCAGGCTGGTCTAACCTGTGATTATTCAGAACTTCCTCATCATATCAGTACAGAACAAGAAATAGAGTATCTTATTCAGTCTGTGTATTATTTACTGAAAAGTTTACCGAAACCTACTGTTGTGACAATTGCAAGGTAAGTGTGGTAGGCTGAATAATGGTCCACCAAAGATGTCCACATTCCTAATCTCTAGTACCTATGAATGTATTGCCTTATATGGCAGAAGGGACTTCGCAGGGTACTTAAGGATTTTGAGATGAGACTATCCTGGATTATCCAGGTGGCCCCAGTGTAATCACCAGGGTCCTTATAAGAGGGAAAAAGGAGGATCCGAATCAGAGAGAGAGAGCTTGAAAGAATCTACATTGCTGGCTTTGAAGATGGAGGATGTGGCTACATACTAAGGACTGCAGGCAGCCTCTAGAAGCTAGAAAAGGCCAGGGAACAGATTCTTGTCTGGCACCTCCCGAAGGAATGCAGCCTCGCCAGAACCTTTACTTTAGAACTTCTGACCTAAAAACTTTAAGATAATAAAGTAGTGTTGCTTTAAGCCACTAAATTTGTGATAATTTTTTATAGCAACAGCAAGAAACTAACACAACCTCTGTAGGTGAATCTAATGAATACTAATACAACAGTACTTAACCAATTTTTTGCCCACTCAACTCAAAATTCAGATGTTGTATTTTCTCTTTCCTATTAGTGATGATAGGCAATGTACAGTTATTGTTATTTTGTCTTTGAACTTGGTGATATTCAGATGAACACAAGAATTCTTATTTCTGTGTGCTACAAATGGATATTTAACTGCTGCTATGTTTTAAATTTGAACATAATTGCTAAATAAGTTACAGCAGTTGAATAACACTTTCCTATGTTAATCTTTGGGCTGGTTTTGTATGGAAATATGAGGTTATAAAATAAATACTTTAAATACTCAGACTAATTATATTTATATAATATTTTGTGACATATTTAACATCTTTTTTCATTTTAAAACAAAATTCATAGATAATATAACTTACCTACATGTATAATTTATATATAGATAATATGCATAACATATAGAAATAACCTACCTATACACTTAATTTAAATATATGTATATACACAGAAAATCATTATAACATTAAGGAGAAATGAAAGTAATTGATAATAATATGTATTAAAATGCCACACTAGACTTGCATCTTTAGGAGTCACTAGATGTAGCAGTTACAAATGCAGGTAGATACCCATGTGTTGTATTGGCCAGATACCATGCATGAACAGCACAGCCGTAATGACATTTTTCTGATCATTGAACTACCTTTTAGTGAAGGTTTGAGCTTTAAGTTCAGTCTTTCCCCAATTCACAGAGTAGTGAACTACATTCCTGGAAATTATAGTTCATATTTAATGCTTTTTCAAAAATACTTTGTTTATATATAGGAGTGTTAAGTTCTAGACTCAAAAATTAAAAACCACTTTTTCACTTATGTGAGTACTCGGTGAACTTTGGAAAGTATGTAAGACACAAGATAATTATTCATATTGCAGGACTACCCTGCATGTTGCAAGCATTTTAGTAGCCCAGCCCTCTTGTCCCAGTCCCCTAAATGTCATTGGGAGGCTGAGTCAGGAGGTTTGAGGTGAGGAGTTCAAGACCAGCCTAAGCAAGAGTGAGACCCCAACTCTACTAAAGTAGAAAAGTTAGCCAAGCATCGTGGTGCATACCTGTACTCCCAGCTGCTCAGGAGGCTGAGGCAAAAGGATCACTTGAGCCCAGGAGTTTGAGGTTGCAGTGAGCTATGATGACACCACTGTGCTCTACCTTGGTGACAGAGCAAGACTCTGTCTCAAAAAACAAAAGTCAGAAATCTTTCTGAAAGCATTAAATTACCCCTTGTTTATTAGGGCTTATAAATTAAGCTTTTACATATAAGACTTTATCCATGTGTATGTGTTGTTATTTAATAGTTTAAAGTTGTTCTGTATCATTTATTGTATCTTAAAATTTTTACATCAAGCCTCAAAAATAACCTGGTCACTGGAGAATGGAGTGAGTTTATCAGAGAGCTTACTGATTATTTCTTTAGGTTTAAAATATTTGTGCTAAAAAGTTGATTAGGTAACCAACTCCAATTCCTTCTATAAATATTTGTATGCCATTCCTCTCAATCCATCCTCTAAATGGCTTTCCTTACCCCTGTCTAGACTAGGAGACACTGATCAAATTAGTTCACATCTTAATCCAGCTGCAGTTGACAATAACATTGTAACTGCCCAGTGCAACTCAAGTAGTCCTTGATGATTTCTGGAAAGACTCCCAAAATACAGATTTCTGCCACAGCTCACTTGCTCTTTTCTCCTTCATACTGCATGGGAAACTAATCCCAACACCAGCACATCCCCACATTTCATTTTAGACCAAGCCATGGATCCTTTATACTTTTGTAGTTACAGATTATTTTTAGAAGTAGAACCCTTTTATCAGTTGGAAAACCTTGTCATTTCTAGCCCTAGCATACACATAATAAAAGAATAAGAAAGATGCCCAATCACTAAGATAATAAATTCCTGTATCCCCAAGTGACATCTCCCTTTCAGGGTAACAGTGGTCTAAAAGGATAGTAACTGTACCTATTTTATAGAGTTGCTGAGAAAATTAAAGCAAATAATTCATGTAAAGTGCCTAACAGAGTAAACATTTAGTAGCTTTCAACTGTTGTTCTAAAATTCAGTATCCCTTCATTTCTGTTTATATCTTACATTGAAATCTACACATGCAGGCTTTTCCTCACAGTATGATTTTAGCCTATTTATGTGTATTTTTCTTTCTCTTTCTCTTCTTGGTTCCAGATCAAGTCTGGATGATTACTGTCCTTCTGAACAAGTTGACACCATTCAAGAAAAGGTCTTCAATGTGCTACGCTCCCTCTATGGGGCTCTGGACATTCACCAGGTGTATTCAGCAGAGTCTTCCCCACCTTGAAACAAAACACTAGTCTCCTATTACATCTTGGCATAGTAACAGGGTTTTCACTAATTTATTTGTAAATGAGTCTTCCAGAGAACACTGTTTTCATATTAACTTTCAACTGAAATCTTTCAGGTATTTTGAATCTCCAGGCACCTATCATCAGTTGTTGAATGATGGTAATTTTCTGGGCATCAAGTCTTATACCCCCGATTTATGGAATTATTGCTTACCTTTCTTCCTTTCTATCATTGCCTTTATTTTCATTAGGGTATTTTTTGCCTCTTTTCCCCCTAGATCAATTGGACTGTATGAGAGTCATTTGTACATTCATTTATTCATTCAACCAACAGATATTTATTAAGCACTTACATGTGCCAGACATTATTAAGTGCTGGGTGTAAGGTAACAAACGGAATAGAAAAGGTCCCTGCCCTCTTGGGGGAGACAGATGGAAAATAAATTATGGATTGTGAGAAGGTTATAAAGAAAAAATGTCTTAGGCATGCTCTTAGGACTCAGGGCACCCTGGCATTATGGGAAAGTAACATTCTCAAAAGCTACTACCAAAAAAAAAAAAAAAAAACCACCAAACTTGCCAGTCCATGAAAATATTGCAGGAAGTCTACCTTCTCAAGGCTATTGGGATTGTGACCCGGTTCTTACCAGTGCTCTCCAGGATTGCTGGTGTTGAGATCTGGTTGAGTCAACTTGACCCAATAAAAATTAACTTTTTTTTTTTTTTTGGCCAATCACAAAAACCCTTCAGGGTGTTTTGTGCCTCCAGGTGGTTACTGTGGGCATGAATTATGATCACAGTCTCCAAGTGCTTCTTTATTGGTAATCTGGCTTGATAATTTTTTCAGGTAAACCCACTTTTTATGTAAATAGTGGGGAAAAATGTTAAATCTTTAATTCTGACATGCCATGAATACCCAAAGACATAACTATCTTCCACCCGCCTCCTCATGAGTAAGATACCCTTCCTGAGTTGCTTGCAATCATGGAACTTTTTGCTTTCTCATTTGCTAGTCTTTAGCTTTTCAGTATCCCTTTTATTTAGTAATCATTTTTATCTATCCACTTGATTTCTTTTCCTTGAAAAGGTAAGACGGCATTTAAAGAAAAAAAAAAAAAAAAACAGAAAATACCCATCATTCCTCATCTTAACACAGCAGTTGTTTTCATTTCTGCATGTATCTTCCAGGCCGTGTCCACATGTGTAGCTGTGGAGTTGCATGTAGCTATAATTACAGTGTTACCTAATTTTGTGGCTAATATTCAAGGACGCATTACCGTTGCCTCTCAGTAGATGGCACCAGACCCCATTTTTCCAGTGATTCTATTTTCCAATGAATTTTTCTTGTCACTGAGTTGGTTTCCCAAGTCTGATAGTGTGAATGCATATTTGTGTTGTGAAAAGCAAAGCAAACTGACTCAGCTTTCCATTTTGATAGAACAGTACGTGCCAAAAAGGTCTATATACTCTCTGTAAAATCAGAAATGTAAAATTGTGGTATTTATTTTTATTTTTAAAGTTTGAAATTTTTCTGTTAGAGTTCTATAAATAGACATTACTTTTATGAATAAATTATTTTGTGTGCTAAAAGAAGTTAAAAAGTGTGTTTTGAGGTTTTGAAGATTTTAAATCAAACTATAGCACTATTTAATTGTATGTCATCTCAGTGTGTTATTTATGTCTTTGATTTCATGAATCTGATTTACTAGTCATTTAGTAGGATTCCCATGGATGCTGATGTTATTCATCATTGTTTTAATTCAGATTAAATAAAACAGCATCAGTTTCTTTTATAAGAACACTTAGATTGCTTAGTTCTCATGCTCTGTGATCAACTCTTTGAAGAATAAAATTGAGTCCCTACTCATTGCATAGAACCAACTTAGGAAATTATGTCTCTTCGTTCCAAATAGGAAAATATTTAGTTTATCAAGATATCCTTAATTTGTATTCTCAGGGAATACCATAGTGCAGCGTTTTGGATTATGTGCAGATGTCATCAAAGCATGGGATTTGAACAGCTTTTTGGAAATGTGACTTAAATGTAAGCTTAGACCTTAGCTTTGATACTTGATACTTATATTTCCTAGTATCTAGGGGAAAATAATTCTTTTAAGTCCTGCATATCATAATACATACGTTTTTGTTTTGGGTTTTTTTTTTTTTTTTTTTTTTGAGACAGGATCTTGCTGTGTTGCCAAGGCTAGAATGTAGTGGCATCATCATAGCTCACTGCAACCTCAAAATCCTGGGCTCAAGCCATTCTCCTGCCTTGGCCTCCCAAGTAGCTGGAGCTACAGGCACACACCACCACACCCAGCTAATTTTTTAATTTTTGTAGAGGTGGGGCCTTGATATGTTGCCCAGGCTGGTCTCAAACTCCTGGCCTCAAGTGATCCTCCTACCTTGGCCTCCTATTAGGATTACACACATGAGCCACTGCGCCCAGCCAATACACACCGTTTTGACTGAAAATTTTATATCTCTTAGAAATATTTTCTATAGACATCTGTCTTTATGTATTTTAGGTTCTCAAGGATCTCTTACTCAGTGTTCTTCACTCATTATGTGATAATCTGTCCTAATCATTGCTTTGTTTTAGCAGCAGTGGCCCTGGATTGCTGGCAATAGATCCATTGTACTGACAGTAGTTTTTAGTCAATGATATACTTCTTACTACAGGATTCTGTCATTTACCATACATCTCAAGAGAAAGCACTTTCATCAAACTTAAGCAGTTCTTGTTGTACATCTTTGAGAAACAGTTGAGATACAGTCTTGCCTTCTCAAAGTATACTGATACTTTGATGAGAGGATCATTTTTTATTGTATATATTTAAGGTTTACAACATGATATTTGATATCATATATGTAGTGAAAGGTTATTATATTCAAGTAAATCAATATATCCATCTTCTCACAGATACCCTTTTTTTGGGTGTATGGCAAGAGCACCTAAAATCTACTTTTAGTAAAAATCCCAAATATAATACAATATTATTAACTGTAGTCCTCCTGTTCTATATTAGATCTCTAGGCTTGTTCATCCTGTATCTGTCACTTTGTATCCTTTGACTGTTGTATCTCCCATATTCTCCCCACCCCCCATCCTCCATCTGTGGTAAACACTTTTTATTTCTATCTCTGTATATTCAGTCTTTTTTTTTTAGATTCCACATATAAGTGAGAGGGTGAGCTTTATAAATACTCATTATTGTTCTGTGCTGTATGACTGTCATCTTCAGTTATAGCATTTTGGTTATAGTGCTCGTTTCTCAACTAGCTGGTCCTGGACTGCTCTGTGCTTTTGTAGTTCTAGCTATACTCCTAGGATTCCAGACATCAGCACCATCCTTTCCCTTTATTCTCATTTGAGTTCAACAAATGAAGTTATGATGACTAAGGAGGCTCCCATGAACATTGATTCTTAGAAAAGAGTTCTCTAACCAGTAAACATCTAGTCACTCACTAGAAGGGTATATCTTAACATTGCAAATTAGGAAGTTGACATTCTATACATTAGTTTCTCATGAGTTTGGTTCCTGTAATATAGAAACAAGAGCCCCATTAAAGAGGCTAAGGCTGTATAATTTCACTTTAGGGTCTTCCTTAAATAGTCAGCCAACCTCCAACTACAGCATCCCTATGATGTCTCTAACTTCTAAATGCAGTTTGACAGCAAGAGGATCTCTGAAGCCTATCGATCAGTCATCAGCTCAGCACTGTTTAGAGGCCACCACACCCCATTCAGCACAAGAAGACAATTTCTGCTTCCCAACCCTACGAGTTCATCCCCAGCCAATCAGCAGACTCCATTCTCTCGCCTTTTGTTTGCCAAACTATCTTTACAAACCCTGGCCCAAAAATTCTCGGGGAGGTGGATTTGAGAAATTTCTCCCGTCTCCTCACTCACTGTCCTGTGATATGAAACTTTTCTCTGCTGCAACCTCTGCTGTCTCTGTGTATTGGCTTCCTCTTGTGCAGTGAGCAGTGAACTCAGTTTGAGGCCAGGAGATCGAGTTCAGCCTGAGTGACATAACAAGAACCCTATCTCTACAAAAATAAGAAACATTAGCTAGGTGTGGTGGGATGTGCCTATAGTCCCAGCTACTTGGGAGGCCAGGGTAGGAGGATCGCTTGAGCCCAGAAGTTGAGTTTCCAGTGAGCTATCATCACGCCACTGCACTCCAGCCTGGGAAACTGGACCAAAGTCTGCATTCCAACAAGATCCTTGGGTAATTTGTATGCACATTAAGGTTTAGAAGCACTGTACTAGCATCATCATCACCAGCACTGAGAAGCTCCTTAAGCTGTCCTCTTCTGCACCTGGGGGACAAAGTCTGGCCATCACCCACTGACAGGCAGTAGCATCTTCGTGTGAAATTCTGCAATTACTAAGTTTCAACAATTTTGGATGCCTTACGACATGAAATTGGTAAAAAGGAGGTAAAGAAATTTATACAGATTTACTAATTATTCCTGGAAGATGCCTTCACAGTGGCAAGATATTATAAACAAGCCATTTACAGAGCTCTTTGAAAAGAAATACAGCAAGTGCTTATATTTTGTGGATAACAAACAGTATATGGGTACTTGGCTAAGAATGAAATTTCCAGTAACATCATTACATACAAATTCAAAATTGCACTCTCTTGAAAATTTAGATGAAATTGAAGCTAATGGCCTCTTGAAATGTGTTAAGAGACTGAAAAAGTGATAATGAAACCTCTGATAACAGGCATTTCTGCTACTAAACAACTTTCCATAAAAACCTTATCTTCTGCAAACTTATACACACAAAAAAAAAAAAAACCCCAGTGTATGGGAGAAAGTGTCGAAGCAGGCCGCTCAAAGCCTATGCAATTTTATAACGAGAATTTTTTGAAAGTATAGCTCAGTAAGAAATACTAGCATAGTAATAAGTGATATATTAAACCCTCGATAAATACTATGGTAAGTATAGAATCTAGTTCTGTTCTAGTGATTTTAATCTTGAAAATGAGCCACGTGGGCAACCTGAGACCAAGGTGGATAATGATAAGCAGAAAGCTGTAGTGGAAGCGAATCCCTCTCAACCTAAGCGTGAATTAGCAGCAAGGTTTGACGTTACGATTCCAACAACATTGGACCATTTGAAACAAATCAGCAAGGTAAAAAAGCTGGATAAATGGGTTCCGCGTGAATTAAACAAGCGCCAGAAGAGAAATCGTCTGGAAGCTTGCCTTTCTTTGCTGTCATGACATAAAGGGGAATCATTTCTACACCATATTGTTACGTGTGATGAAAAATGGATTCTTTTTGACAATCGCAAGTGTTTGGCACAATGGTTGGGTAAAGATGAAGTGCTGAAACACAGTCCAAAACTGAAAATTCATCAAAAAGAGGTAATGGTGTCTGTTTGGTGGTCCAGCGCTGGTATTATCTACTACAGCTTCGGGAAACCTGGTCAATCGATTATAGCGGATGTCTACTGCAACCAATCTGATGAAATGATGAGGATGCTTGCAATTAAGCAGCCAAGATTCATCAATAGAGACAGGCCAATCCTCTTGCAAGACAACATTCAACCACATGTTACACAAACAACGTTGCTCAAACTACAAAAGCTGGACTTGGAAACTCTCTGTCACTCACCATATTCATCAGACCTTGCACCAACTGACTACCACTTCTTCCAGGCTTTGGACCACTTCCTGCAAGGAAAAATATTCAATTCTCAACAAACTGTGGGAAACACCTTTTGAGATTTCATCGCTACTCGCTCTCCAGGCATCTTTGCTGCTGGCATAAACAAGCTACTGTTAAGATGGCAAAACTGTGTCAATAGTTTAGGCGCATACTTTGATTTATTGTACTGCTTTGTGTTTGAAACATAATCAACTACACTTTTGATTTGAAATCGGACATTTCATATTTAATGACCTAATATATATATATATATATATATATATTTTTTTTTTTGTTTGTTTGTTTGTTTGTTTGTTTACTATCAAGCAATATTTGGGCTCACACCTACCTTTGTTAACTTGAAATAATTTTAAGATTAATTTAATATTTTATATTTAGTTTGGGTTTTCCTAGCTAAGATTAGTAAAGCACACATGGAAATTCACTTTGGGGATTTCTAAACTCTCTGTTTATTTTACAGACATTGGCAAAGAGGTATTTCTTTTCCTGTTCATGGAGTCCAAGTTACAAACAGGGCAGAGAAACAGTTGATTTAATGTCTTTACCATTTGATTGAAACATAAAAAGTAGCACATTTGCCCCCAGAAAAAAAACATTATCATAGACTATAGTGGGCAAAATAATGTCCTTTCCCCCAAAGATGTCCTCATCCTAATCTCCAAAACTGTGACATTATGTCACATGGCAAGGGAAAATTAAGTGTATAGATGGAATTAAGAAATCCCCTGAGTCTGAGATGGGGAGAGCATCCTGGATTCTCCAGGTGAACCCAACATAATCACAAGGGTCCTCATAAGTGAAAGAGGAGAGTCAGAGTCCAAGCGATTCTGCACAAGAAAGACTCAACTCGCCATTGCTGGTGGGAAGATGGGAGCCACCAGCCTCTAGATGGTGGGAAAGGCAAAGAGGGCTTCTCCTCTAGGGCCTTGGGAAGGGACAGCCCTGCTGACACCTTGATTTTAGTACTAGGAGATTCACTTTGAACATATCACCCCAAGATTGTAAATTAACAAATTTGTATTGCATTAAGCCACCACGTTTGTGGTAACTTATTATACAGCAGCAGCAGGAAACTAGGAAGTCTTTGATCATTGTTAAGTAACATGATTGAGCAGTTAGACACAAGGTGGCACTAGATGACCATATTTATCAAAGGAGCACTTTTCAGTTATGTGACATTAATATATTGCTGAAGACAATGATACAATTTTCTTGTAATAAAAAAACTTTTAAAATCATCCCATCTTATTTGCATCTAAGTGTTCTTGAATACTGTTGGTCAGTCACTTAAATTGTCCTTGAAAACATTTTAAGTTGATTTCTGATGATGAAATTTTTAATCCAGAAAGATGAACTAAAAATGAATAGAAGTCATTAGAATTATGTGTCACAAGGGTAAGAACTTTTTTGTTCCCAGTTCCTTGAAAACTGACAGCAGCCCATAGCAGGCATCTAATAAATAATGTTTGAATGAAAGGACATCTCATGTTCAATTTGCACAAGTAAATTGCTTGCCAAGTCTTTTCTCACATTAACCTGAATAATCTAGGACTTGAAGAAAATTCTTTTGTCCAAGAATTTTAAATTTAGCACTATTCATAGAGCATCCATTTATTCAAATGTGCTTATGGTGCATTCTCCTTTGTGCTGTAAATGAAACAGCCATTCTTTTTTCCATAGACCCACTCTGCCCTCCACCCAGGTGTTTCCAGTTCTAACCAACAACCCAGGCTTCTAGGCTCCTCCTGTCAGGTTTCAGTCTGAAATGTCGGTTCTTAGCGCATTCATAGCCAAAGAATGACCAGACATGCCAAAGTAAGGCAAGCACAAAAATGAAGTTTATTGAGGAGAGAAAGATGGGATTATAGGGCAAGAGCAAGAAACAGGTTTACAGGGCGAGATACACATGCCATGGATGACAACCAGACTCATTGTCACAGCAAACGAAGAGCAAAAGGAAGTGTGCAAAAAGGGCCTGGTTATGGTCTGAGTCTTGTTTTATAGTGCCTGGATTGGGACCTTCCTCATGGTTCAGAGGTCACCATGGAACCACTTTGGACAGTTGGGAGTTGCATGGCCTGAGTCTTACCGCGCATGCGGATCTCCCATAATCCTCTCTGAAAGCCCATGGTGGGACGGGGTGTGAATCACAGCAGCACCCACTTTTGTCCTAGGAAACCCAGAATCCCTTGCCATGTGGGTGATTTAGAGAAAGAGTGTGGTCAAAAACCTCGGGATACAGGTCTCACATTGTATCTACCTGTGCCCTTGGAGGTTTGTGCTGGCTGTTCCTCCGCCACAGGGAATTAGGCACTCTCCCCTTACCTGTCAAACCCTCCAAAGTCAAAGTGAAAACCTGTCTTCTTCAGAGAGTTCTTCCAAGTTGTAGGGAAGGAAAAATAACTTTCTCTCTACCCTTCATGTTAGTAGTTCTCAACCCGGACTGCCTGTAACAAAAGAGATTAACAAGAGAGGAACAAACAGAAGTTTATTAACATGTATGCCTCATGTATATGTCAGAGCAAACCCAGAGAAATGAGTAAATCTCTAGAGAAGATATCCAAAAAAAAAAAAAAGCATTTAATCTTCAGGCTTAAATACCATCAATCTGTAAAATAAAGAAAGAATGGTATGGAGAAAGGCCCAGAAAAAAAACCTTAAAACAAAGGTAAGGTTTGTTATTCAGATTTAAATCTAAGCCTTCTCCCTTAATCTTGAGTCTCTAGCGATTTAGTCTTCCTTTTCACTTGGTGCTCAGAGGAAAACACCCTTGCAAATGGAGATTGCCTTTATAGAGGTAAATTTCCCTTTAAGAAAGATAACTTTTCAGAGATACTCCTGTGTCTAAAGTATCTCAAAATACCCAGCTCATAAGAAACAATATGCCAAACAGGCATATGTTGGGGTGGCATATTCTAGTCTCCTACATAGTTATATTTTGGAATGGTGTGTCCTTAGTCCCAATGCAATATACTCTGTTCTTGGACACCTTGTAAATTCTGATTCCTTTGCAGTACTTTGTCCTCTCCCTTTTCATATTACTTTACACTTAGTTGTGTAAAGTGGCACCAGATTGTAATTTCCCTGTAGAAAAGGTTATAGTTTATCCTTTTTTGTATTCCCAGCACACAGCCAATACTGGGAACAAAGTAAATGCTTCCAGAAGGGAGGAAAGAAAGAATGAAGAAAGGAAGGAAAGGAGGTAAGGAGGGAAGTGAAAAAAAAGAATGCTGTCCCATCACTGGGCTCAGTTTGCAGGTGGGTAAAATAACTGTTGCTGATTTCTTAATATTTAAATTTGTGTAAGTGCATATATGTTTAACCCAGAAAAAGTGTAACTAGGATTACATTCATCGTTTGAGTATAATTTCCATTTGTAAACTCTTAGATAGTAAATATAATGAGACCTAAAATCAATGCTGTCTTTCTTCTTTTAAAAAGGTAAGGAAGGTCAAAATAAAAATGTTCTTTTAATAAAAAAAAATTAAAAAGAAATAAAAAGATAAGGAAAGAATTTGAATGTAAATTATAATGTTTTTCTTCAAAAGAAAATGATTTCCTATTCTTTAATTTGATAAAGTTCTTTATGCTTCAAATACATATTCAGGCTTTGAATATTAATAAACCTCAGAAGGCAGGAATCAAATCCTTAACCCTTCATGAATTAATTATCACAATTTTAAAACTCCAGTTTTACAAAGGATATCACAAAGTGCAAAATGGTTTTTCCAAATCATGTCTTCTTTTTGGCATTAATTCATATGATTAAATAAAATGTTATGTATGTTAAATTGAGTATCAATACTATAATTTGAAGTTTCCTATTTCATAGTATTGTATAATTTCAACTATAAATTTTTGTATTCAATAAAATTACTATAATATTTATTTTTATTCAACTTTATTTTTATCAGAGTGCTATATTTGAATAGTGTAAAAGATGAAATATTAGTAAACATGATTTTTACAAAACAGCCCCTTCTCTTCAATCACCCACCCCACCATTAACCAAGTAACCAGTTTCAATTTTTTTAGCTATTAAATATTTTCACTGATTTTACTTTTTTATTTCTAAATAATATGTGTATACTGCTATCTTTTGGTTCATCTCCATAGACATCTATTGATTTCTAGTTATGAGTAATAAGGATTTTAGCTTACTTATATATCTTTTCTTTCCCTTTCATCAACCTTTAAATAAAGTACTACTTCAAATATTGCCTCATGCAAGGTGGCAATCCTTTAGCCACAGGGTTTGGTTACTAACTATAGCATTCTACAGATCTGTTTTGGTCTCAGTGTCTTTGTATCAGAATGTCTAATGGCATTTTCCTGATTTTCATGAACAAGCAATAAAAATGGATGTTCTTTCTAATTTGGATGTTCCAAAGCTGGGGCATCTATAAAGCTCTTTTTAATTTCTGCCAATGTTAACTGAGTTTTCTTCTGTCCATTTTAGGGGATCTGGATTGTCTTGTTTCAAAAGAGTACATAAAGGTTGAGTTTTTTAAGATAAGTTTGGAACACAATTTCTACAGTATCTTGCAAACCCCCCAAATCCTCTCAGTTGTTGGTTAGTTTGGGGGTTAAGGAATGCCAATATTCCTTTTATTCTATCTAGCTTGATTAAAAAAAAAGCCTTCCTTTGATATTAGGTGGCCTAAGTATCCTACTTGTTTTTGACAAAACTGAAGATTTTCTTTGGAGACTTTGAAGCGAATTGTTCTAATAAAAAAATTCCATCCTCTATAGAAGCTTGCTTGTCCCCTGAGCAGAGAAGAAAATTGTCTACATACTATATTAAGGTGGATTTCTTAGAGAAGTCAACATCCAAAAGGTTTACTTTTAATATTTGTGAAAAGTAAGTTGGTCTCTCAGTATATCCCTGAGGCATAACTGTCCATGTGTATTGTCTTTCTTCCCAAATTAAAGCAAAGAGAAATTGATTATCTTTATCCAAAGGAATGCTAAGAATGCACTAGGTAGGTCTCTTTCAGTAAAGAACTCACCTTCAGCTGGGACGGCATTCAACAACATTCAACAACATATTGGGGTTTGATACCACTGGATGCAGAGGAATGACTATGGTATTCATTGCTTCCAGATCTTGTACAAATCTCTACTCTCTACCATTTGGTTTTCTTACAAGGGAGAACTGGCATGTTACATGGGATATACAAGGAATAATCAAGCCTCTTTTTATATAATCCAAAGTTATAGGTCTCATCCCTTCGAAGGCCTCTGATCTTAGAGGGTATTGCTTAAGGTCCAGAAAATATTTTGATGGGTCTATTTGAATTTTAATTGGGGCAGCTGAGATAATTTGCACACTAGCAGTGGAGGATTTTGACTACAATTGAGCAGGTACTATTTTTAACAGCTCTTGTAATTCTAACCCATTTATAAAGTTTGAGTTAAGGAGAATATCACATTTTCAGTTAAGGTGGTTAGCATAACTTTCTTTGGATAGACCTGAATGTTGTTTAAACATTTTTTCAAATCTTTCATAGTATGACATTATGGGCTCATCAAGATTTTGTCAACATTGTTATATATTGTTCCAATCAACTACTCTGGAAAACTAAGGGGATAGCATGGAGTAAAGCTTTGGCAGTATTGTGAGGGACAGAAAAATAAGTGAGCGATAATGGAAATCAGAAAAACAGAAAGGAGGAAACATTTACAGAAAAACATTAAGGAGGAAATGGTTGAAGAAAAATAAGAAGAGGGAACAGTTATTTCAGTCTTAAAGAATGGGGTAATTAGGCCATGGAACACTGACCCCCAGGGAATGAAAAAACACCATAAACGGTTACGGAACTTTCCCCATCATACATATACTAGAAAGAATTACAGGAACACAACCTTTAATTTATGTCCAAACATAGAATCCAGTCCCCAAAACAGTGATGTATAGTTATGAATAATTACAACTAACCCTTATCTAAACCTAACATATAAAAGGAAAAACACAGAAGTAGACTATGTCTTCTCCACTCACGGAGACAGACCCGTTTCCCCTTAGGAAACGTACTTTCGCTTTGCACCCTTAAACTTTCCTTACAATAAATTCTTCACGCATATTTGCTGAGTGTCTGTCCTCTCTCTCTGTCGCTCGGGCCATGGCTTGTGATTCCTCCAAGCCCAGAGCCCAAGAACTGGGGCAACACTTCAAAGTGCAGCTGTGGACTGAACCATGACCATACTGTGGCCTGTTCATGATCTGTTTCAGAAAATTTATGGAAGTCCTCTGAAGGATTTTTTCATTTGCTTTTGCTATCCAATCTTTGGCCTTATTTTGTGATGCTAACATGTGAACCAATTAATAGGAATCAGATAATCCAGGGTCATAACTTCAAATGTTTAATTCACATTCTCTAGCAAATCCATTAGGGTCCTGAAGGGGATCCAGGAATCCTTTAATTACGCCTTTAAGTTCTACTTTGACCATGGTTGATAAACCAAGACAGGTTCTCCTCTACCGGACACAGGATGTTCTGAAAATAGAGCCAGAACAGCAGAAGGAGGAGGAAGGTAAGGTAAGTTTGGACAAGGAAATTCCGACAAAAGGAGGAACTAAAGGAGGGGGAGAAATTCTAGCAGTCTTTTTCAATTCAAAAATTGTTTTATACAATCTTTTGTTTTCCTCTTGCAACGAAATGACTTTGTCAGAACCTCTTTTAGAAGTTTCTAAGTACTCCCCCAGCTATTTTATCTTAGAGCCAGCTTTTTCTAATTGCATTGATAAACTAATTTGAACTAATTTCAATGGTACCCCATCTTAGCCATTGTAATTTAGGGTCATCATGAATTATGTGAAACCATTTTTCTAAATATTTGCATGAAAAGGTGCCATAAGTATTAAACATGAATCCAGCTGGTGTTTCTCATGGTGGATCTCTCCTTAAGGAGGAAAACTTGGTTTTAGAAGTACGACTGCCAATAATTTAAACTTTGCTTTAGAAAGACCAAAAAGACCTAATGGGAGGTATTTTGGATTGAGTATGCTATTGGGGAATAGCAAGGTGAAACCCTTGAGTCAGTTCTTCCCTTTTATGTGTCTCAGTGGTCCCAAGAGACTTGGGTACTTAAGGTACTAAGTGACCCACTTTTATGTGAGCAATGTGAGGTTCCCTCTATTTCTTAGGGGATCCCCTGTGAAACCACTTCATGTCATGAGGGATAAGCTCCAGCACTGATCCAAGATCTTAGTAGACAAAGGTGCCTTTTGGCTGGGAAGAACAGCACCTCTTATCTTCAGGACTTACATCCTCATAGAGAGCCTGTTATAATTTTGGTCACTCAAAAAGAAAGTTTAGATTTGTCAGTTGAACCTGCTTCAGAATCTGGCCGGTTTTAAAGATCACAAATTTTTTGCTTAAGCCACAAAAATTCACTTCCTCTTTTCAAAGAGAAACTTGTTTTCCACCTGACCAAAATTTTGCATGAGATAAAAGTTTGAAAAACTCTAAAGAGTAATTCCAAACAAAACCTTAACCTCAGAGAAAAGTAAAAATCACAAATTTATGATTAGCAAAATCTCTAGAGAAAAACAAAACTCCTAACTTGCAGTAGAACTTCAATTCCAACCCTGTTGAGTTAGTAATATGTGTATCTCAAATAAAGTCTGAATCCTCAACCAAGACAGAAGGATTCAGACCCAAGAGGGGCCTTACCAGACATCCCCATTGATTCTGGCAAGGTCAGGTGAACGAAAATCATTTACGCCAGTACCAAGGTTCTGATTGTTGGCAAAGTGATGGGGCTTTCTGGACATCTGTTTTAGGTCTTTTGCGGTCACCAAAATGTCAACCTTAAATAATGAGATTCAGAAAATATAATTAAGTATAAAGTTTATTTGAGTGCAAAGGTTGAGGATAACCACCTGGGAAGCAGCAACTACAAACAAATGGGCTCAGCATTCCAAAGTTGAGAAGTTAAGATTTCACTTATAGGCAGAGGCAGAAAATATTTAAGCAGATTTCAGCATTTTCCATAGGAGACCAGTATATATATTACAGTGATCTGATTGATTACAGATTGCTGCATTCCAAGGAAGATTACTTTATTGCTCCATGAGGAGGGGTAGTGATCTGAAGGAGTCTCATCTCTAGGGCTGTTCGGTCCTCCTAATTATTTACAAGACAAAAAGGTAGAATTTGCAGCTGCATGCTGCAGGACTCAGGCCATAGCTGCATTCCTCCCAAGGCTCAGAATAATTGAATGTTCAACAGCTTTAAGTTTGAATTATTTAGTTTTACAAGAGATACATTTTTTAAAAACTTGCATGTCTAAAAATGTCTCTTTTATACCCTTAGTTCAGCTAGATACAGTACTCTTGATTAAAAAATAATTTTCCCTTGGAAGTTTGAAAGTGTAGCTCCATTGTTGTCTATCTTCTATTTGAGAAGTTTGATGCTATTCTTATTGACAATCTTCTGTTAATTTTCTATCTTCTGTTAATTTTCTATCTCCGCTTTGTCCCCTCACCCCTACCAGAGCTTTGGGAGTCTTTTGTTTATCCTCAGTGTTTGAAATTTTATGATAATGAACCTTTTGATGTTGCTATTTTTCATTATTTTTGGAGAGAGTTTTATTTGTCTGTTCATTTGTTGTTTTCCATTCATTGGGCTGGATACCCAAAAGGTCTTTTTGAAAAGAGATTCGTTTTCTTCAGCTCTGAAAAATTCTCTTATTTTATTAATACTTTTCTCTGCCGGTCTTTTCTGTTCTCTGTTTGTGGAGCTGCTATTAATTAGCTAATAGACCCTCTGGATTAATTATCTAATTTCTTATGTTTTCTTTCTTATTGTCCAATTATTTACCACTTTGCTCTATGTTTTGGATTCCCTAATTATATCCTTTACTATTAAGGTTTTAATTTATGCCATCTAATTTTTATTTTCCTAGTGTTTTTGTTGTTGTTGTCTGAATACGGTATAATCATTTATATTTAAGAATGGGACACAGAAAAACTGACTGGAAGCTCTGTGTTTGTGAATAAGTTTGTCAACTTAGAGTGATCAGTTGGGGGCAATGACCATTATTTCAGGAAACTTAACAAAGGTCAAAATGTGGAGATCTTTTCTGTACAACCATTCAATTTCTCTGGAGTAGAAGCCTCTAATTTCTTACCTACCTGGTAGATACCTTGCTGCTGGCCTTCTGAGAGAGAGAGAGACACTATTGGGGTAGAGATGGGAGGAATAATAGCCATATTCCTTCCTGATCATCCTACAGCAAAGAACACAAAGTGACAAATTCTGATAACAGACCCAGACTTTCCAATCACCTGTTCAGTGCCTCATTTAAAAAATATGAGCAGATAATCAAGGGTCACCAGACATCTGTTTTTTCATCAGTTCTGTTTTCAGGCCCACTTCTCATTCTTGTCCACCAACGTATGTCCAAAGTTCTCTCTCGGGTTTTTTGTTTATTTGTTTGTTTGTTTTTTACTTTTGAGATGGAGTCTTGCTATACTCCCCAGGCTGGTCTTGAACTCCTGTGCTCAAGTGATCTTCCCACCTCAGCCTCCTGAGTATCTGGGACTACAAGCTTGAGCCACCACACCCATCTTAAACTTCTCTCGGGTTCTATCTGTCCAATAATCTTTCTTTGTGCCCAAATTTTCCTCTGGAAACCCATTAAGCTATGCCTCCCTCTGCCTCTACATCAGTTACCACTTCTTTGCCTAGTTTCTATCAACTGATGTTCTTTCTACCTTTGATATCATCACTTGAACTTACATATTTTTCATTCATTAGTTACCACTACAGAGAAGTCTCAAGAGATAAAAAATAAACAAATGGAGTAACAATTTTTAATCAAAAATATTTAGGAACAATAAGATCTTTTTGCAAAGGCTCAAAAGTATCTTAAGATGGCAGTCAAATCAGGATGTGGGCATGCACTTGCCCTTCAGCATCTGCTTGTAGTTATCAGCTTCTCTGTGTTCAGAGAGGAAGAGCGTGGGTTTCAGCAAGTTCTGCATGCCAGATCTGCCCAGTGCTGGCTTTCTTGCTGCCCCTGGTGGCTCTTCAGCCTCCATTCCCCTGAACTTGGTCCTAATGGTGGCCTGCCCCTCCCTCACCCACTGCTTGGGCATCTGGGCCTCACCAAAGCCCTGTGCAGCTTTCTAGAGGCCTTTGCCATGAAGGCATGATCTTCTTTTCTGCCTTAAAGAACTTGTCCCGACAGCCTCCTGTGCCTGCTCCTAAGGATCTTGCTTTTCCAAACTCAGAAGACAGTTCATGAAGCCAGGGGACATCAGCCATGCTCCAAACAATTTGGCCTCAGGAGTCAGTGATTTTTGAGAATGTGGCCCTGTACTTCACCCAGAATCAATGGGCCAATCTGGACCCTGAACAGAGGGCCCTGTACAGGGAGGTAATGCTGGAGAACATGCAAGTATGGCTTCCTTGGTAGCATTTCCACTTTTCAAACTTGTTCTGATCTCCCAGCTGGAGAGAAGGGAAGTGCCATGGGGACCAGATCCCTGAGACACAGAGGTTCTGAGAGACATCAGTCCAGGTGGTGACTCCTGGACCAAGAATGAAGAGCCAATAATAAGGCAGGAGGCTGCTGAAGAAACAGTTGCACAGGGTGCCAGTAGGAGAAGTTTTCAGCACTTTGATTTAAAAAGCAAGGCAATGAGGCAGACTTTGAGTCTAAATCCAAATCCAAATCTACACTTTGAGGTGAAATGAAGTTCTATGAATGTAAAGAATGTGGGAAAATCTTCAGATATAACTCAAAGCTTATTTGGCCTCAGACAAGCCCTTTAAGTGTAAGGAGTGTGGCAACACTTTCAAGTCAAGCTATGACTGTATTGTATATGAGAAAAGCCACACTGGAGAAGGGCCCTGTGAATGTAAGGAGTGTGGCAAAGGTTTGAGTTCCAGCATCACAGGATTCAGGCTGGAGAGAAACCCCGTGAATGTAAAGAGTATGGAAAGGCTTTCTGTAGGAGTGCGGCATACTTCCCACATCAGAAATCACACATGAAGGAGAAACTCTATAAATGTAAGGAATATTAGAAAGCTTTTGGTTGTAGGTCACTTTTTATTGTCTATCAGAGAATACATATTAGGGAGAAACTCTACCAATGTAAGGCATGTAGCAAAGCCTTCACTCAGAAAATAGCCTCCATTCAGCATCGGAGTTCAAACTTGGGAAAAGTCTTATGAATGTAAGGTGTGTGGGAAAGCCTTCACAAGGGATGGAAGTTTCATTCAGCATCGGAAATTACACCCTGTGGGGAAGTTGTCGGGGTTGCTGGGCCATCCCTGGTCAGTCCTCTGTGCCCCTCTCCAGCCTTCTCTCCTGTTCCTCTCCAGAGGTCATGCTCTGTGCCAGCTGTGGCTGAGCCTGCATCCCCCTTTCCACATGCTGTGCTCATTCCTACCTCTGTGCCTTTGTTCATGCTGCTGCCTGCATCTGGAATACCTTCTTTACCTGCCCCAACAGTAGGTGTCTTCCAGGGTCTTCCTCTCACTGTGAAGCCTTCCCCAATTATTCTGAACCATCCTTCTCAACCTGCTTGAGCTTTATCTTGGCACACCTATGGCTCTTACCCAACAAATCTTCAACCTAATGTGAGCTTCATTTGTACTTTTTTTCCCTCACCTTACATATGTTACAACTGTTTCAGCATAGACTCTGTTACAATCCATATACATTTAAAGATCAGGTTCATGTAACATATTCTCTTTTTTTCTAAGTAGAAAATGGAAATACTTAATCTTTGCATTGGTCCCTTTCAGGCTTGAGCAACAGTGGCTGTATCTGTATCATGGTGTTGCTGGTTTAGAAATGCTGGCAGGATACTTGAGGGTTAGGAAAGTTTGGGAAAGAGGACATCCCTGTATTAGGCCATTGTGATTAGAGAGAAGCAACCCAGAAGAAACAGGAAGCGGCATGCCAGACCTGTGGGAGTAGAGGATTGCAGTAAGATTCCAACAGTGGACTTTGGAAATTAATGCAGATTGTTTACTGAGCCACTGGCTAGATGGTGTATTAATATAGCTGAAATTGTGTTGCCCTTGTCATGGATCATTGAGGATCCCACCCATCTATGCAACAGATAATGTGAAATAAACAGTCAAAAAAAATTATGAGTTGATAGCAATGATAGCAATCATTTATGTACTTGGTAGCAATTTTCTACAAACATGTCTCTAAACATGAAAGTTTTTTTTCTTGAGTTTTGCTCTTGATACCTAGATGTTTCTTTTAACTTTTATTTCCTAAGTAAATATACACAAAGGCAAAAAAAAAAATCACACTCAAATCAAAGAGAAATACTTTAAGGAAATCAATATTTAATATGAAAACATATATGCTAAGTTTTTAGTTCTGGCTTTACCACCTGCTAGTTATAGGGAAAATTATGTGATCTCCCAGAGCCTCGGTTTCCTCTTCTCTAAAATGCCATTACTAATACCTTAAGCATTATCAATAGTTATGAGTACATACAACGTGTTCAATCAATATAAGTTCCATTTTTGCTTTGAAATGAATGAGCAAAAGATGGCAAGTAGTGATAATGTTCATTAAGGCTGGTCCTCTTTGGTAAAAGTGAAGTTGAAGAGTAGATGAGTGACCATTTTACTTAGCAACATCTTACTAGGGGCATCAATTGCGAAGAAAAGAACATTTTCTTTTTGATGGGTTTTAGTCTAATTTTTTTCTGGTTAAGTCTTATCTTTTGAAATCACTCTGTTTCTTTCCCTTCCTCAAGCATTTTCTCCTTTCTGCTTCACAAGTCTTACTTGTTTGAGAAGAAGAGAGATGAAGTGAGTCAGCCATGGTCTCAGCAGGAAGCAGACTTCACTTCAACTAGTTCCAAAGAAGGGACTTTAGCAGAATTCCTCACAGGTATGGATAAGGGAACAAACAAAGGATAGTGGGAACCCCCCCAGCAGCTAGCAAGAGAAGGCAGCCATTACCACATCAAGGACAAAAGGGACAAGGGAAAAGAAATAGAATTACTGGAGCCCAGCGAGAACTGGAAAAGTGAAGGTGCTGTCAGGCAGAGTCTATAGTTGTGGAGGGATGTAGCTGCTGTCAGAGGCTTAACGCCGAAACAGGGAGTAAGAAGGGAAGGAGTAACCCAATACAGCTCCCTTCTCCCACCTTCTGATCTCCTGCGAGGGCTTCCCATATGGGAGCCAGAGAGATACAGTCCGCAGCAGTCGGCCTCCCAGATGGCTGAAACAGAAAACCTCAAGCCATCTTGTGGGGGAAAAAAAGTCTTCACTTTATCTTTCATGCCTGTCATATGTAGAAATAGATGAGCATGGAAATGTAAGCATTTCCAGTTAGAAAATAAGACTGTTTCATATTACATGTTTCATGCTTTAAGGTGACTCCTAATATATAGTACCTTAATGATGGAATCAGCTACTACTGAGGGAGGAAAAAAAACAGGAACAAAATAGTCAGCTTTGAGTTAGTGGAACTGACCAGGCTAAGGCATCAAGCAACTGTTTCCACGACTGCAATTTCAGGTAATGTCTCAGCCCTGTCATAGATGTCTCTAAGGATTTGTTTAAAAATTCAAATGTCACAGATTTATCCGTTGTATGCTGAGAAATCCACTGTGCCTTCAGTGATAAGTTCTAGGTGACACTTGATTTAATATGATCCTGGCAGTGAGACAATTTATTCATTGCATTTTATTTAAAGCCTAATGGTATGGCAGGCTGCTTCCCCTTTATTGATACAGAAGCCTATTATAGTATTTTATCCAAAAAGAATGTCCTACTTTACAAAGCTATGGCTGACATTTTGTGCGTTGTGTCCAGTATAAGTATGTATCAAGTAATGTGCCTTATTTCAAGTTGATGGCTTCTCTTTTTTAAACCAGGAATCAATAGATGGGATACAGAGGGCTGTGAAACTCCTAAAATTGATTACAAAGTGTTTGGCCTACATGTATTTTTCTGGGAAGAAGTCCTGTTGTTCCCACAAATACTCAAAAGCTATGTTTTCTTCTGCTTCTAAATGAATTAGCACTCCTCTATCTAGTTTTCCTCAACCAATGGCCTTTCTTCCTTTTATTTCATCATTTCTACTTATATATTTTTCACTCATTAGCTATCATCACAGAGAAATCTCAAGAGAGAGAAAAGATCAATAAATGTGATCAACTCTTTTTAATGTTAAGAACCATGGCTGAATATAAATATATTGAAAGGGAAACATGGGTGAAGGATGAGAGAGCTAGAAAAAGGTATTTTTAAACAAAGAATGAAATTTATGACAAAGATGCCCTCCCTGACAGTCTTCTTGGCCCTTATGGTGCTTTAGGAGGGAGAGTTTGGGGTGTAAAAAAATAAAAAGTGAGACAATATTTTCCCTGAATATAATGATTTGTCTTTGAATAGGAGTGGTCTCATGATGCTAGGTTATGACCCATTCTCTTATTGAGACTTCAATCCTGTTTATTCAGGGATTTTACATGGTGATTGGATGACATTCTTCAGCCTGCCAAGATGCCGACAGGCAGCCCCATTGATATAATAGTGCTCCATTCTAGTAATGGTGCATCGATATAAAGTAATGACTTCCTGCTTTGGCAAGTATTAGACAGACATGGGATAAGGAAGGGGTTTCAAATTCAAATGCCTGCTGGGAGATAGGGCCCTTACAAAGTAGGCAAGTAGTATTGAACCAAAGAATTTATGCTCTATCTGAAGGGGGCAGCCTTTACTCAATTCCCCTCTTTTTTTTTTTTTTTTTTTTTTCCGGATAAAAAATTACAATGTGCAGAAGTTGGCAACTAATTCAAAACATTTTACAACACTGTGTGGGATGAACATATGTTTTGAGGGTGTGTTTGGCCCAAGGGCTGCCGGTTTGGGTCTCTGGTGTAAAGTCGTTGTTCCCAAGCCTAGCTGCAGATCAGAGTCATCTGCAGAGCTTAAAAAACACAGATGCCCAGTCCCCTCCCCAGACCCCTGAGTTGAGTCTCTGGGGGTGATGCTAATGCTCAGCCAAGTTTGAGAATCATGAGAGCAAAGGACTGGTTGATGAAACAACATTTACCATCCTTAAAACTATAAAATTAAAGAACGATCACAGTAAAGGAAGTTAGAAAATAAATGAACAAACTGTCTCATGGAAGAGCAAAAAATGGTGAAAGCTTATAGGAATACCTTTAAACACGTTCTCTCATGTTTCAAATTGTGACTTTTCGATCCTTTTATTGAGCTGCGCTTTCCAATATGGTAGCCACTAGCCACATGTGGACACTTAAATTTAAATCAAATTTGAAATTCAATTCTTTAGTTGTACCTGCCACAATTCAAGTGCTAAGGAGCTACATGTGGCTAGTGGCTCCTGTCCTGGACAGCACAGATGTACAATATTCCCAGCACTGCAGGTAGTTCTATTGGACAGCCCAGGTATAGAGATTATGTGTGAAAATCAAGAGAACCATATAGACCTTTTAAGCTATTCATGTGGGATATTTCAAGGGAGTGGTAATTGTAAGTACAGAATAGAACATTTCTAAATTGGCCACATGGGTTTATGTCCTTAGAAAGAATAAGGCTTACCTTAATGCAAATTAGTTAGTAAATACAGATATTTTTTAAAGTAAAAACGTATTTGTGCAATCATTGGACAAATATTTATCCAGTGCCTTCTAAATGCCAAGCACTCTGCTCTTTGGGTTTAAATTATTCATGGAATCAAGTAAGGTTTAAAAATTGTCTTGGGCAGCTTCCAAGGGTTATATTATTCCCAGGTATGCCTATTACCCTTAGTTTTCCATATACATTTCCCTTTAATTATATGGACTTTCTCTTAATACAATAGCTATCATTAAGTTAAAACATGTTGTTTGGTATATGTAATGTAGCTGAATGGTCAAAAGGAAAATGAGACAAGCAGCAACACCTCACAAGAGAGTTTTCTCTTTGCCAAAAAAGTATAGTTTGCCTAGTGATGAGTTTTGAACTGACCTGTCTATATCTGATTAGGGATAGACATGACCCTCTACCCAGCAGTGACCTAACACCATTTAACCAGAGCAGCATTCCACATAGCCATCAACTCCAGTCAGTATTCACGTCTTACTCCTGTTCAAACTGCATTCAGCAGGATAGCAATCCAGAAAGACAGATAAGACAGAAGGAGCCCTAGCATTAAGGGTTTCAGGTCTTGCAGTTATGTGTAAACTTTTAAATTTGTACAAAAGTCTGGATTCTTGGGAAGCAGATCATCCTAAATGTAAAAAGCTGACTTTAAGTTACAAAAAAAATCATGAAATAATTTAAAGGCAAACATTGTGGATAATGTTAAGAATTGTCGAATATAATGCATCTTTATGGAGATGCTGATTAAGGGAAGAACGAGCTGAGTTGCAGGGCCCAGGATGGAAATAAAGGTGAAGCTATAGAAGACAGAATGACTTGGTGCCTGGATGTCTCTTCTGTAGTCATGAACAGTTAATGAATTCCTCAGGGACATATGGACTACATTTTTAAATGGCCTAACAAGTTAACATATTTTTTGTCTGTGGTATAAATCTGATTGGATATTTTATAGTCTCCATGTGGCTTTTAGAATAATAATAAAGGCTGGGGCTGCTTCTGGAATGCAGTTAATAATCAAGTCCTTATCTTTGTAGTGGTTACACATCTTGCACAGTGTTAAGGAGTCATTACTAAGGGACTTGATTCTGGGAATTTTGTGCCGGTTTCCTTTTGTATTAGATGCATTGGTTATCTAATCTTATCTCATAGTATGAGCAACCTCCTTTTGGAAATGCCAGCCATCATCAATGAATACTTACACAAAGGAAGTGCCATAGTGACTTGAGTTTCTCTCTCTTTCTCTCTCTCTTTCTCTCTCTCTCACACACACATACACACACAATCCATCTATATTCAGAATTTATATGACACACCAGGCCCTGTGTTAGGTGATCGGTGCAAAAGATCAATAAAACATAGACCCTGCCCCTGAAGAACTCATACTGTTGAAGGGGGATCCTATGTGTGAATAAACAATTACAATATGAGGAGGTACAAAATTGAGAGGGTGACATAAATTCATACAGGTAGAGATTGTGGAAAGTAAGTCCTCTTTTACTTGAAGTTGACTTTACAACAGAGACAAAGAGCAACCAGGATAAAGAGCATTTTGGTGTGTTGTTAAATCCAAGGCTTCACTATGGTTTTAAATCCATGGTTTAATCTTGGTCATCATCCTGTGTTGAAATGATCCCTAAACCTCTGACGCCCAGACTGAAACGAGCTGAAGGAAGAACTTGAAATGAGGCCAAGAAAGAACTAAGTAGTGGATGGAAAAATAGATTCTTAAAACCCAGAAATATCTGGAATATAAAACACCCTACGGGTAAGTCTGTTATTTGGCCAGACAAGAGAGGGTGATGCTGGGTGCTATGGAGCAAGGCATGGCGAAAGAGACCCTTGGCTCAATGTCAGGAATGGTTCCATGGTCTTGTCTTTCAATATAGCAAGTGGGGAGCTACCTGGTTAATTGTGAGCAGTGATATGGAACAGCACAAAATGCAGCTAGATCTATTAAGCAAGTTCACACAAATATAATTAGAGAAATAGAAGCAAAACCCTGGGTTTTGGCTACATTGCCTAGTGACATCATTTATGTTAGGTAGACTTGGCTATGGGTGAACAGGCATCTTTGTATCCACAGTATGAAAAGCAGTGCTATTGGCTATAATTGCAAAATATCATTATGAGCTTTAATATCCTAAAATATCCTCTGTCCTCTGCTTGCTTTTTCTCAGCTG
This sequence comes from Eulemur rufifrons, assembly GCF_041146395.1. Lineage (NCBI taxonomy): Eukaryota > Metazoa > Chordata > Mammalia > Primates > Lemuridae > Eulemur > Eulemur rufifrons. The sequence continues at coordinate 21,076,517 of NC_090999.1, forward strand.
GAAAACAAGAACGCTCACTAGGAACTAATTGTTCCCTGAGTGGTCTTGTCCCTGCCACAGTTCATTTGGCTTTATCACATTGTCTAAGGTTAAGAGTTCTTGAAGGTAGAACTTGTCCTTCATATGTAGTATTAAGTTTTTAACATTCCAAACTACTCAAGGCATGTGAACGCTTTCATCTGTTTTATTTCCCAATATCCAGCCAACATGCCCTGGCATTACGTTTAGGCTAGGTAAGTTCTGACTGGTAGGTGTACTACCTGTACCAATTGTTGAATTTTTTGAATACGGGAGGTCCTCACTTAATGTCATTGATAGGTTCTTGGAAACTGAGACTTTAAGCGAAACGATATATAAGGAAACCAATTTTACTATAAACTAATTGATATAAAGAAGAGTTAAGTTCCTAAGGCATATTTCTTGTAACAAAAATAACTACAAACGCCTAAATAAAGACCAAAACACTTCCAATATTAAACATTGAATAAATGTGAGCTCCACATACATTTAAGAAAGATTAATAAAAACCAATAAGATAATTATTTACCCAATTATTCCAGCTCAGGGTGGCAGGTGGCAGGTGGCTGGAGCCTCTCCCAGCAGCTCAGGGTACAAGGCTGGACAGGACACCATCCCATCACACGTGGCATGCCCACGCCACACCCACATCACTCACACTGGGACCATTTAGACGTGCCAATTCACCTAACAGGCACAGCTTTGGGATGTGGGAGGAAACCAGAGTACCCGAGAAAACCCACACAGACATGGGGAGAACGTCCAAACTCCATGCAGACAGTGGCCTTGGCCGGAAATTGATTTTTTTTTTTCTCATCAATGTTATAATGAAATGACATGGAAATGAAATGATGTTATTTGGGGACCTGCTGTACTAACCTCTTTGTATTAAGTGTAGGCGGGGATGTACATAATGTGGAAGGATAAAATAAGTCAACTGATTTTAACAGACACGCTCAGATTTATAGTTTTATGTTGACAATCTTTAAAATAGTCTTCTTGGATAAGTCCTCTTTAGAACATTTTAAACACAACTTTAAAATTTTTTCCTTCAGATATTTCTAGAAGGGAAAGATTTATTTGGATACGTAAGTTATGGCCTGATTGTTAAGAAATCATCTATAATATTTAAAGTTGTACTTATGTTAGATCTCATGTTATTAGGCCATGGTCAGATCATGTTGTTAGAAAATGCAAATACCTTTCTTGGGAGCTGCACCCTCCCTGCCATGGAAAATAGATCACATATTGTGACAATGTTAAGTTGCACCTAAGTATAAGCACTAAAACAAAACAAAACACTGAAGAGCTGAAAACATGTAATTCTATATTTTTGTGCTGGGGCAGGCATATTTGTGGCTGATGAAACAAATATAAGAAGCTGCCTTTATTCACTCTGTAAGTTCAGCTCTCTGCTATGCCAAGTGAAAATCTACCGTGAGTATCTGTATTCATCGTGCTTGCTATCTCAGGAAGCAAGCATGGACCCCTATTACGAGAGGGGCAAAAAGAGAGATATTTAAAACCCTAGTAAGGAGGCTCCCTAGCTGTCCACCCTTAGCATTTGTCTTTGTGGAAAATGTTAGGAAAGGTGTTTGTCCAAAGACCAGACACGTATTGAATAACAGGTTCTATTCAAGTGACGAATCTAGATCTGTGTAAAACTGTATGGTTGTGTAGCACTTACCATTTTCAAAAACTTTTTCCACCTACTATCTCTTTGTGGGACCCAGGATATTTTTCACCCTTTTTTATAGATGAACCATTGACTCCTGGAGGTTAAGTGACTTTGCTCATGGCCACACATCCAGCATGGACCTGAGGACAGATCCAGGACCCTCACCTCTTAGTAGTTCCACACTGTTCTACAGTAGTGAACAAAGACTTTGTTGATGTAGAAGTCCAACCTCAGGGCCCTGCAGGTAACACAGCTGGTTCTATACTTGGTCTGCGGCTACCTACAGCCAATGGAGCCACCATTTGATATGGAAGAGTCCCGCTTGTGCATATGGGGCTATTACTCTTCCTCTTGCTGAGTCAGGACTTAAGGACCCCTTGGTATATGCACTCTAGTCCCTAGTGCAATGCTGGCACGTGAGGCACCCAGCAGATGTTTGAATAAAGACCCTGAAATGCTGCCAGGGCAGAAATGAGAGAGCTGGCCCAGCTAGTAGTTGCTCCATAATCACAGTCCTCAGCTATTAACACTCTATCGGTAGACCTACATTTTGCCAGCTCAAGAGATCTCCTTGGACACTGGGGCAGGAAGGAGAGTTGTTTTTCTTTTTAACTAGATGGGAGTAATTTTGACTTGTCTAATCACTGTCCAAGGACTGGCAGCCATGCGGGAAATGAAAGACATCCACTCAGTAAGTTTTCATTCATTCGGAAATTTGGCTTTGTTTAGTCAGTCCCAAGGGTCTTACTGTAAATATGAGATGAGAGAACAAGGCCTGCAGGAACCTACTTGATTTACAGGGGATTGCCTGTATATGTGTTTATGGCAGGGCCAGGAAGTCAGGCCTCACACTCTGTCTTATGGGAGAGCCCACACTGGAGGCCGTGGGAGTGTCTGTAGCACCAGGCTCTGCCAGCTGAATCAGCAAGAGGAAGAGCAGTGGCAGCAGTGAGAGTTGCCTATCCTACATCCCATCAGACTTCTCTTTTTAACTTGCTTCTCTGCATTGCTACCTAGTCCTAGACCACCAACCACCAAGCCATCTTCATAAAATATGCCTGTACCATTAATTCAGTTTCACCTTGTGTACGCAGAAAGTTACTCTGGGAGAAAAGTGGAAACACGGGTCAAATTCCAAGTTGCTAAGAGTGCTTTGGTCTTTCTCTAGCTTCAAGATGGTACCCCATACACACACCTTTTATGTAGCACAGATAACTCTTCTTAAATATTGTTTTAGTTATTGAAGCATTACCATTTGTGTCTTCAAACTGCAGTGATTCTTAGCAATTACTAGTAGCATGTGGTTATTGATTTAAGCACTCCAGCATAGGTTACCCTTTACCTCTCTCTCTCTCTTTAATCCCCAGTGGAACTCCTTTGTGGGTTCTGTGGGTATAGAAAGCGTTTTGAAGGACTGTTAGAAAATGGACAAGTGGAAGGAGAAATGGTGCTTTTTTTTTTTTTTTTAATTTCCCACTGCGCTTGTCTTAATTTCTGGGTCAGCAGATTTCCCCCAGGGAGCCTTGACTTTTATTTAATAGAAAAAGCGTGAGTCTTGGCCAAGGCCCTTGGTGCATATATGATCCATTGTGGGAAGATCCCATGAAAATAAGTGTCATTTGAACATTGTAAGGCATGTAACCATAAAAATATAACAACAACAAAAACAAAAACAAGTGCATTGTGAAAACCAGGAACCTCTGCTTTCCTAAATGGCAGAATGAGATAGTGGCTTTATCTCATGCCCCGGATCATGCAGCCTACTTCAACGTCAGCGGCCAATGGCTGTTCTTCCACATCTGTGATTGCACTGCAAGGCCATTGGTCTAGGCTGTGTCCAGCATTTCTCTCTCTAGGCAGCTATCCCAGAGTTTAGGAGCAAGGAAAGCCAAAGGTTGTTTCTGGAGAAACCAAAGAAAAACTGGGGAGTCTTTGTAACTGACCGTGCTGTACACTTTGGTCTTGGTAGGAGGATTTGGGGAAGAATCCTGTGGGACAGCAGCTATTCATAGGCCTGGGGCTGGCAAAGGAGCCAGGCTTGTCTCTGTGTAACTCACAGGAAAAATACACAAGCAGCCTCTAATCCCAGTGAGCAGAGTGAGATGCCCCTGTTCCCAGAGTCCAGGCGGAGCACCTTGTGTTTGAGACGACTGATACCTCCTGCAGTTGGGTGCCATGAGAAGCTGGCACCCTGGCTGAGGCCACTCATAACGAGCACCTTGTTTGGGGTTTGGAAGGCCTGTGGCGCTCTTTGTTTTTAGGGTGCCTCTGAGGAGTGGCCCACACCTAGCGGAATTCCTCAGAGACTCTGAGAAAAAAGGAACTCTGTTTTGTGCCCAGGGTTTGTGGCTTTGGTTTACTAAACCACCCAATCTAGCCCACACTTTATCTCATACCCACCCTCCATCCCTGTCCCCCTGGGCCATCAGCCTGCATCCCTTTCTTCCCCAGCTCTCTGCTCAGAGGCTGCCTTCTCCTCCCCTCCCCTCCCCTCCCCTCCCCTCCCCTCCCCTCCCCTCCCCTCCCCTCTCTGCTTAGTGGCTGCCCTGCCCTCCCCTCCCCTCCCCACCCCTCTCCTCTCTGCTCAGTGCCAATGTATCTCCTCCTGCTTTTTGACTTCAACTTCAAACCACCCCACCGTCTCCAACCATGCTGCTATTTCTCCTCCCAGAGTTTTCGCACCCAGGAAGACTCTCTGGATTGTCTCTCTGGCCTCTGTTTGCTCTGTTTTATTCTCATTAGAGTTGAGTCTCACAGTGGCAGCACAGGTGTCCGTCAATTCTACTCTGATGCCTCTCCAGGCACTAGAAACTGTGCTTCCTTCACGTGCAGGCAAGTACGGAAGACTAGTACTCTTTGGCTTGCTGTGCTCAGCTAACGCTGCTGCCCAGGTGGGTAGCAAAGTGTCTTGGCCAAAGATATACAATGTAAGCTGCCTAAGATTCTGTGTAACCTTTGGCCCAGGAATGACTAAAGTCCCACCTCCTAGTAAGCTGGAGTGCTGGGATGGGTTAAGCCACTAGAGAGAACAAGGTTAACATTGGCACTATTCCTTCCCAGAGCTCCCCAACTTTGCCAGACCCTGGGACGCTGCAGGTGGAGATGGGATCTATGTATGGTGACAGCAGGCAGGGTCTTCCCTTTGGCAGAATGAAGTGGCTAATCATGCACAGAGAGGTGGGGAACTTTTCACTGGGAATTGCAGATGAAAGAGACCAAGGCCCCAGTGTCAGTGAGGCCTTCATAGCAGGCAGTGGAAGATGGTAAAATGGAAAAGGAAGTGTATCACGAGCTGAGTCCTCCAAGCAGCAGACTCTGAGGTGGAGATCTCTTGCACTAAGTTGATCAGGCCACACTGCTGGGATCTACACCTGTGGAAGGAGGGGAAGGAAGCAGAATTGGGAATAGGGGGTAGTTATCAGTGATGCCGTCTGGGCATTGGCTTCAGCCAGCCTCGTGGGGAACTCGGAAGCTGGGATAACTCTTCAGAGTTGTCCTAATTGGGGCAGGGGGCCTGGATCTTTATTCTGCCTCAGGAAGGGGGTGTGCCCTTGGGCGAGGCAGCTCTTTTTAGCTAAAGTAGTTCCAAAAGAGGCTGACAACTGAGCGCTCTCCCTGAAGGGGATCGTAGCAAGCAATGTATTGTAGTATTCACTACACTATGGAATCTATGGAATTTGAGGAATCACAGTCAGGACATTCAGAGAAAAGGAAATTTCTAGGAAGGCTGTGAAGAATTAACAAACAGCTATAAGAACCATGGGGACCAGACCAGGAAAAGATGGCCCCCACCCTGTGCCTGCGTATCCCTTGTTTTCCTTGGTAATAGCGGCAGTGTCACTGTGGTTGGGAGGAGAGAGGCCCTTCCAGGATTTTAGCCCACCTGGGGTCAATAGGATGGGACCCAACTTCTCTTGCAACTTTTGGGAATAACCAGATTGGACCACAAAGAAGTTTTTGACTTTACCATACGCTGATACAGGGAGCCACCCCCTACTGCCCAGGCTCTGGGCTTTGGCTGGGCCCCAGTCTACCATCTCTCAAACTGTCAGTGCAGTAGGTCACCGGAAGATTGGCCAGTTTTCAATTGTTTGGAGGCTCATTTTGGGGTAAAGATGAATCTGAATGAACTCTTGTACCATGTGTCAGTATGTGTGTGTGTGAAGAAAATAGTCACTTCCTGTTCCATTCCCCTCTGTCTGCAAAGTGATCTCCCAATCTCAGGTGTGATCAGGGCCAAGGCTGGTTTGATAACTTATCATATTACATTTTTATAGTCACCCCACTGATGTCATCTAAGTTTCAAAAGAGTGTATGTACGTGTGTGTCACTTTCCAAAGCAATGCTTGTCCCTGGATAGCAGGGACACATTGGAGAACGTTCTCTCACCTGAGTTTCTTCATTCTAGAAGGACTTGAATCTTCCCACTCCTCCCTGTAATTTATTAGTCTCTGCCCATATACTTTGCTACTGATAGTTTCAAATGTAAGAAGCTTGTTTCTGATGATGGATATTTCCTTTCTTCAGCCTTCCTACCCTCTTCTTTTAAATATATCAGGTCTTCATTTTGAGCACCTGAAGCATTTTTGAATTATTTCGTTGACTGTGGGCTTCGTTTCTGAGCTGGGATTCAGTCAGTTTACTTAAAACTGAATGTTATTTGTAGGCTCGATGGGTCCTGGAGAGACAAAGGGTGTACAAACAGATGCCCTACAAACTTGTGTCTGTCCTCTTCCTTGTCTTCCATTTATTTATAGAGTTTCCCATCCTCAATAAATTCAGAGTGTTAGCATGAAACTTGTTCTGGGTGACTTAGAGGAAGTGTGATCAGGTGATGGAAACAAAGGGGAGAGTCTCCCTCTTTGGTACGGAAGCACAGTGCAGTGGTTAAGAGTGGGGACTGGAGGGAGGGTCAGATTCCTTGAGTCCTGGCACTCCCATCATTGGGGCTGGAATAGATCAATTAAAGCCAAGCCATTTAAGATAGATTAAAATTTCAAGTGAGGCTTTTTTTTTAATGAAAAATGAACCTATAAATTATAAAAATAAAATTTTATTTCATCCAGTAGAACATACATTATAATTGCAACTACATGCTCATTCTTAGAATGAACAAAAATAAATCTCATGTGGATTTCTGGCATAATTTTCAAGCTAAAAGTGTGTGATAGCATGATACAACAGCCTTCACTTTGGGTATGATTTTATAGCAGAAATTTCTTGGCAATCATATTAGAGAGCATCATTCATTTTCCAAGGAGCTCTAATAATTCTTTGACATTTAAATCACTGTTTTTTTGAAATCCACATCCTTTTTGATTTCTAAAAGTTAACTATTTTATGGACTTTGTCAATTTTTCTATGCCTTTCCAACAATACTTCAATACTTTTATTAACTCCATAGACTTCTACATATTTGAGATAATTGCAAAGGTACTTTGTAATCAATTTGCATTTTATTTGTATTCCACTGTTGTTTTACTTTTTATTTTAAAATAGTTTTAGACTTATGGAAAAACTGCAAAAACAGTACAGAGTTGTTGCCTACCCTTCACCCAGATACCCCAAATGTTAACAACTTACATAACCAAAGAACAATGATCAAAATCAGGAAATCAACATTAACACGTGATTTTTAACTAAACTACAGAGCTCATTCAAATTTCACCAGTGTTCCGCTAATGTCCTTTTTCTGTTTCAGGACCCAATCCAGGATCCCGCATTGCATTTAGTTATTGTGTCTCCTTTGTCTCCCCCAATCTGACAGTCCCCAGTCTTTCCTTATCTTTTGTGACCTTGGCATTTTGGAAGAGTACTGGCCGGTTATTTTGTATGCTGTCTCTCCATTTGGGTGTTTCTGATGTGTTGTCATGACTACACTGAGCTTGCAGACTCTTGGTAGGACCACGAAAGTGATGTTGTATCCTTCTCTGTACATCCTGTCTGGAAGCACATGCTGTTCATACGTCTGACCACCAACGATGTTAACTCTGATCACTTTGTTTTTTTTTTTTTTTTTTTTTGAGACAGAGTCTCACTCTGTTGCCCAGGCTAGAGTGAGTGCCGTGGCGTCAGCCTAGCTCACAGCAACCTCAAACTCCTGAGCTCAAGCGATCCTCCTGTCTCAGCCTCCCGAGTAGCTGGGACTACAGGCATGCACCACCATGCCCGGCTAATTTTTTCTATATATATTTTTAGCTGTCCATATAATTTCTTTCTATTTTTAGTAGAGATGGGGTCTCGCTCTTGCTCAGGCTGGTCTCGAACTCCTGAGCTCAAGCGATCCGCCCACCTCGGCCTCCCAGAGTGCTAGGATTACAAGCGTGAGCCACCGCGCCCGGCCTGATCACTTTGTTAAGATGGTGTGTGCTGGGTTTCCCCTTTGTAATTAATGACTACCTTGAGAGAGATACTTTTAGAGTATGGAGTATGCAAATATTCTATTTTCCCTCAAACTTTCATTCTCTAATTAATAAATGTAAAAGAAATGAGGGAAGTAGAAAAATGACCATTTGTCAAACACCACGGTCATAATTGTTGCATGCAAGGTCTACTATGTATCTCATGCAACCACTATGACTGTGTTGTTTGACAAATGGTGGTTTTTCTACTGACCTTATTCCTTCTACATTTGTTAATTGGAATTTGGATTTTGAAAACTTAGTACAAAAAAAGGTAAAACATCTCACTAATAACTTATATATTGATCGCATATATTGAAATGCCAATTTTTAAGATATATTGGGTTAAACAAAATATATTATTAAAATTAGGTTTCTCTGTTTCTTTTTACTGTTTATAATGTGGCTACTGAAAAACTCAGCACTACACATGCAGCCCCCATTTGTGGCTCACATTACATTACTGTAGGGCAGCACTGCCTTGAGGACTCAGATTGTGAACTCTTGTGCCTGTCTCATAGGATTATTGTGAGAATATAATATAAAGCATTTGGCATAGTGCCTAACATACAGTAAAGTGTTCAAAAAATTAACCATTGTTGCTGAGGTAGGAAAGGACAGACACTCTTATGAACTCTCGACTGTTCTCAGGAGAACTGAAGTGTTTTCATTAAGAACCCCAGTGGATTGGGACTTCTCTAGAGGAGAGACTGCTGGAGACACCGAGCTCCTCCTCAGACCTGAAGGGCTGGTGTTTTGGTGGAGAGCAGCGGAGAAAGGCAAAGCTTGCTCATGAGAAGTTGGACGGGTCATCAATTTCCAGTGGAAACTGAATAAGAGAGGAGAGGGAAGAGCACACAGTAATCTGGCCGGAGAGGAGTACAAAAATGCATCTGCCTCGTGGGACAAATTCCTGAGTGAAAAGACTTGTGTGTATGATAGATGGGGAATCACACTAAGCCTTCCATTAGCGGTGAGTGATGTCTGCTTGAAAGGCCTCTCTTCATTCTACATTGGTCCCACAGGTAAGGCCACCTAGTACTTCCCCTTGTCCTTTGGGCGTGACTGATTAGGTTGCCAGCTGCATGATCCCATGTACCAGAATGTGCTTTTACAATTATCAGCATCAGGCATATTCTTTTCCTGATGACAGCTAAGCTACAAGCCAAATTCCCTTGATCTAACGATTGGCAGTGCTAGCAAAGCTCCTCTAGGATCTGTTATTTCACCTGAGAAGTTATTTGGGCTACAGGCAAAAAAATGTCAATAAATCATGGATCAATACTCCAGATGTGTCTGTCGAAAAGATACATGAATAATTACCGAAATAACAATTTTACTCAATCACTTACATAGTCTTTACCACATACTGGGCATTGTTCAAAGTTCTTCCCTCACAATAACTCATTTAATCTTCATGTCAACCCTATGAGGCAGACATTATCATTATCCCTATTTTTCAGATAAGGAAACAGAGGTACAGAGAGGTTAAATTACTTTCCCAAGATCACACAGCTAGTTAATGGCAGAACTGGGATTCGAAGCCAGTTAGTTTGGCTTCACAGTTCATGCTCTTAACAACAACTCATACTGCCTCTCTTTGGGACTTGCCTCCTGCCCAAAAGGAGATAAATCAACTTTATCTCCCCCAATCTGTTTTGCATCTGAGGTTCTTAAATTGAGACTTATGGAGATTTTTGTTCACCTTAATGGGTGATTGCTCACCTTTTTGCCAATGGACAGAACTCCATTTTTCAGAGAGAGAAATTGAGATATAAAACAGAATGATGGGTTGTCTCTGTTTTGCTTAAAGTCTTGGACAGTTGTTTTTAAGAAGGATAATTGATTTGTTAAGGGGATGATAGAAGATCTTCCCCATTGGCTGTCCCTTGGATCTAAAGAGTGAATTAGTCCAGCTAGGTGGACATGTCTCTCTCTAGTCCTCTGGCTGTCTGTATTTTGTATGTTATCATTTGCTAAAGATATGACAATGTGCTCTTTGCTTGGGTTTGCAGCTAGGAGACCTATGTGTGTTTTCCCACCTCCCCCAGGAATGCAGCCAGAAAAAGCAATGACATCCAGGAGCCATCTGGGAACGCTTCCCGGACCTGCTCTAAATTAGGGCACAGAGCCAGCTGCATACCCACAAGCTTCAGCGTTCACCTGGATTAGACTCACCACAGAGGGGTTTATCGCCAAGAATGATTTATCTGGGATCCCAGCTGTCCGGCTTCTGGTGGGCGGTCCTCTGGGAGGGAAGTAGCCGAGATGTAGCTCTGAGTTCCATGGGTGAGGTTCAGAGCCGAGGAGCAGGTTTGACTCTACCACTGCCAAGGCCTGGAAGTGTGGATAACTCCCTGACTTTGATTGCTTCCAGACTCCTGTTGCCTACTTGAGGAATTGAAATAATAGCACCTAAGCTCCTGTGACATTAACCAAGCTTGCAGACTTACTTAAGGGTACCAGAGAGATCTCCAGAAGCAGGTAAGAACCTCTTGAGATGTCTTCATGATATTTATTTAGGCAATGGAATGGTATGAGTCAGGGTCCTATGGGAGAACAGACGGCACATTCAAGCAGGAATGATTGAGGAGAGTTTAAACTGACAAAGGTGTGGACAAGTTAAGGGAAACCAAAAGGGATAATGAGGCACACCAGAGCTAGCAAGAGCGGGGAGCAGTAAGTACCCCAAGCTACAACAAACAACAGGAAGGAGTACCTGCAAAGAGAGGGCCTCATGAGAGTGGCAGATTAGAGAGGCCTCTTAGTAGAAGCTATGACCTTAGGTAGAGAGGTAGAGTCACTGTCGAAGTCACTTGTACTTGAGCAAGAATTGATAGGACGTCCCTTTTGGACATCCTCATATCCAGTGAGGGCCACTGAGAGTTTGGTTTGGACAGCTGGGAGTATTAGGGTTCTATGGTTCTATTTACTGGGATGGCTAACAAGAGAGGACAAGCTTTGGGGAAAAGATCATGAATTCAGTTTATGTTTCAGTATTTTGAGGCAATGTGGGATATCCAAGTGCAGAGATGCCACCTCCAAGAAGGAAGAGGGAGGTGGGCACTAATCCAGGAAAGACCTATTAACCTGGAGGTAGGACGTTAAAGAGCTTCCATCTCATAACCTTTATTTTATCTGGGAATTAAGAAATGAATTCATCAGATACAAAGAGGGTAAGACAAGGATAAGGCAAGAGGAGTCAGGAATTTGAACACAGTGGAGAAGGTTTGAAATACTTCTTGTGGCAATGGGAGAGTGGGTTGACTAGAGAAATAGTTACTGGGTACTACTGAGAGCCAGTCAAGATGGGTGACTAGGAATTCACCACCTACCCAGATACATAATTTTTTCCATCGGTGCTTCAATACTAACAGGTACAAGTCCAGGAAAGGGAAGGTTTCATCCTAGATTGGAGTGCTCCAAGTCAGTGCAACCAAGGCAAAGAGAGTTTGGATCAGACGGTGATGGAAATGATGCCATAGAACATAAGCACAGGAGTCCCTCACACCACTCCTGACCTTGAGTTACATGGTAACGTGTGTTGTGACCAAACAAACAGACTCCACTAGAGAGAGCTGCAGGGGAAGCTGTGTCTTCAGTGGAGGGTCAAAGCCTGGAGATGGGAAGGAATGTCCAGAGAAGAGGTTGAGGAAATGGGGAGACTGGTTTATTATGGAGAGGGAGTGCCAGGTGGCCCAGTGGTTTTGGGCAGTGTGGGAGAGAAAACTGCCGTGGGGTCGAGACAGTATTTTGGGGACGAGAGCACGCCAAGTGGCAGATAACCAAAGGCTTACAGCAGGCACAGACCAATGAAACAGGCAAGAAGCCACTATCATTCGTGTCTCCAATGTCTCTCAGAGGCCACTGAACGCTCAGCCTACTGGGATTCAGTTGAGGGGTAGAAAATAGAAAGTGTGGATAAGGTGTTGCCAGACCTGCCTCTGCGAATCGTCTGTGAAGTGTTGACAGTTGTGCTAGGCGTGCGTGTGTGGTCAGTATGTGGACATCATGAGGGAATGAGGGAGCCGGGCAGGGCAGGGAGCCGCAGCATTGCACCGTGGGGCTTGGTGTCTGGACCAGCTTGCCCAAGGTCAACCCCATAGTCACTGGCAAAGCCTAGACTGTCTCTAACACTTGTGCTGTTAATCACTATTGCTACACTTCCGCTGCTGATTATTGTCCAGATGTTTCAGGACTTTCTGCATCCTATGTGCTCTGAGAACTAGCGCCAGGACCAGTGTGACGCAAGAGAGGCACCTAGGGCAAAATTTAAGGAGGACAGTTAGATAGAAGGAATAACCTCTAGTATTCAATAGTGCAGAGGGAAATTACAGTCAACAGTAATTTATTGTATATTTCAATATAGCTAGAAGAATTATAATGTTCCCAACACAAAGATAAATGTTTGAGGTGATGGATATTTCAATTACCTTGATTTGATCATTTCACATTGTATACACGTATCAAAATATCACATGGATCCCCCAAATATGCACAACTATGATATATCAGTTAAAAAAAAAACTAAGGAGGCACTCATTCTCAGTGTTGTGCACCTGTTCTCGGGGCTGTACCTGCCCTTGAGGGTGGATGCCTCCTTAAATCTTGTGCCCTCGCACCTCTCTTGCCTCTTCCTAACTCTGATGCAGCAGAGAACTCTAATATAAAGTTGTGTCTATAGGACTATTCACTGTGATTTTGGATAAAGGTTTGTCCATCAACAATTCCAGGGGGAAAAAAGATTCAGTTGTGGAGCAGACTCTGAGCTCTTATTAGAAATAAATATTTAAGTGGCTACAATGAAGCAAAGTTTGGGAAATTTTTTGCTATATGGCATTCCACGTTACTGCATTTTCCGTGAACTCTTTTGATCTCTAAAAGCACTTTCTTGCAGATTCATGCGGAGATACAATATTGATAAGCCCCATGATATTCTGACTGATAGTACACATCTCGAAAGACTTTAATAAGAAAAAACATCATTCTTTGAGGAGCATTTGGAATTTATCATAAGGAATTAATTTATAAGTTTGCTACCTTCACTGGAGAATGTTTCCTCTATGAGGACATAAAACAGAGATATGTGTGCACCTTTCAATGGCAGGGAACAAGAATGACATCAGTCCTTGAAGTCGGTCATAGTCCTGAGACACAGCATTTTGATTGTGAAAAGCAGGTATTATATATTATGCAATAGAAAGAATTAGCATTGCCAAAATGGTGAGCAGAGAGGTCCCTTGATCCTACAGGGACTTGCTTTACTACCTTTCCAAAGAACATGCTCTGTCCCCATCAAGAGTGCTTCTTAGGCAAGTCACAGAACCAAGCTGGGCAAACTGATTCCTAAAATGTCTGCTTTGGGCTCTAGAAATCTGAGATCTTGTCATCTCCTGGGTGGCCTTCATTCTTTTATTTCTTCCTTCTTCATTTCCAGTTGTTCTGATTAGCTTAATTACAATAGCAAATCATTTAAAAGCAATCTGGGTCATTGGTTTGGTTGAGAAGTACATAGTAAAGCAGAAAAGATGATTCACTTCTCCCTGGATTCATAAAAGAATTTAAAAAATGGGGAAAATGGGCACTTAAACATTTTTTAGTGGCATTCTATTAACCAGAAATGAGAGGGAACCCCGTGACTTAAATAAAGGCCAACCAAGAGCACTATTCTCCCGGTTCTTCAAGAAGCAGCCCACCTGGGAAGCCACTCTGCTGGGCAATCAGAGAGAAGGAGGTGGCTGTCAGCATTGGTTAAAATAAAGAAAAGTTCTTATATATCTTTAAATAGACAATAATTTTGTTTTCACCAAATCTGGCTTTTTCAAGTCTGCTTTAGCATTTCCCCCAAGAGTCTGCTTTCTTTGGACTTCTCTGAATGCAGCAGAGATGCAAAATGCATTTCTTATGTTTGGCTCACTAGTTCATACAACATGCAAATAAGTCATGAATGATGATATATCAATGGCCTTATCAACCTCTCTTGGTGATTCTTGCTGTACATTGGGATGAAATGTAAACTATCTTCTTCATGTACATTTTATGACAAACTGAAATTGTCATTCAAAGAGCTGTTGCTCTCATGTTGTCTCATTTGAGGAAAGCTTTAAATTTTGTCAAAGTTCTTTCCCATCTGTGTTCTCACTGGGGACCCAAGATCCTAATGAGACCTTTAGAGGTAAATATTATTATCCCTATTTTAGAGAAACTTGCCCGAGGTTACTCTCACTTTACTGTGTTATCCTATTGGTTATAGAACACAGTGCCTGCTCTGTGTCGCATTTTTGGACTGGGTGTCATTTAGCTTTTGTGTCCATGTTCATGTTAGCTGCACAGTAAAGACAGGTGCTAAGACAGGCAAAAAGAGACAAAGAGGAGCGAAGAAGTAAAATTTTAAAAAAATGAAACAGGCCAGGCGCGGTGGCTCACGCCTGTAATCCTAGCACTCTGGGAGGCCGAGGTGGGCGGATCGCTTGAGCTCAGGAGTTCGAGACTAGCCTGAGCAAGAGCGAGACCCCATCTCTACTAAAAATAGAAAGAAATTATATGGACAGCTAAAAATATATATAGAAAAAATTAGCCAGGCATGGTGGTGCATGCCTGTAGTCCCAGCTACTCGGGAGGCTGAGACAGGAGGATTGCTTGAGCTCAGGAGTTTGAGGTTGCTGTGAGCTAGGCTGACGCCACGGCACTCACTCTAGCCTGGGCAACAGAGTGAGACTCTGTCTCAAAAAAAAAAAAATAAATAAATAAATAAAAAAATGAAACAAAGAAAACAGAATAGATAGACAAGAAATATATTTATTTTTATAATTACTTTATTGGAGATTATTCAATGAAGATATCTGGAAATAGAAATATCTGCTGAAGGAGTGAAAATAGCATCTGATGGAATTACAATGATGCTTTTTCATGAGTAGTTGCAGAACAGAACAAGAATCATTAGCTGGGGAGGTAGGAGTTAGGGATAAGAACGTGTTGTGTAAATAGCTTACCTAAATCCTGCAGTCTACAAGTTTGGATACACGTGATTTGACTGAATTGCAATGATGCAATGTGAACAGGGAATAGGGGAGCACCCAAGCTTCCGAAATTCCAGGGGGCACAACTGGGCCAATGTGACAGAAGCCAGAAGTCCCAAGAAGCCTTACTTCCAGGTCCTGTCTCTTGTGTCAATCAAAATAAAGACAAAGGCCAAGTATAAAACTATTTGTAACTAAAATAGCTTCTTTTTAGATATGCTGATTGCAGAGTACTGGTTATGCTAATCAGAACTAAATCTCTCTCTTTCTTTCTCTTTTTTTTTAGTGGCCTTGATTTGCTGGTGCCCTAAGTGTGTCGAACAAGTAAATTCAGAGGTAAATCAAATGCCACTGCAGTCCATGAGAATGTACTTGGACTCACACTATACTCTTTTACCCTTTTACAGAATGACTGAATCATCTATATAAATTGTGAAAGTAATAAGTAATAGCTGGTCTGTACTTGTGAGTATATAATTCATTTTTCTTCCAAAAATTATATAAAAAAATTACCCTGGCAACCACTGCTTCCATAGTATAAATGGAAGGCTGAGGATCAAAGATATAAAATAATGGGTTGGCTTAGCCACTTAAATAGGAGAGATAGTGTATTCTGTAAGGGGGAACCCAGTTGAAAAATCACAAATCCTTCATGTGCAGTAGTAATACTACCCGACACTGGAAACAACAAGACACATTTGCATAAAATCCAATGTCATGTCTGAGGATACAATGAAACATCATTTTCAGTATCCATAGGATGAAAAAGACTTAAATCTTTCCTTTAAACATACATTTTAAAACAAGATGCATCAAATGCAGGTTCTTTTTGTGTATTGGCTAATAAAAGATTTGGTCTGAAGCAGAATAAATATAATATTTTCATCAAGGTTTAAAATAAAATCTATCACTATGAGCAAATACTGGAATATGGACTTGGGCACCCTCTCATTTTTAAAGTCACTCTACTTTAGTGTTTCTCCAAGGATGCTCTGTGGGCCACCCAAATTGCAATGGGGGTGGGGGTTCTGGTTAAGTGGCATCCAAGGGTCCCCCTACAGATACTGTGTATGACCATCGCAGGGGGTAAAGCTGGGGTATCTGAATTTTCAAAACTCCTGGGACTCCTTGAGCACAGTACAGATTGGGATCCACTGATTTAATGTTTTACCGTCCTTGTTATTCAATGACTCTTTTTAAGTCCTTCCTTGGCCAGGGGAGGGCTTATTCCAATGTGAGGTTGTGAATGGAAGATTTAGTGGCCAGGAATTTGCAGAAAAAAGAAAAGAGGGTAATTAGCTAGGTAAACAGGAAGCTAGAATCTGTTTTGGAGATAAAATGAACCCACAGAGGCTGGGAGGAGAAAGGGAATTGAGCCAGTTGTTGACTAAGGCTCCTGATCTCTCCTCCCTGGAAACTTACTTGGAAGACCAGCTGAGGAGGAAAGATGGAAAGCAGTCTTTTCAAGAGTTGGTGATGAAACTTCCAGTTTTAGTTCCAGCTGCCTGTTGGGCAGATTCTTCTTCATAGAGGGAGAAAGCTCAGAGGTAAACCAAATGCCACTGCAAGTTTGTCAGACTTACTTGGACTTGCCTAAAGCACCCTACATTCTTTTACCTATCACTGACGTATTGCAGACGAGGATAATATTAATATATTTTTTCTTTTCATCATTTTAATCTTCCCTTGCTCTTAAGTCCTAGATTGTCTATATACAACCTCCACATCACATATATTATGAGCACTAAATTAAAATGGTGACTTGGATAGAAATACTAATCTGTGACTAAATATTTAACAAGGGGGCTGAAAGGATTTGCATTTTGATCTTTAAACACTGGAAAATAAATGCTCTCAGTTGTCAGCTTTCCAAATTGACAAGACTGCAAGGGCAAAACAAAATGTCCATGCATTTGATTGACCTCTTGTGAGTTGACCTATTATTAGCAAGCAAGAACTTGCCAAAAATATCTGGAAAATATCAGATGAAAAGTAATGGAAATGAAATATTTAAAGCAGGTCAGCAGGGCGATGTCCAAAGGAGACAGATGATAAAATATTATATCTGCATATATTAATTTATACATAAATATATATATACTTGACAATTCATTTTAATTCAGCAAATATTTATTGAGTGGCTTTCAGGTTGGACATGATGCCACGCTTGGCTTTGGGAATACACATAGTAAGATTTAGGTTCTCTTACCTCTAGGAACTCACAGGTTAGAAGGAACACTATGATTCCTGTAACTTAATACACCTGACAAGGTTATATTAGCAATTTGCATAAAGTGCAATTAATGACAGAGAAGAAACTTGATGTTGGTTCTGATAATCAGAGAAACCTTCCCAGAAGAGGTGACGTTTAACTCTTTGGGATTTCAGCAGACACAGGAGAGTGAGAATGTCATTCTGGCAGAGGAAACACAATTTACGGGTTGGGAGTACATGACTAGCATGAAAGTGTTGGGGATGGAGTGATAAATTCATTTGTAAATTTTTTGTGATGTCCCAATGATAGTTTTCTAGGTAATAGTTACCATTTCATTGAGCACTTCGTAAGTGCTATGCTGAATAGTTGTGTTGCTGCTGGTCTTTCCAGCAATCCTACTTACAGATAGGAAGAGCAGCTCTGAGTGCCTGAGATTGTAGTTTGTAATTAACACATGACGGTTGGATTTGTGCAGGGATTGATCTCAATGGCCTGGTAATTATAAAAGCTGAAGAACAGCTGAAATCAAGTACTGCCCCACCCCAATGCCTGCAGAAAATACCATCTCGAAATGCCTTGGGACCACCCTGGTCTCTGATGCTGCGGGGCAGCTCTGTTGAGTTTGTGCAGGTGATTTATGTCTGTCTGCTCTTCCAGGAGACCACAGCTTATTGCCTTGCTGGTCAGAGCTGCAGCAGGTCCCTGCCCTGCCCCATACTCATCCTCCCCAAAGCAAAGATTTCCAATTACTGCTCTGCAGAAAATGTCAAAAGCATTATTCAACTATTCATTATCCTAGGTTTTGTAAATTTTTTGTATGTTTTTACTCTTATCTGCTAGCACTTGAAAAAGACCAGCTTTTTCCTCTTAAGCGAGCTTAATTTGCAGAGCTGTGCAGTTTCCCTATTATGTTCTTATCATCCTCTCCCTGTGGTAGGCAGAGTGACAAGGATGACCAAAAAAAGAACCAAAAATATTTGAAGGCCTTCCTGAAAATTCACGGGAATGAAGAATCCGAGAAACCTGAGGCTTCTGTTCCTCGAGTGACCTGGCCTTGGGCCGAGGGCGACTGGCATTAGCTCTCACAGTCCACCGGCTGCAGCTCCCGGCCAGAGCTCACAGGACCAACACCCCCACCCCAGGGCCATGGGACTTCGCTTAGGGGCTTAGCTGGGGGATTAAGCAGCTCTCAGGTGCCAAGAGGTCCCCTCTCCCCTAAATTCACATGCCAGTGCTAAATTAACTTTGGTATCCCAAGGACCAGAGAGGCCAGGGTGGCTGGGGGTGGGGGGTGGGGCGGTTAGCTCTTCTCCCATCTCCTTTGGCCGCTCCACACCATTCTTTGATAAGGCAATTGACATTTTTCTCCATGCTATGTAAAGTGCTAGGCAAAGGCAACTTCAAGTCCCCTAGCTCGCAGTCCTCCACCTAGATGGCGCCCCAAGCCCCGCCCGTATGGAGATTCTGAGCTGCCACCTTCTCGATGCATTCCTCCCAGGATCCCCGGGTTTCCGAAGCCGGCGCTCCAGGACTCCAGGTTCACGGAGAGAGACGCCTTGCCCGCGGTGGGGGCTTGCTCGGGGAAATACCCGCCCACCTTGTTATTCCCGCAGGGGAATCCCCGCCCCCCGTCCCTGTCACTCCAGGAAGGGAGTTCCCGCCCCTCGAATCAACCAGAGGGAGGGAATCCCCGCCCATCCTGGAGGCTCGGTGGATCCCCGGCGCTGCGCTGCGAGGAGCAGACACCCAGCTCCGGTGCGTGCCGGCCCCGGGCTCGGGGACGCGGTGGGGCGGTGGCTGCAGGCACCCGAGGGGCTGCAGGTACCCGAGGGGCCGCAGGCCAAGCCGAAGACGCCGGGGTTGCGCCTTCTGCGGCTGCGGGCGAACCGCGGCGCTGCAGCTCCGGCAGGCGCGGCGGTGGCACCGGTGGTGGCCGCGGTGGCGGCAGCTGCGCGGGGACCCGCCGGGCGGCGCCTGGGTTCGGACGCCGGAGGAGCAGCAGGAGCCTCAGCCAAACCGCGAGCAGGTGAAGCAACCGTCCCGCCGCAGCCCAGGACGTGGGGCTTTGGGTGGGCAGAGGAGGTGGGGAGGCTTGGCACCCACGAAACCGTGTGTGCCCGGGAAAGTTTAGTGACAAATCCCGGTGTGGGAATCCCAGCCCCGGCAAGGCGATGAGCAGGGGCGCGGAACCCGGGTCCCATGTGGGGCGGTGCAAACTCCTCACGCATCCGGCCTGGGGCCGGGAGGGCGCGGTGGAGGGTAGAGGGCCGTACAGAACCGGACCGGGATGGCGAGACAGCTGGAGACACGCTGCTGGGGACACTCAGGACAGGGCCGGGAGCCCCTGCCCGGCTGCGCGTCCGATTCCCTATCTTCTTGTCCCCTCCTCTGCCAGAATCGGAGGTAGTCAGGTACTGGGGCCTCAGGTACTGTCTTGGGGACCATCCTCCCTGGCACTTCATTTTTCACCCCCTCCCTGCCCCGGGAAGAGACGCCCGGGGCGAGGGAGTGGTGGGGGCGCGCGAAGAGCAAGGGCATCTTAGGGGTGGTTACTGGCATCTGCCAGGGAGTGGGGAATGTACTGAGAGGGACATCCTGCTCTCCCTCTGAAGTCGAGTTTCTCCTAAAACCTGGTTCCGTCCCTCTCTTCCTCCCTCTCTCCCTTCCTCTCTCCTTCCCTCTCTCCCTCTCTCTGGTTTGCGTTTGCGTTTTAAGTCTTTGGGCTGCTGGTCTTCCCTGCTACTTGGAAAATCCATTAAAGCACAATGCTGAATTGAGCACTGGGAAGGTCCAAGGACCCCTGGGAGGAGTTTGCCAGAAGCCTGTCCTCAGCAGCCCTGATCCGTGCAGAGACCTTGATAAGGGACACTGAAGTGTGAAGAGGAGAGGTCTGGCATGGGCTGGTCCCAGAGACTGGAATGGCAGGCACGAGGGCATTCCAGAGCTCCAGACCTGTGCTGGGACTGGAGGTTGGGTAGTGTTGGGGGGTGGAGCTGAGTCTGGGTCTGTCCCCTGCAGCTGGCCCAGCCTCTTGCCTCCCACAGAGGTGGGGTCCCTTGAGTGGATATGTTTCCCTGACAAATCCTAATGAAACTATTGGAAATGGTGGCTGAGTGGCTGCAGACAGGGATGCCGTGGTCTATCTTTGCAAAGAGCCCCCCTGGACTGTCAGGGCTCCTTCCCCAGCGGGGTCTCCCACACTCAGCTTGCTCTGGGCTTGAGCTTTAAGGATCTGGTATTTCTTCTGGGCCAGCTTTTCTGGTGTGTGACTTCTGGGTGGGGGTCAAGTAGGTACAGGTTGGCAGGTGTGATGTGGGAGTGCTGCTTGTGGGGGCGGAATGTCTCGGAACACACCCCTGGCTGTGGGGGGTGGTTCTGGCTCCATCAGTTCCTTCTTCCATTAGGATGGGCCAAGAGCTGCTCCTATAACAACAATGTAGTGGTGTGAGTGTAAGAGCAGGGGGTGGCAGGTGCTGGGAGAGGAATGATCAGGACCATGTGAAGTCCATAAATGCACCTCCCTTGACATAGTTAATATGCTCCTGGAAAAATATTGAATTATGCTTTAAATCTATCATCAAAATTGATTTTGTGCGCACTTTATGGCAGTTTACTATTTAAGGAAACTTATGAAAATTTCTCTATTCATTTCAATCATTTTATTTTTGGAGTACCTGTGGTTTGCTGTGCTGGAGGCTGTGGGGGGAGACTTAGAGGTTTCAGGGGATGCGCACAGATGAAAGAGGCGCCCTCCCTGCTGTCAGTTTGTCAGTCTCCACCTAGCAGGAGAAGTGAGAGAAGTCTGGGGAGAGCTCTGAGGCAAACCGGTGCACATGAGGCATCTAGTAGGCACCCTATGTTTATTGGATGAAGGAATGAAGGGATAATTGAATGAATAAAGTACCTGAAGGGTGGTCCAAATAAAACATTTTGGGAGTATGGAGAAGAAAGAGGCCACTTTTAACTGCAGGGATCTGACAGGCTTTGTGGAGGGGTCCTAGGTAGAAGACAGGCATGCTGAGAGATTGATCCTGGGTTAGGATGTGGGCCTTAGGGGTAGGATGGGAGAAGAGGCTTAACTGAGGACTCAGACAAGCTCAGTTCTCCAGATGGTGTGGAGATGTGTGGGATTTTTGAGCAAGGGATTGTTATAATCAGATATGTGCTTCAGGGTGATTAATCTGATCTCTTACAGAAAGAATTGAGATTGGTGAGAGATGAGAGGGGAGGTCTCTGGTGAGAAGGCTGCTGTAATAAGATGGTGGGGAGAGGTAATGAGGTCTGAACTGGTGGCAGCAGGCTAGGAAGAAAAAGACTCATCAGACGTGGACTTCAGGTGTGGCACTGGTTGGATTAGGAGTTCTTTGGAGAAACAAAGATCACCCGCAGGTTATGAGCATGAGTGTGCAGTGGGCTGAAACAGGGAGTTTGTAGTTTTAACATTCGACAAACCAGAAACCTGGAGAAATCCTTCCCGACTTCTCTTTCTCACTCTTTCCACATCTAATCAGTGGCTGAGGTCTATTGATTACTTCTCCTTGTAAAACCCATCAGGAGCTCCCAGGATCTGTGGGATAAATTTCAAATCTATGTGCCCTCGAAACTTTTCTCTTGCTGTGTCTCCCAGCACCCACCCACCCCCGCACACACACACGTGTGAGGTGTAGACCTTCTGACCTGCCTTGCTCTCTGTTGGGTGGCATTGGTAGAGTGGGTCCTGGAATATGCTTTCTCCCCAAGTCCCCTGATGAACTGCTTCTTATTCTTCCAGATCTAGCTCAAGGGCCTCCTCTGTGAACTCTCTGCTGCTCTCTGCCAAGACAAGTTGAACAGTCCTTGTTAGACCATCCCTCTGCCCCTGCACGGCCCTGTTAGCTCACTCACCATGCTGCGCTGGCCTTGTGTCTTTGGGACTTGTCTGGTGGCTGGGCAAGGTAACACAGAGCGATGGATACTCCCATGGCTTAGATCATGGGGGCCTGCGGGACTCAGACCACGGTGGTGGGGGCATCTCTGTTGGAAGGTGGTCCCAGGTCCCTCCTATTGCACCAAGCACAGGGGAAAAATTCCAAAGAAGATGAACCTGCAGTAGGTTAGGACCAAATCCCAAGAGAGGTAAATCTCTTTAAGAGGACAGACTTGGAGACTCAACAGTTTTTAACCTCTTCTGCACTTAGAAGTGTCCCCACAGTACCAAGCAGGATGTCAAGGTCAGAGTTGTGTTTCAGGGATGGGAAGAGCTGGGCTGGCAAACCCCTGAGGGAGGCGGGCAGACAGGTGGAGGGGCAGGACTGCCTCAGTACAGTGATAGGAAAAGGCCACTGACCAAGGTAGGGGCTGGGGAGGCAAGAGACCAGAGACAATCAAGGGCAAGTTCAGGGAAAGGAAAAAGCTGGCCTTTGCCTTTCCTGGAAGGCAGGAGAGAAGTGGAGGTTGGGTGAGACGCTTGAGAGAGGAAAGCAGAGAGGCTTCTGCTGTGAACCGGGGACACGAGGTGTGGCTGGGGGGTTGGGGAAAGGGGCTGCAGTGCTGCTGCCTCCCTGGGAGGCCAAGCCAGCACCTGGCACCGGCTGAGGCAGCTGAGAGGGATAGGAAGGATTCCTGAGTTGGGCTCCGAGACTTTGGCTGGAATCCTGGCAGTGCAGAGAATGTCTTGCTTGCCAGATCATTCGATGGGAGCCTCCATTTGCTCATGTGTAAAATTGGCATAATAGCTACTTCACAGGTCGTTCTTAGGAGGAGAAGTACTGAGGTGTGTATGTAAGTCCCTCAATGACAGGGCCTGGTGCATAGTTGGTCTTTTTGAATAGCGTGTTGAGAAATGCATAAACCTCTCACCTAAGTCAGGGAGGGCCCGGTTGAATGGAGAAGGTAGGACTTTTTAGCAGACTGGTCCAAAGCTTTCCTTCAGCTTTGAATAAAAAGCTCTGGACTTCTCTGAGCAGTTTGGTCTCCCTGTTCACACCCTAACGAATCTTTCACAATGTCTGTCTTTTCATCTGTTGGCTTGTTGCAGTGGCTACATCTGTATTTCACTTTATTCTCTTATGCAAACACCCATTTGCTGGGTGCAAAGCAGGGAGAGCCTGGCTCAGCTCCCCTGTCCTCTAGTTGGGAAGGGGACCATCATGCATACTTGCTAATTCCTGCATTTGAGGAAGCTGAGGCCCAGAAAAACAGAGAACTTGCCCCATTAGACAACGGGAGCTAGAGTCACAATGTACAGTTGCTTGCTTGGGAAACTGTTGTCTTTCAATGGCAATGGTATTGGCAAAGGTGCAGGTGGGCGAGGAAGAATTAAAGATCTGCCATCCCCTTTGGTTTTATTAATGAGTCTTTGATTATACTTGGAAAGATTAACTAAATATTCTCACGTATTAGTGAAGAGGGGAAGAAAAAGAGCCCTTAAATGGATTTACTAAACACTCAGTGGATAGGTGCCAAATTAAATGAAATTGGGGGGAAATGCAAAGAATTTTTTTAAGGAAATAGAAGTATAGAATCATTTAGAAATTTTTCTCAAATTATTCTTTATTTTCCACCTGGATGGTCTATGTATAGATTATGTTGTCCTTTGGACTTATGCATAGATTACATAGAAAATGTTAGATCTTTTTATGGCATTTAAAATTTGAAACTCCTGATCTCATAATATATATTCTAGAAATAGAAAAAAGATGGAATTGGGAAAGAATGCATTTTCCATTGTTTCTGGGGAGAACGGGGATTTGAAGCCAGGTAGGTTGTCTGATTTAGTTTGTCTGAAAGCTGAAGAGTTCTGCCACTCTATTTACAAATGCGTTCAAGAAAACACTGGGAGCATTTCCGGTTTGAAAACGCAATAGTGGGAGAGGTTCTTTGTGGTCTGATAAGGGGCAGGAGCCAAAAGATTGCTTGCTAAGGCACTAAGTGTGCAGAGAAGACACATTTGTCTTTTTAAGTCTCTCCAACTCTGGGAAGAGGCCTGCCCCTGGCCGTGGCCTCTCTTGATGCCAATAGCCTCTTATCCACCGCATACTCTCAGTGGGGCCAGGAAACAGTCCCCATCCTGCGAGATCCTGGCTGCCCTGTGCATGAGCTGCTCCATGCGTGCATTACCTACAGGAATACCTTCTGAATGAACAATGACTGAGCTATTCACTTGCAGAAAATCAAAAACTTAAGATACTTAAGTCTCTTTATGAAGCCATCGAATGAAAGCAGACAGTATTGAACATCTGGCCGATGAAGTTATTCTTGGATTATTTGTTTTTAGGTTATAAAGTGTTTCTGTGGCTCATCAAGCCCTCCAGGACACGTGAAGAGGTTTTGGAGAAGCAGCATTGGGGCACTGACTTCACAGCAAAGAGGATTAATTTGCACACAAGATTGTTGCAAGCTCTGGTTGAAATAATAGCAAGCAGATAGGGAAGTATTGTTGTCAGAAGCAGCCTGAAATGCCTAGATATCCACAGGAGGATTAAAAAAAAAAATCACAAATTTGGAAGGATCTGAAAGTCCTTGAAAGGGCATTATCCAATCTCTTGCCTTCAGGGTGAAATAAATTTAGCTCATTCCAGATAAGGATCTGTGGTGTTTCAACAGCTTCTGAGGAGGGGGTTCCAAGGTATCTTTGGCCCTTAACAGAACGAGGCCCCAGACTGGGTTCCTTGAGGTGTGTTTTATTTTAGCAGGAGAGGAAACAGGTTTGAGAGGAGCCACTCCTGGCCTCGTTTTTTATCAATGCTTGGACACCTCTAGTACTTGGCTTTGTAAGCACTAGACTTTAACTCCGCTAGCTCAACCAAATCATTCAAGTTAACACACACACCCTGTTGTCCTGGCCTCAGGAGAGAGATCATCCTGCTTTGCTAAAAATAAAGACGGCACTCAGACAATGCAGGATAGGATTCCTACAAGGCAGTGATAGGAGTTGTGCAGGGAGGAGGGTGGGGGAGACAGTAATTTTGGATCACATCACGGTGTGCTCGGTAGAGGTAGGGGGTGGGGACTGGGCTGCCCTGCAGAGGAGGCCACCGGCATCCAGAGGCAGCTGGTGGGAAGAGAGCAGGTGCCAGGGAACTTTGTGCCCATCTTGCTGTGGTCACTCCTAGGGAGCCTTGGGATACTTAGAGGGAGACAGAGTCAGCACCTACTCCTTTGTCCCTTTCACCAAAGGCTGGCACTTTCCCCATGCCTGTCTAAGGGAACCTGGCTTGTACGGTTTCCACATCCTGGGATGCTACTGTAATTCTAATATTCTGGAAGTTTCTGGGGAGTAGAGAGGCAAGTGTATTTTGGGTTAGCTATAATACCTTGGGTTGGTATGTACAAGTTTGAACCCCCTAATGCCGCTCACCCCTGAGGAGTTCAGTGACTTGGCCACTAGAAGTGTCTTCAATGACCTGACCCCTCCATAGTGTGGACATTAAGTGATTCTTTGGTACAGGTGATCAAATGTAATCACAAACTCTCTTCTAGTCTTCGAACATTTTTTTTTCTGCACCTAGGAAGATGAGAATGGAGCCAAGTTTAATAAAGCAAGATGTCAATAAACTCCTGACATTTTTGTGTGTTGGCCAATGGACACTTATAAAACGTCTGATTTCAGCTGTGTTTCAGTTCGATTCCCCTCCCCCCGCACGCTTTTTGGCACAATATTTTATAGAGATTTGGGTAAAACTAGATTGTGCTATATGGGTCTCCTGGTGAAGAAAATTCACTTCCAAGGCTGAAGCAGCCATGCAAATGTTATTACAAAATCACTCAGCACACAAAATTGGCGTAGCCTCCCTCCAGTTAGCCGCTGCCCACTCTCCACTCCTACCCCTGCCCTGGTCACCCAACATTCCCAACATCATTAGTCTAAAAGAGGAGACAGCTGTCCCCGGAAAATGTGCTCCGAGCATCCTCATCAGCGTGGATTCTCAAGAGAGAGCAGGCGGTGAGTTGGCTTGAGGAGAGGAAGGTACTGGAAAGGATCGCGTTAACCTCTCCCTCGACCTACTACTCATCTTTGAAAGCCCCAGCAGACGTAAGGCTTATTGATTTCTCTATTGGTAACTGCCGTGGCACAGCAGTGGTCAGTGTCTTTAGCACCTGGGAGACGCACGTGTCACCTGTGGACCCTTCCCACCTTCTGGTCCCTCTCCTGCTCTGCTTCATGGGCACCATCTTTATTGGAAGGATCTCTGAAGACTGCCTTTTCCCTGTGCTCTTCAGGATCCGGGACAATGCCTAGTACATGGGTAAAAATTAAAACTGAATGGTCACTATTTAGCAGGCACTGTTCTAGACACGTCACACATAGTAACTCATTTAATTCTCCTAACCCAGTGAGGTACATACTATTATTACCCCCGTATTACTTTCCTAAAGCCCAAACTTGGTGACTTAACACAACAGAATCTTATTCTGTCACACTTCTGGAGGTCAGAAGTCTAAAATCGAGGCATTGGCAGGGCCGAGCTCCCTCTGGAAGCTCTAGGGGAGAATCTTTCCTTGCCTCTTCCAGCTACTGGAAGCTGTTGACGTTCCCTGTGGCTGCTTCCCTCCATTCTGTGCCTCTGTCTTCTTTTCTGGGTGTCCGGGTCTTCTCTCATGTCTGCATGTCTCTATCTTGTTTCTTATAAGGACATTTGTCATCAGACACCCAGAGAATCCAGGATGATCCCAATGTGAGATTTTTAATTTAATTATATCCGCAAAGACACTTTTGCCAAATAAGGACACATTTTCGGGTTCTGGAATGTGAACGTATCTTTTGGGGAGCCACTATTCCACCCACTACATCACTTTTTGTAGATGGAAAAATGGTGGTGCAGTGTGGTTAAACACATTGTCCAAGGCTACACAGCTAAGAGTTGGTGGAACTGGAATTTAAATACAGCAGCCTGGCTCTAGAGCTCGCATTCTGGACCACTCCTGCCTACTGCCCCTTAGTAAATATGCTCACTGATTGTTTATGGTATGAATGGATGGCAGAATGGGTGGGTAGATAGATGGATAAAAAGATGCTGATCACAATATATGGCCAACATTCTCCTACCCAACATATTGAAAATAATAACAATAATTAATATTCATTGTCTTATACTATTGCGCCACGACATGACCTTGGGTCCTCTTTTTTGCCTATTTTAGGGGGATCTCAGCTGTTTCAAGGTTTTTTGCCTACCATCTATAGGCTATTGCCTTCCAAATTTATGTCTTTGGCCTTGACCTCCACTGCCCCCACTGCCTACTTACCATCTCCATATGGATGTGTTATAGGTGTCTCAAACCTAACGTGACAAAACGGAAGCCTTGAATATTTCTCCTTCGAGGTAAGTTCTTTCCTCCTCCTCCCATGTCAATAAATGGCACTACCATCCACCCAAATGCTCATCCCCTGAATCTAGAAATCACCCTTCATTCTTCTCTTTTCTTGATACCCTGCATCCAAATCCATGGGTAGGTCCTGTTGGCCCTTCCTCCATGTCTGCCCTCTTTGCCCCACCTCCATGGCGTCACCCTAGTCAAAGTCAGCGCCGCCTTGTCCCCGGACCCATCCTGCAGTCATCTTCTAAGTGAGCTTCCTGAGGGCACTCTTGACCCCTAGTTCTTTCTCCTTTGAGCAGCCAGAGAGGCCTTTTTTCTTTTTTAAGACTTTGTTTTTTAGAGCAGTTTAGGCTCACAGCCAAAGTGAGAGGAGAGCACAGAGATTTCCCATATACCTCCTGCTTCTACCCAAGTAGAGCCTCCCCCATTATCAACATCCTTCACCAGAGTGGGTCATTTGTTACAATGGATGAACCTGCAGTGACACATCATTATCACCCAAGTCTGTAGTTTGCATTAGGGCTTACTCTTGGTGTTGTACATTCTGTGGGTTTGTACAAATATGGAATGGCATGGATCATAGTATCATACAGATTAGTTTCACTGTCCTAAAAATCTTCCATGCACCACCTATTCATCCCTCCTCCTCCCTAACCCAGAGGAGTCTTTCTAAAACACAGATCAGGTCATATCACTCCCCAGCTTAAAAATGGAGATGTCTCGTTTCCATTTGAATATGATTCAAGCCCCTTGCCCCGACCCACCACTCCCATGACTTCTTCTCACTGCTCATTGCCCTCACCCTGGGCCCCGACACGCTGTCCTTTCAGGTCTGGACACACCAAGTTCTGTCCCTTATCAGGTCGCTTCTGTTTGGAAGCTTCTTCCCCTAGATCTTCACAGGAACATCTTCTCCAAGATCATATAATCTAAAATGGCTGCTGCCAGATCCTCTATCATATGACTCCTGTTTGGAATAAAATCCTTGACTTATTCATTCATTGTCTGCCTCAGCTGTTGGAATGTCAGCTCTGTTAAAGCAAAGACCTCGTCTTGTTTTTTATTTTTGCCTCTAAACATTATGCTGTAAGAGCAAAGACCTTGTCTTGTTTGTGCATCTCAAGTGCTGACCACAGTGTCTGGTATACAGTAGACAATAAATATTTGTTGAACAAGTTGAACACTTCCAGCATTTCAGGCACTGCTCCTAATTATTCTTATTTGTCAGATGAAGAAACATAGGCTTAGAAAAGTTAAGTGTATTACTTGAGGTTACATATCTATTAAGAGGTGGAGCAAGAATTTGAATCCAGATCTCTCTGTCTACTAAGCCCGTGTTCCCAACCGCTATTCCATACAGAATCTCTGAGAAGCAGGAACTGCCCAGAATCCCTACAGCCCCTACAGAGCTCTGAGTTTCCTAATTCATTTTCCTGCTCATAAACCCAGGACACAGATTGTTAACTCACAGGGAAGAAACATACTTACTCCGATTCCCAATGTACTATTTCTCTGAAAAGTGGGCTTAGGACTTAATCTTGAGAAGCTAAGAATTGGCCGCTTTGGGACTTTGAGGCTCAAAGATTTTTGTGATCTACCTTGAGATTTGATCATTTAAACCCTCTTCCTTGAACCGTTAAAGGAAAGGCAGAGATGACCAGGTTGAGTCTTTCTGTGCAAAGGTTGTATTTATACACATTCAGAAAAAGCTCTGAGGTCTTCGTCTTCCTGGTTTTCCTTTCTGTAGTTTGGTCTTTTCTGCCTCCACATCTCTTCCCAGTGGACAGAGCCCTAGGGTGAGAACATGGACTCCATTTTCAGATTGGCTGGTAGCAAGATCCTCTCCACTGGGTCTTGCTAAAGGATTGATCCATTTCTTGGTCGTTAGCTTTGAGCCAGTCACGAAAAGAGACAAAGGACAGGTTCTTGCCAGGTGTGGGGCTCAGGGGTTGCAGGCAGGGGAGAGTGAGAAAGCAGCTATTTGTTTCCTTTCCTGTTGCTGGACCTCCTTTTAAAAATAAGTTCTGTCTTGAGAATTACATCAGCATCCTGGTAAGTAAACATCAGACAAAAAAACTACTATTTCAGACAAATAGTAATTTTAAGAATGGCCAAGACCTGCAAATGTAGGTTGGGCTTTTATTCATAGAAAGGTCTATAGTGCTGATTAGTGTATCTGGCAAATACAGCTGCCCTCCTGCAGGAAGGCAGAACTCTGGCCATTTGATACATCATGCTTTGCCTCCGCTGCCGTGAGTGGGGTTTGCTATGGTAACCAGAACTTTGCCCGAGGGTTGTACATGTAAAGTGTCACTCATTGGTAGTACCCTTTATTTTTAGCATAAACCAAAGAGGAGCTGCTCATTGTTCCTGCTAACACGAAGGTGGGTAGTGACAGTGGAGCCCGGGAGGAACTGGGTGTGCTGTTCTCCTGTGGAATATCGCCGCCCACCACAGTTCTTATTTGTTGGACCAAGAAGTGCTTCTGGATTTCCATTGGTTAAAATCTGTGCTGGAACCTGCGCACTAGGCGAGGTGGACTTGCTATTTTTTATAACTCTTTCTCAACTGCTGTTCTCAACTTCAGCTTGACGCAGCGTGTAAGCTTTGCTAACAGTGGTGGTCCTGCAGATAGGAGGTGGGTAGCTTCCCATAAAGCCATTGAAAACTATGAAAGCTCCACAAACATTTGAAGGAGGCAGTATTATCCTCTCAACAGGACATTCATTTCTCCCAATGCTTGTCCTTTGTCCTCGCTGCCTCCAAACCAACCCTTTTTCTTTTTCACTCCACTAATATTTATTTAGTATGTGCCACATAGAGAAAAGATATTTACACTTTATATTCTATGTATAGGGAACAAAAATAAATAAAATTCAGATTGCTTTGCATTATCAATTGTATCAAGTAGTTTAACTGTTTTCTGGGCCAGGGGGAGGAAAAATGGAGAAAACATTGCTTCAAGAACATACTCTGAGTCTCCTGTACCTTGTTGGGGACTTGGAACTGGCCAAGCTCTGCCTTGGCACATTTGCTGATAGATACACTGCTAGGACAGAAACTCTGCGGCCCTGTAACACTGTGATGCATCAACCGTGGGTTTGGTTGGGAATGTGAACTGCAGTCTGAAGTGAAGCCACGGTCGTTTCTTCAGTTGATACCAGCTGTGGGTCAGAAACACTAGAATGGAAGGTACAGACTATAGACTACATCCTGTTTGATGCTGTGACTCAAGTACCTAGTGCAGTGCCTGAACCATAGTAGATCCTTCATGAAGATTTTTTTTTTGACACAGTCTCACTCTGTCACCCCAGCTAGAGTCTCATGTCATCATCATAGTTCACTGCAACCTCAAACTCCTGGGCTCAAGCGATCCTCCTGCCTCAGCCTCCCAAGTTGCTGGGACTACACGCGCATGCCACAATGCTGGCTATTTTTTTTTTTTTATTTTTAGTAGAGACGGGATCTTGCTTGTGCTCAGGGTCATCTCAAACTCCTGACCTCAAGTGATCCTCCCACCTCGGCCTCCCAGAATGCTACGATTACCAGCATGAGCTGCCGTGCCCAGCCTTCATGAAGGTTTTTTAAATGGATGAAATTACTGTCAGATCACCATGTCTAGGTGGGAGACATGAACCTGGATTATACTTCAGGTCATACTTATAGCTAATCCGTAAAGGTCCCCATAGTCTAGAATGGTCCTGCCTTTCACAAACATGTAACCTAATGGTGGAGACAGGAAGTCTGAGGCAGTGCTAGTTGACTGAGGATGTGTGGGAAGACAAACCTTCTGATAAAAGCATCTTAAGAGTTATCCTTCAATCAACAAATTTTTTTCCAAA
This sequence comes from Eulemur rufifrons, assembly GCF_041146395.1. Lineage (NCBI taxonomy): Eukaryota > Metazoa > Chordata > Mammalia > Primates > Lemuridae > Eulemur > Eulemur rufifrons. Next base: position 21,107,989 of record NC_090999.1, read on the forward strand.
TGGAAAGATTTCCACTTTACATACTGATCATTTTAAATGATTTCATGAGCTTTTTGGAAAATATCACACTTGTACAGCCCCATTCATTCATTCAGTAAATCAGATATTTATTTGAGACCTACTATGTGCTAGATCCTTAGATTCTAGTAGCTTGAAGTCCAGAAGCTGAGTCCAGAACATGACTCCCTGGAGAAGTGGTTCTCCCACCACTGTGCATTACAAACTGCTCTTACAAAGATCCCTCATGGTGTCCAGATCTGCTAAATGCAGGGACCAATTCTGAGCCTTTTACTGGATCCCTCAAAGCATTTGCCATGCACGGTTCATTCCCTGCCCCCAACCCTTACCCTTGCAGGGCTCCCTGCCTTGGCAATCTGGACACCCCACTCTCCAGGTGATCCTCCCTGAGCTCCCCCCAGCTTTCCTTCCCAGGTTTCTTGGCTGTCTCCTCCCTAACCTCTTAATAATGCTGAAGCCAAGGACCCAGTAGTTGCACCTCCTGTGTTTTCTCTATTCAGCTTTATTTTCTCCTTAGCACGTTGTCAGTTCTTTAACATATCATGTATTTTTACTGACTAGATTTGCTTTTCTGCCTGCTTCTCTCCGTGACAGTGTAAAATTTTGAGAGTATTTTTTTGGAGAGGGGTTGTCTGTTTGGTTCACTGTTGTATCATCAACATTTAGAACAATACTTGGCTTATATTAGGCACTCAGAAAATATTTGTTGAGAGAATGATTGAGAGTCACTGGTATTTTTAATTTAAATACTGATGCCCCGGGGATTGTGATTTAATTGGTATGAGGTAGAGCCCAAGCATTGGTGTTTTTTGAAAGCTCCCAGGGTGATTCTAAAGTGAAGCCAGGGTTGCAAACCACTGCTTCCAGATCTGAATCTTGTATTGTTTTTCTCTTTCTTGGGATTTTAGCTCTGTGGCATATGTTGGAGCATTCTTAGAAAATCCATTAGTCTCAAAACTTAAATTGCAGTAGATGGTTTTAATGAAATTGGTGCTGTGTGTGATAGCATATTAGGGTTTTAATCGGACCATCTTGTTAGAGTGGGTGTAGTGGACATCCATCCCTGCATGACCTTGGCTGACCTTTGGTGGGGAGGCATAGACCCCATATTGCAGTCAAGTGTGTTCTTTGTTAAACTTCCCAGTTGAACATCAGACAATATTTGAAGAGTGAGAGGGGGTTTGAATCCGGCTAATTATAAACTTCATTTGCTTAAATGGGCTTATGCATTTATTCCATACCCCTACCCATAATGTTCTCCTGCCCACCTGCCCCACTGTCTAAATTCCACCCATCCCTGAAGGCCTAGAGGAAATCTCTTTCCCTTTGAAAAATCTTCCCTGGCTGTCAGTCTCCTCCAGAACTCCTGGCACCTTCACTTGCTACCCAGAACATGTTTCTTTGTTGGTGAACCTTTTGGTGAAGGTGTCTTTTTTTTAAACCCTTCCCAGACTGGACTGTAATCTCTCTGAGGGCACTGGGCCATCCTTTTCACCTCTCCATGTCCCCAGCAGTGGGCAGTAAATGATGTTGATGGATTGGTTAAACTATTCTTGTTTAATGTATTGGCAGCATCTAAGCACCACTGCCTGGGGAAAGGGATGTCACTGTCGGCATAATTAGGGATTATCCCCTTCATAAACACGCCGGCATTGTTCACTCTGCTTTATCGTTGATCTGTATCATTCTCATTTTATATGCTTTTTTTTTTTTAAAGCAACTGAATACATAGCTTTTAAGATTTAAAATCCCAAGCTTTCAGTACCCTGCTTGAAAAAGATGTGCTCAAGAAAGCTCAGATACAAACGCATTTGACTTTATTTTCAAAATCAGGTTCAAAGAAATAAAATTCAAACTGCGTTTTAGGGGCTGCTGAGAGGAAGCTCTAAGACAGGGCACAGGGGTGCTTTATTATCTGCGCCCCCCCCCCATTCTATTCCAAGTGTGGTGACTTTTCTATTATAGTCTCATCATCCAGTTGACATTCTTCATTTCAACAGCTTGGGAGATCAGGTAGCCTGATACACTGGAGCAGGAGGAAGGTTTACAAACTAAGTTCCTAACACCTTTGTGGCCTTTTGAAGCCCTCAGCTTGGGGAAAAGTGATGTCATGGTGAGACAGGAAATGTTATAAGGCTGTAAAATGTCATAAACATATTTCCATCTGGTCGTAGGTGTATAAGACACAGCAAAAAAAAAGCACGTTGTGTTTTTATCCAACGAGGATAAGGTTACTAGGCCAGTATATTATGGGAGAACTGTTGACATAGTGTATCTGGACTTTTCAGCAAGGTATTTGGATGGTCCCCTGCGATGTCTTTGTGGGCAGGTTGGAGCAATGGGGACTGGACAGTAGTGGCACTTGGAGTTTTTTAGCTGACCCACTTGATGCCTGTGTGATGGGGTGATGGGTTGGTGTCCATCCAGAGAGAGCGTTCCAGAGTCAGGCACAGTTCTGCCACTGGCTTTATCTTGCTCCTGTTCAACATTTTTATCATCGACTTGAATGAAAACGTGGATGACATGTTTATCCCATTTGCTCCTGACCCAGATCTGGGAAGCACAGTGACCTCATTTCACACCAGAGTCAGATTCTAAACAGATCTACAGGAGAGGCCAAGTCTTACAAAAGCCAGCCAAGGGGCCTTAGTGAAGGTCCTGTGTTTGTCTGAAAAACCAACTGCATTATTTCTTCTGGGAAGCTCAGGAGCCTATTTTCACAGCAGCCTTTGTGTAACGATGAAGGTGGTTCAGAGGCAGTTTGTGAGACTGTGGTCAGCACCAGGATGTGACTCTTAAAGGTAAACCCCGGGTGCAGGGGGCCCAGGGACAGCGTTGACCTCAGCACCAGTCCCACATTTCTGGACCATTGCGTGCTGCTCTGGGCAACACACATCTAGAGGCGAGGGTCTGAGATGGGGAAGTCAGTGGGAGAGATTTGCAGGAAAAACCAGCTGCCTTCCGAGCCCTGCCTTTTCCAGCCACACCCCTGTGGGCCATCACTTTACTCCTTTGCCAGTACTCCAGCCTCCCTATCTTCTTTCCTTTAGCTGCCTCCACCCTCCCCGATCTCTACACAGAATAAGTTCAACCACTTGCCTTTCTGCCCCTGTGTCCCAGCTATTAAAGCATTTCTACAAAAGAAAAAAAATCGCCCAGCTAGTTGGATTGGCATAATTGCAGAATAATGGTCTCTGAACTCACGAGACCCCTAGGCTGGCAGACAGGTGGGCAGTCTGCCTACAGGACCCCGTCCCCCCAGGTCCACTCTAAGGCTTCCCCTCCCCTCCCACCCCACTGGCTCTTCCCTCCCTCTCAGCGAGGGACCTTCATGTTTCCTTCACAGAGACAGGATCAGTGGAAATGCCCTTCTCCTGCTCTGTCACTTACAAATGATCTATTTCCACACCCAGTCTGTATTCTTTCCATTCTGTCGCTGAGAAATTTCCCTCCTTTTATCAAAGATTTCCCCGGGAGCTCAGGAGCCTGTCTCCTCTCCCTTCTTTAATGATCGCGTTTGATCACTGCATTCTTTCCCTTCTGTCTTTAACCTGTCTCTGTCTGCGTTTCCTCTCCACGTGAGTTAAACCTCCCCCCTCCTTAATTAAGACCGTTTGCCCTTGTATCCCTAGCAGCCAAATTACTTGGAAATTTGGTCGATATTGGCTATTTTCACTTCTTTAATCTCTCATTAACTTCACAACAGACTGTGCAGTCTGATTTCCACTCCCAGCCCTCCAGTGGATGCCCTCGCCCGGTCACCAGTGAGCCTCTGCATCTCACGGGGAGTCTTTCCCACACTTCGGGTGACACTGCTGACCAGTTTCTCTTCTATGAAACACTGTCCTCCCGGCTTATCCAACACCACTTCTCTCTTGGTTTTCCTCCGACATCTTTAAATAATACTTAGACTTATGCTTCTCTCTGAACTCCTTTCCATGGAGCCCTTTAATTTATTTTTGCACCAACCTTTACTCCCCCTCTGTTTTGTTTGATTGGTTTCATACTTTACTCTTAAACAAAGGTTCTCATCACCCTCGCCCTCCTCACCCCCAGCCGTTTGAGCCTCTTCTATTTCAGCCACCACCTATGTGTACTGATCACTCCCAAATCTGTGCCTTTAGCCACAGCCCTTTTCCTGAGCTCTGGACTCGCATGTTCTACCTGCAGCTACTCCAGAGCTACGTGTCCCAACCCAAGCTCACTACTTTCCCCTTATGAACCTGCTCTTCTTCCTCTGTTCCTTAGCTTGGCCGTTGGCACCCTCACCTAACCAGCACCCCCAGATAAGAAGTCAGCCTCATCCCTCCCCTCTCTGTGACTCTGTGCCACAGAGAGATGTTGGCAAGTACTACCAAGTGCCCATGGGATGTTTGCAACTCATAGCCATTGGATGACCAAATAAAGTGTTTCAGTTGCTTTCTTGTACAGGACCACTAAGGTTTACTCTCATTTCTTGTCCAGAAGCCAGAACAAGGACCAAAGCATTGAAGTTAAGGGGAAGAGATACAGCCTCATGGTGGGAAAAAATTTCTCTCTGTTAAACCTGTCTCGAAGTGGACTGCCTCGATAGCGAGGCTGAGTTTTCTTCTACTGGTGGCATCAAGCAGAGGCTGCAGGACTGATGTGACAAGATTGGACTGGGTGACTTCTAAGGCCTCTACCAACTTTGAGATTTAATTCAGCAGCTAGTAAGCCCCTCCTATATACTTTGTCTATGTCACGTCATTTAAGTTTCCTCATAGATTATTAGCCTCGTTGTACGGAGAGGAATCTGAAGCTCAGAAGGTCAAGTAATTATCCTAGGGTGACCCAGCTGGGCAGTCAGACTTCCAAAGGAGACCTGGTCTTCCCAAAGTCCACTGTTTTTGGTAAGCTACCGATTTCCACTTGGCATTAGAGACAGATGTCAGTTCAGTAGAGTGCAGTGAGCTATATATCCTCATTATTATCTTTGAGGATAATAGAAAGGAGCAATTCTTTGATTCTGAGCCTAAATTTTCCTTTGATATGTCCCCGTATTTATTGGTATTTTCCCCTTCTCCTCCATTTCTCCAGATACTTTATTATTATAACAAGTACTTCTAATAACCAAATGTAGTTGCATTCATAGGCCACCGCTTCCAGTTTCTACAGGCTTGGGAAGAAACAAATGAAAAGGGGTTAACACTTCCATTTAGTTGGAATGGCTTCTAATTAAATGTAGGTCCTAGCTTCAGAGGTTCTGGGCTGCTGCTAAAATAGTGGCCTATTGTGTGGCTGATGCTAAGGAGGTCAATCCTGGGCTTTCTTTTTCAAACTTGAAAGAAAGGGAGGTGCCATATACTGTGGGGGGACTGGCTTGAGGTATAGAAAGAACATGTAAACAAATATTTACTCGTTCTAATTTTTGCCTCTACTACAGTGTCCTGGTGGGAACCAGAGATCTGATTAAAACAAGAGATAAGCATCAAAATGGGCAGTCAGCCGAGGACAGTCACTGGGTGAAAGAGAGGAGTCCAAGGGGACTGGTGAGCTCAGGATCTGAAATCCAAGCTGTAGCGACCCGACTTGCAGATAACCTGCAAGTGGTTATTTTTATAGCACCCATTAGCTGCCACTCTCAGAACTGTAAGGAGAACTTATCCTCTTACACACTGTAAGGTATGTGGTTACTTTCTCCATTGTTCACTGGATCCTGATTTTATTGTTCAACTATACAGAGAGCTTTCTTAGCCTGTGAGCTTGGGGGTTAGTCAAGCACTGAGTCATTAAAATCCAACAATAATTCCCAAGCCTAAGGAGCCTAAGGTTAGACAGAAATAACCAGACCCTTCATCAGTTTGTTTGTTTGTTTTTCAGAGAGGTTCAGGGTAAAAAATGTAGATGTTGTCACGACAGCAGCTGCAGAGAGGAGGATGATGGTAGAGTGGAAAGACTCCTGGTGGACTGGCAGCCAACACTCTGGGCACTGGTCCAGACACTGTCATTGTGGGCTTTGGGCCCCTAGGCGGGGTAGCCGGCCTCTTGAGGTCCTAGTTCCCTCAAACTTAGAAGGAAGCAATTGTAGTTAATAATTCTTTTATCTGTAAAAGAAGAAAATGTCCTGACTCACAGTTGGAACTCTGTAATCCACATACTGCCTGCCTTAGTCCTTTTGGGCCACTTTGACAAAAATACCATGAACTAGGTGGCTTATAAACAATACAAATTTATTGCTCACAGATCAGGAGGTTGGAAAATCCAAGGTCAAGGCACCAGCAGATTTGCTGCCTGGTAAGGGCCTGCTCTCCAGTTCATAGACGGCACCTTCTCGCTGTGTCCTCCCATGGGGAAGGGGCCAGGCAGCTTTCTGGGGTTCCTTTTATAAGGGCACTAATTTTAATAATGAGAGTTTGCCTTCCTGTCCTAACCACCTCTGCAAAGTCCCTACCTTTTAATACTATCACCTTGTAGATTAGGATTTTGACATATGAATTTGGGGGATGGGGACAAAAGACATTCAGACCATAGCACCACTTGTTACTTGAAAATGATCATCCATTTCCTGCCTCTCACTATGAAAGACCCACGTACATCCACAGTGCCTTGGACCTCACCTTCTGTCCTAGATAAATGAATTCATCTCAATTAAGCAACCGATAAAAAATACCCTGTGTCCGTTAGGAATAACTTCCATAAATATTAAAAGACTTTCAAGGCATGAAAAATTCAATTTCCCTTCCACTGACAATAATTTCTTCCTCATACTTTATTTTTTATTTATTTTTAAAATTTTCTTTTTGACTCTTAACACTACTCAATGATCTTCCTCAGACTTTAGAGATTGTCTATCCTAATCCCATTTTTTCTAAATGAACAAATCTAGGCCCAGAGAGGTGAGGCAGCTTTCTAAGCATCACATAGCAAAGACTCTTCTGTAGGAATTTTTTCTCACTGTCCCAAATGACAAGACACAGGTACTTGACATTCAGTGTTTAAAGGAAAATTATAGTTTAATTTCCAAGAGAGCTATTTTTAAACAGGAGACCGTTTCACCTTGGAATTTTTCTTGAGAAAAAAAATAATAAACAAGCACACGAGGTTTGTCCTTTTAAGCCAGTTTAAGAAGTGTGCCTTCTCCGTGCTGTTGAAATTGGCAGGCCCACATCTTGCAGACAGACTGTTCTGGTCTACTCGGTTAGTTGTTATCCTCAACGCAAATCTGACTCATGGGTGAGATCATGAGAAATCTGGACTATTTTTCTTGATGACTTTTTCTTTCCTATTCCAATTTTCTTTTGCGGTATTTGGCTCCGTACGATGCCCATGCTGGGGAAAAGGAACCTTGAAAGCGTGGTTCCTAGGATGGTGTCTGCTGTCGTATGAATCACAAGACAGCCGGAGCAGGTTTGGCCATGAACTGTTTGTGGCTTTGGTGTGGCAACTTAGGGGTGCGTGAGCGTGTATTTGTGTGTTTGTATACGTGTGTGCACATGCGTCTGTGTGTGAGCATCATGGCCGTGTGGCAAAGTAAGATGATTTCTGCTTGCTGGGATTTGAGACCTTTTCTAACCAGATGGACTATTTTTATTTAGGGAATGTTTACTTAATGTCCACCTTTTAATGGGTGGTGATAATATAATGGGGACTCTTACCATCTGGAGGATGTTACCTATTAACTGAATTAAAGAAGTAAATTTTACCTCGTCTCTATATTAGGGTAATGAGAGCCACTGTGATAAACCTCCATGTTTTAATGGCTTAACATAACAAAAACCTGTTGCTGTCTCACATAGCAGCCTAGGACAGGAGTTCTTGGTCAGCAGGTGGTTCTCTTCTGCGGGGTGATTCAGGGATTCAGATTCTTCCCATCTTGTGTCCCCACGATGTCCTTGTAGTGCAAGTGCTCTGCCTCCAACTGGTGGAAGGGCAAAGAGACAGTGGGGAGAGGTACGTGTACTTCTGAAAATGCCTTGGCTTGGAGGGGGTACACATCACCTCCTCACATTTCATTGGTGAGAACTAACCACAAAGCCCTGCTCAGATGAAAAGGGGGCAGGGAAATGTAGCCCGTGACGAGTCTACACTGTAGAGGGGAAAATATGGAATTTTGGTGTTTGGCTGCTGTTTCTGCTATTGTCTGATAAACAGTTTACTAGAGGAAGGTGCACTTGGGATGCTACACAGGCACGGGGAAGAGGCATCTCATCTGCATTTGGCGGAGAGTCATCACAAATTGTTCCTCGTTTCCCTTCTCTTCCCCTGAGCTTGATTTCACCTCTGCACCTTGCCTGTTTGTGTGTGTGTCTTTCACACCATTCATATGCTCGTTCCTCTCTCTAGAACTTTTCTCCCACTTCACCTTGTCCTTCCTCTGGCTAACTCAATAGTCCGTCAGGGACAAATGCGGAGGGCGTTTCACCCAAGAAGCCTTTCCTGGACCCAAAAATCCAGTGTGTGTGTGTGTGTGTGTGTGTGTGTGTATTCTGGCCTTCCATGAAGGCAAAACAAGAAGCTTTTTATTTATTGGGGTTTAAGAGCCCACAGGAAGGCACGTCTGCTAATCAGACATAAGTTTTACATGCATAAACTCCAACGTTTAGAGAGAAGAGAGAGACAAGGAAGCCGTAAGGTGGTAGGGGAGTGAGGAAGGGAACTTGACAACCTTCCGGTAGCATGGAGGTGACAGCGGCAGCCCTTCGGAGGTGGAGAGGCAGCATGGGGCTCCCAGGCCACTTCAGTTCAGAAAACTTTCCAAATGCTGGCCAAGGAGTGGGACACCCAAATCAGGGCAGCGGCTCTGCCTGGGGAAAGCATCCTCTTCAGCCAGGAAGGAGAAGGAGATGCTTATCCAGCCAGCCTCAGTCCTGAAGCGGAAGCTGGAGAGAGTGTGGAATCCTCCAGGGTCAAAGCAATCATGGAATGTATCTTCCTGTTCCAACAGGCCCAGGATCTTACAAAGGAACATGGGGTTTTAATTTTTGGCTATAAGAAATGAACATGTTTCTCCTGTAGCTGAACTTATCTCCTTATTCAAAAAATATTTTCTTGCTAATTATTTTTAATGATCTCAAGGAAAAGTGCCTTCTGCGATTATTTTGACAAGTTCCTACATGCAAGGGGCCTGCTGCTCCTGCATTTATGAGGCGACGGCTGCTTTTACTGTTTAGGTTACCATTAGAGTTACCTAAAAATAGACCCACAAGCTGGGTGCTCAGAAAAAACTTGGCAGGATAGTTTAGGAAGGGGACTGGGTTAACCCAACTGGGACAGAATGCTGTCTGTCTGTTCTTCCCCACTCCAGTCTGAAGGCTTGGTTTTCTGAAGCCGAGGGCAGGGCCAGTACACCATGGGAGAATAATTTTGCTGTGAGACTAATCATAGATGCGGAAACTGAAGGCAGAGTATTCAAGTTATGGGGCAGAACTTTAAGATCAGGTAGAGCAGTGCTTGATTCGCAGCCACTGAGGAGCCCTCGGACTCTCCGCCTCCCAGGTGGTCCATTGTGTTTCTTGTGATTCCCAGCCCACGCTTAGACATTCATTCATTCACCAAATATGGATAGAGCACCTGCTGTGTGCCAGCACCCTTCCAGGCACTAGGGATGCAGGGGTGAGCAAGACACGCAGAGCTCCTGGCCCACTTAGCACTCACATTCTAGGAGTGGGGAGGACAGACGCGAAACAGGTAAACTAAAGAACACGCAGTGTAACTTCAAGTGGAACCGCGTGCTTCTTGAAGAAGAATAAAGCAGGTTAAGGGGCTACAGAGTGATGGAGGGGGCTTTGCTAGCTAGTGTGGTCAGGGAAGGCTGCTCTGAGAAAGTGACATTTGAGTGGAGGCCAGAACAGTGAGAAACTGAGAAGGAACCGCAAGTGCAAGGACCCGGCGGTAGAGCGGGCCGTGCCTTCATCCTGACCGCAGCAACCCTCCCGCCACTGTAGCTATCCCTCCCTGTCTCAGGTCGCCCCCGAAGGTCCAGCAATGGCTCCCCTGACCCCAGATCACCAGAAAGCAGGAGGCAGTAGGGCTAATGCTGCTTTAGCAATGCTGCTGATACCTGCTCAGGAAGGCAGAAGGGATGTCTGTAGGGAGTGGAATTTTCTAACAAATTGACTTTTTTATCTAGTGCATGCAGAGCTGGAGGTGTGCTTCCCATTCTGTACAGGAATTTGCTTTTTGGTGAAAAGGAAGCAACTGACGAACACTAACAACCTTGTGGCCCCCGTTGGGAGAAAGTCATTTGGAAGCTCGTGGAATAGCAAACTGCACCTTTCTGTTCCTGACTTGTGGGTGTTCTGACTTTCAGCAGAGAACTCTGGGCCTCGTTGTCCCATTATAGAGCAACTTTGACCATTGCCTGGAGAACTTCTCAGATCTGGCTAGTTAACAGCAGCTCTGTTGCTAATAAATCCTTTGAAATTTTCTGCCTTGTTGGGGTTTTTATGACATATTTGCATGTCAAGATCGTTTGGGTTTTGGAGTTGAGGTCTCTTGCTGTTCCTAGTGTCATAAACAGATAGTAATAACCCGGGAGGGGATTATGCTCTGGGGCTGTGAGTAGATGAGCTTTAAAAACATCAATCTTATTTGCAGGCAAATATGGCTAATGATAGACTAGGGAAAACAAAATAATTCAAAATCTGCAGTGAATGCTTGGTTATTTCCAAAGGGCTTGCTTTTTAATGAAGTGAAGAATGAAGGATAAGAGGGAAAAAAAGGGTAGAAACAGCATCCCAGGAGTTTCTTGGTTTTTGTTGTTGTTGTTGTTATTGTTGTTGTTTTAATAAAAATTAAAACAGGCTAAGGCAGGGGAGCAGCGTGGACCCCCACCCCCATGTGGGGCTGGGCTGGGCCATCGGCCGTGTTCCTGCCTGTGGGTCCCCGAGTGAAGCAACCTCCACCACAGGGTTCTCCACCAGGGGCCATTTTTCCCTGGGGGACATTTGGCAATGTCTGGGGACATTTTTGGTGTCAGTGGGGGTGCTGGGGACATCAAGTGAGTGGAGACCAGGGACAGACAGTGCACAGGACAGCCACCCTCAATAAGCAATTACCCAGCCCCCAATGTCTAGTGGGGATTGGCTCTTGCCACCCTTTCCTGGGAGCTATTTTATCTTTAAGTGAAGCCCAGAGGGGCTCTAGAAAGGAACTAATACAAATCTAAGTTTTACAGGTAGGACTTGTAGGACTTCAGCTAGTTGAGTGACTTTCCTAAGTTCATACACCTTTTTGGGAACGGAAAAAAATATTAGGAGCTTTTACAAAAGAAGGCGATTTATAGGCTTTTTACATTCTTCTCTTGGATCATGACTTCGTTCATTTGCACAAGAACTATTTGTTGAGTGTCTTATATAGCTGGCACTCTGCTACCGTCTGTCACCTGAATAAGCATGAAGCCTGCCTAAAATGGACAATAAATAATAATAGTAATGTTGAGAACATTTGCTGAAGTTTACTCTGAGCCAGGGTTATACTAAATCCATTGTCTCATTAAATCCTCCCCACAACCCTGCAAGCAGGTACGATTACTGTTCCCATTTTACAGGTGACAAAACTGAAGCTCAGGGAGCTTAGGATGTAGCAGGGGTTGGAAGCTGAGCCTTGTTCTATTGGATTCCAGAGCTGGAACTCCTAAGTACTGAGCTCACCTCTTTTTCTACGTGAAGATTAGAAATTAAAAATTGTTACCATAGTTAGGAGACTATTGTCTTTAGAATGTCTTGACCAAAACTCAAGGGGAGGAAATGTAGCCACGTTCTTCTGGCTCACATCACTCAGGCCATCAGTGGGTTTTTGCTAATTTTTTGGTTGCTGTTGTTTTTGGACTTGCCAGACATATCAGGACTTTTATTTAACTTCCATAAATACTTATTTTTTTTTTTTTTGTGAGCATTTACTGTGCCAGGGAGGTGGGTAAACATGGGGGATTCAGCAATGAGGAGAATACTTGTCTTTGCTTGGGTTCCCCCAAAGCAGACCCTGAGACAGGATTTGGTGCAGGAGGTTTATCTGGGTGCAGAAATGGGGACGAAGGGAGGATGCTGACAGGGGCTGAGCTAATGAGGTGGCTGTCCCTCTGTGGCTAAGAGTCTGTGTGGAGCACCCCACAGAACCACCCGCCAAGACCCCCAGACTCCAGGTTACCTCTCCACCAGCTCCCTCCCTTCCTCCTTCTTTCTGTCCAGGTTGGGTCCAGGTTGCTTCTGAGGGCGGCACTCTCGGACACCTCCCAGGCCAGGGAGCAACCTCAGGGGGAGAGACAGAGTAGGCCAGGGACGAGGACCAAGGCGTCTGCTGCCATCCATTCCTGCCCTCAAGGAACTCACGGTCCTGGGGGGCAGGAGGGTGAACAGAATTCACAGGACAGCCGGACAGGAGGAAGATGAGCACGAAGAATGGAGTACAACCAAAAAAAGATAATGACTTCTTCAGGTGGCATTAAGGAAGGCTTTTCAGAGGAGGTGACATAGGAGGGGTAAGAGCAGATTAAAAATAGCTCCCGTCACCAGCGGCTTCCTTATTCTCACCACTAGGACACAGTGTTCTGTGCCGTAGTGTGTTTGCCTGGCCATTTGCTGTCTGAGAGCTTTGGATTCTTCTCTTCCTGTGATTGTCGTGCCAGCATCAGGACCAGGAGCCGGGCGCGCTGTGCTCATGGCAGCGGTGGAACCTCTAAGCCATTGTCCTTGAAGTTGTGTAGCAAAGAGCCTGGTGCCACCTCCACAGCCCTCCACATGCACCAGAGCTGACCCTTCTTCAAATCCAGATCACGGTTGTTGCTGGTGTGAAATCTTGGACAAGTGGTCGGCCTGGCTGAGCTTGAGTTTCCTGACGGCTGTCCCAGGGCAGGCACCTGTGGCCTACACTAGAGCTTCTCAATGCAGACTTTGAAAGAAAAAAGCATGCATGTGGATCCCATGAGAGTTGTTCAAACACAGATTCCTGGGGCCCACCCCACAGGGGCTCTGATTGTGTAGTTGTGGGGTCAGGTTTTACATTTTAGAGGCTCCCTCCTTTGTTACTGCTTCTGGTCTGTGATCCCCACTTGGAAGAGCAAGTTTCCAGGACTCAAGTCTCTCCCAGATGTTCTTACCTAGATCAGGGGTTCCTGGCCTCATCACTATTGCCTTCTGGGGCTAGATAATTATTTGTCTGGGGGGCTGCCTGGGCATCGTAGGTTTAGCAGTGTCCCTGGGCTCTACCCATTAGGTCTCAGTAGTGATAACAAAAAATGTTTCCAGACATTGCTAGATGTTGCCTGTGAGGCAGAGTCACCCCAGCTTGAGGACCCCTGCCCTAGTTGTTCTTGAAGACTGCTTCTCAGACTTTAATGGATGTACGAATCAGCTGGGGGTCTTGTTAAAAATGCAGATTTCAATTTGGTAGGTCTGGGGAGGGGCCTGCGAGCCTGCATTTGTATTGTGCTTCCAGGCAAAGTTGACGCTGCTGGTTGGTGGCCACACTCTGAGTGGCTGTAGTCAGCACTCCAGTGATGGAGCTCTTCGGCTGGACTCAAAGGTGTCCCTGCAAGTGCTGGTGACTGATCAAGTCCCTCTAGTTAGCTCTTATTCCCCCAAGCTAATTACACCTGTGGCTGCTGCTTCCCTTCCCTGCCCCTACCTCCCAGGCCCTCCTGCAGCCCCAGCCAGCCTGTCCAGGGAGGAGTTAGCCTTCCTTTGGAAGACACAGTAAGTCTAAGTTTTCCTTTGATGTGCACAAGGATCTCACCAGGGCCCTCTCGGTACCCAGAGAGCCAACTTTGCCCATTGGAATCTAGTATTTTCTTAATTTGAATTTTCAAAGGAGAAAATAAGAGGGAGCCTTCCTTATGGATGTTGAGAAGCACAGGTGTGCGAACCTGAAATTCTAGAAGGTTTAGAGGAAATGTCTGTGGGGGCCAGGGTGAGGGGAGGGTCCTCTGAGCCGAAGAAGAAGCCGCAGTTATGGAACAGGGAAGCCCTAAGGCAGATGGGGCTGGAGGGTGGGGGGCAGGGGCTCCCTTTACATACCACTGAACCCCAGGAGTTATTCTGGTAATGCAACTCTGTAGACCTCTAGAAATGCTGTCACTTTGCCCATTGTTATTTTTAGCCATTGTCTGTTTCCTATTGTTGGCAACAGGAAAAATTCTTAGGAGACCTTTTCCCCATGGTTTAGTGAGAAGGTTTGAGATAGTTAAGGGAAAGAAATGTGGCCAGTGCCCTGGGAAGATTCCAGAAGGCGGCATTCTGGTGCAGGGAAGGAGAAGGGGCAGCTGGTCTCTAAAGGTGGGGTGGCGGGACTCCCCGCTGGCACAGCTCAGGTGGGAGCACAGGCTCTTTTCCAGAGCAGCCCTCTTACTTCCCGCCACTGTTTCTGTAGGGCTGTGAGGACAGGCCTGTCCTGTACATCTGTGGTACCCAACCCCCGGGCCACAGACCAGTACCGGTCCGCAGCCTGTTAGGGACTGGGCTTCAGTGCTCTGACACTCACCCCACTCCCCAGCCCCCATGTCCATGGAAAAATTATCTTCCATAAAACTTAGGAACGGGGTGGGGGAACTCAGCAGGAGGTGAGTGGTGGGCCACTCCCTATGGCTCACATCACCACCTGAGCTCCACCTCCCCCCACCCACCCCACCCTGGTCCGTGGAAAAATTGTCTTCCATGAAACTGGTCCCTGGTGCCAAAATGGTTGGGGACCGATGCTGTACCTGACTGTGTACAGTACAGAAGTATAGAGTATATGTGCTGGGGGGAGTCCTCCCTACTAGGGTTTCTATGGGGGAATGTGTTTTGAGCTCCAAAATGGAAAGTGCTACCTTGGGACAAGTCTTCTGCCTGGGCTTGGGATGCTGTGTTTGGTGAGCCCAACCCAGAACAGGATGTGACCCTATGGTTTTCCAGTAGGAAGAGTGTGTACATAAGGCAGGCTGTGGGAAGATTCATGTGGGGGAGAGAGGAAGGAGAGTAGTCAGTGCTGCAGAGTGAATGTTTGTGTCCTCTAAAATTTATATCCCCAATGTGATGGTGTTAGGAGGTGGGGCCTTTGGGAGGTAATCAGGACATAACGGTGGAGCCCTCACAGTGGGACTTTATAGGAAGAGACACCAGAAAGCTTCTTCTCTCCCCACCGTGTGAGAACATAACCAGGAAGAGGGCCCTCAGCAAGAACTGGATCTGTCATACTTTGATCTTGGACATTGCTGCCTCCAGAACTTTGAGACATGCATTTCTGTTATTTGAAAACCAACGCGTTCCCTGGTGCCTTGTTATAGCAGCCAAGCAGCCTGAGACAGTCGGAAGATCACTTAGACCAACAGCTTCAAATGCCGTCTGTGAGAAGACAGAAACTGGTCAGTGTCGAATTTTCAGTCTGGTGAGAATTGAGGACAATAAGATCAGGACAGTGAGTTTTTCTTAAAGGTAAACTTATTCATTTTCCAGAATAGAGCTTTATGGTACACTTATGGCCTTTCTGCTTTGGAAGAGGTAAATGGTGTTGTCGTTAATGAAAGTGTGGTGTTTCTCAATGATATTTATTTATTCTCTTTATTGGCAAGAAAAAAGTTAGAAATAGTTTGATTCCAAAAATAATTTGTAAAATTTTTATTGGCCTGTGAAAGCCAGATGTGTAGAAACCACTGAATTGGGCAATTAGAATTAGAGGATTGCAGTCTGGTCTCTGGTGCTGGCTGCAGGAGGGGAGGGAACGGGGGAAGGGGAAAGAGTCGTGTGGCAAACTGGTTGCCTTGGAATCTGAGCAACTCAGAGTGATGGTGGGGCCTTTTATAGAGACTCGGAAGTTAGAGAGGGAGCAAGTTTGGGGACGAATGAAACATTTGGGAGTCACAGTCACAAAACATTAATGGCTGCTATTTGTGGAGAGTGTGCTTCCCCAGCTCCATTTCTGTTATTTCGTTTCATCAATGTGACAGCCTTTTGAGGTTGGTGCTGTTGTTGCCTAGATGTTACAAATGAGGGCAGAGACAGGTAGGGTAACATTGTCCTCTGGCGCAGAGTGTGGAGGATTCTGGGATGGGACTTTGGGATCCTAACACCAGGGAGGCACCAGATTACTGTTCTGGGTTATGCCACCATCTGTGTGAGAACTGGATGCTGTGGAGCAAATGGGATCTAAGGAGAGAGCATGGAAAGAGAGGGAATAGAGCAGAGGTTAAGAGTATTTGGCCAGGGGACCTAGGAACCCCCAGATCCTGTCTCCTACCAGCCAGGATTAGGACTGTGTGCATAGAGGGCACTGACGGCAAATGGGCGCCATTTGTGTCCAGTGGCTTTGGCCCCACGTCCCATTGTGTAGCTCTTTGTGTCCAGGCTGGAGGTCAGCTGAAGCTGGTGGGCCAGTGGACTCCCTCCACCCCCACCCCTGTTTCCCAAGCCCACCCCTTAGTCGTGGATCTCACCACTCTGATAGGAAGGAAAGGCTGTGCAGGTCACGTCTACCCCCAGGAAGGAGCGCTTGTAGGAAAAATGCCTTTAGGGAGGTGGCCTAGACTGCCTAGCTCGGGCCCAATCACATCAAAAGAATAATAATAATAACAATGATTTTGAGACAGGCATTGTGCCAAGCACTTTACATGGGCTAGAAAAAATATTCCAAAAAAGAAACAAAGCAAAAAAGCAGTTGTTCTAGTGTAGGTGTCCATTCCACTAAGGCCTTGCCCTCCAGACTCCTGTGGCCCAATCTGTTTCTTAAACTCTAACAATCCTTATCAGCATTCGTGTGGCTTGAAGAACTTTGAATTCTTTATCCATAAAAACTTAAGTGAGAAAGTACTCTATGTGTCCTTGACTCACCACAGGAAAGGAAAATGCCCTATTTTTTAAAAAATAGATATAAACAGTTGTACATGCTTATGGGTTACATGTGATATTTTGTTACAGGCATAGACTGTGTAATGATCAAGTCAGGGTTTTTGGGGTGTCCACCAGGTTGCGTATTTATCATTCCTATGTGTTGGAAACATTTCAAGTCCTTCTGGCTGTTTTGAAATATATAATACATTGTTGTTAGCTATAGTCACCCTGCTCTACTATTGAATGTTAAAACTCCTTTTATCTGACTATATGTTTGTACCCATTAATCAGTCTCTCTTCATTGCCCCCGACTCCACGCATGCTTCCCAGCTTTTGGTATCTAACATTCTACTCTTTTCCCCATGAGCTCAACTTGTTTAGGTCCCACATGTGAGTGAGAATATGTGGTATTTGTCTTTCTGTGCCTGGCTTATTTCACTAAACATAATGGCCTTCAGTTCCATCCATGTTGCCGCAAATGACAAGATTTTGTTCTTTTTTTGTGGCTGAATAGTATTCCATTGTGCAAATATACCATATTTTCTTTATCCATTCATCTCTTAATGGAAATTTAAGTTGATTCCATATCTTAGCTATTGTGACTAGTGCTGAAATAAGCCTGGGAGTGCAAGTTAGCCCTTTGACAAACTGATTTCTTTTCCTTTGGATAGATACCCAGTAGTGGGATTGCTGGATCATATTTTTAGTTTTTTGAGAACTCTCCATACTGTTTCCATAGTGCCTGTACTAGTTTCCATTCCCACCAACAGTGTATATGAGTTCCCTTTTCTACTCATCCTCACCAGCATCTGTTAATTTCTGTCTTTTCATAGCAGCCTTTCAGACTGGGATGAGATGATATCTTATTGTGGTTTTGATTTGCATTTCCCTGGTGATTAGTGATATTGCCCATTTTTTCATATACTTGACCAAAAATGCCCTATTTTGTACTCTTAAGTTTACCCTTTGAACAAATGTTGGACTGGTTATGAGTTAGATTTAAAGATTTTTCATTCATTCATTTGCTTATCTAATAATTTATTCATTTTACAAGAACGTATTATTAGGTTATTAAGTATGGAATGTCCATTTCCTTAAGTACTAAGTTTGACAGTTGACATCTCTGACATTTCACTTTGACACTTACTGGTTTTTTTTTAATTGTGAAGGTACATTCTCATTCTTTCAAATGCACATTTTGGCTTGTGATTATCTTTCAGAATTTTTTTTAGAGCAATTTTTGTGAAACCACAGATAAGTCAAAAATTCATGTTATTTTCAAATATGAGTTCCATCGTGGAACCAGTGTAGCTCAGATAGCTTGAAATATCAATGAGGTGTTTGAGAAGGATGTGGCTAATGAACGCACAGTACATGGATGGTTTCAGAAGTTCTGTTCTAGGGATTTTAATCTTGAAAATGAGCCACGTGGGCGACCTGAGACCAAGGTGGATAATGACGAGCTGAAAGCTGCAGTGGAAGCGAATCCCTCTCAACCTATGTGTGAATTAGCAGCAAGGTTTGACGTTACTATTCCAACAAGATTGGACCATTTGAAACAAATCGGCAAGGTAAAAAGGCTGGATAGATGGGTTCTGCATGAATTAAACAAGTGTCAGAAGAGAAATCATCTGGGAGCTTGCCTTTCTTTGCTGTCATGACATAAAGGCAAACCATTTCTACACCATTTCTACATGTATTGTTACGTGTGATGAGAAATGGATTCTTTCTGACAATCACAAGCATTCAGCACAATGGTTGGGTAAAGATGAAGTGCCAAAACACAGTCCAAAACTGTGTTTTTGCATATTCATCAAAAAAAGCTAACGGTGTCTGTTTGGTGGTCCGGCGTTGGTATTATCCATTACAGCTTCATGAAACCTGGTCAACTGATTACAGTGGATGTCTCTGCAACCAGTTGGATGAATGATGAGAATGCTTGTGATTAAGCAGCCAAGATTGGTCAATAGAGACAGGCCAATCCTCTTGCAAGACAATGCTCGACCACAATGATCTTTGTTTATCTAATAATTTATTCATTTTACATGAGTTTATTATTAGGTAAAAATAACTCTGTTCAAACTATAGAAGCTGGACTTGGAAACTCTCTGTCATCCACTGTATTCACCAGACCTTGCACCAACTACCACTTCTTCCAGGCTTTAGACAACCCTTCTTGTGAGGAAAAATATTCAATTTTCAACAAGCTGTGGAAAAGGCCTTTTGCGATTTCATTGCCACTTGCTCTCCAAGCTTCTTTGCTGCTGGCATAAACAAGTTACCGTTAAGATGACAAAACTATGTCAATAATTTAGGCGCATATTTTGATTCATCGTACTGCTTCTTGTTTGAGATATAATGAACAATTTTGATTCGAAATCGGACATTTCATATTTAATGACCTACTAATACCTCACTGTAAATCCACAGTGCAGAGGGTGAAACAAAAATAAATGTGCAGTATAGTCCTTGTATTTAAAGCACTCATAGGTCTTAACCTACTTGAAAAGAGAGAACACTCAGGCTTGACAGTAGGATATTCTTGTACTGACAGGGACACCAAAGGCCTCAAAGGTCCAGAGAAGTGACCTGTGGACAGGAGAGGGTTGAAAGTGGTAGCATGGGCTGGAAGTAGAGTTGAAGGCCAAAGAGACTGGGGTGCACCCGAGGCCTTGGGGAGGGCAGGGAGAACATGATATGAAGGTGAGCAGATATACTAGAGCAAAGGAAGGAACCTGCAGAACAATTTCAAGTGACTCCTCCAAGGCATATGGCTTCCCCAGAGAAGGTTAAAAAAAAAAAAAAAAAAAAGAAGAAGGTTTGACTTTGAGGACTGTTTTCAACAAGACCAGAGACATGGCTTGGATCCTCTTCCTTCCCTGCCTGGTGACTTAAAAGAGTCACTCCCTTGTTCTGGGCCTTTTTATCCTCTCAACAGGCTTCAGCCCTGTGTGAAAAAAGGAATGGGTCTGCCTAGGAGCAGTGCTCTGCTTGGGGAAAAACAACCGAAATGGAAAGTGGTGTGTGGCTGATACGAGCTCAAAGCTTGGAAAGCTTCAAGTGCCAGGAGTGTTGCTATCAAGCCTGAGCAGTGGGCAACGACAGCTGATATCATGTCCCGCCTTCCCTGGTCTTGTGTTGGACTGCAAGAAAACCGTTCAGGAGGTATAGCCCCGTAATGAACTACTACTCAGCAATAAAAAGAAATGAGCTATTGATACATGTAACAATATGGATAAATCTCAGAATCATTATGCCGACTTAAAGAAGCCAGACAAAAATACAAACTAATCTTTAGGGGTAAAAAGCAGAGCAATGTTTGCTGGTGGAGGAGATGGGGGCAGCAGGATAGGAGGGATAGAGGGATTACAAAGGGAAGGGAGGGAACTTTTGGGGGCTAATGGGTATGTTCATTATCTTAATTGTAAGGATGGTTTCATGGATGTATACGTACGTTAAAAATTATCAAATTGTATGTTTTAAATATCAAAATATCAGTTATATCTCAATAAAGCTCTGTATAAAACCCCAAGCATTCTGGAAAGATGGTCAGAGAGCATTCCCCTAGGGCGGGCCTGTGTGCGTTTCATGTTGTGAGGATGCCCTGGAGGAAGCTCCCGGGAGCACTGTCGTGGTCAGACCCAGGGGAGCACTGTCGTGGTCAGACCCAGGGGAGCACTGTCATGGTCAGACCCAAGTGAAACCAGGCCACGGAGAAGCTGGGCTGCACTGCATCAGCCAGAAACTCAGCTGCCGCCCCAGCCCCGCAGCCCCAGCTCTGGGCCAGGGCCGCCCTTAGGAGTCTGTGAGGGAGCAGAGCCTCGAGGTCCCACACTGGAAGCAGCAGCTGCAGAGGGCGCTTCCCTGAGGAGCTGGCGGCTGAGGGCTGCGTGCGGTGATACTTCTGGAGTTGGGGACGTCAGTTCTGAAGGGGCACCTGGGTGGTGCATCACAGCACCCCCTAGAGTCTGGATATTTTAAATTATATTTCTTATTTTTGCTTTTTAATTATGTCAAAGGGATAATTAGCTAGGGTCCAGCCTTGTAGATAACTCTCCTCCAGCCCCCAACACACACATACTTTTTTTTGTTTACATACTCGGTGATATCAAAAAATTTTGCCCTGACAGACTGCTTGGGGAAGGGTGGTGTGGGCACGTGGTGGTCTCTGGCCACAGGGAGCCCTCCACTGAACTGACCAAGGAGAAAGGTTCTCTTGTTTTGTGTGGGAGGCGCACTTCTCAGAGTGTTATCCTCCCAGTAAGATGACTGGAGAGGGGCGTCTTCTTTTCCTTGCACTTGCCTGAAAGATCCATGCTGGATTGGCACAGATTCAAAGTTGTCTTGTAGAAAGCAAAATATCTTTTCCCTTTTTACCAAAGCAGCTTATGCGTAAAGACATTTCCAGCAGTTTATGCTTTCAAAAGTCTCCCTCTCAGAAACTGAGTATTTTAAAAAGTAGGTTGAGGTCACTGGTCTTTCACCTGAGAGATGCCGTCTCTGAGAAGGACACTTGGGTTCCTCCCAGGTATCTGGGGGGTGTTGTGACCTGAAAAGATACTTGTCATTGTACTGTATTGTAGTGTATTGTGTCAGGTCAAATTGTATTTTTGTGTAGCAAGCACCTAGGCAGTGCTTACTGTGTGCTGGGCCTTGTTCCCCATACTTTATAGACATTAGCTCCTTTAATGTACTTCCTCTAGCAGCCCTGTGGCGTAGCACCTTTTTACAAATGAGGAAACGGAGGCATGTCTGGCCTCTAGCTAGTGGGCTGTAAATTTGGAGAGTCTCGAGTACTTATTCTACTTATCCATTTTTAATCTGCTTCCTCTCAGGAATGAATATCAGATTTTTAAAAGCTTCCCTTCTGATTAAGTCTCTTAGATCTTGTAGTACTGAGACCATATAAACCAAGGATTATTGAAATCATCTTCAAGGTGTCTGTGGAATGCCTGAACTTATATAAAAGAACAGGGTTTGTAGAATTTTATCTACTTTTCAAAATGTTCAGTTCCAAAGGGTTTAAATGCATCTTGTAGAGCATCTTACTTAGACATCAGATATGGAATCATTTTATGTTTATGATGTGCATTATGTTCATGATTGAGAAGACTTGACAAGCCCCCACTCATTCATTCATTCCTTCATTCATTCATGGATAGAGCAGGTGTCACCTAAAAACTGAATTGAGGGTGGCTGTGGACAGGACAAAGCCCTCAGCTAGTGACTGCTCATCACCAGGGTCTGCCTAGATTTTCGGGGACAAGTCTGATGGTGACTCCGTCTTCCCTATGCAGAAAGGCTCTTGTCAGATGGAAGGAATAGAGTAGGTATTGGAGATGGCAAACCTTTTCTTTGGAGACATTGCAAAAGAAAGACTTCCACCCATTCATCTGATCAGAGAAGAAATCAGAAGAGTTCTGGGTCCAGATAACATCTCTGAGACCAACTGCTAATGGGAGGTAAGAATGGCTGCTGTGGGTTGCAGCCTCCCAAAAGGTGGGGAGGAACTTTGCCCTTGGAAAGCCAACTTGAATAAATATTCCTCATCCATGCCAGCCTCAGGAAGATAAGTCTTCCCACGGTGCTGTGAGGGGCTGGAACCGACCTACGTGTGGCTCCCGTTTCTGTGGCCAGACCCTGGTGGTGAACTCGTGCAGGCAGCCAGGAACAGGCCTGTGGCTCTGCAGCCTGCTCTGCCAGCCTTCTCGTGGGGACATGCAAGCTTAATTACCGCTGCTCTCTGGAAACCATGCCGGCTTGTCCTTGAAATCCCTGACCAGGCGCCAGGCCCTGCTGGGTTTGTAAATACCTCCTGTTGTGGGTGCTGGGAGCCTTTGCCCAGTCTGGCAGCTCGTCTCCTACAGCGGAGAGATGCCCCATAGTGACTGCTCTAGCCTGTGCTTCTCTAGACTGTCTTGGCTCCTCAGAAGTGGTTGACTTTTGACACCTATTTGGGGGATTGGCCAAATCTGAATTCCTTCCCAGGACTCCCCAACATTCTTATCCTCAAGGTCAACACCTGTAAAATAATTACCACCGTATATGCAAATGGTCTTGCTTTTTCCATGAGTGGAGACCATTGCCAGATATCACTAAGTGCTTCTGAATATGGAGATACTTGGGTGGAAAATTACTGTTTCCTTCTTTGAACATGTGATAAACGTTAAAGGATTAAGACTGGTGGTTCATCAATACTTACAACATCTATTTTATTTGTAATGAACTTTTTATTCTGGAGTTATTTTAGATTTGCAGAAAATTGTGAAGATAGTTTCCCCTATTGTTAACCCTTCAATAGCTGTATACCCTTTACCCAGTTTCTCCTAATGTGAACATATTACGTAACTGTGGTACATATGTCAAAACTAAGAAACCGTCATGGCACATTTCTATTAATTAAACTCCACAGTTGTTTAGATTTCACTAATTTCCTTTATCTGTTCCAGGATCCATTCCAGGATACCACAGGGCATTTAGGAACATCTCTGGTTAATATCAGTGTCTTAGCTCAGGGCATTAAAATAGCAAGAAAGAGTGAATAGCATCGATTGTGGGGTTCTCTTATGGGGAATACATTTTTCCCTTCTAGTAACAGCTAAGACTTGACTGTCATCTGTCTTCTTGGGTTGTGAACAGCAGATGGTATCAACTCATTATTGATGTAGATTTTCCATAGGACTAATTGTCCAGCTTGGATTTGAATCTACGGACTTCTATTTATTGGTTTCATGACCTCAAAAACTAAAAATCTGAGCTTCACATTTTTCATATAGTATGTATAGTTCTTCATATATATAACATTATATATGTATAATATATGTGTGTGACATATATGTGTGTGTCTGTCTTCCTGTCAACACTTGCCTTTCCCACCATATTCGGTCATAAAAATGCTATGTGGAAGAGTTTTCAAAATTATAAAACTCTTTTCAAAAGTTAGTCCTTATAATAAAAAGTTTACCTTAGAAAAAAGTTAGAGTAGACATGGTTGAAGATATTTACAAGCTTATTTTAGTAACTGTTCTTGCTCTCAGGGTGTGTGATGTTTTAATGAATATAGAAACTCCATTTAAAAAACCCAGTTCCCCTGAGCTAGTTTCTCCAAACAAGGGAATGGTAAATTTTAAAGAAAGAATGCCAGAGAGGTGTTTACTCCAACTAAATATATTGTAGTGGCATAGTTTAGATTCTTTTACCAGAGACAGAAAATGCATAGTATAGGACCAAAAGAAAGTTATAATCTTTTTTTGGAACACCACATTCTTCCTTCTCCCTAGGACATGTAGAGATAATTATATGATTGGAAAATTAGACCCAAGAGGCAAGTTTAGAGGAATTGGAACTGGTTAAACTAGAGGAGGTGAGAGTGAGGGGTAGAAATGATGGTCTGAAGTAGCTGCTCTGCATTTCCTGTAGGACCCAAGAGGAGGGGGAGAGTTTCCCAGCTTAGCCAGAGGGGTTTAGGTTAGACTTGGCCTCCAGACTGTCAGCATGTGAATGGGATGCTTTTGTGTCTGTGCTCACTTTTAAGTTTGGGTATGTAAAGCCAATGTGAACAATTTTATTTCTTCCAGGGTATTGTGTCTGCAGTTAGGGCAAACTGCCCCTGGGAGAACATCCGTGCCTTAGCGATAGCTTTGTGTTTCCAGAAGCCTGACTTCTCATAAAGGTGGTTAATTGGGAGAGGTGGAATGATACACTCTTGCTTCCAATTAAAAAGAAGGCTTTATTGCAACAAATAAGGCTAGCACTAGCTCACTCTATTAACTTTGTATTTAACTAAGGTATGTAATTTTAAAGGCTAAAGAAATGTGAAAATAAGGGCTAATTGGATACCTTCCTTCCCCATTTAAAATTCTTAATAACTGTTTAATTGAATTCTGTTAGTTTATTTTCTTCTCCAAGGTTAAATAGAAGTAGCATATTTTCAGTCTCTAGGCCATGTCTGTACGTGTGTGCGTGTGTATGTCTCTGTGTGTGTCTGTGTCTGTGTGCATGCACACATGTCCATTGTTCAGACATTTTGGGATTTCAGGACAGCTAACCCTCAAAACCCCTGCAGGTGAATTTTCGCATAGGCCAAGACACTTCATTTCCTCTACAAACTACCTTGTTCCTTTTGCATCCTCCTCCCCTGTCTTTCCCCCTACTTTCCAGCCTTGAGCCAAAGTAGAAAGACCCCTTCTCCCAGTCGTGGGGAGTGTGTGTACCAGCTGCGTGAACCCTGTGACACTCTCCCCACCCCCAAGTCAGATGGGAGTCGTTTATCTTTCTCTGGACCTGACCAGTGCTCTGACTTTATCTCTGAGGCCAGCTCCCCTTGACCCCTGCCATCTGGTGTTTGCTAGTAATTTGCATTCGACCCTTAAGTTTTGCTCATTAAACACCCTCCTTGGCAGCTCTGTGGCTCCCCTGCAACTTTTACAGCTTGGCTTTGGGTACAGGCTGCTTCCAACAGAGCCTGAAGGTACAAAATCTCAGTTAAATCAGAATGTTAAAAAAAAAAAAAAAAAAAGAATTGGCAAAGAAGGTCATAAGATTTTCATGCAGATTTAAAGTGATTTGTCCAGAATTAGGGGGTAGGATGTGGGATCGTATTCTTTGAAGTTTTTTTTCTAGTAACACTTGTTAAGGT
This sequence comes from Eulemur rufifrons, assembly GCF_041146395.1. Taxonomy (NCBI): domain Eukaryota; kingdom Metazoa; phylum Chordata; class Mammalia; order Primates; family Lemuridae; genus Eulemur; species Eulemur rufifrons. The sequence continues at coordinate 21,133,405 of NC_090999.1, forward strand.
GTTTTTTAAAAAATATACAAAGAAGTATAAAGGAAACAAAAAGGTGACCGATAATTTCACTGTTCAGATAATCCCTATTGGTTTGTTTTTCTTAATGGAGAATATGTCCATAGTTCTCAAATTCAAATAGTACGGAATGATAAAAAGTGAAAATTGAAAGATTTTATACATAGATACACACACATATTTACACAGAAAGATAATAAAAGAGCTTCTGTTTGCTATTTTTTGCTTAATGTGTCTTGGAGATAGTTCGATATCAGCACATAAAGATGTCCTCCACTTTTCGTGTCATCTGCAAAGTAGTCCATCTTATGGATGTATGATAATTTATTCAACCAGTCCTCTGTTGAGGCAGCCTTTGCTTTTTTCTAATTTTTTATTGCAGTAAGTCTGCAGTGGATATCCTTGTACCTATGTCCTGGGAAATTCCTGCATGTATATCTGTTGGATAAATGAATACAAGTAGTGGGATTACTGGAACAAAGTAAACATGCATTTTAAACTTGATAATCAAAGCTATATTGTCAGTAAGAAAGGTTGCACAAATTTACACTCCCAATAATAGTGTACAGGAGCCATTTCCCACATATGCTCACTAGTATTCTTTAAAAAATTTTTTGATCCACTTGAAAGTTATTTTGCTTTAAGCTTGAATTTGGAATTCATTTTTTCCCCAAATGCAAAGTCAGTTGCCCCAATACCAGTTACCAAACAATCCCTATAGATCTATTTTCCCAGTAGATCTGATGCATCGTGTTTCTATGCTGATGACTCGCAAATACACATTTCCTGGTGAGCGCCATCCTCACATGGCAGCCACCTGCCTACTGACAGCTCTACTTGGATGTCTGGTCGGTGTCTCAAGTGATAGATGGATATGTACTGGAGTTCTTGACTCACTGCCCCCACAGCCAAGCCTGCTCATCTTCTCTTTCTCAGGTGATGGTGGAAATCCAGTACCCAGTTACTCAGACCAAAGCACAGGGAATCATCCTCAATTCCTTTCTTATTCTCCTCTTCACTTCTAACCCATCAGCAAACTGGCAGCCTATCAAAGTCATATTCAAATCAGACCACTTGCCACCATTTCCATCACCTTCTACCTCTTTTATGCTAACATCGCTTCTTGGGTAGACTATTGCAGAGAAAACTGAAAGTGTGTTTCCAGAATACTCTTGTTGTTATAGAGCCCTCTCTCTACATAGCAGCAGAGTAATTTTTTAAAAAATGCTAAACAGATTCATGGCTCTGCATGCTAAAACCCTTTAATGGCTTTCCATCTCAATTAGAATAAAATCCAGAGTCCTTACCAGTCCTTGCAAGGTTTCTGTACTCTAGCCCCCGTCTAACTTCCTGACTTCTCTGTCCTCCACAGCCTTCTTTCTGTCTCTTGATGTGTGAAGCTCATTTCAACCGTAGGGTCTTGCCTCTTGCTCTTTTCTTTGCCTGGAATGCTTTTCCCTGGTCCTCTGCGTCATCCTAGTTCCTTACATCTCAACTCAAATGTCACCCACACTGGCTCTTTATCTTATTGTCTTGCTTTCTTTTCTCTACAGCACTCATCTGTATATGGATTTTCTTATTTGTTTACTTATTTAAGGGCTAGAATGCTTGCCCATTTTGTTTGATGCTGATTATTTAACGTCTTGAATAGCGCCTGGCACACAGCAGGTACTTGTGCCTATTTCTGGGATTTTATTTTGCACCGTTGCCCTATTTGTTTTCCATTACTAAATTTCTTTTAGTATTGTAGCTTCATAATAAGTTTAATGCTTGTAAGACCAGGCTTTCTCTTCCCTACCCGCTCTCGACTGCCTCTTTCGTAATTTTCCTGGCCATTCTATGGTTATTTTTCCAGAGGAACTTTATAAAAGTACTCCTTGTTGGTATTTTAATTGGGTTTACATTAAAGTTATAGATTAATTTGAAGTGAAAAAAAAAACATTGAGTCTTTTTATGTAAAAGCAAGGTAGACTTTTCTCTTCACTTACAATTTTCTTCCAGTTCCTCAGTGGATTTTTAAAAACTTTTTAATACGGAGAAGACAAAAGTAGTGAGAAGAGTAAAATGAACCTTCTAGTATCCAGCAAACAGCCCCTACACCATCACCCATGGCCATGCCTGCCTCATCCACATTCACACTCACTCCCCCTCATATCATTTTCAAAGAAATACCAACTATCATCCATTTGTAAATATTTTACTGTGTATTTATAAAAGATGAAGACTTTAAAAATATAGCCATAATACCATTATTATACCCCCCAAATTTATTTATATATATATTTATTTATTAACAAGAGACAGGGTCTCACTATGTTGCTCGGGCTGCCCTTGAACTCTTGGGCTCAAGAGATCCTCCTGCCTCAGCCTCCCAAGTAGCTGGGACTACATTGTGCCACCATTCCCAGCTCAAAAAATTAATAACATTTCTTTATCAATAGTTTTAAAATTATTTTAGAATAGGCCAGGCATGTTGCTTATTAAATATCAATTTATATTTTTACATATGTAAATGTACATATTTCTTATTGAATTTCAATATGTCAAAGTTTTGATATTTCAATATACCAAATCTTTTAAAATCTTTCGTAGTTTCTATTGAGAATAGGGATATTATTTTTCATTATATTTTCCAAACTGTTATTTTTTATAATTATAAGTAACAATTTTTGTATATTAATTTTGTAATCTACTACCTTATTGAATTTTCTCATTGTTTTTGGACTATTCTAGTCTTTTTGTGCCTATAGTTGCAGAGTTCTGGAATAAGTTTGGCGAAGGCCTAACCACTCAGAATCTTTGTTCCCCTGTCATATGCACGCGGGGTTGAGGAGTTGGTGCGGTGAGTCCAAAGAGGACCCCAAACAGGGTATTAGATTACCAGAGGGAATTGTATTCATTTGGGGTGGAACATACAAAGAGGCAAAATGATGCAGTCACGCTCACAGATGCAAAAAGTTCATCAGTAAGTCCAAACTAAGTTTCCAGGAATGATTCAGAGGACAGGAGTGTTCACAGCAAGATCAGGTTAGTCGGCAAAGGCTTCCAGTAGGTGATGGACCAAGTCTGGCAGAGACATATAGGAGCATGTATTGGTTTGCTCAGGCTGCCATAGCATGCATTTCTAGCATGCGCTTCACATCTCTTCTAGCCTCTGCTCATCACCTAGTTCTAAAACCCTTCCATATTTTCAGGTATTTGTTATGGTAGTACCCTACTTCTTACCACTAAAGTCTGTATTAGTCTGCTCTGACTGCCATAACAAGATACCACAGGCTAGGGGGGCTTAAACAAAAGAAATGTATTTTCTCACAGTTCTGGAGGCTGGATGTCTGAGATCGTTCGAGTTCTAGTAAGGGCTCTCTCTTCCTGGCTTGACAGACATCTCACTGTGTCCCCACCCAGCAGAGAGAGCTATGGTGTCTCTTCCTCTTCTTATAAGGGCATCAGTTCTGTTGGATCAGAGCCCCACCCTTAGAACCTCATTTCACCTTAATCACCTCCTTCCTGGCCCTATCTCTAATATAGTCACATGGGGAGTTAGGGTTTCAACAAATGGATTGCGGGGGGACACAGTTTAGTCCATAGCAACATTCAATCTTAGAACCACATGTGCACAATTCCTTATTGGAAATCCTCAGGGCCGGATGTATTTTAGAACTTAGCTCTTTTTGGATCTTTAGAAAGGTCACGAGATACATATACCATGTTATATAACACTTCCAGTGGGGTCTGGAGTGGCACCTGGCAATCAAGTGAATTAATATTTCGGCAGCCAAATGTGGGACTATTATAGGAGTGGGATGAATAAAGACTATAAATGGCTTCAAGGCAGTTCAGATCAGGCACAGTTTTGCCTGACAACACAGTTGTCAAAGCTTTTCAGATTTGGGAGTTGCAGTTAGGAACTGTGGACCTGTGTCAGGAAAGGCCCTGGTGAGACTGAACAAGTCCCCTGAGGAGATAATAAAGAGATAAGTAGCTGGCCCCCTTCTCGTTCAATTGGCTCCCATTGAATTAGTTAACCCAGGCTCTAAGGGTCTCTAATTACACACGCGCAGAGCCTCCCAGCGCCTTGGGCTTGGTAACCACGCATGCTCCTTGCTGCCCCTTCCCCAGCCTTGAGGCACCCATGGGTCGGGGGCTGAGCCTCTAACCCAGATTTCCCACCAGGTGACTCAAGGCAGGTGCTGGGTGTAGCAGCACGGGACACACACACGCACATGCCGAGCCCTGGGGTGCTGAGGGGATTGCCCAGCAAGCTGACTTCTCCCTCCACAAAGCCGAGCAGAATCACCCTGGGGGTCCCCATTACCTCCCAGGGTCTTCCTTTTCTCCTCAGTGAAGGTTGAATGAGTGCATTGTAGTGTTGACTTAATATTTGCTCTGCTTGAGAGCATTAGTTTTCCTCAAGCAGGGAGTGGTTAGCCGGGTCGCAACAGGGCAAAACTACTCTTTCAGCAGTTTCTGTTGAGTTTACAGGCCTCCCTGGGGTGCTAAGCATTTTCAGTTGCCCAGGCAGCAGCCCCGAAAGCATCAAGGATGTTGTCTGTACATGGGGGCCTGCCAGCGCCCAGGAGCCGAACAGCTCAGCATCTGTGGGATTCAGGACAGACTTGTCCAGACCCTATTTCCAGATGAAGCCACATCCGGCCACAAGGTATATTGCTGTGCAAGCGGAACTGTGGGTCAAGCTGGCCAGCCCTTCCAGAATATGTGGTGTGTCTGATAAGACAAATTAAAAATATTGGCATTAGGTTTAGTTCCTGTGACCTCCACCTCTTCTGGCTGGATCCTACCGAGCCTCCTTGTTGCCTGTATGATTAGATCCCTGAGTGGAGCCAACTCTGACCTCTGAGGTTTTCCTCTGTGTTCCCAGAGAAGGTTCAGGAATCTTCTCTGGTGCACTGCTTTCTGGGCCAGACAGACATCTGGAAGGTTATGATGTTCTCCTGTGAGTCTAGCTTACCATAATCTCTGAGCAAGAAGAGGGTAAAAGTACTGTGCTATTTTTCTGCTCTGATAGTCAATGCGAAGGCACCTCTGCGGGAGGGTCTTAGCTTCAAAGTCTGTCCTTAGGAAGGAGGAAGGGAAATTCCCACAGGCCCACCTGAGCCAGTCCCCTCACAGTGCCCCAGGGCTCAGCGTACATGGGTGCTGGCAAACTCATCAGAAACACACTCAGGTCATTTGAAACACTGTCTCCTGTCTCCACAGTTCTTCGTTCCCTGACTTTTTAGAAAGAGCCAAGCTTCAAAGATGAGTCTGGTAAAAATATCATTTGGAATCGAAAATGAATTCAACTCCTATGTGCAAATTCCCAAGGATGTTGCAAAGTAGGAAGACGCTGCCAAAGCGTTTATGGTCTTCTAGTGGGAGAGAGCAGTCCATATAGGGTTGTGTTCCAGCCGGTCCCGAACCACCCTGGCCATTTCCTCACTGGGCTTCAGTTTGCGCATCTGTTAAATGAAAATAACTCATGGATTTGTCGGACAGCCTCGCAAAGTGCCTGGTTCCTGGAATGCGCCGCATGTGCCCGGGGCGTGCTCAGTAAATGCTACCTCTAATGTTGTCGCTGCTCAGGGTGGTGCTGTGGGTATTTGTTTCCGGGAACTGCCATAACAAGTCACCATAAACTGGGTGACTTAAATGAGCAGACATTTATTTTCTGTCAGTTCTGGAAGCCCAAAGTGTTGGAAGGGCCGTGCTGGGGGAGGGCCTAGGAGAGGATCTTCCTCTGCGTCTGCCAGCTCTGGTGGCCGTATGTGTTCCTTGGCTGTGGCCACATCACTCCAGTCTCTGCCTCCGAGGCCGTGTTGCTGCCTCCTCTTCTCTGTGTCTTCTCTGTGTGTGTCTGTCTATTCTCCCTCTGCCCTGCTCATAAGAGCACATGTCATTGCATTTAGGGTCCACCCAGACCATCCAGGATAAATGCCTCCTTTCAGCATTTTTACTTAATCACATCTGCTAAACCCCTTTTCCAAATAATGTAGCATTCACAGGTCCAGGTATTGGGATATGGACACAGCTTTTTAGGGGCCACCATTCAGCCCACTACATTCAGTGAATGCTCCTGACGATGGTGCTGCAGCTCAGCAAATGCTGCCTGTGGTGGTGACGGTGGCGATGATGATGACGATGGCCATGATGACAACAACAATGACAATATAAGGCAGGAAGGAGGTACAGGCGAGTCTAGGAGGTTTATGGGGCGTGGTCAGGAATGGCACCCCAGAGGGACAAGGCTCTGGTCTGATTCTGTCCTCCCCTTCACTTGTGTTCCGGGCATCCCTGCTTCCTTAACTCTGGCATCCCCATGGCCTTCTGTCCCCAGGTCATTAGGCTCACGTCAGCCGGGACACACGGGCATTGTGCCATCCACAGGCCAGTGGCCGGCCTCCCCGACAGGGATGTGGACCGTGTGTGAGGGCTCCGGCATGATGATGTTTCCAGCAGGCCCTTTTATACACCCAAGCTAGGCCAGGGCCCGTCGCCAGCACCTGAGAGGAGCTGCTCATGATCCGGTGATCACATCCAACTGGCCACTGGCCGCCGGCCACCGTCCAGGCCTTCGGGAGGACACGCCGCCGGTGTCCAGGCGGGGGGGAATCTTTCCCAGACCACCGTGTGGGATGGCTCTCCCTTTCAGCTGCGAATGCTGCTGTCGCTATGGCCACTGCTTGGCTTGGCTTGGCTTAGGCGGCTTGTTCGTTTTTTAACTTCAGGATGGGAAGAGGCAGCTTTTGAATCTGGCAAGGACTGGAGTGTGCAGAGTGAAATCCCTGACGGAGAGGAGCAGCATGGCAGGGCCTGCTGTGCTGTTAATGACGGGCTGTGAGGGTTCCAGGCCCTCTGCCTGCTCAGAGCAGGTGACGGCTCTGGAGGTTGGGGGAGGGGGGTGCTTTCCTTCCGTCTCCTTCACTGATGAAGCTCTGGGGCTGGGCAGTCCCCTGCCCCCCAGCCCCCGCAGGGAGCTCAGAATGGAGCCCAAAGCTTCTGTGTGCATTTCCCACTTCCAGGGATCAGTGTGAAGCCTTTGTTAGCAAAGTTTAGATGGAACTGGAGGGAAATTGCTCTCCAGTCGCTCCCTCACTTATTTCCTTATACACGATCAATGGAGGGACAGTCAGCTGCTACCCAGGAGCTGGGAGACTGGGATTTAAGTCCCAGTTCTGCCCTTTTGGTCAGAAAGCTTTGAGGAAGTCATTTAACTGCTGAGTTGGCTGGGCTCGGTGGCTCACGCCTGTCATCCCAGCACTTCGGGAGGCTGAGGCGGGAGGATTGTTTGAGGCCAGGAGTTCGAGACCAGCCTGGGCAAAATAGACCGTGTCTCTACAAATAAAAGAAAGAAAGAAAGTTAGATAGATAGATAGATGCTTAGTTTCAGATTCCTTACCTGGAAAATGGAGATGAGAGAACTATCTCTAGCCTGCTGCCAGGCTAAGGAGAGGGGCAAATGCGATTTCATCTGTCAAAGCCATTTTTGAAACAGATCATCGCTATATGACTGCATGGGATTGAACATTGTTTCTAAAGAAAATGATATAGTGTATGCAACCCCTAAAGAAAATGCTTTTATAATGATGGTAGCATTTAAAATGTGAAGAGCCAAACAACTCTTTTAGAATGTTAAAAGCTAGAAACAACCATAGGGCTGTCTTTAGCCATGGGGCGTCTTGGCTTGACTTTAGCACGTTGGGGGCAGGACTGTGTCTCCTGCTCACTGCCTGGCAGGTACGAGGTGCTTGGTACAATGCTGAGTGACTCAGCACCTGTGAGGATGCCACGAGGCTGGACACTCCAGGTACAAACTGCTGGTGGCTCTTTCCTCAAGCACACTGTGTCCTTCCCGCCCTGCACAGGCTGGCCTTGGCCCAGGTTGCCTTTATTTATTCATTTTTGCGTATGTGAGATTCTGTTGATTCTTCAAAGTCCACCTTGGATGCTGTGTCCTCAGAGAAGTGTTTTTTGGCCTCTCAGGCTGAGTTAGTTCCCTGGTACTGGGTGTTCCTGGGTGAGGAGACCTAGATTTAAGGGGGCACCATTTTTAGGTGATCTTCAAAGCGGGAGGAGCCCACTGCCCAATCTGCCCCTCTGGCACTGAGCCGATGGGCAACGCAGGGTGCGTTGGCGTGAAGCCCCTGCAGCTGCCCCTTGGGTGCCAGAGGCCTCTGAGGTTCCCGTGTTGCAAGTGAATAAGCCTGGAGGCCTTTGCATCTGGGCGGGATCTGGGCAGTGGCCCAGCACCTCCAGGTGTACAGTCCAGGGAGCCGGTCTTTGCCTCCTTCCTTATTTCTTTAGACGGAGTCTCACCCAGGGGGTGGCTGCTGGGTATGTTGTGTGCACAGGTGTTATTAGGCTCTGACTCTGTTTTGGCAACAGTGATAAAAAGAGGGCTGGGTAGGAGCCAGTGCCGAGTGTCCACTAAGTGCCCACAGTTTTACATACAGCATTTCATTTGCTCCTCACGACAACATCGTGATGTGGGTTATCGTTATCCCCATATTATAAATGAGGAAACCAAGGCCCAGGAAGTTAAGCCGGTGGCTCAGGGTTGCACGAGGAGGTATGCGCAGAGGCGGAGTGCAGCCCTGGTCCTCTGCCTTCAGAGCCAGGCTGGTCTGTTATCCCAGTCCTCCTCCCCACCGTGGCTTGTGGTGGGGCTGGAATGGTAGGAGGAGGATTTATCTTTGCATGGAGTATTTTCTGTTTCCTCAGCAGTGGAGAGTATCTGACTCCTGAATGCGAACCTGCTTGGGGGTTCGGCATTGTCTTGTGTGGACAAGGCTGCAGGGTTTCATGTGTTCATTCAGCAGATATTTGTAGTGTTAATGTGCTCCGAGCACCGAGCTGCCATTAGGGATAGGAAGTCGGGCAATGTGGAGCCCCTGCCTTCAGTGCATTTCTGTGCTGGCGGTGCAGAAAGACGCTCACCTAAACTATACCTTTCACTGTGGTGAGTGCAATGGGAAAGAGGGCTGGGGCAGGAAAAAAAGAAGGTTCTAAATCTAGAACAGTCTTGAGAAGATGGGTGTGGCATGGGTTAAGGGATGGTCTCCCAGGAGAAGCAATTTTTTAGCTGAGTTTTGAAGGCAGAGAGGCATGAAGCAGCCCGGGGTGTCCAGGAAACCGCCTGTGGTTTACTATGGCTAAAATTGAGGGCAAAGACATGGGCTGGGGAGCTGGGAAGTGCCAGGTTAGAATGGTTGGGGGCGAAACTGAGGCATCTGGATGTACTTGGGAAACCCTTGAAGGACCTTACGGATCAGCTCCGTGTGTTCGAGAGACCACATTGGCTCCCGGGTGGAAGCCAGCCTGGAGTGGGCAGCTGGAGACAGGAGCCTGTGGCCATGGACAAGTGACTTGGCCCAAATGACCCCAGGCACGGGTAGTGGGAGGGGATTGGGGGACAAGATGTGAGAGAGATTGGGAGGAAGACTCCTCACTGTGAGGTGGCCAAGAGGGTGTAGGAGAGGAAGGAAGCATGACGGGGCCTTTCGGGAGGCAGAAGGGAACAGCGTGGAAGGGAAAGGGCTGCAGACGGGGAGGGGGCTGGGCTGGACATGCCTGTGAGTCACACACGTGGTTTCCAGTGGCTGTGGATGGGGTTTGGGGTTTGTGCGCTGATGCCCTCTCCTCTCATCTCTGCCTGTGTCCCTGCTTCCTCCCACTCGTCTCCCTTCCCTCCCCCACCCCCTGCTGTCAGCCCTTTTATTTGGGTGGCCCTGGTCTTGGCCCTGGGCACAGTTTGTTCAGGCCAGGGTGGCCACATTCCCTGCAAAGCCCTGCTAATATCCCCAATATCCCTGGGAAGGGGAGTTTTATATTCTTTCCATTTTACAGATAGGAAAACTGAGGCAAGAAAAATTTTTAATCTGTTTCGTGTTAGGCTCCCAGTGAGGGAAGTGTGAAGCTATTGTCCGGCCAAGGAGGAAAAGGGAAGAAGAATGGGATACTCTAAGGTGACGAACTTGTCCTAGTTTGTCAGGCCTGTCCTGGCTTTCGCACTAGAAATTCCACATCCAGGAAACCCTTCAGACCTGGGTAGGCCAGGAGGGTTGGTGACCCTAGATCGGGTGGGAAAAGGGAGGCAGTCTTTCCGAAGTGTGGGGAGCTGGCATGCTCCGAGCTTGGGCCTCCATCTCCCTGGGGGTAGCTTGCTCCAGGCTCCCAGTCCCTCTGTCCATAGGACCTGTCACCAGCTTTGCCTGAGTGGGACAGGTGTGCTTCTAGTGCCAGAGCCACCTGCTGTCTGAGACCAGAGCCTCCAGGCCAGGGTTCGAGCTGCAGTGCAGACCCAGTGCTGAGCACATGGAGGATCCTCCATGAATATTTGTCCAGCGGCTGAAACCTGGATTTTATATGGAAAAGGGGAAAGTGGAAGCCTGAAGAAGTACTTTTTCCTGACTGAGTCAGTGGCAGACCTCTAGCTATACACACAGGTGCCTTTCTGCTAACTGTTCCTTCTGCAGCCCTGGACATGAAAGCCTTCTTCCTGTTTTGTTTAGAAAATCCAATAATTGTTCTAATGTCCCGAAGCCTGTACCCTGCACGGGGCCATCAGTGCCCAAGGCGGCTTTGATGCCACACATTTGCATCTGGGAACGTAATCTGGTCCTCTCCCACATTCGGAAACCATGGGGATAATGAGCAGATGTTTTTCTAATAACGGGAAGATGTGCAGGCACCGACACATGAGAAGAGTTTCCAGTCCATAAGTTAATTAGCAAGCTGGGGAGCCCAGATAAATAAAGCTTGCTGTTTCCTTTCCTGGAGTCTAAAATATCTGATCTGGAGGTTCCCTCCCTGCTTCCTCCTCCACCCCAAACATCAGGATTCGAGGGGAAGCACTTAAATGTCTGATAATCTGTGTGCGTGGGACTGGCTTCTGCGAAGCAGCCGCACGGCCCGTGTTCCTGCAGGAGCACCAGCGCGCAGCCGTGTGGGCAGTTCTCAGTTACTTGCTGGCTGCCGGTCTCCCTCCCCTCCACCCCAGGCCTGGGCTGCTTTGTTCTCGTACCTACTTTCTCATGAGCTTTATGGCGGCGTTACTGAGAACAGAAAGGAGAAGGGAGTTATGGAGCTTTATGTGCCAAGCCCTCTTGTTAGTGACACTTTTTTGTCTCATAATCTTCAAGCAGTCCCATGAGGGAGGCATCATTGTTTTCCTTGCTGTACAGATGGCAAAACTATGTCTTAGACAAGTGAAGCTACTATAGCTAAGTGGGGAGAGAGAGTTAAAACTGAGTTTGCCTAATAGGTCTTGGACCCGAGAGTTCAGCCAGTCCAATTCTTCCTGTATTTCAAAGGTGTCTGAGCAAGACCATGGTACTGCTGAGGACATGCATTGGCCATGATGGATCCAAGGGCAGAAGTCGGCCTCCCCACCCTCAGATTCCTCTTCGCCCACTCTGCAGCTCCTGAGCCTTCTCTCCCTACCTTCTTTTGAAATTCTGCCCTACTGATCTTCTCTCCTCTTTTGGAGAAATGGTAAAAAGGAGAATGGTTAGTGTTTTCAAGCAGCTTGAATAGTCTTCTCAAGAAGTCAGAGAGAAAAAGCCCAAGACATTATCTTGAAATTTATTCCAGCCAGAAGATCCTGTGTTTGTAAAAATATCATACTCAGAATTTGAGACTTGGAGTTGAATGAGTATGTTCCCCAGGCTGATGGTGTTTACTGAATATCAGTGGCTGTTGCTAACTGTTCTTTGAAATAAGAGACATGTGTTTTTAATAGAATTGCAAGTTTATGCCTTGTTAAAAATACCGACATGGATGCTGGCTGGGGAAACCAGGCGGGGTGGTGCGGAGCAGCAATGGGTTCTGCTCTCAGTCGGCTGGGGCAGGGGAGAGGAATTGAGAGATGGCTTGTGCCCTCGTGTTCGCTTTACTTCCTGAGCCCTCCCTGTTCTCTTTTGGAAATGACCACTGGCCCCCGGCTGGTCTTCTCAGCCCCACCCATACATGGAATATAGCAGTGCGCTTCATGCTGTCTGAATGGGAAGGATGAAAGTACTTGTTTTATTTCCAGAGAAGCTTTTGCCTTAATTGTGAAGAGCGGCCATTGGATTTTGTGGAAAGCCTGAATTACAGGGTGCTTTAAAAGAAATGCAGCTCTTATGACTTAAAGGAATCCTTTCTGCATGCTAGGACTGGGGTAAGAGCCAGACCCCACACAGGATAACTGGTAATCCTCACAGTTCCCCAACACAGCGCCTGTCCCCAGAGTGATGCCTAGAAGTCCTTCTTTGACTTCAGTTTTCAACAGAACGTGTGTTCTTTTGTTTTGATTGTAAAAGAAATAGTGTATAAAAATGAAGTAAATTATTCATCAATAATTTCATCACCCATAGGTACTGTTCATTTCCAAGACATTTCAATCTTTCTTTTTCTATGTGTATGTATACATGTAAATAGGACATTTACAAAATTGGGATCATACCCTACATTTTGTATACTTACCCCCAACGTAACAGCAAATTGTCTGCGTCTTCTCATTTCATTAAAGGGCCTTCAGAATGTGTTTCTTTAAAAAATGAATGCGTCATACTGCATCCAGTGGATGTACAGTTGACTTAACTAGTGTTCTTTTTCGCAAATATTTTGACTGCAGATTTTTCCTATTATAGAAAATACCATAATATTTTTGTCCTTTACTCTTAATTGTGTGAAATGTTTCTTTTGTTTGAAGTGTCATTGCTTTTTCTCCCATGTTAAATGCTGGATGTTTTCTAGCAATGTAAATCAAATTACCTTCTAAATGCAGAAGAACTCCCCTCACCCCAATTAAGGAACCATGTATTGTTTTGTAAAGAGGGCCAGATTTAAAAAATTAAATAAAGAGAGAGTGAGAATGGTAGAGAGCATGCACATTACTTCATCTCTTCTGTGAACCTGGATTGTATCGTGTGGATTAAGAACATACAGACATATACTACCCACAGGGAAGCCTGATTTACACACAGGAAAGAATCAGAGAATAGTATGTGAAAGAATATAACAAAGGGTCCAACTATATGGTGGATGAATATGTACTAAGGGAAGGTAGAAGAAGAAGGTAAAATCCTTGCATTTTCTGGTGCTATGGAAGATGACTAGAGAGAGATGGGATTTGAGGTTGGTCCTAAAGAATATCTGGGATTTCAAAAGATGGAAACTACCTCATATTGAGCCCCTGCAATATGTTTGGTACTTTATAGTATTGTCTAATTTATTCCTTACAATGACCCTACTTATTTATTGTTAAAGGCAATTAGACCCTTATGAAAAATACATAGTACATTAAATTATCGGCTAATACAGTACAATAAAATTGGAAATATTCTCTAATATGATATGATTGAAATAGACACAGGACAATAAATATTTTAGAAATGGAAGAAATCAGGGCAAAGGGAAAATATGGACAGGAAGAATAGGATAGGAAGAGTATAAGCTTGACAAGGGAAGGATTCTTTGCTGGTTTTATTCACTGATGGACTCCACACAACTGGGTTAATGACCTTATGTAATAGGAGTTTGATAAATATTTGTTGAATGAATGAGTGAGTGAATGAATGAATGAAGTGGCCAGGATGTTTGCAGGATGGTCCTTGTACATTGCTAGTGGTCAGATACAGTTTTGAGTCTGAGCTTCCTTGTACTCAAAGCACACAGGGTAACAGGTTCCGAAAAGACCTCAATGTATAAACGACGAACAGGTTTAGCAGCAAGTGGGGACAGGATTTGACCAGATCATATCTGGGAGAATGGGGAAATCTGTTCCAAGGAGCAGGACCGCCGTGGGCAGCAGTGTGAAGGGATGGCTGGTGTGCGGGGGAGGCCAAGAAGCACATTCGGCAGGCAAGTGAGTGGAAGGGGCCTCTTGACTTGGGCAAAGGGCTTGATAAGAACCTATAAGAGTCTGCAGAGAAGGCAGATTCATGTAAAAGCAAAGCAATCCCATCATTTCCTTCCCAGACCTATAACCTCTGTTTTGAACTGAATTGTGCACCCCCTCCCCACTCCAAGATTCATATAAATTCTTATGTTGAAACCCTAACCCCTGAGGTGACTATATTTGGAGACAGGGCTGTGAAGGAGGTAACTAAGGTTAGATGAGGTCATAGGGGTGGGGCGAAATCCAGCAGGTCTTGTGTCCTTATAAGAAGAGGTGGAGACACCAGAGCTGGCTCCCCCCACAACATGCAGCAGCCGTCAACAAGCCAAGAAGGGAGGCCTCGCCGGAAACCAACCCTGATGGAACCTTGATCTTGGACTTTTGGCTTTTAGAACTGTGAGGAAATAAATTTCTGTTGTTGAAGGCACCCGATCCGTGGCATTTCACTATGGCAGCCAGAGCAGACTAACACAGCCTCTGTAGAAGGATAGACTCTCGCTCACTTGGAGATGACTGCAAAAGTGAACTTTCATTCCAGAAGCCTAGAGCATCACAGCCTTGTTCATTTTTAGAAGAGACTTGAACATTATCAATTCTGAGATGCTCCTTTCTCTGCCCCCGCATATCTGAGTGCTGTCTCACCCCTACCTTGGTAACAGCAGCGACTCACAGCAGCCCTCGTTCCCAGAGGATGTAACAATACCAGGCTGGGGCGTGGCGGGGAAGGGCACCCTCATATAGTTTGAACCCATCAAGTTCAATCTCTTCAATTTTGGTCTGGCATTTTTCACTGTATCTTTTGCAACCCCTCTATCTAGAACCCTGGCCCTCTGTGGCCCCTCCCTGCCCCCTCTGAGCACCGATAGACTCACCCACAATTATAAATGAAAATGGCATATCATGGGAATAGATGGGAGGGGGCAGCAGTGGTCACTGCACACCCCTCATTTACAGCATCTGGTCCCAACCATAAATGGCCCATGGGAAACTGGCATCCGAGGGGAGGGGCCACGTGGCAGGAGCCTGGCCATGTGTTTTTCTTTGGCTGTCTTCTGGGCTTGGATTATGCTTATTCTTTCTCAGATGACTTCGGGAGCCCCCAAAGCTATTTCAAGGCAAAATTGATGCTTCTGTCTTGTCATAAGAGGAAATGCTGTTTCTAAAAATTATTATTTGTTTGTAAAGTTGGACCGCTATGTCCAGCGTGTGCAATGATCAATTCGGGGAGCAAAATTCACCAAGAACACTTCATGAGTGGAGCCCCCTAGGATTGTGCACCGTGGTGGGCCAGAGTCTGGGCTTTCAACCTGGCATTGGGCCAAGGTCAGTTTGGGGTCACCTACAGCTCAGGTCTAGTCTCATGCTTCTTCGATAAAACATTAAAGAAAGCCATCAGCTTTGGTCTTCTCCTTCCAGGTTGGGTTCTGATGGTTTTTACCAGTTATTTTTAAATAGTATAATAAGGATTCCATATGTTTTCTAAGAAGAAATAACTGTGCTAATTTAATTCCATCTTCTAAAATCATGTGCTTTGGGGCAATAATAAGACCTAGAAAATTGTAGCTATTTTGTTTTTGAAGAAGGTATTTAGCAATAGGAAAAATAAAAGTCTTCCAACGGAAAACCATTCCTTAGCTTCCACTGCTGTTAGATGGGTGGAAGTCTTTCTTTCCCCAGAAGATTTCTGTCTTCCCTTTTAAGGAAGCCCATGTATAAAACCTGTGCCAAGCTACCATGGGTGTTGCCCTCCGGAGCTTTTCACAAGATTCTCACTGCAGACTCTGTGGTTGGAAAACAAATCAATAGGTAAACAAGATGAACCCACAGTGTGACTATGACAGAACAGAAATCATTAATAGGCTGTGTTCACCAGTCTTTCTCCCACTTGCCCTACCTGTCCAGGAGGGTTTCGGCTCAGTTTCTTCCCTTCTCTACCCTCTGAGGGTCCTGCTTTGCCTGAAGGGTTCAAGGCAGCTTCTCTCCAGAGGATGCGGGCCTGGGGCAGCACCCTTGAGTGAGCAGGAAATGTGGGTTCAGAAAAAGCACCCCCATGACTCTGTGGCCTTGTACCAAACCTCCTCCAATGTCTTTCCCAAAGCCGTAAAGAAAATCATGTCAACACATTTCCTTAAAAACTGGTTGAAAAGGAGCAGCTTTTGGAGAGTATGCACAGGAGAGCTGCTGCTCCCCGCTAGCTCGTTCCTGTCCGGGGGAAGAGATTTGGGTCCAGTGTTGAAAAGAGAAGAGCAGGAACAGCCTGTGAAGGAAATGGCTTAGAGGTAAACGGAAATTTTAAGAATCATGTCTATGAAAGACCATGAACTACTTGAACTTTCCTTTTGGTTGCTGGAGTGTATTTCTGTGATCACAGGAATACTCTGAGACTGCCACACGAGTAATGGTCTTGTATGTTGGACATGATTTACATGAGTGAATAATATGGAGATGAGTTTAATAAATCAGTGCAGGATCAAGGTACTAAATAAAGTTTACAGAAATCAGTAAACTATGCAGAACATGCATTTTGGAGTTGGCTGGACTTCTATCCAAATTCCAGCTTTGCAACTTGCTTGCTGGTCACCTTGAGCTTGTTTCTAAATTTCTTTGGGCCCCAGTTTCCTCATCTATAAAGAATAGAGATCTTAGAGCCTACACCATTAGATTATTGTGGGGATTAAAGGAGATAAACTGTTTGCAAAGCACCTAGTGCAGCATCTGGTGCTACTTACAATAAAAAGTACATGTGGCAACAATTTCCAGTGATGCCTTGTGATAATAAGTATTGTTTGAGAAGCTATCCCTACCTTCTGAGTCTCTCTGGGTGACTCCAAACCTTAACTATTCAAGCTGGGGTCGGAGAGCCTAAAGGCATCTCCAGGGTCCACACCGGATGTTTATCAGTAGACGGATATTGGTAGAGAGATCTGGACTGCGCTTTCTGCCAAAACAAAATCAGCAAGGCTCATCCCTTGTGGCTTTGCACCATAATATGCTGTCCAACCTAATTAAAGGGCAGAGGATGCACATGCACACTACTAAACCAGAAAATGTACTGTACCCTGAGCTACTGTGTGTATGTATGTTAGAGTATGGGAAGAAGAGTTAAAAATAGAGAGGGTCTTTTTGCTCTTGCCTAGGGCGAGGTTTTCGCCTGCATACAGACCCCAAAGCAGAAGCAAGCTTGTGCTTGACTGTGCACATGTGCCTTAAACCGAGGGGACCTTAAAGGACATGCACAATTCAGAGCATATGCAGAGGAAGCATTTCCCTGGAGCTGTCGGTGCAGGGAGCTGGAGGTTGGTGGTGGGTCACTCCTGAACTGTGACTCAGGGTAGATGTCTGCCGCAGTCCTTACCCACTTCCTCTTTCACCCCAAACAAGCAGCGCCTCATTGACAAGCCCTAGTGTCCTCATCTGCAAAATGATCCTGTTGGCCCCTGTGAGCAGTAGGGCCACAGCGAGCTTCAGCAGGCCTAGCCCCTCCCCCACCCACGATTGCCCCATGGCTGAAGCAGGGAAAGGATTATCTACAGCAAACTTGCAGGTTTTTCTTTATGGGTCTGAACCAAACACTGGCTGCAGCTCTCAAAGGCACCAGCCTCAGAAGGAGGAGAAGTTTGCCCTTTGTATCCCTTAAAAATAGAATAACAAATAGACAACACTTGGAATCTTTGAGTCTTAAAGTCAGTAATTAACTGGAGTTCTAGAGAAATTGTACATGTTGACTTAAAGGAGAAAGGCTGGCAATGAGCCGAGGCCAAGGCTGTGGGTGATCAGAAGCGTGGCGTCTCTGTCCGGAATGCCGGTTTCTGGCTTGTGCTGGACATAGTACGGCCCGAGCCCAGATCCCTGAGAAGACTCGTAGTTGCCCGTGGAGTGGGGACCCTGCACAGATAATCCTGGTTGATGTAGTACAATCCACTCCAAACTTTAGAATAATCGTTTTATTGCTTTTGATTCTCTGGGCCTGGAATTTGGGCAGAATTTGGCTGAGAGTTTTCTGCTTCATGTGGCATTGGCTCGGGTCCCTTGGTGAGATTCAGTTTGTGGCTTGGTTGGTGCAGAGGTTCCAGGAAAGCTTCGCTCTCAGGTCAGAGACCTTGGCCGTGAAGAGCTAGAAGGCTGGGTTCAGCGGGGCACTGGGATGGCTGGGCCTCTCCCTCTATCGCCCTGTACTACAGGGCCTCTCTCTTTTGATCTAGTCTCCCCATGTGGTCTCTTGAGAGGAGTCACCAGATTTCTTACATGGCAGCTCAGGGCTCCCAAGAGAGAGGGAGCAAAACTGCTAGTCCTCCTAAAGGCTGCGACCACCACTGGCACAGTGTCACTTCTGCCAT
Source organism: Eulemur rufifrons (assembly GCF_041146395.1). Lineage (NCBI taxonomy): Eukaryota > Metazoa > Chordata > Mammalia > Primates > Lemuridae > Eulemur > Eulemur rufifrons. Next base: position 21,151,627 of record NC_090999.1, read on the forward strand.
ATTCCGTTGGCCTAGCACAGTGGTCCCCAACCTTTTTGGCACCAGGGACCAGTTTCATGGAAGACAATTTTTTCACAGACCGTGGGGTGGGGGGACCGGTTTCAGGATGACTTAAGTGCATTACATTTATTATGCACTTTATTTTTATTATTATTACATTGTAATATATAAAGAAATAATTATACAACTCACTATAATGCAGAATCTAATGCTACCGTTCATCTGACAAGAGGTGGAGCTCAGGCAGTGATGTGAGCAATGAGTGGCTGTAAATACAGACGAAGCTTCGCTCCCTTGCTGGCCCTCACCTCCTGCTGTGCGGCCCGGTTCCTAACAGGCCATGGACTGGGACTGGTCTGTGGCCAGGGGGGTTGGGGACCACAGGCCTAGCAGTTATGACGTAGCTCAGATTCAAAGGGATGGAGGAATAGACTTTGCCTCTCAATAGGGAGGTGGCATGTGTGCACAGAAAGGGAAGGACCTGAGACAGCCATCTTGGGAATAAGTCATTACAGGGTCCCTTTGGCTGAATTGGAAAGGATTTGGCGCCTGAGGTCACATCAAGAGCAATGGAGGGTTGTGGGATGCCAGAAGGCCTTTGTAGGTGGAAGGGTGTTAGCCTTACTGCACCAAAAGATCAAAACTCCTGACCCCAGGAATGAGATGTAACCAACATGGACCTTCTTTGCTCCTCACATCCTGTAGGTAAATAATTCTGACTCAGTGATCTGCTAACTCTGACTTACTGTGAATGGCTGGCTGGAGCAGAATGTTGAGAAGGATTCTGAGACCACCTCAAGCCTCAGCGCCATGATGCATTGGTCATGCCTCTTGGGCGTGGAATTGAGGAGCGGCAGTGTGCCATTTGGACTTGTTCTATACCTGGGTGCGACCGTGCTATGTTCTTATCAGAAGGGAGACATGCATATTCATTGGCCCCTGCATCTGCCATGTGCTTTCCCACGTGCTCCATTTGCAGGGCTCATTTCCCCCTCAGTGACTGCCTGCAGTGTGCCCGGCCCTCAGGGCCTGCCTCCTTCTCCAGGCTCTGCTGGATCACCCTACCTTCAGGATTTCAGTCTCCTTAGGTGGAGTGAGTGTCCACCATTTTAGATACTACTGTGCATTGTTAATTATCTTTTCATTTGCATATTGATTATTTCCAATTGGGCAACTAGATAATTGAGGTCAAGGGTACGTCTTGGTATTCATCCATCCAACTCTCCCAGTAACTTGGTGTTTCTCCTGATGGTTGCAACTTAAGACGAGCATCAGAAGAGGATTTGAATACGTTGAATCTATCTTTCCCTGCAAACAAGCATCAATGGTGGAAATAGGTGTATATTCTCAGTCTTGGCTCAGAAGGTTTTGCCAGGAAAGTGTGCCTGGATTGGACATAAGGGTGGCCAGTGCTGTTGCATGCCCTGGGTTTCACATGTGTCCAGGCTTCCACCATCCTTGCTTTAGCCTGTTGTTTGAATTGTCTGCAAATGCTCACATCAATATTCTGCTAGATGGATGGGGTTGTTTAAGGACTCCAAAGAGGGAAATAATGCAATTGAGGAGGTAGGAGAAACTTTTGGAGGGCTTATGAGAATGGGAACAAGTGATTAAGTGTCCCTATTTTTCAACCTCACCCCTCCCAGGGAAAGACTTTGTTTCTTCTTCTCTCTGGAGGGCTAATGTTTATCGGATGCTTATACCCCAGTATCTGGAACTCAAAACTGAGAAATGCATTTGGCAGAATTTTTTTGAGTCATGTATTGTTGTATTGGGGTTCATCTGTTTGGGCATATAAAATCTCTAGAGACAAATGTGAAGAAACAGGCATCATAATTTCTGTTATTTTATTTCTAATAAAGAAAATTCTATGGAACCTGGCTAGATCTGTGGGTCGGGGAGCAAGGTGGGAAAAGTCAACATCCAATATTGGACAGGGCTCTTAGGCATCTGTTTCCTGTCTATTCTTCTCAGACCTCTAGTAGAGAGGGCTGTATAGCATTTCCTCAAGATTAGATTGGTTCTTCCCTGGTGATAAACACACATGGCTGACGTACCAGGGAAGGTTCTTAGATCTTTGGATTCCCCATGGGTACATCACACTTTTTCCTGGTCCAGTGTTTCTGTGGGTCACCCAGTATCCCCTCTGAGTCCCCTTGTACACATCCAGGAGCCAAATAAATCAGGATATATTTTATGATCATTAATATACAGAGGCCATGAATGTTATTCATAACATGTCAGAAGCTGGATGACATCTTGAAGCGTATTCAGAATAATCAAAGGAAGGTGAAATTATGTGCAGTGCAGCCATAATGTTGCATGAATTTCATTTTATTGCCTTTTTTCCTCTTTCAAAAATTTTTTATATTTAATTGTTATGGGTACATAATAGTTGTATATATTTATGGGGTACATGTGATGTTTTGATACAGGCATACAATGTGTAATGATCAAAACAGTTTAAACAGGGTATCCAACACTTCAAGCATTTATCATTGCTTTGTGTTCAGAACATTCCAATTCTACTCTTTTAGTTTATTGACTTTTTGATAATTGATCATCTAAAAGCTGTTCACTAGAAAAGCCACTTAGCCATACAATTTGTTTTATCAATTGCTACGAACAACGGCAATAACAAGTACAATTGGTTTAGCGCTCAGTTGATACCAGACATTGTGCCACATGCTTTATGTCCCCCTGATGTCATTTCTGGATTAATGGGAGCTTCTGATGCCACGAAAAAGAAATCATAAACGGGAGGCTTCCTTTACCTCTGTTTGTTGGTTTGCAAGGCTTTCATAAGTCATTCCTAAAAAGGAAGATTCCCGACTTTGACGCAGCAAGTGTTGACTGCATTGTCCCGCCTTCTCCCGGCCTGTGCGGGGCTCTGCAGGGAATATGGGGCGCCTCTTTCTGCCACTTCTCCGCTTTTCATTCCTGCCCCAAACCCATGATCTCACAGTAGATTGGGGACTGCCTGGATATGGATTTGGCCCATCTTCTCCCCAAAACAGCTTCCTCTCTCATTTTCATTCAGTTTTAGCATATTGATAAATAGGACTCACACCTCTTTTCTCTCTTTTGAAGATGTACTTTGCACTGCTTGGAAAGAATCAGTTGTTAATTTACAGTTATTGAATGCTAATTCACATTTAGCCATCTGTTTTAAAGTGGGGGGGGTTGTTTTAATCAGGTGTGGTAAGACACACAGACAGAAATGGCTGTCATGAAGGAAGGATTTATACCCACAGATCCTTAGACACAGGAGGCCCAGCACGAAGAACCCAGGGCCACACAGGAAAGCCCTGGGGTCTGTGGGGAGGCAGAGGAGAGCCAGGGGAAGGTGTGGGGAAATGTCTTTATGGTGGTGTTCAAGAGAAGCAATGGGCGAGGGTAAGCAGCCTGAAGATTGGCTAGTTTGAATGGTTTCTGTGGGCTCTTGGGCTTAGGGGCTGTTCCTAGTTGCCTGGTACCTGGCCCTGGAGTGATTAGGGCAGAGGGTTATGTGTGAGAGTTCAATCAAAGAGGGACCCTCTTGATTGATGGGTTTACTTATGAAAGGTGCACTGAAGGCAAGTGGTTTGCTATCTCTAAGAACTGACTGGCCCTGGGAGGGGAAGTCTTCCCCCAGTCAGCAAGACCCCAGATGCCAGAGCATCAAGAATACAGAAAAATACAAGAAAAAAGAGTTGATACACCATCCTTTAAAATATTTACCCAAGGCTGGGGGCGATGGCTGACACCTGTAATCCTAGCATTTTGGGAGGCCGAGGCGGGAGGATCACTTGAGGCTGGGGATTGGAGACCAGCCTGAGCAACATAGTAAATCATGTCTCTACAAAAATAAAATATACAAAAATTAGCCTGGTATGGTGGTGCATGTCTGTGCGTGCCTGTAGTCCCTCGGGAGGCTGAGGCTGGAGGATCGCTTACCCCAGGAGTTGGAGGTTACAGTGAGCTATGATCGCACCACTGCACTCCAACCTACGTGACAGAGCATGACCCTGTCTCAAAACAAACAAACAAATAACATAAAATATTTACCTAACAGTGTGTATTGAGTGCTGGCTGCGTTTGGCCTTTGCAATTCTAGGTTGAGTCCAGCACGTGAGCTAGTCCTGGACACAGGTAGGCTCTCAATTGGTGTTTGTTACATAAGTGCTGAGTGAATGCTCCAAACCTGACTGGAGTAGACAGATTTGCCTAAACCACTGTCTCTGCCCTCAAGGAGAATACAGTCTAGCCTGAGAAAGAGAAGTATAAATATACTTATTATAATGTGATAGTTGCCATAGTAAAAGCTACAATCACCTCCAAATCTACTCCTCCTAGAGTCCCTGTTACCAGAGAATGGCCTGTGGTCTACCTGGCCATTTAAGCCAGAACTCAAGTGATCCTAGCTCTTTGCTGTGCTGTCCCTGCCTCTCCACCCCTGAGACCTCGGCCATCAAGTTCAGGCCATTCTACCTTCTAAAGCTGTCCCCTCATCTGTCCCGCCTTCTGTCTTCACTGACCGCAGAGAGAGATGCCATGTGGCTGTGCTGCACAAGAGTGGAGGCCTGGTTAGGGTGGGACGCCCCCCTTCCTGCTGTCCTCTGTTACACGCAGAGCCCTGGGTGCTAACTCACAGCAGCTGTCACCAGCCACCGGTGGGCATCAGTGAGGGGAACAGTACAGGAGTGGCGCCTGGCGGGGTACAGCAGCCCTCCCAGGGGCTTAGCCACCCAAGGAGTTCCTTTTCAGCTGCTCTATTGTCCATAGAAAGCACTGTCTCTGGAAGGGGCTTGGAGCCAGCGCAAAGCCCAGGGAGGTACCCAGGGAGGTACCATTTTGAGGTACCCGGTTTGTCTCGGCCCCTCCCACCTCCTCTTGGCATGTCTCTCCCTCCCGATTTCCCTCCAGCCATCCGAAGGGTCTGGTGAGGGTCTGGTGCGGCTGACTGTGCTGTCGGCTCCTTCCTATAACTCATTTGTGTTGATGGAATTTAAAGGTCACTCTTCCTGCTGGTGTTGGTGCCGTAAAAGAGCACAGGAAGAAGGGCGATGTGTGTGTAAAGGAGTCTTCCTAATTGGGACGGCGAGTCTGGAATCTGCCGATTCATGGAGGACATCCATGTGTGGACCCCAGAGCAGTCATGATTGTTCTTCCACCTTCCCAGGGAATTTGGGCCTGGGGGAAGAAGGTTTGGCAGTGGGAAGCGCCAGTCCAGGTTCCACTGTATGTGTCTGCAGGCTCCAGTGTGAGGCTAGGAGGCCTAAAAGGAAGGCATCTTAGTCTGCTTGGGCTACCGTGACAAAGTGCCACCGACTGCATGGCTTAAACAAGAGAAATTTATTTTCTCACAGTTCTGGAGGCTGGAAATCCAAGATCGAAGTGCTGGCATGTTGGTTTATTCTGATGCCTTTCGCCTTGTCTTGCAGACAGCCACCTTCTTACTGTGTCCTCACGTGGTCTTTCCTCTGTGCACACGCAACCCTGGTATCTCTCCTCTTCTTATGAAGACACAAGTCAGATTGGGGTAGAGCCCACCCTAACAGCCTCGTTTTAACTTAATGACCTCTTTAAAGGCCCTGTCTCCAAATACAGTCACTTTCTGAGATAATGAGAGTTAGATCTTCAACAGAGGAATTTGGAGGAGAAGGACTCAATTCAGCTTATAAAAGAGGGATAGCCGGGTGCTGGAAAGGCCTTAGAACTGCAGTTCTCAAAATTGTTCAGGTGGCCAAGAATGTGTGAGTTGGTGGTGTCCGTTTAATAAAATGTTGAATCACTAGATTCCATTATGTGAACTAGGAACAACTTTACTAGCAGAAAATAGGGTGCTGTGTGAAGTGTGCAATCTAAAATCCCAGTGAACAGAATGGGCACAGGGAAGGGGAAAACTGCTGAACTAAGCAGACCGGCGGTTTTGAGTTTTTGCTACAGCACTTGCTTACTTGCACGATTAGTTTTGCATCCACTGCACTTGCTGACGAAACAGTAGCAGGTGCCAGAGTTTTAGAAAGTTTCTGAGTGAAAACTTGAAACTGACATAATTCCTTGTGCTAAATTAATCCTGTCTATATATTTGGGAAAACTTACTATTATTCAGTTTTAGCAGTGGAAATATTCTATATTCAAAAGGAACAGAGTTTGAGAGTCATTATGGGAAGCAACATCCCTGTGTATCTTCTCTAATTAGTCAGAAGATTAGGGGACAGCTAATACTTCTTCATGGTCACTGAAAGAAAGAGGACCTATGATGCTAATCATTTACAGTCTGGCTTCTCTCTCCATTTTTGCGTTTATTCATTTATTCAACAGAACTGATTGAGTGGCTTCATTATGCATAACAGTTTGCTAGATACTCGTGATAGAGAAATGAATGAGATTCTATCCCTGCCTTGAGGACCTTAGTTATTAGTTAAGAATTTTGATTGCAAACCACAGAATCCACTCTAGCTGGGCTAAGCAGAGAAGTAATTTATTAAAGAAGCTCCAGCAGAGGCAGGACTGGCTTGGAAGAAAAGTAGCCAGTCCAGGCAATGCACTGCTCCAGTGGAGACTCGTGTGCTCTTAGTGATGCACGGGCACCAGTGCTTGATGCTGAGCACAAAATACTACTTTAAGATTCTCTGCTTCTATTGTCTCTGAAATTTGGGTGTCTGCAGCTGCCTTTGCCACAAGACAGCTGCTGCTTCATGCTTCTTGCTTCTGATTGGCTGAGCCCAGATCACATGCCTGCACCCTAGGTGCAAGGGAACCTGGGAAAACGAGTTTCTGGCTTCTGTCTTAAAGGTGTATGGAATCATGAGAAAAGAAATTCTGCAAACAGGGAGAGTGTCAAAAGGTATTGGGTAGCCAAAAAGCATAACTGGTGTCCATTCTAAGCTCCCAGTCCAATGGGGGAAACAGATGTATATTCAAAAACATCACAACATAGTGAGAAAAGTGCTATGATCAAGATATGCTTATGGCATGATGATATAAGAGCCAAGGGAAACTTACTTTTCACCCTCTGAAGATGTGCTGAAGATCAACTGACAATGGGCAGACTAACAGGAGAGAAGGCATGCAAATTTATTTAATCATAGTTTTACATGACACAAGAGCCTTCAGAATGAAGACCCAAAGGTACAGGGGAAAGTTCATTTTTATGCTTAGGTTTAACAAAGTATGGAAAGCCGTGTAGAAATATGACTAGACAAAAGGTGTGTGATCTAATGCTGATAGACTGAGTGGGGAAACCCGGCAAGGCCTGTCTGTCTAGATTCTTGACCTCTCTGTGCAGCCTTCCTTCCTGCTGGGTGTGGGGCAGGACCCTGTCTGGAATGGGGGTCCTATGACCTACAGTCAAACAAGGTAAGTCAGATAATTTCTTTACAGCTAGTTTTTACACAGAAAGGTGGGATGTGGGAAGATGGTAGTTAGAATAATATTTTTAGGTTTTGTGGCTGGCTCGAGGGAAAAGGGGTTCCAATTTCTATGAACTGCTTTGGGGAAGAAGGATTCTAGTTTCTATGACTGGGCTCAGGGGTGAATGAGGGGCCAGGAGAAGGCTGGAGAGAGCTGCTTCTGAAGACTTCATATCGGGGTATTGTTTTCTGAGCCCCAAAAATGAGGACTAAAAAAGGAGTTGTTGACCGGGCACGGTGGCTCACACCTATAATCCTAGCACTCTGGGAGACCGAGGCAGGAGGATCACTTGAGGTCAGGAGTTCGAGACCAACCTGAGCAAGAGTGAGACCCTGTCTATACTAAAAATAGAAAAATTAGCCAGGTGTGGTGGTGCATGCCTATAGTCCTAGCTACTCTGGAGGCTGAGGCAGGAGGATCGCTTTAGCCCAGGAGTCTGAGGTTGCAGTGAGCTATGATGATGCCACTGCACTCTAGCCCGGGTGGCAGAGTATGACTCTGTCTTAAAAAAAGGATTTGTTAACAGCCTGGGATGGTCAGGGGAGGCTTCCTGGAGGAGGTGATTGATGACTGAGCACACCTGGATGGAGGAAGCAAAAGCGAGGCAGCTTGGAGCCAAATATGAACAAGGACCTTCCCTATCTGACTTTAACCTGCCTCCACAGCAAGGGTGCCAGAGTAGAAAAATGGGAACTGATGAGGGCAGACGAAAAGGCAGATTGGAATCTGCAGGCATTAGCGGAGGACCCACGTGACAGCTGCCTGGAATTGCTCAGGTCATCTCAAGTGGGGCTGTCTGCATAATTGGCTTGGCTTGTGTCCTTTCCCCTCCCAACTCTGTTCCCTTCAGGTGTCCTAAGGAGTTACAGCGGCTTCTAGTAGGAAATATACAGTGCATTTTCAGACAGGTTTTTTAAAAACACAAAGCCTGACTCCAAAGAAGCTCCTCTTGTTTTCTTTAAAAAACAAATTTCTCGTGAAAGGAATAAGAAAAGGAAAGAATAAAGTCTAAAGTGCAAGTCCCCTGGTAACTAGCATTTATATATTTACATACTATCTTTAAATAAAACCCTCAAATGCAATCAAATTATGTCTACTGCTTTGCAATTTTTTTCTACTTTCCCTGTCTTCAATTTCTTAAAAAATGAATCTTAGTAGCAGTGCCTTGAAGTTGTATTTAGTCAATAAACATTTATTAATAATGAGGAGACTAAGAATGAAGATATTTCTAAGGCTGAGTTTGGTTTAGAGAGTTGCAATACAGAGCCCAGCTTCCCCCTAAATCTGTTTCTCTTCTGGATTTGCCCTGCTTGGGAAATGGCGTCACTTAGTAATTGGCTTAATTCAGAAGCCTAGCCAGCAGCCTTCGTTCTTCCCTGTCACCCCACGAACCGCCCATCAGCAAGTCCCGTCTTCTCTACCTCTACGTTCATCCTGAATCTGTCTCTTTCTCCCCAAGTGCATGCCACCGTCCCCAAGCGCCTTCACCAAGCCCAGACAAACCCGTCATTGCTCTTCTCTAGAGCGTTTTTGTCGCCAACAGCCAATGATGTCTCAAAACAGAAAGGTCTCTGCTGCATAAAACTTTCCAGCGCTGGTTTCCTGTTGCTCTTAGACAAAAGTCAAGGCTTTGCACAAGGTGGCCCTGCCCACATAGCATGCTGTGATCCTCCCTCTCACAGTGACCTTCAAGCCATTCCTCACACATGCCGTTAGGCTCCTGACGCCCTTAGGCTCCTGACGCTTGCCCAGATCCCACCCCCGGGCCCCCACCCTCTCCACTCCGCACAGCTGGTTTCTTGTTGTCTTTTAGGTCTTGGCTTAAATGTCACTTTCTCCTTGAGCATCCCCTCATCTTTTGTCCATATAGTGCCTCCCCCACGACCTGTTGTGTTGCAGCTCCCTGTTTATTTCTCTTCCGGCACTTACCATGATCATCGCTATTTTGGGGGTTTCCTTGTCATGTGTCTCTCCTTCTAGAATCGAAGTTCTGAGAAGATGGGGATCGTACCCGCCTTGTGTGCTCTGTGCCTGCAGCATCTGGCCCAGAAGTGCTCAGTAACTATTTCATGAAAGAGCGAAGTCCTCTTTAGGACCTCCACGTCCTCTGCCAGGCCTCCTCCTGCTCCCCTTGGAGTAGCACTTTCTCCTGGGAGCTTCCCACTGGCTTCAGGCTTCTCACAGGCTGCCCCCTCCTTCCCGCAGCACCTGGGGGATCCCGGGCTTTGTGCTTCTCCTGCCCTTTGCACAGCCTTGGCAGCCAAATATAGGATGACCCACATTTCGTCCTGCCTATGTCAGTAAGACCAGCCCCTCGCACAGGTCCTTCTCCAGCTGCCTGGGTCTCCGCTCCCTGCTGCACGAGCAGCAGATGATAAAACAGGTACGCTGGGCACTCGTGGGTCTTCCCTGCAGTTGCTCAACGGAGTGGGAAAAGCGCTGAACTTGAAGACAGCAGCTTTGGAGCCCTCGGCTGTGTAACTTTGAGAAACTCACTCTATTCTGAGCCTCCCTTTCCTCATCTGTGGATTGTGAGCAGAGGTGCCCATTCTGGGTTATCTTACAGCAGTGCTCCCCAACCTTTTTTGGCACCAGGGGCCAGTTTCATGGAAGACAATCTTTCCAATTGACCCATGGGAGTGGGGGATGGGGCGGAGCTCAGGTGGTGATGCGAGCGATGGGGAGCAGCTGTAAATACAGATGGAGCTTCCCCTGCTAGCCCGACGTTCACCTCCTGCTGTGTGGCCCCCCAGTTCCTAAGTTTCATGGAAGACAATTTTTCCATGGGTGGGGGAGGGGGGTCATGGAGCTCTGTGGCCTGGGGGTCGGGGACGGCAGTCTTACAGGGCCGTGAAGCTGATGCTTGTATGACCGTTGCCAAGCCTGAGCGTGTGGTAGTAGCATGTCGCCCAGCATACTTAGATTTTATTTGGAAAGAGAAGGGTTGACTTGGAGATGAGAGAGCCAGATCCAAAAAGCTGCCTGGACAAAGTTTCTGTACAGGAGAGGACTGAGGAGGATTGGGGTGAGCAGGGCAGGCCTGGGCTTGGACCTGGGGGTGACCATCGTATCTGAGGCTTTGCCCTGCACACGGTACTGAGGTTGGCCCAGAAAGATCCCCATCATTCGAATGATAAAGAGCCAAGTAAGGACTCCCTTGGGAAGAATAGGCACTGACGTGATGTCTGCTTGACTTGGTGAGACATCTTTTGGGCCGCTGTGAAAGTGAGGTTGGTTGAAATTCTTCTTTCTGCCAGTACTACCTCTCACTCAGGTACGCAAGCTTGTGCCTTGATAAAGCTGGGCTCTTGTTATAAGCTCAATCTGGAGACAGTCACTGAGCATCTATGAGCATGTGCTATAGTTGCAAAGAAATCTAAGACTCCTTCTCTGCCCGTAAGGCAGGATTTCTCAACCTCATCAGCACTATTGACGTTTTGGGTGGGATAGTTCTTTGTTGGGGGGGGGTGCTGTCCTGTGCCTTGTAGGAGGCTCAGCAGCATCTTCTGGCCTCTGTGCACTGGATGCCAATAGCACAGCACCCCCCACATACACACTCATACACCTACACACTTGTGACAACCAGATAGGTCTCTAAACATTGCCAAATGTCCGCTGGGAAAAAATCTCTCTCTCACACACACACACACACACACCCCTTGAGAACCACTGCCCTATGGATGTGATTGTCTAACAAATAGGATGGACACTAAGAATTCAGAAGAGGAGAATAGGAGGAGGAGTGGCATACTTTAAGCTGAATACAAAATACAGATGCACTAATGCAAGTCACCTGACTGTCTGGATGTTGAAGGACCCTTGATTTTGGCTGCTCCTTGCCAAGTGCTGATGGTAGTGGGGCAAAGATAATAGTGACTACACCCGATATGATTCTTCCTTATGACTTTTATCTAGCCTAGGAAAATGCTTCTTGGTTGTAAGATTTGTTTGTCTTGAGAAATGCAATGTCCATGAAATTAGATTTCATTTATAAAATGAGCAATAGAGTTGTTGGGAGGATTGAGATAGTGTATACAGCATATTCAGGCTCTAATTCATAGCTATTTTTATGAGTTATTGATTAATTTTTATTCCATGTGGTATTTGTATTATAGCTAGTACACAATGTGCATTTTCCACAGTCTGTTAATATATTAATACATATATTCATCAAATGAGAGATAGAGAATCAAATTATATATATTAAAAAACACCCTGCAATATAGGTGGTATGATGCCCATTTTACAGATGGAAAGTGAGATTTGAAAAGGTTTAATATCTTGCCAGGTTCACACAAGCCTGTACAGGATGGGGATGGCATTTGAACACAGAGTGTTCTGCTTTTTTTTTTTTTTTTTTTTTTTGAGATAGGGTCTTGCTCTGTTGTCCAGGCTAGAGTACAGTGGCATCAGCATAGCTCACTCCGATCTCAAACTCCAGGGCTCAAATGATCCTCCTCTCTCAGCCTCTCGAGTAGCTGGGACTACAGGTGTGTGTCACCACGCCCAGCTAATTTTAAAATTTTTTGTAGAGACAGAGTCAGTTCTAGCTATTGTCCAGACTGGTTTCAAACTCCTGGCCTCAAGTGATCCTTCCACCTTGGCCTCCCAAAGTGCTAAGATTACAGGCACGATCCACCATGCTGGACCTGTTCTGCTTTTAAGACCTGCTTTTTCTACTAACCTGGAAGGAATGTGAGGCTAGGAATTAGAGGACTGTCCCCAGCTTTGTTTATTTATCCACCAACATCAGAGCATTTTCTTTTCACCTGAGAGTTGTTTTCATAAAATCGGTATATCTTTTTGGTATACATGGCTTTTCCACCCAAAGAAATTATAGACTCCAAGAGGACAGAGAGTAAGTAGTATATCATACTCATATATGACATTTATATCTCAAGTGTCATACCCAGAATTGGTTCTTAGTAACTATTTACTGTTTGATTTTTCTTGTCTCCTATGTACTTCTCGCAAGATTTGGTGTTAAAGGAGAAGTAAAAACTCTTCATGCCTCTTCAGGAATGGAAATTCTGTTGTACAAGTTAGCTCCAAGGATGAATTATTTCTTGTTGCTCTCTAATTTTAGACCCCAGCTGTTTTGACAAGAGTACTTGAGTCAGTATTGCCACTTTGTGCACACGTCACTCCCTCTAACTGTATTACGATGAGAGGTGGGGTGCACATGGTTCTGCCATGAAGTGCATCTCTCTTGAGCTGGGCCACAGGAGAGGGTCACCCCTCCGCTCCGTCATAAGGACAATTCAGCCAAGGAAGAAATAACTATTCCAGGAAACCAGGCCAGCAGTTGGGTGTGTGTGTGTGTGTGTGTGTGTGTGTGCATGTGTGTGTAAGGGAGTTGGGGCAGAGGAGGAATCTCTACCTGGTGAATGGCTACTCCTACACAACACACCTAGAGGATCAGTATTTTCAGGGGGTCCTGAAATGAGTGTCAAAATGAGAAAGTCACCCGCTTTATCATGAGATGGGTCATGAAATTATTTACATTTTCAAACATTTGATGCCTGCTTGCTTTAAAAGGGAAAAGAAGCTTTGCTTAAAGGAGCAGAGGGGTGGCTGGCAGGGTGATCGTTCTCCTGCCCAAGCCACTTGCTGAATCTGCCTAAATGAAACGGTTGATTTTTGAGGCCTTCAAATACTGCTGTGTCTTCTCAAGGTTGTGTGTATCATAATTGGTCTAAAGTGAATTCCTTTGCTTTATTTCTAGTTAAAGCGAAAATACTTCTCTCACCTCTGCTTGAGCTCGCAAGGCATTTTCAAGCCGAAATTGCTTGGCCTTGTGACTTGCAAGTGGTTGATTTATATCTGCCTCTCCTGTTTCCAGCCTGGAAGTTGGGTATTCAGAGGCTAAAGGGCTTTTCAGGGTGGCTCGTGTTTTTGTCGATGTTGTTTTGCTCTGTTTTAAGTTTCCAAATCCAGGAAATGGCTAGGGTTGGGTATGCCTACTTAAGAGGCCCAGAATGACAGGGCCCCCGTATTTGCCAAGCAGCCAGGGTACCCAGGTCAGCAGGTGGGGGAAGAGTTTGTTATTTTCATTGTTCTTTAAGGGATCCCTGAACCACATGATGGAGTGATTCAATGATGTCACCTCTCTCTTCTACCCATGAGCATTGGAAGGTTTGTTGAAGCTGTTGCTTGATTGACAGCTGTCCTCTGCCCACCTCGGGCATTAGATGCAAAGACCAGCAAAGGAAGACGTTTTCCTAAATGACCACCTGTAAGAGAATGGAGCCCAGGCCTGTAGGCTGTGCAGAAGGAGCTGGGAGGCAAAAAAACATGGCACATCCCTCATATGGGCTCCACCTCTTATGACCTTGGCTACCTGTGGTTTACTGCAGATACTGAAAGAATTCGCTAAGAGATTGTTTCCTTTGGAGAGAAGGCCATTTCTGAGACAGCTGAGAAAGTCCTTGCAAGTTACACAGTTTATGATGTTGATAGAGTGGGGGAAATATCAGGAGCAGCTCTCTTTTTAAAAAATAAACTTCTTATTGAAGTATAACATACATGCAGAAAAGTACACAATCATAAAATAGTACAGCTGCGATCCTGTTTACATGAAGTATGATAACAGGCAAAGGCCATTTGCAGTGTTAGAAATCAGGGTACTGGTTACCTTTAGGTGGGTAGCGGGGGGAGCACGAGGGCTGCCCCCGAGGTGCTGGTGATGTTCCGATTCTTGATTGGGAACAACTCTTTGTGATTTAAGAGAATTTCAAATGGTATTTAGCATACATCAAACTGAGGATAGAAAAACCCTGGGGGATAGAATGGTTCAGACAGCCAAGCCTTGTGTTTTGGGGATATCTTTGGTTTCCATCTTCCTGGCATCCTTTCCCCCTTCTCTTGGTTTGGAGCCCGTCCGTCTCACTCTCAGTGCACGTGCTGTGGTCTGGCCCACTCTGTGGCCCCAGGAGCAGGCGCAAAACTCACGGGCTGGCTAAGTGACAGGCAGGTGATCCAAGTCAAACAATGAATCTGTCCCAAGACTTTCTAGAACCACTGAGAATGAGGCACATGCTCTGAGCTGGGTTTCTCAGCTTGTAGGGTAGAAGCTTCGGCTTCTGGAGGCCATCTTTGCTGCTATGTACAGAGTGCCAAATGGGAAGGAAGCTGTTGGGACAAAGGGAAAGTTTCCCCCTTGCCCCTAAAGACTTGCTGAAAAACTAACTCGCAAAAGGCAGATTAATTGGAGAAAAGGCATATAAGTTTATTTAGCGTGTACATGGGAGCCTTCAGAATGAAGACCCAAAGATACAGGGGAAATTGTCCATTTTTATGCTCAGGTTTAACAAAGTGTGGACAGCCATGTAGAAATATGATGGGAAAAAAAGTGTATGACCTAATGTGAATAGACCAAGTGGGGAAACCCAGCCAGGCCTGTCTAGATTCCTTTTGGCTTCTCTGAGTATGAATTCCTTTCCTCTGCATATGAGGCAGGACCCTATCTGGAATGGGGGTCTTATGACTTACAGTCAAACAAGTAGGTCAGATAATTTCTTTAGGGCCAATTTTTACACAGAAAGGTGGAGGGAAAGTTAGAGTAATGTTTTTAGGTTTTGTGGCTGGCTTTGGGGAAAAGGGGTTCTGGTTTCTATGACCCACCCTGGGGAAGAAAGATTCTAGTTTCTATGGCTAGCTTCGGGGGAGAATGGGGCTGAGAGATGGTAGGACAGGAGAAGGTCAGAGAAAAACTTTCACTTCGGAGGCCTTCATTTTGGGACGTTGCTTCCTGAGTCCCAAAAAAGCAGTACAGAAGACAGAAAAGTCAAGATTCCTGGTGTCAGTGTGTGTGCATCCAGCTGTGCTGTGAGCCATCTTCATCACTGTAATGTAGGAAAAAACAAACTTTTCTTGTACTAAACTCCCATTCAACATGACAGAGAACACTTTTGTAACCAGACATGAGGGTTTCTTCATACACATGAATTCTTGTGTGGACACCAACTGGGTGTCCTACAATTTGATTCAATTCTGACACTACCTGGAGTTAGCATCCAACTCCACAGGTTAAGAGCTCAGTCCCGTAAGACTGCCCTCATTTCAGATACCTGTATCAAGTCCTAGGTTTTCACAAGTATTTCTGGTTGACTGGCCATAAAATTGGGGTTCCCACAGCCCCCTTCTTGGGTTACATAATTTTCTAGGATGGTCACAAAACTCAGGGAAACATGTCTACCATTTTATTGTATAATAGAAGATGTGATAGAGGGTGCAGATGATGCAGAGGTGCAGAGGGCAAGGTGCAGGTGGGAGAATGGGGACACCTCCCTACCCTCTCGGGGTGCTCCTCCCTCCTAGAACATGTGTGTGTTCAGCAATCCGGAAGCTCTCCAAACCCTGTCCTTTTGGGTTTTTATGGAAGTTTTCATTCCATAGGCATGATTGAATGAATCACTGGCCATTGGTGATCAGTTCAACCATTATCCTCTCTCCCCTCCCCAAAGGCTGGGATTTTGGGACTGAAAATACCGACCCTCTGATCACGTGCTTGGTCGCCCTGGAAACCAGCCCCCATCCTGAGGCTATCCAGGGGCCCACACACACACCAAACATCTCATTGGCATACATAAAGACACTTGTCACTTAAGAGATTTCAAGAACTGTCCCAGAAAGGAAGATTTACTGTAAATCACAGTATCTCAGTTCCTCATGGACTTTTCATTTACATGCGTCAGTAAATTCCTTTTTCGATCTCTGCTCTTCAAGTAGACTTTCTATCCCTTGCCTCTAAGGGTTCTGACTAATTAAAGAGACTCATTTCTTGGTCAGGTCAATTGGAACCATTAGATATACTTGTCCAAAGTTGATTTCTTCCACTATATCTCGAAGAACTATGGTTCTTTGTGGTGGCTGGGTCTGGTGGCAGCTGCATATTGGCAGGGGAGGTCAGGGCTTTAGAAGGGGCTGTTAAGTTGGAAGAATGGGCTGAAGGAGCTGGTTCTGAAGTTGTGTTGGCACAGCTCACACAGTTTTTGCCTAGTGTGTTTATTTGGGATGACATGGTGGGGGCACTTAGTACTGTCCCTGGGTCTCTGCTCCCTTGCATTCTCTTGGCGCTTGGATCTTGATGCTTTTTTAAATCTATAAAACAGAAGTGTAAGAGATGAGAGCACATAGTTTACCAGCCTGCTGGAGATAACCAGAAGAGCCCAATAATGGCCTTCCATTCCCCATTTTGTATAAACTCTGTATTTTAAAATAGTCCAAATTATAAAGTACACAAAGGAATTCTAAGGTGGCAGCTTGCGGGGCAGAGGAATGCACTAAATCAAAATCACCTAAAATGGAGGTGATGCTAACAGTATCTTACGTTTTGCTGTGTGGGCTTTAAGCTATTCATTGGGTGGAAAATATCCTTCATTGAAACATTTAATGATGTATGACAACTTTGTAAGTAAGCATAAAAGAATATCATTAAAATAATCAATAGGCTTTCTTGCCTCTGGCTTATCTTCCTGTCACTGCTCATGTTCTGCCTGGATGTCTGCGCAGGGCTGGCAGGTACCCCAGCATTGTGTGAGGATCTGTTTCAGGCTTGGCTGTGAGGAGCTATTCAGTAAATACCTGTTGACATGACCTAGTTTGGTGCAGGTTTTTCCACACTGAATGCCACAAGTCTACCAGCAGCCATATCACCTTGTTTCCACTTCCAACCTACCTCTTGGACTCATTTCCTCACCCTGATGTGAACAACTACAATATAACAAAGAAGAGACTTCTACAAGATCCACCGGAAATAATAGATTTTAGATCTTAAAATTGCTTAAGAGGATAGAACCACATATTCTCACATTCCTGAAAAGATGTTTAGAGATGACCTCTACTTCAGTTGCCTTATTTTATCAGAGGGGGGAAGTGATTTGTTTAATCCGTGGCAGAATAAGGCTAGACCCTAGGTCTGTGGCGCCACCCAACTTGAAAGTATGTCCACCTACACCTTAGGACTGGGATGCGCCCAGACATTTTATGGAACTTGAGCGCAATCTACTTCTTATTGAAGAGGAGACGCTAGGATCCAAGGGCAGAGTTCATGCTAATGTACCTTCCTTTTTGTGTCTTCATAGCCTCCGAGATATGCTAAATGGGGACACTGGAATAGCCATAGGTCATTCAATAATTTCATTTTTAGCTGTTGTAACACACTCCTCCTACCCTTATGTGGCTTACAGGAGTGGCTAAAATAATGCAGATGGACTCTTTGGGTTTCATCTTGTTTCTTTTCCTTCCTCTGGCAGGGAGGCTGGAGAGTAGTGGTATCCAGAAGTAAAATATGCCAATAATTTATAGCTGGATAAATCTGCTTTTGAACTATATCACAACCACTAGAATTAAAATTAGCACTTGCTCAGGGCTTTTTATAGATTGAGTATTCTGCTACATGCTTTATGTGGATTATTTCATTTAATTCTCACAAGACCCCTGTAAGGCAGACATTGCTATTAGCCCCACGTTTCTGATGAGGAAACCGAGGCTCAGAGGGGTTACGTAACTCACTCAGGGTCACCCAGGTCTGCCTAAGCACAAGCTTCAGTCACTACACGACAGCAGACCTAAAGAACAGAAATGAAAATGACATTTTTGGAATTTTAGAGAGATTGCAAGGTATGAAATCTATGATGAATTTAGATCAAGGAAATTATTCCCAGAATCATTTTGTTCCAGAGAACCGAGAACATGGCAGTCCACTTCACCACAGATGGAGCCCTCAACTTTAATCTCAGACTTTCTCATGTCTGCACAGTCTGATAACAGAAATTCTTCACCTGCAGTAAGTGAAAACCTTGAAGAGGATCCACAGAGGGGCATTTGGGCAGCCAACCCTGTGTCCTTGCTCCGTGGTGCTTTAGCGTTGGTGGGGTGTGTGCGTGTGCTGGGTTTGTCATTGCAGAGAGCACAGCTGGTTGCAGACCGGCTTCCGAAGGCTGCAGGCGGATTCCTGGGGAGAGGGTGACACCTTAGTGCCAGTTCTCCTTACAGTCTTGTTCTGCACTTTCTAAAAATATTCCTGACAAACAGCTAATGGGCATTTTGGCCACACAGCTCCAGACCGCTGCTGCCATTTCAAATGGAATGCTTCTCCTTCAGGCCCGCTCTTCTTGATTTATCTTTTTTTTTTTTTTTTCCTTTTTTTTTTTTTTTTTTGAGACAGAGTCTCACTCTGTTGCCCGGGCTAGAGTGAGTGCCGTGGCATCAGCCTAGCTCACAGCAACCTCTAACTCCTGGGCTCAAGCGATCCTCCTGCCTCAGCCTCCCAAGTAGCTGGGACTACAGGCATGCACCACCATGCCCGGCTAATTTTTTGTATATATATATTTTAGTTGTCCATATAATTTCTTTCTATTTTTAGTAGAGACGGGGTCTCACTCTTGCTCAGGCTGGTCTCGAACTCCTGACCTCGAGCGATCCACCCGCCTCGGCCTCCCAGAGTGCTAGGATTACAGGCGTGAGCCACCGCGCCCGGCCTCTTCTTGATTTATATGGTGGGGTAGATTCAGCTGTTCCATGGAACTTCACAACAGCCTACTCACCAGAGGCTGTTTAAAAACAATAAAGTGAATTTTTGCCTCTTTTAGCAAGTGTTTCATGTTTATTTGCCAGTTGAAAATGAAATGAAGCTAGTGAAAGCTTCATTGGGAAGAACACAGCTGTAGTTATTGCCTAAGTATTGTTTAGTGATACACAAGGAAAGGGAGCCCCAACTCTTTAGAAGAGCAGTTGTTTCTGAAGTTTAGGAAGACTAAGGGGCAAATACAATATTTTAAAAAACATATATAACTTTATTGTGAATGGCTATAATGTTTTTGGAAAGCATGTTTGCAATATGTACAAGGAGCCTCAAAGTGCATGTCCTATCACCTAGTGATTCCTTTTCTTTAAATATATCCCGAAGAACTAATTGGAAATAAAGATAATTTTGTATTCATCAGAGCATCATTCATGATGGCAAAAAATGGGCCATAACCTAAATTCCCAACAGTAGAATTAGCAAAATAAATTATAGTGATCCATTTGTTGTCGTATTATGCAGTTATTAAAATGTCTGTCTTTGAAGAATTATGATGATATGATAAAATGTTTAAGATAAAAGAAGTGAAGATATGAGGGGACTTCAAAAAGTTAGTGGAAAAATGGAATTAAAAGATAAAAATAAAAAAT
The DNA here is from genome assembly GCF_041146395.1 of Eulemur rufifrons. Lineage (NCBI taxonomy): Eukaryota > Metazoa > Chordata > Mammalia > Primates > Lemuridae > Eulemur > Eulemur rufifrons. The sequence goes on from NC_090999.1 coordinate 21,171,202, forward strand.
GTATAAACTTTATTTCTCAACAGAAGTTCCATCAAGATCAAGGTATTTTTTGTAAGTGCTGTTACCAGCCATTTAGTACATTGCTAAAGAGCTGGGAATCCTGGGAGTTTAACCATGTCAATGCAGTCTTTTGTACATTATCAACTATAGAAAATTGGGTGCCCTTAAAAGATTTAAGATTAGGAAACAAAAAGAAGTCAGAAGGAGCCAAATCAAGACTGTAAGGTGGATACCTAATGATTTCCCACTGAAACTCTCACAACATTGCCGTTGCTTGATAAAAGGAATGAGCAGGAGCATTGTCATGGTGGAAGAGGACCCTCTGGTGAAGCTTTCCTGGGTGTTTTTCTGCTAAAGCTTTGGCTAACTTTCTCAAAACACTCTTATAATAAGCAGATGTTATTGTTCTTTGGCCCTCCAGAAAGTCAACAAGCAAAATGCCTTGAGCAGCCCCAAATCTGTTGCCATGACCTTTGCTCTGCTTTAGCTTTGGCTGGTGGCTGGACCACATCCACCTCTTGGTAGCCATTGCTTTGATTGTGCTATGTCTTCAGGATGGTACTGTTGAAGTCATGTGTCATCTCCTGTTATAGTTCTTTGAAGAAATGCTTCAGGATCTTGATCCCACTTATTTAAAATCTCCATTGAAAGCTTTGCTCTTTCTTATCTGCAGCTGATCTGGGTGCAATGGTTTTGGCACCCATCGAGTGGAAAGTTTGCTCAACTTTAATTTTTCAGTCAGAATTGTATAAGCTGAACCAATTGAAATGCCTGTGGTGTTGGCTAATGTTTGTGCTGTTACTTGTTAGTCCTCTTCAATTAGGACAAGAACAAGATTAATTTTTTCCTTGAAAATTGGTGTGGATGGTCTGATACTGCAGGGTTCATCTTCAACATCATCTTGTCCCTTCTTAGAATGAGTTATCCATTTGTAAACTGTTGATTTCTTTGCAGCATTGTCCCCCTAAAACTTTTTGCAAAGCAGCAATGATTTCACCATTCTTTCACCCAAGCTTTGCCATAAATGTGAAGTTTGTTCTTGCTTCAATTTTAGCAGAATTCATGTTGCTCTGATAGGGGCTCTTTCCAAACTGATATTATATCTTTCTTAGTGCCTCAAATTGGATCCTGTTCAGATATGTTATAATGAGTTAGTACAAGTTTATTTTGGTGCAAAAAATGTTTGAAATTCATGCATAGTTTTTTCATAATATGCATTTTCCATGAACTTTTTGAGGACCCCCCCCATACAAGCTTCAAAATTGCATATATAGCCTGATCACAATTCTGTAAAAATTTCTACACACATACACACACACATTCACACTTCAGAAAAAGATTGAAGAAATAACTCCAAATTGCAGTTGTCTCTGGTTAGAGAGATTATGAGTGACTTTATTTTCTTTATGTATTTTTCTATTTTCCCCCAGTTTTTGGCAATGATAATTGGTTCAGTTAAAAGTCATGATTTTTTTTTTTTTTTTTTAAAGAAGAAAGGCTCTTCCTAAAATTTTCTTAGGGGTCTGGTACATGGGCATTGATAGCTCCATAGTGAATTAAATCTGGAGGCCTGCAAGGTCAGGTCTTAGTTTTAGTCTGTTGTGGTAAACAAGGGACTACACCCTAGTGAAATAAAAGACAATGCTGAACTTGGAGTCAGAATACCAGAGGTCTTACTCAAACTTCCCTCTCTCACTAGCTGAGCACCTTGGGGAAACTATTTGGTACTCTTGAGTCTCTTGGAGGAGAAATGGATCCACCAGTGCCAGTTCTAGGCAAAACTGCGAAGCAGACAAATGCTTATGCCTCTGCTTCTGTTTTGGTGTTTGTTCTACCCTCCCAGGCTCCAATGCTCATTTCATGCTGTCTGCAATTCTCTCCTAAGGAAAACTTCTCTCTGGAAAGGATCTGGTTCATTCCTTCAAACACATATTCATTAAGTACAAGGTTCACTGACTAGTGAATACTTAACACATGACCCTGCCTAAAGATGGCTACAATTTCATAGGGAAATGGAAATAACCCATAAATCAAAGGACAGCTCTCTAGCAGACTGCCTAGTGGGGGCTCTCTGATCCTTGTGGTCGAGCTCAGGGAAGTTTGGCTTTGTTGCTGAGGACCAGGACTTTGAATTGAGGCTCTCTTCTTGTTAACAGGTACAGGGGAGTCATTTATCCTCCCTAAGCCTTCGTGGATTCTGCATCCATGCATCAGAAATAATCATAATTTCTGCACAGGATTAATGTGAAAAGTAAAACAACATAAGTGAAATGAACCCTGGCAAAGTAGAAGGCAGAGGTTGCCTGTTAGAGAGGTACATGGGCTGAGCAGAAGATTTTGGTGGGTTTGGTGGGTTTGGTGGATTTTGGTGGTTACTTTTTATTTTTTAAAGACTTAATTGTCCCTGATCATCACCTAAATACAAATCTGGGAACGACACCAATTGGACATCAGACTGAGGTGGGGGGTGGGGGAGGGGATGGGGGTATGCCTACACAATGAGTGCATTGCGCACCGTTTGGGGAGTGGTAACACTTGAAGGTGCTGACTCGGGAAAGGGGGGGTGGGGAAAAAAATATGAAACTATTGTTTTTAACTTGCACTGTTCACTTAATAATTCATCATGAATATAAAAAAAAAAAGACTTAATTGGTTGTCAATGTTCGAAAATCAAGCAATGTCATATTTAAGAGTGGGTTTTTTTTTTTCTTTCTTTTTCTTCACTGGGCCCTGAAAATGTAGCATGGCACCAGTCTGCTAGAGCCCAGTAGTGGCTGGTGACCATCAAGGGATCCCAGCACTCCCTTTCCTCCCTGCACTTGCTTCTATCTTAGGGGAGGGTAGCGGTGAAGGGCTGAGGCTATGGATTCAGAGCTTCCTACCCTGATTATCTGCTCTACCATTTGCTGGTTGTGTGACTTTGGCCAACTTAATAAATTTGCAGAGCCATAACTTGGTGGGGCCTCTGTTTCTTTATCTGTAAAGTGGGATAATATTTGTATCTTCTCAGAGGATTGTGGCAAGAACTAAGTCAAAAAATGAATGTGATACTTTTTTGATCAGAGTTATCTAGTTGGTCCCTAAAGGCATTTGACTTGCCATCTTCTGCTAGAAGATTTGAATCAAATGAAAGTTATTGTTTCTTCTATCTATCTAGATAGAAGCAGAGTAATTTCTCTGCTATATGTTATTTGGTACTTCTGGATGAAAAAGTGGCTTTTTAAATAAATTCAGAAAATCTTCCAAATATTCTTTTAGATTAGCCAGTCCATCCTCACCTTTGGAAGATGTTATATGAATAGCATTTAGTATTCTTTTCTTCTTGGTGAGTTTTGCCATAAATTCATTGATTTTGACCTACACTGAACCCCTTTGGGGTTGAATCTATATCATGTATTTTCATATCTGATTATATTCTATTGTTAGTTGTTGCCTGTCTTTTCTTTTCAACTAGAGAGGAATTCTGTCATATATTTCTGTTCTTGTATCCTGCATGATGCCTAGAATATTGCAGAAAATCAATAAATTGCTCATGGAATGAATAGCTAAGTTATTGCTAAGATGAATGGCTCTTTTGAAGGCAGGCCCAGTGATATCCAGGTTCTTTTTTTTTTTTTTTTTTTTTTTTTTTTTTGAGACAGAGTCTCACTCTGTTGCCCAGGCTAGAGTGAGTGCCGTGGCGTTAGCCTAGCTCACAGCAACCTCAAACTCCTGAGCTCAAGCGATCCTCCTGTCTCAGCCTCCCGAGTAGCTGGGACTACAGGCATGCACCACCATGCCCGGCTAATTTTTTCTATATATATATTTTTAGCTGTCCATATAATTTCTTTCTATTTTTAGTAGAGATGGGGTCTCGCTCTTGCTCAGGCTGGTCTCGAACTCCTGAGCTCAAACGATCCGCCCACCTCGGCCTCCCAGAGTGCTAGGATTACAGGCGTGAGCCACCGCGCCCGGCCAATATCCAGGTTCTTATAGGACAAATCTTACATAACAGTGAATTCACCTCTCCCTTCATCCGCTCGTCCATCTAATTGTTCATCCATCTATCCCCAACAACCACTGAGAGGGTGCTCACTCTGTCAGATTCTCAGCTAGGAGATTGCTGCTTCACTCAGATACTAAAGAAATGGAGGCAACATACCCATGAAAGAAACTGGAAGACCAGGTGTGCATTATGTGTAGTTTGCTCACCCAGACAATGACTCTGCATCTTGAGAGGCTGGTAGGTGAGAAAATGAAATAAGGATTTCTAGACTCACTTAATTGGCTCAGACAGCATGAGATGTAGAGTTTTTCTGTCCTAGTCTTTCCATTTTTTTTTCCTTTAATTATGCCTCTTTTATAACCCTGAGCACCAGCAACTTCTTACTAATGTGGTAACAGCATCATCTAGGCATCATCTAGGGCTGGTCTCCAAAGAGGAACTGGTTTGTCTGGAACTTTCTAAGGTAATTACTTTCTAAAGCGTTTATAGGTGGAATCTTTTCTTGCCACAATTGAACTGTAAAGTATAGTCCTTTTGAGGGCTATGGCTTGGTTGTTGACTTAATCCAGCTCTGATGTTGCCATTTCTAAATCATGCTGCTCATGTACCGAAAATTATATCATTACTTGAGATTTGGGCAGAGTAGCTAGTTTGGTTTCTTTCAAAACTAGGGTGGGACTTTGCCCCGCCCTATTTCCTGGCCACGATAGAGAAGGGTTGGGGTGGGCATGTCACACCCTTATTGGGTAAAAAGAGTGCCTTTCGATATCATTATCATTTGAAAGAATTATATAATCTTTTTTCTTTTGACATGTATTCTCTTCTCCAGGATTATCCTGATGCTAATTCTGAAAAAAAAAAAAAGAAGAAGAAAGATTTTTTTCCCCTTTATAGTTTCAACAGGAAAGAATCTTATTGTAAAAACACTGTGTTCTCTTTCTCCTTTTTTTGTATGTATAATTATTGAGGGTAAGGATATATTCAAATTATTTCAGAGGGTTTTATTGAACCTACTGAATAGCTTAATCGTGCTAAAAAATTCTCTTCCTGGCAAGATAAGAAGCTCTGCATTAGATGAAGCAGAGGATTGTGTGTCATTTCTGCTGTTAGTTTCTTCCCCACCTCAGATCCTGCCAAGCCCTTGTGGCTAAGGTCTCACAAGGTCACTAGAGAGAGGGGCATACTCCAGGTGACTTGGTTTCCCTTGTCCCCACCATCATAATTCAATTGAACAAACAGACTGAGTATCCTGAAGCTGCCTGTTGCCTTATCTCTTGTGTCTCAGTGCCTTCTTTTTAATATTTAATTTTTAAGTAATATGTTTCATATTAATAAAGAAATTCATGTTTATTATAGAAAATTAGAATATATGGATGGGCCCAAAGAGGCCTAAGGACCAATAACCCCACCATCCAGGTAAAAATACTATTAATGCCTGGGTATGTGTGTATGCAGAGAGAGAGTTTTATTTCTGTTTATTTTGTTCATTGTTTTATCCCCAGCATCTAGAATAGTGCCTGATACACAGTAGGTGCTCAGTGAATACTTGTTGAAAAAAATAAATGGATTTGAGTGGATGTTGTAAGCTTCTGACCTCCAGCAAGCTCTCACATGCCCCCTGGAGAGACCTTCCTCACTAATGGTGTGGCCTAAACCGCCTTCACTCTCTTCACCACCTTCACTGTGCTAACCTACCTCTCATCTTTCCATACTAGCATGCTTTTTAGAGCCTTGTCCATTTTTGGAAAAGCATTCCATTAGCCTTTTAGCCTTCCTGTTTTAGCATCTTCCCCTCTTCCAAGGTGAGGAGTTCTTTGTACGGTCAAATTTCTTCGATTTCAAGTTGTACTATGTCATCGTGTCCTGTCTTAGTGAAAATGTTCACTGTTCATTGTATGCTTTTGTAGTAAGGTGTTTTCTAACCCATGTAAATGAAAATTTTTTTCTAATACCAAGAAATAAAATATTTATTCTAGAAAGCAGCATTAAATTTCAGCAGAATTTGTCTGAACTGCCTTCTACCATAGCCAAAATGTGAGAGGAGGGGAAAAAAAACCTAGTGAAACTCGATCCATAAAGCCAAGTGGAGGCCCTAGCATTATAGCAAGCCACTGCATAGATTGTTCCTTAGAGCAACATAGGCATCCAAATATAGGGCTCTAAATAGAACTGTGGAGCTCTAGCTGGTTTGGTCTGATTGGAAGTCAGAAACTGTTGGTTGGATTCCGAGCATCCTGGGCAGAAGTCACTGCCAATCCCCAAAGAAATGAGAGAATAGTCTTGGCTTTGGCCAAGTCAAATGCCCAGGTTCAGCCAGGCCAGAGTTTTTATGGCTTTGTCTTCATGGCCTCAGGAAGTTGAAGCCCTCTCGAGTGGCTTCGTGAACGATGAGGTATAGACTAGTGATGGCAAATGAACATCAGCTCATGCATTGGTTCATTTTCTTAGCTGTCTTGGAGAATTGTTTTAAGAAGATTCTAACTGTCTAGGATCAGTGGGAAAGAGGGCTGCAATCCATTAGCAATGTCTGTTGTGGGTATGGAAGTGGGAGGTGGACTGCTGTGCCAACTGTTTCTCATTCTTGGTATACACAAGAGATTGTGCTCAAAAATAGGATTTTAAATCATCGCCTCTGGAAAAAATATGGTACAAAGGTCCTTGTGACTAGGATGATCATAATGATTTTTCATCAAATTAGGACACTTTTGAGAGTGAAAGGGTTGCTATTATCCAAGGACAACAAGAAGTACCTATGACACTTTGTTCAATGCAAATAACCCTCAAAAGGAAAAGTGTTCTATTAAAGATATGTCCTCACCCTGAGTTTCAGGGGCTACTTGGGCAAGATCTCCCTTTCCACTGTGCTCTGCACTCTTTCCAGGGAGGCTTTGATTGGGGAGAGTTTGTCTCATAGGGGAGGAAAGATTTCTTTCCTAATCCATCACCAGGTTCATGGCTGAGACCTCTGTAATGAAAGATTAACAAGAGAAAAACATTCAAACTTATTTAACATAAGTTTTACATGCCATGGGAGCCTTCAGAAATGAAGACCCAAAGAAACAGGTAAACTTGTGAGTTTTTATGCTCAGTTTTGATGAAGAGTGGATAGTCATGGAGAAGTAGGATTGGACCAAGGGGGTGTGATCTAATGGTAACAAGTTGAGTGGAGGGAATTTAGCAAGGCCTGTTTGATCAGATTCTTTTCTGTGTCCCTGTGTCTTCAGCGATAAGGATGTTCCTTTCCTCTGGGCATAGGGAGGGCAAGGGGAAGGTGAGAGTAGACTTTCTGCTTCTGTTGCTTTCTCAGATGCCACAGTGCTGTATTTGGGGGTCAGGTGTTCTGAGCACCACAAGTCTCAACTCCCCATGCATCCACCTCCTTTTGTCCTCCACTCACTTGTGCCAAGGGGTTCGCAGTGAGAGCTCCATGGCTTGGTGACTGCGGCCAATGCTTAACACCAACTTCTGCTCCCCCTGGTGGCAGCACCATCAAATCCTCATACTGTGCTCATCTGTGTTTTCCAAATGCCAGGGTTGCCTTCCCACTCCCTGTGGTGTGAATGGCTGCACCACCTGACCTCAGAAAACTAGCTTCCCAACACCCAGCCCTGTAATCCTGCCCTGGGAACCTGCCAGCCACAGGGCAGAGCGCTCCTGCACGGCACACAAGCCTGTGGACCAAGCGTGAGAGATTCCCTAGGTCTGTGATTGATTTTTTCCTTTGTTTTAACTTTTTTTCCCAAGAAGGTCCCCATTCCTTAGATTACCGTGAATGAGTAAGGGCTGTGTGGGACTGAATGTACAAAGCAAAAATGATGCAATGGGTGGCTGACCCTTGACTGCAGGGGTTTATTCTGGAAGTGTCTAGTTGGCTGTCCTCTTGGTAAGTGTGCTGGCCTTGCTCAGACAAGCCACCTAAGAGTGCTAGCCCCATTTCCCAGACTGGGCAACAAGATATTCGATCAGACAAATAATGTTCTTGGCCAGCCACAAATACTCATTTTTGTTATTGTTCTTGTTGTTGTGTTTATTTGCCAATAGGAGATGAGAGCGTTGGAGTCAGAAGACTTGAATGCTAGACCTGACTTCTCACAAATTATCTGTGTGACTACAGACATGTCCTTTCCCCAGACACACCCCATTCTTCATCTGTAGCGTGGCTCGACAGATCAGTGGTCATCAAACCGTGTCAGAGAAAACATAGCACATAATCCCTTTCAACACATAGCACATAACTACAATATCCAAAGCCCAAGCTGCTCTGATTGAACCCTGGGGCTCCTCTGGAGAGGAGGTAGGATGGGTCTTTCTGATGGCCCAGCAGTAGAATCTGTGGGGTTTCTCTCCTGCTGCTTGCCTGCTGGCCATCCTTCTGGGGAAGGCTGCTCCCTGCATGTAGGCACTCCTGGCAGGGGGTGGGTGGCAAAATTAAAAGGAGATGAAATTTAAATCTCTCCAGTTTGCTACTTGTCAGCAGCTCTGATCACATGCTTGGCTGGAGCGGAGGCTGAAACCAAAGACTCAGAGAAGGTTTTAGGTTATCTGTGCGCTGCAATTCCAGGTGTTAGGTTATCTGTGCATTGCAATGACAGATTTTAGGTTATCTATGCATTGCAATTCCAGTGGGGCTGGGCTCGCTGCACCTGGGAGTGTGTAGTGTGGGTGGACTGCCCTGTCTGTTTCTCCCTAGCACTGGTCCTCTAGGGCACTGGTTCCCGGGCCTGGAATAGCATTTGAAGTAACCCTGATCTTGGGGTGCTCCAGTCCCTTGTTAGCACTTATTAAAATTACGAGCAGCCCTAAGCAAGCAAGCAAGATGGAATAGAGTTCATTGACTCACTATTTAACCTTAATTTATAGTCACTTCTTAAATTTTTGCAATATTATGAAGTAGGGCTTATTGTTTTGAAGTTGTGTCCTTGCTTATCTGCCTTCTGATGGAACTGAGCCTGCCTTGAGTGGCAGGAATGATGTTTCATCTGTGCATCTCTTGATCTAGAGGAGTGGCACAGAGTAGGCCCACAGATTTTTATTTGTTTATTTTCCATGAGTTGGCTAGACGAGTGAATAAGAAAATGAGGCTAAAGGGGTTAAGTAATTAGCTTGGCAGTAAATCTAGGGTAGACATCTGTCTCCACCATGCTCAGCTGATTCGAGAGTGAAGTTGGCACCAGTGTGATTCTGATGTCTTCATCTTCTCCATGCTTGCCTGCACTCCCTGTGCCTCCCCCAAGTGTTCCTGCCTAGCCCTGCAGGCTTTTCCCGCTGCCCAGGACTGCTCCCTCCCCCGGCTGAGCTGCTCCTGGCTCCCCCTTCCTGGTGAGGCTCTCAGCAGGGACAAGGAGAAATACTGGCATCCTGCTATGATGTTGTTTATCTCTTGGCTTGCAGGGTCCTCTGTGTGGTGGCTCCCAAGCATGGAGCCATCCAGGCCTGCTGAATCCAGATTCCTGGAGATGGCAGGTGATTTTTAAAACAGTCAGCCCATGGAAACTCACAGCAACTGATTCTGCCCTTCCTAGTCAACCTGATCATCTGCCAACAGTCCCCAGGAACTGACCCTTAAGGTCACATGGGCCAGTTTGCCACCTCCAGGTCCTGCCATGCCACATCCTATTCTGGTCATGATTTTTCTCCCGTTTGAAAAAGTCCTCGCTCTTTCTGTCTTGGCCTCTGGAGCCCAGGTGGTCCCCCAGTCTTCCCCTCGCTGACTGCAGCTCACCTGAACAATCTCCTTTCTGAGTTCTGCTAGCTCCTTTGGGAAGGGCCCTACACATTAGCACTTATTTCAGTTATTCAGTAAGTAGTGAGCAGTTACGATGTACCAAACACTCGTCAAGATGCAGGGACACTGCAGTGAACAAACAGACAAGAGCCCTGTCCCTGTGAAGCTTGCACTCTAGTGGAGGAGACAGATAGTAAACTCAATGCACAAGCACATTTGTAACATGAGGTCTGCCAAGGACAGGTGCTAGGAGGGTGAGGAGCTGGGTAATAAGGGTTGCCACTCAAGGGAGGGCATTTGGGAGGGCCTGAGTGGGAGACATGAGGTGGAGATCCATGTAGGTCTAAGGCATGGATTGTTTCAGGCAGAGGGGACAGCAGGTGCAAGGGGCCTGTGGCAGGGGTGTTTTCACTGTATTCAAGAAAAAGCAAGGGGGATATCATTGCTGGTGTATTCCTAGCAGCTAGAGGGGCTGCCGGGTGCTCAGAAGGCACTTGGTAAATCCCTGATTGGCTGTGACTGGAGTGAAGTGAGGGGGTGAGACGAGGGGAAGAGGTAGTCAGGGTAAGGTTATGCAGCACTTTGAAAGCCACGGTGAAGACTTCAGATCCTATGCCCAGTATGAAGGGATGCCATTCGGTGGTTTTGAGTAGAAGAGTGGTGTGGCGAAATTGACCTTTCCTCCAGTGTGGAGAATAGACAGTGGGGGTGAGAGCAGGAGCAGGGAGGCCAGTTTGGAGGCTCTTGCAGAGGTCTGGGTGGGAGATCATGGGGGCTTGGGCCAAGACGACTGCAATGAAAATAATGAGAATGATTTGCACTCGGGATGCATTTCAAAGGTAGGGGCTGTGGGTTTTGAGGATGGGTTGGATGGGGCGCCAAGTCTGAACTCCAAGGCTTTTTCCATCAGCAACGGGGTGGAAAGATGATGCTAAATCCACTTATTTGCTAATTTCCTGCTTGCTAGTTTCCTTTTGATGAGAGCAGGGGCCCTGCTTCATACTGGGGCATACCCCTAGCAGGGATCTGGGTCCCAGTTGATGCTGTGTTAAATACCAGGGTCCACAGGCAGCCAGCACTATGGATAGGTAGCACTGAGCCTTCCCCCGATCCCATGGCATCCGCATCCCAGGAGGTGGTTTGGGTGCTCTCGTGCTGTGAGATTTTTGTGAGGGTGGTCCTTCTGCATCACTCAGCTGTCATCAGGTAGTTAAGATGCCGCCTCTGCCTCTTTGGAGCTGGGCTGGGGGAGGAGGTGGGAACAGAACCCAGAAGTTCAACTGCCTAACTCCTCCCTTTCCAAGTTTATCCATCCTCGGGGGAGGGTTCCTCACTGTTCCCTGCACGCCCTGATGCCTCTCTGCCTTTGCACATACTCACCTCGTTTTCTCTTCAGCAAATTTCTCTTAATTTCCTTCTTTACTTGTCAAAATACCCCCCCCCTTCTTTGAAGCCCATTGCAAATACTATTTCTTCCATATAGCATTTCCTGATGTCCCAGCCAGATGTGGTTTCTGCCTTCTCTGAACCCTACAGTAGTTTATGCCTTTCTTATGACATCATCTTCTCTGGTGTCATACCCAGTTTTCTGAGCTGAAATGCCCACAGTGAGAGTCACAGGCTGTAGTTACCTCTGAGCACCTCCCTCAGGGCCAGCACAACCTCTGAACCCCAGTAGGCACTTGATAATTATTATCTGAATGAAGATTGACTTTCCTTATGACCAATATTTTCAGCAGCTGCAGGATGGTTGGCCCCTAAAGGAGATTTGGATCAGAAACTAAACAGTAAAATATCTAGGATGTTTAGGTCAATAACATGAATTATTTTAAATGAGGTAAGTATAAGAAAAAAATTTATAGAAAGATTTTTATAAGAAAGATTTCACTTTCTTCACAATCCTCTGTAAGCAAAAGCACAGTGCAAGCATGATAAGGGGTGTGAATGCAGGTTTTCTATGTCAGGAGGCAATAGGGAGTGGTGGAGACTGGGGCAAATGAGAGCACACATCCATCCATTTGTCTAAACTTGACAGCTGAGCCTTAGCTCCAGACAATCATTGCCATAGTATTGCTTGATAATCGATTTTTCAAGAGAGGTTGCAAATCCAGACTTTTTGCACAGAAAATCCTGATTTCTAGATGTTAGCAAATGATTCCATTTTTTTTCAAACAGCACCATTGGGAGGGCCTGGTTACCGGTTTGAGATCTCTGATTTACACAGAGGTGTTAGGCTTTATCCCGCTGAGGGAAATAAATAAATTTATTTTGAAATCTCCGGGGCATCTAGATGCTTTTTGTAAAAAGAAGATGTTTGCATCTTGTTTTTATTCTGTAGCTTTTGCACCCCATTGTCCTGCTCCCGTCCAAGTGAGAGCCCCAGGGTTATTTTATTAATGTGCGCCTGAATCCCAGCTTCGGGGGGCATGAGCGCTTCTGTAGCTTGCCTTGGACTCTGTATCACAGGCTTTTTATTTTCTTCCAGGAGTGGTTTAAATGGAGGCTGCAGTCTTCTGCAAAGTATAATTGGGTTTAAATTGTAGGCTTAATAATAACAATGTTGAGCTTAATGTAGTGCCTTGCAGCCTCTGCTTGCAGCCCTTGGCAACCAATAACTCATCAATCCCTGCACTCTCCTAAGGAGGGGACAGCTGTTAGGGACCTGAATCCCCCTCCTCATCCTGATACGGACTCACAGGGATGAGGGATCAAATGCCCCCTGTAGCCACGGGCCACTGGAGGAGAGGGCACCCAATGGGCATCCCTTTGTGCCCTGGGCATGGAGGGCTCGAGGGTGGATTTTCAACCCTCTTGTTTGTCTTCTTCCTGTTCCTTCACCTTTGGGTCTCCCCACAGCTCATTACGGATTTATTGGAAGAGGAGCAGAGGAACTCAAATTCCATGATTTGGTTTCTGCGCGGAAGGTTTAATTGGGAGGGTAGATTAAGTTAATTGGCTATCACCAAGCTTCAGGCTTCTTTCTGTACTTTAAACAACTTTTTCTCCTTTTCTCTTACCATAGCCAACAGAGCATGCCTTTAAATGATTACATCTTGTTTTTTGGTCTCTCTGAGTGAAAAGAGCTCTGGTTTAGAAGTCAGAGAGCCTGGATTCTGATTTTAACTGTTTCTAGAATGATCTGTGTATACTTAAATGGGAAACCCACTCGCCTCTCCTGACCTCATTTCCTCCCTTGGATAGAGGAGTAGGTTAAATTACAGGACCATGAAAGTCCCTTCGAGTGCTTGCAGCAGATAACTCAAGTGTTTCTGTGAAACGACACCAAACTCCTCCTTAAACAACATTTGGTGTGTTTCAAAGTCAATAAAATACCAATCTACATATGTTATACAACAGACTAACTGAGGCTTGGACAAGTGAGGGCTTGTTCAGCGAAAACTCAGCCTTTTTGTTATAAAAAGCGCAGAGCAGGATGTTGATGCTGTGTGATGCGGGGCACCCTGCTGGGAAATTACAGGCGGCGGAGTCAATGACAGGGTGGCGGCGGCCCACGGCCGACTGCGGGCGCCTTGCGCGGGTTTCCCAGGGTCCACCCTCCGGGCAAACCGCGGACGTTCAGAACTTGTGGTCTGGTTCACCGGCAGCGACAAGCAGCTCCTCATTTGTTGGTTTCTGAGCTGCCTTTGCTTCGACCACTGTTTCTGGATGGCTTTCTGTTTTTGTTGTAGATGGGAGCAAATTACAACGTGGGAAGAATGGGTGGGGGTAAAAACGGAAACATTGGGCCTGAAGAAGTTTCTCTGGGCTTGGAGGTCTGCGATGGCCCTTTGGATCCGCATTTTGGTCAAACTCTGGTGACAGAGTTTGAAGGTAGCACACGTAGGACACCCCATTTTGTACAAATGTCACCTACAACAAGGCTAATCAGATGGCTGTATTTTGCTTCTCTCTTCTTATGAGAACATTAGGTTCCCGGAGGCTCCAAGTCCATGCCTCAGTCGGCTTTAGCTTTCTTTATCACTTTAGGGTTTTTTGTTTTTTTTTTAATCTTTAGGTGGTATGTTGCATTTTTTGCAGGTTTTGTTCTCTCAAAGTAGACGTTCTTAAAAATGACTGAACCCAACGTAAGCGATAGATTCATTGATAAGAGAAAACATGTCCTCTTTTCCAGAAACAATTTGCTGGTTTCTCTGTGAAATGGACTAACAGCTTCTAAATGGCAGATGAACAGCCGGTGGGGGCGGCCTGGCCCGGCTGTGCCATGAGGGAGCAGGGCCAGGGGTGAGAAGAGGACTAGAAGGCTACGTGTGTACTGCTCTCAAGGGTTAGAAGTGCCCGTAGATAACTGCCCACGTTGACTCCAATTCTGAGAATTAGGCTCAGTATTTTGGGATCTAGTTATTAGCTACAGAAGACTATGCCTTCAGATTTCCTTAAAAGACTCGAACGATTGCTGGCCACTGATGTGTTGATGGCTGCTATCTAGACCTCCAGAAATGCCTGGCCTAGAGAGGAATGGGCCACACAAAAGGTCACTTGTGATGGGGAATGGCAAAGGCAGCACTCAGAAAGGGTGGGTTGCAGGAAACAGCAGGCCTGGCACCTCTGGGACCTGGGTGTGCCTGTGCGTGGCGGTGGTCCTGTGCATGGCTCTGGGCTGTGCCCTCACCTCTGACCTAAGGGACCCTGGGCAGTAAGGCCTGCAGGGAAGGTGGGGTTGAGGCAATTTCAGAATTTTTCTAAAGGCCGTGTATGCACTGAGGAACAGCCAAAGGCTGTCTGCTCCCTGAGAACAAGGACCATCTTTGGTTTGTTCATCACCACATCCCCAGCACCTACCAATGAACATTATTATTCATTAATATTTGGTGAATAACTAAATAAAAAGAAGGGTTAGAGGAACTTGGGAGGACCTCACACCAGTGCTGGCCAGCTGTGTCCTTGGGGCCCACACGGAGTCCTGCGCCCACTGTGAGGCTGGTGGGCAGGTGAGCCACGGGGACACTTGAGTGCTTGGGGGATGACAGGCCTCCTTTGGTTACTTGAAGAAGAAAAAGAATGTGTTGGAATCGTACTGGGCACCCCACAGAGCCAACAGGGGGTCTGAACATAAGACAGTGGGAGCTGAGAAAGGGTGGCCTGCAGGACGACAGCCAGGGCCACTCTCAGGGATGGCCTGGGGACTCTGCGGTGACTCGGCACCCACGGCAGTGCCGGGCACCACTGGACGTCTGCACTGCCTTACACACGGGGAAGGACCTCCTCCTTCCAAGTGGGCCGTGCTGGGTGGCCAAGCAAGACACACATTCCCTGGGGCGGGTGCTCGGAGAACCCTGCAGGCGATGAGTACTCCAGTTAGTTAAGCAAACATGAAGAAAGAAACAAAATGAAACATATTATCAACATTTTGGAATTTTATTTTGTATCAAATCAGAGCCTATAGGTTACAGTGTATTGAGAATATGTGAATGGAGGTGCCCCAGGGCTATTACAGCTAATTGGCTTAAGGAAGAGTCTCAAAAAAAGAGAATGGGCCAGGTGGTTTTGTTATCAGTTCAAGCCAGGCCAGAACACTGGAAGCACCTTCCCTGTCCAGGCTGAGACTTGCCACCTGCCGGGTCAACACCAACTCTGTCCCTTTTCCTTCCTGCGAAGCCGAAGCCGAAGCCACTGGCCAGCTGTGCTGGGCTGTTGTTTTTCTCTGGGTCCAGCCCAGCCTCTTGTGCTATAAAGTGCTCCGGCTTCTGAGGGTGAATTAACTCTTGTTTTTATTGTGCTGTTAATTCCAGCTCTTGTCTGCCTCCCTAATTCATTCCACATGTCTGGGCCCTTCTGGCCACAGCGTCACTGCCCAGGCCGGGGCTCCTCTGTTTTGCACTTCTCATCTGACAGGCAGCTGGCAGCTCCGTCCACGAGCCCTCTGGGTTCTCAGGTGCCACTCAGGAGGTGCCTTCTCCTTCGCTCAACCCCACTGGGTTCTAACTTTTTGATGGCCTGGACCTTAACCCCTATGTATCTTGTATCTTCTCTGAGCCTTATACTTAACAGGGGCTCAACATGATGCGTTCAATCCATGAACACTTCAAGGCACCTTGGAAGACTCCCTACCTTAAGGCATGCCCAGCAACTGCTGGAGAGAGTGACAGCTACACATAGAGGTGACATTAGGGTTGACTGGCCTTACAGCCCAGGAAGGTGCCTCAGTGAAGGGATGTCCCAGAGCTCAGCAGACACACATGAGGCTACAAATAGAGAAGAGGGAGGGCAGCCTGCTTGGTGTGAGTGTGTGGCTCCTAAAAGCTCTAGAAGGGGAAGGGGGCCATGATGGGTGGGGGATGGGCCCCTGGAAGGTTTTACCCTCACACATGGGCTCTGGCCAGGCCTGCCTGATACAAGCCATGATCCTGCATCATCTTTAAGTAGGAAGGGACTCAGAAATCCTCTGATTTTGAGTTTTCCAAATGCATTCCTTGGAAGAGCCTGCCTCCCTCCATCCTTGCCTCTCTTCCTTCCTTCTTCCTTTCCTTCCTCCTCTTAACCAGCCCCTTCTGTCTTCACTCTCCGGAGGTGGAAGGGTGGAGAAGGCAGCCCAGGTAGGTAAATGTGTCCATTTTAGAATCTACCCTTTTGCTCCCAGAGTGTGGAAGGCGTGTGGCCTCTGTCTTGAAAGCAAAATGGCAGGGTCCGCAGTGTCAGAGAAGGAACCCTGCTGTTCCCCACCCGCCTCCCCACACAGCCCAAGTCACAGTGTGTTCCTGGGCCTGCCTGACTGTGCCTCCCACTCCTTCTTCCTCCTCCGTAGTTTCCAACAGGTCCTCGCCCTGATGAGCCATTTGCTCTGCCCCAATTTTAACCCCATTAGCAAGACTCCCAGAGCCCGTGGGCAGCGGCACGTCTCATCATCAGCCCCCACAGCGCTCTGTCGGTGCCCACCCACTCCCCTGCCTCCTTTCCCCGTCGTTTCCATTGTCGTTATTTCTGGGTGCCTGGGAGGGAACGGCGTGAACTAGCTGCTGCAGAATTAAAGTGTATTGTGACCACCCTACTCATAACCACGGTGTGCTTTTAAAAAAGGATGCATTTGAGCAGCTAAGCGCATACACACCAGGCTCTTTGAGGCTTCAGGGGGAGTGAAGTTTCCTAGTAGGAAATAAAAAGATAAATTCTTTATTCCTTTGTCCAAAGCTTTGCCCTAGTCTGATTTGCCGACCCTCTTATCAGAGTCCAACATGGGCCCATGGAATGTTGCTGATTCTCTCAAAAGTGGGTGGGATGGGTATGGTTTGGGAAAACACAGGTAAACATCTAAAATCTCTTTACTGAGGGACTTTTCAGAACTTTGAACAGGGTACGTTTGGTGAGGGCAGGGACTGTGTCTTTGTCATTCACTCTGATGCTTTCAGAAAAAGATTATCAAATATGAATATATGCATCATGAATTTCCAAAAGGAGATGTGGTTTACAGCATCTTCCAACCTCAGGACTCTATTTGCAGAGCACCTTGCAGGTGAGGCTTGAGGACATCCTGCTCCCAGTAAAGCGGGAAAGTGTTTGTGGGCCCCTCTTTAAGGAAGCAGACCAGGAGTGGGAGGAGAGTTGCCCTTAATTAATAAAGTGGCTATTGTGTTGGTGGCTTGTATGTTGAATTCAGGCACAACTGCATTAAGACATATAATTTATTGAGCATCTACAGTGCACTTAGCATAATTCTTAGGAAATGTGCTAACAGCATGTTGGGTGCTTGAATCACAATGAACCAAACACAGTTCCTGGCATGAAATAATTTCAGGAGTTTCATGAAATAAGCCTAGAGGAATAATCAGAGAACAATTCAAGGCAGTATATAATTGTGAGCCAAGGTGTTCACTGCCAACAGTAAGTGCTATGAACAGTAAAAATAAGGGGGAAATTGGACATGCCTAGGGTTATCGTGAGGACCTTTGGGAGAAAGTGGGACTAGAGGTGGATGTTGAATAATGGGATGGATATGGGTTGTAGAGCAATACACTGGAAACGTCCCAAGGGAGGGATCTTTGACTGTGTTGTCCACTGATGCATCCTACGCACTTAGAAAGTCCCCAGCACAGAGTAGCTGCAATAACCATTTGTTGAATGAATGACAGAGTGGAGGAGGGAGGAAGAGCATTCCAGAAGTCGACTGTTGGGCGGAAGCTCTGGGGTGGGAATGTGTTCACTCAGCTCGGGAAGGGTGAGCAGTGGTGGGGCTGAGGGGAAAGGGCGGTGCTATTTAGGAGCCGTGGGCTGGAAACCTGGGGTCAAATTGTAAAGACTCCTGATTACCAGCACAGAAAATTCAAATGTGATGTTGTAGGCTTTTACTTTTGGGAGATAACATGGGGAAGCAACCACAGTGGAAAGCCACCCAAATGGAAAACAATGACAGCAGCGGTGTTTTAGTCTGGAATATTAGTCTGGTGACTGATCGCAGGGAGAAAGAGAAGAGCCAGACTCTTCCAAATGGGGTGGTAGCTGTCGAAGTAGAGAAAGAAAAAAAATATCTAAGAGACATTCTAAAGTGAAGACATAGAGTTTGGGGGACAAGGGGAGGGGAAAGTAAAATGTAAAGATAAGAATTTGAATAATGTTGAGGAGAATGTTGAGGGGCAATTCTAAAAGTCCAGATTTTGGAGACACGTTAGTTGGAAGTGATGGCATAGCACGGTACCAGAGACGTCCAAAAAATAGTTGGAAGTATTGTGTTGAAGACAAGGTGTGAAGTCTCAGAGAAGAAACTGAGAGAGCTAAGGGCTCAGGACTGACCCTGATACAGTGGGAATGTTGGGGTCCTCCGTTCTGGGAAAGTTAGAGGACTAAGTGTGTGGGCAAGCTGGAATTGACTGTGGGAGGGTTTGAAGAAGACATTAAAGAATCAGGTATAAGCGCCCAAGAGACCTTATGGAAACTTCCTGCCCCAGAACCTTTGGACATTTGAATTAGCAGGCATCTGATGGGATTCTGTGTACACTGTACTTTAATGACCATTTCTATTTTTGCTTTCCAAATCTCATGCCAATTAGTTAAATGTTATAGGAGAAATTCCATTTAAATATTAAGAGACTACCAATTCATACATTCTGGTTTATTATGCAGTTTTGACTTTCTGGAGGTGTTCAAAGTCAGTTAACTCCCTCAAAATCTTTCAAGGCACCAGCATAACTGAGAAGTTCTGAGCAATTGTATTGAGGCACCAATACATGCGGCCCCTTACCGTTTAGACAGAGCTTCTGGATAGCTGTCATACATCCTGATTTTTAATTTTTTAAGCCATGAGCAGAGTAATAGATTCTAATTATTATTATTTTTTTTCAGACAGGGTGTCACTCTGTCACCAGGACTAGAGTGCAGTGGTGTCATCATAGCTTACTGCAACCTCAAACTCCTGGGCTCAGGCGATCCTCCTGCCTCAGCCTCCTGAGTAGCTGGGACTACAGGTGCATACCACCATGCCTGGCTAATTTTTCAATTTTTTGTAGAGATAGGATCTTGCTATGTTGCCAAGGCTGGTCTTGAACTTCTGGCCTCAAGCCATCCTCCCACCTCTACCTCCCAAAATGCTAGGATTACAGGTGTGAGCCACTGCACCTGGCCTCTTTATATTTTTGAAAAGACCAGATGACTATAGCAGCAGCAGCAATATTAGACTGAAGTGATGACCACGTTCTCTTCATTGTGCGTCAGAGGGAGATGACCAGCTGAAAGCTCTGCCGTGAGTGTGCAGAGGCCAGGGCCAGACTCCGGGAAATCATTGGCACAGCACCCAGACCTGACCCTGAGGAATTACTGGCACAATATCCAGACTCAATATATACAGTCCAAGAAGCCCAGCCCGTAGGCAAAAGTCAGAAGTCAACACCAGCAGACGCAGGGACAAAGGCAGGGTACTGGAGGTGAGGCAGGCATAATTAACCAAGACTACGTGTTTTGTGTGTGATAAAATACATGAAGCATAAAACTTACCATTTTAACTATTTTTAAGTGTATAATTCTGTGCCATGAAGTCCATTTCACACAGCTGTGCAGTCATCACCACTGTATAGTTCCAGAATTTTTCATTATCCCAAAAGGAAACCCACACCTATTAACCAGTCACTCCCATTACCCCTCCCCCTAACCCCCTGGCAACCGCTAATTTACTCTCTGTCTCTATGGAGTTGCCCATTCTGGATGTTTCATACCAATAGAATCATACAAAATATGGCCTCTCGTATCTGGCTTCTTTCCCTTAGCATGTTTTCAAGGTTCATCCATGTTGTAGCATGTATTGGTATTGCATTCATTTTTATGGTTGAATAATATTCCACTATCTGGATAGACCATATTTTGTTTATTCTTTCATCAGTTGATGGACATTTGGATTGTTTCTACCTTTTGGCTGGTTAGGAGCTGTGTTGCTGTGACCACTCAGGGTTGAGTTTTTGTTTACGCCCCTGTTTTCAATTCCCTGGGCTAGGTATCTAGGGGTGGGATTGCTGGGTCACATGGCAATTCTGTGTTTAACTTCTGGAATTGCCAGACTTTTCCACTCCGGTAGTACTATATTACATGCCCACCAGCAACGTACGAGGGTTGCAGTCTTTCCTCATCCTTGCCAACATTTGTTTGACCAAAACTAATTCTTGTAAGAGTTTCACAGCTGTGTGTTTCTTCTCTGAAGGCCAGGGGCTGACCCGTGGGGTGCCCACCATGAGTCTTAAAGATGCAGCCCTCTGGGCTGTCAGTGCAACCCCACCGCGGCAGTGATGGGTGGAGAGAGCAAGCCTCACCCAGATGCCTCGTGTTCAGCCTTAATTCACTACCTCGGCAGTGACATGGTGTTTGCCTTCCTGCTAAGTCACTCTCATGCCCGACTTACCTTCCAAAAGTTTGGAAACCACAACTGAGGAAGGGATATAGGTGCTTCTTACACCGGAGTAGTCCCTTCCTTCCCCTTAGGTGACTGTTCAACACTTGAACCAGTCGGCAGCTGGGCATTGACTTCCACGGAAGCCGCATGCCATGCTGGCTATTGAGTGCAGCTGGCTGAGTGCGGTCACTGGCCACACATCAAAGCTCATTAGATGGAAGCATTAAATAATACCGGGACTGGGGAGAGAGGAGATTTTAAAGGAGTGTTGAACCGGGGAGATCAGCCAGTCTGCTTTCTCTAGTGCCGTTCCCGTTCGGAGAGCTCCCTTCAGCTGTTTTAACTTGGCCTGACATTTGTGGGCATTTTCAGCCCCCTCTCGTGTGCCCACCCCTCCATCATACGCTTCCCCCCAGCAATGTGCAGACTGAGAATAATTTGACTTGAAATCAGGGTGGAGCTCAGTGGAGCAGGTAATTAAGAATATGATTTTTTAAGCACTTCGGGGAGTTATAAGAAATCAGAAATGTCTTTTTTGTTCGAATAAGAGTTACTGGTTTGTGAGGGCAGCCACTGAGATGTCATTATCTGTGTTCTTGGAAACTGAAGGGCTCTGAGTGCAGCCCTCAGTGGTTCTTAGTATCGGGGCAATCTTGCTGGCATCAGCAGGCCCGGGTCCTGCCCACAGAGCACCTCCATGCCGGGGTGCAGCCTCCCTGGTCCTCTGGCATCAGGCTGACAGCTTCCTAAGGAAGACCTGACCCCTAGCCGGTCCCCAGCTCGCAGCACACTGTCTGCTCTGTCCTTCATGGCTATGCGGCTTCCTGTTTAGAGCAGTCCAAAAAGAATAAAGAAACTCATGAACCTCAAAAAAACAACCACCTACCACAAAGAGAGAATGATGTTTACAAATTCTTAGGGAAAGAACTAAGAGGGAAAGAACCACTTTGGCAAATTCTTCATATAAATTTTAATGACATATGTGTGTACTTAAATATAATTTGACATTCGAGACACGGAAACTTTGAGGCGTCTGAGAGGTTGTGATGTCAGCAAGAAAGCAGAGTAGGTAGCTCCGGCCCCTCCCCCCACCCTGTGGAGACAGTGACTCAACAGCAACACATCGTGCCCTTTGTGAGAACTCCAGAAGCCAGTCAAGAGCCTTCTGCAACTCCGGTGAGCGCTTCACCAGCCCCATGGAAGCCAGTCATCTGACTACAGGCTGGAAGTGGCCACGGCAAGCAGTCTTCAAAAAATCCGAAAACAAAGGAAAGGAGGCAGCAGTGTCCTAATAGAACACAGGATCAGTGTGGAAGAGGTCACAGCGGAGACCTTGATTCGCTGAGGGGAGTGAGCTCAGGCTTGACCAAAGGCACCAAAATAGCCAAGCCCAGACGGTTATTTATCACATGCACGCGGGATGGTCTGGCCCCGGGACACCAAAGGCAGGCTCAGGAGGCCGAGCTGCAGAGCTCCCGGGGAGAGCAGCTGCTGCCCATCGCGAATGTCCGTCCACCCTGCTTGGGAGGGGCACGTGGACTCGGGAACCTGAAGCCTTAGTACAGTTCCATCCACGGCTCATTCCCTTTGTCGGTCCCCCTGAGAGCCACATTTCTTATGATAAAGTAGTAAAGCATGATTTGACCTGTTTAAAAAAAAAAAACAAAAAAGGAGACAAAGGGACTCTAAACTCTTTCCTTCCTTAAGATTTGAAAGTAATCTGGGGACCCCAGATGATAGCTTTCTTGTAAGGGTTCAGAATGCCAATTTCTTGTTTTCCTCCCTCGACCCCCTTCATCTTTATTTTTCCCTCTCAAACCTTCAGGTCTCGGGTAGGAAATAAGCCCTTGAGGATTTGCCTCTAGATCAGATGTCCAAAAACCTCTGGAATATTTGCCTCGCAGGAAGAGGACAACCTCAAGTTAAAGCCCCTCCTGTAGACATTAAAGATTCAAACAACAAACACAACCTTCTTCCTCTTCTTTAGGAGAGTTCAGGGTATCTGATGGCAGAAAGGACTTTTGTTTCCTCTCCTAGAAATGTTCTCTTCCTTGAAAAAAAAAAAAATCTTCGCCTGTCAACATGGCCACCTCATGCTATCTCAGACTCATGTTCTGGATTTTTCTTCCTCTTGCCATTTTTCATCGTGTGTTCCTTTGGCTGGTGTCCTGAAGTTCTGTTTTCCTGGATCACCTTGGTTAGAGTGTTACCGTTGCTTCAGACTTGCCCAAAGGTAGAGGGCAAAGACTGACCTGTTTTTCTCGGGCCCATCGCTGACAGCTCTGTCCCTTAGCACCCCCCACTAGTCACAGCCGGGACCCCGTCCACACTGCCCCCTCCCAGGACTGCATTGTTTCTTCAGCACTGGTGCTAATGGTGACCAGATTATCAGAGCCCTGGAGGGGAAACTACACCTCCTTCTCGACAGGTGAGCTCTTCCTTTCTCCCAGAACATCGGCGGCCACGCTTCCTTCTAGTTTGCAGCCTCAAACTTCAGCCTGAAGCCCAAAAGCTATGATTGGGAAAGGACTGCTTATTGTTAGATGAAGGATTTTGAAGATGGTAATTTAACTTATAATGAAGATAAAAAGCAATTTCCTGCCCACCACTGCTCTCTCTCTTTCCCTCTTATTCCTGCTCTAGTCTTTGAAAAATGCAGCTTGAGAAAATATGACCCTGAGGAATAATAGATGTGAGAAAGCTGTGTAGCCTCAACTGGAAAGCAATTAGCTGTCCAGGAGCTTCTCCGAGCAAGCGGAGGCACGTCCCTGAGGTCAGAAGACATCACCGTGATTGAGTCCTATGTTGGCTGGTTTGCTGACAGTGCACTGTGTCCTGGGGCCCCACAAGAAGTGGCTGGCAAAGACCAGGGTCACCGCTTGCCCAGCTGGATGGTACCTTTGCAGTGACCCACCAGTCGGTGAGGGAGACAGAGAAGACCAAGCGAGCCGTAGCTTTGAATGGGCATCTAGTCTTGAGCTGTCACTCAAGTTTAAAAATGGTAAATTAAGATTCTGTCTGCTCATTTTTTTTCTGAGCTCTTTATGTTTAAGACATAAACAAAGAACCCACTTCCTTTATAGTATTATTTTTCACAGTGTGAAACTCAGATGTCCTCATCTGAGAGATATTAATAAATTAAGTATTAAAAAAAGAGTTTTATGGTCAAGTTTTAAAAGCTCTAATTTAAACTGTAAACAGCTTTCGACAGTACAGGACTTCTCAGAGACCTTAAGAAGTCTATGGCATGGACAGCAATTCTCCAAGGTGTCTGATAATGGCGACCCTTTTTGGCACAGTAGCTCTGGGAACTGTCATTCGGTAGAACGTGTTTTGCCACTGTGTAGCTGTTCCTCATTTCCAAGACCATTTTTCATTGCTCTTTCAAACTATCATAGATGACTTAAATCCTTGTATTCATTTTTCTTTTACATGATGATTTTTGAAGAAATTGACCCATTTGGACCTTATTTTATAAAAGATCAGTCCGTCAGCTTGAAATAAGATGAAGACTATTGTAGCTTTTAGGTGCCTTCTCATCTGCAGGGTCAGCGATGAGGAAACTGAGGCCCCGCGAGTTGAAGCAATTGCCCGTGGTCACAGTACCGGTCTGTTAGTGTTGGGCGGAGTCCAACAGCCAGGTCACCTGACTGGGCCTCAGTGTCCCTCCTCCGGCCCCTCCATTTCCACGTGTGATCTCCTTTGACCCTGAGAAGGTGGCTCCTGGCTGGTCCCCCAGTTTCTCCTTCAGCCATACCTCACGAGGGGATTTATCCAAGTCCCTTGTGCCAACTGTTGTTTAGCCATTGTCACTTTGTTCCATTTTAAGTAGGGAGATTCCTTGCCAGATATTTTTTGGTAACATATTTGAAGGCAGAGTAATAAATTGGGAACAACCAGACCATTCCTTTGGAACAGCTTCTTCCTTACGAGCCAGGCTTTTGGCTTGTGAGGCCAGTTCTCCCTTCCAGGGTTGTCACCACATGTAGAGGCTTGGCCCTGCCAATGGCAAGAGGGTGGGAGGCGCCAACTGCACAGAACCAGGACCTGGAGTTAGGTCCCTCCACCGAGGTAAAGTGGGCAAAGTTTCATATCGAAGGAGTCCTGCAACAGCACACTGTGGTTCAGGCAAACAGTTGGCCCCAGTGTCTCCAAATGCTGGTGGAACTCAGTGAAGAGCAGGCTGGCAGGCAGCTTGGGACACATTCCAGCCGTCAGTCCAAGGGACAGGGTGATTGATATTCCAGATGCTACAACAGGAGCTGGCTCTAGAGATAGATGAGGCTTCAGTGGTTAGAACTGGGAACACGATCAGGACTTAAGCAGTGATGAGGCTGAATTGACGCTGAGTCAAAGGGTATGACACTGAGCAGCTTTCCAGTCTTCCCCGCCTAACGTCACAGCTGTACCTGAGATTACTGGGGGTGCCGAGCAAGGGCAGGGTGGAGGGCTGGGGGGGGTCTCAGGTAGGAAGAGGGGTGAGGCAGAGGCTGAGAACGAATAGCACCGTCTACTTCCCCTGTTCTAACACCGGGAATCCTTGTCTTTGTCTTTACCCTCCTCACTAATCCCCTAAAGGTGAGACGATGTCTGTTTTGTTCACCTTCCTACTGCCTGTGCTGAGCAATAGGAATACTGAGGTGTCGATAAATACTTTCAGAATGAATGAGTGAATGAATTGAACTATTTAACCGCAGTGGAGATGGAATTAAACTTGTAGGGGAGGCAATATATTCAGGAAGCTGAAGATTCACGTCCTTCGAGGGCAGATGCAACTAGTGAGCCCCTCTGGGACACAGCACAGTGATTTTTCCAGACTTCTCAGGCCATGAGGCTTGGGTTTAAGTCCATGTTGACCAGACAACCTGAATGTGGCCTGAAACCGAACTAACCTGAGGGAAGCAAATACAGTTAGATCCCAAGGCTGCGAGTCTGTTTCTCTTTTGAACAATTTGTCTGGTAAACATTTAGCAAGCTCTGTTTCACCTCACTGAGGATAAAAGAGAAGCTTTGGATCAAAGTCCCAGTGCCAGAGTTTCTGGCCAGCAGTGACGTTTCTCAAGTCACCAAGTAAACGTTTCCCGATTACCAATTGGAATTTGGAATTTCGATGTCAGAAAAGGACAGCAGATCAGACATTTAAAAAATGCATAGCCTCCAAGGTAAAAATGGGGTGGAAGAGTCAATACCAACTTAATTTTGACTAATAGAGCTAGGTTTCCACCCAAGCCGGGTGCTTGGCTTTTATTTTTAAATTGTTCCTCCTGATCCTTTAAAACCCTGTTGTGTTCTGAATCACTGAAGAGTTGGAAGAAGTCAATTAATTTTTAATGCAAAATGCAGAGTTTGGAAGCGCCTGAGTGGGTTTTGGAGTGTGGCAGGGTTCCAGGCCGAGGCCACAGTGTCTGGAGTTACAGGACTTGGGCTGCGGTGAGGAACTTTAGAGTCACTTAGCACATCAATAACATCTTGGTTCTTGTTGATGAAAACTTTCAGGCTAAATGGTAATTACTTTCAAGGGGCCAGATCTGGATTTGGTTATTGTTTTGTTCTGTTTTGTTTTTGTGCTCGGTCGAAGCCTCTTATGCGTCCCTGAGTGAAGTCTCTGTAACTCATCTGTCCTCGTCGGTCATTTCAGTGAGACTGATGTGCTCTGGCAGGCTGACGGGGACCCTTCTTTTCCGAAAGATGAAAAGCATGTCACTGAAAATATTAGTCAGGCTGCAGAACACGCTTTGTGAGTTCTGCATAATCACAAAGAGACGGAAAGTAGGTCACATTTGGAGCCTGTTCTGTTTGTGGAAGAAAAATAAAAGAGGATGAAGAAGAAAATGTCAGATAATTTAGTTTTACCACAGTTTCTTAATCCAAGCCGATGCTGTGGGAGCCTTGGGGTCTGACACCATCCCTGCACTCTCAGATCTCCCAGAGGTTTAAAGAAAACCTCCCCTAGCCGGGCTCAGAGATGCCACAGACAACAGAGAGCCGGTGAGCCAATCGAACAGGATTCCCTGTGTGTTCTTCAGAGAGAATTTCATTTGCAGTTGAATGGCAGGCTTTTGGATTGGAAGAGAGTATTTAGGGGGGCTTGTCTGGGGTTGGGGAATTCATCCTGAGGAGCTGCTGTCCCAGGTAACCCTAGGTCATGCCTAGTCCCAAATTCACTGGCTGCTGTTGGCTGTCAGTGGAGTCAGGAATTAGAACTAGAATACTCAGGGTATCCAGAATCTGTTCTAACTCCGCTGGCCTTTAGGGTTGTGAGATTTCTTGGGCCAGGCCAGATTCCTTGAGGGAGATGCTACTAGCAAGCAATGGCCACCCCAGAGGAGCCTGGTATAAATGGAACCCAGCGGCTTGGAGAGCTCTACACACTTGGACTCACAGGGATGCCTTACGTGCAAAGCACCAAACCAGGGCAGTTTCCCTGCTGTAAAGCCTCAACTTTGGGAAAAAAGTCAAAATGCCATGAATGGCCTCAGCTCTAGATCTAGCCTTCTGTCTTTTTACATTCTTTCACTTGCATTTTTCATTCAAGTGCACCTCACTTTTTGCAGGAGTTGTGGTCTTAAAAATTTGCATGCTTTTTTTTGTAAAGAAGAGTGTGTGGTTGAATCATTCGGGAAGCTTGCTGTTTATGGAAACGCTGCAGTGATGCAGGGTGTAAAGGGAAAATCCTTTGGTTGTGCAAATAAGCACAATTTCATCAAACTGCTTGGAGCTGAGCTTTGGGTTGAATGTATTTGTTATGCATAAATTAGGAACCTCTGTGACAATAGATACAGTTCTGCTACTCTGTATTTGACAAAAGAGGAAATAGAGAGTGATAGGGACTGTCTATGAGACTGTTTTAATATTCATGTAACTATCCAGAACTCTTGGGGGGATTTGTCTTTGTGTGGATGTTGCGGTATATTTTGGTGTTTATCTTGTGCACAGCTACCTTGTAATCGTCATACTTATCACTGCATCATTAGTAACACTGAGTCAGGGCATACTGTGCATGGGACACTGGATATATTATAATCTATTACATCCTGGGCTGATGGGGCTGTTCTGGCAGCTCCCAGGGCCACCAAAGGTACGTAGATTTGCCTTGTGTGGGGAGGCAGAGGATGTGGAGTTAAGACCGGCAGGTCTGCTGTTGGATTGGCCAGGGTCCATGAACAGGAAATCTAAGTCAACAGGGAGGCAAGTGCAGGTATTGGACTAGACCAAAATTGAAAACAATCATTTTCCTCATCAGCAAGAACAAGATCAGTAGTAGACCAAAAAGATGAGAGTATTTCATGAGCCCGAGGTCATCTTCCTGCCATGTTGAAGGACAGTTGAAGCAAGAGTAGATTAGGTGTAGTGGGAAGGCCTGGCTCCTTCACTCACTGTCTGGGTGGCCTTTGTTCCCTGGACCTCAATTTCTTCAACCTATTAAACAAGATGCTTACATTACATGAGTGATTTTCAAATATACTATTTTTTGGGCAGTGGAACCCTTTCTTAAACCATGATTTTGATATGGAAGCCCAATGTCTAAATCAATAAGGGTGGGTACTCTCCATCCAGTTGGCACTGGGGGAGGAACAGGACTGGGCTCCTGAGCCCCAACTACTTGGCCCCTGTCTCACATATCAAGGTGGTTCCCTGACCTCCCAGGAGCAACACTGGAAGACACTGGGTTGGATAAAATTTAAACTTCTCTTCTATCTCAGAAGGTTGATCAACAAGACGTTGGATTCAGTGCTGCCTATTTTTCAGGGTTCCCTAGACACATTTGCCTGGAGGGCCTACTCCTGTTTTTAGAAGATCACATCTGCACAGGGTCAGGCCTTTCCATCAATCATAGACCAACCAGAGGCATCTGCAGGCAGTTGGGTAACTGGAGCCAGGAGACCATGGACACACATGTTGTCCACTGTCTGCTTGGGAAGGTCCCATGGAGTGTTAGACAGCCCTTCGTGTCCTAGCCTTCTCCTGTTCATGAGAAGACAGGAATTTGGAGGCAACAGGTGTGTCTTGAGGGTCATAGTCAGTGGGATTAGGAAGTGAAAGCCATCAAGCAGCAACACGGCAGTAATATTCATACAGGGAGTGTGTAGCAAGTAGGACAAAACGAGGTGGGACTTTATTTACTTTCCTGCACAGACCATAAACTAGTTGCAAAACCAAGTCAAATTGGTGTCAATAGCCCCCTTTCCTTTACTTTAAAATGTTTTTAGACATTTAATCATGAGATAATGAGAGCTCAGCTTTCATTCTGATTATACAGTGGGAAATTTGAGGTCTCGTGACATATTCAATACAGTCCAGTGAAAAAACCCTGAAATTCAGAATTAATACCTGGATTGTTGTCCCAGCTCTGCTCCTGGCTGTGTGACTTTGGACAAGTCACTTGGACTTTGTGTGCCTGGGTTTACGTGTCTGCTAAATAGGGAGAGCACCCAACTATGGCAAGGATACAATGAGATCATAGACATGAAAGTGTTCAGAGTGATGAGCCTGCTCTACAAACAACAGGAATCAGCTGGTGGAAGCTGATATGGATACCTGGAGGAATGGTGTTGTCCTGTCCAGGGGCCCTGGGGTCACCTGGGCTGAGACTCCTATTATTCACAGCTAATCATCTCTCCTTTGTTGAATCACCAATAACAGCTTTGTGCCTAGGGCAGAGGTCCAGAAGCCAATTTGCCCAGCTGCTGAGCCTGGCGTGGGTAGAGTTGGGGCTCTGTCTTCCTGCAGACAGAGCTCACTTGTTCTCATTACCTGGAGTTCTGCTTCGCCTGGGCATAGGAGAGGTGTTGGGATTTCAGCATCAGCCTACGAAGAGAATAAAAACCTGGGAGGCCAGGGCAGGTGGAGATTAAAGAAGAGGGAGGAGAGGAAAGGTGGAAATCAGAGAGCTTAGAAGGGAAAGAAACTGCTCCCTCTCCCTTTCGTCAAAATGTTGGCTTTGTATAAAGAGTACATGTTTGCCATAGGAAAAAAAAAATAAAGTCAAAGAAGATAAAAACTACTTGTTAGTCTCACCACTCAGAATTAAAACAGTTAGTGTTTTAATGTTTTAGCTACTTTCTTCCTGACTTTTTAAACACACACGCACACACATCTCAAGGTGCATATAAATAGAACTGTAAAAATGGAATGGATCATACTTGGTGGTGTGCTGTTAAATGTTTGACAAATAGCTGGTGAGGCGGGGCCGTCCTGATTTGTAGCATTTGCCAATTTCCGTGGTGTAAATACTCCCACCATGGCTGATTTGAAAGTACCAACATGATGTCAACCAGCTTGCAAACTTCCTGAAAATTTAACAATCAGCTCTTGGGAACCAGCAAGAGCCAACTCCAGCACACCGCCAACTAAATTTTGTTTTCTAATTAGCCTTTCTTCCTCACAATATGGTACACAAGTCTTTATGCCTCATCTTTTGAAAGTTGTCTTTATCAAATTACTTTTCTGAGTCGAAATTGTTTTGCTTTGGGAATCTGAAGCTGGGTCATAGCCTGTTCAGCCGATGGTAAATACTGTCCTGTAGTTAGAATTTGCCTGTTTCTCATGTTCTGTAGAGCCTTGCGTGAGTGGGCAGTGGACCCATACTTTTTTATTAGGTAGCAGGAATAGAAACATAGTTGAAAAGACGACAGATTAATGTGACCAAGCTAAAGAGAGTGTGGTGGCCTGGAACCGATTCTACAGTTCATTATCTGAGGACGGATTTGACTTAATAGAGACAATTTTCTCCTTTGCAGCTCCTCCTTGGCCCAGCCAGCTCAATTCTATAGTTGTCACTCACTTCCCCTGGCTTTTCTAGTGGAAATTGGCCCCCACTGCTGTCTGTCTGATGAGAATAGGGCTGCAACTGTTTGGCCCAAGTAAAACCTCCTAATCAGATCCATGTTTTCCTTGTTGAATGGGAGCTTTGGGAAATTGGAAGGGCAAGAGTGAGTGGAGAGCTGCACTCACAGAGCGGCAGCGTGTGTGTGTGTGTGTGTGTGTGTGTGTGGAGTCATCTCCCCCTTGGCTCTGGGGTAACGTGTTGGCCTCCTTAAGCTGGTGGTCTATTAGATCTGTGCTAAGAGTCTGCTGGGTGGGAAAAAAAAGTAGCTGGTGCCAAAGGTCTCCCACACTGGGGTTTTAATTGCCTTCAAAGAAGCCGAACTTTGATAACAAACCTGGCTCTCCCAGGCCCAGCAGATTTAGACATGGAGTTTTGGACTAAGGCCCCTTCTAGTGTGGGGGGCAGCGTGCTGTAGGTAGGCTTGGGGGAAGGGGTAGTTCACCGTCGCAGTAAGAAGAAAAGACTTGGCCACTGCCTCTGCTTCTGTAGCTGGCTGGTGTGGACAGAGAAAGGCAAGAAGTCTGCCTTGGAGCGACAACAAGAGGGCTGCATTCAGAGTCCTGGAGTGCAAGAGGCAAAGGACAGAGCCTTTCTGTTGGGTGAGCCCAGGTCTGTCCAGTCCCATGGGTCATTTGACTCCTCTTTTCTCTGTCCCCTTTCCACCAGCCTCATTCCAAGAGGTCACCAAGTCATCAACTCTGCCTCTGACATTGCCCAGGACGCTGGCCCCTGCCCTTGTTCCCACTGCCACTTCCCTGCCCGGGAGTCCCTGGATCACACCTGAGCTATGGGGACAGTCTTCCAACTGGCCTCTCTGTAGTCAGGTCTCGCTCCGTCCCCAGGCATCCCACTCATGTCCCTACCCCACTCCCCACTATTTTTTTAAATACAAAAAGTTGTATATGTTTCTAGGCATTTAGAAAATCCAGACATTTGAAGGTGAAAACCCACTAATAGACTTCCTTCTCTGAGATGAAAAGTTATTTCAGTGAATAGCCTTCAAACAGATTGCATATTGATTTTGTTTTTAAAAATGAAAACAAAACTACTTTGTAGCCCTCTTCCTCATGTATTATGGTGAACATTTTCTCATAATGATACTTTTCTAAAAGCAAATCACAAATCTGATTATATCACTCCCTTGCTTAAAAAAAAAACACCAAAAACCAAAAAACCACCACTGAACTAAATCCTATTGCCTACGGGAGGAAGGTCAAACTCTTTGGAACAGGTCACACTGCAGAGGCACCCTGCCCGGCCCACACCTGCACATGCATGTCCCGGCTCTGCTCCCCACACGCAGCCTCCACGCCAGCCCTTCCCACCTGTGGTGTGAACACCCCACCCACATGTGTGCTCTGAGGGTTTCATACCACTGGGCTCATGTCAATGACTCCTATCACCCCTAATTCCCACCTTGTGAATTCTTTCAGCCTTTCAGGTTCATCTTAAGTTATTTTTGTGTCTGTCTGTAGGAAGATTGGGAATCTCTCGAAGGCAAGAACAGAACTTGTTCAGTTTGTATTTTTAGCAACTTGCGGTAATGCCTGGCTCAGAGTAGTAGAACTCAGTAAATATTTATGGAATGAATTGGCTGCAATTTGGTATGTCTGTTTTCATCCCCTTGCCAGTTTCATGTGTTTGTTTTTATTTGTGTCCATGATTAATCCATATTATATTTTCTTGTCCACCTTTACCACATTTCTGTCTTTGCTGTACTGGAATAAGAGCCCCTGGCTTGAAGCCATCCACTACTTTAGTTATGTCTTTGCCGGTGGGTTGAAGATGTCATTAATTAGTTTCTAGTGGCTTTACTGTACCACTTAGAATCCCTGAGATGCAAGTTCGCTTTTCCAGAGTCAACAGTCCGGAGTCAGGCCTCTAGCCCTCTTCTGAAGAGTTGATTTATAGGTTTATGGAAACATTGGAAACAGGAGAAGGAAGCATTGGTAGAAAGTTTTCAGAGTGGGAGCTCCACCCTGGGGGCCAGGGAACCAGCTCAGCAGCCACTGGAGGGGAAGGTGGCAGGAAAGGTGAAGCGCATGAGGGCAGGGTGGGGTGTGGCTGGCGCAGGGCTCTGCCCACGGCCGTGGGACTCTGTGCCTCCAGGATGCCAGGGGACTCTGGCCTCTGCCTTTGCCCGTGTGCCAAAGAAAATGCATAGGGCAGTTTGAACACCGTGTGCTTTTTCTTGTGGCTCTGAGGATGTTTAACTAGGGAGGTTTTTTTCCAGAGGGAGGGGTAAATTTATTTTTGATACTTTATCAACAAACATTAAAGTAGAGCTATTTTTATTCAAATTCAAAGAAAAGGGAAAGCCAGTGTCTGTACAAAAATAAGGATAAGCAAATATCTGCCCTCTGGGGTAGAAATAAAGGCAGGTAGATCCACCTTCATTGCTGTGAATCTGAGAAGCTTAAATTTTCGTGTCTGTCGTACACATTCCCTTTTAATAGCAGCTCAAGGCAAAGAACCACATATATAATGAATGTTTTTTGGATGGAAGTTACAAAAATCCAACCCAAAGCGGCTTCACCAGAAAGTATATTCGGTGGTTTCGCAATGTCCGCAACGTCATCAGGGTCCCGATCTCATTTTCCCTCTCACTCTGCCATCCTCAGCATTAAGCTTCATCCCAGGCTGGTGGCAGCTCCAGGCGTCTCTCTGAGATCTGACAGCATCTGGTGGAAGGAGAGAGACTGTTGCTTGTTGGCACCTTCTCTTAGGTTCTCCAGAAGACCCCTGGAAGCCTTCACCTCATGACTCATTGACCAGTGTGGGGTCACCTGCCCATTCCTACAAGCACTGCTGGCAAGGGAAGGATGTCACACCACTGATCAGCGCGGCCCATCTGTAAAACAGAGGCACCCACCGTGTGGGGGAGGATGGCTGATCCCTGAATAAAAACCAGGATTCTGACAGGGGTGCAAAGGGGAGAAGGGGTCCTAGGTAGACAGTGCAGTGTTCTTCACGACCCAAAGTAAACATTTCATAGAGCTGGTTGCCGACTGTATACTCCAGTGATTTTCAAAGAGTTTTTAGCTGCTTAACTTCATTCAAATAAAATCTTACCCTAAAGAATAAGCAAATGTAACTAATAAAATCAGAAGAGCCGTGGTTGAAAATCTGTGGAAGGCTGTGGCCTTGGGATCATAGTTTGAAAATCCTGGTGGATCACTTTGCGTGATTATTTCAAACATTTTTCTATTCCTGGTATTCCATCATCCTTATAACACGGTTGTATTATATGGGACAGACGTCTCCTTGTGTCAGGGACCATTCTAAGAGGTCACTTGGCCAGAGGGGACTGGTATTTCCAGGGTTTGGGCAAATTCAGGATGGCAGCTGGGCTGGGAGTGGCAGATGAAACCAGAGGCTGAGATGGCACAGAACCAGGAAGAGAAGTGTGTCTACGTTGGGTGTTGAGCCGTGATCCCAGGACTGGCTCATTCACTCTCTGCCTGCCTGGTGTGGGTGGCCTTGGCCCATGGGTGACATTTGCATTCAGGAGGAAGTGAAAGGCCTGTTGAGGCAGGGCAGAGGTGCTCTGGGATTACATTGTCACAAAGGTCAGAGAGGCTCTGAGAGCTTCATCTTGGAATGGAGTAGGTGTCGGGTTGCCACATAAAGTACCAGAAGGACACCCAATTAAATGTGAATTTCAGATAAATAAGGAATAATATTTAGTATGAATATGTCCCAACTATTACATGGGACATACATATAGTAAGATATTCTGCAATATTTGGGACATATTTATATTAAAACCTTATTCCTTGTTTATCTGAAATTCACATTTAACTAGGAACTATATACTCTTATTTGCTAAATCTAACAGCCCTACAAGGGTGGGAAATGAGGGGGTCTCCTGAGACGTTAGGATGTTAGAGTTGACTTTCTTCCCATGGTCCCAATCTCAGTCATGGAGTAGTTGGCACCTCTTGTTCTTCTGACCAACAGTTTGCAGGGCCCTGTTACATCAGTCACCTGAAACCTCGTTAAAAGGACAGATATCTGATCGCCACCATGACCCCCCAGTTCTTGTGAATCAGATCTCTAAGGATTGGATCTGAACTGTCCTTAATAAGCCCAAGTGATTCTGAGGCTCAGCCCAGCTTGGAAAGACCACTTTAGATTTGAAGTTCCCGAGGACGAGGATGTTGCTCTCAATAAATATTTGTTGGATGAGTGAATGATTCCTCCTTGAGGAATGAATCTTCACCGGCTTAACCAGTG
Organism: Eulemur rufifrons; assembly: GCF_041146395.1. Taxonomy (NCBI): domain Eukaryota; kingdom Metazoa; phylum Chordata; class Mammalia; order Primates; family Lemuridae; genus Eulemur; species Eulemur rufifrons. The sequence goes on from NC_090999.1 coordinate 21,205,802, forward strand.
TTTAGCTTGTGGAGCTTGGGAACACCAGAGAAGCACAGGTGTCTTGCTTTTCACTTCTTTTCTGGTCTTGAGACTCGTGGGAAAGGACTTGGGGGGAAGGAGTAATGGAGAGAGTCTTGGGGAACAGGGGAAGGAAGGGTGAGGACAGGACTGAGCAGGAGAGAGAGCACCTGGGGCTGCCAGGCAGGAGGCTAGAGCGTCCACATCAGGGAGGGAGGCCAAGTTTTTAATCACCTCCTCGGGCAGAAAGTCTTGAGATTTCAAGTTGAGAACAAGTCTCCAGTTATTTTCGCATGATTCCTTTAGTCTGACTTGGCACAGTCTACGTGCTCAGCATCACAAGGAGAACGATGCTGAATTTGGAGTCATCCAACCAGGGTGCCTAAAGCATGTTGGAAATGCTTCAGCGGAACTTGGTGGGTGGCAGGTAATGGCCATTTTGCTAATCTTGGTAATTCCCAGATCAGCGGCATGCCTGAGAGCATCTATTTCCCACAGCACCTCTCTCTGCAGGGCTCAGCCATGGAAAGACCAGACTTCTGTCCTAAAAGTTTTTAAACCCAGAATGTACCCAACTGTCTACATTTCCCCTGCATAGATGTGACCCAGTGCCTACATTTTCTCTAATACAGACAACTACAAAGGTTTTCCCCCTGCCCCTTTTAATTTCCTATTTTCCTGGAGAGAAGCTTTGCCTAATGGATGAGAACCTGGCATCCAATCTGCAGTAAGTTTTTGCCGAGTGACGTCATGGACACACAGTGCTCTGACTGTCAACCGAGTCACCGGTCCCCTCTCAATCTGTTCCCCCATCTGTGGAGTGGGAATGCTGCCACAGGGCCGCAGGGCTCTGGGAAATGCCAGCGCTGTCTGGAATTTCAGAGCATAAGGCTCTGCGGCAGGGCTCCGGGTCAAGAGTAGAAAGGAGAACATTGAGGACTCCCAGCTTTGCTTTGTGACTCTAGGCCTGTCCCTCCTCACCTCACCTCCGGCGAGCACTCATGCACACCCTTCCGGGCAGAGCGAAACCGCTGCTAGTGAGCGCCCTTGGCGGTGGCTGCTCTGTGGGCTCCTTCAGTTGCACTAAATCTGTCCTTGGTACCTGGGTGCAATAGTGAGATTCCCTCCCCACAGCCCTGAACTTGGACATAAAGATGTCAAGTTTCTATTTTGAGAATTAAACTAGTAAACAGAACGTACAGGGTTGAATGACCAGCCGCAGGAACACCCAAGGTAAGACGTTGTCCTTGAAAGCATGTGAATCGCAGACATCTGCGGAGGATGGACTGCGGTGGGACATGTCTGTAATTCAGAGAATAGAAATTCGTACTTACTGACGTTGTGGTGTGCAGTTAGGAGAAAGAAGGTGTGACTAGAAGGGGGCGGTCATTTCAGAGAACAGAGAAGAAAACCTCTAGGAGCCGGAAGTTAGTGATGCCTTTTCTAGTGTTGTCCAGTAAAGGGGAGACTCGGCTAAGGTGGCAGTTTCCTGTGCAAAGTCTCGACCACAGTGTGAGAGTGAGCGTGCCCGAAACTCCCTGAGCTGGGGGCCCTTCCTGTGCTTACCTGGACCTTCTGAAGTTTGTCTTCCTCTGCGTCCTGCCCTCAGGGAAGTATGCACTGACTAGGTCGATGCAGACATCCTGCCCACTTAATAACTGTCTGCTGGTAACTGTATATCTGCGCATGAGGGGAGATACCCTTTCAATGCACTGACAGAATTCATGTTTCTAAGCCTGGGAGCCTGAAGACATGGATGGTGGAAACTTCATCGAGATCACAGACACCAGCAGCCTCCCTGGCCCTGTCTTTTAACTGTGCTCATGTCCCTGCAACAGCAGGAGCTTGAGCGACAGTGGGTCCAACCTCCTCATTTCCCAGACCTCTCCCCAGGGTTGGATTATTTTCAGCCCAGTTCCTCTCCATTCATGCATCTCTAGTCATCTTATCTTCTTTCTACTTCTTTCTCTGCCACCCCTGTTAAAAGCCAAGATGGCGCAGGAGTAGCCATGGGGCCATCGAGGGCGCTGGGGCCAGCATATCCCGCTCCTTCACAATCCTTCCTTCTCCTGTGTTCTGAGTTCCTGACTGGAAGAGGTCAAATGAGGATTCCATTTCCTCTCACTCCCATGGACTTTGACTTACTTGCGTTTGCAGTGTCTGAGGCCTTTCCCACAGTAAGGCCTGGGAAGGGGGGAGCTTCCCAGAGAGGCACGTGGTTGAGCCTTTGCAGCCCCTGAGTGATCTTTTGTTTCCTCTGAGGATTCTCTCTGCTCCAGGCCCTCCAGCCCTAACTCCTGCAAGCAAGCAAGCAGCCCGGGGAGGGGAAGGGGTGGACTGGTCTCTGCACAATTTAGGCCCTTGCCAAACTAGAGAGGCCTCAGGCCTCAGTGGAAACACCGGATTTCCTATCGTACCCCACCCCCCAGGAAAGTCCCTGCCCACTTCTTGAAACCTTCTTTCTGCTGCTCCAAAGACCTTTTATGCAGTAGGATATATTTCTTCTTGTCTTCTGGAAGAGCTGGGCTAGGGTTGTAAGTACATGAATGTAAAACCGTCCCTGGGGCCCCCTCTTCCCTTTGTCTTGGCAGATACTCAAAGTCTGATAAAGCAATTTGGCCATCTCCTCTGCAGTTTAAAAGTTCCATGTGTTGTGTATATGCTTCTTAATGAGGCTAGTGACTCCATCCCGGACTTGCTAACTCAGCTCCAAAATTCAGGGGAAGGCGTAGCTGGAAAGAAACTTAGCAAAACCACCTCATTTGGCAGATAAGGAAACTGAGGCTCAAAGATTTTAAATGACTTTGCCAGCTAGCTAATGGCAGAGTGTGTTACTCTGGCTACTACAAATATTTGAGTCATTGTTAATTAATGATGAGGTCAGATCCTGTGCAGTTACATGCTAAGAATTTAAATACAGGAAATAGATCACGTACCCAAAAGCCTAAATACCAGAAGCATCTAAACAGCACAGTTGTTATGAAAGGATTTGTAAAATAATTATCCTTTTTAAAAAAAAATTACTCCAGTATAATTGAAGAACTTCTTACAATACACACTATTTATTCACAGTGTGATCTGCAGGGTTGTGGATGGGGGGTTGGTGGTGTCACGGCTGCCCGATCCATACCCCATGGACAGGATGGTGACAGTGTAATGGGAATCGCAGTGACCTCACGGTTATCTCGCTGCTCACACAGACGCTGTGACTGTTGTCAGTCAGTTACCCACTCAGTAGATGGCATTGTTTCAAAGTAGTGAGCTGCCATTGTACAAATGTACATTACCTCATAAATGCCCTCTTTCCCCAGTCATTACGCTCTTTTAGAATGGAGATATCTAAACTCCAGAAATATTGTTAGTCCAGAACCAGCCAGATCCCAACATTCTGAGTACACAATCTTCAACCGCAGACTCACAAAGTTGTTTTAGGATTTGATGCCACAGCAAATGTATTTTAGAGGTAGGTGGAGAACAGAAACAATTTCTAATACTTATTTTGGTTTTCTGGTCCTCAACTGTTTTCTTGCACTCACCTGGTCTTCGAGAAAGTATGCATGAGTCTACCTGCAATTTCTGCTCATTCCTGTTTTTGTTATTTGGACACATGGTCCATGTTTTAGGACATACAATATTGTCAAGTACTAGATTCTCGAAATAGCTGCCAGGCCGTTCTTTTTCACTTCATTCATTTTTTTCTTTTTCTATTCTTCAAGGGTCATCAGACCCAGAAACTGAAGGATCCTGGGCCAGTTTGATGTGCGTTTCTCTCATCTGTAAAACTGAAGGCTGAATGAGGTAATCCCTGAGGTCCCTTTTAGGTCCTTACCTTCTATAATTTATACGAGAACACCTCTCTCTTCCCCTAAGATCCCAGCATAGACAATGGAAACCTCACTTCCCGGAATCCATCGTGTGCCCTCAAATGCACCTTTCATGGCCCTTAGCACGTTATCGTTGCTGTTTATCATCTCTCTCTCCGGTGGACCACAGCCTCCTCGGGGCTGTCCATCTTTTCTTCTCTGGCCTTGCACAGTGCCCGGCACAGTCAACACTGGTGTGAAGTAAAGCCTGGGTCAAATCCTTCTGTCTAAGATGCCCAGCCCTTCATCTGGTCTGGAGTCAGCCATGTAAATAGATAAAAATTAGCCAGTACCTTACTCTTCCAAAACATAAGCAAGCTTAAGGGAGTCACAGTAGTCTGTATCTGCAGTGTTTCTCAATCAGTTGTAGGTTTGTCTGAAACACCTGGGATTTGTACAATGGTGCTAACAAACCACTGGGTGAATTTATATGTGCTTCAGCTCTTTAAGGGGCAGAAACATGGCCTGTACTTTTTTTGGCACCCCCAAATCAAGGGAGGAACTTGATAATAACTGCTAACTGACAAAGGAGCAGGGCTAAAGTGGAAAGACTCAGGATTATATTCTGGGCCTTGAATCTGAGGGTCAAGCGAATTAAAGCAATGTATTCACTAAAGATTTTATTCAGCTATAATAGAGTATCTAATTAACAGGGCTTAGACAAGGTAGGGACCTGTTTTTCTTTCATGTAATAAGAAGTCTGGAGGTAGAATGTCTGGGGCTGGCACAGCTGCTTAAGGATGTTAGGCCTTTGCTTTATGGTTGGTCACAAAATGGTTGCTATTGCTCTAGCCATCACACATGCCTTTTAAAGAAGGGAAAAAAGAGCCATCATATTAAAGAAGCCTTCCTGTAAGCCTCACCAAACAACTTCATGGGCCAAGACTGTGTGTTATGTTGACTCTTCTCTGCAGAGGCCTTAAGATTCATAGCATTTTGGCTGGGCACTGGCTCCTCAGACGTAGGTGCGTTTCTGATAGTAAGGAAAAGGGGAGAAGGGATACTGTGTAGGGAGCTAGCAGTCTCTTCCACAGTCCCCTTCTTTGGTCACTCAGACATACCCTTCTTTCCATTCAAGCAGTAGACTCCCCATTCCTAAGGGAGATGGCACCCAAGCCTCATCCAGTTAGCACATCCAGATTATAGCCTCGGATCTCTGGGTGGTATGTGGTCCTCTCCATCAACTCTAGATGGGGCTCCTTGTGACCAAGTTCCAACATACAATACTGGAAAAGGTATAAAATAACTACAGTAAAAATTTCCATTTTTAAAGAAGAGATGGAACAGATAGCAGTCACTGTCCACGGCAATGACCAAATCCTTCTGCGCAAAAATAGCAGGAATCCTTACTTTGGCCAAGGTGGCAACCGTGGCTCTGGTGGAAAGAACTCCTTATTGATTGCCCTTCATGGCCCTTGTCTGTCTCTGAGAGGTTCTCATTCGTTATCTTCTGTGGTGGGCATGGGGAAGACACCCCTTCTGGGGGCTAAACACACTTCCAAGCCTCCTTGTTGATCTGACTTGTGGGGGACGGAGAGGGGAAAAGAAGATTTATAAGACTGCTATAGAGATTTAACCACCCAGGCTGTTGCAAACCAGGTTTGGGGTATTTTTGGCAATATAGTTTTCTCACAAACTTAGAAGGTGTCTAGTTTATGTGTTTCTGGTCAATTCTTCATGATTTGTATCCTTTACTTTCTAACTTAGGACCTATGTCTGTCTCTCTAAATGTTAACCTAACATGTGCTACTGAATGTATGCTGCTGCAGACAGTTGAAACAATCATTTCTGGTAGATAATCGTATTTTTGTCAGCAGATCTACAACCTCTGGCTAGTAGGGCACCACTCATTGCCTTCTCATAAAGCTGATGTTCTCAGCCCTTCAAGGGTCCATATTGTGGGCCTCTTGGGCAATTTAGATTGCAGGCTGAACGTCAAGTGTGTTGCTTAGCAAAGATATATTTCTTTCTATCTTTGATTGTCTACTGAGTTGGGGAGCTCTAGACTTTGCTGAGAGTGTCTTTGGTGGGAGTGAAGAAGCACCTACTGATATTCTAAATTTTTCTTACCATTTTCCCTAACTCCACAACCTCAGTCAGCACATCAATGATTTTCCAGGGTCCAGCAGTTGGCAATTTGGCGAGATACTTCACATTATGTTGCTAGGGTCACCACTTTGCAGTCTGCAACATCTAAGTCCTTAACATGGGCTTCCTGACCTCTCTTGTTCATCCAATTTCATGTTTTAGATTCTGTTGCTTTTAGTTTTCCCACTTCTAGGTATCAAATTCTGTATTTGTTTGGGGTTTAATTGAGCTCATTGGTTGGTTTTGGAGAAATCCAGATAACAGTGAGTTGAACAATGTGGGGATTTATTTTTCCTCTCATTTCTGCTCTTCTCTAAAGAAGTGTTGGTATAAGCCTTAGCCAACAATTTCCACTGTCATCTCGTTGGCCAGAATTATGCTATAGAGTTATCCACATTTTTAAGGGAGGCTATGTTTTGAGTACACTGTCAGTAGAAAATAAGGAAGAAAGAAAGAATGGGTATCAGGTAGATAGCCACAGCTTTTGCAGCAAGCTACATGTTTGTTTATCATGCAAGGCCCATTGGTGTCCATGGAGCAGGGATCCCCGGGCTGGGTGCCAGCCTGGGTAAGTCAGGTACCAGTTCAGGAGGGTGCGATCAGGCAGGCGGGCAGCATACTGATGTAGAAGGGGCAAGGCCAAGTCCAATGGGTCTGGGTTCTAGTCCTGGCTCTGTTACTTACTAACTGTGAGATGTTGGGAAAATTACTTAGTGTCTCTGATTCTATTATTTATCTGAGCCTGTAAAAGGGGGATACTAACAGTGTCTGCAATGTTGTGGCAGTTGAAACAGACAATTCATGGAAAGTGCTTATTTAGAACAGTGTCTGGCACACGGTTCTGCTCAGAAAACGTTAGCCATTAGCCAGTGTTGGTAAAATGGGGCCTGATGTTTTTGTTTTCTAAGGTGGTTGTGAGGATTGAGGGGAAGAAGCAGACAATGAGGATGCTCCCAGCGTGATGGGGGCACTTCCCCCTCATTCCCTCTTCTGTCACTACATCTGTCCTTTTTTGTCCTTGAGCAGCCAAGCAAGCTCTCACCTCAGGGCCTTTGCACTTGCTGTTCTCTCCACATAGAACAACTTTCCCACAGATATTCTTGTGGCTCAGTGGCTCACTCATTCAGATCTCCTCTCAGAGATGCCTTTCCTAGTCACCTCGTAACTCCATCCTCACTATCCCCTGACACTACGTGGTTATCTTCAGAGTACTAATCACCATCTGATGTTGTGGTCTTTTGCATTTGTTTACCAACTCGCCGTGACCAGAACCACAGGCTTTATGAAGATTTGTAGGGACATTGTCTGTTTTGTTTAGGATTCAGCACATGATAGGCACTCAATGAACATTTGTTGAATGAATGAATATAGATATTTAATCAACACTGGTTTCCTTTTAAAATGTGAGCATTTTCTAAAAGTCAGAAGAAGAATCCAGCCCAGAGCGTAGGAAGATTAGATGAAGGTTGAGGAACTTGGAACTTAGCAGAGGTCAGAGTAGGACGTCTAGACTCTAGGACAGTTGGAAGGGGGAGCTAGTACATGACAATCTGGGCATGGTCTAGAGAACCAGAGAACCCTTTCATACCCCCTGCCAGGTTAAGGATTTAGTCTCTGAATTTTGGGTGACTCTGGGCCTGTGGGAGATGATTAGTTTCACTTAGCTAAGTGTTTCTCAACCTTTTTTGATTATTATCCTCCTACCTCCACCTGGAGAAAGATTAAATTTAACTTCTAACATGAAAAATGACATACTAAGGAATAAGATTTTGTTGGGAGGATTGAGCTTTGGTAGGTGGCAGGGGGAGGGGGGAGACGTCTGCTAACCATTATAATATCTGACTTTTTTTGCCTCCCCCCAGAACTAATTTTCACTCTCTTGTGATTAATGTTGCCTCTACTGAGAATGTATGACTTAGCTGCAAAAGGGATCTAAGAAAGTTGGTAGATTCTAACACCATATCAATGCATTATCTCAGGAACGGAAGCATTTTATTTTGAATGCTAAGGCTGTCAGCTTCAAGCTACTCAAAATTAATTTAAATTATCATGGCTATTTGCTTGAGATGAGAAACTAATTGGAGAATTATATGTGATAGACAACAGTGGAGTGGGTTGTTGCAGTAAACCTCCTTGTCCACAAATTCTGTTCACTGTTGAATGGATTGATCTTCAGGATGGGAAGTTTTTAAACTTCTGCCCAGACCAGCCATTGAGGGATGTCAGTATTTGTAACTGCAGATTTCTATTCTCTGTCTTCTCTGGGTCAACATTTTGCTCACTAGAATGTTTCACTGGATGTTGCAGAAGAACCACAGTTTTTATAGTATTACAAAGTTGTCCATTGTTTCCTATGCCCCGAGTGATCTCAAATCATTGCAAGGGATGGGAATGCCTCCACTTCCCCTGTTTATAGACAATCTCACGGCCGCCGCCGGGCGCATTTCCACCGCTGGCGCTGGAGGTACGCCGCTCCCGGACGGCAAAAAAATAAATTAAAAAAAATTAAAAAAAAGAAAATCTCAGGAAAATGAGTTGATTTTCATTTCAGGAATAAGGAACTGGAAGGATTACTAAAAAGTTCTCAATTATAGATATGGAATTGGAAGGTTGTGTAGCCCGTGAACACCTAAGAATAAGACTAAGTGTCTTGCAACAGTTTTTCCTCTTCTGAAAACTGCTTTCTGGTCTGAGGGTGTTCTCCCTGCCCCCATGTTGCTATCTTGTGACCCCACCCCCTTGGCCAACACTGATTGGACTACAGATGGACAACTGGCACAAGTAGAGCCAATCAGCTTTGTTCACCTCCAATGTGTTAGTGAACAGCTTTTCAGTTGCAAACAGTAGAAAACAACTCAAGGTAAAGTCCATTGTCATTTTAAGTTTTGTTTAGTTTTTTTCTTTACTTTTTCTCTTTTTGTTGAAGTATTTAAAATTTTATTGTGTAATTTACCATAAGCATTGTTAAAGGTTTTCAGATTGAGGGAGAGGGCAGCAATGCCGTCCAGGGTGGCCAAAACTAAGACCAGGAAAGCTGTGAGGAAGCCAGGGGACACCCTGTCCCCAGTCCTGCACCTCTGCCCTCTACTGATCAACTTTATTTTATTTCTTGGCAGGATGACTTTGCTACTCAATACACCCAGGAGGTAGAATATTGCCATCCAGAGCCCCTAGGTCAAAAGTTGTAGTTCCTGCCACATACTGTAGACTAGGTCTCTTTATCTCTGAGTCACAGTACTCAGTACCCAGGGAAAAATTCTGATTGTCCCAGCTTGGGAGAGTTGCCCAGCTCTGGACCACTTGGCGGGGCAGTTATGTGAACGTGGCTGCCAGGAACTTCTGTCAGTTCTGTTAAGAGGATTGTCATAGACCTATTACACACTAATTTCCATTTATTTATGCATCTCCCCACTAGACTATGAATTCCTTCAGGGCAAGGTATTTGCCTATTGATAGTATATTCTCAGTGCCAAGTGAAAGGCCTGGTTCTTAACAGATGTTTGGTAAATACTTGCTTAATGAATGAATGATTGAATACAAATTGACACCAGGAAAAAATATCATACTATTATACTATCTAGCCCAAGATACTTACTTACACTGTTTTTATATGTATGGAATCATCTGAGCAGTGACTAACACCTTGAATCACAGGCCATTACAATTTTATTTAAAGGGTCATTTAAAAGGTTTTGTAAAAAAATTTTTTTTTTTTAAAGAGCTGGGATCTTGCTCTGTTGCCCAGGCTGGAGTGCAGTGGTGTGATCATAGCTCACTGCAGCCTTGAACTCCTAGGCTCAGTCTTCCTGCCTCATCCTCCAGAGTAGCTGGGACTACAGGTGTGACCCACCAAGACCAACTGATATTTCTTTTCTTTTCTTTCTTTCTTTCTTTCTTTTTTTTTTTTTAAGAGACAGGTCTTGCTTTGTTACTCAGGCTGGTCTCAACCTCCTGGCCTCAAGCAATCCTCCTGCCTCAGCCTCCAAAAATGCAGGGATTACAGGCGTGAGCCACTATGCCTGGCCCAGGTTTTGTAAATTATTGAAGGTCTACAGTGTGATAGGTGCTGTGCTGGGGTAGCATATATATTGATGAATAATATGCTCTCACTGTATTTGAAGACCCCTGTGTTGAGTAGGAGACACCTTAGAAATCATTTAATAAGAAAGTTTAACTTTCTCATTCTATAGATGTGGAAAAGGAGACTCATAAAGGTTGTTAGGCCTGACGGAAAATGTTTTGATTTTTTCATAAGATTTTAATATGTATGCCTGTGAAGTTATTTTTCAATGAGAGCTATTACTTAATTTGGCCAAAGGAGACATTCAGTCTTCGTACATATAAGGATTATCTTTTTTTTTTTTGATCTTGCATTTCTTTTTAATTGCCATGTGATTATGTAGATGTTATTTGCTAAGCTTTTGATTTATTTGGAACCAATTAATAGCTGGCACTCAAGTTCTTTGGAAACTCAAAGTACGCTATATTGGAAATTTCTTTTAATAAGGTCATTTATTACTGACATGGCTTCTGACACCTCTCTCGTGCATCATTATTCCTTGTTAAGTCACTTCCTGAGAAGCTGGAGAATGTTTTCCACCTTAGATGGCACAATTTGTATTGACTTTCTCTAGGAGAAAGTGAAGTTTGAAGAAGAGAGTGAAAGGGATCATTTTTCTATGTTTACGGAGAATGGAGGTGAAAATTTTCTTTGGGGAAGAAGGCAAGTTGGCCGTGGAGTTCAATTAACCTTTCACTGGGGACCAGGTGTGTGCCAGGAACTGTGCAGAATTCAGAGGGGGCGAGGCTCCAGCCCTGGGAGGGAGACCACCTGCTTCCGCTGGCCTTGCTGGCTGGTGCCCGCAAGCAACATGTTAGCGAGCAAGCGAAGGGGAGGCCAGGGCTGTGCACTCAGAAGTTTGGAGAAATGTTTCTCTGGAGGGGATGGCTTTGGGGTTGGCCTAAAAATAGGTAGGTGTCAACAGTTTACCAGAGGAAAAGGAGAGAGGAGACTAAAAGCTGTATGATGCAAAGGGACAGGATTTGCTCAGAATCTACATGATAAAGATGAAACCAGGGCTGAGCTGATGAATGGCTTTGCCCCAGAGCAGAGCTGGGACATCTCTGGTGTTGGTTGGCTCTTTCTCCCCCTTGGTAGCATTGTCAGGACATATTTCTGGAATGAAGAGCCCTCCTGTGTGTGCAGCTGGGCTGACTGAGGCACATGGACATAGATTTTCTCTTCTGAGGAATGTAAGCTTTTCAATGTGTCCAGACTCTGTACAGCCTGCCAGGGGTATGGTCTCATAGACTCCTGGGTGAAGGTGACTGTGCTGGCATATTGATGGGGGTTGTCCTGGAAAAAGTCATCTTATTTCCCTGCTGATCAGGGAAACTTCCTGGAGAAGGTCAGTGTTCCAGAGGCTTCTGTCTGGGAGAATGGAGCGCACGCATGAGAGTGTGCGTGTGCTTGTGTGTATGTGTGTATGCGTGTGAGCACTGGGTGGAGGGAGCCACGCTGGGGAATGTGGAAAGGCACTAGGGTCTGGGCTTGTGCTTGCTGTCTGAAAAGTAAACACGGTCCTTCTGTGATCCCGTGTGTTCTAAGTCAGGAGGCTCACTGTTGCGACTGGACTTTTTTGTTTTTTCCTCTTCCTCTCCCAGGTGTGAACGAGCCCACGAGAGGACGCGCTGCCACTGCTGGAGGAATCCCCCATTTCCGTGTCATTTGTGTGGGCCCTGCTGTGAAATGAACCCAGCAAGGACTTGTTGGACGCTTCCTTCCTTCCGTTGTTGAACACTCCGGAGCCATTGTTCCCCTGTTGTTCCAATTGGATCCTGTCCTCCTCTTGCCAAGGCCAACAGCCCAGTCTCATCTGTCAGCCTGAACATGAACATAAGCAAAGCTGATGACAGCCAGGGTTCCCAAGGGACGTGGGGCCCTGAGGGGTCCAGCCCCAAGGAGCAGGACCTCTCATGATGTTGGTGTCTGAGAGTGAGCACCATGCCCATCACCCAGGACAATGCCGTGCTGCACCTGCCCCTCCTCTACCAATGGCTGCAGAACAGCCTGCAGGAGGGCGGGGACGGGCCGGAGCAGCGGCTCTGCCAGGCGGCCATCCAGAAGCTGCAGGAGTACATCCAGCTGAACTTTGCCGTGGATGAGAGTACAGTCCCCCCTGACCACAGCCCCCCAGAAATGGAGATCTGTACTGTGTACCTCACCAAGGAGCTAGGGGACACAGAGACTGTGGGCCTTAGTTTTGGGAACATCCCTGTGTTTGGGGACTATGGTGAAAAGCGCAGAGGGGGCAAGAAGAGGAAAACCCACCAGGGCCCTGTGCTGGACGTGGGCTGCATCTGGGTGACGGAGCTGAGGAAGAACAGCCCGGCAGGGAAGAGCGGGAAGGTCCGACTGAGGGATGAGATCCTCTCCCTGAACGGGCAGCTGATGGTCGGAGTTGATGTCAGCGGGGCCAGGTAAGTGGGGGCGTGACGGCTGGCGTGGGGGCAGGACATGGGGCCCCGGTGGGTCACTGAAGTCTGATACCAGATCTGCAGCTACAGAGGGTTATGAGTCCTGCTGGTAAGAAGCTGATGGCGTTTATCCTATGAAGGGAAAATATACTAAGTTGAAGTTTCGTGGTATTTATTTTTTCGTGTTTGCTTCATTCTCTCTTAGAGGACTCAGAGTCCGAGTATTTCCCTTTACCCTGAAATTTAGGGTAGAAAGAAAAGAAACAGTACATGAAACAAGAATATAAGAAATGGCACATTTAGACCTTCTCGTCCATTTAATCCGGCATCTCACTCCAACTGGAGCACCAAAGTTTGGGTCTTGGATGTGTTTCCATCCGCCTGTCCCACCTCCCTTTAGTCATAGCAGCCATGGGGCTCCCAGACTCACAGTGCAGAAGCCCTATCCTGGAAGACCCACTTCCGTCTCATCTGAATGTTTACTGACTATTCTTGAGCATTTTTCTGTTTCCCAGCCATATGGGAGTAAGTTAAGATTGGACTATTTTGTTGTTTCCCAGGTGAACTGGGGAATAAGACCCCAGGGATCCCCAGACCACCCTCGGCTTCAGTGATTCACTAGAAGTACTCACAAGCTCAGAAAAGCTGTCATATTTATAGTGTCAGTTCCTTACAGTGAAAGGATACAGATTAAAATCAGCAAAGGTAACAGGTGCAGAGAGTGGAGTCCTGCAGGGACCAGGTGCAAGCTTCCCGTTGTCCCTCTCCGTGCAGTTGTGCAGACAGTGCTCACTTCCCCTAGTAATGGTGTTTGACAGCGCATGATGGGTGTTGCCAACCAGGGAAGCTCACCTGAGTCTTGGTGTCCAGGGTTTTATTGTGGGTCACATGGGCATGGAGTCCCTGTGTGGCTGACCTTAGTTACTCAGTATCCAGTCCCCAGAAGTCACACTAATGCCACATGACCCAAGACTCCCACCTAAATCACATTGTTAGCATAATCTCTGGCTTGGCCAAATACTCCCAGGGATACAAAGACACTATTTTCAGTCAGGATATTCCAAGGGTTTAGATGTTATCTCCCAGGAGTTGGTCAAGGGCCAGTCCTTTCTTTGGGACTTTCATGGGCTGAATACCCCAAACCTGCTGAGATGACCCTTTACTGCACACCAGGGCTTTAATGATGGGTATATATGAAAGAGACTGGGAAAGAGAATTTGAGGTATTCTGAGTGAGATGCATACATTTTATCAAGCTTTCAGGGCCCCTGTGAGTAGGGCTCCTGTGTCCTAGAAGGAGAGAGTCATGAAGAGAAGGACACCTTGAGAAACATGGTGACCTTTGGGTAAGGAAGACAGCTAACCCAAAAGGACCCTGCAGGGAGAGCATCAGAGCAGAAATACCTTGACCATAATCTTTGCTATCCTTCTGATGTCCTGCCAGAGCTTCCTGTCAGTGGAAACCAGCCAGAAGCCAGGGGAAAGGGAGCCCATTGATGTGTCAGTGTCCAGAGGGCAAAGTGCAGAGGGGAGAAGGATAGAGATTGGACGTGGAGGGTCAATAAGTCATCAGGAATATATGATGTGGTCTAAGTATAAATGATCCAGTACGTGGAAAAGATGGAACACAGGGCTGGCTAGGAGGTGTGTGTACCTACTCAAGACCAGTATTTCCTTTGGATTTGCTCTTCAACTGCAGAGATGCTCTTAGCTAATGGCCAGGTGCCTGACTGGCCATTACTGGGAGAGGCTGCTCATTTTCAAGGAGGGATGTTGGAGAGAAATGATTGTAGAGATTAGAGATTGTTCTCAGAAAAGGAACAAGGCTGACAACCACCAAGGTCAAGATGCTACAAGGTTAGAAAGTGGGGACTGCCATGGAGCTTGTGGCAGTCCTCTCAAAGCAATCCCTGAGAGCCCATACCATTTGTAGCTCTCCGGTTTGCAGGGAGCTGATTTGGATGGAGAAATAGAGGAAGAGCAGGAGGGACATCCAGCAGGAGAGCACAGTGCCAGGAGCTCCGGCTCCAGAGCAGAAACTGGGGCTGCCTCCAGGTTCCCCTCTCCAGCTGGTTGACCTTGGGAAAATTACACCTCTTAGCCTCAGATCCCTGTCTGTGAAGTGGGAATGATAAGACCATTGATCCAATGAGTAAATGATGAAATCTTAATAGCACATATAAAGGACTTAGCACTATGTCTAGTAAATAGTGCTCTGCAAGCATTAATATCATAATTACTACTGTACACGGAAAGTGTTTGGGAAGAATGGGAATTTCTTATCCTGGAGGTACTCGGAGTCTTTAGAACCTTAGAGAAGATCTTCCCAATACTGGAGAAATTTTCTCTTCTCTTTTCAAGAAGCTCTTGTTCCCTTATCTGGCTTAAGGCTATAAAGTCTTTAGGAGGCAAAGTTTTCTTTCTCTGGCTCTGAAAACCTGTGTGACCCTGGTATGAGATGGCTTTCCAGCTACCATTGGAGGATTCCTTAGTGTTTTAATTTACTTGTTGGGTGGAGGATAGGATGATGCCCAGTTTTGCAAAGAAAGAAGATACAGAATAGAAAGGTGATGGGCCCAGGGTCGTGACAGAAGGTAGAACATGGGACTAGACTCTTTCATGGAAGCTCTGAGGAATGATGGAGGGGGCAGTGGACTCAGTCTGGAATTGTGGGTTCTCTCCAAGACCCTGGGTAAATGTCTGGGATGGTGGCCTGGGGATGGGAAGGGGATTAGCTGTAGCTGCCTATGCTAAAATATCAGGAGTGAATTTCAGAAGCACTTTTTTTTTTAAATCTATCTGGGCTACTGGTGTTGTTCCAGAAGCCCACAGAGGCTTCTCCATTGCGTTCCTGCCATGCCACTTCCCATCCTAGCTGGGTGCCCACTCCATGCCACTGCCTGCCTTCTGGGTGCTCAGAAAGAGTTATCTGGATGTCTGTGGCCTGTTGGCATCTGGATTGAAATAGCTGAAACTGAGGGGAGCTCAGGAAATAGGAATGGGAGAAAAGGCCAGGGAATAGACCCGTGGGAGCCATAGTTTTACCCCCGTGTTATCCATAAGTGTTCCACAACATACCAAGATTTGTTTTAATCAGGTGTGGTAAGAGACACAGACAAGGACATGGCTGTCACGAAGGGAGAAGCTTATACTCATAGGCCCCTAGAAACAGGAGGCCCAGCGCACCATGGGTGGCCACTGGGGAGGTCAGGAGGCGTGGGGGAAGGGAGAGCATGGCCCTGAGCCTCTATCAAGGTTTTTGTGGGAAGGAGTGAGTGAGGCAAGGTAGGTACATCGAGTAAGTTTAGGATTGGGGAGTTGGAATAATTTCAGGAGGCTCTGGCCTTGAGCTGTCCAGTACCTGGCCCTAGGGGATTTAAGGCAGGGGGAATATTAGCTTGGTGTGGGAGAGTTTGATAAAGGAGATGGTTGAGTGTGATTCCAGATTGGTTAGTTTGTATATCAAAGATCCACACACCCCTGAGTCATTTGCTGTCTCCAGGAATTAGGTACCCCGGGGAGGGACAGTCTGTCTAGGATCAAGGCTCCAAATGCCTGAGCATCAAGAATATAGAAAATATAGTGAACACACTGGGTTTCTGGAAGCTTTTGACAGCTGAGGAAATAAAATCTTGTTTAGTATTAATAGTAAACAGTCATGAGTCTGAAGTTCCCCTCTGTGGTGATGTGTGTGCTGGGTGATGAAGGCCAGGTGAGGGAGGCTGTGCCCTGAAGCCACTGAGATGTCGCGGTGGGAGAAGGGGAAGGCCAGGACCTATTGCTTGGTCTTCACAAAAGAGGGTGTGACATGGAATCAGGAAGTGAGTCAAGGAATCCTGGAGTCCTGCACTCCTGTTGCCTCATGGCAAACAGGAAGTTAAGACAGAAGAGACTAGCTTGAGTGTTCAAGGTTCACTCCCTAGTTCTCTTGAATAATGATGAGAAGTACCATTTATTGAGCAGTTTCTACCACAGTGGATGTCTGGCAGCCACTCTCTCATTTAATGCCTGCCACAGCTCCATACAGGACAGCCCTATGTAGCTGAGAAGCACTGGCCGTACACAACTTGCCCACAGTCACCTGAGTCAGAGGTAGAACCAGATTTGAACCTGGGTCTATCTGGCTCCATAGTCTGTGCTTCTAACCACTGTACTGTACTACCTCGGCGTCTGCCTCAGGGCTGAACTTTGGTCCTTGTGGCGTGGTCTGGTGCCTAATTTCACGGATGGTTTACAGCTTCACAAAATACCTCATCAGTATAACCACAGACACCAGGAAAGAAAATGGCTAGAACAAACTGTAAGGCTTCCACCTATCCAACTGACAAGGAAAACAGAAGCGCCCTGCCTCAGCTTAGAAAGAGAAACCAACTTTTTATACAGCATCCCTTTGGCAAACTTACATCTAGCCAGAGCTTTAGGACTACAAGCACTTTGAGATGTAGGTGGTAGGGAGCTGAAAGTGTTCTGAATGTTCTCAAGATGTTCTTTTTCACTCTTTGTAACTAACAGCTTCCTTCAACATTAAATTTTTCCACCT
Source organism: Eulemur rufifrons (assembly GCF_041146395.1). Lineage (NCBI taxonomy): Eukaryota > Metazoa > Chordata > Mammalia > Primates > Lemuridae > Eulemur > Eulemur rufifrons. Next base: position 21,222,769 of record NC_090999.1, read on the forward strand.
ACCTATGTGGGGTGGGGAGGGAGCGGTTTTAGGGTCCTAAGAAGTGGTAAGGAGGAATTCAGGTTCTGCAGAGACCCCAGTGTAACTTGCTGTCCCTCAGCAAATGGCTCCCTTAGTTGACAATTGCCTATTCGCACTTCTTTGTAAGCAACAGAACTTACCTGCCACTGTGATAGACCATCCATACCAGTGCATATGGTAATAATATGAGAAGCTCTCTTGGGCAGTCTGTTCTGCTCCTTCTCTTGAGTTTGATTTTGAATTCAAAACATACATGATGTTATGGGTTGAATTATGTACCCCTGAAGTTCGTATGTTGAAGTCCTAACCCCTGGGACATCAGAATATGATCTTATTTAGGGTCATTGCAGATGTATTTAGTTAAGATGAGGTCATATTGCAGTAGGGTTGGCCCCTACTCCATTATGACTGATGTCCTTATAAAAAGGGCAAATTTGGACACACACACACACACACACACACACACACGGATAATGCCGTGGAATTATGCTGCTACAAGCCAAGGAACTACCAGAGCTACAAGGGAGGCCTGAAACAGATCCTTGCCTTGCGCCTCAGGGGAGCTCAGCCCTGTTGACACCTTGATTCTAGCCTCTAGAACTGTGAGACTATAAGTTTCTATTGCTTAAGCCCCTCTGTTTGTGGTACTTTGTTATGGTAGCCCTAGAAAACTAATACAGGTGATATTTTGACCCTGTCACCTTACAGCAAGTCAATTTTTCAGATGATTTCCTCCCTGACATGTTAAATGTGGAAACTTTAGAGCTCTGTAGATGTTTTTGGAAGAGGACACTCTGAGAATCACATGTATGTTAAGTGTGGGAGGAGCAGGTGCAAAATGTGGGAGATGAGGTCATGGTTTTCTTAATTCAAAAATTAGGGTCAATTTGGAATATTCATCCCTGGAGAAAGAACAGAAAATTCATAGCCATGGATTTGAGAGGCCTTCTGTATCCCAGATACAGAAGTTTGGAACCTGTGACTATCCTAAAATGACAGACCCCGTTCCGGCCTTCCCACCGGCTGGTATTCCTGAGGTCTGCAGTTTGCTTCTCGGCTCCCCGAGTCACTCATTCTTTCATATGGTAACAGCTTCATCCTGGTGTGAACTTCTAGAGAACTTTCCAGGATGGGGAGGTATTAGTCATGTTTGATGTCACGTGTCCCATCTTGCAAGCGTAGCTGATAACACGTGGAGGGAAGTTTTTGTTTGTGAGCTCTATCACATCCACTCTGGAGATGACGGAATTTTTCTGGAATATTCCATCTACTTGTGTTTACTGCAGGGAGAACTGGGAAGGTTTTTTAGATTAGTTCCTACAAGGAATACTTTGTAACTCCAGTCCCTCCCTAGCTTTCTATAAGTAAACCAGATCTGTTCCCTGAGGACAGATTGTTCCAAATTGGTAACAAAATATGGAATTAATTAAAACAAAACCCACACACCAAAACAGAAACAAATAGCCTTTTCTGAAAAGTAAAAGGGCTCATGTTTCACTTAAAACATATTTTTTCAGAATGTGAACTTTGGACATTTTTATACGTTAATAAACGTGAGCAGAGTGTAGTGCAAAGAACGTGGGCCTCGGAGAGAGGCTGCTCTGGCGTCCAGACCTGCTCATTAGCTGTGAGACGGTGGCAAGTTCCCTCGGCCGCAGCAGGTTGATGCTGGTTCCCTAACAGGGCTGGTTAGTGGATTAGAGAAGATGATTTACTTGCTGTACTAAATACGGCATCTGGCACATGGTGGATGTTCAATCCAAGGTAGCTATTAACACTCTACCCAGTCAGCTCCGGGCGATCTGAACCCAGAGCACAGCATGCAAGTAGGAAAAGGCCTTTGAGTTTGAGGGAAAGAGAAGAGCCTCAAATTCTGCCAGTTCACTCAGCAGGTAAGACAAAGAATAATCTTTGGCCCAGCAACTGGGGTGATGTTCAAATATTGAGCAAGCGGTATGGCATGGGTACCCACTAATTGGAAAGGATGCCAGTGCATGCAGGAATAGGGTCCCAGAGCCCACACCTTTGAGCTCCTGGAGTGTGAGAAGTCTGCGTGGTCCCAGGAGAGGGGTCAGGGCTGGCAGGAGAGGGCAAAGGCTCAGGGTGACTGGCCAGCCGGTACAGGAGCATTATATACTGTGAGGCCCTGAACATCAGCCCTGGCCAGAAGTAACCTTCAGCACAGTACCCCCTTCCTGGAAATTATGTGTAAAATTAAATTTAGGGATGTTACAAGCTTAGACTCTGGTTACCCATGGCAACCTTGAGTTTTCTCTGGATTATAGCAGATTTTAAGCAGAGCGTCAAGAGGCTGCTAGAAGGTGTTACTTGGAGAAATGACTGCAGGTAGTGATGTAGGTAGGAGATGGTGGAGAGGAAGAGTTTCCAATTATAGCTTTGTAATATAGTCTCTGGGGCCATTTAGCACGAGTGTCCTGCAGACCTGGATATGCCCAAAGGCACCTGACCCTATACAGGACTGTATAGGTAGCAAGAGGTCGTCATCATGATGACCTAGAGACATTAAGGAAAGGTTAAATTATACTCAGCTTGCTGTTTAAGAAGCCAGAGAAGCGTGTAATACACTTTAGAAAGATTTCCATTACAGGATGTTAAAAGGAAAACAAGTTTCAGCATTTAAAATTCAATTATGTGGAAAACTCACCATGTGGAACAGCCCATTCCCCAAGGACGAAATTTAACCGAAGCATTGGGGGACCGTTTATTCGTGCCCCACTAGTCTTTCCAGCCCCTTTCCTCACGTGCTATTTCATCGGTTTCTAGAAGGTATCCCAGGGTTCATCCGAGTTTTATTTTCTCTTTGTACCAGAGAGGAAACTGAGGCTCCGGGAGATGGTTTCCTGGGGTCAAGTATCTTCTTAGAGAAGGAGCGAGAACTAGAATTCATACCCCCGACTCAAATTCTAGAATTTTTCTTTTAACACAAGTAGTAACTAATGAAATTAGGATAGGTTTTTTTTTGTTGTTTTTTTTTTTTTTACAGTTTAGAGTTTTCAGTAAAAACAAATGGCAAGTCGTTTCTCTCCATGTTCTGTAAATGGATGGGATTACATCTAGAACCTTCCATCTCAACGAGAGGTTAGCTTATAGCCCCCTCTTAAGAGCATAATGATGCCCATTGGTGTGGACAGAGGGAGCTTGCGTCCGTCAGCTCTTCCGATGCCACCGGGCAAGGCTGTGGAGGATCCCAGGGCTGTCGCCTGCCATCTTGTGGTTGAAATCGAGCACAGCGAGAGAAAGTGCCGGGAGCTTCAATCAAGCTTCTTATGCCTGGGCGGGGTGTGTTTCACAGCTGTGCCGTTAGGCTGTTTTCAGCCTCTGGAGCTCTCTAGAATGGCAACATCTGAGCCATCCCCAGGCGGAAAGTTGCCAGCCCTCCTGTGACTGGATTCTCATGTGGTCCCCTAGGAGGTCCCCACCCCACCCCCACAGCGTCCCCTCCCTCGGGTACCTGCTAGTGGATGGGCCGCTGGCCTGAGAAGCCCACCCATGCCAAGCTCTCGGTGCTGGACGTGGGAGGGAGTTACCCTTCCTCAGTCTGACTCAAGCCTTCTGGAATCAGAAACCTTTTCAGGGAAAATGTGAGTAGCAGGACAGTTTCCAACACCACCACGGCCAGTGGGCAATGGGGGTGGTCTCTTTCAGAAAGCTGGCAACGCTGGCACACCCTCAGTCTCAGCCTGCAGAGTGTTCCCTGAAGCCACTTACAGAGAAGATTTTCAGGGTCCATTTGTTTTTATGTGGCCAGAGAGTCCATAAAAGGAGTGACTTTCCATTATTTAAAGGGGGTTGAGGTTTCAGAGCTAGATCCAGAGATGCTCTTTAATTTTATCCCAGTGCCCCACTTCTCCTCTGGCACCCGGGTCAGAGCCGTTAAGAATGAGGTCAGCGCAGCCACTGCGGGGTGACGGACTGCAGCCATGGAAGATGGAAAACCCAACATCCCACTTAAGACAACTGCATTTAAACTCCTAGCCTTACTTTGGGAATTGTAATGGTCATTGTAAACCATAAAGTGCAAAAAAGATAAAAGCATCGTCGTGGGATTATAGTGTTACTGGTCTGACTTCATACCCTTCTACTTATGGGTCCCCCTGGGCCATGGTCAGGAATCTTGACTTCTTTATTTTTTATGTCCAGGTATTAAATGAGTTATAAGCATTTTTAATTCCTGCATTTTGAACACCAAATGACCTCAAATGACTCTCATGCTTTTTTTTTTTTTGTATCCCAGAAGGTTTTGAATTCCAAGCTTTGGCACCTGTTTCAGCCTTCGTCCCTCTCTTAGTTACGTCTGAAGCGGAGGCAGGTGACCGAGCACGCTGCTTGGCTCTGCTGTTCGTAATGAACTTCACTTTGGTTCCACCTGTGTGTGCCAAGCACAGAAATGAAAAGACGTGCGCTCCCTTCCTTTGGGGTTCAACTCTGGTTGGCTGCCTTCTAGAGGGCAATAAAACCTGATATTTTAAGGACTGAAATAGATATCCCTTTTGTACAATTTAAGATAAAACATAGGTTTTAAACAGTTATGTAGGTTTCTTCATGGGATTCTTCTTTGAAATGTGATCTTCCTCCAAAGATTTTGAGGATGTGAGTTTAAGTTTAACTGTATTTAAAATGTCTGTGGAGCTGTGACTGCTACTAGTGGCTTTTTGGGTGCCTTGGCATAACAGTGTCGAGCCCTGTGGAGCAACATGCAGAGGTGTGAGTGTCCGGTTTCTCTTATCTTTGAGTCACGGAAACTTGGAGGCAAGGGCCGCAGGGATGGTCTGAGAGCTGACTGATCCCACAGGTGCCTTGTTCAGGGCTCTGTATTCACCAAAGAAAGGAGGATTCTACCATTTACAATGACTCTTGGACTTGAACTTCGCCATTTCCTTTTGTGGAGGGGGATGGGGACCGAGGGCTGGGCTATTTCCATAGCTGAAGTGCAGGTTTACTCAGCCCTTAGGCTGGACTGTAAGGTTAGTCAGTTTAAATGGTGCTTGGGTTTATTAAGAAGCTTTTGCCCTTGAGAATCACAGAGGTATTTTCACAAACATCCCTGAAGGAGGCCTGAACTATTATTGGGGGGGGGGGGGGCAAAGGAAAGTGGGTGTCCTTAAAAATTCAAGCTTTGCTAAGTACAGCTCTCTGTCAAATTGCATGGCAAGTCTGAGTGTTTTTCCCTGACTCGAGGGTTTTATCTAGTCCAAATATCTGTTCCTGTGATGCCTTCATCTGACACAGCAGAATGGGCAGAGAGGACTTAAATGGCAGTAACCTGAAAATAGTTCATGCTCTAGAATGTTGATCATCAGAGTGGGAAGCCCAAGCTCCATGGGGTAAGGGAAAAAAATATTAGCATCCCAAGATATTTTATCTTAAAAAAAAAAGAATTTGAGCTTGACTAATATTTTAGAAATGGATTGACACTGTCATCCTCGCTCAGTCTGTATGTCAGAGCGTCCCATTTCCTGTGTGGTACCTGACATGTCCTGAGGGAGGAGGGGAAGATCCCCAAAGGCCCCTTCACTGGTTAATCCACTTTTGACATGTCAAGGAACTGGAGTTTATATAGGCTCATTCAGTAAAGTAGGTTTGGGGACTAAATTTTTACATTTTAACTGTAATTGACCTTTATCAAATGTGCAGATAAGCTAAAGAAATTCTTTGGGGGAAAAGAAGATTAAAAATAATACAATGAATGCAGATATAAGCAAACAAGAAAATGGCTAGGTTAACACTTCTCTTGCTACTAGTATGTGCTTATTAAGAGATTAAACAATGACAATCTTCAGATTGACAAGAAGTCAGACAAAAATAAAATTCAAAGCTATCAAGAGACTGTGAAGACAAATTTACAACCACTTGCATTAAAGAAAAACCTCACCTTAAGCACAGATTGTGCCTTGAGATAATACTTGATACGCAGCTGTCATAATTAGCAAGACATTTAAGATCTAAACATTCACAATATGAATACAAACAGTTTTAAATGTTTTAGCAATGTTTAAAATTATGCAATACTAAATCTAGTCCACAATTTTAGTAAACTGAATATTTAAGAGCCTGTTTTGAGCATTTTTTTTTTTTTTTTTTTTTTTACTTAATTGCTTAAGGCAAAAAGCTATATACCATCAGGAAAACCCTCAATCTTCCCAATGTGGTAAAATAGCCAAAATAATGCATGAAAAACAATATAGCTACAAAAATAAAGTGCATGATTTTGTCAGCAAATTCTGTTGGAAGATGCATAGAAACAATGCTGAAGTTTTAAAGAAATAGTATGCAGTGTGGGAGGTTTGCTATGCAGTTGGACAAAAGTACTGCTGTTTCTCACATGTTCCAGTTAATGACATTTGCTTGATTCTGTTTCAATGATGAAATAGATCTACTTATTTGTAAGTCACTAAAGGTACCAAAGATACCACAAAAGATATTTTTTTCAAAAGTTAATGACTTCATTAATTAGTTAAAATAGTGCTTTATGGGAAAATTATATAAGGTAACAGCTGCTTTAACTGAAATAAAAAAGAATTCAGGATATTCCAATTACACTGATTTGATTTTTGCAAATTATTTGAATGTATTAAATTATCACATGTGCCCCCTAAATTTTTAAAAAATAAAATGTATGAATACAATTTTTTTAAAAAAGAATTCAAGATAAGGTTACAAAAATAGACCAGAACATGAAATGGATTCACCCCATTGGTCCTAGGTAGGTTACCAATGCAACAAAGAAGCTAAAGACAGAAGTACTAAAGTGCTAAAGAATGTCATCCATATTGTTAATTTTATGACATCACAACTTAAAACTAGTAGAATTTTTACCATTTTGTGTAATAAGATAGAGAATGATGTTGAAAATAGTTTACTATATAGAGGTCTGATGTTTATCTCAAGGCAAAGCACTTAATAGAATAATCAAACTTAAAGATGACTGCATTTTTGTCTTCTGCAAAAAGACAAGTGTTTCAAATTTGCGGACCTGATTAACGAAAACAAGTACAGTAGTTCTCTTTGGCGTGCTTCCTGAAGGCTCCTGAGGTAAAGACAAGCCCACATAACCTGTCTCTCTAAGGTAAAGATGATGTTGTAATAACAAATAAGAAAGTAATTACTTTTTGAAAAAAAGCTATGCTCTACAAAGGGCATTTTCAAAATGGATTTTTGGAAATATTCCCATTCTTACATGACTTTTCTTTTCTTTCTTTCTCTTTTCCCTACAAAAATGATGTTTGCCAACAAAATCTTTCATGTGCATATTTAAAATCTTGAGAACAGAATTTTATATTTTTAAATCTTCCAAAGAATTTTAGAATTTATGTGTTAAAAACTATTAAAAAATATAGTACCTTTCAATGAGTTTGCAGGAAAAACTCGACAAAGTTAATGCCAAATTTCAACCAAAACCTTTGCACAAGTGGTGAAGAGGGTTGGAAAATGACCATTATGATTGATTAACACATTAACTGCCCCGTGAGTTGTATTTAACTCATGATGCTAGTTTTGAGCCTGGGGCCTCATGAAGCATATGTAATTCAGATGTCCCTTCACCTGGGGAGCCAAGAGAACTATTTTTCAAGTTGTATAACTCATGCACAGAAAGCAATAAAAAATAATTTTTTCATTAAATTAGAAAGGATCATTTTGTTTTTGAAGTTTTTATTCTATTTTCCTAATAAAACACCGTGGCCCCAAGGAAAAATTTTTTTTTCTAGTGTGGCAGTCAATGTGTTAAATGCTGCCTCTAACATATTTCTTCCATCAAAATCTATGTATCCTTGTGAGGTATCTTCCGCTCTAGCAGCTGTTAAAATCAATATCCATTTATTATGAACTTCAAACCATACTTCTGAATGATCACATCCCAAAGTGCTAAACCAAGTTTTTGAAAACTTTGAAGTATATTTAACTACAGAGCTCTTCCTAAAAATGATATTCATTTTATATTATTATTATTATATTTTTAATAAGGGTAAAAAGATTTTAAAATATTAAGCACTTTAGGTTAAGCATATCTTTTTTAAATATCTTTTTCATATGTTTTGTAACGCATAAAATATATTCATACAACAGTACATATATGTGTTAAAGGAACACGCATATATTGGAGGTGCGTGCTCAAATTTGTTTTTGTTTTTTTTTACTGAGAGACTTGAGAAATCAAATTTGGAAAGTAATATTACTGAACCAAACTGGGTCTGTTTGCCTGTGTGCATCAGAAAACCAAACACTGAAGCACTGGGTTTTTGTAGAGAGAAAAGTTGATTGCAAGGCTGCCAAGCAAGGAGATAGAGGACTGGCTCAAATCTGTCTCCCCAAGCTGAGGGTGGGAACAGGTTTTATAGACGAAGGGTAATGGGGCATGATCTGATTGGATCTTGCAGTGAGGTGATGCCAGGAGGTGTGATCTGAGTGGATCCTGCCGTGAGATGACACCAGAGCTTGATCTGATCGGATCCTAGATCTTGCCATGTGGTGTCTGCTTCTTAATTCAGTCCCATTCCTTGGTCCCAGTATTTAGATTCCACCCGTGGTTGCACGCTTGGTTTATCTGAGCATGCTCAAGTCATGTGACTTGCAAACCTTGGGGGTCCAGGGCAATGGAAAAACAACCCACCAGTTTATTACACAAAAACAAAGTTAAACCAGATTGGGCCTATTCTGCAGTTATAGTAGTTGTCTCACAAGTACAGATTTTAGCCCTGTCCTCCTAAGGAAGATGTCTCATTTGAGATTGACAGCACCTAGAATGTCTCTTACCAACCCTTTGCCTATCCCCATCCTCAACAGGCCCCTGCAGAGGACTGGTTTTCCTCATTCTCTGCAAACTGGATCTTCTACTCCCTCACCCCAGTTCCTTCTCTCGTGTTCTGTAGGTCTGACCCTAGAGTTCCCAAGGAGAGGAGGCAGTGTGTCCTGGCCAGCCACCCCACCAAGCACAGACACGGTGGCTCCTCTCCTCTTGCTTCTCTTGCTAACTGCTTGCTCCCTGGACCATCTGGCGAACACTCTCTGGCTCACTTTTCTATTTGTTCATTTCAGAGCAACATATTTCTGAAGCTATTATTATACTTAATTCCTCAGGTACTCAGTCCCTCCCCCTACACTAATTTTTATTTATTTCAATGGCAACATTAAAACAGCATTTGAAAGAAAAGAATAACTTATGTTTCAACTACACTAATTCTCTGTTAATTTAATTTTTCTATGTTAAGATCTAATCTGTGACCATGTGCATACAGCTCTATTACACTAACTCAACAGATACAATTTTTCTACTTCCATCTAATTTATGTTCGTCTGATATATTAATATATATACATATTTTTTCAGACTACCTTTCTTAAATCTTTTCATTGGAAAGTAATGCATGCACATGGTGAAACGTTCAAATAGAACAGAAAGGCAATAAGTGAGAAATTTCCTCAATTCAGACCCCCATTCCCTTGTCACTACCACCAGCTGCACCCCAGAGCCTCACTCTGTTGCCAATTTTTTTGAGTCTCTTGCCAAGAATTCTCTAAGCATATACAAGTGCCCTGTGTTAGCTTCTCTTTTACACAACAGGGGCATACTATTCACACTGCTCTGAATCTTATCCTTTTTTAAACTTAAAAACCTATCTTAGAGATTGTTTCAAACCAGAAGAACATGTCACTTTGTCACTCATTCCTTTTAACAGCTATATAATGCTCCATAGGTAGTTTCTAATGTGATTTATTTAATCAATCACCAATTGATGGTGTTTTCATTGTACAGTCTTTTTTGCTTTTTCAACAATTATGCAATAAATTTTACGTTCACATGTCTTTGTGCACATGTCCAGGTGTATGTGAAAGATAAATTCCTAGAAGTGGGATCCTCAAATCACATTTTAAATTTGTTACTCCTATTATAAATTGATTTCCTTAAGAGATTACACTAATTTGTATCAACTGACAATGACAGTATGCAAAGGTGCTGTTTTTCTCACAGCTTCACCAACCCCATAAGAATACTTTAAAGATATCGAATCACACCACATGCAGAATTCTGTATTATCCTTTCCCACTTCACACATTGAAACATGTTCCTCCTTATTAAGTAGTCTTGATAGGTCTAATCATCAGTGATAATTTAGGTAAGCATGTTCTTTCTGTCACTGCCAGTTTTCCAGTATCATACCTAACACTGCATTTAAAATGCTTGTGACCAATACTTCTTTTCCTTTTGAACCATCCTCTTAGAACAAATGTCTTGGAATGAAGGTATTATGTCAAAGGACATTTTTGCCAAATTGCTTTTCACGAGTTTTCTTACCAAATGACACTCCTACCAATAATGTATGTGTGCCATAGGACCAGCAGCATTTCCAGATTGGGTATTATCATTTAAATTTATCTTACTGAATAGAAATATGGCTTACTTTTATAGTTTTAATTTGTACTTACTTGATCGGGAGTTTGGCCATTTCCCTCTAGTTTTTTGCCTTTTTTTTTTTTTTCTATTTCATTTTACTTGTCATCTAAATGACATATTCATGTCCTTTGTCCATTATCTGTTGGGGTCTTAATCTTCAGCATTGGAGATGCATTTAGATGTTATAGATCTTAATCTTTTTGCCCTGTATGGTTAAAATTCTCCCTAATCTTTTTAAAGTTATTACTGTATAGAAGTTTTAACTGTTTGTGAGTTTGAGAGTTTTTTTTCTTTTACGATTCTTTTCACTGCCTCAGATTTTAGGATGTTGCCATTTTCCCAAAGACCTGAAACTCTCTTCTACCAATTTTAATGATTACATTTTAAAATTTATCTCTATAATTTAAATTTTAATTGAACTGGCATTTATTTTGATGTTTGGTGGAAAATTTACATCTAATTTTTTTCTAAATTGCTGCTATGTAATTACTGAAACACCATTTATTAATTAATTTTCCTCAATTTATGAGGTTTGATTTATATGTGTACATACACACGTTTATATTTCTGGGTGTTCTATTTTTGTTCTTCTGATCTATATGTCTTTTTTATGCTCATCACATAGTATCTTGATTACATTGTAACATCTGGTAGTGCTAGTTCCCTCCTCCATCTCATTGCTGAAATTTTCCCCAATATTCTTTGAAATTCTTACCCATTAAATTTCCAAATTATCCTGAGTCACGTTGTTGGGTTTCTTAGGCCATCCCAGGGCACGCCATCTTTTCCAGCATGGTGCATCCTTCCAGGCCCAGCTCAAGCCCCCTCATGGAACCTTTCCTCCTCCCACTCCTGCAAACAGCTCTGACCTGCACGTCCACATGATCGTGTTAATGGGAGTAGTAAGCAGGATTCTAAAATGGTCCCCAAGATCCTATACCCCCTCCCCTCCGCCGGGTCCATGTCCTGTATAATCCTCAGGACTGTGATTTGATAGATTTTATTCTCATGACAAGGCTATGTTATAAAGCACAGTTGAATTTAAGAAAGGGAGATTATCCTTGGGCCTGACCTAATCACATGAGCCCGTTAAAAGCAGAGCATTTTCTCTGGCAGGTAGAAGGGGCAGTCAGAGAAATGGAAAGGTGCAACCTCCAGGAGCTCAGAGCAGTCCTCCCCTAAAGAAATGATGATCCAAAGTTGGAGTCAGTTACTTATATATTGGATTGGACAATGAGCAGTAAACTGTCAATGTGTGGCAAGGAAAAGGGTCCTGGGCTAGGGCAGTTAATTGGGTAGAAAAGTTGCTAGGATGATGAAGATTAGTTTAACAAGGCTTGTTTTTACAGAATTCCTTTGACCTCAGCCTTCTCATCCTTGATGATAAGGATGTTGCATCTTACTAATACAGGGAGGGCATCTTTCACATGGGAATTTCATCTCCTGCTTTTAAGAAATAGCAAGAAGGTCAAAGTGATCTTTTTGCACCTGGTTTTTCAAGTGACTTCAACTTCAGTAATCAACATGCCAGAATAGCATATTTTAACCCCTTCAAAGAGGTCCGCAAGCCTCCGATGAGATAGTTGGTTGGCAGCCCCAGCCCACACCTTCATGTCAGTCTTTTGCAACACTGAACAGAGAGCCCAGCCATGCCGTGGCTGTACTTCTCACTTACAGAGAAGTACAGCTAATAAACGGGTATTGCTGCAAAGCCTCGACATTTGTAGCAATTTGTTACACAGCAATAGAAAACGAATACAAGACAACATGCACTTTATTCTTTTATTTTACTTTATTTTTTTGGCAACATGCAATTTAGTACTTCATCCCTCTCCTGTCATTTACGAATTGTTTCACATGTGTAAATCTTGCCTCATTTAACCAGATTGTAACCTTCCTGAGAATAAGAACAAATCTGATCTTTCTTCTGCATAGCCACGTCACCTACCTTGCCATTGGGGCTACAGAGGGAGAAGGATGGGTTAGTGGTTAACATATTGGCTTTAAAATCAGACTGCCTTGGCTTACATCTCGCCTCAACCTCTCTAAGCTTTGGTTCCTTCATCTTTAAAATGGGAATAAAATGACACAGGAAAATTACCAAAAGATAAACACTGTTAATAGCAGTTACTTCTGAAGGTGAGGGATGATAACATGATCAAATTTCAAAGGAAATTTGTAAGGATTAATTGAGATGATGCTTATTCCTAAAGCTCTTAATACTACTGCGTGCACGGTGCATGGGAAAGCCTCTATGAGTAGTAGCTCATTGCTAGAAAAACAGACTCTTGCAAATGCTTGCCCTTGCCGCAGTTCCATACGTGCAAAATTGGTTTTGTATCATGTGACCCTGGCCCTGTCTTCCTACACATGCACACACATCCCCATCTCCACCTGCTGGCCCTCCACCAGGGATAGATAAACTAAATCCAGCCATTACACTTGATTGTCAGTGGGTTTTCTCTCCTGGGAACTTGGAATCGAGCCAGTGAGAGACCAAGCTGCTTAGCTGCGTGAGATGAGCTGGAAGGTCAAATGAAAGCAGGTCTGGGTTCCTATCTAAAAAGAGCCTGAGCCACATGCCCGCACTCAAGTTACAGAAGGGCAAACACCGGAGAGGAAGCCGGTTCCGTTAGAGGAACACAGAGTGGACATGCAGAAAGGGGAAGGGCTGAAAGACAGCGTCCCCAGAAAGAGAGGGATAGGACTGTCCCTTCCAGGGGGTTGGGGCTTGCAGTTCCGTATCTTGCAAACAAATAAGCCCTGGCCAAAAAGCTGCCGGTGGGTGGCAAATGAGACAGTCAGTCAGGTTCTCATATTTCCTAGAACACCAGGCTCAGGCGCTGACTCCGCATAAATGTAAAAGAAAATTAAATTGTGTTTCTCTTTGGTCTTTTTCCATACCTTTCGTCAACTGTCAGCACAGTTGAATTCCCAGTGGCCTCTGGAGGGCACTATTCGGTTAAGTTTATTCCACGGTCCTGGGCACCACACCAACAGCGCCTTTAAGAAAAGGGTGTTTGAAACAACAGCTACCATTTACTGGAGTACCTACAGTGTGCTAGCCACCGTGCTGGCTGCTTTACATATATTATATCTTAACCAATCACAGTTACTCTTTCCACCCAGCAATTGTAGATTATTTTCTAGCATTGTTACTTATTTCTACAGGCACGTTATTAACAGATGTCAAGCCAAATGAAAGCTTTTTTTTTTTTTTTTTTAACGAACAGAAAGACATGAGGTTATACCTTCTGATGAGAACCAGTTCAAGTTCAGTGGATTCTCAACTACTTGATGTACTCAGACATAATTTGCATTTTAATGGCATGTTTTCTGTTTTAATTAGAAAAACAAAAAATTAAATGTAGCACCATTATAACACACATAAAAAAGTATTTGATCGAAAAGGTTATAAATGCCTGTGTCTTTCTTCTCTCAAGGCGAGGCGAGGTGTTCCCTGTCCCATACCTTTTATCCCCCAGATAATCTGTTGGTTTCAAGCCAGGCTGTGGGTTTCCAGGGAGTGGGAACTACCGTCAGGTTGGCAGTTTTGCTCTTCTCTACCTCAATGCCATCGTGTTGGGGAGGGTCGCAGTGAGGTTCCAAACCTTTTCTGGTAAGTTCTCTGCAATGTCTGAAAACAGCCACTGGGCCCTATCTATTTTAAAAAATTTGCATAAGATATTTGAAAAACCTGTTTGTTCATTAGATAGTATCAATGTTAATTAAAATATTTATCAAATATTATCTATATGAGTCATGTGCACTACATATACTCTTCTCATTTAATTTTTATAAGAGCCCTATGAGGCAAGAGCTAAGTATTATTCTCTACATTCACAGATGAGGAAATTCAGGCTGAGAAAGACTAGATACATGTACCTGCTAAAGGACAGAGCCTGAAATTGAGCCCAGGTTTCCCTGTCTCCAAGACTTGGGTCTTTTTTGCTAGGAGGCTCTGTCAGCTACTACCCATCTACCAACCAGCTTGTCTATCCCTAAAGAGAGCACATCCTGCCCAAATAAACAGCACGTCCATTCCCAGTAAGGAGTGTAACCTTCCTCTAGCACAGCAATGATTCTGTAAGTGGCATTTTAGCCAGGACACCTTGTTCCTTGTTCATGACTTCACTGCCTCTCACACCTTTCCACTGTGGAGGGGAAGAATCTGGAATCAGGAAATCTGGTTCGAACACTTTCTTGATCTATTTTTTAAATTCATATGAGGATGTTTATTGGCCATCCGTTATGTTTTGGCTCTGGATCTACATATTGGGACAATACTGGCGTGCATGCCTTAGAAAAGGTACCTTACCCTTGTAGGGATAATTGTGATTAACAATGATATGAAGGAACTTTTAAAGTAAACTTTCTTGTTTTATTATAGCTTTATGAGATATATTAATAGTTCACATACTATAAAATTTATCCTTTAAAATGTACAATTGAGTGGTTTTATATATTCACAGAGTTGAATATCACCAATATCTAATTTTAGGACATTTTTGTGCTTTGAAAAAGAAGTCCCATACCCATTACGAGTCATTCCCCATTGCCCCCTTCTCCTGACCCCTGACAACCACTAATCTCCTGTCTGGCTCTATAGATTTACCTATTCTGGACATTTTGATATGTGGTCCTTTGTGACCTGGCTTCATTCACTCAGCATAATGTGCTCAAGGTTCATCTATGTTGCAGCATGTTTCAGAACTTTACTTCTTGATATTGCCAAATAATATTCCATCGTATGTTTAACCACATTTGTTTAACCCTCCATCAACTGGTAGACATTTGGGTCATTTCCACTTTTTGACTATTATGAATACAGCTGCTGTGAATGTTGGTGTACAAGCTTTTGTGAGAACATATGTTTTTAGTTCTCTTGAATATATATGTAAGAATGGAATTGATGGCAATATGGTAACTCTATGTGTAGCTTTTTAAGAAACTGCCAAACTGTTTCCCAAAATGGCTACACCATTTTATATTCCCACCGGCAGTCTGTAAGGGTTATAATTTCTCTTATATTCCTGCCAGCGCTTGCTATCTGTCTTTATTATTCCAGCCATCCTAGTGGGTGTGAAGTAGTATCTCACTGTGATTTTGATTTTCCTTACCTGATGACTAATGATATTGAACACCTTACCTTTTCATGTGCTTTTGGCCCTTGGTATATCTTTGGAGAAATGTCTATTTAAATCCTTTGCCCATTTTTAAATTGGGTTAGTTGCCTTTATTTTTTGTTGTTGAGTTATGAGGTCATTATATAGTCTAGATACAAGTCCCTTATCAGATGTATGATTTGGAGATATTTTCTCAGGCAGCTACAGATGCTAAACAATTGCCACTGATGATTGTTTTTCAACAAATGACCTAGGGATAAGGCTATTCTTGCAGCATCAGCTCTGAATCAAGTCAAGTCAAGATAAGCCCTGAAAATGAAGCTTTTCAGAGAGCTGCCAGACAGGTCAAATAATAACAGTTCTCTAGAGATAGGCTTTTTGAGGACCTCCAAACTTGTTCTGCCCCAGTAGCTGCTACTTGAATGCTTTAAGCCTTTGGTCAATTTCCAGAGTTCTGAAAAAGTTGACTTTGATAATTTTTTCCAGTGTTCTTGTGTTTATGGAGGCGTGGATTTTTGGACATTCTTATTTTTATCATTCCAGAAGTGCTTCCTCCAGTAAACTTTTTTTTGAATTATAACATAGAGGCATAAATCCTAAGTGTTCAGCTTAGTGAATTTTTATATTAGCCATCACCCAAACTATTAATAAGAAACAGAACTTGACTAGCACCACAGAGCTCTCCCTCAGGCCCCTTACCAGCTGTTAACTCCCCTTTACCAAAGTACAGTAGTGTTAGCAGCCATGAGATAACTTTCCCGTCTGGTACCATCATGGTTTCTTCCAACTCTCTATTTGATTCCACTTGTTCAGGTTTTCCTTTCAAACCACTCCCTTAATACATTTAATCTAATGTCATTTTTCTTTATTTCACTTGTTAGAAAAATGTTTTGTTTTGTTTCTTTGAGATAGAGTTTTGGTCTTGTCACCAGGGCTAGAGTGCAGTGGCATCATCATAGCTCACTGCAACCTCAAACTCTTGGGGTCAAGTGATCTTCCTGCCTCAGCCTCCCGAAGAGCTGGGACTATGGTGCACACCACCATGCCCAGCTAACTTTTCTATTTTTAGTAGAGACACAGGGTCTCGCTCTTGCTCAGGCTGGTCTTGAACTCCTGAGCTCAAGTGATCCTCACACCTCAGCCTCCCAGAGTGCTAGGATTACAGGCATGAGCCACCATGCCTGGCCTTTGTTAAAATTTTTTGAAATGTTCAACTTTTAAAAACTTATGAATTAGTCTATTGGGACACCTGTTTATCTCTGTCAAGCTCCTGCTTCCTCCCCAGAGTCCTCTGCCATCACCACCATTTCCCTGTCACTAAACCAATCCCTGGAGTATTGGCTCTAATTCTCCTCTATCCCTTTTTCTCAGACTTGCAGACATACTTGATTATCCACATAAAAATGGGAAGCTGGAACCTCTTCAGGATAAAGTTAGGTGCTTTTTTGTGGGGCTGCTACACAATGTCCAAATGTTCTGATTTTTACAGTTAGAAAGGACAGTTTCTCAGAAGCCTTTGGGAGAAGCACCTTCTTGACCAAGGCTTCTTGGGCTAATTCAGAGCCGCCACGGCGCAGCTCAGACTCCCTTTACTGAAGCTGCTTCTCTTGAGCAATCCTCCCGGAGGGGAAGCAAGGGATGGAGGCCTTCCTTGGGCAATTTATGAGGCGTGGAGACCCACCTCCCTTTCAGTGTTTTTCCTTATCATGGATCATTAGGCGGTAGAAAAAGAGATGTTCTGATGGAAGATTAAACCAAATGTAGTAAGTCAACAGTGACATTGAGAGTAATTGCTTCAGAAGTGAAAAGGGGCTCGAAGTGGTCGAACTTAATGGTGCAAAGAATAACAAAGGTAGGGGAAACCCTGTAAATGGAGTGAGATGTTTGGGCAAAGATAAGGGTCTCAAAATAACTAATAAAAATGAGTAAAAACTAGTTCTGTCATTTTAAGGAAATTTTCATCATAGTAGAAGACAAGATTATCTTGAAACAGAACAGAGGCCAGGATTTCCAGAGTCCAAACCAATACATACACATACGCACACACTTTTTTCCCCCTACATTTTCTCTATAACTTTAGACCATGAATGATGAGTAAAGTAAAAAGTGCAAAACAGCGTGGCAGTTCTTCAAAAATTAAACATAGAATTACCATACAACCTAGCAATTCCACTTCTAGGTATACAACAGAAGGCACTGAAGGCAGGGACTTAACAGATATTTGTAGACCGATGTCTGTAGCAGCATTATTTACAGTAGCCAAGAGGTAGAAACAACCCAAATGTTCATTGATGGATAAATGGATAAACAAAATGTGGCACATATATGCAACAGAATATTATTCAGCCTTAAAAAGTATATTAATTTACTAGGGCTTCCAAGTACCACAGATTACATGGCTTAAAGAACAGAAATTTATAGTGTTATATTGGGATTCAAAAAAAATAAAAGAACAGGAATTTATTTTCTCACAATTCTGGAGGCTAGAAGCCTGAGATCAGGGTGTTGTCAGTGATGGTTTCTTGTGGGGCCTCTCCCCTTGGCTTGCAGACAG
Source organism: Eulemur rufifrons (assembly GCF_041146395.1). Classification (NCBI taxonomy): domain Eukaryota; kingdom Metazoa; phylum Chordata; class Mammalia; order Primates; family Lemuridae; genus Eulemur; species Eulemur rufifrons. Next base: position 21,240,880 of record NC_090999.1, read on the forward strand.
CCACCTTCTTGCTGTATCCTCACATGGTCTTTCCTCTGCGTGTGTGTGAATAAGCCAGACACAAGAGACAAATATTATAGGACTCCACTTATATAAGGATCCTAGAATAGTCAAATTCATAGAGACAGAAAATGAAACGGAGGTTACCAGGGGTTGGAAAAAGGGGGATTGGGGAGTTACTATTTAATGGATACAAAGTTTCAGTATGGCTTGATCAAAAATTCCTGGAGATGCAAAACAGTGATGCTTGCACAACCATGGGAATACACTTATTGCCACTTAAATGTACACTTAAAAATAATTAAAATGATAAATTTTATGTTATATATATTTTACCACAATTAAAAAAGTGCAGTTAAGTACAAACCTAGTTGTGTGTGGATAGGTCAAGGGTCTCAGGTGGCCAAAGCCTTTGGGGAACGTGCTGGTGTCTTTAAGGAGAACTTCTAGCTCTCACAAGCAGGCCTGACCTATCCAGTGCTGTTAGATAATACTGTTAGTAGCCACTGTCTGTGCCAGGATGATTCATAAGATGGTGCTTAGCTTCCTTCCAGAACTCCGGGGAAATGAGACAACATGTCATGAAAAGGTTAGGACACTTGTTGATAATGTCTTAAAAGTGGCCACTAGACAAAAGGTGGAGAGGGACATGTAGATCCATTCCAATTTCCTGGGCCCTCTAGAGACCCTTTTAAACATTTAAGGCACAGTTTTCTCTTTTCTCCTGAAGCCTGAGACAGTCTGGTGACTGCCTCATCTGGGACCCTGAGCGCAGCACTGACCTAGGCCCAGACTCTCTGGTGGGGACTGTAGCCATGCTGGTGTCATGAGGCCTCCCGGGGCTCGTCAGTGTGTGCCCTACACCTGCTGGGCACCACAGGGCAGGAGAGCAGGGTGGCTGCCCGGACGCAGCAATGCCAGGGATGAGGGGATGCCTCAGAGGACAGTTTCACGGGGCGTCCACTCTTCCTCCTCTGATGCAGAATTTAATGCAATGGCTGGATATTTATAGGACATTTTCCTGGATGATGAATTCCATTCAATACAAAGTAACTTCAAGAACAACAAGCACCGGAAGCTAAGCCAGATTTTGTTGCTAAGAGGAGGAAACACCTAGAAAAGTCTCCCCTAGTCCTTGACTCCTTCTGTAAGGGTCTCATGGCTGGAGAATAAGGTGCCCGGTTGGAGCAGCTGCCCACCCTTCTGACACTGCTCGCTGACCACCAATTGCTGAGTTCGAACATATGGAATAGGACATGCTTGTACTTTCCATTTCTAACTGATATACCTTTTTAATCAAGAGCTTCTGCTTGAAGAAGGTTCCTAGAATTTAATATGGCTGATTTCATGACAACTAAGCATCAGCTTAAAGGTGAAGTGGCAAAAAATCTCTTGAATTTATGAATACTCTCCAAAAAAAAATTCTGGACTGTGCAACAGAAATCGAAGGTAGAGAAATGGCCCTAAGCTGTGGCTTACTGGTGACGTCTTTGCACATACCTTTCTGCTACACAGCAAGTTTTGTCCTCATTCCTGGTGATTTTTTTCATTTTGATACCTCAAGCCTGAAAGGTAGTAGATGACCTCAACTTGTGGAGGAAAAAAAAAGCTCAGTGACTAGGAAACATATCTTTAAGAGATTTATCTCATTCAGCTATTAGTTGTCCTAAGTATGGAGTGATCAAAATGAAATAAACCTGAACTCAGGAATATTTGCTTTTAAGAAATAATCTGCTGATATTTCAAAACTTTGATAGCCCAGTCAAGCAGACTCAACTGTTAGATGCTTTTGAGACCAGGAAAGAACATGCTGTGTGTTAGAGTAAAACAATTCAAATCACTTCTGTGTTGACTCCTTCCCGTGTACATAATCCAGAGACAGTGAAGCCGAATTGTGGTCACTGATGCGTGAGCATCGTTGGTTGGACTGTTGTACCATGAGTTCGCTGCAACTTGTCATTATCCTTCAAATGTCTTTTACACCTCGCTTCTGTGTGTTGTACTGCTCTATTTAGTGTTCTTGAAAGTTTGTCTTTTAGCCTCACATCCCCTGCCTTACTGACCAAGGTAAGAATTCATGTAGGGATAGTTACGTCAACCAGTCTTCTCATTCTCAATGTCTAGAGCTGATGTTTAACTTCTCATCAGTTGGACTGGGAAAATGAGAGCTTCATTGTCTTGGGCTGGGTCAGCATTTTTAACGAGCACAACACCTAACACAGAATGAAAGCTCAGCAAATGTTTATTGAATGAAATAAATGTTCCTTCTTAAAATGAAAGTCTTGGGTTTGTGTATCTTCTATCTCTGGTCTTGAATTGGTTCCATGATTTCAGGCAAGCACAGCAGTCATTGAGAATGTAGTCATAACCCTTGAGGGTCCCAATTTGGAATTTCCATAATTGTCCACCTAAAAATAAATGGTATTGTGTGTTAAGTGCGTTTTAATCTGCTGTGTTGGCAAAAAGGGTTCTACGTTGGTACTCCCAATTTACCAGTCTGACTTAGATGTTTTGAAATAGAATGAAATGTATCCTTACAAAAAATAGCATGCTGGTGGTATCTGTGTGAGCCTGTTTCAATCTCTTCTCTGTAAACAGTAGTAATTTTATTGTTTTTGAGAAAACATGATTTTTACAAATTTCCACGACTCAGTCTAAATCCTCCTTTCTTTTACAATCTCTCCTACCAGTGACAAAAGGAGAGGGGTAGGCAAAGGCTTTTATGATCACCTGTAGAAATTTCATTTAGAAAAGGTACTTCTGTCTAGGATTATTAAAATAAATCATATTTATTACTCTACTTTTGGAAGAAGAGGAAAGGTATACTTGGGTTAATTCGCATTGCATTATAAGAATCTATATTGCATTTTGTGATAGAATTTTCAAACAGGATCCCTCCGCACAAAATTCAGACTCACTAGGACTTTGCTGTGCATTCTTGCCGGTGAACTAGTCTGAAACGCTCATTTTGCTGCTGAGACGCTCCAAGCCACGCAGGCCCCAGGGCGCTGAAGGCAGTGGCAGAAGCAGCCGGCCCTCCAGACTGCCTAGGGCCTTCTTGCCAGGGAACAGCAAACTCCCACCTGCCAGCTGAGAATGGTTTTACATTTTTAAAAGGTCATAAAGAATATGAGATGGAAACCATATGTGGCCTGCAAAACCTAAAGTACTTACTATCTGACGATTTACAGAAAAGATTGTCTGACCCCTGCTCTACACCATGTTGGAGATGAAAGGTTCATGGCTGTCCTCAGGGGCTGATGCCCTGGGAGCCCCTGGTAAGAAACGTGAGTGTGAGGCTGGGGACTGTGGCGGATTGTTTTGTGTCGACTTTCCCAAGCTAGTTGTGCTCAGAAGGTCGACGTAGGACCCTGGGCACCATTCTCTTGATAACTCACCTTTTGGAAGTAGGGCAGCAGCTGCACCTGACCGTTCTCATCGCCTTCTGGGTCCCCTCCCTCAGCTCCCCTGACTCCTGGGCCAGGGCAGGGCATGCAGTTCCCGGGCAGCAGCTCCTCTGACCCTTGGAGCGGAAGAGTGTTCAGCTCCATGATGAAGGACACCAGCTCCTCTTGCAGGTCAGCAAAATCATCCAAGCTGGAGGCTTAACGGAGGGAGGTGGGTTCCTGTCCCTTCTCTGGGGTTCCAGTTCGTCCTTATACGTTTCATTTTCTCCTGGCTCTCCCCCACTTTACGTCCATATTTCCTCCCCAATTGCTTGCCCTGCTGACTTTAGAAACAACACCCTAATGTAGACTGTTCAACCAGTTCCCACAATTGTGTGAGGTCAAATCCCTGTTACAAGTAGACTGTTACATGTTAATCCTACAGGTTCTGCTTCTCTGATCAAACTTTGAATGCTGAAGTCACCCAAAGTAAAATGAGGTAAAGAAGGTAGGGCCGAATAGCTAAGAGACAGAGAGAGAGGGAGAGAGAGAGAGAGAGAGAAATACATGTACATATGGTATCTGTCAAGTCTGGCAACAGGTAAAATATACAAAATTCTATCAAGTCTTTAATCTTTAAAAAAATAATAATATTAAAAATTATATTCTTCGTTTCCAGATTTTATGGACTCCAGGTATATATTAAACCCCAGAAACCTGTGGAGCTGGAAATGCTCCCCAGAGAGATTTGCGTAAGCGTGTGGCTCTAATAGCACAGACAGCCTCAGTCTCTGGAAGTAGAGTATAGAAGACTTTCATAATTACCCCGTTTTTCTACTTTGAAAGAGAAAGTCACCACAATTCAAATAGGTAAACAGTCATACAAATGTGCAGGTGAGTTTTCAAAAACTGACCTGGAGGCATTGTTCCCTGAAAATAAATTAAATAGAACAAAGGCTAGGCCAGGGGTGGGGAACCTTTTCATGTTGGAAGGCCGCATTAATTTAGCTGTAATCAAATAAGGCCGCATTCAAGAAACTTCAATTAGCTATACTTAAACATGTACATTGTTTTGTAAAAATCTACTATGTACTTAATAATTTCAAAAAATGAAAACTATTTGCTAATTTTAAAGTTAACTAACCTTTTAATGACTTTGCCATGTCTGCTTTTTGTTGGAAAGCATTTGAATATTTGGTTGCAGCATGGCGGTCCGCAGTTTCAGTTGATCCTCTAGATGGGTATCAGTCATTTGTGACCTTAAGGGCATCTTGATTTGGGTCAGGTAGGAAAATGTAGATTCACAGCAATAAGCGGTTGAAAAGCAAGAAAGCATTTTTCGGGCGTGTTGCCAAAGGCATGGGCATTGTATTGCATTTTTCCATATTTCAATTAGATCTTTCTTAGCATCAAACAATGACTTTAAAATGGCATCTACTGAGAGCTCAATCAATTCCATCTGTAGTTCTTTAGGTGCCTTGCTGATATCAACTAGGTGAGGCTGAAATGCTAATCTGAGTGTGATGTCATGATTTCCAAAGTCAGTGAACCTTTCATTGTATTCTGCAATTAACAGATCTATAACAAGCTGTGTATTCTTCAAATGATTCGCATATATCATCCTGCTCATCAGTGACCTTTGCTAACTGGGGAAAATGTTCATCCAAAATTTCACTTTGAAGAAGTGTTTTGAAAAAAAGATAGCTTTTTTGAAATGCTTGGAATTTTCTTGCCATCTATCACATATAGACTTAGTGTTACCTTGCAAAGAAATATCCAAGTTGTTTTGATTTGACATGATATCACACAGAAATGGTGCATTCCTACAGAAATCTTCTTTCAATAATTCACATTGCTGATTCTGTTCTTCATAAAATTTAACTATCTGTTCTTGCAGAGATAAAATTGTGGCTAACACCTGTCCCTGTGATGGCCAACACACCTTAGACTGATATGGCAAATCCACACTGAATACCTCATTTTCAACTTTAGCATGTTACAATGATGCCTTGTTGCATTTACACCAGTACAGTTAACAATACTTATTATAAGCTATACTTATAACTTGTTGAAAAGTGTCACTTCAAATAGTAGCTTTAGCACAGAGATTTTGCTGATGCCAGATACAAGGAAAAGAAAGGAGAGCATCTTGGATCTGTTAATACTTTTTTTTTTATCTGTGCAATAAACCTTTCGTGTTTTCTTGTCAAGGAAGGTGCACCTTCTGTACATGCACTCACTGAATTTACCAAACTCAGTCCAACTTTACGACTTGAAAGTTGTAGAAGGTATCTATTCTGTTCACAAGGGTGTCCAAAGCAAGTAACTCTTCATAGCAAAGAAAATCTTCCATTATGACCTGAGTGAAGTGTAAAACCTGCACCGAGTCGGTAGTATCAATTGAATTGATTCATCCAAAGTGATTGAATAATATATATTTTCCTTTTGAAGTAATGCATGAAGTTGTTCTGTTAAGTTGAAGACTAATTCTTGCTGCTGATCACTAATGATTCTCCTTGAAAGAAGCAGTTATTTGTACTTGGAAATGTCATTGGAGTCTAGGCATCCTACAACGTTGACAATATATTCTCTCACAATTTCTAATCACTGAGTGGCTTCCTTTTTTTCCTGTGTATATAAGCTACTTTATAAATAAGTTGCTTCAGTGGCATTATTTCCAGGTCTTATTGCTGTTTGAACGCATTGTCTTTGCTTTTGATTTTCCATCTTTTAATTTCTGCAATACAACCTTTTGTGCCTCTTCCTCTAATTTAAAATATTTGTGGTCCCTGTAAGTGCTATAATGCTGATAAGCATTGAATTTCTTTAATGTTGATATTGCAGTATCAGAAAGCAAGCAAATCATCTTATCTTTAGCCGAAACAAGATAATATTGCAATTACCAATCCTCATCAAAAAATGTTTTCTTCCTTCAGTGTTCTCTTGGTCTTTGACATGATGAGCTGTTAAGCAGGCAGAATTAAAAAATACTGTTGAGCTGTGCAACTATTCACAAATTCCACTTCAAACAGAAACACAGGGTATCTTTGTCAAAAGATGATAACAGACTGGCCTACTTGACCCTCATAACCTCTCACCAACCAGCCTCGTGAGGTAGTGGTGCCAGTCAGGCAAGGACGGTTAGAACTAAGTCATGAGCGTAGCAGCCACCAATTTAGCCCTTGTGGTTTACTAATGTTCTAATTGTGCCGGTCAATCTGGGAGGATTATTTCACTGAAATTTCTTTTATTCTTTGGTATTTTAAATATGTTTATTTTAAAAATAAAATAAAAATATAAAAGATGAACAAAAATATATTAATAAAAATAAAAGTATTTGTTGTTTAAAATTTGGATTCAGTCAAAAGGCCACACTAAGGACGTAGAAGGCCACATGTGACCTGAAGGCCACAGGTTCCCCACCCCTGGGCTAGGCAAACGAGTGGTCGGTGTTTTCTTCACAAACCCATGGTTTTCAGTGGCGGTTTTGCATTGACTTAGTAGTCTGATATCAATGCAAATTTGATTCCAAACCCTCCCTCTACCCTTACCTTATCGCACGGCCAAGGCGTCTAGCCCAGCCATGGAGAATCCCAGGCCTGGGGCAGTCCCAGGAGGTCAGGTCTGTGAACACAACCCGGATGCCTGGCTTAGTTAAACTCTGTGCTGTTGCTGTCGTGAGAGCACCTTAGCTTCATCTTCCAAGCAGTCTCTAACGGGATGGGAGGGAGGGCACAGCCTCTGAGTCCCCTCCAGCCCCCCCTTGGCTTATCAGCACACGTCCCTCCCACCCTTGGGATCATGTGACCTGCTGGGGGGACCCCTAAGGAGCTCTCTCGCCAGGAGGAGATTGGGGCCTCTGTTCTGGGGCACAGGCCGCTCTCATGCCTCCTCCCTCATTGTTGCCAACTGTAGAAAAACAGGAAAAGGTCATCGCTTTTGAGTTCCTTCGATTTGCTTTCAATCCCTTTACTCCCCCACCGAGGTCATCTTTGAAGACTAGCTCTGTTTACAGGGGGTGTGGAATCTTAATACATCATCGCAGTTCTCCTTGAAGAGGACTTCAGAATTCAGAGCAAATAGTAAGGCGAATGTTTGCTCAGGTGATCTTTCATCATTTTATCCTCAGTAATGACCAGAGAAGAGAAAGGAGTTTGCTCATAAGTTATAAATAATCATGCAAACGGAAAATGTGGCAAAACAAAACAGATTTTAAGAACTCATTGGTGGCCAGGCGCGGTGGCTCACGCCTGTAATCCTAGCACTCTGGGAGGCCGAGGCGGGTGGATTGTTTGAGCTCAGGAGTTTGAGACCAGCCTGAGCAAGAGTGAGACCCCGTCTCTACTAAAAATAGAAAGAAATTATATGGACAACTAAAATATATATACATAAAAAATTAGCCGGGCATGGTGGCGCATGCCTGTAGTCCCAGCTACTCGGGAGGCTGAGGCAGGAGGATCGCTTAAGTCCAGGAGTTTGAGGTTGCTGTGAGCTAGACTGACGCCACGGCACTCACTCTAGCCCGGGCAACAAAGCGAGACTCTGTCTAAAAAAAAAAAAAAAATAGAACTCATTGGTGATATTACAGAGTAATTATTGGCAAATCTTTGGATTAATGTTGATGCTTAAATCATAAGCACACTTAAGGTGTAGAACTTAGATACACTGCCCAAAAGACAGGAACCTAAGCTTTTAGATGGCAGGGAGGAACATAATCTTTATTTTCAAGAAGGTTATTTTATTCTGAAGATTTTTTTTTTTTTTGAGATGGGGTGGGTCTCACTATGTTGCCCAGGCTGATCTCAAACTGAGCTCAAGGGATCCTTTTGCCTCAGCCTCCCAAATAGCTGGAATTACAGGTGCAAGCCACTGTGCCAGGCCTGAAGTTTTATTTGATTGGAAAAAAAAACCCTGAAAGTTTAATTAAATGGGCCTTGAAAATGTTATGGTTATTTCTATCTCTGTTCCCCTCACATGCATCTGAGTAGTAGTCATTTCCATTATATTCATGAAGCCTCATTTTGGTTTACTTTTTAAACTTTTTTATCAAAAGGAAAACCATTTTAAATTATCAAAGCACTGAATTCTCAATTCAGTAAGACATAAAGAAGAAAGTGAATATCACCTGTTATCCCACCACCCAGTGGGAACTACTATTAATATATTGCGTATTTTTTTCTGAACTGTTTACGTGCATGTGCACACACACAAAACACACACATCTACAAGAATGGTTTGGTTGTGCTGTACATGTCTACGAGCATAAACTTGGTGAGTCCTGATTCTACCACGTATGAAATGTGTGACCTTGGGCAATTTCTGAAACCCATTAAGCCAAGGTTGCCCTAACTGTAAAATGGAATCGAGGAGAACACTACCCTGCTCATAAAGTGACAAGAGATTAAATGAGGATACGCACGTTAAGGCTGATTGCAGTGTCTGACACACAGTGAGCACTCGACGAATATGAGCCATTATTAATTTGTAACTTTCTCTTGTCACTTTAAAAAAACATATAATTTGATAAGCCTTTTGGTAGCTTTGAAAAGCTACCAGTTCTCCTCTGTTTCATCCCTGTCTTAGTGGAGATTTGCATATATTTGAACTCTTCTACACAAGTTAGATTCTTGAGCCTACAATTACAGTCATTGTTAAAACAATGTTTATGCACATTTACAGTTATATTCCAGCTCATTAGAGCTCACACACCTCTGCTAGGTAATTGCCATTATCCCCCGTTACAGAGGAGAGAATCTAGGCTGGTAGGGGCTGGGATCCAAACCAGGCCTCCCAGCTCCGCAGCCTCTGTCCTTCCCAGGGTCGGCTCACCCACACAGCATATCCTTCCGAAGGCACTGCGTAAGTCTGGAGGCAGCTTCCTGGCCAGGGCCGAGCTGGCTCTTAATAGAGCAACAACTACCTGGTAGGCAAGGAAGGCACCCTGGACCAGGAATTGAGAAACCTGTGTTCCTGGCAGTTCCTACATCCTTCTCGTTGCAGTTTTCTTACCTGTGCAGTGGGGCTAACGGTATCTATTGTCCTTCCTCGTGGGATGACATGATAGCCTCATAAAAGTGATGACAATACTAACACTATGACAGAAGTTAAGAAATGTATAGAAGCCTTTTATGACTAATTGCTAATATTTTTATGACTCACTAATACTTTTATTACTAATAGCTGTTAAATTACATTTTTTTTTTTTTTTTTTTTTACCACCGTGGCTGTTTTTAATGATGTTCTTCATGACTCTGGTAATTCAAAGTATTATTCCCTCCTGGATATATTAACAATTTCTTCTTGATCTCACTAATCTCCTATTTTATTTTATTTTATTTTTTTGAGATATGGTGTTGCTCTGTTGTCCAGGCTAGAGTGCAGTGGCATCATCATAGCTCACTGCAACCTCAAACTCCTAGGCTCAATAGATCCTCCTGCCTCAGCCTCCCTAGTAGCTGGGACTACAGGCATGTACCCCCACACCTGTCTAATTTTTCTATTTTTTTTAGAGACAAGGTCTTGCTCTTACTCAGGCCGGTCTTGAACTCCTGGGCTCAAGTGATCCTCCTGCCTCAGCCTCCCAGAGTGCTAGGATTATAGGTGTGAGCCACCGTGCCCACCTTTCTTTCCTTCTTACCTAGCACACCCAGGTCTCCATCAGATTTTGTGTGCTATCCTGGCTCCCTCTCTGTGTCTCCCCCACAGTGCTCCCATTTGCAATCCCAGTTCCTCCATGTGTAAATTGGGATAGCAGGGTTACAGTTCCCCTTCATACCATTTCCCCCCAGACATGCATTTATAAATGGGTTAAACTCCACACTCCACAGGGTGACGTTAGGCAGGCCCTTTGTACAGTGCCATTTGTAAACAGCGTGGCTTTTAAAGGTTGAGATGAAACCTGGAGAGGAAGCCGGTTTTTTCATCTTTGAGAAAATTATTTGAGGCTTTATCTGGTCCTTTGCTGTTCCCAACCAGGAGCTTCTCCAGCTGATGGAGAGCAGTGGTGGACCAGATCGGAACTGAGGCTGGAGTCCTACGGTTGCTTTTCTGGAGGATTTCTTAGAGCTGGAGAGCATGGAGTAATTAGGAAGAGGAATCTGATCCTTGAGGTCAGTGTGGAAGCAACATACCACCTGCTCAGTGTTTCCTTAATGTGGTTCATTGACTTGTAAAGAGGAGACATTTTGATACATCATCATAAGAGAGCAAGTCAAGGTGAAGCCCTCCACTGAATGGTAATTGCCTGGGAAGGGAAGAAGGGTCAAAGTGGTTGAACTTAATGATGCGAGAAGAGTGATCATGGGAAGAGAATTATAAATCGAGTGAGAAAGGTTAGGCAAAGGTGAGGGACTTCAAGACAGCTATAAAGAAAATGATTAAAAACTTATCCTTGTAGGAAGATGTCCATCAGAGTAAGAAACAGAGACCACAAAGGATATCTTCAAGGGTCCCAATTCTTAACACTGTATATATTCTGTTTTCTGTATAATCATTCACCTATTAATAAGCATAGAAGTGATTTTTATAAAGACCAAGTAGCAAGTACAAATTAAGGTTGTCAGATTTAGCAGATGAAAAATTCCATGTGATATTTGAGACCTATTTAGAGTAAAAAATTATTCATTTTTCATCTGTAATTCAAATTTAGCTGGGTCTCCTGTATTTTATCTGGCAACATTAATATAAACCTATGCAAGGAAGGGAACCAGCCCCTGCTAGATGAAGGAATAGCCTCTGGGACACTATGCAACTGTAACTCTCCTTAAGAGTCTATAGAAGGCCCTTCTCAGTAACAGTCCTCACCATTATAAAACCATCTGGAGGCTGGGTGTGGACCTAGAGGTGGGCAAGGGCTGCAGTAGATTTTCTGCTTCTAAGTTTATGTTGCCAAATGCCCGGTTCTCAGAGGTAGGTCAATACAGAAGACCTCTGTGGGCTGGAACAAGTTTCTTTGACTGGTCCAAGGAAGAGGGCAAGGCGAGGATGGAGCAGGTACAGGCAAGGGGGTAGAGACAAAGACATGCTTCTGTAATGCTCTGGTCTTTGGTCTTTGAAGAGAAAACTTGGAGAAAACATCAAGTCATACAAAATTGACAGGAGTATGTATTAATGGGATTAAGGTTGGATAAGAATCTGTGTCAGTTCAGCCGGAGTTCATGGATGCTTCTTGCAGATGGAGGGACTGTTTTCTACTTAATAATGAAATGGACTTAGGATACCAGATGGGAGGGAGGTACCCACTCCTCATAAGTGGGGTTCCCACTGGAAAACTTTTGAGATGGTGAGGTAGGGGGCTCCTTAAGTGGGAGAAAAAGGCAATGTAAGATATCTAGGGGGCTGTGAAGACTAGAGTCAAAGTCTGTGCTTTATTTGAAAGGAAGTGGGAGTCACTCTGTACTTTGGAGCGACTACATATAAAAGGAATACAGTAATTGGTGAAGAGACTTTTGCAGGCAGCAGTGGCAGAGAGGATGTCTAAGGGGGGAGGGTGGGGGCGAGGAATCTAGCAAAAGGAAATCATTTTTCTACATAAGGAATTCTGTCGCTCAGCATGCACGAACCAACCCTTTACTGAGGGCCTTATCACCTGTGGCCACCAAGGCTCCAGAGATGAGTTAATTTTGATTTCTGCCCTCAAGGGGTTGGCAGTCTAGCAGGAGAGAGCGGTAAACAGAGCAACTCTGGAGTTTTTATCTGTGACACAAGGCGAAGCGTTGGCCCATACCGACTCTTCCAGGCCAGGTACCGTCTTTTCTTGCCCGGATTCATGTGACAGGCTCCTCACCCCTCTCTCTGCCTCTGCCCAGCTGGCCTTCTGGGCTATTCTCCTCTTTGAAGCCAGTGTAATTTTTCTAACATGGAAATTACATTGTCCACACCACTCCTCTGCGCAAAGCCCTTCAAGGGTGAAGCCCAAACCACTGCCTCCCAAGCCCTACTTCTTCAGCCCCTGCTCGGTTTCCCACTTTCCTCACACCGGCCCCAGGCCCACCAAAGTTGCGGCCAGAATGAACTTATTTAGTCCACAGAACGTGGCATCCCCCATCTCGACTACAGACATTTGCACTTGCCAGTTCCACTTCCTGGAATCTTTTCTTCAGGGCTCAGCTTATGGCGACTTCTTCTGGAAGCCCTCCCTAACCTCTCAGCTCTCCGGAGGCTTCTCCCAGCTCCATGGACTTGGCCATTTTCCTGCTGTGCACTGCAACAGCCTGCCGCTTCCTTGTCCCACCTCTGCACCCAGCATGTGCCTGGCTCAATAAACCACATTCTCAAATCAACCGCTGCACTAAATTAGACTTTTTCAGGGTGCAGGAAGAGACTTGCCTAGGTTATCTTCAGAGATCAGTGTTTATCAGAAAGATCTTGGCGATGTGCAGGCAGCCATTTCAGCAACTGAGAGCTCCCGAGAGAAGGTGATTTATCAAGAAAGCCTTCGCAATAAGGGGGATTTTTGAGCAGGGTGTTAAAAGATGAATGGGTGTTTGCCAAGAGACCAAGGCAGGGAAGGGGGAGTTGGAGACCGGCCTGAGCTGAGGGCTGCTCACAGTTGTCAGCTTCTTTTGTTCAACATCAACAGCCTCCGATTATCAGGAAAGGTTGGGAACTGTAAATCTCCTGACCTACGACCTCTCAGCCAGGTGGTAGGTTACCATGAAAGCAAGTCCTTGACTCCTGCCCAAATGCAGAGTGGGTAATAGCGAGCAGGCACGGAACTAATCCCACAACTTGGTTTCATATAAATAAGTCTGGGAATGACGTCTCCATTGCTTGCTCTTGTAGGTGCTTTAATCCCAGTAGGTTCACTCTGAAGCACATGCAACAGGGCTCTGAAGGAAGACGCTCCTGACTGTATCGACAGGCCCAGTGACATAATCCTCCACTAACTGGGGGACCCCAGCCCCATCTCCACAGCTAAAGCTAACACTCAGAGGTGTTAAGGAGCTGTCTCCCACCAATTCCTACAGCTCAGGAGGCAAAGATAGAGGTGTCTACGTAAACCTTTCTAAGCATCTTATCTTGAAAATCTCTCATTGCACAGATGAAAGAAATATTTTTAACTTCCACTTTGGTAACTACAGAACCTTTTGTGGCAGATTTGGATAATGATATTTCCAGTGTTCACTGCAGCTACAGAGGAAGCTACAGAATGTAGACTCCTAGTAAGTGTCCTTTACATGTAGCTCATGGCTTCTTATGGATGACGGTTGACATCACTTGACATCGTGCAGCCTGTATCAAAATATTTAAAGCAAATTTCAAACAGTATGAAGAGTGGGTAGGGACAGTCCAGGCAAGATGACGGCCACCAGAAAAGCTCATGAGTGAATTTATGGGTAACTTTTTCTTAGTTGGTGTAAGTTAACGCCATGTAAATAGATGCCTGGGAACGTAAATGTCAGTGATCCTTTTACATTAAGGGCTACATGAGCAATTTGATGTCTTTCTTCATCTGTTCAGTGAAAATAATAATAGTGTCTGCCATATGGGAATTTTCAGGGAGGATTGAGAGAGAATATAAGAGCTTAGCATGATGTCTGGTACATAGTAAATGTCCATCAAACATTAGTTGTGGTTCTTTTTACTGTTGTTGTTGTTGTTAATATGGGGTTACTAATAGTTGTTTTCCCAGTGCCTAGCTCTGTACCTGGTTCATAGTAGGCACAAGATATGTAGTTGCAGGAATTCATGCATTTAGAAGTCTCCTGCTTTGTACCCATTCATTCAACAAATATTTATTGGGCACCTGTATGCGCTAGGTGCAGTGTTAGGTCCTGGGAATAAAATAGTAAATAAGTCCACATGACCTTCTCCTTAAAAGAGCTCACAGTCTACAAGGGTAAGCAGACAGGTGAATGAGCAGCAAGGAGGGCCTGAATTATATTCCAGGGGAGAGTCAGGGTGTGTCCCTGGAGAAGGTGATGTCTAAGCTGAGTCCTGAGAGGTGAGCAGGAATTGGCCAGATGAGGGTGGTTAGAGTGTTCACAGGCCAAGGTAAGAACCTGTCTTGTTCTGCACAGTTCTGAGCAGGTAGTTTAGTTCAGAACATCTCCCAGAGATGCTTACAGATGCCTGGAGACTATAGTTAAGTTTTAAATTTTCTCATATACTACTATGCAAAAATCATTTATGTTTTCTGTTTGTAAAAGATGGGAATGGACGAAGATACTGCCACCAAGTCTGGATAATGGGAAATGGAAATAATTTTCTTCTCTCTCTCTCTTTTTGGCCTTCTTGTTTTTGTTAATGTGATTTATGCTATAACCAGGAATGTAGGCTTTTATTCCTGAGTTTCTAGTGTTTATTGAACCCGTTGAAAGCTATAAGTGATGGCCTTATGAGGGCTGTCCGGAAAGTATCCAGCCTTGTAACCATTCTCATCATATTCACAATGGCTGGACACTTCCAGACAGCCCTCATATGTCCTTTTTGCTTCTACCACGTTTTTCAATCAGCTGTCTTGATGAGACTCCATTGCATTGGGGCTCCAGGTTGTGTGTGGTGGTTGCAGGAATGAGTGCTGGACAAAGGGTGAGAGATTGAACAAAGCCTTCCATGATCTTCTGGCTCTTATACTGTATTATTCATTGGAATGGGGATAAAGTCACATGAGGGAGCATTTGCAGCATAATAGCAAGTCACTAGGGAAGCCACCAATGGGGAGAAGCTGACCTTTGTCAAGTGCTTCAGCTCTCCTAGGATCAACTTTGACATCCCTTTCACTGGGCTCAGGATCCCAGTATTAGATAGGGTTTATTTCAGAATTCTTTTCACTGGGCGTGGGCATTTGAAAGTTCTGGTCAACTTCCACCCAAACCCCTGCCTCAATAAGACCACGCCTTCAACTGAGGTGTTATTAGCAAAATATCTAAGGACTTACACGTTCACTCATTCTACATATGCAGAGATTTATTTAACAGTGATTTACCAAATATCTACTATAAGCACAGTACTGTGAGAAATGAGGAAAGAGAAAGGATGATTTTAATAGATTTTTTTTTCAATAGCTTATGGCAGGGTTTCTCAACCTCAGGACTATTTACATTTTGGACTGGATAATCCTTTGTTGAGAGGGGCTGTCCTGCATGTTGTAGGATGGTTAGCCACTCAGGCCCCTCCCCAGAGTTGTGATTATCAAAAATATCTGCAGCCAAATTCTCCTGGGACAAGGGGGTACAAAATAACACCTGTTTGAGAATCAGTAGTTTATAATCCTAGATTTCCTAAACATCATCCCAGACATCCTAGACACCCTACACTTTCTAATTTAAGAGCTCCTCAACAAGCCCTTAAGGAAAATGGTTTGAATATAAGAGTAGGAAATGTTAAATGACTTACCCACAGTCCCAGGGGTAATAAATTTGGGATTTGGACTTTAAACCTAGGTCTTTCCTATTCCACTACATCACGAGACTTCCATACAACACTTGGTTCCAACCCCAAAGGAATTTCAGACCTGGTTAGAGAGATGTGATGTGAGCCAAGTAAGTTACAGCATGTTCATGGGAGAATAAGTAGTGAGAATGCTCAGAAGAGAGAGCTAGGTAGTCAGGGAACAGATCCTGCAGAGATTTGAACGTTCTTTGTGTATTTGTGGGTAAGCAGTGAGTTTGTGCAGGGGAGTGGTAGGTGGTAAGATTTGAACAGGCAGCATTGGGTAGCAGTTAAGAGCCAGCACTAGTTCCAAATGTACTCCATTTGAGTTCCAACTCCTCTTCTTCTTAGCTTTGTGACCATGAGCTAGTTAGGTAATGTCGTGGCCCAGTTTCATGACCTATCAATGGGTTGGTAATAACAGTACATACTCTAAGATTGTAATGAGGATTTAATGAGCTAATATGTAAAGGACTAGAATAGGACTTGGTATTCCATAAGTGCTCAATAGATGCTATTTAGTACTTGATTCTATTGGACTTTAAATAGAGTTCAGAATCCACACTGTAAATAATGGCAGCTTTTGAATCAAGGCCTGCAAAGATGTTCCACAGGTACCACAATTCCCCTTCCTGTGGTCATGGCAAGATCACAAATTTGAATCAGAAATCAAACCTCTGGTTCCATGAACTGTTCCTTTCCTAGGATACTAGTGTTAAATGGCTTGGCCCCTCTGTGGGGGAAAGAGGCATGGGCATCTGTTCAAACATTCATTCACTCATCCATCCATTCAATCAACATTTTACTGAATACCTTTTTAATTCTAGGCAGCAGTTTTCTATTAACCACATCTGGAGCACCAATAAGTCACCACTCTACCCATGTGTTAGCTGTACGTTTATTGGATAGCATTGTCATTGTTTAGTTTTAGGACCATTCAAAGTTATTTTTTGTGGGTTCCGTTAAAATCCTGAGGTTTCTTCTCGTGCTTTGCTTGGTGCCACTGCTGGGCTTTGTATTTATGGAGAGCTGATGGCCCTGGATGTGGTTGGGGAATCTTCTCCTGGGAATTTCCGCTTTCTTCCTCTCTCTTCAGCGCTTTATAGCCACATAAGGTTTAGATCTGTTAGCAAACACTTGTATAATTATGCCCCTCTCTGTTTATAGATTCAGGATAAATTGTCCTAATGGGAAAATATCTGTCTTTCAGAGTAATTTGGATCAAGGCTTTTTATTTTTTGTTTGTGTGTGGTTCACTTGCCTTTCTAAAAATCATTTTCATGTCTGTTTCACTCATGAATCATCTATTGTTGATATACAACAGCACTCAATAAACCTCATTAGAAAACCTTGTCTTGATCTAAAAGTAGTTGACATTGGGAAAATATTTGACCCATCCATATGCTTTCTCATGGATGCTAAGTTAAAAAAAAAAAAAAGTTGGATTTTAAGACTCTTAGGGGACATATGATAAGAGGCCCACAGAAATGACTGGCCAAAGCCGTGACCACCAACATGCTGGAAGACCACAATTCAGCTCAGTGTGTCTTAGGCGTCAGTCATAATGTGTTGTATTCATTCATTCTAGAGTCTCAGGAGAGCTACTTTGCGAGGTTAGATTACAGAAGAATAACTAGATTTTTATAATTGATGAAACACGGGTGACTCTTGATTGGATTCTTCAGCTTTGTGGGAGACAGCAATGCACCCTCCCTATCAGAAAGTGAACACAGTTCTTCCCTTACTCTGCTGTGCTAGAAGGACAATTTTGTTCCACAGGCAATGTAAACCTGTGGAAGGTTTGGTTTTTAATCAGTTTGGGCCCATAAGCATAAATGCTTCTTTTTGCAATGTTTCCTCCCTCCGAATAGGTAAAAATACTTAACGATAAGAGACAGTGGCATAATGATTAAGCACACCCTTTTGAGTCAGACTAAATGGGTTAGAATTGGGACTGCAACATTTACTAGCTGTGTTACTTAAGCTCTTTGTGACTCAGTTATTCAGTTCCTTGTGTTACAATAAGGCTAATAATCATTCCCATTTCACAAGGCTACTGCAAAAAAAAAAAAAAAAAGAGATAGATAACATACATAATGTACTTAGCATAGTGCCCAACATAATTATAGTAACAGCTTAATAATTCATAGCTATTATTATCATTATCATCACCAACTAATATTTATGTCCACTACACAAAAAGCAATGTATCCTGTATGTAAAAACAATGTATAGGAGTGAATCTACGAAATATACTTATCATCTGTTTAGTGTCTATGTTGGACACATTCTTAGAGATACCCACCCCAATAAAAAAACAAAGGTCCAGTATTTTAGGGGAACATTGCAAATTCTCATTGCATTCTCATTGCACCTTGTTTGTCAGTTAGGGAACATAGAGGTTCAGGATCTTTACTCCCTGAACCTCTTATTGGTGTAATAACTGAGGAATGCTGTAGTTCTAGAAGGAAATGGAAGGAGTGCTCAACCTCACTTCTGCCTAATCATACAAGACTATCACTTGGGACATAGTCTGACAGATGTAGATAGCGCAGTGATGTCAAACGAGGCTAAGGTCCCAGTCAATTAAGATTAGGATTAAGCAAGTCTTTATATCAGACCCAAATTCTAATGTTATATTTTTGAGTCCCTTACCTCTTCTATCCTCTGAAGAGATGAAGAACAGCTGGTCAATATCTTCTTTATAATAACCCTTCAAGTAGGAAAAGATTGTAAAGTTTGCCATTAGGCACTTTTTCACTCTAGACTAAACAACTCCAAATCCTTTAACCTTCCCTCATAGGTTCTATTTTCTGTTTCTTTAATCATAGGTTCTCCTTTGGAACCTTTCCAGTGTCTCCACATCTTCCTTAAAATAAGGGGCCTCACACTGGACATACCCCCTCAGTAGGAGTCTGTCTGCCACCAAATTCTTTTTTATGGGGTAGGGAGAAGAGGAGGTGCTTCCCTTTCAGGTCAGACTCCCACCAATGTGAATTCACCCCAGCACTGTGTTGCCCATTGCTTATCAGTACAACATGCGGATGCCTTTTAAATGCATGATCTGCTGTGAGCCTCGCCTCTTTGTCAGTTTTTCTTGCATCTAGACATTAAGGCCTATTTGTGCCTGTCATTTTGATCATAACTCCTGAGGATACTACTTTGTAATCAGCCATCATGCTGAACTCTAAACTGCTTTTAATGAACCGTTTCCTTAATGTACGGAAGCTACTTTGGATTCTCTCAACATATCAGCAGTTCCCACTCAAATTAATGGTATTTGTAGACTCTGCGTGTGCATATAGCAATCTCAAGTATTATTTAAACCAGACCCAGGATAAAATCGTAGACCACATTTTAAGTATCCCTTTGTTTACTGAGCCATTGATCTCTTTTCCAGTCAGCAGTGAAACCTGGTTAGGGAAAAGACAGACTAGATCATATCTTTCTGGCCTGCTGATGAGAATGACATATGCATGCAAAAGCTTTCCTGAAATTAAGGTATTATACAGATGTGGTCAAAGGTTTAATTCCCAGTACATACACATCCTAAACTGAGCTTAGGCAACAAAGATGGGGAAGGGGCAGAATATGTATTTGCTTTATATTGAAAACCATAGATTTACTCTAAACAGCATTAATTTACCCATCATCAATTATGCACCTGATTGAAGGAGTGGATAATGTTAGAAGCTAAAACATTAGGAAACTGTCAGTGGAAAAAGCACTCAGAAAGGAAGAAAAAGAGTATTTCTGAAATCATTAGAAAAATTATTCAATTTGAACCTAATTCCCAGAAGACTTATCATATACCCAGATGCCACACAAAAGGATGCTAATGAATCTGTCAGGACTATCACCCTTTGGCAGAAAAGCAGGGAAGGGGAAGGAGATAATGTGCACTGAGACCTTTATAATATTTGTAAGCTAGACACTTTCTATTGGAGAGTTCTAATACCCTTGGCTTTTTCTAAAATCATCAGCCTGGTTTGCGGTGACACAAGCATTGCAGTGTTTTGAGGACTGGCTTGCAAAGCTTGTTCTCACTTGGGCACAATGTAGTGCTCTCCTAAATTCCACGAGGTATTGTTGGTTGCAGTACCCACATCTCCTTCCGATAAACTTTATCTTGGGGTTTTGTTTCCTTTCAGTGCTTCCAAGGGAGGAATGCCATGGGTTGGCTGGCACTCCTGCCTGTTTCCGGGTTGGCTGTTGTACCGACCTGAATGAAGCAAGTGGGGGTAATTCCAGGACTGGGTAATTATGATGATTATTTACTGTGTGCTCTTGGGCTGCCCGGGAGAGTGGGCAGATTTCCAGCCCAGGCTTGACATGGGTTGGCCCCTCCCGGGCTCTAATTACCCATTCAGTGGCAGTAATGGTACTGGGAATTGAAGCCTTCTTTTGCCTCCTCCATTATAATTAATTGCTTCAAATTCCACCAGATCTGTCCGTTGCAAAGCTCATTGACTTTTAGGGGCTGCTGGATGCCCACAAATGTAACTTGGATACAGAGGGGTGCAGTGGGACTGGGGCAAGAGTCTGGTACTAACCCCAAGGAGGAGGGGGAGTGTGTGCCTGTCTGTGCAAGTCTGGAAGGGCGGCCCAGGGCTTGAGTGTGTTTGTGCTGAGATTTGTGCCACTCAACCTCAGGAGCTCTCTATACCTCTAGCTCAGCTCTCCTCCGGAGCACCACCTTGGATGCCTTTCGAAGCCAGGTGAAAATGTGTTTTGAGCAGAAGTTCCTCAGCGGTTTGAGGTTTGGCACAATGATGCTTTTACTTTTCAACAAGTGTTAGGGGTGGAAAAATGGAATAAAATACAGCTGAAGTTTTGAAAAAGCACTGAAATGTGGGGCGACTCCCCCTCCCTCTGCCAGCCCCCTCTCCTGCCTTAAGAAAAGCAAACACTCTTTTCCTGTCTTATTTGTATTCCCATTAATTTAAGACAGGAAGCCTCAGTGGGTGTGATGTAAACAATTGGGCCTCGTGGGTCAGGCTTCCTCATCAGTTTGCAGCTGGAGAGATGGCAGCAAGGCCCAAGTCCATTCAGGCCTCCGGGGGACGACTTGTTGACTGAAGCCCGCAGAAGGTGGGAGGGGCGGGAGAGCCGGAGAAGGTATAAAGGAAATGCTTAAGTTGTGCAGTCACCGGCGATTGTAATTCAGCGGTGGTACATTGGGTTACTCCAGCAGAAAGACTCTGACTGTAGATTTCTGGAAAGTTCCCTGATTTTAACTGGGTGCTCCCCCTACCCTCCTCAAGAACCCACGCTGCTGCTGATTAGGTTATGAAGTGAATTGATGTTGGGGGTGGAGCTTCTCGCGGAGGGGGAACTTTTAAGCCCGGCGAGGGTATTGGGCTGGGCAGGGCGTTTTCTCCTCGAACCTATTCCCGATTTACCGCAGGAGGCTCCGGAGCCCTCCATGTAAACAAAGGTGTCTGAATGCGAAACCCCAAACCCCCTGAAATCCTCCCCTGGGCGGTTTCCTTTTCCAGGCGAGGGGAGTGACCGGGGAAGGGATTCTGGAATGCCGTGGAGTTTTGACAAGTGAGCAGGGGAGTGACGAGCCGAGCTGGGATTACATTACAGTCTTTTCATAACCTCCTCAACCGGGCTGGGAGCGCGGAGGGTCCTCCCCCGGACATGTAGCCGGCGGCGCGGAGCCTCCGGGAAGTC
The DNA here is from genome assembly GCF_041146395.1 of Eulemur rufifrons. NCBI lineage: Eukaryota > Metazoa > Chordata > Mammalia > Primates > Lemuridae > Eulemur > Eulemur rufifrons. The sequence continues at coordinate 21,262,320 of NC_090999.1, forward strand.
CTGCAGGAGCCGCGCTCCGGAGCAGCGCCCGGGCCGCCACGGCGGGCGACCCCGAGTCCGGGTCCCGGCCGGCAGGTGGTCAGGCCCCGGCTCGCCCCTGCGGCTTAAACCCGGCCGAGCGGATTACCCCGGGCCGGCTGCTCCCCGCCGGGCAGCTGCTCCCCGCCGAGACAACCAGCGAGCGGAGAAGTGGGGTCGGAGAGGAGCCCTCGGAAGGTGACTTCAAAACCGGAGGTAGGAATCCGCCTGGCGCCAGAAGGGCCGGCTTCCCGGTGTGATCGCAGGTGGGGCGCGGGGCGAGGCTGCAGCCACACGCGTGGGAATTTAGGCACAGCCCCGGAGAAACGGAGCCGCCACCCGGCGGTGCGCGGCGCTGACCTCGCAGATCCCTCGGCTGTTTTGTTTTTGCCAGGGGGGATGTACGTGTTTGGAGATGGTCGGTCTGTTACTTGGGAGGAGTAAAGCGACTTGGAACTGGTTTGTCAGGGACTGGACGGAAGGAGGCGCCCTGCGTGTGTGTGACGGGCGGGGAGGGGGGCTCCAGAGCCACGTCTGGGTGCGAGATCCCGGTGAAGCCCAAGACAGGGCGGGAGGGGCGTCACAGCCCAGGCATCTGTCACACTGTCCTAATCCCTCGCTTCTCTCTTTGGCTGGCAGGGGAATGAATCTGGGGCAGAGCAGTGCTGCGGGAACTGTGTTTTACGATCTCACATGAGGTTGTGATCTCTTCTGGGGACAGATCTTTGCCCCCAAACTACTAAACAGCCTGCTTGGACAATAGCTCCACCACCGATACACAAAATGTTTTGATTATAGTGTCCACAAATCAAAGACTTTTAAAGATGAAAGATGTTTGGAGAGAGTGGCATTTTATGTCCTGTAGCTCTTCTGTAGTAGTAGTTTATAAATACTAGGAGTGAAATGAAGTCAGTTTTGTCTCATGAAATGGAGGGAGAGAAGGAGGTAACCACAGCTGTCATCCTGGGAACCATTTCTGGGAGAAAAGATCCTGCAAATGTAAACAGTAAATGTGTTTAATAAAAATAGGTCAGGCTGCGTTTGATATCATAAGAGGGAGATCATAAACTCTAAATAATACAGAGGTATCTGTAAATACACATAAAATATAGTACTTTCAGACTCTGCACTCTTACATTGTTTTGCAACTCTGAATTCACATTGCAGAGGAATTGGAAAGTAAGGTGCAAGGGTATCTTTTCACCCCCAAATGCTAATCTGGCCATTAAATACTAACCTGCAGGCGCTTTGTGGCTCTCTCCTGCTGCGATGTTGCTGGAGTTGAGAGGGTGCAGGACCCACCCACAGTTAATCCTCCAGGATCTGCAGTCAGACTCAGTGCCCCTGGGGGCAGCCTCGGGACTCACAGACAGGGTGGGCTTTGGGGAAGGAGGCCTGTGTTAGGTCCTAAGGGGGAAAAGAAGAGTTCTCAGAGTGGGCCACAAACAGAAGAAACAGAATAGGATGTGCGAGGGAAAGTGACGGGAAATGGATGTGAACTTGAGTGTTGCTCCCCAGGCTCTTTGCCTCTGTAAACCTGCACTGCTGGGTATAACTGCTGAGGAGACGCATTCAGCCTCCCCCAATCCAGGGGGAAAGGAAGACAGTGCAAGAGCAGCAAAGTCACCAAAAACTGCTTTTCTGTTTGCCCGTTCATTTCCTTAAAGTGCCCACCAGCACACCTGGCACGTAATAGTGCTTCCTTTGAGCCACGTTCCTGCTAATCTCTGTAAGCTCCAAGCAAGTCACACTTAGGGGAATAGTGACCCCACCCATTCCGTCCTGTTTCCTGGGACATTGAGGTCTCTTCTCATCTGCTCAGCCCTGCCTTCTTCAAGTCTTCTATTTGCCAGAGGGTTGGCCAAGTGCCTGTGCTCTGCCTTCTCGAGAGTGGGTTCTCCAGGACACGACTCAAGAATCGTCCCAATTTTTGCTTGGGTTCTCATTCTGGAATCTGATTCATAGCCTGACCTTCCCTTTATCAAAACCATACATATACATAGTTTTATAAGTCAAATATTTATACAAGGCTTATAACTAGGAACAGTACTCATCCGCCACACTCCTCGCCAACTTCCATTCCTGTGCCCAAGAGACAACCACTCTCACCTCTTTGTACTTGTTTCTAATTAGCAAGGGCACCTGCCTACCATCTTCCTCTCTCTCATGAGCCCTCTGTCCTCCTGCTCCAGTCTGGATCGGCCGCTCTTGAGGCCAGCCACACAGCCATCATCGTGAGTCTCCTGTCATCAACACAGTGGGGCTTCATTTTGCCACTTTCTCATGTGGCATCCCCTGTTTTCTAAACCCCGTGTCTTCCTGTTTCTTTATGTTCTCTTAAATTCATCTTCCAGAAGTTCCTGAGAAAACCTACATAGGAGGCAAGTTTTGTTTTTTTTTTTTGAGACAGAGTCTCACTCTATTGTCTGGGCTAGAGTGCTGTGGCGTCAGCCTAGCTCACAGCAACCTCAAACTCCTGGGCTCAAGTGATCCTCCTGCCTCAGCCTCCCAAGTAGCTGGGACCACAGGCATGCATGCGCCACCATGCCCGGCTAATTTTTTCCATATATATTTTTAGTAGTCCAGATAATTTTCTTTCTATTTTTAGTAGAGACAGGGTCTCGCTCTTGCTCAGGCTGGTCTCGAGCTCTTGACCTCGAGTGATCCTCCCGTCTCGGCCTCCCAGAGTGCTAGGATTACAAGCATGAGCCACTGCGCCCGGAGGCAAGGTTTTTGGGATCTTCCCAGGTTGACTGATAGTTTGGATAGAGTAAGAGCTCGAGGTTGGAAATCCCTTTCCCTTAGAATTTGGAAAGCATTGCTTTTCCAGGTTTCAGTATTGCTATTGAGATGTCTGATGTCATTCTAATTCCTGATGCTTTCAATCTATTCCCCCCATCTGCAAGTTGTTAGGATTTCCTCTCTGTATTAGGTTATTAAGTATGAAACGTCCAATTTCCTTAACACATTGACTGCCACACTACAAAAAAAATTTTTTCCCTTGGAGCCACAGTGTTTTATTATGAAAATAGAATAAAAATTTCAAAAAAAATGCTAATTTAATGAAAAATTTGTTTTTTGTTTTCTGTGTGTGAGTTACATGCAACTTGACAAATAGTTCACGTGGCTCCCAAAGTGAAGAGACACATGAGTTACATATGCTTCACGAGACCTACGGCTCAAAACTAGCATGAGTTAAATACAATTCACATGGCAGTTAATGTGTAAAGTACTAAGTTTGACGTGACACATCTTGTTTTATGTTTATTGTGAAGCTACATCCTCAATCTTTCAAATACATGTTGTGGTTTGTGATTATCTTTCAATTTTTTTAAGGCAATTTTTGTGAAACCATGGATCAGTCAAAAATTTGTGTTATTTCAAATGAGTTCTGTCTGTCTTGGAACCAATGTAGTGCAGACAGCTTGAAATATCAACGAACTGTTTGGGAAGGGTGTGGCTAATGAACACACTGTATGTCAATGGTTTGAGAAGTTCCATTCTGGTGATTTTCATCTTGAAAATGAGCTAGGTGGTGACTTGAAACCAAGGTGTATAATGATGAGCTGAAAGCTGCAGTGGAAGCGAATTTCTCAACCTATGTGTGAATTAGCAGCAAGATTTGACGTTACTATTCCAACAATATTGGACCATTTGAAACAAATGGGCAGGGTAAAGAAGCTGGATAGATGGGTTCTGCATGAATTAAACGAGCGTCAGAAGAGAAATCGTCCTGAAGCTTGCCTTTCTTTGCTGTCACGACATAAAGGAGAACCATTTCTACACTGTATTGTTATGTGTGATGAAACATGGATTCTTTCTGACAATCTCAAGCATTCAGCGAGATGGTTGGATAAAGATGAAGTGCCAAAACACAGTCCAAAACAGAACATTCATCAAAAAAAAAAAAAAGCTAATAGTGTCTGTTTGGTGGTCCAGCGCTGGTATATCCACTACAGCTTCATGAAATCTGGCCAATCCATTACAGCTGATATCTACTGCAACCAGCTGGATGAAATGATGATTCTTGTGATTAAGCAGCTGAGATTCGTCAATAGAGACAGGCCAATCCTCTTGCAAGACAACACTTGACCACATGTTGCACAAACAACGCTGCTCAAACTACAGGCTGGACTTGGAAACTCTCTGTCATCCACTGTATTCACCAGATCTTGTACCAATTGACTACTACTTCTTCCAGTCTTTGGACCACTTCTTAAAAGGGAAAATATTGAATTCTCAATAAGCTGTAGAAAACGCCTTTCGAGATTTCATTGCCACTGGCCCTCCAGGCTTCTTCGATGTTGGCATAAATGAGGTACCGTGAAGATTGCAAAACTGTCAATAGTTTAGGTGCATATTTTGTGTAACTGTATTGCTGCTTGTTTGAGATATAATAAGTTACATTTTTGATTTGAAATCAAACATTTCATTTGTAATGACCTCATAATATCCTTTCTCTTATAATGAAGTTTCATTGTCATATACTTTGGTGTGAATCTTTTTCCTCCATTTTACTAGGCTCCCAGTGGACTTTCTCAATCGGGAAACTACCTTTCCATTCTGAACAGTTTTCTAGAGTTTTTAAAAAATAATTTCCTTCCTGTCTTCTGGAGCATGTATTGGAAAGAGACCCTCATGGATTGAATCTCTAATTTTCTTTCACTGTCTCCTTTTAAAAAAAAAAATTCTACTTCCTAGGAAATTTCCTCATTTTATCTTCCAATTTTTATGCCTGCATCAAACCATACATATGCATAATATAAAATGTCAGAAATTCCCAAGAGCTCCTTAAAATTTTCTGAAAATTTTTTTATAACCTCCTGTTACTGTTTCAAAACTTCTCAACTCTCTGGATCTCCATTATAGCTTCTTTGAAGTGTTTCTCTACTCCCTGCTCTGTTTCCTCTGATTTCCTCTTAGTTTTTTGTTTTTAGTTTTTAATCTTTTCCATGTTAAAGGCTTTCCTCAAATGTCTGATGAGCCTCAACTAATTATCGAAAAGCTGATTGGACAGTCTGCATGGATGGAGCTTATACCCAGGAATAGCTCCTCCTTACCAAGAAGGAGACCTAGGACAGTGTCTTGGAATCTAGAACAATGCCTGGCACACAGTAAACTTTCCATACATACTTGCTGAGTAACTAAATGACATACAGTCTTACTGGGCCCAGGCAGTAGCAAGTACTAAAAGCTCCCCAGGTGATTCAAATGTGCAGCTAGGCTGGAGGTCTTCTGCTGTAGGATTAGCTCACTAATGGTTTCATTGGAGACTCCCACCTGTGGGAGTGGAAAGTCTTTGTTCTGTGGGGGAAACTGATCAGGCGATGAGAAATTCCCAAAGCTGAGGGGAATTCATTGGCTGCAGCATTCTGGGAGCCAGATGAGAGAGGACCAGAAGTCTAATCATTTGGTATGGTGACTTCTTACTCCTCTGTTTTTGAAGTGGTGCCTCCTCCCTCAACTACACCTGGTGTCTCTGAGGCCTCAGCTGCCATGATTCAACAGAACAAACTAGTTGCAGGACACTGGCCCTCACTTTGTATCTAGGACTAAGAGAGGCGACCTGGGGGTCCCTCAGCCCCCTCACTGCATGGTGCCTCCAATTCCAGAGGTGCCCTGGGGGGTGAATCCCAGACTGCTTCCAGGCTTTCTGCACTGCTGTGCTAGGTGTCAGCTCTTTCTCATCTGCTAAGTCAGTTACCACTAGTTGGTCTGCATTCCAGCTTCCAAAATTTTGTTGCCATCATTGTTTCTCCTGTTCTCTATCTTTGAGAGCTTACTATGTCTCCCTTCCCCCACGCTCTTTACAATTCCTCTACTCTCATTTCAGTCCTTGGTGTTTACTGGTGAGTGAGTCTCCCTGCCCGATGCCCCCAGCTTTACCCTGGAACCCTCCCCTCAGGTGTTGCTTCTGCATTTATACCCCACTACTGCAGGTGCTGCTCAGGACAGAAATGCAAATAGGCCACGTTGTACTTTCATCTCAGCGGTAATCATTGAAAACGTCCCAGGCCCTGAATAAAGCAGTTATTGGCATTCCTGTCGGCATGTTTGAGTCTTCTCCATCAGATCATCCATTGTGCTGCTGAGGCTTGGAGTATCCAGCAGAGGCACTTGTGAATGTGTTTGATGCTGTGGCTTATCAGGGTCTGTCTGTGAGGATAACCTTACACCATGTTAACTTCTTCAAAATGTTAACATATTCAGCCCTCCCAGCAGCCCACTGGGTGGGGGAGAGGTCACGTGGACTCGGAAGCATTGTTCTCGGCAGTGATTAGCCGGCTCCATTCCACACCCGAGACACCAAGTGTAGGAAAGAGCATGAGATCCAAGTCTGAGTAATGAGGTGTGAAGGAAAATCTGTTGCGGAGCTCCTAGGGAAGGTTTGCTCATTACTAAGAAAAAGACACAAAATACGTGGCTCCTTTGCTTCCTCTGGATGTTGCTGTCTAAACTGCTGTAGCATCTTTCCTCCAGCCTTAGGATGAAGCCAACACGCAAGAGAAAACAGGTCCCAAAGAGTCCCAGAGAAGCACAGCTCGGAGCCTCTCCCTTCCTCTGCACTTCCTGGCATGTGAGATGATTAATTTCCTCCCTGCTTAAGCCATTTGGAGTAAGAGTTTGATATTATTTGCTGCCAAACTGATACAGGTGGAGATTTATTTACTTTTCACCTAATCTCCAAAGAGAGTTTAGGCAGACCGTGGGCTCACTCAGATTTAAGCTGCTTAGTTCTTCATTTGATTCTCATTTTGGTTCCAAGTAGAATTCCTCTCTACTTGACTATTTTCTAGGCAGATGAAAGTAATTTTATTCTCTCTTCCAACTTCAAAGGAAGGAATAACTGTTGAGACATTTGGGGGGAAGTGGAGGGTTCCTTGCTTTGGAGATTCTAGCTGATCCCAGTGAGATATAATAACATCCTGGGCTGTCACCAAAGTGGGGACTGTTTTTAAATCTCACGGCACTGAAGAAACCTCATGCTCCGGCCTGTGAAAAGCCAAGCACCAGTTTTCACTCCTTCCTGTGCTTGTGGAGGCCGACAAGTCTGCCTGCACACTTGGTATTGTTTCCTCTCTCTTCCATCCCTTGTCTTTGTGTGTCCCAGACTTTGGGAAGTTTTGAAGATGAAATAAACTCCGGAAGTGCTCAGTGGTGTCAGGAAAACCAGGATGGAGGAGAAAGTAGACTGTTTGTTCCTGTGTTTTCCAGTCTGACTGAAGTGGCAATCACACACTGTCTCTATTTTTATGAATGGAAGGCTCTCTTGATCTGTTCCATTCCCGATATAATGCTAGCCTGAAGGGAAGCCCTTACTTGCACTTGGCATTATACCATTGTTTTCCTGTTTGTATCTGTGTCTCTTACTAAGACTTTAAGGACAGGCACTTCGTATTGTAATACAGCTAAGATTTATTGAGCAGTTATTATCTTCCAGACACCGTTATGAACTTCGTATGTATGAGCTCATCTCATCCACACAAAGATCCTTTAAGGAAAATATTAATATTATCTCTGTTTTACAAAGGAGATCACTGAGGCACATAGTATATAGAGAAATTGCTCAGGGTTATCTGGCTTTTCAGTGGTGAAGCAGTGATTTCAATGTCAGCAGTCTGGTTCCGAAGCCCATTCTATACTATACAGCATGTATGCTTTATAGTATATAATTCATCATTATATCCTGAACACCTTTACACCGTCTGTGGTGTACAACAGGGATTCAGACATTATTGTGAATGAATAAACACAAGGATTTTCAAGTTATTACAGACTGATTAATTTTAATGGCAGCATACTTTCCCATGTTGTCATAGGACCATAATTTGTGCAACTATTTCCCCAGGACTGGACATTTAAGTAGTGTGGGCTGGAATATCTGAGTCTGAGAAATCTTTCCTAAGAAATCTCAGACATGTCACTAACTGGGAGGTGACCATGAGACTTATTTAACTGTCCTCTTCATTCTCCTTCCTCCTCGTATGTAATTCTCTGCCCGCCCCCCAGCCCCCAAGCTTTAGGGGTGTTCCTAATCTTTACCCCGGCCCCTGAGTCCCATTGCTATCAGTAGAACTTAGCACAAAAGTAGATGGCATTTTGGAGGCACTAATATCTTTGAAACTTTTTCAAAGGGTCCTCATTAGAATTAATTGTCAGGGACTCACCATTTGAAATGTGGATCCCTGAAATGTCACCTGCCTAGTGCCATTTTCCAGGTGGTTTCTCATAACATGTCTTGCTACACTTTTGAATCTAGAGATAATGCCTCTGACTCTTTCATTTGTTATTTAAGACTTTTGGCTGACCTCTGAGGTTCTTGTTTTAATTGCCAACTGATAGAAAATATAAGTAGAAAATATATTAGGGTACACACCTTGAAGTTTTGTCTTTGGAAATTGTGGAGCTTGTGGGGATAGAGGATTAAGGAAAACTGTCAGGAGACAATTTTGTCTGGTTAGTGGGTTACTTAATAGTTTCACTTGTTAGCCCCTTTGTAAACAAATATGCTATGCCTTACACAATGTAAGCATTCCGTAGAAGTTATTTACACATAAAGAAGTTTGTTTTCATAAATTCTGAGATATGCTAGATGACCTTGATGTTTTCGTTTAGGTTAAATGAAAACATCACTTAACGTGAAGCCCTTTTGTAGAACATGTAATCTTTTTTGAAATGTCAAAAGACGCATTTGTCCCAGATACACGTCAACTATATATGCGTGTGTGTTCTCATTCCATCCCCTGCCCCCAGTGCATTCTCTGCCTTCCTCTGTGCTAAGAGGATCGTGTCTATGAACTGCAGCATCTGGACTCCCTTGCCTTCCGTTTCTGGCTGGGTTCACCCAGTGGGAGGCACTGGCAGGGGATCACAGGGAGGAGAGAGTGTTGGGGTGTTTATCCTTCTCTCTGCACCCCGCCCCGGGTTCTGACAATGGCTGACTTCTAAGTTCTTGAGGGGCATGTCACTCTCATGAGCTCCCATGTAGTCCAGTAATGCTGCTTCCTCCCTGTGCCCTTCAGACCTAGAGCCCAGTGATAGTTTCCCCGCTGTTGCCAGCCCCGGGGTGCTGCCCTGCCTGATGCCTGCCTGCCCTGCGCCTCTGTAAACAGGCCCTGCATAAAACACTCTTCAGTGAAGCCTGTTCAAGTGTGCCTTCTGTTTCCTGCTGGGCCCTGGCTGATAGTCTATGTCCATCTCTTTCTCGCAGATAATCTTAATTGTCATATCTGGCTCTAAAATGCCAGTTTCATTCACTTTGCTACCTCTGAATTTGAATTGTATCTTGTCTGAGAGTTATCATCTTACTCTTGTGTCTATTCCGTCCTTTCCGATAGATTACTAGGGGGAGAGGAGGTTTATTCTCTCTCCCTACAATGTCTAGTACACTGCTTTACATACAGCGGTCACGACAATCGGCAACTCTTGAAGTACAGTAGTATCTGTAAAGGAGTGCATGTTCATATGCAATATGTACTGGGGTATCAGATCTGTGACTGTTAATGAATCTTCGTAACTTTCTTTTGTGTTTTTATCAGTGTTGGTTCATTCATTTATGCAGTGAGCAATTACCAAGTGCCAGTTATAGGCAACACACTGTGCTAGCAATTAGCCTTCATGTTTTTTCAGAGTCAGGGGTTCCTTAAAGGACTGAAATAATAGAATTTTCTAGCTAGAAGGGATCTCGGAGTGTGTCTAATCCAGTTTCTTCTTTTTAAGATGTGAGAGGTTCCGGGCTTTGTCTGGAACACAGTTAGTAGGTGCTACGAATGACACCAGACTTTGGTGCCTTGACTCTCTGCCTAGAGCTCTTTTCCCATCTTCCTCTAGTCACACCACCTGGTCATTTCCTAGGTGCTTTCTGGTGCAACTAACCTCCACCAGGTATCCTTTAAAAAGCCTCTCCGTTGTTCCTTATTGCTTCCCGTTGTGCTGCAAATGCAAACCAGATAGTCATGCTCTGAGCTCATAAAAGGGCGTAATGGGATGCAGACAGCAGATTCCAACCCAGGCTTCAATGTGGCCCCATGTAGACAGCTGGCGGAATATACAGACCAGCCCACCACTGCTCTCGAACATCTCTTTTCACCACCTTTAAACCTTGGAGTGACATTTTATGTGGGTATATGAGGTGCCAGGGTTGGGTTGGGGGAGTGAGTTTAAGTTCTGTGGTTATTGGAGCCAGAGTCTCGGCCCTCCTCTGCAGGTGATGTGGTCTCCTTCAAGCCAGGCCAGGGCTGCTGGCAGAGCCTCTCTCTGGGACCTCTGCTGCTACATGGGATCCATGCTGTTCCTATGATGATGGCCCTTCACGGGTGTATTTAGTACAAGGCCCAGAGTCTCAGGTGTTCCCTGTAAAATCAAAAACCTTTGGCTTCACTACATTCGCAGCTTCAAGTCGGTTTAAGATGGACCAGAAAAAGCCTTTCCTTAATGAACAGCAACAAAGCAAATTAGATACTGCCGAGAGCAAGCCTAGGTCTGCGCGTGGTAAGGTGAGTGCCAGTTATCGAGTGTTCCGCCTGCCGGCTGCTTTCCACAGATGCACATCAGCCAGGGCCTGATAACGCCTTGCTCCGCACCTCTGAGTCTTAGGTTCAGGAAGATTAGGGAAAGGGAAAAGAGGGGTTGATAACCTTTACTGAGTGCCTGCTGTTCATCAGGCTTTGTGCTGGGGGCTTTAACTAAGGGATCTCCCACTGAATAGCCAGTGCTATTCTCATTTCGCAGATCTGGACCCGAGGCTCAGGAGGGCTGTGACACACCTAGATTTACACAGGTAATGCAAGGTGGCGTATCGCGCACTCAGCTCTATCTGAGCCCATGAATAAACTGTGTCGGTGAAGGAGTGGTGTTCCAAACCCAGCTGTACTGCGCGACGTCGGGGAAAGTTAGTTAGCGTCTCTGCCTTGGTTTTCTCAGCTGTAAGTGGTGCTGAGGTTTGCTGCCCCCTCGCAGGTTCACAGTGAGGATTAAGTGACCTGTTGCACCTCATGCGTTCATCACTGAGCTGGGCACATAAGCCCTTAATTAAACTTAGCTCCTGGGCCCCCTAGAGCTGGCTTTGCTGCTGCTGCTGCTTTTTCTGATGTATCATGTCACTTGGGAGCCAACTGTTAGCGTCCTTGAATCAGTTTACTCATTCATAACTGAGGCTTGGGTTAAAGGTCAGTTTTCTTAATGGAGAAAAACCCAAAGAGAAAGAGGCAAATTCCTGTCTTTCGTGTTAAAACTATCCCGCTTTCAAATGTGCCTGGTCTGTGTGTTCCTAGAGGACGTAGTCCGTGCATGTCTGCTGGTGAGAATCTGGTTTGGTCAGTTGTCCTGGAGGAAACTTCTCTGCCTGCGGCAGCTACATTCCAGCAGCCTCTGCATCCTCAGGGCTTGGGCTTCCCTCCTGCACGGCTCACGGCCCTGTTGAGGAATATTCGTTATCATCATCAGTGTCTCTTTTCTGCTGCCGCCTCCCCCTCATAACGTGTAGTTTGAAGTATTGTCCATTGTTCGTTTCCACTCTGTCACGGAAATAGGTAACAGGAAGGGGCTCCAGTGAGGCTCCCAATGTATTTAGGCCCTTCTTCAGGATGTTCCAGAAGATTCTCCCTATCTCTTACCGACAGCGCTCTCTGGCTCGCTTGCTGTTGGCAGTGCCTTCCAGCAGCCCGACGGCTGAGCTCAGATGCTCATTCCTGATGCCGTCAGCTGGGGCAGCTGAGGGCAGAGATGGGGGCTGTGGCCCCTTCAGAAAGCTGTGAGGCATGAATCATCCCAGATGCCCAGGAGCCTCCGCGACAGATAACTCCCGCCACCTTTGCAGGCGTCATGCCACAACTGCACAAATTAGTTTTAAAAGAAGAAGAAAAAGACAAGACAGCCAGTGACCCTCCCAGCCTCGCCATGTGGCAGTACCTGTCTGTCCTGTGGGAGGCACCTGCGTCTCTGTTCGCTGGACCCAACATGGTGGGTTCCTCTGGAGTCCCCAAGTCTACCTTGAGAGTGTCTCCTTATGATTTGGTACCCTGTTGTCCTGGCTCCCTGCTGAGGGGAAAAGGCAGATGGGAAGAAAGGTGGGAAATAAGTCGTGTGATTTACTGTGTGCCCAAAATGTAAGGTGGGGGTTCTTCCCCCTCAAAAAGTTCTCAGAAATGAGAGAGTTGCCTTATATTTAAGTCTTTACTAATTCTCTCATGCTGTGGGACGATCTTGCAATTATTTTATTTTGAACATCAAAGTAGTATTTAGGGAACACACATTAGCCTGGAATGACCTTAGTCAATGCTGGTTTTGGATGCTTGTTGAGGTCAACTAAGGAAATCATATTTTTAAAAAAAGAGGGGGAGTGGTTAAAAAATCTAGTAATAGTCCAGGGCATCTGACCTCACAGTAACAAGTGTTGAGTTTCTTTGTAAACAAGGGCTTTTAAAGATCATTTAAAAATGGAATAAGTTAAGAACCTTATTCAAATGACTTAGATCAAAGTAAAGAGAATATGTTCTGGAAAACTCAAAATGTAGCTGTAATCACAGGACCTGGTATAAAAATGCCAGTGCCACTGGAGACTTTGAATAAATGCCTTCCCAAAGTATGAGAGCCAGAAGTGGGAAGAAACCAGAAATATTTCTAAATTAGCATTAATTTATTTAATGTTTACATAATCATATATATTAATAACATATACATGTGTATGTGTATTGCTATATTAATATCTTAAGATAAATATCTTAAATGTAGCACATTTTAATTTTATTTTTTCAAGCCAGGCTCTTGCTTTGTTGCTTGGGGTAGAGTGCAGTGGCTTCATCATAGGTCACTGCAACTTCAAACTCCTGGGCTTAAGCGATCCTCCTGCCTCAGCCTCCTAAGTAGCTGGGACTACAGGTGCGTGCCACCATGCTCGGCTGATTTTTTCTATTTTTTGTAGAAATAGGGTCTTGCTATATTACTCAGGCTGGTCTCAAACTCCTGGCCTCAAGCTATCCTTTGGCCTCCCAAAGTGCTAAGATTATAGGAGTGAGCCACCACACCCAGCTATAATTTTAATATTTTAGATGAAGCATTTACATCTAATGATACAGATTATTTCATTTACATTATTTACATTTATCTAATCAAATAGTCCCCAAAGCTTTTTCAACTATCATCTGATTGGGATAGTGGAGGATCACTTATATTTGGGGTCACCTTATGATATAGTGGAGATGTCTTTAATGCACCTCTAATTATATAGGAAATGCAAACCGATGTCAAGAAGTATTTTTATATATAATGACTCCATTCTTGTTTCTTTCTTGAGCTTTCTTGGTTTGCAAGAGTCAAACCAAAACAAAATGAACAGAAATGCAGAATATTAAAATGACTCAAATATATTTTCTCTAAAATCAGTAAGGGATCTATACTAGGAAAAGGGGTACCAGCTTATCTTTGGGAGTCACTTTCCATGGACGCCTATGTGGTATTTGGACATGTGTTGAGCAGATTTACATGAGTGTTTTCTGTTGTATGTAGCCAGCCCATTTGACCCTGTTGATAGCGTGCGAGCCAGGTGGAAGGCCCAGCTGTAGGAGAGTAGTCTATAGAGAATGATGGATCTCAGGAGCCTGTTGACATGTGATTTGGGTGAAGCAAACATGGCGAATTTCCCTGAGGAAAAGTCATGGGTACAGGAAGGGCAAGATTCTTCATCCCCCACATGGGCGTGGGGACTTGTGTCTTCCCCACAAAGCATCTTGCCAACCAGTAGTCACAGGTGGACAGGCAGATTTCCCCTAGAGGAAAACACACATTCAGCAAGAAGCCACCTTACTAAAGAACTTTATCTTGTCATGAGATGTATTTTCTTGGAAAATAAACACAAAATATGTTTAATCCCAATATATCAGCGTTAACTGGCCTGTCATTGTCTCGTCCCTCTCCCAAGTCACACTTTTCTACCCTTTTCAATGTTACAAAAATTGTGGGCCATTTTAGTTGGTGAGAAATGATGCCCAAACTTGCAACACTGGTGTATTAGGGTTCTCCAGGGAAACAGACTGAGAGGATATATACACACATACATATATTTATGTCCATGTATTATATGTGTGTATTACAGTCATGCACCAAGTAACAATGTTTCAGTCAATGATGGACCACATATATAACAGTGATCCCATAATGTTATTTGGAGAGCGAATATAAAAACCTGATAATGGCACTTGATATTGGTATTGCACATCAAGTAGGGGAGATGATTGATATTCAGTAATGGTGCTAGGGCATTTGGTTTTCCATATGAAAAAATACACAAAAATAAAAATACACAATCTAGGTTTGTGTAAGTACACTCTATGTTCACACAATGAGGAAATTGCCTAACCACGCTTTACTCAGAACGTATCTGTGGTGTTAAAGTGATGCAGGATTGTGTGTGTGTGTGTGTGTGTGTGTGTATTTACAGAGAGAAAGAGAGAGATTTAAGACGGTGGCTCACATAACTGTGGGGGCTGGCAAGTCCGGAATCTATAGGGCAGGCTGGAAGTTTCTGAGAGTTACCATTGCAGTCTTGAGTCCTAATCCCACAGGGTAGGCCAGGCAGGCTGGAAACTCAGGCAGGGTTTCTATGTTGTAGTCTTGAAAACATCTCCTTCAAGAAACCTCAATTTTTTTTCTCCTAAAGGCCTTCAACTGGTTGGCTAAGGCCTGCTCACATATGGAGGATAATCTGCTTTACTCAGAGTCTACCGATTTAAATGTTAGCCACGACTAAAAAATACCTTTACAGCAACATCTAGGCTGGTGTGTGACCAAACAGCTGGGCGCCATAGCTTGGCCACAGTAACACACAAAATTAATCATCACAGTTGGGATCAATAACTGCGCTGTTTATAACCTATGTTTTAAAGTAATAAGGTGATAAATAGTTACGAAAATACTCTGAATTGATAGAAAATTGATGAAGAAACTCTATATTTAACATTTGTGTTTTGAGAGTTCTTTTAAAAACTTAAAAGTTATAGGAAATGCTAAAAATAATCTAGCAAACATCCATATTCCTACTACTCAGATTTAATAGCTATTAGTATTTTGCTATATTCACTTTTAGGCTTTGTTTGTTTAAACAAAGGATGATAGTTACAACAAAAGTCCCCTTTAACCCTGGGGACCCAAACTCCGTCTTGTCCCAGTTCAGTGCTGACCCTTCCCGTCTGTTTTCGATGTTAAATACTATGTGTTATTTATAGATAAATATATGCATTTTATGTGTATTTTAATTGACAGAAATGATATCATATTGCATCTTGCTCATTATGCTCTGTGGTTTTTCTTTTTGAGATCTGGCCACGTTAATGGAGTCATTTATTTTAACTGCCTTTTCTGTTTTAAGAAAATTCTCTACCACCTCTGTTTTTCTTCCAATAATATTTCATATGGGAAGGTTGGCTTTCAGGTGGAAAATATATAATTAGATCTTTGCCTCACTCTGAAGAGAAAAACAAATTTAAAATGGATTAAAAATAAATTTAAAATGGATTAAAAATCCAGCACAGTGATTACCATGATCTTGCCGTACATGTATCATATAATCCGTAAAAAATATAGGTCAGTATTAGGGTTCTTTATTCCCTTCTGATAATTTGTCTGTTCCTGCATTGATATCACATTGTCTTAATTACTATAGTTTTCAAATATGTTTTAGTATCTGATAGAGTGAATCCATCCTTTTTGTATTTATTTTTCAAAATTGTCTTAGTTATTCTCAGTTCTATGCTCCCTCATATAAATATTATAATATTTTTTAAGTTTCCTAAAAACTTTTTTTGAACAGCTTATTGGAATGTCACTGAAGTTGTTGATTAATTGGGAAATATTGACGTCTTTAAAATGTCCGTAAACAACATTTATCACCTCATTAATCCAAATCATCTTTTATATCCTTCAATAAACTAGAGTTTTTTGAAGGATATCATAAAACTAGAGTTTTGTAATTTCTTACTAAAGTTGATTTCAGACTTGTGCCTATATACTGTATAGCTGTGGTTACTACAGCGGCCTGTGTTTTTTCTTACTATTACCTTCTCTATTTGTATTACTGCGGGCGTAAAGGAATCCTATTGATCTTTGAATTTGAATTTTTGTTCCCAGCAATCTTGCAGCACCCTATTGATTCT
The DNA here is from genome assembly GCF_041146395.1 of Eulemur rufifrons. Lineage (NCBI taxonomy): Eukaryota > Metazoa > Chordata > Mammalia > Primates > Lemuridae > Eulemur > Eulemur rufifrons. The sequence continues at coordinate 21,278,486 of NC_090999.1, forward strand.
ATTGGGCGGTTGGTCTTGATAATTAAATGTAAACAACTGACCGCAGCTCTTCAGTACCCTTTTGAACTATAAACTCTGTAATTACATTGTCATCCGCAATGACACAAATTTCCCTGAGCATAACCTAGCAGAGGGCATTGACTCTGGAGTCGGGCTCTGTGCCAGGGGACTTAAAGATGAAAGCAGTGGAGCTCCAGTTCTGGGGGGTGACCAGGTATGGCCTCAGATCCAATTCTGACAAAATTTCAGTGTCTGTGCAGCTTTTCATGTCACTGTGTTCTGATGCCAGACTGCCCAGGCTCCAACATTTTCACATCTGCGTAACCCTGAAAACTATCTTTGCCTCAGATTTATCTGTAAAATGGAGATAATGGTAATATCTACTCCTGGGAGGTTGTGAGGATTCAATGAGTTACTGCGTGGACCTGGCCCAGTTTCAACTTTCAATAAATGTTAACTATTACTATAGGATAGCATTGCTGCATTTTAAAATTTCAGCTATTTGAAACCTCTCTTAGGAGTAGCATGGGATTATTGACAATTTAGACTTACTAGTGCTTTATCAGAAAGTTGACCTTTTCCTTTCGTGATTTGCTTTAAAACGCTGTGCTTTGTTCATTATAATCATATCACTTCTGGTGACATCATGCCTCGTATCCCTAATGCAGGTCAAAAGGAAAGTTGCTTCACAGAACTTTGCTTTACAAACTGTGCTGTGAAAGGTCTATTTTTGTTAGTGAGAATATCTTACAACTCTATACTAATTGGCTCTAGTCCTAGTATTTTAATAGAGTGACAAACTAGAGTCCAGAGGTTTGCATTTTATTTTTTGAGACGGGGAGAAAAATACTATGACTGATTTATAAACTCAACGAGTACCCTAGAACCTCACATGTTCAGATTGTCCGTGGTTGGTGGTAACGCAGATGTGTGAGGGACAGCCAAGTGTGCCTTGGAGCACTGCCCTGGGCCACTTCGTTCACCGAAGGTGCTCTCTGGTCCATGCCTCCCCCGGTGGCCTTTTTCTTGGTCCCTAACAACTGGCCTCATCCTTTCCCAGAATGTGGCTTTTTCTGGGCCTCTTGTTTAGAGGGGCCACAAAGTGAAGGATGCTGGGAGAAGTGCTTAGAAACATGCAGGTCCTATTCTTTGGTGGTTGAGTGGCCTTGGTTGATTTTGGAATTCGGTAGAAAATGGCTTAACCCAGTGTTTAACTATCTGTTATTATATGCCCATCCTTTATCGGCTAACTATAATTGTATAGACATGGCAGCATCCAGCAATAAATGTGGACCAGAAGTCAGACCAGGACACTGATATGGTTGGTCAGTCACTGGGGGATGGCCACCCATTTATACTCTAATTCCTGTCAGTGCTGGAGTGCTCAGATGGGTGTTAGAAATTGACATTTCTCCTCAAGTATGACCCAGCAAATTGTCACGCATTCTGTTTTTTAGATAGCAAAGGCTGGGATTGAGAGCAATTCCAGTTATTCCGATAGCTTTCCCCTGACTCTCTTCTTAGCAGGAGCTGAAGGACAGCCAGTGTTCTTAAGAACAGTCAAACCAATTTCAGCAGGAGTCAAACTCAGTTTGTCAACTTGTGGGTGTTGTGTGCCTACGTTTCAATAGACTTCTCTTTCCCTTTTCTTTCCTATGCAACCTTCAAGATCTGTAAGAATTGGAGATTTTTTTCCCTTTCAAGGCAGATTTTAAAATGTTTTCTTCTTAGCCTCTCTCTTTATCTTCAGTATCTTTGTGTGATTGGACAAAGAAAAAAGCAGGGGGTGTGCCTTCTCCAGCAACACCTGTCTTTAAAAGACCAGATTAAAGATGGGCATTTTTGTTTATGTTTTATACTAACATCCATTAAGATTTTTCAAATTTGGCCAATTGGAACACACAGATTTTTAAATTATTTAAGTCTTTTAAGATGTATCAGAATTCCATGGCACATGGATTTTCCACATCTCAACCTTTGGCTGTGGGATGCATTTTATCACTGCTTCAATAGCCATCTTTATGAATGGATGGGAAGTAAACATGTTCAAAATTCTATGAAGAGAATGTTTTCTCTTTTTTTGCTTTTTCAGAGCAGGAGCCCTATTTTGATTGGCTATTGGGCATTCATAGCTTGGTAACTAAATACCAATGTATGAAATGGTTATTGTTCCCTGGAGCGGTGGCCTGGGCCAGAACACATTCTTTGCGATGCGATGGGGCCAAATGGAAGTTGTAAATGTCCTGGCAGCCCAGTCGGGTGAACATATGCTCGTATAACCTCAGACACAAAGGTAGAAAGGTGGCTTTCTGGCTGTGGTTTAGGACTGGGATCTCTGATCGGTAGGTTGGCATTTAACTGAAAACTCTCCATAAATCTTTCCCTCTTCAGTATAGGAGTTGTAAGACCTACATCTAATATTTACCATTATGATTAGATTCGACTTTCTTTGTAAATTAGTTATGCCCTCAGGAATGTCTTTTTAATAATGCTGACTTGTCTCATCCCATTTCTTTGTATTTAATAGTGCTTGATCTGACTCCAGCCCCTCATTCTGGGCATGCAAAAACCCATCCCAACTGATAAAATAGCTCTGTAGACCATCTTAACTGATAAACAAACTCCAGTGATTCAATTTGTGTGGCATATGCCAAGCAAAATACCTATATTGGCACTAATCCTCTCTACCTTTGGGGTATGGGGCCTGTTATGAGACCCCCTTTCAGAGGAAGAACCTGAGACTTAGATCCCACAACTGGCCACCTCCGTGGGCTCCCACTGTTGGGAGTCCGTATCGTAGCAGGCGAGGTGAAGGACCTCAGACTGAAACACGGCTGACTCCGGCTGCCCCAGCTCTCCTAGAAATTTTGCAGCGGGGTCCCTCAAGTGCCAGATTCTTGTAAAACACAGGCCTAACCATCAGAAGCCTGGAGAATTCCATAAAGGAAGAGAGGGAGGAGGGTGGTCGTGTGTTTTCAGCAGTCTTGCTCTCGCTTATTCCACGTGGATTATCCGCACCCTGATATTCCTTTGTGCATCCCACTTTTTGGGCCATTCACTAATGGACAGGTATTCATTCTAGCAAAGATTACATTGATAAATGCAGTTTCAATTTTTTCAAAAAGCAAACTGGATCATTTTCTGCTTGTTTTTAGCTGCAGTGAATGGTTTTGGAGGTAATGGTTGAAGTTATCACTCAGTAACTATTTATTGAGACCTATAATTTAACAGGCCCACTTCTGGACCTTGCGCGCATGAGACAGACAAGGATTACCTACTCTCATGTAGCTTGTGTTCTAGAGGGCAGAAACAGGAAGTTAATGTATCAATATATACTTGGCCAGCAATGATAAATGTTTATTAAAATGAGTTTTTGAGTGACATTATCAGTTTATTTTGTTAGCGTGTGACTTCCTTTTTCTTTGGGAGAAAAATACATGAGTCAGATGCTAAATTGCTGAGTTTTGTTTTCAAATCAAATTGGAATTAATCTACCCTCTATAATTTAAATACCGTGCTGAGATCATCGGCACAGAATAGAGACCTTAAGTCTGGTCAGTCTTATTTCTGTTAGGAGGCCTTGGGCTCACTTTTCCTAGTGGCTTTTAGCCTGGATTTGTTAATTTGTCACATGAGGGAGTTGGACTGAATCAGTGGTTTCAAACTCTGGGCCTGGAAGCTCCAGGTATCGCCTCAGAATCCAGATGGGGGAATTGGTGAGACCCTGCGAGGCCCATTCAGCCTCAGCCAGAGTCTTTCTAAGAAAGAATTCTGCTGAAAAGAACAATTTGGAAGCCACCGTTTCATGAGAAACTGCCTTATTTGTGGGACAGTGCCGTGAACAAAATTTTAAAAAGTGATAGACTGAGAAATGGATAAAACAGGACAGATGATGGATTAATAGAATATATAAAAACCTATAAATTAATAAGAAAAAACAGATAACCCAAAAGAAAAAAGGACAGAGTATATGAAATGACAGGTCACAGAAGAGAAAATGCAAATGACAAAAAAAAAAAGAAAAAAATGCTTGACCCCTCAGATAATCAGAGAAATGCAAATCAAAGCAGTGGATTCTTTTTCCTACTGCTTTCCACCATCCAGCTTGGACAATGCTGGTGTTAAGGTTAGGCTGAGGTAAGAAATAAGAATGATAAAATCATGCCTGGGCAGAGTTAGGGAAATGGGTCGTCACATCCGTCAGAGGGAATAAAACTTGTCACAGGTATTTTGTCAGTATCCATTAAAAATTAAAATTGCACATATTCTTTGACCCAGGATTTGCACTTTTAGAACTGTATTCTAAAGAAATACTTAAACTTGAACACATTCACTCCAGAAGTATTTGAAATGGGGAAAAAAATGAAAATGAAACATTTGTCAGAAGAGTGAATAAATGAAATATGGTAAATCCACATTATAGATTACTATGTGGCAATTTCAAAGAATGGAGTGTATCTTTTTGAATGGATGAAACAATCTCCAAAACATATCATTAAGTGGAAAGAAAAGCACAGTGTAAAATAAGTACGATGTGTGGCCATTTAAGTCAAATGATAACCCAGTTTTTTCTCTATGGGTATAACAGTAGGTAAATGCTGTATCCAGGTCTACATGAAAAACAGAAAGCTGATTATTTTGGAAAAGGGGAGTAGAATTAGGGAGGAGATTAAGTATTATCTGTATAGTTTGAATAACACACTGAAAGAATGTATCAATTAGTATCTTAAGCAATTTACATTTGTTTGAAGCATGTCACTGCACCAGATGAGCTCTAAGGCTGGGTGGGACTCAAAGGCTCTCTTGGTTTTGCTATCGCCTAGTTGTTTATGTGCCTTCACTGGGCCCCTTCCTTCCCTGCCACTCCTTCTTCCTCTCTGTTTGCTGGGCTGAGTCCCGACTCCTTCCTCTCTCCTCCTCCTCTGTTGAGGTTCTGCCAGCTGGAGAAATTCCTCCCTCTGCCCTTCCACCCTTCTGAGAACTGTGAGTTGGCGAGGGATCAGGAAACTCCTTGAAGGAAACTGCTTCTATGAAAGATGCTGAGAAATGTGGGCCCCTGGCCATGTCCTGTGACCTCTCCTGCCCCCTGTGCATGGAGTGGAATTCAGTTCTTATGTTGGGACCAAGTGCCTCCCACAGGTAGCGCCCGGAGGCACTTCTACCCCAGGTAGATTCTGTACAAGTCTCTTGAAAGCCTCCTGGGTGGGTGCACGACCCCATGCCAGGCTGGAGCCTTGTGAGTACTTGGACTGGCGTATTCCTTCTGTGCCTGAATCCTGCATGTTTTGATATAAGCCGGACTCATTTTTCCTGTGGATTTCTGTGTATTGACCACTCATGACAAGTTCTGAAAATGTGGGTGTTTTTAAATATGGACGTGGTAGACTCTAGGCAAAGGCAGATTTTAAAAAAACCACACACACACACACACACACACACGCACGCACGTGATCAATACATGGTGTAAATGGAGAGGCTGTAACAGAGTAGAAGTTGCATCAGGAAAGTGACTCTTGTCTCAGAACTGCTTGGAGCACATTGGGTGGCCTGGGACATGCTCTGTGGAAGAAGGACAGGGTGTCAGCGGAGAGACCGCATTAGTGTGTACACTGCTTGCAGGCTCCTAATCCACAGACTCTCTTTTGTCTCCTTTTCCTCTCTGAGCTACAGAGGCAGGATGGAGGATGGAGGAGGGTTACCTATATGGCAACTTTTCCAATAGGAACCATTTCGACAGCAGAAAAGTCTCATTCCTGGGATCTGCAGAATCTACTTCCCTTGTCTCTCTGTCCTAATTATCAATGGCCCATTGTTCTGTTGGAACAATGGGGCTGATTTTTCCATAGGAATCTGACAAAATTTAGTATAGCTTTACAGAGAACTGCCAATTAGGAGGACAAAATTGACAATGGCACAGGCACCACTGCAGAGGGTCGCCGGCACACGCACTGTCTCACAACCGTTCGCCTCCTTGGTTTCTGTCATCAGTGTTATATGGCTTTTAAAAGAAGACCTTTTTCTGAAGGAAAATAAAATGGATTGGCCTTCTGGGGCCACACATAGCTCTGAAAGGCTGCTTAGCGGAAAGGCCATGAGAGTAGGGAGGGGGCCGTTCTGCATTGTTTACTTCAAACACACACTGGGGGGCTGGGGGCACATCAGAGGGAAACAACCCTGTTTTTCAATCCTGGGTTCCAGGGGTGTAGCTGTTTCAGGCCATTTAGAGCAGTGGAATTTAGATGGACTGGATAATGCCCATGGAAGCTTTTCTACAGAGAAAATGGGGTCAGGTTGGTCAGGACCGTATCCTAGGATTTGTGCGGTGTAGTGGTCTTTTGGTGGGTTTAGCTGTTAATTTGGTGGTTTATACTCTACAAGGCATGTTGAATTATTGTGCGGGAGGGGGAGAATGAGTGCTTTCCCAGCCGTTACTATAACTGCCTAAAAACACAGAGGGTAGTCAACACCAACTGTGGGTGATGTAGCTTTTCTTAACGCTAAATCATTCACTGAGAAACGTCCATAAGCCTGACTGATTTTAACTGCCTGCTACTTGGGAATCTTTATGATGAACGCTGTGAGGGATAGGAAGTCAGTCTGGGATGACACACAGGGCCTAGGATCTCACCACTGGGAGTCTGGTCCCATCTGATGACAGATAAACATGCGTTGGACAGAATGGACGTGTTTGAAGTCAAGATACCCTAATGCCCCGAGGCAGGAAAAGCTTAGTCAGCCTCTGTGTGCTTCACTTTCTCTTTGTTCAGTGTGTTTGACCCTCCTCCTCAGGTCCCCCAATCACACACGTTTTGTAAGTTGTTCTATTGTTTGTCTTTGAAAAGATTGATTTATACATTTGTACAGAAAATCCCAGAGCCTTTTTCCCCTTAATGCTATAAAGTTGCCATTTAATGAGGCGTTTGGAAGGCCACCCAGCCACTTGAAATCTGAAGTGTCACACTGAGGAATTGTTACCAAGAGGTATTTACATTGGAGCCGTGGTTTTAACTGTCTTCTGGCAATTGATTAATTTCCAGCAAGAGCCAATAAATCCTTAGACAGATGAGGAACAGATTGGAGGGGAGGAGCTTCTGTTTGGGGCCGTTTTCTTTTGGAATGCTTTTAACACTTGGCCCGGGCAGGGTTATGTCCCTTTGTTAAAGAGTTCACGTTGGCCACTCTTTGGTTGTAGTCAGAAAGGCCTGTCAGGCAGGCAGGAGGGAAGTGGTTGTGTTGTCCTGGCCCTTGGCTTTGCTTAGACCTAACACTCCTGGTGAGAGAATGTTTGAAAATGCATTTTCTTAAAAGTAGGACTGTGTAAATAATAGATTAGGCCTGAAAGGGCGATCTGAGTATAAAGGCGGTGGGAGCCCTGGGAGAAAAGTCCCTCACTTGCCAACGCTGTTTTGTGTGTTGGAAAGAAAAACTCTGCTGCTTTCTTTCAAGAATTGGGAAGAGGGCGTGGCCGTGGCGCTGGTGTGTCAGAGTGAAGGACTTCTCTGTTTGGAGGCATTCGGATACACGTGGGCCACTGCCTTCCCGAGCATTGACAAGGCTGGGGCGCTCTTTTCCATCTTCGTGGAGGGAGATCCAGGAGAGGCCCTGGAGCAGTGCTGTCCGACGGAACTTTCTGGGTGATGGCCATGTTCTCTATCTGAGGTGGCCAGTGCGGCAACCACCAGCCACATGGGAACCGTGATGAGTGTGACCAAAGAACTGAATTGTTCATTTCGGTTAAGTTTAAATAGCCGCACATGGCAAGCGAGTGTCGTGTCGGACAGTGCAGTTCGGAGGAGCCTTCATATTTTTTCTGAAGAACCCTGTTAATCCCCTTAGATTTTCACAGCCTGCTCATGAGGGACGGAGGTTTGGTAGAGAGTCGATTCCTGGTCGGGAGAAGTGAAGAAGCCAAGATTCAGGGAAGCCAAGTGAATGGCTCAGATCACGGACTAATAAAAACAGCCGAGCCGGGACTAGAGCCAAGGCCCCTTCTGCCCTGACCCCCACCTCTCGCAGCCCCTCGGAGCCCAGCTTTGGATGTTAATTAGTAGTACTACTCAGCAGGGGACCCCGCCGCAGAGGGAAGGCTTGCTTCACATCTGGAATCTTGGCTGTGGGCTGTGTATTTAATCTTCTTCTTTTAAATCAAACAGGCTTAATGAGCAGCGAGAGTTGGGAAATCCCTCTGGGCCCTTAAATCCAAGGAGGGGCTTCTCTGGAACCAGAGGAAATGGGCCAGACAGGTGGAGTAACTCCCCTCCCCGCTGCCGCCTCTGCATGGCCCTGTCTGTGGCAATTACAGGCAGGGAAGGACCTGTGGAGACTTGTGGTTCTAGTTTCCTATCCTAAATACGCTGTAAAAAGGCCAGACCCCAGGACAAATGGCACACGCTTGGATAATCCTGATTTTAGCAGTGCTCCTGGCAACCGTAATGAGCGCCCCTTGCCGCTGTATAAACCAGAACCCTCAACGCTGAGTGCCGTAATTGGCTCCAGCTCTGTCCCCTCCTTCTCTGATTCTTGCTGCTCCGTCTCCTCCTTGAGGACTTTAAGAAGAACTCGGGGATTTTTCCATGTCCTAGGGTCCCCTGTAGAGAGCGGGTGGCTGAGCCACAGGGCAGAGGAATCCGGGTGGGGACAGTGAACACTTGCCAGTGCTGTCAATTCTCCGTAACCGCAGTGTGGATTTCATGCCAGTGTGGCGTGAAATGTGCCCACTGCCACCGGCACATTCTAGCCATTGCCAGCCTCACCCAGTGCCGAGACCATGGTAGTGTGCTCCGGGAGCAAAGCAGAGGCAAAATTGATACTGCTATCAATGACTGACGAGATAATTAGGAAAGGAATCTGCTGGGACACACCAAAGCTACTCATTGTGCTTTCAAATTCTTAACAAAACTAATTTCTGGATGACCTACTCCTCGGGGTCTGTCTACCATCTCCCTACCTGTGTACCTGTTGCCGTGCCTGCCTACCCACAGTAACCACAGCAGGTCATGGGGACACGACCTTAGAAACAGATCGCATGACACCAAGAGCCAGCATTTATTTACTGTTTCTTGGTAGGATGGTTACAGGATTTGTCCCACCAGGGCACTTCTGAGAGTGAAAGAGGGCACTGATCGTTATGCCGGGATAACCACTTTAAACCAGCATGATCCAAGAACAGCAGGGCAGGCCAGATGTCAGCTGTGTGCCCGGCTGTGCTTGAGTTGGGGGCCACAGTGAAGAAGGCCTGGTTTCTTCTCTCGAGGAGCTCACGTCTGGCGGCGGAGACAGGTGTGTGAGCACATGCGGTCACAGCATGAGTGCTGAAATGGGATGGACAGGTGTTAGGGAGGGGGGAGCAACGGAGAGGGTGGGGGGGTTTAGAGGGACGCAGAGGCATATTCATCTTGAGACTATTAAACTTGTATCCACTGACCAGGACCTTTTGACCTTGCCCTTGTGGGCTTATTTGTCCAGCATTGGTTGGGTCATGTATTGGTGAAGATCACGTATGCTGAGAGTCATCCTTGAGATTGTTTTATATCCCTGTTACTGTTTAGTCCCGACATTGACAGTGGTTATGTAAACAACAACAAAGTCACCTTGAATGTGGGGGTGATGGATTTTAATGGGTGTACGGTGACCTTCCAGTGGAGCAAATGTGCGGTGATCATCTGTGTCTGAAGTCTGTCGTAAGGTGTAGTCACATTGTGTAGGTTCTTACCCTGTTCGCCTTATAGTGGGGACGGTTGAGTTCCTCAGCAGGGATGTGAGTGTGCCTGTGTGCTGCAGAGTTACTAAAAATCGCAAACTCGTTAGGAAAAATAGGTTTGGGCATTTGTTAGCATGAAGTTGTACAGACCCAAAATTCTCAGGTCTGGTTCAGCATAGTACATGTTGTGAGGGTCCTCTGTGGGAGTGGAATTTGCATTGGAGTTTTGACCAAAAGAAATTTAGTCTTTATCTTCAGCCTTCCGTTCCCCTAAGCTCTGGACGTGGTGGGCTGTAGCCACGTCAGGCCTACTGTAGACAGGGTGGGAAGCTGGGCATGGTGAGTGGAGGGTTTCAGCAGTGGTCTGGGTCCACATTCTCCTGCTGTGGGCTGAGTGAGGGGAACAAGATCGGGCTGCTCCTGACTCGATTTTCTTTCTCTTCCCAGCTTTTATACATTGCACTAATAAGATCATAACAATTTTAAAAATAATTTTTAAAGGGAAAATTCCCCTCAATCCTACCACCCAATATATAGCAACCCTATTTTGCTTTTCCAAGCTCTTCCAGCCCCGTCTGCATGCAAACTTATAATAACATGGTTATAATTGTAGTGTATCCTGATTTCATTTTATTCTGGCTTTGCCATAGTCCAAAATTAAGTTTGGGGTGAGCTGGCATGACCTGAGGGATTGAAAGATAACGTCCTAAGTCTGGCTCTGTCTTCAGCCCAGTGGTTCCTTACTGCTGGTTGAAGAAAATGCTGGTTGAAGGTGAACCAAAACATTATTCAAATGCTGGAGAGTTTTTCTGGAGCTTATTCCCGGATTTTCTCAATCTTGCCCCGATCTTGCTCAGCCTTTCTTTTGCCAAGTGCAGTGGGCTAACTGTTTATGTCCCTGTAAAATCCATATATTGAAGGTGATGGTATTAGGAGGTAGGTCCTTTTGGAGGTGATTACATCATGAGGGTGGTGCCATTAATGGTATTAGCACCATTATAAAAGAGGCCTGAGAGAGACCCCTTGTCCTTTCCACCATGTGAGGACACACGGAAAAGACAGTCATCTAAGAAGAGGGCCCTTGCCAGATGCTGCTGGTACCTGATCTAGGACTTTCCAGCCTCCAGAACTGTGAGAAATTTCTGCTGTTCGTAAGCCAGCAAGTTTTTTGTATTTTGTTATAGCAGCCCAAGCGGAGTAAGATACCAAGTTACTTTTAGCTCACCAACTGTCTTCTTTTGGGACTTGTCAGAAAGAGGATTTTCTCGTTTGCCTGAGCCGACGGAATGCCTTTAAATTCCTTCCGGAACCTCACACGAACATATTGTAAATCCCCTTCCTCTTTTTTTCCACTCTGCTGCAAAATAAGCATAACTCCCGCACGAAGGCATCTCCACCTTTTCCTTTCCTCACTCTGTCTGCTCCTGCCCCACCCAAAAGACTCCGTATGTTTATACCTGAGCATCAAGGACTGGCCATAAGCCTTTTCCCATCCTTGCCTTTTCCCTTCTTCGTGGTTGTAGATCGTAGGACACTGTTTTCCTTTATTAGGGAGCTAGCTTTACTAAACATCAGGGATGCGCCAGGGGTTTTACATACATTCTAACTGTAATCCTTTAACCACACTGTGTGATAGCTGTTCATTCCCTTTTGCTAATGAGGAGACCACAAGCTGGAATTTAAGAAACGTCCACAAGGTCAGAGACTCAGTGATGGTAGGATCCAGAACTGGCTAACTTCAAGTTCTGTTGTCTTCCATTGGACCATGCTTGCCTCTGACCCTCCTGACACCTCCCAGGCACGGTGACAGAAAGGTAAAAGATGACTGTGCTGCTCTAGGCATAGGGCGTATTATTGGCAGCATGGCAGCTGTGGGGCAGAGGAAGGTTGAGAGTCCACATCAGCTAGTTGCCTGGTGGTAACTGTTGGCAGAGTTATCGCATCCTAACTCACCAAATGTTTGCTTAATATCCGCATGTGGTTCTTTTTCATACCCAGCTGCCTAGGGTCACAGTCTGCTGCCTGCTTGGTTGGGCCTGCTCGCCTCAGTGGCATTTTATGCTTTGGACTTTATACAGCTTTTCCCCAAATAGAATTTATCTGCTTAAAAGAAATGTATTGAACACCTACTGTGTGCCAAGCCCTGTGCTAGGGGCTGGATATTAAATCCATAGAAACTGTTATTAGATTAAGGTTATGTTTCCCAAACAAAGGTTTCTGAATCTTTTAGAGATGCATGAGAATTATTAAAATTGTGTTTGTTACAGTAATCTGTAAAAGATATTTTCCAGATTACTAAGAAAAAAAACCCTCCTCTTTTACAGAAATAATTTACAGCTGAAAGATCAATAAGATTTTATTTTATTAAGTCAATATTACTTTAATGAGATCTATGGATGTATGGTGGGGCCTGATAAGATTTTTTTTTTTTCTTTAAAATGGGTCTAGACATTACTCATGTGTGAAAAATATAGGGTTGAAATATTTTTTCCTCCTGCAGAAATATGTTTGTATTTTAAAATACTTTTTGAAATAATACGTAAATCAGTGAAACATAATAACTTGCACCTTGCAACTTAGGGGCCCAGGACTGTGTCAGCCTGGTGGGGAAGCTATTTCTGGGAAATGAGCCTCAAGTGTCTCTTGTCACAACACAAAACCCATGTTCCTGCCCTTGCAGGGTCTGTGGGCAGCTTGGGCTGCTCTTCATCCACTGTGGTCCTTGCCCAGCCACCCACCAGGATCCCTTTGGCCTTGATGTTGTCTGATGTTCAGACATAAGTCAAGAGTGAAGTTTGTTCAGAAGAATCACTGCTGGAGTTGCACTTGGATCCCAATCGTGACTGACCTTGAGAGTGTTTATGTTCCCTCAGCATCGTCGAATGCCTTCCATTGGTGTGAATATGTTTTCTTTTTTGGGGGATAGGGCAGATAAAGAAGTAGTATGCAAAAAGTTCCTATAACTGACAAATTACGATACAGTTAAGTGCAGAGGAGATGCATATGAAATGTGCAAACGATATAAGGTGTCATTTTGCTTGACCACTGTTGTGTATGTGTATCATTTCTCTTCATTTTTAGAGGGTGGACACTCCCTGGAGTTGACTATATTATGGGCATCTTGTTTAGTGATGAGCAAAAATGAATCATACCCAAAAAAGCATGGGGCAACATGAATCATACCAAAGAAAAGTACAGGGTATATAGTAGGATCCAGACCTGGCTGACCTCACATCTGTTGAGCCATGCTTGCTTCTGTAGAATTATCTCCTTCTGTCAGTCTATTAGGTAACTGCACATAATACGTGACCAGCAATAGAAGTGGAGATGCAGAGTAAAGCCAAGGCTTCAGGACAGTGAGTCCTTTGCGGTAGAGCGCTAGGAAGGAGCATTGGTAAATTAGGCTCCTTTAGCCAGTTGCCAGGGACAAAGGACAAGTGATGGATTAAATAAAATGCTGACATTCCCAGGGTGCTCCTGACCGAGCCGTTGAGTGAAGGTGAGGGCTTCAGGGACGTGATGCAGAAAGCCTTTCTGAGAGCTGCTCTCCCGCCCTTCCCTTTGAAGCTGAGCCTCCCACCTTCCAGCCTGGGCTGTCTGTAAGCTCTGGACTTGGCAGTCCTCAGAGACACAGTACCTCTGCTGTGTGTTGCTCAGTGTCAACTCTGCTCCCCTCTCACCTGGTAAAGAGACGACTGTACATGGCGCATGGACACTAAGAACTTGCGGAACCAATGTTGTCCCAGCCAAGCCTTTCCTAGCTCTGTATAAAGTTTCCTTCAAATGTGTTGGAACCCTCTAGACAGATCACCCAGGATGACTTTTGGGTCAGTCTCAGGGGTAGATGGAGCCACTTTTTTCAAGAGGGAAAGCACCAGCCTTACAGCATCATCCCAGCCGGTCAACTTCCTGCTGACAGTCCAGTCTTGGGGTCAGCACCTCCTGTCCTCTGTGATTTGGCTTCCAGGTCCTGGCAGCACATTGCAATCCTATCACGTGCTGGCTGTGTGGCCTTGGGTGAGTTATTTATCTTCGCTGAGTATGTGTGTTGTGCTCTGAATGTTTGTGCCTCCCCTCCCAATTCAAATGTAGAAATCCTGGCCGGGCGCGGTGGCTCACGCCTGTAATCCTAGCACTCTGGGAGGCCGAGGTGGGCGGATCGTTTGAGCTCAGGAGTTCGAGACCAGCCTGAGCAAGAGCGAGACCCCATCTCTACTAAAAATAGAAAGAAATTATATGGACAGCTAAAAATATATATATAGAAAAAATTAGCCGGGCATGGTGGTGCATGCCTGTAGTCCCAGCTACTCGGGAGGCTGAGACAGGAGGATCGCTTGAGCTCAGGAGTTTGAGGTTGCTGTGAGCTAGGCTAACGCCACGGCACTCACTCTAGCCTGGGCAACAGAGTGAGACTCTGTCTCAAAAAAAAAAAAAAAAAAAAAAAACAAATGTAGAAATCCTAATCCCCAAGGTGATGGTATTGGGAGAGGGGGCCTTTTTGGAGGTGATTAGATCACAAAGTGGAGCCCTTATGAATAGGATTAATGCCCTTATAAAGGAGGCCTAAAGGAGGACTCGGAAGACACCACCTAGGAACTAGAAAGTGACCCTCACCAGACACTGAATCTGCAGGTGCCTTGATCTTGGACTTCCCGTAACTGTGAGAAATAAGTTTCTATTATTTATAGGCTACCCAGTTTATATTATATTATAGCAGCCTGAACAGACTAAGACGGTGTTTTTCTGTAAACTGAGAATAACTATGCCTCCTGTGCAGATTTGTTGCTGGACTAGAATGAAAGAATATGTGTAAAGCCGTTGACCCGGTGCCTGACCTGTGGCTCCCGGCAAATGATGTTGTCAGTCATGGTTGCCGGTATTTGGAGAAAGGCAGAGGGTGAGCGTTTGGGATGGATGGTTGTGTATCCTCACGTGTGTCTCCTCTGGCTCCTTCTCTCAGTTGCAGATTCCAGGGAGGTGTAGGTAGTACGGTGCACCAGCCGTCCATAGTCCTGCAATTACATTAGGCAGTCAGGAAATGCTCATAAACTAATGCGATCTTGGCTGGATTTATTTATGCATTTGCTGACTCTCACACTGCTGTCTAGAAAGCCATCTCACGTAGACAGGATTGTAAAGAGCTCACTGTTTATTGCTGGTGACGCCTTCTTTGCCTGAAGGGGACAGGCAAAGGAGGGTCACCTCCATGCTGTCCAACGGAGGCCGGGTCTGCCCTCTTGAGAAGGGGCGGGGGGAATGACAGAGGCCCCGCAGGGTCTGGCCAGCCTTTCATTCACACTGTAGTTGAGCATCTGTCTGCCTTGGCCTGAGGAGGCGAGGCCCTGCCAAGAGGAAATGAGACTGGGACCACAATTAGGTGATTTCACATGTAAAACGCTGTTCAGTTATTTCTTGGTGGCAGACGATAGAAGAATATGTGAGCCTGCAGAAGTCCCGAAGCCGTCTCTCTTGATTATCACCCTGAGGAAACAGCTACTTTTACTTCCCTGAGCTTTTGTTTCTTTATTTAATAGACTTGCTTGTTGTCAGTTGTTGCCGGGCCCCAAGATCTGTGTGGAGAGGTGGGATGCGGAGAAGGGAAACCCTTGCAGGAATGCTGCCTTGGAGAGATTATTTTACTTAATAGTTTTCCACTAAAAGTGAGTTTCATAAATCTTCCTGGAAAACACTACTCTTACTAAAAAAAAAAAAAAAAAATTATTTTCTAGTTTTGCCTGAACATTAGTGTGTTGCCAGTTTAGAAAAAGAGGAAGGGCGTTGGAATCAAGACCTGACCTCTCTAAGGACTTTCTACTTGCCAAGTATTTTAAATATGCATTTAGGCTAATGACTATAAAAATAGGTGGCTTTAAGTGAGTTTAGTGTATTTTGATTTTGCCTGTTTGAAGTTTGAGAAGTAAATACTTTCCATCAATCCATTTTCAGTACCTTAGTGAAGGGATGTGTAGTGTTAGGGAATCCACATGCCCATATCCATCCTCCCAAGAGTTGTGTTTTTTTTTTAAACAACTTTATTGAGATAAACTATTATACATGGTTGTGCATTTAAAGTGTACAATTAAATGGTTTTTAGTACATTCACAGAGTTTTACAAACATCACCACTATCTAATTTTATAACATTTTTATCACCCCCCGAAGAAACCCTGTACCTATTAGCAGTCACTCTGCACTTTCCCCCAACCTCCCCAGCTCCTGGCAACCCCTAATTTACTTAGTCTAAGTTTCCTTTTCTGGACATTTCATATAAATGAAATCATACAATATGTGGTCTTCTATGACTGGCTTCTTCCACTTAGCATGTTTTCATCATTCATCCATGTCATAGCATGTATCAGTACTTCATTCCTTTTTATCATTGTAATAGTCCAATGTATGGATATACCATATTTTATTTATATATTCATTAGTTCGTGGCTATTTGGGCTGTTTCTGTGTTTTGGCTGTTATAAATAATGCTACTGTGAACACTCACGTATAAGTTTTTATGTGGACATATGGTTTCTCTTGGGTTATATACCTGAGAATAGAATTACTGGGTTATATGGTAATTCCAGGTTTAACATCTCAAAGGACTGCTAAACTTTTCCAGAGTGGCTGCGCTATTTTACATTTCCACCCAGCAATGCATGAGGGGTTCAGTTTTTCCACATTCTCATTGACACTTGTTATTATCTGTCTTTTTTTTTTTATTATAGCAATTCTAGTGAGTATGAAGTGGTTTCTCATTGTGGTTTTGATTTGCATTTCCCTGATGACTAATGATGAGCATCTTCTCATGTGCTTGTTGTTCATTTGTATATCTTCTTTGGAGAAACATCTGTTCCAATGCTTAGCCTATTTTTCACTTGGGTTCTCTGTTTATTATTGAGATGTTAGTTTGTATGCGTATATTCTTGATACTATTCCCTTATCAGGTATGATTTGCAAATATTTTCACTCATCCTGTGGGTTGCCTTTTTAAATTTTCTTTTTGATGCCCTTTAAAAGCATAAAAGTTTTTTTTTTTTTTTTGAGATAGAGTCTCATTCTGTCACCCTCACTAGAGTACAATGGCGCCATCATAGCTCACTGCAACCTCAAACTCCTAGGCTCGAGCTATCCTCTTGCCTCAGACTCCTGAGTAGCTGGGGCTACAGGCACACACCACCATGCCCGGCTAGTTTTTCTTTTTCTAGTAGAGACGGAGTCTTGCTCTTGCTCAGGCTGGTCTTGAACTCCTAAGCTCAAGCAATCCTCCCACCTTGGCCTTCCAGAGTGCTAGGGTTACAGGCATGAGTCCCTGCACCTGGTCATTTTTAATTTTGATTAAGTCTAATTCGTTATTTTCTCACTCGTAGTTTTGGTTTCATATCAAAGAAGGCTTTGCATAGCCTAAGGTCATGAAGATTTAACCCTATATTTTCTTCTAAAAGTTTTTATAGTTTTAGTTCTTATATTTAGGTCTGTGATCCATTTTGTGTTAACTTTCGTGTATGGTGTGAGGAAGGGGTCCAACTTCATTCCTCTGTGTGTGAGTTTCCAGTAGTTCCAGCACCGTGTGTGAAAAGGGTAGAAGAAAATACTTGAAAATCATATATCTGATAAGAGATTTGCATTCAGAAGAAAACAAAACAACTCTTACAACTCAAAAGTAAAAATGAAATATTATTATGTAATTCAGGGGTTAAAAATAAGAAAGGAACAGGCATTCCAAATTAGTAAAAAATATACTTTTTTTAATATTTTAAAGCAATGTATTTATTTCAAATGTGTGTGTTTAATGAGCCAAAATACAAATCAAATCAACAAAATGATAACCAATATGTATTTATTAAGATATTTATTCAGGCCGGGCGCGGTGGCTCACGCCTGTAATCCTAGCACTCTGGGAGGCCGAGGCGGGTGGATTGCTCAAGGTCAGGAGTTCGAGACCAGCCTGAGCGAGACCCCGTCTCTACTAAAAATAGAAAGACATTATATGGACAACTAAAAATCTATATAGAAAAAATTAGCCGGGCATAGTGGCGCATGCCTGTAGTCCCAGCTACTTGGGAGGCTGAGGCAGTAGGATCGCTTAAGCCCAGGAGTCTGAGGTTGCTGTGAGCTAAGCTGACGCCACGGCACTCACTCTAGCCTGGGCAACAAAGTGAGACTCTGTCTCAACAAAAAAAAAAAAAAAAAAAAAAAAAAAAAAAAAAAAAAGATATTTATTCAGCATTGAGTTATGCCATTTCTTATAAACTTAATTATTAATAAGAATTTGCTCCATCTATAAATTACAAATTGCTGAAGGTTAACTTAATGAAATCAGCCACAAATGTTAAAAATCAAAGAAAAGTTTGTTTAATCAATAGTCATTCAATAAACAAACATGTAATGGGTGCTTGCTATGGGCAAGACTGGTCATGGTGGAAGCCAAGAAAATAAAATAGATCTTTGTCTTCCTAGGGTATTTTAAATGAACCAATATTTGTAAACATGCCAATATATTGCCTGAGAAAACAATAAATATAGCTGTTATCGTAACCTAGTAGTTGAGATGTGGAAACTTGAGTCTAATGGGTTTAACACAAGGTAGTGGATGGTGAATGTTATTGGAAAGGTACAGATAAAGAATTCTGGGCACAGTTATGCTGAGTAAGGCCGAGGTTATCACTAAGCATTAGAAGCAGCACATCTAAGAAGCTGCTTGTCTTTAACAAGCCTTTATTGGCTTATAAAATTATGCAAGTGAGTCTGCTTTTACCTAAGGGAGTAAGTTTGTGCTTTGATCGGTGTCCCTTTCTCCTTTTTTTTAAATTGGCGAAGCAAAGCATACTTTTCTACTACCTTGCGTGTGTTCTAGTTTAAGCTGAAGTGGTTCAATAATCTCTTTTTCCCTTCCTCACCCCAAATCTGAGGATAGTGGGGGTGCTTCTCTTCCTTTTCAACCTAAGCCAGTTAATGGAATCTTCCTCCGTGTTCTTGGCCTTTATTTTTCTCTTCTGGGGTTGAGTTTGGTCTAACACTGGAAGATGTTTGCATTTTCCAATACAGCAGACGCCTAGTTAAATGACATTAAATACAACCTCATGCTGGCTCTCTGCATATTCTTCCTGGTCAGAAACGTATCTTCTCAGGACAGAGTTATACCTCCCCGCTGGGAACTTCTCCGAGGAAGAGTGGCTTTATTCAGGTATTGGGTGCCTTCTGATGATGGGGAGTTTTGGCAGCACTGATACATAACATTTCATTTTGAAAGGCTTGGAACAACCCATGCAGAGCCTGGAGGCCATGGTCCATCGGCTAGAAGTTGGTAACCTTTGTCTCTGGACTTTGGAAGTGCAGGGAAGGTTTCCTGTTGTTACCTATTATTGTCTTTCTTTGGTAGTGTTAAACATCGTTCCACTGTCTTACATTATCTCCCACTCCCGGAGCTGTGCCAATTCTTAGCTAACTTCAGAGATTCTTCTTGATTTTCAAGTGTGTGTACGTGTTACTAAGTGTGAAATTGAGATAATTTTAACTGAGATACCACACAAGTAAAACATACATCATGTTACCAATGTCTAATTAGTTTGCTTTTATCAATGATTTTGGAAATCTATTAAAAGGTGACTTTCAATATCTAGAACAGAATGTTTGGACTTACTTTTCCACATTTGAGTAGTCTGAGATCCAATAAGAATTAGATTAAATGTTATGTCTAAACTTTGAGAGTTTTACTAAGTACCTAAATCTGGGTAGAATGCTTGGTTAGCACAAGTGTCTAATCACATATAAAGAGAACTGAGAAAAAGATAAAGGGGTTTATTTTGTTATACTAGTTGATTGTTTTGCTTGGGCTGCCATATCAAAATATAGACTGCTTGGCTTAAATAACAGACCTTTATTTTCTCACGGTTCTGAAGACTGAGAAGTCCAAGATCAAAGTACCAGCAGGGTTGGTTTCTGGTAAGGGCTCTTTTTCTGGCTGGTAGAAAGAGAGAAAGCAAATCTTCTGGTGTCTCTTATAAGGGTGTTAATCCCATTATAAGAGCCTCACCCTCATGACCTTATCTAAACCTAATTACATCCCAAAGGCCCCATCTCTAATACCATCACATTGGGGGTTAGGGCTTCGACATATGAATTTTGTGGGGACAGAGTCCATAGTATTACCCTTTGAGTTCTCCTTTAGAGTCACAGACAGCATAAGGGCTCTAGTCGGTACACCTACAACATTATTGTGCATTTCCTTCAAGAGACCCACTAAGGCCGGGCGCGGTGGCTCACGCCTGTAATCCTAGCACTCTGGGAGGCCGAGGCAGGAGGATCGCTTGAGGTCAGGAGTTTGAGACTAGCCTGAGCAAGAGCGAGACCTCCGTCTCTACTAAAAAAACAGAAAGAAATTAACCGGACAACTAAAAATATATAGAAAAAATTAGCCAGGTATGCCTGTAGTCCCAGCTACTTGGGAGGCTGAGGCAGTAGGATTGCTTGAGCCCAGAAGTTTGAGGTTGCTGTGAGCTAGGTTGACACCATGGCACTCTAGCCCAGACAACAGAGTGAGACTCTGTCTCAAAAAAAAAAAAAGGAGACCCACTAAAACCTACATGGTATTGGAATATCAGGCTGAATTCATCTGCCCATTTCCAGTGAAGTAGAGTTGAGAGATGACACTGTGAAATATATTTTCTGTCTTTAATGTTTCATGCTATATGAATGAAGACAATCTTGTTTTAGTTGGATTTTATTATTTAATCCTTACGCCCCTTCTAATTAAATGAAGGCATAAAGAAGGTGTCAGGTAAATACAATTGGGTAATATCTTTTTTGCTTTTAGAGATTATATGTTTAAGACACATCAAGATATTCTGTGTTTCCCTCTATTTTATTTTATTTTGGTTTGATCCTTATTTCTATTTGAAATCTAAGCAGAAATCAGAAATGGGAGTGTAAGAGCATTAATTTAGGGAGTAGGAACATGTGGTTTAAGATGCTTCTTGATATCAGTTTGAATTTTCTATGCTAATTAAAAAGAGAATAAGAACATTTTCTTTTACCATATATAGTGGAATATAAGACCCATACATAAGCAAGAAGATCTACAGAAAGGTTTTTGGCCAATATAAATATACATGAAATAGTATATTTAGTATACTAATAAGATACAATTCAGTGTACTACTAATAGAGTGATATACATGAAATACCCATGTCTGCTCTAATATTTAATTGAATTCACATACATATTTAAAATCACATTTAAAATTTAAATGACATATTAATTTTGAATATTCCTTTTTCTACTCATAGTTTGTGAAGCAAATTTATTCAAACTCAGCCACATTTTGAGTCCTCTTAAGTCAGTTTTTCAGGGTATATTACCTTCCCTTCCATCTTTATTACATGAAAACAATTTTTATATCCATGCATGGTGCTGTCATTGGACATTTTATCCAAGGCCACAAGTATCTGTTCACATAACTCTGGTTATGTGAATGGTTCCCCCTTCCTTTCATTCTATACTTGAAAATAGCTTACATTTATGTACGAATTTGCTACGTGCCAAGCATTGTCATAGGTGCTTTATATGTATTAACTCATTTATTCCGAGCAACCTTGTGAGATACCTTTATTATCTCATTTTACCGAGAGAACTAAGGTCCAGAGAGGTCAGGTAACTTGCTTTAAGTACATAGCTCATGAAAGCTGGAGCCAAGATTCAAACCCAGCTTTGGAGCTTCCAGAGTTTCTGCTTTGAACCACCACACTACTCTGCTACAGGAAATCCAGCACTTAAGACTGTGAGATCATTTCCCCTAGGAATAATTGTTAAATTTAACATTAAAGTGATTTTCCCCCTTTATTTTAAACCAATTCTGTGTAAGCATCTAAAATTCCCATTGATTGAGTCTGAGACAATAGTCTTCCCCAAACAGTGGTTTGTGATCCAAATTAAAGTAATTGAAAGAGAGGTTTATGATATAATTTGTATAGACTCAAATGTAAGACAACTTCTTCTTTCATGAGGTTAATGTCAGAGAAGAAAACTATAACCTTATATTTTGGCATATATGGTGTGTAAGTCAAATCAGTTGGTGAGGATTGGACGGGATAGTTGTACTATTTCTGAAACTACTAGTCACCAGGCACTGTCCTAGGCTGTTTACATACATTAACTAGTTTTATTCTCTCTGTAACCGTATGAGGAAAGTGCCATTGTTCTAATTTTATAGATGAGTAAATTCAGGTTCAGAGGATGAGAAACTTGCCCAGCCCAATACACTCAGAACTTGGGCAGTAGAGTTGAGATTGCACCTTTGTGCAGCCACCTCTAAAGCCTGTGCCCTGTGGCTGACAGCACGTGGCCTCGCTGGGCATAAAGCACTGGGTTTAGGAGCCCCTGACTTGCAGCAGCTGGGCACTGCATTGCCCATGGCAGCTGCCTCCAACAGCCCTTCCAGCTTCCTCTCATTTCTCTGCTTCCTTCTTTGCTGAGCCTGGCAGGGCTTTTGGCTGCAAACAACAGAAATGCCTGTAGCTAGTTGAAGCAGAAAAGGATGCATTAAAGGTTGTTAGTTAGATGGTTCACAGAATTTCTGGGAAGGACCAAGAATCAGGCTTGGATGTTATAGAGCCAGGAAAAGGGCCAAACCACACCATGGGACTGTTCTAGCAGAAAAGCCGTGCCGCCTCCGCTCACTGTGCAGTCCCCAGGACTTCCCAGAGGGAACACCAGAGCTGTGTCCCTCCTCTGCTGTGCTCGTCCGAAAGCCTGGGTCACGGTGGGTGGCCCTTGCCTCCCAGTCACTCCTGTGTCCAGGTCACAGTGGGACATGTCTGGTGAAAAGAGCTCATGTCCCTGCACTCTGGCTGCAAGGGAATATGGGAAATGTGGTTTTTGAAAGATTTTCTACTAAATAGGGATTGAGTGGACCAATTTACAGTGTCTGCCACACTGAACTCCCCAGCTACCACACTGTCCTAGGCCCTACCTTGGCTCGACTATACAGAGATCAGATGATGTCTTAGTCCATTCAGGCTGCTGTAACAAATACTATAAACTGGGTGGTTTATAAATAACAGAAATTTACTTCTCAAAGCGTGGAAGCTGCAAAGTCCAAGATCAGTGCACCAGCAGATTCTGTGTCTGGTGAGGCTCTGCCTTCTGGTTCATAGATGGCGCCTTCTTGCTGTGTCCTCACTAGTGCAAGGCGCCAGGAGCTCTCTGGGGCCTCTTTTAAAAGGTGTTAATCCCATTCATGAGGGCTCTGTCCCCCAAACCTAATCACCTCCCAAAGGCCTCACCTCCTAATGCCATCACTTTGGGGTTTGGATTTCAATGTATGTATTTGGGGGGCACACAAACATTTAGACCATAACAGATGGGTAGCATTTGTGCCTCAATATCTTGTGCCTTCGTGGATACAGGCTGAACTGCTGAGTGACACTTTCCTGCTCCTCTGAGTGTAACCAAACCCCACGATTCACACACTGGAAAAGGTTCCACTTACTCTGTTTCTTCTCCTGTAGCTGGTGTGGCCAACAGTGCCACTAACCCGGGGGTCCTGCGTGAGAAAATTACTCAAAGGAAACTCACTCCATGGAAGCTTCTCTCTAGCATGATGATGTTTTCTGAAGTTACGTTTTGTTTTAACGGAGGAAGCCTGCCTCCTGAAGTCCGGTATACTAGCTGGAGTTCATACTGTGAGGAACATAACCGTCCATTCCCAGCTTTCTCTCTGAAGTTCAGACTTTTATCTTCTGCATCTCATATCCTGAGCATGAGAAGGATAACAAAAGTGACAACTGAGCAAGAGTTGAGCATCTTTATGCTTTTTTTTTTTTTTTTTAAGATAGGATCTCAGTCTGTTGCCCAGGCTAGAGTGCCGTGGAGTCATCACAGCTCACTGCAACCTCAAACTCCTGGGCTGAAGTGATTCTCCTCCTGCCTCAGCCTCCCAGGTAGCTGGGACTACAGGCGCATGCCACCATGCCTGGCTAATTTTTTTCCTGTTTTTGTAGAGACGAAATCTCACTCTTGCTTAGGCTGCTCTCCAACTCCTGGCCACAAGCGATCCCTCCCCCTCAGCTTCCCAAAGCGCTAAGATTACAGGCGTGAGCCACCATGCCGAGCCAACATCTTTATTCTTTATGAGAAAAACATTATATCCTTCTTTTGGGCTATAGCTTTTCAATGGCTTTTGAGAAAAGCGTCATGTGTAGGCCCAAGTTCTGAAAATAACGGAGACTTGGAGAAAGTATGTTGATTAGAAGAACGGTATAAAAGGGAAGGGACCTAAGATTTAGCCATGGTCTGCATGTCAACTGGGCAACTTCAGGAAAATTGAATTCATATCTCTGACTAGTTACCTAGTCTGTAAAATTGAAAAAAATATATAAATGCTAAGACCCTGATAGTTATTGTAAGAATTAAATGCTCAAACTCTGGACACAGTGTCTTGCACATAATTTTAAAATGTTAACTACTTATCTTTTCTAGAAACCACACTCCCACTGGGTAAGGCCATTCCCCCTTGGCTCTTGCTGTCATTGTGGGTTTCTGACATTCTTAGGTGATTATGTGGGTAGTTTACATCATCAGGTGAATAAGCAGATCAAAGTTTAAGTAATTCAAAATGGGTGGGTCAGTGGGGGTGGGGAGAAAACCAAATCTATTCTTTGAACACCCTTGCTCACTGTGACTAGGGTTTAAAACTCTTACACAGTGTTACAAATAAAGTCGTCATGAAGGATTTTAGTTTGCATTTTTCTAGTTATCTTGAAGTCTTGATTTTGCCAGGGGCTTGCAATACATATATTAATTTTCCTTCAGGGTTCATTTAGCAGCAACAAGCGGAGGAACATTTGCATTTTAATTGGGTCATTCTCCATACTTTCTCCCACCCCCACCTCCAGCATTCTCTCTCTGCTGCTGAGAGCTGGAGCCAGATGTCATTCCCTGTGTCTCTGAATGTCAATGTCTGCAACTCTTCAGTGGCTACCAACCCAACCACAAAGTGTATGATGAACTTCTCAAGAGTTAAAAAGCTAGTAAAATTCTCAGTTCAGGTGACACATGCCCTTTCAGCTCCAAAACATTAAAACTTTGGAGTATTTTTTAAATTAAAATGACTACTATTAAAATGACTAGTAACAAAAGTTCATTGTATTGTCATTCCCAGTGATGTCAATCCTGATCCTAACACGAGAATCTCGTTTTGAAAAGGAAAACTTTATGAGTAGACGGTGCATGTCTCAGGGGACAACTGTGCAATTTTTGGAGGACAAATGTAAATATGAGAGTGGGTGAAATCTGGTGCCATTGCTAATCCCATTTTCTTAGATGAAGAACTAGAGGCAGTAGTTCAGTGGCAAAGGTGGTTTTTGTTCCAGTAGCAGTTCCGTTGGAATTGAAGCTGCGCTGTGTACAGGACCAGTTGTTAACACAGGATGGACGTGCAGAGCTGGTGAAGCAGCCCCAGTCTAGCAGCCTCAGTAATTCTGACGTGTGCTTGTAGGGCAAAAGAGGCACCATGGAATATTTACAGTGAGCCTGGGGGATCAGTGTATACAGAGGTTCAGTTCAGTAATGTAGGATGCAGAGAAAGCCTTAAGTGGTGAAAACATACCTCATTACTATCAGAGAGGCAAAATTTTGGAAGTGAATTTCTATTTCTTTTAGAAGCTCTAGGGGGCCTTTGCTGAATACCTTTACTTTCTTTAAAAAAAAAAAAAAAAAAATGATGTCAGTGTTTCCACAACTGTGCAGTGATGCAAAGAAATATTGGGAACAGATGGCACCTACCCTCTTGTTGCTGACACTCTAACTGGGGAAACACCCTTCACTTGAAATCATCAGATTTTATTAGATGGCTGTTACCAAGTCCAGGCAAAGAAAATGATGAGCCTGTGTCGTGTACACTTGGCCCTCACTATGTCAGATTCAGCCTCAGGACCTCCCCCTGGTTTTGTTCAGACTCCTCAGTTAACCAGTTACAGACCTTCTGTGCTGGGGGGGTTCCCCATAAAGGCAATGAACCCCGAGGCCAGGGGTCTCCTATATTTGCTCTGTATACAGGCCAGAGAGTTTCAAAGACTCAGTGGCAAGGATGTAAGAGAAAGGCAATTCTGATTGTGGGTGTGTTAATTTTTTTTTTCTTTCAACAATTTATCCTTTGTAGAGACAAATATTATTCTCAGATATGTTTTTGAAAAGTAGACCAGTAGTATGCAGACCGGTTAACGAGTATTGGCCTTTCTCTCTGAGCCTAGTCCTCATTCCATTCTGTCTGGGGAAAATTTCCTTTTTACAGTGCACCTTCAGACCGGGCTTTGTTCAGAAACCCTTTATTTGGAGCACTTTGTTTTCAAAGAGAATTTATTGGAGGTTGATTTTGGCAGGGAGGTTGGTGTGTTGGGAGGGTGGTGGGAGAGAAAATGTGGGGTATGGGGGCCCATGTGTGCTCTTGTTGGTTGCAAATGCTCATAAAGTCTAAAGACTGAATCCATGGAAGGTAAACAATGGTTTGGGCTTTTTTTTATGCTGGAATTTATTTTTCCATTTTGTTTTTTCTCCTAGACATTTCCTAGATTTTAGAACACCGTGTTTACAAAAAGCCTTCATCATTAGTTCATCCTGAGCAGGGTGTTGGTGTCTGTGTTGGTGGCTTTGGCTGCCCTGCCCCGAGCAGGCCAGTCTCCCTGGGTGTCATTCAGAGACAGCTGGCTGCATGCAAGGGTTGGCTTCTCCTCTTCAGTTGCAGCTGTGTGGAATTGGGGTCACCCCTCCCGGGTAGAGTGCCTTTGTGTGCCCACACTCAGATGTAGAGGCCTGATTTCTGCTCCCACTGGGTCCCTGATTGCCTTTGAGCAAGAGGTGAATGAGTGTGCCTGTTCATCTCTGTGTTGCCTCATACCCGGGCCACCGGCTGTCCCAGCCCAGCGAGAGAGGCCATGTGAGCAAGGTGTGGTAGTGTTATGCCTTTCTGATCCCTCAGATGTCCTAATTCAGGTGCATCTATTTTTAGACTGGGCTTCCTCTGGTTTTTTTTTTTATTTTTTATTTTTTTTTATTTTTTTTTTTGAGACAGAGTCTCGCTTTGTTGCCCGAGCTAGAGTGAGTGCCGTGGCGTCAGTCTAGCTCACAGCAACCTCAAACTCCTGGACTTAAGCAATCGTTCTGCCTCAGCCTCCCGAGTAGCTGGGACTACAGGCATGCGCCACCATGCCCGGCTAATTTTTTGTATATATATATTTTAGTTGTCCATATAATTTCTTTCTATTTTTAGTAGAGGCGGTGTCTCACTCTTGCTCAGGCTGGTCTCGAACTCCTGACCTTGAGCGATTCACCCGGCTCGGCCTCCCAGAGTGCTAGGATTACAGGCGTGAGCCACCGCGCCTGGCCTGTTTTTTTATTTTTATTTTTTTAATCTAAATATGGAATGCTTCACGAATTTGCATGTCATCCTTGTGCAGGGGCCATGCTAATCTTCTCTGTATCGTTCCAGTTTTAGTATATGTGTTGCCAAAGTGAACGAGGCTTCCTCTGGTTTGAATGTCACCTTTGCAAGGCTGTGACCTTGCACTTGTCCAGTTGTTTAAGAATCCCTGGGTGTTCACCAATTCTAACTCTTTGGAGGCCTTGAAATCTGCAAAGTGCTAATGCAGAAACCACTTGCCTAGCTCCTGAGCAAGAGCATTTCATTCAACTAGAGATAAAACTTAGTCTCCAGGTGTCTGGGGAAGGAAGGGGACTACAGGATTGCTGGGGGAAGTTTACTTGAGGGTGACATAGGATAGAGGTGCGAGTCTTCTACCAACACGTCGGTGTTTACTGAGGGACCCTGTGCTGACTGTCTCCATGGCGGGCCGAGTTTGTGTGTGACTGTTTATAAGCTGCATAGCACTGTGTGCAAAAGGGGGAGGCACACGCTCACATGAGTGGCAGGAGGCTGGCGAAGGCTCTGCCTCTTGAACAAGGGTGGGGACACAGCAGCTTGCCATGAAAGATGGAGGGAACTGGGTGGAGCTGGCAAGGAAGATGGAGTCGGCCAGTTGAAGGGTTTGTTGGCCACGGTCAGGAGTTTGCATTGGGTCTAGAAAACCCTGGCAGCCACAGTATTGGGACAATTATTGCATTTGACACTTGGCCAAGTAGAGAATATTGTAAATTTGTGGCCAAGGAAATAAAAAATAGGATCCCTTTCCACTGGAGGCTATATAGAAAGATAACAGAAATTCTGGAAGGGTTTCCCAAGAGCTCAGAGTAGAGGTGCCCACGAGGCTAAAGGCAAGGCCATGGGGAACGGAGAGGCATTGAGCTGGTGGGTGGAAGGACTCTGGCACATTCAGTTGGAAATGTCAACTCCCTACATGTAACATGGAACCAACTAGGGTGAGTACAAAGGGCTCCCAGGATTGGGAAGTTAAGATGGAGAAAGAACCATCTGGAAATGATTCATGGGCATCATTTTGGGTATTTGGGAATTCTTCCTTGAGGTATATTATAGTCAGAAAATGGAAAGGAAAGAAAAAGATGCCCATGGTTCTCCTGAGTTCTGACTCTCCCGGAGATAACCTTTCTTTTTAAATAGTATAGTTAATCATGCTAGTTTGGGCTGCTTCTCTGATTTTTAGGGTAGCTTTAGGAATTACACTTCTTTTTTTCTCCCATTTCTTCATCAATTAAAAAAAGGGGGGGCTGGGAGTGGTGGCTCATGCCTGTAATCCTAGCACTCTGGGAGGCGTAGTCAGGAGGATCACTTGAGGCCAGGAGTTCAAGACCAGCCTGAGTAGGAGTGAGACCCCATCTCTACTAAAAATAGAAAAATTAGCTGGGTATTGTGGCTCTTGCCAGTAGTCCCAGCTACTGAGGAGGCTGAGGCAGGAGGATGGCTTCAGCCCAGGAGTTTGAGGTTGCTGTGAGCTGTGATGATGCCACTGTACTCTGGCCGGGCCACAGAGCAAGACCCTGTCTCAAAAAAAAAAAAAAAAAAAAAAAAAAGGACCTGCTCGTCCCTAACCAGGAAATAATTTGCAAAATAAAAAAGATGAATCTCATGCCACTCCTGAGAAGAAAAGTGCCCTTCCTTTCCAAGTGGAAGCCCCAGAACTGGTTGATGACACTTACCCGGAAAGATGACCAGGATGTTTTTCAGTGCAACTCCAAGTGGGTGTTTTGTGTATCTTTTCCGGGAAAATCCTGGGTGGCGTGTGGTTCCCTGCTTCCTTCTCTTGTCAAGTAGCCAGTGGTCTGATTGAAGCTGGCAGCCCCTTTGGGAGCCACTGAGTGCTGACTGCTGAGTCTTTTAACACTGCTGTGTGCTGAGCGCTATGTTTTCGTTTCCCAGTTTCCCCTTTGTCACTTTCCATTAAGCAGGGAACTTTTGGAACCAGGACAAGCCATGTATAATTTGGTTAGAGATGTAAATAAGCCAAAACAGCACAGAGGAAACTGCAATGTGAAGAACGGAAGGGGAGCAAGTAGGTTTTACTTGAGACTCGCTGTAACCACAGTCTGTGGCTAGCACTGAGATGATCTAAAACATTCTCTATTTTACCAAAAACTCTGCAAGTGCATTGCATGTTTTCAGATGAGGAAACTGAGGCTTAGGAATATTTACTTATTATTCACATAGCTAATGCGCTGGGAATGCTGCACTTAACCCTGTAGTTGTCTCACAGAAGCTTGCACATGTGTGCTCTCTCGCAAGACTACTTTTTTAGAGCAGTTTTAGGTTCACAGCAAAATTGAGCAGAAGAGAGAGATTTCTCATATACCTCCTTTCCCCACACATGCACAGCCTCCACTGTTACCAGCATTCCCCACCACAGTGGTGTATTTGTTATAATTGATGAACGTACAGTGATGTTTCCTAATAACCCAAAGTCCATAGTTAACATTAGGGTTCACTCTTGGTGTTGTACATTCTGTGGGTTTGGAAAGAGATATAATGGACGTGTATCCATCAATAGTATCACACAGGATTGCTCCACTGCCCTAAGAATCTTCTGTGCTCTGCCTGTTCATCCCTCCCTCCCCCCAACATCTGGCAACCACTGATCTTTTTACTGTCTCCATAGTTTTGCCTTTTCCGGAATGTCATAAAGTTGGAATCACACAATATATTGCCCCTTCAGATTGACTTCTTTCAACTTAGTATTTATAATAATGTATTTAAGTTTCTTCCATTTCTTTTTTTTATAAATTTTAAAATTTATTTATTTATTTGGAGATGAGGTCTCACTGTGTTGCCCGGGCTAGTCTCCAACTCCTGGACTCAGGTGATCCTCCCACCTCAGCCTCCCAAGTAGCTGGGATGACAGGCACGTGCCGCCACTCCCAGCTGCCTACATGTCTTTGCATTACTTGATGGCTCATCTCTTTTTAGCACCGCGTAATACCCCATTGTCTGCGTGTGCCACAGTTTGTTTATTCACTTAGTAACGGACATCTTGGTTGCTTCCAAGTTTGGGTGATTGTGGATAAAACTACTATAAACATCCATGAGCTCACTTTCTTTTCACAAAGTATGCTGTCTCCTTAAGAGGTTTCGCAGAGGACTCACTTAGATCCTCTGCCACAAGTGGGACACTTTAAAAGCCTGGTGCCAGAGAGGAAAGAACTTAGGATTTGGAATCAGGCAGACCTGATTTGGTTGGGAATTTGAGTCCCAGCCCTCCTCCATCTGTGATTTAAAATTCTCGGTGTTCTCTGCTGTCAGCCTGCGGTGCTCAGAAGCGGTTAGCCCTCTGTCGGCACTCGGAAATCTGCGTGTGAACTGTGCATAAATGGTTGTAGCTAAAATAGTCTTTGAAGCTCTCGAACCCAGTTTATTTTCTTACTGAGTCTGACATTATTCTTGCTACTTAGATTAGGAAGGCCCTTCGCAAACTTCCTTTTGTAGGTAGTGAAAATTTAAGCTTTAACTGGTCAATGGTGGGAGGACCACTCATTCTTGATTAAGTACAAACCAAAGAGGCTCTACCTAGCGAGCCCACATGCCTCTAAGGTACTAGAAGTTTCACACCTTGAGCCTGTTCTTATAGCCAGAATTTGCACCGTTACAGACCAGCCAGGCACATTCTTGTGTCTTTTGTTTTTAAACTGTTTTAGATAAAGTTTAAGACCTGGAAGTCACCATTGCCTGATTCCCATGGGAAATCTCCTCCAATTATTTAGAGAAATTCTTCTTGTGGGAAAAAGAGGAAAACAAATAACTGATTGTTTGGAGGCTCATAGAACGAAATTTCCATTTATGACCCAACTTCCTCGCCAGTGTTTCCGAAAGCTGTGGTTTTGTGAGTCAAGTTCCTACCACTGCAGAACCATATGGGATTCCAAGAGGAGATTCTTCGTGGTAAAGATGAGAAATACCTTGCAAGTATAGCTCTGAGCCCAAACATGTCATTGAGAATAATGTGTTTTTTGATAGATTTCTTCCCCCAAGGGCCTGACTCCACCCTTCCCCACTTGAGTAAGAAAGATTGTAACAATGTTTAATCGTAATGGAGACTTGGGAAGCTTAGGGGCCTGGTTTTTTTTTTTTTTTTTTTTGAGAGGGATTATTTTGAGATCTGGAAATTACACTCTGGATTACCCTGGATGCAGTGAACTTTTAAAACTCTGGGAACTAAACGTTGCTACTGTTAAGTTTACAGAAGAGCAGAAGGAGACAAGGAGGGAAATGGTTGATGAGCCCCAGAAACTTCTCTTAAAAATACTAAGTTTCAGTTCACAGAAATTTCACCAGCCCTTCTAAAATGCACTGGCAGCTGAGTTGCAGCGGTGTGGAATATTTGTTGAATGTAGACTTCGTACAGGTGCCTGGAGAAGCATAGCATCAGTGACTGCCCTGGGCCACTTGAGCACCTTGGCAAGGTCCAGACCCAAGATTCAGGCACATTCTCCTGTCGAATGGGAACAACATCTAGAACTGTCCCTGCTTCCCACCCATCTGGTGTTCACAGTTGCACTGTGTGCCGTGTATGAGACGCACCACACTCAGTGGAGTCATTGTGCGGCAAACATTCACATCACCGTAAGTTTCTGAAAACCAAATGAATGGCCACACTTCCACTATTTGACAGTAATGGTATCAATGCAGTAAAAATAAAATATAAAGGACTGGAGCTTCCAAACTCTCCCCACAGTTTTTTTTTCCTTGGGTGGAGTCCTAGTGGAATTGTGACTGTGGCCTTTGTTCTGCTTGTCCAGTTCATGCGCTCCAAGTAGCGTGGGCAGCAGTCTGAACCCAAACCTGGCCGGCAGCGTCCTGTCTGGAATGCCTGTTCAACACGCCTGCCACTTGGCATGTTCTGCTCGCTCTGCGGCGCCGAATCAGGTGGGCTGAGCTAGAATACAATTGTCTCCAGGTGCAGCAACCGTGAGGAGTAGCTCGCTTTGCTTTTATCTGTGATGGGGAGAAGCTTGGAAGTGGGGCAGATGTCAAAGCCAAGCGGCAGCCTTTAAGGCTTCCGGGAAGTCCTACTTTTTCTGAAGTTGCTCCCGATTCTGCAGCCCATGGTGACGCCTCCCTGTGGAAACCCTGGAGCCCTCACGGCCTGTATTAATCGCTTCACGTTTCTCGTGTGTTGTTGCAGTGGTGGGTTCTTTTCCCACATACAGTTTCTCATCTGCCCAACCAGTCTGCACAGCACATGTGCTTAGAGGAGACTCCTGTTAATTTATTTGTCTGATTCTGGTCCTGAGAGGTAGCTGATGTCATGGACACCAGCAGGATCACACACTGAAGCTTTGGGGAAGTGTCTGTAGGGATGTTTACAAACACTGATATCTTAGCGCTCCCATGGCCCTCAGAGGCATTAGTGAGGATTCTCGAGCTGACATTGGCTGGTGACATTGGCTCAGGAAGTTACTCGTCCCCCTGCCTAGAAGAAAGTGAGTTGCCACCAACTCTCAGAGCCTGTCCCTGGGAGTCCTCAGATCTGCAGCAGGATTCCTGGGAGCGAGTTCAAGTGCTGTGGGGCTGGATTGAGTTTCCAAAACCAAAACTGTTTCCATTTCTATGAAAAAGGAAACTACCCCCAATTCAAAGGACTGATTGGACTGACGGACAGGCTGGACTCCAGAGTGGGGCTGAGAAGTCACCTAGGGACTGAGATGATGATTGGCCTGGGGCGGGGAGGGGGGACCCGGGAGGCCCCCACGCCTTGAAGCGAGGGTGTGGGCTGGCCCAGCTTCCTCGGGGAGGACGAGTCAGAGGTGTGTTTAGTGACGTAAGTCATAAAGGCCTTTTGCCCCTCTGAAGTTAGACTTTCCTCACCCAAAAGTGATTGGTCCTTTTCTCCACCTCTGTCCGGAAGAAATGCGTTTATTTTTTTGAGTGAACTAACCCAATCCTCATTCATGGGCTTTGATTCTGAAAAGTTGGCCAGAAGTATCCAGTGGCGCCCTAAGCGACATGTCCTTGCCCAGCACTCGGGTCCGTGGGGCACACTGGTGTGCACTTCTGTTCAGTGGCTTCCCTCCGTCTCACCCAGGGTGGCTCCTTCCTGAAGAAAACTTCGCCATTTCAATGTGCCCCCATTCACTGAGGTGAGGATACAAGATAGGGGGCCGGGAACGTGTGAGGAGGAGAGAACAGGTCTCTGCCTCAGACGTGGGCTCTGAGTGGGGGGAGCTGGGACTTCTCTGCACACACGGAAGCTTGGACCAAGAGTGCCCTGCACCAGAGGGAGCACAAGTCAGATGGCCAACGAGCATGCCTGAGAATGTGTTGCAAAGTCCTCAAAGCGCTAGCAATTTACATTAATAAATTACACTATAAAAAGGTGGGGGTGGGGACTGTTTGATAAAGATTTGGACACACCAGTTAAAGGAAGAGCTAGCAAACAACGCTTCTCAAACTTACCTGACCATGGAGAACTTCTTCCATAGAGCATCTCCCCACAATATAGAATATGTTTCTAGAAAAACTAGGTTAGGGTCATTAGAAAAATTATAAAGAAAAAGAAAATTCAAAACGACAGTGAAACTGTATTAAGGATCTGAGATGATGAGAGTTTTGTCTTATTTTTCCATTTGTTTGCTAGAACTTAGAAGTGTGCTGGGCTCTGAAGGGAAATATAAGAGGAAACTTTTCAATAAATATTGATCTGGCACTTGCAGTGAAACAAATGCCAGAGAGGAGAACAGCCTCCAGCCTCGCCCAGGAGCCTGGTAAAAGCTGAAACCTACCTTACTGCAGGATTCAGCTCAGTGTTTTTGGAATTTTTTTTTTTTTAAAGACAGGGTCTCACTCTGTCACCCAGGCTAGAGTGCAGTGGCATCATCATAGCTCACTGTAACTTCAAGTTCCTGGACTCAAGCGATCCTCCTGCCTCAGCCTCCCGAGTAGCTGGGACTACAGGCGCATACCACCATGCCCGACTAATTTTGCTATTTCTTGTAGCGACCAGGTCTCATTCTTACTCAGGCTGGTTTCAGACTCCTAACCTCAAGCAGTCCTCCTGCCTTGGCATCCCAAAGTGCTAGAATTATAGGCGTGAGCCACCACTCATTGCGCCTGGCCTGTGTTTAGAATTTTGAATCTGAATGCCTTGGAGAGGGCATGCCGGCTCCTGTCCCAGCATCTACTGTTGCTTTTGTCTAACCTGTTTCTCTCCTATTTATTTAATTTTCTGCATCCTGTCAACATTTATGCTTGCAGCCCCTAGAGCAGGAAGCAGTCATGCTCATAATAAATATATTATAACATTCTAAAACCCCACGAGGCACATGCTGTAGATAATTCTTTGCTTGTGGGGAGCTTTCTCACATTCAGATGTTTATCCGCATCTCTGGCCTCTACCACTAGATGACAGTAGTAACGTCCCCACCCCTCCCAGTTGTGACAGCTGACAACACCTGCAGACATTGCTAAACGTCTCCTGTGGGGAAGAGTCTTCCTGGTTGAGAATCATTGGTGTACCTGAAAGCACGTCTGTATGTGGGTTTCATGATTCTGGGCATTGGGACTAGACCAAGAATAGTCTTAGACACCGTACAAAAGTGTTTAGGCTTGATCCTTTGAGCTGTGAGAAACTTAGAGCATTTCAAGCAGATCTTATGTGTTTGCCACTGGATACCTCTGTGTGCAGGATAGATGGGAGGAGTAGACAGCTGAGGAAGTGAGAACAGTTTGGAGTCAAAGCCCTATAATCTAATTACAGAGAGGGGACAGGTGAGAGAGGAGTCCAGGGTGACTCATTTGCGGTGACTGGGGGTTGGCATTAGTTGGAAGAGGAAACGCAGGAGGAGGAACCTGTTTGAGGGAGAGCATAATAATGGGTTTTATTTTAGGACATGCTGAGTTTGAGGTGCCTGCAGGACACCCCGCCGGAGCTGGGGAGGAGGTCTGAGGCTGAGCTCAGAAGAGAGATTGAAGAGTTGGTGGCTCTTACTTGGTGGCTGTAGCTGTGGAAGTAGAGGGCCTAATCCAGGAAGCAGGAGACCGAGGGAGACAGGGAGAAGCTGGTGTCCCTCCAGATCCCGCCAACCGGCTGAGAAGAGCTGGCCAGAGAGCTGGAGGCAGCTCTGTCCACCAGAGGCTTACCATCTATGTGGACAGTTTGCCAGCTAAGAGACAGATCCATATACATTTAAGGACCCAACAGCATAATGGCGTCAGCATACGCTGGCAGAGTTGAGTGAGGCCGAGAGGGTGTGAACTCCAGGAGCGCCTGCTGGGAGGAGAGGCGTGGGCTTGCTCAGGGGGATTTTGAGCCCTGTGCATCGACAGCAGAAGTCGGGAGGGAGCTGCAGGCCAGGGCTCTCCCTGCTTGCACAACCTGCCAGTGTCCCCATCGGCATCAACATTATCCTCTCTCATCACGGGACAGGGAAACAACCCGGGCACCTTGTTTGCTTTCGTAACTTTCTGTGAGTTATTTTTAACTGGGAGATGAGGAAAGGGGAGAAGGAAACTTTAGTGCTTCCCGTCTTCAAGGGTCATTTATGAATTTTACTTTATGGCAAGTGATGGTCTTTTCATTTTGTGACCTCAATAATAGGAAGTGTGACAGCCACAGAACTGGCCAATGGGAAATTATAAAGAAAATCCAGGTTCCATTGGCTATTTAAAAAATATGCTTAATATAAAAGTTACCATTTTAACCATTTATGTACACAGTTCTGTGGCATTAAGTACGTTCACACTGCTGTGCAGCCATCACCACCACCCATCTCTAGAGCTTTCTTCATCTTGCAAAGCTGAGACCCCATACCCATTATACAGTAACTTCCTGTTCCTCCTCCCCCCCTGCTCCTGGCAGCCACCATTTTCCTTTCTGTTTCTGTGACTTGGACCACTCTAAGTACCTCATATGAGTAAAGTCATATAATATTTGTCCTTTTGTGACTTACTTCACTTAGCATTATGTCTTTTCAAGATGCATCCATGTTGTAGTATGTGTCAGAATTTCCTTTTTATAGCCAAATAGTATTCCATTGTACATGTACACCACATTTTGTTCATCTATTCATCGATCAATGGACACTTGAGTTGCTGCCACCTCTTGTCTATTGTGAATGGCGCCACTATGAACTTAGGTGTTCAAATAACCTTTTGGGCTCTGCTTTCAGTTCTTTGGGGTATATACTCAGGCTGTCCTTGGGCATTTGCAGTATTGTTGATCCCCTTCTCTGCTGGGGTGTGCTAGGATCACTCCCTAGCTACCTGCCCTTCTAATGTTCCTTTTGCTACCCTTCTGCTTTTGCTCTTCAGAGAGTCTTGGATGTGTACCTAGGCTGGGCTTTGTGACCAGCTGGAGAGCCGTTACTGAGCCCCTGCCTGGAGTTCTTGTCTGTGAGGACATGTGTCTTGTCTTGGCGCTGCCCTAGAATTTGAATCAGGAAGATCCATGTTCTAACCTCAGTATTTCCACCGATGTGACCTTGGCAAGTTGCCTCATCTCTCTGGGCCTGTGTTTCCACATCCACACAATGAGAAGGTAGAATTAAGTGATCTTTAGGGTCCCTCCCAGGTTATGGAGGGTGAGGACATAGTGGTCTCCTAAGCCCAGGAACCAAAGTGGGCAAGAAGAAGGCAGAGCTCAAGACTTCTACCATGGGCAATTTTACTCATCTTCCTGGAACTCTTGGACAGTTAGGTGGCCTGTGTACTTGCTGACTTCTGGAACATGCTATGTGGCTAGTTTTGTGAGGACATGTAGCAGCAATTCTCTTTAAAGCAAAGCTATATCTTAGATATTATCCACCCTTTGTTGAGAAAATGGGGCAAAGAGAGGTGGAATAACTGGTTTTACCATAGTTTTTAACAGATGTCACAAACTAATACTGGAGAGAATATTCTATAGGCAAATGCTACCTTGTTAGGACTGTACAGTTTGGTCATGGGCCAAGAAAATTTTAACTTCCTTTTTTTTTTTTTTTCTCCAACTTCTTAAAAAGAATTTAAAGAGCATACTTCTTTCTTTTTAGTTTTAACTCTCCTGAACTAGGAAGGTGAGTCCCAGGAAATCATCCACATGATCAACCTGGAGGCTCCAGTACTGCATATGAACACTTGGACTGGTCTGGGGTTCCCTGCTTGGGTTTGGAGACTAAGTACTAATCCTCTTGTCAACTCTCTGCCCTGTCAGTGAAACACCATGTATGCCAGTGGCTTTGTGTCTCCCCTGTCTCATCTATAAAAGGTAGATCACCTTTCTTATTTCTTTCCAAGGATGCTGCTTTGGGCCCTTAGGATGACTAGAACCCATTTGGGGCATGTGTGAAAATGCATTTTATTTTTAGGAGACACTTTAACCACCTAATAACACAAAAAACACTTAAGCTTAAGTCCAGACACTAAGCCATCAATTTTTTTATATGTGGAAAATTTTTTAAAAATTTCAAATTGAAGAATTTCCCATGGTGATTCGAACTGGTTATGACAATATGAAGATCATAGGAGGGAAATCCATATTGGTTAAATTCTATTCATAAAATAAATGAATAGACTAAAAAGACAAACAAAAATCCTAAAGCTTAATAGTCCTCTGGGCTTTCTGGAAGCATGATCTGAGAATGGCTGCAACTACGCAGAAGATGTTCTCCCCTCTTTTGTTCCTCACAAGTGTAGCTGATAAAGGACTTTGTCAGTATTGTAATAACAGTATGTCATTCCCATCTAAATCGTGCATGTAAATTTTTATACCTCCTGCGCAAAGACCAAAGGGTTTTCAAAACTTCTGTCCCTGGTTTTTGGATCATGAAAGACACTTTTTGCTTCAGCTGCAAAATAAGGGGAGTTTTATACATAGTAGAAGATATAAGTGTGTTGGTTTGGGGAAGCCTATTTTTAAAAGTTCTATTTCCTGATAAAAATCTTAAAGAGAAAAATCAAATCATCTCTGTAGATACTGATATTCTATCGGGATAAGTGTTCTGAAGGCTGACTGATAACTCCTGTTTTTGCTAGCACTGGTCTGCAGTGCACAATGGGAGCTGAGTTGGATTAGAAAAGTTGTGGATTTGGTGTCATCATGACAAGTAGCTTTTATTTACCAACAAATTTCATTACAAAACAATTTGACTCTCGATTTTTATACCCATTTGAATGCAATTAAAATCCCTCGCCCTCTAATAAGTGCAAAACATAATTAATTCACTGTGAAGTGTTAGGTCACTAGGTGGAAAGTTTCTTGACTGATCATCCTGGCTTCGCATTTTCAGTACATCTGAGATATACACATTTTGATATATTTTTGGTTGTCTCCTGCCTGAAATCTTGAGTCCACCTCAGCAGCCTGCGACCTGTGTAATGACGCTGTTGCGACTGCGTGGCCCTGGAGTGTGCCCTTTGCTGATGGAAGAGCTGATCTGCAGATACCTGCTGGAGGAAGCCACGGATGGCTTCTGCCAGGATCTGACTTCCCCCTCCTCCTGGAAAAGTAAAGCCGTTTATAGCAGCCGGGTTCTAGCACACTGGCAGAGCAAGGGTTGGCTCATTCTCTTACACACACAGTTTAGCTGGATGCACTCATAAATGAAAAATGATCTGAGTGCTGAGGGTGGGTGGGGCCCTGGAGCTCAGGAGGTGAAGCCGGGAGGAGAGAGAGAGAGAATCTGCTCCTCCGCTCAGCAGAGCATGGGGAGCTGGCAGGAAGTCGGAGCACGCACTGGCGCAGCTCGAGTGTTTGTTGATCGTTAATAACCCGGGACTTTAAAGACCTGAATGGAGAAGGGAAATGAAGCACAGCGACCTTTGGAGTCTGGCCTGTGCGAGCGGCTGCTGAGGCCCAGCCGAGAACACTCACCTGATCAGCGCATGAAGCAGGTATGGGGGGAGACCTGAGCGCCGATGAGAATCGTGTTTTCTCTCGGAACACAGCTTACAGGTCTCCCAAAGGTTTATTTTAAAAAAAAAAAAAAAAAGTATGTGAGAAATGACCAGATAATAGTAACATAAAGAAACAGACTTAGCCTGCATTGTGCTGATATCTTCTCAATCAAGAATTTTTCTCAGTTACTAGTTGAATGACCAAATGATAGTTTTTATTGTGAGGGTTGCTTAAAAAAAAAAAGTCACACAAAATCATGCAGCATTTAAGTTAAAACCAACTTAAAAATTGGCAGATGCTAAAAGGTAACTGCAGACACTCTGTTTTAGAATACTTTGAAGAAAGTCAGGCAGAAACGGATTTGCAGGCTTGACCGTTGCTGTGTTGTCCTATTTCAGAGCCAACAAGGTGCTCGCTAATTTTTGCTGGCTTTTGTAAGAAAGGAGGTGGCTGTGGAACAGCTGTGAAATATCCAGAAATTGACTGGGATCCAGAGCGAAGCCTGAATGCACTAATGTTTTCTCCATTAAGGCGGCTGCCTCTGCTCCGCGTCTCAGTCAGGGAATTGGAAAGTAGTGTGAAAGTGAAGTGTGAATCCTGAATGTTTGTCATGGAGTGGGGGGGAGTGCCGAGGGTTGGAAATTGTCACAGTGACATTCCGCGCTCAGAAGTAGACAGTAAATGGGTGGGACCATGGGGTTGCAGCCACACGTGAGGCTAATTTAAAAACTGATTTGTGCTTTCCGTGATTGTAGCTGAATCTCAGAGCATTCTTTTCTGTTTTCAAGGTTTGGGGCTTGTGATAAGAGAAGCAGAACAGAATAGAGACCATCTCCAGCCTGGGTTTCTCAAGCACTTCCAGGCCCTGTCTCTCATGGGCACAGGGGTGATGTGACGTGGGGTTCCCCGAATGAAGTGGGCAGAGTGTGGTGGAATTGGGCTGACGTGGGGTGGATCAGAAATGGACTGTGTGGTCAGCCCGAGTCGGGGAACGTCAGGGGTAGGTAGGGAACTTTGTTTCAGTAGAATTTTCCAGCCTAAATGCTGGAGCTCTTTGAGTCGAGCTTTGGGGAATGCCCTGTTAGCCACAGGGGCGTGTCTGAGAAGACAGACGTGGGAGCTGCTCCTGCTAGTGCGTGCTGGCTGGCTGTCATCCTCACGCTTGGTGGCCGGGTTTTGTGGCTTTACACTTTAGTCCTGGAGGGCTGGGGGTTGGCTGTGTTCAGGCAAGCGAGCCGTACCTTGTTGCTAGTCTCTGATTTCTCAGCATTCCACAGGAGCCTTCCAGGGGAGCAGGGACAGCGCCTCCTGTGGTCTTTCAGGGAACTTCCCATCCCCACTCAGTACCTTCCCCACCCCGACTCAGGCTCTTTCTTGCCTGCTCTCCATGTGTTGGGGTCCCCTTTGTCTCTTATCCTTCAGGCTGGTCTGTCCCAGGTGCTCTCTGCAATGAATTAAGCTAAGCTGGGGGACAGGCTCCTTGCCAGGGTCCATTCTGGTGGCAGTCAGGGGTCAGCCAACCATGGCCCACGGGCCAAATCCACCTTGCTCTGGCCTGTTCGTATGGCCCTGGAGCTAAGAATGTGTTTCACATTTTAAAGGGCTGAAGAAACAAACAAAGAAGATTAAAGGACAGAGACACATGTGACCCACAAAGCCTAAAGTATTTTCTATCTGATCCTTTAGAAAGAACATTTGCTGGCCCACCCGTTGATTTTTAATATCATTCGTGAGTGGCGTGATCAGTGGGTTGATGCAGCTCATTAAGTCCTTTACAGTTTGAATGGGCTGTTGTTTGAGAAACTGATTTTAGTTTCTTAGTTTCTTTTAGGTTTCTTAAATGACACTGTTGCCTCCAGAAGGGTAGGTTCGGGAGTAAGGAAGTTGAAGAATTTCTGCAGGGTCCAAATAATGTTAAAGAAATATCAGATGAACTATGAGCCTATGGTTGAATTTTCACCCCCTCCCCTGGTTTGTGAACCTGCTGGTGAAGATATTTGCAACACCAGCCACGTGTTGACTGTGCCCTACTGAAAGGACCCAGTGGGGACCAAAACTCTGCTAACTCACCCAAAACACTCGCTTCCTCTTTTCTCTTCGTTTGCGGACTGAATGCTGGCTAGACTTCCACAACCTGAAAGTGTTTGGTACTGCCACTTTGAAAAAGAGATATTATTTGTAATAATAAAAAAAAAGAGAGAAAGTTTGCCAGCCATCATGTTTTCTCATACATAGAACAATGTTTCTTTATTGCTAACAAAGCTCACTGTAGGCCCGCCAGCCTCACCCCTGAACATGTAGTTCTCCTCTACCCAGCACAGTATTTCATTGTTAATGTCACTTCTAATAAAGGAAGAGGAAAATCTGGTGACCTTGTTCATGTTTAACTTGTGTCAAAACTGCAAGCCTAGCTATGGAGCTGACTTCTGTAAGTAGCTTTTTGTCCATTGCAGAAACACAGGAAAGCTTCATACAGAAGATGGTAGTTTACTAAGGAAAATAAAATGGCTGGTATAAAATTTTTTTGTCTAGGACATTTCAACCATCTATCCTCCTGTGTTTGGAAATTGAATGCTGTCAGTAGAGAAGAATGGGGGCGGGGCCTAGTTTGACAGATGACAACAAGTGAGGAAGGATGAAAATATGAAGAGTACGGCACCCCATGGGAGGCAGAGCCTGGAAAACAAAATGGCGTCTGTACATGGGACAGGTCAAGTTGTCAGAACTTGGGAGGGTGGGTCCTTTAATCTACCATGGGAGCTTCGTATTTAGAAAAGGGGTTGGCTCTGAATTTAGAGATTAAGCAACCTGCTGTTCCTGTATGCACTAGAATTTCAGACACAGTCAGAAACCTGGTTTGCGTAATTGCTGAAACTCAACTGGAAGCCAACCAGACTCCTCAGGCAAGGGGCAGTTAGGAATTACAGCACGTGAGGGAATTTATCAAGCTTGCCCAAGAGGGAGTGGCACTGTGTGGCCAGATTCAATGGGGCGGGCTCTGGGGTGAAGGGTCGGCTTTGGGTTCTCAGAAGGCCATGATTGGAGGCTGAGTAACCTCTTCCTGTGCATGAGCTGGCACTATGTGTCAGAATTCTAAAACTACCTGGTACCTCAAGGTAGCAGGGGGACCTTTTCACTTCTGAGCCACACAACCAAGCTCACCCATAAAGAGACAGAAACCACCAGGCAGAGTCCAGTCACTAAAATGGCATACAAGGCAAAAACAGCCCTCAGTGGGCCAGCTCCTTCATACGGTGTTGGTGGGGCTGAGTGTTCAAAGCTGGAGCATCTGCCTGCTCCCTTTGG
Source organism: Eulemur rufifrons (assembly GCF_041146395.1). Classification (NCBI taxonomy): domain Eukaryota; kingdom Metazoa; phylum Chordata; class Mammalia; order Primates; family Lemuridae; genus Eulemur; species Eulemur rufifrons. The sequence goes on from NC_090999.1 coordinate 21,320,746, forward strand.
CCATTGAAACAGGGCCAGAATCTGACATCTGTTTATCAGCTTCTTCCTAATGGTGAATAGGATAAAAGACTGAGCTAGCTGTAGGGATATGTCTACAAAAGTGTGTAAACCTAGAGAAGAGCAAACAGCGGTTATTCTGAATTAGAGAAAACTTGCACAGTGGCCAGCAGGGGATCCTTTGTGTGGCTTTGTGTTTATATATGTGTTGTGTCTCTTATAAGAACTTTGGTAAGCATACTCTCTCACTTCCAAACATGATTGCTATACATTTCCTGAGTGGGTTCCAGGGATGTAGCCCAAAATTCCTCATACTGTGGAGGTCCTGACTGGAGCTCTGACTTCTCCTTAGTGGCCAGGGAACACAATGACAACATCTTCCCTCCATTGACATGGCACTGGCTGCATGTGTAGAGTGTATTACACTTTGAGCTCTTCTGTTGACTTTGCCATCCCCTGCCAGCCCATCTGCTGCAAGTTGCCTTCGTTTGTTAAATCCAGGTGTGCATGGGCATGCAGCCATGCTGGGACTCCACAGATGGCCTCAGTAGGGCACGTCGTGAACTCCCAGTCTCAGCTTAGATACAAGGTCCATGTGCCATGAGTCAGGCCATGACAGCCGTCTACCTGGGACTCTAGATCTGCCTTTTCTTTCATGATCTCTCCCTGAAGAATCAAACCAACTATATCTTACATGCACCAGAGGAATGTAGCACTTGGATCAAAAGTGACTTTTTTGGTAAAAGAGAAGGATCAACCCATAGTCTATATTTTTGGTAATTTCAGGGTTTGGAGGCTATCAGGTGGGCTTAAAGCGAGATATGCTGGGATCATCTCTTTGTCTTTCTAGTTTTAACACTGATTTTCTTTCTGAATTAGCAGATGGGAACCAAGTTGGAAATTGGCCGAGTAAGATAAGTCTGAGGGAGGCACAAAGTGGCCCTTGAGAATGAATTTGGTAAAAAAGTCTCTGTTTCCGTGAGAGTCCTCAGACTACAGAAGGGGCAGAACATGGGTGCAGGTTATGCCCTTTATAATGGTAGACAAGTGGTCTTCTGTTTATACATTATAGTGTCCCAAGACTTGCCCTTTGTAACAAAACTCATACATTCTTACAAATTCTCCTCCCCACCCCACCTCCCAAAAAGTGGTTCTGCAGTGAACAGTTTAGAATTCATTCTACACAAATGGAAGCCCTTGTGCCATGAGGTGAGTGAGAGGCAATTCAGAGGTAGCATAGTTGACCTCCATTTGAAAGGTGTGTATCCCAGAATTCATCATGGTGCCCTCAATGACTAGCAACCCCTTACTCTTGGCTTTTGCTCTCATTTCTACCCCTTTGGCAAAAGTGTTCGTGTTTTCTCCTGCTGGCTGGCTCCATTAGCAAGGGAGGGTCTGTCTTCCAAGGAACCCTGTCTTTGGCTTACCAAATTCCACCTTTGCTGTCAGCTTGCAACACTTTGACTTAAGTTCCCAGATGACGACTGCCTGTGGGGTAGAGAGTTGACTTTTGGCAGTAAGCTGCTGGCTTTGGAAAACATCACAGGTATTTTACTGTACCAGATATAAGATAGTTTTGGCAGGGGAGCAATAAAGACCTGGAGGGGAAACAGAAAATTACCTCTAAGTGCTGCAGGAAAGAAGGTGGCAGAAATAAAGGATGCAGTTTGGATTTGTAAAGCTAAGTCCTTTGCACAATCCTTTTTACAGGCTAGAACTTGCTTGTCTTTGGTTTATCCCTCAAGTGAGTCAAAGAATGTTAAAAGAGAATGAAACACTGAAGCTGAGAAATGTACTTGGGGACACCTTGGTGCTTGAGGATTTTATTGGGGTCCTACTGGCCCTTCCAAACTTTGTGTGATGGAAACCCTGCTGTTTTCATAACGCAGAGACGTTAGACATTCTTATGCCTATGACTGCTTAGACTTTCTTACTGAGTTAATTAGGGTAACAGAAATTTTAACATCTTAAAAGTGAGTGGAGTCGGCTATTACAATAGGAGAAACATTAGTCATTTCTGTATTCTTCTAGTGGCTTAATTAATTACATTTGTTGCCACTGGAATTTCTGAATAGGGAGGGAATCTGCCTTCAGTTTCAGTACTGTTTTTTTCTTCTGTGGATTCTTCGTCTACTCCAGGAGCAACCTCTGGGTTATACTAAAACCTAACCAGTCTCAAAGCCAAGATATCAAAGCTTGTAAATTAGTCATTATTCTAGGCCAAATCACTGAATAATACAGTGCTGGTTTTTTATTTTATTTTTTTAGACATTGTCTCACTCTGTTGCCTAGGCTGGAGTACAGTGGCATCATCATAGCTCACTACAACCTCAAAGTCCTGGGCCTAAGCGATCCTCCTGCCTCAGCCTCCCAGGCAGCTGGGACTACGGGGGTGCACCACATGCCTGGCTAATTTTTTAATTTCTTGTAGAGATAGGGTCTCGCTATGTTGCTGAGACTGGTCTCGAACTTTGGCCTCAAGTTGCCTCGGCCTCCCCAAGTGCTAGGATTACAGGCATGAGCCACTGCACGTGGCCATGGTGCTGATTTTTAAGGTCAGTTTTACTCTGATATGATTTACTGTGATAGACTCTTGTTCCTCACAGGTTGACTTTCAAACCTGTGAAGTTTCCTCTGCTTCTAACCTATTTTCTTTCTTATGACAATATCTTAGGTTATTAGCCCCAGAACCAGGATAGGAGGAGACCTAAGTAAAGATAATGCGACTAACTAATCATAGGATGGTGAGACTGCAAGGTTTATAGATCTGTTTTTCAGGTGCGCAAGCCTAGGTAAAGAGAAGCTAAACATGGGTGCTGTTATCCTGTGCGCGCGCGTGTCGGGAGGGAGGAGGAGAGCTGCCAGCTGCAGTGACTTTGTATTACTCACATGAACCTGGAAACATGGCTATTCTTGAGCAGAACTCTTCGTGTGAGACTGTGGCTCAATTTGTAGGTCTGTCTGCTGTCTTGTAAACACGTGATCCAAACACACTCCCACGATTTGTTTTTGTTAGAGAAATGCCTCGTGGTGTAGTAGCGACTTTTCCACGAGAGTTCAAACCGAGTGACAGATGAACTCCCCAAGGCTGACGTGTTCAGTTCCATCTTGCTTTCATGGCACTTTGGCGAGTGTGAGGGGAAATCGCCTGCAGAGTGGTCTAGATGCCGTAGATGTACAATTTTGAAATTCAGAGACAAATCGATGTTGGCTTTTCCTGAAAATGGATCTTATTTCGAGAACCACAGTTGACATGGCTCAGGGAAGTTTTGCTTATTTTTGGCAAGAAAACTACCCTGAAAAGGTGCTTAGGATCCAAGAGACAGAGAGCCCACCCCAGGCTCTCTGGCAGAGCAGGGGAAACAGTTAAGAACTCAGTGTCAGTGGTTTGTGTTAATATTGAGTTCATGTTTGTGTGGAAGTGCCTACGCAGATAAAGAAGGCAGCTTCCTGTGAAATGGGATGGTTTTAGTTACCCTGGGTAATGGTGTTCAGAATGTACTGTGGCATATCTATTTCAGAAATATTTAGAATCCAACCTAAAGGGTTTGATCCAAAGTACTTATTAAACACTTAAGTGTGTGGAAGCCACGGGACAGAAGCCAACAAGCCAAACGTAGTAGCTATCAGAGAAGGGCGTGATTTGATCAGCTTGTGCTCAAACTAAGATCAGACAGACAGATACAGGCACAACATTCTCTTTATTCCTTTTGCTTAAGATCCTTAAGCATCTCTTCATCTTTGTCTGGATTCTATGAATATATTTCAGGGGGTCTGTGAACCTGGAAGGGAAGAAAACAGAACGATAGCTCAAATTTAGTATTTCTTTCAGTAATGCATGTTGGCAACAAAGTACACTAGTATTAGCAGTCCCCATGCCTTTGTCACCAGTAGAAACGATACATACTATCTTTCAGTATCATCTAAACTCCTTACTACTTTGAGAATGTCAGCTAATAAACTTGTTGCTAGATCTTCAAATTTAATGTAACAAAAGAGCACATAACTTACTATATTATACATTTCTAAATGTTTAGGATATTGTATTCCAACATACTTGGTTTTCTTTGTGATCCTATGTATTAGGTCATTAAATATGAAATGTCTGATTTCAAATCAAAAGTTTAGTTTATTGCATCTCAAACAAGGAGCAGCACAATTTAAAATATGTGCCTAAACTATAGACACAGTTTTGTCATCTTAACCATAGGTTGCTTATTATGCCAGCAGTGAAGAAGCCTGGAGAGCTAGTGGTGATGAAATTGCAAAAAGTGTTTTCCACAGCTTGTTGAGAATTGAATATTTTTCCTTGCAAGAAGGGGTCCAAAGCCTGGAAGAAGCGGTAGTCAGTTGGTACAAGATCAGGTGAATATGGTGGATGACAGAGAGTTTCCAAGTCCAGCCTGTAGTTTGAGCAGCGTTGTTTGTGCGACATATGGTCAAGTGTTGTCTTGCAAGAGGATTGGCCTGTCTCTATTGACCAATCTCAGCTGCTTCATCGCAAGCATGCTCATCATTTCAACCAATTGGTTGCAGCAGACATCCACTACAATCATGAAGCTGTAGTGGATAATACCAGCACTAGACCACCACATAGACACCATTAGTTGTTTTTTTTTTTTTTTTTTTTTTTTTTTGATAAATATTCAGTTTTGGACTGTTTCGGTATTTCCTCTGTATCCAACCATTGTGCTGAATGCTCATGATTGTCAAAAAGAATCCATTTTTCATCACTCGTAACAATATGGTGTAGAAATGGTTCACCTTTATGTTGTGACAGCAAAGAAAGGCAAGCTTTGAGATGATTTTTCTTCTGATGCTTGTTTAATTCATGTGGAACCCATCTATCCAGCTTCTTTACCTTGTCCATTTGTTTCAAATGGTGCAATATTGTTGGAATAGTAACATCAAACCTTGCTGCTAATCCACGTGTAGTTTGAGATGGATTCATTTCCACTGTGGTTTTTAGCTCATCATTATCCACCTTGGTCTCGGGTCACCCGTGTGACTCATTTTCAAGATTAAAATCACCAGAACAGAACTTCTCAACCATCAATGTACTGTGCGTTCATTAGCGACATCCCTCCCAAACACTTCATTGATACTTCGAGCTGTCTGTGCTGCACTGGTTCCACAACAGGACTCATAAACTCGAATTTTTGCTTTATCCATGGTTTCAGAAAAATTGCTCTAAAAAAAATTTGAAAGATAATCACAAGCCAAACTGCATGTTTGAAAGAATGAGCATGTACCTTCACAATAAAAATAAAACAAGAAGTGTCGAAATGTCAGAGATACCAACTGTCAAATTTAATACTTAAGGAAATCGGACATTCATACTTAATATAACCTAATTTTTTATGCATTTAAAAATATCATTTTGAGACTTTACCAGATAGCCAGAGAAGTCTATGGCACAAAAATAGAAAGAGAGAGAAACCTTATCTTAAAGGCTGCCATTTGATATTTACTTAGATCTTCATTTACCAGGGAAAAAGTATTTACCCAGGACAGCACAGTATGTTCTAGCCTGTGAATCACCTGGGGCTCTTGATAAAAAACGCAGCATGTCTGGGGTGGGGCCCAAGACCTCTGCTTTTCTAACAAATCGTAGCCTACAGCAATCCAAATGAAGGCCTGTGTTTTCCAAACTCACTTCCCACAATTTTGATAGATACCAGTTGTAGGTAATAGCTTAACTATTGTAACACTTCGTTGTGGGAAGAGATGTTCTAGGCGGGGAATGTGGGAAAATCCCCAAAGTGTACACATTCCCTCGTTTGGAGCCCAGAGTAACTACCAGGTTGGGAAGTTAATGGGTGGAAGCTCAGGCCCTGGGAGAGACTGCCAAGGTGAAGGGTGGGGTAGCAGAGTGTGCACGTGTCTCCCCAGGTGACGGTGTGGCGTGTGCTCCCTGGGAAGCTGCTGCAGCTGTGGACGTGGTGTGCACCAGGTGAGCTGTGAGCAGAGCGCAGCAGCAGCCGATTCCCTCAACCCGGCCGGGCGCGGAAGGGAGCAGATCAACATCTGCTCCCCGATTGTGTGTGTGGACCAGATGCTGTGCGCTGAGGAGCGTTGTATATATGGCTTGCTTCTTTCCTGAAGGGTGATTTATTAAGTGTGTCATTAGATGATGCAAGTTCTATGTCTTTGTAAGATTTTCTTAGATACTTGCAAGTTAGAGAAAGGTCCTTTGGCAGAGGATGAGGGGGAAAATGTCCCTGTACCTCCATGGCCCGAGCAGCTCTTTTTAATAAACAGCTCCAGAGCCCCCAGTCCTGACCAGCTATCTCCTAACAGTGTGCTTTGGCCTTGGTCAAATCACTTATGTCATATGGCCAGCTGGAGGCTTCACAGGGTGGCCGCTGATGTCCAGAAATCCAATTTTGTCTGTCAGAGGCTGTCAGCTGCCTGGAGACTGACTCATGCTAATCAAACTCCTAGGAGACTGACATTGAGTCTTCCAAACCCAGCTTATTGATTCCCGGGGACAGATGTGTTACTACCCTCTTAGTCCTATATTCTGGGGGAGAGGTGGCTGAGTATAGGACTTTACATAGAATAAGTCTTAAGGACTGTGCCAGGAATCTAGACTTGGTGTCCTTGCTCACGTATGGGGCTGAAGAATTGCACCAGAATTCTCTCAGTCTTTAGTAAAGGGCGCGCCATTTCCTTTCCCCTTGCTCTCTCCTCCATATGGGAACCCCCAGCTGTGCTGCGCAGCTTTCATATCTCCAGACCCTGCCTGAGACCACATCTCTTCCCCTGGACTGGATCCAGGTGTTTCTGGGTCTCCTCACGCCCCAGCTGTTTGTGGATTGTCTGGAGGGAGATGTGCTCGCAGACGGGGGCAGGTACATAGCCATTGTGGGGTGATCCTTACTATTTCTACTCTTCCTATTTTTTTTAACTTTTTTTTTTTTTTTTTTTTTTTTTTTTTTTTTTTTACTATTTCTACCCTCAAGGCCAACTCCCTATAAGAGGGAAGCACAAGTGGCACCTCATGGCTGGAAGAGTTCTTCCTGACACACGTGCTGCTTTGTACCTGTCTCCACAGGAAGAGCCCCTATTAATTATCTATGTCCCTGGTTCCCAAAACCATCCTGTGAGCAGGCTGCCTCACAAGAGGCAGTTTATGAAATACAGATTGCTGGACCTATCTCACAGGTCTGGCCAGGGTCTAGAGTCTTATTTGTAAAACATTCCTCAGGAGGAGAGGCATCCCTTGGGTGGTAGCCAGCTCTTTTGGAATGTTTTTGTGGCACTGCTGGCTTGCCACCAATGGTGATGGGTGAATTGGAGGTCTTTTTTCTTATTTATGCTTTTCTTTTTGCTTAAATTTTTAATGAACAAGTGTCATCTTACAAAGCAGTCTCTTTTTTTTTTCCCCTTCAAATGAAAAATTCTCCAGATTATTCTTTTGATCAGCCAAATTTGGGAACCACCACTGTAGACCTGTTATCCCAGCCCCAGAGCCCGTGTTTTATGGAGGAAACAAAGGCTTCGAGAATGAACTGGCTGACTGGCACTGGACTGCAGGACTGAACGGTGTGGACACTACTGGGTTAATGTAGAAAGACCTTACCCAGTATATACTCTCTGCATCTTGACTAGATCCACTATTCTAAACCCCAGGGGCCTTGTTTCTGGGGTGTTGCTTAGAATGTCCATAATCAAATGCTCATATATATAGGGTATGGGAACAAATTCAACCCAGGCATCCTCCCTCGGCTCTAGATTAAAATATGAGTGACATCAGCCACCCTGATGCTTCCATATCTGACAGGCGGGGGCCTCTGCCCAGTGTCCCCCACCTCTTCATTAGACCGCTTCACCCTGCAGTGCCTCAACTTCCACATCTATAAAATAAGCACTACCTCCCTTACACAATTGACGTGAAAATCAAATGATATGATGTATGTGAAGGGCCTTGGGAAAGGAAGTACCAAGCATTATATAATTTTAAGGTGGTCTCATCACCATCAATATTATTATATTACCCCCAAAGACTTAACATGTCTGCTAAGTGGCTCCAAATAGAATCACTACAGGTGGGAGAAATACTTTATTCTATTATAACCCAATGAAAGCCTACTTGGGTGGGTGTGGAAGGAATCAGGATTCCCATAGAAAGATATTACTTCTGAATTTCCTGATTAAAGTAGCTCTAATGGCCCATTAGTGAATCATTTCACACCCTCTGCCCTTTTCATGGCTGCTTTCCAGCTACGCTCCAGAGCCAGGAATTGTTTGGGTGAGCAAGTTGGTACATGTAAGTCAGAGAATGTTTTTCCGTCTGCTCAAAGACAAGAGCATATCTCTTTTGCTGCTCTGGGTGGTGAAAATGCTTCAAGATTTGTCATTTTGAGAATGGCAGGGTTTTTGACCTTGTGTTCCAGACTAGATTAAGAACCAGACAGATTTTAATATCTGTAAAAAGCTTCTGCAACTGCTCCAACAACTAGATATCCCTAGAAAGGATAAAGCTTTGTTTTTCTCCGAGGAAATGATACAGCTTGAGAATGATGGGACTCACTCTGTGGTAATTAACCTTAATGATACTAAGCGCCAACTGCATCTCCATAGAGTTGCTTAAAGGAAACGTATAGATTTGGAGAGACAAAGAACAAAAACAGAAACTTTATGTAAAACATCAGACAGTAATTCTAATTAAAGGAGTATGTGATTTAATGACATGCTGTAAATGCGACGTGCTTCCTAGAGGGTGCTTCTGGCTCTGAGATACTATGATTCTGTGAACGATCCTGGTTGGAGTGGTTTGGAAAGAGTTCGTGAGAGAGGCTGTTCTTAAATTGAGCCTTGATGTATGAGTAGGATCTGTGTAGGTAGAGAGAAGAGAAAGTACATCCCAGAGAGTGAAAGTGCAGGGTAGAGGCTGGGGGATGAGGTGGTGCCCTCCCGGTTAGCTGCGTGCTAACAAGGAGAAGAGTAGGGAGGAGATTCATCTTGTAGACACTTGTAAGTTGGTCAGATTTGATCTGAAAGGAAAAAGAGGAGATTGAAAGGACTTCAGTAATACAGACCAATTGAATTAAATGGTTTTGGTCATTTTCCTTTGCTTAGAAATCCCTTTACCAAATGCCAGACTGCTGAGAGTCCACCTTAGAATTACCTGGACAACTTTTAAAAAAGAAAGTGTTCTGGCTTTTACTTACCTCTACTCCCAGGCTCATTACATCAGAATCTTGGAAGCAGCGGGAGGTAGGGGAAGAAGGAGGGTAGAGTACCTCATTGTTTTTTAGAAGTTCAAATGCAAGCAACCTTAGGAACTATGCAATTTCCTAGGAATTTCATCCTCATGTATGACCCAAGAACAATGTAAGATAGATAGCACTTAAAACCCACTTCTCCGATCTGTGCAATCCTAATAAGCAACAGAAAACTATTCTGACACATTTAAAGCAGAAAGCAAATTTAGCAACAGAACATTGGGAAGCTCACAGAAGCCAATGGAAGTGTCAAGGTCTGGGCTTCAGAGAAAGGACAAAACCAGGGGGACTAGGTAGCCAAGGACATGTCCAAGGTCAAGGCATAGGAGCCATCCACGGAGGATACCACAACTGCCACCACCACCATTACCTGACTCCTCTAGTAGCCTTTATCTATCCTTGTGTCTTCACGTACCTTCCTCATGACCCAGAATGCCAGGCCAGGTCTTCCAGTGGGCAAATCTGAGTCATGCCCCTGCAGACTAGTGCCCGGGAGTGGGAAGAGAACACAGATGTCGGGCATGGTGGCTCATGCCTGTAATCCCAGCACTTTGAGAGGCCTGGGCGGAGGATCGCTTGAGGCCAGGACTTGGAGAGAATAGATTTTTCTTCTCTACCACCCTTCACATGACAGGGGCTTCCCCCGACTCCAAAGGGTGATTCCAAAGGTGCTGGATAGCCACAAAAACGTTCATCTCCCCTACCGTACAGGTAAAACAGGTTGGAGAGGTTTGTCTCCTCTCTCTCTGCCATCTTTCTGTGGGTCCATGTCTTTCTCTCTCCTTCAGTGTCTCTCCTTGACGCCCCACCCTCTCCGGCTTGTGTGCTTGTCTGACTGTGGTCATTTCTCTTTGCGTTAGTCCTTTCACCCAGCCCCCTGCCAAGTTTAAAGCTTCCCCGGTGGCCTCCCTGCCTCAGAAGGCAGCCATTCCATTGAGGGACAGTGCTAGTTGTTTACAAAGTTTTTGTTTTATGAAGCCAAGTATCTTCTGCCCTTCATCTTTTTCCCTCTGGTACTACTTCTGCAGCCTGTGCCACCCTGCAGTGATCCACCCGCTTCTTCGTGTAATCGCTTATAGATTTGTGTATAAAACTGTCACATCCCTCCCACACACCATCCTCCCCCCATAGTGACTTTTCCGGGCTAAGCATCCTTAGCTCTTCAGCTGCTCGTCCTAAGCGAGCATTGCCGTCTTAAAATTGTACTGCTGGAACTGAATCGAATCTTCCACACGTGATCTGACCCAGAACAGGATTATCACCTCCTCTGGTGATGTAGACAGTTTACTCCTCTTAATGCAGTCAGAGATTGCAGGGCCTTTGTAGTTGGCTCTGTCACGAAATTAAGTTGACTGACCACAAAAACCCACAGGTTTTGCCTGAAGCTATGTGGGACCCGTTTAAAATATCCTGTGGGATCGGAGTCTGATCCATGAGCCTGGGGCCACCAGCCTGGCACCAGCATCATACTCTGTTAACCTGATTCACTTGAGAGAATCTCCCACGGCTCTGTGGAAGGACTGAGAAAATGAGTCTGTGTCGCTGGCAAAATGAAGAGTCCTCGCCAAGGAGGAAAATTCAGTTTTATATACTTTATTTCCATTAAGTGGATCACCATACGTGAGAAAATAAATAATTGACATGGTATTGATGGATGGAAGACAGGGTGAGGGTTTGGTTTGCAAGAGTATTTTTTAATAATATTATTTTTAAGTCAAGTTTATTAAGATAAAATTTGCTTATGTTCTTTTTTTGATGTATTAAAAGTGTTGTAAGCTTAATTTATAAAGGAAATGTACAAGACAATGAGGAAAAGATAAACACTCCAATAGGCAAATGAGAATAAGAAATTAACAAAAGAGAAAAACAAATTGTCAGTAAACATAAAAAAATGTTTGTGCTGGGTTTTTAAATTTTAATACATTTAGGAGGTATAAGTGTTTTGTTACATGGGTAAATCATATAATGTATAGTGCTGAACTTGGGGTTTTTAGTGTACCCATCTCCAGAATCGTGTAGAGAACCACAAAAAAAAAAAAAAAAAAAAGGAAAAGAAAAACAGAATAGTGTACGTTGTACCTGATAGGTAGATTTTTTTTATCCCTCCCCCTCCCCCTTCTTGGTTTCCAATGCCCATTACACCACTGTATGACCTTCTTTTTTTTTGGCCCATGTATGATCTTCTGTATTCCTCATTCAGCTCCCACTTATAAGTGAGAATGTGTGATATTTGTTTTTCCATTCCCGAGATACTTCACTTAGGATAATCATCTCCAGTTTCATCCAAGTTGCTGCAAAAGACATTATTTCATTCGTTTTTATGGCTGAATAGTACTCCATGGTGTGTGTGTGTATACACATATATATATATACATACACACACACATCCCACATTTTCTTTATCCACTTATCAATTGGTGAGGGCTTAGTTTCATTCCATATCTTTGCAATTATGAATTGTGCTGCGATAAACATTGACAGAAATGGGATTGCTGGATCAAATGGTAGGTCTACTTTCCATTCTTTGAGGAATCTCCATACTGTTTTCCACAGTGGGTGTACTAGTTTACATTCCCACCAACAGTGTATAGCATTCCCTTTTCACTGCATCTGCACAAACATCTATTATTTTTTGACTTTTTAATAGTGGCCATTCTGATGGGGGTAAGGTGGTATCTCATTGTGGTTTTGATTTGCATTTCCCTGATGATTAGTGATGTTGAGCATGTTTTCATGTTTGTTGACTATTTGTCTGTCTTCTTTTGAAAAAAAGCTATTCGTGTCTTTCCCTCACTTTTTTAGGGGGGGTGGGGGGACACAGTCTCACTCTGTCACCCAGGATAGTGTGCAGTGACATCGTCATAGCTCACTGCAACCTCAAACTCCTGGGCCAAAGCAGTTATGCCTCAGCCTCCCAAGTAGCTGAGACCATGGGCATGCACCACCACACCTGGCTAATTTTTGTATTTTCTGTAGAGATGGGGACTCACTCCTGCTCAAGCTGGTCTCGAACTTCTAACTTCAAGCGATTCTCCCGCCTTGACCTCACAGAGTGCTAGGATTATAGGCGTGAGCCACCGCACCCGGCCTCACTCGCTATTTATGGGGTTATTTGTTTTTTCTTGCTGATTTGAGTTTTTTGTAGATTATGTATATTAGTTCTTTGTCAGATGTAGAGTTTTTGAATATTTTCTCTCATTCTGTAGCTTGTCTATTTATTCTGTTGATTATTTCCTTTGCCGTGCAGAAACTTTGTTATTAAGTCCCACATATTTATTTTTGTTGCTGTATTTGCTTTTGGGGTCACAGTCATAAATTCTTCGCCTAGGCTAATGTCCAGAAGAGTTTTTCCTATGTTTTTTCTAGAATTATTATGGTTTCAGGGCTTACATTTAAGTCTATAATTCATCTTGAGTTAATTTTTTTATATGGTGAGAGAGAGGGATCCAGTTTCATTCTTCTACATGTGGCTATCCAGTTTTCCCAGCACTATTTGTTGAAAAGGGCATCCTTTCCTCCAGTGTATATTTTATCTGTTTTGTCAAAAATCGCTTAGTTATAGCTATATGGCTTCATTTCTGAGTTCTCTATTCTGTTTCATTGGTCTACGTGTCTCCCTTTATACCAATACCGTGCTGTTTTGGTTACCATGACCTTGTATTAATAGTATAATTGGAAGTCAGGTAATGTGATGTCTCCAGATTTGTTCTTTTTTCTTAGGATTGTCTTGGCTATAAGGCTCTTTCAGTTCTGTATGAAGTATGGAATTATATTTTTCTAAATCTGTGAAAAATGATGTTGGTATTTTGATGGGAGTTGCATAGAATCTGTAAATCACTTTGGGCAGTATGGACATTTTAACTGTTAATTCTTACAGTCCATGAGCATGGGATGTTTTTCCATCTGTTTATGTCATCTACCGTTTCTTTCATCATCGGTGTTGTGTAGTTCTCCTTGTAGAGATCTTTCACCTCCTTGGTCAAGGGTATTCTTAGGTATTTTATTTTCTTTGCAGCTATTGTATATGGTATTGCATTCTTGATGTGACTCTCAGCTTGACTGTTGTTAGTATATAGAAATGCCACTGATTTGTGTATGTGGATTTTGTAACCTGAGACTTTACTGAATTTATTTATTCTTAGTCTTTTGGTAGAGTCCTTAGGGTTTTCTAGATATAAGATCATATCATTGGTAAACAGGAATAGTTTGACCTCCTTTTTCCTGATTTGGATGCCCTTTATTTCTTCCTCTTGCATGATTGTTCTGGCTAGGACTTCCAGTACTATGTTGAATAGAAGTGACAGTGAGCATCCTTATGTTATTCCAGTTCTTATAGGGGATGTTTTCAACTTTTCCCCATTCAGTATGATGTTAGCTGTGGGTTTGTCATATGTGGCTTTATTATTTTGACATATGTTCCTTCTATGTCCAGTTTGTTGAGGGTTGTTATCATGAAGGAGTGTTGGATTTTATCACGTGCTTTTTCTGCACCTATTGAGATGATCATATGGTCTTTGTTTTTAACTCTGTTTATGTGGTGGATCACATTTATTGATTTGCATTTGTTGAACCATCCTTGCATCCATAAGATGAAACCTACTTGATCATGATTAATTATCTTTCTGATGTGTTGTTGGATTCAGTTTGCTAGTATTTTGTTGAAGATTTTTGCATCTATGTTCATGAGGGATATTGGTCTGTAGTTTTCTTTTTTTGTTGTGTGGTTTCCTGGCTTTGGTATCAGGGTGATAATGGCACCATAGAATTGGTTAGGGGAATGATTCCTCTGTTCTCAATATTATGGAACAGTTTCAGCAGAATAGGTGCCAATTCATCTTTGTACGTCTGGTGGAATTCAGCCGTGAATCCATCTGGTCCTGGGCTTTATTTTGTTGGAAGATTTTTTTTGTTTGTTTCAATCTTGCTACTCGTTATTGATCTGTTCAGGATTTCTATTCCTTCCTGATTCAAGCTTGGGAGGTTGTGTGTTTCCAAAAATTTATCCATTTCCTCTAGGGTTTCTAGTTTGTGTGGGTAGATGTGTTCTAGTCACGAATGATATTTTGTATTTCTATGGTATATGTTGTAATGTCGTCTTTTTTCATTTCTGATTGAGCTTGCTTGAATCCTTTCTCTTCTATTTCTGTTTAGTCTAGCCTAGTGGTCATCAATTTTGTTTATCGTTTCAAAGAACCAACTTTTCATTTTGTTGATTATTTGTATTGTTTTTTCATTTCCATTTCATTTTCTTCTGCTCTGGTATTTATTTCTTTTTTTTCTGCTAGCTTTGGATTTGGTTTGTTCTATTTCTAGTTCCTTGAGGTGTGGCATTAGGTTGTTAATTTGTAATCTTTCTGTCTTTTTGAGATAGGCATTTAAGGCTATGAACTTCCTTCTTAGCACTGCCTTTTCTCTATCTCCGAGATTTTGGAAGCTTGTGTCATCTTTGTCATTCAATTTAAAAAATTTTTTTATTTCCATCTTGATTTCATTAACCCAAGGATCATTCAGCAACAGGTTGTTTAATTTCCATGTATTTGTGTAGTTTTGAGAGTTCCTCTTAGAATTGATTTCTAGTTTTATTCTATCATGGGTCTGAGAAGATACATGGTATGATTTTGATTTTTCTAAATTTTTTGAGAACTGTTTCGTGGCCTAACATATGACCAATCTTGGAAAATGTCCCATGTGCTGAGAAGAATGTATTTTCTGAAGGTTTGGGGTAAAATGTTCTGTAAATGTCTGTTAGGTCCATTTGTCATACAGTCTCATTTAAGTCTGGTGTTTCTCTGTTGATTTTCTGCCTCAATGATCTGTCTAGTTTTGTCAGTGGAGTGTTGAAGTACCCTGTTGTTATGATGTTGCCATTTATTTCTTCCTTAGATCTAGTAGAATTTGATTTATGAATCTGGGAGCTCCTGTGTTAGGTACATATATATTTAGGATTGTTATATCTTCTTGAATTGATCCCTTTATCATTTATAATGACTACCTTTGTCTTTTTCTTTTTTTTTATTTACCATTTTTGATTTAAAATCTATTTTATCTGATATAAGAATAGCTACTCCTGCTCACTTTTGGTTTCCATTTGCATGGAACACTTTATTCCACTCCTTTACCTTGAGTTTATGAGAATCGAATCTTTGTGAGTTAAATGGGTTTCTTGGGGACAGCATATACTTGGATTGTGTGTTTTTATCCATTTAGCCAATCTATATCTTTTAAGTAGGGCATTAAGACTGTTTATATTCCATGTTTATCTAATAAGAGATGAGTGCAATAAAATATTACCCTGTATTAACTTCTTTTTTTAAATTCATCTAGAAAATTGAATTAAGCTAGGTCAAATCTGATTGAACATACAAGCTAATAAACTTCCTTCTCTATCTCCTTTCTAAAAAAAAAAAAAAAAAAAAAAAAAGACTGTTTATATTCAATGTTAGAATGTTCTGCTGATCATGTTGATTGTTGCCTAGTTGCATTGTTTTCTCTGTTGTTACTGTTTTATAAGAGCTATGAGTTTTAACATTTGGGTGTTTTTAGATGGGTAGATATTGATCTGTGCCATGTGTAGAGCACTTTTAAGCATTTCTTGTAGGGCAGGTTTGATGGAGACAAATTCTCCTAGAGTTTGCTTCTCTGAGAAAGACTTATTTCTCTTTCATTTATGAAACTTGTTTGCAGGATGCAGAATTCTTGGTGAGCATTTATTCTGTTTAAGAAGACTGAAAATGGGATTGCAATCCCTTCTGGTTGTAAGATTTCTGCTGAGAAGTCTGCTGTTAGTCTAATAGGTTTTCCTTTGTAAGTTACTTGATGCTTTTGTCTTGCAGCTTGTAGGATTTTTTTCTCCTTCACTTTGACTTTGGCCAGACTGATGACTATGTGTCTTGGTGATGTCCTATTGGCCTTGAATCTTCCAGGTGTTTGCTGACTTTCTTGTTTCTAGATGTCTATATCTCTACCAATACCAGGGAAGTTTTCTTCCAGTATTCTCTCAAATAGGTTTTCCATGCTTTTTGCTTTTGTTTCTTCTCCCTCAGGGATACCTATGATTCTTATATTTGTTCATCTCACATAATCCTTTATTTCTCAGAGAGATTCTTCTTGATTCTTTTTCTTCATTTCTGGCTGACTGAGTTAATTTGAAAGCTTTGTCTTCTTTCCACTGTATTTTGACACTCCCTAAATGACTCTTTCATTTATGGGAATTCTGTTACACTTTGTCCTATATTACCTATCTCTTTAGTGAATTTTTCATTCCCATACTGAATTTTTTCCTTTTTTGTTGTTGTTTCTTTGTGTTAGTTTTCACTTTCTCATCAATACCATTGATCTTACTTGTGATCCATTCTCTGAATTCCAACAATTTTCTTTTGGGTGGAATCCATTGTTGGAGAGCTAATGTGATCCTTTAGGGGTGTCAAAGCAGCCTACTTTTTTTCTTTTCTTTTTTTTTTACATGGCCAGAATTTCCTATGCTGGTTCCTTCTTATCTGAAACCTCTTCTCTCAACTCAAAACAGCTTTGTGGTACACTACTTCTCCTCTGGCTGGGAACTCTGTTGCTCAGTGAAGAGGGAGAAGTCCCTGGATGGCATATTGAGTCCTACTGTGGGAGATTGATGAGGCAGGAGAGGGACAGATGCATTATGAGCCATTAACACTGCTGCTCTCCTGTGTCTCCCCATTCCATGGGCATGTAGGGTGTGGCAGCCATGCTGCAGGCAGTTGGTACATGGCAGGTGGTTGGCAGGCTTTTGGCAGGTGATTGACAATAGTTGGCGCACAGCAGCCTGGGCGTTTGCTCTGCCTAGGTCTAGTGGCAGCAGTGGCAGTGTGAACATTCATCCTGCTCAGGTTTTTGGTGGCAGTGCTACCCAGGTGGCATCAGCAGGAGCCAGGTGCCATGGCAGGTGTGGTTGGACAAGGCCAGCCAGGGGGCAGCAACAGGTACCAAGTCTACAGGTGTCTGCTCTGCCTGGGGTCCCTTTGTGGTGGGGTGGATGTGAGAGGGTCTGGCTTCTTGCTTCTCTTTGGCCCAGCAGGTGCAGTCAGGAGGTGGCAGCAATGGATCTGATCCTTAGGTAGATGCAATGTTCTGGGTCTTGGGCCTCAAAATGACACCAACTGCAACACCCAGGGTTCAGGAACTGGCAGGACACCCATGTGCCTTCTCTCCAGAGCAATGCCACTGCATACTCTCCAGTCAGCTCCCTGTATCATACCAGAGTCCTGTGGCAGTAGAGGGTTCCTCCCACAGCTCATATTGCTATGTCTGTAGGGGAAATGTGGAGCCCCCCAAGGTTTTCTCCTCTATCCCTTCCCCACATGTGGGTGTCTTCTCCACATCCTGCCAAACGGGTTGCCCTACTTCCCTCTCGTTCACTTTAGGTACCTCCCATCACCTCCCTGTTGATTCCCAGTGCTCTCTCCTAGATGATCGATGTGAAGGTAAATATTTACTCACCACTTTCGATCATCTTCGTGAGAGCTGCATGTGCAGGCTGCTTCTCGCCCACCATCTTGGTCCCTCCTTAATTTGCTTATACTCTTTAGCATAATAAATTTTTCCTAATTCCAGAAATATTAAATGAAGTATACTTACAGTACAAAATTGAGATACTATGCTGACATAAGTAAGAAACTAAAAAAAGACCTTTCTAACTTTACCAGTCTATAAATTCTGACAAAGTCTATAAAGTCTTGTGAATTACCGCTACACTCAAGACAGAGAACCAGTCTATCACCCTAAAATTGCCCACTGTAGTCAATCCTCTCCTTACTCCCATCCTTTGGCAACCACTGATATATGTACTCTGTTCCTATTATATTGCCTTTTCAGAATGTCATGTAAATGGAATCTGTGTCTTAGTCCATTTGGGCTGCTATAATAAAATATAAAATACCTTAGACTAGGTGATTTATAAACAACAAAAATTTATTGCTTACAGTTCTGGAGGCTGGCAAGTCCAAGATCAATACACCAGCAGATTCAGTGTCTGGTGAGGGCCCTGTTCCTCACAGATGATGCCACTTTGCTGTATCCTCACATAGTGGAAGGGATAAACAATCTCCCTCAGGCTTCTTATACAAGGGTACTAATTCCATTCACCAAGGATCCACCCTCATAACCTAATCACCTGTCAAAGTCCCTGCCTCTTAATACTATCTCTAGTTGGGGATTTAGTTTCAGCATATGAATTTGGGGGAAGCACAGACATTCAGACCATAGCAGAATCATGTAGTACGTAACCATGTGAATGTTCTTTCACTTAGCATGATGCATTTGAGAGTGATTCATGTTATTGCATGTATCAATACATGCAATTTTCATTGCTGAGTAGTATTCGTTTGTATGGATGTGCCACAGTTGCATCCTGGGCAACAGTGAGACCCCGTCTCTACAGAAAAAAATTAAAAATTAACCAGGTGTGGTGACACACACCTGTAGTCTCAGCCATTTGGGAGGCTGAGGCAGGAGGATTGCTTGAGCTCAGGAGTTTGAGGTTGCAGTGAGCTATGATCACTCCACTGTACTGTAGCCTGGGCAGCAGAGCAAGACCTGTCTCAATAAAAAAAAAAAAAAAAATAGTGTGCCACAGTTGGTTTATCCGTTCTCTCGTTGAACATGCTGCTTCATCAGATAGAGGTCCGTGTAATATCTCATGAAAAGAGAGGTTTTGCACCCTATCTCTTCTCAGACAAACATACTCTGTCAGACAAAGAAATCTTTGTTCTTACATATGATCTCTACATTTCAGTCATGCTCAATTCTCATCTTTATAATACCTCTTGAAGCACTGGAAAAAATATAAAAAGCAAAGAATTTAGATAGAGTATGTATGTTTTCTTTTTTCTTTGCCCGCAAGCACAAGCACTAGATTTTTGTCTATTTTGAATACAGATCTTATTTCCATCTCTTATTACACTTTGAAATAAGTTTAAACCCTTCTTAGTTTTTGTTTGTTCTTTTTAAAGAAAAATTTGGTCCGTATCTCTAAAGAAAATCTGTCACTATTTTAATATTATGGATTCTTTATTAAATTGTGATTATTACATAAATAGGGATGCCAGAATTTACAGTCTCTTTTTAAGCACTGTTTTTAGTTTAAATTTGGATTTGTTCCACAAAGTGTCTGTGGTTATAATTTTATGATATCCATGCCAGGAGAGATATAGTTATATCATAAACACTGTACTCTGAAATTCAGGTTAGAGTGGAAAAAGGGGTATTATAGAAGAGAATGATTTGAAATAATTATGTGATGGGAATGTCTGAATTTGTAACCTCTGTATACTTTTGATTTATGATCTGATAAAAATAACATTTAAGGGAAACCTTCTTGGATTTTATAACCTTAATTGAAAACTTGTGGGTGCTGATTACAGCATAGAGATTCGCTCTGAGATTCAAAGCTGACCACTCGAGCTGGCTATGTGAATCAGTTTGCTTTTTAATGGGGGCCACCTGAATTTACTGCATCCTGAACTAAAGAACAGTTGTTCAGATCATTTACCTATAACCAGAGTTCTTGCAACTAGTAAATGGACTCTGCAGACATTGTTTTAAGAATACCAGATTCTGTTATCTTCCTTTCCTATCTATAAATAAATGCAGTTTCCTCCATAATCTGAAAAGAAATCATTTGGAACTTGAATAGATGAACTTAAGTTTCATTTTGAAAGGGGAAAAGTGAGTGAATAACTAAAAAATTGTTGAATAATAGCAACAATGGAGAGGAGTGTGTTCTCACCAGACAGCAAACTGTACTTTAAAGCTCTAGTAGTTAAAACAGTGTGGCATAGGAACCGACACACAGACCCATGCAACAGAGTAGCAAATCCCACTAGACCATATATGGCAGAAAATTTCATGTATAGAAATGAAGTGATTCAAAACTGGAGGATTAAAAAAAAACTAGAGGATAAAGGACAATCTGTTTAGGAAATCTTATTGAAAGAATTAACTAAAACTTTAGACAAAAAAGTATAAAGTTAGATCCTATCTCGAATCCTACACAAAAAGAAATTCCAGATGGGATAAATAGCTTAAACATAAAAAAGAAATCTGTGGAAGTATTTGGAAAAAAATACAATATTTTTATTATCCAGGGTAGAGAGGCCTCCTCAAATAAGGCTATCAGTGCAGGAAGTCATAAAAGAGAAGAAGACATACTAAACTTCTCTATGACAACACACCACAAAATGTTGACAGTCAAGTTATCGGAATGGTTTGGGGGTGATGTGCAGGAGTGACTTTCACATTTTACTCTATCTACTTCACCACCACCTGAGTTTGTTGTACAGGAATGTCTTCATAAATTGCAGTTTTCTCAAGGTGCTTTGCCACAGCAAATGGACCATGCTACATACTCATATAAAGTATAGCTGCTATTATTATTTTTAAACCCCTTTCCTCACTTACAGTGATTCACATTTAGAAAACATGGCTCCATATCTAAATGTGTTTTTGTAAAATTCTCTCATTTTGCAAAGCATGGCTTTTTTGTTGTTCATACCCTGAATGCATTTTTCTACCATTCCTCATTATTGCTCAATGCAGGGGGTAAAATATTCAAATCTATTACCAAATATATTGTGGCTGTTGACTCTGGGAGAGGCGGGAACATCAGGTTACAAAAGGGCCTTGAACCTGCTTCAAGGTGTGCACAGTCTTGTTGATTGACGTGATGTACACATAACCACTAGAGAGCAATTTGAGAAAGTTGTATGTTAAGTGCCAAGTTGAGAGTTATCAGACCAGGGTTGGACAGTGGAGGACCCTAAGCTCTGTGCCCTTGGAACTTCTAGAGAGGACCAGTCTCTCCAGGAGCCAAGAAGAGGTGGACCAAGGAGCCCAAGAGTGATACACAGATGTTTCTGAGAACTTCCCTGGTTTTCTGTCTCCTTTGAAACAGGCCTCTCTCTAGCTGAGCCCATGCTCTGACATTGGGGCGATTCACATGTGACCCTCTAGAATGCCACATTAGAAGGTTGGTTTTCTTGCAGAGTAGATAGCCTCTCCTGGGGCTGCAGTGCAATCAACTTCACCTGAGCACACAGGCCAGGGCCTTGTGGCTGGTACCCAGCTGCCCAGCATTTTTGTCTTCTTGTGGGTTTTCATTTCTTCCCTTCACCAGGGGAGATTTTAAGTGTAGTTGACCTCTCTGCTTATATAGATCAAGGGGCTTGGATGCAGTCACTGTGAACATTTTTTAAGTATTACAATTGTATGCCTCATGCTTTGCATCTAAGTATCATTCATTTCTCATAGCAACCCATTTTAGATGAGAAACACAACTGTTTGTTTCATTGAAGTTCTATATGGTTTTTCTTGTCTTTTGTTTATTTCTGCTCTGACATTTATTATTTCCTTCCTTATAACTTTGGGTTTTGCTCTTTTTCTAGTTCCTTGAGGTATAAAATTAGGTTGTTTATTTGAGATCTTTCTGTTTTCTTAATGTAGACATTTATTGCTTATAAACTTCCCTCCCAGAACTGCTTTTGCTGCGTTTCAAAGTTTTGAGTATATTGTGTTTCCATTTTCATTTTTCTCAAGATACTTTTTGATTTTAATTTTGAGTTTTTCTTTGACCCATTGATTGTTCAGGAGTGTGTTATTTAATTTCTACATATTTGTGAATTTTCCAGTTTTCTTTCTGTTGTTACTTTCCAGTTCCATACCACGGTGATTGGAAAAGATACTTGATATGATTTCAGTCTTCACAAATTTAAGCCTTGTTTTGTGACCTACCATATCATCGTCCTGGAGAATGTCCCACGTGCACATAAAAAGGATATGTATTCTGCTGTGGGATGGAATGTTCTGTATATATGTCTGTTAGGTTTATTTGTTCTTGGTCTATAGTGTTGTTCAAGTTCACTGTTTCCTTATTGATTTTCTGTCTGAATGATCTATCCATTGTTGAAAGTGGGGTATTAAAGTGTCCTATTATTGTATTGCTGTCTATTTCTCCCTTTCAGTGTTGTTAATATTTGCTTTATAATAATGTTTAGGTGCTCTGATGTTGGGTAGAAAATCTGGCAAACACAGGTAGGAGAGAATACAAAGAGGAAACTGAGTTCATACCAAAGCTTAGGCCACTTTAGCAACCTGTGTGAAGCATGGATAGTGGACTTTGGAATCTTGATTGGGTGTGTTTGCCTTTTAAATAATCTGTGAAGTATGTTGAGTGAGGAGAAAGGCTGAAATGACAGCACAGTTAATGCCTGTTGACTCTCTGACCCAGGAGGAACTCACCAATCACACAGTGGTTCGGGCTCTAGGAAGCTTACTCCACTCGAGATCCCACACTTGGCAGGGAGGTGCACATCACAGTCCTGTCACTGGGATGTTATGGGATTCCTGACTTCTCAAGACATTCCTGAGATTCATGTTGTCAAAGGTGTGTTACTGAAAATCAGAAAATAAAATAATTGCTTATATAGTTTCCTTCTAAAATGAAAGGATTTCAGAATCTCGAAGCAGCTCCTGAATGAGAAAACTGTTAATGTCCTACAATTCACATACCTAGTTCATCTCTCATGTGGTCAACGCTAGCCTCCCTAGGGCTTTTGCCCGTTATGTGGCCTTAAATGACTTCCCCCACTTGGCAACATCTTGGTTTACTATACCCATAAAGGGTAAGACAAGTGACATAAGGGCCACTGATGACTCAAATCGATGAGGAGCTAACTGTGGCGATTCTCTATATTCTCAAGATGGTCTTCACCAGACCTTTAAGTTGGGTTCATCTAATCCAAATTTATATGTGACAGCTATCTCTTGTTCTGTCCAGCGTACTACTGTTTACTGAAGTAAAAACTACTCACCACTATGATATATAGTTGGAAGAGAAGTAATTACAAATCACAGCTGGAAATCTTCTCTCTCATCTTGTTATCTAGATACCAAATATCATAATTTTAAAAACAAACCAGGAAATTCAAATGCAGAAATTCCAAATATCTAAGAATTAAAACAGCAGGGTTTTTTTTCCCTATTATTCATATCATAACACATAATTTTTGTCTGATTTTAAAATGTATTTAATATATTTAAATGATGTATATTTAAATTTTAGTAAGTCATCTTTGGTCTTATGGGTGACACAACTAAATGAAGCAGTATACATCATTTGTGAAATAGGGAAAATTATCTTGGTATTTTAAAACTTTGTATTAAAATAGGTTTTAAAGTACTTTAATAGAGTATCTAAAATAATACAGTTTTATACTCAAGATGGCTGTTATATAACCATGCAAAACATGATAAAATTATTTTAAACAGATCTTAGGGGTTGTACAGGATTATGTCTTATTGTAAAAAGTTCAAGAGTCAACAAGGCGTGGAGAATCTAAGGAGAGGGAAGGAGGCTGTGTGAGTTTCCTAGGACTGCCACAGCAAGGTAGCGCAAATTGGATGGCTTAAAACAACAGAAACAAACTTTCTCACAGTTCTGGAGACTAGAAGTCTGAAATCAAGTTTTGTCAGCAAGGTTGGTTCTTCCTGGAGGCTCTGAGGGAGAAACTATCCCATGCCTCCCTCTTAGCTTCTCATGGTTGTAGGCAATCCTTGGCGTTTCTTGATTTGTAGACACATCACTTCAATCTCTACCTCCCTCTTCACAGCGTCTTTTTTTGCCGTCTCTGTGCGCCCTTTTCTCTCTTATAAGGGCACTCTCATTGGAGTTGGAGTCCACTCTACTTTGGTGTGATGTCATCTCAATATTTAACCAATTACATCTGCAAAGACCCAATTTCCAAATAAGGCCACATTCTGAGGTTCCAGGTAGACTTGAATTTGGGTGTGAGGGGCACACTAGTCAACCCAGAAACTTTCCTCTGCTACGTGTCCAGTTGGAGGCAGAGTTAGAATTCACAGTCCTGGCACCATGGCCTTGAACATGGCCTCAACCTCTGCCCGGACCACTCTCCTCTCCCCTCCATCTGGACCCTGTGCCTCCGCCGCCTCCCAGCCTGGCTAACTCCTGGGCCTCACACCACCACCGCTTCCTGAGGAAAACCTTGCTGTCCACAACCATCACCCCACCCAGAGCAGACCAGTCCCCCTTTTATAAGCTTCTGAAGTAACCTGTGCTTCTATTGGAGCATTCTTCCTATAATTAATATAATTTTAAAATGTGTATGTTTATATATTTTCTGTACTTTATTTTAATTTTATCTAATATTTTCCTTAATGTTTATTTTATGCTATATAGTATATTACATAAATTTTAATGTGATCGGTATAATTTATATAATTAGTAAATTGATTCTTTTAGCGAATTACATGTTGACTGTGAACTCTGAGGGTGCAGGGGCGGACCTCCATTATTCACTGCGTTGTACCAGCACAGAGCCCGATGCCTGCACTCAATTTTTGAAACTCATTTCTCTTTATTTCATGTCTCTAACTCTCAGAGAAAATCTGTTCCTCAGCACAAGACTGGTTCCCTTCTGGGTGTGCTGTGGACTGTGCCTCACCGGGAATTCCCTGCTGGGGAGTTGTGTGTTTTCTCCGTGCAGCCTTCATGTCCAACAATGCAGGGAGAAGATCTGTGGTTGGATTCCATCTTGTCTGAGGGGTGTCTGTGTTGTCTTGAAATCTGAGGTGGGGCGTTTAAAATACAGCTTCCTTAATTGATCCTGTTGGGATTTAAGAAAAGAATGGAATCTAAAAGTTCAATTTTCTTATTCGTTCTTCATTCCAGTTGCTTTTTTGCCCTTCCATCCGCCACCCTGGCCCCAGGTAAAGAGAGAATGAGGTCATCTAAACTTTAAAAATTAGAAATTTGCTTTAGACAAGGTTGATACTAATAGAATCCTTGATTTGGAACCTCAGGCATTAGAGAAGACCTTGTAAGAAGGCCGCTTTGGACTTAGTCACATATTTACTTACGTGTTTTTGAAGATGTTTCCAATGAAACCGGGCCCTCTAAATTTTGTGCCTAACAATTGAAAGAAGCCTTCTTTCCAGTTCTTTAAGAAACAATGCTAAAATTTTCCACAGATCTGCTTGCATATCTTAACTTTTCTTTCCTTAAGTCATGTCTGGGCTAATCTCCTGTTGCCCGAAGCCAAAGTACCTGGAAGTGGTCCCTTTTGAGAACAGGTGGTGCCAATATGTAAATCCTTTGGGGAAGTTGGACAGGGAGGGGAAATTAATAAATCTTATCTTGACACTCTCAGGAGGCCAAAAGAACAGATTTCAAAGGACTGCAGTAAGTCTCTTCAGGAGGAAATCTCTGAAGAGAAGTCAGGATGTGAAGCGTCCACAGCAGCAAAAAGCCCAGTTGCTGAGTGCTGCCCTGTCCTTGGCACCACAGTGCCCCGGGGCTTCCCCACAGCCCACGTCAAACTCTCTCAGCATCTGGTGAACTGTATGTCTCAACCCCTGAACCGGAACTGCTGCCACCTTATAAAGCTCCCGTGTGGAAGCGAGTGCAGCCGGCCCCCAGCCTGGGAGCTGGAACGAGTTAAGATGCCCCTTTATCTGTGAGAAGCGTTCCTGTGTCTAGATGGAACAGCGCCACGACGGAAAACTCTCGTTTTTTCCCCCTAGAGATTTGAGAAGGTCCTCTGATCAAATGCTTTTGTTTCTCCCCCACTTCCAGATCACACTCTTGCTGGTGTGCAGCTCAAGAAATAACTTTTCAGGATGTTTGTTTTTCCAGGCAGCCCATGGCTTCAATTTTGTTTTTGGATGTTTTCTGTTTGCTCTGAATAGGAGGGTTCCAAGTCTAGTGTGTGCCGTCTGCCAGCTACTTCCTGCTGGGAACACTTGGTAACGAAGTGAGTTCCTAATATCCTAAAACACGTTTGTGACTCAAAAACCCACACCTGCTTGTACCTCTGAAGCCTGGCTGTACCAGAGCAGAGGGCCAGCTGTTCGTGCTGGGGTGTTTCCTCCAAAGCTGGGATTGTGAGTCTGTGGAGACCTCTAGACAATTAAAAAACATCATAATGTTGACTATGTGATAACATTGTAATATGTCAAAACATTTCATATTAAAACAACAAAGCTTTTGAAACTCTTGCCTCAGAAAAGTGGAAAAGGCCCTTTTAAAGGAAGCAGATGAACTAAAAGGGAGGGTCGTTGTCCAAATATTTGTAATAAACGGAGGAAAAATAGGAGAACAGTCGTTCCAAGTGGTAGGTCGGAACAGGGTGGGTGCCCGGAGAGAGTCTCTCCTCACACACATGTGCGTCTGATTTATTCATGGCAGTCGCGTCTGTCTGAGGGAGCAGCCTGAGATGCGGAAGCCTGGTCGGGGTGGGCAGCCCCACAGACTCCACCTTGAGCCCTGGGGCAATTCCAGGACCTC
Organism: Eulemur rufifrons; assembly: GCF_041146395.1. Lineage (NCBI taxonomy): Eukaryota > Metazoa > Chordata > Mammalia > Primates > Lemuridae > Eulemur > Eulemur rufifrons. The sequence continues at coordinate 21,347,302 of NC_090999.1, forward strand.
TGGGACCACCTGGGAGGTCAGGTCAGGCCAGAGTTGGGAGTCAGACCCCGGCCAGATGGGTGGGGAAGCAAAATGGGACGCCACCGTTGGTCTGTGTTTTGAGAGACATTTGTCTCACCTGTCTCTGGCAGAGAGTGTGGCCTGCAGTTATCTGTATTCTGTGCTTATTGTCTACACGAGTGTGATTCCCCCCAGCACAGGTGTGTACACACAGACACATCCTTCTCAGCACAATGACTCAGGTCCACGTGGTCCTCAAAATACCTCTTTGCCTCAAGAGGCCAACAGCTGGGCTCTATCCCTAAGGCACATTCACCCTACCTTTTCAGATCTTGAGTCATTTCTGACTCCCTGCTTGTCCCTGTGAAGCTGATTCTTGGAGAGAACCCTTTCCCAGACTTGACTGTGGTTCCTTTCACCCCATTTCTACCAGAAAATTGGTTTTGACCACTCCCCTTTGTGAGTTCACTTTTCAGGGCTTCCGACCTGGTCAGGCACAGTAGACAAGTTTAACTTGTTGACCTGTGATTGCCCAGCAAATTCCTGACAAGGAAAGAAACTAACATTTGCTGGCATTTACTCCATGCCAGGTGGGAACACAGCCATTCTAGCCTATTCTCCCCTTTAGTCCCCCAACAAGCCCACAGGTAGGTGAGCCAAGGGACTAGTCTCTCAAGTTACCTGTCTTGCCCAAGTGGCAGTGCCGAGACCTGACCCAAGGACAATCTTGCTTCAAATAATTGATATCTGGATGAATTTTGATAAAGCTCTTTAGGTATTAAGTAAAGAGAGTCCCAATCAGAAGGAGTCTTTTGTTGGTTTTTCCTGGTACCAGCCAACAGATTTAAAGGAAATCTTTGTGAATGCCATTCATCCAATTTGACTTCTCAAATATGCCTCTGCCAGCTTCTTTTATATCCTGATTAGCGGAGTCGTATCCATTCCTGACTACTGTCAGACTTCCATCATCTCCTTTTTGGGAGTTACATTGTTATTCTCATAATGTTGCCCCTTTCACACTGGGCTCTCCAGGAAGCAGACGCTGAGTTGGAGCAAAGAGTGCGAACTGTTGGGATAACACCGGTAGAAGGATCCGGGAGGAAGCAGGACTGGGCAGGGGGAGCAGCACACCGAGATGCAGACCCTTAGGGGGAAATGGCCAGGCCTGGTGTCCCCACCTTCCTCAGCCTTTGGCCAGGAATCCCCCCCCTCCCCCCCCAAGAAGAGCGTGACCTTGACTTGAAAGCTGAGGTGGACCCCAGTGAAGCTCACAGCTGGAGTTTGTGGACTAACGACACCAGTCACCAGGTGGACAGCAAGTCCTTACTTGAAGGGGGATCTAAGTGGCGCTTCTCTGTCGCGCATGACCCAGGGATTTGCCTGCCCCTCCCTTGTTCTGATTCCTGTTGGCCAATCACCACCCAACAGCCCATTGTCTTCCACAAGAACCCACAGGAACAAGGAATGTGGTATTAAGATACTCCTTCCTTACAGGTGCGTGCAGACTAGAGCAAACCAGCTGGGGCTGATCATTGTAGAGGGAGGGGTCTCTGGTGCACAGCTGTCCCTGAGAAGGGCTGGTCTGGAGTGGGATCACCGTGGGGGGTGCAGGAAGGGGACAAGGTGACTGAGCACCAGGAAGGAAGAGGCCAGGATCAGAGGGGCATGTCCTGTGTTTGCCGTTTTGCTCGGCCTCAGCTGGGCTTGGGGCCAGGTTGGGTCCTCAGTTCTCTGATTCTAGGTAATCACAGCACGTTATTTCTGGAATTCTTAGGAACTCACTCAAGCTTATAACTGAGAGATGGAATGAGGCAGTTGGTCACTTCCACCCACACCCTGAGAAACCGCTGCCATGTGAGCCTGCCTGAAAATAACTCTTATTTTCCCTAAAGCCCTTTTCTTATGGGCGCGAGACATATTTTGGGTGTTAACATAACACTAAAGCAGAATCCCTTATGATGTTAATGTGGGGAGAGGCTGCTTGGGGCTGTCAGAAGTTACAGCCCTTTTCCCTTGTCATAATGAGCAACAGTAGGATGGGCCTTTGCAGAAGTAATTCCCAAGATCATTGTCAGGGTCTGTCTGGAATTGGACAGATGAAGAGTTGAATCCCAGCACTACTCTTACCAGCTCTATGACCTTGGGCAAGTTAATCTCTTTAAGCCTCAGTTTTCTCATCGCTAAAAGATAAATAGGTCATACATTCTACCTTAATAGGGTTGTTTTAGATTAACATGAGGTAAGATCTTTATATAGTCAACCCAGTACACAGCATATAGTTACAACTTAATATTAGTACCCATCCCCCATGTCTATTATAAAGCCCACATTGGTTTTTGGAACATCTAACGTAAACACATCATTAAAAGCAAGCTTTGCATTTTCAGTGGTTGTGCTTATGTATCTAGAAATTTAGGGTTTACTTAATGCTTCACTTACAGATATTTTTAAAATCCCCAGAGATAAATACAAACGCCTCTGCATTTTCCTTGTCTGAACACAACTGAGAACCAGGGTGTGCAGAGAGATTGAACCATGTCACAGTTACAGCTGGTCAACAGACACATGAAGACCGCGGTGATCAGAAGCCAAGATTTAAAAGTTGTTCTGTCCACATCTGTGAAGACAGGGCTTCTCTGTTTTTCTAGGCCAGGGTTCTGTTGATTTGGCTTTCTTATAATCTGAGTCCTCTAAATCAAGAAGAGTCCTAAAAGACCATGAAGATGGACGAACAACAGGGAAGATATCCAACAAATCCAGCTCCTGAGGAGCACTCTTTGCTTGGGAAGAAAGGTCACAAAACTTAGCAAGTCAGTCCGCGTGAACCTTAATAGATTATGAGACTTGCCAGCCCAGCCTGCCAGAGAGCCTCTGAGAAGAAAGAAAAATGAAAATCAGATCTTAAAAAATCCTCGGTACACTGTATGGCAGAGATTCGGGAGAAGGATAGGGTATGACGTTAGCCAGAACATGTTGATGGGGATAGTCATTTTGCAATTTCTTAAGTATCTCTTCTCTGCTGACTTCAAAACTGTGAAAGAAACTCGGAAAAGAAGCCCACTATTTTGATGAAAGCTGTTTTGACATAAGTGAAACCAGGCTTGGCGCGAGGTGGGGGCAGGCTCTGGCCAAGCCAATGGAACGGACCCTGGAAGGATTGAGGCGCGCTGGGGAAATTGTTTCAAGATGGAGCTGGATCCACTTGAAAGGGAGGGAACGGAGGGTACAGACATGCCGTCAATGTTCGAACTAGTGTGTGAGAAGCATCAAGGGTGTTCTGGGATGCGCGGACCCCCGGGAATCTCCCTGCCTTCAGAGCCGCCTCTGAGGAAGGCAGGGGGGCAGCCACCTTTTGAAAGGTGGACTGGGTGAGCTTGAGGATTACTGGCCAGTTGTGATCTGTCGGATTTGGCTGGTTTGGGAGAAGTGGGGCAGAAAGGGAGCATGTGTTACTCTCGTGGCTTCCAGCAGCTTTCACTAAGGAGGAACATGGGGGATGTGGCAGGGGCAATGTGCACCTCAGCCACTGGGTCATCTCTGACACATTTCTTAGGTGCAGTGGCCCTGAGGTTAGAAAATAAATCCAACATCATCTCTGAGACATGATCTTGCTTTAGCTATTTCTGAGCGTTGATAATGGCCTCTTCCAAGGCAAGGCCAAGGGCAACCCTGTGTGTAGGAAAGCAACAAGAATTGCCATGGGCCTGGCAGGGCAGAGAGCTGCACATCAGGATGCCCTGGGTTTTCTATTTCTCAGTCTTGGCCAATCTTCAGCTCTCAGGGACAGGTCATAGCAAAGCCCCCTGTGACATGAAATAAGTGTTTTGGGTTGGCCCAGGAAACAGGGCAGGGGTGGGAGGGTGGGGAGCTTATTTATTAGCCCCTGAGTCAGGCAAAGGAAGTACAGAAGAGACCTGGACACACATACGTGGAGAGAATAAAAAATGAAATGTGCTTGGTGTGAATGCATAACATGAATATATTAGCATATTATACTGCCATAGACTATTCTGTCCACCCGACATTCATGTGTTAAAACCTAATCCCCAATGTGGTGATATTTGGAGGTGGGGCCTTGGACCCACCAAGCCCAGGTGATTAGATCATGAGGGTGAAGCCCTCATAAAAGGGATTAGCACCCTTATAAAAGAGACTCCAGAGAGCTCATTGGCTCTTCCACCATGTAAGGAAGAAAAAGGCACCATCTATGAACCAGGAAGCAGGCCATCACCAGACATTGAATCTGCTGGTGCCTTGATCTTGGACTTGCAGCCCCCAGAATTGTGAGAAATAAATTTCTGTTGGTTTATAAGCCACCTAGTTTCTGCACATTTGTTATAGCAGCCCAAATAAACTAAAAGAAATACATACCATATACCGTTATATTAGCATAGTGTTTGGACTCTTACTGTAATAGGTATGTTGTTTACTGTCTGCCTGCCCCCACTACATGGTAAGCTCCACAGAGACAGGAGTCTTTGCTCACTTCTGTACCCCCAAATGCCTAGAAAAGTGCCCGGCATATAGTAGGTATTCAGTAAGTATTGGTTGAATGAATGAATGAGTGAATTTGTAATGAGCAAGTAGTAATTTTATAAACAGAAAAAAATAGCATTGTGTCATGAAAAAGTGAAATGAGTTCCCAGTACATCTTCTGATGCTCCTGGAGTCCCTGGTGAGGTGAGATTGGCTCATTCATGTGCAGCAGAGTCTGACTTTTACCAGCACTCCCTGTCGTTCCCACCCACCTGGGAAAAATGGGACCAGCATCATCAGGGTGAGTTGGCAAAGCTGTGTGGCTGGAGCTCTAATCTGATTGTGTATAGTCTGCAGGCTGATTTTACACAGGTACAAGAAACCCTGATCCACTCACAGTAATTTCATAAAGAAATGTAATCACTTGCAAATAGAAGCCTAAAGATTCTCTTTTTAGGGCCAGTATCTGTGCAGTATGTTTTATAAGATCAGTTCTCCTTGTTTATCAAGTATTTTCTACTTCATTTAGCTTCTGAATTCCTATTTCCAGCAGGTATGTGATTGCTTTAAAAAGCTTTTATTGATTCATACAGAAATGAGGTACGTGAAAACCTTTGAGGAAACTGAATCTTCATGTCAGCTTACCGCTCTAGGACAGAAAGGGCCTTGCTTCTATTTCCTTCATGTTAAGCTTTACTGGAGTTGAAATGTATGATGCATCCTAATGGGGAGATACTTTGCTGTAAGGGTTGTGGATTTAAGTTAATCTTGATAGTTTAAGATGTGAAAATGAGGGATACCTCATTGCATGGAAACCAAAATATTTTTTCCATTGATCCTATGATTTAGCTGCTTTTTATTCAGTGTTTTCTGTAGTTACCCCATTTCCACTCCTTTATGTCTAGAAGCTCTTAGCAGGAAACAGAAGAGAGCCAGTTCTGTTTCCGCACAGAAGGGACATTGCGGCTGATGGTCCAATGGTTGCAAGAGATACAGTTTAACCAGGGCAAGGGTGGAAAGGTGTACACTTAATTCTGACTGACATAAATGTAGCTGCTGCCTTAGAGGCTGACACCCGGAATTTAATCAGGGCGTTGTGGAATTGTAGCATGAAATATTTACCTTCTTTCTTACTCTTCTTAGTATAATTCTACCTCTATTTGATTCTGCCTTAAAGAAAGTTTTATTTTCAATATTGATTTAAGATGCCTATTGGTTTATACTTCTTAGTCATTGGTGTCAAAAATAAAGTATCATTGAGCTTCTTTTAAAAGTTTAATGTTGGGGAACAAGACCAATTACAAACTGAATTATTGTTCTGTGTATCATCCTGCTATATATCAAGAACTACGATTTTACTCTACTAGTAAGCTACCAAGTTAGCCTCACAGTTTTGTGGATATTGGCAGAAGGCATGAGACTCCTGGGTTAGAGACAGAGAATGTTCATTACTCACAGAGATAATAGTAACCAGAGCATCAGCATGTTTGCACTGGTCTCCTAAGCCCCAGTTCCCTCAGGGCAACATGAACTCTGTCCTGGTATATAAATGGGTATGATTTAAATTTCACTACTAAACCATGTGGTGGTAACTAGTTTTGGTCTTTGATCATTTGATTTGGGTTTGAATGGTTAATACTGTGTCATAGGTCAGAGATAAAAATTTCAAATATTTACGCTAATGAAATCTTTACTCTCAACGTATGTCTCTCAGTCTAAACTATATGATAAAGATAATTAAATATACATATTTTATAATAAAACATGTTCTTTTATCCATATTCCCTGCTCTCGATGCCAGTCACGGTGGTAGGGGGAGAGGTGCTGAGTCCTGCCATTTATGCTGAGCAGAGGAGGTGAGGAGTAGCAGGAAGTGGCTTCCTCGGGCTGCTCCTTCATCCAGCAGTTGGAATGCACTGTTCTAGTCACGCCTCCTCCTAGGGCTAGATGTGTTTATTTTCAAAGCCTCATGTACCTGAACTCCATCTTCCTCCATTTCTCTCTGACTGTACCAGCAAAGTAGACGGATTACCTTCAGAAAGGGTCTCATGAACACACCAAGAATTTCACTCACACAAATCAGTACAGTATTCAGCCCCCCAAAATTCCACTTTCAGAGTCCCCCAAAAACAGTTTGACTCTTTCTAGGGAGGGCTGTGGAATCTGTGAGAAGTGTGCCCCAAATTCAAGGTCACTGGGAGGCAACACCTGAGAGAGACTGCTCTTGGCAGTCTGGGGCCCTGTCCCCTCGTACGGAGCTGTCCAAACTTGCCTCCTCCTGTTTCCCAGCCAAGACTTCACTGGGAAATTAATCTGTATATATTTAACACTTCCTCTCAACCAGTTGTGCTCTGGGAACCTATAGATTTACAGCTTCAGACAGCCTTCTGGGTTAATTAGGCTTTGCAGGTTTTTAAAAGACCACAAACAGCTTTTCTGCCTCCCATTACTACTTAGGGGAGAGAAAATTGTGGGCAAGAACAATTGATCTCCATTTGTCCTGTGTGGTAAACAAGGTGGCTGTTAGCAGCTGGTGCTTTTCCATAAAATTCAGACCCTGTCATAATAACTCATCTATAAACAGCCTCTTGCAGTCGGTGTTCATTCTCCTGCGGTCCATACTGGGGACCTGACATACTCAAATGAAGTAGGAGTGTCTGCTTGGGTGAAAAGTCTGAGTTCCAGAATTCTCTGATGTGTTGAGCTACACGATGTTGTCATGGCATTGTAGTGCAAAGGCCAGTACTCAGTGGTGGTGATCCGAGTTACTTTGAATTGCACACACATGTACACCCAAGGCTCAGCTTGGCAGCACCCCCGTGGGCTCCCACTGTGTGCCAGGCATCAGTAATCGATCGCTGAATGCCCAAGATGATTTTCAGAGGCATCTTGAAATTGTTCCTTCCAAAGCTTTTGGCAAAACAGTCAAAATATCAAAACGGTACAGTTGCCTCGAGCCCTCTTTTGATAGAATCGGGACGTAGATAAATTATATGTGCCTCTGGCTTCTGACATCTCCCTGTATTTGCCCCTTTCTCATCTGCTATTTCCCTGTCTTTACCGGTCTTCCAACTCCAGGCAGCTTTATCCATCTTGCTTTTTTGCAAGCCCCCAACTGCACCTGCCAACCCCTTCCCAGGCCTCCCACCCTTGGAGAGCCTGGACTCCAGAATTATGCAGAACATCAAAGAACAGAGGAGTTGCTCAAAACTCTCTTTCGGATAAGACACCTTTTGCGGGGAAGGGAGGAAGAAGTGAAGTTTTCAGAAAAGGCCAAGTGAAGAACTCCCACAGGTTTCAGTGGGAAAGTTCTAGGCTAGAACTCACCTCCTTTCTGGATATGCTGCTCTTTCCTCACTTCCCTTTAAGGTCCTCCTGGGAAGGCCAAAGTCAAATTTTAATTGAATTAATCATCGTATGTGCCAGAGGAAAATCTCAAATTTGCAGGAAAAATCAAAAAATTATGTGATGGAGAAGCTTCTGGAAGACTAATCACACCTGTTTCTGAAGAGAAAGCTTTCTGTTTTTCTAACTCAGTGATTGTCTTCCATTTCCTCTTTCTCAAATACTGACTTTGGAGTTTAGTGTAAAGATTCTAATGCTGGGTAAGAATCCTGCTGAACAGAAAAAGGGACTTGGATGTATGAATTAGCCAGAAGGTGTTGGAGAAGTTAGGTAAATCATTTAAACACAGATGGATGGGGGATGTGGGTGCACCACATTCAAGGTGATTTGAAGAATTGTAAGAAAATTACCCCCTACCTAAGTCTCTCACCAGCTTGCTATAGTGTCCATAATTTATTCACTACACTTTGTCTTCGGGGTGACCTCAGAAAATTCAGTGTCCAGGAAGGAATAAAATATCTGTCATACAGTTCCTTTAAGGTGTCAGGGTCTTTATTTATTGCCAGGAAGCCAGGAGAGGACAGGGAGATAGTGCTGAACAAAGATAAACTCCTCTGGGCTTTGTCATTTGGCACAGTGTGGACCCTGCAGAAGTAGTAAAATACTCTCGGTCACAGGCCAAACTTCCAACTTCTTGGAGCTTCCATGAGAGTGTGGAGGGGAAAGATATTTCAGATCTTATACTCTGAATCAATGGCCTAGCCTTTTTGGTACCAAAAAAAATGGTCTGTACATACAACCCATCAAGTTGCTTAGAGCTTTCATATAAAAGGTAGATGCCCAAAAGCAATTTTGAATGAATTGCCTCTCCAGGCTACATCTCTTTTGGGTTGATGATAAACGTCCAGGAGATCTAGGACAACTTGGATGTAAAATGAGTGTTTGTTTTTCCAGGTTCATGTTTTGTCTCTACACTGGATTAATCCTGTTGGGATGGCTTGCTCTCTTATGCCCAGAACTCTTCCGGGGAAACAAGTGTTCACAATTATTAGAATGTGAAAGCGACTGGGAGATGATCCATTTTAACACCCTCACTTTACAGATGAGGAAACTAAAGCATATTAGTTTATTAGTTTAATGATTGTGAGAGTAGAATTGCACAGTGGGCGCAGTATGAGCTTTGGAATCAGATAGACTTGGATCCACCACTTACTAGCTACGTGAAACGTGGGCAAACTGATTAATATCTCTGAGCGGCCACTTTCTGCTTCTGTTAAGACAGCTCTTAGGAAAATAGTGTCTATAGAGCACCTACTCAAAGAACGAACCCAAAACTTGCCCCGTATTATTATGTTTGCTATTTTTTTTAATTGAGACGTATTCCACATAACATAAAACTCACCATTTTAACACATTATCTGCCACACCAAAAAAAAAAAACAAATTTCCTTGGGTCCACGGTGCTTTATTACAAAAATAGAGTAAAAGCTTCGAAAACAAAACTGTCCTTTCTAATGTAATGAAAAAAAAAATTTCTTTATTTTCTGTGCATGAGTTATATGCAGCTTGAAAAATAGCACACGCGGCTCCCAACGTGAAGAGACATGTGAGTTACATGCTCTTCACAAGGCCCAGGGCTCAAAACCAGCATAAATACAACTCACAGGCAGTTAATGTATTAAAGTGTACAATTCAGTGAGTTTTAGTATATGCTCTATATTGTGCAACTGTTACTACTGTCTAATTGCAGACCATTTCAATCATCCCCTTAAAACCCTGCACCACTTAGCAGTTAGTCCCAATCCCCCTCGTCCCCAGCCCCTGACAACCACTAACCTTTCTGTCTCTGGGGGTTTGCCTCTTCTGGACATGTCGTATGAATGGAATCATACGTGGCCTTTGTGATCTGGCTTCTTTCACTTTGCATGATATTTCCAAGTTTCACCCATGTTGTAGCATATAATACATTACTTTTTATTGCCAAATAGTATTCCAGTATATGGATATACGGCAGCAATTTATCCGTTTATCAGTCCATGGAAATTTGGTATAATTGCCATTGTTTTACAAGGTTTTGCCAAAGCCAGAGGAAGGACTTGGGTGTTGAGCTCTCAATCTGGCCCTGTTTTTACTACCCTGTACTCAGATGGTTTTTATAACATCTGAACCTATGTATTATTTTCAAATAGTAAAGAAAACCTTACAACCTGCATACCTAGTCTTAGGATTTTATACCTTTTTTTCCAGTATGGAAAAAAATGAAATCTAAACACTGTAGAAAAATTGTGCTGAGAACCAGGTTTAATTTTCACTTTCTAGACTCCAGTAGATGGTCTTCGTGCCTCTTCATCCTCTGCATGCACAGAATGGCCTGGGGTCTGTATGGTAGCTTTTATCTACCTTGTTTTTGTATGTGTAAGTTCACTACCATGATCAAAGAAAGTTTTTTTTTTTGTTTGTTTGTTTTTTGAGAAAGAGTCTTACTCTGTTACCCTGAGTAGAGTGCTGTGACATCAGCCTAGCTCACAGCCATCTCAAACTCCTGGGCTCAAGTGATCCTCCTGCCTCAGCCTCCCGAGTAGCTGGCACTACAAGCACGCGCCACCATGCCTGGCTAATTTTTCTATTTTTAGTAGAGACGGTCTTGCTCTTGCTCAGGCTGGTCTCGAACTCCTGAGCTCAAGTGATCCTCCGGTCTCAGCCTCCCAGAGTGCTAGGATTACAGGCATGAGCCACTGTGCCCGGCCAAAAGAAAGTTTTTTATTATAAGCTTGGGTGATATTTACGTACCCTTCTCTCTTGTTCACTTTGCTCCATGGCAAAAATTCAGAATTATTCTCTTTAGTTGGACATTCACTGTCATTGCATTTAACCTGACCATTAGGTATGGGGAATACATGCCTGTGAGTCAGAATTTAATGCATTTCAAACACCTGGTTCCCTCGCCTTCCCCTTCCCACCACCTGCTGTCTAAATGAAAGCTTATTATGAGAGGAGAGGAGTTTTATGACATGGGCTCCTTCCCTCCTAATGGCTGCCCCAGCTCTCGGGCCTGCTTTCCCTGATGACAGGATCACTGAACAACAGCTTAATGTCTGTTTACCTGCAGTTCTCATTTCCTTAGAGGCAGCATTGCGTGTAGCCCCAGGCCTTCTCTTTATGGGGGAGAAGACTGGAAGCAGGTCTGATTTGTGGAGGATTTGGTTGTTGACACTCTCTGCTTGGGAACTAGTGACGTGTAAAATGTGGCAGGATTCCAGTGGTGAAGGCATTTCCCTGGGTTCCTCAAGGATTTGTGCTCCTTTATCTCGGGTAGCCTGAGTGGAGGGTCCAGCCCAGGCCGGTTTCCTGACTTTGGGCAAGTGTTTTCTTTGCTAAAGCTTTGATGATCTAGTCCTGAATACCACTAATTACTCATTTTATTTGATGTTCTATTTTCTTTTTGTTCTTTAAGATCTGGAGTGGTTACTGTGTATCACCCCTCACATACATTATCTCCTTTATATCATTTCCTGCTTCTAAATATTTGCCAGCCACAAATACATGAAAAGGCAACTGACCCTGATCATGTCTTCTCCATGCAGAGTGTCCCTTATTCCTCCGACTGCTCCTGGTTGACACGATTGACAAGGAAACCATGTCAACCAGGAACCCAACAGCCTTCTTGTCCTGGTCTCCCTATATCTGTGTATTTTCCACTTTCTCAGTGTTCCTCTTAATGAGCTGCCCAGACAGCAAATGACACTCCATGTGTGCTATGAACAGCCCAGGGTAGGACTGTTACCAAGGAGTGAGCCTGATGTTCATTCACCGCAGCGTATGCTGGTTGCCAGCACCTGCTTAGCTGGCTATGTTTTAACATCAGCAAACACCTCCCACCCCCACTAAGTATCTTTGTTCACTTTAACTGCAGTGAAGCAGAGGCTCCTGTTGTTGTGCAGTTGACTGTTTGATCCTAAGAGCAGAACTTTACATTTCTCCCAATCCATTTTATCCATTCTTTGCCCTGGGGACTCGTAGTGTTATTCCATCAGAACAACGTGGATGGGAGTCTAGTATAATTCCAATGCAAGAAATTGTTGAAGGCGTGGAGAAGAATTTTATTCTTTAATAATATGTTAGGATTGGCTCTGTTCCTAGAAAAAAATCCTTCTCTTAACTCCTGATCCTTTGGTACTTAAATTAGTAATTTCTAGTTCATGGGAGTTTTTTTGTTTGTTTGGGGGATTTGGGGGTAATTTTTTAGCATCAGGAATTACATAGATTAAAAGAATGAGTGTTGAGCCTCTTCAGGAAGCTTTGGACCTCAGTCCGTCAGCCAGACGTTTAGTCACGTGAGTGCCATGTGGGCCTTTGAATGCCTCCCTCCCCGTGCTGTCCAGGAAGGGTGTTTGAGGTTGTAACCGGCACCTCTCTGTCTGTTGCAGTTACCTGGCTGAGCAGTGCTGGAATGGCGGCTTTATCTACCTGATCATGCTGCGTCGCTTTAAGCACAAAGCCCATTCTACTTATAATGGCAACAGTAGCAACAGCTCTGAACCAGGAGAGACACCTCCCTTGGAACTGGGTGACCAAACTGCGAAAAAGGGGAAAAGAACGAGAAAGTTTGCGGTCATTTCCAGGCCTCCTACCAACAAGGCCCCCGAAGAATCCAAGGGCAACGCTGGCTGTGAGTTTGCCAGTGACCCCAGCACTGAGCTGGAGAACGGCCCAGACCCTGAACTTGGAAATGGGCATGCCTTTCAGCTAGAGAATGGACCCCATCTAGAGAGGTCGGAAGTGGCCAGAGGGACAGAGCACGGAATTCCAAAGACAGATGCTCCTCTGACCACAAGCAATGACAAACGCCGCTTCTCAAAAGGTGGGAAGACGGACTTCCAGTCAAGTGACTCCCTGGCACGGGTAAGGTTTGGTTTGATTGTAGAACCTGAATTTTAAAAGAAATATTGTTTGAAGTTGCTTTTAAGGTTTAGAAAATACATCTAAGATGACCTTGCATTGTAGAAGCCAATAACTTCATTAAGATAAATGATCAGAAGACAGCAACAAAAAAACTCAAGTCATTTGATCCTACTTAAATAAAGAGCTAGTCAAGTGATCATAAGTGGAAAATTCAAGCCTTCTGTGCTAAAATTTGAATCATATGAGGCCCAGATAAAGTACTTAGATGCATCATTATTTATCACTGCTGTCACCAGTGGAATTGCTACTTCAAGGCCAAGAATTCCTGATGGCAGTTGATAGCACAAACATCCAAGCTTCAATATGACACAGGAAGCATATCTTAACATTCAGGGAAGCATCTGCTTTTATTTTTAGCAGTTCAAAACAAGTGACATTTTCATGAGATTGTATTATTACATTGGTGAATTCCAGTGAAGTTTGGAAGCTTCACAGAAATCTCCGATACTATGATATCCAGTCGTGATGGTCAAGGTTGGTCTTACCACTTCTGCTTTCCCTTTAGGTATGTTCTGAATGGTAATAAATGAGCTTCTAGCCTCAAATCGTCTCCCCCTTTATAACTAACATTCTCTCATATGAGAGTTACATTTCTTTAGGGTACACTTGTTCATTCCAAGAATCCTCTTATTGGATATCCCTAGGGGCTCCTGATGAAGCAATAACATCCTGAGTGGGTGCTGATTGCTTTCCTTGCTGACTCAGGAGACACCCTCTAGGGATGAAAGAGAAAGTTGGAAAGGTGGAAAATGGGAGTAGAAGTATCAGGTTCTGCTTTGTATGCTGAGAAATGGTGCCCTGGGAGTCAGTGTAATTTCTGGTAAGGCTATTTCGTGCATATTTCTGCAATTGCAGCCAATCTGTATGATGGATTGAAAAGAATCAAAATAAATCCTCTCTTGAAGGGAGCATGTTCCTTCATTTGGGAAGCTGGGGGAGCTTCATAAAGCCTTACACAGAGGAGACATATGTGTAAATGCAATGTGTAAACAAGTGAGAAAAAATTTTGTTGTTTCTATCAATGATTTTCTTCCAATTGTATGGGTCTCCCGCAAAAAGGATTAAGGACAAAAAGATTATAATGTACACCCCTTCCAAATTAAGGGCAATAAAAATATTATAATGTGTTCCTTATCAGTTAATAATACTTCTTGATATGATTTCTTCCCTAGTGATGAGATTATGAATACACAGAAAGCCTAAGGTGAAAAAAATTAGGTCAGGGGTATTGGCTCCCTTAATCATTTTGATGGTTTAAGGTACCAAAGGAGGTTGAATTTCACATACAGTCCAAAGAACAGGCTTTCATTTGACTTAGGACACAGTAGAAACAATTTGGGGTAATTAAAAAAAAAAAAAAAAAAAAAACACTTTTAGGAGTACTCATCCTCTGCTCATCTTAATTAAAAGTAATACTTAAATTCAATTAATAAATTCAATTAATTAAAATTGAATTTCTGGATTAGTCTATCTGAAGACTACCCATACCAGAGTTCCTTTGTCTGTTTTTATGCTCAAGGTCAAATGTCCAATAAGGTATAAATGAAAAAGTGAAAAATCAAACCATACTCTACTGCCTTTGGGGCATTGTTTTTTAAAGCCACACCTATACAAAGGAGAGACTTGCCATCTGGAATTAGCATTCTACTTAACTATTTATAATCCATATTCTGATTATTGGCCCTGGGTCATACATTTTGTCTTGGTAAGTGAGAATGGACCACACACCTTCTCAGGCATGAATATTTTAGCACCTTTTTCAGCCCCAAAAGTACCTTTATTAGATGTATTTGCCCAGGATTGATAGAGTTGGCAAGAAGCAGATCCGCAGGGCGCCCTCTCACATCCTGGTGGCAATCAAATTGGAACCAGTAGACCTTCCCACAAAGGTTGCTGAGGTTGTTGGACTAGAGTGGATTTTATTTTTACTCCAGCATAGTTGGGACCAGGGTCATGCTAAAATGGAATTTCCAGAAGAACAGAAATTAGCTATTTACCTCTTAAGCCTTTGGGGGGAAAATTCCATTTCATTGAATAATGGCAGATTAAACATGTCAGTGTTGTTCCGTTTCTGCTTTATTAATGATTTAATATATCTGCAAAGACCTAATAAATTACAGAAAAAGCTTATAATATGATCATTCAGACCATTTTTGTTTGTCAGGTACTTCTTTTTCATAGACTGTTATTTGTTCTAAGAAAATACTACCTTAAAATAAATCACCAGTCTTTGTTTTTCTATTCTGTTCTCCCTTAATGGAACAATAAGAAACAGATTCCTTTTTAACAAATATTTCTTTTAAAAAATGGAATGTTTCCATAAAATACTAACAAATAATGACACATATATACAAGCATACTAATTTTTAAAAATATGAAAGTTGGATTCATCCTTTAAAACGTAAGACTCTCTTAGGACATAGATAAACCGTTTTAGACGTGAGTTCAGAGTTCCCTATTACCTTTCTAGCAAAGATCATTACTCGTCCAAGGTGACGGTTTTTGCAAGTCTTTTTGTATAAAATGTGTATTTTTGTAATGCCGCATGTTGAAAATGAATACAACAAAACATAATCACTTAACAAAGAAAAAAAATCCTACCATTTGCCAGGCAGACAAGTTTATTCATGACTGGCATGTGTATGTCTATAGGTACATATGTGGTCTTAGCCTAGTAATTGTCATCTACCCTGTACCGTACCAGACCTTTTCCTTAAGTCTTCTCCGTAAGCAGTTCAGCAGAGACCTCATGAAGGGTGTCCCAGATCTGAATCTGCAGGAAAGAATGGAAAACGTGGAAGGAGAGTCACAACTAGAACATCTCCTGGGTGGGCCCTGATGTTTGCATCAGAGGCAACATAAAGAAATCCTCTTCTAGGAAAATTCCTCTTCTAGGGAACCCCCATGGTTACTGGGTGAACTTATATTATCCTACATCATAACATCTCCTAAGTGCATGTGAGCCTTCACTTCTGTCCTGAGCCCCCGAGCTTTATACCAAGTCCCTGCAGGATGTCTCCATCTGGGATATTTCAGATCATGCCTAAAACTCAATGCCTCCCTTTCCCACCACTCTGGTGTTCCAGGTCTTACCATCTACCAAGTTGCCCAAGCAAGAAGTTTGATGAGATTCAACTGCAGTAACCAACCATCCTGATTTGTCCAGAACTTTCCCTGGTTTCTCACTGAAAATCCTGGGAAACCCTTCGTCCCAGGCAAACCGGGACACTTGGTTATTGTGGAGTCAACTGAAATGCTGCCATCTTCCTTACTCCCCGTCCAGTCAATCACCAAGTCCTATCAACTCCAGCTTCCTTTGAGATCTCCCAGCTCAGCCACCTCTCTTCTCTACTCCTACAGCTTCAGGTCAGGGCCAGGCTGCTTTTGCTTCTCTCCTGGGCTGTCACGGTACTTGCCTACCTATCTCACAGTGCCACTCCCGTCCCATTGGTCCACTGTCCCCACTGCAAGCAGAGGACCTTTCTAAAGAGCAGATATCATCGCTCACGAGTGCACATGCACATTCACGCCCACCGTGTGCACACGCACACGTACACAGGCTTGCTCTGTAGCTTAAACCGTTTGGGTATGTCCACTTTGCCTTCAGTGGAACATAGCAGACACCTTGGCATGTCATTTGAGGCCCTTCGTTATCTGATCCCTGCTTAACTTTCTCCCTCTATCTCCCACTGTGTTTTGTTTTTTTTTCTTTTCCTGCCTTTACCAGTTTATTATACAATAAAGAATAAAGATAAAGGAGCTCATAAGGCAAGGTCCAGAAGGGTCCCGTGGAGTTGGGGGGTATATCACCCTCCTGGTGTGTGGATGCATTCCCATACTTTAGGGATTTTTATGGAGGCTTCATCGTTTATTCATGATTGATTATTAACTCAAACTCCAGCTCTTCTCTCCTCCCTGCAGGATGGAGATGAGGCTGGAAGTTCCAAGCTGCTCATGGCTTGATCTTTCTGGCCTCTAGCTCCTGTCCTGAGGCTATCCAAGATGCCCAGTGTCTCATGGCTTTCTTCCTCTCCGATTTGGGCTGAACTTGCTGCAGGTTTTCTCAAAGGCCATGCTCATTCTTGCCTCTGAGCCTTTGTGGATGCTGCTCTCACCACCCGGTTTCTTCTCCCCTTTCCTTTGTAGCTTAGCATCCACCCTTCCTGGGATACTAAGCACCAAGGCACCCTCCTCTAGGAGGCCTATGTGACATTCCTGCCACCTGCTGCATTGTTAGATGTCTCCTCTCTGGGCTGCAGTTTCTGCTGCTTGTCTTCATCAGAGCTCAAACCCCACATGATCCAGTTACCATTTGGCTTGCTGTGTTCTCAGGAGACTTTAAGGGCAGGGACTTTTGTCTTTCTGTCACCAGTCCTAGCTCAGAGCCTTGCACCTGTAGGTGCTCTGTAGATACTTACTAATGAAGGCACCCAAGAGCACCAGGCCTGGGAGAGGGGACACCACGTTCCAGTCCCTGCTCTTCTATCCCCAGCCCTGTGGCCTTCAATCTGCCATGGCCTTTCTCTGGGCTTCTGTTTTCTCATCTATAAACTGAGCATTTTGGTCTGATAACTAAGGGACTTTCAGCTCTGACATTACAATCATACATTTCTTTATTGCACTGCTTATTCTAAATAAGAAGGAGTAAGCAAACAGTCTCAGAACGGGCTTGCAACAGGAGCCAGAGCATTTACTGTAGTGAGATTCTAGTTGGGTTACGTGTCTTCCAACATTTGGGGCAAAGATGCTATTGTAAAATTTTATTTTGGGTTCCAGCAGAGATGAGATCCTTTAAATGCTGCGACACAGCTCCCTTTAACTCACAGCCCCTGTTTTGTTAGATAAATCCAGTCCCTTCATTGGCTTCAGTGAAGAGATGCACATGTGAACTCACACAGCAATTGGCAGTTTACAGTTTAAGGTAATGCTCTGACAACATTAGTACAGAAGGCCATAGCATCTAATTTTTCATGGTTTGGCTTTTTCTCAGTAGGCTGACAAAGTCCTGTTGCCCTTTAAGGCAATGTAAAAGGAAACAAATGCCCAAACCATCTGTCTAGACAGGGCTTGTTGCAGAACTGGGTCTCTACACCTGCACTGGGGGCCACACGTTGAACACTGGCAAACATTCAGGTCTCCCATCTGCGCAAGGCTCTTACCATCAGTCTCAGTGGCTGTCAAAGAACCACAATATTAGTGGATAAACATTCTATATTTGTTAATTCAGTGGTACTTACGCTGTATCATTATCATGTGCCAGGCACTGTTCTGGAGAACCTGTTGGTAAACAAGATAGACAAAGTTCCTGTCCCATGGCATGTATAGCATATAAGGGGCCACAAACAGTAGATAAGCAAATAAATGAATCACAGTATCACATGGTGACAAGTGCTATAAATGAAATAAAACAGGGTGAAGTGAAAGATGGCTGGGCAGTGTCACGGGCAGGGGGCTAGCTTACATTGGGTGTCACAGAAGGAAGAGCTCATGAAGAGGCAGTGTTTGAGCTGAGGACTGGGTGTCAGGAAAGGGCAGCCCTGCAGGATCTGGGGGCTGAATGTTCCCAGGGAAGAACCAGGAAAAGCAGCAGCCCTAAGGCAGGAAGGAGCAATAGAGTGTTCCAGGAGCAGAAACCAAACACTAGCATGTTGGTTTGTGGGCAGGGTGGATTACAGAGGTTCATGGCCGTTATGGAGTTGGGACCTTATTCTCAGGCCAGTGGGGAGCCATTGGAGGGCTTAAGCTGAGTTCATCATGACGTATGTTCCTTAAATGTTTGCCCTGGATGTCTAATGGAGAATAATGGATTGTAGGAGATGAGGAATAAAAAGGGAGACCTGACAGGAGGCTATTGTGGTCACCCAAGTTAAAGATGCTGGTGCCTTAGGGGAGGGGATTGGGGATGAGCAGAAGTCGATGGATGTGGGGTTACTTTGGATGTAGAGTCTACAAACCTTGCCCGTGCTTTGGATGTGGGAGATGAAATAGGAATCAAAGATAATCGTGGGTTTTTGGATTGTGAATCATCTTTAACACAAGTGGATGACGGTACTGTTCCCACTAAGATGGGAAAACCAGGAGTGGGAGGAGAGGGGGGAGTCCAGTTTGGACCTTACTGAGGTGTATCAGATACCCAGGTGGAATTGTGTGGCGGCAGTTGGAAATATCCTTAATATTGTTACATTTAAGTTGGCCTGTTGGTTTATTTCTGACTGAGCATTGCTTTAGCTATAGGTAGCTCAATTTAGTACTGACAGTTGTACAATTGAAACTGATAACATTTGCCTCTTGCTTCTCGTGTCTTCCTTTATATTCATCTGAACTCCTTCATTAGCCTATCAAGAAATTCCAAGCCAAGGAAACTTCCATCGATTTCTTTGAACACTCTTCTTATAGTTCCTACTTTCAGTTATAAAAAAATCATGTTATTAGATAAAAGGGAAAGAGAAGATCCATTTCTTGACTAGTGTAGTTGAGGGGCTATATTACAGATTGGTCATTTCTACCCTCTGAAGCCATTTTTATTAGATATGTGTTTTGTCTGTTTTTAACTAACTGTGTGCATCGGGCAGGGCAGGTGTGTGGAGTGGATGTGTGAGTGCTCCTGGTGAAAACTGCCTCCACCTCTCCTGTCAGAGTATACTTTCAAGCCATTATTCCATCCCCATGAGCATAGTTTTGCATGTGTCTGGTCACAAGTCCTACTTCTAAAAGCATTTGAAATTAGAAAGGTGGTATGTATGTACTATTGTCAGACCCTCTGTTAACCATACTTACGTGTTCTGTTTAACAAAGAGGAAGGGGAAAGGGGAGGAAAGAACGATAGTGTAAACTATAATGGGGGTGGATAGGTTTCTACCAATTTGGGCTGAAACCAATAATAATGCTGTGTTGCTCTTGGAAAGAGGTCCACAGCTTGTCTGTGCTAGGGGAGAGAGAAACACTATCTCTCCTCTTCTAGACTCTGGAAGCCATGGCAAATTTTCCATGGAAAAAAACAAGCCACCATCCTGCCCTTAGTTGGATTGGGAGGCATGGATGTCGGGGGCCCAGCAAGCCAGGACAACAGCTGATGGCACATTCCTGAATTTGTTCTTTCTGATAGTATCTGTTAGCGTCTCATGTATTGGAAGCATTGGAAGCTGCCACCTTGGCAGTCATGCTGAATCTCAAGGATGGCTTTTTGGAAGTGGTAGAGCAAAGAGAGACTTTGAAGGCCAGGGAGGATGTTTCTGAATGGGGAAGAGAAAGGTGTTCCAGAGGTCAGAGGCAGCAAACCAAAAACTGTGGAGTCCAAAGTGAGATGATTGGATGAAATAGGGATAGCTGACAAGTTCATGAACTACTGTGGTAAGCCAGTAACTTCTGAAGTTACATTTGGCTAGACAGGCTCCATTTGTCTGTGGTCAGTGGATGGAGGAGACGGTTGGCACCACTTCGTGGAATGGTGATGCCCCACTAAGCAGCGCTACGCTAAAGAAAGTATAGGATCCAACAGGTCTCTGTCTGGTAATAATTTCCCCAGACATTCCTATTGCTGCACATCAGTGACTGTTCAACATCTGGTTTTTTTACTATTACATAAAGTTTCATTTTAGTTTCTGACAGTGTGTAATTCAGATTTTCTAAATGCTTCACATTCTTCCTCCTTTGCAAGCAGCTGGAATGGGCAGGTTGCCTATTTCTAGGGGGATGATGGCTTTGTCCATGTTGGACCTTAATGGTTCCATTGGACTTTCATGATGGATGTTAAAAGCAGATGGATTTTGTTTTATATGTTGAGGAATGTATTATGACCCATGCCTATATATCTAGGGCTAAAAAGAAAGAACTACAGGGGTGAGCCTAAAGTAAGATTCCAAAATAAATCACTTTTGAAGGTTTTGCTTTCATTTCTCTGAACAGCTAAGTAACTGAGAGAGCTCAACAATTTTGCAGTGAGCATATGTTTGTGTCCTTGGAGGGAAATAGGGAGACAAGCAGAAAGGCTACCAGCAATCAGATGGCTTAGAGACATTTATTAGATTTTTTTAAAAGAGTAGGTTTTGATAGCATTAGAAACATTTTTTAACATATTTAAAGAGCATGTGTCTGTAGCAGTCGATATCAAATTTATCAATTTTCTGTTTTGGTTTCTCCTACCAAAGGTCTCATTTGTATGTTTTAAGGAAGTTTGAGATTCAATTCAATGTGATGTTGTTTTAACATCTATGTGCATATATATGTATTTATAAGTAGTATATGGTTACTTATCATCATCATTTATTATGTATCTACTAGTTGTTATCTTGCTACTACTTGTTTCCATAAATATCGCATTTAATCCTAACAACAAACCTGGAAGTATTAAAATTATTCCCACTTTAGAGGCAAGAAAGCTGAGATTTTAGGGCCTTAGGTGAAGTGACTTTCATAAGTTATAAATGGCAGACCTGGGTTCAAACTAGGGTGAAGTCTCCTGGCGCCAAGACCTGAGCTGTCGTCCTTTCATCTTCCTTTATTAATTGCTACTTGTGCAGAAGTAAAAGGAACCCAGACACAGCCAGTGTTTACGTACACAGTGACATCTGAGTTTCAGGCTGAAGAAGCTTCACCTACTAGGACCCCAGTCAGGAAATTCAGTAATCACGCTTGCTGTGCTGTCCGGTATGATAGCTGCTAGCCCCAGATGGCTATTTGAATTTCATTAGATTTAAGTGAAATTAAAAATTCAGTTCCCCAGTTGCCACTAGCCACATTTCAAGCACTCAACAGCCACCTGTGGCCAGTGGCTCTATATTGGATGGCACAAATATAGGACATTTCTGTTATCACAGAAGGTTCTATTGGACAGCACTGCCAGCCAGAGACTTTGTTCCAATCCACTGAATTTTTTTCTTCTGTGATGTCTGTTGACAAGTGATGGACATTCGGCCTGACATGACAGCTCCGCTTTCCCGTGTTAGTGCCGCGTGTCTGTCAGTATCCTTCACGGTGTGCTCACTTTTTCTTCCAAGGAGGAAGTTGGCCGGATATGGAAGATGGAGCTGCTCAAAGAATCGGATGGGCTGGGAATTCAGGTTAGTGGAGGCCGAGGATCAAAGCGCTCACCTCACGCTATCGTTGTCACTCAAGTGAAGGAAGGAGGTGCCGCTCACAGGTGACTAGATAACTCTCCCCATCTCTCTGCCTCCTGTCCTCCCCTCCCCTTCCCTGGGTGCTAGTATTCTTCCACTTGGCCAAAGCCCTGGTAATTAAAGTTCATAAAGATTATGGTGGAGCCCAGAAGGAAACCAGGTGTGGGGGCGGTTCTAATTAAACACATCTCTGAGCACAGGAAGTGGCTAATTGCAGAAGATATTCCAGGATCTTCCAAACCCTGAAAGAGAGATTGGATCTCTTTCTAGTCTAGTTTTAGTTTCAAGAGAATGTTATGTATTCTACCTTTTGGGATGCTGGCACTAAGGCAACACGGAGTTACTTACGGAGAATATGCTGCTGAATAGGACACCATATTCCTGACATCTTAACTCCCATTAAGGCTTGACTGATAACTGGGGAAAGTGATGGGTTTTAAGTGTGGCCACAGTTCATGCACTGGAGCTTCACTTGCCAGGTCTATCAGGATTTCACACACACTTGGAGACACGTCATGCAGATGTGGAAGGGAAAGTGAATGTGAATTTTTCTCCTTGTGATCTGAAAACAATTCATACTTCAAAACTTTAATTTGCGTAATGGTCTGAAGTAGGAAGAAGGAGAGTGTTTAGCTAGAGTATGTGTAAAAACCATTGTTTATTTTGAGTATGAAGGATGTAACTATCCCAAAATGTCAGGCATGCTCTTGCCTGCTAGCTAATTGCTTCTACATACATAGGGTGTCTACTATTTGCAAGGCACGGTGAGGCATGTACGTATGTTGCATGCACACACACATATAGTAGACGTATAAAGGGAGACTTTCACTGATGGAAGGAGGTGATCATCTTTTTTCTAGTCCGGAATTTGGTGTTCAGTCTGGGTACCCTGATTCTAAGGAGGACATGGCAAACCAGAGCAGTATTGGCCAAGATTGACAGGGGATTGAAACATACGTCTTATGAGGTGTAGTTGAAGGAGCTGGAGGTGTTTGGTCTGAAGAATGGAAAACCAAGAGGACTAGCGCACAAGCTCCGGAAGTCTTTAGGATGCTAATAAGTAAAGTAGAGATAGGATTAACTGCAATTGTTAGTTATCTGGATGGCAGTAATTATTGAAGGATTAAGACCTTACATGGTTTTTACTTAGAAGAGCATTATTAAACTTCCCAAATGATATATGCTTTAAGGAATTCCTGTCAGGTAGCTATTTTCCCATTAATCATAGGTCTTGGGTTCTAGTCTGTGTTTGGCAAGTTGGCAATTAGGAAGTTCCTGTGCCCAGAGACAAGCTTACATAGAACTGTTCTTGTCCGTTTTCCATCTGAGCCATTTCTAGTGGGTCTCATCACTTTGTCATTCTCAGCCTGGAGTTGTGTGTGTCTCTTGGCCTCTGGGGTGTATGAGTCACAAGAGGGGGCATTCTAGTTAATAGAGAGGTGAGAGAAATGGAATTACAGATGGAAATAGAAAGAGGGATGGGGATCGTTTTGATGGTGTTGTGGAGAGGTAAACCTAGGGACACTGGCCAGAACCATTGGATTCTTTCTTCCTGAATCCCTCTCCTCCCATGAGGAACATCTCCCTTCTCTCACCATTCCAAGCAATTAGTGGGGCCCTTAGCATTTTTCTCCTTCAGAGATTTTCGAAGGACAGAAAGCAGAGGCTTTCAGAAGTCTCTGGTGTCTCCTGTCATCTGCTGAAACCTAAATTCATTCTGAGAAACCTGTGGTAGAATTTTAAAAAAAGAAAAAGAAAACCTAAATTCATAGAAAAGATTATGATGCATGCCCTAGAGGAAAGAGAGAATAAGAGAGAAGCTGTTGAAGGTAAGAAGGCGGAGATAAGGATGGAAGGAAGGAAAGGAGTTGATGCATTGAAAGAAGGTAATGGAAAGAGTCTACAGATCAGGGAGAGACAGAGTTGGTGAAGCGTGGCGTGTTGGAGACAGGCATGGGTTCCATGGCAGCACTCTGGGTGCTGATACAAAGCCCTTAAAAGGTACGATGGAACCCTAGGACCAGGGTCCCTCCACCTCCCCAGATTCCTATCCCATATTTAGCAATCTCTGGCTCCTTTGGGATTATGGGAGACCAGACCACTGGAGGCTCTGTTGGAACCCACAGGACTGTTGACCCGCCATGATTGAAGGGGCCTAGTGCTCTAGCACAGGTACCACCCAGAACTCTGACCCACCCTAGCGGGGACAGTCCCACTGATGGCTGACTCTCCTACCAGCCCAGTGGGAAGGAAGCTCAGAATCAGCCATAATTGAATTTAAGGGAAATGAAGAAACAGAAAATGTTTGTGCAACTATGTTTGTAGTCCATGTCTGGTACCTACAGCAATAGCAAATTAGGTAGTTTAATTGTTTGTTTGTTTTAATTTATCAGTCTAGTCTGCTTTTACAAAGCTTGGCTGTAGGGACCCAAGGATGCAAAAGGTACCAAGAGACTTTATCCTCAAGGTACTTTAACTCTGTTGGGGGTCCATACACATGCAGGGTAGCATGAATCACAGGTCCCCCAGAGGAGATCTGGTCAGGGTCATGTCACCTGGGAAGGGGGCAGTGGGTTAAGAAAGGATTGCTCATGGGCTCAGGATGCCTTTGCCCTATCTGAGCTTAGCTCATGGCTTGGCCCTGTGCTGATGACTCGGTCATCGGGCAGGATGGCAGGTAGGATTAATAAAACAATAACTTTTGACTCTCCAAAAACCTGGGGGCCTTGGTTTCTCTGTCACCACCTCCAGCTGGTTGGGAGTTTCACTGACACCGATGCTGGATATGGTGGTAACATAAGAACATGCTTGTTACTAAGCCACCACCTGAAATCATGAACCTTTGACTCCTGTAGTGGGAGTCTGGACACAAAGGATAAAGCAGTCCCGTCCCAAACTGTCTCTGGTCATCACTATTTCCTCTTTAGCCCGATTTCATCTGTCCCTTCTCATGACCTCCCTAGCTCCAGAAAAATGTCCCTTCTCGGGCCCAGAATGTCTTGACAAGGGATTTTTTTTCCCATCTCCATTTCCTCAGGGATGGCAGATTGTCCTTAGGAGATGAGCTGCTGGTGATCAATGGTCACTTACTGGTCGGGCTCTCCCACGAGGAAGCTGTGGCCATTCTGCGCTCAGCTACTGGGATGGTGCAGCTGGTGGTGGCCAGCAAGGTAGGTCGTTTTTGTTTTGTGTTTTGATATTCGTAAAGGTGGTGGTGAATTTGGATGTGAGGCCCCCACCCCCATGCCACACACAGATGTGTGTGCACTTGCACACTTACCTTGGGCCATTTAAACAGCCTCGATTCTACAGGGCAAGGCCACACAGAGGCCCTGAGCCCAAGTGCATTTAAATTGCTTTCCTTTAAGGGTTTTGTTTTTTAAGAGACAGGGTCTCACTCTATTGTGTAGGCTAGTGTGCAGTGGTGCTATCATAACTCACTGCAGCCTTGAACCCCTGGGCTCAAGCAATCCTTCTGCCTCCACCTCCTGAGTAGCTAGGACTACAGGTGTGCACCACCACACCCAGCTACTTTTTAAATTTTTTGTAGAGACAGGTCTCCGTATGTTGCCTAGACTGGTCTTGGACTTCTGGCCTCAAGCAATCCTCCCGCCTTGGCCTCCCAAAGTGCTGGGATTACAGGTGTGAGCCACCTCGCCTGGCCCCTAAGAGTCTTTATAGATATATGTTAGGGGTTACAGAAGAAATAATAGGACTAAGGAGAAGTAAGAATGGTAGGGTGGAAGAGAGGACAATGTAGAGAGAGCAGCAGTGGTCCCAGGAGAAATTGAGAGGAGATGTGGAAGTCTAGACAGCAGGGCAGGTGGGGAGAGGGGCCCAGGGCTGCACGGGTAGGCCATGGGTGCTGAGTGTTGGGGCTGGAGGAAGCCTGGTGAATCCTGCTTGTGTAGCCACCATCCCTGCCTGTCCAGCTACCATCCTGCCTTTCTTCCTCCCCAGTTTTACAAATGAGACAGTGAGGCAGAGCTTCCACGGCCGGCTACTCGCTGGCAGAGGCCACCGTGCCGTCAGTAGTGTCAGGACCCGGGCCCTTAGCGCCCAGCCCCATGTCCGTCCCGTCTCGTGGCTGCCTCTTCTTCATGGTTCTCTCTTCACAAGGTCCAAAGGCCCCAGGCGGGGGCTTCTTTCACCCTCACCCTCAGAGTGTGTTAACACAGAGCCTGTGTTCTGGGCCCCGGCATCTGCTTTCTTAAAGGACTTGGTTAAAGGCCACAGGGCTCCACAACTGTGGTGAGGAGGAGGCATGGTCCTCTCTTGTGTCTGAGCTGTTGTCTTGCACTGTTGAGGACACTAGAAAAGAGTCCGTGTGACCGAGGGGCTAGTGAAGGCTTCGTTCCAATCCCGACCTCGAAGGCTCAGGGTGAGGCCACTCCAGTCTTAGCCTTTCGCAGTGTGACACTCTCGCCGGTATGGGGGATTCTTTGTCATTATCCCTGCTGTTTTGAACCCGACGTCTGTAGGTTTTTCTATATTTTCCCTCTCAGATTGCAGGAACTATTGCCAGATTTTGGAGACTAGAAGAACATTTTGAGCTGTCTGAAATATCTGCTTTCCTCTCTTTGTACCTTTTACCATAAACCCTTGACCTAGACTCTCAAGCCTCCAGAAAGAAAATTACAGAATATTACTCCTGCAGAGTCAGCAGGAGGAGTGGCCATCTGAGTCCCTGGGGGCAGGCGTTGAGCCATTTTCCGTTCATTGGTCCTTTCCACCCCTCCCAGAGATACCAAGGGGCTCCCTGGGGACTTCTCTTGAGTCCCACAGGCGCCATACCCATCTTCACCCCGAGTGTCTGCCTGTGAGCCGTCTGCGTCCCCTCACAGGACATGGGAAGGAGGGCAAACCCCGGGATTTTCTGTCAGCTGGTGAATTCCACAAGGAGGGGGTGCTGCAAGAGGAGGAGAAACAAACGCCTCTGTTTGCCAGCTGTATTGGGCACGTGAAAGCATCATTGGGTCCTACACACACACACAGGCACGTGTTGGCAGAGAACGCTCATTTTGTTTGCACAGCCCACCTCCCCATAGTCTGTGGCTGAAGAACACGGGTTTCTGCACAGGAATGATACCGTGTGCCACCAAACCTTCCTTTCTGTGCTGACTTCTTTCTCCTGCTAGTTTGGAAGATGGTGAAGGGGACAGGTTTTCTCTGTCAAGCCATTATCCACAAACATACACACAAAAAAAACACAAAACAGAAGATAAAAACAAAAAAGTGAATGATTGAGGGGCATACACAGGACTTGGAAAACCAGTTCCTGGATGGTGGCTGCTCGCTGGTCTCACACGTGGACTTGAAGGAAGAAAAGACATGACATATACCAATCAGGTGCCCGCCATGTGCTTTTTTCTAACCGATTACCTCATTTAATTCTTTAAAAATCCCCTGAAACAGGTATTATTTTGTTATTCAAAGAATGGAATTTAAATGCAAGTGGTTACTCACCCAGCAGTAGGCATCAGAAGCAGGTTTCATCCTGAGGCCACTGGACTCCACAGGTCATGCGTCTGCACCTGCACCGAGCGGCCCTTTATGCAAATGAGATGTGAAGGACACCAGAGCCAGCGGTATTAGAAAAAGATAATGTGTTTCTGCCAGAGGCTTTGACTTTTTGGGACCCTTGCTGGGGTCCTTGTGGGGCTAGCAGCATCCTGGAACCAAAGAATGGGTGTCCGTTCAAGTTCAGTCCACTGGCTCTTGGGCATCCGTACCGAGCTGCGGTCCCAAAGCTGACCTGAACCTCAGAGCAGCGACACCTTTCACTTCGCCCACCACGCTCCGTTTACAGCCGGGCAGGAAGCTGCTACAGCACTGAGGTTTTTCCTCGACTAAATCTATACCATCCGGGGTGCTTGTCCATGTAGCGTAAAAAAGAAGCATCAGTCTTTAGGCGTCTGACATCTTTTCCTCTTCTTTATCCAACAAAGCAAATAGTCCACAGGTTTTGTTGCTGCCTTCGTATTTGGAAGGGTGGAGGGAGCTTCTGAATTACTGAATATGAAGAATGATAAAAATGTAAATTTTGTTATCATAGATAATAGTCACCTTGTCACAAACTTTAAGGTATTGTTTTGGAACTAGAGCGGTTACTTTCTTGCAGAGAGATGTCTCCTGTTTCCACACAAGTATGTTGTTTACTTATGTAGTAGGAGCTTCAAAAGTTTTTGTTGAATGAACTCAGAATATCCAAGTTAGTTTTTCTATTTCTAGAAGCAAGACAGAGCTTCTTGCTTCCTTTTTTTTTTTTTTTTCCACTCTTGGCTTTTATTAACAAGTAGTATGTATTTATTATATCTAATGTAGACAATCCCCCCAAAATACAGAGGGTTGAAAAAGAAGATGACATTTTCGTAATACCACCAATAGTACTATCTATTAACTGTGCAAACATGCACACACGTTTTCTTTTAAATGGAATCAAACACAAGGAGATAGAGTACACCCCTGGAGGCGGTCCCTCAGTGCCAGCACAGCCCTTTAAAAGTTGTGTGTCCTTGGCAACCTGTTACATCTCCCTAAATCTTAGTTTTCGTATCTGTACAATGAGAATCTGCAACTACCTCATGAGGATATTACGGAAATTGCACAAGATTATAAAGAGCCCTGAGCAGTGCAGCCAGTCCTAGCGTGCACTGGAGCAATGCCTGCCTTCATGGTTATCACATAGCATTACATCTAGTTTATTGTATACGTTATTAATATCATGGTTAATACATGCTATTTTAACCTGCTTTTTCACTGAGTAGCAAGCATACTGTAAGAATGTTTCCACATCAGGAAGTCCATTGCTACAGCACCATTTATAATGACCATGGAATAATCTATAAAGTAGCTGCTGTGCAATTTACTCACCAGTTGAAATCTTTGGGGGTTTTTTTCAACTCTTTTTCTGTTAATAGGCTAGCAGAGTTGACATCACAGAAGAGGACCGAACTCACTTTTTGTTTAATAACCCTTTCTTCCTTTCCTTAGATAAGGACTAACAGGATACTATTCACAATTACTGGCCTAAAATGAGTTATCTTTCAGGTACCTTGAAAGTGAAACCAGCGTCCAACTAGTAACAAACGTCACTGTCATTGGATGCCAACCCACTAATATTTAGTAACGTGTTGTTTAAGATGGGTCATTTTTTTTTGTCCACTTTTCTATCAATCCTCAAGCAACATGACGATTAAAACTTTCTGTGTGTTTCCATCTTTGTAGAAGTGGCTGATGTGGGAGAATGAAGAGAGAACTGATTTCTCTTTTTGCTGACCGTGGATCAGCTCTGCAGCCCTGCCCCCCTCCCTGGCCCCTGGCCTCATGTGCTGTGGCATTTCCCAGTTGGGACTGTCAGGAGGTCTAAATGGTCTCACCTGCATGCCACAACCTACTCTGGGCTTAACTGTACATAGGAACAAAGGGCGGTGTTAATGAAGCCCCCTTTACAGTCTAATCTAAATGGAGTCCGACTGCTTGTATTTTTGTTGACCTTAAAAAGTTGATCAAGGGCCACTTTCACTGAAAAGACATTATCAGTCTCCACTTTGGCATTTTGATTCAACAAACAACCTCATCTCTTTCTAACAAGCATATGCTGGTGGGAGGGGGGAGACACAAGGATATTTGGACTCTGGGCTAGGCCTGGGGACACAGTAGGGAGTAGAAATGGTGTTAAGTTGGAGGAACTTTCAGACAAGCAGGGGAGATAGACAAGTCACTGCAAGGAGATAAAAGCAATGGTCAAGGCCATTAGAGAAGAAAGGGAAGGCAAATGGAATGCCTCCTGAGATGACCCAGGAGGGCCTTCAGAAAGACAGGATGCTTAAGCTTTGCCCAGCTGGGCCACAGTCATGAAACAAGGCTGATCTCAGCAGAATAAGCTGCTGCTGATGGAAAAGGCAGTGGGCGAAGGAGAGCCCAGAGGGTTTGGATGGCAACAGGACTTGAATGGAGGGTGTAGGTCGGAGGGGGCGAGTTCGGAGAGCTTGGCAAAGGCCAGATCTCTAAGATGCTGGCCTCCCAGTGAGGGAGTTTAGATTGTATCCTGAAAGCAAGACAGGGGAAGCCACTGAAGGATCTTAAGTTTGGGGAGCTTGGATTACCCAAAGAAACAGTGACCTAAGAAACACACATTCTTAAGGGGAAAAAAAATGGTTTGTGTTTACATTGGACCCACACCCATGACATTTGAGGTAACCTTGCCAATGCAGAGCATATATGGTCCTTACGGTGTTTGGACTGGGAGCACGTAGCCTCACACTGCCAGGTTGGTTTCAAGAACTGGTTGGTGCCATGGCACACTTCATGATGGGCCTTTAATTGTGTCCCTACAGGAAAGCTCTGCAGAGGACCTCCTCAGGCTAACATCTAAGAGTTTGCCTGAGCTGACCAGCTCCATAGAAGATGTGTCCTCTTGGACCGACAATGAGGACCAGGAGCCAGACGGAGAAGAGGACGTAGGAACCGGCTCGTCTTCCCTCCAGGGAGCAGTAAGTGTGCCTCCGGGTTCCCAGGCTGTCGGCTGGAATTATGTTTACTTGAAGACGTGAGTGCCAAGATAAGAGGATAAATGCTCAAGATAGTATGTTAGAGACCGGGATAGGAGAGGACCACAGCACATTCTATTTATGTTTTTCTCAGAATCTTCTGGAAAAAAATCTGTGATGGTGATGCTTTTAAGAAAAAACATTGAAGCTGTAAACAAGATAAGAAAGCAACTGGGTATTGAGTTCTGTGTGTATATCAATTTCCAGGCTGCCTTATAATATATACAAGGATTTTGTTGGTACATCTTGATAGTGTGCTTGAAAAATACTATTAGTGACTTTAAACTTAGACTGAGAGATTTCTAGTTGAAAATGAAACGTTAAAATAACACAAACACCACTCGGGCAAAGTTGTGTAGAATATGTCTTCCAAGGTGCATCAAACCAGGACTCCTGCGTGGCTCATGGCTCTTCCTGAAACAGGAACCTCGTGGTCTGCCCTCGTCCTGCCCGGCACACACACAGCCAGAGGGCTTTTGGTTCACTGGTTGCAGTGTGGCTCTGTGGTACCCTCTTTGTGTCCCAGATCGGAAAGATGTGTCATTTTTAGTGTACTATGGTTAGCCCTTGTTCCCTATCCAAACAGCTATGGAGGGGGCACCTTCTTTCTGCCATTTAGTCTTTCCCACCGACACTGAACCTAGGCAGCAGTGGGTGAGTGCTGGAAAAGTAGTTTTGCTTATAATAAGGCCTTAGAAGACAAAAAATGCATGTCGTATTTACCATAATATTGGTACATTACTTTTAGAAAAAGATGTTGCTTTTCCTCTTTCCTTTTGTTTCCTAGAGATCCAGAGCCACCAAGTACGGTTGTGCAGGTTGTGTAGGCTTTAATATTTATTATAACAATTTTCTGAAAGATGGCTGTTAAAGAACTCTGTGCTCCGCATTGGCAGAGCAGTTACCCTCTGCCCCTTGTTTTCTCTGGGACAAGAAGGGGAATGATGCGGCTGTCCAACCAGCAGACGTCTCAGCTCCAGCTCCACTCCAGCACTCTGATCTTTTCTAACCAGATGTCTTTGGCTAGCAGCTACCCAGCCCGACTCCAGCCTGTGGCGTTCTCTATGCTCTGTCCCCTCCCACGCTCACAGTCTGCAGGGCCCTGCTGTGAACAGGATCCTGCTGCTCAGCAGTTGTGAACCAGGACATCTCAGCCAGCTTTCAGTGCAAACCCAGAGGAAGCTCAGGGTCTTACAGAGAGGAAAACTCTTGGCACATCTGCACCCCCTCTGATAAAGCCCCTAAGCTGTTGATGTAGCACAACAGCTCTTTGTGCAGAGGTGACAGTCGAATACTTTAAAAAAAAACTAAGTCATATTCTCTTGCAAAAAAACTCCAAGGAATCATTTAATTGCCTGGAAACTTTTTATACTAAATACTATTCTAATAAGTAACCAGTTACTTAAATATATTACGTGTTATATAGTATGAATTTTTATTTAAGTTATAGTTTAAACTTATAATTTTTACAAATTATAATTTAAATAATTCAAATGATGTAATTTGACTTGTTAATGCATAATTTAAATGAGTTTTTCTGATTACAAAAGTGACATTTCACTATATAAATGTTTTTGAGCAAAAAAAAAAAAAAAAAATCCCAAAGACAATATAAATCACCCACAGTCCTACTATTCAAAGATAGCCAGCCATCTTTAACATTTTGCCATGGCTTTCTAATTGAATTTTTTTCCTGTAAGCCCATGTGTTTTTAATTGACCTTGTATTAACATACTTATGAAACTTGCTATGGTCCCAATGATACAATCATGAAACATGTCCCTATTAAAGGGTCTTCTGAAACATGATTTATAATGGCTAATAACCCATAACATGAAAGTGCCATAATTTGTTTCACCAATTTACTACCATAAATTCTATTTACATCAATTACATATATATCCAGGTTTTTTCAAAATGATAATTCTGTACAGAACATCTTTGCCCATATATCTCTGTGCATTATTTTTTATGATATTTCCTTAACTAGCTCCTAACAGTAGAACTACTTAGGCAAAGGTTCTCTCCAGAGAGGTTATGCTAACTTACACTTGCAGCAGCGGCCAGTTCCCATCCTCACTGATAACATCATCCGAGTTTATTGATTAATCACACATTGTTGTAGGAGTTTATTTTTGTAGTTTTTCCAAAGGGATTTCAGTGCATTCTGTCATAACACACTTTATTTGGGAAACTTTACATTGCCTTTAAGGAGAAGCTTATGACTCAGCTCTGCTTTGCCTCAAGTATACATGTTGTCTGTGCTGTATTTCTGGGTTTCTCCTCATGCCGCCCCCAGCTCTTACACACAGATCCTAAACC
Source organism: Eulemur rufifrons (assembly GCF_041146395.1). NCBI lineage: Eukaryota > Metazoa > Chordata > Mammalia > Primates > Lemuridae > Eulemur > Eulemur rufifrons. The sequence goes on from NC_090999.1 coordinate 21,380,075, forward strand.
CACTGTCATCCCTGGAGAAGCCAGAACAGATCCTACTTTGACAGTTCTCCCTTCTCGGTGCCTGGGACACCAGGCCTCCCTTGCTGCCCGCCCCGCTCCCAAAACACTCACACAGGAGGGGACAGGGCTTCTTGCCTGGTCCACCACGGGCCTGAACACTCTCCCTTTCTTGGCCATTCTCCCGAGCTCTCCTTTGGGGCCCAGGAGGGCCAGGCCTGAGACTCAGCCCCGCGGGGGGCATGATGTGTGGGCCGCCAGTACCATCTACCCGGTCTGCCCTGCTGTGCCTAATGAAGGTGCTGAACTACTGAAAAAAAATGTTTTTTCTTTTTTTAGTTAATACCTTCACAATCCAAGATTCCTTGTTTTGTAATTTTTAAAAACGAAAGAACCATTTAAATGAAAGAAACCTGGTACTCTTTTAATCAACTAAATCACAAAGCCTCTTATTTCACAGATGATAATGATTAAACCTGCCGCCAGATTCTGCTCAGACATTGACTGTTTTTGCACCTGTAAGGCATGGTGTGCTCCGAGCACTTAGGCTGAGCGAAAGTAATACAAACGCTGAGGATCTGCCACGAGGATCCTTATGATTTATTTTTCATGGCTACAATAAATAGCAAAGAGATTTTCCTTTCAAAAAGCGCCATCCATGCTTAGAATAAAACCATATGGTGAACATCAAGTCTGAGGAGTACAGGCAGGGAAAAGAGAGAACGGGTGACAGCCTGCAGTCACTTGCATAACTGCCATCCATCGCAGTGGGGTCTGGCTTCAGTGACAGGGCTCGCTGCCCACCGCCCACCGCCACTGTCACCGCCACCACACCGAGGACTGAAGACTGCCATTTTGGAAGTCTGGCCCCTCCCCCACACCACCCGTGGCCTTGCTCCACCTGGGTGGCCATTCTTCCTCTGCTCTCTTCACTTGCCTTCTGCTCTGCAGTGACAACATTTTAAAGAAGAATCTGGCCATGTCACTTAAGTGTTTAAAATAATTCAGTGGCTCACAATCACCCTGAGGTTAAAACCAGCTCCTCCGAGTGGAATAGTCAGCCCGGGCCTGGTGGCACCGCCTTTTCTCCTACACTTGCCCCCAGGGGCTCCGCGCATGCGCACACGCACGCCCCTGCTGGCGCTGAGTCCATGTTCCTGCTCGCTGCTTTGTGCCTTTGCACCTGCTGTTCCTCCTGCCTGGAATAGTTTTTTTCTCCTGGCAAGATGCTTGGCGACCCAGCCCAGAGGTCACTCTTCCCCTTAAGTAAACCTTTCCCTGATCCCCAGAGTGATCTGAGCTGTGCTCTGCACTTGCATAGCACTGTGAGTATTTCTGTCATGGCACTTGTCATCGTGTCTTCATGATTTATCTTTGTCCTGCTGTCTTCCTCATCAGACATTCACATTTCAAGGGCAGGAACCATGATGCCTTAAGCATCCCTCTATTCCTAGGACCCAGTGCAATGCCTGGGATAAGAGAGGGGGTGGAGGAAGGGACAGATTATCCTGTGATCTGTCATTCCTTGACCTCTTCCAGCCCTCCCCTTGAAGCTTACCTGGTTCTCTTATGTCCCTAAGGCACAAGCCTGGGTCCCTGAGCCTCTGACTCTTCTGATTCACAACTCTTGCCCCCAACATGTGCCCTCCCTGGGCCCTCTCCATGTGCTCTTCAAAGGGATCTGTCCTCTGCCTCCTCCACCAATTAAGGTGTCGGCAGTCGGGGGCAGTGCAACACTTCAAGATCTGGCCTTGCCTCCCATTGGAGAACGAGGAAGAGCAATTCTCTTCTGGTCCCGTGGCCAGTTGAGAGGGACCCTTCTGGGTGGTGCAGCTGAGTCCGTAGCCCCAGGAAGATAGTGAGCTGTAATTCCTCCCTGCATGCTAAGACCCCCACAGAAGGGAGAGCAGATGTGGAAAGCAGTAGGGATGGCTTTGCTTTGAGGCACTGCACACGTGCCATCCTCTCTGGTTATCTAAGTGCTGCCTTCCTCTCAAGGACCAGAGAAGTGCTAAGCTATCTGTGAAGCCGCCTCCTGCTTGAAGCATCTGGTCATCTCTCCCTCTCCCAAAGCTGCTAAGCCCTCCTCCTCTGGGCACTTAGCATCTGCTGTTCTCCATTTAATGCTGCTTCTCTCTTTGGGGAAGAAAAGCAAATACTGAAAGGTTTTAAACTTTTGCAGTCAGGTGTACCTCTTTGGGCTGCCTGTGTATCCAGTGAAGTACGTGGTAGTCAACACATACTCATTACATTATTTCTTGATTACAAAGCTATCTGTAGAGCAGTGATTCTCAAAGTCTGGTCCCTGGACCAGCAACGTGAGCATCACCTTGGAACTTGTTAGAAATACAGGTCCTCAGGTCCCCTCCCAGACCTGTTGAATCAAAAACTCGTAGGGTGGCATCCAGCAATGTGTTTTTAATAAGCTTCCAGGTGACTTGGACTCAGGCTGAGGCTTGAGACCCCCTGTTGTAGAGTCCTTCAATAAAACCAGTGGCACATGTGTTGTTATTACTGGCTATCCGAGAAAGTGTGTGTCCTTTCTCAAGTGTAAACAATTAGAGTTCCTCTGAAAAAGAAAAAATGGGACTTTTCAGGAGAAAAAAAATCCATGTTCTAGCCTGCTGAGAGTAAGTCTTTTTAAAATGAAGAGAAGAGGAATAGTTTCAGTATAACAGGGTGTGAAATGGGTGATGCCTCTTAATAAGTGATTGGGAACCTGTCTCCCTTTTCCTATTTTTAACAACAACAAGAACAAAATGGAAGTAATGGTTGTCTTTGCCAAATCTGCGACTGTCAAAGCTCAGCTAGGAAGAGCTTGTTTAGCACATCAATCAGGAGACCTGTATCCGGCTTCCTTTGGCATCAAGGGAATCAGTTCTAATGTTTTTGGAATCATAAGTTTGGGAAACTCTTGGAGAACTTGTGAGCCATTAGGGTTTTAGAAGGAATAAAGGATCTTATCTCTCAAAAGGAAAGAAGAACAAAGCTGGACCTTACGATTCTGTAAGTTTGATATAGGTGATTGATTCTCTGTTGGTGGAACTGCCATGGGGTTTGAGAACCTGAAAGTCCGAACCCTCGAGGGTAGATATTAATCCTATGGAAAGGAAGGAGAGGGCCTCTTGTGTTGTATTTGGATTGAATAATTGATAAAATGTCCACTGTAAGTGTTTCCAGAAGTGTCTGGGCGTTGAAGACTTTTATTGCAGCATCTGAAAGTATCATTTCTGGTTGATTCAAGCTGTCCTGAATGTGAAACTATCTCTTGTTTGGGGCCTGAACTAGATTTTTCTGGTGAATTAAATTTAGAGTCTAATACAAAGAACTATGAGCACCAAGTGAGTAAACCTGATTAGTATTAAAACAGAAAGACACGGCGTCTGCCTGAAAATCAGATCTGCACAGAGTAAAACTATTAATGCAGAGACACTGGCCCAGGGCTTCCTGAGTCTTTTGTAAGGGGAGCGAACGTTCTTTCCCTAAAGCCTTGAGGGTGGAGTGTTACAACGTGGGCTGCTTCCAAGGGGAGCGGTGGGCTGGGCTGCTGAGCCAGAGTCCCAGGGCAGTCCCAGCCTCTGCGTGTGGATTCTGTGCCCAGTTCAGGAGCAGTCTGCCCTTCTCTCTGGGCCTCCACTGCCTGCTTATCTAACTTCGGGATTCTCCTCTTCCAGGACTTCTGCCTAGATGCACACATCCTACCTGCCTGGGCCCCTAGCATGCACTATGCCCCGTATTGTCTGTCCTTCATGGCCCTTAACCCAGATTGTAGTGACATGGTTATTCATGTGACAGCATACTGAATGTCATCTTCCCCGATTAGTAAAGGATCCATGGGGGCAGGGACCATGTCAGGTTTGCTCATTCGTACATCCCCGGTGCTCACCGAAGACTCAGTATTGATATAAGAGACGGATGGACGGTTGATGGGCCCTCTCACATTCCCATAATGTCCTCTGCATACCTCTCATCGTAAGGTTTGGTCGTCTTCCACTGACCTGCCAGTCTTCCCCAGCGTACTGTGAATCGAAAATGGACATAGTGCTTAGTAAGTGTTCGCTGTTTCTGTCCCCAAACTAGAAAGTCTCTCTGCTTCTCCCTCCTGAGATTATGTCTGGGATGAGAGCATCCGTGATACAGCAATTGTTTTTCCATGTATAGCATTGTGAGAACACAGCATCTCTTCTCTTAAAATAGGATATTTGTGATAGGAGCTCATTAACAAATAAGTAGATTTCTTCTTTTTTTTGTTTGGTTAAGTTAGAAACCTGCAGGTGGCTAGAAGGAATTTAGGTCTTGATTTTTAACAAATCAACAGCAATGGCAAAGGATTAAACATGCCAAGGGGAGTTGGCAAAGTAACAAGTGAAAAGTAGGTGAAATGACCAGCCAAAAAGGCACTGGGGAAAGAGCCAGGAACTGCAAGTGTCAAAGATGTGGTTTCTAGTAAATAGAACCATAAAGTGTCAGAGCCACAAGGAACCTTGGGGATTAGCTGGCCCGAGCCTTGCATTTTATAGGCTGGAAACCTATGTTGAGAGAGAAGACTGAGGAGCTCCACTGGTAGCAAACTTGTTCCCCTGGAAAAGTCAGGTGATCGCTTGAAGCAGCTGTGAGGGAAAAACAAAGAGCCAGGAAGCACCAAGAGTTCATAGACTTCACAGAAATGCAAGGAGCATAGCCGTGTGTGTGCTGACATGTGAATGTTCGCAGGGAGCTTCCGCACTCCTGTCTTCTACCTAATATGCAGCGGGGTGGGGGGTGAGTACAGGTTTGGTCAACCCTCAGGTCCCCAGATGCCAGTCTGGAGAGGCCCATTCGACAGATCTGAGTGGGGTGGGGCCTGGGAATCTGTGTTTTCAGAAGCTTCCCACATGATTCCAATGCCCACCAGACTTTAAAAAGCGAAAGGGGCAGGGCCCCTGGCTAGGGGCTGCATGAAGCCCAGGGACCTCTCTGTATGGGTTTGAGACAAGGGGAGGGTTTAAGGCCCCAAGTGCCTCCCTCCTTTCTGCAGTTTGGGGACGGAGGGAGCGAGGCCAAGGTGCTTGTGGTGCGCATGGGAAACCTGGAAGCACAGTTCCCGCAGCCTGTGCCAGATCCCTCGTGAGCTCAGACTTGCTTTGCACATCATTGTTCGCGGTGCCTTCCCAGACACCAGTTCCTGGTACACAGCCTGGTGCTGTGGATGCAGAAACTGTATTATTCCTGGCACCAGCCTGAAGCAGGCGGCAGCATGCGCTGATCCGCAGCCACACCCCGTCCCTCCACTGCCCCAAACTGTGGACTCTCTCTCCTTCGGTCCTGTACTTCTCCAAGTAGGTCTCAGTTCACTTCGATGTTCCTTAAGCAACACTTCAACCAGCGCAGGACATAAAAAAAAAGTTGCATGAAACTCATTGCCATATGTAGAGTTGCCAGAGCCAGGTTAAGGAAGAAAAGCCTGCAAATTAGTACTGGTCTAAGGAAAGGAGATTTAAATTTGGGGGTGGTTTTTGTTTGGTCTGGTTTCATACTTAAGGAGATGAAGTGATTATTGAAAATGGGTGGGGGAAGAAAGGAGATAAGAATAATTATTTGGCCAGGATAAATTGCCTGGAAAACTGCTGATGTTTGAATTAGGCTTATTCCCGTGGCACATTTTCAGGGGCCTGTTCCAACTGGCTACCTGGCTCTGCGCTGCATTTTTATCCAGGCAGTTTGCAGTTCTCAAGGAAGTAAACAGCTCATGTCATTTGGTAGAGAAGCAAATACTGTGTTCCTCGTGGAGCCTCGTGGAGCCTCGTGGAGCATTGGTCCCCAGAGTAAAGTGGGCGCTCCCAGAGGGGAGGCCAGATGATCCCTTGGGGTGTGGGAGGAAAATACTAGAACATGTGTAGATCTTATCTGATTTCAGATTCTGTGTTTTATAGTGCATGTAGACATTAGTACAGTATTTATGTCTCTGAATCTACGTTGGGAATGCTTGATGGCTTCACAATCTAAAAAGACTGACATAGCATGGAGCATTAGAAATACAGTTAAAGAAATTTCCTTAGTATGCAATCAACTTCATCATCGTCCATTGGATTTGGAAAATTCCTTCACATTTCAGTGAAAATAAAATATGAACTACTAGAGCATATAATAAAGTTTCTTTACCTCCAGGTTAATTTCTTTTATGAACATAATACTGTAGAAGTCTTGCAGTGACTTTATCACCTGAGGTAAATGGCTTCCTGTCTTTGCATATTCCATTACCGCAGTCCTAGATGCTTTTTAACCCTGTCTCCTCTTATAAATTTTTCTCTTACTCATACCACCCCTACTTTCTTAATTTAGGGTTGCATGTCCTTGGGGGTTTAAATCTGTGGTCCATTGAGATGGAAAGTAGAATATATAAGACATAAAGGAAGGTGGCAGTTCGGAAATGAAGCTGAAATAAAAATTTCTTTGGCTGTAGATAAAATGATGGCAGTAATTACAAGAGAAAAAAAAACAGGATAACATGACTCATCTCAGAATAACATTGTTGATGAGCTTCGCTAAGCCTTTAAGGTAACAAAAATCCTTGAGATGTATGTGTCTTCTGAGACTGTAAACGGAGTTAATACTGATGTACCATCGGAATCTTACTCTAAGAGAAACAGGAGATCCCTATTTAGTTTCAATTCCAATTACTGTGCTGGTTTTTAGGCAGTTGACAAAATTACCTTTGACAGTGCATGAATGAGTTAGATAAATGGGCATTGAGTGCTGGGGGGGGGCGGGGCGGGGACCACACCTCACTTAAAGACTTCATGAGCATTGGAAGATTGGGAGTTTTTGACATTAGAAACTTTTTAGCCACATCTTATGCAACATGGTAGCTCAGAGCTGGGAAATAAAAACAAAGCAAAATACAAGAGGTCAGAAGTTCCCCTGTGGAATCTAGGACAGAAATTTCACAAAGAAATAGGCTATTCAAGACAAAAAGAATTCTCCTCGCCCCACTCCCTACTGTGGCTGTTTGCTTGCCTGGCTTTTTGTTTGCCGTTTGTTTGCTTGTTTTTGCTTGCCTAGCTTTTTACATAAGTACTGATTTAGCTCAGTAAGTTGACATTTGCAGAAAAAGAAAACCACGCCTCTCCCTTCTGGTTCTTGCTTTTATTCCTTTGCTTGAAATAACCTTCCTTTACACTCCTTGACTATCAGGATTCTAAAGCTCTTCACTCCTCAAAGAGACTTTTCTAACTACTCCAGCCTTTGGTCATCTCTTCTTTCTCTGTTTGCCCATTTTGCCTATTTCTCACATTTTACCACTTAAAATCAGAAAGTCAGCTCCTTGTTTATAAATAGATGTTTTTAAAAGTTTGTTGGTAAATCTCTTGTTTAGAATTCCATTTTATTTCTCCTTGAAACAAATATATTTACTTAGCAAATATTTGTGGAATTATCTTTTAAGCTACAAGTAGCAAATAGCCCGTGTGTCACCTACCCACCACCCCTCCTCTTTACATCCCGGGGCAGACATCTCTAATTCTTCCTAACATTCTTCCTGCTGATGCCAGATACAACCACAGGAGTTTATAACCTGGCCCCACAGGTGTCCACACCCAGGTCATTGTACGAGTGAACCCTGGACGGCGGCCAGCCCAACACCTCTGTCCACATGCTGAGCACCATGCTGGGTGCTTTGGGGGATACAAAGAGATGACAGGCACAGCCTTTCTTCCTCTCTTATGGCATTTATTATTATATATTCCATGACGAATTATTGTTATTTCTCTACTTTTCATATTTCCCTCTTCTGTATAATAAATCCTCAGGAGCCGTGTGTGGTATGGACCTAGAGGAGAGAGATCTGATTCCTTCTAGGACATTTGACTATTCCATAGGACTTCCACAGGGACACCCAGAAATGGGTGACATTCTGGAGCAGAAGAATAACATGTACAATAACCCACAAACAGGAAATGTTAAGGCCTGTACAGAGATCAACAGTTAAGTCTGTGAAAGGCAAATATTCAGCCCATGCTTTTAGTTCCAGACTAAAGAATTATGACTTCTTTTCCACGAAAAGTGACTCATTGATGGTTTCTCAGTTGAGTGACAGGGTCAAAGGTTTTGTTTTAAGATTACTGAAGCAGCAGGGCAGAAGAAGAGTGGTATTGAACAAAGGAGGTTGGAAGTGGAGCGATGCATTTGGAGGCCTTTGTCACAGCCCCACTGAGGAGGAAGCAGAGCCTGTGCAGCAGGAGGGGTGGCGGGGAAGGTGTGAAGGTGGGGACGATGTGAGTGACCGGTCAGTAGAAGCGAGGGACAGAGGCAGCCTGCCAGCTGAGGTGGGTTCTGGGAGCAAGGGCTCCATGCCGGTGGAAGAGGAGGATGAAGTTTCCTTCCCTTTTCTCCTGAAGGCAGAGTTGACCTTAAGCAATATTTTGAATGGGGTTCTATTTGCCTTTGAACCCTCCCACCTCCTGCGGTCCCCTCCACCCGCTTGCTGGCTGCCGTCTTCACAGGCCCGGAGCCCCATGCCCTCCTCCTGGTCTCAACTCACCACCAAGTTCCCCACCCACTGCCTAGAAGGTTCCAGGCTCCCACACAGCCTTTCCTTCCTTCCTTCTCCAAGACATACTCCCTCCTTTCACCACCACCACAGACGACCAAAACCAACCAACCCTTTTCATTTCTTCCGAGCAGTATGTTTATTAGTAAAGCAGTCGGATTTAAAACCAATGCAAATGGTGGCCGGTAAACCTGTGACCCTTCGCAAAGTCGTGCATTTTGCAAAGAGAATCCTTGTTATTTCAAATGAGTTTCTTATCGGTATCATTTTACTTATTTCATTTTAAAATGACACTGATTTTTTTTAAAAATATGAAGATAAAATCAAGCAACCTGGATAACAAGGATATTTTTAGCAGAAACACCGTGGTAGACCAGTGAACCTTGCCCTCAGGTAGCCACTTCCTCAAGATGTCCCCACTTGTCAGTTCTTTCCCTTCAACTTACTAAGTTATGTTTTCTAAAAATTCTCAAGCTTTTTCACAATAGCCTTGGGTAGGGATGGAGGTGGGGAGGGCTAGAGTATGAACTATTCCTACACAGTAGGTCCACCCTCCCCCGTCCACAATTTTGCTTTCTGCAAAGTTTCTTCCAGAAATAAATTATAAGTTTTAAATTGCACACCGTTCTGAGTAGCATGATGAAATATAGCACTGTCCAGCCCAGGACGTGACTCATCCCTTTGTCCAGCATATCTACGCTGCCTACACTACCCACCTACTAGTCCCTTTGTAGTTGACTCGGTTATCAGACAACTGTCATGGTACCACAGTGCTTACATTCAAGTCACCCTTATTTTACTTCACAGTGGCCCCGAAGCACAAGAGTAGTCATGTTGGCAATTCGGATATATTAAAGAGAAGCCATAAAGTGCTTCCTTTAAGTGAAAAGGACTTAATAAGGAAAGAAAAAAAATTGTACTTTGATGTTGCTAAGATGCATGGTAAGAACAAATCTTCTATGCATGAAACTGAAGAAAGGAAAAGAAATGTTAGACAGTTTTGCTGTCACACCTCAAGGTGCAGAAGTTATGACCACGGTGCATGATAGGTGCTTAGTTAAGATGGAGAAAATATTAAATTCATGGATGAAAGACATTGAACAGAAACGTGTTCTGACTGACAGCAATCAAGTTTGGTACTGTCCGAGGTCTCAGGCATCCCCTGGGCGTCTTGGAACATCTCCCGGAGAAGGGGTGACTGCTATAGATGAGGAGTCAGCGACTGCGAGGCCAGATAGTAAACATTTCAGGCTTTGCTGGCCAGTCTCTGTTGCAACTGCTTCATTCTGCCTTTTGCAGTTCGAAAGCAGCCATGGGCAATACATAAACTAATGGGCATGACTGTGTTCTAGTAAAACTTTACAGAAACAGGTGTTGGGCCAGATTTGGCCCCCAGGCTGGAGCTTGCCGAGCCCCACTGTAGGTGATGGTTCGTGAGCCTGGGACAGCCTCTCTCATTGCTCCTTCCCGTGGGGCCCCACATAGCACATCTCCGCTTTCCTGGCAGATTCTTAAAGAAGTACATGTCCTTAGAAATATAGATCAGCACATCAGCATGAACCACTCCTGCGAAGAAAGAATTCAGAAGGCAGCTCATGTTGATCTGGAAAAGGCAGCAAAAGGCCTTAGGGTACTACCTGGAACTTAAGAGTGAGCCAAGATTTTACCACGACATCTTGCTTTTCATCTAAAACCTGCCTAAATGGCATGCCCAGTTAAAATAATATCTTCTGTTACAATAAGCTATGTAAGAGTATGAAATGTCCTCTAAGTGGTTTGTCTAGAAAAATGTCCTGGAGGAGTCCAGTGTGTTTGCTGTCACTGCCGAATTGGACTAGACTTGGTGGCTGTGTCGGGGCACCTCTGACAGTTCATCCCTTGCTTTCTTTCCTGCCAATCCTCCTCTGCACTTCTTTGGACTCTTTTACATGCCTTTGTTTTCTTAACAGCTCTCCTACCTCTGCTTTTTGTATGTCTTGAAATTTTCCTGTACACACACACACACACACACACACACACACAATTTTATCGTTTGGGAGTTTAGGGTAAAGCGTATCATAGTTCTGCTCCCAGAGATATGTCCAGTGCGATGACCCTGGCAGGCAGCTCCTGCTGGGAAATGATGCGAGGGTCTGCCTTTGGTAACCAGCCCCCAGACCCAAAGAAGAGCTCCAAACCCCACAGTTTTCCCACCCACTAGGTCGTGGGACCGTGGCAAGAGTGAGAGAGCCCTACTTCATGCTGTACCCCAATTCCAAATCTCTACCAGTGTGCAGATTCTCCTTGACATCCCACATCCCCTGGGGAAGAGATTTTCAAAGAACTAAGAGTCACTAGAGGACACCGTCCTTTCTTGGGAAGGTGACACATACCCATTACAAGAAGGCCAAATGTGAGCTAATGACTGATTATGTTCCTGTACCCTTAAAGGTGATTTCTTTACCTCAACTTTCTAAGGAACCAAGAGATCTATTTAATTTGTATGCATAAAAATCATCCAAATAATCACCCACAAAGTGTGTTAAGCCCATTCAGATCGTTTGGGGATGATGAATGGGAAGAAACTGGCAATGGGCTGAGAGAGAACAAGGGCAATATTATTTCATTTGCGGAGCCACAGCCTGCGTGTCTCGGTGGACATCAGCTGCGGCTTCCCCCACCTGCATCCAGCGACCTCTGATCTGTGCACACATGCCCTGCACGGACCAGAGCGTGCTGTGGGTTGGCGGGTTTTACTTTTTAATTTTACCGTTTTCCTCTTCAGTTCTAAGCTGCTCTCTATTGGAAACCAGTGAGTCTAGTGTAGATTTGTGTTTGAATTTCTGCATGCAATTTGCAGGCTTCTTGCTACTCTGCTGATTTATTGTCGTTCTGATTCCCTTTTTCTGAATGGTTATTCATTCCCAGCCCAGGCCTCTCTGATGGCCATCTGGTTCTCCTTCGGTCACTCAAACATCTGCCCCAGAGATTTGGAAAACGAGTTTCCTTTGGCAACCTAAAAATAATCTCAGTGTGACTGAAGCCCGAAAGGGAAATCACCACGCTCCACTGTCCTGTGGATACCAAGCGGGGGAGGGAGCCAGCAGAGCTTCCTGGGGATTTGGAGCTTGGATGTCTTCTGTCACATCTGCAGATTATTTTTTTTTCCTAGTGCTGGGAACCATAAAAACATGGCGTGAACTGGGTGCAACCGGTCCTGAAGTTTTCTTTGGGACCAGATATGCTTGCGCAATGGAAATGGTTGGAGATAAAAGCCGTGCTTTGCACGGTTTGTTTGTAAGGCTTCTAGAGCTATCTGAAAAAGACAGATGATGCTCAGGAGTTAAACATCGTATTAGTCACAGTGTGTTCCAGGAGATCTCATAAACGCTTTGAACAGCAGTTACAGGACATTTCTAAGAACTAGACTTTTAACTCGGACCCAAAGGCCCTGTCTCATGTGTGATGATGGTTTGGTCCCCACCCCTTGAAGACTAAAATTTGCCAGAAGCTAAAAACCCAATCCCTATGGTGTTTCTCATCCAAAATTATTTCTCGCCACATTCTCCAGTGCAACTTTTCAGAAGTTCTGCCGCGAGACAAAATGTCAACATAATGATGGTATTCAAATAACTAAAATGCCAATAAATTTATTTATTTATTTTTTCCTAGCTCTCAGAACCTGTGAGAATGCCAACAAATTTAAATCCCCTTGTAAGTCATGATCCCAAAATGTTAAAATTGAAAGTAATTAATATCTAAACTTAAATTTCCTTGATTTTTTGAGTTAAGAAGCCAGAGCACTTAATTTCCACCTTTGATCTCTCCTATTTCTTATTTGCCTCGCCTTATCTAATAAGATGCTGGGTGCTGGAAAGAGGTTGTGTTTGTCAGCATGTGCAGCCTGGGTTGTTTGCCTCTGGAACAAAGATGGTTTCTTCAACTATAAGAAGGTTGAATTCGTTCAACAGCGAGTCTCTCCTGTGATTTACTTTTTAGTGACATGCAAATAGAGTAAATGGACCCACAGTGGTATCAAAACACTGGCTTCACACCCTTGACATTTAGAAAAATTATCCAAACCCCAGCTCTTAGACAGTTGCCCTAGGCAAAATTTTGTTCTGGAGACCTTAATTTAATTTTACTAAAGACAATGTCAAGAACTATAAGAAGTGTAAAATTTTACACTGTAGTTTCATGGATGCTGGCAGAAGACATGAGATTCCTGGGTCAGAGACAAATGACATTATCACTCATGGCACAGAAACTAGCTTTTGGCTTTCTCTAATAATCCCAGTTTAGGATTCAATCTCAGTTTAGAGCTTCACGTGTTCATATTATTTCCCTTCCCTCCAGTCCTGTGGCAGGTACGCAGAGGGGCTCAGGTAAATGCACATGCAGTGTGGATTTGCATAACATCTGAGGAACCCTGAGCATAGGCAACTTCAATCTTTTGTTATGGGGTGCAAGCAAGCATTTTATGATGCTCCAGGGGAAGACATTATTTTACTGGACCATAAATAAACTTGTCCCTTCCTCCTGAGACACTATCTCTAGCTTGCTAGGCTGTTCCCTCTAAACATTCTTGGAAAGATAGATAATCCAGGGTAAAAACAGCTTATGCCTCTGTTCACAAACCGTACAGAAGTGCAGGAGACCCATGGAGAATTATCTCCCGACATGCTGTAGCAAAGAGACTCAGTAATATCAAGTAAAGGAAGGTTGATGATAAGATTCTTGGCTTCTCTTAAAGATGCCAGTCAGTCTGACAGTTGTCTGGAGTTCATGACCTTGAATTTAAAGTCAACTGGCAGGAATCTTCCTCCCAATTGGGGTTGGAGGAGATCAACCCGGTCTCACTTAAAGTGCTTTTTGTGTGTATTCAAAAGCTTCTTGATTTGCATTTACACTTTGAGATGAAAGTATAGGGCTTCCTGGTGTACTGCATTATTTTAAGTCCTGGGCGGGATTTTCCATCTCTACTGCTTCTTGGCACAGAAGTGCTTAGACTGCAGAAAGCCGCACCTCCTTCCCCATTTGTTCAGCTGGAAAACACCCTATACAGATTCCCAAACCAGACTTGCTGTTGATGACTCTAGAGCTTATGCCCCTAATGAGCTAGTATGGGCTAATACCTCTGCCACCTGTTCCTTGAGAGATTCGTTTTTTCCTCAGGTTTTGAATGTTCCAGGGGTTTGAATAGCATTGCTTTCTGCTATATATGTCTGGGCAGTAATTGGAGATGCCTCGAGTGATTCATATCCTTCCCCTTTGGGGGAAAATTCACTTGAGTTTCTTTTTAACCTGCTGCTTAAATTGGTTCCTTTTCTTCTTTTATAGTCCTGCCTGCTGAATTTGGGTGCTTTTTTATATTTCTTCTGTTCCTTTGCTTTCTGACTCAGACTTTTTTTTTCTAAAATACTAATCTAGACTCTATCGTATGGGGTCCATCATTGTGAAAGAGAAGGAATCAGTGAGTCCTCTATTTAATAAAGTATCCATTGTTCAAATGTATCTTGACCACCACGTCTGAGTCAGCTAATTCCATCCTCGGAAATGTTCTCCCATCAGACCAACATCAAGTTCTGGCCTGTTATCGTCCTGCCTGGGTCCCCTTTGGTATTTCTCATGTTTACTTCCTCTAGAGTCCTTAATGTCATACATTTCTCAGGCCACTTCTGTCAGGACAACAACAATAACTATGTCCCTGTAAAATTGACCCAGGATTTTTTCACTCTTCCTGGTCGTCTTTACTGCTCACTTTTCAATCTGTCCACAGTTGCTGATCTCTCTTGGCGGAGCTGTCCCGAGTCCTCTTTCTAAAGCTCATCATGTGCAGTTTTAAAATCACACACATGTCTCATTGTTTTCTGGGCCTGAGATCCCACTCTCTTCTCTGTGGTTGTGCCCCTGTTCCTCAGGTAGACGACATTAGGTCCCAGTCACACCCACCCCCAATCTAGGAGTAACCGGGGCATCTGCCCACTTTTGTGTGACACCAGCTTGAAGGCACCTAGGAACTAGCACATCTCTTTTCCTCACACATCCCTGGACGTCACGGTCCCAGCTCCCCATCAGATCTGTAGGGATGGTTGTCTAAGATCTCATCTTTTCTTTTAGGAAATAATCTCTTTTCCTCCAGCTAATCACCATATATTTCTTTACTTTCTCTTTTCCACTGCTCTTATTCTGATCGTAGGGCCACAGAATGTTTTCAAATCTTCCTTGCTGTTGTGTGAAAACCTGACTTCTAAAAACTAAGTGCTCTAAGCGCATGCCTTGAAAACTGCTTTCTTAGCTGTTAGGTTTGCAATCATTTTATGAAACTTCTTTCCCCCATCTTCAGTCCAAGAAGACGGCCTATCTCTTTGGGTTCCCATTGGTTTTACTTTGTTCATTAACTAAATCTCCCTTCCCGTAGATATGAAGTTGAAATGTGTATCTCTGAAGTATAGAGCTACACACACAGTCGATGTAATTGTCAAATACCAAAGCACGCTGAGGTCTGTGGGGAGAACATTTCAGCTTTTTTTTTTTTTTTTTAATTTCAACTAAACCTTTCCTATACCGTTATGATATACATTAGGTACTCTGTTGGTTTCTCCCACATCCATTTTTATTTAATCCCCATAAGAACCCTATAAGATAATTGCCAGGTAATCTTAATCCTTTAAAAGTAAATACGGTTGTTCCTTTTTTACATAATAAAAGAACTGCCTCGGACATCAATGATCTATTAATATATTATGGGCATGACATGTGCTGCTACCTATGGTGTGTGTCAGTTGCATTATACTCTGCATATACTTCATGTGCTTGTGGTTTATACATCGAGTGGAACAGGTTTCCGTAAATGCTGATTAAAATACGTATATTCTGCATAGGTAGTAGCATGATGATGGTAACCCTTCCCTCATTTTTAGGCAGCTGGGAAGCATCCATTCTAGCATTCTTCATCTCTGGAGTAAACTCGGGGGAGGGCAGGAAGAAGTAGGGAAGTTGCAGCTCAGTCCTGCATCCCCTTTGAAGCCCATTCGGCCCAGGGCAGTGGTGAGTCACAGGGGCCCAGGCCTGGGTCTCTGCTTTGTTAGCTCTCTGGGAGATTGCGATGCACACCTAAGTTTCTCCCAGTCATTCCCCACCCCTGGGGATCTCCCTCAGAATCAGACCACTGTAAATACCTGCATCGATCACTTTCAACTCTTGGCCGTTCCTTGTGCCACCATTTCAGCCTGGCCTTCATGTCCATTCCCAGAGGGCCTCTGTTGGCAACCACTGGGCTTTTGGGAAGTTCTCTCTGCAAACTGTTCAGCTTTCTTCAATCCCCATTTAGGATTCAGCTTTCTCGAGTCAGATCCATTACCACATGTTTACTTACTGGTTTCCAGAATTTTGTTGCTGTTGTCTTCCATTCTCTTTGCCCTCGTGGGATTCTATCTGTCTTTTTTTGTTGTTGTTTTCCCCTTCCCTGTCCTGTTAGTGGGGTTTCAAAATGGAAATCAGGATAAATCTGCCACCTTTCGTCAGAAACCTATATTATTTAATTCTTAAATCCAGCCCCATTTTTCAGATGAGGACATTGACACTCAAAGAGGTTGACTAACGTAACTAAATTGCTAATAAAATGGTACAACAAGCATCTGTGCCCAGGCAGCTTACACACCCTGCCCCACCACCTCACTATAAAACTAGAAGCTAAAGATGCTTCTTCATCGAGAGAGAATTTTGTACATTACAGGTGTGGAAAATGATGCAAACACAAAGGCTCTAACATGGAAATTAAATTGGCAAATTCTATTAGATTCCATTAATATAATGGCATTGTTTTTATAACACATGAATTAGAAACTGCTCATGAATAATAGATTCTATCAACTGTTTTGCTGAACCAAAGGCCTTCCAGAACGTTTTGCAAATCTCATTTTGTAACAACTAAAATGACATCATTTCCAGAACAGTTTGATTTGTTCTGTGCATAGGGAAAAAAATACACATAGCAAAGGGACTCTCAGAGTGTGGACATTTTCAGATAATAGTCATAAGACTATGGGAAGGCTCACTGTGATCAAAATTGTACTTTGTGTGTTGCTACTTCCTGATATAATCTGGAACTAATGTGTCTAAGCAACTCATTTCCCATTCATTGCGTTACAAGCCACTTAACATCATGACAAATCAGTTTTCTGTTACATTCAGAACCCAAGTGCCTGTAGTCCCAGCTACTTGGGAGGCTGAGGCAGAAGGATCACTTGAGCCCAGGAGTTTGAGGTTATGGTGAGCTATGATCATCCCACTGCCCTCTAGCCTAGGAGACAGAGCGAGACCCTGTCTCTAAGGAGAAAAAGAAACAATTCAGAACCTGATGCTAAGACTTTCAGCGGGTTCTGAAATAAAATGTCACTCTGCCTTGTGCTCAACAGTGTACCCTTTGCAACACTTGAGATATCTCAAGGTTCATCCTTACCGGCTCTAGCGATAGGCGTTAGGGAGTAACATACATCATCTTTAGCATAATATTTCTTTGGCAAAAGAAGTCTTACTGGCATTTTGTAGATCATAGAAACTAAATAAGTCTCATTTCGTTCTTTGGTGCATGGGGGAATGGGAAAAAAAGAAAACATTATTCTTTAAGGCTGTGACTCTCTTTTAAACCACCTCCCTTAAATTCTGAAAATAATAAGAGTTCACAGCGTTTTTGTTTGCATCATAAGGACTTCAGATGTGGCAGAGTAGAGGTGTGGTCTCATGCTACTTACTCAACACCACTCATCTGTACTTTTTTCACACAATCTATCGTAGATCGCAGATATATGTTATACATAAAAGAATGTTACTTAGGGGTCTCGGTTTTATTTCCTCTTCTGTCAAATGGAGATAATAGTATTTACTTTAGGATGTATGTTTGCTGTGAAAATGAGATGAAAAAATTGAGGTGAATGAACTAAACACTTGTACGGTGTTGACCATCCAAATTATTAATTTAATTGCAAAGCATCTTCAGAAGGAGCGGGGAAAGGCCCCAGTAATACGTGAGGCTGGAAGTCCTCGGATGGAGAATCAAGCTGCAGCCTTGCCTGTCATAACTCGAGAAGCCCTGGGCAGGCTGCCTTCCTTCTCGGGTGTTCACGGGCTTACGTCATCTCCGGAAGTTTTCTGATCCTGTGCAAACCCGGGGCTGTGCTGGGGAGCAGAGGGGAAGACAGAAGGAGGAAACTTCCTAAGTCCAGAAACAGTGGTTGGGATGGTTTTCCTTCCTTGACATGAGCATCTCTGACAGGCTTTCTATGGGTTGAGCCTCGGCCACTGTGTCATAAGCGACCCATTGAATGGGCACCGAAGCAGGTCATAACTTGCCGGCCGGGGAATCCCTTTCTCTGTAGGCTGATGGCTTGGGTCAGGTGGTAAAACCAGAAAGAACCGGGAGCTTAACTCACTCTCTGGCAATTGTTGTTGACAGTCTGGACACAGGTTCTTTCCGTGAGGTTTTTAAGCCAAGCAAAGGGGAGACCCTGAGGCTTCTCTCTGGGTTATTCCGTTTGCATGTGGCCCAGATCCCTGGCATGTCACTGTGTGTGCCGTGATGTCAGGATTTGGGGCTGCAAAAGACCTCCCTCCAGAGAATCTCGAAAATCATCCTCAGGATTCCGTTCTTGCCTTTTCTTCCTAACTTAAACCTGGACACCTGCCAGTCCCTGACATCGGACTATGAATGCACCAGATTTGTCATCTTTGTTTTCTACATCAGGATTGCTCTCCTGATGCCGCTCCTCAACTTTGCCTGCATCTGCTTGTTCTCAGACCTTTTTATTCCTCTTCCTTCCCAGAAAGATACTTGAACTTGAGGAGGAAGAGGGAACTTTCCAAATTTTTTATATTAGTACATGATTTATATATAAATAATTACCTCTTAAAAGGGATTACCTGGGGAATTCCTCTAACTGCTTACTTCATACGTTTTTATATACTGGATTTTATAGACAGTGTTGTCTTAGTCCACTTTGTGTTGCTATAAAGGAATACCTGAGGCTGGGTAATTTATGAAGAAGGGAGGTTTATTTGGCTCACAGTTCTGCAGGCTGTGCATAAAGCACAGCAGCAGCATCTGCTCGGCTTCTGGTGAGGGCCTCAGGCTGCCTCCACTCACAGCAGAACAGCCAGAATGCACACATGAAGGAAGGCATTGATCTATTTATGAGGGATCCACCCCTGTGACCCAAACTCCCTCCATTAGGCCCCGCCTCCAACATGGGGGATGAAATTCGAACAACAAACCATATTTACAAACCATAGCAAATAAATAATTTTTTTTAACCTGTTAAAATCCAGGAAGGATTTTTTTTAGCATTATAATTGCATGACTCTTCAATGATTGCTAAGTGTCAAAGGATATCTTCTCTGTCTTTTTAAAGCATGTATGTGTTCCTTGGCAAGAATCTGATCTTTTTTTTTTTTTTTTTTGAGACAGAGTCTAGCTCTGTTGCCTGTGCTAGAGTGCCATGGCATCAGCCTAGCTCACAGCAACCTCAAACTCCTGGGCTCAAGCAACCCTTCTGCCTCAGCCTCCCGAGTAACTGGGGCTATAGGCATGTGCCACCATGCCCAGCTAATTTTTTTTCTATATATTTTTAGTTGTCCAGTTAATTTCTTTCTATTTTTTCATAGACACTCTTGCTCAGAGCTGGTCTTGAACTCCTGACCTTGAGCAATCCTCCTGCCTCAGCCTACTAGAGTGCTAGGATTACAGGCGTGAGCCACCGCGCCTGGCCCGATCTATTTTAATATAAGACTTTTTTTCCTCCTTTCCCCCCCCCCCCCCCGAGAACCTTAAAGGAAAATAAAATTGCAAATAGGAAGATTTATAGTTTTGATATATCTCATAAGTTTTGTACATGTAAATTCCACCCCCTCCAGATTTTTTTTATAAGCACTCTCAAATGCATGAATCTCCTTTTCCCCTAATAAGCATAGTTTTGTTTTGTTTTGTTTTGTTTTTTTCTTAGCACGTTTGACTTTTCTAGGATGGAGGACCCGATGAGCTTTGGGAGTGTCCTTTCTGCATCACCTCGTGGGGTCGGCTACCGTAGATATACAACTTCCAGATGTGTGATCTGACACACCCCTGACAGAGCCCGGGCAGTGCTTGATTCTGGGACGTGTTTAATCAGTACTCAGGAGTGTAGCCCTCGGAACATCTGGTTGACTGAGGGATAGAGTTATTTGCCACAAAATCAACATTGAACTGTATTTTAAGAAGCTTACATTTGGATTTAAACTTCTGGTTTCACATTTGTTGCAATTTGCATTATAGTGAAAAGCACTGGCCCACAAGTTAAAGGTCTGGGCTCTAGTTGAGGCTTTACCGTTGACCACTGTGTGACCACCTGGGGAACCTTGACCAACAAGTTTCCTCAAATGTAGAATGAGAGGAGAAGTGGCCCCGGGGACCCTTTCTAGCTTGAAACCTCCCTGGTTCTGTGCTGCAGGGTGAGGTGCGTGCTGAGGAGGAACACACCAACGTAAGGCTGTCTGAGTCAGCTTATCTGAAGGGCTGTGCTTGGCTCCCATGAACCTTTTTCCTCACATGACACCTGTATTGCTGCTCCTTGAGCCTTGAGATAACTTCTTGGAGGGGATAGCGTAAGTCAAGGCAGGGCCAGCCTCTCTCAGCTCTGTGCTCTCTGCATTCCAGATGCCTGGGACAGATGAGCCCCAAGATTTGCATGGCACTGAGGACTCCAAGGGGAATGTGGAAAGTCCCAAGCAGGGCAGCAGCAAAACAAAGCTCAAGAGTCGTCTCTCGGGTAAGTGGGAACTCCCTGCCTGACGCAGCCTGCCTGAAAATGAGCTTCCAGCCTCAGGAGTGAGGAGCTAATGCCATTAACGGGATGAGCCCTTTTTTTTCCTTGAAACCTCAAAATTGTTTTTCCCTTAGCTGGTGCATGCCCCAGGCATAATGACTACATTCAGCCTGGCTACCCACGTGACTATTTTTATTGGAGTCATAACAAAGTGAATGTCAACAGCTCTGTGTGTCTCTGTGTGCTGAAACTTAAATTTCCTCCTTGTTTGGTTCATTTGCTTCAATAGGATTTTAGGTGACCCTTTTGATGGGCCATCTCCCTGACAGCCTATCTTCCCCAGCAAATACCCCTCTCCCCAAAACCTTCAGTCCACCAGAGCAAGTGACAAAGGGCCATTTATCTACTATCAAATCTGCATCTCAACCAAGCAGGAAAAAGATAGGGTGGAGTTGCAGCTTTTGGAATGAATAGATTCTACATCTCCTGGGCATTTCTTTGAAGTCATAGCCTCTGCCCTGAGAGAGACAGTCAGTGTTGAAAGCGGAGGCTGTGGGCAGGTGCGTTATGCTTCCGTGGGTCATTATGAAAGGCGCTGTTCTAGGCACTTGGGCATTTTCTTCCATTAAAAAAATTAAAAATTTTATGGATGCATTGATAAAACTATACAGGCTGGATTCATTAGTATCCATTTGTTACTATTATGTTCCTTTTTTTTTTTTTTTTTTTGCATTTAAATGGAACCCTTTTTGTGGGTCCTTGAAAATGGCACAGGCCCTAGTGGCAAAGTGTGCTAACATCCAAAAAACGTCCACTTCCTCTTCCTGCCACCCAAATGAGTGGGGACGGTGTGGCTGTGCTGCCCACCAAGAGCATCTCCCTTCCGCGTGGCTGGCCTGCTACTGAGTTTATTCTCAGGAAGATGGCACGTAAAGGAACATGAAATAACATCTTTTTTTAAGAATCTGATTAACAAAATCAATTATGCTTATGACTCAGAGTAATTGGGCAGTGTTACATCTGCACAGGTGTTAGAATGTGGGTTTGGGACAGAAAGGGGTGGTGATGGCCAGTGGCTGAGGAGGAGAATCGGAAGGGAGACGTGGTGAAGGCTCTCATGGGGACAGTGACCAGCTCCCTGCCAGCCCCAAGGACCGACGGAGAAATACGCTGGAGTCTTGCGTGTGTCCAGGCCGGCAGTCGCGGGGCACAGAGGAGGCCTCTGGGTCAGCTGTCTTGGCAGAGTTATTCAGCACCTTACAGTTGGGTTCCTGGGGAGGTTTCCGGAGCTCTGAGGAAATACAAGGACCTCTGAAACCAGCGTGGTCACATTCCTCATTTTATGACTGAGAGCAGAGAAGTTAAGAGCATCCCAAAGGTCACTCAGGCAGTGCCAGGAAAAAGATCTGCCTCTCAGACAGAGTTCTCCACCCTCCCCCGCTTTGGCTTCCTGGGGATCTTGGAAAGACTTCTGTTCCCCAACCTGGGGCCTTATGGATACAGATTTGGGAGCTGGAGGACCTTCCAGATGCCTGATTTTTCTAACTCTGTCCATACTGTTCATTTAGAATGAGCAGCACATTGGACTGAGTCGTAAGTCCAGGGCTGGCCACTGTTTGCTACAGACGGATGCCACCCTCTCTCCCTGTGTCCTTCCCAGATGCCCAAGGCCATAACAAGGCCATGTAGCATAGGGGAGGAGGCACATGCATGAATTGGGTAGAACTGTGTCACTTCCCAGTTCTACCACGTCTGGTTGCAGGACCTGGGATCAGTGACTTCTCTGGGTCTCAGTTTCTTCATCTGTAAAATGGGGATTACATAATAATATATATTTATTCTGCCGGTGAATGTGAGTGTCTTCTACATGCCGTGCCTTGCAGAACGACTGAGTTGAGAGAATACACACAGCACTGCCACTCCAGAATGTGGCAGCAACGAGCCCTCACCACGTGGTGGCTGCCACTGTTAGTATCATTGACATTTTCAATCTTACTGTTCTTGCCTCTCTCCCTCTCAAGAGGGGAAGGTGTTCAGATAAGAAGGCCTCCTTAAACAGTGGTGATCTAGCACCTCTTGTATTTTCCTGGATAGAGCTGGAACCCATTCTACTAAGTGAAGTATCCCAAGAATGGAAAAATAAGCACCACATGTACTCACCATCAAATTGGTTTCCCTGACATCACCTAAGAGCACATTTAGGAATAACATTAATCTGGTGTCGGGCAGATGGGGGGGCGGGGCGGGGAGGGGATGGGGGTATACATACATAATGAGTGCGATGCGCACAGTCTAGGGGATGGACATGCTTGAAGCTCTGATTCGGGGTGGGGGGGAAGGGCAATAACGTAACCTAAACTTTTTTACCCCCATAATATGCTGAAATTAAAAAAAAAAGAAGGCCTCCTTGAGAAGGGGTAGTCCCAGGGAAGGGCACACACATGTATGCACAGTGATGGCCACTGCAAGGCACACACAACAGGTACGAAGACTGGAGGTCTCTCTGTGATGTGATGCTCAGGGGAGGCGTCCAGAGGATGCTGGGTAAAGGAGGGCCACAATGTTGGTGGGATCTGGTAAAATAGAAGGTGGGAGGAGCAATGGTCTAGACTTGGAGCAAAATGAATGAGAGATGTTGAAGGACAATGGGAATAAATTAATTAGAAGTTTTTGGCAACTGTTTTTCCTCCTCAGCCACTTGAAAGATCCAGTATAATCGGACAGTCCCAGTGATTCAATCCAGCAGAGCGTGTCAGCGTGATTAGGAGGAAGGACGTAGCAGAATCTTGGGTGGGAGATGATGGGTGAAGCTTCAGGTGACTCATGCATGCTCCCAGGTTGGGAAAGGAGGGGCGAGGAGGACAAATCCTCCCTTTTGAGAATTATCAGGATCGAACAACAAATTCATAGAGCGTGGAAGTGGAAGATAAGACCGGAAACATAATTTGGAAACACATTAAACAGGAGTAAGGAATTGGGCCTTCATTCAGTACTATGAAATATGTTCCTTCTAAAGACATTTGCACACAAGAGATTTTAATGTGACTAGCTCCTAATTTGTCCTGTAAATTTGGATATTCATTGCCTATTTTCTTAAAACGAGTCACTCTGGTATTCACATATCAGTATGTTAACCATAGACACTTCTGTATGTGGTTTCTCTTCTGTTGATGACAGTCCCTCCCTGTCACCTCAAAAGGAATTTTCTTCTAGTAAATCTTTTTCAGATGAGTTTGTTTGCCAAGAGAGATTAATCTGTCCATGAGTTAGTATCAAGTCATGAATTACTAAAGAGTTTCTGTGGAGGTTCCAGGCATTTCCACTAAGGTTTTACCCATTCTGGCTCAAAAATGACTAAACAACATCATTTGTCAGTTCATGGAATATTTGTCTGATATTCCAAACTGAATTTTCCTTGTTTCATACCTCCTTTTTTGTGACCAGGGTTCCCTTTTAATTTTGGTACTTCTGATTTATGTATGTTAATGCTTTAGGTTTGTGATCTTTTTAAATGAAAATTTTTTCTTAGTTGCAAAGGAATTTCATGTTTCAAAACCTGTATTGCAAAGTTAATATTTAGCTTTTGAGAAAACAAATATTTAGTGACATTCCTTATAACTGTATCAACATTCTTTTTATCACTTTTTAAAACTCATCAATATATTCTTTTTAAAAGAATACAGAATTATCTTGTTTTATTTTATGAAAAACTTTCAGAGAAATATTTAGGTAAATTGAAATTTTAGGTCATCAAATGAAATGTTATTTTATATAAGAGAACTTGATATTCTGAAGAACCTATATGTTTGTATAGATGTATACACAAACGTGTATACATATATATGCATGCATATAGACATATATATTGTGTATAATGCAAACATTATATGATGTAAATGATACATCATTTAAGATTAAAGTTCCTTATTTTATTTTAAAATAGCATATAACATAGATTAGGTATTGATAAAGTATTTAAAAATTGTTACTACAAAAGTTTCTTAAGACACAAAGGTACTAGCCACAAAGTCAAAAAAATGACACATTATACATTAAAATTATGAACTTTTTTTCATCCAAATATACTATTAAGACAATGAAAAGGCAAGGCGCAGATATGGAGAAAGTATTTAAAATCTGTAGATTCCACAAGGGACCCATATCCAAGCTATAGTAAAAAACAAATTAAAACTCTGATAAATCAATAATAAAAAGACAAATCCAATTTAAAATGGGCAAAAGACTTGAACAGGTAGTTTACAACTTTACAAAAGGAAAACAGCCAATGACTATATGTAAAGAAGCTCCATCTCATTAGTCATCAATGAAATGCAACTTAGAAGCACATGAGATTGTTATATATCCACCAGAAATGGCTAAAATTAAAGACTGACACTGCCAAGCATAACAAGGATGTGGAGAAGCCAGAACTCACAGGTGCTGGTGAAACAACATGGGTAAAGGTGGATCGATACCTGTTGCCCAGCATGATCCAACAGAAATGACATGTGAGAGAATATTTAATAACAATATATTCTAGGTCAGGCGTCAGAAAACTACAGCCCACAGCTGTATTTGTATGGTCTACAAGCTGGAAATGTGTTCTACATTTTCAGTGGGTTGGTTAAAAAAAAAAAAAAGGAGGAGGATATGCGACAAACACCATTTGTGGCTCACAAAGCCCAAAACATGTACTATCTGGCCTTTACCAAAAAAGTCTGTGGACCTTTGCTCTAGATCTAAAACTGGAAACCAGCCAAATGCCCACGAACGATAGAATAGACAAACAAATCATAGTATATTTATATAATAAAATATACAGAATGGAGATGAACAAACTATTGGCATGCAACAACATGGTTGAATCTTGCAAACAAATGCTAAGAATAAGGAGCTAGGCATAAAAGAAAGTACAGATCATATGCATTCATTTCTATAAAGTTCAAAAGCAGACAAAAGTAATCTGATGTTAGAAGTCAGGATAACGGTTACCCTCGTGTGAGGGATGGTTAATGGCACAAAGGGGGCATTTGAGGTTCAGGTTAATATTCTATTTCTTGATCTGGGTGTTGGGTATTGGTATGTTTTCTTTGTGAAATTTCATTGGACTATAACACTTAATGATTTGTGCACATTGCTGTAAGTTGTTAGACTTTAATAAAAAGTTATTTAAAAAGTAATTACTAGATATGGAAAAACATCTGCCCCAATAATGGAACTACCAACTTCAAAGTGATCTTCCTTCATCGCTAGAAAACCATCTACTTACAGTCTTCTCGCTATTGTATATTGCCTCATCCACCACAGCTACATCTTACTAGGATCAAACATAAACATTGCCCCTTATCCAGTCTGGTCACTTCAGAAACTGGCAGGTTTTTGTAGCCTGGCATTAACAGCCTCCACACATATAACTAGCTCATGCAGAGCTTGGTGGTGGAAGGTAGTGAGCTTGGTGCTTTAAGTGTACGGAATGCTGGGCCTTCTGAAAACCATGAGGGTGAGTGTCAATGCAACAGTTTGTGCCTAAGGATGCGCTTAAGATGTTTTTCATCCCATCGAACCATGTTTTTCCCCTTTCTTGTCAAGGGGGTGTACACCGCCTAGAGTCTGTTGAAGAATATAATGAGCTGATGGTGCGGAATGGGGACCCCCGGGCCCGGATGCTGGAGGTCTCCCGAGACGGCCGGAAGCACTCCCTGCCCCAGCTGCTGGACTCCTCCAGAGCAGCACAGGTCAGTCCAGTGCCGCAGAGCCGCCTACTCTCCCACACAGTCGCCAGTGCTTGGTTAGGGACAGGAGAGATGTTTCTAGCCTTTTTTTTTTTTTTTTTTTTGATCATAGGCTTCCATGTTAAGAAGAACTGCCCATCTATGCAGACTAGAAAGATAATACAAGGAGATACAGTATAGAAAGTGGGGTCTACCCAGAAAGGCTTGAAAGAATTCAACCTAATATTTGAAAATAGTAGGGAAAAAAATCCCTCATTGGATTTTCACATCTTGATCCCCTTCCTACTGTGTGTTTTGGAAGCGAGAGTTGCTTTCAATTGCCAGGAGACAATGGCGTCTCACAGTCTGTGGTGAACCACCGTGCCTGTTTAACACGTTGACTGCCATACTAGAAAAAAACAATCTTTCCTTGGGACTGTAGTGTTTTATTACAAAAATAGGATCAAAACTTCAAAAACAAAACGATTCTTTCTAATTTAATGAAAAACAAAATTTATTGGCTTTTATTTAATCCGCGTTTTTAGAATTAAATTGTCAATATTAATTGTAACAATGAGAACATCAACAAGTAAGATTTTCATGAACCAACTGCAGGGTTTCGCCCAGGTCTTGCTTCAAGAGGCCCCAGGTTCAAAATTAGTGTGAGTTAAATACAACTCACATGGCAGTTAATGTGTGAATAGGAGCATCATGTGTCAGCATGACAACCGTGTGGGTGGGTGTGGACACGAGTGAAAGAGGGAGTGTATGTGTGTGCGCGTGTATGCACGCACCTATACCATGCCTGGAATCCTACCTGTTACACAGTAATGACTCAAACAGCCAAGGTCACGGGGGCTGTAGAGAGGGGTACAGTGGGTGGTTAAGTTAATGTTCCAGAGCCTGTTCCCAGCAGAGCTCTGGACTCCATAGCCCCCAACAGGGGCTCTTCCTAAATCACATTACCTTCAACCCAGTAGAAACTGGGTAGATAGTCTCATAGCCAATGTGGAGGCAGACTCGGTCTCTGGAGGGTTTGTGGGATGTTCTTTGAGTCCTGGCTTCATGAGTGAGGGGGCTCAAGAGGAACCATTAGCATCTTGTCCCTAGAAATGGAAGAGGAGGGTGTAGCAGCCATGGCACCAGTGCTTGGAGACCTTTAGATGGTGGAGTTCAAAGGACCTGGATCAGGGCATCTGGGTCAGGCCCTTATCTTTGCTGTGTTGTGACCATTTTACAGATCGGACAACTGAATCCCAAAGAGGTTAAATAGTTTGAGATACACACCAATCTCTGTGAAGAAAAGTGCATGAATATGATTGACTATGTGTCAGGATGAAGTATTTGTGTTGCTTCTGAAGCTCTTTCCCTGACCAAGAGAATAGAAAGTGCCCATGTTTCAAATGCAGCTGCTGATCAGGCTGTGTCTACTCGGGGGATAGTTGGGGCACTGAGAAAAAGCAGAGAAAAAAATTGCATGGACCCTGTTAAAAATCACCCAGGCCCAGGACTGAAGACAAGTCTGTGACCTCAGAATGATCCACTTGGACCCATGAAGTCAGGAGATATGAGAATGTTGTAGAATAGCTGAATCATCAGGCTGTTTCAGGTATTATACCATGGATCTAGTGTTCAGGTGATCATTTCTTAACTGACCCACTGAGGAAACCTGACTGTATTTATAGCCCAGAAACATCCATTTCTAACTAGGCTTCTAGGAATCAGGAAGCCCAGTCTAGGGTATAGAGTTTTAGAAGAATTTTTCCTTTCTTTAAATTTTCCTTCCTCTTCTCTTCTCTTCTCTTCTTATTTTCTGCCCTTTTCTTTGTCTCCCAGGATTCATCTTTCTTTTTCCTTGGTCTCTCTCCCTCCACTAAAAAGTATTGTCTACACTAGAGCTACCCAATAAAACTTTCTGCAGTGTTGGAAACATTTTATATCTGTACTGTTGAATATGGTAGCCATATGCATCTAGTGAGCACATGAAAAGGGGCTAGTGAGAAGTGTATTTTTCATTTTGGTTCATTTTAATTTAAATATACATAGCCACAGATGGCATGTGGCTACCATATTAGATAGCACAGTTCTAAAAAGTTCAAGGGGACCCCCGAAATTCATCAAGAGACCAGTGAAGCAAGCCCCTTGGTTCCACTGATTGTCAAAAGGGAGATGGTTCTGCTGCAGATGGTGATCAGAGTAAGAGTTCCTTGAGGAGTTCATACACGCACCTCTGTATTCGAGGGCTGAGAAAACCCTAGGCTGTATCTGGCCATCTCTGCGATGGTTTCAGTAAAAGGGTAGTAACCTTGCCAAGCCCACATTATTTTTTTAATGAACCAGTGTCTGGAAAGCCCACACTGTTGGCAGATATTTTGTAAAACTGCAAAATATAATTGTTCTAAACTGGCAGGAATACAAAAATATCATTGGAGGACATCTCATTCTTATGTTTGTATGCAGCATACACAAATTAAGAGTAAAAACTACTCTGTGATATCTCTTTTCTCATATTAAACACGAAGCAATTTATGCTTTGGCTTGTGCTAGAATATCTGCACCATTTAAGAAGTTTATTATTCTAAGAAGAATAGCGAGGGGCTAGATTGTAGAAGTGCTTTAGCAATAGAGTCACTGAATCTCTCATCTATGTTATAAATAGTGCGCCCTGCTCACACACGTGTATGTTGTGGGTGACAGACGTGGAAAAGGGATTGAGATTTGAGCTGCTGTGTGTCAGGAAGGGAAAGTGTGGCTTATGGGAAAATATTTTATTTTCCAAATATGAGGATTAAAACTGGAGCTGCTGCCGTCTCTCAGTGGGATGTTTTATGTGGAATAACAGTTGTCTGGGTTTGTGGTTTGGGTTTTATAAGAAATGAGAGCTTGCTGAGTTTTTGAGTGAGTGAATTAAGCTTAAAATGGTGAGATACTTTCTAACCATGATTGGGAACTTGGGACAGGGGTAGGGGGTGGCTTCCACGGGAGAGCTTGGCCGCGGGGTGGTCCTCCTACATCGCTGAGGCCTCTTCTGGAATGAACCAGACTCCACTCCAAAAGTAGGATCTGTGGAGTGTGGTAGAGGAAAGAGCGACACATGGTGCTTGTGGTCTCCAGGCAGTTCTTTGTGTGGGGGAAGAGGGCACAGCCGGAGGGGGGACTATTCCTCCAATATTATTCATAATAACCTTCCTTTAAGCCAACGGACCAGGGGAAATGGTTGTCTCTAACTCAAAAGACAACTGAGATTTTCAAAGTCTGAGTATATTTGTATGCCATAGACCACAACAGAGTAAACGAGAACATCTCTGATGTTGCGTGTGCTGACTTTTAGGAATACCACATTGTGAAGAAATCTACCCGCTCCTTAAGCACTACTCAGGTGGAATCTCCTTGGAGACTCATCCGGCCATCCGTTATCTCTATCATCGGGCTGTACAAAGAAAAAGGCAAGGTGAGCTCTTTTCTACGGAGCGCTCTGTCCTCCAGGAGAACATTAGCACGTACTTTTTTAAATCAAAAAATTTTTACTTTTGTTATTTTTTGTTTTTACGTGAAATAGAAAGTAACAGGTATAAAGAGAAAGAGAGATTGAGTGGCCTCTGTATGGGTTCGAGTGGATTCCCTGGCATTCTTTCCTGTAGGCCTCAGAGTGTGAGATAGTCACATCCTCTTTGCTCTTCTGACTTGCGGAGTCACCAGCGCCTGGCTGCTGGGGCAGAATGGAGGGCGGAATGAATGACCACCACCTCTTATGTCTATGGAAAGAAAAGCAGACCCTGCAGCTTCAGGGAATACTCTGTTATCCTTTTGAATGAATTTCATGGCATTGCCATTATTATAAAGGGAAGGATATGAATAACTTGATATTATACAAATGTCAAATATCAAAATGTCCGTTTTGATGTTATACAAAATGGAAAGACTGAAACAAAAGAAAATAAATGTTGCTACTAAATAGTAGGAAATGACTCTCATGAGCTATGTAGTCAATCTGTATGAAGAAATCCTATTCTTGGAGGTCAAGATTGTCAAATATTGGGAATTTAATATGTTTCAACCTAAAACTTTCTCCCTTTAATGTACTGCGTGGCTAGTATAACACAAACAGGTCTGAGATGGGAAATGGGTCTGAGAAAAGAATGCGGAGTTGAATTGACAGCTGCTTGATTAGTTTAACCGCAAGCCTGGTTGGGAAGGACACTTCAGTTAAATACTCTGCTGGGAAGGATGCCCTCAGTTAAACACTGCATGTCAGCCTGGACTCCCATCTGCTTTGGATGTAGGGCCTTGGCTTTAGCATTGCTGGAGGTCGAGACTGCATTCGGGGACAGATGGGAATTTTTGTCAAGACCATTTTCCCAAACGGATCAGCTGCAGAGGATGGAAGACTTAAAGAAGGTAGGAGAAAGCCTCTTGGATATCCTCAGTGACAGTGAGCTTTGATTCCATGAGAATCTGCCCTTTTACAAGATGTGAAGCAAATGACACAGCAGCTAGGGCCATGGGCTTGGGCGTCCAGTAGACCTAGGCTGAACCCAACACTTACACATCAGGACCGTGGACACACAATATAGCTTTCCTCAGTTGTAAACTTGGAATAGTAATACCTACCTTGAACAGTCGTTCTGAGGATTAAATGACGTAATAAGTAGAAAGTGGCTTAGCATTTTCATTGATGTTTTTAAGTGTCTATCTTGTCCACTTGGTCCTTGCTCATGTTCCTGGCCTTGAAAGTTCTTGAGAGTTTGCAGTCCATTCTTGTCTCAAGGCTGGCGTAGAAGCCCTCATCACTAGTAGGTATTTAATATCTTACAGTTGAAATTAACCACCACATAGTTTGGTTCCTAAATGAACATCTTTATAATAGTCTCCATAGCACCTACCTCATGTAAATATACATGACAAGTGCTTTTGAACCCATATTAAAGCAATATTGAGGGGCCAAGTTCTCCCTTGCAAATAAAATGTTTTAAATGTTTAAATACATCTTATATTTTTTAGTGCTTTAAACATTTACAAAACATTTCCACATATTTATATTATTTCATTAACTGCATTACAGACCTGTCAAGTAGGCACTTTGGACTGACTGTGTTACAAATGAGAAAAGTAACACTCAGAAATGTGTTAAATGGCTAGAAACTTGTCCCACCCTTAGTAAATAGAAGAAGCGAAATTTAAACCCAGCTTTCTGATCTCAAGTTCAGTTTGCTTCCCACCTTACTATTGCTGCCTGTTTAAATACAAGATTGGTGACTCGGAACTCTTTCTTCCTTCTTGAACATATGATATTTGAGAAAATAAAACTTGAATAGGCCAAAGTTTCTTTTATGTACAGACACAGTAGCTGCTTTAATACAGAGAGAACCTTCTTAAGGATATATTTGCATATCTGTATATTTATTATATAATATTTATCTGGATTAGAATTATATTTTTATAAAGTAAAATTACCAAGTTCTGAACATATTTTAAAAAGCATTCACCAAAGCATGAATCCTGATTTTTCCCCCTCCCTTATTAATACACCTCCTTCATGAAATAATTAAATTAGAATATTTCTAGTTACCTTCAAAAATGCTGTGACTATTCAGTTCGGTTGACCCAAACTGTAGGTGCTGCTGTGTTATACTAGTTTGATTTTCTTTGAAACTGAGAAGAGCAAATTGGAGTCTCCTTTTTCTTAGGCAGAGCAACCATAGAATCCTGTATGCTAATGATAAGATGTGCCCAGGCTTAATGCTTGCATGGTGGAATATTTATTTTTCTCTTAGAGGAAGGGTTCACTCCCAGGTGGTGTTTGTGTCAAGTTTCAGAACAATATAAAATTCTAGCAGAGCATTTTTGTAATGGATGTGCCATGTGTTCACTTGATTGAAAGTCATCCTGCAAGGTTGGTAAAATGGAGCAAAATGAGGGGGGAAAAAATCAATAGTTAAGAAAGGTTAATAGCACTTGATTCTCCTACATGCTGTTTTTTCATATGTGTTCATTTATAAGAAATGTAAGTCATTGGAATGGATTTTCAACCTGTTGAGTGATATGTCTTTAAAAGAAAATCCTGTATACATTTTAAGAGCATGAGCAATCATTTTAGTGTTTCCTCCTTTTCCCATGTGGAAATAACCCAAAAACATAAACCTCCTCACCTGAATGAGTAATGGGTTATGGTGATTTTTAAACAGAGATTACTTCTCTTATTTTATAACTTCTGTAATTGCATTAAAGAGAAGCCACATAACAAATGCATGGGGTACTCCTCATTTTTGTAACTTACCTACAGTATTCCTTTAGCCACATACCCAGTGTGCTCCTGGGGTTGGCTGTCTCTGAGAGGTGAAAACGTGTGTTCTTATGCTGCTTTGCACTTTCTTATGGGTGTACAAAGTCCCTCTTCTGTACTGCAGTGCTGTGCAGAGTTCATCTGTTCTTCTCTCTGGGGCATCCTTGTAGTGTCTTTGATGAACTGTTATTCCCAAAAACAGCCCTTGTCCTGAGAGTGCTAACCAGAAACGAGCTCTAAGTCAACAGGATGTCCAAGTTCTCTTATATTCCCAGCAGACGCTATCAACAGCTTGAAAATGACCTGGCTATACCTTCCTAGGATTGAAGATGATAAGATAGTGGGTGGGGGAAGAGGGAGGCACGTGAGTATGTGCATACACATGCCTTGCAATTTGACATTACCCTGCAGTAATTTCTGAGATAGAGGCCTACAGTGACTTGGCAGCTTAATGACAGAGAACCTGGAAGCACATCTAGACTAGGCATAAGACCAGGCATCTAGACTGTTTCTGGAGGTGGGGCTGTCATTTCTCAGTAATACCTCAGCAAGTTTTTTGTCTTCATCATTAAAACCATTTTCCATACACCAGGATGATTCTCTGGGCTTAGGGAGCTTGTCTTTCTGCAAACACAGGAGTGGCTTTTCAAATGTTGTGTGTTCATGCTTCATTGCCAGTGGGTTTAAGTTTTTAAACAATGACGATGAGGAATGCCTTGGAACTCGGTTTTTGCAGTTTGGTCTCTAAACGTGGGACATATACTGTCAAACTTGGCAAGAATAAGATTTTGATGCTTCCCATAGTTGTTTTAATTGAAGATGGAAGTACAGAAGCACTGCAAAAAAAATATGCATTGTCATTAATTGTCCCATAGTGTGACATTCCTGGGAGCTAAGTAAATGAAAGTGGATTGGGACAATAAAAGTCATTTCGTAGAGTGGTAAATCAGGGACCATATGGTATCCCCTTCTAAGACTGAGCAGTTAGAGTCCAGGAAATTAAAAGTTAATGTAATTCTCATATTTGATCACTAGGGGATGAAATCCTAGATGTGAATGGAATACCAATAAAGGGCTTGACGTTTCAAGAAGCCATTCATACCTTTAAGGTAACAGCATTCTTATTGATCTCCTTTAGCCTCCTTGTTTTCTTTCCTCTATTTTCATGGGGTTTGGTTTTGGTGAGCCTTTTTTTACCCTTTGACAGAAAGACCGTCTGAAAATTCCAGCTTACCTTCCTCTTTGTTTTCTCAGCAAATCCGGAGTGGATTGTTTGTCTTAACGGTACGCACAAAGTTGCTGAGCCCCAGCCTCACGCCCTGCTCGACACCCACACACATGAGCAGATCCGGCTCCCCGAACTTCAACACCGGCAGAGGGGCCTCAGTGGGTGGCTCCGAGGAAAGCAGTTCTTCATCCCTGGGTCGGAAGGCCCCGGGGCCCAAAGACAGGATTGTCATGGAAGTAACACTCAACAAAGGTGATGCCAGCTGCTCCCCACTTAGGTTGCATTCTCTTGAATAACAATTTGGAACCTATTCTTAGGTTAATTTTTTCTCATTTTTCTATGATTTGTTCCTTTCAAACAATCTACTATCAACAGGGTGGTGTGCTCTACGTGAACAATGGGACCAAACATAGAGATTTTAGTTACTTTAGTTATTATACTTAAGTTAAAATGAGGGGAAGTTACCAAAAGCACAGAGCTGTCTAAGCTCTCCCCAGATGAATCACCCTGCGTCAGAGACTCATGTTAAAAAAGATCACTGATGAGCTTAAGTCAGGGCTAATTTTAAAGAACTAAAGATTACAGTTAAGAATACAGTTAATACCAGTAACTAGAAGTCATGGGTGATCACCAAATCTTACTGCTTTTCATCTTTGTTTCCTTTTCTTCTCTACCTACTGTAGAAATATGACAAAAAAATTAAATAGCCAAGAGATTAGTTGCTAAAAAGAGAGGCAAAAGAAAGCTTAAAGTTGTGTATCCAGAATAAAAACAGTATTTATACCTTGTCTATTTCCACAGACAGATTGAAGAGGTTCTGTGGACTAAGCAGAGTGGGCCAGTGGACACGCCACAGGCCACAGTTAGTTCCTGGTTTAGCCATGTACTCATTTCGTTAACAGAAATGGCAATGTTGGCAAATGAAAGCAGGATTTATATTCTGAGTCTGAATCAGAAATAAATCATTATTGGCCTGAATAAAAATCTAGTTTCAAATCGGTTATGCTTTTTTTCTGATTACTGTATAATTTTTGTTTTTGTTTTCTTTGAATGATGCCTCTGACAGAGCCGAGAGTTGGATTGGGCATTGGAGCCTGCTGCTTGGCCCTAGAAAACAGTCCTCCAGGCATCTACATTCACAGCCTGGCCCCGGGATCCGTGGCCAAGATGGAGAGCAACCTGAGGTCCGTTGTGTACCTGGCAGTAGAGGGTTCTGGTGTGTTCATGAACGAGAGAAAACACGTGCATAAGATATCTGCTCTGTTACATTCCTTTGAAGGATGCTAAACCTTTGAATTATTTCCAGTAATATAGCCAAGACTACAATGAATAGCATCTCCAGAAATAAAAAGCTAATCGATGCAATTTGGTTGAATGAGAGAACTCTGGGCCTTGGCTTCCCCACCTATTTTGTCCTATCTGGACTCAGAAGTTCAATTTCAGAAACTTGTCAAAATGCAACTGTATATAGAGATCTATGATTATCTCAGTATTTTCTTTCCTTTTATATTCATTAATGTAAAATTCACATGAAATATTGGAATCACTTGGAATGGTTCAGAATCACTGGATGCAAGAGAGCCCTGAAATTGTGCCCTTGAGTGGGAGGCCTTCATTAAATATTATCTCTTGAACCTTTTCTGTTGCTTTTATTCCTTTTTGAACAGTGATGTCTAGGTACCTATTGTCTGAAATCACTGAGTATCTGGTTTTTTAATCTGGATAGTCGAGTTGTAGCATGGGTGTTCTGTTTATAAGGAGATGTCTACGTGTTCTGCTATATATTTAATGATTGTAGTGGGTCGGTGCCCACCTAAATGTCACAAGGATGTACACGTATCACACAAAGCACTCTGTCCAAACAGTATCACCTTTCTGCCCTGTAAGCTTCCAAGTCCTTTAGTGGTTGAAGAATTGTCAAAATGGCATTCATTGAGGTTGCCATTTTTGGGCCCTGTTAATAGCTTATATTACGTTTTCAGTTAATCATCAGAGTGAATTTCCATAAGAAAAAAAATTTAGCAAATCATCCAAAGTACATTAAAGAAAATATACTTTTAGACCCAAAGAAAAAAGTCCTTTAATGACATCCCAAGATGATGTTTCTTTCTTGAATGGTTCCATATGTCTGGAGCCTGCCAAATGAGCATTCTTCAAACCCCATATAAAGAGTCTTTGTTCTCTCCTACGGAGTTCTCTCTCTATAATTTTAAGTAAAAATGGGCAACTTGTCCCCAATTTCTCATTTGTTCAAATTTGAAATGTTTTTACAAATTCTTGGGTAACCTTTGAGCTTCAGATATTTCCTCCTTAAATTATATTACAATAATCATTTCAAGATGGTAGGAAGAAAGAAACTGGTGGTGGTCGAGGGGCCATCTCGTGATGATCCAGCGTCAGACAGACCTGAGTTAGCTCGACAGTGTGTGACATCTGAGTGACCTCCCTGAGCCTGTGGCCTTATCTGCATAATGGGAATAAGTATAGCTTTTCAGAGCATTGTTATACAGATTGCTTTGTGTGGTGCCTGGCATACAGTATGTGCTCAAGAAATGGGCTCATACTGTCTGCCATTTTTTGTCCTAATTATCAATTTTATTTAACTTTACTACTTCTAAAAATGCCAGGAGATATGCATAACGGCCTTTGCCAATTTAAAATCTAACATGTTTATAGGAATGTGTTGCTTTTTTACATGTATGTGAAGATGAAAGGATGTCATGCACTTCTTTAAAGTATTCAGAAAAGACTTCATATTATAAACTTTTCCCAGAAACAAAGCCTTTTTAGCTCTTAAAAGGCTGCCTGCTAACACAGAGTGTGGGTTATGTTGCCCTCCCTAGCCGCGGAGATCAAATCCTAGAAGTGAACTCTGTCAACGTTCGCCATGCTGCTTTAAGCAAAGTCCACGCCATCTTGAGCAAATGCCCCCCAGGACCTGTTCGTCTTGTCATCGGCCGGCACCCTAATCCAAAGGTGAAGTATTTCATTCTGTTCTGAGTATGGAGAGATGACATGGCTATTTGTCCAGCCGCAATGATATACATTCCTAGGATGACACCACTCTTCAGTGAGAGGGTTCACCCAGCTTGGAATGGGCAGTCAGCCTGTGGCCGGTACATGTGCAAAATGAATCGTTGATCTGGACTGGGTCCTCACACACTTAGAAAATTTTATGAGAAAATTTTGTCAGTGTTTTATCAATGTTATTTTTGGTAAATCTGAAATTTGGTCTGGTGGAAGGTAGATAGAAATGCTGAGTTCTAAGTAACCACTACTGACTGTTTGATCTCCTGTACGATATTTATCCTCTTTGTCTTTCTACATCAAGAGAATCTGAGAGTCTTGGGCCAGACGATCTGTATGACTCTTTCACTTTCCAGAAAAACAAGCTTTTTGTACCACAATCTTTTGTTTACCCACATGTTGGAAATTCTCTCATCTTTAAGTTTAATGCTAAGTAATTAATTTTTTAAAGCAGATTCAGTGAATTTTAAAGTTTCTTTGATTAAGGATTTGAGAATGTATCAAGATTGAGAGTATAAAAATAAATTTTTTTAAATAGTTGGAAAGATGACTAGTTAGAATTTAATTTAAACTTTGTTAATACACTTAATTCACTTAAACCAATGACTTTTTTGCATTTATATACAATTTCTAGAGTGCAAAATTTTTCAGATACTCTTAAAGGAAAAATGTCTTCTGATTTGAGGAGGAACTTTTCCTTCTTAAATGTTCATTTGACTGTTGGGTAAAAAAAATACCCATTTATCCTATCAAATGACTATCTCACACAATTTAAATAGATGAAAATAAGATGAAGTCTGGCTTTTCAAACCAATTGCTTATTTGCAAATGTTACTTTATGGTTTTTGCTTCCATCAAAGTTGGGGAAAATAAAGCCCAGCATTTCAAAAACAATTATGATGGAGAACTTATGGTTAAGTTTGTTCAAAATGGTGGAGGATCGTGTATTTCTATCTGATGAACCAAGTCCTCGAGACTAAATTTTTAAATTCATGCTAGGATCTTTTCCATTAACTACTCAGACAAGTGTTCTCAAATCTACCTAAACAGCAAAAATACATATTGAAATTCTCCCAGCCATGACATTTACTTACGTTCACATTTTCCAAAACTGGTTTTGCCTGTTCTGCTAAAGACACAGTCTGAAAGGGGGAGTCCTTTCTTGGTTTATCTAATATGGACAGCTCCATGGCAGAGAAAGGAACTATGTGTGATCTTGAACCAACAGGACATACCAAATCACTGCAGTAGGACATACCAAATCATTGCGGCTCATTGTGTTTTTTGGTTGTGAAGACATTCGTATAGTCTTCTTAGTCTTCTTGACAATGAACTATTAAATGACATTTTCCTACTTACAAGTTTCATATGGTAGGGAAGAGGGAAGATTCTTCAAGTCTAATAATGTTAGCAGCTTAGCCAAAGGTACCACCAGCTCTTGTGAACCTGGAAGTGAACAAGAGGCAGCACACCGAGGAGTCCCAGGGGTAAACTGGGATGGGTGTGGAGGTTTCAAAGCAAGCATCAAGACAGTGGAACAGAGAGCCTGTCCTTCCCTGTCCCCCTCCAGCCATGTGATTCAGATCATCAACTCTTGTCCTATATCAAATTTATGACTTAAATTTATGAGCTTCCACTGGGTACCAGGCAATGTCAATATGCCAGGACTACACAGATGAATTAGAATGTATCTCTACTCAAGAAACTTAAAACCTAACCTGAAGGAGTTCTTAACCCAAAGTCCATGGACCTTGCAGGGACATTATGAATTACACAAATTTGGGGATGTATGTGCATTTGTGGATGGAGTTAACAGCTTGTATCGAGTTCTCAGTCATTCATGACCCCAAAAATGTTAAGAATCATTTTGTTAGGGTGTGAAGACGTTACTATTGTTAGACAAATAAAAGATGAGACCCAGTTTAAAAAGTGGCCCTCTCCTCTGTCTGAGCCATTCTGGACCTGAGCAGAATATTTCTGTTATTTAGGCCTACAAGCCCACTAATTTTTTCTTAGCATCAGTATCACACTGTTGATCCCATACTGAACTTGCAGATAATCATAATGCCTACATTGCTGGCCTTTGCTATTTTTTGGTTATATCTGTTCTATGCTTGTACAGTTGCTTTAAATTTTTTCAAGCTAACCATAGGACACTTTAAGTTCAACTCAACCCACCTTGAGCATGATTTTTTGTTGTTTTGAGTATTCAGTGTAAAAAAATCCTTTTTAAATTAGCTTATCTCTAACACTGTGATCACCTTGTATTTAACAAAATATAACCTTTTAAAAACTCAAAATGCACATTAAAAATATTAGTGCTTACTCATGCCCATCCTATGGTCACTCCTTTTGTATTATTTGTAGTATTTATTACATCCTAAATGTTCCCAGGCTGCTGTGCATGATGTACCTGTACACCATTTTAAGATTAACAAGTCTATGCCAAGAGATCTTGTAGGTCCCCCATGTGCCACATCTGAGATTTCTTGATAGCATCCTTTTTAGGCTCTTAGTGATGTTCATTTTTCGTACTGGTCCTCCCCAGTACAAGTAAGTGCTATCGAGCTGTGGCTCCCTGTCTTGGCTGGGTATGTGATGTGAACGACAGTGCTTGGACAAAGATCACCGTTAGACTGACTCAAAGGCTACTCCCCAACCTTCTTTTCCACATTGTTTTATCTATATGCATTCTCAGAAATGTCTTGCATAAAAAACTTTTAATAACTATCATTCATATAAAACCAAATCCTATTTCCACCTTTTTCCATTTTTTTCTTACTTGTCACCTCCCATGTTTCTCCCTTGTATTCTGTGATCCTGACACTTCTTTTAGGATCTGCTTTACTTTGTTATTGCTGTCCCCAGGGTTCTCTTTGGATCACTTTTAACAGCATTTTTCCTCATGGATACAACTAGAGCAGTTCTCAGCTCCCTCCAGAGTCCCCACTTGGATTCTGCCACCCACGTCCCCCCTTTCACTTGGAGATGCAGTCCAGTGAGCTGTGGCTGACCTGACACATCCCTCAGCAGCATTAGAGAAAATTAAGTTTTCAGTGGTCTGCAGTCATTGGAGTCAAGGCATGTCTGACTTCAAAATCCTCTCCAGCATAACATGGGTCATGATTTGTTCAGAGGTTCAGTTCATTTCAGCCCAAAAACACATGTCTATTTTTGCCAATACAATCAAACATCAAGATGGCATTTCAGTGTAAAGCAAAATAGTCCTGGTGGACTGGTGGTCTGTGATCCCATTGAATATGCAGGTTGGTTCATGTTTCTAGCCACGGTAAAATGGTCTTCTGCAAGAGTGCTGGAGCTGTGTCCAGCAAAACGAAATTTCAGTGTTTGTTTGACTGGATTTCACGTTTCTTCCTAGGTAAACATGATGTTCTTAGTTGTAATATCATACCATATTTTCCCTTTGGTCAAGATTCCATTTTATGTTTAATGTATTTTTGTACCACTTATCCCAGTATTTCATGCCAACAATACATTTTGATACTAAATGTATGTGCTTCCCTAGTTTTCTTGTTGTTCCAAGAGAAATACCACAAGGATTTTCTTTTCTCTGTTTCTCATAACATCTGGAGCAGTGGCTGCCCAACTGGGATATTCAAACCTTCCAGGTCTAGTCAGGCTGAGATTTGGACCTGCTAGGATAGCAGCTTCTAGCTTATGTTAAGAGGAAGAAAGTAAGAGAAGTCCATTTTTCTCCTGCTCAGAAAAACAATTATAAATATTGAAAGTCTAGTATCGAGAAAAATAGCAACCACTGTTTAAGCTGGTATTTTCCCTGGCTCATTTAAAAAATATATATATTCTTTACTTTGCAGAGGGGGGTGTGTGTGTATAAGTGTATATGCCTGTGCACGTGTATGTGTACATATTTTATTTCCTGTGAAGCCTACTATAAGGTATTACATAAAGGCCATTGTGTGATTATGATTTATCTGTTATGTTAAAATATTATGCTGAATCCTATATAGAAATATTTATTAAGACAAATTGCTTCACTTATCTAAACATTATTTATGCTAAATATTATTTTAGTGCACAAAATTACCATTCTAAGTTTAAAATATTCTTACCTTTAAAAAAGAAACTCTATAAATTTTCTTATTACTTTAAAAAAATATCATATATTTCAGCATATGTCAGGCTTTAAAAAAAGTCTTCCCATGAATAATGACAGTTATGGATAACAACTGAGGGAAAAAAGCCATGAATCTGCCATGATACTAATAAACATAGAAGGAATAGAGGAGTTACAAAATCACTGTTTTGAAAACTTCATAGTAATAGTTGATTCAGGCAAGAATAATCAATGATGATAAAAACCATGGGGTAAAAATATATTGGGGAGCAGGACATTATATATTCTCAAACTATTAATATTTATTCACAGTTTACTCATTAATGACTGAAAAAAAATCCAGTGGAGAAATCTGACAAATTCCATACTAATCAAGAGATCAAAGTTATCACCAATTATGAGACACATCGACTTTGAGTGCCTCTGGGTGCACTGAGAAGGAAGCCATTTTTGTAGTTTTTCTGCCAAAAAATACATAATCTAAATCTAAGCATGAGGAAACTATCAGACAGATCCTAATTGAGGGTTTGGATTGGCCTGGTTTCTTCCAAAATATCAGTATCATGAAAGACAAAGAAAGGCTCAGGAACTGTTTCAGATTAAAGGAGACTAAAGACACATGACATCTAGATCCTGGGTTGTATTTTGGATTGCCAAAACCAATTTTTTTTATAAAGCATTAGTATGCAAAGAAGTTGATCCATGACAGTCTGCTACAGGTCCGCAACAAGATGAACTCGCATCAAGAATGTAAATCAGTTACATCGCTATGCACACCACTGAGTTCAGCTGACATTTTTTTCCCTAGCAAGATATTGTTGATGAAGGAGGCTGCATGCTCGTTTGCATTCTGGAGGAAAGTCCTTATCACAGGCTGGTGTCAAACTTTCTGTGAACTAGTTCCAGCCTACAGACACACTTTGAATAGCACTTCTAAAGGACAGTATTGGAACGATTGACTGAGTTGGAATATGAAATGTATATTAGACAGTCATCAACATTGAATATCCTGAATTGGATAATAGTATCATGGTTATTTAAGAGAATGTCTTCATTCTTAGGAGATACGTGCTAAAATATGTATAGGTGAAAAGAAAGGTCATGATGTCTGTAACTTACCAGACAACTTACAACCAGAAGTTGTAACTCTGTGCGTGCATGTGTATGTGTGTGTGTGTGTGTGTGTGTGTGTGTAGAGGACATGCATGTAGATGTGGCAAAATGTTAAAAATTAGTGAATCTAGGTGAAGAGTATACTATTCTTGCATGTTTTATGTAGGTTTACAATTGTTTTAAAAAAAGAATTAGAAGTGAGTGTTCCAGAGAGGGGCAGATATCAGCCATGTTGTTGGTAAAATAGCACCTGAATGCTTTGCTTACTGAACTTGGGAACCTGTTGAAGGTCTTGTGATGCATGCATTATTCGAAGCGATCCACAAACCCAGGTGTGCTTCCTACATGTCCTGAGCTATTGCTTCAGAGGATGGTCATAATCTTTGACCCTGTGGTTTGCCTCTTAATCTGCACTCAACTCTGACTCTGGTCCTTGCTACTTTTATTGGGGAAAACAAATAAATAAAACCATCTAATTTGTGCTTTCTGCTGAAAATCAGGTTTCCGAGCAGGAAATGGATGAAGTGATAGCACGCAGCACTTACCAGGAGAGCAAAGAGGCCAATTCCTCTCCTGGCTTAGGTACTGTAATTGCACGTTTTCATTCAACATTGAGAAGAGTTTCTCGTTAAGTTCACCCACGGGGCACTCCCCAGTGCAGTATCACTGGATTCTTTGTAATTTTCAGGTTTGGCAAAAGTAGCTGTCAAAGAGAGTCTGTGCTTTCTCTTGGCTGCTACTTTTGATTTTTGCAGTTATTTAGTATATGTCATTAAAGATATAATCATGCATGCTGCTTATACAACTTTCAAATAATTTGCAAAAGCGAGTTAGCGTTTCATGTATTTATGCTCGATTCATCTGAAATGCTGTAGATGAAAGGGAAATGATAACCAAAATATCAGTAGTGTGGTAGATGCAGACTACATTATCCATCCAAAAGCCCAAGATTTCTTTACGTGACTTTAAAAGTTTCAATTCAAAGAGGATAATATAGACGGCAAGAATCCTGAGTTCCCCTTTAAGTGGAAAAATTCAGGCAGAGGATTGAGACAATTGGAATTTCATATGAATTTAAAATTAAACATCATATTAAATTTTAAAACTAATATTTCCTGTAGCATGGAAGCCTAAAGGGATTCTTCAAAACACTTCTTAGCTCGAGATTTACTGATGTTCAGACTAATGTCCAGGAGGAAAAGGAACTGAGATGTCAGTTACTGGCTGTCAGAGAGAG
This sequence comes from Eulemur rufifrons, assembly GCF_041146395.1. Classification (NCBI taxonomy): domain Eukaryota; kingdom Metazoa; phylum Chordata; class Mammalia; order Primates; family Lemuridae; genus Eulemur; species Eulemur rufifrons. The sequence goes on from NC_090999.1 coordinate 21,423,071, forward strand.
GAAAAGGCAGGCACAGGATTTTTTGGCAACCATGAAATACCCTGATTATCTGCATTCACAATGAATATATTTAAAGTGGGCATGGCCACAATAGGCTCTTTATTCAACCAGTTCGTTATCCTGACCTGCCTGAAAGCTGTGCTTTCATAATCCCGCATTTCTACTCAGTCATTTATAGAAGATTTTGTTAAGCCGTGATCCTCATGCCCAAGGTCTCTTTTGCTCATGGGATAGAGTTTAAAGTCTAAATGCTCAGCGTTTTCATCCTTCAGTTAAAACCTAGAATAGATATTCCACCTTCTCCTCAGTTCTTCCATGAGTTTCTTGGGTGATGATCATTTGTTTGTTCAGCAGATATCACCAAACACTTAATAGATACCAGGTCCAGTGCCCAGCACTGTGCAGTCAGATCAGTCAACATCTCTGCTCTATAGGTTGTTAAACAGTTGGGAAGGAAGACGAGATGCAGCCACCTATAGTTGAATTATACTACCTGTATGAAGATTGATATGTGGGCAGGATAAAATACTTTGGAAAATAGACGAAATTACTTCCAGTTGTGATCATTGTGTGGGGAGTAGCATCCAAGCTAGGGCTCGAAGCATCAGCAGAATCTTGGCAGTGGGATGGGGCTGGGGATGGGGTGCCCAGGTAGACTGCACACACGTCCACACCTGTGCACATTACCCCTCAGCGCCAGTCAGGCAAAGGGAGTTTTGTTTAATATGTTTGGCTCGTCCTTTTCTAGTTAAGGATGTGAGCCTATTGGTGATTTGAACTTCATTGTTTTTACAGTATGGTGATTTTTTCCCTCAACAGGTACCTCCTTGAAGAGTCCCTCTCTTGCAAAAAAGGTGAGTCAAGGTGTACTGCTCCTACCTCACTCAGCTGGGCCACAAACCAGTTCCTGGGGCCCACAAGTCAAGCCTGAGGGCCCAGTCCCTATTTCTGCCCAGGAGTCATTTTTGCTACTTTATGCAAGAAATAGTAACAATGCCAACTTGAGAACAAATACACAAATGTGTATTTCTTTTATTAAATATTCATCCAGGAAAAGAATAGAGTGACAAAATAAAAGAACTGAACTACAGCTTGCAAAATAACTTTTCAAACTACTGCATGATAGCATGGCCCAAGTCAGTTCTTGGGGCTGGGAACTTTAAGGACACTGTGGCATCCTCCTCAGTTATCCCTCATCCTCCCTAAATCCCAGCGGGTCAGGGTGGAGGATTCAAACTCCCCTGGGTTTTGTTCATCCCTTGGCCAGACGCGTGGCTGGGAATTGCATTCTGCCATCCTGTCCCAGCCCCGGGGTTTCCCAGGATGGCTGATTTACTGCTGCTGTGAAAGTTTTGGCTGCTTGCCAACAATTTGGCCCCCCAAAAAGAAAAAAATCTCTAAAACCATTGGCAGCAAAAGTCACCTTTTTCATTCATTCATTATTAATTCAGCGATTCTAAAGTAAATGGAAGGGGCATTTAGTATCACAGCTGTTTTGAGTGACCATGGATTAGAACAAAGTGTTCTTGGAAAGATAGAAAACAATTGCCCATTTCTATCTGCTTCTGGTCTATCCTCTTAGGCATGTGACATTTTCTGCTTCCACAGGACTCCCTGATCTCTGAATCTGAACTCTCCCAGTACTTTGCCCACGATGTCCCCGGCCCCTTGTCAGACTTTGTGGTGGCCGGCTCCGAGGACGAGGATCACCCGGGAAGTGGCTGCAGCACGTCAGAGGACGGCAGCCTGCCCCCCGGCCCCCCCAGTAAGCAGGGGAGCCCCGGAGGGCCCTGGGCTCTGCACTCCAGTAAGCGATTACTAGTTCCCACCTGCACGGGAGGCTGCGGTGGTTTCGCTACCCTGGTGCTGTAATACGGAAAAGGAACCAGACACCTCTGGTGGAGCAGGAGCCATCTTCGTACCCTGACTAAACACAGGGTTCCCTCTCGGAAAACGCAGCTGCTACTAACGACGGGCCACTCAGCTGTGCGGTACAGGGGCTGGGCCCACGTTCTGTACCCAGGGGCTGATGGTGCCCTCTCTCTATGCCATTTACATAATGTAGTATTGAGTTTTATGGCATCAAATGACATGCTTCTGTCTCCAGAAAGTACACATTTGGGTTAAACTATCCAGAGGCTGGGGCTTAAGGGGAAAATAAAAGGTAGGTCAGTACGAAAGAAAGACGGGCTGGCTGTCCCACTCTGTATAGCTCCCAGGAAGCCATGTTGTCTAAGCCTGGGGTCCAGTGGCGGGAGGTGTGTCTGGCATTAGCGAACACAGAACTTGTGTGTAATGGTACAAAGATGGGATCAGAGTATGAGACCAGGAAACTCAATTCCGTTTCACTTTTCTCCCCACACCCTGCCAGCTCACAAGGAGCCGGGAAAAGCCAGGGCCAACAGCCTCGTGTGTCTGGGAAGCCCGCGGGCCTCTGGGCTCTTCCACAAGCAGGTGACAGTTGCCAGACAAGCCAGTCTCCCCGGAAGCCCCCAGGTCCTCCGAAACCCTCTCCTCCGTCAGAGGAGGGTGGGCTGCTACGATGCCAGTGATGAGGAGGAGTTTGATGGAGAAGGAGACTGCATTTCACTCCCAGGGGCCCTTCCAGGTCCCAGAAGGTCTCTGACAGAGGATGACTCTAGGCACGCCTTGACGACCTCTTCCAAGGCCATGGATGGCAACAACCCAGAGGAGCAACCTCGGAAAACACTGGTCAGCAAGGCCTGCTCAGCACCTCTCATCGGCAGCTCAGTGGACCTAGGGGAGAGCGCCCCAGAGGATACGGTGGACACTCCTTCCCACACAGCCAAGCCGATGGACTCTGCAGAGGTCCCCAAGGCGGGCACTGGGGGCCTGTGGAAGAAGGAACTGTCAGGATCGAGTAGTTTACCCAAATTGGAATACAAAGCCCATGCAGGCACCCAGAGTCCAATGAGCACAGAGAGCCCCAGTTCCCCCCAGCAGAAGAGTGAAGGCCTGGGGTCCAGGCACAGACCAGTGGCCAGGGTCAGCCCCCACTGCAAGAGGCCCGAGGCTGAGGCCAGGCCCAGCGGCTCAGGAACGGTCAACCTGACCGGCAGAGCCACGGAACCATGTGGTCTGGACTTGAAAATCCAGGCCACGTCCATCAAAGTGACCATCCCTGGTTTTCAGCCAGGTGGAACCATGGAGAAGGTAACTGACTTTCTCTCAGTCCCTTTGAATAGAGGTAAATATTGTGTGAATGAACGTGGAGTCTGTTGTAAAGCACGGGAAGGATGATGACTGGAGAAATATCTTTCTACAGAGCCCTTCACTTAGATACATGGACTACTGGGAGCTCATTCATGTATCAGCAGGTTCTTAGCCAGCCATGAGATCATTTGGCTAAAGATATAAATTGCTCTCTTATCTGTATGCAGGACCTATGGTGATGATGGAATGGCCATGTGACCAGGGGAAGGTGGAACCCTGGGCCTGGTACCGACTCCTCCACTGACTAGTTAGCACCAGTTGAGTGATGACTTGGGCGAGTTACTGACCTTCCTGAGCATCAGTTCTCTGGGCCGGCTCTCTGCCTTGGTCCTCTCAGAGCTGGGGAGCCATCAGACATAGGTTAATGGTGGTTCTCTCCAGCTGATAAGGTTATAAGTGATCCCTAGTTTTAAAAACTTCTACAGTGATTATGTATAATTGTAGCTACTCACAACCTTGTGTATCTCATGAAATAATGGGGACCCATTCACTTAGAAACTGATAATGCACCACATTAAACGCAAGTTAATATTGTTTATGTTACTTGGTTCCAAGTATGTAAGACTTATCAAATTGTTCATTTTTTAAAATTTCAATATATCTCCACTTCAGGAAGGAGAGAGTAAGAGAAATTAATGTTGTTTACAATTTATTCAACATAAATAATTTTTTTCTCTCTCTTTGAGCAGAGAAGCTGATATAACTTAAATGGCATATTTATAAAGTTGTGTGTTCAAGTGGTTTATATAAACATGTGTAAATAGACCCAGAAAATGTCATAAAAGCTATATGAGGCAGAAGGCTTTTTTTTTTTTTTTAATAGAAAAATCTTTTTTCCTCCTCCTCAAATGTCATATTTTACCTCCAACCAGCACAAGTGTCACTGTTTGGCCATTGAGTAAATACCTTCTCTTAAAAACTACCATCAAGCTTTAGATAACTATGTAAAGCCAAATCAAGATCTTTATTCATAAAAGTCCATACCTATTAAAATAAGAGATTTTGTAATTCTGAATTTATATTCCCAATAACTATAAAGCAGCATTTAAAGCTTTTGTACAAAAGATTTTAATTTTTCTCATAAAAATTTTAGTGCCAAAATTTAATTTTATTTACATATGAGAAAGAAAATAGAATGCGTTGCCATAAACTATGTCTTCAAATACTGAAAGCAAAAAAAAAAAAAAACCCTCTCTCTTTTGGTAAATGGATTGCCTTCTGTTTGTGTTTACTACATTTTTTTAAATTAAGGTGAAATTTATATAACATAAAATTAACCATTTTAAAGTATAGAATTCAGTGGCACTTAGTACATGCACACAGCAGTGTGACACCACCTCTGTCTAGTTCCAAAACTCTTCTACTCTTTGTTCCTTATATGCCTTCACTAGTAAATAGAGAATTAACCGAGTTAAACCCTGTGAAGGTTTCCCTTAGCCAGCAATTGACATTTTACAAAATTATTTTTTACAAAAGCTGCTGAAAGGCACATTATCCCTTTCACATCTTTCCTCTGCTGCCACCTTTGGGCCACTTTATGACTTCATTAACTCAATGGATAAATTTCTAATAAATCTGTTACAACTTTTTGGTAAAGTTTTAAAATTTCTTTGCAGTGGGTATAGAAGTAAGGAAGATAATGTAATTGACACTTGGCCAAAGTGAAGTCTTGAAATATTAAATGTCAATTCCATTTATCCAGATCGGGCTTCTCCCTTGCCACCAAACCAAGGAGCTGGTTTTACAGCCTTGGTTATCTCTGTGCAATATAACAACAGTAATACCTTACATCTATATGGCCTTTTATATGCTGCATGCTGATTTTATAAGTGTTCTCATTGAATCCTCTTTATTTAAACTCTATGAGTAAGACTGGACAAGTCTTATCCCCATTTTAAAGTTGAGAAAACTGAAGCTTAGGGAAGAAGGACAAGACCTCACAATTCCCAGCAGACCTTACACCCAGAGTCTGAATCTCCTGGCTCCGAGTCCCAGGCTCTCTTGAGTTTTCCCAAGCCAACTCTCTTCTATGTGTGATAATGTTCTCTCATGATGCAGAAAACCTAAAAGCTATTTCCAGTGACTTGTGGTTGTCATTGTGCCAGGAATCCCTGGGAAAGCTGACCACCACAGATGCTCATGTCCCAATCAACAGTGGCCCAGCCAGTGCTCTGTCCCACCCAGACACCGGACACCTCACAGAGAACCTGTCCAAAGTTACCCCAGAGCAGGGGCAACAACCCGTGACTGGTAAGATTATTTTACCATTCATTAAGCTTAAAGATGGGAAAGTAGATGCCCTAATAAAAGCATTGCACATTGGTAATATTGAGGTAAAGAAAGAACTTTTACACAAATTAGTAATATTTAAATGCTGCCTGTATTTATGACTTTACTACATCATTGTGCCTAAACTTGTAGTTTTAATTCCATGTTGAGTACATCCATTTTCAGTCCGTTCAACACTACCCGTTTTCTGACACCAATGAGATAGATGCAAGATGAATCAGAAGGATTTCTCACCCTTCAGAATCTCAGCACTCTGCTTATGTGAAATCGAATACACTGAGAAATGGCAATAGGAACCTCCACAAAGGAAAAGTAAAACAATATCAAAAAACTATACCTAAGTATTGATGAGAGATGGAGTAACATCATGGAAGCAGAAATCATCTCAATATTTATTTGGCTACTCATCACCTAGTATTTGTCTTACTGTGTCTGGCTTATTTCATTTAACATAATGCCACAAATGACAGGCTTTCATTCTTTTTTATCACGGAATAGTATTACATTGTATATATATCCCACATTTTCTTTATTCATTCAACTGTTGTTAGACACTTAGGTCGATTCCATTTCTTGGCTATTGTGAATAGTGCTGCAATAAACATGGGGGTACAAATATCTCTTTGATACACTGAGTTCATTTCCTTTGGATATTTACCCAGTAGTGGGATTAATCTGGATTGCTGGATCTAACCTGGATTGCTGTGTCATATGGTGGTCCTATTTTTAATTTTCTGACAAACCTCCCTCTGTTTTCCATAATGGCTGTACTAATTTACATTCCCACCAACAGTAAGTAAGGGTTCCCTTTTCTCCACATTTTTACCAATGCTCGCTTATCCTTTGTCTTTTGATAACAGCCACTCTAACTGGAGTGAAGCAGTATCTCATTGAGGTTTTGATTTGCATTTCTTTGATGATTAGTGATATTGAGCATTTTTTTATATACCTGTTGGCCATTTGTATGTCTTTTGAGAAATGTCTGTTAAGGTCTTTTGCCCATTTTAAAATTGGATTATTTGGGTTTTTTGCTATTGAGTTGTTCGAATTCCTTATATATTCTAGTTATAACCCTTTGTCAGGTACATAGTTTTTCTCTTTCTGTGGGTTGTCTCTTCACTCTGTTGATTGTTTCCTTTGCTGTACAGAAGCTTTTTAGTTTGATATAATCCCATTTGTCTATTTTTGCTTTGGTTGCCTGTGCTTGTGAGGTCTTACCCAAAAAAATCCTTGCCCACTCCAATGTCATAAAGCATTGCCCCCTATTTTCTTCTAGTAGTTTCTTAGTTTTAGATCTTACATTTAAGTCTTTAATCCATTTTGGGTTGATATTTTATATATGGTGAAAGATAAGAGTCAAGTTTCATTTTTCTGCATCTGGATATCTAATTTTCCCAGCACCATTATTGAAGAGACTGTCCTTTCCTCAACGTGTATTATTGGTACCCTTATGAGTTGGCTGTAGATGCATGGATTTATTTCTGGGAACTCTATTCTGTTCCGTTGGTCGGTGTGTCTGCTTTTATGCCAGTCCCATGCTGTTTTGGTTACTCTAGCTTTATAGTATATTTTGAAGTCAGATAGTATGATTCCTCCAAATTCCCCCCCTCCACAAGATTGCTTTGGCTGTTCAGGGTCTTTTCTGATTCCATATGAAAATTAGGATTGTTTTTTCTATTTTTGTAAAGAATGTCACTGGAATTTTGATGGGAAGTGCATTGACTCTGTAGATTGCTTTGGGTAGTATGGAGATTTTAACAATATTAATTCTTCTGTTGTCTTCCTCACCTTTCTCCTCCTCATTCTCGGGCCAAACTATCCCTCGTGAACCCACTTGAATCCCCACCTCTTCTGTCAAGGCTTCTTGGGATAATCTGGCCTTCTAGTTCTCCCACTCATCTGAACTTTGTCAAGACAGTGAAAGCTCCGTGTAGACTTGTATCCTGTCCGTAGTGTTCTGTATGTTCTCTCCAATTAACCTCATCTTCTGCACTAAAAAGGAAGTCTCTTAAGTACAATGTCACTCGCTTCCCACGACATGAGGCTAAGCCTGCACATGACTGGACAGATGTGGGGACTGAGAGAGTTATGAGGTCTCTGCCGAATCCATGCAAAAGCTGAGGAATCAAATAGAACAACAGCCTGACCCCTGCAACTTTTGCCATCAGAGAGTGGCTCGTGTAAAGAAACCCAGGCAAAGGATTTCCGGAGTCCCCAGTGCTTGAAAATAACCAACAGGGAGAAAAACAGGCAGGCCTGAACATTTATTCTGCCAGCTAGTCTGAGTTATTTTAGAGCGTCTAAAGCAGGGTAGTATTTGTTAGAGATGGGTGCTCTGTAATTTTAGGGACAAAAACAGAAAGACAGGAAGGTCCACATTAGGCTGTGGAATGTCTTTCTGAAAAAGGAAAAAAAATTGGGACTCGTTATAACTTTCCAGTTTTTAACAATTGAGAGGTCTCTTGTTTTCTCAGATTTTCCCCTTTATCTCCACTACAGCCTCACCTTTTGTTTATATTTCCACACAGGACGGGACAGCTCCCCAGACCTCATCCCGCCCCTGGGGAAGAAGGGGGCCACACACCCTGACCCCAGCAAGACCCCAGTAGGTGCCGAGCAAGTCGGTCAGCCCGAGAACGCTGGCCAGCCTGTGTCACCCGGGGGCTCCAAGTCCAAGGGTAGATCTCCAGTCAGTCTGGCCCGAGAGGGCAGCACGTCCCCGGGGGAAAAGGCAGTGGCCCCTCCTGACTGCAGCAAGACCGCCTCAGAAGCCAGCGTGCCCCACAGCACCAGGAGGGCAGCTGCTCTCAGGGGAGCAGGACCCGGAGCAGAGGGAGTGACACCACCTAGTACCATCCTGTCACAAGACCTCCTCACATCCCAGGAGAAGAGACAGGGAGCATCCAGTAACCACAGCGAGGCTTTGGAAACCACGGGAATCCGTGCACCTGAAAACCACCGGGAGTCTGCTCTGCTGGAGGGAACAGATTACGTGTCCGCAAGGACACCGCAGGCCAGCCTCTCCCTGCTGAGATCCACTGACTCGACCAAAGGAGCGTGTGGCAGTGTCTCGGGGCACTGCTGCCCAGCGGGGAGCAGAGAGAGCCCCGTGACGGACATCGACAAACTCATCAGGGAACTGGATGCCTCTGAGGCAAGGTCTCCATCTTCCCAGAAAGGACAGCGTGGGAGTCCGGAGGGCAGTTCTCAGGGCCACCCTCCAGCAGGAGCTGGAGGCGGGAGTTCCCGCCACGCCGAGCCCATGGTGGTCACAGGGGGCCAGGCGCCCTCCCCGAGGAGGGCCCGGGCTGCGGGTCCCCTCCCTCAAGCACAGTGGGCCTCCCAGGCTTCAGTTTTGGATTCAGTTAATCCTGACAAACACTTTACTGTGAACAAAAACTTTCTGAGCAACTACTCTAGAAATTTTAGCAATTTTCATGAAGACAGCACCTCCCTCTCGGGCCTGGGCGACAGTACAGAGCCATCTCTCTCTTCCATGTACGGTGATGCTGAGGACTCGTCTTCTGACCCCGAGTCACTCACTGAAGCCCCACGAGCTTCCGCCAGGGACAGCTGGTCACCTCCTGCCTCCCGTGGCTCTTCTCACAAGCAAGATGCTCCAGAGTCCGAGGAGGAGCAAATTGAAATCTGTTCCACGAATGGCTGCCCCAATCCGCCCTCGAGTCCTGCTCATCCCTCCGCCCAGGCCGCCCCCTGCCCTGCCTCAGCCGAGGTTCTGCCCCTGAAACACAGCGCCCTGAGCGAGCTGGCGCAGAGTCCGCGTGAGAAAGCCGCCTTCTTGCCGGGAGCCTCGTGCGCTTCCATCCCAAACTCTTCCCCGCCATTTGCACTCTTGGATACAAGCTCGCAGGAGCACAAAACTCACGCGGACACAAGCATTTCACAGACCCACAGGCCACAGGCCTCGTGTGCACAAGAAACAGTGGAAGCCACCAGCACTAGTTCAGCTGTGGAACACAGTCCGCCTTCTAACGTCACCAAACATCCCCACAAGCCCCCGGTCACTCTCAGCTGCCCCAATATGGTAAATGGTTTGGAACATGACCTGCTGGGTGATGAAACTCCACATAAACATGAAACAAACATTAATGCAACTGAACACCCGTCCTCCTCAGGTGTGGATGTCCCTAAGATTGGAGAATCTGTTTTGGCAAACCTACACATCTCTGAAAGCCAAGACCTGGATGACTTGCTACAGAAGCCAAAAGTGATCACCAGGAGGCCCATCATGGCCTGGTTTAAAGAAACAAATAAAAATACGCAAGGTATGCACGTGCAGGGCAGGGCTGAGAAGGAGCAATCCACGACGCCAGCCAGGAGTCCCGACTCCAAAACTCAGCTGTGGAGCTCAAGCCACACAAAGGGGGTCACCGTGCTGCACAGCCCTCCGCAGCCGAAAATGAACCTGGAAAATAAAGACCCATCCAAGAAAAGTCCAGTGGAAACGCTTCTGAGTAGCTGTCCGAAACCCAAGTGTGGCCCTAAGCTGAAGAGGCTGAGCATCAAGAGCAAAGGCAGAGTCGGCGCCGAGGTCCCCGCCACCAACACTGCGAAGGCTGGGGGACCGGACCACAAGAAGCCCCTCATTTCTCCCCAGGCCTCCCATAAAATGCTCTCTAAGGGAGCGTCACAGCAGTTCCATCTGGCTGACCACGAGGAACCCGACAAAAACGCCGCAGCCAGCCCCAGGTCTCCCCAGTGTGCGCTGGAGAGCAAGCCGCCCCTTGCTGCTGCGGGGTCACTGAAGCCCTCGGCATCAGACACGAGCATCAGGACGTTCATTTCAGCCCTGACCTCCCCCAAGACCCTTCCTGAGCAGGCTGCACGCACTAGGTCCCACACGGCCGTCCACTCAGAACCTGACAGCGGCTGCCCCACTGCCCCCAGATCTCCCAAGTGTGGACCAGAGGGCAGGGTGCCCCGTGCCGATCCCGAGCTGGGGAGCCCCGTGGCACCCAGGAGCAGCGTGTCCACAGCAGGGAGCAGGCAGGGCGAGCAGCGCCCACCCAGCCACGCGGTGTCGGCATCAGACGTGGCCCAGCCCAGGCTGACTGGTGAGAAGGGAAGCAACACAATTGCTAGTGATGCCCTAGAAAGAACAAAGCAGCTGAAAATAGTTGAGATTGCTTCTGAAAGCGCGCCAAAGAATGCATGTGGTGACAAGCCAGCTCAATGTGACAGGCAGGGAGGGTTCTCGGCCCAGAGCCACTGCCAGGAGAAGAGTGAAATCAGACTCTGTCACCAATTAGTGGAATCGTCCCCAAATCATCTGTCCTTACTCACCTCTCATCCCTCCCAGGGAGAGCAAGAAATGCAACGATCCTTCAGCATGGCAAAACTGGCTCCCTCCTCTGCCCCCCAGCTGCCTGCTAAAAAGGCAGATTCCTCCCAGGGAAAATCCAGCCAGATGTCAGACTCCCTAGGGGTGCCCAAGAATGGCGGAGCAACGGGCCCCGCGGGGGAGGACCATCCGTACTTCACACCAAGGCCAGCAACCAGGACCTACTCCATGCCCGCCCAGTTCTTAAGCCACTTTGGACGGGAGGGTCACTCTCCACACAGCCCCGGTCGCTCTCCTCGGGACAGTCAGGTCCCTGTGACAGGTGGGGGTCTCCCCGAGGCAAAGGCATGCAAAGCTGGTATTCTTGGCCTGGTTAACGGACAGGGTGTATATAGTGTAAAACCTCTACAGGAAACATCGAGGAACCTTCCAGCAACAGATGAAGGGGATGTCGTTTCAGTCCAGGAGACGAGCTGCCTAGTCACAGACAAAATCAAAGTCACCAGAAGACATTACTGCTATGAACAGAACTGGCCCCATGAATCTACCTCATTTTTCTCTGTGAAGCAGCGGATCAAGTCTTTTGAGAATTTGGCCCACTCTGACCGGCCTGCGGCCAAGTCCGGGGCGTCCCCTTTTCTGTCGGTGAGCTCCAAGCCTCCCATTGGGAGACGGTCTTCTGGCAGCATTGCTTCGGGGAGCCTCAGCCACGCCGTGGATGCAGCGGCGAGGTCGCTGAGACGCAGCTTGAGCTCCTGCAGCGAAAGCCAAAGTGAAACCGGCGTCCTTCTCCCCCAGATGACCAAGTCCCCATCCAGCATGACGTTGACCGTCTCCCGACAGACTCCGCCAGAGACCAGTAGCAAAGGCCCTGGTTCCGACCAAAAGAAGTCCCTTGGTCCTTCAGGAATTCCCACGCCAACAGTGACCCCAGCCTCTCCCATGAAGAGGAACAAGTCCTCGGTGCGCCACGCCCAGCCCTCGCCTGTGTCCCGCTCCAGGCTGCAGGAACTGAGAGCGTTGAGCATGCCGGACCTCGACAAGCTCTGCGGCGAGGACTACTCGGCGGGGCCCAGTGCCGTGCTCTTCAAAACCGAGCTGGAGATCGTCCCCAGGAGGTCGCCCGGCTCCCTGGCTGGAGGCCTTTCATGTCCCGAGAAGGGTGGGAATGGAGCCTGTCCAGGAGGAAGTGGCCCTAAAACCAGTGAGCCTGGGACACCCAGTCCAGCCGGTGATACGGTCAGAACTACCCAGGATCTGCCTTCCGGAAAAAGCTGGTCAGTTAAGTAAGTATCCGCCTCCTACTTTCATTTAAATAAACTTGTTTTCATTTGGAATAATTTTATACTTATAGAAAAGTTGCAAAGATGATACAGAGTTCCCACGTACCTCTCCCCCACTCTTCCTAATGTTAACATCTTGCATAACCACAGTCCGTTTGTCACAAGTGAGACATTAACGTTGGAATGATGCTATGAACTAACCTACAGACTTTATTCAGATTTTGCTGAATAAATTCCACTAATGTCCTTCTATTCCAGGACCTCACATTGCAGTTAGCCCCCTTTGCTTTTAACACCGTTACTGGCAAAATGAAAATGCCTGCAGGGAAAAGTGTCTGCCAAACTGTGGCTCTGAGGACGGGATTCTACAGGACATGGCGCTTAAGCAAAAGCAACACGAGAGGGGTGGGAGGACAGAGAAGGCTGCAGCTCACAGGAGAATTCGGGCCTTTGAAGGCAACTGGAGTTAAAGGGGAATTTCTAACATTTTAAAATATTTCACTTGTGCCTATATATTGAATATTTTTAAATATGTCAGAAATGTTCTGTTAAACTGCTGGTCCCCTTAATGTCTTGGAGGGACCCCTGAATCCATACCAGTTCCCCTTGCCATTGGCAGGGAATGACACTATTCAGGATTCTTCAACTGGTCTGGAATGGGATTTATGACCGAGAGCACGAAGATCAGAAAATACCTGTAGAAGGAGATCATTTTAAATGCATCCTTATAAATTGGAGAAGTTGCTTTCTTCTTTAATGTTCTTCACATATATTTCTGTTATTTAGTTTGGATCGACTTCTAGTCTCGGCAGGGGAACAGCAAAGATTACAGTCTGTTTTATCATCAGTGGGATCAAAATCTACTGTCCTAACTCTCATTCAGGAAGCGAAAGCACAATCAGAGGTGAGTGGAATGCAGAAAACACGGTGTTGGTGCCGGGTGCGTTGGTGCCAGGTGTGTGCCACCAGCTCCGACGGCCCAGGAGAGAGCCCTCCCCGAGTCCCAGAGAGGACGTGTGGGGTTCTGAGTTTTACAGCATGGTCTGACTTTGCCTTCCTTGCTGCCAGCTGGCTCTAGAAGCTGGACCTTTCTTGCATGCTCGGGTGCCACGTTGGTGTCACTGCTGTCTTAAGTCCCTAGTAGCAACTAGTCACCATCCACCACACCCTCCCATTCGGAGCGGGTCTGCAGCGGGTCCTCAGGCAGTACCAGGCATCTTGGAAGTGCTGAAGACTGATCACAAGCACCTCTTGCCACTTAAGTGTGGACAGAAACTGGTCGAGGGAGCCCCCTACTGGTGAAAGAACAGTTCCATCAGTGCAGCCCTGCCCTGCCCTTCCCTGGCCCTGGAGGGTGGCTGAGCCTCGAACAATGTGGGGGCAGGGACGCTGACCTCCTTATGGTCAAAAATCTGCATATAACTTTGGACTCCCCAAAGACTTAACTACTAATAGTCTATTGTTGACTGGAAGCCTTACTGATAACAAACGGTTAATATATATTGTATGTTATATGGTGGTAACTTGTCCTGGAATACAAGGGACTCCCATTTTCAAATATTCTGTCTCTTTGCTCCAATAAGACACTTACATATCTAAGAAGTATTCATATTTACAGCATCAACATTACAATCTCTGAAGCTGGACAAAGATGGTTTACTGGACCACATGTTCCTGTTGTTATTTACAAAGTAGCCACCATCCTTCTCCTCACTGACCCGTGTCTGTGCACATGTTTGAAGGTGCCCATGAAGTCAACGTCCCAACCCCCTCCCCAAAAGTTCTGCAAGGCATTCTTGTATCAGCATCTATAGGGCTTTGGTTCAAATGAACTTTTTTAGAGATGTATAAAATGCTTGGAGTTAGTCCTCGTGACTTAGAAATGAAACTAAATATTTTTTATTTGTGTTCCCTCCCCCGCACATTAGAAGTCGTTTCTTCTGTCAGCGTTTTCACTTTCTCTCATCAAAACAATCCTTAAGAGATATCGTTAGATTCGTTTTCTATTGCTGTGTTTGAGGACACCTTGAAGTGATAGCTTCTCAGTCACTTCACGTGAAACCTAGCAATGCAGATCTTTACAATGTTGCTGAGTCGTATCCAGAATGTGATTAAAGGAAGTCAAAATTTAGAATAATTAGCTCAGCTAATTTTTTATGTGAAAATCTTTTATTCCAAGATGTTGTTTGATCAATACATGAAACATAGGACAGTTTTTATTACTTAATCCTAAGACACTACTAAGAATGTTTTAGGTCTCAGTATGAGTTGACCATTAGTTTTAAGATACTTTATATTTTATGATGCCAGTTAATTAACTGCACCTGAAATCCAATGACCTGAACATGGTGAGCGTGGTGTACAAAACATACGGCCTCAAGATGCTCTTATCCTGCCTCCTGGCACTTGTCTTTTTGCTGTTGCTGGAACTGGCTTTGCTAAATTGCAGACTTAAACAATTATAGAATAAAGAATTCCCATCGTGGTCAAATCATGTGCTATGATCAGATTTGGGAAGACACAATCTGGTGCCTCAAATGGCTTAAAGACTCGCAAATTCTACATTGTCCCCTGCCCCGGTCCTGGTCCGTGTCCCCCTTCCCTGTGCTTCCACAGGTGCAGGGTGGATCCTCGGAACTTGCCGTGTAGCCACCACCCAGCAGGTGGTAGAAATGGGTGGGTCTGCGCTTCCAGGAGAGCTGGCGCGTCCCAGTCGGCGGTAACGGGTACTGACAGGAGGGTCTGCGCCAGGCTTCCTCGCTCCACGCACAGGGGCTGTAACCTTTTTCCTGTTTCTTTTCGTTAGAATAAAGAAGATGTTTGCTTCATTGTGTTGACTAGAAAAGAAGGCTCCATTCTGGGATTCAGTGTGGCAGGAGGGGCAGACGTGGAGCCCAAATCAGTCATGGTAAGTAGCGATGTCACTGGGCTCTCGGGGAAAATCCCTCTTTGCGCAGCCCAGAATTTGATCAGGACACAGATTCCAGTTGGTAGGTTCAGAGATGCTGGGTTTTGTTTTCTGCTACCACTGTGAAGAGTGGGGAGAGTTGTATGTAATATTTTCATTGACATTGACAGACATCAGCATTTTTAACACAGAGCTGACATGATATATAGGCCAAATCCCAACACCTATAAACACTGTTCTCTACATCTTTATAATTTGCCTAAATATTTTCTTTAAGCACCGGAAAAATATCAGAATCGGCTGACCACAGTTGCATTTGCTGATAAAGTTACTTCTTTCTCAAGGATAGTGACGTAGAACTTTCCATCACTTACAGGCCTTTAGGTTACTAAGGAGGTCTCCTGCACTGGACAAGCCCAGGGTTGTCTTTGTGTGACCCCGTGGGTGCCAGGCACACACTGGACACCCACAACAAGTAGAGTGAAACTGCGTGCAGACACTTGCGTTGACCATTCCATGC
Source organism: Eulemur rufifrons (assembly GCF_041146395.1). Classification (NCBI taxonomy): domain Eukaryota; kingdom Metazoa; phylum Chordata; class Mammalia; order Primates; family Lemuridae; genus Eulemur; species Eulemur rufifrons. The sequence goes on from NC_090999.1 coordinate 21,438,607, forward strand.
CCCACACTGAATATATGTTTTTGATAAACCAACTGTTTGTGTGATTTATACAACTTGTCATTACAAAGTTGCTTTACTTTGCAGTTTACTGATTTGCAGTTACTCTGTCACTTTTACTGGAGGTCATAAATGGATCTGGCTTTTGTTCCCTTTCCCTTTCCTTGTCCCAGGTCCACAGGGTGTTTTCTCAGGGGGCGGCTTCTCAGGAAGGGACCATGAGCCGAGGGGATTTCCTTCTGTCAGTCAATGGCACCTCATTGGCTGGCTTAGCCCACGGGGATGTCCAGAAGGTTCTGCACCAGGCACAGCTGCACAAAGACGCCCTCGTGGTCATCAGGAAAAGGACTGATCAGCCCAGGCCCTCCACCAGGCAGGAGCCTCCCACGGCCAATGGGAAGGGCTCACTGTCCAGAAAGATCATCCCCCTGGAGCCTGGCATTGGTAAGACATCAGCTCCACGGTCAGCAGAGCAGATTCTGGTTGAACATAAAGGAAAATCACAGATAAATTCTGCGTCCCCAAAATTAGATGTAGCAAAGTCTAGTGCATTGGGGATGGTTCTTGCAAAAGCAGTGTTTCAAATAAATTATAAAAACCCCCCAGTAGTTTAAGCCGTGCTGTTGAAGATTTAAAATAACTTCATGACAGCTCCTCTGAATGTCCTGAGGAGGAACCCCTTTCATATTTACCTCTTCTTGTTAGCACTGCCGAGTAAAACAGGGAACTCTTGTGATGGGGGAGTCAGTGTCGCAGGAGAACTTCCAGAACCGAGATGTATCCTTGGGAGCCATCAAGGTTGGGATTCTTTCCTTTTTTAGAAGAGGGGGCAAAAGTGTTTTGTGTTTGAGAACAGAGAATGCAGCTTAGTGCAGCGTGAAGAGCTCGCTAGAAGAGGTGCAGAAACAGGTTTTCTATGTGCCCTTGACACTCAGGGCCTCAGAACTAAGCTCGGCATCTGTTCTGCAGCGCGGGCCGGTCACTGCCCTCAGATGCGTACTGCAGGCCCGCCACGGCGCTCAGGAGCTGTGTCTCTCTTTAGTCGAGGGGACAAAGCAGAGTCTGCAGAAGTTCAGCTCGGAGCACTGCCCTCTGGGAGGGGCCTTTCGTTTCTCCTCAGCGTCTCTCCCTGATAAAGTCAGGGGAGCTGAATTCCTTTGCACCACTCGCCTTTGTTGTGGCCTGAGCAAGGCTTTGCTGAATATGGCTCTGATTCCATTGAACAAATGAGAAATACTTCTTGTCCGGAGGCCTCTGCGGTGGTGTCTGCAGTCTTCCCTCTGCTCTGCCGTCTCACTTTCCCTCTCCGAGAGCACTGAGGCCCTTCCCGACGTCGGCAGCGCCTCAAACCACCAGCCCTTGCCATGCTGGCTGTTGCCCAGCACCGTCTCAACTGTCTGGTGGATATTCAGTGGGACCCTGGAAACTGAAACTGCTAAAGGAAACCACTTGGCACTTAGTCCTAACAGCTTACAGAGTTTTTAAGCCCTGTAAACTCCAATATGAGGGGTTCTTCCGTCACTTATAATCATGAGGTATTCTTGTGTACCTCCGAGGCATCTGGCCTTGAACCAGAGCCTGCAGAGTTACCAAACTGTGAGCACCTAGAGGGGCGCAAGCGTGTTGCTACTCCTATTCTCAAACTTGTTCCTATTCCATATTCTATTCCTCCACCCTAGGTTTTCCTAGTCCTGTGCGGTTAGTCCCTACCATACATGAGAGTGTCAGACTCGGGGCCTGATGCAGTAAGCTGACAGTACAGGCACCTGGAAAGCTTTTCCTAAAAATCATGATGCCCAGGAAATTCCCCAGGTGAATTAAATAAGAGATGCTGAGGAGTGGCCAGACACGGAGGCTCACGCCTGTAATCCTAGCACTTTGGGAGGCTGAGGCAGGAGGATCACTCGAGGTCAGGAGTTCAAGCCTAAGCAAGAATGAGACCCCATCTTTACCAAAAAAAAAAAAAAAAAGAAAGAAAAATTAGCTGGGCATGGTGGCATGCACCCATAGTCCCAGCTACCTGGGAGGCTGAGGCAGGAGGATCACTTGAGCCCAGGAGTTTGAGGTTGCAGTGACATATGATGATGCCACTGCACTCTAGCCCAAGTGACAGAGCAAGACCCTGTCTCAAAAAAAAAAAAAAAAGAAAAGAAAAAGAAACAGAATCCTGAGGGTGGGGACAAGGCCCCAGTACTTTTTTAATGTTCCCAGGTGATTCCAGTATGTAGTGAGAGTTGAGGCCCCTGTACTAGGCCTGTTTTCCTGTTTAACAGCAAGTTAAGTCACTTGCTGAAAAATATTGCTGCTCCCAGTGTTAGTAAATGTCCTTGAGACCATGTAGAATGGCCTTCTTTAAACCACAATAATGGACTGGCCTTTATGTGTGAAGGTGACGATGTTAGCTTGGTCTCAGCCCTAACGAATACATTAAGTGGACAGTTTAATCCATCTGTGGTGCTTGCACTGCCTACCAGTCAACTAAGTGCACCTTCGCACTTAGCTCTGACATCCTGGCTGGTGCAGCACGTAAGGAAGGAAAATGAAAAGCAAGTTTACGATCCCCATTCAGAAACCCCAGCCAGAGGAGCACACAGTGCATGCGAGTTAGTTGCTGTGGAGCAGACATCTCCATGGAAACGCTTCTCCGCACAGTGGAGCAAGATGCTGGTGGCAGCAGCCCGTGCGTGTACAGTGAGGACAGCCACACCCAGTGCCATGGCTTCCCCTCACAGGAGCACGAGTGGCGGGCGGGGGTGGGCAAGGAGGGAAGCTCTGCAGGCTCCCAGGGAGCTTGGAGTCAATTTTACAGTCTCATGTGAGGCTGGGCATTTTGGTGCTGCCAACTTTTAGTACCAGAGAGTGATATTCCCATCGTTGGTAACCAGAGCTGGCAGGAAATCGAATTTGATTCCCCAAGTATGACTGCAGTCTTCACTGAGATGTGCGCTACCTATGTGTGGCTTAACAAGAGCAGTTTGTTTTCTGGGGATTTCTGCTTGGGCATAAAAGCGCTCTCCAGTGCTTGCAGAAAACACACAGAAGAACAAAGGATGCAGGAACACAGCCAGGAGTGCAGCTCCCAAGTTGGGAGACCAACTCTTACTCTGGGACCAAATGCTGTAAGCACCTCAAGCTAGATGGGACTCAAGGGTGCCAGGAGTACACGATGCATGAAGCAATGCGTTTGGGGGAACCTGGGCAGATGGTGCGATGAACAACCCTGTCATTCTTAACGCACACCATTGCTGCAGGGAGAAGCGTGGCTGTACATGATGCTCTGTGTGTTGAAGTGCTGAAGACCTCGGCTGGGCTGGGATTGAGTCTGGATGGAGGAAAATCATCGGTGTCTGCAGACGGGCCCCTGGTCATTAAAAGAGTATACAAAGGTAATGTCCTAGAAACCTCAGCTTTCGATTACCTGTTTTCTTTCCATATATGTCTCAATGAAAAATTAGTGCCTTCCATTTGGATATCAAACTTGTTTTTAAAAATCTAAAATGTTTTCAGTGGCTTTGTGACATACAGGGTTTATGTGTGTCAGCCCTGTTTTAGACATTTAACTCAGAGCATCCACCTGACAACCCTATTGGGCAGGTACCATCATCCCCATTTTATAAAAGGGGAGCCTGAGCCACAGAGCAGGTAAGAAGCCAGCTCAAGGCACACAGCTGTAAGTGGCAGAACCAGGCTCACACCCAGCCGTCTGGCACCAGAGGCTGTTCCCCAATCCTTCACTCCATGTTCCATCTGTGCTCTTAAGTGATACTGCTGTTACTGATGTGAACGTGCCAAGCTAAGCCCTCAGACTTGCCAGTCAGAAGTGCTTAATAGCAGCCAAGATCTCACTGACTTAAAATACCAGACTGCACGAAAGCAGGACGGGAGAGGTAGACGCTACTGAAATGGTTGGTAAATAGAAGTCTCTTCATCAACTTGAATAATGCATTTTATGCTCTTGGCCAGTTTTCAAAAATCTCTTATGTTAAGAATCTATATAATTGTACCAATTATATTAATACAGTTGTACCAACAATATCAATATATAATTACAGATAGACCAGAAACCCATTTAAAGTTAGAGCATGTAAGAGAGTAGGTCAGAGAGTAATGAGGTCAATTCTTCTCAGCTAAGGATTGTTGTTTTTTTTTTTTTAAATGACCACCTAGTTAATGACCTTGTGGTATATTTCTACAATTACATAATAATTCCAAAGTTTCTTTCCTCTCCTGACACACAGTGTTAATAGGAAAAACATTTGTTTTAATGGAGAGCTGTACTTTAAAAAACATCTCCATAGATCAGAAGCGGAAGTGAAGCTCCTAGTGGCGCTAAGCAGGGCTGCAGAGGAAGCAGAGTGAGAAATGAATGTGCGCTGGAGGCTGGGGCTTCAGTGCCCTGCAGGGGCAGGAGCTGAGCACCCCGGGGGCGGGGGCGGCGGGAACCAGGCATCGTGTGATGCAGAGGCCCGGGACTTGCTCTCTGCTTTGCTGTCGGGTAGCAGCCAGGGACAGGCTGCCTGCTCATGGCCCTGTGGGCAAGCAGGAGTCGGGTCTGTGCTATGGATGATGTCTGAATTTATGGGACCAGAGTAGAGAGAAAACCTCAGATTCAGTAAGCTAACTGGTCAAGTGGACAGAGCAGGAGAACAGAGAGCCGAGCTCAGGCAAGCGTGAAGCAGCTCGACTGCAAGAGCGCTCACAGGGTGCAGGAGGACATCCCTTGCCAGCAGACCCAATAAACAGGAGAGCCCCTTAAAAATAAAGGCAGGTATATTATCTCTGAAACAAGACCAAGAGGGTATTCAAAAGTAACACCCACATATGTAAAAAATCAAAAGGCAAGCCGGGCACAGTGGCACCAGCCTGTAGTCCCAGCTACTCAGGAGGCTGAGGCAGGAGGATCGCTTGAGCCCCGGAGTTGAGTAACAGCCTGGACAACATAGCAAGACCCCGCTCCCCATTAGTGAAAATGGAATCAAGTATATTTTAAAAGTTAATGAATCAAATTAAAAAGTAGACTAAGTCCATATGAAGACAGAATTTGTAAAATAATAATAATAATAAAATAAAATAGAACAGAAGAAACCATTGTTTATGGCATCACAGAGAAAGATAAAAATTACAAAAGGGGGGGTGATAAGGAGTTCCAGAAGGCAAAAACAGAATGAGAGAGAGGAAATATTTGGAGAAATGATGACTAAGAATTTTCCAGAACTGAGAAAACTCATCAAGGGCAAAACAGGCTGAATTTTATAAAACTGTAAACCTTGATATCATCATAACAAAGTTTTAAAATATGAAAAGAAAATCTAAAAAGCTAACAGAAAATTGACAGCTTGTTCACATGGTACTACAATCAGACGGGCAGCATGAATGCCCGAAGCTGACAGAGTAACACCTTCAGAGAATTGAGGGGAAGTTTCTCAAGTCAGCTTAAAACATCATACCTAGCTAAACTATCACTCAAGAGTGACAACGAAATTGAATGTATCTTAAGATATTCATGAAGGGAGCTGGAGTTGATGGTCAGTCACGGGACACGTAGCATCTGTAGGCCAAGAAGCACCCAGCCCAAAAAGGTGCCAAGGCCTGTAAGCCAAAGGACTGGAGCTGAAGCTGGCTAAAGCAGCACCTGGGGTGAGATCAGCTAGGCGGGGGCAGGCTAGAGGAATCCCGCTGTATTTGTACACTGAAGTGGAGAGATGACCATCCCAGGAGAGATGAACATCCTCCAGCTCTGCCTGCAGCAAAGCAGAGATACGATGTCCTGGATAAATTCTTGGCCCTTGTCTCTAGCTTCTGGTCAGAAATCTGTGAAAATTGCTATGGAAATAGAGAAGGAGGAGAAAGAAGCATCTGTTCCACGGACTAGCGTAGCATTTTTATCAATAGATGCTCTCATGTGTAAGCCTGCAGTTCTGTTTTTTGTGAAAAGGCACTCAAGTATTTTGGAATATTATATAGTAGATCCCTCCCTCCATTTTTTGGAGACTAGTGAATCTAGTTACTTTGCACAGATTTAGACCTTATCCAAAGATTTCATCATCTTACCTCATATTTATACTTAAAATTTCATGGGTGTCGGTTTTCTGTTCATTTTGTTTTCCTGTGCCTTTTAGCTCAAGCAGCAGAAATAAGGAAATACTGATTTCTTGCCTAAGGCTTATACCAAAAAAAAAAAAATCTCTTAATAATAAATTAAATACCAATATCCCTAAAGATTTCTTGAAGGTCAGGGATTTTATCCATGAAAAAAATTAGAAAATAGGGTTTTGTTTGTTTGAGATGGTATCTCATTCGGTCACCCCAGTTAGAGAGTACACTGGTATCATCATAGCTCACAGCAACCTCAAACTCATGGGTTTGAGCAATCCTCCTGCCTCAGCCTCCTGAGTAGCTGGCACAGGCTACAATGCCGAGCTAATTTTTTTCTATTTTTAGTAGAGACAGGGTCTTGTTCTTCCTGAGACTGATCTCGAACTCCCGAGTCAGGCGATCCTCCCACCTCAGCCTCCCAAAGTGCTAGCATTATAGGCGTGAACCACTGTATCTGGCCTGAAAATAGTTATTTTTCAGTTCCTGTATGAGACAGCAGTGTACATTGTCACTAGCAGAGTTATAGGTCTGGATCATTTCTCAAATGTTTCTCATCATTTTACCAAATAAGCAATAAATAAGGCAAGAAGATAACAGGTATAAAAATTAGAAACACTGGAACACTGTTATGAGCAAATTATGTTCTTCCTAGGAAAAAAAACTAAGAGTCAAGCCAATATAAATAGTTCATCAAGACTGATGAATTCACCCTCAACATAGAGATCAATAGAATTTCCTGTATGTTAGCAATAACCATTATCTTAAAATGTTTGATAACAGAAAAACACATTTTTAATGATTTTTTTTATTTCAGCATATTGTGGGGGTACAAAAGTTTAGGTTACATATATTGCCCTTGCCCCCCGACCCCCCAATCAGAGTTTCAAGCGTGTCCATCCCCTAGATGGTGTGCATCGCACTCATTATGTATGTATACACCCCTCCCTCCCCCATCTGCCCGACACCCGATTAATGCTATTCCTAAATGTGCTCTTAGGTGATCAGTGAAACCAATTTGATGCTGAGTACATGTGCTTATTAGAAAAACACATATTCTTAAAAAATGTTCAGTATGTGGCAAAAAAATTCGTAAGTATAAAAATATAAGTGACTGACTAGTAGACATTTACAATATATTTGATTCACAAAGGATATATATATATATATCCAGAATATATAAAGAACTATAATTTAGTAAGAAAAAGACAAAATTTATAAGTATTTAGGTAAAGGAAATAAAAAATTGACAAAAGTTAAACCTAAATGGCCAAGAAATACAGAAAGATGCTCAAACTTAAATTAGTTATTGGGTGAAAATTGTACCTATTAGGAATTATTTTTTTAATCTACTGAGTTGGTCAAAAGTAAGTTTCATATAATATGTTGGCAAGGATGTGAACAAAGGAAAACATTCTTTCTGGAACAAGTATATATTGGTTCATTTCAGGGGAAAATTTTAGCAGTGCTTACTAAAATGCTATGAAAACAATCTATGAAACAATTTAAATTTCTATTTGTAGCAGAATGATAGATGAAATATATTCATAAAAAGGAAACCCAAATAGCAGTTGAAGAAATAAATTAAATCTCTATATATATTAATCGGGACCAGCTCCAACAGTGTGGAATGAAAAAAACCCAAATGTAGTGTGACACCATTTCATTACAACAACTGTAAGGGACTTAAGCTATGCAAGACCTTTTTTGGGAAAAAGCATAAACGCTTTCTAAAGGACATTAAAATACACGCATCGGTAAACGGAAAGAGACATATCCTGCTCAAATCAGTTAGGATTCAGTTTGGCCTCGTGTACTAGAAAATCCAAAACAATAGTGATTGAAACGAGGTTTTTCCACCTCTCATGTGAAAATGTAGTAAGTCTAAAAGCTGGCAGCATCTTTGCTCTGCACAACACTGTCTCCTAAAGGAATTTAATCTACTTTATCTCATTCATTCCTTCTAACAACCTAGTGAGAAAACAAGACACATTATTGCCATCACCATTTTGCAGATTGGAGAAAAACTGAAGGTTAGAGAAATTTGCAACTTGCCTGAAGTCACAGACTTGAGACCAAAACCCAGTCTGACTGCTCCTTCTGTGTGCTCCCTCTGTTTTTGGTTGGACCCCCCCCCCCATGCCCCTAGGCCCAGGTGAACACTCACAAAATTCTTCGGTTTCATGTAAACTGCTTGGGGCCTTTAGTTACTATTGTAGAACAGGACATGGGGCATATATGTTAACACAAGTATAACTGGTTATGTTAAACACAGCAGTGCTTTGGTCCTTCCAAAAATGTGCATCTTGAGAAACCAATGACTGGGGCTAAATCATTCTCTTTGCTCCCACTACAGAATTGATATTGGTGAGGTCTCCTTGTAAAGTTAGTATCTGCCTCTAACCATTATCATCATAAAATGTTTTTGTCTTGGGTGTGTTGGATTTCTTAGGTTTCTTCCTGGCTGTATTTTATCAATTTTTATAATCAACTGTAAGTACATGTATATAAAATATTAATTATTTCAGTGATCAGAAATTTAGGATGAAATATACATCTGCTGAGTCTTTTGAGATCTAATTAAGATTTCTGAGAAAATTTTTAGTTTCATACTTAGAAATTTTTTCAATGCTATTTTTTCCATAGGATGCCTCTGATAGTGTGCATTTCTTCTGCAGTGTGTTTTAGACATAGGTGCAAGAAAGTCAATGGAGGGCTTACACTTGCATTTTTTTCAAAGCTCAATAAAACCACAATGTAAAAGTATGTTGAGCTTTGTAAGTAATGGCCACAGTCACTGATGAGCATATTCTCAGAACTCACATTTATCAGCCAATACCCCTTAACAAAAGTTGAACCTGTTTTCCTGCATTTACTGGCTATTTGGATCTTAGCTGTTGCTTTCCTTTGCCCAACTTTCTATTTTGTATTGTTGATTTGTAGTTCTTTAGTCTGAATAGTAACCCTCTGTTGATCAAATATGTTGAAAATATCCTCCCCTTGTCAGTTGCTTATTTTTATCTTGCCTGTGTTTCGGGGGGTTAGAGCTGAATTTATTTTTATGGATATATGCTTATGTCTTGTTTAAAAAATATTTTCCTATCCTAACCATATAGGCATATATATCATTTAGAAATTTTTCTCAAGCTTTTAGTTTACTTGTAATTTTTTTGAATACTATGAAAATGCCAAGCCATTATTCTGCATTTATTCTCATAGGTGGTGCAGCTGAACAAACTGGAATAATAGAAGCTGGAGATGAAATTCTTGCTATTAATGGGAAACCCTTGGTTGGGCTCATGCACTTCGATGCCTGGAATATTATGAAGTCTGTTCCAGAAGGACCTGTGCAGTTAGTAATTAGAAAGCATAGGAATTCTTCATGAATTTTAACAAGAATGTCCTTTTATCAGTTCCCTTCTTACTTCAGCGAATCAGAATGAATTCTTTAAACACAATGAGTTCTTGAAACAAACATTGGTATAGACAAGGACTATAAAAATTTCCAAGTTTATACTTATACATGTAGCCTGACCTATTGTGTGTGCAACAGCAATGAAGTTGAACTCTGGAAGCCTTCTGCCTGGAGCACTCAGGCCAGGAGGAGTCCCTTTCATTCCAGTGCCTGTCCCCTACCTTTTATGTCTGCCAATGGGGACACAAGATGTGATATGCCCTTCTTCATTTGAAACATTTAGCTAGACCTTTGCATCCCTCTTGCCAGCTCTCCCAACTATACCTAATCCTGGTGATTAGGGAACTAACAAAGTCTGAGGGTAACACTAATGTTACAGCTAAAAGGAATATAGTTTTATATAATTTTGTAAGTAAATGATAGTGCTTTTAGGCACATTCAACGGAAGGAGGAGCTACAGGTCTATATATGTTACCCTGAAAATAGAATGAGATTTAAAATGAATTATGACCTAATTGTTAGGCTAAGCTCAGGAATTATCTGAAAATGAAAAAGCAAATACAGAAAGTAATATTTTTTGAGTGTAATGTATAATGTATGCAGAGTTCAACTCAATGGGTTATCGATCACCGTGACGCGTTGATCATTTCCTAAGTCATAAGGCTGTTTTACGGAATAGCACTTCTGATAACTGTACTAAATAGCCGAGAGCTTTGCTGCTTACAAGGAGCAGAAAGTTCCAGATCTGAAAGCACCTTACATGTAGTTTTCAAGACTAATCAACACAAGAACAGGCAAAAATAGCAGTCATTGGGTTTCCATTCTATATGTTATGCACTCCAACCATTACATTTTTAGAAATCAAGTATCTTTTTAATTGTCCTTGTATTTATAAACATAGGCATTATATTTACAATCCAAATAGAGGAGCTTAAAATAATCCTTTTAGGGGACTTTTTTTGTTTGGCTTGTCTCCTCTTTCCCAATATGTTTAAGAAACATAACATTTCTGAGCCTTGGCTCTCTTTTCTTGACCTGGTGTAATGACATAACTGCAATGACTGAAGTTTTTGCTGTTCTTGTTTTGCAAATTCTCGCTTTTGCCAAAAATGTTTTCCTGCAGAAGACTGTTGTGACTCATGCTGCTAGTGGAACTCACCCTGGCTGCTCCTTTCGAAGCACGATCTTCATAGTAGCCATTCTGTTCACCATCACAAAGTTGGCTTTTCTCCCCTCGTACTGTACCTTATTTTCTTGGATACATCCCAACCTCACCAGCTTTATCGAAATGTCAGGAGGAGGAGGAAGAAAACAGGGTGAGTGACTGTCAAGGTAAAGGAGCAGAACTATGTAGTTACAACCGAAATTTTCAGGTAGCACAGACCAACTCGCTGAGTCCTGGGAATACGGGTGGAGATTGCATTTGTCATACCTGCACACGATTACACTAAGATTTTATGTTGGAGATATTTCTTTAAATAACCCCCAGCTTGGGTCTATGGCTGTGACCCCCAGATCATGCCGGTGCTTGAACGGTCACCTTTGTACATCATTTTCTGAGTGACCAATCCCACTAAGCATCTGTGGAGTCAGCCTAGAGAGGTCCCTCAGATGGGACTGAAATATCTGGCTTGTCTGAGCCCAGATTTCTCATTTTTCAACAGGTTATACAAAGGAGAATATAGTACAGCAGTTAGCTAGAAAGGTCTGATTTAGCTTCTACTTTTCACTACAATTACAGGTAGGATACTATAGGAAGTCAGTGCAAGGTGCATGCTAGCTTGTTTTCTTAAGTCTCTACGGTCAGTTTCATGGTTTATGCTTTCTTGCCTAAATGACAAGAGACTATTTGAAGTCAACCCTGAAAACCATTTTTAGCCTCCACTCTTACAGCTATGCCTACTAATAAGAAATGCCCAGTTCTGTGTGAGCAGACAGAATTTCTAGATCAATGTGGAGCAATGGAATGAATGGTCTCCTTCCGAGGGTCCTTGATCCTCTTACCAAGAGAGTACAGGGTAGACCTCTGGCTTACTACACTTGTTGAAGTCATCGGCCATTTCTACTAGATCTTGCCAGAAGGGTTTCCTGGCCAACATATTGGCCAAGAAGTGGAAGAAGCAAAAGCTATAAACTATCTTTGACCCTGAGATAGAATGCTATTTATTTGTCTTCAGTGTTCAAGGCATGACTAGTATTTCTAATTAGTCTAATAAATTCCCACACTTCCTGAAGTGAACACAAATGGTATTGTCCTACTAAAACTGTCATTGTTTTTCGTTTTTAAACTGGTCATTCACAATAAGCTATGAGGGTAAATATGTGTTATAACATGTAAATCATAGTTGCAAGAATATACCATGAAGACTGAAGTAGGTTGGGTTTCATTTCCATCCTCTCACTCACATCTCATTGAATTTGACGGTTGATTCAGTCAGCACCACACCTGTTGTATGATATTATACATTATCCTTTATTTATGTAAAATAAAATGCCTTATATATTAAAGAGTAAGTGCAATAATATGAAATAGCCTGTACATTTTAAAAAATGTTGTCGCCAAGTTATGTAAATCCACATCTCTGTAAACAACTTTTTTTAAGTAATTTTAAAAAAATAAACACTCTGCTTACTACTTGGGTTTTTTTTTTTCATTGTTCTGCCTTTAGAGAGTAATATCAAGAAAGACTTATTATTACTAAATAATATCAAGAAAGACTTATTATTACTAAATGGGTGAGAGGTACAAAGGCAATAGAACTCGTTAGCTGCTCTTTTCCATGCCATGCTCAGAATCCTGACATCATCCAACACTATTCCCACCTCTAAAATCTTACAGTTAAACATCCTACTCTTTTACCACAACCTCCTGGTCACTTTCTCCCACTATTTCCTGTCTTCAGTTTCTATAAACTCTCTAATCCCTCAACTGTCAATTTTCTCCCTACCAGAATTCCATCCTTTTGTTCCCTTTATTCAGACTAGAACCCCAGGATAGAGCTTAGCAACCTCTGTCCTGCCCATAGGCTTGATCCCTTGGCCCACTGTGCTGTCCTACCAGCTAATCCTGGATCCTTCCAACTAGCCAGCATCTTGGTTCCATACCCCTATTCTTGGAGAAAAATCCCACAACCACACAGAATGCTGCTGCTGTAAATGCAGTTTCCAACCTCAACTGGCCCCACGCTGTATCACAGACTCCTTCTGGACATACAAGCACTGCCTGCCCGATTTTCCATATACAGCCCAAAAGTAAGATTCTGACTGGCTCAGCCTGCCGCTACTTGGGTAGAGCTTTTCCTAGGGGAGTGCGTGTTTGCTTAACTCCCCTCCTGGAAACTCAAAGAAATGAACAAAGAGGGAAACTCTAGTTTTAATATAGAAACAGCCACAAACCCAGTGTAAGAATCTGGAAAACTACATACCATGTATAATAAAACCTAAGACCAAAGTGAAGGAGAATAATGAAATGGGATACATTTCTCTCGAAAGCACAGGTGACATGAAATGAAAGTTTTGAAGAATGCCACTGAAGTCATTAACTTGGAGAAAGAATACAGGACAAGGTGAGCCCTTTAAGAAGCAGGATACAGCTGAACTGGAGTCATCTTCACGCCTCAGAATGGTCGGGAAGATGAGGTTGAAAAGGGGGGATCATTTTCATTTTCCCAGGCATCTCATGGTCACTCTAAGCAGGTCAGAGAAGTAACAGGCAAGGAATAGTCTGATCTGAGGGAGCCTCCACCAGATAAGATCCTGCAATTAACTGATTCAGTAAGAGATTAACTGATTCAGTAGAGATTAGTTGTCCCAGCTCACCCTGCCCCATAAGGCCACAGCCACCATCACTCCACAAACCCTCCTGATCCCCTAAACAGCTAAGTATCTCAATAAAGATTAAAATCAGCTGGTACCCAACTTCCCTCTCTTGTTCTAAAGGATGAACTGAACTGATTAAATATCAGCCAATAGAATTCAGCAGCACATTAAAGAAAACATAAACTAATGTTATATAACAGAATCACTTTCTAGTTAAAAATTTTAGTTGTCAGGTCTGAAAAGTTAGCCTTATTCTAGGAATACATGAACAGTTTGAAATTAAGAAATCTATAAATGTAGTTCATTATATTAACGGGACAAAAGAGAAAAACAATTATTGGGAAAGATGTCAACACTTTTTTAAACTGTGCATTATGCTCTAATGGAGAAACTCCAGAAGCATTCCCATTAAAGTCAGGAATGTGCACACTTGCACAAGATGCTCACTATTATGATTAATGTTGAATAATAATGTTCTGAGGTATAAGCCAATGCAATCAGATAAAATTTTAGAAAGAGATAAACAGTAAAAGCAGAAGTATCAGGATTTGCCCATGCCAAAGTTGGGTACACATAAACACAGAAACTCTGGTTGAAAAACTATTAGTATTAAAAATATTAGAATTCAATATGGTGACTACAAAAATTAACATTCACCAAAATAACAGCTTTCTTATAAATAACCAGTAAGAATGTGTCATGGGAGAAATATTCCACTAACAACAGCAACTGAAAATTAAAGTTATTCTTAGCAAAGACGGTCAAGACCTAAAACAAACCCTATTGAGAGACATAAAGGATGACGCAATACTGTAGAAATCTCAATTTTCCCCAAACTAATTTATAAGTTCAAGTACAACTCAAAAAAACTGTAACCTGACAAAATTAAAGTCCACGTTAAGACAAACATGTAAACATAGCCGAAGAATTTTGAAAAAGCAGCACAGTAAGGAGTCTTACTGTGTGTGCACCCTATTTAATATTAATGCTAAAATATTATCAGAAAGCTATTATAATTAAAATAGTGACTTCTCTGCTATAGAACTAGACACGCAAACCACTGGAATAAAGACCCACATATATATGGTAATTCTGAATTCAAAGAAAAGAGGGGCATTTTACATCAGCAGCAAAAAAACAAATTATTCAATAACTGGTGCTGGAAAAACTACGTATTTTGGGGGATAAAAAAGCTATATCACTGCAACAAAATCTTCAACATCAAAATAAAGTTCCAGAGGAGTCAAAGACACAAAAACAAGAAAGGAAACAAAACAAAAAACCAGAAACGATCCACAAAAGCCAAACATGTTTTAGTCACAAAGTGAACAGACTCTTCTAAGCATGAGCTAAATTCAGAATCTTTAAGGCAACAGATTCATAATTTAACCAGATTACATACAAACTAAAAAACACTGGGGGCTCTCCCAGGAGATCCAAACAAGATGGCAGGAACACTGGTATAGTTTTATCATATCCCCATACCTTCCCCCAACGTATCCAGGAAACACACACACAACTAATATAGAGAAAAAACAGTAAATATCCACAAAACTAGATACAAAGGTACCCCCACAAACCCCAAAATATACAGGTGGGTGGGGACAAACCACTGCTACCACCAAGGCCAATCTGGTATCATGATCTGTGCAAGGGAAGTAGAAGGAAGCAACAGGGCATCCGAATGACCCCACCATGATCACCACGAAAGCTCAGAGGACCCACTGGACGGCAGCAGCTGGACGTGGACGTTTTCACCCTCTCACAGTGGGCAAGGGTGTGCAGTCTGTAATGAAAGAGGCAAAGGCTGGTGCAGGCTATGAACTCTCAAAACCACACACCGAGGAGAAACTATAGGAAATAGGGTCCAAAACTCAAATTCTTTAAGTATATTGCTGGGGTTGTGTTGACACTGTTATTTTGAGAATGTCGTGTGGGAGAAAGCAAATGAATATTTAATAATTATGTGATATTTTAATTTACCATCAATTTCCTTGAGAGCCAGGAATCTCACTATATAAAAGTGGAAATATAGCTTTAAACCAGAAGACAGAAAAATACTATGAATTCTAAATTTGAATCTGAACTATCAGTGTAAACTCATAAAGCACTTTGTTTCCTTTTTTTATGACAAAATTTACCGTTTTAACCATTTTTAAGTGTAAAGTTCAGTGACATTAAGCATACTGATGTTGTATAACCATCACCACCATTCACTTATTTTTTTATACACACACACACACACACACACACACACCCCACACACAAACACACAATTCTCCCCAGAAGCAATGATCAAGGCACTATAAGTATACTGAAAGCCCAAATTAGTCTTGCGATACCTTTCTATGCTAAAAGAAACCATGGCTTTTTGGAGAAATGGATGATTACAGATATGGCAAATTACAAAACGAACCTGAAATACCTTACCATACCAGGAGGCTATCAAAGACAAATTGTGTCAAAACGACTCAGGATCTTTGAAGAGGAATTCCACTGGCTGAAGATAGGACATTTTGAGCATTAATAAGGATAGCAACTGTAACAGATCAAAACAATTTTGTTCTACTATGCTAAGTGAAATAAGTCAGGCACAAAAGACAAGTACTATATGACCTTACTTATAAGTAGAATCTGAAAATTCAATGTCATAGAAACAGTAAATAAACTGTACAAAAAAAATAAAATAAAAAAAAATAATAAACTGTAAGAATTCGCCCTACCTTTCCTCTATGAACTATACTAAAAGGTAATGTACATAAGGTGAAGCTTCTCTTTATAGAAATATTATAGCTAATAAACAAAGAAGAAATTATTAGAATTAAAATGTCACTCCACAATCCCAAGAAATCACAGGACCTAGGATTGAACAGCAAGGCTGCTAACACATAAAAGGAGCGAAAACAAGGCAGGCGTATCTCTTTAGAACAAATGAGATCTCCATTGATTACACGTTCAGGCACTGCACCGTGCACTTTTCTGAACGTAAAAGAAAGCAAAAGAAAAACTTACCTACAACAGCTTGAAAGACTGGGAAACCCAGTTGCATCACAGACATAGGGTTAAGTCCTGGTGAATCAATACATAAAAAGCTCAACGCCCATTAGGAAAAAATGGATAAAGAACATGAATAGGTAATTCAAATACAAATTATCAGTGAAGCTAGTAAATGATAAGCAACCCCTCGATAATTAAGGGGCCAGGCCTGATGATAACTACCGTGTCGGCTAGGCTATAACCAGCATTCGCATTATTGGCAGAAGTGTAAGTTAACGTACATAGTAGAAATCAATTTGGCTTTTTTACATTCTCAAGGTATATTCTTTGAGCAAATCTATTCCTATTAATTCCCCCTACAGAAATCAGAGAAATATAAAGATGTACAAAAATATACATTATAATACTATTGGTAACAATGAAAAACATGAGAATAACCCAAACGTCGGTTAATGGAAGATGGAACTAAATCATACAATGAAGCCATTCAAAGGAACGATGTGAGCCGGGTGAGGTGGCATGTGCCTGTACACCCAGCTACTAGGAGGCGGAGGCAGGAAGACTGCTTGAGGCCAGGAGTTTGAGGCTGCCATGCACCGTGACCACACCTGTGAATAGCCACTGCACCCCAACCTAGGCAACACAGCAAGACTTTCTCTCTTAAAAAACAAACAAACAAATAAAAATGATGTGTATTTATCCTGAAAGCTCTCCACAACATAAGTGCAAAAAGTAAAATGCACATCAGTGTATAATGATGAGAGTCATATTATACCACTGTTCTACCAGGAATTAACAACTATGTAATTCTAACATCCGGCTCAGAAAGTGTGGATATCTGTTTAATTAAACTATGTTACCACCCATACCCCTCTGAAGGATAGCTTGCAAGGTTATAACCATTAATGCCACCACTTTACTGCTGCTGTTACAGAACATAGGACATTTGTGCAGAACTTACCAGAGCCAGGCATACCGTCCTGGGACCCAACAGGCTGTGATGAATTGGCAACTACCTCACTTTGCCGGTCATCTTAATCTGGACGAAAGTGAAATGGAGCAGTATTATCTGACAATGTAAGTTAATACAAGATGGAGAGGTCACAGTTAGAAGTTAAACTTCATGAAGTAAATACCTTACACAAACTTGTGTCTGGTGGTGTCCGGGCCGCTGGGGCAAGAGTAGCCATGCTTGGCAGTCACAGACCCTCATCACCATCAGGCTGGCTGTCGTGACTTACCGCTCCTATGCTGCCTCTGAACCAGACACCAGCCTCTTTCCCCTTCTTCTGGGAGATGACCAAATTCAAGGGTTTGCTGTGCTTAAAAGGAGTATCGTACCCATCTGTTCACAGACAATGGGAAGGCTTGCGTCAGAGATCACACTGGTCAGTGCTGCGCCAGCAGGCCCGGGGGCTTTCTTGGCCATTGACACTTGACAATGCTGCCACCTACTGAGAACATACGGACGTTGGTCAACTTTTTCATCCCCAAAAGATAATGTACATAAACTATACCAAGATATTAGAAGGAGGGATGTCCTTTAATCTTATTTTGCACCATCACGAGAACTGTCTGCCTGCCTGCTGCTCTGTTCCGAGAGAAGCAGCCCTCTGAGGGCCCAGATAAGGCAGGCACGCTTGAGCCGAGTGCCGCCACCGCCGCTCGCTCGCTAGGTAACGTGCGACTGGGCATGTCATCCCCTCCGAGTCCGTACTTCACGAAGTGAGGATAGCAACTGCAATCTGGGGAGGTCAAAATGAGACACGAAATACTTAACTAGGCACGCAGCATGCACTTAATAAGCTACTAGATCAGGTTATTTTAAGGAACACTCCTCAATTAAACAACATAAAGAAGGCAGAAAGAAACACCAACTACTAGTTCTCTCCACAACAGATGTCTATTTAAGTTTTATTGTAGTACAAACATTCACAGCCTGATTCTTGGATCTGAAGGCTTTTAACTGAAGTGGCGTAAACCTGCGGAAACACTGCTCCTACCACAGAAAATTTTTATTTCCATGGAGTCACATCGTTCCTGCATTGAAGACAACTGTGAGCAACAACATTCTACAGGAGAAAGAGCTCTAGGTACCACCACCAGCAGCCATTACTTTTCCTCTTCTCAGGATACAGAAACACGTGCTACAGTTCGGGCTACACACAGGTAGAGTTCCCTGTGTACCCTGCTCCGAAACACACACTGGAAGTTCAGGTGAGACCTTTTGCCCCCATGCTTGTGGTCAAGGCTGCTGCTGAAGTGAAGAAAACCTTAGAAACATCTATTACCTCACTTCTAAAATCTTTTCAAGTGAAAAACAGTAAATTTTCACCTGGTAAGAAATTCCAGTATATTGCTAACAGTTTACAGTATCTATTTTATGGGAAGAAACCATAATAGTTTCCATACTTAATTACCACTAATAGTGTCACTTTTGGAGGTAAAGGAGGTTATTTTAATGGGTAGAAAATCTTTTTTCCATGCATTAAAGCCAAGGCTGGCAAACTACGGTCCATGGCCAGCTGTCTGTTTTTATAAACAAAGTCTTACTGGAACACAGCCTAGCCCATTTTTTTGTATTGTCTATGACAGTTTTCATTCAGTGGAGTTAAGAAGTTGCAACAGACACCATATGTGGCTTACAAAGCCTAAAATATCTACTATCTGGCCCTTTAAGGAAAAGTCTGCCACCCCTGCATTAACATATCACGATGTTACACTAAGTAAAACTTCACTTGAAAGAAAACTTAAGAACACAAAATACAAATGACATACTTGCTCTGATTCAGGCACTTTCAAGATCATAGTTTATTTATTACTTCAGATAAAAAGATAGTATACATATTAAGGAATCTCTTAAAATTCAACTCTAGAGTTATACACCATCTAGTACTTTTGCATTGAATGTTAACAAAAAAACTCTAAACACCTGAAAGCCCCACTATTAATATGAACTATGGTAACAAAAATTTGACATTTAATTTGTTCAATGTATATTATTTACATTATTAAACCAATGGTGGTACGATAAACAGTGATAAAGAAATAGTAAAAATAAACTTTAAAAAGCAAAGATTTATAGGCTTATGATGCTAATTATCATAATTGTATATAAAAAATTAAAACATAGCAGAGCTTTCTATTACAAAATTCTTAATCATCTGAGTTGTAGTCATTACTTGCTACCCATTTACATGCAACATCTGCTAGGACTGACATTTGATTTTTTTTCCCCCAAGAAAGTGTAAGTAGATAAATGACATTTCAGAGCAGACATTAATTTACTGTGGACAGAAAAAAATAGAACAACTGTACTCAAGATTGGTACTGGTCACAAGCCTCTTCCCTACAGAAATTATTTAAAAAAAAAAAAACAGTAAGACCAAAAAACAAAAAAATCCAAAAAGGAGATGCATAGGCAAAGAGTACCGTGAATGGCACAGCTCAAAAAAATCTGGGACCCATCATATACACATCTTTTCTCTCTCCTTCAATGAGAGGTCTATTTTGCCATCAAATAACAATGACTTCTGAAGCAAGTGAGGGGCACCAGGTGTACAGCTAATTAAATCTTGCAAAATACTAAGATGGGGCCAGAGGCAGCCAGAAGGGGCAATTTATATATAATTCAAACTATATACAGCATAACTGGAATGCAGCCTATCCCAAATTGGCTTTGTGAAACAATTGGACCTTTATGATTTAATAGTTAAAATTATAACAAGTGTAATAATACAATAGATTTACATGGGAAGCAAAATCCAAGGGGCATTTTATACTAAGTATTTACTGTGCTGTTTCAATTTAAAAATAATTTTGCTAAGTATACATCTCAACTGAGGTCTATGTATAAAATGTCCTAATAGATACAGATATTTACCTTTGGTGAGTTGAAGGCCTTTTTGTGACTTCTGTCTGACTCACAGGCAGAATGCTAGATATACATGCACATGTGGGAAAACTCAAACTGAGGTAATCCAAAAGCTGTGCATGTGTGAGGAGACTGGAGGTACTCTGAAAGTCAAAGTATATCAGAAACCCAAAACACGTAACAGTGAGAATGGCAACAGGGAATGGAATGCCAATATGGCAGTAAAACTTTTTAAAAACAGAAAGAGGAAGGCCTCTCGTACCAGCAGAATCCTGCATACATACAAAAAAGAAAAAGCCACCCACCATTTCTTAAAAGCCAATTGTAGTGTGGGAAAGTACAAATTGCAGAAAACCAGAAGTCAATAGAAGAAAAACTACTGGTTCACATGAAAGGAGAGCATTTCATTCTGAGCAGTTACTTGGTGAACGCTGCCACCACGGCCCACAGAACCTCGTTGGTGTTGGCCTTCAGACATTCCACTTCAGGGTCTAAGTCGAGAAGCTGCCGCACTCTCTTGGTGGCTAAATCATACTGCTCATCCAGAAGAGGAGCAAAAGCATTCTCCAGGACATCCGAGGCATGGGCTAGGTAAATGAGGGCCAGCAAGCGCTTGTCCATGCGGTGAGGGTCATTCACCCATTTGTCAAGAACAGCTTCTTGTACTTTCTTGATGAGGCGCTGCTTAATGTTGTTGTTGGTGAGGGGATGTGTTGTCATGTCAAAAAGTAGGAAGTTCTGTTTCTCTGTTGTCAATACGCCCTTTTCCACCAGGTTTTTAGCTAATCGTTCCCGCACGTTTCTTAACTGATAATGCAATTTTAATGGATTCCATGTCTCACCTACACAAAAGATTTCAGAAATTAGAAACGATGGGTATTACCTGCTAATTTTGCAATATTTTTGTACTGTTAAAATGAACGGTAAAATCTGATTCCCCCTCAACTCAAGAAATAGAAGAAAATCCAACAATGCTTTTCTCCCTGACTAGACCATGAACCCCCTCAAGGGCCAGGCCTTTGGAGTCTAAGCACCTGGCACATTCTCAGGCACAGCAGCCGCTCAGAAGACTGAACTGAAAGCAGTCTTCAAACCATAGTCACCCTGAGTCTCATGTGAATGAGCCCGTATTAAATTATGGTCCAGCCTCCCTCCAGCTGTTGTCAAAAAGCAGCCAATAGCAAAATAAGAAGATTCTCTTCTGTTAAACACCAATCTGCAACAAATAGACAAAAGAAAAAAGCTTCCTGATTAATATACTATTCTTGAAACCACTAAATATACACAGCCTATAAAACAAGGAAAGCCTGTTTAGGCAATGCTATTCTTTGATAACAATATAAGGCTAATTCTCTAGAAGGACAAAAATTTCCACAATTTTAATCCTGCCATCTATGCACATTTCCTTTTGAGATAGAAATATTTACAATAAACCCAACTGAGTTTTCACTAAAATTTTTTGTTTTATTTATAGAAGACTGGAAGGAAATATACCAAAATATAATCTTGGTTATCTTTAGGATTACGCAGGACATGTTTTTTTTTGTTTTTGTTTTTTTGTACTTTCTGTATTTTCCAAACAAGCTCCAATGGACACATAACTATTTTTATAATTTGAAAAAATACTACAGTATTTCTAAATTAGAACATGTTAAAGATCAACCATGGGCACTTTTCTTAAATGCAAAAGCTTTACAGTTGAAATTTTATGATACTGACAGAAACACCTTAAACTGCACTGCCCGTTACAGGAGCCATGAACCACATGGAACTATTAAATTTAAATTAATTAAAAAAATTGAGCTCTTCAGTTGCACTACCCACATTTCAAGTACACAATAGGCACGAGTAGCCAGTGGCTACTGACTGGACAGCACAGGAACAGAGTACTTGCATCATCACAGAAAGTTCTAGTACACCACTTTAATATCTTAAAGTGCTGTCTTAAAATACATTACTATTCAATTGGCCACAGACAATTATTTTACCATACTTAATATTAAGTAGGGGGCTCTGATAGACTGATCAGTCCTGGACCTGCCCTCTCACCATAATAGAAATCTGGATAAAACATGTGAAACAACTGTTTTCAGATGCTGGTCAAAAAGCAGCCCAGAACTGGAACCCCTAAGAGAAACCTAAGTGAGCCCCATGACTGCCCAAGCTTACTACCTAAAGGCACAGTCCAGGCAGCAGAGCAGGAAGGCAGGCCCTAAGCAAAACACAGTAGTCACACTGTGTTAAGGCAGGAGAGCAGAGCTCAGGGCAGCTAAGGCAGGTGGAATGTGCAAGGCAGAGTATTAAAGAGAGAACCACGCAGAGAAAGAGGTCTAGAGATCTGTGTGATGTTCCCTTGAGTCTTTGGCTGAAAACTAAGCTGCATGTGTTAAGGTAAGAAACTCTGCAAGGCTAGGCAAAGAACACCTACTAGAAAGTTGTAAGCTGAACAATTCCAAGAGTTTACACAGAGCTGGGATAAGTTTGAGTGCCAACCAGCCTGACTAGAAAGGCCTCACTAAACGCCCAGGACATTCAGAAGGGATCCCAGAAAAATCACACCTTAATAATGAGGCTAACCTAGCCCTAAAGTCCACTCTAGACCTGCCCTAAAAAAGATTAAAAACAAGCTGATCCACCAGTAACTCAGCTGCCTACCAAAACAAAATTCAGCAATCTTTAAAGAAAGACCACAAAATTTAGCACTCAACAACTTAACAGACACAGTATCAAGCATACTTGAAAAAAAAAAAAAATCGCTAGATTTGCAAAAAAGAATGTGACCCAAAACTAAGGGGAAAAAAAGTCAATCAAATCGGACATGACTCAGAAATGACAGAGATGATCAACGTAGCAGAAAAGAGCTTCAAACAGCTACTGTATGCTGGTCATGGTAGCTGGCGTCTGTAACCCCAGCTCTTTGGGAGGTTGAGGGAGGAGGACTGCTTGAGGCCAGGAGTTCAAAACCAGCCTGGGCAACACAGTGAGATCCCATCTCTAAAAAAAATTTTTAAATTAGCTGGGCGTGGCAGTGCATGCCTGTAGTCCTAGCTACTCAGGAGCCTGAGGCAGGAGGATCGCTTGAGCCCAGGAGTTGGAGGCTGCAATGAGCTACGATGATGCCATTGCATTCGGGCCCAGGTGACAGAGTAAGACCCTTTCTCCAAAAACAAAACAAACAAAAAACAAAAAACCCAGCTATTATATTTAAATAATTTAAAGGAAAACACATGTACAATTAAAAGAAAATGGGAGCTTGCTTTTTTTTTTTTAAATAAAATGATCCAGAACTACCATTTTGCATTTTGTGATTTACTTTGTAAAACTCGGGGCTTGAAAACTACCAAAATTTAAAAGATGATGAGTAGGTACCACGAATTACTAGTGATTAAAGTTACCTCCTATATTTAGAGAAAACATAACTTTTTCAAATGAGAAGGCCTGCCAAATCAGCTTCTACTGAAAAGCAAAAACAAAAACAAAAAATCCATGTTGGTGGTACTACAAATTAGTACAACCCCTGTGGAAAGTAATCTGGAGATATATCAAAGAGCTAAGAATAGAACTACCATTTGATCCAGCAATCCCACTAGTAGGCATCTACCCAAAGGAAAAAAAGACATTCTATAATAAAGACATCTGCACTCCAATGTTTATAGCAGCACAATTCACAACTGCAAAGATGTGGAAACAACCCAAGTGCCCATGAATACGTGAGTGGATTAACAAAACGTGGTATATGTGTACCATGGAATACTACTCAACTATAAAAAACAATGGTGAACTAGTACCTCTTATATTATCCTGGATAGAGCTTGAGCCCATCCTTCGTGAAGTATCATAAAAATGGAAAAACAAGCACCACATGTACTCCCATCAAATTGGTCTAACTGATCTACACTAAGGTGCTCACATGGTAGTAACACTCACTGGGTGCCGGTCCGGTGGGAGGGGGTGATGGGGGTGGGTAAACTCACAACAAATGGATTCGAAGCACACTGTACGGGGGCAGGGCACACTTGTAGCCCTGGCTTGGGCGAGGCTAAGGCATTATATGTAACCAAAATGTTTATACCCCCATAACATTCTGAAATTTTTTTTTAAAAAAGTGAAAGTGCAGATAAAGGAACGGACTACTGTATATAGATGGCAATTACAGCTTTATCACCAGATATATTAGTTTTCTATTGCTGCTGTAATAAAGTATGACCAAAAAATCCAATCATCACATTCAATTTCCTTGGTGATTTCAAAAAGAAACAAAGCTAAAATATATTTGGGGGCATATTAGATTTAAAAACTTAATATGAAAGAAAAACATGACTAAGTAGTAAGCATAATTCTACTTATTTTGATTTCCGATGTTGAGCCCACACCTACATTTAATATTAAGAAATCAGTAACAGTTACTTGATGAGGCAGTATAGCATAACAAGTTGTAAAAGGCGGCTCTGGAGCCAGATTGGTTGGGTTTGAATCTCAACTTGGTCATTTCCTAGTCGTGCAAACTTGTGCAAGGCTTCTTAACCCCTCTATTTCTCCATTTCCTCATCTGTAAAGTGAAGATAACAACTGTGTCAAGGCTCATAGGACTATTAGGAAGATTAAATAAGTTTATACAGCAAGTTCATAGACGAGAGACTGACACATGGTAAGCTCTCAACATTAGCTATCATTATTTACCCACATATGCAGAATCAACATTATGGCAAAAAGAATCTACAGTATTTGTAATGTTCTAAGACTCATATTAGGTACCCAGAATACAAACATTAAGATATATTTCTAACTTTGTAGAAATTTAAAATCAAGTGAAAGAAAAATTCATAATATATAATATGTATTATGTAACTAACAATACTGGTTAGAATAAAATGGGAATAGGGCCATAAGAATATAAACAAAGTGCCTGGAAGAATAAGAAATGACTTGGGTTTAATGTTAAGGGGTATTTATAGGATAGGGAAGTTACAGGGGAAAGGACGTTCAAGCTAAATCTAGAAAACCGGCAGGATTCAACATCTCACGAAAGGAAGAGGAGCCTGCATTCCAGGCAGAAGAAACAAAGCGTACAGGCACAGAATATAATCCCTGGAATGGAGGCACACATCTTTTGTCAAAGGTGTAGGACTTCCACTTATTATTATTGTGCCAACACACTGTGTCCCAAATAAGTGTCTGCCTTGCTGCATCTTCTACCAGACAGTTTGAGTTTTGTTTTTTGTCTTCTAACATCAATGGCAGACGGTAAGCAGCCGAAGACGCTTGGCTAGAATTAAGTAATTGTGTTATGTTAATTAACTTTTGGAAATTTAAACTACTACAACATAAACAGCCAACTTTATGTAAAAGTCTATAAAAACTATAGTTCGTTTCTAAGATTAACATGCAAATAATAATTTGTAAATTATCAAAAAGTACTATTCCCTGACAACTCGAGCTAATTAGGTATTACTCCTTAATATGATTGTGTTGTCACAAAACCAAAGTGTAGCACAATGAATGACTCCCAAGCTACTCGTCTTTATTTCACCTTACTAAGTCAAACAGGAAGGGACTCTGTGCCCCAGAGACATCCTAGCCATCTATTCCCAAACAATCAGGGGAGCGGGGTCAGGAAATGGATTATTCTGAGAAGCATAGTTAAATTTCTCTTTGCAGACCTAAAAAATCTAAAAATTCTTCTAATGCTGCTCTATAGTATTTTTTTTCTTTCTCATGGGAAATAAGTGGGACTAATAGTTTATGACTACTATCTTGTATTGAACATCATACTCTCTTACTAAGGTCTATCCTCACTTTATCCTTAGTTAAATCTTACATATTACAACCAATGAAACATTATACAAAATTCCTGTGAAAAAATTTTTTATGTCCAAAGTAAGCTAACTTATTTTTAATGGTGCTACTAAAAATGAGAAGTGCCCAAACAGACCCATCTTTAAATAACGTGTTCCATTTATGACTAAAGAGGGACCCAACCAGCATCATCTTCTGTAGCAATTCCCTGCAAGAGGATAAACTGTGTACTCATTCCAACAAACAGTGGGTTATTCAGATCCCCTCAAATATTTGAAAAAAATTAAGAAATCTCACGAGCAGAGGGCTAAAATAGTGTAGGAAATATCCCAAATGTTGTTTAATACTATTTGTAGTACTGAAAAAAAGAATACAATGTAATAACTGATTGGTCAAAGTATCTTTGTATCCTGAAATTTCTGCATTTTAAAAGAACTAAAAATTAAGCTAAGTCCAAAGAATAAAGTCATCCCTGAGTTTAGCATAAGTAAGACACCACTATTAAGTTGGGATGGGAGGAGAGTAGATGGATTACCAAAGAGAAGATACAATAAAGGTTTAAAAATATTGAACACCTTTTAAAGACCCTGTAATAAATGCTTGATGAATGAATAGTGCTGGAATGCCCAGGGTAAAGGTGTTACCGTGATCCGTGCTTTTAGTCACCAGTCCCTAAATTATTCATCTATATTTGAAAAGACTTGATAAGTTACACAAAGTTGAAAATGTATAGAATTTATTTATAGTTGACTTTTTTAATAAAGGAAATTGTGAGAAATATACATGGGGAGGAAAAGTACTTCAGGGGTATGTCTGTCCACTGCCTAATAATCACTTCAGCGGAGAATGACATACTGACAGGCACCTAAATAATTTCACTGCCAGGAACTTCTATCTTCCTTGACATCGTGGTACAAAACTAAAAGCAGCTTTGTTCATAAATCTAGCAGTCTAGCAACACCCTATGACCAAACTGATCAACCGTGTCTTAAAATTTCAGAAAGCCAGAAACTATTTATTTTTAAATAACAGTAGTCTTTAAACTTTTTAAAGTCTTGCCTCAAATATATATTTACTAATTTTTAAATTAATAAATAATGTTTAAAATTTATCAACAATTTTAATATGTATATATGTAGGGTATAAATAATAAAATGAACCCCTAGGCATCCCCCACCCTAGGTTATTAAAACATTATTTAGTTTAATAGCATTATTTATTTCTGTATTAGATGCCTCCTGTCGGCTGCTTCTGCCTCAGAGGTAACCACCAGACTGACCTGTGTTAATCATTCTCTTTTACATATAATCTTTCTACCTATGCATGTTTCCCTCAATGATAAAGTATAGTTTTGAACACCAGGTAGCAAGCACAGATTTAGCTGTATGAGGAGATTCACCAACTTTACCACTACCTCAACTTCCTCTGAACAGGTACACTTCCTTCTTTGTGTCTCATTCTTACCCTTTAAAGGCCTAATCCAAGTTCTACTTTCTCTTCCAACTACCAAAGTTCCCCAAAATTTCTCTTTCCTCTGAACTACTGAACTCTCAGAGAACCATACTGTTAAACTCTCATCTGTTATCAAATTATTAGACTGATACAATTGTTCCCCCAATGGATTTTAAGATTCTTTCAATCTGAAAGCACCTCTTTTTTAAGTTTCACAGCGCCTATGTCAGTACTGGTGCAATAACTGGTATTTGATACCACATACTATCTATCTTGAAGCAACTAAAATTTTTAAAAGATTTAAACATCAGCAAGCTAGCCACAGAACTGTATGCTTTAAAATGGTTAAAATGGTAAATGTTATATTTATTTTACTACAACAAAAAAACCTTTTATTATCAGCAAGCTGATATCTTGATACTTTCATTAGATGGGAAGCAGATATTTTCTTAACTTGAAAGAAATGTGCTTTTTTTCCTCCTTCTCCCACTCTGGATCCCCTTGTTTTATTCTGAAATGGTGGCATTCCTAATGCATGTCAAGAGCAAGCAACTGAAGTGCTACAGGCAATGTTCTGGCATCAGTAGCCAACTTAAAACTCACAGGATAGTGTGTGTGTGTGTGTGTGTGTGTGTGTGTGTGTGTTTCTTTAAACTTCCAGCTTGGGCAACACAGCAAAACCCCATCTCTACAAAAAAAATTTTTTTAATTAGCAAGGTGTGGTGGCATGCCTGTAGTCCCAGCTACTTGGGAGGCTGAGGTGGGAGGATCATTTGAGCCCAGAAGTTTGGGGTTACAGTGAACTATGATCATGCCACCACACTCCAGCCTGGGTAACAAGAGTGTGACCCTGTCTCTTCAAGAAAAAAATAACTTAAGTATCAGCTTCACATTGTACCCAAATTCCCAATTCAAATGGACACTCTGTTTTACAAAATCCTAACTGCATTTAAACACTTGAAAAAAAAGTTTTTAGACTTCTCATCTTTTCACTGCTCAGTCAGGTGGGAATAGTGCAATAAAGCCCAAATTGAGAACCAAGTTCAGTTAGCATTTATATTGCTAAGCTTCATTCATAAAATGTCACTTAACAGGTAAATTTAAGAAGTATATAGTCATCTCAAATGTTGAGATTCAATCCTCTGTGTGCCACTCTAATTTATGGTATGTATATAAACTATCGAAGGAAATTTGGTGGTCTAAGATATATTATTAAACTAAAGCCCAATGTGCCATTAGCACACATTATGTAAGAAAAAGAAACTGTTTATGAGCAGAGAGTCTGAAAACATCACCATAGTGCTAAGTGGCACCAAAGTGGGTATCAGTAACAGGAAAATTAAGGCACAACTCACTACCTTCCCTAAAAAGAATGTTTAGCACTGTAACACATCTTCAAGAAACCCTTCCTTTGGCCAGTTGGAAACTAAATTACAAATTCTAATCTGTACCACCAGAAGCAATAACAGGCCAACATTGGCAACACAACATGAGAATGACCCGAAGATTGCTTAGGCCAGTGATCTCTAGAGAATGTACAAAATGACCCATCAGAGGACAGTTAAAATTATTATATTAGCTCACAGCTTCTGTGGCTGTTGGAGAGGAGAAGAGAGGAGGGAAGTGGAAGGGAGGGGACGGGAGAGGAGGGGAGGGGAAAGAGGAAAAGAAGTTATTGGTACTTCTATCTTAAAAAATTGTTATTTGTTAATATTTAACATGGAGTTAACATTAATGCCCTGAGTCTGTCAGATGTTGCATGTCACTGACAGGCATACACGGAGGGCTAATCCAGAGAGTACTGACAGTGTGATAGGTGTTGTGACATATTGTATCAATATGTGCTGAGTGGATTTGTAGACTATCATTATTTAGTGCTAACCAAAGAAACCCTCATAAAATGAGCAAAGTAATTTTAAAAGATTCTTGCAACAGAAATTGCAACTGAAGACAAGTCCAGTATCACAAGCACAAAGGGGGAAAGAGGAGTGGAGTTAAAGTTTTTCTTACTCAATGAGATAAAAACAAACATCAAATCTCTAAGAAGGCTGTCAAAAAATTCAAAATTAAGTTTAATGTTCTCTATTACTAAGAAGGAAGAATGACCCTTACCCTAAGTGTAAAGTCCTTGTTACTGTCCTAGTAGGTAAGAATAGAGTGTATGTAATTTTTAAATAAAACAAATATGAAAACAAAATATCTTACTGAAAGAACATCCTAAAAGGACTATTGTTTTTAAAAACTCTGCTTATTTATAAGTTAGAAAACTGACCATGTTAATTACCAATCTCTGAAAATGTCCAATTGTTTTTAAAAGTTACTCTAAATAGTGATATATGTTTGAAGATGAGATGAAATGACAACAAGAATAGGCAGCAGCTATGTTTTAGGTAACAGCAGAGAGGAATAACAAGATAACTTAGGTCTCATGCTCAAGGAGCTTCCCAACTAGGAAATTAGACAAATATACAAATAACTTTAATATAAATGTCATAGTCATTTATGCTGTCAAATTTTTCAGGTTCTCCTCCCTAAGGTTCCACTTCCCTGTCTCCTTCAAGTTAAGAGAAGCCATGTGATTTGTTCTGATCAAGGAAACATGAACCACATGTCATTTCTGAGCAGAAACTTAAGAGCCAGAGTTGCTACACTCTTCCTCCTTTCGCCATAGTGACTGATACTGCTCCAGACAGTAGTGGCTTCCACTGCCTGGCTACCAGAGGGAGAATGAAATGGCCTTTGACTGACTGACAGCCTGAATGAGAAATAAACTGCTGTTTTAAGCAACTGTGGTTTTGGGGTTGCTTATGACCATCCAGAATAAGGTAGCAGGTGGTAATTTTGATAAAGAAAGATAGGAGCTCTAAGGAAGAATATTACATCTCATTCGATAACTGCTAAGTCTTGATAAACAGGATGAAATTTTATAAAAACCATGCTTTTCCCCACTCAGTGACTGACCCCTTTCAAGTTTGCCTAAATAAACAAACAAGCTTCTGGCTATTTTATTTAGGTTCCTTTCAAAAGGATTTTAAACTTTTTACACAATCTTTTAAACAGAATTCAGGTTTTGGTTTATATACACAGCAGCTTACCGCTAAGTAATTCAATCCAGTTCTGGACCGTTTCTGGAGGCTGCGTCTCCTTAACATGCTTTAGAGCTTCATCAAGAAGAACATCTCCTGTTGGAGCATCTGACTTACAGATTACCTGAAATGTAAGCAATGAGAATGAAATGATCCACTGATGCCTCTTTCTGACCTGGTTTCATTAAATGAAAAACAAACAATTATGTAAATAATTTGTTATGCTTAAAGGCCTAAGTGTTCATACACTTTGTTCAGATTTTAAACTATTTCTCTATTAAGGAAATTCAATATTAAATCTAACCACATTAGCTTGAATTAAAATAAAGCTCTCCTGCAACAATCAGTAAAGCAAAATGCTAGGACAATTTATAGTCACTGTAATTCCTTTCATTACTGAACCTTGGGGCTGTCTGATCCCAAATTCATTTTTTAAACATCATTATTAGTTCCAGAAAGAGACTCAATTATATTTAAGAATTTAGTACAGGCTGAGTATCCCTCATCTAAACATCTGAAATACTCCAAAATCTGAAACTTTTTGAGCACCAACATGACATTCACTGGAGCATTTTGGATTCTGGATTTCGGGATTAGGGACACTCAAAGCAAGTGTAACACAAATATTCCAAAATCCAAAAAATTCTCAAATATTCAATATTTCTGTTTGCAAGCATTTCAGATAAGGGATACTGATATGGTTCGGATGTTTTCTTCCCTCCAAATCTCATGTTGAAATCTGATCCCCAATGTTGGAAGTGGGGCTTGGTGGGAAGTGTTTGGGTCATGGGGAAGGCTTAGTGCCCCACCCACGGTAATGAATGAGTTCTTGCTCTGCTGGTTCATAGGAGAGATGACTGCTTAAAAGAGCTTGGCCCCTCCTCCTCTCTCTCTCTCACTCCCTCCCTCTCTCACAATGTGACATGTCTGCTCCTCCTTTCACCATCCTCTAGGAGTAAAAGCTTTCAGTGGCCTTCATCAGAAGCAGATGCTGGTGCCATGCTTCTCGTACAGCCTGCGGAACTATGAGCCAAATAAATCTCCTTTCTTTATAAATTACACAGTTTCAGGTATTCCTTTATAGCAATGCAAACAGACTAACACAGATACTCAATCTGTATATTATTACAGGTAGCATTTTACAGCCGTGGAGAAACAAATTTTTCAATGTCATTAAAACAACTGGCTAACAAATTGGGAGCAAAAATTAGGTTAAGACTGGGCTCTTCTAAGCTTATGCCACAATAAAAGATAAAGATTTAAATAGAAAATACAATTTTAAGAGTAAGAAACATTTTTTAAAAACTGCCACCACTAGCAGAAACCTTAAATACCAATAGGTCTGATTACATAAATTTTCAAATACCATAAACTTTGTTCAAAACTATATTGGGATATAGAATCCATATTAAGTGTAGAAAAATCGGGCCGGGCGCGGTGGCTCACGCCTGTAATCCTAGCACTCTGGGAGGCCGAGGCAGGTGGATCGCTCAAGGTCAGGAGTTCGAGACCAGCCTGAGCAAGAGCGAGACCCCGTCTCTACTAAAAATAGAAAGAAATTATATGGACAACTAAAATATATATACACGAAAAATTAGCCGGGCATGGTGGCGCATGCCTGTAGTCCCAGCTACTTGGGAGGCTGAGGCAGTAGGATTGCTTAAGCCCAGGAGTTTGAGGTTGCTGTGAGCTACGCTGACGCCACGGCACTCACTCTAGCCAGGGCAACAAAGCGACACTCTGTCTCAAAAAAAAAAAAAAAAAAAGTGTAGAAAAATCCAGAGGCAGGGAGAGAAAAATGCTATACTACTTTAGCCAAGCATTGGATTGCTATAGCCTTCACTCATGTTGTTGGCTAAGCAACAAATTTCTAGTTGAAATTCTCTAATATCAAAATTCAATCTGTTACATAACTATTTAAATGTTATAAAATTTACCAATACTTTTAAAATGCGACAGTCCTCTCTTAAATTTGTCCTCAAAGTGTCCTTTACCTTTCTGCTCAATCTTATAAAAGGTGAAAAGACAAAGGACTGCAAACTAATATAACTTCTGTGGCAAGTAATATGGTGATACCTCAAAGAGCTATAAGTAAAACTACCATTTGATCCAGCAATCCCATTACTGGGCATCTGCCCAAAGGAAAAAAAGACATTCTATTAAAAAGATATCTGCACTAGAATGTTTATTGCAACACAATGCACAATTGCAAAGATGTGGAAATAACCCAAGTGCCCATCAATACATAAGTAGATTAATAAAATGTGGTATATGTATACCATGGAGTTCTACTCAGCCACAAAAAACAATGGTGATATAGTACCTCTTATATTATCCTGGATAGAGCTGGAGCCCATTCTACAAAGTGAAGTGTCACAAGAATGGAAAAACAAGCACCACATGTACTCACCATCAAATTGGTATTAACTGATCAACACTTATGTGCACATATAGTACTAACATTCATCAGGTGTCGGGCAGATGGGAGGGGGGAAGAGGGGATGCGTATATTCACATCTAATGGGTAGGGTGCGCACCGTCTGGGGGATGGACATGCTTGAAGCTCTGACTCAAGTGGGGCAAAGGCAATATATGTAACCTAAACATTTGTACCCCCATAATATGCTGAAATAAAAAAAAAGAATAGCAAAATAATAATACTGTGCATACATTGTGCACTTTGAGCATCTTTCAGCTGAAGCTGATAAAAATGTTTTTCAACTTCATGTTACAGTGAATGTAATGATCATTTGATCCACTGGGAATGAAGTATGAAATAATGTCTCTGTCAAAAGCTAAGTATGCTGCATTGACTTTAACTGTTTACACTGATCTTAGCACCAAGTACATAACAAACATCCTCAGTGTCTATGTCTACAGATATATATTTTTACATGAATACATTTTTATATGTATTTTTACATGAATACAGTGAGCTGGTTTTTTATAGTGGGTCACAAGCTATACATGTATTTTATCTCTTTTCATTATTATAATAATTTTATAATGATGATTATTATCCTACATTAACAAGGAGGCTGTGGCTTAGGGACATCAAATAATTTGTACAGAAGGCTTTAAACCTCAACCTCAGCCATGCTGGTTTTTATAGTCTTTAAACTATATTCATTTCCTAAGTGTAAAGAAAAATATTGTGCTTGTGACACTTTTTCATTGTTTGGGTTCCCATTTTCTGTTAATTTTATACATAAATAAAAGACTGTAGTCCCTGTTGAAAAAAAAGTAAAAAGATATATATATATATATATATAATACCTATCTCTGAGACATTATGACTCAATAGAAATATTATAAGAACCACAATACAAGCCACGAATCTATTCATAAATTTTCTAGTAGTTAAAAAGGAAAAGAAAATTTAATATAGTGGATTAAACCAAATACAGCTAAAATATTAACATGTAACAAATATTTTAAAATTGAGGTACTTAATATTCTTTTTTTTCCTCAATTCTAAGTCTTCAAAAATCCAATGCGTATTTTTCATTTACAGTATGTCTCACTTTGTACCAGCCACATTTCAAGTGCTTAACTGTCTGGCTCACAGACACACGTGGCTACCATACTAAACAGTACACATACAGAACATTTTTATCACTGAAGAAACTTCCATTGGACAGGACTATTCTAGATCACGCTTTCAGTAAAGGCTGAAAGAGCAAGAAAAAAAGGAAGGACCTCAGGAGAAAAAGTAATGTGTCTACATTGTGGCCATGCCAGTACTTCTTCCCACCCACTCCTTACATCCACTGCAATCTGGCCTCGATACACATCTCATGCACAACCCTTTGCAAAAGGTCGTATGTCAGGGTCACAATAAGCTGAGTATAAGTGGATCATCTTTTTTCTCATAAAATTCTGTCCTCTAAATCTCTCACATGTATCACTTTTCTCCATCATCCTTGCCTTCACAGTCAGCCTTCCATATCTGTGGATTTAATCAACCATGGATCAAAAATATTAGGGAGGAAAAAAATAAAAATAACAATAGTTGCAGAGAAAAATGATTGAACTAAAAAAGAACAAAACAATAAAAAATAATGCACATTTAAAAATACAGTATAACAACTATTTACATAGCATTAACACTATATTAGGTATTATGATTTAAAGTATACAGGAGAATGTACATAGGTTATATGCAAATACTATACCATTTTATATAAGGAACTTGAGCATCTATAAATTATTACAGTCAAGAGGTGTCCCAGAACCAATCCCCTGAGGACACTGAGGCATAACTATAGACTATCTACCTAATCTGGTTGTCTTTCACTTGGATTAATTTAAGTCTCCTAATTTCCCTGAACTAGGTTTAGCCCTTTTCAAGCCATTCTCCTCAATGATTTTTCTAAAAGGCAAATTTTATCAACACATCCCACTGCTTCTGCTTAAAACTCTTCAATGACTCATAAAATAAGTTCTAAACTCCTTTTCAATAGTAATAAAAAACTGAAATGACAGAGAAGATTAGCATGGCCCCTGTGCAGGGATGACACACAAATTCATGAAGTATTTCATTTCTTCAAAAGGAAAAAAATTCAGTAATAAGTGTGGTTCACAAATAAACATGCTCTATAATTTCTACTTAGTCTGTTTGTGGGTTTTTTTGGGGGGGAGGGGTGAGGTCATTCCTAAATATAGATAATCAAGATGGTAACATTTTTAAGGAAAGCATCCAATAAAGAAGAGACCAAGAAAGAAAAATATATCTGAAAAACAGATAATGCAGATAAAGGAAATTTTCAAAAGAGCAGTAATATTCTCAGAGATCTAAAAGAAAATATTACATCCATAAAACAAGAAACCACTATTAAAAAAAAAAATCAAGAAATGGCTCATGGCCGGGCGCGGTGGCTCACGCCTGTAATCCTAGCACTCTGGGAGGCCGAGGTGGGCGGATCGTTTGAGCTCAGGAGTTCGAGACCAGCCTGAGCAAGAGCAAGACCCCATCTCTACTAAAAAAAAAATAGAAAGAAATTATATGGACAGCTAAAAATATATATAGAAAAAATTAGCCAGGCATGGTGGTGCATGCCTGTAGTCCCAGCTACTTGGGAGGCTGAGACAGGAGGATCCCTTGAGCTCAGGAGTTTGAGGTTGCTGTGAGCTAGGCTGACGCCACGGCACTCACTCTAGCCCGGGCAACAGAGTGAGACTCTGTCTCAAAAAAAAAAAAAAAAAAAAAAGAAATGGCTCATGGAAATCAAAAACATGGGAGCCATAATAAAAAACTCAACAGAAGGTTAGACAACAACTCTTTAAAAATAGCCAAGAAGGTAAGAGTAGCCAATAAATCCACATCCAACTTACAGAGTTCTAGAAAAATGGAGGGCAGAAGACACCAGAAATACAAAAAATTTCCAAAACCTAAAGATACACATTTCCAGACTGAAAGACCCCAAGCATAATGAAATTAAAATGACCCACATTAAGACATATCATACAATTTCAGAACACCAGGGATAACAGTAGATTCCAAATGCTTCCAGAGAGGAAAAATCAAGTATCACACAAAGAATGAAAGTAAGAAGGGCACCAGACTTTAACAGCAATTCTGTATGTTAGAAGACAATGAAGAAATGCCGGCCGGGCGCGGTGGCTCACGCCTGTAATCCTAGCACTCTGGGAGGCCGAGGCGGGTGGATCGCTCGAGGTCAGGAGTTCAAGACCAGCCTGAACAAGAGTGAGACCCCGTCTCTACTAAAAATAGAAAGAAATTATATGGACAGCTAAAAATATATATACAAAAAATTAGCCGGGCATGGTGGCGCATGCCTGTAGTCCTAGCTACTCGGGAGGCTGAGGCAGTAGGATCACTTAAGCCCAGGAGTTTGAGGTTGCTGTGAGCTAGGCTGACGCCACGGCACTCACTCTAGCCCGGGCAACAGAGTGAGACTCTGTCTCAAAAAAAAAAAAAAAAAAAAAAAAAGAAATGCCTTCAAAATTCTATGGAAAAATAAATTAAATTTAACATTCTCTTTTCAGCCACACTGTCAAATAAAAGTGAGATACAATAAAGGTATTTTCAGGCATGCAGAGTCTCAAAACAGTTTTCTCCCAAAAAGGTAGAAGAAAATATAAGATAAAAAAAACACAGGGTTGAATACAATGTGACAGGACAGCTATGCAACAGAACCAGAGATAAAGCAGCCCAGACTGTCGAATCTAATATACCTAAACATTTGAAAATTAATAATATTTTTTCTGTGATGGAACATTTAAGAAAAAGGTAAGAATACCTACATAGAAAACTGGAAAAAATAAGAATTATAGATTCAGGGAGGGAAACAGTATATTAGAAAGGAAAATATACAACATAACTCCACAGAAAACAGTTATCAATCCAGTTACAATAATGTAAATAATCATTACCATTTTGCTAAAAATTGTATGATATAACTCAATTAGAAAGATTAGGGGGCAGAGGAGGCAGGACATAAGAAAGCCAAATATTAATCTATTCTAACAGAAAGTAAATAGTGCTTCAAGCTGATGTATCAAGAGATGGCAGTATAAGCTCATTTAAAACACAGACAAAAATGCCAAAAGAAATAAGAGAATCATAATTGAATGGTGGCCCCCAAAGTGTCCACATCCTAACCCTCAGAACTCCATTTGGGAAAAGGGTCTTTGTCTTGGATTAATCAGATGGACCCTAAATGCAATGTGCAAAGTGTTTCTGCATTAGAGACACACGGAGGGAAAGGCAGTCTGAAGACAGAGCAGAAACAGATGTAGCCAGAAGGCAAGGAACATCTGGAGTGACCAGAAGTTGGAAGAGGCAAGGAACAGAATCTCCCTTAGAGCATGGCACACACCTTGACTTCAGACCCCTAGCCTCCAGGACTGTAAGAGAATAAATTTCTGTTGTTTTAAACCACTAAATTTGTTGTAATTTGTTAAGGCAGCCCTAGGAAGCTAATACAAGGACTGTAAATGGTTGCCTCTCAGAAACAGAACTAAAGAATAAGGAAGGGTGGGCAAAAGATTGCTATTTTTTGTTAGTAAAATTTGATTTTATACTTCTATATGTATGTCACTTAATAAGATCAATAATTATTTTTAAATTAGCAAATTAAATCATACTGAAGTATGTTCCCAAAAGACGTAACAACCTAGTTAAGATCACTCAAAATAGTAGGCAAAATAATAAGCACAAATAGGCAGGGAACATGTCTCTCCTCTTGGTCATGACTGTATCCTCAGGGCCCAGCACAGTGCATGGTGTACTTAAGCACTAAATAAACACATGATGAATAAGCGAACGAAAGCACAAACAATTAACTGATATCGCAGACAATACCAAATTGGTTCTTCTTCCCACAAAAAGAACCAATATAAAAATCTTTTCACTTCAGGTCAGGGTCCTGTAACATTAACGCAAAATTACTTACAATTACTGTAATTTGTAGTAACCTATGCATATATTTCATTGATAACTATAACGGCAGCTTCCTAAGGTTTTTTTCCCCCATAAATCATTACAGTTGCACAGCAATATGAAATAAAAATTCTATTCTATTTCATAATTATCTAA
Source organism: Eulemur rufifrons (assembly GCF_041146395.1). NCBI lineage: Eukaryota > Metazoa > Chordata > Mammalia > Primates > Lemuridae > Eulemur > Eulemur rufifrons. The sequence continues at coordinate 21,476,697 of NC_090999.1, forward strand.
AATAGTAGTTTTTTTTTTTAACTAATATGCCAGCTGACTTGACCTGACTTTAAATGACTAGAGTACATTTAATTTTAAAATCCATCCAGAAAATTTTCTAATAACATCTTTACTTTTTGCATATAACTTTCTAGAATACACTAATGGCTTTCTTCTGTACAGCATATCAAATCAAAAAATATTCAGTTCTTACCTAAAACTTTTGGATTAGGATACTCTACTAAGTAAAAATTAGTTTTGAAACACCATGCCCCTGAGAAACACAATGAGAGACTAGAAGAGAAACAGTCTTGATTATTTAAGATTGAGGTCAAAGTTAAAAATTCTAAAAACTAGCCAATAATACCTCTATTTTACTACAGAAGCCAAGGAACATCTAACCCTACACACCCCTTCACAGTGGAGAAGACAGATCTGAAAAATATTCACACCCTGATGAAAAGATCAACAACCTATGGGGTAGTTAATTTGCACAGTAGCACTTTTGAGGTTTTTTATGTCAAGTCTTCCAAAATTATGGCTTTCAAAAGCAGCAAATGAGGCCGGGCGTGGTGGCTCACGCCTGTAATCCCAGCACTCTGGGAGGCCGAGGAGGGTGGATGGGTTGAGGTCAGGAGTTCGAGACCAGCCTGAGCAAGAGTGAGACCCGTCTCTACTAAAAATAGAAAGAAATTATCTGGCAAACTAAAAATATATATAGAAAAAATTAGCCAGGTATGGTGGCGCACGTAGTTCCAGCTACTCGGGAGGCTGAGACAGGAGGATTGCTTGAGCCCAGGAGTTTGAGGTTGCTGTGAGCTAGGCTGATGCCACGGCACTCACTCTGGCCCAGGCAACAGAGCAAGACTCTGTCTCAAAAAAAAAAAAAAAAAGCAGCCAATGAAGCATGGAATTTTTCTGAAGAGTAAGTTGCAGTAGCCAGTGATCCCAGTAATTAATTACATTATTCATCATATGTACAAACAATCAGGAAACCAAGAATGAAAAAAGGCTATGGAAACACAATTCAATAAAGATAACTTTAAAATCAACTTCCACTTTAATTTTTGAAAGCTATTAGCAGAAAACCTTCATTTAAGCAGTATAAACTCTTTTAAAAGAATGCTATTCAGCACTTCTCTTACCTTTCTTGTTAATAGACTTTTACGTCTCATTCCACAAGCCTCTAGTTGTAACCTTCCTCTTAATGCTAATTCAATTAACATACAGCCACGTAATCCAGATGATATACAGTCATTCCAAAATGATGTATAACCCTATTAAAAAAAAAGAAAACAAAATAGCTAATTTACCTTGAACTCAGTCAAAAACAGAAATATTTTTAGCCAAAATTATTTTTGGTGCCTTTTACCTTTCCTGTCTTTCTATAACAAAATACAGTTAGTATATATTATTAATCTAGGATTTTCAGGGGCTTATCATCTTGTCATCACTTACCCTTATATCCAGATAAACAAGTAACATTAGAGTTCAGGGGTTTAGAAATACAATATAATTCATACTTCACTAAACTATGTGTTTATTAGGCTCTTTCAGATTGCAAACTCCAGGGAACACTCAGTCAACCTTACATTACAGTGGTTTCTTAGCACATGTGGGCAAATTAAGCAGCTCAGGAAAAAGAACCTAGCCAACTTGGCCTTAAGGAAAATTAGAACATGATTCAGTAATTGCTATTCAGGACAAAAACATAAGGTTAATTTTATATATTAGAAAAACACACATATGGGCCCATGAACAAAAAGGATGGCTGTATGCCTAAGAATATGAGTAACAAATCAGATAGGTCCCGAGAGAATCTAAGACAGACATCTGGGGATGTGGGGATAACCAGCCAACCAGGCATCACCAGATAAAGTCAGGGCACTCTGAGAGCAAGTAACTGTGGTTGTCCAAACTGTAAAGCCACAAACCTTGCCAACAGGGTTGCCAGCTCTCAATTTAAGATACTCAGCTCTCATGAGAAAGCAAAAGCTACTATAACTGGTTCTAAGTAAGGCTCTGAACAAGGTCATGTATGATTTTGATAGGAGGGAGAGCAGGCCAATCGGATCTCTAAAGAATGGAGGGCCCAGGATTAGGAAAGGCCTGGACTCTCGGATCTGGCACTTTGCCAAGGTCAGTCCTGGTACTCTGCTAGGCCAAAGAGGTCAGCTTGTATTTCACAAGATGACTGACCATGAGGGTCCCCAGAACTTCATTATTGATACAGGGACTTAAATTAGCCTCGTGAAGCTACCACCCCCGAGAATGTGAGCTTTGGGAAAATTAGAATTTATATTAAGGGAGGCACAACGGGACAAACAAAAATATCAGTTTAAGGAGGCCAATTTGAATGTGAGATAGAAGAAACAACTGGATGTGATGGAATCATTTTAAACGAAGTGTTAGGGGATCTGATCAAATTGAGATTACCAGAGACTTAGCAAAGTGATTAATAAAACCCATAATTTATAGGGGTTAGGTAAAATCCATGGCTTATGAATCCATGAAAATTAAAGCCCTAGGAAGCCTGCAAATGGATTCCACATGAAATTAAAGTTGCAGATATCTGGCTTTGACTGGCCTGGACATATAGATGGCATTCTGAGGTGAACCTCTACAAACTGTGAATAGCAGAGTATACCTCATGAAGCAGTAATGGATATGAACAGCTCTGCAGCTGGAACCTCCAGCTGAACAGTACTTAAAGCTTACATTTGCTAGCAGAGGACTAAATATGTCTCAATCTCAACCGCTCCCGGAGTAATGCCATATCCAGAAATATCAGTAGAATGGAATCTTTAATAACAGACTTTAAAGATCTACATGAATTTAGTGAATGGCTTTGGACATTAACACTGAAAGACCTATGCTTTAACAGAATTGAATTCACATGGAAAAGTAGATGAATGGGCATGGACAGTTCTGTACCAAAGTTTCTGGGTCACCAGCAATATTCTAAAGATAAATGAAGCCAACCAAGACAGACTAACCAACATAACAGTCCAGTATGTTGATAACCTCCTGCTAAAATCTACATGGTAAAAGCACAACCAAGAATTAACCAAGGGTGGGAGGGGAGAAGGAAGGAGAAAAGAGATACTTTTATATCCCTGGCTTGAATAAAAATGAAAAAAAGGTATAACTGGATCAGATGACAATGCCACATTTGGGAATTAAGCATCCTAGGGGAGAAGCAGTAGATTGGGAGAGAGCCAAGTGAATTTGGTCACGACCTAGGCCAGCAAAGTTCTGCAGTGAATCCATGCCACAATACAGTGAGACACACCACCAGCTGGCAGGAGAACTACTTCGAGAGTCAAGAGCTGCAGCAACAGATTTGGCCTTACCAAGTCCTGAGGAGCTCTTTAACATTATCATTTCTATCTAGTGCTAACCTTAACACTATATATTTCTCAATTCCAAAACATCCATTTTTAAAGCTTATTATCTCTGAATTTGCGATGCATTGTTCAATAGGCACCACTTTAAGGATATATGGGTATTACAGCTACTGAGCTAACCTAAACACATTAAAGAGAGCAGAGACCTGTGGCATAGACCTCACAGGTGCATAGCAGTGGAGAGATGGATTACGGTCCAACTTGTCTGTTACTGGAGAGTACTTAAAACTTCGTACAGGATTGGGTGACAAGATCCAGATCTAATTGTGCCACCAATCTGCCTGATTTTGCAGTGAGGAAGATTTTACAAGGGCAGGTCAATAACAACCACACTACCCAGAGGATTTTGTCCTTAGACAAACTGCTACACTCTATGAAACAATTACAAGAACCTGCTGTCTAGGCAGGAACGTTACATATTCAGGGCATGAGTGTGTTTGTGTCCCAGCAAAAATATCACACCCCATCTATCAAGAAGAGTAAATCAGCCATGTTAAAAATGATAAAATATGCAGGGAAGATTAGTAACTAACTGGCAATATCAAGCAGCTTATGATTCAGTTCAAAAGGCACAAATAGCTGTATTTGGCACCATATTGTGAGAGAATAAAGAAGAATCAAAGATGCTTATTATAGCCAATTCTGACTATGTATTCAGGGATGGTACCTAGCTCTTGCGCTTGGAAATCAATAATCATTTTGACCCCAAATGCATTTGAAATTCTTCCACTAGCAATGAAGAAAATATCTCCATGCCTCAGTTAGTCCAAGGATAAGGTATCAGTGCTCAAAGTTCAGGGTCACACTAAGGGAGGACCACTGGCCAGACAACTGGCTGGTGACACAGCAGCTGCACTACAACACCATGGTTCCATTGTAGAAAAAACAACTCAGGGGCCAGGCTCGGTGGCTCACGCCTGTAATCCTAGCACTCTGGGAGGCCAAGGCGGGCAGATTGTTTGAGCTCAGGAGTTCGAGACCAGCCTGAGCAAGTGCGAGACTCCGTCTCTACTAAAAATAGAAAGAGGCCGGGCGCGGTGGCTCACGCCTGTAATCCTAGCACTCTGGGAGGCCGAGGTGGGCGGATCGTTTGAGCTCAGGAGTTCGAGACCAGCCTGAGCAAGAGCGAGACCCCACCTCTACTAAAAATAGAAAGAAATTATATGGACAGCTAAAAATATATATACAAAAAATTAGCCGGGCATGGTGGCGCATGCCTGTAGTCCCAGCTACTCGGGAGGCTGAGACAGGAGGATCGCTTGAGCTCAGGAGTTTGAGGTTGCTGTGAGCTAGGCTAACGCCACGGCACTCACTCTAGCCTGGGCAACAGAGTGAGACTCTGTCTCAAAAAAAAAAAAAAAAAAAAAAAGAAATTATCTGGCCAACTAAAATATATATATATATATATATATATATATATAGAAAAAATTAGCCGGGCATGGTGGCGCATGCCTGTGGTCCCAGCTACTCAGGAGGCTGAGGCAGTAGGATCGTTTAAGCCCAGGAGTTTGAGGTTGTTGTGAGCTAGGCTGACGCCACGGCACTCACTCTAGCCTGAGCAACAAAGCGAGACTGTCTCAAAAAAAGAAAAGAAAGAAAAGAAAAGAACAGAACAGAACAGAACAGCACATCACAGCACAGCTCAGCTCAGTCCTAAAGAATGTTAGATCACAGGAGAACTATTTTGAGGACCTTAAAGTTCAAGATTGTGATTAGAAATTAGTTCCTATGTTCTAAAATATAAGGATGGGAGAGGTCTGGCCATGTACTACCCCAAAGAATTTAGAGAAAAACAGTCCACAGTCCCATTAGGTTCATGGGTCCGAAACAGGGAAGAACATCCAAGCATAGAAAAGGCCATTAAGGTCCAAATATGGTGGCAGTTATACTGGTGAGTTGGGATATTAGAAAATCTAAAACAGGCACAAATCAAAATTTATACCATGTGCAGCTCACAGGTCTTGAGCAAAACTGGGAAGAACGGAACACAAGAGATAGAGAATCAGAGGACCCTGGAAGCTAATTTAAAACAATTCTACTTGCCTTTTACCAACTATCTGTTTTAATAACAGCTCTTAATTACCAGATAGGTAGAGACTTTCCCAATGGAATACCAGCTAAGTTGACAACAGATTCCTCTCTAATCAATCTCTTGCTGATGGGAGTCGCCAGGGTCAGATTCAGACAAATGGCCAACCCTTCAGGCAGACTTTGTAAGGCTGTCTGTCTAAAATGGAGACAGACATATAGCATGCCAACCAGAAGCAAGAGCTCATCAGAAAAATGAATGGTAGTACAGTAACAAATGAGGCAACAGTCCAAAGGACATGCACTGCAGACACGATTTCTCCCTCAGCGGGCAGTTTCCAAGTCTAAATTTAGGGGACAGAGACTACAAGAAAGCCAATGTTCACTGCAATCATCCAGCTTTTTCCCACTGATAAGACTGATGATATTTACTTGGATCTCTATCTGCTTGATTCCCTTTTTTCTCTCAAGTGGTTCAACTTGAATGGGAGAAAAGGGTATTGTTTGTTGGGGCCCCTAAAACAGCAAACACTAAGAAGAGCTCTCATCATTAGAATTAAGAGCCACTTATCTGCTCTTAGGTGCCTACTTACTCAGAAGCTTTTTGTTAAGAAGGAACTCAAAAGGTTGGCCAACCAAAATGAAATATAATAAAAATATATTATATAAATATCATAAAAGGGATACAGATACAACCACAGGTGTTATAAGATTCTTCATGTATTATTAAAAACATTTACAACATGGAAATGTTCATATGCATATTTTACATGAGAAATGGGTACAAAATAGTATATATAAAGGATGATCTTAATTTGAAATTATCTAAATATATGCATATAAGAGGTTTCTGTGTATTTATAAAAAAACTTTTTTAAATGGTCATATCCTTTGACACAGTTCTCATGGACCTTTAGTTAGGAAACACTGCACAAAAACTTATGTACAAATATACTGATCACATTTATCATAGTAAAACAAAAAAATCTAAAAGTTCAAAAATGGAATAAATTCAGCATTTTCCAAATTTTCTTGACCTTGGAACACTTTTACTTACAGTATACCTTTAGCAGCTTGCAGAATATTACAATTCTATGAAAATATATTTTTTAACACATTAACTGCCATATGAGTCGTATTCAACTCATGCTAGTTTTGAGCCCAGGGCCTCATAGAGCGCATATCTCTTCACCTTGGGAGCCCCGTGTACTATTTTTCAAGTTGCATATAACTCACACACAGAAAATAAAAAATTTTTCAATAAATTAAAAGAGATCCTTTTGTTTTCAAAGTTTTATGGCCCCAAGTAAAAAAAATTTTTTTTCTAGTGTGGCAATGTGTTAAATCCTGGTGCAGAAGGTTACTGCAAAACATGAGAAATATATTACAAAATCACATACAGAGAGAGAGAGAGAGAGAAAATGGCCCACATTTTAGGAGAAAACTGTTAGCAGTAGTATTCTTGCAATTATGGTGATCTTTATTTTCCTTAAACTTCTCTGTATATATTAGAGAAAGAAAACTGGAGACAAGGAGATCAGTAAGGAAAAGACTATATTTGTTCAGGCTTATAAGGTAATAATTATGATAATGGCAGTAATATGATAGAGAAAGGCAAAGCACTAAAAGCACCAAAATAGCTATGAACCACAAAGTAAAACAGAATTGGGAGGTAGTGAAGAACAGCACTCAAGAGCTCAGACTTTGCTTTTTTGTTTGTTTCTTAAAAGAGACAGGGTCTTGCCCTGTGCCCCAGGCTGCAGTGCAGTGGCACAATCTTAGCTCAGTGCAGCCTCGACTCCTGGGCTCAAGCCATCCGAGGGAAGGGCTGGGCCTGCAGGCACTCTCCACCACGCCTGGCTAAGTTTTTACTTTTGGCAGAGACAAGGGTCTCACTATGTTGCTCAGGCTGGTCTCAAACTCCTGGGCTCAAGCAATCCTCCGGCCTCAGCCTCCTAAAGTCCTGGGATTATAGCCACCACACCCAGCAAGAGCCCAGACTTTGAACAACGAACATCTAGCAATTCAAATCAACCCCAACTTTGCCATATACTATGTGATTAAATTTCTAAAACTAGTTTTCTTCACATAACACAGCAGCAACAGTTGTGAAGACTAAATAACATTTATAAAGCATAGCTCCCAGCAAATAGTAATTGTTTAGTAATGACAAATACATACATTTAGAATAGAATGGGGGTGGGGACTGCAAACTCAAATACTTAGAATGTACAAGCAAAGAACATGACTGAATAAAGAGGTCCTGGTATAGAAGATTATTGCAGAACATGAGAAATATATTACAAAATAATATATATACAGAGTTCAGAATATGTACACACACATACACACACACACACACGGTTCAGAAGCTACTGGCCAAAAAAAAAGAAGCTACTGGCCATTTTGTACAAAGCAAACTGGACAGTGTCCTTCCCCATCTAGCTGGGGAAGGCAACTTAGCTCTAATCAACTGTTGCCAAGTGTAAAATGTGGGGTCTACTCTTGCCATGTCTTCTGAAATTGATATTTCCATATAAAATTTCCCATCTTTGAAATGCTTACAATTAACTCAAAGGTTTACTACCACAAAGGCTAGACAAAACATATCTGCAAATCATTTTACAACCTCTGAATTAAAACTTTTACAAAATATACTACATGAAATAAGTTTCAATTACTAGTAGCCAACGTACTTGTAAGGTACACAAAATAGTTTTCATTTTGGTTTTATGTATATTTCAAAATGAAATCACTAAAACATAACACTGTATCTTCTATATAATGCTGAATTCTGATGTGAGCAATGTTTTAGACGTGGCTTTCTAAATAAACTTTCCCCAGCAAAAGAAAATACCAGCTTACCAAAACATTTGGGGTTTAGTACCAAACCCAATACAAAAGCTGTACTAGTGATGCCAGTCTTGGCTCATATCCCGTTTTTAGAAAACTTGTCCTATTTACAGATCCCAGAGAAAGTAGTGGTTGCAATTACCAAATCTAATCTGACCAGGATGGGCAAAGCACAATCTCCCTCCCTCCTGAGTACGTGCATCTGGCATACTGAGTCAGTTATATGGGCATGGGCACTAGAGCTGTAACTGGCTGTGTGGGTTCAGAAGCTACTGGCCGTTTTGTACAAAGCAAGCAGAGAATGAAAGTAAGCAGAAAGGAAAACAGAAGAAATATGCAGAGTGGAAATGAGAGACAATGTAATGTGAGGCAGACCAAGACATACAGAGAGATACAGACACACAAAGAATAACACCCTAACAACAGGAGCACTCCTATATGGTTGTGCCAAACCTTATTTCCATCAGACACACCTGTATCTCCTTTTACTTAGGCTACTTTGAGGCAATTTCTATTCCTGTAAATGATTTCTAAAAAGGTAAGACCAAAAGGAATTTAATTAGCATTAATCTGAAGAAGAGTGTGATAAATTAAGGTGCATGCTGTAATCCCTAGATCACTTAAAAAAAAAAAAAAAAATGCATGGCCAGGTGCGGTAGCTCACGCCTGTAATCCTAGCACGCTGGGAGGCCAAGGCGGGAGGATCGCTAGAGGTCAGGAGTTTGAGACCAGCCTGAGCAAGAGCGAGACCCACCCCCTTCCCCGTTGCTACTAAAAATAGAAAGAAATTAGCTGGACAACTAAAAAATACATAGAAAAAATTAGCTGGGCATGGTGGCACATGCCTGTAGTCCCAGCTACTCGGGAGGCTGAGGCAGAAAGAAAGCTTGAGCCCAGGAGTTTGAGGTTGCTGTGAGCTAGCCTGACACCATGGCACTCTAGCCCAGGCAACAAAGTGAGACTCTGTCTCAAAAAAACAAATAGGTTTAGAAGACTGAAGAAAGATGTACCATGCAAACAGCAATCAAAAGAAAGCTGGGGCCAGGCGCGGTGGCTCACGCCTGTAATCCTAGCACTCTGGGAGGCCGAGGTGGGCGGATCGTTTGAGCTCGGGAGTTCGAGACCAACCTGAGCAAGAGCGAGACCCCATCTCTACTAAAAATAGAAAGAAATTATATGGACAGCTAAAAATATATATAGAAAAAATTAGCCGGGCATGGTGGCACATGCCTGTAGTCCCAGCTACTCGGGAGGCTGAGACGGGAGGATCGCTTCAGCTCAGGAGTTTGAGGTTGCTGTGAGCTAGGCTGACGCCACGGCACTCACTCTAGCCTGGGCAACAGAGTGAGACTCTGTCTCAAAAAAAAAAAAAAAAAAAAAAAAAGAAAGCTGGGACATATTATTATGAGATAACAGATTTCAGAGCAGAGAAAATTAAGAAGGACAAAGGGATATTTCAAAATGATAAAGTCCCATCAGGAAGATATAGCAATTATTATACAAACATGTGCACACCTACCAACAGAATCTCAAAATACATAAGTACAAAAGCTAACAATAGAAAAAAAGATACAGTAAAAGTAGTTAAAGACTACACTGCCAATAACTGATAGAAGTAGACAGAAAACTACAAAGATATGGAACTGTACAACACTATCAACCAACTTGACCTAACTTGACATTTATAGAACTCTCCATCTAAAAACAGCAAAATACACATTCTTTTCAAGCCCACCTGGAATATTTTTCAAGATAGACCACATGCTACCCCACAAAACAATTAATTTAGAGAACTGAAATTATACGAAGTATGTGTTACTCCAAGGGAATTAAATTAGAAATCAATAAAATAAAATGTGGGAAATTGAGAATTAATCTACACACTTCTAAATCTTTGGGTCAAATAAATCACAAGGGAAATTAGGAAATATTTTGAACTGAACAGAAAATACAAAACATCAGAATCTACTAGATATAGCTAAAACAATACTTAGAAATCTGTAGCCTAACTAAATACCTATATTGCAAAAGAAGATCTCAAATCAACAAGCTAAGCTTTTACCTTAAGAAACCAGAAAAAGAGCAAACTAAACCCAAAGCAATCAAAAAGAACAATAAAGATCTGTGTGGAAATAAATGAAATACAGAACAGAAAAGCAGAGGAGAAAAAAATTCACGAAGCCAGAAGTTGCTTCTTCAACAAGATCATAACTAAAAGGAGAAAGGAGTTGCCAAAATGAAGAGCAGGGACACATCACTTCCAACCCTACACAGTTAAAAGAATTACAAGAGAATACTATAAACAACTTTATGCCAATGAATTATACAATTTAGACAAAATATTCAGATTCCTAGAAAGACACAAATTACCAAAACCAACTTAAGAAGAAACACAAAATCAGAATACACCTATAACAAGAAATTCAATTAGTTAATAAAAATCTTCCCACAAAGAATGTCACTGAGATGTAAATTATTAGGCTCGACCAAATGTTATACCCTGAATACTGGCCCCAGCCATTAGGAAAACTTGGTAGGAAATTTTAAGCAAGTCATTCAACATCCTCTCTGGCTCTCCATTTTTCTCATCTACATGTGAAATCAAATCAAGTATGATTCTAATAAATTAAGAATTCCTGAAGAGACTATGTGGCTTAGGGCGAAATAGGACACGATTTATTTTAATTTCCAAAAAAAAGTATGTGCAAGTCAATTATCCAGGGTATTTTAAAAACTGTTTAAAAGCATACAAAGAACTGAAGAATAAAGTTAACATATCACTGGATAAATAAGCATTTATAATAGGGTACCTAGAAACTGGTGCTAGACATCATTTTGTATGTATACCCTAGAACAGCAGTCCCCAACCTTTTTGGCACCGGGGACCAGTTACATGGAAAACAATTTTTCCATGGATTGCGGGGGAGGGATGGTTTCAGGATGATTCAAGGCACATTACATTTATTGTGCAGTCAAGCCTCTATACTAATGATAGTCTGTACCCTGTATGAAGTCACTTCTGAAATATTACATGAAATTTTGATTATTTCAAAAGAATTAATGGAAAAGTTCTCAGCAAAAATAACTAAACTGATCAAGAGAATAAATCAGGTAAAGACAAATTTAAAAGACTAGTTAAGAAAAAACAACTAGAGACCTAAGAACTGGAAAAGTAGTAAAACTATCTAAATTTGCTGGTGGTAACAGTTGAATACTTGGAAAACCCCAGGAGAATAAACGGAAAAATTACTATAAATAAGAGTTTAGTAAAGTAGCAGGATTATAAAATTAATAGACATCAACTGTCCTATACAAAATATAAATTGAAATATTAAATTTAAAATGTAATTTAAAAAACCTCACTTACAATAGCAACAAAACAAATTAGGCAAAACTTATAAATATGAAGAAAACTTTAAAACTCTGCTGAAAGACTTAAAAATAGACTTGGACAATGGAAAGATATCTCATTCTTTGATACAAACACCTCAACATTTTAAAGTTATCAGTTCTCCCTAACTTATGAATCTAATATGATCCTGTTAAAAATAGCAACTTTTTTTGCCCTAGAGCTATACAAGTTAAAAATAAAGTTCCTAAAGAAAAATAAAAAAGAATAGACAGGAAAACTTGGGGAGGTGGAGAGTAATACATAGAGAACAGAAATGGAAGCTGTCCTACTAGATACTACAATAGATTTAAAAGTCTCTAGAACTGAAATGATGACACATTGGCACATGAATAGACAGACCAAAAGAATAAAGTCTACAAACAGACCCAGGAACACAATGAAATCAAACACAGGTTGAGTATGCCTTATCCAAAATGCTTCGGACCAGAATGTTTCAGATTTCAGATTTTGGAATATTTGCATTATATCCAGTTGAGCATCCCAAATCTGAAAATCCAAAAGTATCATCTCAAATCAATCTGAATATGATAGACAGATGAACATTTCCATCAATAAATAGTGCTGGAACAACTGGGTGGCTGTTAGGAAAAACAAAATTGGATCCATACCTCATTATACATCAGAATAAACTCCAAATGGATTAGAGACTGAAATGTAAAGTGAAATAATAAAAGTACCAGAAGACAAAACAGAAGTGAAACCTTCATACTCTGGAAGAGTGGAGGAAAAAAGTCCCAGCTAGTCTCAAGACCAATAAATTATACTATTTTAAAATTCACATGGCAAACATCACAAGCAAAGTCAAAAGACAAATGACAACGTAGGAAAAGATATCTACAACTTATATCACAGATAAATCTCTAATACACAATTAGTTCCTAAAAATCAAAGGGGTATTTTTTAAATAATCAATTTTTAAAAAGGGAAAAGGTATGAAAAGTTCATAAAAGAAATGAAAATTACCCTTAAACATATCAAGAAATGTTTTCTGTCATTCATAATAAAAGAAATATATATTTAAACTACATAAGACCTCAAGAGCAAAAAACCAATTAAAAAATGGGCAAAAGGCCAAGCACGGTGGCTCACGCCTATAATCCTAGCACTCTGGGAGGCTGAGGCAGGAAGATTGCTTGAGGTCAGCAGTTAAAGACCAGCCTGAGCAAGAGCAAGACCCCTGTCTCTACTAAAAATAGAAAAACGAGCCCAGAGTTGTGGCACGCACCTATAGTCCTAAGCTACTCGGGAGGCTGAGGGAGGAGGATCGCTTGAGCCCATGAGTTTGAGGCTGCAGTGAGCTATGATGACACCACTGCATTCTACCAAGGGTGACGGACAGAGTGAGACTCTGCCTCAAAAAAAGGGGGGGGGGGGCAAAACAAGTATATATCAACAGCTTAATATGCATAAACAACATGTGGTATATACATAAAACATTCACCTCTAAAAATTAAAATTCTGGTACATGCGATATATATGAAATCTGAAGAAAATATGCTAAGTGAAATGAACCAGTCACAAAAAGACAAATACTGTATGATTCCACTTATATTAGGTACCTAGAATAATCAAGTCCACAGAGACAGTGGTTCCCGGGGGGCTGTGGAAAAGGAAGGAATGGGAGATATTGTTTAACAGGTACAGTTTCAATATGGGATGGCAAGGAAGTTCTGGAGATGAACGGTGATGATGATTGCAAATGTGAATCTACTCAATGCCACTGAATTGTACACTTAAAAATGGTTACAATGTTCAATTTTATGTTATGCATATTTTACCATAGTTTAAAAACTACATAAGATAATGCTCCCCTATCAGACTGGCAAAAACCCAAAAGTTTGACAGCATATGCTGTTGGCAAAGATGAGGGAAATGGTGATGAGAATGTCAAAATCACAGCACCTCTACTGAGGGGAATTTGGGAATCTAGAAAAATCACATATACATTTACTCTGTAACCTGACAATCCTATTATTTCTAAGGACTCTACAGAAATAGCCTCATAAATATAAAATACATGCATATGGTTATTGGGATATTATCTATAATAGCAAAAGCTCAGAAACAACCTATAAATCCATCAATAAAGGACTGGATAAATATGCTAAGATGTATCTACCACACACTGGAATATGATGGAGCCATAAAAGAACTCTATATTGTGATAGAGAACAAGCTTCAGGACATAAAGTGTAAAAAGCAAAGTGCCAAACAGCATATATAGTACACTACCTTTTGTCTTGGTAAGGAAAAGGAAGGAATATGAATATATGTATAGTTTTACTAAGAAAATACTAGAAAGATAAATTCCAAACTAACTTTTTAAGAATTATCAATAGGGGAAGGAAGGAAGAATAACGTAGGAGAGACAAAGATGGAAGACTTCTGAATATAATTTGCCATGTAATTATATACATTCAAACATAAAAAACATTCCTGAAGAATGAAAACAAATTAACCTAAATGTATACCACTTAGGGATACAACCACAAAGAAAAGTTATTTTAACTAACTTTAAAATACAGTATTTTGACTGTACATCCTCAATGAATGTACTACAAAGAAGTCGGGTGCTCACTCCTACAGTCCCAGCTAATCAGGAGACTAAGGAGGATGAATCAGTTGAGGCCAAGAGTTCGAGACCCACCTGGGCAATGTAGTGAGACCATACCTCTTAAAATAAGAAAGTACTGAAGTAGCAGAAAGAAATTTTAACCTGAACTCAACAGTCATTTAGCAATAATACTGACATTATTATTTTTGAAACTGTTTTAATACATGTAGTAAGCCTATGCAAATAAATTAAGAAACCAAGATTTTCAATAAGAAAAAACAGATACAAGTATAAAGTCCAGTAAGTTAAATAAAAATCTGTTAGCTAAACTTGAATCAAAAACCATGTAAACTAATTATCTCTCCCAAAAAATGTTTGCTAACTCTGTTCCCTGAAGAAATACATTCTATCTATGTACCAAAAGCGTGAGAAGTAGTAACAACCCAGTAACACCGAGTATACCCAGCGTCCAGACTGTGATCCATTCCCCACTAACAGAAACCGGTATTCCTTGAAGGAATGACTGATTCACAGGTCTGAAGCAGGGAATGCTCAAGATGACTCTGGGACATGGTGTTGGACTTGCCAGAAAGCAAGAAGTTATCAAAGGTTAACAGGTTGCATTAAAAGAACATAGAACCCAACAGAAAGGAACTCCTGTAGCCAAAGGTGGAACAATTCAAACATCAAAAAGAATTCATAAAAGTGATTAAAACACAATGAATATATTAAAAAATCACAAGTCATAATTCTAAAAAAGAAAAAAGCCCACAACTCATCGGACACCACCGAAAGTAACTGAGGTACCAACTCCTTACTCAAAATTTAGCAATTAAAAGAAAATTAAGGCCAGGCACAGTGGCTCACATCTGTAATCCCAGCATTTGGGGAGGCTGAGGCGGGAGGATTGACTGAAGTCAAGACCAGCCTGGGCAACTTAGTGAGACTCCCTCTTTACAAAAAAAATTAAGAATTAGCCGGGCAGGGTGGTGCACGCCTGTAGTCCTAGCTACTCAGGAAGGCTGAAGCAGGACTGCTTGAGCTCAAGAGTTTGAGGGTGCAGTGAGCTATGACGATGCCACTGCACTCTAGCCCTAGCACCAGGGCAAGAAGCTGTCTCAAGAAAAGAAAATTATCTTGTTTATTTTGCCTTGTAAGTACATAAAATGCACAGGATTATAAAGGAAACCAAACTTATCAAAATATTAAAAATATTTTGTGATATGTGCTTTATTAGCACATTAAACACATTCTAGTGGCAGATGTAGTAACTACTGTAATTCCAACGTAGTGATAGGACAAAATTTTGAGATCTCTGCATTAATTGTAATGTGATATGGAAGTATCCGGTTTCTATTGGTGACAAAGTCACAGATACTGCTAATAGTTCTGTGGTCTGTTGCCAACATTCTTAATAGATGCAGATGTTAACTTTAAGGTATAGGTCATTAAAAATACATTTTTTTTCCACTCAAGTGTTTCACCCTCAATTCTGCCCCAAGCTAAGAACCCCTGCATTAGATGAATGGGGGAAATTTCCAATGGACAGATAGAACTCCCACCAAAGGAACCCACTGATTTTAGAATTCTTAAACCAGACGATGGATGACTCCTGATGCAACAAACATGAAAACACATACCATTATCTAAGTATTCTTGAAAAAAAAAATTTAGAACCAGCCCAGTTCCCTCAAAAAAGACAGTAGCAGAGGAGAAAGCATGCATTGGAGTGGGGGGCTATGTTTGAAGACTAAGGGAAGCATGGTTTCTTTTTGAGTATGAATAAAGATGTTCTAAAATTCATTGTGGTGATGGATGCACAACTCTGAATATATTATCACTGTATTGTATAATTTAAATGACTGAATTGTATGGTATATTAATTATATCTCAAAGCTGTTATTTAAAAAAAAATTAAGCCAACAGTTCCTCTTAAACATTTGATAAAAGCAAGCCCTCAGCTTTCTGATGATTTTTTTTATTATTAAAGGGTAATGCTATGGAGACTGAATACTTGTGTCATGTGTCTTCCCCCCCCCCAATTCCCCCCCAACCCCTGGGGGGGGGGCGGGGGAAGGAATTCTTACGATCCTAACCTCTAAGGTGATAGATTTAGGAGGTGAGGCCTTTAGGAGGTGATTAGGTAATTAGGGCAGAGCCCTCATTAATAGGATTAGTGCCCTTATAAAAAAGGACCCCAGAGAGTTTCTTTGTCCCTTCTGCCACCTGAGGCTGCATCAAGAAGACAGAACCAGGAAGTGGCCCTCACCAGATACCATACCTACCAGTGCCTTGATGTTGGACTTTCGAGTCTCCAGTACTGTGAGAAATAAATTTCTGTTGTTTATAACCACTCAGGCTATGGTATTCTGTTTCAGCAGCCCAAACAGACTAAGACAGGTATGAAAATTAGTAAAATAAGTAAATAATGTTTAGACTTGGGCCCCCACCTCTTAGTAACCAAGTTATGATTATGTTTCAAAAGTTCCTTTTTAAGCAGTTTGTAACTCAGAATATATGTTTCCACAGAACAATAGCCAGGTCTCTGATCCCCAGGCCTTTGATCACCTCTACTCTGCCTTAATTCAAAACCAGCAAGGGCTTTTACTGCCATTTATCTCCTGGGAACTTGGATACCAGCAGCCTTAAACCGATAATCTTTCTATTTATTAGACACCAATCCAACTAAGAAATTCAATCCATGTACATTTATTCATCAATCTTGTGGGCGATTCCAATCCCAAGTCTTCCTCCTTTCTTCCCATCAGTCCGCTCCATTCTTCCCCTCATCTCCAGCCAGCACAATAATTTACTGAGTAGAGACTATGCACAAAGCGCTGTGTTAAGTACTCAACACAAGAGTAGCTCACTTGAACCTTCACAACAACCTTCTGACGTAAGTACTATCATCATTCCCAATTCAAAGATAGGGAAAATAAGCCCAAAGCATACCGCTTCAATCACTCTCTTACTAAACATATTCTATTATTCTTCCACTGCACTCACCTAGCAAAACTGCAACCCCAGTTCAATCCAAAATCACTTTCTCCATATCTATATCTGCGTTTTTGAACTGCTGATGGAAAAAAAAAATCTTGAAATCTCAGTAAATAAATGTACTCTCTCCAACTTAAACTAAGCCCTCAATGATACTTGACAAATCCATCTGTTTCCCTAGTCAGAGCTCTTACCACTCTTCATAGCAGCTATTTCAAAACTCCATTCTTTCCAAATCTGAGATCAGTTCACTTTCAGCAGATGACTTCACAGAAGCAATAAACCAACTCAATAAACTCAATTTCATCCATAGCCATTCTTTTGCCTGGTTACAATAGGAAAACTGATCTTCTGCCTAAGGCTAATCTTCCCATCCATTCTCTCCTACCTACAGACTTAACCTTTGCTCACCACTCCTGTCCTCCTATAATATCTTAAACCTCTCACATATACACTAGCACCTTCCTATTGGCATTCAAACATTCTCATATTTGCCCATCATACAAAAGAGACAGAGGCAAGAACCAACCCTGCCTTCTCTCCTTTCTATTCACAGTGAACTCCTTGACAGTGTAGCCAAAAAGTAAATCTCCACTACTTATCTTTCACATCCCAACCCAGGGCCATCTGATTCAGTTCTCAACAAGACTTCTCACTTTACTCCTGCACAACATTTGATGCTGTAGACATTCCCTCCTTCTCCCCTGGGTTCCCTCTGGCAGCTCCTGCTCAGGCTCTCTGTGAGGTCACTCTTCCGGTACCTTTTTCTTGAAAGTAGTGCTCAGTGGCCTTTTCTTAGCTCATTTAACACACATCTTGAGACATTTCAGGCACTTGTTGTCATTTGTTTTAAAGAACTTTTAAAAATTCCACAGACATACTTGAGAGAAAATTAAAAGTCCCTACCTCCTCCCTCCCCTTCCATCCCTCACCCATTCCCTTTTCAAGATAACCCACATTAGCATTTGGAACACATCTTTCAAATCCTTTAAGTACACACAGTCATACTCTGCCATACACTGAGTAACTACTGTATGCTAAGATTGTGCTAAGCATTTGATGTACATCATGTCTAGTATCTGTAAGACTTTGTAAAGTAGGCATTATTCTTCCAGTTTCACAAGGTAATGGAACTGCAGCTCAGGCGAATTAAGGGACCTGCCAGTTACCGAGTGGCAAAGTGGGAAATGAAACTAGTCCCCCTAGCTCCAAAGCCCTGGCTCTCTTTTCTGTCTTGTCTTCCAAGACCTATTTAACATGTCACCTAGGTGTGCGTCCTTTCAGCCCCCTGAAAATAGAAGAGGGTGCAGGTTGAGTATCTCTTATTAGAAATTCCTGGGACCAAAAGTGTTACAGGTTTTTCAGATTTAGTATTTGCATATACATAGATATCTTGGAGATGGGACCCACATCTAAATACAAAATTCACTTATGTTTCATATACACCAAGCTTGTATACACTCATCTATCGGAAAGCAAAGGTGTCAGGTGTGGGATTTTTCCCTTGTGGTGTCATGTGAGCACTCAAATAGTTTCAGATTTTGGAGGATTTCAGATTTTCAGATTAGGGATGCTCAACTGGTATTACTTTTTTCCTTCCACACCTACCACTGATCACTTCACTACAGAGAGCACAAAACAAAGTGGGAGCAGACACTCGATTAAGCAGAAGAATTTTTTAAAGATTTTTGACTAATGAGGTTTTCAAAAGTATATTTAACAATATCTTATTAATAAGACCTAACTACAAACCTACAGTCTTAATTTTTTTGTAGGAAACGTAAGGTTTTATTTAACACAACAGCATTTCAGTTTACAAAGCAATTTTCACACATATAATCATCCAAGTCTCATAACCCAAGCAAATATCACTTTTTTAATTTTGAAGAATCTGAGGTTTGGCCGGGCGCGGTGGCTCACGCCTGTAATCCTAGCACTCTGGGAGGCCGAGGCGGGTGGATCGCTCAAGGTCAGGAGTTCGAGACCAGCCTGAGCAAGAGCGAGACCCCGTCTCTACTAAAAATAGAAAGAAATTATATGGACAACTAAAAATATATATAGAAAAAATTAGCCGGGCATGGTGGCGCATGCCTGTAGTCCCAGCTACTCGGGAGGCTGAGGCAGTAGGATCGCTTAAGCCCAGGAGTTTGAGGTTGCTGTGAGCTAGGCTGACGCCACGGCACTCACTCTAGCCAGGGCAACAAAGCGACACTCTGTCTCAAAAAAAAAAAAAAAAAAAAACAAAAGAAAAAAAAAAAAAAAAAAAAAAGAATCTGAGGTTTAGAGAGGGTAAGAAATATGACCATATTCACACCCAGAAGCAGCAGTCATACCTCAAGCCCCAGCACTGTGACTCTAGCTATAGCGCTTTTACCACGACATCACACTGTCAGTATTTTAAGTTGAAGACATTTTGAAAAGTCCTACAGAAGTGAATAAAATGAAGGCACGTAAGTTTTATTATAGCAAGTCACCGTAACGTGATTTGTTTATAAGATACTGGCCTCGTCATGATTTTCTAACAGAACACCAACCCCACTTCCAAGGCAGAGGCACAAAGTTGCATAAAATAAAAACCATAGTTCTTTTAATTCTTGAACTAATACATTTCAAGAATAATTTTAATTAAATAAACATCTATTAAGTACCAAGATATTGCTAAGCAGAGGTGATAAAAATGATTGAGATACAAGGCACAGAATGAAAATAATAACTCAATGTGACAAATATCATAATACTGATAGGAATAAAATGGCACTCGTTCACTCATTCCAAAAACATGCATCAACATGCTGGTCATTGTGCTGGGTGCTAGAGATACGATGATAAGCAAAAAGGATGTGAGAGCCACTAACAGTGCCGAGGGAGTTAGAGTAAGGTGAAGAGTTTCAGCTGGGCATTGAGAAATGAGTAAGATCTGGCTGTCAGGTAGAGAAAGGAAGAGCTTTACTTAGAAGGACCTGCTAATACAAACATGAAGTCCTAAAAAAGTAATAATGTGATTGCCAGACGTTACAGAAAAAAATGAAGGTCCATAACAGGACCATATTTATAATTAATGAACACGGATCTAACTATGGTACATCAGATAAGATGTTCTATCACGCAGTCACTACAAATAATGGGACACCAAACTTCTGATTGTGCCAATTTAATTTTTTTTCCACGAGCATATATCAAGTCATAAAATCTGTATCTACTGATTTGGGAAGGTAGTCTCTGTATGTCATTAAGAGAAAAAGGGTTACAGAACAGTCTTATAATGAGACCCCCTCTTTTTTAAAATGATAAATGAATATGGGCAAATGCTTTTAAAACAAGACTGGAAGAATAACATATATGAAGATGTTACCACACAACTCCCTCTATTTGCCTTTGTTCAATCCATTCCACAAAGAATTTTTTTTTTAGTAATAATTTGAATGTATCACTCCCTAAAATTCTTCAATGGTTTCCCAATTACACTCAGTATAAAATACAAAATCCTTAACCTGACTTGTAAGGTCTCCTGTGGTCTGGCCCTCCATCATCATCTCATGCCTTTCTCCCCATCACTCCACTTCTGCCACCTGGACCATCTTTTAGTTCCTCAAGCAAAGCCCAATCTCCTTCTCACCTCGGGGCCTTTGAGTACACTGTACTAGGCCTGTCCTCACTGGACTTAGCCCCTACTCATTCTTTGGGTCTCAGACTAAATACCATTTCTTTACAAAGGACTTCCCTGTGCCCTCCCTCACATACCCATTCTCACACAGCATCCTCTAATTTTCCTTCATAGTTACTATCACAATTTGTAACTATACAAATATATACACACAGACCTTTCTATGTGTATATACATGTATCTGTCTCTCCTACCACAATGCCTAGCATATAGTAGACACTCAATAAATGAAAGTAGCATTTTGAATGGAAAAAAAGTGGAATTATTGGGTTTTATGGGTTTTATTTTTCATTGCTGCAATATTTTCTAATAAATCTTTTTCTACAACTACCACAACTTGTATACGAAAATAATTAAGACAGTATTCCTACTCAATCAGTTCCTTAAACTCAAACCAATCATCCTCTCCTCTCTCTCCTACGTTTTAATGACAGTATTATGAAATCCTAATAATAATTCTATTAAAATATTAGTTCTGATCAATCCTGTATACTCTTTATCCAAGACCCAGGCAACAAATTTCACAAGTTCTAACAACCTCAAGCCTACTAACAATCTTCTGGATCCAGTTTTTCCATCTACCAATCCTATCTACATTCAAAAGAACAGTCTTCCTAAAAATCCAGTTTATATTATTGCTACCATTAAAACCTCCAACTCAGCTGGGCACGGTGGCTCACGCCTGTATAGCACTCTGGGAGGCCGAGGTAGGAGGATCTCTCGAGGTCAGGAGTTCGAGACTAGCCTGAGCAACATAGAGAGATCCCATCTCTACAAAAAATACAAAAATTAGCCGAATGTGGTAGTGCAGGTCAGAAGATGCCTGTAGTCCCAGGTACTTGGGAGGCTAAGGCAGGAGATCACTTGAGCCCAGGAGTTTGAGGTTGGCTGTGATGACACCACTCAACTTTAGCCCAGCAACAGGGTGAGACTTTGTCTCAAAAATAAATACATAAGAAAAATTCTCATAGGTGCTACAGCATGAACCTTGAAAACATTATGCTAAGTGAAACAGACATAAAAGGACAAATCCTGTATGATTACACTTGTATGAGGCGCCCATAACAGTCAAATTCACAGATAGTTATTGTGTAACAGGTACAGAATTTCAGTTTGTGATAAAAAATTTCTGGAGATGAATACTTGTAATGGTCACACACGATGTGAATGTACTTAATGCCACTGAATTGTACACTTAAAAATGGCTAAAAAGGTAATTTTGTTATGTATATTTTATCACAATAAAAAAAAATTAAAAATAAAAAACTTGCAGCTTCCCTTTTACTCTCCTTGACCTTTCAGTCATAACGAGGACTATGGAGATTGTGGAAAGGAACCATACTTTAAAATGTTTGTAGCCCAGCACTCAGGACACTACCCAGATCATAAAAGGACCCTTAATACTTATTTGAGGACAAGTGAGAGGAAGAAGAGAGAGACGGATAGGTGCATGAATAAATAAAAGTTCAAAATTTACAGTCATTTCTAAACATATCACATATCTTGTAAAAATCACTAAAATGTTTGTGAAGACAATTTTCTAATTTAGTTTCACAGAAGCTATATTAAAAAGGTTATTCATGACAATCAAGTGAAAGTTAATTCCCAAACCAATTTCCAGTCAGCTTCAAAACGGGGAAGTTCTATTCCAAGCCTTGACTACCCCACCCCCAGCTCAACTGCCCTCTGCTCCTTACACTCCCTCCAACAACCTCAGTGTAAGTTACTCCTTCCTCTGAACTGAACTTTTACTGTTTCTACTGCCCACATGGCACTTAACACTGTTGTTTTAATTCTTACAGGTCTTGTCTCCCCACTACTGTACTGTAAAGTTGGGGAGACTAGGACTTTTCATGTTATTTTTATTTCTAAACCCATTTAATAAAATGCTTTGTATGAAGTACAATTTTAAAGTTTGGTGCAATTTTGTTAATTATTCCACATCTTTCCCCACTCTCAACCCCCTCAGAAATGGGGCCTTGGGAGTCAAAGGGTCCTACAGCAAAGGAGACATAAAAAGTAATCAAATTAAAAGACAGGGAGGAAATAGGGGGAAAAAATTCCAATGAAATAAAATTTTAAAAAGAAAAGGTTGTGGGCCACTGCCTTCTCCAGGGGTCCCAGCCCCACCACCGTCAGTGAAGATCCTGGCCTTCGAGTCAGGCAGGAAGCATTCCCTCCCCATAAAAAAAGAGGGTCATCAAAAGGGGAAGGTGGGAATATCAAGAGATGGGAAGAACTGGTGATCACAAGGGCTAGAAGAGATTACGGCCTTTCGAGGTTTCCGATTTGGAGCCTCAAGGTATGAAGAAACTTAACAGTTACTGTGCGCCAACTACTAGGCACTTTACATGCATCATTTTGTCATTACAGTTATTTATCATTTTGGAGGTTTAGAACCTCCTGACATCTCTGGAAAGTGAGCAGTATCTGGAGATAGAGGAATCATGGAATCGATCAAGATTTGTTTGAGGAAGACTATGGGATGGGCCTAAGAATCAGAAGTCAAGTGGTACTTCAGGTTCCTAGATTTCCCAACCCACTTGGCCAGGGATTATAAAAAGAAAAAAACTCACCAGAGGTTCAGGACACAGGTAAACAATTGAATTTAAGTAAAATGTTCACTAACCCCAACACATGAAGTACAAGAGGGTCAAGAAATAACAAAAGTAACGGAAATATTAAATACTTGTCAAGACTACTATAAATTTTAATTCACCTACCTTCTCTAGGCTAGGTAATTACCCAATTGCATTTGTTTAGCACCATGCAGTTGACAAAACACTTGTACATATATACCAACCCAATGGATCCCTAAAACTTAGAGAGGTTACAGGACAGACCACAGATGTAGGTCTTTTTTCCCCAGGGAAAAACTGAGGGTCTAAGAATTCAGAACACTTACCCCAATTCTTTCGGTCAGTCAAGGGCAAGGCTGGGAGTCAAGAACACAGCACAGTCTCCCGGTTCCTGATCTGAGGCACACTCCCCATCCTCCGCCTACACTTAACATACACTTCTATTAAAGTCAGTAATTCATTTTACTGAAATCATTTGCAAATCTGTCTTCTATGTAGACTGGTTGTTCCCTGAAGATAAAAATTTTTTCTTTGTAATCCCAGCACCTAGCAAAAGGACTGGCACATAGAAGGTTTAATACTTGAATTAAACTGAACATATGAATACTAAATAACCTTTGATTTCATTTTAACTAATATGGTATAGACAAAAATTCAATGACCAATCCAGTTACTAAACTGAAATTTAAGTTCTTAAATAGTATTTCTGAGCTTATTTGGTTCATGAGATATAAAACTGTTTAACATTTGCATTTATGAAACTGGAACTAGAAAATAAAACCAGAGTAAAAATAACCAGTAGCAACTTACATATAGTCCTTTTATTTCCAGTCTCTCCCAGAAGACAGTGGTGGGGGAATACAAAATTTACCTGCACATTATCAACCAGCAGGATTAATTTTTACCTTAAAAATTTAAGTCATAACTCCCTTCAGTTCAGTATGATAACCTGTTCCTCCTCCTACTGAACTACAAGCCAAATTCTATTACAATAAAAATTCCTATCAAAGATTTCTAAGCCTCAACTAAATGAATACTTGGTATTTTCAATATTGACTTATTTCAGTGTTTCTCAATCTTGTAATTATTGTTCCCTTAAGAAGTATTTTCACATTTTCCCCCCAATAACCCTCTCTCCCATGAATTTTAATAAGATAGAATACAGTGTATATTTCTTTGTATACTGTACATGTATCTATGCTTTACACATAAAAGGAGTAAGATTTTTTTCACCACCACCCCCAGAACCAATTTTTACTCCCTTGGGAATGACATTACACTCATTGAGAATACATAATTTACTTAAAAAAATTTACTGAATGGTAGCTAAATATGAGGCTAAGATATTTAAAATAAAAAAATTCTAGAACAGCAACATAACATAGTTTTGTAGTTTAGTATATGAGCATGACCCACCGAACTAAAATGGAATTGAAGATAGAGAAGTTCTTCCTCTCTTTTGTACCTAGTAAAGAGCCTTACACAGAGAACGTGCTCAATAAAACATTTGATGACTGGAGACTGTTAGAATCCTAGATGTGGTAGTTACACTCCTTCTAAATGTCATTTAGCAAGATAAGAAACTCTAGAACAGGCTACAGAAAATGTTGACTTTGTATCTCAAAATCTCAACTCGAAATTCAACTCACTACAACCCTGAAATCTGGAATTTTCTGTAGTTAATTTTCAGGAGGAAAAGGACAAAACAAAAACCTTAATAAAAACCTTAAACTAAAACAAATCGCTCCTATTCAGTAATTTTTAACTGTCCTGGTTCACTAGATGCTTTAAGTATCTAATGAAAGTTACAACCTCTTTCCCCAGAAACACACACACACACACACACACACACACACACACACACGCATTCTTGCAGAGTTGTTCACAGACTTTTTAAACTCCATCTGTTGACTCCAATTTAAGACCCCCTCTATTAAGGGAATTTGCAAACCAAATACAATCTATTAAGCTTAAAAATAAGTTAACGTTTTTAGTTTAAAATATTTTTAAGCTTAAAAATGTATTTACCAGAAATATCCTTTTTGGTAATACACTGTACTTTAATATTAGTTGTATTCTTGCAGATCAGAGGTTTACCAAACAATTTAGCAGAAGAGAAATAGCCTATCTTCTAAATATACCTGTAATACCTAAGTTAAAACCTCAAAATTTACTGGACTACATTATAACACCGTACTATACTACTGAAACAGGTTTTGCAGTCTTCCCAGCTTTGACTAGAGAAACATAAAGCCACAAACATCGATTTCAAAAAAGTCAGGTTTCCACCTTTGGCACTTGTCACTCTGCTTATTAAAACGAAATAAGAGGATAAGCACAGTCTCCATGCCACTTCAAAAGGAGACTCACAACATGAAAATAAAATCCGCTACACAAGACTAAGGCATATTTTGATTATTATTATTTACTCTGATTAATAGCACAGAAAAATTATTCTAGCTGAATGGGAGGAAAGTCAGCAGGGACACAAAGTAGTGTTGGGCCAAAAGTTTAACGTGACATACCAGAACAAGCATAATGCATGATGCCTTCAGGGTCTTTTAAGATTTACGTATAAGCTGATACTATAATAGTATATTTCTTTATCAGAAAAACACCCCACATATTTCAAAATCTGACCAAAATAATTTCAAAGTATAATTCTAAAAGATAAACTCAAATGATCCACACAAAGACTCTCAGATAGTCTGAAATTAATATATCAAATACAAGTATCACTGAAGAGGTGAGCCAATGAATATTTTGGCCACACTGTGAAAGAATCCTAAAGCACTAAAAAGTAATTTCAACACTATAAAATCTTGTTTAAAAGGTATAATCAAATGGTTCAATGAACTCCAAAAACTAATGTTTGAGATCCTACATATCTCATACTTGTGCTTAAACACCTGAAAAAAATATATGGAAATTCAAACCTTTCAAAAACAGGAAGGGAATATTATTTGTATTAGAAAAGGAATCACACAACTCAGAAGCTTTTATTATATTTTAAATTACTAAAAATCTTAGCACATCTTTAAATTCTGAATATTTGTTGAATGAATTTCTCATTTACAGATTTGATACATAGAGATGTTATACATTACCACATGTATAGAAAGAAAAATTTTTTTAAAAAAAACAAAGTTATACTCTTGATCAGTATATCTTGATCAGTACTGTATTTCAAAGTAGGTGACCTTGGGACACTTATTCCAAAAATGGAACACATCTTTAGAGTCAGCGTAAAAGCACTACGAAAGTCAGCTCCATCACGTTAAACTTAATTATTTTACTCTCCGTGTATATTATGTAGCTCAAATACCTACTTCAGGATATGGAGTTCAGCTATTGTACTAGAGTTCCTGTCCACTCATGTTTCTGAGTAACTGACTCTGGCTATCTTTAAAAAGGGACTTTACTGGAAGGCTGTTGAAACTTACAAAACTGAAAGATGACTAGAAAATCAAGCTGGAAAAAGACAGCACCAATAGACTAGGGAGAAAGCAGTTCAAAGAACCATGTCAGAAAACAATCTGATCCATACACTGACACTACTCTGAAAAGGTCTCAAAAAAAAAAAAAAAAAAACTGTACAGCCTATTACTTTCTCAAGATCCAAAGCCCCAAGAGAAAACATCTGACTGGGTAAGTCTAAATGGCTGCATGGCAAAAGGATAGAAAGATGCTTCAAGAGGGTATCCTATGGGCTACACTCAATGGGGAACCCCAGAACCAAGACAACACAGGGGGAAGACACAGTGGGGATTTCAATAATAAATGTCCACAACAGTACAAATCAGAACCACCATGTGGGATGACTACTTCCATTATACACGAAAACTCTGAGGCTCCGAAAGCTTATAGTATAATATGTAAAACAAAGGATACACTTTGGACCAGGACTACAAAGCCCCTCTCCACATCTGCTACTCCACAGGCATACTCCAAAGCTGTGATCCCCAACCAGTCCACAGCACCATGAAACTTGGGGTGAGGGCGGCGCACAGCAGGAGGTGAGCAAGGGAGCAAAGCTTCATCTGCATGTACACCCTAAGCTCCCCCGACCCCACCCCGATGCGTGGAAAAACTGTCTTCCATGAAACCAATCCCTGATGCCAAAAAGGCTGGGAACCACTGCTAAAGCATACCTGGCCACTTAAAATAATCAAATCCAACCTTTAAAGACAAAGATTTGCCACCAAGGAAGGCATTTAAAGTGTATGACACCAGTTATTTGAGGTAATTCTCAGTGAAGCATCCTGAAAATGTTCTACTGGAGGCATCTATGGAAAAACCAAATATATGAGGAATGGAAAATACCTGGCACTTTTGCTGCCTCTCCCCTTGAAACACAGGGTGATTATAGAAATCTTGCTAATTATCTGAAAGTTGAATTCAGATGTAAACCTAGCTGCCATCCTTGCTGCAGCCTTTTAAGAGTTACTTAACACATTGCCACACTAGAAAAAAACTTCAAAAACAAAACGATCCTTTCTAATTTAATGAAAAAATTTTCATTGTTTTCTGTGAGTTATATGGAACTTGAAAAATAGTTCTCAAGGCTCCCAAGGTGAGTTACAAATGCTTCATGAGGCACAGGGCTCAAAACTCACAGGGCAGTTAATGTCTTAAATGCCTGTATCACTGACTCTCCCCCCAGAGTGAGCAACAGGAATCGCAAGGGGCCTAAGCCGCTGTGTTTTTAAAAAGAAAGGAAAATCACTGGTAAAAAAAAAATCTGAATGTGTACTTAAAAAAAAAAAAAAAATCAATCACAATGACTGAACCTTCTGTTCAGTAAAAGAGAGGGGGAGACTTGACTCAGAATATAAATCAAAGTATTTTCTAAATATTATAGATTATAAATGTGTTCAAAGTAAATTAATAAGACAGTAAGAATGAACAAAGGACAACCTCACACAAGGATAAATCTCACAATGTTGAACAAAGCCAGACACAAAAGTACAAAAACTAGGTAAAAGTAATCTATGCTGAATTCTAAAGTTAAGCTAGGGGCTACTCTTGAGGAATGGGTAGTGACTGGAAAGAAATTCAAGGGGGCTTCTAGAGAACTGGGCTTCTGTTTCTTGCTCTAGGTGTCAGTTTAACAGTTGTGTTCAGGTTTTAAAATTTCATCATACATGTGCATTTTCCTGCAGGTTTATTATTCAACAGAAAATTTTTTTAAAAGCCAAAAAATGTAAATTAAAAAACTGATTTCACCATTTGGCAACTTCTTAAAATTTTTTGATTGCTTTGATTTCAGATGTTATTAGCTCACACATGCATAAAATCTATCTAACATTAATGACCTGCCTAAACATAACGTTTAGCTTTTAAATATCTTAACAATACCCAGACATAACAAAGACGGATACTAAGTTAAAATAATAAAGTTAAAGCAGTGAATTCACTAAGCTATATAATAACAGTTAAAGTTTGGAACTTGTTAGTATCGAATTTAATAAGTTGAAAGCTCACATTTTTAACAAGCACAAATGCCTAGGCTCAGGGTAGGAAAGCAATTTCTGCCACCTAAAAAGATGTAAGTTAAAGACATAGAGGTGGGGGGGGCACCCAACGACAAAAACATGAATGAATGAGTTGACAGGCTCCTCATTGGTATGTAAAGAAGTGATGAGCCAGTGCAGTGGCTGCGAACAGTACACCCAGCTACTTGGGAGGCAGGAGAATCACTTGAGCCCTGGAGTTCAAGGCTGCAGTGTGCTATGATCACACCTGTGAATAGCCACTGCACTCCATCCAGCCTGGGCAACACAGTGAGACGCTCATCTCTTAAAAAATAAAGAAATGAATAAAAAAATTTTTAAAGTGGTTAAAAATATATATATAGTTTTATCCCTAAAACTAAAATGTAACTAAAATCTGAAGAATTGCAAAATCCCAGTTCCCCCTACTACCTGAACTTACCTACAAAGGGGAAAAAAATTTCCCTATGTGGTTGTTGAAACCAGCAAGAAATGCACAGAATTAGCATTAGCTAGCGTCTGGACCTTGGCCGTGACTTGCAAACTATAGCGAGTGACTCCTTCCACAAGCACAACAGATGGTTTCAGTTATCTGCCATCAAAGAACTTTAAATTGTCTAAATTGTGTAAGTACCATTAAACTTCAACAAATTCTTTAAATTATCTTCATGAAAACCAATCAGAGAAAAATAGCGATGTTAATATACTTTAGCTTAAACATTTAGAGTAACACATACTTGAAAAAACAAAAAGGTACTTTCTCACTGTAACTTCTCAGTGTGACTCAGAACACCAGAACCTAGTTATTTAGTTTTAAAAAAAAAAAAAAAAAAAGCAAGCCTGAGTTTTACGGTTTTATCCACACAGAAAAACTATGAACATTTTCAAAATGTTCACTCAGGAATATGGGGTTTTTTTCTTTTTTTTTTTTTTTTTTTTTGTATTTTCTAAAACACGTATAGTAATGTTACTTTCGTCCCAAAAGAAAAAGACTTAAAGAAAACTGTGTATAGCCAAGATTCTAAATTGTGAAGCCTAAAAAAGTGGAATACAGGCCGGGCACGGTGGCTGACGCCTGTAATCCTAGCACTCTGGGAGGCCGAGGTGGGCGGATCATTTGAGCTCAGGAGTTCGAGACCAGCCTGAGCAAGAGCAAGATCCCATCTCTACTAAAAATAAAAAGAAATTATATGGACAGCTAAAAATATATATAGAAAAAATTAGCCGGGCATGTGGTGCATGCCTGTAGTCCCAGCTACTCGGGAGGCTGAGACAGGAGGATCGCTTGAGCTCAGGAGTTTGAGGTTGCTGTGAGCTAGGCTGACGCCACGGCACTCACTCTAGCCTGGGCAACAAAGTGAGACTCTGTCTCAAAAAAAAAAAAAAAAAGTGGAATACTTTCTAAAATCACATCACTAGGACACTATACATTTGTTTTTTCATACAAAGAACAAAAAGCAATTTCACACATAGCCTGCTTTATAATCACAATTCAGTAATTCAACATGTATTGGGCCCCTTTCATAGCAAGAGGGACATCAACTTTTTTCAAGATGATTGTTATTAAGCCTGGACAACAGAGTGAGACCTGTCTCTACACACACACAAAAAAAAAAAAAAAATAGAAAAATCAGCTGGGCAGGATGGTGCACACCTGTAATCCCAGCTATTTGGGAGGCTCAGACAAGAGGATTGCTTGAGCCCAGGAGTTTCAGATTACAGTGAGCTATGATAATGCCACTGCACTCTAGCCTGGGCAACAGAGATACCGTATCTCAAAAAAAAAAAAAAAAATTATTAAAATATGAGAAATGGGAAACCAAGATATTGCAGATGCAATATCAGGGGGAACTTTTAGTTCATTAGATTCCTAAATACTAGGAGTCCATGAACAATCCATATAAAACTCACCCATATCTGATAAGTTTCAGTGAACTGGGAAGAGTTCATGAGGATGAAATTTTTTTGCCCATCTTTGTGAATTTGGAAAACTTTCTTAAAAATCAAAACAAAACTTAAGATACTTTTGTGTCTGACTCTCAAAACATACTGTCATAATTTGCACAGAGATAAAATAAGCTTCTGGGACCACCTCACCATACATGATTCACAGAATATCCATTCATCTGTCTGACAGTCTATCCATAATCTTTAAAAATAATCACTTTTGAAGATGGATATGTCATAAGGTAAATGTAGCAAAATGTTTAATTACAGAATCTATTATAGAAAGTGAGTACGTACACAGCTGTTCACTGTAGCACTTTTCCAATTTTTCTCTCTATGTGAAAATTTTGGACAGTGAGGTGAAAATAAACGTTTTAAAAGTCAGACCACAAAGAAATATTTATCTCAACTTTAACCTACCTGAAGCTTCGAGGCCTTTCATCAAATCACAAACCTAGCATTTTAAGCACTTCACAAAAAAGCCCTTTAAGATGGCAAGACTTTCTTATGAATAGTCAACTGATAAAATTTAAAAGCGATAAAAAAAGTAATCTTTCACCCAAAGCAAGTTCACCTAGAAAGTCATTTGCCAGGAAGGTTCATGAGAGTTCTGCTTGACTTTTAACTTTACTAAGTAAAATAACTTTTTCCTCCATTACCATTTCACCGAAATTTTTCATAATTCCAAACAGTACACCTTAATTGAAGTTGTTTTTCTTTCAAAAAGCCCTCAGTAAGCGGATCCGAGGACCCCTCCCAGGTCGCAAAACCCAAGAGTTCGGGGCACTGGTGGCTCTAAGTGTTTCAGTCTACGAGGCAGACTCCAGGTTGGACTTGCACCCTGGGGTCTACACAGGTCAAACACGCAGGAAAAGGCGAGGAAGAAACAGACTGCCGGGGTGTCGAAAGGAAAAGAGCGACTGTGAAAGGGGTAAGGAAGAATCCAAGCAACTCTAAGGGGAGGACCTGGAAAGCCCTGAGCTGCGCAGGAGAGCAACCAACTCCGACACTCCTCGAGGCAAGCTGGGCGCCACCTGGCACGGGGCTCGGGAGCAAGAAGGGCAGGTGCGCGGGCCGGAGACCGGGCGCCCACCTGGGGCCCACCTGGGGCCCACCTGGCGCCCGGGCCCCGCGCCACCGCCCCCCGCCCTGCCCGCCGCGCCCGCACCTCGCGGTCCTTGAGGCCCAGCAGGAGCACCTCCTCCATCAGGGTCAGCCGCGTTTCCTTGGAGTCGCCCTTGTCGTCGTCGTCCTGCTCGTCGCGACGGCTCTGCGCGTCGTCCTCGCCGTTGCCGGCGCCGCCGCCCGCCGCCCGCTCCTTGTCGGCGGCGTTGCGGGAGGCCTCGGTGCGCCGCTGCACCAGGCCCGAGCTGCGCTGGGTCAGCGAGGTCATGGCTCCGGCCGAGGCGCCGCGCCGGGCCGAGAGGGACGTGGGACCGACCAGGTCTCCCTCCTCCTCCCCCCGCGGCCTCCGACGCGGGCTTCCGTGTTAAATCCGGGCGCTGGGGCGACGTCCGTCGGCAGCAGGGCTCGGGGCAGTCATGGAGAGACGGGTCGCGGAGAAGCTGGCTGGCCGGGCGCCGGCGGGGCGGGAGCGGGGGGGGCTTCCTGCCTGCGGCCGCGGCCCCCAAGACAGCCCCAGCTCCGAGGCGGAGGAGGAGGAAGAGGTTGAGGAGGAGGCGGCGGCGCCTTCCCAATATGGCGGCCCCGGCTGACGTCACCGGAGGATGTGGCAGAGTCGGCGCGGGGCGGGGCGGGCCGTGAGGGCGCCGGAAGCGGCGGGCGGGGACTCGGCGGCGGCGGGGGTACGCGGGGGCCGTCACCCACCCCCGTCCCTGGCCCTGGGTGCTCGCCCTTTCGTTTGCGTTCCTTCGCCCCCCTGGCCTACAGTCCCGCACCCGAGACGTGCCCTCCCTCCGTCCGCCTGCCCCTTCGCCCCTCACTACCCAGACTGGAGCCAGAGACTGGCAAGGCCCCCCACGAATCGGGGGAGGCCACTCGGGGGTGTTCACGGCTCGGCCTCAAGCTGCGCCCTTGGCACCCCCGTCACCACGGTCTTCGGAGGTGGCTCCTCGGCCGTGATGCCGGGATCCCGCTTGGACTCCTGGGTCCCCACGGCGGACAGGCAGGACTTGCTCTCTTCTGGGGCTAGGAGAGGGCGCGCGCTCTGCCCTGCAAAAGGAGCAGCTGCATCTAAATGGCTTGAAAGTGGACTTTTAGTGTTTTCTAGGAGTAGAGAATTTAGAACAAATTGACTAGTTTTGTTTGTAAAACACTTTTCTTTCCTTGCCTCCGCCTTGTTCTGGAAAGTGACCAGGGCGCGGTGAGTACAGTTAGTACTGCACACATTAATATGACTCGACCTTTGACGATCTTTTTATAGAGACAATAAACCTGTTGGGTTTCATGCCACGTTTTTGTACACGGTAAATCTCTCTCATTGTAATTACTAGGCTAAATCCTCTTGGCTTGCTTGACAGTTGCGCAAAATATGGTAAATAGTAGCTGTCAGACCTGAGAGGGGGTTTGGAGGAGTGCAAGGGTTGTGCTTGTGAAGTAAAACATTATCCAGAAACGGCATTTGTGCCATCCAGTATTATTTAAAATAAACTGTGATCACAGGCTGTGGCTAAAGAGTAGTTTAGAAAGGTTCTTCCCCCTCCACCAATCCATTATCCAAAACTCCTGCCCTGGAAAGTGAGAATGCTAAATGAGGGGAGGGGAGGTGCAGGGTGAGCACCAAGTAGACCTTCCCTTTCTCTTATCTATCTGGGCAAAGGGCAATTTCACCTCCACCAATTTCTCCCATTCATGTCCTCTTCAACTTTTTCCTTCATCTCTCTTCCAGTTTTATCAAATACTGTAGCTTAAAGTATGTTACTTTGTACATCAAATGAACTTAATTTGTTGTCTGATGAATATAGTCAAGTATTAAATAGTTCAAAGACTATAAAGATGTGTATAATGAAAATTGACCTCCCAGCCTTGCCCCTGTTCACCAGGTTGTTCGCCCCCCAATCCCCCCTTCCTCTCCCCTGGAGGTTTTTAAATATGTCAGCAAATGGTCTGATACTCCTCTCCTCAAAATGTGAAGCCCAATTCCCTTCCCCTGGAGTGTGGGCCAGACTTAGTGAATCTCTTCAAATGAATAGAACGTGACCAACATGACTGTAGCTTCTCAGACTAGGTCATGAAGTTTTTGCAGGCTGGGTGTGGTGGCTCACGCCTGTAATCCTAGCACTCTGGGAGGCCCAGGTGGGAGGATCACTTGAGCTCAGGAGTTCGAGACCAGCCTGAACTAGAGCAAGACTCCATCTCTACTAAAAATAGAAAAAATTATCCAGGCGTGGTGGTGTGTTTCTGTAATCCTGGCTACCCGGAAGGCTGAGGCAGGAGGATCTCTCGAGCCCAGGAGTTTGAGGTTGCTGTGAGCTAGGCTGATGCCATGGCACTCTAGCCCAGGTGACGGAACGAGACTCTGTCTCAAAATAAAAAAAGAATTTAAAAAAAAAGTCTTTGCAGCTTCTTTCTCTCCCCTACTCCTTCCACCACCACCACCACCACCACAACTCATTATTCACTCCGGGAGAAGCCAGCTGCCATATCATGAAGACATGCAAGCAGCTCCAGGTGGGGAGGAACTGAGGCCTCCTGCCAACAGCCATGTGAGTGATCCATCTTGGAAGCAAATCTTGCAGCCCCAGTCAAGCCTTCAATTGACTACAGCCCTGGTCAACATCTTGAATAAGAATCTAGTGAAAGATTCTGAGCCAGTACCACTCAGCAAAGCCGTTCTCAAATTCCTGACCTACAGAAACTGTGGAATAATAAATATTTGTTGTTTTGAGGTCCTAAATTTGGAATAATTTGTTATGCAGTAATAGGTACTAAAATACTTGCATGCACACATACACACACACAAATAGGTAACCACTAATATTACTTTCTTGGTATATCCTTCCAGAGATTTTTTAAGCATATATTAAAGCAAATATGAAAATGTTTTTTTCTCTTTTATGCAAATAATAGCACATACATGGTGTTTTGTATCTTAATTTTCTTCTCACTTATGTTGGAGAGCATTCTAGATCAGTACTTACTAACCTCTTCATGATTTGTTTCAGCTGCATCATATTCTGTTGTACAAACATACACTAAAATTCCCTGTTGATGGACATTTAGGTTGTTTACAGTCCTTTGCTGTTACAAACAATGCTATAATAAATATAACAGGCTGGGCATGGTGACTCACACCAGTAATCCCAGCACTTTGGGAGGCTGAGGCCATAGGATCACTTGAGGCCAGGAATTCCAGACCAGCCTAGACGACATAAAGAGACCCTGTCTCTACAATAAATTTTTAAAAATTAGTGGTGCTTGTCTGTAGTCCTAGCTACTCAGGACGCTGAGGGGGCAAGATCATCCAGGAGTTCAAGGTTACAGTGAGCTATGATCGTGCCACTGCACCCCAGCCTGGGCAACAGAGCAAGGCCCTGTCTCTAATTAATTAATACATAAAAGGCCCTGTCTAATTAATAAACAAACAGCCTTATCCACAAAAATATATGTTCATGGTCTGTCTATTCATCTACTCATACCACACTCTTCAAATTATTGAGATTTTATATACAACTTTGTTGCTCTTATTTTTTTTCTGAGTTTTTCTAGTATTTTTTTCCTCACCCATTTTTCAGGAAGTCACAGTTCTTTAGTCCCTGCCAACAATATGGTGAGCTTGGAAGAGAACCCAAAGCTCAAGATGAGAATGTAGCTCAGCCAACACCTTGATTACAACCTTGCAAGACCCTAAGCAAGAGGACCCAGTTAAGATACACCACACTCCTGTCCTATGGAAATGAGATAGTACCATGTGTTGTTTTAAGCCATTAAACTTTTAGTAATTTGTTATGCCATCAATACAAATAGATTAAAAATAAAAAGATGGTAAAATATATATCATCAAACAGCAGCCATAAAAAATCTGGAGTGGCTATACTAATATCAGATAAAATAGACTTTAAAACAAACAAAGTGTTAAGAGAAATACATGCTTACATTTATGGTCAGTTGATTTTGAACAAAGGTGACAAGACAAGACAGGTCAATGGGAAAAGAAGAACCTTTTTGACAAATGGTGCAGGGACAACTACTTATCCACATCCACGATGAAGTTGAATCCCTACCTCATACTGTGTATAAAAATTAACTCAAAATGGATCTAAGATCTAAAAGTAAGAGTTAAAAATATAAAATGTTTAGAAGAAAACATAGGTGTAAATTTTCATGATCTTAGATTAGGTGATGGTTTCTTAGATATATATCGAAAGCACAAGTGACATAACAAAAGAGAGATATATTGGACATCATTAAAAGAACTCCATTAAGAATATGTACTTCAAATGATATCACTAAGAAAACAAAAAGAAAACCCATGTAATGGAGAAAATTTTTGTAAATCATATATTTCATAAAGAACTTGTATCTAGAATATATAAAGAACTCTCAAAATTCAATAATAAAAACACAAATAATTTAAAAGTAGTCATTGAAAGTTATAAAACATTGATGAATGAAATTAAAGAAGACATAAATAAATGGAAAAACATTCCACATTTATAAACTGGAAATACTAATATTGTTAAAATGTCCATAATACCCAAAGTGATCTACAGATTCAATGCAATCCCTATCAAAATCTCAATGGCATTCTTTTCAGAAGTAGAAAAAACAATTCTAAAATTCATATGGAGGCCTGGCGCAGTGGCTCACACCTGTAATCCTAGCACTCTGGAAGGCGGAGGTGGGAGGATCGCTCAAGGTCAGGAGTTTGAGACCAGCCTGAGCAAGAGCGAGACCCAGTCTCTACTAAAAAATAGAAAGAAATTATCTGGACAACTAAATATATATAGAAAAAATTAGCCGGGCATGGTGGCGCATGCCTGTAGTCCCAGCTACTCGGCAGGCTGAGGCAGTAGGATTGCTTGAGCCCAAGAGTTTGAAGTTGCTGTGAGCTAGGCTGACACCACGGCACTCTAGCCTGGGCAACAGAGTGAGACTCTGTCTCAAAAAAATAAATAAATAACATAAAATTTATATGGAGCCAAAAACACAAAACAAAACAAAACAAACCCAAATAGCCAAAGCAATCTTGAGCAAGAAGAACAAAGCAGGAGGTATCACACTTCCTGACTTCAAAATATATTACAAAGCTATAGTAATCAAAACAGTATGGTACTAAACTTGAAAACAGACATATAGACGAATGGAACGGAGTAAGAGAGTCCAAAAATAAATCCACGCATCTATAGTCAACTGATCTTTGACAATGGTGCTGAGAACACACATTGGAAAAAGAATAGTATCTTCAATAAATGGTGGTGAGAAAACTAGATATCCACCTGCAGAAGAATGAAATTGGACCTTTATCTCATACGATATACAAAAATCTACTCAAAATGGATTAAAGACTTAAACATAAGACCTGAATTCTACACTTTACCAGGGTGAATTTTGTGGTATATAAATTATATTTAATAAATCTGTTACTAAAAAAAAATTATGCATCTTTAAGTTTGGCTAGGAGTATGTCTCAAGGTAATATATTTTTGAGAAAAAAAGATTTGCATTGAAAGTGTACTTTTTGTAATTTGTGCTTTTCATTTTTAGATTAAAACGCTTGCAGCAAGGTTTATTCACAGGAAGGTGATGAGAAACTAACATATTTTCAGGATAATATGCTTTTTTAAAAACGAATATATTGGGCTAGAATTTAAAGTTTGAAAGAAATGTAGAGCATGACATTTTTATTTACTTTCATTGAACACTATAGTGAGGAAACAAAATAAACATCAAAGGAATACACAAACTAGATAAGCTATAAAAATTATTTTAGTTCTTTGTTTACACAGCATTCTGTCACACAAATTCCAGAATTATACAGTTTAAGGAACTCTAAAAGAGATAGAACAATTCACAATTCTGACTGCTTACTCATTAGTCCTAGAAGTCTAAAGGCAAGATTTCATGTTTTTACCAGGTAAAGTTTAGTATCTTTCCACCATGATCATCTGGAAATCTAAACTTCTAAGCTACATCCTTAATTATTAGTCTCTATGAGGCAGAATACAGAAAGTGATCGACCTGTAGATCAAGCATCTCTCAACTTATAAGTAAGGGCCTTTAATGTGATCCAGAAGTTTTAGATGAAAGTTAACTTCATGAAGTTTATTTCAGGTTTAGGTTATAATCCACTATCCTCTTGTTGCACTTGAACTCTCTTCTCAGCTCAGTGGAAACTGAATAGCTTATTCATTGCTACTAGAAAAGAGCTCCTCACATATGTATACATTTCACTGTTCCCTGCCTCTCCTTCTCTCCTGCCTCTCTCCTTACTCTCAATTCCTTGAGTCAACTATGAAAATAAATGCTCTCCTGTCCAGGATTTTAAACAAATCAGGGTGTGATAAGAAAGACATGACTTTCTAAAGCTGTAGAATGCCGCCTTCTTTTCACAAACCACACATTTTTTTTTTTCTTTTAGGGATAAAGTTTGCTTTCCTGTCAAAGGATTGGATGCCGACACTCCCTGAGCAACTGTATCAGTGTTCTGCACTGTGCATCCAATAGCACGTGCTTCCCAGCTCACAGCTTCTGTGGGCCAGGCATCCGGCATGGCATACTCGATCCTCTGCCGTGGGACTCACAGGCTGCAGACAGGGTGTCAGCTGAACTGCACTCTCATCTGGAGGCACAGCTGGGAGACGATTGGCTTCCAAGCTTCCTTAGGTTGTTGGTAGAACGCATTTTCTTGTGGTTGTAGAACTGAGGCCTTCTGTTTCTTGGTGACTGTTGCTGGAGGCCACCCTCAGCTTCTAGAGACTGACAGTAGCTTCCCCAGTGTGGCTGCTTACTCCTCAAGCCAGCAAGGAGAACCCCTAGGGTGCATCTGCTGGCACCATGGAGTTTTAAAGCATGCAACATAATCACGGGAATGACATCCCATCCCTGTTGCCATATTGTTGGTCAGAAACCCGTCATCCCATACTCGAGTGAACACCAGAAGACAAGAATCATAAAGGCCAGGGTCACCCTAGGGTCTGCCTACTACAGCAGCCTTGAATCCTTTCTGCATGGAGATGTGAATGAACAAATCAGTGAACAAAAGCTAACCTATCTTTCATTATTTTAGATTATCTTTTTCTTTATTCATAACTCCCTCCAAAAAACACTCGTGTAGTTATTTATTGCTGTATAACAAACCATACCTCCAAACAGTAGCTTAAAACAGCAACTGGTTTTTTTTTTTTTTTTTTGAGACAGAGTGTCGCTTTGTTGCCCTGGCTAGAGTGAGTGCCATGGCGTCAGCCTAGCTCACAGCAATCTCAAACTCCTGGGCTTAAGCGATCCTACTGCCTCAGCCTCCCAAGTAGCTGGGACTACAGGCATGCGCCACCATGCCCGGCTAATTTTTTCTATATATATTTTAGTTGGCCAGATAATTTCTTTCTATTTTTTTGTAGAGACGGGGTCTCGCTCTTGCTCAGGCTGGTCTCGAACTCCTGACCTTGAGCGATCCACCCTCCTCGGCCTCCCAGAGTGTTAGAATTACAGGCGTGAGCCACCGCGCCCGGCCCAGCAACTGTTGCATTTGCTTGTTATTCTGTGGTTCAGCAGTTTGGGCTGGACTCAGCTGGGCTGTTCTTCTCCTGGGCTCTCATGGGGTCACTCATTTGGCTGTAGTCACACTGCAGCTTGACTTGAGCTGATTAGTTTAACGTGGCCTCACTCACACAAGTGGAAATTGGTGCAGGCCGTATATTCCACATGTCTCTGGCAGGCTGGCCCAGTCTTTTTGAAATGGCATCTGGTTTCCAAGAGGAAGAGGAGCTGCAAGACTCAGAAGTTGTAGAGTGTTACTTGTGCCACATTCTACCTGTCAAAATAAGCCCAAGGTGTGTCCAGATTCAATGAGTGGGAAAATAGACCCCACCTCTTTTCCTTTCTAGAATTGCACAAAGTTCAAACCTGAGAACTCTTCAAGATTTCTCTGATAAATATTACAAAATATCACTCCTGATATACAAGAGAACATTTTCACTGGTTAAAGATACAATGGCATTTAATTGTTATTATTGTTAAAAGTAGTTAATCTTTACTTATATACAATCACCTATTTTCTACAGATGTCTTTGCATGCTAGTCTTAAATCTTGCTAGATTGATTGATTGATTGATTGGTTTAGAGATAGGGTCTCACTATGTTACCCAGGCTGGAGTGCAGTGGCTATTCACAGCTGCAATCACAGCTCACAGCAACCCTGAACTCCTGGACTCAAGTGATTCTCCTATCTCAGCCTTCCGAGTAGCTGGGACCACAGGCACCAGCCACTGCACCCAGCTCACTAGATAGATTCTTAATAAGTGTTCATCTTCAATATTGCTAGCTGGTTTCCTTTTTCTTTCAACTTTTTATTTTTATAAACATTTCAAAACACCTAGTAAATAAACTATAAAAGTACCAGAAGAACACTGGGTGGATTGTTTTATAACCCTGGAGATGAGAAGCTTTTCTAACCATCACCCAAAATCCAGGACCATAAAAGAAAACATTGATAAATGTGATTTCATAAAAATTAAGATCACCTACATGGGAAAAAAATCACAAAGCCAAGCCATGTGGCAAATGGGAAAAAAATGGGCACAAAACATTAACAGACAGTTTACAGAAAAATAAATACAATTTGCTCTTAAATATGAAAAAATGCTTGACTTAATTCATAATAAAAGAAAACATTAGAACTATGTTGATAATACCATTTCTCCACTTCAACTGACAAGTTTGGCAACGTAACATATGGACAAAAGTATGGGGAAATCAGAACTGTTACACATTGCTGGTGGGAGTGCAAAATGGAGGGCAATTTGATAATATCTATCAAAATCATGAATGTATTACCTTTTGATCTAGCAACTCCACTTCTGTGGATTTATCTTCCAGATTGATCTGCCAGTGTATGAAATGACATATGTACATGGATGTTATTGTAGAATTGTTTGTAAACGATTGGAAATAACCTATAGGTTCATCAGTAGAAGACTGGCTAAATAAACTGTAGAACATCCACAGAATGGAAGACCATGAACTATGAAAATGAATGAGAAAGCTTTCTGTGTGCTAATGTGGAACAATCTCTAACATACATTGTATAGAAAAATACAAAGAGCAGAACAGTTTCTGTAATATGCCACCTTTTTTGTAAGAAAGGGAAGAATGAGAGAATATATACTCATATTTGCTTATATATGCATTTAAAACACCCTGGAAGATTCAGGAGAAACTAACAAAAGAAGTTACATGATTTGGGAGTTAGACTAGGGATACAGTGGTGGACATGTAGATGCTGTATGAGTTTTTTCTATGCAGCATGAATTTTTAAAAAATCTACATATATATGTATTTTATTTATATTCAGTTTTAGATTTACATTTTCAAAATATCAGTTCTTGATATTTAATTCATATACCATATGATTCACCTATTTAAATTGTACAAATGGTTTTTAGTATATTCACAACATTGCGCAACCATCACCATAATCGATTTGAGAACATTTTCATCACCTCCTCCAAAAAATACACACCCACTAGCAGTCATTTCCCTTTAGCAAACACTAATCTACTTTCTGTTGCTATAGATTTGCCTATTTGCTCTTCTCTTTTTTCTTCCCCCGACACACATTGAATCCATTTGCTCGCTCACTTTGCCCCGGTGCCAATCCAAACATCTCCCTCTCCAACTGTCACCATACTTTATTTAGTTTCATTTCTATAAATGTGCTATATCAGTAGAGAGTGACAGCTGCCCATGGCCACCGTCCGTAGCCAACAGGGAATTGCCTAACTGGTTTTCTGCTCTGTCCCCTATAAAGAAGCAGAGCGCTGGCTTCCTCTCTGTCCCACCTGCTGCAGGGCAGAGGAGCTCCTCTCAAGGTACATCACTGGGCCAATAGGCTACAGGGTCTTTTCTCATCTCCTAGCAACTTTAGAAGATAAAATTTCTTTATTACTTTGCATTTACATAGCCCCCTTTCCAAAAGCTCTTCAGCACCTGATGGCACTTTTTACAATTCTCTCCTGAGATTGCCCAAAACAGTCCCCTTCCATGTTTGCTCCTACTCGGTCACCTTCTCACCACCAAAACCCTTCCTATCAATTCACTAACAAAATTCAGAAAATATTATGAATGAATTTTTAACTGAACAAGGAAGTCTCTTCTGAATACAGTATATTTAAACCATACAAAAAAGCAACAGGGTTTTACCAAAATTTAATTAATTAAAGATAGAAGATATGATTTCAACTGGATTTCTTCATACCAAAATAGGAGACAACAAAGTTATCCTAATAGGTGACATAGTTATGTTCATAATAATCATAATGACAATATCTTATTTCACTTAAAATCCCAGTAAACTATTACCTTGTACCACTTTGTTGATACAAAGTACCGCTTATTTACCACTTAATAAATAAATAGGATAGTGGGCTATAATTCTCTATTTCCCTCTCTTATGAAAGAGATGTTTAAATCAATCAAAATGTCAAATAAGTAATAAACAATCCTTAAGTTGATGTTGAATTGGGTTGGGTTTCTTTGAAGAGTTTTTTGATTGGTTAGGCTAAAAAAAAGAGATTTTGCATTTACATTTGAAGGTAAGTGTTTTGGATTCCAGAAAATTCATTTTCAACCAAACTATAGAAGATCTGATTGAGGAAAATATGGGAAGATTCATTTCTCAGTCTTCATGTTTGCTTAGCTACTGAAATACTGAACTATTCTATTTCAGATCCAGTAACCAACCCTGTGTATGCTGTCTCTCAAAACCAGGGCCACAAGATAGATGATCTACCTCTGCAATCCCCAACCCCGCTGGGCCGTGGCCCTGTACTGGTCCATGGCCTGTTAGGAAACAGGCTGCGCACCCCTGCCAGAGCTCCACACCACCCTGCCCCCGACCCACGACACCCCAGCTCTCCACCCCCAGTTTGTGGGAAAACTGTCTTCCATGAAACCAGTCCCTGGTACCAAAAAGGTTGTGTGCTCTTTTAAAATCTTGCCATCCCACCACCCACCACCATCACCGCTCTGCCCCCAATCAAGAGGTGGAAACTATATCCTCTCCTGTTCAACCTGAGTCAGCCTCTGGACCTCAACCAATGGGGTATGGTAGAATTAACATTATGTGACTTCCAGGAGTAGGTTGTAAAATATCATGCACATCTGCTTTGTTCTCTTGGGATGCTTACTCTGGCAACCCAGCCACGGCGCTGTGAGGAAACTCAAGCATCCTGCGGAGAGCCCCACCCAGAAAGGAACTGAGGCCCCCGGCCCACAACCCTGGCTGAGCTCCCAGTGCACAGTCAGCACCGGTTTGCCAGGCACATGAGGAAGCCATCGTGAAAGTGAATCCTTCGGCTTCCGGTCATCCCAGCTGATGCCACGTAGAGCAGATGGAAGCCATCAAGTCGTAAGAAATTGATGAAATAGTTATCAGCAATAGATAAAAAAAACACATGGTAGGAAGAGTTTGCTTGGTTCAACCTTCTCTAGAGGAGTCTGGTATATATTCAGGTTCACAGGACTTCCCTTTTCTCGGGGTAAATCAACCAAGTCATCAAGTAAGAATTGTTTTAATTGCCAATAGGACTCTGAACTCTTCATTAGCATCCTTTGGCCAAGTAAGTAATTTAGTCAGAGCTGACCCTACACTCCTTTCACAGCCGGGAGACTTTAGACAGGAAGGATTAAGTCACCAGTAGACACAATGGCCAGGAGCAGTCTTGCTGAGGAAAATAATGAGGTGAAGAGGAGATGGTAGATCTGCTCTCAAGAGACAGGGCGAGAACCCTCCTGTGGTTAGGGTAGGGGGAAAAAAAGTCAAACTAGTTCAGTGACCTGACCATGAATTTGAGGAGTCGTCACAGAAATCATCTCTCTTGGCTTCTTAGCTCTTGAAGGGGGATGGGATGAGGTCAGACGCCAAAGAGCTACTCACAGAAGAATTTCAACACATCATTATGAACTTTGCACTTCTTATTTTCAGGAGGGATAAAATCCATCAAATGATCTCCCCAAAATTACCCAAGTAACATGAACGCATTCTTATTGTAAAAGATTCAAACAAGAATCAATTCTAAGGCCGGGCGCGGTGGCTCACGCCTGTAATCCTAGCACTCTGGGAGGCCGAGGTGGGCAGATCGTTTGAGCTCAGGAGTTCGAGACCAGCCTGAGCAAGAGCGAGACCCCATCTCTACTAAAAAATAGAAAGAAATTATATGGACAGCTAAAATATATATATAGAAAAAAATTAGCCGGGCATGGTGGTGCATGCCTGTAGTCCCAGCTACTCGGGAGGCTGAGACAGGAGGTTCCCTTGAGCCCAGGAGTTTGAGGTTGCTCTGAGCTAGGCTGAGGCCACGGCACTCACTCTAGCCTGGGCAACAAAGTGAGACTCTGTCTCAAAAAAAAAAAAAAAAAGAAAAAGAAAAAAGAATCAATTCTAGAAAGCAAATTATAATATAAAAGACACCTGTCATCCTCACCGACATCACATCCTTCCCTCAAGGTCACCAGGCCTGGAGCTTGGTACCCGATCTTGCGTCCCCATTCTGTGCGTTTGCACGCACACACGTGCACATGTGTAATACAGACTTCTATTGCAAAAGGATCATGCCGCATACATTGTTCTGGGAGTTGTTTTTCCACTTAACTGTGTCTTGGGGACCTCCCCATATGGGTGCATTTACCTCTACTTCACTCTTCTTTTTTAATATTTAAAAA
This sequence comes from Eulemur rufifrons, assembly GCF_041146395.1. NCBI lineage: Eukaryota > Metazoa > Chordata > Mammalia > Primates > Lemuridae > Eulemur > Eulemur rufifrons. The sequence continues at coordinate 21,521,448 of NC_090999.1, forward strand.
TGTTTAAATATTTTCTCTAACCTGCTTCAGAGGAAGATACCTCACTTTTTCTAATGGCTGCAAAGTATTTCACAGATGAACAAAAAAGTTACTTATTCAGTTCTGTAATGACAGACATTTAATTGATTTCTAAATGTTCACTATTCCAACAGTACTGCCATAAACTCCCTTCTGCAAACAGCTCTATGCTGAGTGTTTCTTTGAGATAGATTCCGTGTCGTAAGTTAAATACAAACTGACGAACAAAGCGGCTCATTTCCTGGTTTCCTCCAACTGACGTGACATGTACTTTCTGACATCCGTTTTCCTTTGCCTTTAACTGTTTTTTTAATGACTTCTCCCAAGGAACTCTAGAATGACTACTCACTAAGGAAACAGAAAACTCCAATGGCAGGAAAAGTAAGCTTCAGAAGGTAAGGTTAACTAAGACCTAGAATTTAAGATGAACAATTGGGACATAGTTTCACTCTCCCAGAGTTTCTTAATAAAAATGGCTTTGAAATAGGTTTGCCTTTCTTGGTAATCTTATTATTTTTAGTTCTTTGGGCAAACTTAATACTTTTTTTGGAGATGGAGTCTTGCTGTGTTGCCCAGGCTGGTCTCAAACTCCTGGCCTCAAGTGATCCTCCTGCCTCAGCCTCCTGAGTTGCTGGGATTACAGGCATGAGAGGTTTTGCCTTTTACAAAGGCAAAGTTAAATATAAATAAACCAGGCCGGGCGCAGTGGCTCACGCCTGTAATCCTAGCACTCTGGGAGGCCGAGGCGGGTGGATCGCTCGAGGTCAGGAGTTCGAGACCAGCCTGAGCAAGAGTGAGACCCCGTCTCTACTAAAAATAGAAAGAAATTATATGGACAACTAAAATATACATATACAAAAAATTAGCCGGGCATGGTGGCACATGCCTGTAGTCCCAGCTACTCGGGAGGCTGAGGCAGTAGGATCGCTTAAGCCGAGGAGTCTGAGGTTGCTGTGAGCTAAGCTGACGCCACGGCACTCACTCTAGCCTGGGCAACAAAGTGAGACTCTGTCTCAACAAAAAAAAAATATATATATATAAATAAACCCTTGTCAGATGGGCCTTACACGCTGAATTGTATTACACCTATCATGTTAGTAAAACCATGGCAGTTCTTTCAGCTACGTCAAAGACACATCCATAATTCTGAGATGCGCCCCCATCCTTAACCATAACTCCTAGGGGATGGGGGGTGACAATCTTGTTTCAATTACCACTGACATCTCCCCTTTGTTCCTCATGAGAAAAGTTCCTTTTCAATGGTGGTTTATTTGTTTATTTATTTTTTATTTATTTATTTTTTTGAGACAGAGTCTTGCTCTGTTGCCCTGGCTAGAGTGCCGTGGCATCAGTCTAGCTCACAGCAATCCCAAACTCCTGGGCTCAAGCGATCCTCCTGCCTCAGCCTCCCGAGTAGTTGGGACTACAGGTGTACACCACCATGCCCGGCTAATTTTTTCTATCTTTAGTAGAGATGGGGTCTAGCTCTTGCTCAGGCTGGTCTCGAACTCCTGAGCTCAAATGATCCTCCCGCCTCAGCCTCCCAGAGTGCTAGGATTATAGGCGTGAGCCACCGCGCCCGGCCCATTTTTTAAACTTTGTCCTTTTTCATTTATCTGTCTCTTCTGCTTTCATAATTGTTTTAACAATTATAGCCGGACTACATGCCTTCTTATCTACAGAGAAAATTCTCCTCTTCTTTCTCCAAAATGTCCTTAATATTCTCACACATTTCTTTTCTAGTTGAACTCTAGAGTTATTTTGTAGAGGTCAAGTTTCGTTTGAATGTAGGTTGAAATTGGGTTAAATTTTAAGACTAATCTGAGGAAACCTAATACCTTCCAAGAGCATGTGTGGTCTCTCCACTTATTCAAATCTTTTATGTCTGATAAAATTTATTTTCAGGCTTACTTGATTGTAGAGCTCTTGAAGGTAGAGCCCATGTTTTATTCATTTTTGGACCTCCAATAGGGCACAGTGCCTAGACATAGCCGGTGCACTGAATGTTAGTTAACTGGATGAATGGAAGGGTACTTTGAGCTCTCAAGTTACCCCCCTGTTAAAAATAATCCACCTGCTCTGTCTCCAGTAGAGCTCCTCTGCTATATTTTAAGATTATGAGGATGTGGAAAGTGAAGGTGAAGATAAAAATTTTCCTTGATTAAAATATGTAAAATAATTCTGCTACTAGGAGTAAAAATGAAATAACTAGAAGTAAAATTTGGAAAATTAGTTTTCACTTGCATGCAACTACTGAATTTTGCCCTGCAAGGAGGAATTTTGCTCCTTGCAGGAGCAGCTACATTTATGACTAACACTTTATATTTCATGAATACCAATGTTAGTTCGAGAGAAGTCATTCCAGTAGATGAGATCAGTTATTGGGTGGAAAAGCGTGTTTAGAAATGTTGATGATACTTCAGGGAAATATCCACTGACCCAGCCTTGCACCAAATCCACACACGATAAAAACAGAACTAGTGAAGAAATGCTAATTTGAATTTTTTTAACCTCTGATATAATGAAAATTTCATGGTTTTTCAAGCCATCTGTCAACTCGTATGACCATGACTAAGTAAAGCCTGCCGGTTTATTATACAGAATACAAACTGAGGTGTACAGAAACATAACCTTCTCTCTTTATAACTAGATTTAACTTCTGTCTAAAGCCTTCACTCTGCCTTTGTCTGAAAACTTAATCTTATTCAATTTGGGTGAAGCTGTCAATTTAGGCTGTTTTCAGTCAGTTTGGGGTTTTCCCACTGCTTCTCAGAGTCATACCCAGATCCAGGGGGAGATAGTCTTAAACCATGCTAAGATGTGGCCATGGGACAGGAGGTGTGTAGTGAATTCCTGTAATTTCATGTTGCCTCGGCGTCCATTCTGAATATAAGTTGGACTTCCCATACGAGAAGCGAGGCTTAGTCACTCTTGACACAGTTTCCAGTTCTCTGCCTCCTTCCATTTCCTCAAAGTGGTCAATCCAGATGTTTGCCTGATAACCCACTTCCCTGTATGGTGACAACCCCATCATGGGACAGCTAGATAGAACCTACTTAATCTGCCCTGCTGACCCCTGCGCTCCACACGTACTATGTAGATATGCTACAGTGATGACCGCTCAGTCATAGCATGACTCCAGGGACCTTATGCCTGCTTGCTGTAAGCCTAGCAACTAGAACTCCCTGCAGGAAACACACCTAGGTAACACCCTGAACCCCAAGGCCCACAGGTCCCTCCTTCTCGCTATTGCTCCCCATGTGCTAGGTGAGTGTGCATGTCCCAGACAGCTGCCCGCTTCCCCTCCTCTCCCTGGGACCTGTGAGTAATACACTGCTTCTCTTATTTCACGGGTTTTGTTAAGTTGCCTTCTCTATGGCTCACTGACCCACACACCTGAACCTAACTTCTGTCTCAGTCAGGGCTCTCCTAGAGAGTGGCTGTGTTGGGAGGAAGAGAGTAGACATAGGTCAGACAAGAGCCACAAGGGCGCCTGCCATTATAAACAAGTTTCTTGCGAAAGGGACACCTGGTCGTGGGTTGCACACAGGCATCAGGTCATCTCCCAGGATAGGGAAGTAGCCCCTAAAAGGCACATTGTAAACATCCGTGACCAAATCCCCTGGAGCCCCACCAGGGCGGGGCTGGAGCTTATGGCCGCTTTCCTGAGAGGGACCTCAAGACCCAAGCAGAGGAAAATACAAGGTGGCTCTCCTGGCCTTTGCAGCGGTGTGGCTCCTTTCTGCACTGGACCCTTCAGATGCCCTGGTCCTCTTTCTCAGCCCCTCCAGACCACTCTTGAGGGTGTGGAAAATATCTTGCCCTTCTCCCCTGCCACTCCACACTGCCCCAGGCCTCTCTCCCCAGTTCCCCCCACGCCCCCACCTACCCTGCCAGCCTTTTCCATGGTGCTTGGGGAATTCTATGAAATGTGCTCTTCCCAGGGCTACAGATGGTGTGTGAGACAAACGTGCCCTCCACTCCCACATTCCCCAAATCTGCACACATTCAGGGCACTGACAGGGTGTCATACGGAGCAGGGTGCTGCACCCCTGCACTGGCTCCCCCAGGCTCTTGTTCCCAGAGGGTCGTTAGTCAAGAGAGTGGGGGAAGGGGACACTGAGTCCTTCAGAGCCCTCCTCTAAATACTGGCAGTGGCTTTTGTGACGGTGTAGGAATAAAAAGCATTGCACAGAAAAGAAAACATACCCGGTAACTGTTGAAAGTACTCACCACCATATTTTCTCCAACAGCTTGAATCAGACAAGCCTGGTTTATATCCTGCGTAAACTATTAGGTCTTAGTCTGCCCAGCATTTGGAGGGGAAGTGTTTGCTACACTAACTTTCACAGCGTAGGCCAGTGCTCCTACAGTGTATACTTCAAACCGGTTCACTCAATGCCCTCTCTGGCCCCCTCCCAGCACGCAAATACTCATATAGCACCAACTGTATGCTTCACACTATTCTAATCGCTTTATCCATATTAATTCATGCCATTCTCATAAAATCTCTATGAGGTAGATACCACTATTATCCCCATTCTCCAGATGGAGAAACTGAGGTAAAAACAGATTAATTAACTTTCCTAAGTTACAGAGTTAGTACCTTACGAAGTCAAGATTGGATCCTACATAGTCTGGGTTCAGAGTTTATACTATTGATCACTATACTATGCTACTACGGATCAAAAACGTGTGTTAGCTGAAAATGGAGGAAGTTCATTTTTCCTAAATATTGTGTCATTTAAACTCATATATATTTTATTTGACAATTCTGTTTACAAAAAAATCTGAATCGTCAATGCACACCCACTTCCTTAAAAAGAGCCATGTTTCCAAAAGCATCACGTAAAAAACAAAAATATATAATATTTTTTATTAGGAAATCCTTGGTGATCTGCTAAAGATTGTGGCAAAATTACTCACCACCAGGTTTGTAGTTACAGCTCTGTTAAAAAGATCTGTCAGCTCTTGTAAGATTTTTCTACTTTAAATATCTCTTTAAATTGAGCTTGTCTCCAGCTCAGCAATAAGTAGCCTTGTTTCACGAAATTTTTGATGTGTCCTCCACGTAAAGTACTTCTGACTGAGCGTATTAGCCAATACAGTTATTGGCTAATACATATATAGCCAATTTTGCTGTGTAACATATTACCCCCACATGTAGTGTTTTTAAACAGCCAAATGATTTGTATTATCTCACAGTTTCTGTGGTCAGGATTGAGCATGGTTTAACCAGATCCTCTGGCTCAGAGTCTCTCACAGTGAAGGTTTGGGGTGGGGCTGCAGACAAGGTTTCTGGTGAGACTGTAGCCATCTCACTGCTCAGACAAGGGGAGGATCCACTTCTGAGCTCGCTCTTGTGGCCATCGGCAGGCCGTAGGTCCTCAACAGCTGTTAGCTAGAGACATCAGTTTCTTGCCACATGGACCTCTCCATAGTGCCACTCACAAAATGGCAGCTTGCTTCCCCCAAACCAAGGGTACCAAACAAGGTGGAGGGCAGGGGCAGAGAGAAAGAGAAAGAAAGAGAGAGAGAGAGAGAGAGAGAGATGGAAGTCACAGTCTCATGTAATCTAATCACTTTTGGCATGTCCTGTTTGTTAGCAGCAAGTCACTAGGTCCAGCCCATACTTCAGGAGAGAAGATTACACACAGACTTGACCACTGGAAGCCATTTTGAGGCTGCCCGCCCTACTGAGTAATTTTCTTCTTCCTGTTTATTGCTGTTCTTACTGTCCTGTCCTTACAAGAAGGATTAGGCTATACGATAGGTCCAAGTAGTTAACCCAGGCCTCAGAGTTCATACTTTAAGCACATCCTGTGTTGTTCCACTAGTATAATGATGTGCTTTTTAAAAATAAATACACAGGGTGGGGGGGAAGGGCAGCCTTTTATAGCAGTCTCATCGTTTCAATGTGCTCAGGTGTTCAGATATTTGGACTCCCAGATCGACAATCTGTAACATTTGGAGGCATGTAGCTCCCCTCCCTCAGCTCATGCCTACCTCCTGTCCAGTGCACCCTTGAAAGCTCTTCGCCCTACCCGTGCTCTGTTGAATGCCAGAGAGTTAGAGTTAATTATACAGGACAGAAGACTGAGGGTTTCCCGGCAAGTGTCCAGGCTAGGAAATGCAGCTGAGCAGAGCAGAGCAGCAATGCCGTGGGACTGTCAGGTTTGCTGTGCTTCCAAGGCTTTGTTCTGAATTGTCTTGGGGACACAAGCTCAGGCGTGGAAAGGCTGCATGGGGGATGGGTGGTTTGGGCAGGGGAGAAGAAACGCAATCCACAAGAAACCTGCTGAAGATGACATTCTGCTAACCCCCTGCAGGGGTTTGGCCAGTCATTTCATCCCTCTGGGCTTGAGTTTATCCTCTCTAAAATGACAGGGTTGAAGCAGATACTCTCCGCTACTCTCTGCATTCTATGGGTTAATGACTACTAGAAAGAATTTACGAGAAAGTTAAGGAATGGGTTTAAGTGCTTGAAAGTGAGAGGGAGAAATCAGTGCCAATTTATGACGTTGCTATAAACAGTTTATGAGATTTTAAAAATAACATATACTTTTTTCTAGTTTTGATAACGTTTCATGTTGTCGTAGAGACTATTGTTTTATAAATACAGAGTCCTTTTCCTTCTGGAAACAACCACCTACTATTCCTCTCTTCAATCCCTTCCCCATCATGTGCATGTGTGTGCGTGCACGCGTGTACACACACACACACACACACACACACACACACAGGTTACCAGGTTAGTGAGCGATGATGCTGCCCATCTGCAGGTGACTGGGCCAGGGTGGTGTCCTTGTCTCAGCTGAGACAATCTCCACCCTTGCCCTGGAGACTGGATCTGGAAACAGATGAAAGTCCAGTCTTTCTTAGAGTCCCAGGATGACAAATATGGCTTTCAGGGGCCATATTTTCCCTTTAAGCGGGGAGGAAATGAAGTAGACAAACTCAGAGAAGCCACTGAGATGGAGAAAGAACATAAACAGCATTTGCATTTCTGGTTCCAGTAACTGCCAAGGCCCACTGTTTTCTTGTCATTGAGTCTCTGAGATAGAACAGGATCTGTAAGATAACTCCCCTCTTTGGTTAAAGCATAATCAATTTGGGTTTCGGTCTTTTGCAACCAAAGGTGGGGGGGGGAACTAACTAATTCACAAGTTCACAAGAAAGAAAGTCTAATTAAAAATATATATAATGTACTCCCAAAATACGTACCTCTGATATGTATCAATAAAAATAAAATATAAAGAAGAAAACCTAAGGTGTGAAACTATTAGAATTCTAGAAGAAAATGTGGGAAAAACTCTTATAGACATTGGCCTAGGAAAAGAATTTATGAAGAAGACCCCAAAGACAATCACAGCAACAACAAAAATAAATAAATGGGACTTGATTAAATTAAAAAGCTTCTGCACAGCCAAAGAAACTGTCACGAGAGCAAACAGACAACCTACAGAATGCGAAAAAATTTTCGCATGCTACACATCCGATAAAGGACTGATAAGTAGAATCTATTTAGAACTCGGGAAAATCAGCAAGAAAAAAATCAAACAACCCTATCAAAAAGTGGGCAAAGTTCAAGACCAGTCTGAGCAAGAGCGAGACCCTGGCTCTGCTAAAAAGAAAAAAAAAATAGAAAGAAATTAGCTGGACAACTAAAAAAAATATTTATATATAAAAAGAAAATTAGCCGGGCATAGTGGCACATGCCTGTAGTCCCAGATACTTGGGAGGCTGAGGCAGGAGGATTGCTTGAGCCCAGGAGTTTGAGGTTGCTGTGAGCTAGGCTGATGCCACGGCACTCTAGCCCGAGCAACAGAGGGAGATTCTGTCTCAAAAAAAAAAAAAAAAAAAAAAGTGGGCAAAGGACATGAATAGAAATTTTTCAAAAGAAGACAGAATAATGGCCAACAAACATAAAAAAAAAAATGCTCAACATCTCTGATCATCAGGGAAATGCAAATCAAAACAACAATGAGATATCACTTAACTCCAGTGAGAATGGCCTTTATCAAAAAGTCCCCAAACAATAAATGATGGCGTGGATGTGGAGAGACAGGGACACTCAAACACTGCTGGTGGGACTGCAAACTAGTGCAACCCCTGTGGAAAGCAATATGGAAATACCTTAAACAGATACAAGTAGACCTACCATTTGATCCAGCAATCCCATTATTGGGCATCTACCCAAAAGAACAAAAGACATTCTATAAAAAAGACATCTGCACTCGAATGTTTATAGCAGCACAATTCACAATTGCAAAGATGTGGAAACAACCCAAGTGCCCATCAATCCATGAGTGGATTAATAAAATGTGGTATATGTATATCATTGAGTACTACTCAGGTATAAGAAACAATGGTGATATAGCACTTGTATTTTCCTGGATAGAGCTGGAACCCATTCTACTAAGTGAAGTATCCCAAGAATAGAAAAATAAGCACCACATGTACACACCATCAAATTGGTTTCACTGATCATCACCTAAGAGCACATCTAGGAATAACATTAATCGGGTGTCGGGCAGATGTGGGGGGGGAGGGGATGGGTGTATACATGCATAATGAGTGCGATGTGCAGGCCTAGGGCATGGACACTCTTGAAGCTCTGATGGGGGGGAGGGGAGACAAGGGCAATATATGCAACCTAAACTTTTGTACTCCCATAATATGCTAAAATGAAAAAAAAAGAAGAAAACAAAAAAAATGACCAATAATTCTACCACTTTAAGATAACTTCTCTTAACATTTTGGAATATTTTTCCTGCTACTTTTCTATGCATTTACATAAATTAAATTAGAATTTTGACATGATTTTTTAATTCATGCTTCTTTCATTTGAAGATAATATTGTGAGCATTTTCTTGTATCAACTCAGATTCTTCAAAAATAACAATTTTTATGTCTCTGACAATTCACGTTCATGAGATTTTACAAATATATCCATGCAGTATGAGAGCAAAGAATAATTCAGTTTGATTTGATCCATTCTGAGAACCAGATCTGTGATGTAATTAGCAGGAAGGAAGACAAACAGTTAAGGAAGAGGGGTGACATTGAGTTCTGCTAAATGGGAGAAAGAATAGAGCCTTTGCATAATACAATCTCCTTGGGAAACCGATCATTGGTAAAAGCCACTATTTCTTTCTCCTTCACTGTTTGCCCAAACACAGAGAAACAGTTCTAGGAAAAAAAAATAGTTTCTAGAAAAAAATAGTCAACATTTACTGGGCACTCCCTACTACATACACTATGTTTTAAAATACTCAAATATTTGCACATAATACCTAGTTAACCAAAGGGTATTTCAGATTCCCTTCTTGATACTCACTGCAAGAGGAAAGATACCAACATAATCCTAGATAGGGTTTCATAGTGAATAAAAGGTTTATAGTAAAACTAACATTATGTTAATATAAAAGTTAAGATGAAGCATCAAGGTCAAAGGCAAGGCCTGACTAAATCGCCTTACCAGGAGGCCAGCTTCACCTACCTGAAAACCGGCTGCTGAACACCACACAATAGCTTCTCTCCCTGGGCTCCTTTTTCAAGCCTTTTCTAATCCTTGCTTGTATCCTGTGAGGCAGGCAGGGGCCAGGCGATGAAGGCTGCTGCAAAGGGGGTTAAGGAGTCACATCTTTATCCTCAGGGCAATTAGAGGGCCTTGAGGAGTTGTAAGTGACACGATCTGATTGGCACTTTAGAAAAATTCTGGCTGCAGAGTGGGGATCAGACTGGAGAGAAATGGTGGAAGGGTGTGCCCAGAGAAGCTGACAGAGGAGTCCAGAGAAGCCCCCGCAGCTGGCTGGGGCCAGGGGGGGACAGCGGGATGGAGAGATGTGGAAGGACTCAGAAGACAGGCGGCAGGTCGAGATGGTCCTTGGGTTGAATTAGGGCTAATGACGGAGGGAAACCAGACGTCTGGAACAACCCCCAGATTCTCCACTTGGACAACTCAGTCAATGGTACTGACATTTTATGAGACAGAGAATTCTGATGGGGAAGCCAGTTTGGAAGAAATAAAATGAGTTTAAATTTGGACGTGCTGAGTTTGCAGTGCTTTGTAGACGTTCAAGTCTTGATCTATGGGTTGAAGCAGGAGCTAAAGATTGGCAGGTGGTTTGTGTACCGGCAGGAGGTAGAGATTTGAGGGTCATTTGTGTACAAGGGGCCAGGAAAGCCACAGGAGTGAAAAACATCACCCAAGTGAGCAGAGGCCCAAGGAGGGCAGAGGAAAGAGGCTCCCAGGGAGCCGAGAAGGAGCAGCCAGGGGACGGAAAGGCAGCCAGGAGAGTGCCGTGTCCTGGAGACTGGGAGGACGGGGTCTCTCGAGGAGGAGGAGGTGGGCCACAGAGCTGACCACCAAGGGGTCAGGCCAGGCTTGACAGACGCAGACAGAAGCCTGCGGTGTCCACTCCCTCCTTCGTGGCTCGTCCCCCCCAGTTCTAACTGACAGACCAGCTGAGAACTGGAAAGCAACCTTTAGGTTTGGTGGCCTGGAGTGGACTGAGAAGCGGGTGGGACAGTGAAAACCCACGTGAAGGTGACTCTTTAAGGAGTTTGGCTGGACAAGGGGTGAAGGACAGGGTGGGGGCAGGGAGTGTAGCTTGAGGAGGGAGATAGGATCGAGGCTCCCGTTTTGTTTTGCAACAGGGCAGCCCAGGGTCTGTAGAGGCCACAGGACCAGAGACAGAAGGTAACAGAGAGCAAACGTTCCCGAGCCGGTAACAGGAGGTGGCAGGCAGGGCACAGGTGCGGGGCCTGGGTCTTTCACTGTAACGGGAGGGACGGTGGGAAACGGCGGGAAAAGGCAACGGGAAGTCAGAGCTGAGGCGGAGTGACCAGGGGCCACAGCCTCCTGCCCAGTCAGCTCCGTCAGACCTCCAGATCCAGGGAGGGTCCCCTTCCTGTCTTCTCTATTAATAAAACGCCTCCTTTAATCTCTGGCGATGGCTCTACTCACAAACATCAAAGATGATCTTTTTATAACAATACAATGAATCTGAGACCCAGTGGTTTAAATTCATCTCCTGAATTGGTTTCTTCCACACGTATTTACTGAGTCAAAATTAGACAGCGGGGCTACCGTGCGGGGACACGGCCCTTCCATGTCCTGTAGAAGGCCTCTAGTTAAAATGAACCTCAATGGCCAGGAGCCAAAATGGAAAAAGAGGCCTCAAAAAGAAACTTGCAGCTGTAGGGCAGCTTCCCTCTCCCCAGCCAGTTCTCGCGGAGAGTCACGAATACCTTCAACCACCTGGTTTAAGTAGAGGGACACCCAAAAATGTGGGTCATCGCGGTACAACGAAGGAACTGTGTCTCTGAACCGAGCAGCCGAGGGTGTCATGCTGGAATTCATGTGTCTAAGTTGCTCTTTGTCTTGACAACTTGGCTCCTTTCAGCCTGAGTCAGTCCAGAATAAGTTCTCCTTGTGCCTAGAACACACTGAGCCCTTATTCCCTGGCGTGTGCTATGTTATTACGAAGAAAACGGGCAAGTTTTGAATCTGCTCACACAGTAGAACTATACATCAAACCGGTTATGCAAAAGCCAGGAAATGGTATGTGTTATGTTACATTTTTCTTACCACCTACTATAAACAGAGGCTATTTAATTTCTTGGCTTTTAACTCCATTTTAAAAAAATCACGAAACATTTCTTTCTTGAACAGTGCTCTGTAGTCTGAAGGGTTTCGGGGGTGGTGCTGCACGTTTGAGAATGTCATTGTGCTTCAAAGGGGTGGTGGGCTTGAACTCAGATGATGAACATAGAGGTGCTCTGTATGTTAAAAGCCTTGTGCAATTATTTTTATTTTATCTAATAAAAATTTTAACTTCACATTAAGAATTGAATCACATAATCATCTAATCAAATTTTGCCATTTCCTATGCAGCAGGTGACAGTGTGGGTCAAATCTTCAAGAATTCTGGGAAATCAGCCCTGTAACCAGAACCCCCGGGGCAGGATGAAACTCCGCCCCCTGGTAGGAATAGGAAGGGCATTTAGAAACAGCCACCCGGCCTTGGGGATATAGAAATAGTGCCCTATATAGCTAGGGGAGGCACAGGCAGCCCCACAAGTGGGGTTTTGGAGAAACAGGGAACTTATCTCGAGGTAGGAGAGGGCTGAGCATCAGTGAGGAATGGGCCTGTGAAGAGGGTGTCAAAACGCCTTTTATGACGCCCTCTGAGCAGCTGTGAGGAGATGCACTAGAACACTAAGAGTTTTAGAGCTATTTCCATGAGACAATGCAGAGTGAGAAGGGCCACAGAAGAGACATGGGTATAAACAACACCACTACCTCCCCCCTGCCCCCAGATTCATATGTTTAATTTGATCCACATGAAATTGTCATTTTTTACTGTAAAGAGTTGTCAAATGTTTGCAATTTCATATTGGTTCAAAGTGGTTAAATGTTGGCAATCTGATATTTTTATATATATATATTTATATTGACAATCTATGTATTTTTTATGTGGTTATATGAGTGTGGAGAAAATTATGAAAGGATACATACTTGCACAAGGTTAACGAGGCAGAGAGGAGAAGGAAACGGGAAGGCAAGGAACAAGAAAAATGAAGACTATACTAAGAAAGAAATACATATGTGTGTATGTGTATGTATGTGCACATATATATATATTTATAGAGAGAGAGAGAGAGGGGGGAAGAAAGAAAAAGAAGCCCAGCGTATATAATGTGATCCTATTATAAAACTTATGTTTATGCATATATACATAAATACACTGTAAAACAATGTGTTTGAGCTGTCTGCTAACTTTTGTTACAGTACCAACTCTCCTGCTCCAGAGCTAAGGCACAGCCATCGCCACAGGAGGCTCCTTTTTCATACTTTTATGCCTTGTCCCTGAGGTCCTCCCACGGAAAGAACCCGTGGAGACTCACTCCCACCGTTTTCCCTCTTGCAGGAGCCTCTAGAGAACCAGGACATTTTTCCTTTTTCCAGTCCTCGCCTTCCTGGTCAGCTTAATCTCTGTGTTCTAAAATTTGGGGGTTAATTATGAAAGGATACATACTTGAGCCCTTTTGTTCAGGGCTACCCCACCTAGGCCCAGGTTTGGAAACTATAGCTACCTCAGAGAAAAAGAGAAGAGAGACTATTACTTGTAAATTGTGGAAACAGAAAAGTATAAGTCTCATGTTTTAAAATTCCGTCTTGGCCAGAGAGCGCTGCTTAAGTCAGAGGCTCCAAGCCTCTGTCAGAAGTTGAATAAAGAACCTGCAAAGAATGAGACACTGTTGACAGCTGCTATAAAAAGACAAAGGCCTGAAATACAGTTTTTAAATAAATAGGTAAGAAAAAATGTTAGTATTTGCATGCCAGCTATCATAAAATCCAGGCTAAATCTGTACTTACTTATTATGATGTTATCACAAACAAGTCTATTTACTACAAAGGGGAAAGAGCTTCTCTGCAATACTGAAAAGTTTAAAATAAGTTCCAAGGAGGGTGTGACTTGTAACCTAGAGATAAAAAATGTAGGAATGAATGTAGCAGGGTTTCTCAACCTCAGTACTGCTGACATTTTGGGCCAGATACATCTTTGCTGTGGGGAGGCTGTCCTGTGCCTTGTGGGGTTTAGCAGCAGCCCTGGCCCCTGCCCATTAGATGCCAGTGGCACTCCCTCAAGGAGTTATGGCAACCAAAATGCCTCCAGACGTTGCCAATGTCCCCTGTGGGGTGGGGGAGGGGAGAACAAAACCACCCCCAATTGAGAACCACTGGGTTTGTTAATTTCCTTTGTTAAAATGTTTATTGTAGAAAACTATTTAAAGTTATAAATCATGTTTGTCATAGTGGTTGATTTTACCCACCAACTTTTTTTTTTTTTTTGAGACAGAGTCTCACTCTGTTGCCCAGGCTAGAGTGCCGTGGCATCAGCCTAGCTCACAGCAACCTCAAACTCCTGAGCTCAAGGGATCCTCCTGTCTCAGCCTCCCGAGTAGCTGAGACTACAGGCATGCACCACCATGCCCGGCTAATTTTTTTTTCTATATATATTTTTAGCTGTCCATATAATTTCTATTTTTAGTAGAGATGGGGTCTCGCTCTTGCTCAGGCTGGTCTCGAACTCCTGAGCTCAAACGATCCACCCACCTCGGCCTCCCAGAGTGCTAGGATTACAGGCGTGAGCCACCGCGCCCGGCCCCACCACCAACTTTTTAACAACTAACTTACTATGACTCCACTATTTTGTAACTTAACTAGCAGATAAGTGGCTGAACTCCCCTTGTTAGAAAGCATCAATACCTGTGGCCTTAGCTTTTTCTAAGGTTGTTTATGATGTCAAAACACAAAATTTCAACAAATTTAAAGATCTAATTGGCTTTTACTAACAATTCATGAATCAGGCAGCACCCCGTCTATAAACAGAACAGCCGGTCTTTCTAAGGAAGCTTGAGCGGGAAGAAGGGAACAGAATAATACAGAAAGTGGATTGGTTAACATCAGGTTACTTTCCTTGAAGGGTTAAGGCAGAGAGGACTCCCTTATCATGCCAAATCAGGTGGACTGGGCCCTTTCAGACTGTTTGCTGTTAATCTCCTGTTTTTAGGAAAAACTGGTCTGTTTGGGGATTTTCCTGCTTCCTTAATGTTTCTGTAACTGCGATTGAATATCCAGTAATCTAATATCCAGTAAATCTAACTGTAATTATGACTGAATTTCCAGTACATCTGGTAGGATGTAATGAATTGACTCAATTTGGCCATGTAGCATTTGTGATGCTCTGGTAACTATCAGCAGCTTCTGGCAACTACAGGTGGACGGTAACTGTGCTACCGTCACCACAACCTCCTCAGCCGTGGTGACTGGCAGTGAAAGCCAGCCTTGGACCAAGTCTATCAAACACACAAACCTTTATTAACAGCCCCAAACAATATTCCTGTTCTTAGAGTCTGGGGAAGTCCCACTCTCTGTCCTCGGGCCTCCACACAATGCCTTGTGTGATAGTTTCACTCTTTAGATGCAGTGAGACAGGGGACTGGTAACCCGGCGGTCCACAGGGACTTGAGGAGGGTCACAGACCAATGCAGCAATGCTCCGCTCCACAGTGTTTGCACTGCCAGGCCCGATGGATCTGTATAACTTACAGGTGCAAGGATGGGGCCTCCACAATATTTCTAGCCAACCACGTACCTCAAGTACCCACTCATTTGACCTTTAAAAGATGCTTTTTAACATCTCATGTGCTGCTTCACGAAAACTCTGGGGTAGATTTAGAAAACATCTGAAGTGCTTATGTAGCCACCTTTGGAACTTGGATTTCTGTTTAGGATATTTCAAATGCTAACTACTCCTGGGATGGAGATTAATTTGCACACGGAAACACACTCAAATCCCTCTACTTACATGAAGTATTTAAATGACCACATACACAACAGCTAAATTTATTGAGCATTTATGTCATAACAGACTCTTTAAAGGAACTTACCTTTAACCCTCCAACACTCCAGTGAGGTGGGTTCCATGAATGGTGCCATTTTCTACCATGGGGAAACCCAGATGGAGGGATGTCATCTCGTGGTCTGTAAGCTGCAAGCAAGGGGTTAGACTCCGGCAGTCCGGTTTCAGAGAGCCTAGCTCCTTAACTACTATCCTATAAAGCCTCTGAATAGGGGCCGTTGCCAGAGATAATTTAGAGAAATACAGAAATACGACACTCACACTCTTAGAATATTTGAAAATCTGAAAGAAAAATGATGTCATAATTAGTAAGAAGTTAGTAGCTCTCAAAAAGTCTCTGTGCTGTGCAGGGCACACTGCACGTGCCCTGAGTCCGTGGAAGCAGCCCTGTGTTCGCACCTTGTTCAGACTAGGGGCGAGCTGGCCCCGAGTCTCCTCCCAGCATTTGGAAGGAGGACCAAGATTCCAGCTCCAGTCTGACTGCACTCTTGGTAACAGACTTGCCGTGGGAGTTTTGTCCCATTTCGCGGCCTGGAAAGGTGAGAAAGCTGGTCTGCAGGGCAAGAGAGAGACAAAGGATGCTGTAAGGAGACTCTCGAAGGCTTTGAGTACTAAAACCCGACAGCACCTCTGATCCATACCTTCATACACACGAAATTCCTCTTTTTGGCTTAAGCTAGTACAACCCGAGTTTTAATGGGTACATCCATGAAAAGTTTTCCAGCCAAGAAATACATGATTACTTTAGGAAGATTCACTGGCAGCAGTTTATGAGCTACAGAGCAAGAGGAAAGGGACCAGAAGCAGAGAGAAAGTTGACAATAATGACCCAGGAAACAGACAGTGACAATGCAGAGAGACAGTGGGAATGGGAAAAAAATGGTTTGAGGTAAGACAGGGAGACATGAACATTCTAGCTTTCTCCAAGTTCCTTCCATTAAATCCTTCTATTAAATCTATTACTGTGCAAAGTTACAAACCCATAGCAAAGTTTAAAGAATTTTAGGTGAACATATACCCACCTCTAGATCATATAACGTTTACATTTTACTATATTTGCTTTACCAAATATCTAGCCATGTCCATCCCTCTAATCATCCATTAATCCATCTCATTTTTAGTGCCACATTCAAAGTAAACTACAGGCGACAGAACACTCCCCTCAAATAATTTGGTGGGAGTATCACAGTTCAGTATTTGCTTGGTTTTTCTTTTAAAGTAAAATTTAAAAACAATGGAATACACAAATCATAAATGTACATTTGCTGAGTTTTGACATACACCTATATAACCCAAACCCTTATCAAGATTTAGATTGCTCCTGTCACTCCAGCATATTCCCTTGTGCCCCTTTTCAGTCCACCTCTACCCCCATCCTCAGCAATCTCACCTGTTTCTCCCCTAGATCAGTTGGGGATGGGCTGTTTTCAATCCTCTCCTTGGGGATACTGCAGTAGCATTCCAAGCAGTGGCCCTCAGGGTCAGTTTAGGCATAAAATGTGGTCCATCTGCATTTTTTCCCTGCCCAGGAATGGAACGGCATTTGTGCTGGGGATGAATAAGCACTCATAGGCACCAAACTTCCGAGGCTAATTTGAAAAGTACTCCATTTAGAATTTCATAAAAAGATAAAGGGCCCTACAGCCTTTTATAAAACTGGCTAGCAAAACTGTAACATTTTTAAAAAAAACAAGCCCAAAAAAGCTTACTGTGTGTATTTCCATATGATGATACACTTCATATCCTTTCATTGCTAAAGGCAGAAAGGTAATAGGATTTGAAAAGAAAAGAACCTGAGCCTAAACCACAAAATCGTCTGAGATATCTGTCTTTAAATAGACAAAACCACCACTCGAACAAATTACTTTTCTCTTTAATATATAAATGATATTTAAAACATTTATTTAGCATTAGCCATAGCTAGCCTGATTATCAACATATTCACGGGGCCGTGCACGGTGGCTCACGCCTGTAATCCTAGCACTCTGGGAGGCCAAGGCAGGCGGATTGTTTGAGCTCAGGAGTTTGAGACCAGCCTGAGCAAGAGCGAGACCCCGTCTCTACTAAAACTAGAAAGAAACTAGCTAGCCAACTAAAAATATATATAGAAAAAAATTAGCCAGGCATGGTGGCGCATGCCTGTAGTCCCAGCTACTTGGGAGGCTGAGGCAGGAGGATTGCTTGAGCCCAGGAGTTTGAGGTTGCTGTGAGCTAGGCTGATGCCACAGCACTCTAACCTGGGCAACAGAGTGAGACTCTGTCTCAAAAGCAAAAACAAAAACATATTCACGTGTAGGCACTGAACACGCTCCTGCTTATATCGGAACCCACAGCACAAGCAAGGCGTTGCTTCTCCCACCCCATCCTAGTATTTTTCAGGGTGATACAGCGTGTGTGTGTGTGTGTGTGTGTGTGCGCGCGCGCGTGTGCGCTGGGGAGGTTGGAAAGGTGTATGTGGAAGGTGGGAACAAAGGGCCAAGCAGGCCTCACTACAGATACTGTTCCTGCGGCAGGGGTCAGGGGATCTGGGTGCTCAGCCCCAATCTGTCCTGCCTTAGGACGGCTTTATAAACAGCCTAGAGCCACAGTGAGACATGAGCACAGCAAGGACCTTTCTTCTGGTGAGGAACTTTGACCATAAGCACAGGCAGGGCTCAGAAAACAGGCTTCAGTCCAGTCAGGTCCCCTCTTCCCCCAGCTCCCTCCTAGAGACAAGAGGAGGTAACATGAAGGCACAGACACCAGCTCTCGAAAGAAGCTGACTCCCACCCTATTTACATGGGATGGAGAATGTTCCACTCTTTACTATCCCCATGAGTCCCCCAAGTCCTCACCTGGACACCAAGGAACAAACAAAATTAAGAGGGAGAGACAGCGGAGTCCACCGAAGTCCAAGAGCAAAACAAATGTGGAAAGTAAGACTAGAAGCTGCTGAACTCTAGGGTCATAACTACTACTTGGGAATTTAATACAAATACCAAAGAACTAAAACATCTGGAAAAAAACGTTGTAGCAACGAGAGCTTATTAAATTCCAGGGATGTCTCAGAGCCACTTTCTGGACATAGGAGAGTGCACCTGGCCAGATAGGAAAGGGTGGTAGCGCCAAGCAACAGGGTGCGAAGCCCTCCCTGCAGGTGGGAAAGACCAAAGAGATGGACTTCTCAGAACACACACGAGTGAGATATCTCAATCTTATAAGAATTAAACAAAACTAATTAGAAACAAATCCTCTTCTCATAAGCCATCCCTCTGTGCTGGCTTACTTATCCTCTCTGGAAGGAAAAACAAATCTTTTTTCTATCTTGCATGGTTTAAATGAACTCAGATCTCTTCCAGCACTTCTTATTCCAGAATAATAGAATTCTAATTTCACAGATCCACATAAAAGCAGTGAGATAGAAATATTTAATTTCAGGGGCTTTAAAAATCCTTTTCTTTTAATCAACCCACAGGGCCTTCAACTCTATTTTAAATTTCTTCAGCATTTTATTACCACCTGAAATTTTAAATATTAGGTTATTTGTTCCCCACCACGAATCAACCAACCAGACACACACACACACACACACACACACACACAGGAATGCAAACTCCACTCCTCGCTGCTCTCCTAGGTCCTGCCTGGTAGCCAGCACATGCTTGACATTTCCTGAATGGATGAAGGGGTTACCTCACATGTTATACCAACCACATCAAATACAGCATTGCTTGTAAATTGTGCTTTAATGTCTGCAATCAGATATGATGCAGTGAGATACAAGTATAAACTTTCATTGTGCATTCAGAAAATTAAAAGCACATTTATACAGATTTAGCCCAACAGCTTATTCCCTTATAAAGAAAAAAAAAAAGTTCTGAATTTAATTAAAGCTAGTTTATCTTCAGTGTAAAAACTTGGAGGTATAAACAAACGCAAGATATTATACACAGTAAATTAATGTACATTTCCCAACTTACACTTTACAGCATTTTAAACAAAGTAAATGGTCTCATTTCAGCTTTTACTATTAAGCATAATCCATATCTCAATCTTGGATAAAAATTTCACAATATATAAACCCACTGAGAATTCTGTATACAAATACAAGTTATAGAAATCTGATTTCAAATATAAATACAAAACTTGTCATGACCTTACCATGTTACAACAGCTTACTTTTCTATTGTAATTTTTTTTAAAAAATCATAGAAAAATATTTCAATGCACATTCAACTGCTATGACAAGGGCCATGACCTTGTGCCTTTAAACCATACTTGTGGAGTATAAAGCATCACACCGGGCATTTTTGGAATGAAAATTCTAAGACTGGAGAGGCTACCATATAAAGTGTCAGGTTATAATATGGTAACAAAAATATTTAGCTCCATAGTTGTGTCTGGGAGGCAATGGGGCAGAGAAGTGGAGGTTAGTGCTAACTTAAAAAGGCCCACGGAAGGTATGTGAAGGTAGCTAAGGAACTAGTTAGTGTATTTCAAAAATCCCTATTGCAAGCCTAACACTGACCTTGCTAGCAACTCTTAAGGCAATCAAGACTGAGCACGTGTTTGGGCCCAGATGAGTGAATCCTGCCCTCCCCTCAGCTTCTGTCATCTTAACAGATCACCCTGGCTCGTGTGTTAACACGGAATGGGGAGCACAGCAAAACAACGTGTATGTATAAAAGACGATTCAGTGCAAACCTAGAAACTCCTCCTTGTCAATCGTTTCAAAATTTCTTATTGCCCTTGAGCAACTGAAAGTTTTTCTAAACATGTAACATTCAAATTGGGATCCATACTGGAGAGCAAATGTGTATAAAAGGCAAACATTCAATTTAAAACATTCTAACATGAGGTTTTTTCCCCTTTCTTTTGTGGGATTTGACAGGGTTCTGTTGAGAATGAAAAAACTGATCCTTACAAAGTATACTTTTCTGCAATTAAAAAAGAAAAAAGAAAATATATATATATATATATATATATAATTTAGACAGCAGATCCAAGAAGGTGACCAGGCATAGTCAAGTTTCTTCTATGGCTTTTTAAATCACTGAGGTATTATATGATAATCACTTCTGATATTTATGTTTAACTACTTTCCTATGAGAGCCACATTCAAAAGTGACCCAACCCCATCAGTCTGTAAAGGTAACAAAACTCAAGGAAGCGGCTGAGGGGCTGCAGAGACGCACAGTCACAGGTGCCCCAAAGCCTGGGGAGCAGATCAGAACACGGCGAAGCAATTCACTCCTAACACTGAGGAATGGGAGCTCCTCTGGGCAAACAAAGAGATTCCCCAGTTTAACCAACTGGTTTAGCAGCAAGACGCTGGGACTACGTGCCCCAAGGCAGGGAGTGCGAGGGACAGTGGGGGACAGTGGCGGGACAGTGGGGCGCAGTACTGAGCAGGCAGAGGAAAGACCCGGAGCTGTCAGCAGAGGAGAGAGGGCGGGTACTGGCTAGCTCACCACCCACATGCAAAGTGACACAGCCTATGAAGGAGGGGGGATGATCTGAAGTGTCAGGATAGGTGACACTGGTGGAATCTCCCAGCTTTTCCATAGGCAAGAGGACACAGAAAGGAAAAATGCTATGATTTAAGTAAACGCCATATATCTTAATACCTCTGTTTGAATCTTTCAATCTGCCATTTAAACAGCACATAAAGCTGAACTTGCTCCCAACTGAGATAGGTTACAGAGAAACTTACTATTCCCAATGACTGGGTAAATTTATCTTGGCACAGAAAGGATCTGAAGAAAGCATCAAGTCCAAGAATATCTTAGCGAAGCCCTTCCCATTTGTAAACTGGCCAGTGCAGGTTCTATGTAATACTTAGGCATCAGAAAACGGCCACAGTCCTATTATGGGTCAAGTAGTAATTCTTTTCAATTAATAATACTTTTAATTGCATAGCATAGTCTTTCAGAACCATGAAAAATAATGAGAACCAGCTCTTTTCCTGAAGGCCCAGGTTTACTCCAACAGAGCGCTGGGCTAATGGCCCTCCCAGCATTAGCTGCAGCGTGACTCAAATCCAGGGATCAACTGTCCCAATCTCCCACACTCCTCTTTCACAATCATTCAGCAAATAGGTCACACATCCCCTAGATCCACAAACTCATCTTCTCGTTTGGCCAAATCTTCCTCATCTCCCAAAGCTTTCCAGCCACTGGTGGGCAAGACGGGCTTGGAGGAATGTCGCTGCAGCAAAGCAAAGGGAAACAAAGAGGACAGCCGGGCAGAGTTCCTCAGCAGGCAGGGGGGCTCTGCCTGGGGGGCCTCCTGGCTGTGGTGTCTCTCGTCGATTTTCTCTTGTAAGCTCTGGACTTCCTCCATCATTTCCAAGAGTTTGCTCATAGTGGCCACTGTGCCACCACCTAGGATTTGGGCTTCTGGAATCCAACGCAAGTAGCGTTGGGCCCAGACTCTGATTTCTGGTCCCTCTATGTGAGGCAACAACAAACCATGGTAGTCAGTGGGCTTGCTGTGCCAGCTGTCATAGAACTCTCGAAAGTTGTCTTGCAGATCATCAGAAGAATTAATAAGTTTGCTAATTCTCTTGCCCAGAAGGTTTTTAATTAAATGATCTGTTTCTTCCCTGAAAAATCCTCTTTTGGGAGACGACTTAGATTGGGTGAGTGGCAAAGAAAGTTGTCGTTGATGCTTTGAGAGAAAACACAAATAAAAATCTCTGGTTAACATTCAGAGCCACAGTTACAATTGTTACCATTAAAAAAAGGGCATAATCCTCCTTTAACGAGTATCAAGAGACATGAGGATGGCCCCGAGAATGCATACGCATGGAAATGCCGTCACATGCAAAGGAAGGGGTTCCTGTTGATTCCCACGCTGTATCGCTGTATCGGAAATAAGTGTGGGAAACCAGGTGCATGTGGCAGCTGAGCAGAGGCATGTTGCCACACAGAGGGGAGCTTTCGGTGCCCTCCTCCACCATCACAGGAGTACCCAAGGACACAAGTACTGAAAAGGCCGTTTAACTTAAGACAGGTTAATGATTTAGGGGAATTCAGAACATGCCTATTCATGTCTCGAAGGAAGCAAGATGTTTCTCCTTTGAGAAACTTTAGGGCTGTTAACCTCTATGATACTCTGAACACCTGCAAGGAAGCAGGGCTAACCACCTGAAGATCCCATCACGTGGATGAAATAACTTAGCAGCTTATCAGGCATCCAGTGCGAGTATAAGCCTAAGTCATAAAGATTCTTCTGCACAAAGAAAACAGAGGCAGGTGGGAGCAAAGGAATTTGAGGAACCAGCTAAGCTGGCCAGACGTTCTTGTCTGACAACCTGCATGGAGTAGAAAGCTTGAGAGCATTTACATTTTTTTCCTCCTTGGTAATTCTCTCTGCGGCCAAAGCAGAGTGTTATTTTGGGGTGCACCGTGAAAATGTGAAGATGGGTAAAGTGGTCAGAAGGTCACAAGAATTCCCCACTGCCCAAAGGAGAAGGTTAAAAAAAAAGGTGGGATAAGCTATTTCTCCTCAAATCTTCTGCTCCTGAGATGTTCACTCAAAGTAAGAACAGATAAAGCACTTACTTTCAGGCTAGCCCCAGAACTCTCTAATATATTTCTGCCAGTGGTTCTTCCTTGTAAAAAATATTATAAATGAAATATTTTCTTATTATGGAATGTGACATAAAAATATAAAAAAGAAAGCAAAAGCATACAGAAGACCACAACTCAGAGATGACCAGGATTTCTGGCTCTCCATCCGAGGACAGGAGAGATGAAGGCCAGGAGTCAGCGGCCCCTCTTCTTCTCAGCAGACAAGACGTGTCAGGCAGGGCAGGTGGCCGAGGAACGCAGATGAAACCCGTCAGTCACCAAGTGCTTACCGCCTGCCAGGTTCTGTGCTCAGTGCTTTATGTGCATCGATGGCCCTAATTCTCAAAGTCACTATTACTGCCCCATTTAACAAATGAGGAAACTAAGGCACAGGGGTTAAGTAATCTGCCAAAGGCACCAGCTACCAAGTGCCAAAGCTGTTTTCAAACAGTCTGGCTCCAGAGCCTGGGCTCTTAAACTCTCCTTGTCTTGGAAGCTGGGTTCTCTCAGTCTCCTAAGGGAAAGGAGCAGGCCAAGGTGGGAGCAGCACAGGCTTCACGGCCTGCAGCTGAAGTTGAGGCTGCACACGCAGTGGCCTCCTGCCCCTCGCTGGCAGTTCACAGAGCAGCCTGCATGCTAGTCAGCCTCAGCTTTCCTCGTTCCACAGCACGTCCTTAAGGCCCCTGGTCCACTCCACCTGGTGCCATCACTCGAAATCTGGTCTTCTTACCCAAACACTTCAAAGCTCCTCGTTGCCCCAGTTCTGATTCTGTTCTAGTACAATCAGAAATTCTCTAACCCTTCTGCTCAAACCTCTCCTACCAACCTACTCTTGGAGCCGAGGCTGTCTGCCCCTATCTACAAGGAGAAGGGACAATTAGAAAAACTAAGTCTGAGGAGAGAAATGAACTCTATTCTTAGAAAGAGGAGCCTTAGTTTCCTCTCCTGTAAAGTAAGGAGTGGGCCTCGCTGTCTCTGAGGTCCCTTGCAACTCTGGCACGCAGTTCTGTGACTAACCTGGCACCCGTGAGGATGTACATACAGCCACCAGGGGGCACAACACACTGAAGAAAAACTGATCTCTGGACAAATTGCTCCAGGGCTCAGGGCAATTTGGGTCAAACTGGCAGAAACAAGGTGAACCAGAAAGGGGAAACATCCACCCTGGCCTAAGGACCCCTAAAAGGGCAGAGTGGCAATTCTAAGTCAATCAGCAGCCAACATCGTCTCTGACTTCTGGCTATGGCTCACCCAGTCATCTTTAGAATGGAATCAACTCCCACACCAGCACTGGCCAGGCTCCCTGCAGCCCCTGAAGACCACCAGGTGGGCTCAGGATGGCAGGAGAGAAGGCGTGATACACACCGACTTGGGTTTGCTATCACTGCTCTCCCCTTTGTGGCAGAGAAATTCTGGGCCTAGAGACAAAGCTAGGAAATAGCATTTAAATAACTTATCAGTTAGAGAACTTCGGGGTTTAGCAACTAGTAAAATCAGGGACAAACATCTGAAGGGAAAAACAAATCTTTGACATTTGTGGTTCATAACATGGGTCAGCAAACTGGCAGCCCTTGGGCTAAATCTGGCCTGGCACCTATTTTCGTAAATATTGGAACAGTCTATGCCCATCTGTTCACCTACTGTCTAGGGCTACTGCGGTGCTACAACAGTAGAGTAGGGTGGTTGCGACAGAGACCGCACAGCCCTTGACAGAAAGCTTCTCAACCCCTGGTTTATATGTACAGCCCATGAAAAAAGTCTTACTGATATCTGCTGAGAAAAACCCACACGATCAATGTTCCTTTTACTCTGCTAACCACACACAGGTAGGGGTGAGAGGCATGATCCCACACAGCTCGACTACAGCAGCAGCACCCTTAGTGACACTCAGCAAATGGCCAAGTCTCATTAGGGCAAAGGCCAATTTGCTGAAAGCAAAGGACTCTAATGGGCTCTGACAATTTGCCTGTTAGAAATCTCGAGTCTGCAGACCGTTTCCAGGGGTAAAACACACACTGGCAGACAGAATCCATAGGTAAATTTTATCCTTATACACATGGGACCTGGCGCAGACGCAGGGGTTAGACATGTGGACATCTTACTTTGAAACGCATTCCTTTCCGTTGGCCTTTGTCCAGTTTTGGCTTTTCCACGTAGAGAGGGTTTTTGAGCAACGTCTGGGCTTTGGGTTCAAACTGTACAGACCAGTCCCACACGGAGAGCAGATTCAAAGGCTTGCTTTGTGGATCCTGGCTTCCCCTGCCCTGCCAAGACAAGCACAGGTCACGATGGCTTCCAGGGAGGGGTGAGGAAGGCAAACACATAATTCTGAGAAATGAGCACCAGGAAGGGCACTCCTGCCCTGCCCTGAACATGAATATTCATGGGTACTTCATTTTTAGCGGCTGAGGCTACCAGTGGTTATTCACTAAACGCTTTCAGATGGAAGGAGGGTAAGAAGGATGCTTACCTTCTGTGGACTATATGCCAGCACCGTGCTGGGCACTTCCATAGTCTTGCCAGGTAACTATTATTCATCCAATTTTACATTTGAAGAAACTGAGGCTCAGAAAGCTGAAGTGAACTGCCCAAGGGCACAAAGCTGGTAAGTCACAGAGCTGGGCCCTGAAACCAGAGCTGTGTGACTCGGAAGCCTAGGTTCTGTCGTTCCCCCTCCGCTGTGGGATTTGGTCATCCTCCGAGCTCCAGCGCCCCGCAGCCAGCAGAAGGCTGGTCAGCAGCACTGAGTGCCTCAGCTTCCTCAGGGATAATAACGATGCACACCCACAGGGTGCTATGAGGATTAAATAGTAACACCTAGAAAGCACTTAGGACAATGCCTGGCATACAGTCAGTGGTAAACAAATACCACTTTTAGCATCAATGTTATTGCATCCTACTTGTGAGATGGAGCTTCTTTAATACACAGGTTCATAAGAGGGATCTTACCACGTTAGTATCTTTTTGATGAGGCGAATTGAAGAAGAAGGTGCTAAAAATAGGAATGTACAGGCTGTCTGACAAAACAGTCAGGTAAGTCTCTGTGAATTCAAACGCTGGAGGATGCTGGTGTACCAGCTGCCAGACACAATCTAAGAAAAGCAGGAACACAGGAACCTACGTGAAAACAAGATACACGTTACTCAGTGGGCACAGAGCCCAGTGCAAGCTGGCCTGAGCTCAGGGGCAGCCATCTCTAAGCTGTGGAGTAACCACCTCTGAGCACCATATTCCCTGGGAAACACAGTACACCCATCCCATTCCAAGCAATAAACATGCTCAATTGAAATCACGTACTTAGAGATTAATGTCAATATCTGGCAATACCTATTTGTGTCAAAGACATTTCAAAGATGAAATATGTAAAAATTTCATTATGGGCCAGCATTAACAGATGAGCATTTGCAATTGATTTTGATAATAGAGAACACTAACTTAGAATCCCAAATAAGTGAAATGTTATCTTCCCCCAAAAGAATTCCAGTCTTCTCATTAGTAGAGCTGTAGTACAAGAAATTGCACTCAATTATGATTGTTATTTTGAATTTTGTCAATAAAAAATTATGGGGAAAAAAACTTCTATCCCCCCTGCTTGTCCATACAACTATGGTCACGGACCGGTCCTGGAGACTGAGCTGAAATGAGAAGCCTCCCCCTCTCCATCTCCCGCAATGAGGGCCCAGAAGACAAAGGGATGGGAAAGAAGGCAGCGGCTATAAAAATGAGTTTTTTCACAAATGTATTTTTTTTTTTTTTTGAGACAGAGTCTCATTCTGTTGCCCAGGCTAGAGTGCAGTGGCGTCATCATAGCTCCCAGCAACCTCAAACTCCTGGGCTTAAGTGATCCTCTTGCCTCAGCTTCCCGAGAAGCTGGGAATACAGGTGCACACCACCACACCCAGCTAATCTTTTCTATTTTTTTAGTAGAGATAGGTCTCACTCTTGCTCAGGCTGGTCTCAAACTCCTGACCTTAAGTAATCCTCCCTCCTCAGCCTCGCAGAGTGCTAGGACTGCATGAGCCACCATGCCCAGCGCTGCCACAAATATATATTTTTTAAATCCATGAGTCTCCTTTATTAGCTACCCAGAGGTGAGCTCTTGATTAGTAGAGAGAGTAATTTCTCTGATGTGTTATCATTTACAAAGTGCTTATCTTCCTTGATTCACCAGTGACCCTGCCAGGTGGGTGGAGAAGCTACGTTAGTCTCTCGCTATATAGAGGAGGAAACAAAAGATTAGAGATCACAAGAGGCTGGCCCAAAAGTCGCACCCAGAGCTCATAAGAGAGAGGTGAAGGGGAATCCAGCTCTTAAATCAAAGTCCAGTGCACTGGACTTTGATTATATCACAAATTATATCACAACTGTATCATAAATTAGCTAGCCCGTTTTCCTTCAAAACTCTAATATGTTGATGTTAAAATGTTAAGAAATATTTATACAGAACTATATTTATTTCATACCTCATTTTATGCACAATATCATTAAACAGAGTGGAAAACATTTAGACCTCATCGTATAGTAAGGGAAATGAGCTCAGAAAACATGAGGGACTTCTTCAAGGGCTGGGTCAACAGCAGATCGGGTTTTCTCTCGGACTGTTTCCCATTAGACATGGTGCCTATCACTCTCCCTTTTCTCAGATAAACACACTTCTCTTGACACTGTCAGCTCTGTCTATCATCTTATGTGAATCCCATCAACCTTTCAAATTAGTTCCTCAAAGTCCCTACTAAGACTGAAGGATGGTGATTTCTATCCAGCTCAATGGGACACAGATGAGTACAGGCCAGGCCTGAAAGAAGCCACCTGGCTGAGTGAGAGAGGCCTGGGTTACCCCAGGAACCTGCCAAGCCATTAAAGGCAGGAGCCATGGCTCTCATTCCTGCAGCATGCTGTGTCAAGCCTTCTGCACCACAGACAGACATGTTGATTACCTAGAGGAAGAAAAACCACGAGTCACGCTACCAGCACACGTCAGCTCTGCAGGTGATTTAATTGAAGAAAGTTTGTTTTCATTTTTCCTTCCACTAATCATCAATAAGGCAGCCAAAGGAGTTTATACACTTGCCACCTAGACAAGCACACCACAATTTGGGAGGCTTATTTTCTGTAAGTGATCTACAACACTAATTCTCCTGTGCATGAACTCAGAGGCCAAGGCCTGGAGTGACTCAGCCAGAGAGAAGCAGAAGTGGCGGGGGCACAGCCCTACACATATTACTGCTAAGGCCCTGGTGAGGGACAGCATTAACATAACCGTATGCTTCATTTTGAAAAGGTTTATGCCCAAGGAAAATTTACTTCATGTTATTATGTACACATTGAGTATACCTAATCCAAAAACCCAAAATCTGAAATGCTCCAGAATCCGAAACTTTTTTAGTGCTGACATAACACTCAAAGGAAATGCTCACTGGATCATTTCAAATTTTGGATTTTTGGATCAGGGATACTCAATTGGTAATATAATGTAAACATTCCAAAATCCAAAAACATCCGAAACACCACTGGTCCCAGGCATTTCAGATAAGGGATGCTCAATCTATATTTCCTGTAGGAAACCTGCACTGAAGATCCATTTATTGCAAAGGTTAACTTAGTAGAAATTGTAGAAGGCCCTCTGAGTTACTTTATATTTAAGTTTTATAAATCAATATTACTTCCACCATGACATATATGTATATATAAATACACCCTGGTGTACACAATTTAGAAGAGAAGCCTCTGAACACACTGGTATCTTTTTTTCTCTAGGAAGGGTTTCAGTATTATTTAAAGCACCCAAAGTCATCACACAATGAACTGACCCCAGTTTTCCTGACAGACCTGTAGCGCATGCACTTTGCAAGCAGCAGTGCTCCATCTGAAGACAGGTGTTAAATGAGAGGCTGAGCAGTTCTCCCCGTGACGGAAACAGTCCGACTGTGGGAACTCACCTCCTCTTTGTCACTCTGGCGGAGGTGGTTGCAGCGATCCAAGAAACAGTGGCCACCCATGACCCACTCCTTCTGGACAAGGCTCTGGAAACCAATCCTGGTTCTGCAGTGGGGGTCCATCATCACTTGCACCAGAGAGGAAATGAGGCAGCAGAGGTCGGATGCGTTCTCCTCTAGGAGGGGCCCAGCAGCAGAGCAAAGAGGAAGGAGGGCAAAATGTGTTAAAAAGCTGCAGAGCGCTCTTGCTTGCACAGTTAAAAATAGGGTTCACAACACCAAGGTCTGCCATTAATGGTCACACTCCTATTCCTTGAAAGCAAGAGCCAATGAAAAGCAGGGTAATATTTTCAGACTGAAAGACAATTTGCTTCTAGTCTGTCTAGTACAGGTTCTGGCATATACTGGTACTAAATATGGATTTGTTGACTGAATGAATAAATGCAGCATTGCAAATCCACTTTCAGCACATGGGCCTCTAGGTGTGCCACACAATGAGAGCTAAATCACCCATATGATGACCTGCTGGGCTCCGCAGACCACATCTAGAGCCCTTCCCTCCTGGGGTGTTAAGGGAACTCACTGTTTCACAGCTTGGCTGCACCTTGGGCTCATCTCAGAGCTCCTTTCCTCTACTCCTAAAGTCCTCACTCGCTCTGTGTTGGAGAAAGTTTAATATTTCTGGGCTGTACCAAAATGATCTCTTATTTTCAGCCCCAAGGCTCTTTCTCCTTTCATGTTTAAAGAGCACTAAGGTGCCTGCTTCTCCTTGCTTAGCCTAGGGGAGAAATTCTCCTTGGTCTACTTCCACATGCCCACCTGAAATGCACTTTCCAAAACCCCTATGATGAAAAGTCTATTCACATACTTGTTTAACATTCATGACTTACAGCAAATAAAAATACACATCTATATCTATGCAATTTGTCTTAGTTTTAAGATCCTAAAAGCCAGGGTTTATGTCTCCACGGTTTCTTCTATACAAAATAAGTGCAACTCAAGTTGCTTTTTAAAAATGTCCATGGTACTAGCATTACTGGGGTCAGAGAAACTTGGGAATGAATTATAACTAGGGAGGTTTCATACTGTGCTCTTTCATCCTGACCCCTGCAATCACGAAGCACTACAGGTCCGGGCTTACACCTGTCTATTCCAGAGAACAAACCTCAATTATGGAAGACACGTGTTTAAAAGAAACAAATTTTTGTCTTCTAGTGCTATCAGTTTTCAAAACAAGTTTCATTTTTAAGGGAATCTTCCCCCTTGTATTTGAAGGGTGTAAATAGTATACCTGTGGGTGACAGGAAGAGTGGCTAGAAAATGAGATTTTAGAGGACAAATAATTCAGCAGTTCACCTAGGAGTGAGGGACACCTCAGTTCCATGAGTCGAAGACTCAGTTTTCATTGTATGCAACTCTGATCAGTGCGGTTCGGCTCTGGGTCCCTCCATCTCTCAGACCGCCAATCTCTCTCTCTCCTCCTTTTCACCAGTTACTTAGTACTTAGGATAATGCTCTGCTCTGTCATTTTTGGTTAGGTCTTTTTCAATAACATGCTGAAGGCAACTCTCCCCATTAGGCTGTAAACTTCTAGAAGGCACAAGTTACAGGGCTCTGCACATGGCAGATACTCAATAAATGTATTCAAATCTAAGTCAGCGGAGCCAGCATCAGATCAACAAAGCCACAGCAATACACATTTTCCACCTGCCCTTAGGATCTAAGGCCCAACAGCTACGGAGAATATCGGAGAAATGAGAAAAGCTTGGGGGTATAAGCATGAGATAATCTACCTAATGTGTAGTGTGGGGCTATATAAACAGCAGGTAACTTTTTAGCTCATATGTAACCTGTAATAGCACCAATCTTTTTTGCATGGTGGTTTACACTTGCTTTTGCACATTCTGAATGTGTCATGTACAGCAAGTTAAGCCCACTGAGGAAGAGAAAATCATGGCCCACCAAGTTTCCATGGTAACTGTAGAAAGCTGCCAAACACGAAGATATAAAAATAACAATTAAATCATCCACGGTCTCTTTATATAAAGGATTACCAAAAGATTTTAACTTTAACCAAGCTGAGTTAATATAAAACAAAATTCAAAACATTAAGAAATGTGAGCTTTGGTAAAGATACCAAACAATTCCTTCTTGGGCTATGAATAGGTCTGCCAAGTTCCAAGTGAAAGAATTTTATTTTAAACTGCAATGCTAAAATCCAAGGCAAAGGATTCCAAGGTTAGGGAGAAAGGAATGGGAAGGATTTCTACAATAGCTCGCTCCTTTTATAAGATAATTCCAAATACATAAAGCTACATGTACAAAAATTGAATCTCAAGTGAAGGAAAATAGAAATAATCCTTTGTGCTTTAAATATATTACCTAAAAGAAGAATGTTCATGTTTTGTGCTTCCATGCATTCTGTAATCTCTATTGCTTTTTTCAGGCAACGTCTGAATAGGAAAAAGATAAGAAAAGGGGGCATTAGTTCTTCAGCTTGGTAACAAACAAGTAGTTTACAGATAGTCTGAATTAATCTTCAGTTTTTCCTCTCATTTATTTTTTCATGCTAAAATCCTCCAGAAAAGAAACTAATTACTGTTTACACTATTCAGATACCGGGAGACATTCATACTTATTAGAAACTGAACATTCTCAGAAGGGAATCCCAAAATTGATGTTAAAATGCTCCTAGGTAATTTCTACACTAGACATTCTCGTTGAAAACTCAGATCCGAGTCTGCCGGTGAACCCCAGTAACGCCTATAAACACCCCCACCTGCAGAATGTGAGGCATGTCTCATTGTTTTATTCAAAGTGATCTGAAAAGATCTAATATGTTCAGAAATCCTTTGTGTCTCCCTCTCTCTACATATATTATTCCCTTTGAGTCTGTTGCCACCACATGCAGCTTCGACGCGTCCCAGCGTAGACCTAGGGTCCTTCACATATGCTGCCCTCTGCTTGCAGTGGTGCCCCTCCGGCCCCCCGCAACCCTCCCTCCCCACACCCTGACAGTTCACCTGGGTAGGGATGCTCACCCTTCCCCGCCCGCCCTGTGATGTTTTTCTTTGATAAAATTTATCACTGTTTTCCATTATATATTCAAATCATGGGATATATAACAGGATATTCAAAGCATATCCTGTTATGTTCCTTCCCACAGTACTCACTGCAGAAGTGAGTGTGTGTGAGGAGGAAGGAAGCATTCCTCCCTTTCCTCAAACGTGGCCTAAGGTGGAGCTATTCTCTTCCCCATCATCATTCTGTTTTGCACCTTCCTTTGCCATATCCTCTATTTAATGGCAACAGAGAGGGGCTAGTCAATATATGAAGTAGGAAAGGCAATATAATGCTCTTCTCTGGGACCGCCAACCTAACCAAACCAAACAAGACTAACTGACATTAATCATGATAATGTTTAAAAAGCATTTGAACAGGTAATACGTATATAAGACACAAAATTCAAAAAGGTATTCAGTGAAGAGTCATTATCTCTCCTATTCTCACCCCCCCTTCCTCCCTGGAGGCCAGCACTGCTGCCTCAATTATAATTTTGGGTTGTCAAGTCCTTTTCTGTCAATAGAGTATATCTCCTTATAAGCAGGTAGGATGTTTGTAAATTTCTATTAAATGTGCACAGACATAAGTCACAAATGTAAAATCTAGCTGAGCCCTGAACAGAATATGTGATCTAAGAATATTTAATTTTGAAATATCAAACTGTCAGATTGTCAATTTGCTTTACTACTTTGAATTAGACAACTGTAAAATTCATGAGCAAAATAATGGCTTGAAATACCTGATTATGTCAAGCCAGCTGCTACTTTCCAACAGAGAAAACCATTTTATATCTGTGTCCCAAAATTCAGTACTGTTATCTGAAAAAGGAAAAAAGAATTAAGACGTCAGGTCATTGTTCGCTGACACACCTGTCACAAAAAAACCTGTGCTACTCAACTGAGCTGTGTGGATTAACAGTCTTAGACTCGAGCTGCAGAATCTAGGCCCGAGACTCCATTTCAAGCAAAGGGCATTTCAACACTTCAGCTGAAACGGTTTTTGAACTGTAGGCCCCTAGAAGGGTATGACAGTTAAAAAGAGATCTTTACTGCTGAAATAAGAAATGCCTACATGACATACACAAAGCCATGGTTCACCCTGTAATTCAACAAAGAGAGTAACATGCGTTTGGCAGAAATAGTTGACACCCAGGCTGCTATTCCTAAGTCCAAGGTAGAAAAAGGTTCAAAAACTTTTAAAGGGAGAAGCCAAAAATGCTCACCACTGGGCAACTGGTGTGCTGGGGAAAGGGGAGAAGAGGAGGTGGCTGTGTGATCACTGCCAGGACACGGAAGCGGGCGGGGAAAGCCTGGAGACATGGAGACGGGGGCGTGGCAACGGCAGCTGGCCGCTTGGCTTCACATCGCTGCCCTGAGCCTCTGTGTACTACCATAAAGAACCCAGGGAAAAGACAACAACTTTCACCTGATCCACGTGGCATGTCTTTCCCTATTTGACAGGAAGTTTTTGCTCAGCATTCTTCTTACCTATCAGAAATAGCTGTTTAAATTTAGAGTATGCAGTCTGGATTTCCTGCAGGGACAGGAAGCTGCCTGACAGGTCTTCAGTTTTAACAATTTCATAGGGTGGCCTGTGGATGGTCTTGTAGATTCTAGGTATCAAAAAGTAACACAAGATTAGAAGAGCAAACACGAATTTAAAATAGCTTATTTTTCCTGAGCACTTACTATGTGCCACAATCTGTTAAGGGCTATGCAGGTATCCTCCCATCTAACCCTCACCTATAAGGTAACTGCTGTAGGACTGCTGTTCCCAGCCAACAGATGTGGAAATGGAGATAACCAGGGTAGAACTACCTGGCTTAAGATGATCAAGCTGACAGAGCCATGATTTGGACCAAGGCAATTTAACTCCAGAATCTATTCCTTTTTTTGGTTTTTAATTCATCCACTTTGGGGTTTTTTGTTTAATTTTTTATTTTGAAAAATTTCAAACACACAGAAAGTAGAAAAGAATAGTACAGTGACATATGCCATATGCCACCTAGATTTGACAATTATTAACATTACAGACATCATGCCCCTTCCCCCCTAAATACTTTAGCATGCAACTCTAAAAACAATGCAGTTGACATTCTTAATGATTATGTTATACTGATTCCTTTCAAAATAATTAAAAACAACTACTATAAATTATATTCCCCTAGTACTAAGCTACCAGCAGGTAAACAGAAAAACTACTAAGAACTGTTCCTGCTTTTTGGGGAAAAAAGAACAGAACTAAACAAGAACAAAATGTAGAACTAGTACTGACCCATCCAAGAAGCTCTTTTGGATTTGTAAAATGCCATCATCCTGTTCTTTGGGCAGTGCTGACATTTTCAAAAGGGCACTTCCATTGTGGCAGGACCAACACCATATCTACAGAATGGAATAAAGATTTTCCAGACATAATATACACAACCCAACACGGGCCAGGTAAGCTTAGCATTTAAATTTGTACAGGGAAATTTATAACTTCAATATGAAACGGCTAGATATCGTCTACTTTATTAAGCAAGAGAGTAGATAATAGAAAAAACTGAGACTTAAAAAAAACAAACAAGTCTAGGTAATTGAACTCAGACATGTTATGGTCTAACATACACCTTTGGACCTGGCTTTAGTACTGATAACCTAGATCATGATACACAACATTATTATTAGTTTTAGGATAGTAGCTATCCCTGAAGTGCAGCTTACTACAAGTCAGGCATTTGACATGAATTCATTTAATTATTATGGTCATTCCCTGTAATAGAGATGATTATTATCCCCATTAGCAGCAAAGAACTGAGGCTCAGAGAGACTGAAGGACTTCTCCCAGTTGTACAGAAAGTAGCAGCAGTCTGACTCCAAAGGCCTTGTTCTACCTGGATGGCAAAAAGGAGGCAGCTTCCATCATTAGAGAAAATTCACACTAGGAAGAATGGAAAGTTGGCTATTTGACATACAGTAAATACAAGACTCATATATTCAAGGCATTGCAATTTGGTTGTGAGAAGGCAAAAAGATGACTAAGATACTGTGTCTACCTTCAGAGCTTAAACTCTCAAAAGAGAAATAAGCGTACAAATATCCTAGAAGATAGAATGTGGTATACAACAGAAGAACGATAAAAGTGGGCAAGCAGAAAGAAACCACATGAATGACCATCATGAGTGACAAGGCTAAGCAGGCATTTGGGCTTTTTCTGCCTAGGTGATAGGTTAAGATGTTTAGACTTTTTTCTGAACACAGTGGGAGTTTTTGTTTGTTCTGCAGGAACAAAAGTAGACTGGAACTGACCTTGGGGCAAAATAATCTGCCAGCAGAGCCTAGAATGGAGGGGAGGGAAGGGCTGCTTAGGCAGGCAAATTGTTGTGGACTTTGGGCCCTGCATGAAGGCCAGGCTAAGTGTTCAAGAGTGGCTAAGGTCCAGCCCTTGCTTTGCTGATCAAGCCATCAGCCTGGGCTCAAAGGTAAACCTGGAGAAAAAAATGCCTTTTGTAATTTAGCTGCTCAGAGGGGGAACCTTTTTGCCATTCGTTTGCCACAAATAATATAAATCATACACTGGATGTGCTAGTAGTAGCCTGGGCCAAGAGTTAGAGATCAACAACGATCCAGGTGGCCGGGCGCGGTGGCTCAAGCCTATAATCCTAGCACTCTAGGAGGCCAAGGTGGGCGGATCGTTTGAGCTCAGGAGTTCGAGACCAGCCTGAGCAAGAGCGAGACCCCATCTCTACTAAAAATAGAAAGAAATTATATGGACAGCTAAAAATATATATAGAAAAAATTAGCCGGGCATGGTGGTGCATGCCTGTAGTCCCAGCTACTCGGGAGGCTGAGACAGGAGGCTCCCCTGAGCTCAGGAGTTTGAGGTTGCTGTGAGCTAGGCTGACGCCACGGCACTCACTCTAGGCTGGGCAACAGAGTGAGATTCTGTCTCCAAAACAAACAAAAAAAAAACAACAACGATCCAGGTGATACTCTGCACTACACTTGTAAAGTAACAAGTTTGGGGTTTCTGGGGAAGATGATGGAATCGGAATTGGGTATACTGGGTATCTAGTGCCAATAGGACACCCATGTGGCGATATTCAGGAGGCCCTAAAATGAGGGTTATGAGCTTCAGAGAGGAAGGCAGGACTGGAGCTCTGGACATGACTGCTGAAGTGGAAGAGATGATGAGCCCACCCAGAAAGCCAGGACAGAGCAACACAAGATTACTTCAGGAACTCCCCTCTTGGGGTCAAGCTGTACTTAAAGATTCATAATGAGGCAGAAGTGTTAGAATACAGACATATCAAAGGGCCCTTTGCTGTTCACTTATTCCACTGTCATGCTAAGCACTGTGCAGAAACTACCACACAGTTTTTAGCTCTCTGCCAAAGGTGGCAGTATTCTGAATGCCCAAGCAGTTACGCCTCCCTAGTTGGCACAGCTCACTCAGATAAACGGGAAGATATTCTTAGCCATGACTGGATGATGGTTTCTAAGAAATCAGAAGTGTTTTTAATGCTTTCTGTCTCCTCTCCTGGGGCTAAAAGGCCTGTGGTAGGCCTGTTGAATCCTAATTCAACCACATAACTCGTTTTCCACTGGGGCATGTTTAATGATAATTCCCAATCACAACTGTCTCATCTTATCTGAGGCACAAAGGGCCAATCCCCTTATTCTTTACCTGAAACAGTAAACAGAAATGAACAGAATTCCTGGTCAGAGAGAGACTTCTCATAGGAATTTAGCAAAAAATCTTCTGCCCTCCAAGTACTAACCAGGCCTAACCTGCTTAGCTTCTGAGATCAGATGAGATCAGGCACGTTCAGGGTGGTATGGCCGTAGATGGCAAAAAGTCTTCTATTCTTGCAATATGTACAATTTCTCTCTTAGAAAGGGCCACAGAGTTCTTAGTACGAATGACTTAATATGCAAGAATCGCAGTTTGTTAATCCCACTTATTTTAATATTATAGAAGGGGGAGAATTACTCATTATTTGGTACATTTTAAGGTATCTCTCTTAATAGAGTCAAAAACAGCTTTAGAAAAACATCTACAACCAGAGGCTAGAAAGTAGTATAAGAGAGAAGGAAAGGAACCAAGTGAGGAAGTAAGAGGACCAAGAGAGTACAGCGTTTCCCAAGTTAAAAGACAAAAAAGGGAAGAGGTAATCAGTGTCAAAAATTGCTGTGATCTTATAGAGGACTGGGGCTGTGCACAGCTCAATGACTTCTGGGAGGAAAATGTCAGAGAGTGAGGGGAGTAGAAGTCATGTTGCAAAAAGAAATGAGTAAAGGCTAGGAACTGGCTCATGCCTGTAATCCCAGCACTTTGGGAGGCTGAAGTGGGAGCATCACTTAAAGTCAGGAGTTTGAGGTTGCAGTGAGCTATGATGATGCCACTGCATGCCAGCCCGAGTGACAGAGCGAGACCCTGTCTTAAAAAAAAAAAAAAGGAATAGACAGAATAAGTACATACTCTTTAAATATGTTTGGCATTATAGAGCGGGCAAGTAAGATAGTAGCTTGACTGTTCAGGAAGGGCTTCTTCAGGTTAGGAAAACATAAGGATGTCTTCAAGAAGAGCAGAGTATACTTCAGAAAGAACCACGGAAGAGGGAAGGCGGACGGAACTGGGATCCAAAGTAATCAAAACCCAAACAGAGGGTCAGATTCTGTGTGAAGGAAACAGGAGCACACAGAGAAACAATAGGAGGCCAAGAAGAAGGAAGCTGAGGGAGTTCTTTTCCCTGTCCCAGATCGCATTGAAGCAGGGGAAAGGTCGTCACTAAGAGTTAAGCATGATACTACAAACTTAAAGAGAATGAAAATCTCTTTACCCAGGGTAGGATGATACCGGAACCAAAAGGAGTTAAACAAAAGACTGCTGAGCGGAAGAAGGCCCAGCAGAGACAAGGTATAGGTGGTTTCATGGATCCTGTTAAGCACAGTCTGCAGTTTGGTTTGAATAATCCATAGCAATGTTCATTAGCCCCAGAGCGAAAAAAGATAAATACTCAGGGATGGAGAATAGCAGAGGGTCAAGGAGGCCAAAGTCTCTAAAATGGCAGCAAGGACATGACTGAACTGACAAATTACGCAGGTCTTGGCTGAAAAGGAATAAGGGAAGGCAGGGAAGAACAGACCAGTAGAAAGACAGGGTAAAAATGTATGGAAATGTTCTGGAACAGATCACAGTAACAGTTGCACAACACTGCAAATATACTAAATGTTACTAATGGGAAATTTTATGTTATATGTATTTTACCACAATTTTAAAAAATTCTAAGACGCTCCCTAATCTAGCCCCAAGCTATCTTGTCAATGTTAGCTCCCGCCACTCCCCTATGCTCCTACTGTACAGGAACTGTGATTGCTGATCTGAACTGTGCTTATCTGCCAGATCCTGGGGAAAATGTTATGCATATGTGATCTCATAGATCAGCAGTTCTCAAACTTTTTGTTCTTAGACCCCTGTACATTCTTAAAATTATTGCAGACCCCGACGACCTTGTGTTTATTTGAGTTATAGCTATTGATATTTATCACATTAGAAATTAAAACTGAGAAATTTTAAAAATATTAATTCACTTTAAAATAACCAATTGGATGTTAATATAAATAACATTTCCTCCACACAAAAAGATTAGTAAGATAAATAACATTGTTTTACACTTTGGCAAACCTCTTAATAATCTGGTTTAATAAGAAACAGCTTGATTTTCTTATCTGCTTAACAAAAACAAAAAAGTATGGAGAACAAAGTGTAAATATGAGTAGATCCAAGAAGAACGAGAGAAAGAAGGAGGGATAAGGTAAGGATGTGGCCAGAGAACGGCTTATGGACACTGACGTAACTTAGTTGTCACATTTTCTATGAGTCTCCTTAGCAGTCTGACGAGACATATACTAAACAAGAAACAACAATCTAGACCACCTTAAGGCAGGATTCTCAACCTGTATTTGCACCCTAGGAGACATCTGGCAATGTCTGGACATATTTTTTGGTGGTCACAACTTGGAGGGTGCTACTGGCATCTCAGAAGATTTTACTGGTAGGAATGGTGTTAAATAGTCTACAATGACTGCCTCCACAACAAGAATTATCTGGCCCAAATGTCACTAGTGCCTGGACTGAGAAATCCTGCCTTAAACAAAAAATAAGAGGTTACAGCAGTACAAGTTTGTAATACTGATAATTTCAAAGGAACATTTGAAAGGGTTGGGTTTTCTAGGTTAAGGTAAGTAATTTCATCAGTTCCAAATACAAAATAAATTGTCTTTTAATTTGCTCAAGATCATTTTTGGTGATCTTAATGGTCAAGTCAAACGAAAATTTTACATTGAAAAAAGAGAGGGAGACAGTGAGAGTTCTGTGTTCTCTGTGTAGATGTGTAAATTCTATTTTGTGTAATATTTTTCCACTATCCATTAATACAAACTCTAATAACTTTCAGAAATATAATTAAGGCAAATGTAATGAAGTGAGAATATCTTTCCACAATTTTTTTTTTTTTTTTTTTTTTTGAGACAGAGTCTCACTCTGTTGCCTGGGCTAGAGTGCTGTGGCATCAGCCTAGCTCAGAGCAACCTCAGACTCCTGGGCTCAAGCAATCCTTCTGCCTCAGCCTCCCGAGTAGCTGGGACTATAGGTATGCGCCACCATGCCCGGCTAATTTTTCTGTATATATTTTTAGTTGTCCATACAATTTCTTTCTATTTTTAGTAGAGACGGGGTCTCGCTCTTGCTCAGGCTGGTCTCAAATTCCTGAGCTCAAACGATCCGCCCGTCTCAGCCTCCCAGAGTGCTAGGATTACAGGCGTGAGCCACTGCCTTTCCACAATTTCTATCAAAGTTATACTGCAGACTCCTCAGTGAGGTCTTTTTTTTAAATTTTATTATTCTATTTATTTATTTATTTTTGAGATAGGGTCTTGCTCTGTTGCCCAGGCTAGAGTGGAGTGGCATCATCATAGCTCACTGCAACCTCAAACTCCTGGGCTCAAGAGATCCTCCTGCCTCAGCATCTCGAGTAGCTCGGACTATAGGTACATGCCACCACGCCTGGCTAATAACTCACTTAGGTCTTATCAGAACATTTCCTATTTCTCAGCCCCCAGGCCTGGCTAGAATGCATTGTATCTAAATTTCATACCCTGCAGAAACGGAGAAGCAGCCTATTCCCACATATGCAGACAGTTCATCTTTGTTTCCTTCCACAGGGCATACCCTCTATTCTGGATTCCTCTATAAAAGGATAAAGAATGGAGACCCTCATTTTCATTCCTCTAAAGCATCCATTTTCAAAGAATAGTATACACGCTCCTGGGAGTTCTCAAGACCTTTTCAGTCTAAAAAGCCTATAAATATCCCTTTTTTCCCCCAAATATACATCTCTGTGAAGTTGGATTTTCTTCATGTGCTTCAACCAAACCTCAACATATACAACATCAGAATGAAAGCAGCAGATATGGGAATCCAGCTGTCTTCTATTTTCAAAAAGGTAAAAGAATGCTATTCTTTTATTTTATTGTTTTGGAAAGTATAGTTATTTTCATAGAAATGTGTTATTTTTGCTAACATGTAATGAGTTTATTACTTAAATAACTATTTTAAAAATTTTCAACTTGCATTTTTAATAAGGCAAATGGCAACAGATACAACCCACAGAAACAAAAACCCTTTGAGATCCTTAATAATTTTTTAGAGTATAAAGAGTCCTGAGACCAAAAAGTTTGAGAACTGCTACTCTATTTTTATATATATTTTTATTCCCAGGAGCACAGACTCAAGTTGCTCTGAATATACACTCCTGAGAACTGCTACTCTAAATCAGAGGTTGCAAATTGATGGAACATGAGCCAATTCCAGCCCAAAAGCATGTTTTTTAAACATCTGAATCAGTTGCATATATTTAGAAATCAGGAAG
Source organism: Eulemur rufifrons (assembly GCF_041146395.1). Classification (NCBI taxonomy): domain Eukaryota; kingdom Metazoa; phylum Chordata; class Mammalia; order Primates; family Lemuridae; genus Eulemur; species Eulemur rufifrons. The sequence continues at coordinate 21,562,365 of NC_090999.1, forward strand.
ACACACACAAAGGTCTGTTTCTCTGGCTTCTCCTGAAAAATCGGGACACCTGACAACACTCGGCCCATATTCCCACATGGCACATATACTGGCTAGTGCTGAAGAGCTGTCCCCCAGACCAAGCAGAGGGCCTCTGGTTCACTGCAAGGGTCACGCTCATTATTTACACCTTGCTGCCATGGGCTTCTGGGCATGTGATCCCTGCTTAACCGCCCCTCCACCCATACGGGAGTGACCCTTTTGGTGAACCAGCCATGTGCACAGCACAGCATTTATTTGTAATTCTCATTCCTTACTAAATACCCCACAGGCTTGGCAATCCCCAACCACCAATTAGAAACTGGAGTAACTGCCAGAGTCTCGCTTTCTTTGATCAGTGACACATTAACTATAACTCCCATCCCATTCTATTCTTGAAAATTAAGAAGCACTCCATGTTGTCTCTGGGAGAAAACACAATCACGCCCGTACAAAGATTAATAGTGTGGGCCCAAAAGAATATTAAATCCTGCTACCATTAGAGTGGCTCAGCTCAGGTTTAAAATGATTTAGGTGTCAAACCAGGCTTTCTTTCAACACCAGACAGATCTATGATCCTCTTAAAGCTTTTTAAATATCTCTGCTAAAAACTCAAGAACATTTGTGAAAACTTTAGAACTCTGTTCCAGTCATGTCCAAGAGACTCCTCTAGGGAGTCCCGAAGATATTTTTGGATGGCTCTTGGACTGAGTACAAACGCTTCAGTACCAAAGCCAAGGGCTTCAAGCAGAATCACTTTGTCAGGATGGGCCAGTGAGCAACCCATGCCTCTTAGGGTTTCCAGATGCACTTACTGGTATGCCGTGACCCTGAAAGCGTTGCACATCCTCTTCAGCAAGAGGGGTGGGGACAACGAAGTATGCTGGCAACCTAGAAGAAAGAGATGTCATCAAGTTTTAGTACTACACTTAATTCACAAAATAGAAAGGCTCAAGTTCAATGAACACAAGGAAACTAAGCAGAGTGTTATGACAAGAACCATATTTCTCTGTTAAGAAGAACCAGTTCGGATGAACTGTTGCTCTCAGTTTGGTGTAAAGAACTCTGGCCAAATCAGTTGGGAATCTGAGTTCAAATCCAGGCCCTGTCTCTGATTCTGCACAACCCTAGGTAAGTTTTTCCACCTTTCTGGGTCTGTTTCCTCTTCCAAAAAAGGAGGGGATTAGAAAATATGATACCTAAAAGCATATGAAATCCAAAATTTAGAGTGTTTGTTCTTATCATACAGTAACCATATAAGCACCTGTGTTGCTTTCAGTTAAACTAATATAAAAATCAGTAATTATGATCGCTGTCCAAACATTTTCTCAAGTGCTCTGAAAACAACAAACATTTAAGTGCTACGATGTGCCAGTCATTGTTCTAATTACTTAACATGAATTATTCATTTAATCCTAACAATCTTATGAGGTATACGCTATTATTATTTCCATTTTACTGATAAAGAAACCAAGACACAACATTGTTAAGACCGTTCCTGGTTTAGACAACTAGTAAACATATAGTGGAGCTGGGACCTGAACCCAAGCAGTATGACTACAATTTCTACAGGAGAAAATTTTGTCTCTAAAAAGAACAAACCTGTTAAGTAGCAGGACATGGTACTGTTAGGTTTTCTGAGTTGCAGAGATTAAAGATATATGGGAACACCATCTCTTCTTTTACTTAGCAAATGTAGGTTTCTATTAATAAGTAACCTGCCTAAGTTCAGTTACTGTGACTCTGCAAACATCTTTCCTTCAAAGAGCTCGAAATAAAACCCCATGAGAAATAAGGTGCTTATGGTGTTAAACCATAACAGAAAATAATCAGATGGTTTTGTATACATGATGCATGTTTGACATAAATCTGTTAAGTATCAGGTCATGGGAAAGATGGATTTTTACAGTTAAGGATCAGAACTCAAATGTGATCAACCCGTTAGACCTAATCAATTCATTGAAGATGGAGCAACATATTAAATATCACCATGGGGCTGTGATCATCAAAATCCAGACTGTGGGGCAGGGTGTAGCAGCTCTCTCTTGTAATCCTGGCACTTTGGGAGGCTGAGGGGGGAGGCTCACTTGAGCCTGGGAATTTGAGGTTGCAGTGAGCTATGATTTCGCCACTGTACTCTGGCCTGAGTGACAGAGCGAGACCCTATCTTAAAAAAAAAAAAATCCAAGCCATGGGAAACTATCAGACAAATGGCCTGGTTTCTTCAACAAATTTTAAGAAAGATATGATGGTGTAAGAATCTATGGACTAAGCAATTTAAGAAACCCATCAACTGCAAAATAGCAATCTCATTAAATCTTCATTAACAATAAAACAGATAAAAAAGAAAGAGAAACTGTTATAACAATTCATAAAACACTGGGGAAAATCTGAACCGTAACTGGATATTAAAGAATTAATGTGAAATTTGAATGGTATGATAATGGTTTTATGGTTACATTTATGGTTTTATGATTACATATTTATTTAATAAGGATTAATTATAAGGAATTAGTCTTTAATTCTTATATATACTAAATTATTTATGAATAAAATGTCATGAGCTCTGGGATTTATATCAAAATAATCCAAGGAAGGGGGGAGTGGGTGGAGGTATAAAACAGGATTACCCATAAGTTAGTAATTGTCTGGGGAATGGGTAAAAGGGAATTCATCATATCCATTTTTCTTTTATACTGTTGAAAGTTTTAATTAAAAAAAATCCTTAAAGGTATTTAAGAAAAAAAAACTTCCCACAAGACTGTGATGTAAAACCAGGTTTGGCAACCACCAAGGCTAAGATGCCTCAAACCATCAAAACTGTGAAGAATACTTGGCTTTTGAAGTGCTTGCAATATTTTCGTATTTGTCTGCTTGAATGGGTGAGTGGTAAGGGTTCCTTCTGCAGGTGCAGTCAATGGAGTAAAAACCTCTTCACAGATCAGCGGCTCACAAATTCAGTCTACCCATTAAAATCAAGCGAGACAATTAAAAAACTACCAGTGCCCAGGCTCCACCCCAGAACTCTTAAATCAGAAACTTAAAAGCTCTCCAGGTATTCAGTCAGGATGAAAACCGTTGTTCTAGAAGATCCTGCTACTCAAAGTATACAGCAGTATGACTTGGATTCTTGTAAGGAAAGCAGATTCTCAGGCCTCACCCCAACTACTGAATCAGACTCTGCATTTTAACGAAATCCTCAGGTGACCTGGATGCCCACTAAACTGTGAGAAGCAGCACTCCAAATGGTAACTTAGTAATAGGCCACTGTTTCTCAACCTTTTCAGGACAGTCGCCTGTGGAGTTGTTTAAACTAGATTCTAAGCTCCTTCCTTAGTGGCTCACACTACAAAGCTGAAGTGGGGCCTCATGGTTTTAAAAAATTCACATGTCTTCCCCAATTAGTGAGGGTGAATATTTTACAATATTAGTTTCCCCAGTTAATTTTCTCTTAGAGTTTTTCATTCAAAAAAGTCAGAACCGGCCAGGAGCGGTGGCTCATGTCTGTAATCTTAGCATTCTGGGAGGCCGAGGCAGGAGGATCGCTTGAGGTCAGGAGTTTGAGACCCTGTCTCTACAAAAAAATATAAAAATTAGCCAGGTGTGGTAGTGTATGCCTGTAGTCCCAGCTACTTGGGAGGCAGAGGCAGAAGGATTGCTTGAGCCCAGGAGTTGGAGGTTGCAGTGAGCTATGATGATGCCACTGCACTCTAGCCTGGGTGACAGAGCAAGACCCTGTCTCAAAAAAGAAAAGAAAAGAAAAGAAAAGAACAAAGTCTGAACCAAGAGAACCAAGTACATTAGCAAGTGGAGCATCCCTCACTCAGCAGAGGTGGCTGTACAGAGAGGAAGAGCACTGCAGCCAGTGAGGGGTGCTGAGGATGTCCTCTCCTGCCCACTCAACTCCAGCTGGATTTCATGGAGTCTCTGTCTGTGCTTGTATCCGTGAGACTCCTCACAGATACAAGCAATTAATCCTCTCTCCTTGGAAAGTAGTTTACTCATTAGGATGAGTTTAGACTACAGAGTAAACAGCCTCTCCAAATACAGCATGATTTTATTCACGCAAAATTGTTTGATCCACTCAGGTATAACCCTGAGCAGCAATATGTCTTCCTCCAGTGCTGGCATCATTTCACAGGTCCCTCTGTGTTGTATACACCCCACAGGGGTGCATACCTTCCTATGTCGTTACAGGGAGGTGGACTGAGAGAAAGGTTTTTCAGGAGGAGAATGAAAAAAGAGAAGAAATAGACCTGTGGTTCTGGAACAGCCAGCTCTAGCCTGCAAGGAGAAGTAGACACTCAGTTTCTTATTCTTATCCAAATTGATTGGAGTCCCCCTCATCTAACTGCTGATGGGGTTCTTATTAATTTATTCATTCTTTCTCCTATTTACTGAGCACCTCTTAGAAGTCAGGCACTGTGCTTGGTACTGAGGATAAACAATGAGCAAAAGCAGACTATGTCCTTGATTTCACAGAGCTGGAGGTTGCAGAAACAAACATTAACCAAATAATGATACAGATAAAAATAAACTCTTGATTGAAGGATGTGCTATGAAGAGGGGCATACAGCGCAGTGAAAGCTCTCACAAGGAGACCTGACCTAGCCCTGAGAAAGCTAAGAAACTGGTTGAGAGCTGACCAATGAGGGGAGTTAGTTACATTTGTGCAATTACAAGCAAAAGGCACTTCCAGATAGGAGACTGCCAGGCAAGGCCTGTGGGGGGGAGGTATGGCCAGAGGGGTGCAACACAAAATTGGAGTCAGACCATGAAAGGCCTTGGAGCACTATACCAAGAACAGCAGGAAGCCACTGAGGCAGGAGTAAGTATGATCAGATGCATGTGGAGATGCCCACTTGGCCTCCTATGTGGAGACCGTGGATGCTGAGGACCAGAGTGCATGGGGGAGACCCTGCAACCAACTATGACAGTGGTCCAGGGAGAAATAAGGCACAGCTTTTCCTGTATCATCCCTACAGTACAGAAAAGCAGGGTGGGGGAGAGCTTTATAACTGGGAAGGATGAAAGAACAGGGTGGGGCTGACAGTGACACAGGGGCGGAGGCATTCAGGGTCCCTCTCCACTGTCACTACAGCTCACACTGTGACGGGGGCATGGACTGGGGTGGGGACACTAACTCTGCAAATGTTTGAGACTGATCAAAATCAAAACTGATCTGCTGAAGAGGCCTATCAGTACTGTGAATACTAAGAGCTCTACAAAAAACATTTTATAACACTGTTAGCAGGGTGCCAGGAATTATGGTCCAAAATGATAAGATTCGAGTTTCTAAAAACAGATTATGCAGAGTCATCCTTTAAAAATGTAGGTCAGATCACATCCCACCTCTGCTCAAGCTCCCCTCGTGGTCAAAGCCTCCGGGCGTCACCAGCCAGTGGCCTCCTCCCCTCCCTACCCTCATCTCCTACTGCTCACTCCTTCCTGAGCTCCCCACCACTCTGTACACGAGCCTCTGCCCCTACTCTTCCCTCTACCGGGCATGCTCTGCCCTCAGGTATCTTCTGACTCAATCCTCTGCCTCCAAGCCTTTGCTCAAAGGCCACTTACACACAAACCTCCTGACCAGCACTCTCTAACCCCTTACCTAATGTGTTTTTCTCCACAGCACTTACCTTTAATATGTTATAATCTACTTATTTATTTTTTTTTTGAGACAGAGTCTCACTCTGTTGCCCGGGCTAGAGTGAGTGCCGTGGCGTCAGTCTAGCTCACAGCAACCTCAAACTCCTGGGCTTAAGCGATCCTACTGCCTCAGCCTCCCAAGTAGCTGGGACTACAGGCATGTGCCACCATGCCCGGCTAATTTTTTGTATATATATATTTTAGTTGTCCATATAATTTCTTTCTATTTTTAGTAGAGATGGGGTCTTGCTCTTGCTCAGGCTGGTCTTGAACTCCTGACCTCGAGCGATCCACCCGCCTCGGCCTCCCAGAGTGCTAGGATTACAGGCGTGAGCCACCGCGCCCGGCCTACTTCTTTATTTTATCATTGTCTTCCTTCCACTAGAATGAAAGCCCCAGGAGGGCACAGGTTTTCAGGTATTCTGTTGACGGCTGTATCTCTAGTAGCTAGGACACTGCCTGGCACATGGCAGGCACTCAAAAATTTTTGTTGAATGAATAAATAAAAGAAATATACAGGCCGAGTACAGTGGCGCATGCCTGTAATCCTAGCACTCTGGGAGGCCAAGGCAGGAGAAACGCTTGAGCTCAGGAGTTTAAGACCAGCCTGAGCAAGAGTGAGACCGTCTCTACTAAAAATAGTAAAAGTTAGCCGGTGTGGTGGCATGCATGTGCCTGTAGTCCCACCTACTCGGGAGGCTGAGGCAAGAGTATCACTTGAGTCTAGGAGTTTGAGGCTGCTGTGAGCTAGGCTGACACCACAGCACTCTAGCCTGGGAGACAGAGTGAGACTCTGTCTCAAAAAAAAAACAAAAAACAGAAATATACAATATAAAGGAAAGTAGACAATATAAATTCAGAAATGCCTCCATAAGTTTTACACTTGGATTATAGATACAATAATGGCAACAATGACAAAAAAAAAAAAGGATGCAAATTAACTTTTGGAGTATTTAAGAGACACTTTAAAAGTTTCTTTAGGCAGGAGGATCACTTGAGTCCAGGAGTTCTGGGCTGTAGTGCGCTATGCAAAAAATTATAAAATAAATAAATAAATAAAAAGTTTCTTTAAAAAGCTAGTATTGATGTGGAGAATGAAACCCTCAGACACAGTCGGTGGGCATGTAAAATGGTGCAGTCTCTGGAAAACAGTGTGGCATTTCCTCAAAAAGTTAAACACGGAGTTACCATATATTGCATATATGGCAATTCTACTCGTAGGTAATATACCCAAGAGAAATGGAAACATATCCACACAAAAATTTGTACATGAATGTTCATATCAGCATTATTCAGAAGAGCCAAAACGTGAAAACAATCCAATTGTCCATCAACTAATGAATGGATAAATAAAATGTGGTATATTCATACCTTGGAACATTATTTGGCAATTAAAAAGAATGAAATTCTGATACATGCTAGAACATGGTTGAATTTTGAAAATATCATGCTAAGTAAACAAAGCCAGTCATAAAAGACCACATATTATGTGATTCCACTCATATGAAATGTTCAGAACAGGCACATCTAGAAACAGAAAGTAGATTAATGGTTGCCAAGGCTGGGGAGGAAGAGGAAGAGGGAGGTTTTCAGGGGGGAAATGGGGAGTGACTGCTAATAGGTATGGAGTTTTTTGGGGGGGATGATGAAGATGTTCTAAAATTGACTGTGATAATGACTGCACAACCCTATGAATACACTAAAAAAGATTATACACTTCAAATGGGTGAATTGTATGGTATGTCCCCAGCATTAAAAGCTTACCTCTCACAGACTTTATAGCCTTCATTGACACTCACTGCTTTGTACTTCATGTTGCCTTTGGTCCGCTCCAATTCCCAACACCAGTCCTTAAGTGTGTCAAACATTACTGTATGGTTCTTGGGATCAGCGGCTAACAAAACAATATTTAAAAGACAATAAAATCTTTTCATGAAGCACTGAAATTTTCATTATGTGAAAGTCCCTTCTAAGGTCCCAGTTTTCTCCACTAAGTCCATTTTTATCTAAGCAGAATGAATTCACTGCTTAATCCTAACTTTGTTTCATTTTTTGGTCATTAATCCAAAATTATCACCAAGGCTCTGTCTTTTTATATCGTAGGAAAGGAATTACTCTTGTTCCATTCCTTGCAAAAATAATTTATAGCTCCATTTTCAGTCATCTGACCATGAGATAATTGCTATAACACAAAAAGATCGTGTGAAGCACTGAAAGGCAGACTTGGCACAAATGCTAAAATGATGAGCTATTTTTAGCCCTACCAATATGTGCATAAGATGGCAAACTGATGTGAATAGCATCCCAGATTCTTGAATGCAAATCCTCCCTCAGTTTGAAGATGCACTGCCTGTAAGAGGATTGTCCAGTGTGACAGCTGGTTACTGAAGGCCATAAACTGATCAGACAGTCATGGTGAGGGTCAGGGCCTGCCAGCCAAGGGATGCATCAGGGTGATGGGTACTTCTGCCCCTTTTAACCCAGCCCTGCTACTACCTGCTAGAACAAAATGCCAGAAGCACTGCTTTTACAACTCAGCATACATGTCCTTGGTCCTCTCACCACAGCACTGCTTGTAGGGGGTGGCATGCACCAAAATAGCCTCTGGTGTTTACACAAATTCCATCACAGATAAGTTTAAGCCTTTGCACATCATAAAAAAACAAATCTTCTGGGAAAAACAAAGTGTTTGATAAAACTACATCATCTGCTCCTTTTAATAAAATCAGATCATAGCACAAATAATAATGATGATGAGAATAGTCAATGTTAATATAGCACTTACTATGTACCAGGCAATGTTCTGAGCATATTACATTTTATGAACTCAATCCTCACAATCCTATAGGATAGATAATATGATAGGTAATATTATTTCCTGAATTTTACAGATGAAGCACAGAAAGGTCAGGTAACTTAGCCAGGTCACAGAGCTAGGCAATAGTGGAACTGGAATTCAAACCCAGGCAGCTGTAAACGAAATTTCCATGAACTACTAATATAAAAAAAAAATTTCCCCATGGATATAAGTAATAACAATACTCCCACTCAGCATAGTTGGCCATTTTCTTACCAATACAGGCAAGTATTTCCCTAAAATGCCATGTCATAATATTTTAGGACCTCTCAGCCAAAACTCATTTGTGAATTATTAAGCCAGGGAATAATTAAAGGTATTCACATTGCAAAGCACCCACCTCTATAAACCCCTACTCAATGTAAAAAGCTAATTGGGCAATTAGCATCTATCAGTCATAACCTTTACTTCTCAAAAAAAAAAAAAAAAAATAGGGGTTGGAAGGAAGAGAGGAGAAGGAGGATGGAATTAAAATAGAATAAAAGATGCTCCATATCCTGGGCCTCTGGCACAAAAAAACCACCAGAAGGTAATGAAACTGCCAGGATCGATGAAGGTCAGAGTTCTGGCACGCTGATCAACATGCTGACGAGCTGAGAAACTGTCCTGTGCTGGGTCCAGAACAAGAATCAGGATATAAAGAAGAGAGAGAATTTCTAAAAATAGACTATGATTTTCCAAATGTGCACTCAGTAAATGTTTATATAAATTATAGTAATCAAAGGAGTCATATTTGTATATCTCACACTGCAGCAGCTATAAGCCAGTACCCAGTTAATCAGCATTTATATATATAGCTACAGGGAAAAGACGTCATTCACAAAGATAAATTTACTGAATTAAGGAACAAATTTTATGTTCAGCCTAATATGAGTGTGAAGTGTATTCTATGTCAGTATAATTCTCTGAACATAATCTGTCCTGAAGAATATGCAGTTTGCTCTCAACTCTCATTTAATGACTACCCGCCATGTGCCATGCATTTAACAATTTATAATCTTCACAGGACTTCAAGGGAAGTATTAACACTGCTGTTTTTAAAATGAGAAAACTGAGGTCCCAAGAGTTAAGTGCCATCCTCAGACTACACAATGAGAAAACAGCTGGGCCAGGATTTGAACTCAGGTGGGACAGACACCAAAACCCATACCTTTTCTACTAATTACTGTAATTCCCAAAATGCAACATGCTCTCTGAGATATCTACATCTCTGTACATGCCAATCTCTCTGCCTAAAGTACTCCTCTAAGCCTATCAGATGCTCCCACATCCTCCTCTATCAGCAGAGGCACAGCCTTCTCCCTCTGATAGTCTGCCCCTCCCCCAGAGTGGATGGGCACTTCCCTCAGAGGACACATCACTCAGGTGCCCCTCCTATTTGACTTTATGTTCCTTGAGGGCAAAGATTTAGTCCTGTTCACCTCAATATCTACACAAGGCCTGGCCCACAGCAAGCATTTAATAAATGTTTACTAAATGAGTAGATGGCAACAAAGCAACTCTGTATTCCAAAAAGATATTACAAAGTCTTATGTGCTTTTAAAAGAAACTGCCATTTCCCTGACAAAAAAGCACATAAGACTCAGGATCACTAAATGTCAACTTCATGTTAAGAGTAACAGGCAGAGCAAGTGAACAGACTGAGGCAAGAGAACTAGAGAAGGAAGAAGACAGACATCTGTGAAAACATGTCCGATGCTAGGCATTGTTAATGGCTAATTCAGATGGCCAGAGTCTCTTACTTAAAAGATTGCTTTTTTCAGCAAAGTGAATGGAAAACATTTGGAACCTTAAATTTTCTTTTACCAAACTATTTTTTCTGATGTGCTTTTCTTATGTACAACTGTCTCATTTCCCTCAAAATAGTTGCTACAAAGCATGTTCTGGTTATTTAAAAACTTTCTAGAATGCAAGACATTCTCTAGAGTCTTGTGAAACGAAATCAAGTACATTTAAGTGGAAAAAGAACACAGGGACAAACACAGTTATTTTAAACTTGTTTCAGTTTTGTGTCTCTATAGTCTCACATTCCCAGTTATATTGATTTTATCTTTTTTTTTTTTTTTGAGACAGAGCCTCGCTCTGTTGCCCAGGCTAGAGTGCCGTGGCGTCACAGCAACCTCAAACTCCCGGGCTCAAGCAATCCTTCTGCCTCAGCCTCCCAAGTAGCTGGGACTACAGGCACGCACCACCATGCCCAGCTAATTTTTTCTATATATATTTTTAGTTGCCCAGAGAATTTCTTTCTATTTTTAGTAGAGACGGGGTCTCGCTCTTGCTCAGGCTGGTCTGGAACTCCTGATCTTGAGCGATCCTCCCACCTCAGCCTCCCAGAGTGCTAGGATTACAGGCGTGAGCCACTGTGCCCGGCCCTGATTTTGTCTTTCATAAGAAGCAACAAACCTAAAAGATAAGTTAAAACAAAGATCACAAGGAAAAACAAAGTAGAAACCTTCTCAAGCAAGAGGTCACCCCCAACAGCTAGAGAAGAGAGGGAAAAATACCCGAAAAGCACCCATGAATGGGTTTTTCCCTGATTGGTTTCAGGTGGGAATTGGAAGGGCCCTGCCTCCCCTCAAATGAAAACCCAGAAGAGACTTACCTGCATTGTTTTGTGCAGCAGTTGCATAGGAAAACAGAAACAATCGTTTAAGCAGTTTAGGAGCCTGAGTATGATGAATTATGCCACTGACAATCTAGAAAAGAACCAACCAATGGATATAGTTACGCTTTTGAGAGACAAACTCTTAAGAGAGACAAGAGTCAAAGTGTCTAGGTTCTCAGTCATGCTAATGGGGCTCCAATGAACAAAACGTTAACTCTTATGGAGGTCTGTATCTGTGATGTTAGCTCTTGGATAATGCCAAATCAAGAGAATGCTAGCCATTTTGTCAGGTTTCCTAAGAGCTCTGAATTTCTAGGAAAATTTTTAAAACATAGTCTAATTTTTCAAAAGCAAAGTACTAAAAAACTTAAGTGTCATATTAAGTCAGATACTCCAAAAATCTGACTTATCAAAGACTTACAGCTGATAACCAGCCTCAGCAACATAGTGAGACCCTGTCTCAACCAGCTGTGGTAGTGCACGCCTGTAGTCCCAGCTTCCCGGGAGTCTGAGGCAGGAGGATTGCTCGAGCCTGGGAGTTTGAGGTTGCAGTGAGCTATGATGATACCACTGCACTGTAGCTCAGAGACAGAGCAAGACCCTGTCTCAAAAAAAAAAAAAAAAAGACAGCTGATATCAGATAATAATCAAGACACTTAGCTGTTCTGACCCACTTGTTGTGGCCTTTAAGAACTTCTTCTAGAAGATGAGGGAAAGAAATCAATATGTCATGCTTTCTGTTGGTCTATCATGCCAAAAAAAAAAAAAAAAAAAAAAGTATGTTTGGACAGATGACAAAAACCATCAATCAAACCGAAGTTTCTGGCTTCTCAGGGAATTTTCCATATCTACACCACTCTTTTCCTGCTCAGAATAGACACAAGAGTCGCGTTTATTATTCTAACTGAACTACCACACTAACTGAAAGAAAATTAAGGAGTTACCTCTAAGTGTCCAAAACTCACTGTAGCCAAGACAATATACATGAACTGGCCTCTTGCTAGGTTTCTCCTGATGTATTTACTATGAGAGTGGCAAATTTGAGACCCTCAATATCTTAATAAGAGAAACCTTGGAAGTTACAATAAATATCAAACGGATACAGCCACTTTCTGAGTTCACCTAGTTAAATACCTCAACTTGTTGTAGCAACCAGGAGATTAAGTTTAGTCTCCAAAAGCATATCTGATGACTCGGCTTTGCTCATCTGACTTATGTACCTCCTCCTTCCATGCACAACCACTACCTCCCAGAGGTGAACTCATTTACTCATAGGAGTTGTAAGTCACCACTATTATCTTTTAGAAAGACTGTCAGAGGTGGGGGAAGAGGGATAGACTTTCAGCTTTCCCATCCTTCCCTTTCCCCAACTGCCTCCTGACCTGGTTTACCAACTCCCACCATTTAGTGACTGTGGGAATAAAAACATTATGAATTGAAGGATTAAATGTACCATGTGCCAAGATGATATACAGGCATGCTTTCCCAAATTACCTCTCACATGCTAATCAAAGAATATGGGATTATAACCCATTTCAACTTCACAGAGTGAATAGCTCCCCTCAACCTTCATGCAATGTAAGCAAACACTTGAGCTAGTGGGGAAAACCTGATGGGAAATAAAACCTAAAAACACATGCAACTAGTTACCCTTTTGACTTCTTCTTCCTTTGTGTACCTCAGACAGAAGTGGAACACTCGCAGGTCTTTGCAGTGGATGATGAGTTTCTCAGGGTACTTCTTCAATTGTCCAAAGAGAGTTTTTTTTTTCTCATCAAACACTACAGATCAATGATAAAATCAGGAAGGCAAATTACGTTTATGGCAATAAATTAATGCTAAAGAAACAAAGGTAGACTATTAACTCCTAAGGATACCTCTCACAAGTGAGAGGAAAGGTGCTGCCTGCCTTCTGAGCGACTGTCTCCCGCAGGGGCCCTGGCTCTCTGAGTGCAGTTAGGGTTCTTCATTCCTCTGGAGTAAGCACATGACCAAGGCAGACTGGCCACTGTCAGCAGAACTGACTTCACGGGCCTGAAGAAAACTCAGCTCTTAAAGCTGAGATTATACGAGATGGGAGGGAGATTGCTAGGGACACGCTTTCATGACCGTCAACTCTGACACCTCCCTCCATGTCCCAGAATATGGACCCACTCAGCACCTACTGGTGTTGAGATCATAAACGGTTACTGAATTTCTGAAGATGCCCTAAATACAAAAATAGAGAAGAAGAACAGAGAGAGGCTTGGCAGGAGAGGCTTGTTTAGTCAGCAGAAAAGATATCCTAATACAACAAATCTTTATCAGATTAGCCAGTAATGTAAAACTTACACAGCTAACACTGATAGCAAAAGTACAATCAACATGTAATATATAATGGCATTGTGTGGAATATTAGAAATAACAGGTTCCAAGTTCAAGTCCAAGCTCCTCCAGCTCAGTGACCCCAAATGTGCCACTTTGCATCTCAATTTTATCATCCATAAAGCTGATTTAAACAAGATAATATATGTGAAAAAATTTTAGTAAATTATAAATGGTCATACAATTATTATCATCATCAGCTATCCTTTCAAAGGCTGGTAATGTCCCAAGGGAAAACTGATACTTACCTCCATAAATCTGATCAACACAGTGAAGTGTAATGTCATTTTCTCCTATAACCTTATTCTTAAATTGAGTTTCCTAAAAAATACAAAAGAAAACAACTGTGACTCCTCTCTGTGCACGGTTATACATTTATGGGCAGAGCAAATCACTCTTCACTTGTATTAAGAAAAATGGGGAAATGCAGCCACATCCCTAAGAAAGGGAGAGTGAAGTGTGTGACCATTCACTTTTCAAACTCGGGCAGAACATGCCGTTTCTGGGCTGCTCCCAGGCAAACCCACCATGCCACGTATGATCACTCTGAGACATGGGGAAATGATGTACAGATTAGCTTTTCTCCACACAATGTGAATAGGTAACTGATGGAGCTACCTGAAGCCAGCTTTAGGAAGAAAACACTGGAAGATTCGAGTTTCTGGTAAACGGTGTTTTTTTTTTTTTTTTTTGAGACAGAGTCTCACTCTGTTGCCCCGGCTAGAGTGAGTGCCGTGGCGTCAGCCTAGCTCACAGCAACCTCAAACTCCTGAGCTCAAGCGATCCTCCTGTCTCAGCCTCCCGAGTAGCTGGGACTACAGGCATGTGCCACCATGCCCGGCTAATTTTTTCTGTATATATTTTTAGCTGTCCATATAATTTCTTTCTATTTTTAGTAGAGATGGGGTCTCGCTCTTGCTCAGGCTGGTCTCGAACTCCTGAGCTCAAACGATCCGCCCACCTCGGCCTCCCAGAGTGCTAGGATTACAGGCGTGAGCCACCGCGCCCGGCCGTAAACGGTGTTTTTGTACAGGACTATGAACCAAGAGCAGACAGAAGAGGCAGCACCGATGCTGCCGTTTAAAGAGCAGGGTGGTCTGGCATTGCTGGCACAGTGGGGCCAAGAAGACCCTTGGCTGGGTTTCCACTAACACATGGGGCTCTCCTAGTAGTGTGGGCAGTTCTCTCTTTACTCGACTGCTTATTCTTCGTAAGTACAGGCCAGTCTTACAAGGACACTGCTACTAGGTTAAGATTAAACATAAAATTCAAAGGCGGCATTCACTACCACTTTCATTACTGAACTCAGTTCCTGAATTTGAGGAAGAATTTAGCATAAAGAAAATATAAGGAACTAGTGTTTTTAAGAAAAAGTTGATGGTGTCAACCGGTGAGGTCAAAGCAAGCCAACACGACATGAGGCACAGGTGAAAAATTTCTAAGTGGTTCTACTACTGAAAGGAGACCTCGAAGGACAGAGAGCAGGCCAGTGAAAAAAAAGACTTCTGTCTTTTGTTTGCATTTATTGGGGCGGGGAGAGTAATTGAAAAGCTGAGAAAAAGACAAATTCACCACTACACTGTTCTCCCCAAACTCTGCCAAATGCAGCTGATATATACAGGACTTCTGTCCTTTGTGTTTCTGTGTTGGGGGGTGGAGTAACTGAGAAGCTGGGAAAAAAGACAACAGAGCCACAACTGCTCTGCTGCCCTCAACTCATCCAAGTGCAGCGCATACATACGTCATTATCCAATGCAGATTCATCATCACCCAAGAAAGCAATCTTGAAGTCTGTGCAGACAAGTCTCCCATAGACCCCATGCTGACAAGAATCTTCCTGGACATACTTCAGTACTGTGCTGGCTTCACAAAGCAGCTGCTCACCTGGTACAAATCAAAACAAGTCCTCCTTAGAGTCCTCAGGAAACATACAGTATGCAAACACTGAAAGCTTTTCAGCCCTATTTATGTAAGGACAAACACAATACAATGCAGCACTTCAGAACTTTATGCTTTTCGACATGGTAGGAGCTACAAAATATAGGGGAGATGATGAAGCAGGTAGAAACCATCAACAAGTGAAATTAAAATGACTCAGACACACCTTCCCGCAGGACATTCCTCTGTCTTCTCACTAGGAATAATGGAAGTTTCCAAATAGGTAATGATTTCAGCTGCACTTTCAAGCATAGATGTTAGTGTTTTTATTATTCTGGCCTAAGCAGATGTTCCACAGAAGCAATACCCTAAATGAGCAGATAGATAGGCCCACCCACATGCCCCAGAATGTAGATCCCAAGCCCACTTTCCTGTGAGGGGGCCCATTTCTACTGACAGAATTGCTAAGAGAGAGCAGGGTGTCTCCCCGGGCCCAGGGCTTCCAGGCAGCTTCCTTATACATAAGAGGTGCTGCTGCCCCCTGAAGCGTGACCACCCTCATTCTGGTTCCATGCTGGGAGGAAAAAGGAGGTCAGAGGTTTGTGGGAAAAAAAAAACTGTTTCCTCTCTTTCTTAGTTGAGAGCATTTCCTCTCAATGTGTCACCTTCTCCTGCTCGATCTGGGCATCCAGCCCACGTGAGAAGCTGCAGTGCCTGGAAATAGAGCACTTCTCTTTACAGTCAAAAAGATTAGGAATGGGGGATAGGTAAGTATTTTCTGCTCCTTGGAAGCAGAGAAGCTCATGAGGGCAGGAAAAAGAGAAGACTATGGGGGAAATGAAAAACTAAGTGTAAATGCTTTGCAACCAAAAAAACTAAAAAGGAATTTTCTTCTCATCCAACAGATTACCAGCTTCCCCTCAGAATCTCTCTCTACTTATCTCCTTCAAGGTCTTTACGTTTACTTTTTGGCTCAAAATTCATTTAGTCTAGCTTTCAATACAAAAGAAGAGTTTCAGACACTCAAAAGGGACTCATATTATGGTGTCTGGGTTTTTTTCCCCCCATCTTTCAAGGGGTTAATTACCTCCAGCTGAAACACTAAGGAAATGCCAGAAGATGGCTCTGTCACTAGGTCAGCCTTTGGAGAGACCACAGAGTTTGAAGACAACAATGAAGTCAGGGCCTCATTAGAGTTTAAAATAGTCCCAGAAAAAGTGTCTCAGCTAAGTCTAAGGTAGAAGACATGTGAGCAAGGCCTCTGTGCTTTCAATTCCCAATGTGAAAAGCTTTTAATAGTAAGGCTCCCCCAAGACCAGACCAGTCCCCTCCCATGGTCATGTCCTAGAGACCAGATATTAGCACATACTAGCTAACACAACATTCCTTGTGAGACGCTCTGCAGACACGGCACGCTGTGCCACAGTAATCAACTTGTTTGTACCAGGTACAGAGTCTGGAATCATGAGAGGTTGGAGCCAGAAATGACCTGAGACTACTTTAGGAAACTGAGGCTCAGAGAAGTTAACTGTGAACTCACCACTGCACACCTAGAAGAGACCATGAAGGAATCCAGGAGAGGGTAGAATATACATAACACTAAGCTAAAAATAAAAGTTAATTCTGCAATCTATAACCCCAAAAAAGGGGAAAATAACAGGAGATATGAATTAAGGTTTAGGTCATCATTACTGAAAAAAAGCCTTTGAAATTTAAAAATATCCAAAGAAGTTACAGGAGTCCAATATATTTTACCAAATAAGGTGGATCAGTCAGAAACTTGCACAGATTCAGATCCCTTCAATAAACTGGAATAAAACAAAAAGTACCAGAATGAATCCTCTATTGTTTTGGGAAAATGTACCTAAAAAACTTATCAAAGAAAAGTTATTTTGGATTGGGAAAAAGAAAGTAGAAAAAGAATTAAATACACAGATCACAGAATATCCTGTATATGGAGAGGATACATCAAGAAGTTTCTGTTCCTGAACTCAGAAATGATTATAATTTAAGCTACAGTCACTTTCCTGCATCTCAAAAATATCCAACCAATCCACGCTCTTTCATAATGACCGAAGAGCAAAGCCCTGAGGGCTCCAGGGTTGGTAGACCCCAGCATCCCTGTACATGTTGCTCAGATGCACATGCATAGACCAGTGGGTGGGCCACCCACCAAAGCTTGCCCTGGGAGGCGCGGGCAGCTGCACCATTCAAGGGCTGGAAGAGGGTATGGGGTCTAGGGTTCTGTAGGGGACTGACATTTTCTTGACCAACATACTGACTACATGGGGCAAGTAGGATGACCTGAAAAAGGCCTCATTTGCTTATGAAAGAGGTGAGAATTTCCCAGGTTTATTTTCATTAGCTTGGGGGAAGAGGAAACAAGAAAAAATTCTTTGTAGATATTGTAATACTCAGACCCAGGTGTGCAGTTATTGAACTAAAGACCTTGATATTTTTGTCCAACTCACTATTGTCACATGCAAGAGAATGAAAACAAAGGAGTTTATATATAGCAAGACTTTGGCTGATGTAATTTATCACTGGCTTTGAGCTGCATATGGGTTATGATGCTAACATGACAGTTACCTGGCAACAAGTGAAGTGTTACTTCCTTCTCTGTTACTTCCTTTTCATTTGTGTGAATTTCCTAAAAGAGAAAAGAAGGTAATAATTTTTCTTTGTTTAAGGGTTCAAAATGAACAACATATATCCCTGCTTTCAGTACACATATTAAAATATCATATACCCTCAGGAGCTCTTTGTTTATTTGACAAGCTAGTTACTTTTTTAAAAAGTGTTTTTAACTAAAGGAAGATAGAAAATTTCAATAAGTTAGAGACAGTCAATGCATTAAACTAACTATGTAAGATTGACAACAGAGGGGAAAGGGCAGGCATTCCTTATAAGAAATAAGTATCACACAGCAAAGCAAGGCAGCTCAAACAGAGTCAGAAAGAGAATAGACGACATGCACAGCGTGGTTCCCCTTCTCCCTCCAGTAAGAATCAAAGGCTAGAAGCAAGAGAAGATTGTGTGTTCTTGAGAGAAAACGGACATATGCGCAGGCTTGAAGGCAGGAAAATGTGAATGTATCAAGTCAGCATTGATCCATCTACTCTGTAGCACACCGGTACTCAGTAAAGACAGCTGCAACATTCTTTGCCCATTCTAAGTTACCCAAAACCACAAGACAGTGCCAAGGGGTGCAATCACTTCTAATGGGGAATCCAGGCCAGGTTCTGTGTCACTGCTTATCACTAAAAATATATTCAAGTGTCTCTATTTTGGGTTGTGTTTATTGGATATTCAAAGATAATTAGCAAACCTTAATGAATTAATGGACCAAAGTGACGATACATGGCTGTTAACGTAACAAAGACAGATGGGCCTTGTAATGATGTCTGCCACACCATCTATTAAGTGTTCTTGCCAAAAGATCTAACCTCATTCTGCTTGAACTTTCATGCCAATCAACCAATTTATAAGAAACACCAAAGGCCAGGCTCAGTGGCTCACACCTGTAATCCCAGCAGTTTAGGAGGCCGAGGTGGAAGGATTGCTTGAGGCCAGGAGTTTGAGACCAGTCTGGGTAACATCGCGAGACTCTGTCTCTACAAAAAATTTAAAAGATTAGCTGGCACAGTAGTGTACACATGTAGTCCCAGCTTCAGCACAGGAATTCAAGGCTGCAATGAGCTATGACTGTGCCACTGTACTCCAGCCTAAGTGATAAAAGGATATCCTCTCTCAAAGAAGAAAAAAAAAAAAACAAAAAGAAATACTAAGACAGAGAAACACGTTAAATGACACACCGTAGGTATGCAATCAGCCAAATTCTGACTGTGGAAAATTCTCCAAGACACAAAAAATTTTGTTAACAAATAAAACTAGATTTTTTTTTTTTTTTGGTAGAAAACTCTAGGTGCGAAAAGTTTTCTGAATTTGTTAATTCAGACTCAAATATGGCATTAGAAGAAACTTGGGTACAGCTGAGGCAGAGATGCACTAGATGGCCATCTTTTTTTTTCTGAGACAGAGTCTTACTATGTCGCCCTGGGTAGAATGCAGTGGTGTCAGCAACCTCCAACTCCTGGGCTCAAGGGATCCTCCTGCCTCAGCCTCCCAAGTAGTTGTGGCTGGACTACAGGTGCACTCCATGATGCCCAGCTAATTTCTCTATTTTTAGTAGAGATGGGGTCTCACTCTCGCTCAGGCTGGTCTTGAACTCCTGACCTCAAGCTACCCTCCCACCTCGGCCTCCCAGAGTGCTAGGATTACAGGCGTGAGCCACCTCACCAGGCCTAGAAAGCCCATCTTGAGGCTGAAGAAGAATGCCATGGCTTTTCCAGAGAGCCCATATTGAGATGGTCTATTTTGGAGATGACTGCAATTTCCATCCCAGGAGATGCCAAAAACTCAAGTCCCTCTGAGGCAGGGCTTCTCAAACTTGGGGCAAGTGAGATCACCGGGAAGCCTGTTACCTACACACTCTCAGACCCCTCACAAGCCTACAGACTCAGAGTGTGGAGATGCAGGTTGGCCCTCTGGTTTTGTAAAATGCTCCCCAGATGATTTTGATGCATTGCTCTGGGATTTAAGAAAGAGGGACCATTCTTGCACATGTAAATGCTATGAGTGTTTTGGTGATTTAGAAATTCTTGTTGAGTGTTCTCATCATTTGTCATTGGCAAAGAACTAAATTAAAGCACAATTATCTTTGACAGGTTCTATCATTTTTCCCCAAGGAGAGAGTAAAGTTATTCATTAAATTCAATCAGCTTTTGGAAAACTATAGAGATCATCTTGACTGGTGGCTGGAATTCAGTCCAAACATTGGAGCAAGCTTGGAGAAGACTGGCCTATTGTTATGTCAGCAGAAGGAAGTCACACGATCCAAAACTACCTACATTAACTCTTTGACTGGTTAGTGAAATTCTTTCTTTACATTCCAGAAACAAAACAATCAGGAGCTATTTTTTAGGATTCTGTCCTACCCAACCCCATCATCCCCCTTCCCCAGACTACTTACTCTTCCCTGATCTTGCAACCTCCCGGAGTAAACTACCTCCTCCCCAGTCAACTGCAAGGGGAAACTAAGAAGGATACATCCATACATCGGGCTAATCATTTTATCTCTCCTATTAATTTGGCTAAAGGGCTAAGAGATGCTAATCAAGCTTGCAGCTTAAACTAGAGACCTGTAAATTTGGCCACAAATATGGAGAAGCAGAGAAAGCTGTTCTGCAGAGAACAGAAACATGAAGACGATACGAGAGATAAAAGCCATAACAGCCCGCCTCTTGGCCACACAAATAATGGCCTCAACTCTCATGGCTTCCCCAGCTTTTGTGAGGCCCAACCACATCTTTGACCCACAGTTCCATGAGTCACATCTGTATTTGTATAATAAATTCCCTTGTTGACATAAAATAGCCAGTGCGGGTTTCTATTAATTGTCACCAAAGATATTGACTTAGGTCAAATGCACTGATGATAGAGAAACCACAAATGTCACCCAACATGTCAATGTACCATATATCAAGAACCACAGGATCAGGAACTAAGGTCAGAGCCACCACCTCACAAGAAAGATTGGCAGAGAAGAGTCAAACACCAGACGTGGCATCTACTGCCTCAAGTGTGTGGCTTTTAGGTGGGGTGAGGATGGATAAGGCCTCCAAACCGTAAGGCCCTCAGAGGATTTTGCCATTATCCAGCTGATAACACCCCTGAATGGCTTTCTTTGGCTGCTACCACCACATTCCCTGCATGATCTCTCTGGGTGTAGAGGCACATACCCTGCCCCACCCACTCCAAACACATACAAGGTAAAGCAGAAAGTGACTTAAATAACTTAAAATAACAAAGAATCCATCATTCTTAGCCTTGTCATTTCCAAAGCTATACATGTATATGTTTATACATACATACATACACACACATTTTTAAAATATTTTTTCTTTTTAAAGCAGAAGACGTTAGCTTCAAAAGATAGCTAAGTCTGCACATGAACAGGGAGAAGCTCATTTATGAGAGACAAAGCTCATTTAAATGAATTCTTACCAAGTGTTAGGTCCCGGACACTAAAGGATAAACAAAAGATAGATAATACCGGCACACTTTTACAATCATAATATAAGCTGTAATAAAAGTATTGATATGGGGCTACAGGCGCACAAAAGTAGAGCACCTAACTGTAGGGAGACCAACAGAGGGGAGACTGTCCAAGCCAGTCCTTCTAGGGAAGTGGCTCACACGGAATGTGGTGGAGTTCAGTAAGTGGACAAGCAGAGAGAGGAAGAAAGAAAAGAGGAGGTGCAAACACACGGAGGCAAGTAACATGAAGTGAGAAAGATGACTGGGGCTAGGTCACAGCCTGAAGGACTGTGTACGCCATTTTGAGGACTTTGGTCTTTACCCAGTGGGGAGCAACTGAAAGATTTTAAGGGGAGTGAATTAAGCACATAGTATTTACTACTTTCAATAAACCTCTTTCAGGAAAAAGCACAGGACTAACCCAGGATCCTGGGTGGGTTCTAGCCTGCAAAAAACATCAGGAGGATCTTGGGCAGGTGTCCTGGCCTCAGTGTCCTCATCTGAAAGAACGGAATTAAGGGCTATATAGCCCGCCCCATAAGATGATGCGTAAGGGAGTCTGTGCAAGGTCAAAATTATATGGAAGTGAGTCTGTGTCCAAAAAGGAGGCAGGATCCTTCGTGGCTTTCACTCACTAAAACAGAAAGACTCTGGGAGACCCACTCTCTCAATTCCAAATCGCTCACTCAGCGCATGTAACCTTATTTTCAGAGATGAATATCAATATATTATACTAGAGCATTTCCTACAAGAAAAAAGGCTGAGGACCTTTTCCCACTCATCCTCACCTTTGTCAAATGCCCCAAAAGTTTAGTATACATTTTTCATTTTAAAAGCACTGACTCCTCTTCTTCCCTAGAATAATGCTAAACGCATTTTAATGTTGGCACCATGCTCCTGACCAAAAATCAATCTGACAGAGAAAAGGAAAAACTCAAAAAGCAACTAAGTCATCCAGGAGCCACATATTTTATGAAGCAAGTGGTAATTTCAACACTGGAAGAGGATGACAGAAAACCACCAAGATTCCCAACAGTGCTCAACTCCCTACTAAAATTGTCACCATTCATCACACTTTCTTCAGCACTGCAGACAGGGAGAGGTCAGAGTAACACAATAAGATGTATGCTGGTGCTGAAAAACCAATGTCTAAGAAACAGTAATCTAATCATCAAATGTATGATTGTCACCAAAGATATTGCATTGATGTCCCTATCTCAAATGCCACTAAATAAATTAGACTAAACCTTATTCATCTAAAACCTAGATCATATAACAAACTCACCTATTTGATATAATACCGAAAATGTTAAGTCAAAAAGCTTCTCAGCAGTAGTAACAGTTGAGTCTAATGTTGTGCTTAAGATCAAGGCCTCCACAATGTTTATTTAACAGGCTCAACTTCCACCTCAACTGTAGGTTTTTAACTCTAATGACAACAGCCAACATTTAGTAAGCTTCCATTATGTATCAGATAAGTACTCTTCATTAGAATCTCATTACTCCTAGCAACTACTCTGAGACAGGCATAACTTGTTTCATTCCACTTGGCTTTATTGTGCTTCCCAGATAGTGTGCTTTTTATAAAAGAAGGTCTGTGGTAACCACAAGTCTATTAGGGCCATTTTCCCAACAGCATGGGCTCATTTCATGTGTCTGTATTACGTTTTGGTAATTCTTGTAATATTTCAAACTTTTTCATTATTATTACATCTGTTAGGGTGATCTGTGATCAGTGACTTTTGTTTTAAAAGACAGCATCTCGCTGTTGTTCAGGCTAGAGTGTAGTGGTATGATCACAGCTCACTGTAACCTCGAACTCCTGGCTTTAAGCCATCCTCTCACCTTAGCCTAAGTAGCTAGGACCACAGGCACATGCCACCACGTCTGGCTAATTTTTTTAAATTTTATTTTTTATATAGATAGAGTCTTGCTCTGTTGCCCAGGCTGGTCTCAAACTCTTGACCTCAAGCAATCCTGCCACCTCAGCCTCCCCAAGTGCAGGGATTACAGGTGTGAACCACCATGGCAGGCCTTGACCAGTGATCTTCGATGTTACTACTGTAAGCATTCTATGGCACCACAAACCATGTCCACATAAGATGGCAAACTTAATTGTCAAATGTTATGTGTGTTGTGACAGATCCACTGGCTGTTCCAGTCAATACAACAATTTTGAAATTAGGCCAGTCAATAACCCTACAATGGCCTCTCAGTGTTCAAGTGAAAGGAAGAATTACACGTCTCTCACTTTAAATCAAAAACTAGAAATGATTAAGCTTAGTGAGGAAGACATGTTGAAAGCTGAGACAGACCAAAAGCAAGGCCTCTTGTGCCAAACAGCCAAGTTGTGACTACAAAGGAAAAGTTCTGGAAGGAAAGTAAAAGTGCTACTCCAGTGAACACAAGAATGATAAGAAAACAAAACAGCCTTATTGCTGATATGGAGAAAGTCTGAGTGGTCTAGATAGAAAATCAAATCAGCCACAACATTCCCTTAAGCCAAAGCATAATCCAGAACAAGGCCCTAACTCTATTCAATTCTATGAAGGCTGAGAAAGGTGAGGAAGCTGCAGAAGAAAAGTTGGAAGCCAGCAGAGGTTGTTGGTTCATGAGGTTTAAGAAAAGAAGAAGTCATTTCTGTAACATAAAAGTGCAAGAGGAAGCAACAAGTACTGATGCAGGAGCTGCAGCCAATCCAGCTCAGATAACTGATGAAGGTGGCTACACTAAACAACAGACTTTCAGTGGAGATGAAACAGCTTTCCAATGGAAGAAAATGACATCTAGGACTTTCATAAGTTAGGAGAAGTCAATGCCTGACTTCAAAGTTTCAAAGGACAGATTAGCTTTCTCGTCAGGGACTAATGCAGCTGGTGACTAAGTTGAAGCCAATGCTCATTTACCATTCAAAAAAATGCTAAAACTACTCTGCCCTGTGCTCTATAAACAGAATGACAAAGGCTGGATGACAGCACACCTGTTTACAGCATGGTTTACTGAATATTTTAAGCCCACTGTTGAGACCTACTGCTCAGAAAAAAAGATTCTTTTCAAAGTATTACTTCTTACTGACAATGTACTTGACGCCCAAGAGCTCTGATGGAGATGTACAAGGAGATGAATGTTGTTTTCTTGCCTGCTATTACACTATCCATTCTGCAGCCATGGATCAAGGAGTAATTTTGACTTTCAAAACTCTTATTATTTAGGAAATACATTCTGTAAGACTATAGTTGCCATAGACAGCTATTCCTCTGATGGATCTGGGCTAAGAAAATTGAAAACCTTTTGAAACAGATTCACTATTCTAGATGCTATTAAGAAAATTCATGATTCACAGAAGGGGGTCAAAATAGCAACATTAACAGGAGCTTGAAGAAGTTGATTCCAACCTTCATGGATGACTTGGAGGGGTTCAAATTTCAGTGAAGAAAGTAACTGCAGATGTGGTGGAAATAGCAAGAGAACTAGAACTAGAAGCAGAGCCTGAAGATGTGACTCAACTGCTGCAATCTCGTGATGAAACTTTAACAAACGAGGACTTGCTTCTGATGGATGAGTTAAGAGTGGTTTCTTTATATGGAATCTATTCTTGGTGTGGCTGTGAATGCTGTCGAAATGACAACAAAGAATTTAGAATAGTACATAAACCCAGTTGATAAAGCAGCAGCAGGGTTTGAGAAAACTGACTCTAATTTTTAAAGAAGTTCTATTGTGGGTAAAATGTTATCACACAACAGTGAATGCTACACAGAAATTGCTCAAGAAAGGAAGAGTTAACTGATGCAGCCTACTTCATTGTGTCTTATTTTAAGAAACTGCCATCTGGGAGGAAGGATGGCCCAGTCATTAAGCCAATAGGTGCTGGAGTCTGACGAGCCTGGATTCAAATCTTAAGGGGGAAAAAAAAAAAAAAAGAAATTGACACCAGCCTCCCAAACTTTCAGCAACCACCACCCTGATCAGTCAGCAGCCATCAATATCAAAGCAAGATCCTTCATTAGCCAAAAGACTATGACTCACCGAAGGCTGAGATGATTGTTAGCATTTTTAATAAAGTATTTTTTAATTAAGGAATATATATATTTTTTAGACATAAAGCTATTGCACACCTAATACACTACAATATAGTATAAATGTAACTTTTTTTGTTTTTTTTTTTGAGACAGTCTTGTTTTGTCACCCTGGCTAGAGTGCACTGGCCTCATCATAGCTCACTGCAACCTCAAATTCCTGGGCTCAAGTGATCCTCGTACCTCAGCCTCCTGAGCAGCTGAACTACAGGCTTGAGCCACCACACCCAGCTAATTTTTCTATTTTTAATAGAGATGGGGTCTCGCTCTTGCTCAGGCTGGTCTCGAACTCCTGAGCTCAAGTGATTCTCCTGCCTAGGCCTCCCAGAGTGCTAGGATTACATGCGTGAGCTGCTGCGCCGAGCCTAAATATAACTTTTACATGCACCGGGAAACCAAAAAATTTGTGTGACTTGCTTTATTGCAATACTTACTTTACTGAGGTGGTCTGGAACTGAACCTACAATATCTCCAAAGTATGCTTGTACTAGTATTATCTCCATCTTACAGATAATGAAACTGAGGCTCAAATAGGTTCAGTAACTTGTCTGAGGTGTTATATGAAAACACAAGTTATTAACCAAGGATCAGCCCAACTCTTGTTTAACTCAGAGCTCACATTTTTCACTGCTGGATACCACTTCTAACAAACATGGTTTCCAGTTTCCTACTGCAAAAGAGAGATTTGTTGTAGCATTCATTGCTTCTAGTAGGAAACTCTTACTACAAAACTAATTAGAACAAATCAGAAAATTTCCCTTAAGAGAACTGTACTTCAGATATAAGGATGTGCCAATACAGTACAAAAGCACGTGGAAGTTAAAGTCAGCTACCACTCCTGAGGATCCGCGAAAGGCAGCCTGGTCATTTTCACTCACTGGTTCTCAAAAAGTCAATTCTCTGGATTCTCACCAAGTTCACATTCAGAGTGTACATCTTCTCAAAAGTGTGATGATCCTGGTGCACCTTAGGAGAGGCAGAAAAAGGGAAGGCCCTCCCAGAAAGACCTTGAAAAGAACTGGGGGTGGGGGCGGTCCAATGAAGCTCTGATAGGTCAAAATGTTTATAAATGCTCATTTTAATAGCTTTGAGTCAAAAACTGGAATTGTTGTTCTTAGATTAATTTTACCCAGCCAGAGGGGCAAATTCCAAGAGGCAACATCCCTAAAGGTTCCAAAACACAATTTCTTTCCATTGCATTTGGCACCAAAGTACTGAAACAACACAACACAGACATTTCATTTCCTCAAAGTTGTCCTACTTTTCTAGAATGAACATTTAATACTCTTTGTTTTTTCCACTATTAATAAATAGAAAATCTGAGGGAGAAAAAAACATATTCCCATATTAGGTGGGAATCCATGTGTATCTTAAAACAAAATTTATCTTTTTTTAAAGTAGAAAGTTGTATTTTTAATATGAATAATTTAAGTTTTTATCTTTCCCCATGTCTCTTCAATCTTCTCTCTGTACATGTACTAAAAACAGAAATAATTCAAACTTGGAGGCCACAGTCCAAATCCGGCTCTGACACCTACAGGCATGACCTAGGGGCATGTCATTTAACCTGAATGAGCTTTAGTTTCTTCCTCTATAAAATGGAAATAATATTACCTAATATGGAGGCTTTAAGAGATGTCTGTGTAAATACCTGATACATGTACCCAGTAACAGTACTTGTTATAATTGCTGGACATAGTAACGTCTGTTGCTTATTACTGATTTCCTTTCTTTCATATTCTCCTTTCCTCTCATGAGTAAACAAAGAAGAGTTACAATTATTCAAGATTCTGTCACATAAGTATAATAAATTTTACTTCTCTCCCAGTCCTGTTTCCCACATTAAATTAATTGAGGCAAGCACCTCAATTCTTTTTTTCTGTGGCTCAGAAACTCCTGAAATTAGCAACACCCAAGTTGGCTCCAATTACATCAAACTTTAACTATCCAGGAATGTCTGAAGCCATGGAAAAAGAAATGACATTTTCTATTAATAGTATTTGTTTTCTAGCAGCCCACTGTGATTTAGGTCATTATGTATCTTACCTTTTGCAATTGAAAGTACTATGAACCCACTACAAAACCCAAAGAGTAGACTAGTGGCTTTCTTAAGAGAGCGGCACATCTGAGGAAGGGCCTGCTCAGGCATGCTGTACAAAAGAAAAGTTATCTCAACCAATTTTATTTAAAGTAGATCAAGTTGCTGAAAGTCAATTAACAAATTGAGAATAAAAACCTATATAAGCACTGGAGCACTGGAATTTAAGGTGCCATGCTGTACACAATCATCACTAATATCTAACCCTTCTCTGGTTCACACTTCAAAAAAATTATAAACACACACTATGTAATTCTTATAGATAATCAACTCAAAAAAGTAAGTACCCTCATCACCACCACCACCAATTGCACGCATCCCCCCCAAAATCAAAATACACATCAGTCCTAAGAAAAGATATAATCTAGAGGACTCCAACAAATCAGACTATATAAATAGAAATCATAAAGAAATCTTCCTTTCAAAAAAAGGTTTATTTGAAGTTTTTCTTTCAGTGTGGTTTTCAGAAGTTACCTGTTTGGGTGGTGGAGGGGCTAGGAAGAACAGAACAGAGCATAGTCATTGGCAATGTCTGTAGTCTCTTCATCCTTGTATTTCACAATCACTTTTCAAACTCCATGAGAAAAACAAAGAAAGAACTAACAAATATGGAGACATTACAATATTCTTAAGAGAAAACAGCTATACCATCCTTTGCTTGGTGATCCCAGAATGAACATGGTTGAATGGAGGAGAGGGAAGGTAGATACCAATAGGGGTACAGGAGCACCCACATCTGGATGTGCTGAGTCCTAAATGTGGATCTCAGAGTGAGTTCCAAGACACGATGAAATTCCTGTATGTACATCCTACTCCTGATCATGCTGGGTTCCGAATGCATAAAGCTGACGTCTTCATCAGTAAATCTGCTGGACAAATGATTTAAGACTGTCCAACTTGACCTTTACAAACGAACAAGTAAATTCAATCTCTTCCTTAGTGACATTACTACTACATCTTTACTCAAGAGTCACTTGTGGACAACAGAAATCACAAATGTCTAATCTGAGAATGCCAAAGTCTACTGCTCCTCTTTCCAAAGTGTGTACAGGGCCATCCCTTACTGAGGTTGAATAATTATAAACATTTCAGGAGCCATAAATGGCAGCTATTATTTAAAGAGCTTTATACTTATCAACTCGTTTAATCCTCACAGCAGGCCTCTGCAATAGTTATTATACCCACAATTATCCCCATTTTACAGATGGAAAACACCCAGCTAGCACATGGCAGACATGGAAGTCAAACTCAGGTATGCTGGCACAATCTGTGTCATATAGTCTCTTCTGTGAAAAGAAGGAATGAAGGTAAAAAGGAAAAACGAGACAGAATGAGCAGTGAAATAACTGCTAGACCCACCTGAAACCAGGTCAAAGCAAGCATCACAGAAAGTGCCCAAAGAAAGCCTCATAGAGTGTCATACAGAGGCCAAAAGAAGCTAAAGGGAAAAACAACAACAAACACCTACACCCCATGAGTAATGGATCTAAGTGACACTGGCCAGCTGCATGGGGAAGAAACTGGAGGCTTCTCAACACCAGCTGAGTTACCTCTCACGACTTACTCCACTGGGTCCTGAGTCTAAGGCATAACTCTCTGATTGCCACCCCAACCAACCCTGGAGAGTTCAATGGGAATCTTCTGATTCACCATGCTCCAGGAAAGGCTCCAAGCATGAATAACACTGCCATGTACTGTCTGGTCAATGCTGTTTCCCTTCAAGCGTATATCGTCCTGAGGTCATCCTAAGAGCCCCCCTTTACACTTCCTCCCACTTTACCCTCAATATCCAATCTATCACCAAATTCTATCCATATAACCTTTAAATAGATCTAGAACCCACCCATGGTCCTCTCTTCTGCCCACCAGCACCACCCTATTATCTCTCATCTGAACCCCTGTGATAGCTTTCCAACTGTTTCCCCTCATCTTTATAAGCCATTCTCCACCCTAAAGCAGGAGTGGTCCTTTCAGAACACAGCCTGCTTTGGCTTAGTCGTGGAATGAAGATAATGCCCTGATGTGGCCTACAAGGCCCTGCACAGTCTGGCCTATATGTACCTGTCTAATCTGGTCTCCTACCATCCTCTTCATTCTTCTGTGAGTTTGGTCTTAAGGGCCTTCTTTCAGCCTCCCATACCTGCCTTGCTTCCCTCCTATCTTGGGTGTTTTATAGGCAGCTCCTCCTGTTTAGAATGTCTTTATTTCCCCTCTTTGCCCTGTGAATTTTGTGTATCCATCAGATACCAGGCCAGGGGTTATTTCCTTAGGGAAGTCTTCTCTGTTACCAGGTTCTTACAGCCCCATATATCTCTCCCTCCTAACACTTGTTACAATTGCAATTTCATGTTTGTTTATCTAACTACTTAAGTTGTTCTTCCCATCTATCTATAAACCCTTTGTGAGCAGGTCTTTGAGTTTTTGTTCACCATAGGTCCCCAGAATCTAATAAGGTCCTTGAAAATAGTAAATACTCAAAAGATTTTGTTGAATAATTTAGTAATAACTTTAAGTAGTGAGAGGTCTTAAAAACACTTAACGCTTTTAAATAATTTTAAATTTCCTAATAAGCTGACTCTAAAATAAGCAGAGACCAGAGGAATATACGGGAGATTAAGACACAATAGCTAAGTTGGGGCACTAATATGGATGGCATCACCAAATGCTCTAATCATATCATAAAGCACTAGAGAAAAGGAGCATTCCACTAAAGACTGCCACATATGTGGTATTAACAGGAGGACTGTTACTGGTGAAGCCTGTCCAGAAAGAACTGCAGGAATGCCACAGTAGTGCACAGGCCTATCCCATGATCTCACAGCCAATCCAACCAGCAGTTGTCTCTGCATTATCTCTGTTCTTTGGGATGGCAGGAGCTTCTTAAACCATCAACTGGTTTCAGAGACAGGCCTAGAGTCCCCCGTAAGCCTCTCTTCCTTCAACTCTGATACTTCCTGCCAACTGCCTATCAGCAACTGGTGACAATCTGACTTCTGCAGCTGTGAAATGTGAAAGAAAATTCCTCACTGACTCCATTAACTATCACGCTCAATGTGCAGGAATAAAATATATATGAACCATATATGAACCATAAAAAGATATGGTTCTTTAATAATCAGGCAGAACTAGTTTTACTGGTTATGCTGACAGACTCTTCTTGAAAATGAACTCATCTAGGCCGGGCGCAGTGGCTCACGCCTGTAATCCTAGCACTCTGGGAGGCCGAGATGGGCGGATCATTTGAGCTCAGGGGTTCGAGACCAGCCTGAGCAAGAGCGAGACCCCGTCTCTACTAAAAATAGAAAGAAATTATATGGCCAGCTAAAAATATATATATAGAAAAAATTAGCTGGGCATGGTGGTGCATGCCTGTAGTCCCAGCTGCTTGGGAGGCTGAGGCAGTAGGATTGCTTGAGCCCAGGAGTTTGAGGTTGCTGTGAGCTAGGCTGACGCCACGGTACTCACTCTAGCCCGGGCAACAGAGTGAGACTCTGTCTCAAAAAAAAAAAAAGAAAATGAACTCATCTGAAAGTTAAGCAAATTTCCAACAAGCGTATCAGTTAAAAATGGCCTACCTGCTTGGTACAGCACCTCTTGCTAATCCACTTGAGTTTGGACAAAGCTTGTTATTATGGCACAAAAGAAAGGCAAAAACTGCTGGCATTGGGGTCACAGCATGTCCAGATTTTCAAAACTGGGACATCTCAGTGGCCTAAATTCAATTAAAATAGAGGCATGACACAAACGAAGAACTGCTCTGCCAGAGTGGTAGGATCAGGGCTGGACTTTTTTTGTTGTTAATTCCTCGTTTCAATGTTTACTCCAATGTTATGCTACCCTTTTTGTTTGTTTTAATTTAAAAAGAAGATAAAGACATGAAAAATAAGTCTTCCAGTTTCTGCAAGTTTTATCCCACAGATCAAAAGGAGCTAGCTACATCTGTTCTGGGTCCCATTGCGAGTATCAACAGTTCCCAGAACCCGCAGCTGCCACTACCCCCCACATCATCTGAGAACTTCTAAGAACCTCGTCCAAGCTGAGCCAGAAGCACTCCCATTCTGGCAATATCTACACCAGACAAGATATCAGAATTTGATAATTGCCACCCATTCTTCAGCAAGCTTATGGCCCAAAGGAGACACACCTACTGGAACCCACATCATACAGCTGGCTCAGCACTGAAAAAGTTGTCAATCTGATCTCTTCTCAGAACTATGTCTCTGGGAAGGAGTGGCCCCAAAATCACAGGGTTACAATGAGCCTGAGTCAATATTCAAGTTGTATGTCTGGTTACTCAGAGCTGCAAAATGACCCATCTCTAATATATATCAATTCATTTCAACAAATAGCTCCTGAATGTCCTAAATACCAAATGCTGGGGATAAAAAGATGAATAGGAATTGACTTTCACCTGCTTGAAATTTGGAAGAAAAATCATTGGAATACTGGGTAATCAGTGCCATAAGTACTAGAAGCCTACAAAAGATTCTATCCCTACACATTATCTCATTTAATCTCACAGCTCTGTTCACTACCATTATTGTTCTCATTCTAGAGATGGGGAAAACGAGACTGAGCCAGGTAAGAGAAGTGGGCCTCTAGCCTTGATTTACCTGACTAGAGCTGTGTTCTCAACCACAATCCAACCTGCCTCTCCCTCCTGACTACGCCCTCCTCCTGGACACTGTCTCCTCCCCTTGAGTTCACACACTCTCTCATTTACTGCACGATCCTTTCTTATGTACCTGCTCTATTGCAGGCAGAGCAAACACAGGAGTGAACACAACATACAGCTCCTACCTTCCTAGAGTATGTAGCAGCCTGACACGACCACCAGTATTAATAAAGATATGTGCTACGTTGGAGGGTGTAGAGGGTACAATGGGAATACAGCAGAAATACCTGGCTGCATTCAGAAAGGGTCAAAGAAGACTGCTACTCTCAGAAAGTGTCATTTATACTAAGACCTGAAAATGAGCATAAATTAGTTCCAGGAAGAATTGCCAACACTTTCCGGCTGCTCTTGCTCAAGTCTCCTTTCTGGGCAGGGTCCTCTTACCCGCTCCCCCCAACAAGCTCTGAGTTCCCTGGATGAGCTCTTCCACTAAGGAGTTTCAACAGCTTAAGCTGATGACACCCAAATGGCTCTTCACTCCAGATCTGTCTTCAGAGCTCGAGACCTGGATACCTCAATGGACTCCTGGCCACCTGCACTGGAATGTCCCTCGGATCCTTCAAATTCATATTTCAAAATCAGCTCATCACCACCCCCTCCTTCCCAAACCTGTTCCTCTGGGCTCTGGGTCAGGACTAACCACCCAGAAAGCTGGGAGTCATTCTTTACTGCTCCCTGCCTTTCATGTCCTGTGCTCTGCTTTCTCAGCAGCTCCAAACCCATCCACATCTATCCATCTCTGCTGCCACTCTCTGACTTCAGGCCACCATCATCTCCCACCTCACATGCTCCTGACTGCCAGCCTCACTGCCTTCCTCTGGCCCCCAGTGCAACCATGGGGTACCCCCAGTCCACTGTCTCCAATCCTGTCCATCTAACTCACTGTCCAATCCACTGTCCACACGGTTCAGGTCCTCTGTGAGGCTTTCTCTGCTCCAACCTCCCTCTGTCAGAACAGTGAGGTGCCCCTTTGCTGGATGCCCAAGTCACACTCCGCATATACCTTCATTACAGCACTTTCCATGCTGTGCTGCAAGTCTCTTCCTTGTCTGGCTCAGCAACCAGTAATGCAAACTGAGGGCTCAGGCTATACCTTTATAGATTTTTAGCTTCAACTCTTAGCACATAACTCCTGACAGACAGTAAATTGTCAATAAGTCTACTGAAAGAATGGATACGTGAAAACATACAAACAGACAAATAATTCTTGATTCCTGGTAATATTTTTCAATCCTAGGCATAGTTCTTGAGAGATTAAAGAAATGGCTCTATTAAAAATTCCTACCTAAGTATGTGATTAGTGCTGGGTATTACTGAACTACTGTCACATTCCTCCCTTAGGTGGCTTCCTGAAATACATTCCAGTCTCATCAATAAAGTAGGGGCCAGACTTTCAAGTCAATTCAAGGTCAGACTTTAAATCTGGAGACTTCTCGGGCGTGGTGGCTCACGCCTGTAATCCTAGCACTCTGGGAGGCCGAGGCGGGTGGATCGTTTGAGCTCAGGAGTTTGAGACCAGCCTGAGCAAGAGCGAGACCCTGTCTCTACTGAAAATAAAAAGAAATTAGCTGGACAAGTAAAAATATATATAGAAAAAATTAGCCAAGCATGGTGGCACATGACTGTAGTCCCAGTTACTCGGGAGGCTGAGGCAGAAGGATTGCTTAAGCCCAGGAGTTTGAGGTTGTTGTGAGCTAGGCTGATATCACGGCACTCCAGCCCCTGCAACATAGCGAGACTCTGTCTCCAAAAAAAAAAAAGAAAGAAAGAAAAAGAAATCTGGAGGCTTCTTACTGAGCAGACAGACTAGAGGCTGAATGCATCCATCTACTCTCTGGTTCTAGCAGGCTAGAAATCAAAACAAGATTTGTTTCCTGAAGCTGATTCCCAGGGGCTGCTGGTTGCCCACACCTGGCCTGAGGGTGTGGCTCCCTCAGAGCTCCCAGACTAGCAGGCTCATTCCCCAAGCCTCCCAACTCCAAAAGCATGACAAGGTGGCAGCTCTGTTGCTGACCACAGCTGTATTCCACTAATTACATACCACTTTTGGCAGTTACAGGCAACAATTACACTGACAATAAACCAAGAGAACAGCATGTGAAGCCAGGGAGGCAGACATGCAGTAAGAGGCTAACTGACAATCTCTGTCTGGTCTCAAGGTAACAGACCACATACACAGAACCAACCGGGTACCTGGTCTTTAAGTACTCTGCTGTTCACTCATTATGCAAATCAGTTCTCAGCCTTAAGAAGTACAGGCTGAGTTTCCCTAACCTGAAAATCCAAAATGCTTCAAAATCTAAAACTTTTTGAGTGCTGATGTGATGCTCAAAGGAAATGCTCATTAGAGTATTTGGGATTTCAGATTTAGGGATTAGGGATACTCAATCTGCATTCATTTCACAGAGCTAGTTGGAAACTGCATTTCAGACTAAGCATCTACTATTCACAAAGATGTATGTGTAACTTAGACACATAAAAATATAATTTGTTGGAGGTTTTACTACATCTACTGTCACATGTCATATGTCATTTATCTTGACCACAATTTGTAAGGTGTTTTTAGCCCCATTTTACAGGTAAAGCCAATGAAGGTCTGAGCGTGCTCAGGTTCACCTAGCTAAATAGATGGTGAAGCCAGACTCATTATCAGGAGTTCTGACACCAAGCTCAGTACTTTTGGTCCTTAAACTTTATGTAAAACCTTTATTAAGATATCGTTCACATGTCACACAATTCACCCAGTTAAAGCATTTTAATATAATGTTTAATAATCTAAAATGCTGAAAGGGTGTTCAGTATTTTCAGCGCTGTACAACCATCACGACAATCATTTTTAGAACATTCTCATCACCCCCAAAAGGAAGATTTTAAGGCAAAATACCTCATGCCAAAGCTGACCCATTATTCCCCCCTCATCTCCCCATCCATGCCCAACACTGCCTCCAATCCTCGGCAACTGCCAATCTCAAACTTTTCTCCTATTACAAAGTAATACCATCAAGTGTCCTGTCAACTGCAACAAGTCTCTGGAGCAGGGAAACAGGCAATGACCTTTGACAATGAGCTACTCTGACAGCCAAGCAATACTTACTCATTGGCCATTCTAAATCCTTTCACTTTACATCTACTTTTTTTTCCCTGACATCAGATTTTTTTTTAAAGGAAGAGAGTAACTGTTCATTAAGAGGCAACTTAAATTCCTTACTCTGTTTTGACAGCTCATCATTTATTGAAGGGCAGTGAAAGCATTACTCATTCATGATTCTTAGCAAGGATCACTGTCACTAGGCATTCACTAGGCCTTTAAACTACGCAAACACCATATCGAATGCTCCCTAATAAGAAAAACTCATGTTAGAGAAGAAATGTTAAGACCCAAATACCAGTGTAAGTCTCAGACCCCATAGATCTGACCTCACCAAACAGTTAATTGGTTTGGCTCTCTTATTCTCTGTGAGCCACAGGAAACAAAGAGAGGGTCTGCTCTTTGATGGAGTAAGGAGCTGTCTCAGGAAGCAAAAGGGCAGCCGGAGACACACCATAGGGGAAGAACTGGGCTTCAGGCATCCATGACAGGTCACTGGTTTCATAAACTAAGTGCCACAGCAACAGTTAAAAGGAATATGTAAGGCAAAGCACCTCATGTCAAAGATTATGATTGGGGCATAAAGTCTGAAAGTAGAGGCTGGGTATGGGAGCTTATGCCTGTAATCCCAGAACTTTGGGAGGCCAACGCAAGAGGATTTCTTGAGGGCAGGAGTTCAAGAGCAGCCTGGCCAACATAGCCAAGCCCCTGTCCCTACAAAAAATTTTAAAAATTAGCTGGACATGGTGGTGCATGCCTATAGTCCCAGTTACTTGGGAGGCTGGGGCAGGAGGAGAGCTTGAGCCCAGGAGTTCAAGGCTATACTGAGCTATGATCAGGCCACTGCACTCTAGCCTGGGCAGCAGAGCAAGACTGTTAAAAAAAAAAAAAAAAAAAAAACCCAAAAAAAAGACTGAGAGTAGAGTCAGAGATCACACTAAAGGCCTATCATAATTCTCAACCTAAACTCCAAGTCATAGTCACCAAGAGAAATAAAAAAGACATTCCCACCAGCCACTTTCTAAGGTCCTCTCCTGTAATGGGTCCCATGTGTCACCGAGCCCAGGGCCACAGCATATTCAGCACTCTCTGAAGCCACCCTGAACTCCACAAGGCCACACTGAGTGGCTGCCACTACAGCCCTGACCTCAAGGAGCTTATAGTTCTATTGGAGAAACAAGCCCCATAGACATACAGCAATTACACATAAGGAGTAGAAAACAAATACTCAACTGCATCACCAAGAACCCAGAGCTACAAACAACCTGTACCATGGACAAAAAGAAAGGGTGAATGCCAGTTATGAGGAAGACTTTTCAAACTCTGCTCCTCACATCCTCTCTCTTATTTTGTATTTTTGGGTTTCCTATATGATTTCATTTGAAAGAGCAGTTCTCAACAGGAGATGAGGGGAGATCACAGTTGGCTCAATGTGTGAAAGAATGCAGATTCCTACTGCAGATGCCCCTCCCCCAGGGCATATCCGAATCTCTAAAGGGTTCCTTGAACAAAACATGCTTAAAAACACCTAATCCAGCTCTTTTTATGTTAGGGAATGAGACCAAATGAGGTAAAAAGGCTCCCTCAAGGTCACACAGAAAAGAAATAGCCAGAGCCCAGGCCTTCCAAATCCAAGCTAATGCTCTTTCAACAAAACAGAAGCAGGCCGGGCGCGGTGGCTCACGCCTGTAATCCTAGCACTCTAGGAGGCTGAGGCAGGTGGATCGTTTGAGCTCTGGAGTTCGAGCCCAGCCTGAGCAAGAGCGAGACCCCATCTCTACTAAAAATAGAAAGAAATTATCTGGACAACTAAAAATATAAAGAGGAAAAAATTAGCTGGGCATGGTGGCACATGCCTGTAGTCCCAGCTACTCGGGAGGCTGAGGCAGGAGGATCGCTTGAGCCCAGGAGTTTGAGGTTGCTGTGAGCAAGGCTGACGCCACGGCACTCTAGCCTGAGCAACAGAGTGAGACTCTGTCTCAAAAAAAAAACCAAAAACCAGAAGCAGGTAGGATCCTGAGTGAGCCTTGAAAGCTCGATAGGATTTGGATCAGTGGAAGGGGCAGCGGAGTAGAGGGCTCTTAAATGAGAGGATGACGGTAGCAGGAGGCTGGCTATGATGTGGAGGTACCTCTGGTGTGGGGGTATCTCACAGAGCAATGGGAGGTGGAGTGGCCAGTTAAGGCCTTGCAGTAGGTGGTCTCAGCACAAGGGGAAGCTAGACAGTGGGTGGCCATGGAAATGAAGACAGACCACCACAGAGGCCCCCACAAAGGGGACCTTGGGAACTGCGACTGGTTTGGAACATGGGTGACCAGGGAAAGAAGGTGGGGCTGGCAGAAGCTGGGGAGGCTGACTTACAAGGAGAAGGAGGCCAAGATGAATTGGAGGTCTCAGTTCTGAACTTAACACGCTACCCAAATCCAAAGTCCTTCTAGAAGCCCTTGAGACACAAGGGAAGACACTGTTATGGGAGGACAGAAAGGAAATCCATGAAATCACTCACTGAAAAAGAAAACTGTGCAGGAAGAGAGGCCTTCTGGATAGGTGTGGCATAGTTCTAGAGAAGGACAGCACCCCTGGCTCCAGACACACACCTCAAAGAGTACCAAGGAAGAAAATGCTGGAAGGGAATGAGGTCAAATTAACTCTTGTCACCATCAGGACAAGAGTTACTGTACTGGTAGCCCAAAGAACAAACACATGAACACACACACATAGAGCTGCAGCTTCTGGGCTGGTAAGGAATAAAAAGGAACCACAATTAACCTTTAATAAACACTTACTACATGCCAGGTACTGTGTTAATAGCTTTCCATGGATTGTCTCACTTAAGACCAACAACAACCTTATAGGCTAGATAGTCTTATTATTATTCCCATTTCACAGATCAGGAAACTGAGGTTCAGAGAAGTTAAATACCAAGCCCAAATTCACAGTTAGCAAGTAGCAGAGCTCTAATTCCAAAGCCATGCTCTTAACTACCACATTATATTGAAAGTAAAGATGGCTGTGCTGGGATGCATACAAGTGCCAGTAGAAAGGTATCAGGTGGCAGTTATGGGACTGTCATTGTCTTATAATTTAAGCTAACGGATGTAACAGCAGCTGCAGAGACACATGGCATTGCCATCTGTGACTCCTCCCCCACCAACTCCTCTAGAACTGCTCTATAAACACTGGGTTAGTTGAAGAGTTGGGAAAGCCCTGGAGTAGAAAGACAAGAGGAGCCAGGGGACAAATTAGAAAGGAGCTCATGGGCTCACTAAGGCCAGACTGACCTAATTGCAAAGCAGCATGTCACAGAAAGAAAGATTCCTTAAAGAATCTTGGAAAAACTCCTGCATGTCCTAGCAGTAACCCTTAGATTCTATTCCTCAGGACTTCTCTGTCACACACGTGTACACACGCCTTATATAAGGCATAGGGACAGACGCTCCAACCAGACGCTCATAGGTGCACCCAGTCCCAGTGCACCTGTGAGCCTTTCAAGTTGTCCCTCTTGCCTGCCTGGTACATTATCCCTCCCCTCCCACACCAAATCCCACTCTGAGGCCAACCTTTCAAGTCCTACACAGCCCCTGCATGAGACCAGATGCTGCCGTGGGTTCTGTAGCTGGCCCTCCTCTGTGCCTGGGAGCATTCTGGTGACCTGCCATCTCCCCAACAGAATGTGAAGCTCCTGAGTACAGACTGTTTCTTTGGATTCCTAATTTTGACAGTGTTTAGCAAATGGTAGGTACACAAAAATGTTGCTCAAATAATCTTCCAGTTCAAGTTATTATTAATAATAAGAACACCCGGCAGTTGCTGAGTATCGGCCATGTGTCAGGTCCTGAGCTGGATATAAATATACATGTTTACTTCTCATCCTCAAGCCTGCAGGGAAGATGCCTACTCACATGTTACAGGTGAGAAGAAGCAGTCTCAGACAGGTGAAGTCATATGTCTAAGGTCACCAACAAATGGCTGAGCCAGGATCAGAACCTTCCAGAATCAAAATCTCTTCCACAACGTCATAACACCTTGTTTCCATCCCCAAACTCCTACTGTGATTAGTTTATTCCTCAGCTGTCCCTCTGTTACAGCACCAGCCCCAGTGACAGCCACACCCACACTATGCCAAGGACCTTCTTCATATACCCCAAAGGGCCCATACCCCTTCTCTGCCACTGGACCATACCTGCCATATTTACCGAGCTACTCAGGTACTCCTTACAGGTACATCAGGGGTCCTCCTGTCACCCTTTTAGCACAGACCATTTTTACTCAGCAGGTAGCAGATAGAAATCATTAAAACAAAAAGGAAAAAAACAGCTACTTCTCTGAGACAGTAAAGCAACATAAAGGGATTAGATGGGCAAATGAACATGAAGCTAAACTAGGCAAGCTGGGGTGGGTAGTGCAGACAGGTGACAGATAGGTAGGTAAGTATGGGGTGAGAAAAAGAAGGGCCAACGGACCATATTAGGAGTCAATAGAGAAGGCACCAAGCATAAACATGGAACCCAGCCCAGAAGTCCTTGGGAGATAAAACATAGGTATTTGCTGACGCCAAGCAATTCATCCCTGGGACCAGAACCCCAGACTCTCGTCTTTAACTAACAAGATGTCCAACACCACAGACTGACTGGCCCACTGGGGAAAGTGCTATTCCTAGTGGTCTGCACAGAGAGGAGGCACATATTCATAGGGAGACCAAGAGTGAAACGGAATCATTATTTCTCCCAAGTACAGGGACACATTGGGAAGTTCATCTTAAGGAATTCAATTTTACATCTGGAAAAAAGGTAGTAACATAGGAAGATTTTTGATCTGAAAAACTGGGCTCATTCACTTCAAGGTATTCTCAGGTATTTTGAAACTCTTTTAACAAAAACATTGTTTGAAACTGGGGTTGACAATCTGTCACAAGAGAAAGGTAGTCTTCAACATATTTTGTCATCGTGGCCAGGGCTTCCCTTACCCCCACCTATACATAAGCCATGCCTGTCTTATGGCTGCAACACCTCCCTTCCCGAAAAGCAAACAACTAAAGGCTTAGCATGCCATCTTTGAAAGGCTGCCCACCAGCCAGGTCTACAGGAAATGATGAAGGATAGGGCACAAGAGAGAAAAGCAATGACTACTATATAGGAAAAACATTTAAATATGAAATCAAAACAGCATGACCTTACAACTGCCTTTGAAATAGATAAACAGAGTTATTACTGCCAGAGACAATTTGATTTTACTTATGCTAGTTATAATTTTACTTGACTTGATTCACTCATATCTTAAGTGAATCATTGAACAGATGTGATAAATGGACAAAATTTAACCTTTGACACTCATTAGAAATGAGGGAAGAGGGAAAAGGAAAAATAAGTCCACCTGATGAAACTAGCAAAATGTCAAAGGCCAAATGTTAACAATGATAAAAGGCAACAACTAAGAATTCTCGTTAGGTTGGAATTTTAAATAAAACCAAATCATTATCAAATGTATAAAGGAACTAAGAAAAGAGGAAAAGAAACTTTTAGAGATCACAAAAGATATTCTAAGAAAGAGTTACCACACAATGAACTTTCCTGGCATGACAGCCTGGCAACAATCACAAAACAAAATACTCCATGTTTATTAATACCTTAGCTGGACAGATTTCTGTACTCTAAGGTTAATAATTAAAACACTTTCTGAAACCATCCAAGTAGCTCTGACCAACAATTTCTGAATAACAACGTAATAGCCCACATATATTAAAGGCTAACTACGTGCCAAGTATGCTAAGGGCTTTACATGCATAATTATGTTTAACATTCATAAATGTTCATATATACCTATTGTATAAAATGAGTATTATTCCCATTTTCAGGTAGAAACCGAGACTTAAACTGACCTTATTCACAGCTAGTATGAAGAGTTACTGACAAGTTTTTGCTTTCCTCAGAGTTGTGATACCCGAAGTATGCACAGGCAAACCGAGGAGAGCGAGGCCCTACAGATCTTTCCATCTCTCTGACAGCTTTACCCTCCCCTAGAGTCCCTCACCCTTTTTACCTGCCATCTTCTTCCAAAACAAGAGGATTAGAGGTTAAAAGAATAATTCCAGTTCAATGCTACCACCTAAGCTTTCTCAAGAGGTTTATTTTAAATGATTCATTCTAAAGACTTAGAAGACATTTTCACATGGCACCCATCCACCATAAAACCCACTTCACTGAGAGAAAACTTAGGGTACTGGACTGAGATAACTTTGATTTATCAATGTTGCTGAACTTGTGTTTGATAAAAACTCCATCTACCCGTGATGTCTACCTCTATTTGTTAAACCTCAGGTAGGTTCCCACAGGTGGCTACTGTGGGCATAATCCTAACAAAGCCAAAGTCTCAGCTTGAGCCCTTTTCTGAACCCACATGTTCTCCTGTCAAAGGCTGCAAACCCACTGCCTTCCTTGTCCTCTCAAAAAAAACCACCTCAGAAGTCATAAGCGTAACTCGATAAGAAACTGAGAGTGGTTATCTGCTGGAAAAAAAAATCAAGGTACATGCTCTACCCATATGAATCAGTAGTACCATCTTCAAACATGATAACCACATGCAGGTTATACATTTTTATACATATTATGATCACAACCATATGAGACACACACCCATGGACAAAGCCTAGACATACTTAAAAATGGGATCATTGCTTTGGTTAGGGTACCATAGTAAGGTAATTTTACTTTTCTAACTTCCAAACTCTGCAACTTTATTACATGGTCTTTATCCTAATAAGGTATGCATTTTTTTTTATAGTGGTAAGATTTTTTTGGCCCCTGAAAATCAAATTCTCCCTACAGCACACCATCACATAGGATGGTTTAAAGTGCAAATATTACAAGAATATTCAGCATCCTGTTGAGGATGTTCAGAAAAAGATTTAGAACTTAAAACTTCTAAGTCCCACAGCCTAAGATTCTGACAGTAGCCTTGACTTTAACATTGCAGGTGGAAGTAGAGTGCAGAAGAGAGTCTGGCTCTAAGATAGTGGCTGTCCATGTGGCAGCTGTTCGATCAGGCTGCAGGAAGTGTTGCTTGGCAGAGCCTCATGATGCCTTCTGATGTTCCATCTGCAGAAGTTGTGTGGTGTTGGATCTGACCCAGGGAGATGCCGCAGGAAGTACATGCAGGGGAGAAAAAGCAGAAGCTTTGGACAGATCATCAGGCTAAAGCCACAGCTAAGAAAGTGATCTTTTTAGGAAGAACTTTTAATGTCTTTTGATGGCCTGTTAAATCACTACCAATGACCTCCATACTTAAAGGAGAAAATTCTGCAATTAAAAAATTATTTGGAAATGGAGAAAAAGTTATGAATTCTTAAAAAAAAAAAAGCACTGGATCTAGCCTTTGCTTTTAGGGGTATTTTTATTGCTATGACTGAGGCAGGAGGTCTCTTTTAGGATATGCCTATCGCTTCTTGTTAACATCTATTCACCAAAGTCATCAAAGTTGTGGTCCAACAAAAAATCACCACAATAATCTCATCTATTTTGTAGACTGACATAGCACCACTCCATACCTAGAATAATACCTGATGCTGAGTAAATATCTGTTGAATTAATTAACTATATCGTTGGAAAGCATCACTTCTAGAAACTAAAAGAGCCAAGAGGTACCTGTATCTGCTCAGCAGTCATGAAGCTGAAAATCTAACAAAAGCTAAGAAAGAAAATGCTAATAGAGAATATCAATGAGTAAGTACTCTAGTGCACAAAGGCCAATCATGATATAAGCATGTTTCACTAATAATATTCTTTACATTCATAAATATAAGGATAAGAGAATGGGCCTTGGAGTCAGACTGTCCTAGTTTAAACCGTGACACCAACCCTTGCTAGCTGTGACCTTAAACAAGGTACTCAGCCAGGTGCAGTGGCTACACCTGTAATCCTAGCACTCTGGGAGGCCAAGGTGGGAGAATTGCCTGAGTTCAGGAATTTGAGACTAGCCTGAGCAAGAGTGAGACCCCGTCTCTACCAAAAAGAAATATAGAAAAAAAAAAAAACCCAGCCGGGCATTGCGGTGTGCGCCTGTAGTTCCAGCTACCTAGGGAGGGTGAGGCAGAAGAATTGCTTAGAGCCCAAGGAATTGGAGGTTGCAGTGAGCTACAGTGACGCTACCGCACTCTACCCAGAGCAACAGAGTGAGACTCTGTCTCAACAACAACCACAAAAAAAAAAACAAGGCAACTGAACACCCCTCCTTACAACCCCCAACCTCTTAAAAAAGAAAAAAAGAAAAGCAAGGTAGTTAACTTCCCCGAGTCTCAGTTTCCACATCTGAAATAAATGGCAGGTAATAATAGCATTCATTTCATACAATTGTTGAAAGGATGAAATACAGCTACTTCTTGGGATACAGAAGTAGCCTAATAAATATTAGTAATTATTCATTTTTTATTTTGCATATGCCCACAATCATATCTCTGGAAAGAATATATAAGTTCACTTCTCCCTACCAAAAGAAATGGTCTTAAATGAGGACTAGGCAACACAATGCATTCTTTTCCCTAGAGATAAATGAAAAAAAAAATGGCTTTTAAAATCATACATATATTTTTTGACCCTTCACAATCTTTATCTCTCTTTTTGCCTTTTCTTCCCATGTCTACATAAAATCTTTCCTGAGCTCCTGTAGGCCTGGCTTAACCACTAGCACTGCTGGCTCCTAGGAGGCAGTTCTTATCTCTGTTCTGCAATAACACTGTGTCCCAGGGCAGGACATTTAACTTTTTGAGGCCACAGTTTCCACATCTGTATAGTGAAGAATACAGTCGTGGAGTAGATGATCTTTAACTTCTCTTCCAAATATAAAAAGCCATAAATAAGTAGTTAATGACTATTATTAGTACATTCACATCAAACACTGACCAAAATTCTTAAAAAGTACATTTTAATCCTATTTGGAATACCACACAAAAAATGAGCACAGGTATAGCAGCACTCTGAAAGCTAAATTTTGCCTGGTCACTTACAGAGAACACATGAGCACCTTAAAGCTTTTATTTTAAATTAACTCCCTTACCACAATGGAATGGGCTCTTATTAATTCAGAACTTTCTCTTAAGACTACCTAATGATCCTTTATGTACAAGCTTCAGTCACTAAGCATTCTAGTCACTATAAATTACCAAACCAGTGCTTATAATTTCAAGGTAACTGAGCAGAGAACTGATAGTCTGGAAGAATCAGAATTGTCATTCAGCACCAGAGAAGGTGACTAAGTAGAAAGCCATTTAAAACTCAACTACTTTCTTTGACACTGTGTTACCTAAATTCTTCTCACTGTGTTTCTGTTGAGGAAAA
This sequence comes from Eulemur rufifrons, assembly GCF_041146395.1. NCBI lineage: Eukaryota > Metazoa > Chordata > Mammalia > Primates > Lemuridae > Eulemur > Eulemur rufifrons. Next base: position 21,607,101 of record NC_090999.1, read on the forward strand.
GAGGTCTACCTTAAAATGACATTGTGGGCCGGGCATGGTGGCTCACGCCTATAATCCTAATACTCTGGGAGGCTGAGGCGGGAGGATTCCTTGAGCTCAGGAGTTCAAGACCAGCCTGAGCAAAAGCAAGACCCTGTCTCTACTAAAAATAGAAAATATTAGCCAGGCGTGGCGGCATGTTCCTACAGTTCCAGCTACTCGGGAAGCTGAGGCAGGAGGATAGCTTAAGCCCAGGAATTTGAGGTTACAGTGAGCTTACAATGAAGCCACTACACTCTAGCCCGGAGAACAAAGTGAGACTCTGTCTCAATAAATAAATAAAATAAAATAAAATGACATTGTGGGTTAATAATTGACATGGAAACATCTTTACAATACACATTTTTGGTGAAAAGGGGAGACTACAAAACATGACCAGCAATATTAATCCCATTGTGGTAAAAAACCACACATATAAACATACACATAGACCTGATAGAATACACTTCAAGTTGTTAGTAAGCTTATAACTTTTCTTTAAAATTTTTTTTGCATATCTGAATCCTATTTTCTACAATGAATGCTTATGGCTTCTGAAATAATAACTCAAACAGGCATTTCATTTAACAAGAAAGCTGGATCTGGTACCCAAACTATAACCAGATCCCTCCCTAGAGCACAGCTCAGCATCCCTCACAGAGGCACTGACATCCTTCCTACCATGTGCCTGGGGCTGAGCTGGGGTAGGGGTGCTAAGATGTTTTTAGGTACCAACCATCAGATACCACCAAGATAGCCCCAGATCCATTTCTTCCATTCACCTCAACCTTCAGAGCCACTGGCTTCCCACTTACTAGCTTTACCAATTTGTAACCCTCTGAGGAGAGTTTACAAAACATGATCAAAGGTACTAAATTCCAGTTCTGGTTTCTAACTGTCACATTCACTGATTTAGGACAATCTATGACAGAAGAGTCTAAGTTACTCTGGCAGAGATCCAATGTTAAAAGCTGGAGTTAACTACTGTCCCTCATTTTAGGCTGCCCAATGCCAGTTCTTTCTGATCACAAAAATAAATAAATAAATAAGCTCATCATGTTTAAAAGCATCATCTTCAAATACAAGCACTTTTGTTTCTAACACCAAGTACTAACTCTTGATAGATTCTCTGGCATATTAAAGGCCGCCATCATTGAACCTTCCAAGATCTGATCAGCCAAGAACAAGCTTATCACCAGGTACAGGTATCATTACATTATAAGGCGTAAAGGTTGTTCTGACAGCTCTGTCATCTACCAACAAACAGGTGTTAAGGAACTGTGATTTCCCAGCTAGTAAAAGCCATACAAAGATAAGTGACAGCAAGACATACATCAAAGGCAGTAAAGATGAAGGCAATATGGGGGAAAGGAGAATAGAAACAACAGAGGACAATCTTCAGAAGAGTGTTCTAAGGAACTCCTCTCACTGGGTGAGCCAAGAGTTTACCAGACCCAGGGCTCTCAGAGGCACAAAGCTACACTTTAATGCTGTTCACATGCATTTCCCATGGCATGATATCTGGCAAAAGCTATATACTTAAAAATAAATTGCTTTCTCACCCCTTCCTACCCTTATCGTTTAAAAAGCCATCCACAATTTTGATCAGAACCTCATCCTCTGTTACAAAATATGTTAAGCCAAACTACAACAAAGAAGCATAGCGTCTGCACAGCATTATTTTAATGCAAGACAATAAAACTGCCAACTATGAGGATTTGAAAAATGTGACCACTTCAGGCTTATTTTGGGGCTGAACCACTCCCTTCACTAATTATCCCTCAAAGGAAATATATCAGGCACTGTGGGCAAAGAGGGAAAACATGTCTAATTACAACATGTGCACTTGGTGGATGAAGAATTTGAAAATTCTTGAACTCTGGCCATATTTCTGAAGACTTTCCACTTGTAGTTTAATCTCAGTGAAGAGGAACGGTTAAAGATCAACTGCATTTCAACTAGGACTCAATCAAAAAAAGACACAAAGAGAAACTGTCCACATTACTTAGAGGTGATACCACAAGGGAGGCCTGCTGAAAATTTCAGATAACCCTGACCCAATATATCAAGCGCTAACAGAGGAAGTGGTTTGTATTTTTAAATTAGGACTCAAAGTAAGACCCATTTCAAGAATATTCTCCACTGGAGAAAACACATCTTGAATTTAAAGAAACATATGCAAAGGTTTCGGGCCCCAGGAGGTCTTACAAAAGCAGTCCCTGATCAAGACCTCTTATCCATAGCCCACCTGCTTCTGCCTTACATAGATGGGAAGACATCTGAGAAAATGAATTTGGTAGTACTTCTGCTGGAGAGAGGGGCAGAAAAAAACCTTCACAAATCCCAAATGAGAAGGCATCTAATTAGGCATATGGATTAGGAACTACTCAAGAAGCCTTCAGCATGGTCTACAAGTTCTGATGTCTCTAACCTCCTCTCCTATAACTCTCCCCTTCGCCCAGGGGGCCTCTGACACACTGGCTTCCTTACCTCTCCTCCAACCCTCCACGCTCCCACTCCATGGCCTTCACAGGGGCTGTTCCCTCCTCCAGGATTGCTCTTCCCTCAGACCCCTTATATCTTCAAGTCTTGGCTCAAAATGCCACCTTAGCGAGGAGGAAAATGTTGCCTCTTCATTCTCATGACACTTACCGCCTTCTAATACACCATATAATTTACTCATGTATCATATCTATGGTTTACCCTGTTTCTCCTCTGCCCCAGGAGGGAGAGGAGGGGATCTTTGTTCTGTTCACTGATGTATACCACAAGCGTTTACAACAGTGCCTGCCAACATGGAGCTCAAAAAGTATTTTCTGAATGAATGAATGAATGAATGAACTTCTTGAAGTAAAATTCCAGGAGGACAGCGAGAGGGTGGAAAGGGTAATGTGAGGGGGTGAAATGAAAGGGAGAAAGAAACGACAGAGGAGAATTCACAAGGAAGAGGCGGAGGCTGGCTGAGGCCGGGGCCGACCCACAGTTTCTCCTCGCCGTTCTGATGGGAGGTGGGAGTAGGTGCACCGTATCCCTCAGCGGCATCAAATGGCACGTAGAGAGCTGAGACAGGCGAGCTCTCTGGACTCACCAAGAAAGTCCCAGGGCAAGACAGACCGGGGCGGGTCCCCTCGGGGGCCCCGACCTCCACCCTTTCCCCTCCCAACAGTGCCCACAGCCCCAGTCCCCCTCCAGTGTACCCAGGGGCATCCCGGGTCCCAGTACCTTTCGGGCTGGGGCCCCTTCACCTGATCGCCAGCGAGTTGGGCCCTGCGTTCCGGCACCTGCCTACCCGCCCGGGGGTCCCCACCCCGGCCCACAGGGAGGCCCCAGCGCGCCCCTGCAGCCTCGCTCCGCCCGCCTGCCCCCGACACAGCGGCAGGAAGCGCCCCGCCGCCCTTCCCGCGGTGGGAAAGGGGCTCCCAGCGCCCCTCGCCCGGGCCGCTCTAGCCCGACGCCCCGCCCGTGCGGCGCCCCCTCACCTCAGGGCGCACGTACGACACGAAGGAGGGTTTGGGCGCCTTGGTGCCGCCGCCACCGCCGACTACCCCTTTCCCCAGCATACCGTCGCTCTAGGAAGCAGCGACGCGCGGGAGCAGAGGCTGCAGCTCGGGCTCCAGCTCCCGGAGCGGCGGCGGCCACCAGCACTAGGGGCTGGGGCTCCGCCCATCCCCAGGGCCGCGGTAGCCGTGGTGCCGCCCGCATCCGGCTTCGCCGCTGACACCGCGAGCCCCGCCCAGGCCGGCGAGCCCCGCCCAGCCCGCGCGCCTGCCCAGCGAGCGGAGACCCGGCGGCCAGAGGCCACGCCCCCTCCCATTATGGCAGGCGGGTCTGACCTGCCCGGATTTGCCACCTTCCTGCGGCAAAGCCCGCCCCCTTACGTTCTCTGATTGGTCAGAGGCGCTGCCGGTCGAGCCCCGCGCCAAGCCTCTACTTGAATAAACCTGGAGAGATGTTTCCTCTAACCAATCCAGAGAGCGTTCTCTCCGGACTTCCTAGCGATTGGATAACGAGGATATCGCCGTCGTCCAATGATCCTGAGGTCACTAAGTATCTTGGGCAGAAGTTCACGACAGTCGTTTTCTTCCCTTTGCTTGTTGTTTTGGAATAAAACGTCCAAAAATGTGATGTATCTCATCTCCCCCTATCAGTTCGAAATCTACATCAATGACGTTCAGGTTTATTGTTTTAAATGTTGACAAAAATAAGAAAAACCAAGTGTTAACAGGCACTAAGGAGTAAGTTTGAATGTTTGCTCATAAAAGACGTTGTCAACTTCATTTTTCCCAAGCTGTTTTTTATTTCTTTGTTATTCTAACAAGTAGAATATCAAAAGCCTTTAAAAGACTTATTTTATCTACTCTCCCAAGTTACTGATAAAACCCTCATTTTTAGCCAAGATTACAAAGAAAATTCATTTAAATTCCACGGTTAGCGCCAAGCCTTGTGGTAGACACAGATGAATATGACAGGACCCACCTCTTATGAAATTCAGCCTCCTGGAAAAAAAACTGGTAAATCTTGGCAGTTAAATTTTTAGGTGTCAGGCACTGCACTAAGCATTAGTCTCATCAGTGACTGGTTTTTACCCTCTTATCTTCATCCCCCTTCCCAAATCCACTCCAAGTAAATATAAAATCTAAGTGGAAACAGATGTGCTTGCTTTTGCAAACATGGTTTCAAGACAAGTCCTGTAGGCCCGTTTCCAATCAGAATGCCATCATTAAGCCTACCTGGTATAGCAGCGCTGGAGCCACCACTGAGTTTACTTATCCCCATTTTCAGGTGAGAAAACTAAGATGCAAGTAATTTGCCCAGGTATCTCAACTAGTCACGGGGGCGGGGTGGGGGGATGGTGGTGGCTGGGATTCCAATTTCCAATCCAGGTTTGTCTGATTACAAAGCCCAAATTCTTAACATTATAATTATACAAATTAAACCGGCCGTGGTGATGCTCGCCTGTAATCCCAGCTAGTACTACTTGGGGAGGCTGAGGCAGAGGATGACTTGATGCGAGGAGTTCATCTCTATAAAAATTTTTTAAAAAAGAAAACATACTCGTTAAGGAGGTATTGAGAAATGAATTTATCTGTCAAGACTAATAATATCATTTTATATTTCACAGTATAATGGCAGGGCAGACGTGTACAGTCTGAGCAAATGCTTGCTTGCTTGCTTTTCAAAGTACTTTGAATTTCCATGATCCTCTACCATAATCACCATGTAAATATGAGTACGTATGGCCAGGGCTGCCTTCTTGGACATGCACCTAGTGCAGTCACACAGGACTTTGTACTTCAGAGGGCTTGGGGTTTAATGCTTTGAGGTTTTTGTTAATAAATTTATTTTTGAATTTGTCTTTTTTAAGTGAAGGTTGTTGGGATAATGGAGCACGTGCAGGCATCAGTGGAGCCTCTGCCCATGCGCAGTCCCACCTCCCAACCCTCCCCACTTCCAGTCAGCTGCCCAGTACCCGCTGGGACCCTGGCCCTCCCCACCCAGCTGCACAACTGCTGCCCACCTCTGCCAGAGACAGCAACCGGGTCTCATTACCTGAGGGTGTAGGTAGGGGTAATCTCGTGTGCTCCGCAGTCGCCATCCACCCTCCCGGTGGGTGCCTGGGCACTGTCTAGCAGAGGGTTAGGGTCAGGCAGAGCCCCCTCTACCCCCTCCAATGTTTCTGGGTGGGATAAGGCAGCAGCTATCCCTGCCCTAGGCCGGCAGCCCCACAGCGACTGGTGGAGGCCTTTCGCATGCTCCCATCCAGGTGCCGAATGTGGCCTGGGCAGAGGTTGCAATCCCTTGGGGTTGCCCAATCACTATGAGAAGGGGAGTTGGCTTCCCCGCCGCCTAGCCAGGGCCACATTCTCATTTTGCACTGGCCCTGCAAGTTATGTAGAAGGCCCAAACTATGCCCTTTATTATTAACATCTCTGTGTCCTTAGACTAGTTACTTCCTCTCTCTGTGGTTCTGTTTCCTCATATTAAAGTGAGAATGATAACAACAATAATAATTACTTCAAGGTGGTTGGGGGATTGTTATGAAGATTGAACAAGTTGATTCAGGTGAGGCCTGGGAAACAGCAAGAACTAAATAGGTGCCAGCTATCCTCTGTACCATCTCACCAAGCAGAACATAATTTACAGGTTCCAGGAATTGTAGAAAGAGAAGCAAAGTGACTCCTCCCTGTTAATTAACTCTGGGACTTTGTTAAACAAAGAGATTTTGTTTGGTTGGTTGGTTTTTAACTTCCAGCCCAAACCTTGCACTAGAAATAATGGCTTTTGATTTCTAATTCACCACACCAAATTTCCCTCCCTTCAATCCATCCTGCCTTAAATAATTACTTTATCCTGACTTTCAGCATCCATCTGTGGTCAAGTTGGTTTGCAATGTAATGATTCTGAGACTTGACACTACCACTAGATCCATATACTTTCAGAAAACTATAGCCAATAAATGAGGAAAGTTTTAAAGACTGAAAGGCCAGGTGCTTTGTGATGGCCCAAAACTCATATGTTAGAATTTAGTTGCTAATGTGATAGTACTAACAGATGGGGTCTTTAGAAGGTGATTACATTGTGTGGGTGGAGCCCTCAGGAATGGGATTAGTGCTCTTTTAAAGGAGGCCCCAGAGAGCTGCCTGGCCATCCCTCATGTGAGGACACAGCAAGAAGACACCATCTTTGAGGTAGATCAAGCCTTACCAGACACTGAATCTGCTGGTGCCTTGATCTTGGACGTCTAGTCTCCAGAACTATGAGAAATAAATTTCCATTACTGATAAATTACCCATTCTAAGGCATTTTGTTATAGCAGCAGGAACAGACTGAGACACACTTCTAGAATCCATTTTGACTCAGTGATGAAAACCCACACTTTCTTTAAAGAGCAGAAAGGGAATGAGGACAGAAAACAAGCTAAAATCTGTTTCCATCTTGCTTTCCAGTGATCAGCATATTTTTACTTGATCTTTAGGGTGTGGGTCAAATCTCCTTGGGAAAGTCTTTCCCAACTGACTAAAAACTTCCTGTTATGCTGAGGTCAAATAATTCTCCATCTATTCATAAAAACAGATGGTAGCCCCTAGACTTTGAAATATTTTACTTTACACAAAATAATTTACGACCACTCTTTTCTCCTAATGGTGTCCTAAGTTTTCTTGGAGAATTATAAGTAGCAACAGATCTTAGCTCACACAGAAGTACGTGCCAGACCAACGGCAGCCCCAGTTCTTCCCACAGACAACTGAGAGTGACAGGCAACAGCATATTCCCAGGTGGGGGAAAACATCTTACTCTGGAGGACGGCTGAAGACTAACTAGCCAGTTGCATTCCTCATCCTGGGAGTTACTTGAAGCAGACTATTTGTGGGTCCTACTCATCTCTATCTAATAGGCATCTAAATCATGGTAGGAATTTAATAAATATTTGCACCTCCGTGAGTGCAATAAAGCAGAGAGGGCAGTGATTGATTTAGCAAGGAAGCAAGAATTCAAACTCTAGCATCCTAGTTAGAGCCTGTGCTTTTAAATCACTTGGATACAAACTAGGACCTGATTCATATATATATATCCATGTCTGTGTGTGTGTATTCAAGGACTAAAATGCCTGTGTTATTTAGTGACCACTTGCCAAGTTTCAACTTTGGCCAATAATCTGGTGTCTGCAGACTTCCCTCTTCTTTCACTGGAAATAGGAAATTCCTTAGCCTCTTGCTGCAGCAAAGGGTCTTTCAACCCTCCTCTGAAGATGGTGAGGAATAGACCTGGATTAAGAAGCATTTAGGGCCGGGCGCGGTGGCTCACGCCTGTAATCCTAGCACTCTGGGAGGCCGAGGTGGGCGGATCGTTTGAGCTCAGGAGTTCGAGACCAGCCTGAGCAAGAGCGAGACCCCACCTCTACTAAAAATAGAAAGAAATTATATGGACAGCTAAAAAATATATATAGAAAAAATTAGCCGGGCATGGTGGCGCATGCCTGTAGTCCCAGCTACTCGGGAGGCTGAGACAGGAGGATCGCTTGAGCTCAGGAGTTTGAGGTTGCTGTGAGCTAGGCTGACGCCACGGCACTCACTCTAGCCTGGGCAACAGAGTGAGACTCTGTCTCAAAAAAAAAAAAAAAAAAAAGAAGCATTTAGATTGTTCTAAATCTCACAGTGTCTCAATTTGAGTGCCTGCTGGGGAGACTTTGTGGTGATATATTGATCTTGTAAAATTGATTTTTTTTTTTTTTTTTTTTTTTTTTGCTGTTTCACAAAACACATAACCCAAGCTGGTCACATGGATGGAGACTTGATGAGCCTACTCTTTGTGATCTGTATTGTGCCTTCTTCAAAACACAAATTAATGGCCTGTTTGGTTTATTCATTAAATAAAGATTTACCAAGTGTCCACTGTGATTCACCTCCCAGCCTCTCCCAATAAGACTAGAACTTCTCAAGAGCTGGGATGGTCTCCTTTTATAACACCTAACCAACCACTGGATGCTTCAATATTAGTGACCCTTCAGGTGGCATGCACTTGTAGGACCAGCTACTTGGAGGCTGAGGTGGGAGGATCACTTGAGCCCGGGAATTGGAAGATGCAGTGAGCTATGATTGTGCCACTGCACTTCAGCCTGGGTGACAGAGCAAGACTCTGTCTCTAAAAAACATAAGTAAAATAAATTGAATTAATTAAGTGAGCCCTCAGTGACAGTTGGAGAAACAAGGATTCTCATTCATTACTGGTGTGAGGGTAAATTGATACGGCAAAAGGGAACGCAATTTTGCAATGTCCAACAAAAATCGTCTCAGGAATTTCATTTCTAAAAATGTATCCTGGCCGGGCGCGGTGGCTCACGCCTGTAATCCTAGCACTCTGGGAGGCCGAGGTGGGCGGATCGTTTGAGCTCACGAGTTCGAGACCAGCCTGAGCAAGAGCGAGACCCCATCTCTACTAAAAATAGAAAGAAATTATATGGACAGCTAAAAAAAATATATATATATATAGAAAAAAATTAGCCGGGCATGGTGGTGCATGCCTGTAGTCCCAGCTACTCGGGAGGCTGAGACAGGAGGATCGCTTGAGCCTAGGAGTTTGAGGTTGCTGTGAGCTAGGCTGACGCCACGGCACTCACTCTAGCCTGGGCAACAGAGTGAGACTCTGTCTCAAAAAAAAAAAAAAAAAAGTATCCTACAGATATACATATGTGAAATGATGTAAGTTCAAGCTTACTGCAGCAGTTTTTGTAACAGCAGATTGGAAAAAGCCTAAATGGTCATCAATGGGGATGAGTTGAACAAACTATGAAACAGCTATACCATGGGATACTCTGAAGTTATAGAAAGGAATGAGAAAGCCCGTTAGGTAGAGCCTGTAAAGTTTTATGGCTGAAGGTAAATATACTGGAGCAGACTGCCTGGGTTCAAGTCCTGCCTCCACCAATTACTAGCTGTGTGATCTTTAATCAGCCATTTACCTTCCTGGATCTCAATTTTCTTACCTATAAAAATTAGGGTTAAGAGGATTATAATGGCAACTACCTCATAGGATTGTAGTGAGGATTAAATGAACTAATAAATATAAAAATGTTGGCTGGTCACGGTGGCTCACAGCTGTCATCTGGGCACTTGAGGTAGGAGTATCACTTGAGGCCAGGACTTTGAGACCAGCCTGAGCAACATAGCAAGACCCTGTCTCTACAAAAAGTTAATTGGGTGTGGTGGCATGCATCTGTAGTCCCAGCTTGGGAGACTGAGGCAGGAGGATCCCTTGAGCTCAGGAATTCTAGGCTGCAGGTTACAGTGAGCTATGATAGTGCCACTGCACTCCAGCCTGACAGTGGACCATCACAGACAGACAGACTCTATGATGAGTTATACCCTATCTCTAAAAGAATAAAGTGTGCAGAGTGTTGGCACATACAGCATGAGAGCCAAGATATGGCCAGCAATTAAAGCAAGGTGCAAAGTAGCATGCATAATAGAGTAGCTACCACTTGTATAAAAAAAGTAGATTAAACACTGCATATACCTATCTTTTTATGTTTGCATAGAACATCTTTGAATAGATACAAAGGGAACTATGACATTAGTGGCTTTTAGAAAGGGAAACTGGGTGTTTGGAGGAAAGATTGAAAAAAGTTTTCATTGTACACTTTCTTTTACCTTTGGATTTTGAACAATGAGAATTATAAATTAAAATTTTTTTCCATTTCTTCTCTGGGGGGTGGGTAAGAAAAAAATTGTTTTGTTCTCTCGATGCTTTTTTTTTTTTCCTGAGGTGAAAGTCACATAACATAATATTACCCATTTTACAGTGAACAATTAAAATAATCTGAATTTTAATTTAAACACAAGAGCCTTTAACAAGACCTTGTCATTTTTTGTCTCTGCTTGTCTTGGCATAAGCCCCCAAATCATATCATCCAACAAGGTCTGTTCCCAATGCCACCACCTCTTTCGACATCTGCCTTAGAGATTGTGGGAAACAGTATAGACCTTTTCTGAACTCCTAATCATCTAGAATCTGTTTGCTGTCTTCGCCTGTCCACTTGAATATGTCTTGGAATCTTGGAACAACTGGAATAGTTCCACATCTTTGTCTTCCTCCTGAGAGCTATCGGGAGCACCTCAAGATCAGAGGCCCCGCCTGTGATTCTTGATATTCCCTATTCCCAAAGTACTGTCGTCAGTGCTTTGAATCAATTATCAGATAGACAGAAAAGCTTTCAGGACTTGGCTGAACCATGGAAGCCTCAGGGACAAGGAAACTGTGCCCTCTACAGGACTACTTAAAAAGTTCTCCCACTCAGCTGCACAGGAAAAAGGAAGACAATAGAGGATGTTGGGCCCATTCTTTCCCTGTCCCCCGCCACAGGCCTTTAAGCACACTTACTGGCCCACAACCACGTGAAGCATGGAGCAGAAACAGCTTCAGCCAGCTTGAGGGCCATGGAAAACCTAGGAGACACAGAAGCAAGCTCTCTAGCACCTGGAAAGGCCATGACTCCATTTCACCTACTCTGTACCTTGAGTGTGTGTGTGTGTGTGTGTGTGTGTGTGTGGTGTGTGTGTGGAAGTGTCAGCAGGGCTACCACACTCCAAAATTCCCATACGGAGGTGCCAGATTGAGGCCCGTCCTTCTCTCGTGTCCCTCAAATGTTAGGGAAACTGTGGGGCAGGCAGTAAGTGCATGGCCAGTACCTGCTTCTTGGTCTGCTCTTTCTCTGTAGAGCTGGCTCTGTGCCCAGCTCGGAGCCCTCATGGTGTGTGGGTGTGTGTGTTGGGAGGGAGAAGAGTCGTGGGGGAGGAGGAAGCAGCAGTCAGAAAAAGCTGTTATGTTGTTTGGCTCCCCATTTAAATCTCTCTTGACTCATTCCAGGATGATAGGAGTCAAGATCTGGCATCTGATTCAGGGATGATTCTCAGGAGGGAGGAATAAAAAAGCTTGTTGATGTCTCAAATTATTATTATTGACGCAATTCAATGCTTTACGTGTCATCCAACCATATGAAGGCTGTGCATCACAAAATACAAGTCATGTATTATTCCTTCTGAAGTTTTAGCTGAGATCAAAGCTTTAAGTTTGGATCTTAGAGTTTCCGATACTGCTGAGCTGATCAGGGAAAAGAGAGGGACCTGGTATCCAGGCTATTCTCTAATTTGAAGGAAGGTGGCACTGAAAGAATCTTCTCTTCCTTCCCAATTTTGCTCGAGGCTGAATATGATTTGAAAACCTGGAAGAACAGTGGGAGGACACCTCTCTTCCACAGAGGAGCCACTGGCGTTTGGAGCCTAACAATCTTAGAAGAAAGCTGTTGCTGACTTAAGGGCCAGGAGAACCTTCTCAAATAAAAACAGGCCAGGCATGGCTCCCCACTGGGATATTTGATCTTTGCTCAAAGTGCAGGTAGGCCTGTTTTGAGCTTGGCTAACCATTCCCACTCACTGAAAACCTGAAAGGCTTATTGTTCAGGTGGCTATAAAAAACATAGAGGTTGTGAAAGGCCCACTGTTTAATGTTTGAGATAGTCATCTGTCCCAAGGTTAACATGTAAGAAAAAAATTTTTTTAAAAATCTTTTTTGTCCAAAGGCTAAAAAGAGAACATAAGGAATAGAAATGGCTAAACTGCAAAGAAACATCTCCATATTTTTTACCGAGTAGCTTTTCTGCTTGAGCACTATTAATGATCAGCCATATCCCTGCTTCCCTACCTACCTCCAGAACACTGGAGTCTATTCACCATTCATTCACCTGGTCTCTGACATGGGTTCTGAGGGCAGCCAAGTAAAGCAGCAAACAAGGCAATCTCAGACTTTGCAAATATCTTACACAGGTTTAAGTAGTCTGAAAGGAAGTTTTATGGCTCAGCTGCACTGAGGGCCCAGAAAGAGGGGGAGAAAGTCAATTCATTTTCTCACCTTGTGTAAGACAACGTCAACTGATGAGAAAATACCAAGAGAAACTCAGTTTCAAACCACATAAGTAATCCATTCTTTTTTTTTTAAAGGCTGGTCAAGTGAAGCAGTGGGATTAGAGAAGTAACTGGTTGTGATCAATTAGTTGTAAACACCACTGCCATCGGACCAACCTCCATTCATTTTTAGAAAGAAATCTGTCTGCTCTACTTTCTTCCTGGTCTTATAATCACCTTTCCCTACCCCAAAGCAAAGGTTTTGTCACCCTTGCTCAGAAAAGGAGCACCTCACAAAGGCCTGTGGTGCTGAACTGAGAGAGAAAGCAGGACATGCAAATATTAACATGTGAGAGCAAGGACTTTGCTTGAAGGTTACTGTAGGTTATAATATAGGAGGGGTGGAAGACAAGCGTGGAAGGACAGGTTGGAGCTACAGTTTTTGGGTTCTTGAATGCCATGCAAAGGATTTTGCAATTAATCCTTAGGCATGTTGCGATTTATCCATAGGAGAGTTTTTACACTTTTTAAAAAAAGAACTATTAAGTAGTAATTACTTAAGAATTATTAAGTAATTTACTATTAAGTAGGAAAAATTATTATAGACATTAGAAACCAGAGATTAGCAATTCTAGTCAAATAGAAATTAAAACCCAAAACAGAACAATACATAATCATACTACACAGGGTAAACACTGGGAACATTTTGGGGAAGAATGCTCTATATGTATATACATATCTATTAAAACAAAAAGGGGTATTATACATATGGTTTTGTGATCTGATAATTTTCATTAAACATTATAAAGTAGAATTCTTCATGTGTTATTCTCCTACATAGTTATTTCAACTTTTCTTGACCTAACATTCATGAAGACGATCACATTATCTCATTAATAATGGATTGAATAAGGAGTGATTTTTAAGGAATGGGTCATCCCTCTTTAGAATCATGGTCTATAATATCATCTAGATTGCTGTGCCATATTTCTTTAAACTCATTGGACAATTTCAATTGTTTTTAATCTTTTACACTTGCCAATATGCTTCAGTAAATATATTAGAATTTATACGTTTGTATACTTATCTTATTAAATTCTTTAGGATAAATTCTTTGAAGTGCAGTTGCTGGGGCAAAGGCTTTCTACATATGTATTGCATTTAAAAAAAAATAGATAATTCAAGGCCATGCATGGTGGCTTAGGCCTGTAATCCTAGCACTTTGGGAGGCTAAGGCAGGAGGATCACTTCAGCCCAGGAGTCTGAGGTTGCAGTGAGCTATGATGACACCACTGTGCTCCAGCTTGGGCAACAGAGCATGACACTGTCCCAAAAAAGAAAAAAAAGAAAAGAAAAGAAAAGAAAAGAGGAAAGGAAAGGAAAATTCAGATGTCAGCTCACTTGGTCTTCCTTGCTTTTGCAATCTTGGTATTACTACTTAGACTTTAATATTTTCAATCTTTACCATTTTTGTCAATCTGAATGACAAAAACTCTATTACATTAAAAAATCTATTGTACTTATTTAATTACTAGTAAAGCTAAAAATTTGTTTTCATAGCTCTCAGCCACTTATATTTGAGAGTATGTATTTCTTTTGAGATCTGTGCATGTACATTGCACACTTACCTTCTTAAGAAGTTCATTGTAGTGTTATTTATTAGCAAAGTATTCCATGTTTATGGTCAAATAATCTGAATTAGTTGGGGAAAAAAGTCATCCTGGATCTCGTAACCCAGAGATAACGAATGTTAATAGTTTGGGGTTCAGATTTTTTTCTCTGTGTGTGTGTGCAGCCGCATATGTGGATGCATGTGTTACAAAAGTGGAGTCTCACACACATAGTGGTTTTACATGTATTATTTGTGAACATGTCAGCATGCCAATAAATACATAGCTATATCATTATTTGTAATGATCCACTATATGGATGTCCCACAATTTTCCAACTCTTGACTATTTAGGTAGTACATCTTTATGCTTGTGTCTCTTTTTTCAGGGGTGTCAGATTCAAATGACTTGAACATTTTTAGTAGTATCAACTCTTTGGTATATTATGTTAAAATGGCTTCCCCAGCTATTTTTTGTCTTTTAATTTTACTTATTTTAGGACACAGCAGTTTTACATTTTTAGTAGTAAAATTCATATATTGATTTTTTTTTTTTTGTCTGTGCTCTGTCACCTGGGTGGAGTGCGGTGACATCATCATAGCTCACTGCAACCTCAAGCTCCTGGGCTCAAGTGATCCTCCTGCCTCGGTCTCCCCAGTAGCTGGGACTAAAGGCTCGTGCCACTACGCCCGGCTAATTTTTTCTATTTTTTTTGTAGAGACAGGGTCCACTCTTGATCAGGCTGGTGTCGAACTCCTGAGCTCAAGTGATTCTCCCACCTCGGCTTTCCAGAGTGCTAGGATTAGAGGCATGAGCCACTGCAACTGGCTCATATATTGATTTTCAAATATGGAACCAACCTTGCATTCCCAAGTTAAACTCATTTGGTTGTGGTGTATGATTTGCATATATTGGTGGATTTGCTTTGATAAATTGAAGAATCCTTCTGTTATTCTTATGTAATTTCATGGATGTATTAGTCCAAGTTTTCTTGAAACTGTTTTTATCTGGTTTTGATATCAAGGGTAATGTTGGCCTCATAAAATAACGTGGGGTTGGGCCCCGGAATTCATAAATAACTCTTTTGGGTCGCTTACCCTAGCTCCTCCCTTTCCCCAGTCTGCTCAGTGTGTTCTTTTCCTGAGGCTTCTTTTTTCAGTCCTCTGGCCAAAGACCTGGGGCTTTAGTTACCACACTCTGCTGCACACTTCTATGGCTGTACTCATGCCAAAGGATAAGCAGTGGAAGACTGACTGGAGGGAGAAATATGGCAAATTGTTGGTTTGGTAACACTTCAGTTCTAGTCTTATCCAGTATGCCTGGATAAGTCCTCAAAAGTGTAATTATTGCATTTTATTTAGATTTTACAGCTGCATTGAATGGGAATGACAGGATGCTTATTCCATCTTACTGGAACTCACAAATTAGGTTTCAATTAATAATTTAGTTTTAGCTCCCCTTCCCCTTTACCATATATACCAAGCCCTCTCCTTTCACCTCTTTTGATGTACACTAACAGTTCATAAAAGAAAAAATTTAAGAACTCATACAATTAAGAATTTTGCCATCTAGAGAATCTTATTTTTCAGCTGGGTATGGTGGCCTATGCCTACAGTCCCAGGGTGGGTGTATGAGTTGGTGGGGCTGAGGTGGGAGGATCACTTGAGCCCAGGATTTGGAGGCTACAGGGCACTATGATTGTGCCTTTGAATAGCCACTGCATTCTAGCTTGGGCAACACAGCAAGACCCCATCTCTAAAAAAACACCAAAAAGAAAATCTTATTTTCCTTTTAGCTCATCTTTGTTCTCTTCAACTCCCCAAAACTCTTCTATCTCTTTCTCTTAGTCTAAAGAGCATACAGGAAGACAGGCAGGCTGCTCCAATGTAACTATTAAATTTTCAGGAGATAAGTGGTTTTAGCCTCTCCTCTGAAAGAAAGGACTCCTTAAGGCTGTAGCTTGCTTAAATTTCAGGCTTCCTTCCTGATATTTCTCTTGGAAAAAAATCAGTGAAGGAAGTGCATCAAGTGTTTCTCTTAATGTAAGCCTATCCTTTACATTAAGTATAGGGACATTGAGAATCTTAATATATAGGAAAGAAACACCTGACCACAGAATTGAAAAATTTTGGAACTGAGAATAACTAGAGATTGTGCACAAGCTTAATAGATGTGGTTGCTCATTAAAATTGGAAGAGTACATAAGTAAAATGTCCAGGGTCTGAGATATAACAAAACCAAATGACCACAGGCTGGTAGACAAATAGGAAGTGGTGGAGGCGGTGGTAAACTGTCCAGAATGGGCTTTGTCTAAAATTTATCTTTCAGAGGCAGTGGTCCCTACTCTGTTTTAGCTAATTGTTATCATGTAGAAACACAAGCCCTGTGTTATCAGATCTTCCAATTTTTCAAAAGAAGCCAAATTGGGATTTTCATATCAAATCTTGGTTTAATAGTTGCTCAGAGTTTCTTATTAACAGCGTTTTGGCCAAATATGACATAGCTGTCTCATGGATACAATAGATAGGATATCATTTCTGATTTCTGGCTTGGAGAAAGGTTAAAATACAAAGCAAAGGAGATGGAATTCCTTCCTTTTTTATATCCTTACTTAACCGTTGACCTTGGAGACATACAGCTTTGCAGGTTTTTTTTTTTTTTTTTTTTTTTGAGACAGAGTCTTGCTCTGTTGCCCTGGCTAGAGTGCCGTGGCATCAGCCTAGCTCACAGCAACCTCAAACTCCTGGGCTCAAGCAATCCTCCTGCCTCAGCCTCTCCAGTAGCTGGGACTACAGGCATGTGCCACCATGCCCGGCTAACTTTTCTATATGTATTTTTAGCTGTCCATATAATTTCTTTCTATTTTTAGTAGAGACGGGGTCTCCCTCTTGCTCAGGCTGGTCTCGAACTCCTGAGCTCAAACAATCCGCCCACCTCAGCCTCCCAGAGTGCTAGGATTACAGGCGTGAGCCACCGTGCCCGGCCCTTTGTAGGTTCTTTGTAATGGCGAAAAGGCCTGTGTGGTAGACCAATATTAGAATGTTTAAAATCTATTTGTATACCTTGTCTTACGCATTAAAACTTTACAGATAAAGGGTTTGCTAAAATACACACCTACAGGAAGCACATAGCAGGTTAAAATCTCGGGCTTTGAAGTCAACAGAATTCTTCCAAATATGTAGCTTTCTGATGACCTGCCCCCATTCAAGAGGAGACTATTATCATTCAAATGATCTTTTATTATAGCAACAGAAAGTTACTTAACCTGAAACCCCAATTTATTCATATGTAATGAATAGTTATCACGCAGCAATGTTGTGAGGATGAAATAATATATGCTGTTTAACACAGTGATGTAGAGTCGCTTGAAGTCCTTTAAGTAACTGATACAATCAGGTGCTTTAGGATGACTAATCTGGAGATTGTAGGCTAAATAGCGTAGAGACAGGAGCGAGAAAAAAAAATCCAAACACTTAGGTTTGGATACAGACAGGATTTGTAAATAATTTTAACAAGGGAGAATCTAAAGCTTGGAAGAAGGATGAGATCACAAATAGCATGTACATATACAGAAAATATTGATGACAGAAGCATGGAAAGTGCTACATAGAAGCAGAGAAGGAATGTTCAGAAAGTTAAGAGAAAAAACAAACCAGGCACTTCAGTGCCATGAAGACAAGGCAAGTTAAGGTGTAGCAAAACCAGCACCCATTTTCCCAAAACCTTATTTAGGCCCTTATTTTGGCTGCCATGAAATACTCATGAACTTTGAGGCAGTTGGCCATTTGAATTCTATTCAAATGATCTTTACTAGATGCATGGATTAATAGTATAATAGTACTTTAAATTTGGAAAAGATCACCTCATACCAAATACCTGGCCTTCTAAGCAAAATCTTTTAAGAGGTGGTTATAATTTTGAATGCCGGCAGCAATTTCTTTGCAAGCAACCCCCATCCATTTTATTGCTGCAGTTAAAAAATTTTAAAAAGCTATTTCTTGAATTATTTTTTTCCTATAGCCATTTGTATTAGAAGTCATTATCCTTTCTCTCTCCCATGTCATCTCTGGTTCCAACTACACAACACGATGTCAAACAAATTCATTATCTTGGTCACTCTCTTTTATCACTTTTCACTTAAAACTCAGAACTGACCACCACACTCCAGATAGGGTATGACCAGGGCCAAGTGTAGGACTATATTTCTTATTTAGACATTATTCAGATAAAGAACACAAGGAAGCTCTTTCTCTCTTAGAATTCCAATGCTAGCTCACTAATTTAGTTGTGATTAGCAACGTATGTTTTAACTTCCCTCTGGCCTCCTATGTCATGTATTAGCAGAAGGCAGGTCTTTTGTTTTTGTCTACATTATAATGCACAATAGCATTGCACTGAAATAGTTTGCTAATTTTTTAACAGCTTACAGCAAAACTCCAGGTCCATTACTATACCATGGACTTTTTTCTCATCAGGAACCTGTCATATTGCATTATCCTGTAATTCTACAACACAGGGCTCATTTATCCAAGCCCTAGTTATGTTTTCTGTTTTCCCTTTCTAATTCTGGACTCCTTTAATATTCATGTATTATAAATTGATCAGTTCTTACGATCAACTTAATCACCTTTTCATACTTTTATTCAACATATGATTACTTCTTTTATAGAAAGTATTTCAGATTGGGTTAGTCTCTAAATTGAATAGTCCTTTCCAAACCAAAGACCCCATTTCTCTAGTATCATGTCATACTTGCGATTATATTAGAATAAGGTGAATATAGTAGCTTTGTATTTAACACAGACTCAGTTTAAGTGATGTTCAGGAATATTATTCAGACTTTGTTCAGGAATATTATTCAGTTAGTAATATAACTGTTTCCTATTTGCAGATTTTACAACTAGCATTATCACACTAAGCAAGATAACGGAAGATGAAAATTGCCTAGACTACAGGTAACCAATAAAATTGCTTAGGGAATGGGGATATTATGATTTGCTGAAAATTCCAATTAATATGTTGATAACTATACTATGTGGCTGATGACAAAATACCCTTAATCTTAAATTAAAACTATAATCTAGTTTAGGACTTTAGATTACATTATGGTCACTGATATAAAACATGTTTATTAAAAAGCATGATCAAGGAGGGGTGTGGTGACTCATACCTATAATCCTAGTACTTTGGGAGGCCGAAGTGGGAGGATTGCTTGAGCTCAGGAGTTCAAGACCAGCCCAAGCAAGAGCGAGAGACCCCTGTCTCTACTGAAAATAGAAAAATTAGCCAGGCACCTGTAGTCCCAGCTACTCAGGAGGCTGAGGCAGGATTGCTGGAGCCCAGGAGTTCTGGGTTGCAGTGAGCTATGGTCACACCACCTCACTCTAGCTCGGGCAACAGAGTGAGACTTAGTCTCAAAAAACAAATAAACAAACAAAAAACCATGATCCATGGACCACTTGTATCAGAACCACCTAAAATTAAAGAAAAAAAGCCTAATTTATAAGGCTCCTACAGTGTTTTTTCTTTTTTTTTAAGAGACAAGGTCTTGCTCTGTACCCAGGCTGGACTGCAGTGCCTGTTCATAACTCACTGTAACCTTGAACTCCTGGGCTCAAGTGATCCTTCTGTCTCAGCCTCCTGAATAGCTGGGACTACAGGCACATCACCACACATGGCTAATTTTTAAATTGTTTGTAGAGACAGGGTGTCTGTTGCTAAGTTGGATAGGCCAATCTTGAAATTCTGGGATCAGAGGGATCCTCCTGCTTCAGCCTTTCAAATTGCTGGGATTATGGATGTAAGCCACTGTGCAGTGTTTTTTTAAAAAATTGTTTCTCTGTTTACTGATATGAAACCTCCAAGACTCCAAGATACATTAAATGAAAAATAGCAAGGTGCCGAACAATGTACACAGCATGCTGTCATTTGTGTGACATTTGAAGAACAAAGGATGCATACATTCATGCTAACATGTGCACAGATCATCTGTGGAAGGATAAACAAACAGCGAACACTGCCTCTGGGAAGGGGAATAACATAATTGGAACCCAAGGTGAGGTAGAATATCAAATGTTTATTTTATGCTATATCCCACTTTATACCTGTTGAATCTCCTAGCATATGTATGAGCCATCTATTCAAATAAACACTCAACAGAATGCCATTTTAAAATAAAGATTCTAAGGCTTATTCTGGCCTGCTTCTGTAAGAATCTTTGCAATCAGGGCTTAGAAATCTTAATTTTTAAAATGTTTCCCAGATGGCTCTCATGAACAGTCAAGTTTGAGACCACTGCTATAAACAGTATCTTTTATGACCCTACAATATTTGCCCTTTTTTGGGAAAAAATTTAAATAACTGTCAAATTCTTTGTAAAAAATAGTGGGTCCATTAAAGGAACTGTTTATAACTTAAATTCGTAACGTATATTGACAACTTAATATGACCATGCAAAACAAGATTTCCACTTTTGTCAACAAGTAGAAAATCTTAACAGCTGTTGACTTAAAATCAGATATCTGTTCCTTATGTTGTTCATACAATTCTGCATTTTTAATTATAGCTTATTCAAAGAAAGAAGAAACATCATAATTGTTAAGAAAATTAAAGAAAAATCAAATTTAGAATGCATTATATAAATTGGGGGAGGGTGAGAATCAATTTGTTTTACTTGGGTTATCATTAAATTATAATAACATAAGCATGCACTAGTAACACTGAAAGCCAGTCTGAGACACAGAGAATAACTGATAGGTAAATCAGTTGCCAAAACTGGTTCAAGAATGCATTAGCAGGGTTGTCACACCAATGCTTCTTTTGACTATAGAGTTTAAAGAACTGTCAAAGCAGAAGACATCAATATTCAATCCAAGTTATTTTTTCATACAAGATGGTTAATGTGGCTCTAGCCACAGCTATGATAGCAACTATGTGAAAAACAAACACAGCAGTAACTTTCAGTAAAAGATTTAAGTACCAGTTGTATTTCTGGATGAAGACATCCAAACACAATTTTTTTTTTTTTTTTTTTGGTAGACATGGGGTCTCACTATGTTGCCCAAGCCGGTCTTGAACTACTGGTCTCAATCGATCCTCCCACCTCAGCCTCCCAAAGTGCTGGCATTATAGGTGTGAGCCACCATGCCTAGCCTCAAATGCGAAAATTTGAAATATGGGCTAAAAACATTTTCAGAACATAATTGGAAGGTGAAGGAGGCAGCCTGACAAAGGGCTGACACAAACTTTGAAACTTGGGTCTCAATTTCAATATCATTTAAATAGTGACATCATAAATAAGATGTATGATTTTTAATTTTTTAGCTACTTTGGACTTCAGGTTCTTCAATTGGAAAATAAGAAGTATAGCATCTTCACTCACTGTCATGATAGTTTTACTGCGAAAACATGTAAAAAGACCTATAAGGGTGCCTGCAATCAGTGTGTAATAAAGGTTGATTCCTTCTCTTAAGAGAGCTGTGAGAAACAGAACTCTAAATTTTACTGGATGACAAAATATTCAAAGGAGAGTAAAATGAGATCCAGAAAGAGTAAAAATATATTAAAAAAAAAAAAAAAGAAAGAAAAAATGCTTGCCCAAGTTATACAGATAATACAGGTTGAGCAAAATGCTTGGGATCAGAAGTATTTTGGAATATTTGCATTGTATCAGTTGAGTATCCCTAATCCGAAAAGCTCCAATGAATGTCATGTTGGTACTCAAAAAATTTTGGATTTTGAGGCATTTTGGATTTTGAATTTAGCGATACTTAACTGGTATTTGAGAAAAGCCCGAGTCTCCTGTCCTATTTCACCAGTGGTCTCCTACAGTTTCCTGGCCCTCTAAGACTCTGGGGGAAGACTCTGACCCTGACTCTAGAAAGAAATTTAACCAATATGGTACTGAATTATAAAATTTTCTAGAAATTGTGTGCTCATGCCATAAACATTTGTTAGGAATAACAAAATATAGTACCCAATAAATTTGAATATGATTTTACTGAAGCCTTAATGTCATTTCAAAGCAAAAGTAGTTTATGATGTCAACTCTAACATACCATACATTTAAGTCATTACATGAATTTGTTTTTATTTGTGTATTTCACTGTAGTGCTGTGACAACAAAATGACATCTGCGTACCAGAGCATACATACATCAACAGTAAGATGTAACTTTTCATTACACCACTGCTAGAATATTTAGCTTTGTGTAGGAGACATAAGCATGTAAGATGGCCACACCAAATAATTTTCTGTTTTTTTCTTAGATAATTTTTTATCAGTAATACTTTACCAACCTGTTAATAGAACTGTAAATTATCTGGGTGATGGGGTGTATGGGGGAGATCATTCAACTGTGTTATACTGTAATAGTTGCTAGAGTAATCTCACACACACCAATAAGGAGCTGTCACTATAATTAAGGGCTAGTTACTGTTGTTAGTTGCACAATGATAAAGTTCTTTTGAAAATATTGGTTAGCCCACTTATATGTGAAAAATGCCCTTTCCACTTATACAGAAGAAAAAATATTCAGAAAGTTATTTTTGGCCTTGCTATGTCAAAAAGTCAACTGTACAAAGATCTACGTGTTAAACCTAAAATTATAATTTTAAAAGTCTATTAAAAACAAAAATGTCATGCATTTTTATTATCAGTTATGCAGAGGCTTTAAAACTGTTGCAAGACCATATAGTATATATTAGCTTTTATACTGCTAATGCACAACTAACAGCAAACTTGATTAGATTAACAGAAATCTGTCTTAATTACACCTTTATATATCACACTAGAGAGACAAATGCCACAAGATCCGCAGAAACATTCAGTTCTGAGCACTCAAATGGCAGAATAACTTTTTGTGTTGTAATCCTTCACATACAGAGCAAAAGAAAAGATTCTGCAGTCTCACGTTACAAAAAAACGTACTGCTGTAAAATATTAAGGGGTAACACAAAGTAACTTACAACTAGTGTCAAAAGCAAACAAAACCTCTAAATAAAAATATCAAAATACACAGAGCCAACTGAAGAACAAATCCTGCATTAAATACAGTAAAGATTTAATAGGACAATGCACTAGTTAATAAAAGACACAAAAATGGAGGGGTGGGGGAGCTAGGGTAACCAGAAAATAAAACAAAAATAATGGGGAAAAAAATCTGAACCACTGTTTTCCCCCTAGTTAGAGCACAATTTTTTTTTTTTTGGTGTCTTTCCATTCATATAATACCTAACACTGTACATTAACTTTTTAATGTCACAGAAAAACTTGGTTCTTCCATGAAATTCTTTAAATTCTTGATAAATTTTTCAAAGGAGACATTATTATGAATGAAAAACAGCCAACAAACGGGCACCTGTTGTTTTTAACACTGAAGATTTACAGAAACTTTTTAAAAGTTATCATAATCTTTTTTGTCTTTTTTCCCCTCAGCTTCAAATCCATCAACTCCATCGCTATCCCTTCTTCGTTTCCTGTTGTTGTGGATATTAAAACGTTGGCTCATTTGGGGTAATGGATCCATGCCTAGAACTTTGTGTATCTGGCGAAATGCAAGGAGTCTCAATGCAAACTGCAACAAAAAGAGTCAGAATTTAGAGTTAATTAAAAAAACCCAAATAGTAATTATTACATTTACAGCCCCCATATAATATAAAAAAATGTTTAATGAAAGAACAATGAATTAGTTTCGCAACAGCAATAATCCATATATTCTGATGTTTTTATTTCCAGGCTTTTCTAGGTGCATGCTATTTTGTTTTCTAAAACATTAAGTTAAAAAATATTTGTTTAAATATATTTAGCATTACATTAAAAAAAAATTGTCCTGAAACAATATACATCAAAAGAAAAAAAGTCTGTGTCACTGAGTGAGCCCTTCTTTTGTTCATATTTACATATTTTCCCACTTTTTCTTTGGATGCTCAAGTATACAGGGCTCAGGCACAGGGTGCATGCCCACCTTCCAAAGAGAACCAGGCTTCTTCAATTTGTTTTTTCATTTAACCATTCATTCATATGCTTGTTCACTTTAACAGATGCCTAATTAAGCACTTATTATGCTACAGCATAAATGATAAGCAAAGTTTTTGTTTTCATGAAGCTCAACATTTAATGGAAACGAACACAAGAAAAATAAAAATAAATTAACTACAAATTATGAGACGTGACATCAAGGAAACAAGCAGGATGTTGAAAAATGGGAGCTACTTGTTTTTTTGTTTGTTTTTTTCTTTTTTTTTTGAGATCCCACAGAGAAGAGACAAATACTTGCTTTAATAGAGTGTTTGGTGATGGCCTCTCTAGGCATGTAGTAGAGAGCATATAATTTAGGAACTGCGGTTATACTCATGTGGATGTACCAAACTTATTTAACTAATTTTCTATTGGTAAACAGTGGGTTGGTTCCAGTATTTTTATTATTGTGCTACAATGAATGACTGTCTAAAGATGTTTCTGTGCATTTAAGTGACAAGTTCTGTAGAATGAACTTTTATGCAGAAGAACTGCTGAACATGTAAAATTGTTGGAAACCGACCAATGGAATTCCAAAAACATTATGCTAATTAACTATCCACCAATAATGTGTATGCAAGTTTGCTTCCCCATTCTGGATACTGTACCTTAAAAAAAATTCTCAGTTGGGTGTGGTGGCTCACACCTGTAACGGTAGCACTCTGGGAGGCAGAGGCAGGAGGATTGCTTGAGGTCAGGAGCTTGACACCAGCCTGAGCAAAAAGGAGACTCCATCTCCACTATAAAGAAAAATTTGCCTCACACCTGTAATCTCAGCTACTCAGGAGGCTGAGGCAGGAGGGTCACTTCAGCCCAGAAGTTTGAGGTTGCAATGAACTATAATGATGCCACCGCACTCTAGTCAGGGCAACAGAGTGAGACTCTGTCTCAAAAAAACAAAAAAAACTCATAAATATGATGGGCCAAACAATACCTGATTGTTATTTGCCTTAGGTTTAAAGATACTATGCAAAATTTCTGATAATTCTTCATGGCTTTCTATATTTACATTTTGCTTAAAAAGATCTTTCCTATGTAAAATTATATTTCTCTTGATACTTTGATAATTTGTATGCATCTTTTTTCCTCAGATGATTAGCCAATTATCTCAATAATGACTTGTCCTTTCCCACTGATTAGAAGTGTCAGTTTTGTTATACATTAACCCCCTTATACCTAATGGTCTAGTTCTAGGCTCATCCATTCTAAAGGTTTATCTGTCTACTTCTGTGCCACAACTATATCGTTTAAATTTTTGTTGCTTTATAGGATGTTTTGATATTTGGCAGAGTTGAACTTTTCTTGGCAACTTTCTTATATTTCCAGTTGAAAATTAAAATCAATTTTTTAAGCTTTATCTTCCTCACCACACCGGAATTTTGATTTAATTCTTCAAAAATTTTTTTAAATTAACAAAGGGAGAAGGGGAAAGGTTCATACTAAATGTTAATTAATATCAAGCTGTCAGCAGAACTCAGAGCCAAAATGAGACCCTATTGTTGTCTAAGGTAAGACAAGATAAAGCAAACTTTGGCATTGAACCCCATCATCTTATCTTTTATCTTTTATCTCATTTTCTTCTTTCACTATAATTCTAAGCCTTGAAGATGATGCTAATATCACTTAAATGGACTGTTTATTTACCTTCAACCAGAAGGATTTGGTATTTACTACAAGCAGTCTTAAAAATGTACCAATACTGCAAACTGGTTTTCAATGAGTCTAAACTGCTTCCTAACAGTAGACAATGCCCAAATGATCTCTTGCTTGGAATACACAAAAAAAGTACTATCTAGTAATACAATTAAAAAAGGCTAATTTGCAAAATCACAGTAATGCTGGATAACTTATGAGAATATGTTCCTGAAATACTGATCATTAAGCAACAAACCAAGCTCAAGCAAATTAATTTTCTGCCACTGTGGAAATATGAATATAATAAAAACACTGTGTACACTGAAATCCTTATGATTTAAAAAAAGAAAATCCTTGTTACTTCATGAATAAAAAAAGATTTTTACTACATGATGATGCCTATGTAAGAATATCTTTGGCTGGGTGCGGTGGCTCATACCTGAAATACTAGCACTCTGGGAGGCCAAGGTGAGAGGATTGCTTGAGTTCAAGAGTTTGAGACCAACCTGAGCAAGAGCAAGACCCCATCTTTATTAATTAATAGAAAAAATTAGCCGGCGTGGTGGCATGCATGTGCCTATAGTCCCAGCTACTCGGGAGACTGAGGCAGGAGGATCACTTGAGCCCAGGAGTTTGAGGTTGCTGTGAGCTAGGATGATGCCATGGCACTCTAGCCCGAGCACCAGAGTGAGATTCTGTCTCAAAAAAAAGACTATCTTTGGCATCAATGTCAAAAGATTTCATAAAATCTTGAAGCAAGAGGGACTTCTGAAATATGATTTAATTTATTCCTCAATTTATTCAAGGAAGTTTTACAGTCACTTGATTAAATGGCAGCTTTCACTATACAGTTATAACTTCCAACTAAATTGTTCAGACTATTTTTTTTGAGATAAAATTCGCGTACCATAAGATTCACGCTTTTAAAGTGTACAATTCAGAGGTTTTTAGCATACTTACAATGTTGTTCAACCATCACCACTGTCTAATTCTAGACCATTTTCCTCACCCTAAATGGAAATACCATAACCAACAGCAGTTACTTTCCAACACCTCTACCCCCAGGCCCTGAGAACTACTATTGCCTATAATGGACATTTTGTATAAATAAGAACACACAATATGTGGCTTTTGGTCTGACAGCTTTCATTTAGCTTAAGGTTTTCAAGGTCCATTCATGTTGGGGCATGCGTCAGTAATTCATTCCTTTTAATGGCTGAGTAATATCTTACTGTATGGATTTACTATATTTGCTTATCCTAACATTCATCAGCTGATGGATATTTACATTGTTTCTACTTTCTGGGTTTTATGCATAATGCTGCTATGAACATTCCTGTACAAGTTTTTGTGTGAATGTATTTTTTTCAGTTCTCTTGGGCATATACCTAGGAATCAAAAAGAATTCCTAGCGCATATGATAATCTATGTTTAACCTGAGAAACTGCTAACCTGTTTTTCAAAGTGGCTGCTGTTCAGAATATTTTTAATCCCTGTTTATTTTCTTCAGCTGAGATACAGACTAGTTACTGGTTACAGTCACTCATGTGTGAATTAGTTGTTCCAAAATTTTTCCCCAGACAGATTAGACAATTCCAGTTCCTTAAAACTTTGCCTCATATACCTGCTTTGAAAATCCTGAAAGTCTCAAAATTATCTGTGGTCAGGACATTAAATAACATTCTACTTCGTATACAATTATTAGAGATTTTCTGCCAGTACTGGGTGTTTCTCTATCTCATTTAAGCTATATGGATAACTTTTGAAGGTGAGAATGAAGCATATTTATCATAATATACTAATTCTTTACTGAGAGACTTATAAAAGGTTCTTCCCAAAGATAAAATACTATTTTCTTCTGCATTAATAGAAAATACCCAAAGATATCTGGGATATGATAATGAATATTAATACATTTCTACCACAGGGAACATTCTTACTGATCATCAGCTATTCTAACACTAGGAGTTTCTAAATGGAGGAATACTCCGATAAGTAAACCAAGTTAACATTTGAGGCTTGGGTGCTCTACAATCTTGTTTTGTGTGCGCGGTTTGTATGTATTTCTTGAGTTTTTTTTCTTTTGTTTTGTTTTTTGAGACAGTCTTGCTCTGTTGTCCCAGTTACAGTGCAGTGGCATCATCATAGCTCACAGCAACCTCACATTCCTGGGCTCAAGCAATCCTCCTGCCTCAGCCTTCCAAGTAGCTGGGACTACAGGCATGTGCCACCATGCCCAGGTAAATTTTTCTATTTTTCGTAGAGTTGAGGTTTTGCCTTGCTGCTCAGGCTGGTCTCGAACTCCTGGCCTCAAGTGATCCTCCCACCTCAGCCTCCCAAAATGCTTGTATGTATTTCTAATGTCTGACAAGAAGAGCAAATTCTACCATATAATCAGCAATTATTTAAAAGCAAACTAAATTTAATGACTGACACAAATTATTCCCAAAAACAGCTTCGAATTTTAAATATCATTAAGGACTTAATGTTTACTTTACAATCAATTTCCTTTTTGGGGTGGCATGAGGAGGGGAGATTAATTAACCCTATAAATGTTACCGTTTTAAAGGTATGTTGATCCGTTGTACACCTATAGAAAGGATTTTAATAAATGACAAAGGCTGTGTCTGGCAGAAGCAACTTAAAAAGGATCACTGGAGAAAAGATATATGGAGGTATACAACAACAAAGGTAAATATTACGGAAGGAAAAAAGATAAAGACAAAGAAAGAGAAACATTAACATGGGCACTATAGGCCAACAAGAAACAAACCGAAATTGACACTGGAACAGTGTAGGAGCTTATTCATGGAAGCCTTCTATGATTTTTGTTTTTTTTTTTTTCTAAAAAAAAGAGCTTATTCAGATTTCACCAGTTACACATGCACTCATTATATGTGCACATGTGTCACTCTACACAATTTTATCACATGTGCAGCCTTATGTTATATAAGCATCACCACCATCAAGATGAGTACCCAACTTTACCATTGCTACAAGACTCTTTTTAGAGCCACACCATTCTGTCCTCTTCTTCTTCTTCTTTTTTTTTTTTTTTAAGACAAGAGTCTCACTTTGTTGCCCGGGCTAGAGTGAGTGCTGTGGCGTCGTCAGCCTAGCTCACAGCAACCTCAAACTCCTAGGCTTAAGCGATCCTCCTGCCTCAGCCTCCCGAGTAGCTGGGACTACAGGCATGCGCCACCATGCCCAGCTAATTTTTTCTATATATATTTTTAGTTGGCCAGATAATTTCTTTCTATTTTTAGTAGAGGCGGGGGTCTTGCTCTTGCTCAGGCTGGTCTCAAACTCCTGACCTCAAGCGATCCACCGGCCTCGGCCTCCCAGAGTGCTAGGATTACAGGCGTGAACCACCGCGCCCGGCCTCATTCTCTCTTCTTATCCTTAACTCCCAGAAACCACTCATCTGTTCTCCATCTCTGTAACAGGTGTTTCATGAATGTTACATAAATGAATCATATAGTTATAATTTCTTCACTTGTAATAAAAACATTTCTACTTCCTAAAACCAGACCACTTTCTTCAAGGCCACATTTAAAAAAAAAAAAATGCATACTGTTGGTTTTTAAGTGCCTGCTCCTAATGGTAAATTTCTTTTCCCTTAAATTTATAACTTGGCCGAGCCCAGTGGCTCACGCCTGTAATCCTAGCACTCTGAGAGGCCAAGGTGGAAGGATTGCTTGCATTCAGGAGTTCCAGATCAACCTGAGCAAGAGCGAGACCCCGTCTCTATGAAAAATAGAAAGAAATGATCTGGACAGCTAAAAATATATATAGAAGAAATTAGCCAGGCATGGTGGCACATGCCTGTAGTCCCAGCTACTTGGGAGGCTGAGGCAGAAGGATTGCTTGAGCCCAGGAGTTTGAGGTTGCTGTGAGCTAGGCTGACACCATGGCACTCTAGCCCGGGCAACAGAGAGACTTTGTCTCAAAAAAAAAAAAAAAAACCAAAACCAAAAACAAACAAACAAAAAAGATTCTATTAGTGAAATTTAGTAAAAGGTAAATTTTTAAATACCCTCTCTAAGGGCTTACTTACTAAAGAAGAAGAATGAACGTTATACAGTAATGTCATCTAAAAGGACAGTAGCTAAACAAAGCTTTGGACTTAGGAATACTAGTACCTGTGCACTGGATGTGATGTCTTCACGCTGCTGGTCAGTCATTGTTGCTAAGGTATCAAAGGGATCCTTTTCACAAGGATCCAGAAGTCCGGGACTACCTATAGCAATCACAATAAGGAGACAAGAGCAGTAGCATTATCTATTTGTAAAAGAAGAGCTCTTATTCAGCCATCAAACAAGCAAAGATTTTACTTCATTTAAAAAAAGGTAAAACGTACCTTTAAGAATAATCCCTGAAGAAATGCATTCAAAAACTCTTCTCAGCGCATCCCCAGGGCTCTGAGGACTAGAAGCACTACTGATTGCTTTCTCTACTAATAACTCCATAGCCTAAAAACATAAAAGTATGTTTTAACAGCTTACACGCCAAAGGAATTATTCACTTTCAAACACAATGACAAATTATGAAGTATCATTACAAATTTTAAAGAGGGAAGAAGTTACATAGAACAAGTCAGGTTACATATACTATAAAAACATGCAGGCCAGGTGAGGTGGCTCACACCTATAATCCTAGCACTCTGGGAGGCCAAGGCCAGAGGACTGCTTACACTCAGGAGTTGGTGACCAGCCTGATCAGGAGTGAGACCCCATCTCTACTAAAAATAGAAAAATTGGCTGCACCCGTAGTCCCAGCTAAAAGACAGGCTGAGGCAGGAAGACTGCTTAAGCCCACGAGTCTGAGTTGCAGTGAGCTATGATGACATTCTAGCCGGGGTGACAGACAAGACACTGTCTAAATAAATAAATAAATACATTTTGAAAAGATTCTGCAATTTGTGCTTAATGAAGAAAAATACAAAAGAGTAATAAATTTTTAATTATTGCTACCCTTTACTATTAAAATATGACAGCTCTTAAAATTCTTTAGATATTTAGGGCTCACATACTTTTGTTTTCTGATACCTACAGACCAGTGGTGCCCAACCTTTTTGGCACCAGGGACTGGTTTCATGGAAGACAATTTTTCCATGGATGGGGAGGGGGGCTCAGACGGTGATGCCAGAGATGGGGAAGGGAGTGGTTGTAAAATGAAGCTTTGCTCACCACCCCCCCTCCTAAGTTTCACGGAAGAGAATTTTTCCACGGGGGGCAGGGTGGGGGGAAAGAGCTCTGTAGCCTGGTCCCTAACAGGCTGCAGCCCAGGGGTTGGGGACCACAGCTATAGACTGATGAGGATGCTAGGGAGTTACAGCAGAATAAGATTCTACTAAGTAAAAAACACTTTTGTCTTTTCTTTATAAACAGTGAGTATTATCTAAATTTTCATTTGGCATAACTAGACTTCTATTATCCCTAAGGAAAATACAAATTATGCTTTCACTGTAAATTATATTTGAGAGACTCAAATTCTAAACCAATGAATAAAAGACCAAAGTAAAAGTATAAATTTAGAAAGCAGCCAACCCATTATTTTGAAGGGTCTATTAGCAAAACTTGTTTTCACTTAAATTTTTTTTTTTTTTTGTTGAGACAGAGTCTCACTTTGTTGCCCAGGCTAGAGTGAGTGCCGTGGCGTCAGCTTAGCTCACAGCAACCTCAGACTCCTCGGCTTAAGCGATCCTACTGCCTCAGCCTCCCGAGTAGCTGGGACTACAGGCATGCGCCACTATGCCCGGCTAATTTTTTCTATATAGATTTTTTTTAGTTGTCCATATAATGTCTTTCTATTTTTAGTAGAGACGGGGTCTCGCTCAGGCTGGTCTCGAACTCCTGACCTTGAGCAATCCACCCGCCTCGGCCTCCCAGAGTGCTAGGATTACAGGCGTGAGCCACCGCGCCCGGCCTTCCACTTAAATTTTTAAAAACTGAAATATCATTCACATAAGATTCATCGTCTTAAAGTGAACAATTCTGGATTATTTAGTATACTTACAAAGTTGTTCAACTGTCACCATTATCTAATTCTAGAACATTTTCATCATCTCCAAAAGAAACCCCCATAGCCATTAGCAGTCATTCTTCACTCCTCTAATGCCTGGCAACCACAAAACCTCTTTCAATTTCTATAGATTTGCCTACTCTGGACGTTTTATACAAATGAAACCATACAAAATGTGGCTTTTTGTGTTTTCTTTCACTTAGTGTCATGTTTAAGGTTCACCTATGCTATAGCCTTTGCTTAAATTTTAAATAAAACTACCAATAGCAATTCAAAGAAACTAAATAGTTTGGAACCACAATGAAATCCTTAAGATGACAACGGAAGCTGGGAAGACGTTAGTGAGAATCCACTTTTAGTTATACACTAAAAAAGCTCATTGACTTAACCAAGAGGTAAAACTCTTGTCGATCTATTCACTCCAAAGCCATTTCTCAGTATTGCTTAAATAAGACTAATTCTAAAAAGTTTGGACATATGGATATTGTAGTCCCAAACAAAAGAGGAATACATTTTAAGAGAGATGGGAATTTAAAAAACAGTGCATATAAACAGCTATAAAAAATGACAAGTGGCAGCATGAGAGATTGAAAAAACCCCTGAAAATAATGGATGCTCATAATGATAAATGCAATGAAAAAGATGAAGATGATTCAGTTTATTCAGCTGAAGAATGCAGGAAGATGTTCAAGACATTATTTTAAGAAATAAGCTTCAGTCATCTAGAAAATTCTATGTATATGTACAAAATATCTCTCATATTTTAAGATGACAAAAGACTGAGATCCCAGAGGATAAGGCCACTGCCATTTATTCTGAACTCCCCTGCACAGCGTGAGTGGCCAGCATATAGTAAATACTCAGGAAATGTTTATGAAATGAAGTAATTTGAGAATAACTCTGACAAATCAGTGATAAACAAAATCAAGGATAATTAGTAAAATATTGATGCTGTGCTTAAAATATAAAATTGAAGTCATAAAATATGCAACTTGCCATAAATGCCTCAAATTTTTACTGAGTATTTTTAGAGAATGTTATGAGAAAAGAAATAATCAGCTATAATTTAGGTTATGTCAAGACATCAAAAACTCAATATATTAATACTTAAACATACACAATCTAAAAGTCAACTATCTATTTGCCTTCTGAGATCTGCTGTGAAGCAAGCAATGAAAACATTAATTTCCTAAACAACATGGTTATTTTGCAAGATGTCTACAGTTAAGAGATCTCTGAAATATACGCATTCAGAAGTAAAAGGACAGCATCAAAGATGAACAGAATCAAATTAGGGAAATGACACTTCAGGCTATAATGTAAAGCATCTTGATGGCTACAATTATTGAAGAGAAATGCTCTACATATTAAATAATTCAAAATCAAGGATTGTAATATTTGAGTGCTTAAAATTTAACTTTTATTAATATTTTTTTTTGTTTTAGAGACAGAATCTTGATATGTTGCCCAGGCTGCAGTGCAGTGGCTATTCATAGGTGCAATCATTGTGCACTACAGCCTTGAACTCCTGGGCTCAAGTGATCCTCCCACCTCAGCCTCCCAAGTAGATGGGACTACAGGTGCTCGCCACTGTACCTGCCTGTAATATTTGCTTTTAAAAAACACGTATAAAGTGTATTTTTTCCTTTTCATCTCCAGTTTTAATAAGAATAACCCTTACTAAGTGGTAGGCACCATGTTAACTGACCACTTAATGCATAATTTCACTTAATGCAAGATTTAATAAAAAAACAAACTTAAGAGGTTGAGTAGTTTTGTCCAAAGTCAAGTATCTAGGTGATAAAGCTGAAATTTGAACCCAGGTCTTTCTGACTCAAAATAGTATTTTTTCCCCTAACCACCACTGTTTCAACAAGTATCCTTTATCAGTGGGTGATCCAGAGAGAAAATATTAACTGGTTTCCTTGGATATTAGTTTCTAGCTCTGGTAGAGGTAAAGAGCCATGTTTTTAAAAAAGCCCAAAACAAAACAAAAAAAAAAACATCTAATGAGATTACAGTAAAACAGGCACTTTCACTGGCAGGAGTATAAACCAGCAGAAACGTTTTTAGAGCACAACTGGCAAGCTCTGTCAAAATTTGAAAAGGTATATACTAATTAATCTAGTAACATCAGTACTAAGGATTTACAATAGGGGTATCATACTTAACAAAAGCACAAAAAATATTCAGTGCAGCTGCTTATTTGCAACAGACTGGAAACAATTTCTAGCACTACGAGGTCTGGTTAACTAACAGCAGTAGGAGCAGTTACCCTCTTCACCATTACAGCTCCCCCTTATTAAGTGCTTATCCTGCACTAAGCAATGCTCTATGTCTTCCCATTAATTAACCAATTCTAATCATTACATCACCTTCTGGAGGTAGACACGACTACTATTATTTCCATTTTACAGATAAAGATGTTTGTGCTATTAAAACAGGATTTTATAAATACCATTACAACAAGCAACTGTATATAAAAAAGCCACTTATATATTACAGTTGACATAGATTATTGATAAATGCATGACAGACTTTCATTTGTAAGCTCATTTGCAGGATGCTGTACTTCTGTAATATACGTACAGCACTTTATTTCATATGGTGAAAGATATGGAAAGTCTTAATAAAAACTGTCACATCGGGCCGGGCGTGGTGGCTCACGCCTGTAATCCTAGCACTCTGGGAGGCCGAGGTGGGCGGATTGTTTGAGCTCAGGAGTTCGAGACCAGCCTGAGCAAGAGTGAGACCCCACCTCTACTAAAAATAGAAATAAATTATATGCACAGCTAAAAATATATATAGAAAAAATTAGCCGGGCATGGTGGTGCATGCCTGTAGTCCCAGCTACTCGGGAGGCTGAGACAGGAGGATCCCTTGAGCTCAGGAGTTTGAGGTTGCTGTGAGCTAGGCTAACGCCACGGCACTCACTCTAGCCTGGGCAATAGAGTGAGACTCTGTCTCAAAAAAAAAAAAAAAAAAAAAAAAAAAAAACTGTCACATCTTCTGAGGAAAAGTTTACTTACAGCTTTTGGGGATTCAGGGCTGTGTATGCAGTTAAAGATGGTTTCTGTTAGGGGGTATCTAAATGTTGAGTTATTATATTAAAGTTAAAGTGAATGAGATAATAAAGTTCATGTATATGTTGCTGATTCTGGCCAGGCGTGGTGGCTCATGCCTGTGATCCTAGCACTCTGGGAGGCCAAGGTAGGAGAGGTGGGAGGACTGCTTGAGCTCAGATTTTGAGACCAGCCTGAGCAAGACCAAGACCCCGCCTCTACTAAAGATAGAAAAAATCGGCTGGGCGTGGTGTTGCAGGCCTGTAGTCCCAGCTACTTGGGAGGTTGAGGCAGGAGGATCACTTGAGCCCCGGAGTTTGGGGTTGCTGTGAGCTAGGCTGATGCTATGGCACTCTAGCCCAGGCAACAGAGTGAGACTCTGTCTCAAAAAACAAAACAAAACAAACACACACACACACAAAATTTGCTGATTCTTTTGCAAGCTAAAACAATGTTAGCTCTCTGTCCTGAGATGTCATTGTCCTATCATTTTAAAATTCTTCACTGGTTCTACCAGTGACAGCCAAGAACTTTCTTATTATAAGCCACGACCACTAAAATCTATATTACTTATAAATACCCCTGAAAACCAATAAAATATGTGGAAAGAATAGTTAAATTCAACTATTTCAGCTGCTTTTTAGGCAGAAAGTATAATTATAGCAGTTTTCTCCACTTTTCTTTGGGAATGGTTCCTTTACATTTGATAGAGCATTCTTTTTTTTAAAAAAAAAAATAACTGAAGTAAAATTCATATAAAATTTACCATTTTAAGGTGAACGATGCAGTAGTACTTGGTACCTTCACTACGCTGTGCAACGACCTCTATTAGTAGTTCCAAAACATTTCCATCACCCCGAAGTAAAACTCCTTATCCAATAAGCAGTTTCTCCCCATTCCCATAGAGACATGCATTCTGTCTCTATGGATTCACATTGTTTTCTTTTTTGAGACAGAGTCTCTCTCTCTCTGTTGCCTGTACTAGAGTACAGTGGCATCATAGCTCACTGTAACCTCCAATGCCTGGACTCAAGTGATCCTCCTGCCTCAGCCTTCTGAGTAGCTGTAGGCTAATTTTTTATTTTTTGTAGAGACAAGTTCTTGCTACATTGCTCAGGCTGGTCTCAAACTCCTGGCCTCAAGTGATCCCCCTACTTCGGCTTCCCAAAGTGGTAGGATTGCAGGCATGAGCCACCACGCTGGGTCTTGGATTTATACTCTTGATATTTTGTATAAATGGAATCATATAATACATAACCTTTTGTGTCTGACTTCTTGCACTTAAAATGTTGTGGAGATTCATCCATACTGTGGCAGATCTCCCACATCCCACTCCCAACTCCATGGGGTCTATGTTGCCCAGGCTGGTCTCCTGGGCTCAAGGGATCCTTCCTGCCTTAGCCTCCCAAGTAGCTGAGACTACAGGTACGTAACTACCGTGCTCAGCTCAATGACAGATTTTTTTTTTTTTTGTGAAATACTCCTCATCCTAATATACTGTTTAGAAATAAAATAAATAAAAATTTTAAAAAATTATATGCCTTTTGTAAGTTACTGCAGGTATACTATTCTAAGAGAGGTTTAGATAGCACATAGCAATTCTGACATCAGATCAATCTTACAACACAATTCTACTTATATTTTCTTTATTTCATCACCATTGATTGATTCATGACAATAGAACTAATTTAAAGGAAGAACACCATTGTTAATATTCATTGCAATGGTAAAGGAAAGGCCATAAAAGCAGGCATTGTTATTTAAAAATTTGTTCTAAGTAATATGAAGGCTAAATAAAATTCAAGATAATAAGGTTCATAAGAATTTCAAATTTCTTTGATGAAAATCAAGAAGTTATTTCTGTTTATGGTGACAGCACAGACCTAAATGGCAAGATCTATTACCCCTCTGACATGATTATGATTAAGAAATATGTTAGAATGTATATACTACTGCTATCTAAGCAAAAATGTAACAGTTTGAATCAAACAGAGGAAAAGGCCAGTAAGAGAGAACATTTCTAAGAAACTCAGTGTTTATTCTGCTTGGGCAACTCTCATGTAGGCCCTAACTTGATTCTTTAAAGAGAAGATGCCGTACGGTTGGTAGTTGACCGAACTAAATCCCAAAACTTTCACCAATAGCCTCCAATTTGGAGAACGAATGAATCACATTGTAGGCAGTACCAGGAAAAGAAACTTTCTTGAAAGTAAAAACCCCTTCTGACCACCTTCCATCTCACCAGAGGGAAGAAAAGCACTAGAATGTGCCATCCTAAAGACTGTGAAGGAAAGAGCAGAAGGCCAGGCGCGGTGGCTCACGCCTGTAATCCTAGCACTCTGGGAGGCCGAAGCGGGTGGATCGCTCGAGGTCAGGAGTTCGAGACCAGCCTGAGCAAGAGCGAGACCCCGTCTCTACTAAAAATAGAAAGACATTATATGGACAACTAAAAATCTGTATAGAAAAAAAATTAGCCGGGCATAGTGGCGCATGCCTGTAGTCCCAGCTACTCGGGAGGCTGAGGCAGAAGGATCGCTTAAGCCGAGGAGTCTGAGGTTGCTGTGAGCTAGGCTGACGCCACGGCACTCACTCTAGCCTGGGCAACAAAGTGAGACTCTGTCTCAACAACAACAACAACAACAAAAAAAAAAAAAAGGAAAGAGCAGAAGAATCATAATTATCCACATCTAATTATCTCCAATAATAAACAGACACTTGGCTAACACATAGATAAAAGAAAAAATAGTAAATAAGAACTTCCAAAGGAGTAAAAGAAGTAGGGAAAAAAATAAGCTCAAAGATGATGAGCTCTCAAACACAAGGACCCCAAACTGGCTTCACATATCCAAAATGCTCTCTTGGTTCGGGGGATGAGTTGTTCCTGAAAAAAAATGGTGAAACAGGTTCAGGAAACAGAGCAGATTCTGCAAAGGCAAAGGCTCTAAGAATCCATCCTGGATTTGAAACCTGAAGCTAAAGGTGTGCCAATAGACTCCCTCATATAGAGTTCCACAGTATATTTGGTAAGGACACAGGGAAGAGCACAGAACACACCTGCTAACAAGACTGTATGTAGCCAAAACCTACTTTCCATAAACAATCCTCAACTCATAGCTCACAGGGGAAGAAAAAGGAGAAGTATTGAAAAAGATGGGAATAGATTTGCACAACATCTTTGTGCTTGTGCAGAGCACGGCATGAAAAACAGGGATGAAAAATCTATTCTATATGGACTTTGGGCCATAATAACGTGTCAATATAGTTTCATCAATTTTAACAAATACACCACTTAGTGCCAGATGTTAATGGTGGGGAGGCCATGCATGTGCAGGGGCAAGGGATACATGAGAACTCTACATGGCTGGCCCTTG
This sequence comes from Eulemur rufifrons, assembly GCF_041146395.1. Classification (NCBI taxonomy): domain Eukaryota; kingdom Metazoa; phylum Chordata; class Mammalia; order Primates; family Lemuridae; genus Eulemur; species Eulemur rufifrons. The sequence goes on from NC_090999.1 coordinate 21,645,236, forward strand.
AAAAACATGGGTTTGAACTGCACAGGTCCACTTATATGCAGATTTTCTTCTGCCTCTGCCACTCCTGAGACAGCAAGACCCCTTCTCGTCCTCTTCTATCTAATCAACTTGAAGATGATGAGGATGAAGACCTTTATGACGATTCACTTCCACTTAATGAATAATAAATATATTTTCTCTTCCTTGTGATTTTCTTAATAACATTTTCTTTTAATTAACTATTTGTGTTAACAGTAAGGTTTCCCATCAATAGTAGGCTCTTGGTTTTGGGGGAGTAAAAAGTTATATGCAGGACAGTGCCCCTAATCTCCATTTTGTCCAAGAGTCAATTGTATTTTTCACTTAATTTTGTACTGAACCAACAACTACTCTAAAAATAAAGTCTACTGAAAAAATTTTTTAGTGGGCACTGTGGCTCACACCTATAATCCTAGCACTTTGGGAGGCCGAGGCAGGATTGTTTGAACCCAGGAATCTATGGCTGCAGTGAGCATTCTAGCCCAAGCAACAGAGTGAGACCCTGCTTCAAACAAACAAACAAACAAACAAACAAAACAAAAACCCAGAAAAAAAAATCTATTCTTAATTTATAGGGATAAAGATATAATCTGCTAATATTTTGATCTAAGAAAACTTGATGAGTACATGAAATCAATAAAGAGTTCAAAGTTGAGATGAAAAGGAAGATTGCAGAGCTAATAAAGCAAATTGAAATGCAAAGTAACATTATAGAACTCATAAACGAATTATGAACAGCAAAGAATAGGACATGGCTGAAATCCAAGTTACTGCCAAAGAGACAATCACAGGGAACACAAGAAAAAAAGAGGACAAAGATTAAAACAATTACAGAAACCAGATATGTAGGACAAAGATAATCCAACAATAGGGTAATTGGCCCTAAAACAGAGGATCATGTTAATTAAATATAATAGAAAATTGATTTTCCCTCTTACTGAGGGAAAAAAACAAAGCTGTAGGACAAAAAGACATAAAGATTTCAAAGAATACTGATACTGAATATTAGATTCCAAGACAAAATTTGGCTAACTTACTAAATTCAAGGACAAATAAAGAATTCTTTAAGCAGCCAGTAGAAAAAGGGCAGAAAAATTAGGCTGGACTCAGACTGTAATAATAAATGCCAGAAGGTAATGGAACAGTATCAACAAATGGAGAGGGAATAATTGTTACCTCACAAAATATTTCTCATTAAAGTAGTGACAACTGGCAAAGATTCTCAAACATGAAAGAAATTTAAAAAATAGTATTTGATGATAAAATGTAGTCAACCAAGAAATAGAAAGAAGCTCCAATAAAGACATATATAGATCTAACATTAAACAACTATAGGGTATAAAAACTACAAAAGGTAAATGTTACTTTTATACTTTTAAGGTTTAAAAAAGTATGTTATAAATTTCCACATTTTCTTAGTGGAATCAGTATATATTAAGATAGATAAATCAAGAATCAAGTTTGAATATATTACTTAAAGAAATGAAACAATTGAACAAATATAACAAAAAAAAAATCCAAAGGAAGACGGAGAAGGGTTAGAAGTGTAAGTGCTAATTTTCTCACCTTTTTTGATGAGAAATTGACACTATCTAAAACCAATGAATGAGAGTACTATGTAAAATTGTAACTGCAACCTCTTACTGTCTAAATCATCAGAAGGAAAACACATTCACAGATTTTAAAAAAAGAATAAGGAAAGGATAAAAATTACGGCAAAGGAAACACAAACAGAATCCTATCAGAGAAACATTAGCAAAAAGAAAGCTAAGTTCTCAGTATTAACAAATTGACAAGCTTATTAACTCATGGCCTAAAACGTTAAATGAAGGGCTCTTTATAATGTCAAAAGGTTCAAATTCACAATGCTGACACAACTGTCATTAGTGTTTATATCCAAATATCACTGCAACAAAATACATAAAGCATAAACTGTAGGAAATACAAACAGAAATAGAAACACAAAAGAAGTAGACTTTAATTCACTCCTGTCAGTCCAAGGATGATGAAGCAGACAAAAAAACACGTAGGAGAGTATACAGAAGATAGGCAAAAAATGACTGATGAAGTTCAACAGACTAAGAGGTTTATATCTTGTTGAAAGCACATCTTCTTTTAAATAGCCATGGTTTATAAAAATTGAACATATATTAGGCCACAAAGAAAAACTGCAAATAGACTACGTTTCTTAGATCACAATACTATAAAAACTCAAAATTAATTTCAAAAACAAAAGCAACCCCCCTTTAACCATACAGAATATTAAAATTCCATCAAAACGATTCTTGGCTTAAAGATAATATCACAGTAAATTTCAGATTATATAGAAAATAAAGAGAAAACATATATGCAGCCAAAAATCTGTGTTCAGCCTTAAATCGCTTTAAAACCACCACTACATGACAGGGTAAATGAATGAATCAAGCATCAAACTCAAGATGTTTGTAAAATAATAATAAAATAAACCCAAGGAAAATAGAAAATATAGAGCAAATCAAAAGTTAGTAATTTATTAATGAGGAATACAGTAGAACTGATTGTCTGAGGAGAGGGAAAAAAACCTTAAAATAGATAAACCACTGTATAAAGAATACTAGGAGTATTTTTAAATGTGAAAATACTGACATTTTGGTATGTTTTTATAGTATCAAAATACTGGTGTACTTATTGTTACATGTACATGATTTCAAAGATCAGCCAGCACCTTTGTTCATTCCTCTTGACATTCTGTCCCATCATTTCCCTTTCCATGGCCAATGCTTTCTCAATTCCTTTTTCCTGTGTGTTCTCTTTTCCACTCAGTTCTTATGGCTCTCCACGCCAAAAGGAGAGAATGCCATCTAAAATACGTGAATGACTCTCTCAAAGACAACCCTGGGCAGGGATGGACCAATCTGTCGTGCTGAAACTCCAAACTGCAACAGTGGCCCAGAAAAAATGGCCTTGAAAGTCCATTCATACAAGTATTGAAACCTGGACTTACTAGAACAGAGAATGCTCTAAGGGTACACTGGGTAGAGGAGACCAAAGTTGAAGGATGCAGGAGGTAGAATGATGACGTAAAATGCTTGTATTTTCATATTTTTTTAAACTCTGAAGTGACAATGCTTACAAATAATTCCAAATACTTAAAATCTCTTAGGAATTTAATGAATTCTGAATATTTAGATACTGAAACATCCATGTTGTCATTGTCCCATATGGCAAATGCTTTACTGGCTAATCAATGAAACAAGAATTAAAGCAAAATATGAAATAATAAAGGTAGACAGACATTAAAAAACAAAACAAAAAACCCAAGAGAGCAAAGCTCTACTGAATGGTTTTGTTATTTTTTGTTTGGAGACAGAGTCTCACTCAGTCACCCTGGGTACAGTGCAGTGGTGTCACCGTAGCTGACTGCAACCTCAAACTCCTGGGCTCCAGTGAATCTCCTGCCTCACCCTCCCAAGTAGCTGGGACGATAGGTGCACACCACCACACCAAGCTAAGTTTTTCTATTTTTGGTAGAGACGGGGTCTTGCTCTTGTTCAGGCTGATCTCAAACTCCTAAGCCCAAGTAATCCTCCTGCCTTGGCCTTTCAGAGTGCTAGGATTACAGGCATGGGCCACTGCACCAAGTCTGAACGGGTTGATTTTAAAGGAAAATACAAATTGCCAAAATCAACCCCAGGAGAGAGACTAATCACAATAGAAGAAATAGAGAAAATATTACTCCCTTAAAAGGGACTGAGAACTGATGATGTCACATAAACTTTTATAAATTGTCAAGTAACAGAAAGTTTGCATGTTTTTTTAATTTTTAAAAAATTTTTGGTAGAGATGGTGTCTCTTTATGTTGCCCAGGCTGGTCTTGAACTCCTGGCCTCAAGTGATCTTCCCACCTCAACCTCTCAAAGTGCTCAGATTACAGGCAGGAGCCACCACGACCAGCCAGGAATAGAAAGTTCTGATGTGCTAAAACTACTTCAGAGTTTAAAGAAAGAACAAAAGCTTCCAAATTAATTTGACAGTTAGTGATCACTGCTTCTAAATCTGACAAAAAGCACAGAAACAAAATTACAAAAATTTATTTTATATCACTGCAAAATTCCTAAACTATCAGCAAGTAGAACTTAACAGTTCATTAAAAGACTATTCTCCTATATATACAAATCATCCCTAGAATGCAGTATGAAAAAAATCTATATGTATCAATACAGACTATTAATACGTTGTAATAGGTTGAAGGAGAAAAACTATACATTCACGTCAATGAATCTTTTTTTTTTTTTTTTGAGACAGAGTCTCACTCTGTTGCCCAGGCTAGAGTGAGTGCCGTGGCGTCAGCCTAGCTCACAGCAACCTCAAACTCCTGAGCTCAAGCGATCCTCCTGTCTCAGCCTCCTGAGTAGCTGGGACGACAGGCATGCGCCACCATGCCCGGCTAATTTTTTCTATATATATTTTTTTTAGCTGTCCATATAATTTCTTTCTATTTTTAGTAGAGGTGGGGTCTCGCTCTTGCTCAGGCTGGTCTCGAACTCCTGAGCTCAAACGATCCGCCCACCTCGGCCTCCCAGAGTGCTAGGATTACAGGCGTGAGCCACCGCGCCCGGCCGTCAATGAATCTTGAAAAATTTTTTGATAAAGTTCAACTTCCACTACTGATTCAAAACTTACTTAGTAAACCAGGAAAAGATTGATACTTCAACATGACGAGTAAATATGTCAAATAAAAGGCTTTATCATCACGCTTAATACACTTTACATACCAGAAGCATTTTCAATACAATCAGGAATATGCATTTCAGTAGTATTTCTTTAAATTCCATATTTATTCTAGCATTATCAATTAATTAAAATAGAAAAGGAAGTAAAAATATTGGAAAGAAGTCAAAATATTATTCACAGATATGAGTCTAAAACTAGAAAACCCAAGAGACTCATGTGAAAAAATTACAAGTAAGAGAAGGTAGTAAGGGAGTGGGTTACCAAAGTTAATAGCTTTTTTCCATACATAAACAATAACCAGAAAACACAATGTGAGGGGGAAAAAACCTCTCCAAGATAAAATACTTAGGTACAAACAATCTACAGCAACAAAAGTTAACATGACAGAAACTATTCACATCTAAACAGGTACATAAAATCAATTTCATTAAGTAGGACATTTCATACTCTTGTCTAAGAGTCAATATTATAAAAGTGGTAATATTCTCCAAATTAATTTCTTAATTCAATGCAATACGCTAGTTAAAATGCATCAAGAGGACTTCTGAGAAAACTGAACAAAACGGTAGTAAAGTTCAATTAGAAAAATAAACATGTAAGAAAAACAAAATCTGTAGAAGACTATATATAATGAGGACAGAGAATGGGGAGGAGGGAATGTGATGGAAAGGAAAATTCGAATATTAAAATACATCATAGAACTTCAATAATTAAGAGTTTACTTAGTACTAGAGAAGAAAACAGACTGAGCAATGAAAGATGACTCCAAAAATAGGCCCACAAAAAAGAAACTTTTGTTTGTAACAGTTTCTAAACCTCATAGCTACTGACAATTCAGGGTCCATAATCCTTTGTTGTATGTGCACAGGGATGGGGTGGGGGTTTCCTGTGCATTGCATAATGTTCAGCAGCACCCCTGGCCTCTATCCACTAGCTGCCCAGTTTTGATAACCAAAAATGTCTCCTACAGGGCAAAATTACCCTGGCTGAGAACAACTGGTTTATGATAATAGTGATATTTCAAATTGAGGACTGGGGAAGGAGATATCACTAAATAAATTATTAAATGGTATTAGAATGATTGGAATGAACCGATCTTTAATCTATTTAAAATTTTTAAAATAATTTTTAATTGCACAAGTAATAAACACATATAATTTAGCCCAGAAAAATTAAACACAGATCTCTACACTAATCATTCCTTCCTTACACTATTCAGAAATAATCACTATTTTAAGTTAGAATATATACTTCCAGGAATTTTTGCTGTGTATTTGAATATACACATATATACACCTGTAGAAAATAACTTTCTGGTCAACAATTAGCACATGTTCTTTGACCTTGGAATTTCAGCCCTAGCAATTTATTCTACCCTCAAAAGCTTGACAGCAATATATATAATGAGGTATGATAATTTAATAGCAAAAGACTCTAAATAACTCAAATGTCCATCAAATGTATACCAGCTAAATAAAATATGGCATATCCATACAAAGGGAATACTATGTAGTCAATACAAAGAATGCTGTAGATCTGCCTTTTCAAAGAGTTCCAAGATGCATTTTGTTAAGAAAGATGCAAATAATGTAAACAGCACAGTCACTCTTGTGTTTAAAAAACAAAAATAAAAAAGAAGGTAACCTTGGCTATTCAACTCTCACTAATCCAACTCTAGAGTCAGTAGGTTAAGTTTTGTTTTGATTGATTGACTGATTTTTTTTTTTTTTTGAGACAAGGTCTTAAATGTATTGTCCAGGCCAAGAGTGTAGTGGTGTCATCATAGCTCACTACAACCACAAACTCCTAGGCTCAAGCAATTCTCCTGCCTCAGCCTCCCAAGCAGCTAGGACTACAGGTGCATGCCTTTATGCCTGGTTATTATTATTATTATTATTATTTTTAATATTCTGTAAAGACAGGGTCTCGCTACGTTGCTCAGGCTAGTCTCGATCTCCTGGCCTTAAGTGATTCTCCTGCCCTGGTCTCCAAAAGGGCTAGGATTACAGGAACGAGCCAATGCGCCTCGCCTTCAGTTTTATTTTTGAATGAATCCCTCTCTATCAGAATTCTTGCTATTTAGGAACCAATAAGTTTGAAACACAAAGGATATTAAAATAGAAATATATTATGCATACACATACATTTTTTCCCCTGGAAGAAATCACAGCAGAACACTAAAATAATTTGCTTTTAAGTAAGAAGGACTCCATGTCTTATTTTGTACCCTTCTGCTTTATTCAATTTCCTGACTTTATGTATTATTTTTGAATAATGTACATATCTCAATTTTTAAAATTCCTAGTCCTATAACATTATTTTTTAAAAAGTCAATAAACCCTGCAAAGGAGATTAACAGTTCATTTTCAGTCTTCATTGTATCTCTGTATATGTATAAAAGTCAATAAATGCTGTAATATTTTTAAAAAATTAGTAACACTGTGAGAAGAGAAAAAATGGAAAGAAAAATACAAAAAGAAACATCAATTACAATTCTTTTTTTTTTTTTAGCCAGTGAAATTTAGCAGTGGGGAATTACAACTCTTTACATAGCAAATTTTGAGAAAATTATATTCTAAGATCCTCATGATTTCTCATTAGAAGAGGAAAAACCTAATTTACTAAATAAACATAAAGCTGATAATTAAATACACATTTAGATGATAAAACCCACAGAAATATTTCCTACATGTTTTCACACCATACAGTTACATACTACTTACCCAGCTTGGAAAATCAGACCAAGTTGGAACTCGCTGACAGAGATCGCGAAGAATACGTATGATAATCACACAGGACTGCAGACCATTAGCTCTAGCCTTGAGAGCAACACAAAAACCAATTGAATTAATCTTAGAAATACTGAAAATATCCCTTGATGAAAAAAAGTTAAAATACCACTGTTCAATGGAAGCTCAGATAAAAATAAAAATAACCACACTTAAAATTGGATTCAATGAGCTGCCATTTACAGCAATATTTTATGCCAGGGTTAGTATTTAAAAGCTGGTATTTAGGTCAAAGTAAACAGATTATACAAGAACAATATTTCTTGATCCCCTGTGAACCTTGACCTGTGTTCATTTAAAACAGTAAACTTAAAAAAAAAATCTGCCTACATTAGAAATAAAAGAAAAAGTAAAGAGCTAAAAAGTTTGTCTAGGGACTGAAAGGTTAAGGAAATCTGTTTGGTTTCCCTTCTGTGCCTTTGCATGACTGCAAAGTCACTAAACCAAACAGCTGCTTCCTCACCTTTCATTCCCTACACTTATTAACTTAGAGAAAGAGGGGAAAAACATCTTAAAACTATACACAAAGCTTTAAACACATATTCCATTATTTAAAGCAAAGTTAATCTGCAGCCTTATGGAATATAATATATATACACAAACATGTGATGTTCCTAAACAAGTCAGCTTTAAATATAGTCACTAAAAATAAAAAATAAAAAAACCCAAACTATAAAACACTCCCAAACCTAAGTTTATTGTCAAATTAATAGTAACTGCAATATGCAGATCTTCACACCCAACTTTCTATGTTAACATATTTTCTGAGATTTAATTTAAAATAGTATTGCTTGGGCAATGTTTTGAAATGTTTAAGCACAGTTAAACATGTACTCAACTACTCTCTCATAAGGCTACAAGAAAAAAGTAAAATGATGTTCCGAACCTGGAACCACTTAGCGTGGCGTAGAGCAGCCAGAGCGTCAAGGCATTTTTGCCTGTCCAAGACGTCCGGTGGGTCTTTCACCATACCCGAGGTTACATCTAAAATGGATTGAATTGGCAAAATGCAGTGAGGAATGGGTGTTTGACCAGGTGAGCAAGACACTTCCTTAAAGTAGCACCAGTGTCACACAAGCCATTTGAGAGTTTGTCAGCACTTTAATGTATCCAAGGAGTTATTTTCAACAAGTTTACTTAATTCAATATGAAGATCAAAAGGAGAATTAAGTTTAACTCTTCATTTAGCAATATAATAAATAATTTCTCAAACTATAAACCCTACCCACCAAAATGAAATCTAACGGAAAGATTACTGGACACAGCGCACTAGCACAAAGACAAGACAAGACAAGAGGGAACACAAAAATCCACCTTAATAAATGAGAATGTACAATGAACTACTGAGTTTGTTCAGTATTCTAAATGGTCATAGGTTATTCTGGGCTAATATAACAAAGAACTGATGATAGATATGGCATGATCAATACAGTAATAACCATAGGAAAAAAATGAAGAACCAAAAACAGGCATTTCTAAGAGTTCAATGCTTTCTCTTCCACAAGAGAATTTTAGCTGTGAGTATGAAATGCCATTTAAAATTCAAGGTTCCCATGAAGTATTTCAAAAATTAACTGAAGAGAAACAATAGGTAAAGCAGAAAAGGGCAATTAAAACTAGCATGGTTAAGTAGAATTAAGAATAGAAAAGATGCAACAAGCAGAATGCTGTGATGATATATATGTAAAATCTTTTAAGTTGATTAAAACATTAAAACATAAGTGAGCTACACAAAACTCGAGAAGAAAATATGAAACTAAACCTGGACAGGAAGTTAACTTACATTAATAAGAGTCATTCATAAAAGTCAGTCAAAGGCCTAGCTTTATATCCATATAAAGGTATCTGTAAAATGTGTATAATAAAAGCAAATTTGCTAATCAAACTAGTAACAAGTAGCAATTCAACCTAATTCACAGCTCTCAGTGCTTTTAACAGTATAAATATTTTCTAACTATAGAAAAATTATGTAATCTATTGAATATAATAGTTCTTTGGCTAAAGAGTACTGAAATTATTGGGCATTTAGGATATAATTTAATAATTCATTGAGTACATCAAATGCATATGAGGGACAAATAATAAATACATGATAAAAATTAAGAAAAAGTTAAAGATTATTTTAAGAGTACTATTATAGTTGCAACTCAGGGCAAGTTACTTGATTGTATATCTCATTATGAGCATTCAGAAATTTTAAAGGTATAACGTGTGCTTGAGTAGATAACATATAAAAACTGAGAATTTCATTCCCTGTCTGAACTTTCTGGTCTCAGTTCTTACTTCTCAAGTAATCAGATGGATACAGATTTTTCAGAAGACATATTAGAAGCAAGACACAGATAATCAAGGAAAATTATGTGGCATTTTGAGAATAAACACTATAAGAGGTGTTTGATGCTAAAAAGAAACTATCAAGACAAAAATGTTAGTATAATCTCAAAACCTGTAAGACTATTGAACCTAGAAATAACCTGAACATAAGAAACAAACTGTTCTAAGGAAAAGGAACCCAGAAAAGCACAGCTAACTAAGAAGTTTAAAAAAAAAAAGAAAGAAAGAAAGAAAAAAGAATACACCAAAAAAAAAAAAAAAAAAAAAAAAAACAAACCACTTCCCAAAGCAAGGTTACAGAACATGCTAAAGGACCACTTTCCATGTCCCTTACTTATTAATACTTACATTATTTGCTAATGCTAGAATGCAAATAGGTGACAATGTGCAATCTCTTTCTAAAAATATTTCTAAATTTCTAATGTTAATTCACAATTTTGTAATTTCCTTCCATATGTAAGAAAATTTTTCTTTTTGCACACAAGCATTCATAACTTTGGAAAGTTTAATGGTGCAAATTCAAAGATGCCAAGACACCTATTGCAATTTAAAAACAAATTAGAACTGTAAGTAGGACATTTTTGTTAAATTTAGAGTGTGGATTTTTGCACCCATTTTCTGTTTCAAGTAGATTAACCCCTTAGATATATTCTGCTAAAATCATACTTGTTGCCTAACACCCAGTTAACAAAACAAAGCAAAAATCAGTTAATTTATAAAAACAAAATGCAAATTCTTATCCTACATGAATGTATTTCATAAATTTTAAGGGGTTAATCACCAATTAGAAGACATGCTGTGTCCACACTATTTTATGATTAAAAGTTAATGGGAATATATTAATTTAAATTAACATGGTCATGTAAAATATATAATCCACTCAACCATTTAAAAACTAGTGTGAACACTGCTCAATTCTAGAAGAGACACAGACAAAACAAACAAAACAGCCACACAAAGAACAATAAATGCCAGGCTCTGCATCCAAAATCTCTCCTTAATCAAATGGCAGATGTGACACTAAGCTTTTGAAAACCTTGGTCAAAAATCCTTCCGATGTCTTGGCAGCAACCCCTGACAGGAATCAATCCCCTCTGCTAGAAGGCTTTGGACCGGGCCTGATAAGCTACAGGTGGAAAAAAACACATTATGATACTTGACTTGCTGCAGAAAACTCTGTAGCAAGGGTTAGAACATTTTGAACATTTCGAGCTTAAAGTCAATTAAATGTTTACTTAATGTTTAACTGTCAAACACAGTACCATAAAATAGATCTGTCATGTGTTTAACAGTTATTCGGACAATTTAATCATTTCCTTTTAAAAATAATTTTTGGTTATTTATCAGGATCATTATGCATTAAAGAGGCTACCAAACTACGCACAAGTACAAAGTCTTATGACTTACAATTATTCTTCCGGCAAAGCCTTCCTCAACCCCTGTACTAACTCCCCAAAGCAAGCTATAGGCTTTAAATGATTTTTAAGACACAGAGCATTGGGAGCTGCAGTGAGAGAGAATACATACCGTTATTCTGCAGCAAGAAAGAAGCAATCTTCATAATGCAGCTAAAGACATGGTTTACTGCAGTTATCTGCAGCAAGGAACACTCTATCAATGTTTCTATACTTTTGCACATCCAACTTTTCAGCTCAGTGTCTTGAAGCAAAATCTTTCAATTTTGGACTGACCATTTCCCTCGCCAAAATATTTATGAAATTCAGAATGATAATTCTAACTCAAGTTTGGGTCAGACAAAAATATAATTTTGTTTCCTTTAGAAGGGATAGGTTACCATTTATTGGAAATATGATACTATTAACTTTAGACTTCTGCAACATGATAAAATTGCTTGATAGCACACAAACTTAATTAAGCATATATATGATTGAACAAAATGTATTCTGCAATAAAGTTAAATGGTTAAATGACTGTAATTTCATACTAAATATAGCAATATTTATTTATAATATATATTAGAAGATTTTTTTCAACTCCTGAGTCATATGCTGTATATGACCTGACCAGATTGACTCAGGAACCTTGTCTAGCAACTTGTGTTCACATAAAAACCTTTTACATAAAACTCATTTATTTTTAAGATGCAAAGCTTAAGATATAGCATATGAATCCTAATATGGTGTATGTACAAAGTATGCAAAATTAGACTTATCTCCCAATGACATTTTTTGTAAAATGTTTTTTTCCTGGGTTGTGAAAAGCCCAGTACCCTAAAAAAAAAAATTGCTTTGCTGTAAGAAAACAAATTTAAATAGACAGTAATTGAGAGCCTATGGATGCTATTTTATACAAATGAATTTTAATATTCAATATATAGTACTCTCTCCTCAACCTGTATCTCAAAGAAATACTAGTGTACCCTATAACTCCATACTCAACACATTAAGATGTTTAAAAACAACATGAAAGGAAACAAAGTAAATTTTATCTGACCCATAAAACAACAGAACCAACATACTGCAGACACTGATCATGCTTTTTGGCTTAAAAGCTTTTGATGCTCTGAAAATGTTACAGAACAGTCCCTAAAGCAACATTGCTGGCACCAGCAAAATTTCATATTCTACAACTGTATTACGTTTAAAAACCCTGAATTGTACTGTAACTCACTAGCTACATCTACACTATTTTTCAGTATCTCTAGTATAAGGGCCAAATGCCCAAATCAGCGTGCATCAGAATGTAATGCATTTATGAAAGCACATCAAATCAAAGAGCAACCTCAGAGAACTAGAAATATTTACCTCAGGATAAGCCAATCCGTGATTACATATATAAAAATGCCTCTTAAAAACATGGGCGTTATGACTATTTAGCCAATTTTTTTTTGTTAAACACTCTTGTCTTTTTTGTAAGACAAGGAAGGCAAGAGCAAGCTTCTTAATAGAAGTTAAAATTGTGGCCCCTAATTACTAGCAACATTTTAAAAATTTTTTTGTGCATAAACTATGTCAGTAAAAATAATTTTGAAGTTTTTTTTCCAGAAATCTGAGGTTAGCAAGAAAAAAAAAATATCAAGAAAATCAATCATACTACAAGTGTTTTATATAAAAATACATCACTAAAAAGAGCATTTACTTTGTGGGAAATGATCTTAAGCAAAACTGGTTGCTAAATAAGTCAAATCTATCAAATTCACATGTAATGCCAGCATGTTGCCTTCTAGGGCATAATGCCATCTTAAAGAGTAGATGAATGAAAGAAATAGTTAATAGAAAAGTAGAATGTTTAATGGCTTTCCAACCTCCTTCCCTCATGTTCTCTTCTCGAATAATTGGAGACGTCAGGGTAATAGTGACTTGCATTTTGGGTTCCACACACGAATTCAAAATTATTGCCGCTTCAGATACGGCACATTTTATGTCATACTTCTCAGGGCTTATAACCTGTGTAATGAAGATTATAAGAAATTAATTAGATCTGTTGCATTAACAGACAAAAGCAGTTTCGTTATGGCTCTTTCTTAGATGATGAATTTCTGGATAAAAGGAACAGTGCCATATTTATCACATTTGCAGAACATGAATGAAACTAAAATCGACATCTGAACCTAATTCAATTTAACCATTCCCATTGTATATTCTTGGTGAAATCAACAGATCTACGTTTCATCAGGGAGCAGAAAGTCCCAGTCAATATTCAGAAAAACCAGGATTCACTGCAATTTCGTAGACATGTAATAAGTCCCGTTTATATAAACAAAGACACTACAGAATTACATGGAGTGCTTATAGTATAGTATCTAGGTTCAAATCCTAGCTCTATTACTTTACTAGTGAGGTGAAGATGGGCAAATTATCTGACTACACTGCACCTGTTTCTGGAAAACACAGAGAATAATTGTATCTAATGTGTAGGGTCACTGGGGGATTAAATCAATCAACTATAAACTTAATACAGTATTATGTAAATGTTAACTATGAATTAATTTTATTTCACTTGCTTATCAACTTATACAAGTGGATTTGGAAAGAGTATTCTGCTTTTAGCTTAACGGGTTAATTGTTAATTATTTAGTGAGGATCTATTTCCTGCTTTATAGTTTTACTAAGCACAATAATTAGAATCAAGATGTTTCTTCCAAATTCCACAATTCTTCCAAGGTCCCCAAGCCTTTCTTTTCCCCCTTCATTGCCCTAGCAGCCTTAGTAGAGGGATAGGAACAGATGCACAATGCCAATCTTTCTGGCTCCTAATTATTAAAAAGACTCACCCACAATAAGAAACTTCATGTCTGGAACAACGGTAATATAAAATAAGCAACAGTAAGTGCCAGAGTTGTCAGAGCTTAAATTAAATTGTGTGCTTCACTGTCCCTTTTTCATATCAGTTGCTCTCCTGTGGTCAGGTACTATTCTACCTTGCTACTGTGGAATATACATTACCAATGAAATCTCAAGCCTTGAATTTAGAATGCCTAATTAAATTGCAAGGTTTTGAAGTAAGTTTTATACCTTAAATCAGTGAAGGAATCATTATCTTAAATCTCATTTTGACAACCTAACATGTAAAATTTTCTAAAATTCAAGATTAAAAAAAAAAAGTTTATTTTTATAGGACCCAAAGGGAATGTTCTATTAAAATTTTACACTGGCATGATCTGCAGGACAGAAACAAAAGAAGTATTGTCTACCATTATAAACATGTAGAAAACTAAAAATATTCACAATAAAACTGGAGAAATTAAAATTAGCAAGACTATTTTAGTTGCTGTATTTTATTAAAAACATGTATTGAACTAAACAAGCAAGAGGTTCACGAATTTAAAACATTTAAGTTTGCTATATATGGAATTTGTTTTTTAAAAAATCACTTTTTCCCGAACAACTGCCTTATGATTCAAGTCTTGGAAAAAGAACAAGAAAAGGAGGGCATATGCTGTAATTTTACATTTTTAAATAAATTAGCAAGATGGCTTCATGCCAAATACAAGTACTATAAAACCTAAAAAGATAGAAAATAGTTTCACCAGTTTGCACAATGAAGCAAAAAACTCAATATGGAAAGTCAAGCCAAAATTTTAAAGGCTGGCTTAGGTTTAAACTGAAGCACAGTTAGTCCTGCCAAAAACTTTTGAACTAGACAAGGGTTTGAAAATTAACATTTCTATAATACTTACAGCAAGCTGTTTGGGTAGGTTTTCTGCAATACGGCTTAATAACGTCTTTGACGGTTTCTCCGAGCACAGCAAAACAAGGTTGACATTTCTATCTCCTCGGAGAAGTAATCCTTTTGCCAAGACTCCCACTCGCAAAACTCCTTTCAAAGCTCTGCAATGAAATCAAATTATATTACAATATAACATTTCTCTTCTCCACAAGAACCATGATATTTTCTAAACACAAAATAGTAACTGAAATAACCTTTTAATAACCATTAAAATTTTCATCAACCACAGTAGAAAAACATCCAGTATTTTTTGAATTATACTTCATCTAAATAACCAATATGGATAAAAAAGATAAATCAAGAGCCAAGTTCTCACAGGGACAACTGCAAAGCAAGGGTTATTTAATACTTCTGTTTCTTATTTCACAAATTAGAATAATAAGAGTCATGTTTAATATAATACAAAAATATTTCCAAGCTTGGTGAAGTGGCTCATGCCTATAACATCAGCCATTCAGGAGGCTGCGGAGGGAGGACGGTTTGAGGAGAGGAGCTAGAGGCTGCAGTGAACTGTGATTGTGCCACTACACTCGGTATCAAAGTGAGACCTGTCTCTTAAAAAAAAAAAAAAAATTACAAATGGTAAAAATTATGGCTCAAAATGCAAACTTGTTTTGAAGACACTGCTACAGTTTAGACTTATTCATGCTTTGTGGTCAGTGCTTTAAGGAAATAGTTATAATTAGTAAAGACTAAATGTGGGACAGATGCAACAAACAAATAAGGATAGAAAAATAGCAGTTTGAATGCAACTGGAAAACTATTAAGGGCCACTCTGAAACAGACTCAAAATCATTTTATGTAAATTTACATAAAATGAGTAAAACCATAAGGTTAGAGACTGTTTATGTCAGTGGAACTTCGTATTTCTCATTTTAGCCAAAAGCACCTGAATACATTAAATATCTAATAAAGGCATAGTTAAGATATGTAGACTCACACCAGAGTTATCACTCTGCAATCTTTATTTCAAATGTAAGAAGTCCATGTAAGGAAAACCAAAAATACACAAGGTAAATAAGTTTGAAAACATACCTGTCTTTACCTCCCTCTTTCTTATCATCTCCATCTTTGCTCTTACTCTTCTCGTGTTCAGACAAACTGTCTGAAACAAGTTTTAAAGCACGTTCAGTGATAGAAACAATTTTCTGAACTGCCTGTAACTCCTCTTCAGTTGGATAAATGGTTGCATGTTTTGTCATTACATAACGGTCATCAGATGAGTCAGGACGACGTAAGGGCTAGAGACAAAAACATTGTTACTGCATTTAAAAAAATGCTTCCTGAGCATAACTAAACTATTATTTTCCAACTACACATGTATTTGTCATATCTTTTCAATAAGAGTAAATTATGCAAAATGCCCACTTAAAACTATCTTCCCCTTTTTTCCATTTCAGTAAAAATGAAAATGTAAATTATGGAAAGTTATACCATCAAGACTATATACACATATAACTTAAGGCTATGAAAATGCTTTTCATTAAACTTAAAAAACCAGTGATTCTGAAACTTTCTTTGTTTTCAATAATTCAAGTTTTGTAACTGCCAAGGCTCTGTGCAAAGACACATAAGAGAATAGGTTAAAGAAAAGGAGTTTGCTATTTTCTTGTAACTGCTCCCTAGAAAATACAAAGCTTATCTTCAGTAGTCTGAACTTATATGAAACGTCCATTTCACCCAGCTTCCGCAGAACACAAATTCTCCAGATGCAGATCTTTCTTTCCTATAGTCTTCGTACATAACACATCAACTTTCATGCTTATCTTGAACTATTTCTCTACCCTTTATCTTTCATTTGATTTAGAGAAAAAGTAGGTTTTAGATGGTCAGAATTTGAAGGAAAAAAGATTCTTGGTAATGGGAAGGTAAAACTAAATTTGAAGACAAACCAGTTGCCTTCAAAATCAGTTGCTCCTGCTAATATAAGGAAAAACAAAGGCAACAGTCTCTTATATGAAAGAAGAGTTGGCAAAAGAAGCTCTGCTTCCATTCAGCATATACTGAAAATAAGAAAGATTCATAGAAACTCTATGAAGTTCTTATACATAAGACACTGGAGTTGGAAACCTATAATAAATGGAGGGAAAAATTCTAAATCAGATGAAAAACTTAAATCAAGATTATAAGATTAAGACTAAAATTAGCCCCTCAAATTGTTTTCTGCTAATGCCAAACCAGTCTTAAATTTTCATCCTTTATAGCAACAACAAGGACACGCACTGCAGGTCCCTGTGGCTGAGGAGGCATGCCTGGTCGGACTCCCAGAAGGCCTAATGGGCCTGGAGGACCATGAGGATAGCCTCCATCGGGCATTCGGCGGCGATCATCCCAATGATGTTGTTCCTCTTCCATTCTCCTCCAGTACATGTCCTCTTCATAACGTCTGAAACACAAAAGAACGGTATAAAACTTATGAGCAAAAACACAAATCAAGATTTTTCATCAATAATGACATAAAAAATAATTTTAAAAAACGCTGACCTGAATAAGCCTAGCTAAAACTTTTTTTCTTCCCAATTATACCTGATTTTCCTTATTTGCTTTCATTAAGAAGTAAATGGAAATAAATAGAAGTGAAAAGAGAACATGAGAGAACAAAGAGAAAAGCAGAAGAAAATTTCACAGCCTGAGGACAAAGTAGAAAGAACAGGTACCAGAAACCTCAAGAGTTCCTTCCAACCTTTTCCCCTTTAAGGTAGGGATTGTAAATCCAAATGCCACCTAAAGGGGCCAGTCTAATATACATGAGTGAAAGACGCAAAGTGAACATAGAACATCTAGGAATTTTCTTCATGTCCTCAAAGAAATGTGTTCTCTCCTATTTTTTCCTTAGCGAAAACCTCTTGAACTAACTTTAATTTCTCCATTTTTTATATAGGCAGAAACAAAGATATTTCTCTTCTAGGAAGAGAAACAATGGTACAAGACAGTGATAAATGGCAATTCACAGTCTCATTGTTGGGGACATATTAAGGGTAACTGGGACTATGATAAAGGAAAAGTATATGTCCTGGCTAGACACAACAGCTGCAACTCAGTTCCTATTAACTGCTGCCCTAAGGAAATAGTAGTCCCTTATCTGGAGTTTTGTTTTCCATAGTTTCAGTTACCCACAGTCAACCATGGTATGTAAACATTAAATGAAAAATTCCAGAAATAAACAATTCATAAGTTTTAAACTGCATGCTGTTTTGAGTAGTGTGACAAAATCTCTTGCAGTCCAGCTTCATCCCACCTGGGACTCAATTCATCCCTTTGTCCAGCATATTCGAACACTGTTAAGCTCGACCTGTCCATTAGTTAGTTTGTAGCCATCTTTGTTCACAGATCAAAAACCAGCATACACAGGCATCAGTACTACCCTCAATTCTAGGCATCCACTGGGGGTTTTGGAACATATCTCCCTTGGATAAGAGTAGACTACTGTACACACTGTATTGCTAAGGTGTCATCAGGATTTCTGTGAAACCTCATGGTTGCTGGTTCAGATTACAAAATACTATGTATATCAAATATAACACACAGGAGCTGAACTTGAAATGTGGGCAGCTAGTAGGTAGCCTCTGCTTTACTGATCAACATTTTCAGAATCTATTCTAATTTCTTTTTCATGCCCTTACCTTTCAGTTCTATCCTCACTCTCAGCTTCGAACTGAGATACCAAAAACTTTCAAAGGACACTCTGTGTCTAAAGGAAATTTTGGTAGCAGTAAGGTTTTATTACAGAAATCCATTTACAACAAAACAAGAAAAAAGTGTGCTTCCTGACTACCACAGCAGAAGCTACCAATTTCCTCAGGTTGGGAATAAGCAGCGTTTTTCTAGATCATCCAACTGAGGATTGACAGAACCATACTTCTGTGTTATTGAGGTTTTGAGAAAAAATAAAAAACAGCTTAAAGGTTCTGGAAAATCATGTTCATTCCAGTTTCATATAGTTTACTGTTATTGCTAAAGATATTTAAGTTAAATGAGGGCAGGAACTTTTATCCATTGTTTACCCCCTCATGCTCAGTACCCTAATATAGTTCCTGGCACATCACAGGTGCTTAATAAATATTTGATATACCAGTGAAAGATGAAATAACTGTATAATCTAGGTATAGAGAAGAATTTCCAATGTATCACAAAGGCAGAAACATCATAAAGAACAAAATTGATACATATAATACATATGTAAAAACTGATACATAATAGCAAAAACTATTTGAAGGTAACACATAACAAAGGGTTAATAACTATTAATACAACATAAGAACTGTCTGTACCAATCAACAGGAAAGTAAAAACTGATAGAATAAGCAATTTACCACAGAAAAAATATAAATAGCCAACCATAAAAACAATTCAAATGGAAACAAAAATGGCTATCATATTTAATATCTCATTGGTAGAAATTTTATTAAGTTATAGCAAGCTTTCTCACAGTGTGGTCCAAGGATCCCTGAGACCCCTTCAGGGGATCCATGAGGTCAAAATTATTTTCACAATACTAAGAAATTTATTTGCCTTTTCCATTCTCATTCTAAGCGTACAGTGGAATTATCCAGAGGCAAAATGTGGTATCACAACACATGAATGCAAAAGCAAATTTGAGAATCTTGCTGCCTTCTCTTAAGCCACATATTAAAGAGATATGCAAAAATGCAAAGCAGCATAATTTTTCCACTTTTCCTGTTATTCTAGGAAAGAAATATGGTTATAGTTTTCTACCACATTATATTAAATATATTTAATCTGATATAAATAAGTATACATTTAACTATATTTCAAAAAACTGGAAAATGCCATTTTAAAATGAATTAAAAATTACTTAAATTTCTGTTTTAATTTATAATATAATAAATCTTGACAAACATAACCCACATGAATAAAAGCTCTTCGGAGTCCTTTTAATAATAATCAAGTATAGAGGATCCTGAGACCAAAAAGTTTGAAAACTGCTGGGTTATACTATCTAGTATAGGCAGAAACATGAGCATCCTTCAATCAAACATTTCCATTTCTAGGACTTTATTATTAGCAAGTAATCACTGTATATGTATGTAGCCTCAAGGAGTGTCAATGTATTAATAATTCTAATAGTGAAATACTGGAAACAACCTAAATGTCTAACAGTAAGGGACTGGTTACAAAGAAAATTTTACATCTGTACAAAAGAATACTATGTTGCCATGAAAAGTAAGATAAAATAATCCTAATTAATTTTTTTAAAAAGTTGAAAATATGTAAATGAAAAAATATGTTATATGTATACAGTACGCTTCTGTTCCTATTTATAAAAATTATAAAAATATAATTTTTTAAAAATATAAATAAAAAAATATTAAAAAATTTTAAAACTATAATTTTATTATTTTATTTTAATTTTTTTTTCCCCTAAAACTATAATTTTTTAGAATTATATTTTAAGGATGGTTCTCTTCCTCAAGGAGAACTTGCCTCTACTCTATCTGTGGAGTAGATTTTTTTTTTAAATTATCATCTTAAAACTTACACAAAAATACCAGAGCAGCAGTATTCGTAACAGTCAAAACATGGAAACAACTCAAATGTCCACCAACTGATGAATACACAAAATGTAGTATATCCATAAAATAAAGTATTATTCAGCCATAAAAAGAAAACAAAATACTAACACATGCTACAACATGGATGAACCATGAAAACATTATGCTAAGTTGAAAGAAACCACATTATACTAAGTGAAAGCCAGACATGAAAGACCATATATTGTATGATTCTATTTATACAAAATTTTTACAATAGGCAAAATTTATAAAAAGTAGACCAGTGGTTGTCTAGGGTTGGGGAGGGGAGGTACAGGGTAAGGGGGCAAATAGGAAGTGACTGTTAATGGGTTCATAGTTTCTTTTAGGATAATGAAATATTCTAAATTGATTGTGTTGTTTGTTGCAAAACTCTGTGAATATACTGAAAACCAGTGAATTGCACAATTTAAAGATATGAATTGTATCTCAACATAACTTAACATTTATGTTTTTATACATAAAAATCAATCTCTGAAAGATGTTTTCTCAACTACCCTTTCTTACAGCCCCTGAAGTTTAATAGAAGTCCTTTTTTAAGAAAACACATTATAGGTAACTGTAAGTTCTATTTTGCTTGTTTTAAATTTAGGCACTTATTTATAATATTAAATTATTATTTCATATATTTAATATATATTAGATACCACTTATCATATAATTCCTAATACCAAAGCCACAGTTAAATATTAGTGTAGCCACTAACTTAATTTTAATGCATGTCTTTCCTAGACCTAGGATCTTTCTGAAAAGTGAAAATTAAAAGTACATTAAATAAATCTGGATTGCTCTGAATGGGAGTCACACACCCAGAACAGCTAAGTTTCTTAGAAAGGCTGAACCACTTATTTTCATGCTACTAAAAGTTAAAGATATTACCTCATTTCCATTCTCCAGCGTTCCTCTTCCTCTCGTCTTCGCCAGTACTCTTCCTTCTGCATTTGCTTCCTCATTTTCTCTTCTTGAATTTTTCTTGCTCGAATACTAGGCTTTACTTCAACTTGCAAATCTGGATTTACTTTTTTCTGTTAATATAATAAGACATTTAAAAAAAATAGCAGCCCCAACAATCTACATGTATTTTTAATCATACAATTCCACATATTCCTTCATCATAGAGGTTTTTAGTTGCAAATTTTCTATTATAGACTAAAATCGGTATAAGTTGAATCAGAGAAAAGATTCAGAATACATTAACAAAAATTTTTAATTAATGAAGTTTAAAATTATATACTTAGCATGTAAAAAGTAGGTAACTTAGTATTGACCAATAGAAAGTCATATGAAATCCTTAGGGAGACTGTCAGATATTTAAATTTATTTTACAGTTGACCCAGAACAACATGGGTTTGAATTACACAGGTCCATTTATATGCCACACATTTTCTTCTGCTTCAGCTACCCCTAACCCCTCCTCTTCCTCCTCCTACTCAATGTTAAGATGATAAGGATGAAGTCCTTTATGATTATCTACTTCCACTTAACGAATATTAAATATATTTTGTCTTCCGTACGATTTTCTTAATAACATTGTTTTCTCTAGCTTACTTTATTTTGTAAGAATACAGTCCATAATACATATAACATACCAAATATGTGCTAAGACTGTTTATGTTATTGGTAAAGCTTCCAGTCTACACTAGGCTATTAGCAGTTAAGTTTTTGGGGAGTCAAAAGTTAGAAGCAAATTTTCGACCTCATTGTGGTGGTGGTGGGTCAGTGTTCCTAAACAACCGCATTCATTGTTCAAGGGTCAATTGTACTTGTTTATAAACAGATGATTCTAAATGTCTGCGTCATGGTTAAAAAGTTTCGTTTCATATGTAAGTACTAACTTTTAACACTGATTATTGATTTTTTATCCCATCTGTGTTTAAAAGAGAACACATGCATCTGGGGCATTAGTCCAGCCTAGTTAAAAACTTTAAATAGAATATTTGAATTTACCTTAATACTTGAAGTGTATTCAATAAGGAATTCCTAAGATAAGATAAATGAAGGGACTTTCCAACATATCAACTCATCACAAAATTCATTTTTGTGGAAAATCTACCAAAATAAAGGAGGTAGGTGGAGACTTGATACTTTTTTCAAATAGTCTATGTGCAGCAATTATCTTTACGTGATCACTTGATCCAATGTTTCAGTTTTATTCTGCCACAGTTACTAAAACTGATGAGAACATAATCATGTTGTTCTTAGTTATATTTAACAATAAAATAATGATAAATAAAATCCAAACATTTGAGTCTATTTAAATGAGTCTATCGACATGCTAGTCTCAGAATGGGAATTCCTGGACTGGGTAAATTGTGTTTAGATATTTTGTTTTAAATAAAGAATGTTCCAAATTGTTAAAGAAAAAAAAGGTAATGGTTGAAATTATACTCACTTTATATTGAAGTCTGTGTCTTCGTCCTTTTAAGTGCATCTCCTTAGCATTGGGATCATTAAAGCTGCACTCGCATAATTTACAATGGAAGCGAATTACTTTTCCTTCATCATTTCGTACCTTGGTGTAGAAAAAAAATTCAAGAATCTTAACAGAAATGTTATAATAGTTGAAGATTTCGTTCATAAACCCTCACAAATATTTTGATAAAGTTGTCTACAATTAGAATCTGATTTGAGGGGAAAAAAAGTGGCAATGTGTCTAACTTTTAAACAGGATAGAAACTGCAAATGAAAGTAAAAGATGGATTCTTCTTTTTTAAAAATTTTTTAAAGACATGTGGTCTTGCTCTGTTGCCCAGGCTAAAGTGCAGTGGTGGGATGATAGTTTATTGCAGCCTCCAGCTCCTGGGCTCAAGTGATCTCCCAGCTTAGCCTCCTCAGTAGCTGGGACTACAGGCACATGCCACCACAGTCGGCTAATTAAAAGATTTATTTGTAGAGATGAGGTCTCACTATATTGTCCAGGTTGGTCTTGAACTCCTGGGCTCAAGTGATCCTCCTTCCTCATCCTAGCTGGGATTATAGGAGTGAGCCACTGAGCCCTGGAATTTTTAACTGTAGTTTGCAAGATGTGTTACCATATATTTGCTTTTGTAATTATTTTCCATTTTAATATTTTTGCCTACATATAAACATTTAGATTTAAATACAGCTTGATGCTTTCAATTATTTAATAAATAGTTACTGAATACTTGCTACTGGCCAAGTATTGTTCTTGGAGATAAAGATGACTAACAGCATTATTTTGGTATACAAACTTCTCAAAGCTTAGTATTTTATGTATGTAACATTATAGAAAATCAAGATGAATTTTTTCTAACTGCACAATCAGGAGAACAAATAGACTGAAATGTTACTATGGAGTCTATAACGGCTACTAAGTTCAAAGTGTGCCAGCTTTAATACTGGCTCTGAATGTAATTCTCTCAAGTTCAGGATTACTTAGTTACCCAGCATCATCCGACTTTATGGTGTTTTGGCCAAGAATATTTTTTCAGACAGCCAAATCGTACTCTTGTAAGAGATAACACTTCAAGTCAGAGTTGTCTGTGAACTACTTATAAATTAAATAATCCAGGTGTCCACCTTATAAACAAAGTACTCAACATAATATGCAATTTTCCTTGATAGGAAAATGGATGAAAGATCAAATATTTACCCAAAACCTACTATATGCTAGGCACTGTGCTAGGTATTTTAATCTTCACAATTTTGTTGGGGAAAATCCCAATTTTATAGATGTAGACACTGAAGCTCAGAAAACTTATACATGCTCTACAATAAAGTGAAAGTAAACAGTATTACACCACTGTATGGTCTTTCTGCTAACAGAAAATATTTACTCAAGCCCCTTTGAGGTCCCCTCACTCCTCCATTTTACTGAGTTTACCTGGAAAATAGGAATAGTTTTGTAATCAGCCTGAGAAACCAAATAAACTGGTCTTGTTAAGTTGGCAACTATAATTTTACACAGAAAACTAAGTGATTATTCAAAAAGGGAAATACTGGCTCTCTCCATCAACATTTTTGCTGCTCAGAATTTTTTAAACATTTTGTTTTATGATAGTTGAAGAGTATGAGAATGTCCTCCAATAAATGGAACATTATACCACAGTGACAGTGTTAACAAGGAAATGGATATATGAAAATTAGTAAAAAAAAAAATTGTGATGTCACTTGGTCAGGCTTAAAGGGCATTCTTTTATATAACAAAGATTCCTCTGAGATCCTTTCATAAGCAACCTAAATCTAATTAAGTATAATTTAATTTTGCATGTAAAGCATGCTTGCAACAAAGTGACACTTTTTCCTTTATCTAATTTCGCAGCAATGGAATTTTCAAACAGATTACCTCCTCCACATAATCATGGCCCACTGGCTGCACATCACTTTGCAAAGCAGCAAGAGACGCAGGTGTGACTGGTTCTGACACTGTATCTGGCTTTACTTCTGGAATTTGGACGGTAGAAGTGACAGGAGTACTTTTAACACATTCAGTTCCTTTTAAGTCGTCTGATTTATTTCCTGTTGACTGCAGCTTATTACCACCTAGAAAAGCAAAAAATTACTGTAATTTTATTTTTATAGAATTACATAAACCTGATACAATGAAAACCTCAGATAAAGTTCTTATCTTTTCTACCAACAGTCAAACTACTGTTTGACATACAATAGATAAGAATTTTGAAGAACCACATAAACTAGCTGTTTTTATCCTATTAATGAAATACATTTCTGAATTTTTTCCTTCTCCATTTCTGAACATCCAATGACATGCCCCCACAACTCCCCATATGCTAAAAGTGAACAGCAAATATCTGAACTGTTAGAGACTAAGCCTAACTCATGTTTGTATCCTTAGTTCCTTGGCAAATCACTAAACAAATGAATAGTATTTATTCCTTTTAAAAAAGATAAGTCCAATGATTAGTTTTCTCTGAAAATTTAATTCAAATAAAGTTTTCCACTAAAGTTCTCTTTCCACTAAGATGGAAAGAGAACCAGTTTAGGTTTTATCACTGCTTATTTCCTTCAACTGATTATTTGCTAAAATCAGATATGAACTTACATCAAGAGTTATTTATAATACAAAACTTTTTTTTCGTTGTTCTGAACTGAATTATAAATAACCTCAAAAACTGAAGTAGAACTGTCAATGATAGATTCCATTTTAATCATCTGTTAAACTTACTTAAATAACTGTCCAAGAGAGTACCATATTATGAATTTTCTGCTTTTAAACCTTTCTTTCAAAATCATTTTTAAGTATCTACAACAGTCTTGATGCTGTCATAAGTTCTAGTAATAGAGTAAGAATAAGACAATGTCGCTGCCTTTGAAGTGCCCACACTTTAAGGGAAGAAAGAAATAATTATAATGTGATACATGCTGCAGTAAGTATGAACTGGATATTGTGGAAATGTAGAGGAATGGAGCCACCATACTCTTTCCTGTTAAGAAAGGGTGTGACTTGAACTGGGATTTGAAAGAAGAATGAATATGAACAGGTCAGGAAGAAAGAAGACAATGATGTCTGCACAGAAAAAGGCATGTAAATAAAACTACTGCATCAATGCATTAAAAAGACTATGATAAATTCAAGGAAGAGTCAGTGATTTGAGATGACATACTACCTAGGAAAAAGTGTTAAGATATGAGGCTGGAAAGGTAAGAAGAGGTTAGATTATGAAGGGCCTTGTATGATATAATTAAGGAATACAGACTTTATCCTATTGCAAGGGGAAGGCCACGGAAGAGTTTTAACCAGAAGACTAGACAATTTTATAGGTATTTTAATAAAATAACTGACGAAAGTTAAGTTTGAAGAATATGTGGAAGAGACTGGTTGCAATAAGAGACAAAGCTCTAAGGAATAGACTTTGTAGGCCTAAAAAGGCAATGGTAATAAAGAAGAAAAGATATTTTTTGTAGAAATATTGTACAGATAGAAACAAAAAGACTAGGTAAACAGCTGGAGGAGACAATAAAAAAAGAAGAAATAACGTTAGTAAAGTTTTCCATTTGAGAAATCAGCAATTTTATGAGATTATTTCATGGTACTCTTGTGATGAATTAATGGGTTAGAAGGGGACACATGGGAAGGCATCTACAGAGATGTATACTCGATGACCAGAGAATACCTGAAACATGGCACTCCAACTCAGTGGGAGTTTTGAACTTGCTAAAAAGATTTTAAAGTCACTTTACACATGGGAACGAATGAGACCGTCCATGAAGACTGGAGCAGAGTAAGATGAAAGTCAGGGTTGGAATTTTAGTAACACTATCATTTAATGAACATGCAGGCAGGAGAACCAATGAAGACAACTGAGAAAGGGACAGGGACATACAATTGAGAGAGAAATATATATTAAGCTTTAAGGCACAGCAGTCAACTGTGTCAAATATTAGGGAAGTCAATAGGATGAAACAGAAAACTGGCCACTGGATTTGGCAATCAAGTCTTTGGTGAAGAGAGTCTCAGAAAGGGGTAGAGTGGAAACAGCATAGGAGACTGAGGATTGGGTAGGAAGTACAGAAGCAGAGAAAGACTTAGGTTAACAGCTTGAGACTACAGAAATGGGAAACGGTCTGTGTGTGTGCTTTTTTTAAGTTTTTTAATGACCAGGGAAGAGACAGGTGTATCTGTATGGCTGAAGGGAAGAAACCAGTAGAGGACAGACTAAAAATTTAAAAAACAAAAAAACCCCACAAAACAGGCAGATGTGTGAAAGAGTAAGGTCCCAGACAAAAGGGAGAAGATGGGACCAAGAACATAAACAGAAAGGTTAGCGCTGCAATGGAGGAGAAACACCACTTTAACAGAGTTAGGAGGAACACAGAGAATATTCAGTACTTGCCAACAAAGTTTATTTTGGGGGTAGATGTTTTCTTGGCAGCCATATTTGTAGGCACTGCTGATACTTTAGTGTTAGATGTGCTATTAAGAGACGAGTTTCCTGTAGTCGTGAGACCCTTTACTGAAGAAGTTGCAATTGATGAAGTATTCACAGTACAATTGCTTGCTGCAATGCTTGAAGGAGAGGCAGTTGGTTTTGAAGCAGATACAGCTGTTGAAGATGTGGCTTGGCTAACAACGTTTGGTTCTGTTGAAGGAATAGGTTTACCAAGTTTTGTGTGTAATTTAACCACCTATAAAACAAAAGCACATTTGTCAGGAAACTCAAAAGTGTAGATTTTGAAGTCTGTCTGGAACAACATTATGGAATAAAATTCTAAACTATATTTTTCTTTGTTGTATTTTTTCTGTTACATGTTTTTATACACAAAACTCATTGTTTTCAAGATAATTTCTGTGAGGCAGATATGGGTACATATACCGTCTACTACAAGGTGAGGAAACTACGGCAGAGAAAGATGAAACGACTTGGCTAAACGTATACAGTCTATAATTAAGATGAAAGGAGGAAAATAATCACATGAAAATTTCTAATTACTGAGATAAATGGCTTAGTTCAATGGTAAGAAAGGTCTCCAGTCCTTGACTCTTTAAGCAATGACTATTCAGTGTTACCTTTACGTATTATTAGCAGCTTATAATGCACTCACAGTTTTCAAAATCTGAAGCCACCTTTAGCTAAATCCCCATGGAAAAAGCAAAAGAAAACAGACTAAGACATAAGGGCGTGTGGGAAAAAAACACCTACTTTCTGATGCTTAGCACCACGAATGTGGGCAGCATATGCATCTGCTCCTGTACAAGACACATCACAGAGCTCACAACGTAGCTGATTTTGAGTCCCACGAGTAGAGTTGTTGCTGCTGCTGGTATTTTGTGAGGCTTTCAATGCAGCTTCTTTTTTTTTATGTTTCTGTCCTTCTAAATGTTCTTTATAAGTCTGTTTCAAACAAAAAGGACAAACTTTGCTTCACTAATTTTCTTATTACATCATCTAAGATTATTCAGTTCTCAAATCTCTAATATTCTTTTAAAAAACTAAACAAATTTTAAAAGCAGTTGAAAAGGGGCATATAGCATTTCCTACATATGTGATATATTTGTGGTTCTCTGTACCTTGTTTCCCAAGAATACATTTATATAACACTGAATTAAAAAGCACTTTCATACATAGCCACAATATAGTATAAAGGCAATAGCTTTCAGTTTCAAGAATTGGTATCTTTTATGGCTTATGTATAATGTTGGACAGAGAATGCTAAGACAGTTATCATTCCACAAAGAAATTATTTAATTACAGGATGTAGATGGGGGGAATGTACTTACACTATTAGAAGAAAAAAAAGTTACTGTATGCTAACAAGATTCTTTACAAACGGGTATGTTTATTTATAAAACGGACTTTTCTAATTCAGAATGTATTTTGACATAGAATTTATATTAGAATCCAGGCCACCCTGAACAAAAGCTTATTTAAAGTACATAAGAGCCAAAACTATATATACTTGCGAGGAAAAAGTAATTATGGTAACATTAGCCAACAAAATAGCAAAATTATATATTAAAAATCACCTTGAAGGAATATGATTGAGGAAGGTAGTTAATTAAAATGAGAGAAGAACAGCTGGGCAATTTTGTTTTGGTTTTTTGAGTGGGGCCAAATGGCTTCTCTTTCATATTTTATGTTTAAAATTGTTTTTAAGAGACAATGATTAACATAAAATTGTATGTTCATCATACAATTTCAGAGCCGGGTGGGACTTTGGAAATTATCTAAAACAATGATTTTCTAATTCTTAAACATAAGAATCCTTTCTCCAAATGAAATCTTATAGACCAGTAGGGAAAGTTGCTGTTTTTAAAACAAAGAAGACCTAAGGCCCAGCCATTTGATTCTCCTCTCATTATTTGAAGCGGCTCTATGAAGCAGTTTGAGCCACAACTATATAGGAAAAGTACTTTTTAAATAAGTGAGAAAACAAAAGTGCAAAGAAGTTAAGGTCTCTAACATGCCCAAGGCCACATGGTTAGTGGCAAGCCAGAACTTCAATCTTGGCCCCCTAAATATGAATCAACTTACACTTCCCCTTATGTCCACACCTAGTCTCTCACAATCTCAATGATATTTTTCTCTAAGGCTCATTAACCCCTTAAGGTACCCTTAGCCTATTCTTCTGTACCCATCCAGCACCCTCAAATCAATGGTCAGCCTCATATATGCTCATTCCAAATGCTGCTGTTGACCTGTCACCCTAGTGTCATGTTCTATTCTTTCATATGGATACCCACATAGTCAATAAATCTCTTATGTTAGTGTCTGGCACTCATGACACCATCCCCTCTGAACAGTCAAAAAATAGTAAGAAACACTCCTCAAATACTAAGACCATTATTATTGCTCCCTTCCATGTTTACCCTGTGTCCCTGCAAACATTCCTCATCTGTCCCCACCAGCCACGCAATCCACAATAAAACCATTTCCTATCATACTCATAACAGGGAGAGAGAAAGTTTTATGTATTTAGCCACATACATTATGTTCCCTAATTTGGTGTAACTCAGGGAATGCTAGTAATTAAAAATACTCCAAAAATTCAGTAGTAAAAATAGAACTACTCCAGTAAATTAAAAAGAATGTACATAAGTGAGGCAGAGGTGAGAGACAGATATAACTTGAAGAAACTACTAGAGAGTCAAAATCTGATCTTTTCTTTTCAAATAACATGACTTTTATCTGCCAAGCTGTTTACCAAATTTTTATATAAAAACTAGATGCTCTTAGAGTAATAACAAATAAGGCTGGGAAGGGAGTTTAGCTTCCCATTAGCTTTTATAAACAAATTCATCCATTTTAAGGTTTAGCAACCAGGAACAAAACAACATCAAAAAGAAATAAAGGCCCTGCATGCTTCATTAGTTGGTATTTTTGAAAAAGACACTTCCCTCACATCTTTCTTGATCCCAAAGTACCTATTCCTCTCATGGAAGAGGTTACAGAAACAAGTAACATTCTGTAAGACATATAGAAAAGTCAGTCTCATTAGAAATACAATCCTGAAAAATTATAGGTTAGCAGTAACCAATTATCTTAAGTTGGAGAATTTTGTATAAAGGCTTTACAAAGTTAAGTTACAGATGCTAAAGATGAAATGAAATAAAAATTCAATCTTACTCCCAAATTCCAAATAATTTGATTATAAAACTTTTTAACTAAATTTAAGCTTCAAAGAGCGAAGTCTCCTTCCTGAAAAAAGCTCACTTTGCCCATTTATCATTTACATTCATAATCATTTTTACAGTTTTTTTTCCTGAATACAATTCTCATTATCTCAATACAAGTAGTTTAAAATCAGTGTTTAACAAAATATATGTACATTAGCTGAAAGCTAATGGGAAAGAAAATGTAAATCTCTTTGTAGGCATAAGAGTTAGAATATCAACCATACTTAACTATCAAAAATAACCACTGAAGACTCATGGTTTAACATACAACATAAGTACCTGTGGTCCAGCACAGCTGATCTTACAAACATCACAATAGTGAATCTGGGGTGGTTTGGGAGGCTGTTTTGGTTTCAGTTGTTTATTTTGGAATGGTGCTTTTTTAGTAAAGGTGGTCCCTGTCCAGGCAGCTGTTGCAGCAGCAGCAGCAGCTGCTGCTGCTGCCTGCTTCTGTTGCTGCTGCTGCTGTTGATAGTAGGAAGATGCAGCTGAATACACTGCTGCTTCATAACCTGAATAAGACGTACCTTACAAATAAAATCAAACAAAAATTACGTTACATAATTATAGAAGGACAAGTTAAATGTTCGTTAAAAATTTAAACTCAATAAATGCTGTAATAATGGTAAATTTACATGTGCATATTTACAAATAATGCATATCTCACAGAACCCAGAAAAAAAATCTTATCTTTCTTCTCTGTAAGTCACTCAATAAGTATTTATTCTGCGCATGCCAGGTGCTATAGAGGCATAAGATTTGGTCCCTGCCTTGAAGAAACTTATAGTTCAATTGGAGGGATGCGAAAGAGTGACAAACTTATGTGGTTACAATATCTGTTTATAATTTCCCAAGTGCAACAAACTTCCGAACACAATTTGGGACATGTTGGATTTGAGGAAGAATTGTTTAAGTAGAATACTAGATCGGAAAAACAAAAACTCATGAAAGTAAGATTTGACATGTTTGATGGCTAAGAGGATAAAAGAAGAAGAAAACATACAAAGATGACGCCAAGATTTTGAGCCCCATTGATCAACTGATGGGCTGTATAACTGATAAAAGCAAGAAGCTGACAGAAGCTAGTTTGAGGAGGCAAGGTAAATAAAGCTCAGTATAAATTTGTGATATGGAACTGGAGATCAGATGAAAATATAGGACAACTGTCAAAAGAATTTGGAATTAAGGACCAATACACTGGTTTCTCATCTTCCAAAAGATGAAAAAGCACTGTGTTTTCTGGTTAAACGTATGGATTCTATATATTTCCATTGTTCAGAGTCTCCACTGAGAAAGTACATTATGCTACCTAATGACATAATATACATCTAATGTTTATGTTCAGGGATTTACAGATTTTATCATCTGTAAACATTTTAAATTTGACAAAGTTGCTGATTATATATATAAGCCTATCTGAAAACTTGAAAACTCACCACTTCTAAGCTAACATCTCTGGAAATCTGATAAACTCTCTTATTCACCACATTTCAGAGACTTCTTTAGATTTCTTTATTCCCTTAAGTAATAATGGGTGGGCACAGAGTGATCTAAGCCTCAAGAGAGAGATTCTTACACTTGCCAGGATAGTACAGAAGAACTACTTAAGGAATGGTGCTTTTAGTAAAGGTGGTCTCTCAAATGCAGACTGGTATACTGAAAAGACTTATGACCCACTAACTCTAATAAATCTATACACACAGGGAAGAAAACAAGAATTGGAAGGGTGAGAGCTAAGATGCATGTAAAATCAGAATCACAGCAATCTGGAACTAGACATATCCAGGAGAGAAAGAAGTCTCACAACTTTTAGGGAATGCCTTCCTAGACTTTTATGTCAGGTTGTTATAGTATATAAATACTCATGAAGTTTTAAGATAGAAAGTAGGGTAACAGACAAGAAAACATCTGAAATGAAAGTGGGCAGACTTATATCAATGATAAGCACATGATCAGATTTTTTAAAAAATCAGAAAACAACTGATATGATTAGTTAAAAGAAAAAAATATAGATCAATAACTTTTTACTGGCAGTCCTCAATTACTTAAGAATGTGATAAAAGAAAATAATTAAGCTCACAGACAAATGATTCCAAAGTTTATAGGCAAAAACATATAGTTTAAATTTCACTGTTAAAAAAATACCATAAAATTGCCAATTGAAAATAATAAAGCTGTTTTTAGATTAACAATGATTAGGACCATGATTTATTTATTTATTTTTTTTTTGAGACAGAGTCTTACTCTGTTGCCCTGGCTAGAGTGCCGTGGCATCAGCCTAGCTCACAGCAACCTCAAACTCCTGGGCTCAAGCGATCCTCCTGCCTCAGCCTCCCGAGTAACTGGGGCTACAGGTATGTACCACCATGCCCGGCTAATTTTTTCTATATATTTTTTAGTTGTCCAGCTAATTTTCATTCTATTTTCAGTAGAGATGGGGTCTTGCTCTTGCTCAGGCTGGTCTCGAACTCCTGACCTCGAGCTATCCACCCGCCTCGGCCTCCCAGAGTGTTAGGATTACAGGCGTGAGCCACCGCGCCTGGCCAGGACCATGATTTTTATATGAAATCTTTACAATAGACATTTTCCAAATGACTTTTAGTTCTTTTGTACAGAAAACTGTAAAAATGCCACTTAAATATAACTTTATTAATTATGTATCAAGGGAAAAAAAGGTAGAATAAGCGCAACAGATGCCAACAGTGATGGATGACTAGGTCTTCTAGTTTTTTTAAATCAATAGTTCACAATATGAGAAGCAATATGCCAGGCACAGTGTAGTTTTCAGAACAAATCTAATAAGGCAGGTGAGAAAATCTTACTATCCTTACTTTACAGATCAGAAAACTGAGGCTTAGAGATTGTGAGATCCTTTAAACACTGAACTAATTCATCCACAAAAATCACCAGGTTGGGGCGGGCGCGGTGGCTCACGCCTGTAATCCTAGCACTCTGGGAGGCCGAGGCGGGTGGATAGCTCGAGGTCAGGAGTTCGAGACCAGCCTGAGCAAGAGCGAGACCCCGTCTCTACTAAAAAAATAGAAAGAAATTGGCCGGGCGCGGTGGCTCACGCCTGTAATCCTAGCACTCTGGGAGGCCGAGGCGGGTGGATTGCTCAAGGTCAAGAGTTCGAGACCAGCCTGAGCGAGACCCCGTCTCTACTAAAAATAGAAAGACATTATATGGACACCTAAAAATCTATATAGAAAAAATTAGCCGGGCATAGTGGCGCATGCCTGTAGTCCCAGCTACTCGGGAGGCTGAGGCAGTAGGATCGCTTAAGCCCAGGAGTTTGAGGTTGCTGTGAGCTAAGCTGACGCCACGGCACTCACTCTAGCCTGGGCAACAAAGTGAGACTCTGTCTCAACAAAAAAAAAAAAAAAATAGAAAGAAATTATATGGACAGCTAAAAATATATATGCAGAAAAAAATTAGCCGGGCATGGTGGCGCATGCCTGTAGTCCCAGCTACTCGAGAGGCTGAGGCAGTAGGATCGCTTAAGCCCAGGAGTTTGAGGTTGCTGTGAGCTAGGCTGACGTCACGGCACTCACTCTAGCCAGGGCAACAAAGCGACACTACACTCTGTCTCAAAAAAAAAAAAAAAAAAAAAAAGAAAAAAATCACCAGGTTAAGCTTAATATTTTTAAAATAATCTTCATTTGCACACAGGTAGTCTAAAACTAATAAAAGGCAAGTTTAATTATAGTTTACTACTTAGTTTAAAAAAAAAAATCAAAGCATGAACTAAAAGGTGGGCTAAAGATTCTGGACCTCTGTTAAAGAACACCTTAAATTTTCCTATGACCACTAACAAACAAATGTACATTTCTTGTAAAAGTACTGTGAGAAAACAAACATAAGGCTGTGTCTACAAATTAAGTAAATGCTCAATTTTTGGAAACTAAAATAGGTTCACTTAAAAAAATACTTTGATTAAAAATGCTTACCAACTAGTAAGTTATATTATTAGAACTGCTGAAATATAATTTTTAAATGTATAATATCATAAACAAAAACACATCATTTCAACAGTAAACCCATCATGCTACAAGTCCCCATTTAGTAAACAGCAATATTCCAGAACTCATTTTAATCAGATAAAAAGAATACCTGACCTAAATTGTAGCTGCTAAATGCTGCAGATATAGAACTCAGAAGCCTTAACAATGATTTCTCTGGATGGCAGTTTAACATTGTGTATCACATAATCTTTAAAAAGTACCTATTCTTTGCCATAACAGTTCCACATCTAGGAATTTATTCTAGGGAAATGAGAGAAAATGAACAAATCTTTACATAAAAGGATTGTTCTACACTGTGCTGTTTCCAGTTTTTCTCTAATATAAAATTAAATGTCCCCAAATATACGCTTTAAAGATATAGTACATCCACACAGTAAAATACGATGTAGCCATTAAAATGGTTTCTAAATACCACTGGCATTTATAAGAAACCAAGGCTTCTTTGTGAAATGACTGATTGTGAGTCCAGGGCAGGGAAAGCTCAATATATGTAACAACTTACAGTGCCAAAAAGGAATGAAGTATTCAAAAATTAATGAGGACATGTCAAAAAGACTCTGGAGTTGATTTGAAAAGGATCCCATTGGCCAAATTGGAACAATGTGAGCCTTAAAGAGAGAAATGAGAGTAATGGATTATACTACAGTCGGCTCTCCATATTCATGGGTTCTGCAACCATGGCTTCAATCCACCGTAGATTGAAAACATTCAAGGGGGAAAAAAAACAGTAAAAAATACGATAAAAAATAATACAAATAAAAAACCTCAGCACAGTGTAACAACTATTTACACAGCATTTACATTGTATTAGGTATTATTAGTAATCTAAAGATGATTTCAAATATATACAAAAGGACGTAAGTCATATGCAAACACTAGACCACCACTTTATATAAGGGACTCAAGCATCTGAGGATTCATGTGGGAACCAGTCCCACACGAATACAGGGGACAACTGTACATTGAATAAAACAGAATGGGTCCATACCAATATCAAAAAAAGAAGTGGGAAGAAGAGACTCTTCTTTGGAGAAGGATGCCTAAGAATCAATGTGAAAGAATTTTGCAACTGCCACTGTAGAAAGTGATTCAGTTAGAGATTTTCAAAGGATCTAACACCATAGGGTGAGAGGTCACTGGGCAACAGGCCCACAGAATACTTATTAATTACAAAAAGAAAAGGTATTTTTATAATGAAAAGATCTGGTAGACACCACTTTAACCAGTGAAGGCATCATCCATCAATAAGGAATAAGCTGATATTATTATGTAATGAAATGGAAAACTACTCTTGCCTAAAAAACTGCCTGAATCTAAACATAAATCATCAGGTAAATCCAGATTGTGGCATATTCTGTAAGACAACTGGCCTGAACTCTTCAAAAATGTCAATTTCATGAGAGACAAGATAAAAATAGGGGATTGCTCTAGATTAAAGGAAACTAACAAGCTATGACAACCAAATACAATCCATGATCCTTGATTGGACCAGAAATAAAGCACAAACATAAACACATACATAGAAAACACTTATAAAGCCCAGCCATAAAAGACATTTTTGGACAAATGGGAAAATTTATATATT
Source organism: Eulemur rufifrons (assembly GCF_041146395.1). Taxonomy (NCBI): domain Eukaryota; kingdom Metazoa; phylum Chordata; class Mammalia; order Primates; family Lemuridae; genus Eulemur; species Eulemur rufifrons. The sequence continues at coordinate 21,681,535 of NC_090999.1, forward strand.
AGATAGTTTCCGTATTCAATTCCTTTTTTACAATAATGGCATTGTGGCTATATAAAAGAATGTCCTTATTATTGGGAAATACATTCTGAAGAATTCAGGGCAAAGTACTATGTCATCTACAACTTATAATACATACTGTTGAACCACTTGAAAACAGGTTTTAAGAGAAAGGAGAGAGAAAAAGTTGGGGAAAACATTAATCAAAGGAATAATATATCTCTAAACTTAGTGACATGGGAAGAACATTCACAGTGACAAGAAAGCAGTTTATAGAATCACAGGCAAAAGATAAATTCATTTTTATAAACAATGACATTTATATATGTATATTACATGGAAGTATATGCAGAGAGACATGCACTAAAATGTTAATGACAATTAGTGTCCAGGGGCAGATGTCTAGTGGTTTAACTTTTTTCTTTATCTACAGTTTCTAATTTTAAAATAATGATATACTAGTCATATAATAAAGCAATAAACAAAGATTATCTTCATACTGTGTAAGCAACAAGACAGAGAAAGAACATGTCCGAGAGAGAAAGGAGAGAGAGGAAGCCCAAGTAAGAGAAAAACAATGAATAGGAAAGGCTACTCTGGTACTTCCTATTTTGTTGAAGCTAATGTAGACATTTAAAAAAATTAGTGCAATGAAAATCAGATTTCATGGTTACAATTACAGCTAGTAAACCAGATAGAAAAGGCCAGAAAAAATCTGAAATGAAATATGTATAAATTCTAACAAATTTAATAGTTTCTTGATACCTTAACAAAAGATTTTTCCTGTAGAGGGAATATCTTTGACTATGTCTTTAATAGATTATAAAATGCCTTTCTATCCTAAGTCCCTTTGATTAGGTCCTCATCATTCACCAGTCCAGCAAGAGTTCTCAAAGTTGTCTCCTCACTCCAATTCATTTCCATGTGGTTGTCACAGTTAACTTACAAATCTGCTCCCATTGCTCCATTTCTTAAGATCTCCTCTGTGGCACCATTTCTGCCAGTAAGATAAAGACAGACACCACAGCGGAGCACACAAAGCTTTAGACACCGACATTTCTAGCCTCATCTCCTGATATTTACCCCACGTATCTTGTATTCTAGCCACAACAAACTGCTGTTCTCAAACACTCCGTGCCTGCCTATTCATCATTGTATTCCTAGCACCCTAAAGTAGGAGACAAGAAATCTCTGAGAAATAAAGTGTCATTCAGGGCTTATCCTCTGAAAAATAAATAATAAAAATTGGCTTTTAAAAAATTTCAGTAGCTAGGCTTCTTCTAATACACAACCTACAACAAAGTATTTTTTTTTTTTTTTTAAGAGTCTCGCTCTGTTGCCCAGGCTAGAGTGAGTGCCGTGGCGTCCTCCTAGCTCACAGCAACCTCAAACTCCTGGGCTCAAGCAATCCTACTGCCTCAGCCTCCCGAGTAGCTGGGACTACAGGCATGCACCACCATGCCAGGCTAATTTTTTTCTATATATTTTTTTAGTTGTCCATATCATTTCTTCTATTTTTAGTAGAGACGGGGTCTCACTCTTGCTCAGGCTGGTCTCGAACTCCTGAGCTCAAAGGATCCGCCCGCCTTGGCCTCCCAAGTGCTAGGATTACAGGCGTGAGCCACCGCGCCCGGCCCAACAAAGTATTAAGAGGTAAGAACTGGCCAGGTGCGATGGCACATGCCTATACTCCCAGCTTATTTGGGAGACTGAGGCCGGAGGATCGCTAGAGCCCAGGAGTTTGGGCTGTGGTGTGCTATGCTGATCAAGTGTCTGCACTAAGTTTGGCATCAATATGGTGATATCCCAGGAGCAGGGGACCACCCAATTGCCTAAAGAGGGGTGAATCCACCCAGGGTCAAAAATGGAAGTCAAAATAACCGTGCTGATCAGTAGTGGGACTGTGCCTGTAAATAGCCACTGCACTTGAGCCTGGCAACACAGCAAGACCTTGTCTCTTTAAAAAAAAAAAAAAAAAAGAGGTAAGGCTGTGCATGGTGGCTCACACCTGTAATCCTAGCACTCTGAGAGGCCGAGGCGGGAGGATAGCTTTAGTTCAGGAGTTCGAGACCAGCCTGAGCAAGAGCGAGACCCCGTCTCTATTAAAAATAGAAAAAATTAGCTGGGTGTGGTGGCACATGCCTGTAGTCCCAGCTACTCAAGAGGCTGAGGCAGGAGGATTGCTCAAGCCCAGGAGTTTGAGGTTGCTGTAAGCTCTGATGATGCCACAGCACTCTATTCAGGGCAACGGAGTGAGACTCTGTCGGCGGGGGAGGGGGGGGAGTTAAGAACTGAAATTGCCTGTGCCACCTTAAATCTTCCATGGAACAAGACAGAGTATTAAGGAATAAATAAAATGCAAAACAACAATAACAAACCACATAGCAGTACAAAGCGAGTGTCTACAAAAAACCAATTTGTGATTTTAATCACCATAATACTGTGAACTAAATCAGCTAAAAATGAGTAAGAGTAGTGGACATAATAAACTTTTAGTGATCATACTTTTCTAGGGGAAATATTTAATTATTTAAGGAAAATAAAGCTACTCCGTCCTTCCAAGAGGTATGTTACATAACCACCATCTTATGAATGTTTACAAAAGGACACCGGTATTTTCATGATTACTTATCCCTGATAATAAATATAAAGAAACAGTTCTTTGACGGCCTAGACAAACCATACAAATAATTCGTGGTATTCCCTGAGTGTTAACCTTGATTTTTCAAATTCATTTGGAAAAAGTCAGAAGGGAAATGATCCTGTAGAAGACTGGCTGTTATTTCCTCTAATTGCAATGCTAGACCCAAGACTCATAACTAGCTTTCATATCCCCAAAGAGCATTTTATACTCTAAGATCTTCTGTTTTTTGTTTTTGTATTTTTAAAAAGCTTACAACTTACAGTATGGTCCATCTGTCATATTATGCACATATTTTTATATTAATACCTATCAATTAATTTAATTCCTATTATTAGAAGTAAAATAATTCTGCAGAAAATCAAGATAGTTTCTACTAAGTCTCTAATTTGTTTACTCATTTAAACAGAGTTCATCAGCCTTACCAGAATAAGTAACTGCTGTGGTACTATAAGTAGCACTCTGAGTATAAGATGGCACCACAGTAGCCGCAGCTGCTACTGGTTGTACGGTGGAGGATACAGGATAAATGGAGAAAGTAGTGGTAGCTGGACTTGGTGTGGCTGGTTTTATGGCTGTCACTTGTCGAGTTTGCTGGGCTTGAGTATACTGAGTTGCACCTTGGCTATAACCTGCTTTGGGGGCTAAAGTGGGAAAGAGACACCAGAAAATTAGTAGAGTAAGCCACTACAGTTACTGTACCAATATCCCTAAACGTGGAAAGAATAGGTCTAAACATCATTAACTATAAATGTTATGCCAGCAATTTCTTCTTGGCAAAAGAGGTAAAATTCTTATTACCAACATAAATAAAGTACATAAACTAATTTACCCTCTTTTCCTAAATGCTTTCTATGTATTTCCAAAATGATTATTTTGGCAACATTTACAACTAAGTGAAATAGTAGTACTAATTACAACTGGTAGAAATAAAGTTTTTTGAAAAGGGGTGTGAGTGTGTTTAGGTTAGTCAGTCTACTTGTGAGTTAGGTTTAATGCTGGAAAAAAAATGCAGAGAGGGTCAAAGTATAAAGTAAAAACTTCAAAAATGTTTAATGACATGGAACTTGTTCATTTATCATTCATTGAATTTATCCATAGTAAATGTCAATCTAATCCTAACTCACAAGGTGCTACTGACTTAATTTTTCAAATGTCAACAGTGTATGTACAGTTATTCTTAACTGGCTACTGTTAATGTCTCTGCAAAACTTTCTACTTCCTTTGACCATATTCAAAACAATGTATTTTCAAAGAATCGTATGAGCCTTACTATCCATCACTAAATTAATCAGTTAAATTAACAATTAATCGCTTATAATGATCACTGAAACACATAAATGTTATTTCTGAGAAAGGCCCAAATGACAGGAGGCCAAAGTCATTTTATGCTCAGTTAAGTAAAGATACCTTACAGTTTTTATCTGTATCTGCTTAGGAAATTTGATCCATATAGCACACAGATGAGTATTTTACAGAGGAGACTAACATCCAAGAGCTAAATGACTTACAAAAGTCACATAGTCAATATCAGAACTTAGGCTAAAACAAGATCTTCTGACTCTTAGATAATTTAGCACTCTTAAGCATCATCTAACCTTAGTAATTAACCAGGAAGTTCCCCATAGATTATTATACACACAAATCAACAGAGATGAGACCATAAGAAAAGTCAGTCATTATAATTCAAAATATTTTAAAACCACTTTTAAGGAACTCATAAAATCTTACAACTAGAAGGGACTCTAGAGAGATCTGGGTCAGTAACTTCATTTACAGATAAGAAAACAGAGATGAAGAAACGTAAAAATTACTTGCCCATATTAGTAGTAAAGCCAGTACTGCAAGCCATTTCTATTCTCTCCTAATCCAAGGCTCCTAATCCATACTCTCAGGTCTTTCAAAGAATAATTAAATGGGCCGGGCGCGGGGGCTCGTGCCTGTAATCCCAGTACTCTGGGAGGCCAAGGCAGGTGGATCGTTTAAGCTCAGGAGTTCGAGACCAGCCTGAGCAAGAGCGAGACCCCGTCTCTACTAAAAATAGAAAGAAATGATATGGACAACTAAAAATATATATAGAAAAAACTAGCCGGGCATGGTGGTGTATTCCTGTGGTCCCAGCTACTCGGGAGGCTGAGGCAGTAGGATTGCTTGAGCCCAGGAGTTTGAGGTTGCTGTGAGCTAGGCTAACACCACGGCACTCTAGCCCAGGCAACAGAGCGAGACTCTGTCTCAAAAAAAAAAAAAAAACAAAAAACAAACAAACAAACAAACAAAACCCCAAACAAAAAACAATAAATGAGTTGCTCACTTTTCAAAACTCAGGGAGGTTTGTCTTAAAAGATCTCAATTAAATTTCTACACACACATAAAAATCTTTTCTTCTTTTTCATTAAAGAGACAATGTCTCGCTCTGTCACCTAGGCCGGAGTGCAGTGGCATGATCATAGCTCACTGCGGCCTCTAGTTGCTGAGCTTAATCAAAATCCTCTTGCCTCAGCCTCCCGAGTGGCTGGTTCTATAGGTATACACCACTGTGCCCGGCTAATTTTTAATTTTTTTGTAGAGATGGGGTCTTGCTATGTTGCCCAAGCTGGTATCAAACTCCTGGCCACAAGCAATCCTCTCTCAAATTCCAGGCATGAGCCACCACACCCAGCCAAAATCCATCTTTTAAAGTCTACAAATATGCAGGCATTCTTGCAACAAAACACTTCCTGCGTTTAAACCGTTCTAAATACTATATTTAACATTATAGGTCGCTTGTAACATAAACCAACCATTGTCATAGATCAGAGAAAGATGAATTAAAAATATGGGCCCATTAAAGAGTTTCTACCAGTTACAAAGGCAGCTGGCAATGTAATATGTTCTGGGCATTTCTGGCAAAGATAAGAATGTGGTCAGAAGCTATTATCACAGCTTGTTTTGTATAGCTTATTTCAGCAGGAAGAGAATGGTAGGCTGTACGTCCAGAAATGGAGTACATTTCTAGGAGATAAGGGCATGATCATGAATTGCTGCCATGGCCTTCTCCTTGTGACTCAAAGGCATTCTAGTAGAGGAAGAAAAGGACATGGCTAGAACGTGACTCTCAAGGTGAGATAACATAATGAGTTTAGATGGACTCAAAAGCTTATCTTCATTAAAAAATATCCCAAATCATATACTTCAATAGTTTTTAATGAAATTGTGTGTATTTATAAAACCCACCTGTCTGGTAGTAGGTTTCAGCAACAGAAGGCTGAGGCTGGGCAGCGGCAGCTACAGCAGCAGCAGTTGCTGTTGGTTGTTGGTAGTACTGCTTACTATCATAAGCTACAGCAGGAGCTGTGGATCTTACATATGAGTACGAGTCCTAAAGAAAAGGAATGAAAGAAAATCTTGCTATGAGACAAGTGGCAGAAAAAAAAAAAATATCCTTACTATATAAAAAAAGGAAAACAAGAAACTAAATATGTGGTTTTATGTCAGACCTAAACATAAAGAATCAAATTCAATACAAAGAGGATTCATTTTGGACTTCATCAAATAAGAGCAAAAGCATTTTAGCAACATGTTTAACTTTTATAATCAGAGTAATCACTGAAACATTTAAAAGTAATAATTAAGTAAAAATTAATTTTATTAAAAATTCATGGCAGTTTTGCCTTAAAGATGGATCCCACAGTATCAGAAAAAGAACATCTGGGTGTTACTAAGCTTTGTGATTACTCCAGCCTTTTCATTGTTTCTTTTTTTCAAGAAAGATCAAGGTAAGCTAGATGAATTCTGGCACTCCATAAAGTAAGGAGGGATGGCAAGGTATGTAGGTGGAAAGGCTGAAGAAGCAGACAGGGCCCAGAAAATGATGGGTTTCACAGACCTTATTAAAATCAACAAAATTTATCATATTTTGTCTCTGGACATAACGAGACATAATCACACACATCAAAAGGAATTGTAAGTTTAGTAATTTGCCAAAAATTAACAGCAAATACTAATACTGTTGATCTATATTTCAATGTTTTTCTTCACAAAGTAAATTCCAATTGCTTTAGAAAGAATATAGAAACCTGGGGAAAGCTCAGAAGGATCAAAGTTTAAAATGCAGATCCTAAAAGCAAACAAATAAGAAATGGACTGAAAAAATTAAAACCAAATTTATTTACATAAACAAGTAGTAAACTAGTACTGTTTTAAAACAATACTGTAAAAGGAATTTATAAGTCCCATAAGACTAAACCACAAGCAACTGGGCCGGGCGTGGTGGCTCACGCTTGTAATCCTAGCACTCTGTGAGGCCAAGGTGGGAGGATTGCTTGAGGCCAGGAATTTGAGACCAGCCTGAGCAAGAGCAAGACCCCGTCCCTACTAAAAAAAAAAAATAGAAAGAAATTAGCTGGACAACTAAAAATATATAGAAAAAATTAGTTGGGAGTGGTGGCGCACGTCTTTAGTCCCAGCTACTGGGGAGGCTGAGGCAGAAAGATCGCTTTAGCCCAGGAGTTTGAGGACGCTGTGAGCTAGGCTGATGCCACGGCACCCTAGCACAGGCAACAGAGTGAGACTCTGTCTCAAAAAAAAAAAAAAAACCAAAACAGGCAACTGGCTGAAAAAAAGCATGATCAATTTTTGTTATACTGTATACTAAAAACGAACATTTTGACAGGATAAATGTACAGACAACCGAATTTCTACTTTGGATAAGTTTCAAGAAAATATGTAATTATGTTTGCCCTATAGCTTAGGCCCATGATTCTCAAAACAGAAGATATACCTGTATTTCAAATGAATAAATAATGCCATAGTACAAACAAGGGACAGCTTTTCTCTATCTTAATTTTTTTTTTAAAAATTGAGGTCAAATTAAATTATTTAACCAGTAATTGATGTAAAACCTCCTAAAAATTAAAGCTAACATATGTATATATAATACAGTGAGGTGGACGGGGGAGAATTATTAATATAAAGAAAGCTGACTGCAAGGAAACTTAGTGGTTGGACTATGTCCCAAAACTACCTGTGAATACTCATTCACTTTTTTCTATCATTAGATGTATATTTTGGAAGACCCAAGTTTGAAAAGCACTAGCTTGAATATTATATTATACACTGAGGCCACTAAAGCCTGCATGTTAAGGCTATCGAACCTAGTGGTTTTCTTACCTGGTAGTTCTGTGTAGTAGCTGGAGGTGGTGGTGGTGGTGCTTCTTGTTGCCTCTGGGTATAACCATAGTCAGTTGCTGTGTGTGCAGTGGGGTAGCCTCCATATGCAGCAGCTGTAGCAGCAGCTGCAACAGCTACTGGAGCAGGCCTGGCAACTGCAACTGTGGCGGCTGCTGGTGCATAGGCAGCAGTAACTGTGTGAGCAGCTACTGGAGCCTGATGGACAGTGTAGCTAGCAACTGTAGTTGGATGAGAATAGGCTACACCCGAAGCTGGCTGCTGGCTATATTGTGGAGTAGAAGAATAAATATAATACAATTTTAAAATCCAGGAATAAATAACTTGAATAAAAAGTTATTTACCAACTTAAATAAAAAGCACATTTGTTTTTTAATGTGTAATATAATCATGGACTACAAAAGGCCAAGTATTTGAACTCAATAAACCTCCTACTCAATGCTATATCTGCTATTGTTCTATTAATATAATTTTTTCCTTAATCTCATTATATAATCACACATATTGTTTCAGGTCATAGATCATAATGAAAGCAGGGATAACAAACTAGGATAAGAAACAGTATTAGGAGGAAAAGAAAACTTAAGGAATTTCAAAAATATTTGTCATATGCATATAACAAAGTTATGTTCTATAGTTTAAAAAAATCTCTACAAAGAAATGATAAGAAAAATATTATATTCTAACCCCAATTACAGAAAACATTTAAGGTAGAACCTATTGACCAGTTTTATTAAGATAAAAGCACTTCTGTTGGTCTAGAACAATGGTTCTAACTAGGGGAGATTTTGCCCCCAGGGGACAGATGGCCAAAAATGTCTGGAAGTATTTTTGATAATCAAACTGCAGAGAAGGTGGTAGTAGTATGTGTTATTGGTATCTAGTGGATAGAGGCCAGAGATGCTGTCGCACACTCTACAATGCATAGGACACTCCCCCACAACAAAGAATTATCTAAAATATGTATGTCAATAGTGCTGAGGTTGAGAAGTCTTGCTCTAGGGTAAAAAACCTACAATGAAATATCTATTATTTTAGGTAAATTTTCTAGCTTAGAGTATTTCATTATATAAATTTACTTTTTTCTTAAAAATATAACAGCACATGTTGTAAAAGGAGACCTAAGTTGGATACTTTGCAGTTATAACCATTTAAATCTTAAAGAGGCAAAATATTTTCAGTAATCAAATGAATTTCCAGATAAAGTTCTTAATGTGTTTAAGCTGAGAGCCTATGTCACATAAAACGAAAGGCCTACCGAAGTTAGCATATGAAAATATGTTTCTTGTTCTAGGTTCTCTGAGTAATGCACTCAATTCCACTTGCTAAAGCTACATTTCCAAGGCAGAAACACTTTCTAAAAAAAGGAAAGCCCCAACAGTTATTTAGCTGGCAGGTTTTAGCTGACCACAAGTTTTAATATGAGCCAATAGTTAAGAATAGCTAAGAAATAAATAAATCAATAAATAAAAAAAAAACCTGACATAAGCCAAAGCTGCACTAATAAACTAGAGTATCTGATTCATGGGTTACAGCACAGGGTCTTCTGTACTGGTGTGCTTGGTGCCATAGATACGTGGTACAGAATTAAAATTAGGGGCCATCATATTTTAACTGTGTTATAGAAGACACTGATAAACTAGGCTGTGTCCAAAAGAAATCAAAGTAAAGCTTATAGATAATGGGTTTTATTTCATGTAAAAACAGGAGGACCTAGGGAAATTCAGTCTAGAAAAGATGATAGCTGCTTTCTAATAGAAGACATTTACTCCATGCTGCTCCAGAGAACAGAATTAGAACCAATAAATGGAAGTTACAGGGTGAGAGATTTCAGTCCAATATGAAAAAGGAAAAAAACCCCAAAAACAAAAAACTTAAGAGTCGAAAGAAATGCTTATAATTCTTACTTGGAATAAAACTAGCTAAAATTTTCTACATGTATGCCAGTAAGACAGGAAAAGGAAAGTTTACATTGTAATAGTGGCAAATTGGGTTGGGATTAACATTTTCTATGGACAATTCCACATCCTTAAGAAAAAATGCCAATAACATGTTATACTTCTTCAAAATTCCTAGGAGTGAGAAAAAAGATTATATTTAAATATAAATACACCATGTCTGTGAAACTCATATTTAACATGTACTAATAGGGTATTTCACACATCCAGACTACATTGCATAGGAGGAATATTGGTTCCATCATCTGTCCACATTTCTTGGTCCCAAAACGTGTCCTAAAGGACAAAAAGCAAGTAGGAATAGAATGGAAATGTCAAGTCAACCAAGCAGACAATTTGACTTTTATTGCCTCTGATCCTAACCCTCAAAGTCTATGTGACTGGGGAAGGAATGACCATATGCTCTGGTTTATGTCTGCTGCCCCAGTGTAATTATTAATAGTATTCTCTTTCACTCGCCTACGTGTCGCACTTTGAACATTAAATTATACAGTCACTTACCCTAGTAACCAAATAAAAAGATGCCAGTGCATTTAGGAATTACTATAAACAGACCCCTGAAGCTGCCTCTGCTCTGTATAGCCAGGTCTCTTTACCCATCTCCTAGACTGGAACCATATCCTCTACCAAAAGCATAAGAAAAAATGATGATCTAGTCTCAATTTCTAGTAGGCCAGGGGCTAGGACAGACAACTGCTGTTCAGATTAAAGACTCCCTGCTCCAACCCATGGAGAAGCAGGGGAAAAAAAAAAAAAAAAAAAAGACTCCCTGGTTTGTTATCCTAGACCCATCTGGAAAATTCTCTTTCAATTTTAAATATCTTAGAAAACCACCTATTACATGATGTAGATGACCATGCTGGACTATACTAATTCAATTAGCTATCTAGTGGCTAAGTCTAAATGTAAATTTACTTTTAAAAATTCAGGTCAAATCAAGTTCAAATTAGTTAAAATAAAGTTAATCTTAAGTCAAAATAGGTCAAATCAAGGTTTCTGCCTAGTCTGGAATATTAAAATAAAAGGTGTCATCTCTCTACATTTACAATGTAAAACTTATCTGTCTTTAAATTATTTCTTGAATAAAACAGAACATAAATTAAATAAAAACCCAATCCATGTGCCATAACAGTATACTTGTGAAATATGAAAAGACTTTCATTTAGTAAGCATCCAGTACAGCAGAAGTTTCTATGGGGATAACATCCTTTGTGAATAAATAAAATCTAATTAGCTTCAGTCAGTTTTAAACTGGACAAACTAATAAATCATGAAACAAACATAAAAGAATAATATGTATAAGAAAGGTTAAGAAACACATCAAGAGTCAGACAAAACAGAAGAGAACGTCTCTTGGGGAAAAAAAGGAAAAGAAAATATCTAGGAATTATTAATATTAAAGAGTAAAAACACTCTATCTTCTTGAATTACCCTGGAAATTAATGGCCAGCTCCCTGCGTACTTATCAAAAAGTGAGCCAGAGGCCTTACTGAAATAGAGTTTACAGACAGTCTTACTGCTTTTTTCTTAAAAATGAACAGACAAGGCTAGGTGTGGTGGCTTGCCTGTAATCCCAGCAGTTTGGGAGGCTGAGGCCAGAAGATCGCTTGAGGCCAAGAGTTTGAGACCAGCCTGGGCAACACAGTGAGACCCTGTCAGAAAGGAAAAGAAAAAGCAAAGAGAAAAGAAATTTCCTACTCCTGAGGGGAAACACATGTTTTCAAATTCAAAGGGTCCACAAGACTGCAAAATAGAACAAAAGAACCAAACCCAGAGACACAGCATTTTACATCTCAAAACAAAAAAGATAATTCAATTCTCCAGAGAGGGAAAAAACTACAAATAAATGAAAAATTAGACTTCCTATTGGTAACATTAGTGGCTAGAAGACAATAAGGTAATGTCTTCAAAATTCAAGGGAAATGATTATTAATGTAGAATGTTGTACTCAGCCAAACTATGGAGGCGGAATAAAGATTTTTTTAGACATTCAAGGATGAGAGCAGCTTACCTCCTATATATGTTTTCTTAGGAAGCTATATGAAGATATACTCCAGGTTAAACAAAAAGTAAACCAACAAACGTGAGATCATGCAAACAGTGGACAAAGATAAAAGCCTAGGTGCAGCAGGCCCAGAGAGTAGTGAGCTTAGATCGGAATCAGAGGAAGGACAGAAGCCTCCCAGAGAAAAGACATCCAGGAAAACAGAGACTGTACAGAACAGACAGTAGACAAGGAGCTCAGAAAAATCTAAGGACATGATTAATTCACTGACATTAAGATTTTTTTAAAAAGGTAATGGAAGACTTCAGACAATATAAAAGTGCTCAAGAAAGGAATGATTCTGGTGAAAGATTTCACAGTTGAGCAATTAGTACAGTGTAAAAAAAGGAAAAATCCATTTGAACTTAAGCCTAGGAAGATTTTCTATTAAGTGGTATAGGATTGTAAAATGGAACGCATTCGGCATTATAATCACAGAATGGTACTTGGCTCCACAGTAAATACTATTTAGACAGTCATAATAATGAAACAGGCTTTTCCTTTAAAGTTTTAGAATCAACCTAAATTACAGAAGATAAACCATGATTACAGGACATAATGTAAATTTCATCACAAGTAAAACTATAGGTTAAGTTGGGGATGCGGTGAGGAAAGAGGGGAAGTGAAGCACAAGAGTTTCAAGACTCTTAGAGAGTACTGAGATACCATCTATTTTTGATGGAACTGGAAATGGAGTGTATTGCTGAAGTAACAGAAATAGCCTACCACTGAATTTGGAAACAGGAGAAATGAGAAGAAGATTATGTACTAAGTCCTAAACTATGACTACAGGAAATAAAAAAATAATGCATAAAGTTGATATACGAAATAGCAGATGAGGCATATTATTTAACGATGTGGAGGTTAACACCAAAAGAAAGAAAACCAGAATGCATTAAAGGTGGAGGTCTCTGGGAAGTTTAACTCTTTAGTTTCTATACAACAGTGGTTCTCAAAATGTGATCCAAGGATTCCTAAGACCCTTTTAGGAGGTTCATAAGGTTCTCCCTTTTTCAATTACACACCTGTGTGAAGCCAGACTGACTTTGTATATTTTAATTCAAACAATTTAGTGCAACAGACTGAATGCAAAAGCAGATATGAGAATCCAACAGTCTTAATTGAGACATTAAAATGATTTGTAAAAATGTGAAACAATGCCTCTAATCTCACTATTAAAAGAATTAGTTATTTTTTGTAAATATTTCTGGTTAACATGTAATGGTTTCACTGTTCTTATTTTAAATGATTTAATAAGTATTTTGAAAATTTCTTATCTAATATAGCAAAATATCGATCTAAACCAAATAAACAAAAACTGTTTGGGATTCTCAATAATTTTAAGTGTTAGAGGGGTCCTAAAACCAAAAACTTTGAGAACCTCCATTTTATGATACGGACCATTAACTTAAATCTGTAATGGTTATTCACCATTCATTTAATTGGTCTCTGGCTATCCCTTTAAACATAAAGTTTCTATCATGCGACAGGAAAATGAAATTGCTTAGTTTATTAATAAAACTACCACTTACAGCAAAGTAAGGTTTATAATTAATAGAAACCTAGCAGAAAGTCATTTATTCTAAAGATGTCATGTAATTACTAGCAAGTGGCAGAGGAAAAGCTTGAACCTAAGTAATGTGACCCCAGTGCACATGCTCTTAACCATTACATCTATTCTCTGCAACAGTTGTGTTTTTAAATAGTTTAAAATATGATGACAAGTTCAACATACAAAAATCAATGTCATACACCACACTGATAAAATGAAACACAAACACCATGTGATCATATCAACTGATGCACAAAAAACCATTTGACAAGATTAAATACAATTTCATGATTAAAAACACTCAATAAACTAGGAATTGAAGGAAACAACCTCAACATAATAAAAGATATTTAAGAAAAGCCCACAGCTAACATCATACTCGATGATGAAAGACTAAAAGATTTTCTCTAAGATCAAGAACAACACAGGGGGGCCAGGCGCGGTGGCTCACGCCTGTAATCCTAGCACTCTGAGAAGCCGAGACGGGTGGATCCTTTGAGCTCAGGAGGTCGAGACCAGCCTGAGCAAGAGCGAGACCCCGTCTCTACTAAAAATAGAAACAAATTATACAGATAGCTAAAAACATATATAGAAAAATTAGCTGGGCGTGGTGGCAACATGCCTGTAGTCCCAGCTACTCGGGAGGCTGAGGCAGTAGGATTGCTTGAGCCCAGGAGTTTGAGGTTGCTGTGAGCTAGGCTGATGCCACGGCACTCTAGCCCAGGCAACAGAGCAAGACCCTGTCTCAAAAAAAAAAAAAAAAAACAAGACAGGGACACGCGCTTTCACTATTTCTATTCAACATAGTATTTCAAGTCCAAGCCAGAGCAATTAGGCAGGAAAAGGAAAGAAATGGCATCCAAATTGGAAAGGATCAAGGCATCTGTTCACAGATGACATCATCTTATACACAGAAAACTCTGAATATTCCACAAAAAAACTGTTAGAACCGATAAACAAAATCAGCAAAGTTGCAGGATACAAAATCAACATAAATATCAGATGCATTCCCATACATTAACAGTAAACAATCCATCAAGGAAATTAAGAAAACAATTCCACTTACAATAGCATCAAAAAGAACAAAGTACTTAAGAATAAACTTAACTGAGGTGAAAGACATGTATACTGAAAACTACAAAATGTTGTTGAAAGATTTAAAGACAGAAATAAATGGAGAGACATTTCATGTTCATGGATTAGAAGACATAATATTAAGATGTCAGTACTACCCAAGTGATCTAAAGATTCAATGCAATTCCTATCAAAATACCAATGATTTTTTTTTCCAGAAAAAGAAAAATCCATCTAAAGTTCTATGGACTCTCAAGGGCCCCCAAATAGCCGAAAGAACCTTAAAAGAGAAGAACAAAGTTGGAGGTTTCACACTCCCTGATTTCAAATACAGTAAACAAAACTAGAATAATCAAAACAGTGTGGGCTGGGTGCAGCGGTTCATGCCTATAATCCTACCACTCTGGGAGGCCAAGGTGGGAGGATCGCTGAGCTCAGGAGTTTGAGACAAGCCTGAGCAAGAATGAGACTCCGTCTCTAAAAAATAAAATATTCCACAAAACAGTGTAGAACTGGCATTAAGACAGACATACACATCAATGGAAAAGAACAGAGGGCCCAGAAATACGGCCTTGCATATTCAGTCAAATGATTTTTGACAAGGGTGCCAAGACTATTCAATGGGTTGTCCTCTCAACAAATGTTACTGGGAAAACTGAACATCCACGTGCAAAAAAATGAAGTTGGATCCTTACCTTACACCATGTACAAAAATTAACCAAAACAGATCAAAGACTTAAATGTAAGAGCTAAAAGTATAAAATTTTTAGTAGAAAACACGAAAGTCTTCATGACACTGGATTTGGCAATGATTTCTTGGATATGACACCAAAAGCATAAGCAACAAAAGCAAAAGTAGACAAATGGAACTACAACAAACTTAAAACTTCTGTGCATTAAAGCAGCAGTCCCCAACCTTTCTGGCACCAGGGACCGGTTTCATGGAAGACAATTTTTCCATGGATGGGGTCGGGGCGATATGGGACAGGAGGCAGATGCAGAACGGCTGTAAATACAGGTCGTAAGCACAGATGCAGCTTCACTTGTTCACTGGCCACTCACCTCCTGCTGTGTACCCTGGTTCCTAACACACAAGTACCAATCTGCAGCCTGGGAGTTGGGGACTACAGCATTAAAGGGCGCAATCAACAGAGTGAAAAGGCAACATATGGAAAGGAAGAAAACATTTGCAATGCATATATCTGATAAGGGATTAATATCCAGAATATATAAAGAACTCCTGGCCAGGCGTGGTGGTTTATGCTTGCAATCCTAGCACTCCGGGAGGCCGAGGTGGGAAGATCACTTGAGGGCAGGAGTTCAAGACCAGCCTGAGCAAGAGTGAGACCCTGTCTCTACTAAAAATAGAAAAAATTAGCCAGCCAACTAAAAATAAAAACAAACAAAAAAAATTAGTTAGGTGTGGTGGCGAGCACCTGTAGTCCCAGCTACTTGGGAGGCCGAAGCAGAAGGATTGCTTGAGCCCAGGAGTTTGAGGTTGCTGTGAGCTAGGCTGATGCCATGGCACTCTAGCCTGGGCAACAGAGCGAAACTCTGTCTCAAGAAAAAAAAAAAAAAAAAAAGGAAATCCATGGATGAACCTTAGGGACATTACGCTAAGTGAAATAGACCAGTCACAAAATGACAAATACTAAATAATTCCACTTATACCAGGTATTGAGGAAAATTCGTAGAAACAGAAAGTATTATAGAATGGTGGTTACCAGGGGCTGGGGAAAGGGGAAAAGGGAGAGCTATGGTTTAATAGTTATAGTTTCAGATTTGCAAGATGAAAAAAGTCTGGAGATGTTTCACAACAGTGTGAATATACTTAAACTACTGAACTGTATATATACTTAAAAATGATTGAGATGATAAATTTTCTTTTCTTTTTTTTTTTTGAGACAGAGTCTCGCTTTGTTGCCCAGGCTAGAATGAGTGCCGTGGCGTCAGCCTAGCTCACAGCAACCTCAAACTCCTGGGCTTAAGCAATTCTTCTGCCTCAGCCTCCTGAGTAGCTGGGACTACAGGCATGCGCCACCATGCCTGGCTAATTTTTTCTATGTATATATTTTAGTTGGCCAGATAATTTTTTTCTATTTTTAGTAGAGACAGGGTCTTGCTCTTGATCAGGCTGGTCTCGAACTGTTGACCTCAAGCGATCCACCCACCTCGGCCTTCCAGAGTGCTAGGATTACAGGCGTGAGCCACCGTGCCTAGCCAAATTTTATTTTCTTTAACCACAATAAAAAAAAAACCAACAACATGGTGACAATTCTGAATAGAGTACTACCTCACTGCAACTTAATTACTGTTACCTGAAACAATTTTTCTTTCCTTCCTTTCTTTTCTAAGAGGGTCTCAGTTCTGTTGCCCAAGCTGGAGTACGGTGGTGTGATCATAGCTCACTGTAACCTCGAACTCCTGGGCTCAAGAGCTCCTCCTGCCTCAGCCTCTTGAGTAGCTGGAACTACAGGCTCACACCATCATGCCTAGCTAATTTTTAATTTAAATTTTTTGTAGAGATGAGGTCTTGGTACATTGCCCAGGCTGGTCTTGAAATCCTGGGCTCAAGCAATCCTCCTGACTCTACCTCCCAAATTAAGACAATTTTTTAAGTAGCAAAAACAAACAAATGAACATTCTCTTATATAAAACTTATTTAAGAGAACCCTAAAAGCCTCCCAATATAAACCATCTAAAAATGGGGACAAATTGATTTTTGTTAAACAAGTCAACAAGCTGGAAAGAAAAAAAAGAAAATTCTGAAGCTAAAAGCCTGGAGTAAGCTAGACTATTCTGTTGGCATTTGCTGATCTATGAAGGCCTAGAATGTAGGCCTACCATTGTTCTGCAAGAAGGTAAGGAGATACGGAACTTAAGCACAGAGTACAAATCAATATACTGCTTTCTTCATCAAGAGAATTTTGCTACCCCAAAAATGTGAGCTGAATTAAACAATATGTTTAGTAGTGTAGTCAGTTCATTTTTCTTCTACAAATACCTTTTATGGGCTGGTAACAAAAGAGGTCATAGAGCAACACCAGTCTGCCTACCATACTTTTGAGTGGTCTAAAAGCAAACCTTCCCACCAGATCCTGGTGTTAGTTCTCAGGGAGAATGCACAGTACATGCGTGTCTAGAGCTCCAAGTCTGTTGCCTGCAGCTGCAGTATCCTTATCCAAAGCTCAAAATCTTCACTTAGTTTTATTTAGTGTGCTCCTGTACAAATACCATTTTCTGTGTTAGCAGAGACATGAACAAACTGGGAAGCAATAGCTTAGAATTAATTAGGAAAAAGCTCTCTTCCTTCTTTAAGGGAGAACTATAAGGAAACTTTTCCTGTCTGAGCCTTGGCTCTGGGTAAAGAGGAGAAACATCTCCCCTGACAATTCTTGCCATAAGACAGCCTTCCTCTAGGTTTGAAAGGTTCTGGAATTCATATTATCTGACCAGGCAAACTCCAAGCCAAGAAATTAGTTTAATACAGATTGAGTATCCCCTATCTGAAATGCCTACAACTAGCAGTGTTTTGGATTTGGGAATATTTGCATTACACTTACTGGCTGAGTATGCATGATCCAAAATCTGAAATGCTCCAAGGAGCATTTCCTTTGAGTGTCATGGTGGGGCTCAAAACGTTTTGTATTTTGGAGCATTTTGGATTTCTCGATTAGGGATACTCAACCTGTGTAACTCTAGGCTGGCAGTAATTCCAGGTACCACAAACCACATACTCCTCTCTAAGTGCTTCAGATGATCTAACTAACAGGAGATCCAATTAAAAAAATCACAACAAAACTCAAAGGAAATAAGCTATTATGATCAAGAGTCTGCAGAATAAAAGAAATTCTTTTTTGAAAAGGCTACAGGCATTAAAATTATTGGATACAAAATATAAGCACATTTTAAAAAGTAAACGAGATTATAAAAACTAAGACGGAAGAACAAAAGGTCAAAAATAACCAAATGAGTTTTTTACAAGAACCAAACAGAACTTCCAAAAATTAAATATAGCATATCAAAATTACAATCAGAAATTAAGAAAGGTTACTGCACATTGGCACAAAATTAGTGAACTAGAAAATATCTGTAAAAACTACCCGGAATGGACACAGAGAAAAAAAGATGAAAAATACGGAAGAAGATAAAAGACCTGGAAGAAAGAACAAAAAGTGTTAACTTACATCTAATTGGAATTACAAATGGAAGAAAAAAATAGGAAAGAAACATCTAAAAAGAATGTCAGAGAGTCCTTAAAATTAAAGATAATAATTCTCAGATTCAGAATGCCCAACAAATTCCCAGTAGGAGTAAATAAAAAGGAATTCTCAGTAAGATCCACCTAAATGAAACTGTGAACACCGAAGACAAACTCTTTTAAACAGCCAACAGAAAAAAATTGCCTATGGAAAGTAAGTGATGAGTACTCAAGAATGAGGGAAAATTAAAGATATTTTGAGATTTAAAAACAAACAAACAAACAAAAAAAAAAACGACCCTGCTCTTTTACCAAGAACCTGCCAACACTGGCTGAGTTTGCACCAAAAACCGTGAAGGTGGTGGCCTGGCCCGGGTCATCACTGAGAAGTACTGCACGTGCCTGGGCAATGACTTCCACACGAACAAGTGTGCATGCAAAGAGATTGCCATTATTCACAGCAAGAAGCTCTGCAACAAGATAGCAGGCTATGTCACACATTCGATGAAGTAAATTCAGAGAGGCCCGCTGAGGGGTATCTCCATCAAACCGCAGGAGGAGGGTGATGAGAGAGAAAAAAGAGATAACTATATCCTGAGGTCTCAGCCTTGGATCCGGAGATCACTGAAGTATTAACAGATCCGAACACTAAGGAAATGCTAAAGCTTTTGGACTCTGGCAGTCTGTCCAACCTGCAGGTCACTTAGCCTACAGTTGGGATGAATTTCAAAACACCACATGGAATCTTTCTGCTATACTGTAATATTAATTTCAATAAACCT
This sequence comes from Eulemur rufifrons, assembly GCF_041146395.1. NCBI lineage: Eukaryota > Metazoa > Chordata > Mammalia > Primates > Lemuridae > Eulemur > Eulemur rufifrons. Next base: position 21,700,950 of record NC_090999.1, read on the forward strand.
CAAGCAGCAAAAAACAAAAACAAAAAACCCCCACCAAACTAAAAAAACAAAAACAAAAAACAAGCCTATTATTAGACCCACACTAAAAGAAATTCTGAAAGATTTATTTTAGGAAAATGATCTCAGAATGAATTAATGTTGAGCAAAAAAGAGTGGTAAATAGGAAGGTAAATTTAAAAAATCACTGACTACATAAAACAATTAGCTGTGTCCAACAATGGTTGTGGGGTTAAAAATCTAATATTGTATACCAGCACAAAAATGAACATGAAATTGATCAAGGTTAAAACATTTCAAGTCCTTCTGTTATTTAGTGGAGTAAAGTTAATGATTAACTTTAGACTAAGTGAAATATTCATGTTAAATTTCTAGAGGAACCAATATAGGACAGAAACAGAATGTTTGATTTCTCCCCTTATAAAGGGAATGAGGTGGGAAAAATCTCAATCAATAAAATGTAGGCCGGGCACGGTGGCTCACCCCTGTAATCCCAGCACTCTGCAAGGCCGAGGCGGGAGAATCGCTTGAGCTCAGGAGTTCGAGACCAGCCTGAGCAAGAGAGAGACCCCGTCTCTACTAAAAATAGAAAGAAATTATCTGGCCAACTAAAAATATATGTAGAAAAAAATTAGCCAGGCATGGTGGCACATGCCTGTAGTCCCAGCTACTCGGGAGGCTGAGGCAGTAGGATCGCTTAATCCCAGGAGTTTGAAGTTGCTGTGAGCTAGGCTGACGCCACGGCATGCACTCTAGCCTGGGCAACAAAGCGAGATTCTGTCTCAAAAAACAAAACAAAACAAAAAAAGAAAATGTAGAACGCTTCTGTCATTCACCTTATTAGATGTGCTTTTTGTTCCTGGGAAAACATACTGTGCATGAGCACACATTTGTTTCAATTTTGGATAAAATGGCAAAGTAACTTATGCAAAATATTTTTTTTCTTTCTTTTTCATGACACACAAAACACAATCTGACCTTTCCATTAGTCCAATTTAATGCTCAACACCGCTGGACTTTCTTTGGTCAAATTGTGGCATTTTATATCTACAAAATTACTGACAGACTTACTTTTGAATTAGGTTTAAAATCAGGTTTAATATTTTATAATGTTGAAAAAGATATAAATCCAACTTCCTCAGAGAATCACCCCTAAGAAAAACCAACGTTATTCCTTATACTTGATTTTGTAATGTCATGCTCCCATTACCTTTACAATGCTTATTAAAACAATAAGCATATTACCATAGAATTTCATAAGAAATTTAAATTCGGGTTCATTTCTTCTTAAAAACTAGAATAAAATAGCTTATCCTACAATTTCTACCAATTCACTAGACCGGTACAGCACAGGAGAGGGAGGTGTCATATGGTGTTAAATGTCATATGAAAACTGTTAATTTTCTTGTGATCTTTAACTCTTTCTATTTGTAAATAGTTTAACAGGAAAAATAGCCATTACCATTTACCATCTGGGTCCACTGGACCTTTTAAATTTTTTGAATTTTTGTAGTTTTTTTTTATTTTATTTTATTTTATTTTATTTTTTTGAGACAGAGTCTCACTCTGTTGCCCAGGCTAGAGTGAGTGCCGTGGCGTCAGCCTAGCTCACAGCAACCTCAAACTCCTGAGCTCAAGCGATCCTCTATCTCAGCCTCCCGAGTAGCTGGGACTACAGGCATGCGCCACCATGCCCGGCTAATTTTTTCTATATATATTTTTAGCTGTCCATATCATTTCTTTCTATTTTTAGTAGAGATGGGGTCTCGCTCTTGCTCGGGCTGGTCTCGAACTCCTGAGCTCAAACGATCCGCCCACCTCGGCCTCCCAGAGTGCTGGGATTACAGGCGTGAGCCACCGCGCCCTGCCAGAATTTTTGTAGTTATTTAATAATTAATTTACATAACAATATGGGATAATAAAAATAACTATTAGAAACATTTAAATAAGAAAGTATAGTAAACCCAAATTTTTATTCCACATTGCCCTGATTTCTAAGGTATATGGACCATGTTCTGTGAACACAACTGCTCATCAACTCTCCATGCAGAAACTTGGAACATGACCATCTCATAAGTGATGATTCCGGATTTGAAATATATTTCTAATGGGTTCTAGTTCATCATTACCTCTGGTCCTCCGTCCTGCATCTGCAGGGTCAAATGCAATGCTTAAAAAAATTTTTGAAATGTTTTATGGCTCATATTTTGTTAAAGATGGCTATCTTTTTTGCTCCATAATTGCAAAACATTTCAATTTTGGATTTAGAATAACTAATCCAATAACTCTTCATTTCTACACCGCTTATTTCTTTTCAATCACACCTTTGTATACAATATCTGTTTTCAGCATTTGTCCAATAATGAACCATCATCAAGTAAATTTTGGTGCATGAACATCACAAAAGATGAAAGAATTCTGCCACTTATCCTTTTAGCAAAATGGGATGTTGTTGTTCTTGACCCAGGACATTACATAATGAAGTCCTTTCTAGTGAATGACTAACTGGATAAGGCTGCTATATTTCCTTTTTAATTCTTAGAAGTATATTGTTCACTTATTGATTCCTGAGTTTGAAAAATTCATCTAGGACACTGTCATCTGAAGATTCTTAGTCTGAGATTTTGCTCATACGGATCAATTCACCATTAGGCTAAAGTGGTGCTGTTTTTTGCATTCATCTTCGTATTTAACTAATAATTGTGAAATGTCTTCCTCTGTCCACTTTCTTCTCTTTGCCAGTATGGACAGAGAATGAACAATTCTGAATTCTCAACTGTATTGAGGGAAAACTAAAAGCCAACTATAAAGTCAGCGTCTCTTTTATATTTTCTTCAAAGAAGATGCAATACTTGGGCAATACAATATCATTCAGTTATTTCACTATTGTACTACCCTTCTAGGTGATCCCAACATTCTTCCATTTTCCAATTATATTACTCTTTTCTGGCAAAGTTGGGAATAAGTGATAAGTAAAGAGGAAATAATTTCTAGGATAATAAAATAGCAAAATGTTTAAGATCCCAAAATGTAAAATCTTGCAACATAAGGTAAATTTTATTCCATTTTGAAAAGTAAAGAAAATGCTTTTTTTTTTTTTTGGAAAGAAAAGAAGTTTAAGAAATAGAAATAGTCTAAGGTAAGTCTAAGTCTAAGAAAAAGAAAATAAGTGTATTTTCTTATTCTAAGAAAATAAGTCATGAAATGTGACTCTTTCTATTTGTAAATAGTTAAAACTGCTCAAAAAACAAACTCACTAACTATGGGTACAATAAAAGGTGACAGATACTTTAAGTGACTTAAAACACAGTGCTCCCAGCATGGACAACTCAGCAAGACCTCATCTCTACAAAATATGAGAAAAATTAGCCAAGCACGGTAACACATGCCTATAGTCTTGGCTACTCAGGAGGCTGAGGCAGGAGGATCACTTGAGCCCAAGAGCTTGAGGCTGCAGTAAGCTATGATGATGTCATTGCATTCTAGCCCAGGCAACAAAGATTCTGTCTCAAAATAAAACCAAAAAAAAACCACCCAGAGTGCTCTCTAGAATTTTCTATATTCAAGAAAAACAACAAGGCCTCACTTTGGGAGGCTGAGGCAGGAGGAGAATTGCTTGAGACCAGGAGTTTCAAGATCAGCCTTGAAACTGGGTGGCATAGCCAGACTGTCTCTATAAAAAACGAAAAAATTAGCGGAGCTTGGTGGTGCGCAACTGTAGTCCCAGCATATTTGGGAGGCTGAGGCAGGCAGCAGAATCACTTGAGCCCAGGAGTTTGAGGTTGCAGTGAGCTACTACGACACCACTGCATTCTAGCCTGTGCAATACACTTAGACCCTGTCTCAAAAAACAAAACAAAACAAAAAAACCCCACAAAAAACACAAAAGCAAAACAAATCCTTCATCATTTCTCAAACAATATTAACATTTCTTCAGGGAAAGGTAGCAATATTCACACTAAGTAAGATGGAAATAAAAAAACTAGCCTTTTGTCCAGTTTTCACTGTCAAGTTTTTTACAAAGTTACTATATTTTCAGAAGTGTTTGAACTTCAGAAACGTGGATAAAGGATTACAGACCTCTAAATTTAAAGCTAGGATAACCTGATATTCTGTCCATAACTTAAGCAGAGGAGTGTTATTAAATTTACATTTTATAAAGACCATTATGCTTATAGTAAAAAATGACTTGATTGGGGGAGTGAACAGAAGCTACAAAGCCACCTTCATAAATCATAGCATTCTTTGCTCTCTTCCACATGGTTATTGTTTAAAAGGCTTTCTTATTGTTTTTCCTATAAAAAAGTGTCACATTTCTTCAAATCTATTTTCAAGGATATGCTTTGCCCATTTAATGTTGACTACCACACTTAATTCATTTTATACTATAGTTTTTTCCAGAAATAAAATATTAATTCAAAAATTTACTTTCATCTGATTTCTTTTGAACCACATTGTTTCCCAATCCTGTAAGCCCATGTGACCTCTAGGACCCTTAAGTATTAATATTTATGTGAACACTAGACTACAAACTTACTTGAAGTAAAATTTTATGCTAATCTTTCTATAGCTCCAAATGATCAGATTCTAGTTTTCCTATAATGGCTACTCATTAAAATTACACCAATAATTTGATTGCTATGTTAAATCCCTAATCCAGCATCATCTTTTGGTTTTAAGACACTACATTCTCCTGCCTCTCTGTCCCCTTTCTTTCTTTCTCTGGCACTACCTTAAGCACAGATGTTCCCCAAGTTTGTAACCAGGTTCTATTCTTTCTCTATTTATAATTCATTCAAAACATGTCTACAAAATGCTTGATATATGCCAGGCACTGTACTTTCTTTGGTTTCATCCATATTCACAGCTATAACAGTAGATCACCGCCATATGGTTAACATCCACATTTATACATAAACTTATCCCTTTTCTGAGCTCTATTTCCAAATGCCTACTGAATAATGACTAACACTGATAGGGATATAGAATATATGGCAAAGACTGTTCTGAGCACTTTACAAATAATACTGAATCCTCAAAACAATACAATGGAGAATGCAGAGGCCTCTTGGGATGCTGATAATGTTCTGGTTTTTCATTTTTTCAAAATTTGAGTGCAGGTTACACAAGTGTGCTCAGTTTATGACATTTCATCAAGCTATCCTTGTATTGTATGTGCAGTTTTCTTTTTATACACATTATACTTCAATAAAAAAATGTTTTTAACACATTGCCACACTAGAAAAAAAATTTTTTCCTTGGGGCCACAGTGTTTTATTACAAAAATAGAATAAAAACTTCAAAAACAAAATGATCCTAATTTAATGAAAAATTTGTTATTGACTTCTATTCACTTAATCCACGTTTTTAAAATTAAATTGTCAATATTAATTATAACAATAAGAACATCAACAAGTAAGATTTTCATGAAACAACTGCAAGGTTGTGCCCAAGTTTTGCTTCATGAGGCCCGGGGCTCAAAACTAGTGTGAGTTAAATACAACTCACATGGCAGTTAATGTGTTAAAACTTCAATCCTATGAGGTAAAGATAATATTATCTTTAATTTATTAATGGAAATAGAAACTACATTACCAAGAGATTGTTTGCTCAAGGTCACATGGCAGGTAGTAGAAAAAATCGGATTCAGCTCAGGTAGTTTGACTTCAGAGCACACCCAGGTCAATCATATCATGCAATTCACACATTCCTATCTCAGCTCAATGTATTTCCTCTGTCTGAAATGAGTTTCCCCTGATTTTCCGAATGAAACACCATGAAGTTTACCTCAAACTCCACAGTCACAATCTTCCACTTTACCACTTTAGTATTTTGTTAAAACTAGTTAAAACTCAGTTATGACTGTTATCATGGCATAGGTATCTGTAGGTATATCTGTCCCCACGCTCATATCCCCAAAGTGCAAACTCTTTGGAAGCAGGGACTATGCATATTGTAGATGTTCATCAAAACATTAAATAAATGAATTACTCCCTACAAATGTACTTTAATATGCAGAGTATACAACAAGACTAATATTAAAACAAAAAAGTTCAATGTTTATTTCATTTATTTGATCTCTTAAGTATGAACTAAAAGCTGTACTGCACATGGCTTTCAAGAAATGCTAAGAAATGCCATACTCAGAACAATGACTCTAATCCTATATCCTGACAGAGTGGCATCAAGGACAATTTATGGACAAGTACAGTAGGTGTACTCCTCACCTTTAACCAGTAGATTAAAGATGCATCTAAGTAATTCTAATATACTTTGTCAATTACTACATTTAAAAGCCCAAAGACTGTCTTCTGATTAACGTGATGGCATACTTCTGATTTGCCTCCCCCCCACCAAAATATCTCTATTTAACAACTACACATTCTAATCCAACTGACCATGTAAGTACAGGTCTACCTCTGGGATCTCTATTTTAATCCAAATGATCAATCTGTCTATCCCTGTACCAATACCATCTTATTCTGTTAACAAAGTTTGGTATTTGATATTGCAAGTCCTTTCTTATCAGTTCTTACAAGATTATCATGACTACTTTTGGATGAATACTCTCTTCACTATAAATAATAAAATCCCTTTATCAAGTTACCCCAAAAATCCAGTTGAGATTTTTACTGGAATTACATTAAATACACAGATTACTTAGGAGATAATTGACAACTTGATGGCATTGATTTTTTTCACTTATGAACACAGCCCATATTTTTTTGTCTTATGATTTTTTAATCCTATTATATTTTCTCCTTAAGGTGTTTTGCGTATCTCATTAGTTTTATTCCTACTTAATAGGTTTGGTGGCTATATATAAATGGGACTTATTTGAAATTTAATCAAATTTAACATTGCTGAAACAAGAATGCTACTGATTTTTGCCTGATCTTAGATCCAGAAAATTTAAACTCTTTTGTCCAACAATTGTATTATGTTGCCTGCAAATAAGAAAAACTTTTTTCTTTCTCTATTAAATTGAAATTGATATTGAGGACCACCAAATGATACTCAAGCACCTACTTTTAAAACATTTTACTGTGAGATTATGAGGCTCTCTATATTAAGTATATGATAGATACCAACCAAGGAGTTCTCTCAAAACTCTTACATTATTATTCAAATCTCTACAGGAAACAACACTGGTAGGAATGCCTACTGAAAATCAGGCACTAGGCTAGGAAGTTTTATATTTAATCTTCACCTCAAGGTGAGTTAGGTGAGAAGACTGAGTCTCAGAGAGGTTAAGTGACTTGGCCAGGTGACTGAAGGGATGCAGCTGGGATTCAAATCCCAAATCTGTCTAGCTCCAAATTTATGTCCTTTTTACTGTAGTATACTATAAGACAGGTTACAAAAGTATACTCAAGCATATACCTTAAACATTTTATACAGGGATATTTTGGCTCACCCTGCTCTATTAATACTAGTGGCTATTAATAATATATGCAGGAAATATCAATATAATAGCAACAATCCTTTTGGAAAGAAAATTTTCATTATTTCATACTCGTTCATGCAATATGCATCTTAAGATTCAATAATATGATTAGCTGTTGCAGTAAAAAAATTTTTTTATAAAGCTAGTACATTTCCATGACCTAAGTTTGTTTCAAAACCTGTTCACCTGGTTTTTTCACCTTCTCAGCTAGTAATTAATCCTTTTCTACCTTACTAGTGTTACTTTCATTCTTTCCTTCAAGACACAATATGCTTAACACTACATTCAAGTAAGAAGAAAAAAAAAAAGGAAAAAAGAAAACTCATTGGTTGATTATCAGCCTACCTAACTGTTAGCCTACCCAAGTTATCTTGATGTGAAAAGATTCTTATACTTCAGGAACAGACGTCCCTAAGATATCTCAAAATCATTAGACAAAATGCCTTCTTTTGACTAGCAGATACTTAATTTAAATGTCCAGCAACAGTCAAAATCCACTTACTGATAAATTCAAGATTTTTCTGAAGAATAAGGGAAACTGGCTATTTAAAACTCTTAAAGATGGCTGCAAAGATTTCAAAGAAAAAAATATAATAAAACTCTCAAAGAAATGATTATGCCCAACTGTAGAATAAAATGGGATTTTTAAAAAAAGTTTTTAAAATTACTTATACTTATTAATGTACATGCCATAAATCCTCTTCAAAAACTGGAGAACTCCTATGAGAACTTCTGTATCACTGTCAATGAAGGAGTGGCTAAAAAAAATTGATCCTACGAAATTATTAGATAATGTTTTTCCACTGAGAACTATTTTTCCTCAATTTTTTTGCTCCCCTAAAGTTCTTACAACTGTCAAAACAGTTCTGTTCCTAAGATTATAAAACAAAATTTTGTCTAAATTTGTGTATCTTCTCAAACAAAAAAAGTAATCTACTAAAGTAGATTACCTACCCAACCAAGTTCCCTTTCTGCCATGAAACCATCCCTGCATTTTCACCATGCCTGAGACCTGCTTTGTCCTGTGCACCCACAAATTAACATTCTAACAGAAACATAGGCACATAAATACATACAAATGAATACTTCAAAAAAATTCTTTTTCCAAGAGGGAGAAAGTCCACGAAAAGTCAGAAAACAAAAAGATTATATTTTCAAGAGTGGTATATGGCATAATGCGCTTATTTACTTGCCTTAAAAAAAAACAAAAACAACCAAATACCCACACATAAAACTGGAAGAAAAACATTCAGTAGCTCATAGAACTTACAGCACAAGGATTGACTAAATGCTTACCACAAAAATGTTTAATATGCATTATTACAAATGAAAAACTAAATCTGAAGTTATTAGAACTTTATAAAATCTCTTTATTAGAGATCCTTATAACATCTCTTAAAGAACATCTTTAGTGGCCATTATGAATTTCAAATATTAACAAGCCAAAAAGAAGTCTAAATAAATTTAATCAAATACCTTCCATACTTGTAACCAGAAAAACTAAGAACCAGAATTAAATTCAGGTGTATGATATTTACTTTCAGTTATCTGTATTTATCAACAAGTGTAGCAATTTTCAATCACATCATCCACATGTAAATATAGTTGTGTATGCAAAGGATTGGTTCCAGGATCCCGATGTGTACAAAAATCTACACATATTCAAGCCTCCAAGTAGGCCGAGTGGAAATCGCTTGCATAAAAAGTTGGCCCTCCATATACTTGGGTTTTGCATTCCATCAATAACGTATTTTCTATCCACATTTGGTTGAAAAAAAAAAAAAATCACATGTAAGTGTTCAAGGGTCAACTGTGCTTAGAATTTCTCTGAGTTTGAGGTCTTTCAAATTAGAAAAAAAATTCCATTATAATTACTTCCAGACAGCAAAAAAAATTAGCATCATCACTGCATTTTTTGCATGTGCTTTTGTTATCAATCTTATTTATTCATCTTCCTCAAGCCAAAGTTTTAGCATTATTGATCCTGATATCTTGCCATTAAGTGCAAACAATTTTCATGTGCTATGTTTATATATAAGGACAGAGCACTTTAATCAGTTTTGGTAATATATGCATAAATGAGTAATGGCAAAATACTAGTCTTTTCTCTAATTTCGTAAGTTACATTGTTGTTACAGTTTATTGAAACTTTGAGATTCAAGGCCAAAAAACTATTAGGTACGGAAATTCTGTAACAGTTTCCTGTATTGGGATAAAACACATACATGTAAATATTTTACCAAAAATCAAGTACCTTTAAATTGGTATTTCCCCCATTAATTTCTATCTGTAGGTCTGCATTTAGAAAATACTTCAAAAAATGCCACAAAGAACAAACCCAATTTTCAGTAAATAAACAGTTAATAATCAAACAAATCTATCACTCAGCCCATACTAAGAAAACAGAAAAATACTGTATAAAACAAGCAAAATTTTTAATGATTAAATACACCCTTTTCTAGAACACATAGTACTTACTAGCAGATTTATGGCACAGATGCTGATTATCTACCTCCTTTCTCAGAAAAGGAAAATGTTTTTTTTCTCTCCCTTTCCAAAAATTAATAGCCCTAGGAGGTCTAGCAGAGTAGCTGAAACTGTGTTAGTTGTCTAATTATCACAAATTGTAAGCAAAGGATTTGCTAATGTTTGAAACGTCCCAAGATTTTGCTTTAACAATTTGTCACCTCAGTCCTCCTATCTGGAAATGTAGGCCTCAAGAAAAAAAAGACTTGTAAAATGCCAGGTATGTTTAAGGCATTCAACAATTAGTAAAATGCCAATTTCATCAACATAATGCACATTTATACATTTGGACATCTCTTAAAAATCAATGGGAGTCTCAAGCATTGTGTCTTATTTTAATTGACAACAATTTTTCTTAGTAATACATAAAATGATGGTACCTCTTACAATAAATTGTATCTTACGATTCCATGAAATATAGCAACTTTGTCTCTCAGAATTACAATTCTTAGGCCAAAAACTTAATCAGCCCAGTGTCTCATTTTACAGATGAGGAAAATGAAAACCCAATATATGATGTCCCCAACGTCATAAAACCAAGAGCAAAAACAGACTAAACTCGAGTATTCTGCTCCCAATGATGCCCTTTCCATTACACAATCTGCCTCCTGAAGTAAATCAGATGAAAAAAACTACCTGGGTTTAACCAATAGCCAACGTACCTAATACAGATACCTAATATAGATATTAAAAGCACGTCACTCAGGACTCTGTGTGCTTATGGCTTGTCTCAGACTGACTCAAAAGTAACGACGACAATTTAAAAAATCCAGGTATTTTTGTGCGTGCGTATATGTTTGTCTTTGGTAAGATGTATAATGAACTACACAGACACTTCAGAAATGAGAGCTTCCCTTAAGACAGAGACTTCACACACTGTATTACAATGACTCAGTACAATCTCATGTGCATTTTCTTTTCCTAGGAGAGGAGAGAACCCAAGGAGAATTACTGGCCTACCTGGAGCCTAAACTCAATAGCTAAAACAAGGCTGTGCACTCATTTATCAACACTAGAAACTTCGCACATCTTTTCCAGTCTCGCAACTATACAATTCACAGGTGGTTGGTATGTTAACATCTCTCCTTGTAGGGAAAACTAAAGGAACCCGATGAACGCAGTGACACCCGCAGTTAGTTTGTAGGACTCACAGCAGAGGACCAGGGGAAGCCACAAGACAGAGGAAAAGGTACCCGAGACAAGACACGTTATCTGGGCTTAGGGGGCTGGAGCACCAGGAGAAGACGAAAAGAGACGTCGCAGAAGAGGCCGGTGGGCTGCGACTCGGCACTACCCGCGAGCTCCCTTCGCCCACCCTCTCCATCCCCTAAGTGGGAGGAAGACAGAGGTGGGAGGTGGACGGGCGGAGGCGGGGACTGGGGGCCAGCCGGGCGGCGGTGGCTGCTCCGCTCCGCAGCCGCGGGAGGCCATTTTAGCTCTGGGGCTGCCAAAGGCCCCCGCGGCCCTCGGCGTCCCTAAACCTAGGCCGTCTCTACCTCCCCGCCCCCACGGGGGGCCGCTTCGGGCGGGGCGGGAGAGACCGTGGGGCCCGGCCTGCAGCGGACAGGGGATCGGGGCCGCCGGGTGGGGGCTGGCGCGGGGGCGGACGCCGGGGGCGTCGCGACGGCGGGATCCCGGCCGAGGGGTGAGCAGAGGAAGAGAAGGGAGAGAGCGGGGAGCCGTTACCTATACTGGGCCGCAGCCGCCGCCGCCGCCGCCCCGCTGTGGGTGAATCCAAAGTAGTTGCCGGTCGCCATTTTGGCATCTTCCCCCAGCCGGCTGGGCACTGCGGCGGGCACGGAGAGTCAGGTCCCATGGCGGGAGGAGAGACGTGGAGGGGCCGGGACGCCGAGGGAGGGCAGGGGAGAGAGAGAGAGAGAGAGGCGCCGTGAGAAGCCGCCCTGGCAGGGCCCGGGCCACGGCCGCGCCGCCTCCCCCTCCCGCCTCGCACTCCCTCACTCACTCGCACGCCCGGGTGGCGGCCGCCGCCTCCTCCCCGGAGCCAGCCCCAACCCCCGCGCCTGCCCGCTGCCCCGGGCCGGGGAAAGGGCCAGGCAGAGGCCCCGCGGGCCACATTAGACTCACCATAGGTGAAAGAAACTACAGGGCATATGGGAATCATGGGCTCGGGCTGCTGCTGCTGAACTCTGAACTCTCACCCACTGCCTCCCTCCTCTGCCCCGCTCCTCCTCAGCGGAGAACAGACCGCCGCCTCTGGCCGCACTGCGCAGGCGCGTCCGCGCTCGGTACCCTGGGAGCTGTAGTCCTCGCCGCCTTCGCAGCTCAGGCGGGCGCAAGCCGGGGCCTCGGCGGTGCGGGTGCCAGTGTGGGTACCCGAACGCCAGCTGGGAAGGGTGGGTCTGGCTTTCTCCCAAGTGATGGGGACCGCGAGCGGCAGCGCAGCGACAGGGGTGCATGCGACGAGTTCCTCGCCTGGCCGTAGGGGTATAGGGGAGCGTGACCAGAGAGAATGACGTCTGTTCGCCTTTTCCTCTTTACTTTTCACTCGTTTCCTCCACTTTTGCGTATGCGTTTGTTTGCTACCTTTCTGTCCTCGCCCGTTCCTTTTTCATCAGAATTTGAGCTGGACTAATTAGGATTTTGCCTTATTTCCCTCATTCCTGCTGCTTTTCCCCAGCCTCTAAAGTGCAGAGGGAGAGAAGGGGAGGAGAAAAAGAGAAAAAGAATGCAAAGTGTGCTTTTCTGTTGGACTGAAGACATACCCCAGCACCCCTCCTGAACACACCTCTTGCCATACCCTCTCCCCCACCTGCACCCACTCTTTGAGTCATTCAGCGTATATTGAGCCCCCCACAGGGTGTCAGACACCGTTGTGTGTACTGAGGATGGAGCAGGGAGCAAAACAAAGCCTCTGTTCACATGGGATTTACAATATTTTAGGACGGGGCAAGTGTCCACTATAGCCAAAACATAGAAAGTCTGGTGGGTGGTAATTGGAACTTCAAGAATAAAGTAGGATAAAGAAGGAAGGGAGGTGCTATTTTATGTAGAGCGTGGTTAGGACGACCACTTGAGTAGAGCCTGAAGTTTGGGGAAGGGCAGCAAATGGAAGGGTCCTAACAAAGGAATGTTCAAGAGCAACAAGATCAGTCTGTCTGGAGCTGAGTTTGAGGGAGAACAGATTAGAAAAGTGCTTGGTAAAGGTGCCAGATCTTTCTGGTAAAGACAGAACAATACTCTCTGTGCAAGCATTTCATACTTCCCTCTGCTTTCTCACTGTTTCTCCTTTACTTTCTCAGTTCATTTTCAACCATTCTCTTTCCTCTTGCAGTCCCTCTTCCTTTTTCTTTTTCTTTTTCTTTTTCTTTTTCTTTTTCTTTTTCGTGACAGTGTCTGGCTCTGTCACCCAGGCTGGAGTGCAGTGGCGCAGTCATAGCTCACTGCAGCCTGGAACTCGTGGTCCCCATCCTCCTGCTTCCGCCTTTCGAAGTGCTGGGATTACAGTTCCTCTTCTGATGGACTGTTTATTCTCACCTTACCTATTTCCTGCCTTTCATCAATGGAAAGTGCTCCATTTCACCTGTTCCTCACCTTCCCCAGGCCCATCCCCCAGACCCCTGCTACTCATTTCTCCTCAATGTTGGATATGAGCAGTAAAAAGAAATGCAAAGGGTGAATCAGAGCCCACCCGTGAAATTTAGGGCTTTATCCCACCTTCTTATGCCAGAACAGAAACAATGCCTCAATTCTTATTTTTGCCAACCCTGCTCCCCCACACCTCCTACAAAAGTACAGGTTCTCAGAACCTGTCTGATTTGTCCTCTTACTCATTTCAAAAAGAGAAAATGTAGAACATTTGAGAAAAATCAATGTCATTGTTTTTGAGAATACTGATGTTTCCCCAGGCAAAAGTTATTTATGTTCCAAGTGTGTTGCTAGGAAAAAATATCTCCTACACATAAGATATTAGAACTGTATTTTAAAGGTAATTTCCCTTGAACTTCATTGAGCAATCAAGCCTGAAGACTCTGACTGTAACTGGTTTGATGAACCTATTAATTAGTAGGCTATTTGAATAAAACTGGAGAAGAAAAGACAGGTGTTTATCACCTGTCTAAAAAGACTCTGTGTAGGCCAATTTTTTGCTTGGTTGCTTGGCAAACCTTTGGAAGATGGCACGGCGCTGGCACACCTCAATGAATGAGCATATAACTAGAAAGAGGAAGATATGCCTCTTCTCTTTGGTGACTGTTCTTAGGGGTCAGAGGAGGTGTGGCAGTAGTGAAAATTGTTTATAACAGTGTTCTCCTCAAATATACAGCCTACAGGAAGAGCCTCTACTTGCCCCGGCTTGGGCTTATTTAAGGAAGGAATTTTGGTGGGGACTTTGAATCAAGAAGACTTGGGTCTTTTTCCTGGGCATTTAGTAGTGGAATAATCTGAACATGTTATTTAACCTCTCTGAGCCTATGTGATAGGAATAACATCTTCTTCACGGGACTTTGGTGGGGGTTAAATGAGGTAGCATTTATGTAAAATAATACCTAGCTTTTTAATGTAAAAAAGCTAGGCTGAATGATGGTGAACCTTTGTACATCAACCTTCTAGTAAGTGAATGCATTGTGCAGGTCACTCACCTACAACCAAAAAGGTGGCTTTGCCTTAGAAAAGTACCCAGTCTAGGCAACATGGCAGTCTACAATCCACTTGCCAAACACCAGAAGATGAGAGACTTGGCTTGAAGCAGCCAATTACAATATGTATTTGTTATCCATCATATCCAGAAATGGTTCAAAAGCAAGCCTGATCAAACCCTTCTGTGCTTCCCACCTCTTTCAAGATAAAGCAAAATCCTTCCATGTGGCCTACGAGACTGCTGGTCTAGCCTACCTACCTTTTCAGCATCTTCCTCCTTAGTCTCTTCAGCCACCTTGGCCTCCTATTTACCATGTTCCTTCCCACCACAGGACTTTTTTTTTTTGAGGCAGAGTCCTGCTCTGTTACCCTGGCTAAAGTGCCGTGGCACCAGCCTACCTCACAGCAACCTCAAACTCCTGGGCTCAAGCAATCCTTCTGCCTCAGTCTCCCAAGTATCTGGGACTACAGGCATGTGCCACCATGCCTGGCTAATTTTTTTCTGTATATATTTTTAGCTGTCCATATAATTTCTTTCTATTTTTAGTAGAGACGGGGTCTCGCTCTTGCTCAGGCTGGTCTCAAACTCCTGAGCTCAAACAATCCACCTGCCTTGGCCTCCCAGAGTGCTGGGATTACAGGCGTGAGCCACCGCGCCCTGCCCACCACAGGACTTTGCATAGTCTTCCTGCCTAGAATGTTCTTCCTTCATCTCCTTACCTGGCTAACCCTCATGCTTGGAGAACTCAACCCAGTCGCCCCCTCCTCACCCTTCCCTGACCTCTTTGATGGGTCAGGCCCTTATTATGCTCTCAGAGCATGAGGTGTCTCTCCTTAGTTGCCCGTGTCACAGCTGCAATCTTACGCTTACTGTGTGATTATTTGATTAATATATATTTCTCCCATCAAACTATAAGCTTCATGAGGGCAAGGTGCCATTATTGGGTGCCTTGTGGTAGGCACCCAATAAGTACTTATAGAATGAATGAACCAGGCTGTGTACAGTTTACTCTTTCTTTGATGATTCAAAAGGCAGTTCAAGAACCTGTAGTGCTTCAGGGTCATAATTATGAACCTCAGTTAGGATCTGAAGGCAAGTGAGTAAATGTTCCTTGGTAGTCAATTAGCCACAAGGTGGAGCTAGCCTGAGAAAGCCAGCCTCTAAACTCACCAAAATATATCGTTACCTTCAGTCACATCTTTGAATCAAGGCCCGGTAACCTGAAAGACCTTGTTAAAATACAGTTAAGTTAGCCAGAAAGTATATCATATAGCTACTCCATAGCAAGAGGAGTATAGTGAGGTGAATAATAGCAAGGACTCTGAAGCTGGACCCATCTAGCTTCAAATCCCAGCTCTGTCACTCTCTGCCACAATCTCTCTGTGCCTCATTTTTTCATCCTCTGTAAATGGAGATGCAAAAGTAGTATCTGCATCAGGGGTTGTTGGTCAGGTTAAAGACCTCCTAGATGTAAAGCTCTTAGGTCATGACTGGCTCTTTGCAAGCACAATGTAAGTGTGCGCTGTTATTCTAACCACTACCCATTCTTATCACAATTGGAAAATGGGCTAAAGGATGAGCATGTTTTTTGTAGGGGAAGGGGAAGATCAGGCTCACAAAGGCATAAAATGGGAGGTACCTGGATAGACAGGGCGGCAGCATGGAGGGTCCTAGGAAGGCCAGGGACAAACTGCTGTTGTTTCAATGTCCTTGGGAGCCCCCAAAGGGAGCAAGGAAGCCAGGAAGCTCATGTGGAGCCCATGGTCCCCTCCTAGGACAGATAATTACAGTCATTGCATTTGGAGGTAATAAATAAAGGAAAGGAAATGAGGCTCCAGCTCTGGTCATGACTCAGACAGGCTGAGACTCCAGGCATTCTGGGACCTCACCAACACAGGCAGGTGGTGGTAGGAGGGGATAGAATGCAGAGGGCAACAGAATCAGTCAAAGGAGCTGACCTAACCCTCGGACTGGCTCCGAAGGGCCACGTGAGGTAGGACAGTGCTCACAGTTCAAGCTAAAGATCTGACCTTGTTCAGGACTCCAGCTGCTGGAGTGTGGCAGTGAAACACCAGGAAGTAAGCCTATCTGCATTCCTTTCTTCCCCCTTTCCCCTTTCCTCTTGGAGGAATCCAAATAGAATGAACTTGTAGGGTGGCTTTGAACTGGGTCCTTGAGGGAGAGCTGATGCTAAAGCCATGTAGATCAAGTTCATCTGGCAGGAGCAAGAATATAAATGAAGAGTGGAGGCAAACTGCAGGAGCAAACAGATGGATTTAGAATGGGATCAGGATGGAGCAAGGAGGAGCAGTCTCGGGCAATTGCTGTGAACAGCCTTGAGGCATCTGCCACGTCCGCCTTGTATGGCCCAAGGGTCCGTGGTCTGAGGGTGTGGCATCTACCTCCCCCCCTCAAAAAAAACAACACTGACCAGGGGTTTGCTAGTACCCAGAGATTTTGGGGAAATTCTAGGCTGGTTCCCAAGATCTGTCTGGGCCACACCCTGGACACCTGGACACTGCTCCAGGGAGGAATCTCATGGTGCTGGCAGGAATCTAAAACCCCTTCCACACTTGCTCTGGCCCCTCATCTCAACTCACAGGGCCAGTCATTTTCATCATCCCAATCATAAATCCTATGCCATTAGCACGCACTCCCCATTTCCACCTCCTCTAAACCCCCAACAACCACAAGACTACTTTCTGTCTCTAGGGATTTGTCTGTTTTGGACATACAAATGGAATCATATGATACGTGGCTTGTATCTGGCTTCTTTCACTTAGCACAATGTGTTCAAGTTTCCTCGTCCATTGGATATACCACATTTTGTTTATTCATTCATAAGTTGATGGATATTTGGGTTTCCATTATTTTGCTATTATGAATAATATTACTATGAATTGTTGATGTACAGGTTTTTCTGTGGACATGTGTCTTCAATTATCCTGAGTATGTCCCTAGGAGTAGAATTGGTGGTATATCTTTTCCTCTCTACAACCACTGCCCCAGTTCATCTCTTGCCCAAGTCTATTTCTCTCTTCCTAAGGATCTAACCTCCCAAATCACCCCTACACAATTAACAAAAGGATCTAAGATTTTAAAAAATAGTAGTAATAACAACAGTGTACATTATGATGAATTATCTCATTATCCTTTCTAAAAACTTATAAGGTAGGTACTACTACGATCATCCCATTCAGAGATGATAAAACTGAGTTCACAAAGGTAGTAGGTGGCAGAGGCAGGATTTAAACTAGGCCTACCTGTCTCCAGAATGCCTAACCTCTGTGACATACTGCCTCCCTGACACACATCTGAACAACATGTCACTACCCTGCTGAAAACTTTGCAAAGATTCCCACTTGCCTAAAGTAAGAACATGTCCTATAACTGGTGGGTCACTAGAGTCATCTTTATGTTTCCAATTTTAATGCATGTGACTATTTCTTATTTATAAAGCCCTAGAGCACTTATATTATTGGCTCTCTAATTATTTCATTTCAAGACATCCAATACTTCACGTTTCCTAACACTCATCAGACTTGTCACTTCTTGCTCAATATCTCTCCTCCCCCCAAGAAAGAAAAGAAACTTCACAGGATGGGGAACCGTGTCTGTTTTATCTGCCACTGAATTTCTACTACCTAGAACCATGCCTAAAACATAATGGGCGCTTAATAAATATTGGTGGGATGAATGAAATTAGTCTTGTGTCCATTTCTTGAGGGCAATGGTTTTCTGATATATGTTTTTGAAATCTTCCTCCACCCTCCCCCAACTACCACCTGACATGGTACTAGGCACATAAGCAAATGCCAACCTATTTTAGTCCTCCTGGTTCCCTGGACATTTTAGTACATGTTATTTGCTGCCAAGTCTCAACACCCAACACCAGTGTTATAAGGGTTTCTTTGTATCAGTAACACATTCTTAGGAATCTGAAGAACCTGCAGAACTCAAGGCAGCCACAGGAATAGCTAACTAGGGGCTTGAGAAGAGTCTCAGCCACACTGTGACCTGATTTAAAGCTTGATATGATTGTTAATGAGCAATGCAGAAAAGCATATTGGTGTAGAACCCACACTCTAGAGCAACACTGTCAGAACTTTCCTTAAAGTTGGAAATTTTCTCTATCTGCCCTATGCAGTATGGTCACCATTAGCCACATGTGGCTGTTAAGTACTTGAAGTGGGGCTAGTACGGCAGAAACTAAATTTTTAATTTTATTTAACTTCAATTTAAATACTCATATAGCAAGTGGCTACCATACTGGACAATATAGTAGCAGAGTCAGGACCTAAGTTCAAATCCTGGCTCCACTACTTACTGACAATATGACTTTGGCTAATTTATCTCCTTGTGTCCTGGTCTCCCCACTTACAAAACAGGATAAATAACAATAGTACTAACCTCATAAATTTGATATGAGGATTAAATAACTGAATACACATTTCGTATATGGGTCCATCAAGCTAGCACAAGAGTGGCTGGAGAAAGAGGCTGACTGACATCCATGAAATGGGTCATCTTGCCCACCTGATTGGTGGAGTGTCTCCTCCACTGGGAACACTCTCTGGTGGGTATTTACCTAGTTTATTAGTTTCCTATTGCTGCTGTAACAAATCACCCCAGAATTCCTGGCTTAAAACTATGCATATTTATTATCTTACAATTCTGCAGCTTAGAAGTCTCATTGGGCTAAAATCAAATTGTCAGCAGGACTGCATTCCTTCTGGAGGCTCTAGAGGAGGATGCATTTCCTTGCTTTTCCTGTCTTCTACAGGTTGCCTACATTCCTTGGCTCGTGGACCCTCTCTCCATCTGCGAAGCTAGCAGCACAGCATCTTCAGATCTCTCTCAGACTCTGACACTCCTGTCTTCCTCTTATAAGGATCCTTGTGATTACACTGGGCTCTCCTGGATAATTCAGGATAATCTCCCCATCTCAAAATCCTTAACTTAATCACATCTGCAAAGTTCCTTTTGCCATGTAAGATGCATATTCTTAGGTTTGGGGGCCTAAGACACATGGGACATGAATATCTTTATATTCTGTGACCATTCAGAAAGGCATATCCATGTACCTCTGCCCCAGTCCTTCTGGTCATAATTTTCTTTTTTTTTATTTCAAAATATTAAGGGGATACAAATGTTTTAGGTTACATGGATCACTTTTGTAATGCTTGAGTCCTGGCTAAAGGTGTTCCGCTCTCCCAAATAGTGTTCATAGTACCCATTACATAGGTTTTTGCCCCTACCCTCTCAGAATTTTTTTTTTTTTTTTTGAAACAGAGTCTTGCTCTGTTGCCCGGGCTAGAGTGCTGTGGCATCAGCCTGGCTCACAGCAACCTCAAATTCCTGGGTTCAAGTGATCCTCCTGCCTCAGCCTCCCAAGTAGCTGGGACTATAGGTGTGTGCCACCACACCTGGATAAATTTTTCTATGTTTAGTAGAGACGGGTCTCACTCTTACTCAGGCTTGTCTCAAACTCCTGATCTCAAGCGATTCTCCCGCCTCGGCCTCCCAGAGTGCGAGGATTACAGGCGTGAGCCACTGTGCCCGGCCAACCCCTCACAATTTTCTACCCTTGTTCTTTCCCAGTCTCTGATCAGCTGGCCAACCCATCAGCCAGTCCCCATTTATAAGTATATATCCATACTCAGTCTATCTTTATTTACACGTGAAGTAGATAATAAGGTGTACTCCCCCAAATCTACCCTTTACCACTATTATTTCAAGGCCCTGCTGCATGTGGCAATAGGGCAGCAGTTGTCCAATTTCAGCTAATGCTGACATACCATGCAGGTTGATCAACAATTCAGGCCCTTGAGTCTTCCTTGTTCTCCTCTTTCATTAACTGGTCATAGGGAACTCCCTGTGAGGCTACAAGGATGGCTGGAGGAAGAGTGCAAGATACCATGGGATTCTGGGTCACCTGCTTGTGATAGTTTATTGGTGCCTTCTGGACAGCTCCAGCCTGTTTTTTTTTATAGAACCACTTCTATTTTGGAATGCTGCTATGAGAGTTTAATTTTATGGTTTGGTGGATCAGATAATATGCAGTTCATGACAGACAGTTCTCATAAGCATGTGGGGTTCCATACTCAGGTGTTCAGTCTCTACTAGGGCTCAGAAGCCTCTCAGGAGCTGCTTTTCAAGTGGAAGAATAGTTGTTAGCAGACACAATTCGATTCCAAAACCTTAGGGGTTTGTGCTTGATTTTCCTGTTGAGGCTTGCCAGAGGCTGCATATAGCATCTTTGACTGCCACAGAAATTTCCAGGACCACTGTGTCCTTTGGTCATAAGGCCCAGTGGAAGGGCAGCTGGAATCACAGCCTGCAACTTCTTCAGATCCTTTTCGTAACTGATTCATACTCAAAACTGGTAGCCTTATGGGTTGCCCAGTAAGTGGGGTAGAGTAGCATGCCCAAATATAGTCCATATTGCCTCAGAACTCCAAAGATGCCCACCAAGCAATGTGCCCTGGGGCAATAAGGGTTTTGGATGTGGATCCTCAGAGGAGGCATTAGCTTATGAGGCAGCTGCCCCAAGTGCAGCATTAAAAAGCTTTTGTGAGGGTAGGTGGGCTCCCACTGACTGGGGAAGGGCTGCCTCTGTTGCCAAGTGTGGTATGGGGGATTTGGGGTTCACAGTTCTTAGCCTTGACTGTCCCTTCCAAAATGTCCCCATCCCATCCCATGTCTTAAGATTCCACTCTTTCCCCACCTGTGTTGTAGACTTAGTTAAACACTTGTCAACATTCAGCCTTTAATTGGTGTGGAAACTCTTTGGCCCTTACCATTCAGCCTTGGGCTTTGTCCTTAGCCATTTCTTCCCTGTGACCTCATAGGAGATGAGGGACTGAGTCAAAACTACCATTGAGGGTTCTCGAATGACAATTTATTTTCTTACTTGGATGGTCAGTTGAGTTCCCAAAGCATTGTCCTGCCCCTTCACATCGTCTAATGCCACCCACCAGTCATAATGTGAGACCTGTGATGCCATCACATGCCAGGGTCTATTCATATCCCTGTTCCTCTGGGCGGGGTGAAGTTCCACGTGCTCCTCAAATATGGGTGCAATCCAGTTCTATTTTTCCATTTCTACTTCCTTGGCCTCTCCTGTTACATTATACAGTGAGGACCCAACAGAAAACAGAGAGCACATTCCAACTGGGTAATTTAACCTAAAGGATCAAGGAAAGGACTAGGTCCAGGAACCCTGAGAAAGAGTGCCATGTGGAAAACGCCACCAGACAGGGGCTGTTGACCTGGGAGGGAGGGAGATGGGAGCGCACAAATACCCAGAGCTCCTCTCCCCCCTTCTCTGATCTGCCAGGGCTCCAAATTGGCCAACCTTAATAAGATGACTCTGTGATCCATACAGCTCAGCCTCTCAGGACACGGAGACAGGTGGAGAATGGTAGAGAATAGATTTGGAGGAGCAAATAAATAGACGTTTCTAACCTAAAGATATTATAAGAGTCAAACTTATTTGAGACCTAGACCCATTTTTCACTTATTTTATGAACATCTTCAATCGAATATTTCTCTTGGGCACCTCAAAATCAACATGAGTAAAATAGAACTCGTCTTTGCTTTCCAAAGTCATTTCTTTTCATAAGCCCCCAGCTTTGGTTACAGCACTGTCACTCGTTTAGACAGCGAGTCCAGAAACCTGGGAATTGTCCTTGATCCCTCCCTGTCCCTTATATCCTGCGTCTCTTTGGTCAACATTCTGTACAATCTTTCAGCTTTATCTTTTCTCCTCCATTTCCCTCCCAGGTTGTCAGTTCAAGCCCTTATCATTTCTCATTTGGATATGTCAACAACCTCTTAATTCATCTTCCTTCCCTCTCCCTTTTAAACCAAATCTACCATGCCACCAGAGTGATTTTCCTGAACTTCAAACATGAATCCAGCTACATCATCCCTTCGTTTATAAACCATCAGCACATTTAGCCCTGAGGATGAAATCCAAGCTTCTGAGGATAGTACTCAACACCCTCAGAGATCTGGTTCCTGGGTCTTTCTTAAGCCTCATTTGGCACCCACCTGTGTGTGCTCTGTCCTCCAGCCATACAAAATACTCTATGTTTTCTGAATGTGTCTTGTTATTCTGCACCTTTGTGCTTTCCCATATATTTTCCCCCTTTGCCTGTTATGTTCTTTCTCTTCTGCCTGCCAGGTGAATGATAACTTCTTTTATAAGAGTCAGCTCAAGTGGCAGGCACGGTGGCCCACACCTGTAATCCTAGCACTTTGGGAGGTCGAGGTGGGAGTGTTGCTTGAGGTCAGGAGTTCAAGACCAGCCTGAGAAAGAGCAAGACCCCATCTCTCCATAAAAAAATAGAAAAATTAGCTGGGTGTGGTGGTGCACACCTGTAGTCCCAGCTACTCGGGAGGCTGAAGCAGAAGGATTGCTTGAGCCCATGAGTTTGAGGTTGTAGTGAGCTGTGATGACACCACTGCACCCCAGCTTGGGTGACAGAGTGAGACACTGTCTAAAAAAAAAAAAAAAAAAAAAAAAAAAGAGTTAGCTCAAGTGACCTCTTTTCTCAGAAGCCAGAGTTGAAAACCACCAGCTGGGATCCTCTAAAAATGAATAAATGAATATTTAGAATGTAACTAAAAGAATACAGAGTATTAGATTAATGTACAAATGTAAGACATGCAGCTACTTGTAGAGCTAGATATGGGGTTTAATTGAATCTAATATGTTACAGATTGTAGAAACAGTGAAGAGGAAAACTCTGCTACCATTGATTATAAGAAACATTCCAAGTCCAGAAATATTAAAATGTGTAAAAAAGTGCACCTTAGAATCAGTGAAATAAGGTACCAGCTAATCTACCCTTTTATCATACATAAGGAAATAGGTCTAGAGATGTGACTTGCTCAAGATCACATAGTTCCTTAGTGACAGTGCCACATTTAGACATATCTCCTGACTTTCAGCCCAAAGCCAGTTTCATTTTGTCATATAGATTTATTGCTGATGATTAGCGTGAGTAATAACAACTCCCCAACTTTGCAAAATAAACTTACATTAGGTGCCCTTATTCCCTTTCAAATGTCAGGAATACTAGAAAAAATATAGGCTGGTTATTTGGGTTCTTCATCCCCTCTTCCTCCAGCAACACAAAAACTAAGTGAAAATACAAGCATGCACATGTGTAGACACACACATACACACACACACACACACACACACACACCCACCCACCCATGTCAGGCAGGGCCCTGTAGAAGGTGCAGTCCATGTAGGGAAACTAATGCATCTAGTTTGCACCACTTGCAGGATTCTTCAGCTATAAGAAGTCCTTTTTGAGAGGGCTGCATCTCTAGTCTTGAGTTCTAGGTCTTTGCCTTGGTCATGTTATCCATCCAAGCTGTGATTTATGCTAAAGTCCTGACATACCCCTTATCTGGGGAAGGCTTAGCCTGCCTTGTGTTGTCCATAGCCATCTCCAGGCATTTCCTGATTTTTACAGAAGTCTCATACATTTCCCTCCACACTGAGGCAGGCTCTCTGCTCTTCAATGAATTGCCCAGAAAAAATTTTCCTCTTTGAATCATTGTCGTCAAAGGAAACTCAATTACCATTACAGGCTTCCATGCACAGAAAAGCAACAAGACCAAGGAGAGGGCCAACAGTCATCAGTGTTATTGACAAAGGGCCCAGATGATGGGTCTGGTTTTTGTTTTTTGTTTTTTTTTCCTGGTCCTTCTTCTGAGGGAGACAATGTTTTTGACAATTTTAATATGCTATAATGAAAGCAGTTTTCTTCTTTCTTTATTACTTAGAAACTCCTTCTGATCTCTACCGAGTAATATCATGTTAGGATTTCTAAAGGACAGAATATTCTAGGTACTTGAAAAAATTTAGATGTTAGAGACTCTCTAAAACCAGTGTTGCCCCAGCTTTCCTGATGATAAAAATCATCTAGAGATTCTTCCAATAATACAAATTCCTGAATCCCACTGCAGTCCTACTAAATCAGAATCCCAGGGACTATAGTCTGGGAAATCATATATTGAACAAGTCCCCCCAAGTGATTCTTATCAGCAAGGAAGTTTAGGAAACACTGTGTCCAGCCTCGTCATTCTAAGGATGAGGACACTGAAGCCCAGTGCTATGGTTTGAATGTTTTTGTCCCCTCCAAAACTCATGTGTTGGAAACTTTATCCCCAATGCAACAGTGTAGGGAGGTGGTGCCTCATGGGATATGTTTAGGTCATGAGGGCTCCACCCTCAAGAATGGATTAATGCTGCTATAAAAAGAGCTTGCAAGTGTGGGTTGTCTTTCTTGTGTTCTTCTACCTTGTGAGGATACAGGGTTCGTCTTTGCCCTCTGCCTTCCACCATGTGATGATGTGGCAAAAAGGCTCTCACCACATGCTGGCACCTTGTTCTTGGACTTCCCATCCTCCAGAACTGTAAGCCAATAAATTTCTGCTCCTTTATAAATTATCCAATCTGTGATATTTTGTTATAGAAGTACAAAATGGACTAAGACACCCAGAGAAGTTGAATAACTTATGGAAGATGCCTGTGTCTTTGCTTGTGTGGGTACAGGCTGCTTCTGCTTCTGGAAGGATTATGCCTTCCTATGGGGAAGAAGCCAGGAGGACTGTGAATCTAAGAAGGATTAATAAAAGAGTCTTTATTTTTTCATGATGTGCTTTTCTGTGGTAGTTGGAAGAAATGTTTTTCCCCACATAATGAATTAATTTTTCAATTAAAAATCTAGTTCTGAGTATGTCTGATTTGCATATGTCTTGGAAATAGTCATTTATTTGTACCCCGGCTTCCCCCACTCCCACCTACCTTGAATCTGCTTTCTAGCTGTCAGACGGCCCCCTCATTTCCCTCTCCTCTGCCTACTCCAGGACCTTCCACCTGTGCACAGCCAGCCCCACCTTACTCCAGCAGCCCTAGCTGGGCTAGAGGCCAGGAGCACTTGAACAACCTCTTCTTCTGCTTGGTGGGGTTGGGGGGGGGGCGTGGAGTGAGTCATCCGCTCCATGAGACTGAGTGGAAGCCCCAGAACTGACTGCTGGGGTTGGCTGTGACTTGGCCAAGGCCTTTCTATCATAGGACTTGCCACCAATGTCCCTAAGCAGCACCCAACCTGGTGTACGTTCAGAGATGACATGGACCAGGAACTCTGTGCTGAGGTGGCCACATTCCCACCTCTCTAGTTTCGAGTAGCAACATCTCAAAGGCACATAGGTAAGATTCTGTGCGATGCAAGGTTAGAAGAAAACATTTGAATGTCTAAATTCAAGAAGGTGGAGCAAGTGGAACTGTCATAACTGTGGTGGGAGTGCCAATTATTTCAACCACTTTGGAAAACTGGCAGAATCTATTAAAGCTCAACAGTGCATACTTACGATCCAGCAATTCTATTCCCAGGTATACCTCAGAAATGTGTGTATATGTTTATAAAAATATTCATGAGAGCAACTATTCATATCAGTCTAAAATTGGAAACTACCCAAATGTTTATCAGTAGTCAAATGGATAAATAAATTCTATTCTATTCATAAAAGAGAATATTATCAACAATGAGAATGAGTGAACTATTGCTAGATGCAACAGCATGGATGATTTCTGCAAATATAATGCTGAACAACAAGAACAAAGACCAGATATAAGTATAGATAATATGTTGTCATTTACGTGCAGTTTTAAAGTCAAGCAAAATTAATCT
The DNA here is from genome assembly GCF_041146395.1 of Eulemur rufifrons. Classification (NCBI taxonomy): domain Eukaryota; kingdom Metazoa; phylum Chordata; class Mammalia; order Primates; family Lemuridae; genus Eulemur; species Eulemur rufifrons. The sequence goes on from NC_090999.1 coordinate 21,727,234, forward strand.
CTTTTGATATAAGTCAGGAGTGGGCTGGTAATATTAGGGTCCATCAGAAGAGATGGGTATCTTATATAATTTAATTAATAAATGTATAAATTGAGTAAGAAATGGGTCATTTATAAAAATTCATTAAGTGCTCACTCATGATTTGTGTATTTTTCTGCATGTGTGTTTACTTCAACCTAACCTTACTTTTAAAAAAATAGCCCCATAGAGCAGTGGTTCCCTGCTTAATCAAACTCAAATGGTGCCTTTTTATAACAAATATTTTGTAACATCCTCTGTACTCTCCTAAAATGAAAGTTGTAGATAATTATACATACTATGTGCATAATTTAAAATTTTTTATTTTTAAAATAAAAATTTAATGTTATAGCTAAAAATAATGATATAGTGCCTTAGCTGAAGTATTAAGAGAAAAGGAGAGGGTAAAAACTTTCTAATAAAATATGTGTATTTCAGTACATTCATGTTTAGTCATGACTATTCTGTAAGACACTGAGTACATAAGGTGCTTGCATTTTGTATAAAAATCTCCATGGCAGCAACAGTTGCAAGTGCAGACTGAATCAAGTAATATACTAGGTAATTAGGAAGGCACAGGTGACACAGATTTTCTGAAATGGTAAAACAATCTGTGCTATCGTGCTAAACAGAACACAGTATAACCACTCTTCCATTTAAATGGTAATGATGTTCCTTTAAAATCTAGAGCATGTTAAGAACTGGGGAAAAAAATACTTTGTGTTTATATGTCAAAGCCAACTTAGACTCTAGGTTCAGATTGTTATAAACACTCTACACATACATGAATGTCCATTTTGATATCATAAAGTAGTGCACGATGTGAGACAATCCATTGTCGTACAGGACTGTCCTGAGGATTGTAGCATGTGGAACATCTGTGGCCTCTGATCATCAAATGCCAGTGGGGTCACCATGACAACCAAAAATACCAACACAAATTTTCAAGATTCTCCTGGGAGGCAATGTCACTTTAGTAAAGAACCATCAATGTAGAGGATGACTTCCAGGTTGTAAGCCATCAATGTTCTCTCATTAGTAAAGCCCTGGCCGACCCAAGGACATCAAAATGACTTGATGAGTATAACAATATGAACCAACTTGCTCAGGTCATGAAAGCTTCTCTACTAGTTGCACTATAGATCTGTCCCAAATGAGGCTCCTTGTCTCCTCTTCTTCGTCCGGTCTCATCCCCTCCTCCCGTCTGGTCTCCTCTCCTCTTCCGGTCTGGTCTCCTCCTTTTCCAGTCTGGTCTCCTCTTCCTATCTGGTCACCTCCCTCTTGCTTTTCCAGGCTGGTCCCCTCATCCTCTTCCGGTCTGGTCTCCCTCTTACGGTCTCATCGCATCTTTCTCTTCCGGTCTGGTCTCCACTTTGTCTTCCTGTCTGGTCTTCTCTTCCATTATGGTCTCCCCCTCTTCCTCTTCTGGTCTGGTAGCCTCCCTCTTTCAGTCTCGTCTCATCTTTCTCTTCCAGTCTGGTCTCCTCTTCCTCTTCCAGTCTGGTCTCCTCCTCTTCCGGTCTGGTCTCCTCTTCAGGTCTGGGGAACCAGGGCATAGACCCAGTCCAAGCCTGAAGGCCTCAGAACCAGGAGAGCCTGTGGTATAAGTTCCAGTCCAAAATCATGCAGGCTTGAGATCCAAGAAGAACTGATGTTTCAGTTTGAGTTCAAAGACTTGAAAAAGACCAATGTCTCACTCAAACAGTCAAGCAGGAGGTGCTCCCTCTTACTAGTAGGAGGGTCAGCTTTTTTGTTCTATTCATGTCTTCAACTGATTGGCTAAAGCTCACCCACAATAGGGAGGGCAATCTGATTTACTAAGTCTGCCAATTCAAAGATTAATCTCATCCAAAAATACTCTCACAGACACACTCAGAATAATGTTTGACCAAATGTCTGGGTAACCCAAAACCCAGTCAAGTTGACACAGAAAATTAACTATTACACCTTCCTTCAATTTTAAAAATTTGAACTATTTCCTCCCAGCCCTAAATTGTTAACTGTGATTACTCCTGAGAGATGAGATTCCAGGAGAAGGGAGTGCTCCCTTTTTTACTCTTTACTGTTCAAAAAGAGGGTTAAAAGTGTTGGAACTTTGAGTAAACTGTGCTTCTCTGCTTTCTTTTTTTGTGCAATTCTCTGTTTAAAAAATTTTCTAGGCCGGGCGCGGTGGCTCACGCCTGTAATCCTAGCACTCTGGGAGGCCGAGGTGGGCGGATCGTTTGAGCTCAGGAGTTCGAGACCAGCCTGAGCAAGAGCGAGACCCCACCTCTACTAAAAATAGAAAGAAATTATATGGACAGCTAAAATATATATATAGAAAAAATTAGCCGGGTATGGTGGCGCGTGCCTGTAGTCCCAGCTACTCGGGAGGCTGAGACAGGAGGATCGCTTGAGCTCAGGAGTTTGAGGTTGCTGTGAGCTAGGCTGACGCCACGGCACTCACTCTAGCCTGGGCAACAGAGTGAGACTCTGTCTCAAAAAAAAAAAAAATAAAAAAAAAAATAAAAAATTTTCTACATTACAAAATAATTATCTAATTCCAGCTACCAGTTTATAGAAAATACAGAGGACAGAGGAAAATGTTTAATAAACCACATGATGAAATAAGCAAAATCTGTGACTAATAGAAACTACTCAGGATAAAGAACCTGATTTCTTCAACAGATTAATTCTAAGTGACCTAGCCTGAACAAAAGTGAGACTCCTGTACTAAAGTAGTGAGACTACTTTACTAAAAATAGTAAAAATGAGCCAGATGTGGTGGTGAGCGCCTGTTTTCCCAGCTACTTGGGAAGCTCAGGCAAGAGGATTGCTTGAGCCCAGGAGTTTGAGGTTGCTGTGAGCTAGGGTGACACCACGGCACTCTAGCCCAGGTGACAGAGTGAGACTCTGTCTCAAGAAAGAAAAAAAATTCTAAATGTTATAAAACACAGTGAAAAGAGAACTTATGATTTAAAAAGATTTAAATGACATAGTAACCATTTGTAATGTGGGAGTATTATTTGGATCCCATTTAAAAAAAAAAAACCTCCACAAACCACAAAAAGAAAAAAAATTATAGCATTTATGAGACAATTAGCAATCTGAACATTGACAGAACATGTTATAATATTAAGGAATTTTTTTAGGTGTGATAGTTATATATGGGTATATTAAAAAAAACTAATCTTTTAGAGAAATATACTCAAGTATTCATGGGTTAAATGATGTCATGTCTGAGATTTGTTTTAAAATATTTTGAAGGGATGAGGGTGTGAATGGGGCAGGATTGTTGTGGGTTGTTGGTTTTGAGGGTTAGGTGATGGATATGGGGGAGGCTCATTATACTATTTGGTCTACTTATGTGTAAGGTATAAATTATTCAAAAGTGAAAAGGTTTAAAAAATTATGATATAGCCAGCACAATTTGATTGCAGGTGATCATTTCTACCCTAGCAACCATGAAAGACTTATTAATATTTTTAAAATTTAATGGTTCGCTTAAAAGACAGTTGAACATTTCAAATGCTAAGAAATCTTCATCCTGATCTTCCCCCTCCCACAAAATAGAATTGACATCCTAGCCACAGAACTTGTGTGAAACTATGTGCAACATACAGTAAATTGTCAGCCTACTTTGAACCTCTCACTGCAACTCGGCCCTGATTTGGCTGTTCAGAGCAGAAGCCCCAGTTGAGACATCTCCTGCTGCAGAAATAAGGGACAGACACCAGGGCCTATGAAAAAACTGGAAGGGTAACCAAGAGCCTTGAAGCCTCTGCTCTCAAGAACATGGATCCACCGTTATTTCCAAATGGAGAACCATCCACATTTCTCAAGTTATCGTTCAGATTGGGGGATTCCAGACACACTGGAATGTCTTGGATGCTGTCCCCAGCTCCTTAGTCTTCTCTCATTATAATTTCTGCCTTAAGAATTCATCCTGCTTCACAGTTTCAAATTCATCTAAAAGCTAATGATTTCTGGGTTCAAACTGCCATCCCTGGACTCTCCCCTGACTGCCAACTCACATATCCAAGTGTCTTCACAACATTCTCATCTAAATGACAGAGGAGAATCTCAAAGTTGCCATATATGAAACAGGCCTTGGGATCATTCCCCTGCTGAGACCCACTGGCACCTTGGTCTGCCCATCCCAAGGCATCATCCTTGATTCTTTTCTTCATTCTTCACCTCCAATTGCTCACCAAGTACTATTGACTCTTCCTTCAAACTTTACCCCAAATCTGACTACTTCTTACTACCTCTACTCCTACCACTTAGTCCCAACCACTGGTATCCCTCATCTGGGCTATTGTAGTAACTTTCTAACTGGTCTTGCTGCTTCCTCCTTTGTCCCTTGTATCAGTGAAGATTAGGTCACAAGCTACTCCCCTGCTCAACTCTCTCTGGTGGCTTCTTTTCCCACTTACTAAAATCCAAATTCCTTACGTGGCCAACAGACCCCTATGTGACCTGGCCCCTCTGCACCCACCCTTTCCTCCAGCCACCGGCCATCACCATGGTCTTTGAATTTTGCCCAGCCTCAGGATCTTTATATTTGCTCTTCCTATTCTAGTTTATTTTCCCTTCATACTTCTTAAGGCTTGTTCCCACCTGTGATCAGGTAGATCCTTAGATTCAGGTGTCTACTTAGGTTCTCAGGGATGTCTTCGCTCGTTCTATGTCAAAGAGCCCTACTTTTTCCAGCCATTTGCCTTGCTTTTTTTTTTTGTAGCACTTATCACCAGTTCAAATGATATACTTATGTGTCTATGTCTTTTTTTTCTGTTTCCTTGCCCTCCTCCTCCTCTCAGGAATGTAAGCTTCATGAGGACACACACTTTGTCTCTTTCACCTTTGTGTCTTTAGTGCTTAGCACCATAGGTAAATAAGTCTTTGTTAGAAGGATGAATGAATGACTCTTCCAAGACAAGTCTGATACAGACATATCTTCCTTAGAGAATGGAAAAGTGAAAATACCATTTACTAGCCACTTTTCCTAGGTAGAGTCCCAGAATATAGGCTTAGATGATGGTGCTCATGTCAATTTTCTTTTGGGCCACCAGGAATTTTTCTCTCAAAAAGGCCTGGTACCTGGTGTATTGAGACTGTCAGCTGGCCCCCAGGGACTTCCAATTAGAGAACAATGACTTTACTTTAACCTTCCCCGTGGTGTTCTAGAAAAAAAGCAACTCACCCCAGCAAGGGTGCTCATGATTGGCTCCTGAACACTGTTTTAGTTGGTAAGAGAGACGGTTTCAATGTAGCGCCAGGAGAGTCTCAAATGATCTTTAGGCCCAGTTGTTATGTATCTGTCTCCTGGGGAGAAAGGTCTTGTACTAAAATGAAAAAACTCAGTCAAGCTTAAGAGCGGTAGATAACAGCACAGTGTTATAGCCTAAGATGCGAGAAATGACCACCTAAAGACCGAATTGAGCCAAATTAGGACTGTTTATTAGCTGGCCAGAGACCACCCCTGTTCTGGGAAAGTCCAGACACAGAGAATGGCCCTGATCTTAAAGTGGGCAGGGGTTATATACCTTCATCACTAACAACACTAACAATACACATACAGCTCAGAACATGTTGATTACAGTAATTCATAAGCAAGCAAACTTACAGAAGCAAATAGCAACCGTTAAATCAAGGAACATTTCTTTGAGGAACATCCAAGGAACATTTTTCCAAGGAACTGCCAAGCGTAGTACAATGTAACTATACACACCTAATGATTTTAAACAATCACTTACAAGTTAATCACTGTATAAATTTTTTTTTCTGTTATTCATGTATTCTTTTCTCAACTTCATACAACAGTGAGTCCGTACACAAGATGGCTGCACTAGCCTGCATACAAGATGGCTTCATTGTGGCTCACAGAGCTATAGTGATTACTGTGCCTCATCACACACAGGGTGGCTGTGTTTTATAGTCTCATATCGTTTAACCTGGGTTGAAAAAAGCTGTTTTATTTCAGCAGCAACGGAAGGGAGCTGTACTTTGCCTTTAACCTCAGAGATTTGAGAGATGTTACAGGGATGACAGACACCGGCCACAGCAGGGAGGGTGTATACCTGTACAGCAAGAGTCACAGTGCATGTCCAGTGAGGAGTGATACGGGAATGACACGGGAGCTGCATGGTTAACACTGGGGATGTGCCAAAGAAGGGGTGGGATCAGTCAGGGTTTACTGCAGTGGTTCTATGTCAGAAAACACACCAAATTTCCTGGCTTACAACAGCATCAACACCACATTTACGTTTCTCGCCTATAGGTGTTCAGGTCAGCTGTGGTGGTTCTGCTTCAGGCTGTGGGTCTGGTTTAAGGTCGCCCCATGTGGCTTTCATGCTGGGACCAGCATGGCAGATGGCAGAGGTTCAATAAACCAACCCAAACGAAGTGCATTGAAAACCTCTGCTCAGGTGACATCCATTAATATTCCATTGGCAAACAAATCTCATAATCAAGCCCAACATCAGTGGGTCATGAAAATGTACTCTGCCTACTCTAGTAGGGACCCTGCAAAGTCCTATGGCAAAGGCTGTGGATGTTTAATTCTATTGTAGGCAGAAAGTGGAGAATTGAGAGCAGTAATCCGGTCTCCCACAGGGCCCATCCTGGCTGTTTGGAGGCACAAGTGAGTTACCATGGAGACATCTTGAATGAGAAGGGAGAAACTCAAGGGTAAGGGCAAGAAACAGAAGATTGTTCCTTTGTTATGGTTACTTTGATAGTATTCCTTGATTTTCACCCTCCAGGCTAAATTTGAGCTTCCTTGATTTTTACCTCCAGGCTAAATTTGAGCCTCCTGGAAGCTTAAATTACAGGACTGTGAACATATCTCTCTCTGGCAGGAAGCAACAAGGCTGAGAACTTGAACACAGAGAGCTTGTAACTTGTAACCTGAAGGGCCACACACCCTTGCAGGGAAATGTAGTACCCACGCCTGGCATAAGAAGAGAAGGCACCTGTCTTTTTCAGGTTTGTTTAAAATTACAGGTAATATTAGCTCTTTCTTGCTCTGTATTTATGAGCTTGGTTCTATAGTGACTTCATGTCTAAGAATCATAGCAACACTTAGTTTATCCAAAATTGTGGGGAAATTGTTTGTTAGGGAGTGTCCTAAAGAGAAGAGAAGAAAAAAAGGGGGAAAAAAAAAACAAAACAAGCAACAGAAAAAAACAAAAAGCAAAATTGTGGGGAATCAGAATTCCACATAACTGATATTTCCATGTAATGCAAACTTGCCCCTTCAAGTGCCAAAACAGTGTTTATTTTTAGCCACTTAAAAAAAATCAAATTGTTCTAAAATATATCATTCATTATCAGTCTTAAAAATCAAACAATCCTCTTCTAGAATGAAATGGGCTTAATGAAAAAAAATCAAAGGGTCCTAGATATAATTTAATATTTTCTAAGACTCAGATTATTTATCTATGTCTATTAGTTTGGAATATAACATAGTTTCTCCTCTTCTGTTTAAGTGTGTTCAGTCCTTAAAAAAAGAGTCGTTAAGGAAGAGATTAGAAAAGGGAATTATCTTGTTATCACCAGATCAGGAAGATTACCTAGACTCAGGGCAATCTAATTAGATTTCAAAAAATACAACCTCAACAGATTAAAGGAACTCCTCTAAAGGAGCCAGGTTCAAGAAATTATTGAGAAAGTATAACAGAATAGTGACCCTTTGTAGAACAGGAAGGAGAGCAGGAGTGACTCCATGACAGACTGGACCTCCTGGAATAGGCCTAAGTTTCGGTTTCCCCAACGCGGGTCCTCCCCTTCCCCGGAATGCTGCTGATAACAACTAAAAGGTCCCGGGACTTGGAGCCAACCAATCAGGAGCCAACATGATCAGCCACTTTTGAAGGAGCAAATGAACTAAGGGAGGGAGGAGGATGGTGTGCCCAGCGTATGTAACCTACTGAAAAGTATAAAAGCTTAGTTTTTACCCCAGGGCGGGGTCCTGGTTCCAGGAGAGGCCCGGGCGTTGGTGCTCTGGGACTTGGATCCTAGCTCGAGCTAGCCAATAAACTCCTTTGCCTTTTGTAGCCTCGGTGACTCTGCCTCTCTGTTCCTGGGGCCGAGGGGAACCGGTTCTAACACCTTCTCCCATAGATACGGAAGGGAAATATTGAGAGTGGGAAATATGTAATAGACGGAATGGCCTATAAAAAACGGCAAAAATATTTTCTGTCTCTTTAAAACATCCTCCACTCCTTATTGAGAACTAAAACCTGCATCCCTGCTTCAGGCCAGTGGTTGGGAGAGGCAGGATAAGTCTTTTGTTTGTGCTACAGAAGTTGGCTCAGCCTGAGCTGGTAAAGGGAGGTCCTGGGTGGAGGTCAGGGGATTGTCTTCAGCGGAGATGGGACCATCAGAGTCATCAACTGTAGTTGAACAGTACTTGCCTGAAACTGAGAACCCATCCTTTAAAAGCTCTGTATTTCTGCTTTTAGGATGATGGCATTTCAGACAGGAGTCTCCACCCTCCTCGTTGGCCAACAAAGTAATGTCTCTTTCCTTCCTCCCCAAACCACTTGTTCTCGTTCTTCTGATTCGGCTTCGGTAACAAAAGGTCTTCTTTAATCTTTAGATGGAGGATCCACAATAAACAACTAGGGAATTACATAAGAAGACTGGGATAGATTTAGAAGATCAGGATGGAGTGTTATTGAGCCTTAAAAAAGGAAGGAAATTCTAACACATGCTACAACATGGATGCACTTTGAAGACATTATGCTAAGTGCAATAAGCCAGATGCAAAAGGACAAATACTGTATGATTCCACTTATGTGAGGTGCCTGGAGTAGTCAGACTGATAGAGACAGCAGGCAGTGTGGTGGCTGACTGACTGACAGGAGCTGGGGTAGGGGAGAGGAGATGGAAGTTATTGTTTAAAGTGTACAGAATTTGAGTTTGGGATGATTAAAAAGTGCTGGGTGTAGGCCGGGCGCGGTGGCTCACGCCTGTAATCCTAGCACTCTGGGAGGCCGAGGTGGGCGGATCGTTTGAGCTCAGGAGTTCAAGACCAGCCTGAGCAAGAGCAAGACCCCATCTCAACTAAAAATAGAAGGAAATTATACGGACAGCCAAAAATATATATAGAAAAAATTAGCCGGGCATGGTGGCACATACCTGTAGTCCCAGCTACTCGGGAGGCTGAGGCAGTAGGATTGCTTGAGCCCAGGAGTGTGAGGTTGCTGTGAGCTAGGCTGACGCCATGGCACTCACTCTAGCCTGGGCAACAAAGTGAGACTCTGTCTCAAAAAAAAAAAAAAAGAAAAGAAAAAAAGTGCTGGGTGTAAAATGTGAGTGATTAAAAACAAAAGTGCTAGACCTGGGTTGTGGTAATGGTTACACAACCATATGAATGGACTTAATGCCACTGAACTATACACTTAGAAATGGTTAAAATAGCAAACTTTATGTTATGTATAGTTTATCATCATTTAAAAAATCAGAAAAATAAGCCTCCACATAACCGGGACATTATTGAGTGAATGTCATTTGCTGTAGGTGGGAAATGGATATTATCTGCATGGGCTTGAGCAATTCTATGGCAAGAGGAGCAGAGGGCTAAAATGTCTGCTCAGGAGACAGTGTGTAGGCTGTCACCAGACGCAGAATGAGTGGCCAGGAACACAAGGGGAAATTGAAATTGAGAGGGTTGAAATCAGCTAGATGGCTAATAAAGGAACCTCAAATAAAACATGGTGACTTTGTAAGGAGGCAGGAACGTTTCAAATGCTACCCTCCAAAGGAGAAGGCATTTTTCTTCTAGATATATCAAACGTAAAGTTCTCTAGGCCAGGCACGGTGACTCACGCCTGTAATTCTAGCACTCTGGGAGACTGAGGCGGGAGGATTGGTCGAGCTCAGGAGTTCGAGACCAGCCTGAGCAAGAGCAAGACCCTGTCTCTACTAAAAATAGAAAGAAATTAGCTGGACAACTAAAAATATATGTAGAAAAAATTAGCCAGGCATGGTGGTGCATGCCTGTAGTCCCGGCTACTCGGGAGACTGAGGCAGAAGGATTGCTTAAGCCCAGGTGGTTGAGGTTGCTGTGAGCTAGGCTGATGCCATGGCTCTCTAGCCCGGGCAACAGAACGAGACTCTGTCTCAAAAAAAAAAAAAAAAAGGTTCTCTAATTTGCCTCTTGAGGGAGTTCCTTCTGATGTAGTTTATTTCTACGTTATGTCTCCAGATAGCTGACATGGAATGACCAGCTTTCTTGTAGGGCTGGAAACAAAAGGGTTTCTCCACCTATCCTCCTTCTCCCAGATCTCACCCACTGCCTTGATCTTTGGTAATCATAAATTTATAGATTAAGCTTTGAGTTTTTAGAAACATTGTGGGATTGGAGGGGGCAGGATTTGGGATTGCTTGAGTTTCCAAATATGATGGGTATGGGATTGGTGCTATGACAGTCTTGCAAGTCCTATTTATTCTTTGGAATCTTTAAAAGAGAAGAACATTAGAGTCTTATCATTGAACAGATTCAACGTCTGAGATCTTAAAAGAATGACACTCATTCCAGTGGACATCAATGAGAGGGCAATTTGCTGAGATGAACTTGACTCTACCAGGCACCAGTCTTAGAACCTTCAGACAGAAACTGAACATAGTAAGAAATTGAAGAGGAAGAATTTTGGATTTTAACTAAATATTTTTGACCTTCATTCTCTTTAAATTTTAATTTACAAGGGTAAAGGAATTCAATTTTTGGACTTTAATATTTCTCTGAGAGAGGCATAATAGGAAGGACAGTGCATTCAAATCTCTATGTCGGGCTGGGCATGGTGGCTCATGCCTATAATCCTAGCACTTTTGGGAGGCTGAGGCGGGAGAATTACTTGAGGTCAGGAGTTTGAGACCAGCCTGAGAAAGAGCAGACCCCATCTCTACAAAATAGAAAAATTAGCTGGGTGTGATGGCACACACCTGTAGTCCCAGCTACTCAGGAGGCTGAGGCGGAAGGATCGCTTGAGCCCAGGAGTTTGCAGTAAGCTGTAATATGATGGTGCCGCTGCACTCTACCTAGGGTAACAGAGTGAGACTCTGTCTTAGCAAATAAATAAATTAAAAAAAAATCTCTGTTGCAGATATAGCATTTTTAAATTGTGGTAAGATGTACATACAATTTACCATTTTAAGAGTACAGTTTAGTGGCATTAAATACATTTACATTACTGTGTGTATTAGTCAGGATTCTCTGGAGAAACAGAACCAAGGGACATGTATCATTAGGATGGTTAATCTTAGGTGTCAACTTGACTGGATTAAGGAATACCTAGAAACCTGGTAAAGCATTATTTTTGGATGAGTATGTGAGGGTGTTTCCAAAGGAGATTAGCATGTGAGTCTGAATGGGCAAAGAGGGGAAGTCTACCCTGAATGTGGGCAGCCACCATCCAATCTGCTAGAGTCCCAGAGAGAGCAAAAACAGAGAGGAAGGCAAATAAGTCAAGCTATCTGCTGGAGCCGGGACATATACTTCCTCTCCTGTCCTTGAACAACAACTCCAGGCTCCCTGGCCTTTGGAATCCAGGACTTACTCCAGCAGCTCCCAAGGTGCTCAGGCCTTTGGCCTTGAACTGAGAATGACATCATTGGCTTCTGAGGCTTTTGGACTTAGGCTGAGCCATGCTACCAGCGTCCTAGGATCCCCAGCTTGCAGATGGCCTCCATAATCACACGAGCCAACCCCCCTAAAAAATCCCCTCAATATCTGTCTATATGTCTATATTTATCTCCTTTTGATTCTGTCTTTGTAGAGAATCCTGACTAATACAATCATAAATAGGTAGATAGAGAGTTATTATAGTGTTGACTAAAGAAAAAAATGAAGCTTTTAAAGAATGAAAATTAGTTTTATTTAGAAGTCTTACTGAGAGCCATAGCCTGGGAGCAGCCCTTTAGATAGGTGCTATCAGACTACACCAGCACAGTATTTCAGCCTGTTTCTTATTTACAGGGGGCTGGGGTTCACTATGTGCAAAATCACATCAAACTTGCTCAGAAATTACCCACATCAATATTTGGGTGTAAGAGTATCTGCTTATAGATTACAGAGGCATAATCACTAACCCTGTCAGACATTATCTTATATGTAGGAAAAGGAAAGGATGAGAGTCATTTATCTGTTAAGGAATATAATGACTTAAGTAAGAGACGTGGTGGTGGGGCATGTGCTCTATCTTGTTTTGTTCTCAGAGCATTCCTCTGGAGAGCTGCATGTCTTCACAGGGTCAAGGGTTCAAGCGGAATTTAGCAAAGATGGTCTTTTGTGTTTGCTACTTTGTCTCACAATAGGAACTGGTTCATGCGGTTATGGAGGACAAGAAGTCAGTCCCATGATACTCTGTCTGCAAGCTACAGAACCAGGAAAGCCAATGGTGTGATTCACTCCAAGTCTAACAAATTGGATGGTGCCCACCTACATTGGGGAGAGCCAACTACTTTACTCAGTTCACCAATTTAAATGCCGACCTCTTGCAGAAACACCCTCACAGACATACCCAGAAATAATGTTTTACCAGCTATCTGGATATCCCTTAGCCCAGTCAGATCGACACATAAAATTAACCATCACACTGCAACCATCACCATCATCTCCAAAACTTTTTCCTCTTCCCAAATTGAACAATAATTTCCCTTTCCCCCTCTCTCCAGCCCCTGGCAAATACCATTCTATTAATGCTTTCTGTCTCTAGGTTCCTCATATAAGTTGAATCATACAGTTTTTTTTTTTTTTTTTGTTTGTGACATTATCTTCTTTCACTTAGCATTATGTCTTCAAGGCTAATCCATGTTGTAGCATATGTCAGAATTTCCTTTCTTCTTAAGGCCGAATAATACTCTATATATAAGCCTCATTTTGTTTATCAATTCATCTGTCAATGAACATTAGGGTTTTTTCCTCTTTTTGGCTATTGTGAATAATGCTACTATAAACATGGGTGTGTATATATCTGTTTGAGTACCTGCTTTCAATTCTTTAGGTATATACCTAGAAGCAAACTTGCTGGAGCATATGGTAATTCCATTTTTAATTTTTTGAGGAACCAATACTCTTTTCCATAGTGGCTGTACCATTTTACATTCTCTCCAGCAATGCACGAGGATTCTAATTTCTGCACATACTTGTCAATATTTATTTTCTGTTTATTTTTTTATAATGGCCATCCTAATGGGAGTAACTTGGTATCTCATCATGATTTTGATTTGCATTTCCACGATGATTAGTGATTTTGAGCATTGTTTTCATGCGCTTATTGGCATCTGTATATCTTCTTTGGAAAAATGTCTAATCAAGTCCATTGCCCATTTTTAATCAGGTTCTTTCTGCTTTTTTTGAAGTTGTAGAAATTCTTTACATATTCTGGGTATTAATCCCTTATCAGATATATGAGTTGCAAATATTTTCTCCCATTCCATATGTTGCCTTTTCACTCTGTCGATTGTGCCCTTTGCACAGAAGTTTTTAAGTTTGATATAGTACCACTTGTTTATTTTTGCTTTTGTTTCTGTGTTTTTGATGTCATATCCAAGAAATCATTGCCAAATTCAATGTCATGAAGCTTTTCCCCTGTGTTTTGTACTAAGAGTTTTATAGTTTTAGCTCACACATTTAGGTCTTTGATCCATTTTGAGTTAATTTTTGTATATAGTGTTAGGTAAGAATCCAACTTTATTTTTTTGCATGTAGATGTCTAGTTTTTTCAGCACCATTTGTTGAGAAGACTGTCCCTTTCCCATTGAATGTTCCTGGCAAACCTGTTGAAAATCATTTGGTCATATATGTTAGGGATTATAGTTTATTTCTGGGCTCTCTATTCTATACCATTAGTCTATATGGCTGCCTGTATGCCAGTACCACACTGTTTTGATTATGGTAGTTTACTGTTATTATTTTTTAGAGACACAGTCTCTTTCTGTCATCCAGGCTGGAGCGCAGTGGCATGGTCATAACTCACTGCAGCCTCAAACTCCTGAGCTCAAGTGATCCTCCTGCCTCGGCCTCCTAAAGTTCTGGGATTAAAGGCATGAGCTACCATGCCCAGCCTGATTACTGTGTAAGGCCGGTGGCAGGTACCCCTCCCTTCCCTAATGAAAAAAGAAGAAGTCCCTCCTATCCCTCAATACCCGCTCCAAAGCTGAAACAAAGAAATTCCTTACTCCTCACGCCCACATCTCCTGGCTGAGGAAGCTCCCATCCCCCAGCCCTAAGAACCTATATAAACCCACTCGGACTTCTGGGTGGGGTGGCTTCTCTAGTTCCACTCGTGGGACTGTGAGGCTCGCCCGGGTCCCTCTCTCAGGGACTCGTTACCCCCACCAGGGAGCGCCCCAATAAATCCTCTTTACTTATCCCTTTCAACTCTGCTCGTCTTTCTTTCTCTGGCGCTGGCTACTTCAAAGAAAACTTACATACTGCAAGCTTTAATAACTGTAGTTCAAAATCAGGAAGTGTGAGACATTTACCTTTTTCCTTCTGTTTTTAAGGTTGTTTTGGCTATTGAGGGTTTTTTGAGATTCCACAGGCATTTTAGGACGGATTTTTCTTTTTCTGAAAAAAAAATCATTGGGATTTTGATAGGAATTGCATTGAATCTTTAGATCACTTTGGGTAGTATTGACATCGTAACAATATTATGCCTTCTAATCAATGAACATGGGATGTCTTTCCATTTATTTGTGTCTCTTTTTTTTTTTTTTTTTTTTTTTTGACAGAGTCTTGCTCTGTTGCCTAGGCTAGAGTATAGTGGTGTGATCATGGCTCACTGCAATCTCAAACTCCTGGGCTCAGGTGATCTTCTTGCCTCAGCTTCCTGAGTAGTTAGGACTACAGGCACACACCACCATGCTTGGCTAATTTTTTTTATTTTTTGTAGAGACAGGGTCTTGCTATGTAGCCTATCCTGGTTATGAACTCCTGGGCTCAAGTGATCCTCCTGCATCAGCCTCCCAAAGTGCTGGGATTACAGGTTTGAGTCATCATGCCTAGCCTATTTGTGTCTTTAAATCTTTCAGCAATGTTTTGTAGTTTTCAGTATACATGTCTTTCACCTCCTCAGTTAAGTTTATTCTTAAGTAGTTTATTCTCTTTAATGCTATTGTAAGTGGACTTGTTTTCTTAATTTCCTTTATGGATTGTTTTTTGTTAATGTATAGGAATGCAACTGATTTTTTTGTGTTGATTTTGATCCTACAATTTTGCTGATTTCATTTACTTCTAACAGTTTTTTGTGAGATATTTAGCGTTTTCTATGTATAAGATGATGTCATCTGTGAGCAGATACCTTGATCCTTTCCAATTTGCATGCCCTTTATTTGTTTTTCCTGCCTAGTTGTTCTTGCTAGGACTTCTGTCTAGGAACATTGTCCTGTTGCCTGATCTTTGAGGAAAAACTTTTAGTCTTTCACCATTGAATATGATGGCAGCTGTGAGTTTTTCGTATATGGATTATTTTATGTTAGATACTGCATTTTTGAAAGGAATATCTTTTTGCTATCATTTTATTTAGCTATACAATATTTAGTGAATTACAGTGAACAATGTGACTGGGCATGTTTTTGATGGGAAACAGAATATAAAACACATCATGGTCTAGAAGTTAATGTACTATCCTAACCCATGTTAGTTTCCTGAAGCCAAAGTACACTGTCCATGAGACAGATCTACAAAAGAGCAGTGGCTGACATTGAGGAAATGGAATTAGCCATGCTCCTGCAGATTTTGAGGTAAAAGAGTTACAAGAATGAAGATCTAGAAAATGTTTAGGGGAATCTCTATTTCCCTGGCCTCCGTTAGATTCTAGAATGATACTCTTGTCTTCTCTTCCACCCTTATCTGCTCACTCATCCCTATGGTTTGCCTGATTGGTGAGTTAGGTACAAGGGACTGGACACCTTCGCTCAGTTCTTTCCCTGCCATCTTCCAAAGTGTCTGTCTGGAGGGCGTTCTGGCCTGTGCCCTGCTCTGTACCAAGCTCTGAATCCTGCTTCACACACACAGTGGATGTCCAGGGATGCATGCAACCCAATAGGTAAGCCTGTATTCATTCAGGGGTAAACTATTGGCAAATCCTACTAGATACACCCTTAAAACATATTTTCCAAATAGCTTGCTAACAACGCTGGCATTTGATTTCTGTCAGCTTTTGATTTGTATCTGTCTGCTTCCATTGTCTTATTTCTCCATTGATTTTAGACTTAGGAAAGCAAGAAAGGAATATTATTCTGGCTTTCCAAATACCGTGGAGTAGTATGCAGCAGTTAAAAAAGAACTAAGTGGCTCCATAGGTATACACGTGGAAAGGTTTATTGATTAAACAAGTCTCATTGTTAATTTAGAAAATCAAGCTACAAAAGAAAAAGCGGAATATAGGTACAATATGGCCCCATTTATGTGGGGGGGAAAAGCCCCACAAACAATAAAACTCTATGTACATGTATGTATGTGAATACATATAGAAAATTCTGGAAGGACAGGAGACTAATAATAATGGATTCTGTATGTTGCATTTGAATTTTTAAAAACAACAGAACGTGTCTGTGTAATTTATAGTTAAAATTTAAAAAATTGTGTCAGTAGAGTGTTTGGTTAATGGCAAGCCCCTTTTAAGGTTAGGGGTTGTGAGATTTTTCTCTAATTGGAGTGGTGGGGAGGGGTGGATGTGCTAGCCACAGGGACCCGAGGGTTACAAAGTGAATGTAAGCTCTGCCTTGGGAGCAGATTCTGGGATCCACAACCAGGGCTGAGTGTTGGGTTGGAAAAGCAGACCCCGTGTGGGAGGGGAGAAACTGGTCAGGCAGGACTGGGATTGGTGGGGGTGCTGGGGAAGCCAGAGGATCCAGGCTGAACCTGGGGCTGAAGTGATTGAGGCTTGATTTTTTTTTTTTTTTTTTTTTTTAGACAGAGTTTCACTCTGTTGCCTGGGCTAGAGTGCCGTGGCGTCAGCCCAGCTCACAGCAACCTCAAACTCCTGGGCTCAAGCGATCCTACTGCCTCAGCCTCCCGAGTAGCTGGGACTACAGGTATGTGCCACCATGCCCGGCTAATTTTTTTTTCTATATAGATTTTTAGCTGTCCAAATCATTTCTTTCTATTTTTAGTAGAGACGGGTCTCGCTCTTGCTCAGGCGGGTCTCGAACTCCTGACCTCGAGACGTCCTCCCGCCTTGGCCTCCCAGAGTGCTAGGATTACAGGCGTGAGCCACCGCGCCCGGCCTCAATGCTTGATTTTTGTTGACTGCTTTCTGTGCCATACACTAGTGGGTTGGCCTGGTTTTGTGTGTAGGAATTGAGCCAGACGAGAACTGTGCTTTTAAGAGTTGCTCAATGTCCACATTTGTGAAGTATCAAAGTATCCAACAAATGTTTGATGTGTACAGGGTATGTGTGGGGATGCCACCAGAACTATGACATTCTTACCTGTCAAACAGCTCCGCTGCAGCTTTGAGGAGGACTCCGTACCTGCAGATCCCTGAAAAAGCTCTGTGTGGGTGTGAATGGAAGAGAGAGGTGAAATACAATATAAAAACCAGCAATTTTCTATTGTTGATTACCTCCACCACCAGGGGGCGCATGGATTTCGGTCAGAGACCTGGCTTGGGCCTGGGCAGGAGCCAGGGGGAGATGATTACTTCCAGGTGTGGGGGGCTCCCAGCCTCTTCCCAGAGGCCATAGAAGTTGTTAACCCTTCAACTGGCTAATACCCTACAGCTGTTGGTGCTAAACCAGGCTTATAAAGACACTGCCTTAAAGATTGCATTTAACTCTAGATTATTTTAGTTTTCATTTGAGAACTCTTTGAGCTGGTTGCATATTCTTTCTTATTAGTTTACTTTTAGACCATGTCATCAGTTCTCTGCAAATATGGCAAAAACTGAGTGGGTGAGGAGACTACCATTGGTTCTCAATTTTGTCATCAAAGATTACATCACAAAAAAAGATCCCTCCCCTTGTATACAGAAAGAAAAGAGAAAACTGACACAGAAATTCCTAGAAGCGACATTCCATCTTTTGTTTGTCAGTTTTATTTGTTTTTTTTAAGGTTGTGAGCAGATGGCCCAGCTGCATCAACAACAAAAGAAGTCACAGCTTACTAGAAAAGAGTGAGTGAGGCATCCAGAGGGTGGGCTGTGCTAGGAGCTCACCTCATCTCCCTGTGACAGCCGTTTCTCTCTAGCACTTCAGGATTGCCCTGTCTGCAGGCCAGGCAGGCTTCCGTGGCCAGAAAAGAGTCTTCAGGAGGAGTTGTGGGTGTCAGTGGTGAGCGGCCTTCAGAGTGCAGCAGTGTTAAGAGGATCTGGGTGGGGGCACTCGTGTCCGTTCTGGCTCCCCTCTAACTTATTCCCCAGTGTGAAGTCAGTATAGGGAAAAAAGAGCCTCTCCTTTAAGAAAGGAATTAGCTTTACCTAAAGTGAAAACGCGAAGTTACTTAGAACTTCTGTTTTTCAGATACCATAAAGTAGGTGCTTTTTTCAGGACTGGCTACATAATTTACGAGAACTGATGAGAAATGAAAATGTTTGGGCCCTTATTAAAAAATTATTAAGAATTTCAAGATGTTCCTGTTGTATATTGGTAAAAAAAAAAAAAAGAAAAAGAATTTCAAGATGTTGACAGTAAAGCATTAACTAAGAGCAGGGCCCTTCTCTGCACAGGGTGCCCTGTGCAACTGTGCAGGTCACAGACCCAGGAAGCCGGCTGGGGTCCCCGTCTGGACAATTGACAATCCTTTGTAAGTTGCAGCATTCCTTGGGAGATCTGTTAGTTCAAGCTCAAAGTTTCCATGTCAGATTTTATTTTCCTCCACTTTGCTTTCTTTTATGGATTTTATCCTCCCTCTGATTCCTATTCCTGACACTGTGGATCCAATAAAATTAGAGCCCTCTCCAAAGTGCCCCAGAGTCCGTCCTCCTGTTTTTGACATGAAACAGCTTCGTTTTTGGATTAACTTCATGCTAGATGAAGTCATGCACCATGGCTAGTGTGGAAGACAGTTGTTTTTTAAAAAATTTCTTAGTTGTAATAAACTTCTAGGTTGCTCTATAGGCCCCCAGCCTCCGGTCTTGTCTCCTGGGTCTCATTGCTCCGTAAGTCTAGTGGTCGAGGAAGCTGCGTCAGGCCTGCAGCAGTTCTGGCCGTGGGCTGCCTCGTAGTCCAAGAGAGAAAGAATGGCCGCTGGAGCCAGGAGGAAGTGTTGGAGATAGAAAAGTGCTGATTCAAGAGACAGTGAAAATGTAAAATCAATAGGATTGGGTGATGAATATGAGAAACAGGGGTCTTGTGGATTTCCAACTCGAACAGAACATCGTTCCTCTTGTTCATGTGCTGGATCAATATTTAATGAATTTCTCGCATGTGTCAGGCAGGGTGAGACCCTTTTAGATACTTAACTCCTTCCCTCTCATTACTCATTTGGCAAAAGTCACAGTAATTTATTCCTCCCCCTGGTGAAGCAGGGCTCTCCCTGACTTCAAGGGACAACATCCAAACCAAAGCAAACCACAAAAGATAGAGACTTAAAAACTGCAGCATTCCTTATCTACTGAATGTACGAGATATAAACACACCAATGTAAATGATAAAAAAAAAAACCCTCACAGAACAGTACATTAACAGGACAAATTTTACTGTATGTAGAGTACATCTTAATAACAACAAATTTTTTAACACTCTAAAGCACCTCTCGGTCTCAGAGGTGACATCTCAGGCCTGATAACCATTTGTTGTGGGCTGTCCTGTACATAGGACAGGAAGTAGTCTTCTGGCCTCTACCCACTAGACACCAGTAGTACCCCCTCCTCCAGTTGTGACCACCAAAAATGTCTTCTGACATTCCCAAGTGCTCTCTGGGGGACAAAATGTCTCTGCTTTGAAACAACAGCTTTATGATTTTTTTTTACTTTTTAAAAATATATACCCATAACCTTTGAATTAAAATTCCAATGTGTCGTCCATTGTGTGACAGAGCCGAACCACGGCTTTAAAGGAATACTAAGTTGTCATACAGACTCCTTGGTATCATTATGAATCTAAGTGTTAAAAAAATATGAAATCCTATTACATATGATGTACATCCAATTATATACATTTTTGTACTCTAAAGAAAGTGCTTAAAATTAAAAAAAAAAGTTATCAGCGACTAATGGGTTATCAGGTACTTGGGGCAGGAGTGAGAATTGAGAAGAGCCTGCAGGAGTAATATCAGATGGGGTGGGAAACCACCAAGGACACACTTGGACAACTTCTATTTTTGGTGTGAGCTCTCTCCTTTCCCTACACCTAACACAGTAGGGCAGGAGGGACTAGCACACTTAGACTGGATACTGGCTCCACTGTGGAGACGTCATCATCATACCAAAGTGTTCATCGATTGTCTTTTATATTTTGATCATATGTATTTTTTTATTGTGTGGAATAAATATGTACCTGTTATAAATATTAAATAATAAGAGCAGCAATAAATAACTATTTCATATTACAAGCATTTATTATCAGTTTTGAATAGTCACTCTTGAAAATACAGGGCAGGGCAATAATCACCTATTCACTGTGTTATTTCCTGTAATGTCCTTGCCACCCTCTTCCACATTCAGTTCAGCTTGAGTTTTAATGGCCTAGCACTGAAGGGAACAGGAAGGACTAAGAAATCGTCTGATGCAAAAGCAATGCCCCAGCACCCTGGCACCCTGGACTTCATAAAGATGCCTGCAACTGGGGGAAGTGGAGTAGAGGCCCTGGGGGCGTGGAAGTTGATGGATGCCCAAGTAAGAGGACACTGGGCTCTGCACCAGGGGTAGGGTGGCTGCGTGGGGGGAAGACAAACACCCTGGGGGAAGAAGGAACTCTGCCTGTCTTCTCAGACGCAGCGTCAGGGTAGGGCAAGGCCCAGAGAGGACAAAGTGCTGTAAGGTATGGCCAGGCAGATACAGTTGTTTCTGAGACAGCTGTACTATTACTAGTTAAGAACTGGGCTGTGAGTGCCCGGAAATATGAAAACAGTTGAAACATGTTAGAGCTCCTCTCACCAGACAGTTTCCCCTGCCTCTCGATCTCGGAGGTGACATCTAGCTCTCATGGCTTCCTATACATTTATTTTTACTTCCTGGCATTTGTCACAGCAAACTTTAGTGTCTCATGAGTTAATCAGGCTTCTCTCTTAATGGACTATAATCTCCTTGAAGGCAGCGTCCTAACCTGTCAGACTCACCCGTGGGTCCCCAGTGCTTAGTGAGTATGAAGCAGTCACAAAGTATATGTTGAATGAATGAATGTATGTGTGAATGAATGAATGAGTACATAACAGGGAAATTCCTTGTCTGGGTCTTAGGCATTTGGTTCAGCCAAATGTTTGATACACTGAGCATCCTTAATATCAGTGCTGTGGGGCTGGGAAGAAAGGGCTAGATTGATAATTCTTACCAGAAGTAAAGGAAGAAGGGAAAATGCTTAAGAACCTTTTAATTCATGGAAACACACAGGAAGAGTGGGGAGACAGGCATAACCCCATTTATAGCTCTTAAAATTGTTTAACATATTAACCAAAGTATTACAGGCACATGATTTTTTTTTTTTTAATCAGATTCTACAAATGTGCACACCTATCCCTGTGCCCAGAGGCAGCTGTTTGGTTTCAATTTTTAGGTAAAAACCTCTGTGTGTCTAAATACTATGCTTATGCTGCTATTTCCTGATTTAGACATTATCTCTTGACTTCCTGTTGTGATAGATAAGGATTTCGCTCACTCACAATCCCCTCCCAGTAGAGGGACATCGCTGTTTTTAGTTCTTCTACATTATTGTTTTAACATTAAGTAACGGACTGAAATCTCTCTTTCTTGTTCCAGTGATTTCAAGCAGTATCTTCTTGACTTCTCCTTTTATTAAAAGCAAAAAAAAAAAAAAAAAAGAAAAAAGAATGCTTGGGTTTCCCTTAAACTCATCTCTGCATGTTCTACTTGCCAATTTCTGACATCTGTAATTTTACTTTCACCTTGTCGAGGCTGGTAGGGTTTACATTCTGTTCTGTAACCACAATTGACTCCTCCAGGCTTTGTCTCTCTAGCTTGGTCCTAGGAGTTGACCATCTCCAGGGGAGGAGGGGAATGTGGACGGAGGTTTCAGGGCTCCCCTGAGAGAGGGCCTGGGCTGAGGGGCCCACCTGGACAGGAATGAGGGGCTTTTCATGAAAGGGCTTTGTTCGAGGACCGGAACTGAGTGGGAGCTGAGTCATCTGTGGACCAGTGGTCTCCACTGGCCATTACATACCCCCAGGGGCTTGGCAGGCTCTGCTTCCCACTGACACCCCTTGGGAACACCTCTTCAATAGTAGGCAGCACCTCTTTCCATATCAGTGCAACCTAGTGGCTCCTGTCTGTCCCCAAACCTTTGCTTAGCTTCTATAATGGTTTATCCTACACTTCATAACATCCTGTGACTTCATTAAGCCCCAGAAAAGAGGCTATATCCTTAAAACTCATGGGGTGAAATCTCCCTATATTGGTCCTGAATTTGAGGGGGTGGAAAGCTATAGCTTAAGACTCCCACCTGCCCACCAGGGTTGGAGCCCTGACTACTTGGACATGGCTCCTCCCACTGAAGACCTTGTTTTAACCCCTTGTTTTACACCTCACTTCACCTGCCTCTCTCATACCCACAGAATGTTGGGAGGCCATTCTCTCTGATGTTCCTACGCATTTTTTGACAACTTTTGACCTGTCTTCTCAAGATTGTTTGCTTAGCAAATATCACTGGACGCTAGAGCTATTATCTCCCTCTATGTCAGAGGACAGTTTTGCTTCCTGACCACTATAATAAAGGTAATGTCTTCCTCTGGGGCAAACGTGGGGCAGATTTGCTAGCAGGTCCCCTAGAAGATTGGGGGCTTCATAGGCTCAGTGTTCCTCAGTGGCAGCATTGACCTGGCTGACACTGTATTGCACCTGCGAGGTTTGGGGCCCAGCAGAATTGATGGGAACACGGGGCTCGTGCTGCCTGCTGTGCTGTGAGCGATAAACTACATCTATCTGGGATGGCCAGGTCTATGGAAGCTTGGCAAGGCAGCAGACCTGGCAGCTGCAGGAGTCGCTGCTGTTCAGGGACAGTTTGACCACTTGACACAGATGCTCTGCGGGCTGTCTGCTTCCTCCTCTGGGTCAGGCACTCCCTGTATTTTAGAGGCAGCGACTTCCTCCACTCTCAGGCCTCTGAAATCCCTCAGCTGTTGATACCTTCCTTCCATTCTCTTCCTTCACAGTCATTTTGATGAAGTATCAGGTGTTGGGAGGGGTAATTATTAATGTGTGTGCTCAGATTACCTAGGTGAACCGGAGCTCATTTGCATTTCAATATAGACTGAAGAAATAACACAGAGAACTTTCTGAGATTTTCAATAGCCTTACAAATATAATACAACAGTCAACTAGTAAATTGCAAAGCATAGTACATCATACAAAGGGATACTTTTGCTGATTCCAGAATCTCTCTTTCCTGCATGGCTCCTCAGATTTTCACTCTAGGTATCAGCAGAACCTTTCATTTATTTATTTTTTTTCTAGAGACAGGGACTCTCTCTGTTACCCATGCTGGCTGGAGTGCGCTGGCATGATCATAGCTCACTGCAGCCTCAAACTCCTGGGCTCAAGTGATTCTCCTGGCCCAGCCTCCCAAGTAGCTGGGACTACAGGTGCACATTATAACACCTGCCTAATTTTTCTTATTTTTTGTAGAGACAGGGTGTCAGGCTGGTCTCAGACTCCCGGCCTCAAGCAATCCTCCTATCTTGGCCTCCCAAAGTGCTAGGATTACAGGCATGAGGTACTGTGCCCTGGCCCAGCAGAACCATTTAAAGAGCAGAGTCTGAGCGGGTTTTTTTCAGAGGCAGCAAAGAAGGGGGAACAAGGAGACATGATGTGCTCCACTGCAAATCTCAGAGATTGCCCTGTGGATTGGCTCAAAGAACACCATTCCATAAATTCCTATGTGCAGGGGCTGGACAGTATCGGACTCCTTTGCAGCTAGGGTTCTTGTGAGACTGCCGTTCCACCAGACCACCCACTGGGTGGCACTTCAAGGTGGAAGTGAGACCCTGGCTGAAGGCTCTACATCGTTTTTGTAACTTCCTCTATGAATGAATTTCAGTGATTCCTATATATTTTTTATAATCTTTTCCCTCTCATGATTTAGATTCTCAGGCCGGTAGGGCTTAATGACTAGAACCTATAACTTTTTTTTTTTTTTTTTTTTTTTTTGAGACAGAGTCTCACTCTGTTGCCCAGGCTAGAGTGAGTGCCGTGGCGTCAGCCTAGCTCACAGCAACCTCAAACTCCTGGGCTCAAGCGATCCTACTGCCTCAGCCTCCCGAGTAGCTGGGACTACAGGCATGCGCCACCATGCCTGGCTAATTTTTTCTATATATATTTTTAGCTGTCCGTATAATTTCTTTCTATTTTTAGTAGAGGTGGGGTCTCGCTCTTGCTCAGGCTGGTCTCGAACTCCTGAGCTCAAACGATCCGCCCACCTCGGCCTCCCAGAGTGCTAGGATTACAGGCGTGAGCCACTGCGCCCGGCCTAGAACCTATAACTTTTAACTAACTACTTGGCCATTTTTGAGTTTCTCAGAAATGGCAGAATTTCTGCAAGACAAAGGAGTAGAGATTCTGACAACCCCTGGGCAGACTTACTGATGCCAAGTCTCCCCATTCCTCACTAATCTGCTCCACTACGCGTAGCCCCTTGTTAATTTCAACACAACCTGCCCCAGTGCACTTAGCCCCACATTAAAAATGACTGAATTAAAATTTCCTTTCTTCCTTGGCAATCCCCATTATTGAAATCTTCATTATCTAAATAATTGGCTATCTGCACGGGGAGTAACTGGACCCAGGGTGGACCCCATTTGGTTTTGGTAACATTCTGGAAAGCACCCCTGTGGAGGTTTTTGTTCTTCTGGAACAGCCGTGGTGAAGTTTCTGTTGTTTCATATATGATGTCATGGGCATGGTTACTGCTAACCTGCTGGCATCTTTGTATTAATTAAAAAAAGATACCTAATTTTGCCTAAAGCACTTTAATTCCATCTGTAAAAAAATTTGTCATTAGTATACCAATATATTAGAATAAGACACTATCTGCTAGAAATTATAATAAACAAACCTAAGATGTCTACAATGTGACCAGAATGCCCTGGCATTATAAAGAGAATCCTGATCAGAGATGCTAAGTGGCCTGTGGTGGTAATAGTGGGGTTGTAGTTAGAAGATTCTACTGAGTGGTTCCCTAGTCCAAGGTTGGTTTCCTAGTCCTCTCAGAAATGCATTAGGCCAGTGGCTCCCAGCCTTTTTGGCACCAGGGACCGTTTTTATGGAGGACAATTTTTCCATGGACTGGGATGGGGGGGATGGTTTCAGGATAATTCAAGTACATTGCATTTATTATGCACTTTATTTCTATTAATACATTGTAATATATAATCAAATAATTATGCAACTCACCATAGGTTGAGTCCACCTAATGCTCTTTAATTAATCCCTTTGTGTTTTAACTAACTAGAGAGGGTTTTTTTTTTTTTTTTTTTTTTTTTTTTTGAGACAGAGTCTCACTCTGTTGCCCGGGCTAGAGTGCCATGGTGTCAGCCTAGCTCACAGCAACCTCAAACTCCTGAGCTTAAGCGATCCTACTGCCTCAGCCTCCCGAGTAGCCAGGACTACAGGCATGCGCCACCAGGCCTGGCTAATTTTTTCTATATATATTTTTAGTTGGCCAGATCATTTCTTTCTATTTTTAGTAGAGACGGGTCTCGCTCTTGCTCAGGCTGGTCTCGAACTCCTGACCTCGAGCGATCCACCTGCCTCGGCCTCCCAGAGTGCTAGGATTACAGGCGTGAGCCACCGCGCCCTGCCTAGAGAGGGTTTTTGTCTATCACTAACAATCCTGACCAATGCAGACACAAAAGATAACCAGTGAGGAGAGGAGAAAGAAAAGCAAATGAGTTTTGAGGTCTGTAAGAGGAAAAGAAGGGTCCCATAGGAAGAAAACCAGAAATAGAGAAGTTAGCTTCCACTTAACCTCTAGGAGGACAAAGTAAGTTCCTTGAAAAGAACTCATAATATTCACATGTAGGAGAGTGTTACAGGTTCAGTAGAGGAGAAGAAATATATTCACTTGAGAAACAAATTCAACAGAGAATTTCTAAATCAGCAAAATGTCCCTTTTATGGTGCATTATGCTTTGTGATTTACTAGTTGAATGCTTTTAAAATAAATAAATATGTTATCCCTTTGGTTTACCCCTGCGTTGGAAAGGAAGTAACTATCTGATCCACTGCACAAATGGATTTGCTGATGAAGTGCAGACACTAAGTCTGGAAGAATGTCTGTTAGAGGGTCCACAGGGCAGCTGGAGATTTGGGGGTGTTCTCTCTGCCCTGTTTTACCAGCTTGCCTCATGGTTTTCCTCCCTGCTGTGGAAAACCTCAGTTTAGAACTGCTTGAGCCAGATTGTCTCTTCTTCCTTTGCTATCCGCCTTTTAGTCATTTTGTTAGTTCTTGAACTTCTGGTAAGAGCTAGGTTTGGGGGAAGGGACTAAGTCCTTGATTTAAAAAAAAAAAATTTTAAATAACCTTTATTTTTTAAAAGTTAATATGTGCAGTATATGAAACTGAAAAACAGAAGCAAAGAAGAAATTCATCCACAATCATGAGCAGTTTACAGTTTGACGTGTCCTTCTAGGTCCTGTGTGTGTAAATACACAACTTCCAATTTAATGGTGTTGAGGTCAAACAGTATGTGACAGGCTTTTTCACATGTCATGAACATTAACCAATTCAAAATCCCAAAGCTATATGAGTATTTTGATAACCAAGGGTACACTATGTCAACTAAATTTGTTAGGAAAAAATGTAATCCTGCTTTTCTTGGAACAAAAGTAATTTTTTTGATATGGAGGTCTCCCCATATTGTTCAGGCTAGCCTTGAACTCCTGGGCTCAAACTATCCTCCTCCCTCAGCCTCCCTAGTAGCCGGGACTACAGGTCCAGCATTAAGTTCTCAATTTTGTCATCAATTTAAAGACTCACCTCCACACGGAGCTTGCATTGTTGTCTACTTGCAGAAAATATACAGGGCCCCTAAAAGAAGCAAAGGACATCTTCCTTTTCTTTTCTATCTCCCTTGGATTTACCTCCTTTACTTCTTTACCATGGCTTTTTCTTCCCTTAACCCCTGTGCCCTCTTCCTCAGAATCCTCAGTCCCTATGCTTCATCCAGTTCTTTCCTGGATGGATCCAGGGCTTTGAGCCAGGAGAGTGCTGGAAAGAGAGGGCTTGCCCTCAGGGGGTGGCAGAGGGGAGGGATCCCAGTTTAACAAATCTTTAGGTTATAATGTTAAGAATCCCATCTGCCTCATTTTATTATTCTAATCTATTTTGCATTCAACTAGGGAGGAAGAAGGGTAAGGAAGAAAAAAAAAAAATCCTTCCTGCCGGGAATAAAATATCGCAGATGTTAGCTGATGATTACAAAAGACAGTAAAGCAGGCCAAGAAACCCTGGGAGGGAGGGGGTGGACGTTCGTTCTTGAGCTGAGTGTTCAGGCAGATGCTCCGGAGGATTAAATTACACGGAGAGGGAGGCTGTTGGTGCCGTCCCCCAGCCCTGCTGTGTAGTGCTGGGAGCTATTTACTGCCCGAAATAGCTGGGAAAGAGCCTGCGCTGTCTTTAGGAGGCACTCTATTTTCTTCCTTGTTGTAGTATCATTTTATACCTGGCTCTGCATGCACATGGGTGCCTTTTTTATGATGTGCTACTCAGGGACCCAAAATAAGAAACAGTGGTAGACTGGGCGTCTGTGGATTTTTGCCTCCTCAGCAGACATTCCCCCCTCCTCTAGTAACAACACTAGGATTTAGCCAGGGGAGAGTAGGGGAACACCTTTCCTCATGCTCAGTCCACGTGGTTCAGGTGAGACTGACCCCACCCACCCTACTTAATGCTCCTACTCCAAGCTGGGCATTTATGCCAACCTGAGCAATTGATTGCATTGGAATGTCCACGTGACTTAAGTTAGGATGAGGAGAGTCAGCCCCAGAACTTTTGCTGACACTTTTGTGAAAGAGGGGCTTTCTGCTGAGAGTGTCAAGCATATGGGATACAAGTGTGGAGCACTTTGTGAAAGCTTGCTGGAGAATGAAGCCAAGTAGAAAAGATCCAGTTGAGCAATGAAGAGAGAAGGTTCCTGAGGACGTTTTCTGAGTATCTGGATCCAGCTGCAGCTGCAACTGATACTACCCCAGGATACTTTAGGTGTATCTGCCTACGAGACTTCCCCCACCCCTTTATTTTCATCATTTTGGATTTGGGTCTCTGTTGCTGGCAACCCAAAAGGTTACAACCTAATACAAGTGGCTTCAGAAAGTCCAAGAGGCTGGTCCAGGTTACTGTGCTGGGCAGAACAAAATAAGTGCTGCTAGCTGCCATTGCCTCAATGCTGCTTTTGCTGTGGATGAAACCTGTAGGCTTATTTCCAGGTTGTGTCTGACTCTGAGTACACAGCTGCCTCTGGGAAAGATTGCCAGCCAGGAGTCAGCAGCCAGAACTCAGCACAACAATTGTGTTCAGTTCTGTGCTATTGTATGGGAGTGCTCTCTGAGGACACCCCTGAACAAAAATGAATGTGCATAGAGGTCCAATGTGCATTAAGGAAACCAGAGTTTCTACTTGCACCCATATGCAAAGGAAGAATTGTTCTCAGAGCCCCTGGCAGACATAGCTCTTGGCTCACTGACGTGAACTGATGTGAAAATGTTCCTTGAGTGGAAAGCAGCAGGAAGCAGCTGTTAAGGGGTTGGGCAATTAGAAAGGAGAGATACTTTAATATTTATCTGTGTGTCCAGCAAACATTGATTGAGTGCCTACTATTGTGCTAGGGACACAAACACTAATAAAAGACAAAGTTCATGCTCTCAAGAAGTGTGCAGTTGGGTCAGGGAGTCAGCAAGAAAATCAATGGGTAAATAATGTAATTAGGAATAATTAAATGGAAATAATAGAAGAGTGCCATTCACCCAACAGCATTACTCTCTTCTTCCTTAGTTTATAGAACCCTGGTTTTATTCTAGGAGGCAAGATGCTCAGGTCCCTCCCACAAGCTCTGGATAGACTGTGATAGATTTAAGCCAGAGATTCCAAATGTTGGCTTGCATCAGAATCATCTGGAGGCCTGGGCTCCACTCCCAGGGGTTCTGATTCAACAGGTCTAGGTGAGGCCCAAGAATGTGCATTTCTAACAAGTTCCCAGGTGATGCTGATGCTGCTGGCCTGAGGACCACTAATCTCGGTCAAGCATGATCATCTGGTTCACCTGTTCTAGTATCTGGTTTAAGGTTAGACACATGGCCGAGTTCTGGCTGATGAAATGAAAGAGACAGTCAATGGAGGAGTGTGGAAGTTAGAATTTTTATGTCAGAGCTTGTCATTTACTGAGCACTAAGGAAGAAGGGGACTGTTCACCATCTAAAGCTGGTAACCTCCACACTTTAGTTATTTTAATTTGTCAAATTATTAGCTTTCTTAATGTTAACATCTCACATACCATGGTACAGTACATTTCTCAAAAATAAAAAAAAAATGACATTGGTACAATGCTATTATTAATAATTATACAACTAAACTCAGTTTATTCCAATTTCCCCAGTTTTTCTACTCTATTATTTTTTCTGTTCCAGGATACAATCCCCACAGTGGCTCTCTGACTGGTATGGTGGGAAGAGCCAAATGGAAACCAGTGAAGTTTCTTCTCCCTACCAGAATAATGAATCCAAACCAATACCACACCCCTAGGGGAACCACAAAGATTAGTACCACTGTTAAAGACTTTGAAGCTACAGCTTAGTTTCCCAGTATGGCCAGTAGCAGGATGGATAAATTCTGGAAACAACAATGGATTAAGTAAGCCTAATTAGTTGGTAACTCCTATGGCAGTGACTAGTAAAGATATAGTCTCCCTTCTGGAGCATATTACCATAGTCCCTGGTACCAGCAACTAATCTAGCAAGTGCATTTTTTCTTATTCTGATAAAGGATATTCCAGAGATAGATAGCTTTCACCCAATAGAAATATGTACCTTTCCCATACTGCCTCAGGGGTATGTCAAGTCCAATAGGCATCTTGGCCATCTCATCATCCTACAGGACATAAGGCTGGTCTTCATAGAATGTCCACTACACATAGAAGGTCTGGGGAGTAGGAAGAAACCAGTATCACAGATATTGATCTAGATATCTTAGACCCATATATGCTAGTGGTTGAAAAATAAATCCTATGAAAATACAAGGGACTTGCTTCCTCAGTTTATCTTCTAAGGGATGACCTATTGGACTGAAATATGTATAGATATCCTCTCTGTTTTGGAGGAAACAGAGAACACATTTGGTGGCCCTGCTTCAACCCATTTATGTGGTGAACCCAGATCTGCCAGCCTTGAGTACAGAACAAGAAAAACCTCTCCAGCTCATCCAGACCACAGAGGAAGAGGGGTGCCAATTTTCCTTTATGACTCAGCAGATATAGTGATGGGACATCCAAGTGTCTGAAGGAGATAAGTTTTCAACTGAGGAACTCACTTCATAAGGAGATTAGAAAGGCAATGAGATACAGTGCTAACCAGTTAACTAGTTTTGTCATGTACTCAGTTAGTAACTTGAAGCATCTGATGCCTGGAAGGAAATACAGGTAGCGGATTTGAGGGTGGTGACTTTCAAAGTTATATCTAATTACCCAATTATAAAATGTTTGCTTCTCATTTATACAACTCTAAGTCTTGCTGTCTTGGTGGCTTTACTCTCCAAAGGAGAAATACTTCCCTTAGGGGACACAATAATGTTTTTCTGTCCCAGGTACCTAGCCATGGATAGGTAAAAAAAAGGGTTATGGTGTTACCCTAGATTGATACTACTCAAAGGGAAATGAGGTTTCTGGCACACAATGGGAATAGGGGTGTACACAAGAAGCCCAGAAAATTCCTCAGGGATCCCTCCTTGTTCTATTATATATTTCTATGCCCAGTAGTTATGGGCAGTGGAAGATTATTTCAACCTTTCATTGGCAGAGCCATCAAAGGCTGAGATCATTTAGTAATGCAACCTTGGGTGAAATAACTGTCATCTAGCTGAGGTACTGGCCAGAGGTCAGGGGAAGGAGGACTTAGAGAATGGAGGAAAGAACTCTTAAATATCAACTAGTGATCAGTTGCAGTGTTTCTTTCTAAGTGTCTACCTCTTTCAATAAGTTGATGTATAAACATCTCTCTCACACACACACACACACACACACACACACACGTATGCATATATAGTCTAGAATAATAAAATTAATAAAGTGGTGTTTGTTTTTCTCTCCTTTGACCACCGTGGTTCAGACTGTGGAACATGGGTTCACCATGGATCTCAGGAGAGAGCCAGATATAGGCAAGCAAAGTAGCCAAATTCTCAACTTCTAATTCTAGAGCTGAGAGTTTAAAGTATAAAATAGAAAACTTGAAAGGATTTGCAAATGGCAAGAACCCTTTTTCTCTGGCCCCCCTCCTCCCCAACAAGGAAAAAATTTTTCCAATTGAGAAGAATAAAGGAGTTGAGAGGGAGTTAGAAAGAGTATAAGGGCCATATGCTCTGTTCCCACCCCACTCTCAATGAGCCTGGGGGGCAGGAACTTCTCTTTCTGTCCAGAGATGTAAGAGCGACATGGGCTTATGCTCTGCTTTACATCTAGCAATGTAAGACTGGCAGAGGTGGCCCACCACCACATGAGGAGAACGGAAGAGATAGTGGCATCATGAGACTAGTGGGAGGCAGCCAGGAAATATCCCTTAAGTTTCCTGTGGCTCCCAAGTGGTGGAGGGGAGGTCACAGTTCCTGTGGGTAAGGCAAGAGGAAAGGAGCACAGCTGAGAGAAATTGGTTATGGTACATGAATTTATACCAGGATAATTGGTTGTGCTTAGGTTGTTTTTTAATGTGTAGATAACCAATGTAAAGAAGGTTCTTGCTATACATAGTTTTCATTATTTTTATTTTTTAGGAAACAATGTATTTTTCAAAGTAGGTTTTGAAGAGAATTTTACTATAGGTAACTCCACTGATAAAATAAGGCCAATTTATCAGTTAATGAATAAATATTCTAATCATTTATATAATTTTCATTATTTTAGTGCTGCCTTTCGTTGAAAAGTGTTCTGGTTTGAATGATAAATTATTTAGTCACCTTAACCATGCAGGGCTTATAAAGGGAGCAGGTAAAAAGTACTTTTGTTATTCCTATCCCCTCATCCATCTCAAGGTCAAGATTGAGTTGAAGATCAAAAAGACTGGAAATTAGAGAGAGATTTATGGGCCATACTTGCAAGAGAACCACCTAAAAGTCTTGACAAGGGTCCCCTGTCCTAGCCTAGTACAGTTTGAAAAATCTACAGAGGAAAGATCACAGTAAGTGATGCCTTTTAGCTGGTTTTAAAAAGGGTGTGAGGATCCGGAATATGTATATGAAGAATTCTAACAATTCAGCAATCAAAGCACAAATAATCCAATTTAGAAAATGGGCAAAGGATTTGAATAGACTTCCTCTAAAGAAGACATATATGTGGCTAATAAGTATGTGAAAAGTTGTTCAACCTCATTAGTCATTAGGGAAATATATATCAAAGCCTCAAAGAAATAATACTTCATGCCCCCTAAGATGAGAACAATAACAAAGATGGACAAGAGCAAGCATTGGATAGGATGTGAAGAAATTAGAACCCTCATACATTGCTGATGGAATTGTAAAATGGTGCAGCCACTTTGTTTTCCACTTTGGAAAACAGTTTGGCAGTTCCTCAAAAAGTTAAACATAGCGTCACCATATGACCAGGCAATCCTACTCCTATGTGTACACCCAAGAGAAATGAAAACATATGTCCATACAAAAACTTGCACATGAACGTTCATAGCAGCATTATTCATAATAGCCAACAAATGGAAACAACCCACATGTCCCTCAACTGATGAGTGGATAAACAAAATGCGGTATATCCAAACAATGGAATATTTTCAGCCATAAAAAGGAATGACGTTCTGATGCATGATACAACATGGATGGACTTTAAAAACATTATGCTAAGTTAAAGAAGTCAGACACAAAAGACCACGTATTGAATGATTCCATTTATATGGAATGTCCAGAATAAGAAAATTAATAGAAACAGAAAGTATATCATAATTGTGTGTAACTATATCCTTTTCTTCATTGTGCCTACTGATAAAGAGAAACAACCCCCAATAATAGAGCTTCACATTACTCAAACAGCCAGTTAGAGAAAAAGTTAAAATCTTAGCAAAATCCCAGCTCTTTAAGTTTTTTGCTGGACACTGTGTTCCATTTGATAAGTATGCTACTAACATCTTTTATTGAAGCCAGTCTTTTGCATTTGCTCACTTATAATCATGCTTCCCTTCCTCTGTGGAATAACGTGAAATCCTTTTCCCTCACCTCAGTTTTACAAACCTTCTCATTTTCTAGCCTGAATATCAGAAAATCCTGCCTCCCCTAAGTACCACAAGACAATTATCAGCCAGGCTCTTAAGTTGTATCTGTGTTGAAAGAAAGCCTGTCACAGGAAAAAAAAATGTAAAAGAATGATTGTCACATCAACTCTGTTGTTTCCTTTCCCCAAATTCATAACCTCAGTCTAATCATGAGAAAACATTAGACAAATCAAATTGAGAAACATTCTACAAACTATCTGACACTCTTCAAGAGTGTCAAGGTCAAGAAAAACACGGAAAGACTGAGAAACTGTCACAGATTGGAGGAGACTAAGGAGACATGACAAATGATGTGATATGGTGTCCTGGATTGGATCCTGGAACAGAAAAAACAATAGAGTAGAAAAACTGGGAAATTGGAATAAACTGAGTTTAGTTGTATAATTATTAATAATAGCATTGTACCAATGTCAGTTTTTTTATTTTTGAGAAATGTACTGTACCATGGTATGTGAGATGTTAACATTAAGAAAGCTAATAATTTGACAAATTAAAATAACTAAAGTGTGGAGGTTACCAGCTTCTAGATGGTGAACAGTTCCCTTCTTCCTTAGTTCTCGGTAAATGACAAGCTCTGACATTAAAATTCTAACTTCCACACTACGTCTTTGACTTTACCTCATCCCATGTTTCCTTTGATCAATTCCACCCTAGGCATGCAGGCCTTCTTGTAGCTCCTAGGACATGCTGCACCTGGGCCCCCTGCAGGTCCTTGTGCTCATTGCTTTCCTTTTCTTGTAACCTTTGCCCCTCTGTGTCTTTGTAGGGCTGGCTTCTGTCTTTCAAATCTCAGCTTAGTGTCACCTTCTCAGAGAGGCCTTGTTTGATTGCTTCCCCCATTAATCTCTGTCACAGCATTTTATGTATTTTTCTTCATTGCCCTAATCAAATCTATCATATAGTGATTTATTTGCAATTCCCTCCCCCACCCAGTAGAATGTTTGCTCCATGAGGGCAAAGACCTCATCTGTCTTGTTCTCTATAATATACCCTGTGCCTAGCACTATGCCTTGCCTGTTGCCATAGACTGAATGTATGTTTTCCCCCAAATCCATATGTTGAAGTCCTAACCCCCAATGTGATGGTATTAAGAGGTGGGGCCGTTGGGAGTTGATTAGGTCATAAAAATAGAGCACTCATGAGTAGGATTAGTGCCCTTATAAAAGAAGCTACAGAGAACTCTTTTGCCCCTTTTGTCTTGTGGGGCCATCTATGAACCAGTAAGCAGGCTTTTATCAGATACCAAATCTGCTAGTGTTGTGATCTTGAACTTCCCAGCCTCCAGAACCGTTAGAAATAAATTTATGTTGTTTAAAAACCACCCAGTCTGGTATTCTGTTATAGCATCCTAAATGGACTAAGACAGCTATAATAGTTGCTCAATAAATATTTGTTCCATGAATGCCAAAGGATAATTTTCCATGAGTTAAAAACATGTTGTCATCAAATATATAGTAAGCATGTGATGCATATTTATTTAGCTCATTTAATGAAAGAACCAGCAAGATAATAAAGCTGGTCCAAGCAGAATTCAAGGAACGGTGGTTTATACAGAGTTAGAGAAGGCATGCTGAAATAAATTAGCAAAATTAAAGGCAAATCTGATTAATGTCTTACAGGCCAATACACTTTAGTCTTTGGGATTGTCTTTCCTACTGAATGGGAATAATTTGCATCTCCAACAGACAAAAACCTACAAATTAACAAATAACTTCATAGAATCTGGACTCTAATAATAATAATTAATAAGTCAAACTAAGGTACATTCTCCAGAGTTATCACACTTGAGTAGACCTGTTAGACAATGCTCCAGCATGGCAGTGAAAGGACATGCAATTATCTTTTTGCTTTAATTCTTTTAGACATGTTAAAAAATAGAATGCATGAACACGTACTCCAATTGAAGGTTGGGGTGGGGATGCTCAGTCATTTGGGGAGCAAGGCACTGGGCATCTGCTTCATCACATCTTCCCTGAAAGCCATCATCATTTGATCCAGCATCCATTCTTTGAGAGTCAGCTAATGTTTCACCTTCTCTGTGAAGTCTGTCTAGATTTTTCTCTCATTCCCTATGAGGTAAACTGAGGGGCACCATCCTTGTTATCAAGATGTTGATTGTTATTGAGGCCCTGGATTTTTTTCTATGACTTGTGTATCCCTAGTTTAAGCCAAGACACCCTATTGCCCTCATCTCCCTTTGTTTTCCAGGCCATATTTTTGTTCAGTGGATATACGTGAGATTCCATCTGGGGATTCCCAGACATAATTGAGGTGGGGTGGGAAGGAGAATGTGATGGTGAGAGCCCAGTTCTTGCAATCAGCAGGTGAGCGCTAGGGGTCAGGGTGATGCAAGCAGAAAAGGAAAGATGATCTCATTTGTACTCCAGCCAGTGAGATCAGCTGCACACTGCTTAGACAATTACCAGAGCTGCCAGCTCTCTCAATCCCGTGAGATGCTACTCTGTAAAACAGGTCCAGAGGCCAGCCTCATATGTATGTCTTTCTCTAGTTTTAGAACCTACTTTGTTCAGGAGGATAGCTATCTTTGGGACCACAGCTGTGAGCCTTGAACTGGGGAGTATCCTTAGAGGAAAGCATTTCCAGAGCAAATAATGATTTAACCCAAGCTGAAAACAGTCCCCTTAGTACACTAGCAGGGACCTTTTGGCAAGTGGCATTTTGCCAGAAAATTAACTCAAAACAAATCCCTAGCAGCTCAGAGATGCTGGAGGGGAGTTTTACAATCAGTCAGCATGGGAGGACTGTGCAACCACTTACAGGAATTGCCTCACTCACATTTTGATCTTGGTTCTCTGCAGAGCCTCTGCTGCTTCAAAACAGCATGCAGGAATCAGAGACAGTTACATCAGCGAGAGACCTCGGACACATTCTACTCCATCTCTTTCATTGTACAGGTCAGGGATCTAACGCACAAAGAATTAAAGGATTTGCCCAAAGCCACACAGTGAAGAACTGTGAGTAGAACCCATATCTCTTGTTTCCTAGTTCAGGTGTTTCAATCCCCCCATACCTTATAAATGAGCTGAGGAAAAGGTGTGGCACCCACTGGATTTGCTTTCTGGCTGACATCTCTCTATTCCCGGTGCAGAGCTCAAGCATCAATCAGCAAACAGGAGGAAGAGACAGATGTGGCCCCAGTGTTTGGGAGCAGCATGTGACAGTGTGAGAAGATATGTTAGCACAGGCACAATTTAAAGCAATGCCATGGCAACTGGCATTCACTCTGGCCTGAGATAGCGCCGTGAACTACAGGGTGTAATTGAAAATGGGCTTCTCATCTAGCGATTGGAGTGTTCCAGCTTCTGTTGCCCCTGCGGTGATTTGAAAATATACCAAGCACTGAATGTACCAGCAGGACTGGTTCAGCTTCTTTACCAAGGGGTGGTGTGTGTTTCAGCATAACTCACAGGAGAAATAAACTCAGCAGCCTTGGGAATCCCCAAGAATTCTCTATCTGCAAAGCATGGTTTTGCTTCCTCTTAGAGTAAAGCATTGTTTCGAGGTGTCTTCTCTGAGCACTAATGTTCCAAAGAGGTGTCCTTGGTGTGAGGATCAGTAAGGGGGAAGGGTACTACCATTTGTTTTTCTTATATATTGCAGGTTCTGCTGCTACCAAAAAATATATATACATATATATCTTAAACCATGGTGGTAGAGCAGGCAAAGGTCTGGAATGAGTTAGGATTGAATATTAGGTCATTGTACTGAAATGCTGAAGCCTCCTTGATTTTAACTTTAATGCTCATGTAATATTTTCTGAAACAGAGACCGTTTGTTGTCCCCCAATATGTGCGCGCTCTCGCGCTCTCTCTCTCTCTCTCTCTCTCTTTTGAGTTTCTAACTCCTGACCTCAAGTGATCCTCCCTCCTTGGCCTCCCAGAATGCTAAGATTACAGGTGTGAGCCACCTCACCAGCCTTTTTGAGTTTCTAATTGTGCACATTGGACTAAAGACTTCCAGCTTCCCAGATAAGTAGGTGTGGCCAGGTGCCCAGGTCCTCTGTTTTTGAGACACAGTCTCACTTTGTTGTCTAGGCTAGAGTTCTGTGGCATCAGTCTAGCTCACAGCAGCCTCAAACTCCTGGGCTCAAGCGATCCTCCTGCCTCAGCCTCCAAGTAGTTGGGACTACAGGTGCATGCCACCACACCTGGCTAATTTTTCTATTTTTAGTAGAGACAGGGTCTTGCTCTTGCTCAGGCCCAGTCTCGAACTCCTGAGCTCAGGTGATCCTCCCGCCTTGGCCTCCCAGAGTGCGAGGATTACAGGTGTGAGCCACCTCTCCTGGCCAGATGCCCAAGTTCTGACCATTACACTATGAATGGAAGTGCAGCTTTCTGGGGTGTGCCTTGTCCTTGAGCCTTCTGCTCTTCCCTAGGGCTGGCTTGCAATTGTCATGATGGCAGGTTATCTCAGGCCATGAGGATGAGAACAAGACCCCAGGAATGGCAGAACAATAAGACATTACTTTTATGATAATTTAAAAATATTGTTACTTATTTTATCTCTACTAAAAAAAAAAAAAAAAGAAGGTGGAAGGTATCCAATATATTAAAAAAAGAAGCTTAGTTCTAAGTAAAGCTCTTGAAGCAGAGTTTCACTACCAGCCTTCTATTTTTTAAAAAAATTTCTTTCTGTGTTAGCAGCTGAACTTATATCCTAATAGCCTCACCAAAACTGCCATAAATCATGCTAAAAGTATTATTTAGCATGCTTTGGGTTGCAAGTAACAAACAACAAGCCTTGCTGAAAGTAGCCTAAAAACATAGGAGTTTAAAAAATGATGTCATTTTACAAGAAATGCAGAGGTGTTCCCAGAGATGTTTCGTTGTGTTAATTTCCTGTTGCTGCTATGACAAATTACCACTAACTTGGCATAAAACAACACAACTTCATTCTCTTATAGTTCTGAAGGCCAGAAGTCCAAAATCAATTTCACCAGGCCTAAGGCAGTTGGCAGGGCCGTTTTTTTCTGGAAGCTCTCAGGAAGAATCTGTTGTCTTGCCTTTTGTAGCTTCTGGAGGCCATCTGCATTCCTTGGCTTGTGACTCCTTCCTCAAATCACTCCAACCTCTTGCTTCCTTCATCACCTCTCCTGCTTCTGTAGTCACATCACCTTCTGCAGCCCTCTTATAAAGACATTTATGGCTACATTTATGGTCCACCCAGATAATTCAAGATAACTCATCATCTCAAGATCCTTAACTTTATCACGTCTATAAGGTAAGATTTATAGGTTCCAGGGCTTAGGACATGGATATCAGCCTACCGAAGTGGTTAAGAAATTTTCATTTTCCTGGTCTGCCATGCTCAATGTTTTGGTGCCATCTCCCTTCATGGTTTTAAAATCACTTTGGAGCTCCAAGCAGTGCATCCTCACCAGACCATGTCCAGAGCAAGAAGGGAGGGGTGTTCCCATCCTGTGTCTTTCAGTTATTAAGGAGGATGTGCTTTCCGAAGTTTCCAGCAGAAGCCACATTAGATCCCATTAGCCAAGACTGGGTCGCCTTCCTGTGCTCTGGCTACAAACTAGACAGAGAATCTGCGTGTCTGGCATTTCTAAGCTCTGCGGCAGGATGTTGGTGCTGCTGCCAAGAGGTTAAATGACTGCTAGGGAGGCCGCAGCTCACGCTGAAGGTCCTGTAGGGGATTCCACAGGCATAGGTACCACCAAAGCACCCTTGTTTCTAGCAGTCACAAAAAGCACACGCAATGAGGAGATTTGGGGGCAAGGGTGGTGGTGGTGTGCTAATGGGTGATTTAAAAAAAAACCCTTTTGGCCGGGCGCGGTGGCTCACGCCTGTAATCCTAGCACTCTGGGAGGCCGAGGCGGGTGGATCGCTCGAGGTCAGGAGTTCGAGACCAGCCTGAGCAAGAGCGAGACCCCGTCTCTACTAAAAATACAAAGAAATTATATGGACAACTAAAATATATATATACAAAAAATTAGCCGGGCATGGTGGCGCATGCCTGTAGTCCCAGCTACTTGGGAGGCTGAGGCAGTAGGATCGCTTAAGCCCAGGAGTTTGAGGTTGCTGTGGGCTAGACTGACGCCATGGCACTCACTCTAGCCCGGGCAACAAAGCGAGTCTCTGTCAAAAAAAAAAAAAAAAAGAAAAAAAAACCCTTTTGATTGGAGATCTAGAATTTGAACTAGGCCATGAACATACCCTCATCTCATAGCACTTCCAGAGCACTCCTGTGTTATGGGTTGAATTATGTTCACCCTCAAAATTCTAATGTTGAAGTCCTAATCCCCAATACCTCAGAATGAAATCTTCTTTAGAGTTAGGATCTTTGCAGAGGTAATCAGGTTAAAAAGCGGTCAGTAGGGTTGGTCTTCATCCAATATGATTGGTGTCCTTATGAGAAGGGGAAATTTGGAGATAGGCAGGTACACAGGGAGAATGCCATGTGACCATGGAGATGGCTGTCTACAAGCCAAGGCGAGAGGTCAGAAGAACCAACACACCTAACACCTTGATTTTTTTGACTTTTAGCCTCCAGAACTGTGAAACAATAAGTTTCTGTTGTTAGGCCACCCAGTTTGCAGTGGCCCCAGCAAACATAAACACCCTGACTTTCTTACTTCGCTTGCTCCCTTCAAAGGTGTATACCAGCTGCATGGTCCTCCCCAGCAGGCACCCGGAGCTCCCTGAGCTGGGCCATCCCTGCCTTTAACCTTTGTGTTTCTGATGTGCAGGTGAACCCCTTCTTAGTGTTTCAGAAACTCTTTAGATGGTACCTCTTTCTTCAAAATGCATTGCTTCCACAAAGCCTCCTGGATTCCACGGAGAAAACGTGCTTGCCTCTGTTCTGTCTGGGCAAGAACCCCCCACAATTATTAAATTCACTCCCTACAATATTACATGTGATTTTAAAAGTCATTCATGTACATACAGTGTTTTTATTCAGCTGCCATATGTTCTATATAAATAGTCATGTTTATTTACAAAGGAGATAGCAGGAAAGATGTTTAATATTTGTGTGGTGTGTGTGTATTTGTCTTTGTGTGTGTGTAAAGCACCAAACATGATGTCCAACAATTTTTGTCATGAAACACATGCTCTTTCAGGATAATGTATGACAATCAAGTTGTCCTTTTATTTATTAAACTGACTTTTGAATCACTTTCTCTGTGTCAGACGACTCCACCAAGGGCTGGAGTTACAAATATGAATAAAAAAAGGTCCCTGGTGTCCTGGCTCATTGTGAGAGAAACAGACAACAGAAGTGAAGAAATAGGGTAGGTGAGACAGTCGCTGACGCTCAGTGGTGCTGGGCCATCGGGCTTCAGGAAGTAGGGAAGCAGGAAATGAACTACCAGGATCCATAATCTTCTCTCATTTTCCCATTTCACAGTTTCTTCTCTCTAACTGTGCCGTTTCTCTCTTTTTAAGGAGAAACATGACGAAAGGAGGCCAAGAATCAATGAACTCTCTAGAGTTGGCTGTGCCTCTGGAGTGGGGTGGGGTCCTGCTGTCATATAGATGCCTCAGCCAAGGTTAGGAGGGTGTACGATGCAGGAGGCACCCACAGGTAGCTCTCAGAGATGATCAAAGGGAAGAGGAAGTGGGGGGCAGGCAGAGGCGGTGGTTGTCATTTGAGTCACTTATGTTAACTGTCTATGCCCACTTCCAGGAAGCTCATTCCACTTCATTGACTGGGAAAGTGAGCAAAAACCTTGCTGGGTTTGGAGGAGAGACAGCCTCCTGCTGCTGTCCCCCAGGGAGCACTGGGGCAGGCAGCTAGAGAGGCTGCTGGCAGGTGTGGAGACGTGGGGCTGGCGCAAGGCCAGATCTTGTTGTTTTTTTGGATCCAGGAGGAAAAGTTTCTGCACAGAAATAACAGAGACTGGAGATGTGTGTGGGATTTTCTCCTATCCTGGATACGTCTCTGCCATAGTCCTGGTGCTCACTTTGGGAAGGAGGAGGTTAGTGTTCCATTGCCTCTCGCAGACCACTGTTACTCCTGGAAACTCACTTAAAGGTTCATTTCCATAACCAATTACAAGGCAAATGCTTTTCATAGGAATTCATCTTTCTGGGGCTGATTTTTCAGGTGGCAAATCCCTGAAGCTTTAGGAAAGCTGAGCTTGGGAAGGTTAGAGATGTGGAAATCAAGATACTACCTTAGCTGTTATTAGCTGGCATTTCTCTCAAAAGCTAGGACATATTTCACTTTGACTTCAGATGAAAAACTATGTTGGTGAGAATACTTGGGTACCAGATGAGAAAGTTAATCTTGTTTTAATATGGAAACACTGCCCTTTTCTCTGCCCATTCAAGAGCACCTCAGGCCACCCTAGACACGAGGCCGGCCTCTCCAGGAAGGATTTGCATGGGTCACTCTCTCCAGGGAGGGAAGTGGAAGCTGTGAGTTTTGAAAAATTGGGTTCTCCCTGGCCCAGGAGAAAGTGGATCAAAAAGAGAATTGCTGTTTCCTTCGCTGTTGTTTGGGTTGTCTAGATTTAAAGGGTCATGGAGGTGTTTCCTGCTGGACCATTAGAGGCAGTTTTGAGGAGAATAAAGAAAGTATACAAAGAAAGAACAGAGAAAATAGGGTTTCTGGGGAGAAAAGGCGGGGATTCTGGGGAGAAAAGTTGGAGTTAGTGGCAAGAGGGGCCGCTGTGCAAGAGGGCCCACGTGAGGGCCCCACTGGAGGACTATTTGGAAGAATTTTCTTGAGTTCCAGTCCTGCCAACCTTCCCATGTATCTACTATAATTTTCACTACACATTCTAGCTTTCTTTATTTTCTGTAACAACTTAATTCTGAGTCCCTAACCCACTGGGCTTCACACTCAATACCCTGTCCATTCTACGGGCATTTATCCAAGTTCCCATCTGCACCTGGAGGGCTTGAGAATACTAAGGCATGATGGTGGTGGCGGTGGCCAAGGCCCATCTGATCTCTAGTCATGTCCACGTAGGTGCCTGCCAAGACGGTCCCCCAACATGCAAATCAGAGAGACTTCTCCTCCAAGTCACTGGCCTTTTCTGGATGATTCCATGCTATTCTTGAGGATATAGGAATACCTCTGAGGTGGCCACTTCTTCTCTGCAGCAATCACAGCACAAAATCCTAGTCTCCAGGCCTCAGTGACATCTGTCCTTTTGCCTGTCCCTCCTTTCCCCACCATGAAACATTTTTTTTTTCTGATGTGGGAAAGTCCTCTTGTTCCCCAATCCTGCTTCTAAACACTGGGCTATGTCTAGTGCCTCTAGTACTACTATGAGCTTTAGGGTTTTGGGAGCCACAGTCAGGAAGAAGTCTGTCTGGCTGTCTGTCTGTCACTGTTCCTTAGCTTTCCATCCTCTTACATCCCTTCCAAATGGCAATGGCCTCCAAATGGACTTTCTGCTAGAAATGGACAATAGGCAAAAGAGAAAAATACATAGAAAAAATTAGTTAGAATTTAAAATATTATTCTGTACACACGTAAGTGGGAACCTCATGTCATCTGTCCAGAACTAAACCAGTTGGAACCTCCGGAATCAGAATCATCTGTGTGCTTGCTGAAAACACAGGTTCCTGCACCCTACCCGAAGCCTACTATGTCAGAATCTTTCCAGGCAATTCTAATGATTAAGA
This sequence comes from Eulemur rufifrons, assembly GCF_041146395.1. NCBI lineage: Eukaryota > Metazoa > Chordata > Mammalia > Primates > Lemuridae > Eulemur > Eulemur rufifrons. The sequence continues at coordinate 21,770,437 of NC_090999.1, forward strand.
GTTGCTCAGTTCCAGCCTCAGCTGAACTGTCTACTGTGATTAATACGGGGTTGTGCTTGTTCTCAAGCTGCTTCAGAGCATTTTAAGTATGCATTCACATCATGCAGAGGTCTTGTTAAGTTGGGTGGTGGGACCTGAGATTCTGCATCTCTAATGAACTCTCAGGTGATGTTGCTGCTGCTGGTTGGAGAACCACATCTTAGGTGGCAAATGCTAGAGAGTCTGTTTTGATTTCTTATGCCTATCGGTGGGGCCATCTTGAGACTTCTCAAGTCCCTGGTGCCAGTGGTTTTCTTGCACTGGGGTTGGAGATTGCTGTACCCTTGTGGCTACTGTGCTGTGTTGACTACGTTCTACCTAGCAGTCCTCCAGACTCACCGTGCCTTCCTGCTTCCCCCTTCCCTCCCTTCACTCCACTACCCCTACTTTGCCTCAGGGGCAGCTCTAGTGCCATGGCCTGCTCCTTATTCTGTGGGTCTACTCTGACTGTAGATAAATAACTGCATATCTCTAGAGAATCATTAAATTTGCTAGTATGATAAAGTCCTTCTTCCTCCTAGGGGAAAAGGGGAAGTGAGACTTGAAATGAGAAAATAAAAGTGAGTCAGGAGTTTTTTTTTTTTTTCTCTTTAGGTCCCCCATCAGTGGGTGGACCCCGCATAATGGAATGGAATGGAAGATATTACAACTTCTTACACTGTCTTTGACTTTGAAAGCAGAACCGAGCCTATGGGAACTGAACTTGTGGGAACACCTTTCTATAGGTGGAGGGTAATGGGGAATCCCATACTTGCTTGCATGGCATGTGTTTATCCCTCAGGTCCTTGGGGAGATGTAGGGGTAAAGAGTTATAGAATATAAGAAGTGTTAAGATTATTTTCTCCAGCCACAGAGAACTTGTGATGTTCAAGCTAGCACAGATTTAACCCCTGTTAGTTAATAGTAAGAAAGCAGGTCTGAAGCAGAGGTCTGGGGAAAGACTGACCTCTGGTGCTCTTCAGATGTGCAGAATCACTGGTCGCATTGAAAGGTCTCATGGTTAGAGTGAAGCCAGCAGTAGTTAATGGACTGTAGTGACAACGGATCCAGAAAAAGACCCCTGATTGTACAGTTGCTGATGTGGCTCTGGACCAGAATAAGATCTCCTAGGCCTGGGAAGGTAACCACGATGTCACTGGCACTGAAGCCAGACGAACAAAGCCAGCACCTTTCAGAGCAGTGGCACCCAAAATAGCATCTGCAGAAAGCTCCATCAGCATCACCGGGGGAGATTTGATCGCAATGATTCCAGTTCCCACCATAGGGGGTCTGATTCAGCAGGGCCCAATGAATTATGTTTTTCAAGGTACTCTATGGGCAATTTAAAAATACTCAATGGGCAATTTTTTACTTTTCCAGGTGTGGGAAGCAATGCCTTACCATAATGATTTGCCAAAGTTGTAACAGAAAAATTCATTCACGAGGTAAATACTTATTACACAATTACTGTATGCCACGTATTATTCTAAGCCCTGGGCAAACAGTAGTGAATGAGGCTGACAAGGTCTTCATAGAACTACAAAATAGATAAAAATAAAGCATGACTTTTTCAAGAATGTTAAAGATTCAATGCTTGGCAGAAAATGTTATTTTTTGCTGAACCCCTGAAGCACCTCCGTCAGTTTCTGTGGTGCACAGTTTGAGAAGCACATTCTTGGAGGCCTGAGAAGCAGCTTGAAGCAATGAAACTAGCACAGACTTTTCCGTTTCCTCATTGATAAGGGGGGGACAATGGCATCTATCCCATTGTGAGTAACAAAAAAACTAAACACATAAATCATGGAGTACAGTGCTTGGTGTGCAGCTGGCTCTTGGTGCATTTTTGTTCTCTTTCCTTGCTCTTTGCTTGGGAGCAGGTTACTCCGCTTTGACATGGGGCAAGTTGGAGGAGAAAACAAAAACATATCTAGAAGTGTGTTGCAGGAGTCACTTGAGGCTCAGGTGGAATACGAGGGGCATGAAATGCAGAAGGCAAGGAAAGGCCCTACCACTGCCATAGCATAAGCAACCACAGATGGAAAAGGGTGCGGCTGCTCTGGCAGCTCCTCAAAAAGTTCAACGTAGAGTCCCCAGATGACTCAGCAATTCTACTGCTACGTGTATACCCAAGAGGACTGAAAACACGTGTTGACATAAAAACCTATAGACACAAACTCACAGCAACATTATTCATAACATCCAAAAACACAAATCTCTACCAACTGATGAATGGATAAACAAAATATGGTATACCTGTACAGTGGAATATTACTCAATCAGAAAAAGGAATGAAGTCCTGATACATGAAACAGCATGGATGAACCTCCAAAACATTTGCTAAGAAACAAGTCAGACACAGAAGACCACATATTGTATGATTCCATTTAGACAGAATTTGTCCAGAATAAGAAAACCTAGAGACATAGACATTAGATGTAGACATAGGTCTCCAGGGGCTGGGGGAAGGAAGAAATGGCAATGACTGCTAATGGGCAGGAAAATTCTTTTTGAGGTGATGAAAATATTCTGGAATTAAATAGTGGTGATAGCTGTACAACCTTGCAAATATACTGAAAGCCACTGAATTGTACACTTCTAAAGGGTGAATTTTATGGCATGCAGATTATATATTAATTTTAAAAAAGAATAAAATGAAGCAATCACAGGGAATGAAGCCAGCTCATGTTCTGTGGATCAGAACTAAGGAAATACTCAGAGCCTGTCACACCTTGGTTGGAACCCACAAGAGGTGGCAGGAAGGACATCCAATACAGTGGGGTTCAGATGATGAACCTGGTTGGGCTCAAGACTCTGCCTTTCTTTGCTGGGGCTTGCAGAAGTTACCAGTGCCTTGGTCAAGATGGATAGGCAATGAATAAAACTATACCTGTTATGCTTATAATCATTATTATATCCAGGCCCGTATGAATTGTTTACATGTGATCATATTTCAACCATAGTGATGGTTTGGTAAGTTTCAAATACTTCATTTCTTTTGTTTTTTTTCCAAGACTCAATTCTAGAAGCCCCATTTTGGTTGTTAGAAATACAGCTCCAGGTCCTTGTGCAGTGTAGGTTGGTGGGCTTGAGAACCAGACGTGCTCTGGACGTTACCCCGGACAACAAGCCCAAAGGCTTTGTTTGGGCAGAGCTTTGTGAATAAGTCTTCTAGGCTCCTGTCGGGTGGGTGAGAAAAGCATTTTCAGGAGAAGCAACTTGAAATTTATGTGCTGTGTGAAAATGTGTTATGGGGACAGAAGGTGTTTTTAAGCATGAAAAGTTTGGATCATTGATGGAAATAAAGGCCTGCCAGTGCATTGCAGTTCCACTTTCAGCCTCATCACTGCTTTCAGGTTTTCTCCTGCGAATGGTTCTGACAATGTGCCATTTTACCGAATGTGTCACTGTTGCTTCCGAGCTGTCACATATGCTCTGCTGCACATTTGGGATTACTGCATCAGCTTTTTAAAACTGATTGAAAAAAAATCTTTTGAAGTTTGCCTTTAGCATTTTGCAAGGAGGTTGCTCACCAGCTGTTTGTTTATACTCTCTTGTGATTGTTTTTGCACATTATCGATGAGTAGCATGCAATTACATCATTATAATGGCAAGTAGTAAACTGAATTCCCTGTAGGGTGTTTCTCAGGGAATAGATGTACTGCCTCTAGTCCTAGGGCCTTGAAGAAACTGCCTAGTTAGATAATCTAGTGGTTCCAGAGAGATGTGGGTCCTCCTCAACGCCTAGCCCTAGGGCTTCTAACAGCTCTTGGCAGGCTATTAGCCAGCAAATCCCAAAAGTTCCTGGGTCTCTGAGACTAAGGTTTGCTAAGAGTACCTATTTGAACCTTTTGATACCTGTATTTCTGACCCAAATGACTCATGACAACCTCCCTTCTGCTGGAATTGACACTGAATTAAAATAATCCCAATGATCTGGATATACTTAGAACCTCATTTGTCCACTCATTTTTTAAATGACAGCTTTATTTATGAGATATAATTATATATATTTATTTATGAATATATTATGAGATATAATTCACATATGATAAAGTCACTCTTAAAGTACAGATGTACCTCATTTCATTGCACTTTAAGGGTATTATGTTTTTTACAAATTGAAGGTTTGTGGCAACTAAATCTTGAAGCAAGTCAATTGGCTCCATTTTTCCAACATGTGCTCACTTTGTGTCTGTTTGTTACATTTCGGTAATTCTTGTAATATTTCAAATTTCTTCATTATTATTATATCTGTTATAGTGATCTGTGATCATGATCTTTGATGTTACTATAGTCATGGTTTTGGGGTGTCACAAACCAATAAATGTGTGTGTTCTGACTGTTCCACTGACTGGTCGTTCCCCATCCCTCCCCCTCTCCTTGGGTCTCTCTATTCTCTGAGACACAACAGTATTGAAATTAGGCCAATTCATAACCCTACGATGGCCTCTAAGTATTCAATGAAAGGAAGAGTCACATGTCTTTCACTTTAATTCAAAAATGATTAAGTTTAGTGAGGAAGATATGTCAAAAACCAAGAAAACAGGGGGCTGAGGCAGGAGGATTACTTGAGCCCAGGAGTTTGAAGTTGTAGTGAGCTATGATCAGGCCACTGCCCTCTATCCAGCCTGGGTGAGAGAGTGAGACTCTGTCTCTAAAAAAAAAAAAAAAAAAAAAAAAAAAAAGCTAGGCCTCTTATGCCTCTTATGCCAAACAGCCAAATTGTGAATGCAAAGAAAAAATTCTTGAAGGACATTAAAATTAAAAGTGCTACTCCAGTGAACATGTGAATGATAAGAAAGAGCAACAACGTTTTTGCTGATAACATTTGTATGGTCTGGATGGAAGATCAAACCAACCACAATATTCCCTTAAGCCTAAGCCTAATCCAGATCAAGGCCCTAACTCTCTTTAATTCTATGAAAGCTGAGAAAGGTGAGGAAGCTTCAGAAGAAATTAGCAGAGGGTTGGTTCATGAGGTTTAAGAAAAGAAGCCATTCCCATAAAACAAAAGTGCAAGGTGAAGCAGCAAGTGCGAATGTAGAAGCTGGAGCAAGTAATCCAAAATATCTAGGTAAGATAATTGATGAAGGTGACTACACTAAACAATAGATTTTTAATGTAGATGAAACAGCCTTCTGTTGGGAGAAGATGCCATCTAGGACTTAAATACCTAGGGAAGAGAAGTCACTGCCTGGCTCCAAAGCTTCAAAGAACAGGCTAGCTCTCTTGTTACGGGCTAATGCAGCTGGTGACTTTAAGTTGAAGCCAATGCTCATTTGCCATTCCAAAAATCCTAGTGCCCTTTAAGAATTATGCTAAATCTACTCTACCTGTGCTCCATAAATGGAACAAAGCCTGGAAGACAGAACACTTGTTTACAGCATGGTTACTGAATATTTTAAGCCCACTTGTTGAGACCTACTGCTCAGACAAAAATATTTGTTTCAACATATTATTGCTCATTGGCAATGTACCTGGTCATCCCAGAACTCTGATTGAGATGTACAAGGAGATTAGTGATTTTTCATGCCTGCTAACACAACATCTATTCTGCAGCCCAAGGATCAAGGAGTAATTTCGGCTTTCAAGTTTTATTATTTAAGAAATAGATTTCATAAGGCTATGGCTGCCATAGATAATGATTCCTCTGAGGATTTGGGCAAAGTAAATTCAAAATATTCTGGAAAGGATTCACCATTCTAGATGCCATTAAGAACATCCGTGACTCATGGGAGGAGGTCAAAATATCAGTATTTATGGGAGTCTGGAAGAAGTTGATGCCAATCCTCTTGGATAATAGCCTTCCTAATGTATGTGAGATAGCATTCATTCATTCATTCTTTTTTTAATTTCAGTTTATTATGGGGGTATAAATGTTTAGGTAATGTATATTGCCCTTGCCTCCTCCTCCCCCCCAGTCAGAGCTTCAAGTGTGTCCATCCCCCAGACGGTGCGCATCGCACTTACTATGTATGTATATACCCATCCCCTCATCCCCCCTCCCATCTGCCCGAAGCCTGATGAATGTTATTCCTGTATGTGCACTTTGGTGTTGATCAGAGAAACCAATTTGATGGTGAGTACATGTGGTGCTTATTTTTCCATTCTTGGGATACTTCACTTAGTAGAATGGGTTCCAGCTCTATCCAGGAAAATACAAGGGGTGCTATATCACCATTGTTTCTTATAGCTGAATAGTACTCTATGGTATACATATACCGCATTTTATTAATCCACTCATGGATTGATGGGCACTTGAGTTGTTTCCACATCTTTGCAATTGTGAATTGTGCTGCTATAAACATTCGGGTGCAGGTGTCTTTTTTTTATAGAATGTATTTTGTTCTTTTGGGTAGATGCCCAGTAATGGGATTGCTGGATCAAATGGTAGTTCTACTTGTATCTGTTAAGGTATCTCCATATTGCTTTCCACAGAGGTTGCATTAGTTTGCAGTCCCACCAGCAGTGTATGAATGTTCCTGTCTCTCCACATCCACACCAACATGTATTGTTTTGGGACTTTTTGATAAAGGCCATTCTCACTGGGGTTAAGTGATATCTCATTGTGGTTTTGATTTGCATTTCCCTGATGATTAGAGATGTTGAGCATTTTTTCATATGTTTGTTGGCCATTATTCTGTCTTCTTTTGAAAAATTTCTGTTCATGTCCTTTGCCCACTTTTTGATAGGGTTGTTTGATTTTTTCTTGCTGATTTTCCTGAGTTCTAAATAGATTCTAGTTATTAGCCCTTTATCAGATGTGTAGTGTGTGAATATATTCTCCCATTCTGTAGGTTGCCTGTTTGCTCTTGTGATAATTTCTTTGGCTGTGCAAAAGCTTTTTAATTTGATCAGGTTCCATTTATTCATTTTTGTTGTGCTGTGATTGCCTTTGGGGTCTTCTTCATAAATTCTTTGCCTAGGCCAATGTCTAGAAGAGTATTTCCAATGTTTTTCTCTAGAATTCTTATAGTTTCACTCCTTAGGTTTAAGTCTGTCATCCACTGTGAGTTGGCTTTTGTGAGAGGTAAAATGTGTGGATCCTGTTTCAGTCTTCTACATGTGGCTATCCAGTTCTCCTTGCACCATTTATTGAATAAGGATTCTTTTCCCCAGTGTATGTTTTTGTCCACTTTGTCAAAGATTAGATGGCTATATGAGGCTAGTTTTATATCTGGTTTCTCAGTTCTGTTCCATAAGTCTATGTCTCTGTTCTTGTGCCAGTACCATACTGTTTTAATTACTATAGCCTTGTAGTATAGTTTGAAGTCTGGTAAATTGATGCCTCTCATTTTATTCTTTTTGCCTAGGATTGCTTTTGCTATACGGGGTCTTCTCTGGTTCCATATGAAGTGTAAAATTATTTTTTCTATATCTGTGAAAAATGATTTTGGTATTTTAATAGGGATTGCATTGACTCTGTAGATTACTTTGGGTAGCATAGACATTTTAACAATGTTGATTCTGCTGACCCACTAGCATGGTACGGTTTTCATTCATTCATTCTTAATCGAAATCTGACACACTGTGCTAGGTAGGTAGGGAGGTGGGCTGTCAGTAAAGGAAAAAAGTGAATAAGATATTAGATATTGTCCTTGCTTCAATCTTATAATCCATTTAGAAAAGTAAGACCATAATTTGAACTCCAACGTTTATTAAGCAATTACCATGCGCCAAGCACTGTGCTAAGTGCTTAATGTATTTTCTCTCTTTTGGTCCTTTCAACAGCTCTTTGAGTTAGATACGATTGCAGCACCATCTTCCTTCCAGAGGAGAAAAGTAGAACATCTCAGTGATTTGCCAAGTGTCTCTAGGCCAGAGTTCAAAGCCTAGCTGAGTATCTCAACCTACGTTCTCTCTTTCAACAGAGGATGAGATTAGTCTGATCTTGTAGGGCTGAAGGAGCTGGGCTGGCTTTCACAGGACAGGGGTTGTCAGGGCCTACATCTGAGAGAGTAGTCATCTCTTGTAATACACTTTTACTCCACAATCTAAAGCTAGGGCTGGGTGTGATGGCTCATACCTGTAATCCTAGCACTCTGGGAGGCTGAGATAGGAGGATCACTTGAGCTCAGGAGTTCAAGACCAGCCTGAGCAAGAGTGAGACCCTGTTTCTACAAAAGAAAGAGAAAAAAAAAAAAAGAAAAGGAAGAAAGAAAGAAAAATTAGCCGGGCATGGTAGCACATGCCTATACTCCCAGCTACTCTGGAGGCTGAGGCAGGAGAATCACCTAAGCCCAGGAGTTTGAGGTGGCAGTGAGCTATGGTGATGTCGCTGCTCTCTAGCCAGGATGACAGAGTGAGACTGTCTCAAAAAAAAAAAAAAAAGAAAAAAAACCAACCAAAAACTGGGACCAAATTTGTTTTTAAGTAGGAAGGATAGAGAATTCACTGGACTCACTCCATCTTCTCCATTGCTACTTTTATGGAGGAGGGAAAAGGCCTTCAGGCCTCCAGCTTGTACCTTAACCAATGTCATATAGATACAAAGAGAGGTGGGAGACCAGGAGTAGAATGCTGGCCTGTTGAAAAGTGATTCTTGTTCATTCTAGGATTGTACTGTTTAATGCTTATACTGACTATATATTGTTAAATAAAAATAAAAACCGAGGCCAGGACTGACTTTTGCCTCTGAGCCAATGGGCCCATATCTAGCTCAGCAAAACTCATTAAGACCCATTTCCTGAAATACCCACTTAAACTATAAAGGAAGCTGAGCTTTTTTTCGTAGTCAGAATGACTCAGCACACTGCAGCCAATCAGCTATGGCCTAAGTAACCTGCTTGCCCTAAAAGGAAAAGATACTATAAAATAACCAATAAGAATTAAGCTCTGTGAGGGTCCTCTTTTACTCTTTGTAAACCTAACTCTAAACTTTATGAGAAGGGCACTCTTATCTTTCAGTTTTGAAGTTTTTATTAATATCAAGTTGAAAGAAATCAGAATACGTTACCTCAAAATATGTCTCTTTGACATAGAAATTATTTTAGAGCTAAAGGTAATTAAGAACAAGCAAGTGGAGGAAAAGCTCTATCTCCCCTCTTTTCTGCCTAAAGATAATATATAGATTTTCCTTTACTGGAGACAGCTCTAACTTATCAGTCCAGGGAAGGCACCGGAGGAACCTTTCCTCCAACATTTACCCTCCCACAGTTTCCCATGGTTCGAAGCCAAGAAATGCTTTCTTTTGTCCTATCACTTCCCCACAAATTTATTATTCTTTATTAAAGCTGCTATATAGGCCAGAGTTCTAAGCCACTGCTTTATGTTTCACTGAGGTTTCTTCCACATGATGTGTGTTGCATGCATTAATACACTTGTTTATTTTTCTCTTGTTAATCCATCTTTTGTTATAGGTGTCCCAGCTAAGAACTATGAGGGGTTGAGGAAAAAATTATTTTTTCTCCCTAATAAAATAAATCTCTCTGAATTTTCTTTTGACTATATGCATAGACAATAAATACGGTACATATATATGTATATATATTATCCCTATGAATATATGAATGTCTGAATTTTCTTTTGACTATATCTAGAAAAGAAATATATACAAATATATATTCTGACTGTGAACATATGAACATCTGAATTTTCTTTTGAATATATTTATTTTTTCCCCCTGTGAGCCATTTTTTTCCCTCCTGGCCAGCTCTCATAGAGGCACCCAGAGAGAAATCATAACAGGAATCCCATTTCCCTTCATCAGGATCAGCCTAGGGTTGGGACTGTGACCCAAATGCAGACGATAAGATGAAAGAGGACGTCTGTTGTGCACCTGGAAAGAACTTTTTTTCCTAAAGAAAAAATTAGAGCCTGTCAGGCAAAAAGCTTTTTTTCTTTATGTCTTCTACTTTCCTTCCTGAGGCACTAGTGTGATGATGTAGAGCTTGGAGTTGTGACAGGCTGTCTTGTTGTCACCAGGTGACAAGTCGAAGGACAAGACACTGAAAGGCTGTTGGGGAGAGGCTGTGTGCTTGGTGATGTCACTGAGCCCTGAACCAGTCCCAGAACTGCCAACCTCCAGACTTTTTTTTAGAGCAGTTTTCAAAATTGGGAGGAAGATGCAGAGATTTCCCTTACACTTCCTGCTCCCAGACATGCATGGTCTCCCCATTATCAACATCCCCAACCGGAGTGATTCATTTGTTACAATTGATGAACCTACATTCACGCATCACAATCATTCAAAGTCCACAGTTGATCTTAGGGATCACTCTTGGTGTTGTGCAGTTTATGGGTTTGGACAAATGTATAATGACATGTATCCACCATTACAGTGTCATACAGAGTAGTTTCACCACCTTAAAAATCCTCTGTGCTCTGCCTATTCATCCCTTTCTCCCCTGTAACCCTTGGCAACCACCAATCCTTTTACTTTCTCCATATTTTCTCCTTTTACAGAATGTCCACACTTTTTTATTGCAGATAAATAAAGGTCTACCATGCTTAAGCCACTGTTGGTCAGGTATTAATTCTATTACTTGCAGCCAAATACATCCTGACCGAATTACTTCCCAACTGGATTTTAAGTTCCTTGAGTCAGGAATACTGTATTTAAATTTTTTTTATATTTCTCATAATGCCATGGGAGATTTTCTTGCATAGGGTAGGTACAAATTTCTTGAATTAATAAGTGAATGAATAGCAGAATAAGTAATAGCAATCCAAAATACTGTGTCTCCCAAAATATGGATCAGCTTGGCTGTGGATTGGCTGGGGTATCCTGTAGTCAGAGCCCACATTACAAAGGACTCAAAGAGTCTTCGAGTTGGAATGGACCACACAGCTCTGGATCCCTGGGCCAACTCTCTCATTTTACAAATGAGGAAATAGAGAGGCAGTGCTTAATTAATGCTTGTTAGTGACAAATATAGTGCTAGGTCACCCTGGTCCCATTCTAGTAATCATTCCATTATATTAATATTGTGCTTACTTATCTTGGCTTTTGGGCCCAACTCAGGCTCCCCCATCCCAGAATAGCTCCAGGCTCCCCACATTAGTGCTGCAATGATTTGTTTTCTTGGCCCACTTGAGGATCTAGCCAACATTCGGGACTTTGAACTAGCGGCAAAGGCCAGCAAACGTCCTGTGTAGGAGGGGTTGTGCAAATATTATGATCATCTGGGGAAGAAACTGGGGACTCTAGCAGGAGTTGTAGTTTTAGAGCAGCAGGCTTGACCAAAACGGCAGTGAGAGGCATGCGGAAGGCAGACCCTCCCATTTATCTGTGGATCCTCCAAGTTCAGGCCACCTCAGAGAGGCCCCCTATGGACAGTTGCCTGTATTGCAGCCAGATTCAGATCCAGTCCTATTCTACAAGGTAGGTTTTTAGGACTACTGTGAAGGTCAGTTTTCTGTGTCAACTTGGTCAAACACGAGTCTAGATGTTGCTGTGAAGGTATTTTTCAGGTGTGATTAACAGTGAAATCAGTAGACTCTGAGTAAAGCAGATTACCCTCCATAATGTGGGTGGGCCTCATCCAATCAGTTGAAAGCCTTAAGAGAAAAGACTGAGATTCTTCAAGGAAAAGAGAATTCTGCTGCAGACAGCCTTGAGCTTGAGCTGCAGCATCAACTCTTCCCTGGGTCTCCAGTCTGCAGGCCTGCCCTGCAAACTTTGGACCTGCCAACACCCACAATTACGTGAGCCAATTTCTTAAAATCTCTCTCCCTCCCGACAAACAAACACACACACACAGACACACACACACACCCTATATCATATTGGTTCTGTTTTGTTTAGAGAACCCTAACTAATACAACTACCCTGAAGTCCAAAGATGTACAGCCATCGTATTACTTATCAGTTGGTGTGAGGATAGATATTTACAGTTGGTAGGGGTGGCTTAGCTCTCAGGCTCAGTCTCATTGAGGACAAGGCTACAGGAAAAACCAACAGCAGGCACAGAAGGAAGCACAATGCACATCGACAGCCCTGTTTGGACAGTATGGAATCTTTACAGCAGCCTCTTTAAGGAAAGAGCCTTTTAAAAATGGTGTTCTCTTTCCCCATTGCAGCTTTGCTGTCTATTCATCCTCTGCTGCTGTTTGCTTTTCTCACTTTCGTGAGGAATTTGCAAAACAGCAGCCTCCCCTGACCACCCCCTAGACTTGCTCATAGGGAGAGAGTCAAGGAAATGATGACATGCTTTGAGAATTAATGGTCCATCTCTGTTCTATCCCAGAGGTAATCACTGAGCCAGCTGTACAGGAGGCATCAGGGGAGGTGCTTTAAGGATGCACAGAGGCCTGGCTTAAAGCTGTGAAAAATTGATGTTACTGGGAGGAGAGAACTGCAGAGCGGCAGCTGCAGGGAGAACTAGTAGGAGAGGGGATGGGGCTGAAGGAGGGGCAGAAGGTAGGGATGACAGGCCTGTGCCCCCTTTTAAGCAACTTGATTACCTTGAAAACCATGAGAGAGGACAAAGGAGCTGCAGAGAGGGATGTTCCTGATAGGCAGTTTCTCTCCAGGAACTCTGCACCATGCACTTTCTTTTTGATGACAGAGGTAGTTAAAGACCTATTATCTATGTGACTATCATGGACACCAGATGAATAAAAATGACACCGATCACCTTCCCACCTTGTTGTGAGCATCTATGGAGGTGATGCATCGAAGCACTTGAAGCTACACCAACATCCATTTTACTATTACCTTTGGTACCTAGAGAATATAACTCTGATAGCTGGGTTGCTTTATGAACTTTTTTTATATATATGTAAAGTTTAGCACTTTAAAAAATTATCACCTATCTGATGATTGCCATTGAATTTCCCTGAATTATAAATTTTGAAAAATTAGTAGTGGTACCTGTTGGCATGATTTTCAAATAAGAAGGGCAGGATGAGGGAGCATCTGCAGGTGAGTTTTGTGGATGGAGAGGTATGTGGTGTTTTTGAGTCTCTGTGAGAAGCATAGCAGGCCCCCTTGTTCCTCATTCCTCCACTAAGTCAGAGCTTCCATATAATACATAAAAACTGGGTTGTAGTATATTTTTAGATATTATTCTAGGGTAACTGGAATGATGAATAACTGTTCTGTGACATGTCATCTTGAAGAATACTATTGCCTTTCTTTTCATTTAGAGTTCACAGGAATTCTGTGATGGGAAAATTACTTTTATTAACTCAGCTGAAGCACTGACAGCCCAGAAGCTGTGCTTCTCAGTCAGGGACTCTTTTGCCCCCAGGGAACATTTGGCAGTATTTGGAGACATTTTTTGGTTGCCACAATTGGGGCAGGGGTGTCACTGACATCCAGTGGGTACAGGCCAAGGATGCTGCTAAATACCCCACAATGCACAGCAGAGTCCCCAACTGCAAAGAATTATCTGACTCCAAGTACAGTACTGTCGAGGTTGAGGAACCCTGCCCAGGAGCCAGTCATCCATCCTCCAAACTGACCTCTCTTCCCAATCCTTGTGGGGAACATGAGCTTAAAGTATAATTATCAAACAAACATCCCTGGATTCTTTCTTTCTGCTGCATTTTTGGACCCTTTTCTCTTTTCTCTGAGACAACCTCATTAGAAGAAGCTACATGTCCTTTCAACATAATAAGAAAAAACATTCCTGTTTAGATTTTGATATTGTCTTAGTCCGTTTATTGTCTCTGTAACAGAATACCTGAGGCTGAGTAATTTGTAAAGAAAACAATGTTTATTTGGCTTATGATTGTGATGGCTGGGAAGTTCAAGATTGGGCATCTGCATCTGGTAAGGGCCTCAGGCTGCTTCCAATCACAGAAGGTGGAGGGGAACCAGTGTGTGCAGAGATCACATGGCAAGAGAGGAAGCAGGGTGGGGGGAAGGTACTGGACTCTCTTTAACAACCAGCTCTAGCAGGAACTAATGAAGGACACACTTACCCCCAAAGGAGGGCATTAATCTATTGTGATGGATCCCACTCCCATGACCCAAACACCTCCCACTAGGCCCAACACCACCACAGTGGGGATCCAATTTCAACACGAGTTTTGGTGGGCGCAAATAAACCATCTCCAAACCACAGCCGATACTTTCAATCCTTATTTCTTTTTCACCCTTTGCTTTGTTTTACCACCAAACCAGCAAATGAGCGTGCACAGATGGTCCACAGGATCAAGATCACACCAGGGTGTGAGCAGCCAGGCCTTCTAGGTCCTTCCCTTTGTCCTCACAGAGACCTGCTTGAGGACCCTGCAGGCCTGTTGCAAGGAGAAATCCACTGGATTGGGGCTTCCTTTTATATCTTTTTAAGGCACTTGAACTTTGATGACTTGAAAGTTAACCTAAAGCAAATGGCAGGAGACATTCAGCTTTTGTTTGAGGGTCCTCTGGGTGAAGGAATGCCTTCTTCATCAAAATTGTCTAGTCTCAGAAATTAAGGTGCCTGTAAGGGGTCATAACAGGAGGAAGATTGGTAAATTATATAGCTTAAAATGTCTTTTTTTTACATTGTTCAGGGCTTGGTATACTCCTCAAGGCCTCAAGGCCTTGCTTATCTATATATTCTCCAGAGCTGGGACTAGGGTAAGAGAAATGAGGTGCCTAGTGGACTAAATTTAAGGAGTAAGGAGGCACTGGCTCTCAGAGTGCTGCAAGTTCAGGGTCAGTGTGAGCACCAACCTGAGGGTGTCCTGGGTGCCTCTGCTGCTTTCCCCAAGTCTTCGCCCTGAGGCTTTCCAACTTTCAGGAGGGGACAGAGCTGCCTTATGGCATTGGAAAGGACACAGAAGGGCACAAATGCTTAGAACACATTCCCAGGCTCACGAGTGATCTTCAATCTCCTTAGTCCAGCTTTGGAGGTAAACTCTAATGAAGTCTCTTTGTCTCAAATTCTTTCCTCCAGCTCTGACCCAGCTTATTTGTGGACCAGAATTATTCCACTTGTTCCATAGGCTGTCTGTATTATCTTTCTATTTCCAAATTGTTTACTCCTCTTTCTATCTCTCCAAGCGGTATCTATCTTTTGACTTCCTGAATCCCTATGGTTCCCAGTTTTCTCCTTTTCAAGGCACTTGCCAATGTTGTCATC
Source organism: Eulemur rufifrons (assembly GCF_041146395.1). Classification (NCBI taxonomy): domain Eukaryota; kingdom Metazoa; phylum Chordata; class Mammalia; order Primates; family Lemuridae; genus Eulemur; species Eulemur rufifrons. The sequence goes on from NC_090999.1 coordinate 21,785,472, forward strand.
CTTTTTCCCCCTTTGCACTTATTAATTTCCAACTTACTATTTGTGGTAGGCTGAATAATGATCCACATCCTAATCCCTGGAACCTGTGGATTTTACCTTAGATAGCAAAAGGGACTTTGCAGATGTGATTAGGTTAAGAATCTTGAGATGGAGAGGTTATCCTGAATTACCTAGATGGGCCCCAAATATAATCACAAGTGTCCTTACAAGAGGGAGACAGAGGGAGATTTGACCACGAAAGAAGGAGAAGTGACACAGACGTAAAAGGTTGGAGTAATTCAAGAAAGGGGCTGTGAACCAGGGAAAGTGAGTAGCCTCCAGATGTTAAGAAGGACAAGGAAATTGATTAGAGTCTCTAGAAGGAACCAGCCTTGCCAATATCTTGACTTTAGCCCAGTGAAACTGACTTCAGATTTCTGGCCTCTGGAACTGTAAGGCAAGAAATTTATGTTATTTTAAGATACCAAGTTGGTGGTCATATGTTACACCAGCAATAGGAATCTAATATACTATCCTTATGTTATAGTAAGTAGTGTGTGTGCTTTTCTAGACTATATACTCCAGGGAGGAGTCAGCATAACCTGGGGTTAAGAGTATGGGCTCTGGAGCAATCAGACTTGGGTTCAAATCATGGCTGACCCCTGTAGTAGACATTTGGCTACCCAGGCTTTTGAACTTTCTTCCTGTATGAGACAGAATGTTGCCTTCCTACTGCTCATTCTCCATTTTCCATTACTAACAGCATTCTAATTTTGTACAGGGTAATAAATGTGACCATCTTAAAAATAATCATATTTCACAGTCTCCCTTGAAGCCAAAAGCAGTCACTAACATAGTTCTTGCCAAGTAGTTATTCCTCGGAGGGACTTCAGAGGAAGCTCTTTAAAAGGGGATTGATTTGACTGGTAAGGTACCTTTGTCCTTTGACTTATCCTTTCTTCACAGAATGCCGCATGCCAGGGGTGGTGGGGTGGAAAGGAAGACATACGTTGGGTCCCTAATGAAATCATGAAGATAGCCTTCCAGCCCTGTGCTGCATGCCTCCAGGCTTCTTGCTTTTTGAGAAGAATAAGCCCCTTATTTGGTCAAGCTATTGTTTTTTCTGTGTTCTCTGTTACGTTAACCCTTTAATTCATTACTTATTCTACTCTTGTGGAACTTACCCATTTCTATTTTTGATTCTAGTATTCTACTACATTGCACATGTATCTATCAACAGCAGATTCTAAACTCCTTGAAGGAGACAAGAACACAGCCTCTGGATTCCAGTAGATACGTTATATTAGTTAGAGTAAGTGGTGCTAGGTCCTACAAGAAATAAAACTCAAATTGTTTGTGGCCTCACACATAGAAGCTTATTTCTCACTCATGTGAAGTCCTTTCTAGTATATACTGTCATTTATGGCCCTAGGCTCCTATTTTTTCATGGTTCTTTGCTGCCTAATCTGACTGATAAACTCAGAGAGATGTAGTTACTTATTAGATTGAGCTATAAGAAACTGATGACATTTGAACACAGAAACTGCCTACAAAATGGCGGTTTCACATGGTTCCACCTAATTTTACACATGTGATTTTGAGTAAGGAAATCTCTAAATCCATTTCCTCAGCTGTAAATTGGGATACTAATACTCCCTTCCTCTGAAGAGGTTATAAAGGTCAAATATGAGGATGTATGCAAAGGACTTAGCACAGAGTCTGACACATAGTAAGTGAATCAAAAGACTAGCTATCCTTTTATCCAGGGCCTAGCACAGAGTCTCTGGCACATACTAGCTATTCTTTATCTTTTTTTTTTTTTTTAAAGAAAATTGAGATATAATTCACCCTTTTAAAGTGTACAATTCAGTGGTTTTTAGTATATTCACAAAGTTGTATAGCTATCATCACCAATTCCAGAACATTTTCGTCACCGCATTAAGAAACCTCATACCCATTAGCAGTCACTTTACTTTTTGAATGAATCATCTTTGTTTCGAAATGGCTGGGACAGTACCTTGCTCATAGTACTCTCAATATTTATTGATTTTATTGGCATTTCCTGTAAGGTTAAAGAAACATTTCTTGTTGATTCAACAACAATTGACAGCCTAATTTAATATGTATGTGTGTAAGTACACACACACACACACACACACACACACACCCTACAGACATTGCACATTTAAACTCAGGGAATCAGATTTTCCACATCAAAATGATGAACAGGCAAAAATAACAACAATAATATTGTTGATAACAATCTTGGTTGTGCACTTAAAATGATACAAGGGAGCTATTGTGATGTTGTGAGGCTGTGGGATCACCACCTCTGAGAGAGAATTCCTGAGGGAGATGGGAAGGAAGAGTTCCAGTCTCCACGTTCTTCTCACGTGCAATCACGTTCTCCCCTCCCTGTCGGCAGTCACGGCAGTCACGGCAGCTCCTGTAGCTGAAAGAGAAGAAACTGAACCAGTTTAGGAGGGTGCCTCGAAAGCTCCTCTGTTGCATCTTTTGAGTTCAGACCTTTTTATAAATAGCACTCTTTTGGACACACACAAAGAAGGGCAAGTCAGAATGAAAATAGCCTAGTTCTTCTTCTTAGCTAAGAATGCCTACTTTCTGCACCTGTCAGGTTGAACAGGATGTGTCACTGGGGGTCTTTGCTTGGTTCTGTTCAGAGCCACAGCTGTAAAAGCGGATGCATTTTTGCTTATTTTACATTCCTAAAGAAAGGTCATCCTGGAAGACAATCCAATTTGGTATTTATGTTGCTCTGCATGGTTGATGGTTTCGAAAGATTAATATTTATTTTGGGAACGGTTCATTGCTCTTATCTTCGAAACAGCCCAGTTCTCTTTTGCACCTGCTGTGGCTACAAGAGCACTGTTTCGGCTTGGTCCTTTATTAAAGTGTGAGCTGCTGTCAATTCAGAAAGAGCAAGAAATACTGTGCCTTGCATTGAAATATTTCCATTATTTTAACTCCCAATGCCTGAGAATGAACAGATACAAGCAACATTTAAATATAGATGTGACCAATCCAATGGCAAAACATTTTAAAAATAAATAATCAAAATAAAACTTACCAAACAAAGAAATAAACGTGGAAATAAAAATGGTCTCAAGTGGGTCTAGCCAACTGGTTACACAGTTGTCTGGGAACTCAGGGAATATTTAGCCTGACCTCTGATGGGAACAGGAAATTGAGACCTGGAGAGGTAAAATCACTTGCCCTAGCCTTCTTATGGTCAATATCACTGTTCGTTTCTGGACTCAGCTCTTTAGCATCCTTTCTATCCCGCTATACATCTTCCATGTATCAATTCTCCAAGAGACTGCATAATGCAGTTTGGGCATCTATAACTCTTAGTTTGGATTCTGCCAGTTTACTACTTCTACTTGGCTCATGAAGTCTAGAGCAGCCTTGACTAGGAATCACGTAGCAACAAAACTTTTCCTTGAAAGCATGGTATATGAATTATGCCTGGTATTTGAGGAGCAAACAACTGGGATCAAACTCCAGCCCTGCTATTTACCAGCTGTGTGATGCTCATGTTTTAGTGTCCCAGGACTGCTATAACAAATTACCACAAACTCCATGGCTTTTCTCTTACAGTTCTGGAGGCCAGAAATCCAAAATCAAGATATTGGAAGGTTCATGCTCCCTCTGAAGGCCTTAGGGAAGGATCCTTCCTTGCCTCTTCCTAGCTTCTGGTGGCTGCCAGCAATGTTGGTGTTCCTTGGCTTTTAGATGCATCATTCCAATCTCTACCTCTGTCCTCACATCGCCTCCTTCTCCTGCCTCTGTATCCAAGTCTCCTTTTCCTTTCTTTTATAAAGATACTGCACTGTATTTCCTTTCTCTTATAAGGATACCAACATATCTACCAGTTGACTAGAACCACTTGGTACCATTTTTATTTCCATTGTATTTGAAGCCCACCCTAATTTAGACTGACCTCATCATTATGTGAGTACATCTGCAAAGGTCCTATTTCGGACTGTGGTCACATTCACAGGTCCTGGGGGCTAGGACTTGAGCTTATCTTTTTGGAGGATTCAATTCAACCCATTAACTTAGGTAACTCCCTTCACTAGTCTGTCTACAGTTTCTTCATTTGTGTAACAGGATAAAATACCTCTCTCCCAGATTGATGTGAACACTCAATGAGATAATAATGTTTATAATGTGCCTGGCATATAGTAGGTGCTCTATAGACGATGCTAGCTCCTCCCTCAGACTTCTTTGTTCCTGGAGTCAAGCTCAGTGACTTGCACATAGTAGGTATTAGGTAAGTTTGTCAGTGGATTGATTTTCTAGATCAGAGGGGTTAATGCCCAGTGGACACGGCACCAGAGAGCCCAAAGAAGGCCTGGCTATGCATTCTTTAAGAGTCTCTTCACAAGCGAGACTCTACTGGTCCCTCTTGGAGGATGTAACCAGTAAGTACTGTTGAGATGTACTTACTGGTTCCGTCAGCTTTCTCCTTAAACCGCAATGGATGGCTTCCTTTCTGCACATCTGGGGTTCTGCTTGGATTTAGCAGCAAGTCTCCGATATTAGCTATGGGAAAGAAACTGCCACTTTCTATGTGGAATTAACACAAAGACATTTACACTATTGACTTAGGGCTCCTAACTGGGCTTTATAAGTGAGGCCCTGATCAGAATACTGAAAAATTAATAAAAATGGTCTAAAGAAATGTGAATTTGTATAAATTGTTTAAAATGGGCAAGTTTTATTAGAAAACTATCCTGGAGAAGAACTGCTCAAATTTGTAGAAGAAATATCTCATATTAAAAAAAGATCTGGGTCTTTGGAGCAAAGAAATCAGTAATCTGAGAATATATTTTAGTAGAACCTAATGTGGTAGGGTGTCTCTAGAAGTTTCTACAAAGGCAAATTTTGAGCAAGGGCTAAAAACAGGAAGAACAGAAAACTAAGCCAGCAGAGTATAAGAAAGGAGGATTGTTGAGGAATTTGCTTAATAATTACAACAGTTGAAGTTCTTTTAGAGAATTAATAAAAAAATTTTGGAGAGAAATTATTTATGAAATTAGCCTTTTAATTAGGGTGAGGAAAATGATTCATACATATTTTTCATCAAAAATAATTAAAACAGGGATGATGTTGCTGATTTTTTTACCTTGCTATGTCCGTGTGTGTGTAGGTCCACGTGGTCCTTGTTTGGTGCTATGTCCCAGATTGGCTTAGTCAGATGTACTTCTGCATGAGTTTCCACATTCAGCATTGTCACTTTCAGGGATATAAAGTCTACTATAGGCCAGGAACTGCCATGAAAGAACAAACTAACTATTGACATCTAGGCCTTGACAATCCAGCAGAAGTCACCGAGGGACAAGGATGTTCACATAAGATATTACTAAAAAGTAGACCTTTTTAAAAACAGAGACACCAGAATCTATATGCCTGTCTTAGTTTGTTAAATCATAGTTAAATTTTTGAAACTGGAAAGTGATAAGCTGACTTTTTGGACAACACACGCATTAACTGAAGATACAATGATGTGAAAAGACCAATAGTGTGGAAAGTTCAGAATGTGATAAATGTGCAATCTTGACCTTGGGCTCTTGGTTTCTCTGACGGTTCAGAGATGAATATCCTACCTATCTATCCTGAATTCTACTATTCTGGAGGTGTCACCAAATTAAATTATTTCGATTTCTCAATGCAGGTATCACTCAGCTCTGTGGTCTCTGGCCAAGTGGCTTTGCAGGGCTGTTGGCAGATTGAGTTGTTGTTCCAGAAGAGACCATGACAATATTTGATCGTCTGTTTGGTTACTATACCTAGCCCATTGGCTGTTGGGCTAATGCTGTGCTTCTTGCTACGGGTGTGGTGGTCAACAAGCCAGGATAGCACTGGGCCCTAGCTAAGAGGGTAGTACTGGGATTGGATTTTTCATACTGATTGCATTGACGACCAGCATAGCAACATAGTATGCATGTTACATATTGGACACTCAAAAAAAGTTTACCTAAATAACGTGACACGGAAATGGACTGTCCTTTGTAGTAATCACCTTGGGACATTACATATTTGTTCAAACAGTGATCCCACATTTGTGCTCAACATTTTTTTTGAATTGTTATGAGGGACAATTAGTAATCCATACAAGGATATCATTTTAATATTTTCCTTAATTTTTTTTTTTTTTTTGAGACAGAGTCTCACTCTGTTGCCCAGGCTAGAGTGAGTGCCGTGACGTCAGCCTAGCTCACAGCAACCTCAAACTCCTGGGCTCAAGGGATCCTCCTGTCTCAGCCTCCCGAGTAGCTGGGACTACAGGCATGCGCCACCATGCCTGGCTAATTTTTTCTATATATATTTTTAGCTGTCCATATAATTTCTTTCTATTTTTAGTAGAGGTGGGGTCTCGCTCTTGCTCAGGCTGGTCTCGAACTCCTGAGCTCAAACGATCTGCCCACCTCGGCCTCCCAGAGTGCTAGGATTACAGGCGTGAGCCACCGCGCCCGGCCCATATTTTCCTTAATTTTTATAAGATATTTATAATTTATTTTGATTCACCTTTCATTATACTTTATATCACCGTAATGCATATTCTCTCTCTTTCTTGGCTTTGTTTGGTTTTTGCTTGTTTGTAACCAACTCTACTTTCTTATACTTTTCAATGACGTGATGATGACGACGATAACATACTGATGGCAAACATCCATCCTGTATTAAGTGGTTAACCTCCATTTTTTAATTCCTCTTTTTAAAAAGATATTTGAAATGCAACTTTATTCTGATTCTAAACAACAAGGAATGGGAATGACAGTAACAAACATTTCACCACTGAATATTGTGATATGACTCTAGCAGTCTTACACAATATTTGAAACTCAGGAAGGAAACAATTGCATTCCAAAACAGCTTGTGAAACATCACTTGACGGGTGAATTTGAGAAGTTTGTGGCCACCTTGGGTGTTGAGGTCCATCTCCTTGTGTTCCACAACCACAGAGGGCCTATGAAGTTCAGCGTATGGGACATGACTGGCCACAAAAAATTTGGTGAGCTGAGAAATGGCTATTATATCTAAGCGTAGTATGCCATTATAATGTTTAATGTATAAATAACATTGAGAGTTACAGAATGTGCCTAAGCGACATAGAGATCTGGTACGAGTATATGAAAACATCCTTATCATGTTGTGTGGCAACAAAGTGGACGTTAGGATAGAAAAAAGAAGGCAAAATCTGTTGTCTTCCATGAAAAGAAGAATCTTTAGTACTATGATGTTTTTGCCAAAAGTAGCTACAACTTTGAAAAGTCCTTCCTCTGGCTTGCTGGAAAACTCACTGGAGACCCTAACTTGGAGTCTGTAGCCATGCCTGCTCTTGCCCCACCACAGGTTGTCCTGGACCTAGCTTTGGCAGCCCAATATAAACATGATTTAGAATTTGCTCTCCCCGATAAAGATGATTACCTGTGAGAAAATGAAGCTGGAGTCCAGCGTCAGCAGTCTAGTTTTACAGGTGATTGTCCTGTGATGTTAGTGGTGGAGTGTGTTTGCCACTTTGTGAGATCTCTAAGCAGAATATGCACTTCATCTTTGGGATGCTGACGGAGATGAATGGGCCTTGCAGTGAATGTGGCAGTTAAGAATATAATTTTATAAATGTCTTAATTACTCATATAACTGATCATGGAGCTTAGAAATTTTTTTGCTCTTTACAAATAGAAATTGACCTCAAAAGCAAAAGATTTCTTGTCACTAGGAACATATAAAAAGACAATGCTGGAGACAGATCTGAGTCTGACTCTTGTCTCCTTGTTTTGGCTGCCTGACAATAAACCTTTCTCTCTGCAGAAACCTGGTGTTTGGCTTTCCCTTGCACATGGGCAAACAAATCCAGTTTGGTTCCATTACAAAATGGCACCCCAGATGGGCCTAAATTAAAGTCCCTTCTGAACTTTTTTTGCCCATGTCTCACTGGCCCCGTGTGAGGAATTGGCTCTAATAGCGGGTCTGAGCAGCTGCCCGGACGTTTGACTGACTCGGCAATTCAATCCTGGCTCCTGCATCCCCAGCACAGCGCTGCTGACCTCAGGTGATTTTGCTTCCATTTTTGCAGCAGAGAAAAGTTTGGATTTTGGAAGACATCTTTTACTCTTTTTTTTGGTGAGTAACGTTAGTACAAGTGACTGACCCTCTCAACTCCTTTCTTGTTGACTTCTAGGAGGTGGTGGCAGAGGGTGGGGAGGGGTTGTTGGGGGATTTCACCTTTGGTTGAAAAGAGAATGAGGGGGTGCCCTCACAGAGGTACTCTTGACTAGGAACTTGGTACTTGGATGTGTGTGCCTATCTATTAAGTGTCGCTGGTTCTGTTTGTTTGCATGTTTGCGTTCTGATCTGGGTAGTAATATTTGGTATAAGCAGAGGTTAAAACTTTGATGGTCACAGCAACAGCCTAATTGGAAAATTATTTAAGTGAGCGTCCTCAGACTACATTGCTCCCTCTGTCCCTTTTAGGGTGCTTCTAGGTGACTAGGGTATATCCAGCCATCAGTGATTCTCTGGGAAGGAATAAGCACCACACCACAGACCCCAAACTCCTCCCTAGTGCAGGGCCTTGCTTTGGCTACCTCAGATAAACCTCCATCCAAAATGGGGACTGTTAATTGTAACAGGACTGCAGCTGCTCAAGTCATATAGGTAAACTACAAGAAGTATAAATAGAAGGGGGATTGGGGATGCTGATGTCTGAATTGGTGGAGAGTACCTTTAAGGTATTTAACAGCCATGACCAAGTCCACGGGAAAAGAAAAGCCTCAAGCTCTGACAGCCATTCTCAAAGAGCAGTTCTAAAAGTTAACTTTGACCAATGTCAGAGTCATTGCAATGATTATACAGCCTCCAAGAAGATGACTTTTGAAGGAGAAAGCACTCATTGGGATGCAAGTTGTAGCATACTTAGTAGAAATGACACTATTTTATAGTACATTAAATAAGTCAGGTTTAGCTAGTAAGAGGAGTTATGCCATTCACCTGCTAAAATGGTGTATATATATTTGCCATTATAAAATGCATTCTTCTATAAAAGGTGACGCAGCATTTCTAATGAAAGTTGGATCTAAGAATAGCTCTAGTACCAAGTTCAGAAAAGTCACCCTGGGGGAGAAATCCTCAGCAGTTTGTATTTAAATAGCTTCCTTCAATAGATTCCTGTTACTCATTGCATATGACCTTACATGTAATTCATGTTTATTTATAATTACTCCAGTGAGAAGGAGTATTTAACTTTTGGAATTACAAATTATTAAATTCTTTATGTTGTATTATGAAAGTTAATTTCTGAGAGTAGATAAAATGCAAGGGTCTGTAGCAGCTTGTTGGGTGGAAGAAAATTTCAGTGAGTGGGTCATAGTGCTGCACACTGGGGGGCAAATTCAGTCCTCCCTTTGCTCCCTCTCGCTCATATCAAATTGTCCATTTTGGTCTCCAGATGACCAGCGTTGCCAACACAGCTGCTGACAGAGGAATTTTGCGCTCTTTGCTTTTGATTGCTGTTGGCTTTCTGAGCCTGTGTTATATCCCACTGAAGCCAGGCCTATATAACCAGATGCACATACTTACTGGTTTCTTCGTCTCTGTTTCTAGGCCAACTCTTCAGGGCTTAGCAGTGTAGGAAAAGGAGAAAGAAAATTCTTTTTCCCATCTTCTTCAAAGTCTGTGAAGCACAGCTTTTTTCCTTTCAGTTTTTCTTACTTCAGTGCATCTGAGAGATACAACTCATGCTCTATAAACATAGATGCTTCCTGTGTCTCCTCTTGGGCAGAGGGTTTACCACCCCTGTTGTAGTCTGTTATACAGAAGTACCATAGACTGGGTGGCTTAAACAAGAGACATTTATTTTATACAATCCTGGAGGCTGGGAAGTCCAAGAGCAAGGTGCCTGTATATCTGAGGAGGGCCTGCTTCCTGGTTTGCAGATGGCCATCTTGTTGTATCCTCATGTGGCAGAGAACACAGAGAGAGGAAGCAAGCTCTCTTATGTCTCTTCATATGAGGGCACTGATCCATTCATGAGAGCTGCATTGTCTTGACTATTATCTCCTACAGGCCTCATCTCCTTATACCATCCCATTGGGATCAGGGGTTCAATATATGAGTCTGTGGGGTAACACAAGCATTCAGTCCATAACCCACCGCTTCCATTGTACCGTCTCCCTCCCAACTCTTAGAATTGGAGGATGTCCAGGGTTTCATTTTACTTATTTTCCCTTTTGCATGTATGATTCAGATGGCCCCATTCTAGGTGTTCCTAAGACCTCTAGACATCCAAAGCTACCATATCCTTTAATATCCAAATGGAAAGGTTGGTGCTGGCATTTCATGTGCCATGGGACCTACAGCATTCTCCTTAAATTTTCCCAAAATATCCTGGAAGGAGTTATGCTCTCCTAGTCATTCATGCTGTGATCTGCTTCCTTGTTTTAGCCTGGATGCTAAACCAGAGGCTGTTTATCCCCTCTGTGGCCATCATGTCCCTGGCGTATCACACTATTCTTTTTCCTTTATTTCTTATTTCCTCCTCTTTGTATGTTACTGCTATGACTTTTGTGCTACAAACTCAGGCTCTTGAACAATGTGACTTTCTTGATTTTTCTATGATTGTGTTTAACGATCACCATTTCCTCTAGTGGCAGAAGCTTAATCTTAGCCAATTTCAGGGCAAACTCATAATTTCTCCCCTTCCCTTTTTCTTTCCTTCTAAATTCTGGGCAGGGGTGGGGTGGACTTACATGGTGTCAGAACATCAAGGGTGGTGGAGGACTGTAGCCTGTTGTCCCCATCTGTCTGTTCTGGCCTTGGCTTAAGTGTTCAACTTGTCTGGTTCTTGTCCTTCTCACTTCTTCACACTGGTATTTGTTGAGATGCCCTTTGCTTTGCCCACTCTATGCAAGTCATGGCTGATGAGATCTCCTTGTCCTGACTGCAAGTTCTCCCCAGATCTGCTGGCTGTCAGTGACACATCTGTGCCACTCTTGGCCAAAGAGAAAGACATTCCACTGAGTCCTGAAGCACCCTGGGGTGTCCTGAAACTCCGTGAGGCCACCCGAGGCCTGCTTTCCTGACACAACACACAGACACTCTACCCTCTTTGCGGTTGTGGAGGAGAGAGAAGAGCTTGCCCACCTGGAAAGCAAAGCACTAGTTTCCTTTGCTCTCAGATCCCCAAACCCTCTGGAGATTTGATGGTTCCTTCCTTCCTCTGGGCTAATCTGGGGACAAGGAGCAGAGCAACTCCTCAAAGACACTAAAGAGGCTGGGCACAGTGGCTCACGCTTATAATCCTAGCACTTTAGGAGGTGGAGGCAGCAGAATCCCTTGAGGTCAGGGGTTTGAGACCAGCCTGAACAACATATCAAGAACCCCATCTCTACAAAAAATACAAAAATTAGCTGGGCATAGTGGCATGAGCCTGTAGCTCCAGCTGTAGGAGGCTGAGGCAGGAGGATCCCTTGAGCCCAGGCCACTGCACTCCAGCCTGCCCTGTCTCAAAAAAAAAAAAAAAAAAAAAGACAGGAAGAGGAGTCATATCTCCTTTCTCCTCTGACTCTTCCCTTTCAGTCTTAAGAATATCTGGGGGTAAGAGGGCGGGTAGAAAGAACTGTTTTTGACTAATCACATGTTATTTTAAATCTATAATTTATGACTGGAATCATAATATTTTAAAAGTCAAAAGCCAAACACCTGACCTCTGTGCTCTGCTATACCATCTTTCTCCTTGTGTAAGGCTGTAGCTGAGAAAATGGAGGGTGGGTGGGTGTGGTCAGAAAGCAGGAAGAGCTGGGAACAAGAGCCGCATTGGGTAACATTTCAAAATGATATCCCACTACTTGAATAAGTCTTTTTCTGAAGCTTTCAAAGTGAGTACTGGAGGGTGTCACCAGCACAGTGGCTTGCAGGGATCCATGGACAGTTCCCAGGTACACTCCAGGCCACCAGGAATTGCTCCCTGGCTGTCTCTTCCTCCAGCTCTGCCCTTTCATAGTTACCTGGTTACTGCTCCCAAGCCCACCTTCCTTTCTGGGATACCTACAGATTCTCCAAATTCAGTACATTTATTTAGCTTCTTTTTTGTGTTATCCATTTCTTCCAGACCAAGGCCTAGAGAAGGGAGTGTGGGGTCCTTTCACATTTAAAGATGCCCTCTAGGTATTTTACTATAAAAGGAGCTATTGCCCACCCCACACTGTACAAATGCATGTGAATTATACCTCCTTCCCATTATTTGAAAGCAAGTACAGTCTTATTTTGTTTAAAATAAAAATTTTCCTTTCTTTTATCCAAGTGTAAAGAGCTATTTTTGTTTCTTTTTTTTGAATTATTACTTTTTAAAAAATGGACAGCACTTAGGATCTAAGATTTTTACTAGGTTTACAAAGTATCACACCCAAGGAAATGGAGCCAAGTAAATTTGTATGCAAAGCGTTGGGTCCCCTGCTTCTAAAAACGCATACCTCTTTAATAGCTCTCCACCTCCGGAGGCTTAGAGAATGGAAACCCAAACCTACAGCAGGCACACTGCCCAGTTCCCTCAGTGACACAGAATCTGAATGAAAACTATTGTTAAAGTGGGAAGGGATGGAGATGCAGGAGATGCCATATTAATTTAAGCGCGATTGGTTTACCTTGAATATTAAGCACGATTTCTTTAGGTAGGCGTGGAGGTGTGCAGGGTCTTGAGACAGTGCATAGTGTCAGTGTTTATTTTCATGACTATTTTTATTTCATTATGATTAAGAGCTTTACAGTGAAATATTTTAAGGAATTAATTTTTATTTAAGTAATGCTAGAAGGGGGAAGGGTCTGGGGAAGGAGACTTTTCTATGTAGTGTTCAGACTTTGACTCAATTTCCTGTATTCTTTGCCCCTTGCCCCCTTCACACATTCCACCCTGGCTCCAATTTTTCCAGAGAGTATATAATTCTCTTCTCCTGTGGGGGTAGGGTAGGTGGGAACCACTGGTCTAATTGCACCATATGTAGACTCAAACACTCCCCCTTTTTTGCAACCCATTGCCCTTCCTCAGCCTTCTGTGGCATCTCTGGTCTGCATTCTGAGCTTCTACAGGATTCTGCCTTCTACTTTGCCAAATCCCTTATCATTCTAAAACGTGCTGTTCCGCTTCATATTTTGGGATTCTGCACCACATATGATCTCCTACTGCAGGGAATGGGATTGCCCGAGGGCCTGGTGGTCACACATGAACATTGCTCTTACCAAGTGTTTTCTGCTAGGGACTATGGCTAGCCTCTTCTGCCACCTGGACACCAGGTGTGCTCTCTTGCTGCTCATTAAGGCCTAGGAATTTATTCTTGGTGGCCACCATGAGCCTGAACAATTTCACAGTTGTGCCAAGGAAGATTGACTCTTTCCCCTCTGCATTCAATGCAGGCAAGTCGATCTCAAAGCCAAGTTGCTTGGACCCGACTGTGTTTGAGTTGAGAAAAAAGATCTTTCTTTGCTCCTAATGCTCCCTCTGTTGGATCCAGACCTGTGCACAAAGAATTCAGCAGGGCTTATATTCACTGATATTGAATGAGTAAATGAACTGAGAAAGGACCTTTGGGCAGTTCCCAGATGCCCAACTCCCTTTGGAGTTAGAGAGGGAGGGAAAGTTGTGATCATTGCTCTGAATGCTAGCCAGCACCCAGTTTTCTGGAGAGAATCACATCTATGGCTCCCAGGGCCAGGACAGCCTGGTAATCCTCTAGTTACCCCAGAATGTAAGGCCAGTCCAACCAGACATATTGAGCACTGGGCTCCCCTACAATGCCTAAGGACACCGATGTCCTCAAGGAAACTTTGGTCATCTGGCCATAGTGTTCATGTAGGAACTTCCCTAACTGCCTTTGGTTGTGGGAACTCCAGGCTACCAAGCTGAAATAGTGGTTATTGAGTGCATTCCATCTTTTTACAATTTAATTTTAATATTTTCATTTTTTATTTTATATTTCAACTTTCTTATTGAAAAATATTTTATATACTGTAAAGCATATAAATCAGATGAAATTTTACCTCCATATACAGCTGTGTAACCACTGCCCAGGCCAAGATTATTTTTGACACCTCAGCAGTTTTCTCCATACTTGTCTCCAAGTGATATCCTCCAGGGTAACCTGATCTCTATCCCTATAGATTAATTTTGCCTGTATTTGGAAATTCATATAAAAGAAATTATGCAGCAAGTGTTTCATTTTTTAAAAGTAGTTATCTAGCCTGACGCTGTACCAAGTAGGAATGGGTTAAAGCTTTTCCATTCTCCCTTAGTGGGTAGCAGTGTGAGTTGGAAGGGTTTGAATCATACCATCTTTATAACCTTGAGCAACTTATTTAACCTTGGTTTCCTCATCTATGAAATGGAGAGAATAATCATTCTTACTTTGGAAGGTGCTTATTAGGATGAGTAATATATGTGAAGTGCCTCATGCAGTGTCTGGCACACAGTGGGTGCTTGATAAACCTTTTGTAAGGCTGGTGGCGGGCACCCCTCCCCTCCCTAATGGAAAAAGAAGAAGCCCACCATCTGCCAAGGACAATGCCTGCAAGGCCCAGTTAAGTTAAAGGAGGACCACACCTGGATGGTTACCCTGATAAGAGTCTCGGTTCCTGGACTCCACACATACCACTGGCCCCTACTATTTCTCAATATCCACCCTAAAACTGCAAGGGACAATTCCTTGTTCCCCCCACCATAAATCTTCTTGCCAAAGAAACCCCTACCCCCATCCCTAAAAACATATATAAACCCACTCAGACTTCTGGGCGATGTGACTTTTCAGGTCTCTCTCTCTCTCTCCTGGGACCCGAAAATCTCGCCCAGATCCCTCTCTTGGGACTCGTTACCCTTACCCAGGAGCGCCCCAATAAAGCCTCTTTACTTATCCCTTTCAACTCTGCTAGTCTTTCTTTCTCTGGCGCCAGCCAATCCAAAAAACCTTACACCTTTGTTTAATAAATAACCTTGTATTTATTCTTGGCTGTAATAGGCATTCATTAAATATATATTCAAATACCCTCTTGGCTATATTTCTGGATTTGTCTTGCCTTCTGTGAACAAGCTTACATCTCCAGGACTTCAATTTAGGAATAAAGCTTATGTGGCCAAGTACTTCCGCAAAGATTTCTTGCCCTTTCTAGAATTAAACGCTGTGACTCTGGCTTCCTTCCTTTGGATTTCAGCGGCCAGAGTCGTGCACCGAGGGAGGTGGGTTGGGGTAGGAGGATCATTTCTGAGAAAATGGGCCAGAGTGTTGATCTTTCGCTTCACTAGAACAAAATTTATTGAACAGGTGCAAGATCGGTGCTTGTCATTCATTTTTTAGCAGTTCCTTCACTCACTCACAGGCCGGATGCCATCTTGGGGCATCTCACTTTCCTGGCATCCCTTCGGGGCAAGGGGCGGTCCCTTTAAGGCCCTGGAAAGGGTCTCGACTAGGTGTTGGTTTCGGCGAGGAGGCCACGCCCCGTCACGTGTCCGCGGCCTTAGCGGGGCGGAGCCGGCGTCTCTTGACTTCCGTCACTTCCGGTTCTCTGTCAGTCGCGAGCGAGGTAGCAGGAGGGTGTACGACTGCACCAGCGAAGCGTGAGTGTGCGGTACCCCAGCCCCTATTCCTCGGCGCCGCCACCCGGCTGACCCCCACCCTCCCAGCCGGGCCGTGAGCCGCCCTCGGCCATCTGCTCCTCTTGCCGACAACGGCTGCGGGAAATGGCGGCTCTGCCTGACCTCCCCCTTCCCAGCCTCTGCGTCCCTGGGACCCCTCCTCCGTTCCCGACCCCGCTCCCGTAGCGCTGTGGGCCCCTCCGCGTCAGATGCCCGCCCCCGGGAACGGAGCCGAGGCAGCGGGCGTGGTAGCCCTGGGCGGCGGGTCGCGGCCGGCCGGGGACGAGGAGCCGCGGGGAGGGGGTCGTGGCGCCCCCAGGACAATGCGGTGGCGGCCAGCCGGAGCGGCGCCTGTGCGGGACCTGCTTCTCTTCCTGGCCTCGCTCGGGCCCCCACTCCTACCCTGGAGGCCGGGGGCGCTCTAGGGAGGGGAGAGCGCATATGGTCGGGAGGGGGCGGCGGGGAGAATGGCAGGTTTGCGGGGGGAGGGAATGCTTCGAGGGAAGAAAATGGCGCTTGGTGCAAGTCCCGCCTCTTCCCAGAAGGTCTTCTCCGTACTCCGCCGCCTCCCACGCCCCCTCCGACCAACCTGTCTTCCCTCGTCCAAGCCATTGCCAGCCCCGGGCTTCTGGCAGCTATCCTGGCGCCGCGGGACCCCTTCCCTCGTCTCGGTGCTAATCACCCTCGTGCTGTACCAAATTCTTGTGTCCCTCAGTCCTAGTTTATTTTCACCTAGTTTTTTTCCTAATCGTCCCCCCACGCAATTAGCAAAGGCCTAAGAGTCTGGGTTATTTTTTTTTTAGTTGCGTTTTGTGTGTATACTACACTAACGCTTTCAGTATCATTTGCCCGAAATACAAGTCTGGCCCCTCCCCCGCCATTGGGAACAGTAAAGTCTCGTTAATTAAAAGTAAAAATATATTTTGTCAGAAGTTTAAAGAGGCTGGGTTTAGTTACCATTATCTTTTCTTCCTGAATACAGTTCTTATTTGGGTGAATACGAGGTGGTTCTTTGAAATGGTCTTAGAGGCCCTCAGGCAGTTTTTAATAATAGGTGGTAGTTACGTTTGATTGTTTAATATAACTACCTTTTAAACAACTTTTTGGCAGTTCTGTAAAAATTATATTAAAAACTGAGATCAATTGATTTTGGAGATAAGGTTGTAAAATGACAGTAACATGAAAAACGTATGTAACATGGTTATGAACGTTGCTATTCCCCTGTAAATTTACTTTTCTCGTTTTCAAGAAATTACCGGTTAAAATCGGCATGTCTGGGTCAAGCATGGTTTGAGCTTTTTGAATTTAATGGCCAGGATTGGGATGGCCCACTTCTTTTACCTTGACCTCCTATTGTGGAACACATTCAATGCCAGTGCTAATGCAAGTTTAGTCTAGAGAGTTAGATGATTTATGGTTTTTTTTTTTTTTGCGGGGGGGAGAAATTGAAGTCTTGTTTTCTTTTATTGAACAGATATTTACAGGGTCTTTATTAGTCCCTTTAGGGCATACAAAAATTAATAGGACCTAGTCTTCTGAGGTGGATAGAGCAAAAGATAATTTGATAATTAGTGTTTTACTACCTGGTAATATAACTTCTTTGAAAAGAGGTACCCACATGTCTTGGAATTCCTTGAAATTTGTAGTTTAGGCTTATTGATAGTTTGCTCGCCAGTTCGTGCTCAGGCATTCAGTGAAAATCCACTTGTAAGCAAGGCATTAGACTATGTAACTCTTGGGGAACCTGGGGAACTACAGTCATGGTACGAATTTAAGGCAGGATTTTGCCCCCCTCATAAACACATTCTTAAGATTTTAATTGTATTCCAGAGCAGAAAATCAGTGTAAAATGCAATGAGTTATTGTGAATTATGTGTAACTGTGAACTGTGAATTAATTAGTACCTATATTGTTCTTGTGATATGTCCAAAAAGTAAAAATTAACATATACAAAACATGAAAAAATTATTATAGTGGTAAAATTAATTAGATATCACATTTGCATAATACAGCTGTTTCCCTCTTCTGTGAATGATGTGGTCAGTTCCCCACATTGAATAATTTTACATCGGGTTTTGATCTCATTAGGAAGAAGTATAAAGCAGTAATGAATAGAATTATTAACATTTCTTCTGGTTTTAACAGTAATTTTTTAACAATTTTATCAGCTGCCTTCTGCAATCTACCCTACTTATAATCGTCTAACCCCTGACCGTCTAAAATGAAGTATAGAAAGAGACCTGTTGGCTTTGAGAAAGAGGTGTAGGACATTTAGTTCTTTCTCCTTACAGAGTTCAGCACATTATTTGCAATTTAGAAGAGCCTAGATTAAAATTTATACTCAGTGTTAAACTCTAGTATCACAAAATGGTAGAAAGAACCACATGGAATTTGTCGTTGGTTTTTTGGTTGAGGGAGAGTTATGTTGAAGGTAGTAGAGTAACTTGTAAATTATTTATGTGATGTATTTTTCTTTCAGAATGCCTAAGTCAAAGGAACTTGTTTCTTCAAGCTCTTCTGGCAGCGATTCTGACAGTGAAGTTGACAAAAAGGTGACTATTACTGCACCAAGTCAGTTTTGTGATACTTAATTGTCCATATCCCATTCTGAAGGATAAAGAAAGGCATATTAGAATCTTAAAGTGTGAATCTGGATCACTTGATAAGAAGTGCCTACCTAGGATGCTTGTTACACATTGACATGCATAGGACCTAATCGGATAATTCTTTTATAGAGGACCTTTAGGAACCTTAAAGTTGGAGAACCACTGCCTTAGGCCCCAGGGGAGTAGAATTCTAATTAGGCCAAAGCCACTATTTGCCGTTATTTAGAAATCTACCAAATCGGAGTTATTTGTAGTAGTTGGGCCAGATTACCTGAAGGTGTTAATATAATGTTAATTTTGACAGCTTTCTCAGCCATTGTTGTTCTGCCCACAAGGATTTCTGAATTTTAGGCTTGGTACATTTTAAGTTTGAATGTTATATGCTCTGGTGCCTTCCTTTTAGTTAAATTAGCACCAGCAAAGCTAACATGAAGGGACCTATTTTGACAGAATAGGCTTTTTCTGCATTAGATGATAGCTGCACTATAAGTGGTGTATTTTGCTTAATTGAGCATCTCAGTGGAGCATAACTGAGCATTTCACGCTGTGGTCACGGCTTCCTTCCGTGCCGAACTGTCTTTTATCTCATAGAACTTTACATATATGAATACATCTTTATATCCTAGAAATGAAGTAAGTTGGTTGTATTTTTTTCTAGTTGTATATCTCCTTTGTAAAAAAAAAAAAAAAAAAAGAAAAAAAAAAGAAATAAGTAATTGACTAGTTTTAGTAGATCTGTGGTTTCCAAAAGTTTATTCAAAAGCAGCATGCCCTCCATCTTTTTTTTTCCCCCCTAAAAAACTTCGCAGTGTTAGCTAAAAAAAAAAGGGGGGAGAGCTTACGGGAGAATCTTGGAGAAATTGGAACCTTTAAATGTAAATACAAAATGTTGTACTACCTGGAAGGTTGAAATAAGGCTTCAAAGAGCATATGTACTTGAGGAAATTTCTTAATTTTTAAATTTGCACTAAATGTAGTATTTGAATGTGTTCATGTAACAAGTGTGTGTTGAGCTTTTATATGCCAGACTTACGTTAGTCCACAGGGAATACTTAGGACCATGATTTAAAGAATAATTGCTTTCTGTTTATTGAGCTGAGTTAATTTTTTGCATTTGTCCCGAATAAGAATATGGATCCTGTAAATACTTGCATTAGATATGTCTATGTTTTCTATTTCATGTTTTACATATGTGTATAATATTTTTCCTAGCCTCATCTGATTTAGTACATTAAATTAATTTAGTAACATTAAAATATTTATACTTTTACACCAAGAAGGATCATGACTGCCCTCTATGGTTTGGGTTGGGAATTCTAGATGTTTTTATGGGCTGTTAGCTCATTTTTAGAATGAGACCATATAAAAAGCTTTTACAGTAATGTTGCTTTTAAAATATTGTGATTTTTGTTTGCCAGTTTAACACATAGCTGTCTTGAGTAATTTTTTTTGTGATGAAGTTCTTGAGTTGTTGACTTCCAGTGTCCAGTACAAAATAGCTCTCTTTGGCTTTGCATAATTTTAAATTCCTTCAGCCAATTTAAATCTCTTTTGGAATAGGCAGGGCATACATAAACATTCATATCCTAGAAATGGAATAAGTTGGATGTGTTCTTATTTAGTATGTCTGTTTTGTTTTAAAAAAATGGACTAGCTTTAGTAGACCTGTGGTTTCCAAATTTATTCACAAGTAGTAGGCCCCTTCATTTTTTTTCCTCCCAAAGAAATCTTAGGTGGGATCTCAAACCACAAAATGACTGTTCCTGTGGTAAATACCACTCTAGTGCATGAGGTATCTTTTAGGATCCTGAGAACACAATTCAAAAACACTGTTAGGTGCAAGTGTAGGTTGAAGTCATAGTTCTATTGTTATATGAAACTTGCATATGTATATGTTTATGATTGTTTCTTTTAATGAGTAAATGTAGTCTTTTGGCTGTTTAAGTCTTAAAAAGTAATGAAATCTTTTGAACCTGACAAGTGTTTTATTTATTATGTGTGCAGATTTTAACCATATTCTTGCTTTCTTTCAAGTTAAAGAGGAAAAAGCAAGTTGCTCCAGAAAAACCTGTGAAGAAGCAAAAGACTGGTGAAACTTCAAGAGCTCTGTCATCTTCCAAACAGAGCAGCAGCAGCAGAGATGATAACATGTTTCAGGTAAAGTTGGTTATTTCCTTAGATCCAGAGGAATTATTATATGGGATGATCTGAAGAATGTTATAATTACCTTGATCTGATATTGCATAATCTTTTATGTGTGTTATTATCCT
This sequence comes from Eulemur rufifrons, assembly GCF_041146395.1. NCBI lineage: Eukaryota > Metazoa > Chordata > Mammalia > Primates > Lemuridae > Eulemur > Eulemur rufifrons. The sequence goes on from NC_090999.1 coordinate 21,805,970, forward strand.
CTTAACTAAGGATATTTATTATAATATATAAGAATAAATTAGTAGCAGTAAAAGTAATTTATACAATGCTGGATTATTACTGAAGTCTCTGGAAGTCTAGTTTTGTTGTATTTAAAGCAATGCAAATTTTCATGTTATAGAAATCCAAAAGAGATTGAGAACTGCACATTTAGAAAACAACTTGGAGAAGGCAGGTCATATATTGGGCTGTGAAGTATGAATAGGTTATTGGAGAAGAAGTGGCAGTATGAACTTGCCTAATTTTGGCCTGATGAGAAACAGAAAAGGGGAGTAGGTTGAATAGGTAAAATGAAGTAAGTTCATTAGAGGGAGTTGATTAACTCTTCTGGAGGGGACTAGTCTAGCTTCTTTTCTTCGATTCCTTATCTTGTTTTAGGGAGACTTGATATTGGCATCACTGTACAAGAAGGATTTGTGAGGGGAGATTTGTGTGGGTATAAATGGATGCAGGTGAGATTGCTTAGGTAATTTATAGGCTTTAATCTGTGAGATAAGGGCTTAGATGGTTTTCCCAAAGAATAAATAGTGAGGATTATGAAATACTGGTGAGGAAGAATGGATCAGAGGTATTTAGCTATTAATGAAGACATGGACCTGATTATAAATGTGATAAAATAAGTAGGGTCTCTGTCCTGTGGCACCTGGAGGGTTTAGTTGGGAAATGTTCATGTGGGATTATCAGCATGGTTGACTGAAGCAATCCACCGAAGTAAGTATAAACCAGAGGAAGAAGAGGAAGTGGATGAGGGTGTGTGTTCGGTGATATTCAGATAGAGGATGGAAGGAAAAAGAGGATGGAGATCAAGAGGTGGTGAAGGAAAATTAGAAGAGTACAGTAATGGGAACAAGAAGAGGATGAGTGTTTCCACGAGGCATAAGTTTTAGTTGAAGCCAGAGATTGGACAGAGTGAGACTGCAAACACTTATTTGACTAGAAAGTGAGGCTAGCATGTGTGTATTTTTGGCATTTCGATAGCCTTGAAAGATGGAGTGCCAGGAGTAAAGTGAGAATGGGAAAATGGAAGTGTTTTTTTTTTTAAACTCATTTTTGCCTTATATTTCTGGATAAAGAAAATAGGCAAAGTACAGATGAACTATTTAGTTATGGGTTTAAGTCCTCTGACTTTTGTGTAATTAGAGAAACTAGGGGCACACTAGATTAATTTGGTAGGGAACATAAGTAAATGTATGTAAGGAAGAATTATGAAAGGGCCCTCATTGCTTTGAGTGGATGATAAATTGAATGCTTACTGTGTTGTGTATTTCGTTCAGGGCTGCCAGGTTCTAGATTGCAGTGATGAACCTAGTAGATGTGGTCTGTGGCTTCCCTGGAGCTATGGAATTTATGGGGACAATAATTATACAGATAAACATGTCTGTAATTAAAATTATGATAAGGGCTGAGAAATGAAAGGGTAGATTATTATGAGAGAGTAGGTGTTCTAGAAATTTCTTCCAAAGGAAGTGGAATTTAAAGTTTAAGACACTAAGGAGGAGCCAGCTATGTGAAGTGTATGGACAAGAGAAACACTTTTGGGTAGAGGGAATTGTGTTACTACCTTGAAGTGGGAAAGATCTTGGATTGTGCAGGAATTATTAATATAAAGGCTTTGTGGCTGGAACCTGGCAAATCTGGCTGAGAGTATAGCGAGGAGATCCAGTTGGAGAGGAGAGTGAAGGGCCAGATCTTGCAGAGCTTTCCTGTTGGGAGGCTGTGTTTAAGAGTTTGGGTTTTAGTCTGAGTGTGGTGGGAAGCTATTTTAAGGGGTAGAATGAAATGTAAAATCTGCAACAGATGCTCTCTCGCTTTCCTAAGACTTTCCTCCCGTGCAGAATCAAGGACTGCTTTGGAATATTTTAACTTATTGTGTGTATTTGCTGGGCAACTGTTTTGGGGTTTTCTCTGATCAGTTCTGTTCACTGTATGCCTACTTTTACTATATAATTACAGAGCATTTATGACGTTCTAATGGATTTTATCTTGTCCATCCCATCCCCTAATTTTATAGATAAACCAAGGACCCACATTGTAGAGATTCTGTTCTGCTAGTTTTGGGAAAACCAGATCTATTTTTAGGGGTAGTTTTCTTACCAAAAAAAGGAGCTTCAGTTCTTAACCCCTCATTTGGAAAGGTTTTTAAACCTCCTAAGGGTGACACTTCACCTTTTGAAAGTCCACATAGACCTTATTTTCTGCATAGGAACATAGACCTTGTTTTCAAAGTGACTTTCACAGATCTAGTTATGTAGGCATTGTAATAGATATGATATTTAATTTTGTTGGCATTATAGCTTTTTCCTTAAATGGTAGTTTGGCCATAGGAAAATATTTTAGTGGTTGTACTGAATTTTAATTGGCTTAAGAGCACATTAGAGTATATACATAATATTAAATGAGCCCTTCATTTTTATTAGTAATAATGGCTTGATAATTGTCTTAGAATGATGAAGGATGGGGTTTTTGAAAGGAAAAACAGTACCCCCATTGTGTTTTATAAGTTTTTTTTTTTCCCCTTTAAATCTGTGTTTTTCGTTTACCAAGAAAGTGCTTTGAAGACAGCTCCTACAGAGTGGAATGTTTTTAGACATTGCTAGGTCATCAAGTATTAGAATCTTTCAGGACCCAGGGTAGCAGATATATTTTGCCAATAACAAATAGATCTAAAATCCAAATTAAAATTGTTTTGGTATTGGCTAATAGCTGTAAGACAGGATTTATGTATTTATTTATTTATTTTCACCCATCTCTTGAGAATAGAACTAGAGGAAATAATCTTAAGTTCTGGTAAGATGATGTACATCAAACATAAGCAGCTCTTTGAATGTAATATTTGAAGAGAGTTGTACCAAAGGAAAAATCACTGCGCTAGTCTTTTAAACTCTGGAATTATTTGGGCAAAATCCTGACTAGAGCGGAAATACTAGATGCTGGCATTCTAGTTCCTTTAGCTCTGAATTTAAGAACGTGGCCCCATCGGGAAATAACCTACCCAAGATGACATTTGTGATATTAAACATAGACTGGAGAATTACCAAGTAATTATGTTAGTACCTATGTCTTAAAAGATTAGAATGGTTGAGGTGTAGGGGACTCTGATCCATATTTTTATTCAGTTAGGCACAAATGGTCAGTAATACTGCCTTAGTTGATTTGATGATTTAAGGAAAAACCTGATACTTTAAAATTACCCCTTAATTTAAAATGATCATTATTAAGTCAAGTGTTTTTAATAGGGCCCATGAATGGACTTTAGGGAGTCCATGAAATGATGTATTTTTTAATTTATGTTTTTTTGATTTGAAGGAATTATTCATAACCTTTATCAAATCTTCAAAGGTGACAAGGAATCAAATTTAAGAATCACAGTTCTGTATGATGTACATGCTTTTTTTCCCCTCCTGCTAATCTCCAAATTATATGCATGTAAAATATATTTTCTGTCATCTGATTCTGTTTTTTTCCTATGAAGTGTTATTGCAGTGATTTTTATTCTTTCTACCTTTAATTATTCCATCCCTACACTACTACCTCTTCACTTTTCATATTTAATTTTTGGTAAGAATTTGTCAGTTGTGTCCATTTCTCCTCAAGGGAGAGGTGACTGTTGGGCAAATTCATTTCTTTCTTTTTTTTTTTTTTAAGATAAACTTTATTGAGGTATAATTTATGTACAATAAAATGCACAAATTTAAAAGCCTACTTTGATGGACTGTGATAAATGTACACACCCTTGTGGCCAGACCATTTTGATCACTTCAGAAAATTCTCTGTCGGCTTTACAGTCATCTCTCTGCCCCAGATAACCACTTATTTTTCTATCAGTGTAGATTTATATTGCCTGTTCTAGAACTTCATGTAAATGAAAGCATTCTAGTCTATTTTTGTGTGTCTGAGTTCTTTTGCTCAACATAATGCCTTGAGATTAATCCTGTTGCTTGTATCAGTAATTTGTTTCTTTTTATTGCTGAGTAGTATATCGTCTGATTGTACTACAATTTGTTTATCCATTCATCTTGGATGGACATTTGGATTGTTTTGAGTCTTGGGCTATTAGGAATACAGCTGCTGTGAATATTCTTGTACAAGTCTTTTCGTGGACATTTTTCCCTTTTGGGTAAATACTAGATAAATTTGTTAGGTCATAGGATAAGCCTAAGTTTAACTGTGTAAGAAACTGTTAAATTGTTTTCCAAAGTAGCTGAGATTCCAGTTATTACACATCCTTACTAGGTATGGTCAGTCTTTTTAAATTTATCCATTTTATTTAATGGGTATGTAGTAGTAGCTCATTGTGGTTTTACTCTGCATTCCCTTAATGTCTTAATTCATTGTATATCTTTACTGTGTTTATTGACTATTTTTATATTTTTGTGAAGCGTGTCTTTGGCCATTTTTTAAAAAAAATAGTCGTTTGATTTGTTGAGTTGTAAGGCTGTATTTTGGAGATAAGTCCTTTGTCAGAGGTAAATATAGTAAATATTTTCTTTTCTTTTTTTTTTTTTTTTAGTTGAGGGAAACTTTTTTCAACTTTTTTTTTTTTTTTTTTTTTTAAAGCAATCTAGTTTAAAAAACAAGCTGAGGTTAAGAGAGAAGAAAGACCATGAAACTTAAGAGAGACAGACAGGAGGAGGGAGGGCCAGCTATTGGTCAGTGGCCTCCATGTCAGATCTTCTCCATCTTGGAGATGAGAGCATCACAGATTCTGGTTGGCCCATTGTTTTCTCTGTGCTGCACAGTCATCTTCAGCACCTGGTCTTTAGGCTCTCCTGAAAGGGCAAGGCCTCTGCAACTGTAGCTTGAATAAATATTTTATTTAGGTCTGTGGTTTGCCTTTTTATTTTCTGAAGCATGTTTTAAAAGAGGCTTTAATTTTGGTTGTCCATTTGATCACTTTTTCCCTTTTTAGGTTAATGCTTTTGTTTCTTGTCCAAGACATACTTTGTTTACTCTGTGCTTAAAAACTTTTGCCAGTGTTTTTTCTTAGAAGGCTTTTTATAATTATAGCTTTCATGTTTGGGTCTGTGATCCAAATGAATTTCTTTATGCATGGTATGAGATAGGGATTGAGATTCTTCCTCACAGTCCCATACAGTTATCCAGTTGTTTCAGCACCATTTGTTGAAAAGACTATTATTTTTTCCTTTGAATTACTTTGGATTTTTATAAAGAAAATCAGTGAATTTATAAAATATACATTTATTTCTGAGCTCCATTTTAGTCCATATATGTCTGTCTTTACTCCAGTACCACGTTGTCGTCTTTCCTGTATTTTTATAGTGAGTCTTGGAAAGTGCTAACAGACACTTTGTTGAGGAAAGCCTGTTCCTTCTGCTGGAATTTGTAGTTTGTATTAAGCAGCAGTATAAGGTTTTTTGCAAAAATAGTCTTCTGTGAATATTTTTAAATTCTCAGTGTGATGGTGAGTGAAGTGCATTAAAGATGTTATTTGAAATGAAAGTCAAAAGAAAAACTTTGTCATGTTTACTACTGACTGGAACTCTGGATTCCTGTATTCAGAATGGTTACAGGAATTAGTAAAGTTGTTAGCTGCATCTGTAGTTTCCTGTTGGTTATAGTTTGTTCTGCAGGATTTTGCTTCCTAATGATTTTATTGTGGTAAAAAACAAAAGTGTATTCACATTGTTGTGAAACAGATTTCCAGAACTTTCTCATCTTGCAAAACTGAAATGCTATGCCCATTAAACAACTTCCCTTTCCCCTTTTCTCCAGCCCTGGGAAACCATCATTTTACTTTTTGTTTCTATGAACTTGACTGCTTTGGTTACCTCATGTAAATGGCATTATAGAGTATTTATCTTTCTGTAACTGGCTTATTTCACTTAGCATAATGTACTCAGAATTCATCCATGTTGTAGAATGTGACAGGATTTTTCTTTTTAAGGCCTGAGTAATGTTCCATTGTGTGTAATATATATTCCCACACAATTTGTTTATCCATTCATCTGTGGGTGGACATCTCGGTTGCACTTCTACTTTTGGCTATTGTGAATACTGCTATGAACGTGGGTGTGCCTTCAGTTCTTTTGGATATGTACTCAGAAATGGGATTGTTGGATCATATGGTAGTTCTATTTTTAAATTTTCAGTTGCACTATTTTACTAATGATGTTTATAAATGTAAAGATGATTGGAAATGTTAAGTATACTTTAATTTGTGTCTTTTTAGAAAGAACTTTTTTAAAACAGTGATTTTCTTTGGCTGCAGTTTTGATACTGAGAATAGTACAGTCGATCCTTGAACAATGCAGGGGCTAGGGGTACTGACCCCTGCACAATCAAATCTGAGTATAATTTTGGCTCCTTAAAAACTTAACTCTAATGGCCTACTGTTGACCGGAAGCCTTACCAATAATATAAACGGTCAATTAACACACATTTTGTATGTTATATATATTATATACTGTATTCTTACAATAAAGTAAGGTAGGGAAAAGAAAATATTAAAATAATAAGGAAGAAAAAATACATTTAAATACTGTCCTGCATTCATCGATACTATAGTTTATGTCTCTATTTACAAGATGAATCGTGTCTGAAATGGTGGGCAATCACAGCTGCAGATCTTAATCTATGGTACATATCAAGCAATTCAGATTTTTCTTGTCATGTCATGACTTCTTCTTGGAAGCACTTCCACATCACCAGTGGCACTTTGTATAGGTCTCAAAGTTTATGGTATTGTACAAACACGATGAAAAATATGTAAGGACCTCGAGAGATCACTTTGTACTGCAGTATGCAATTTATTGGAGAGGTGAACTGCTCACATGGAGATGATTAGAGTCACATGGTATTTTAAACAAATACTTGCAACACTTTAGTGTACTGCCATAGCAATAGGAGATGGTTGTGAAATTATTCTAATAATGTAGTAGATGTTATAGTTTTTGCAGTTGTGATTTAATGCTGCATCTTTTGGCTTAAGTTTCTCTTGACTGAATGGCACTGTGTACAGTATGTAAGTGTATACATAAGTTTTGATAAATTTTAACTTTTTTTTTGAGACAGAGTCTCATTCTGTTGCCTGGGCTAGAGTGCTGTGGAGTCTGCCTAGCTCACAGCAACCTCAAACTCTGGGCTCAAGCGATCCGACTGCCTCAGCCTCCGAGTAGCTGGGACTACAGGCATGCGCCACCATGCCCGCCTAATTTTCTCTCTCTCTCTCTTTATTTATTTATTTATGTTTTTTAGCTGTCCAAATCATTTCTTTCTATTTTTAATAGAGACGGGATCTCACTCTTGCTCAGGCTGATCTCGAACTCCTGAGCTCAAACGATCTACCTGCCTCGGCCTCCCAGAGTGCTAGCACATTTTAACTTTTTATAATAGTTTTGTGTATGTTTTATGATAGTACATGATAAAATAGATGAGTATCTACCTATATTTTACGCATCCATAACATACCTTTTTCTTAATATTTTTGATATTTCTAGACTATGAGGTTCATCTTTGAGTTTTTTCAAATTGTTGCAAATCTCCAAAAATTTTCCAACATATTTATTGAAAAAACATCTACCTATAAGTGCACCTGCACAGTTCAAACCTGTGTTGTTCAAGGGTCAACTGTAGTCATTTTCATGATTAAAAGCAGAGTGAATGTGCAAGTTGTGAGTATGAATATGATCGGAATAGACACTACTGTCAAAAAGAACAACTCTTTATGTTTTTCTTTCTTTTGCAGATTGGGAAAATGAGGTATGTTAGTGTTCGGGACTTTAAAGGGAAGGTTCTAATTGATATTAGAGAATATTGGATGGATCCAGAAGGTGAAATGAAACCAGGAAGAAAAGGTGAGATTTATTTTTTTCAATTTGGCTCTAATGTTGGGACTAAATTAAAACTTTTTAAAGTAACCTACTTGAAATTGAATTGTTGGCAGGGCACACAGGGCAAGGAAGAACACTATTTAGTTGATTCTCTATCTTCTGTAGTTGTTTTGGACATACTTTTTTTTTAAGGAGCTGTCTTAAATATAGGTTTTGGGAATAAAACTCAGAAAAATAACATCCCTAATACCACTTTAATTGGCTGCTAACTTACTTGAATAATTAAAAAATTACAGTAGTTCTGAAGATTAGATACTATCTGGGAAGTTGTAAAATCAGAAATGGAAAAATCCTGGTTTACAGGAAGTTCTTTCGATCTGCAGCTCCTAATGGCTATTCTTTAGGGCAGTATTCAGATGGGTTTCTGTCCACTTTCCATTTTGTGCTTCATCCATTCCCAGGCCTGTTACCATTGTAGAAATATACTTCATTCATTCACCAAATAGCGAGAGCATTTGTGAACCACTATAAATTTGTATATTTGGATCGCCACCGTCAATTGATCCTTAGCTAATGAAAAATGCATCCTTATTTAATTCTGCTTTGCCTGCCTCTTAGTTTGAAGTTTGAAAAATACCATTTGTTTGCAATTTTTTGGTTTATTAAACTCACCCTCTGTTTGTTTTTGTATTCTTACATGTTTTCTTGCTTCAAGTCACTTATGGATTGGCCATTTCACTTTGTTCCAGAGTGGCTGGCTAATGCCAGATTTTGTGTTGTCCAAACATTTATTTAGTGAAACAATTTAATTAGCTTTTTAAGCCCTTCCTAGGTGTTGTCCCAGTTTATTCTCCTTTACAATTTAATGGCCTCCAGCATTTTTTTGAGAAATACATTAATCTTCCAATTCTAGTTTATTTCTCTGTTTATATGTGTCAGATACTAGAAGGCTGCAAGTTTAAAATACAGAAAAGATCTAAAAATTTCTATTCATACTTTTACATTTTAATTAGGAAAGACGGATGTCATCACCTAATATTTTTTAGGTGCTTACTTATGTGTGTTGGGTGATATGCTAGTCCTTTATGCAGATTACCTAATTATTTACAACAATTCTTCGTAACTCTTTGGGGTGTAGGTACTATTTTACTGGTGAGGAAATTGAGGCTCAGAAGGTAATGGAATTTATTTTAACATTCATACAGTTAGCGATAGGCTAGGATTTGAACCCTGATAGGTTGAATACAGAATGCACACTTACCTAGTGTATACATTCTAAGAAGTCCTGTATGAATCAGATCTCAGGGATTTTTCCAGAGTGAAATGAATTCTTCTGGAAGAACTCAGCACAGTCACCTTGAATTCCTGTGGAAATTTTGGGTAAATGTTGGAACTAACTGGATGTAGTAAAGGGGTTTACATGCCAAATACGGGCCTGACCACTTGCCTGCTTGTTATGGGTGTCTAAGATACCTATCTTCAAACCATCATTTGTTCTCATTGGTTATAATAGGTATTTTGCAGGGTGCATTGTGGGAAATAAGACTGCATATAAGATCTGCGCAGGAAATTATGATGAATCTTTAACAAATGTAAGAGATTTGACTCTCAATATTGTAGCATTGTGCCATTGTAAATGGCAATTTTGATAAAAGAGTATTCAAGTTTGAAGTATGAAAATTCTCAAGAAAGCTTAATAGATTTTCACCTTTGAATTCTTAAACATTGTTTTAGGTATTTCTTTAAATCCGGAGCAGTGGAGCCAGCTGAAGGAACAGATTTCTGACATTGATGATGCAGTAAGAAAACTGTAAAGTCCGAGCCATATAAAACCTGTACTGTTGTAGTTGTTTTAATCTGTCTTTTTACATTGGCTTTTGTTTTCTAAATGTTGTTTTCCAAGCTATTGTATGTTTGGATTGCAGAACAATTTGTAAGATGAATACTTTTTTTTAATGTGCATTATTAAAAATGTTTTGAGTGAAGCTAATTGTCATGTTTATTAAGGAGGATTGCTTTGTGCCCACCACCTAGTGTAAAATAAAATGGAATAATACAGTCTCAGCTGTTGTGGCCTTTTTTGATCAGAAGATACTGTTTAAGGCCAAAAGTAACAGTTTTATAGATCTTTTAGTTCCAGTTCACCTTTTACAATAAGAAGGATTTTTGTTTATAAACTTTTGGTTTGTGAAATCCATACTTGATCTGTTCTCTTCTGACCACATTTTTAGACTTGTTTGACTATTTCACTCCAGGGATATTTCACTCTTTTCTTTTTTACTTCATTTTCTTTTAACTCAATCTTTTCCAGTTCAGTTTTCATTTCACTCTTTACTATTTTCCTTGAATATATTCTAATTTGAAAAGTCAGTGAAACTGTCAAAATGTTATGTCAATAAGGTACTTATATGAGAACTACAATCACTAAATCTACTGTATTAAATATGAGCAGATACAGTTTGATAAGCAACATGGCTCGTATGAAAACTCTGAGCAAGTGTATGTCATTACCACCCATAGTGTTCTGTGTAGTTATCTTATTGCTTAGTCTGCAGAAAATAATGACTTAGGTAAGCTGTCTGATTTACTTTCACTTATTAAACATGTTCACTGTGGGATGATGTCTATAAAATCATATTAAACTAGACTAGGATTTAATAAAAATTGTGAAAGCTTACTGGCCTAACATTTTATTTTATAACATTGAGTATGGATTATATGTAGCCAGAGATGTCACTGAGCTTTATTGTCACAGTAGGTAATGTAGGTAGTTTGTAGGGGAAAGAGCTTATCAAGCATATACTTGTGTTTTTTGGCCTTTGCTTCAGTAGACTTGGTTATTTTGCAGTTAATCTACTGGATAGTGGCATTCTAGACTTGATGTTACTAAGCTTTAGCAGACACTCATAAGTGGTTTTCGTTTAACCATGAAGCAGACAGATTGAGGCACAGGTTTCAGGGGCTTTGCAGCAATAAATAGGGCATGGTGTGCCTTAGGAAAAGAATGTTTGTAAAGGGAACTATAACAAATGAAAGAAGGTGGCAGTGAAGAGGAAAGAATTCTCGTCTAACTAAATGATAAACACATATTTTGAGATTTTTATAACATCAAGAGGACACAATTCTAGATAGAATAGTAAAAATAAGGGTTTAAAGATGTAAAAAATTCATGTTGACAAATTATTATTTTTGGTAGCAAATCTCAAATGGCTACTGCCATGAAGGGCTGCCATAGCAGAGAGTTGCACTATTTTGCTACCGAGTTTGGTTCCTACATCTAAAGCATTTTGTAGTAGAATCGTCAAGGACTTCATTTCAAAACCATCTGCCAGGCCACATAGCATAGGTACCAGTTTTTTCTGGCAGCTATTCTGTGGGTTTTTTTTTTTTTTTAACATTTTTTAGAGGACTTTTTTAGTGTATTTAGCAATACAAATTGGTAAAATAAATTTATAGTTTAGTCTTCATCAAATAATAGGTACAATGTGTTCAAAATACATATTTTAGACAAACATGCTTGATTGATTCCCCCCACCTGTCCCACATGGAACATGTGTGTCCTATTAAATTAATTGCATAGATTTTTCAAGTATTCCTTATTTCTGACACACAGAAAGGGTAGTTAGAACACAGAACTTTGATTTTGATGTAGATGAAGATGAAATGATGGGTAAATTTCCTAGGTTTATATGAATTTAGGGGGTGTGTGCATTTTGAAACAAATCTAACATAGGGATGGTGCTGAAATCTATTATCTAGGCATTTTCTAGTTTAGCATTCTGTTACTAAAGGAGTGTTTCTCTGGCACAGTTGGTAAGTTGACTGCTAATTTCATTTAAATATGTTACTGGATATGCTATATACTGAAATTATTAATCTTTGTGTGTGAAATGATGAGGACTGGGTTAAAAGAAGAAACAGATTAACTTGTACTGAAAGGAAAGGATAGAGTACTGTTGTTTTCTGTTTAAACTTTGTCTTTGGTAAGATTTCTCCCAGGAAGAAAGCTTGGCATTTTGAGTGATAAGTATCTTACCTTGTAATGCCAAAATGGACTTAATTAATGCCTGTACTCAGGTTTTGCCCTTTAATAGACTCTGTATCAGGGCTTTCTAATGGATTTTTCCTCTTTGTTTTTAAAATATGAGCAGCATTTGACCAATTTCCAATGCTCTTAGCATTTTGTTTAAAGAACAACCACTAAAAAATAACTTTTTATAATTTGGTTATCCTGTTTTACTTTGCTTTATAAATAAATGCTTAAGAACTTCTTTTGAAGAATACTCCTACCTCATTGGCTAATCAAGATGCTGTGATCAACCTATCCTACATAATGTGTTTAGAAACAAAGACTTAAGGAAAAAAAAAATGAAAGTAAGTACATCCTGGCGTAGCTATTGAGGGGAAAAGAGAAAGGATTGAGTACTAAAAATTTAAGTGTTCCTGACAGAGGTATGTTAAAAGAGTACTATAAAAGTTTGGAATTTTATAAAAGTGCTGATTAATATTTAGGTATCTTTCCTGAAATTCTTTGCAGATCACTTTTTATGGAAATATAATCCAGTGAAACACTCAAAAGTTTTTTTTTTTTTTTTTTTAACTGATGTTTTTCCAGATAAACTCTAGGGTAAACATTCACATAGTCACAAATAATGTAATTCTGTAATTGTGGAATGCCTGTATGTTTTGTTTGATGCATCTTCCATGGAGATGTCTGAATATAATACTCCATCTGTGAATATTTTAAATGTTGAAATAAAAATAAGAAATGTGCTCTTTGTGTTATCCCAGTTTTACAAACCTGAAGAGGAATGGGTATTTTATCTGTTGAATGGGTTTTATTAACAAATAGAATGTTTTTCTGTGTGAATGCTTTGGAATGTGGATTAATGCCTTAGAGTGTTAAATCTTCTGAGGACCTCTGGAACTGAGTGGTGTGGGCTTGTCTTTTCTATCTACCTGATCCAAATAGAAAAATGCAAATACCAAGGTGCACACTGCCTCTTTTTCCCTTCCCTGGGTAATGCTTAAGTGCTTTGCAGTCTGATGATTCCTTAGTATGCCGAACTGTGCAATGGACTCCTTTGGGTATTTCAAACTTGTATTTTCATTTATGAAGTCTCTTTTTGATTAGGGCTTTTTTTTTTTTTTTTTTTTTTTTTGGTGAAACAGAGCCTTTTTCTGTTTTGTAGAGATGGGGTCTCGCTCTTGCTCAGGCTGATCTCGAACTCTTGGCCTTAAGCCATCCTCGGCCTCCCACTCCCAAAGTGCTAGGATTACAGACGTGAGCCATTGCTCCTGGCACTGATTAATATTTTTATGTAGTTATATATTGAGGTCTTGTTTAAATTTCTGTTTAGGAATAGAAAGATCCATGGAACACTACTTTTGACTCTTATTTTATTCCACTAAATCAACTGTAAATTTGATTTTAGTAAAACATATTGGTCAAAAATCCATCCAGAAGAAGGAAAAAGTAGTACTTGAAGTTTACACTGACTTGGCAATTGTAGCATGGCTCAAAGGCGTTATGGGGACAGAAAAGACTTGAAAAGCAAGACGTATATGAAAATTTATGTGGAATTATTATATAACAGTTCAAGATTTATGTCCATCTTAGTAAAAGATCTTGCTACATAGGACTTCCCCCCACCCCCATTTCACATAACTCCCTTAAAGAGTTCAGACTTTCTCAGACCTGCTTTTACAGCCATTTTAGTCCTGGGTTAATGAAATGCTCATCTCATTTCACTTTTAGGCTCTTGATAGAGAGTTTAAGTGGTTTATCCTCCAGCTGGATAACTTAGGAATTGATTTACATCACTTCCTTTGTCTGACTGTGCTAGAGAAGAAAAAAGTTTCCTGAATATCAACAGTTGGATGCTGTAACTTCCCTTGGTAACTGAAAGACTGTATGCCAAGCCCAGAAATTGTGCATGTAAGTAACTCATGTATCTCGGGAAGTGGTGTGAGGTTCTAGTTTTGCCCTCTTTTACATAAACCTGAGTTTTTTAATATCTCTTATTCTGGCTTTATTTTCCAAATATGTAGTTGTTGAAAGAGTGGTACAGAGAACTCCCCTGTGCTTAGAGACCTACAGTCAGATTTTGACAGTTCCAGTTCCAAGAGTCTCCTTTGGTTTGACAGTTCCTCAGTTTTTCCTTGACTTTTCCAACCTTGACATTTCTGAAGATTTGGTAATAAGAGTGCCATTGGTGATTGTAACAAGGGTAGGGAGGGCAGAGGCTGGTTGAGTGAGGAATGGAGACAGGGTATGTAGACAACTCATTTGAGCAGCTTGGCTGTGAAGGGTAAAGAAAAATGGGATGGTGGTGAGAAGGATGTGGGATCAAGGACTGTGTGATTGAAATACAGCAAGCAGCTTTTAAGTGAAGGTACATAGTTGGCTTCTTTCAGCGCACATTTAAATTGACCTTTGGTGTCAGCTACAAAAGGCTGGGAATTTCAATATCTTCCCACTTGTATTCTGGTGACTTCTTCCTAAGTACCACCTGAACCATAAGTACTTCTAATAATTTTAAAGAAAAAAAATGTATGACCTATTTTACTCCATTTTAACATGAGTCTGATCACTTGGTTCTCATAGCTTTTCCTCCACAGCTAAGCTCAGATGCAGACTATGGCCTGGGTTCGGGAGCTGGCATCAGTCATGCTAAGCTGTGAGCCACTCCTTTTTATTGTTCTTCAGTAGTGAGCTCTGTTGCTTTTTTACTACTGGCTCTGGAAGGTGAATAGAAAAAATATTTTTTTTTATTCACACTTGAGAGATACAAAAGGATAGAAGGGTAGATATGTAGCAGAATTCTGAAGTTTTTGAGGATTTCAGCCCTCAATACAGGATCAAAAATATTTCCCCGTACTTAAATTTGAAGACCAATCCTCTATATATCATTAATTGAAAAATAGTTGTAGAAGTCCTATGAGTTTCTTCAAAATTCTTGATTAAGAAACAAAGGTCTTTTGGTGTCCAAGCACTCATAAATGGATCTTTTTTTGACCTATGACTTTCCTTTCTTCTGAATACGAGGAAATGCTTCTTGCTCACTATAGAGCCATTAATTGATAGGCAGAGAAAGCTCTTAGAAACAATTGAGAACCTTTTCAAAGCATTTGAGTCCTATAACAGTGGTTCTTGAATTTCTAAGTAGAAAGGAAGCTGTTACTTGCTTTAAAGAGGTATTCAAAACCGTGTTGTCAGCAAGCCGCTTCCATTAGAAAACTGCCTCCAAAAGGTTGATGGGCAGGATAAATTTAAAGAAATACTAGGCCAGGCGCGGTGGCTCACGCCTGTAATCCTAGCACTCTGGGAGGCCGAGGCGGGTGGATCACTCAAGGTCAGGAGTTCGAGACCAGCCTGAGCAAGAGTGAGACCCCGTCTCTACTAAAAATAGAAAGAAATTATATGGACAACTAAAATACATATATACAAAAAATTAGCCGGGCATGGTGGCGCATGCCTGTAGTCCCAGCTACTCGGGAGGCTGAGGCAGTAGGATCGCTTAAGCCCAGGAGTTTGAGGTTGCTGTGAGCTAGACTGACGCCACGGCACTCACTCTAGCCCGGGCAACAGAGCGAGACTCTGTCTCAAAAAAAAAGAAATACTAAAATGCATTGAAGAAATGTTTTGCAACCTTTTCAACTATCAATCTCTGGAAGGTTGCGGGTAAGGGAACTCAAGAGTACTTAGAACTCTTTCCTGTAAGTATTGAAAAAGTCTGGGTTAGACTCTCAGGTTTGGGAATTTTTTATCTTAGCAAAGGCAGAAGCACTATACTCGGTTTATGTAAACCATCCCTTACTATGAACTACCCAGCGGAGAACCTCGAATGTGGTAGATGTGGATTAACAGCCCCTATTTGTTGACTGTCAGGGTGGAGAAGCCTGGACAGGGGCAGATAGTAGGCATTTATTTCCCCATCATCATTTTTATGAGGAAGGTACTTGTACCTCCCACATTTTACAGGTGAGGAAATTGAAGTTTCCAGAGAGTAGTTGACTTGGTCAGAGTGACACAGTAATTAGCAGAGGCAGGATTTGAACTCCATAACTGCCTAACTCCAAAACGTGAGCCCATATTTATCTGTATTCTGTGTAATAGATCTTGGAAAATGGCAAAATTTTTCTTTGTTCGTTGACTTAGTAGTGGACTCTTGAAGTAACCTTCACCCTGATTCTTACTGTCTTGCATGGTAAACTAGGATTAGCATCTGACCCAGTGAATCCTGTTCAGTTTCTTACAGCCATTTCACCCCATTCCCTGCAGCAACAGGAAGGGCGGTTGTCCACACTTGCATCCCCAGCACATGGTAGCATGCGAGGGCACAGGTGACTTTGCTGAGCCCTTTAATCAAGGCTTACTCTAAGATAAAATTTGTGTTGGTCTGCACCTGTCAGGCTCTGTCTCTGGCCCGAACTCCTGAAATAGAGGTAAGTGGAATTCTTCTTTTTTTTTTTTGAGTCTCACTTTGTTGCCCAGGCTAGAGTGAGTGCCGAGGCATCAGCCTAGCTCACAGCAACCTCAAACTCCTGGGCTCAAGCGATCCTCCTGCCTCATCCTCCCGAGTAGCTAGGACTACAGGCATGCGCCACTATGCCCGGCTAATTTTTCTATATATATATTTTTAGTTGTCCATATAATTTCTTTCTATTTTTAGTAGAGACGGGGTCTCACTCTTGCTCAGGCTGGTCTCGAACTCCTGACCTTGAGTGATCCACCCGCCTCGGCCTCCCGGAGTGCTAGGATTACAGGCGTGAGCCACCGCGCCCGGCCTTGGAATTATTCTTGAGTGTAGAGACTGGGATTTCTTTTTGGCCTGGTCTCTGCCAACTTCCAGGAACCATGGGAAGTTAAGTGGGAAAAACTTAACTAGTAAGATAATACCGGGAAAAGGAAGAGAAATATAAAATCTCTGACCTTATTCTTTCCTCTCCTCTCAACTTATTAACAGGTGCATTAAAGGTCGTAGGGTTTGGACCCAGTGGCTCTCCACACTGTGATGGGTGTCTTCCTGGTGCCCCTCCTGACTCACTCTCCATCTCCTGACCCTGATAGGCTGCCCAGGGTGAACACAGCAACATGCTCCCCAGCTCTCTGGCTCTTGGTTGGGTTTGGCCAGTGCAAAGCCCCACTGGGAAATTGGAGAAAGAGGAACATGAGCTCAGACATTTATTCCTCTGGCTCCCTCCTGCCCTTCAAGGTCACCTTGGGCTGGCTGTGCCCCTCAACTAAAGACAACCTCTATCCAGTTCTCTCCTGATTTACAGTAGCTACTCCCTTAACTGTCCCTTTGGGTCTAATCTGTTAACTAACCCTGCTTCCCTTATTATCAACTGTGGTGGTTCTGTACTCGTATGTTTAAATGGTCTCTGTTACACCTTCTTTATTAGGTTCTCCAGAGAAATAAAACCAATAGGATATAGATACAGGTACATAAGAGGGCATTTAATAGGGGAATTGGCTCACACAATTATGGAGGCTGAGTCTCATGATATGCTGTCTGCAAGCTGGAGATCCAGGGAAGGTGCTAGCATGGCTCAGTCCATGTTCAAAGGCCTGAGAACCAGGGGAGTCCATAGTATAACTCTCAGTCTGAGGCTAATGGCCTGAGAACCTGGGGACCACTGGTGCGAGTCCTGGAGTCTGAAGGCTGCAAAACCTGGAGTTGTGATGTCTGAGGGCAGAAGATGGGTGTCCTAGCCCCAGGAGAGGAAGCAAGCAAATTTGCCTTTCCTCTACCTTTTTGTTCTGTCTGGGCACTCAGCCAATTGAATGGTACCTGCCTACAATGGGTGATGGTGGATTTTCCTTAGTGGGCCCACTAATTCAAATGCCAGTATCTTCTGGAAACACCCTCAGACGTACCCAGAAGTAATACTTCAGTTGTCTGTGTATCCCTTAATCTAGTCAAGTTGATACGAAAATTAACTACTACACCCCCCTTGTTGTGATTTGAGTGTGACATCTTCCTGTTGGCACCAAGATTGCTACAGTAATAGATACCAGGAATGGCCCCAGGAAACTGACCCTCAAAATTGTATTTGGAAAAGAGGGCTAATGTCATTTGGGAGCAGGGGACCAACGGGACACAAGCAACCCATAGTATATAGTGGCACCACAGCTAAAACTATCACTGTGTACTATCACAGAATGAAATGCAGTTGGAGGGCAAGATCTTGACGATCAAATGGCTATGCACTTCATCATTATAGTGAGTTGTGGCTATAAAGATTTTGTAGACACCTACTGACAGCCCTAGTGATAGGCACATGGGGAAAGAAAAGAGCTGTGAACATAGAAATAAAAAATAAAGAGCTAGAGGTCCTCCGTGGCAGCTTTGAATTAGTCTTTCACCTTCTGTGGTTGCGTGGAAGTTCTAAGACAAGCCCAGGGTAGTTGTAAGGGCTACAGAGTTGTAGCACCAGGTAAGTACTCAGTCCCATTAGATATCTCTCTCTCTCTCTCTCTCTCTGTTGAGATAGGGTCTCCCTCTCTCACCCAGGCTAGAGTATAGTAGCGTCATCATAGCTCACTGCAATCTTAAACTTCTTGGCTCAAGTAATCCTTCTGCCTTAGCCTCTGAATAGCTGAGACTACAGGGATGTGCCACCATGCCTGGCTAATTGTTCTATTTTTTGTAGAGACGGGGTCTTGCTCTTGCTCAGGCTGGTCTCGTTGAACTCCTGGCCTTAAGCCATCTTCCCACCTCAGCCTCCTAGAGTGTTAGGATTACAGGTAAGCCACCACGCCTGGCCCCACTAGATCTCTTATGTCAAAGTAAGGGCACTGGTTGGGAAAGGAGATAGAGACATTTGAGATCAGAGCTTTGAGCTGCAAAATTTCCCTGGACCTTCATTGCCTGCAGAGGCAGGCCATACCACTCCCAAATGCTTCCAGTTCCATTACTAAAATTAAATCTCAAGAATTCCTTGTTAGAGTTATAGGGCTTGTTCTAGGAGGAGAGCCTATAAATGGAGGAAGGAATTTTAAGACCTCTCCAATCTATTGGAGGAGCCTAGAGGCTGCTAGACCACAGGTCATAGATGGAAGTGGCCCCTCTCACTCTTAAACACTCTTACTTAAAAAATGTTTGCTTCCCATCCCACTGACTTTGGACTTGATTTCCCCCCTGCATTTTAGTTTGAAAATTTCAAACCCAGAGAAAAGTTGAATGAATAGTATAAGAAACACTCATATCTTTCACCTATTGCTAATATTTTGCAACATTCTCTCTTTTTTGCTGAACTGTTTGAAAGTAAATTGTAGATACATGTATACACATATACAGAGCTGTTTTTACTCACACTTCTGACACCATATGTGTAGTGTCTTTTCCAACACCACTTCTGACTCTCTGGCACCATCTGGGTATCCTTCAATTCAATTCTGACACTATACCTGGAGTTAGTGTCAAATCCCACAGGTTAAGGGCTCAGTGCCACAAGACTGCTCCCACTTCAGATGCCAGTCACAAGTTCAGGGTTGTCACTGGTACTTCTGACTCACTGGCTATAAGTTCAGGGGAGTCCCACAAACCCCTCATGTTCAATAATTCATTAGGATGGTTCACACAACTCAGGAAAGCACTTCACTCACTATTAGTGGTTTATTATAAAGGATACAACTTAGAAACAGCCAAGTGGAAGAGGGGCATAGGGCAAGGTATGGAGGAGAAGGTGTGGAGCTTCCATGCCCTTTCTGGGAGTGCCACCCTGCCAGCACCTGTATGTGTTCACCAGCTTAAGTCTCTGAACCCCATCATTTAGGGCGTTTTTATGGAGGCTTCGTTATATAGGCTGGGTGATCAAATCATTGGCCATTGGTGATTGATTCAACTCCCAGTCCCTCTGCCCTCCCCAGAGGTTGGGAGGTGGAGCTGAAAGTTCCAACCATCTAATCAAGGTTTGGTCTTTCTGGCAACCAGCTCCAACCCTGAAGTTATCTAGGGGCCCTGCCAAAAGTCACGTCATTAGAATGAAAGACTGAAAGATGCCTACCACTTCGCACTCAAGAAATTTGGTTTTAGGAGCTGTGTGCCAGGAACCAGGGATAAAGACCAAATATCTGTGATACCACTTAACACATAGACACATATTTATACACATATACATATGTATATACATACATACAATCTTTTGATGAATATTTGAAAGTAAACTGTAGACATCATACTTCATTTTAAGTACTTCAGTATGCATTTCCTAGGAATAAAGGCATGTTAATTTTTTTTTATGGAAAATAACCCTAATTTCCAAAACAAATCAGTGAGAAGAATATTATTTTATATTTTACCAATCTCTTTATTTTTTTAATTTAATTTTTATTTTTATAGCTATATGGGGGGTTAAAAGGGCAGGTTTGTTACATGAATATAGTGCATAGTTGTGAAGTCTAGGTTTATAGTCATTTTGCCAATCTCTTTAATAGAAGATAGCTAGATTCCATTTCCTTCTGCAGATAATCTTTAGTGATATGTTGTTTGGGTTGAAGTATGTGAAGAAAATTTGGCCTCAGAGATACGTAGTTGGAAAATGGAGGAATTTTTTAATAGCTTTCTCAGGTAATTGTGAATATTCTTTGATAACAACCATGAAACTTGACAAGTGGTAGTTTCTTTTCTTTTTTCGAGACAGATTCTCTCTCTGTTGCCCGGGCTAGAGTGCCCTAGTGTCAGCCTAGCTCACAGCAACTTCAAACTCCTGGGCTCAAGCGATCCTCCTGCCTCAGCCTCCCGAGTAGCTGGGACTACAGATGCATACCACCACTCTGGCTAATTTTTCTAGTTTTAGTAGAGACAGAGTCTCACTCTTGCTCAGGCTGGTCTCGAACTCCTGACCTCCAGTGATCCTCCCTCCTCGGCCTCCCAGAGTGCTAGGATTACAGGTGTGAGCCACTGCACCCGGCCAGTGGTAGTTTCTTAAAGATTAATTCCCGTATGTAATTTTTCTCTTGAAAACTTGAAATCCATCATTGGCAATAAATGCTGTTAGTTGTCTTCCTTGAGATGACAGGCTCAGTTCATTTTTGAGAAATGTCTGCTACATCCATGTCTGAATACCAGCTTGTCAATTGTTTTTGCATGTAAAAATGATGCTCCATGGAAAAAGCAACTAGTTCAGTTCACAATTCAAACACTTCTGCCGATGCTTTTCCTTGAGATAGCCATTGGACTTCACTGTGCCTTTCCTAAGAATAAAAACATTCTGCCTAACCTCAATATTATCACAACTTAGAAAAATTAATTCAATAATGTTTCTTCTATTCAATCAATATTTTAGTTTCCCTGGTTCCCGAAAATGTTCTTTATTTTTTCCTCTGATCCAGTGTCTGATCAAAGTTCATGCACTTCATTTGGTTATAATCTCTTGTCTCTTTTAATCTAGACTAATTCCCTACTATTTTTGTTTTCCATAAGATGGACTTTTATTAGAAGTCCAGGCCACTTGTAGTATGTCCCACATTCTGAATTTGTCTGTCTGTTTCCTCATGGCTGGATTCAGGTCAAATGTCTTATGCACAAATGCTATGTAGGATGTGCTGGCGTTCTTATTACTTCACACCAGAATGCACATCAGTTCTGGTTGCTTAACAACTGGTCATGTGAGGTTTGATCACTAGGTTATTTAAGGTGGTGATTGCCCAATTTCTCTATTATAAAGATATCTTTTCCCCCCTTCATGTTTAATTCTTTGAAAAGCATGTAAGTTTGGGGAACCTATTGTGGAAGAGAGGGGTGCTTCCAATGCATTGGCAATGGAGATTGCCTTTTGACCATCTTGGGCTTCTCGTGTCACATTGGCAAAGAAGGAGATTATTGTACTGTTTGAGTTGATTGATCTTGATTGTCTAAGGGAAACTGGACTGTTGCTACACAGTGGTGGCAAGGAGAACTATGGTAGCCAGGGGATTTATTGGTGACCTTTTCTACTCCTAGACCAATTGTCCTGATGAATGAAAAACTGCAACAACAATCCATGAATAGAAGACCTCCAAAGATGCAGACACTGTAAGAATGAAGATTTTGGAATGCCCATTTGGTACAGAACCCTGGCCCGTTAAGGTGTGGGGAGTTAAAGGGAACCTGGAATGGGCAGCGGGAAAAGGCAGCTGTGAAATACAATGATCAACATAGAATGACCTCACAGAAGTCAGGATTGTTGCAACAGCATTTTATGTCACTTGTTTCTCCCTCCCTTTTTTCTGTGGCTTCCTCCCTTTTCTTGTAAACGTTACATGGATAACACCAATGTTGGCTCAAGTTTTAGATTTCATATGGGAGTATGAGAAAATTGATAATCAACTTGCAATGAAATGGTAGTTGGTGGAATCTTGTTCCCACCCTGTGTTGGGGACTCAGTCTTTCCACCAGGTGAAGGACAAGAGAGGATGCTGAAGGCAAAAAGGCTTGGATGGAATATGTATACATTACCATTATATTGTATATAATTTCCATCTGTATATATATTCCATCTGTCCCCGTTGGTCCATTCTTACCTTGGTCTCTATCCTGGGAGGGTGACATGTATATGATTGAGTTTGGTTCTTGGTGAAAGAGGGCCTGGTGGGATGGGGTCGCCTCAGGCTGGCTGTGTTTCTTATCACCACTCCTCTCAAGGTGACTTCCTCTGCATGAGTTTCTTCTGAGTTCCATTAGCTACTCCTTCGTCTCACCTTTCAGCTGTGGGATGTTACTCTGGGTTACCCTTTGGTTTTCCTAAACCTTCACCCATATCTTTGGAAATGACATTTTAATAAATCACACTCCTTGAATTGGCTTAATTTGAGGGTGTCTTTTCAAATTGGGAACCTAATAATGGGCAAATAAGATTAGCAGAGAGAATTGCTATGGATCAGGATTAAAAACCTGTGTTACCTGGCCCACCTGATTAAAGTCAAAGGACAATCAAATGACTATGTCTTCAGACCTCTGTCTTTGGCCTTGCAAAAGAACTTTGCTTGGTTATTTTTAGTGTGTTTGGTCCTCCTTGCCCTGTGAGGCCTCTAAAAACAGTCAAGGAATGACCAAAACCACCTGCTAAAGTTATCATGTAGCAAATAAATCCAGAAAGAAGGGTTCTTCAAAGTTTGACCCACTAATTTAATAGGCAAACTCCTCTCCATTCCAAGCCCACGTATTCTTTGTACTGTCTCAGGCCCAAAGAGAGAATCAAGATGAGGAAGAACATGAGATTTTTGGCCATTTCTATGCATGGATGATTACTGTGGGCTGCCATTCCACTGTGTTCTTACTTGACAGTGGCATTCCTTACTTGAGAGTGGGCATTTCTAGCATGTTCAACCCACAAACTTGGTTGTCAGGTGGCCTAAGCAAAACAAGGTCAGAGTTGGATAGGGAGATGCGGAAGTTTCTGAGTACTTAGGTGTTGGTAGGCTTGAAGCATGACCAGAGCAAACCCTCAAGGTAGGTATACAAGTTGCAAATTAGACTCTCAGTCACAGTGGCAGGCCTGGAAACCTTGACAATGCATCACATGAGATGGTGTCAACCTTGGCCATAGACAGGTTTTCATTCCTCTTGCTGTCTGCCCCAGTGGTGCAAAAGTCTTTTACAGAGGAAGAATGTATAGAAAGCTAAAGGCCTTGGCAATTTTTAAAAGTGTTGGCGATAGATAGGTCTTTGTTATCATTCTCCCAGTGAGGCTGAAGGAATGAATTTCTCCAGAGAACGAACGTCCATGTAGATTGTAGCTATAGCAGGGCTCATCAGGGTTGGATCCTTATACCTCTGAATGGAAAGCTTTGACATATTTTGTTTGTGCCTTTTCATAGCATTCAACATGTCATTGAATATAGGAATGTCCTGTGAGTGGCTCCTGAGGGAAAAACAGGAAGTGTTTTGGGCTGTCTGTTAATACTGTGTGGGGGAGAGTCTTTCTGTTGGCTGTGGATCTCATATTTATGAGGTCTGCATGCAGGGCATCTGGCCTCTCTTTTTCAGAATTCTGTTCTGCCATTCCACTGCCCTCCTGATTCTGGGAGAAGTGGGCATTGAAAAAGCTTTATACATTCCTTTATAATTTGGCATGGATGTAGCTGGCTCTTGTCACTTATTGAACAAAGAGCTCTCAAACAGCCTTCTTGATATAACAATAGTAACAGCTTTGGTGTATAGATATGATTCTATTCATTTGGGAAGCCTCCCAACAATTGGCAAAACATTTACTTATATGAAAATACATGTCCTCATTTGTATATTCAGTATTTACAAACGTCCTATAAAAGGAAGACTGAGTGCCTTCTCTGTGGATATGATAGATAGGAAAGGTCTGACAAATCTGCCAGTCTACACTGGAGACTTTGTAGCTTACCAAATGCCTTATTACTCAACTGGAGTATGCCATTCCGAGGGCATGCAAGCATTCAGGGAGAAGGTCCTTGGGCTCCACCTGGTGACCATTTAGGAAATGTTAAAGGTGACCGCAGCTGCTCAAATTGTCAGTATCTGTGGTGAAAGACTTAATTTCCAATTGGTCGTGGACCACTATTTTTGTTAAATATTATACAACAAAAAATTATTAGAAAAATATATAAAAAAAATGCAAGATACAAGTCTCAATGTTTTATTTTAAACACAAGGAATAACATTTTGATAAATATAATCAGAACAAACATAAGGAAAAAGAAAATAAAAGCTACACGTTTGTTGTAAGTGTAAACAAAACTAAACAGAAAGTTAGAGTGAGATAGCTATTTCCCCATATTAAATGCTTAAATGTAGTTTTGAATAAAAGTCATATATACCAATATTTGGTTTTTATTATTTTTTTCAATATTTGGTTTTTAATGTGATAAATGAGCTTGTTTCTTACTTGTTAAAACTTATCTGTTCTAGATTGAATTGATGACAGTGCTACTCCCAGTGGATAATGTGTATCTAAACTGTTCCTACGTTAAGTTTTAATATCATACATAGTAGAAAAACCAGCTCACAGGGGTGACCAGAGGAAATTCAAGGGGGTAAAGGGGAAAGGCATGTTGATCTCCAGTGGTTTAGGGGAAAACATACGTATATGTACATGCACACACATATAATTATGTGTGTGTGTGTGTGTGTGTGTGTATGTATAATAAAGCAAACTGACAAAATGTTAAAAATTGGTGAATTTGGGTAAAGGATATGTGGGAATTTTTTATACTAGTCACACAACTCTTCTGAAAGATTGAGGTAATTTCAAACTTAAAATAAAAATAGATGATTATTTTGCTGAGAAGTAACCAAACCGCCAACATGTTTGTATGCTATCATTATTGTAAACATTATTAATAAAAAGGTAAAAATTATAAACAAATACATTAAGAGCTAATATTATTTCCTTGATTTAGCTGGTAGTGTGAACCATAAATTAAAACAATTAACTCGATTACAAATTAAAATTATTGTAAAAATAATTATCAAAAGAAATACTTAACATTTTTCTACAGTTGAAGACAAATGTAAAATATCACACGTAGCAGGGTCCTGCTGCTCATGCCTGCTACTCGGCTCACACATGCAGCTCTCCATGCGAGTGCTAGACAACACCTGAACTGGTCTATGTCCTTTACAACAGATCCCATGCTTGGATGTTGCAACAATATCAAATTACTGTAAGTGTTTCTAGGCCCTACCTCAATTTCTGTACTTAATTCCTTTTGCATCAATAACACGTGTTGATCAGCATTGGTGTAAGGAATATCATATCTTTTCCAGGCTTCCTTTCTGAATTTGGGACTTGATCTTGGAGGCAATATCAGACAGCGTTGCTAAGAAAGACTGGTTGGTGCATGAAAATAAAGATAAACATGTAACCTAAATGTTTTGGAATTTTATGTTTTACAAATCCAGAGGACAGTTTTTTGTGTGTGCATCATGACAATACACTACAATTATACAGGATGAGAAAGAAAATAAGGCACATAGACATTCTATTAATATGTCATACTTTCACTTTCTCCCTCTCCCAACAATTGTTGGAATGTCATCAATGAAATGTCTCTAAAAGTACTGATCCAAACATGATCCAAACTTGATTTCTTCAGCAGTGGGATTGTACATTTATCTGGCAGTGTTAGTGCCCACTTGAGTATTAGTGCTGATTTGTGTTCATGATTTTAAATGTGACCAGTCAGCATGTTGTTGTTTTTGTTTTTATTTTTCCCAGCAACATCCAGCTATTTGGGTGGATAGTGGGGTTTAAGCAGTACTGAGTTTGCAGGTGAGTGGCACAGAGGGTGAGCTACTCAAGAAAGTTAAAAGTGTTTGCAGGAGAATATTTATTTAAAGTGTTGGACATGGACTATAAGGTGGGCAAAGAAGGAAGATAGTACATGTGGGGGCCCGGTTAAGTGACAAGATACTTGAAAAATGATAATGTTGGTGGATTGGAGATCTCAATGACATCAAAGAATTTTTGGAGTGGCTTTTTTTCATCGTGTCTTTTTTGTTCCCTCTAAATTGAAGTATTAAATCTTTCTTGAGCTTGACATTTTTGAAACATATCGGTCACTTATTTTGTAGAATATCTCTCAATTTGGGTTGTCTGATGTATGCTGATGATTAAAATTCAGGTTATGCATTTTTGGCAAGGATACCACAGAAGGAATGTAGGTTCTTAGTATAGCTTATCAGGAGGTACATGGTATTTACTTGCTCTATTACCGGTGACAACTTGGATAGCTTGGTTAAGGTTGTGTCTGCTAGATTTCTCCAGTGTATTGCCAGAAGGGAAAAAGTGGAGAAAAAAAAAAAAAGATACAAATTTCTCCAGTGTAATTTTTCAAAGGGGCCAAGGAGGAAAACCGTGACAAGAAGTGTACTTTGGAGAAGCAAGGAGAATCTTTGTCTTGCCTCTTGCCTTCAAGATACATGACAAATGAGGGTGTTAGTGGCCTGCACGTGGAGGTTTTTTCCAGGTTCTTGGTGATTGTTGGGAGAAAAGAATTTCAGGATGCACCACATAAGCCAAGCAAGCGCCAGCTTTTTTTAAATTGAAAGCTAAAGTACACTCTCCAGAGAGAGCGGGCAGGCAGGCTCAAAAAGAGCAGCTGTATAACAACAATAACGAGGAGGGGGAAAAAAAACAGCTACACTGGAAATTAGTTTTTGGTCTTTTGAAGTCTTACTATAATAATTGAAGGGAGGAATATTCAAGGCTAAGGGGTTGGCTTTTACTAAGAATTTGGGTAGTAATTCCTAGAATTGGGTTCCCTCTCATTTTCATACTTTAAATATATGGTTGTTTTGGAATGGTCATGGTGATTTCAAGGGCAGAGAAATTTTCAAACCACAATGTAAATGATATTGTAATTAGCCAGAGTTCATGTAAGGTGACAGAGATAGCTGACAAGCCAGTTGAAGCTGGTTCTTGTCTGTGGTTATCAGCTCTCTAGTTATAACACCTGCACCCAATCTTTAAGCCTCTGCATCCGGTCCCAGCCCTGTCTCCTAGTCTCCTACTCTGGGGAAAACTAGAATACCAGAGCGTTTACTGCAGACAGAATCTGATTAAAGAGGGCCCAGTGGAAGAAATGAAAGATTGGGTCAGATTAGGGGGTTGTATAGGTCAGCATGGGGAGGGGCAGGTAAGCGATCACTGTGACAGATCCCCTGGGGGCCTGGACCGCTGGTGGTGGCTAAGGTGAAAGAGGTTGTGAGGCTTGATGAGATTAGGCTGGTCGTCTCTTAGACTTGTTCCTCCAAGTGTGGTTCTGGGAGCAGTAGCATCTGCCTTACTGGGGAGCTCATTAGACATGTAGAATTCAGGCCCTACCTCAGACTTTCTGAAGCAAATTTACAATTTTAACAGGATCTCCAGGTGATTTGTAAGCATCTTAAATTTTTTTTTTTTATTTCATCTTATTGTTATGGGGGATACAGAATTGCAGGTTACATACGTTGCCCATGTACCGCCTTTCCCCCCAAGTCAGAGCTCCAGGCGTGTCTGTTCCCCAGGTAGTGCGCGTTGCACCCATCATGTAGGTATATATCCCTCCCTTCCCCACCCCCCTTCCCGAGTCAGCACCTTCAAGCGTTACCATTCCCCAAACAGTGCGCAATGCACTCATTGTGTAGGCATACCCCCATCCCCTCCCCCACCTCCCACCTCAGTCTGATATCCGATTGGTGTCGTTCCCAGATGTGTATTTAGGTGATGATCAGGGAAACCAATTTTCTGGTGAGTACATGTGATGCTTGTTTTTCCATTCTTGGGATACTTCACTTAATATAATGGGTTCCAACTCTCTCCAGGAGAACCATAGAGATGTCGTATCTTCATTATTTCTTATAGCTGAGTAATATTCCATGGTATACATATACCACAGTTTACTAATCCAATCATGTATTGATGGGCATTTGGGTTGTTTCCACATCTTTGCTATTGTGAATTGTGCTGCTATAAACATTTGGGTACATGTGTCTTTGTTACAGAATGACCTTTTTTCCTTTGGGTATATGCCCAATAATGGGATTGCTGTATCGAATGGCAGGTCTACTTGAATCTGTTTAAGATACCTCCATAATGCTTTCCACAGGGGTTGCACTAGTTTGCAGTCCCACCAGCAGTGTATGAGTGTTCCTGTCTCTCCACATCCACGCCAACATGTGGAGTTTTTTTGATAAAGGCCATTCTCACTGGGGTTAAGTGATATCTCATTGTGGTTTTGATTTGCATTTCTCTGATGATTAGGGATGTTGAGCATTTTTTCATATGTTTGTTAGCCATTCTTATATCTTCTTTTGAGAAGTTTCTATTCATGTCATTTGCCCACTTTTTGATAGGGTTGTTTGATTTTTTCTTGCTGATTTTCCTGAGTTCTAAATAGATTCTTGTTATCAGTCCTTAAGCCCTGGTCCAGATGGGTTCACACCTGAATTTAGCATCTTAAAATTTTAAAAGCACTGTCTTAAGAGAATTGTGAGCAAACACTTTAAGAGGCGGCTATGCTGCTGGCATGTCACTAATGTCAACAGCCCATGCTCCAGTGCTGAGTATAGCATCAGTGAGTCAAGCAATCTGCCGTTCTTGGCCAACAGGATAAGTAGCTTTCTGATTCTGCATTTCCTGATCATGAGAGAGGTAGCAGCTTCCTTGGTGGTTGTACGGTGTGGTTTGGCACTCATTCCTGGAAGCTCAATCTACACCCTGTTTCTGTAACCCTTGCAATGATTCTGTGAGCTCTACATACCCACAAACAAATCTCTTTCTACTTAAAACCACCTGGACTGGATTCTGTTGTCTGCAACTAAGAACTTTGACCACTATATTTCCTCTCTCTAAGTCGGTAGACATGGCAATACATCATGGTTAGATGAAATTGGCAGCAACCTGCGGGTGTGCCTTGGTTGATTCTCTCCTAATGGGACCACAGACAAAGCAATTTTGAGAGATGGGATCAAGCAAAGTCATGGGAAGGAGACAGTTGGATTCCGCTGATGAACTGCCCTCACTCCCATAGCAGCCTCCAAATGTTACTTTCTCAAGGATCAACACTGTTTGTACTGCACAATGAGGTCTTTTTTATAGTGAGTGAATTGTGGATAACAATAAAATATTACAGTATTTTCAATAGGTAAAAAGCATTTATTATAGAACTGATATACACCAAGAATTAAAAAAAAATTTTTTAATGGAAATGCCAATAGGAAGGCCATTAAAAACTTGAGTGACATTGTCAGGAATTGGGAGGGGTGTATGTGCTGTTACTAGAGACAGACATGCCC
This sequence comes from Eulemur rufifrons, assembly GCF_041146395.1. Classification (NCBI taxonomy): domain Eukaryota; kingdom Metazoa; phylum Chordata; class Mammalia; order Primates; family Lemuridae; genus Eulemur; species Eulemur rufifrons. The sequence continues at coordinate 21,835,519 of NC_090999.1, forward strand.
TGCTCCCATCTATTCCCTGCCAGAGAAATCAGTATTCTGACTTCTAATAGTATAGTTTAGTTTTGCCTGTGTGTTTTTTATGAGATGTAAATAAGATTCTCTAGGATGCATTCTTTTGCATTGGACTTCTTTAACTCAGCATTTTGTATGTGAGATTCATTCATGTTGTGCGTAGTTATAGATTGCTTTAGTATTCCACTGTGCCATTTCTCTGTATACTATGTTTAGTGTGGGCAGTTCTGTCCCAATCTAATTCCTCTTATGTAGTGTGGGTAAATTCTCCTTGACATTTTCTCCATCTTGTTTAGGACCCATTTGTCTTACTCCCTTTGAATGACAGTTTGATAGCTGAGTATTGCTTTACCTTCATTTTCCTGTATACCAACAGTACATGTTCACTGTGGAGAGGAGGGTGTGGTGGGCAGGGTCAGGTCTTTTGGAACCAAGTGCAGCCATTGGTGTGAGTCCTGAGCTTTTGTTCTCTTCTGAGCCACTGACACGTCCTGCTGGGACTCATCCCACCCAGCCATTGGTGTGTTCCACCCCAGGGGCTTCACCTGTTCCCCCAACTCAACCCAGGTCCCTGGAGGAGGCCGGGCATCACTTCTGCCTCTGGCAAGTCTGCCATGGGGGGATTCTGCAGTTGAGAGTTTTCCTTAAAATGTTTCTTCTGCATTTTCTTCTTGTTTTCTTGGCCACTGTTTTATTCTTATATTGCCCCTTTTGAATATTGGGTATTAAAAACATTTTAAACCTTTATTTCTTCAATATTGGAGATGGGAGAGTCTGTGATCTTGTTTTCCTCTGTTATCTTTGCCTTTTAATAGCTTTTATGTTTAGCTGCAACAGATGCAGGTGAAAGCAGTTTACAACAAGAAACAAAACTGTGGAAACTCATTCTAGCCAGAAGATGTTCACTATTTTGCCAGAAGGTGGTAGCAAAGTTACAATCAGACTTTGGGTAATGACTTTTCAAATTGTCAGCGCTCAGTAAGAACCAAACCAAACCAAACCAAACCAAAAGACGAGAACAAACTAGGAAAACAAAGAAATGTCACCTGTTTATTTAACATATGATTTTTATCTGCTAAGTCATGTTTTTAGAACTCAGGATGATTTAAAGGAAAAAAAAGGTCATAGAGTAAATACAGTTCATGCCTCTTAAGTTTGATAAAATGAATGATTATTAAAAAATTCTTTAAGAGTCAAAGGCTCTTTATCAAACTGAATTTCTACCCTGTCAATAGTACTCTCTATTGGAGATTGGAAATGAAAATAAAATTAATGGTAAACTAAAAAATGTATAGTGTCTATAAATTTTCACAATGGTATGCCATTTGGTATCAAATTACATCATTCAACACATTCTCCCAACAGGAAAATTACTAAAATCTAATTAAAATAATTAAAGCATCCTCTATTGAGACCATCATGATTAATTTATAAAATATTGGAATAAAGAGATGAGAAGAGCCTAAATAAATACTTTGTTTTCTTGCTCCTCTTTTCGCTCCTGTTCAGGTTGTTTTCATTATTCCTTCACTTCCTATCCCACTGTTGCCCACCAAATGCACTCTCCAGTTCATTCATTCATTTATCACTTACCCTTTACTGAGCCTGCTATTTGCCAGGCGCTGTTTGGATGCCAGAGAAATAGCAGTGAGCAAAACAAATAAGGAACCTGCTGTGATGGACGTGCATTCTGGTGCTGGGCTATCCGACAGAACTTTCTGAGACGATGACGGTTGTAACTGTGCTGTCCAATTCAGTAGCCACCATCCACGTGTGGCCACTGAATACTTGAAATGTGGCTAGTGGCCTTGGTATTGGACAGATAAGTTGTAGTGGCTGAGACAGACTGCTAAACAAATACATTAGAGCATTCAGCAAATGGCTAAGCAAATACATTAGAAAATTTTGGAAAGTAAGTGGTACAAAAAACTTAAACTGGATAACGTGATAGTAACATGGGGAGGAGAGCAATGTTAGTTCCAGTGGCCAATGAAGGACTTTACAGGGACAACAACTGAGGTGAGACTGAATGACTGAAGCCAGTTGTGGGATGAAATGGAAACAAAAGCGTTCCAGGCAGAGAGAGCCGCCAGTACAGGAATAAACTTGTTTCGGAGGAACAGAAAGAAAGGCAACGTGGTTGGAGTGTGGTGAGGAGAGTTAGGAGTCAGGGCCTCGTAGGCCATGACAGAGAATTAGAATAAAATCTGAAGTATTGTGGGAAGCCGTTGGAGGCTTCAAACAAAAATTGAGATAAAATTCAGATGCCATAAAATTACCCTTTTAAAATATACAATTCAGTGGTTTTTAGTAGATGGTTGTGTAACCATCACCACTATTTAATATCAGAACATTCTCATCACCCCAATAAGAGGTTTTCAAGGATTATATACGTTGTAGCATTTACTAGTACTTTATTTCTTTTTATTGCCGAATAATATTCCACTGTATAGATATACCACATTTTCTTTATTTTTAAATTGAAGGGCTTTTAGTTTGTTTCCACCTTTTGACTGTTATGGGTAATGCTGCAATAGACATTTGTGTGCAGGTGTTTTTTGTACGTGTATTTTCAGTTCTCCTGAGTATATACCTAGAAGTGGAATTGTTGGTAACTCTGGTAAATGCTGCAGCATAAATGATCCTTGAACACTTTATGCTAAGTGAAAGAAGCCAGTCACAAAGTTCACATATTGTATGATTCCATTTATATGGAATGGCTAGAATAAGCAAACCCACAGAGATAACTAACACAGTTATCATATGGTAACATATGGTAACAGATGGTAGGTAACTCTATGGTAACATATGGTAACTTTTAATATTTTGAGCATAAACTAAAAATAAAATCCTGATCCCCCTTGCCCACAACCGACTTAATAGACCAACTATTGGCCAAGGGGACCCAAGAAAAATCTTAAAAATTGAGCTCCTGGCCATGATGGGATGGGAGGTTGGACATGCCTAGTTATACCCCGACCCTTTTGAGATTTAAACACAACAACTGATCAGCATTAATGTTTAAAATAGAGATCATAAGACTGACAGAATAGATTATTCATGGCAATAAGATACCAAATTATAAATAGGACCAAAGGCCATGTCAGACAAGGGTTAAGTCACACACCCCCTACACTTAAAGAATAAACTATGTTCTAACTGCCACAAGATTTTTCTTTTTCTCTAGCAGCTAAACAAGCACTGGCTTTGAGATAAGCAATATTAAAACAATTTGCAGCTCTTCTACCGCAGAGGCTGACTAACTGACCCCCCCTTCCATAAGCAATAGCTACAGCTTTGATTGGACAAGAGACTGATTTCAGTAACTTACTCCTGATAAGAGACCACCAACCATGGCCTGGTTCTGGTTGGTCTATAGAGACGGCACACTTGAATGCCTTTGTGTCCTGAAAGGATCTTTTAATGTAAAGGGCCTAACTGTAATACATTTAAATGTTAGGTGTCCACCCCAAGGTAAACATGGGTCATGTGTAACATCCATGTTTGTTCAATGCACATGCATTAGGAATCCTCCTTTTGTTAATATTCATAGCTCCTCTTGTCACCTGTTAAATATGTATACTTGGTCAACCCATTTAGCATAAATCCCCAGCCCCTCCTCCTTTGAAGTGCCTGTTTTTAGGCTCTGCTAGAGGCTGTGTTTCCCAGCCTGTCAGAGTGACCACCTGGCAGGCTGCAACCCTTTATAAGAACTAAAGCTCTCCTTTCCAAATTTATAAACTATGATTTTTTAAGTTAACATGAAGAACTGCCAAACTGCTTTCCAAAGTGGCTGTACCATTTTACATTCACACCAGCAATGTATGTGAATTCCAACTTTTCTACATCTTTACCAACTCTTATCATCTGTCTTTTTGATTATAGTCATCCTACCATATTACTCACTTTTAACAAGGAATATAACAGATATTTTTAAGTCTTTGAGATTTTCAGAGGATAAGCCTATTACCTAAAACCTTATATAACATGAGCTTTTAAAAATTTTTGTGAAACCTAGTCTACTTTCTGCTGTCAATCAACAAACAAGTTCCGGGTGATTGGATTCCTCTGTGCTCTAGACATGAATGCAAGAATCATGTCTTTTCTTTTACTCTTCATGGTTTTTCTTTAGGGCTGACCAGTTAATCCTGGGGTTTGGTGAGCAGAGTAGGGAGGGCACATGCCTTTTAGCTAGGTAAAGAGAAACAAAGAAGTCTAGTTGTTTAGAAAAACTGGATCAAAGTTTTCAGAAACTTATCTTGAAGGATTACCTTCTAAGATACACTTTTTCTAGCTCCAATATTCACTTAATTTATGTAGGAAACTCACAGGCCAACCAGTCAAAGCTCGCAACTGACCCAGGACGTTGCTTTTACCTGCTTGTCAGATCGAGATTTTTTTTTAAGATAAATTTTTAAAAGCAGTTTTAGGTTCACAGCAAAATTGAGGAGAAGATACGGAGATTTCCCATATACCCCCGGCCCCTACACATGCGTAGCCTCCCTCATTATCAACATCCCCCACCAGAGCGGAACATTTGATACCATCAGTGGACCTGCATTGACACACCATAATCATCCAAAGCCCAGAGTTGACATTGGGCTTCACTCTTGCTGTGGTATGTGCTGTGGGTTTGGACAAATGTATAGTGACATGTATCTACTATTATAGTGTCACACAGAGTATTTTCACTGCCCTAAAATCCTCTGTGCTTCACCTATACCTCCCTTACTCACCCCCAGCCCCCGGACTGGCTTTCTGTTTGAACATTTGAAGCAGTGGGAGGTCACTATGACTTCATGAGACGATTCTATTTTTGGAAATGTTTTTCAAATGACTCTCTCTATATTGAGCTGTAGTTTTTTGCTCCATAGTGTCACCCTAGTTTATGCTCTGGGAGCTAAAAAGGTAAGATCTACTCTTCTTTTCACATGAGGACCTGTCACAAAACTCACGAATGCCCTGGCTAGAGTCCACCCAGGCTGTCCAGGAGGCGGCATGGAGGAAGTCTCCCTGCAGGGCTGCCCCGTGGCTGGTGCACTTCTCCCTGGAGACTTTCTTGCTAATTATGGCTGTCACTACCTCCCTGGCATTATGGGGAGCCATGCCGACCCTCCACCCCAACACATCAGTGCTACTGCCCATGTCCCTTAATTCCCCAGAGCACAGCCAAGACCAAGAGTAATTCCCTGCTACTATTCAGAAGTTTTTGGTAGACAATGATTTGCAACCATGTCTCTCACTTGCTCTTTGGAGGCCTCAGGCCCATTCGATCCACACAGAAAGCCAAGGAACAGGGAGGAGCATGCTTGAAGGTTTTATTCCAAACCCACTTCTCTTTCAAATTCTGTCTTGCTTCCATCCCCCTCAAAGCTTCTGGCTGAGGCCACTACAGCGTGATCAATCCATCCAAAGGAAGAGGCAGACTCAAGCCTCTGGCTTAGCAGTGCTTTACAGACCCGGGGGTTCAAAGGAGATGGGAACCTCCTCCTTGGGGGAGACTAAGAGTGGCCTGAGGGAATGAGTCAGCCTGCCCACCCCCACTCTTCGCAGTCACCTCATAATTCCTCTGATTTGGCAGGGACAAGGCAAAATCCACTTAGAAAACCTATCACCGCGGAGTTGCTGTTTCCAAAAGGAAAATAAATAATGAAATGAAAAGATGAAGCAGAGAATTGAGTAAAGAAAATATTTATGTATTTTCTTCTTACATGTGTCTATGGGGGGGGGGTGAAAGATACAGGGTGGGAAGAAGAAACGTGTTAATAGATACGGTATCTTTCAGTGAGGGTTTAAATTCAGCCCTGCCTTTGGCAGGAGTGGACTTGGAAGATTTCTTTTAGCCTTAAAATTCTGTAATTCTATTTTCACAGAACAGAATTCCACAAACTTCTCTGGCAACAGAACTTCAATTTCCAATGTTTCACAAGTCTTAGAGTGAGGAAATTTCGTGGAAATCTTCAGAAAATAAGCTATAATCCATGGTACACTTCCAAGCATGTGCACAAGGCAAGCTTCCTTCAGGGTACTGGGATGTGCGCCGTGAGGGGTGCCAAGTATTCAAGAATGCTTCTCTGCGTCAATGAACTCAATAAAGGCGATTTCTCAGCCCAGCAGATGGAATGTTTTAAGGGAAAGTTGAAAACTTCTGAAAATGAAACTGAAAAAGTTGCATGTGCTTTGCTTCAGAGTTGCAGGGACTCCCTGAAGTCAGGAGTGGGGCGACAGCTCTCAGGGACTTAGGGTACAGTGTGAGTGTCAGCGGCTGGTATAGAGGCCCTGCCTCCACTCCAGCGCATTGCATGGACCAAGTCTGCCTTTCAAGACATTAGGGAGCTTTAGAATGCCTTAGAATTCATCCACATGGTTTCAATGTATACATACTCCTGGTGTTGTTTGCTTTCAGAAATGACCCCATGCTTTCATAAGAGGAGAACTTTGCTTGTGTAGTGTTGTCTTCTTTACAATGTCCTCACTATGATATAAACACAGGATTTGGAGTCAGGAGATCTAGATTTGGTCTTGGATCTGCCACTTATTGGCAGTGAGGCCTTTGTCAAGTTGTTTAACTTCTCAGAGCCTCAATTTTCTCAGCTGTGGAAAGGGGATGATATTAGTAATAGTATTGAGGGATACATGAAATGAATGTTTTATCCTATAGGAGGATATATAATAGATACTGTATAAAGGATTAATCTTTCTTTTCTGCTTTTCAGTGAGCTAGGATAATAGAGTAAGACAAGCAGCTAATCAAACAAACTCAATATGTGACATAACCAGCGATATTCCCACATACACCAGTGTTCATGAACTTGTCCTCCAATTCCTCCTTGGTTGGAACTTGTTTTATACTTAACCAGAAGGATTTGAGAGAAGAGGTTTTGGTTATATTTTAGTAGCAGAAGGCGACAGTAGCCAAGGAGCTTCTGTTTCAAGCATTTTGGTGAAAGCACAGCACCACCCTACTGTAGGAAACCATGGGCTCTGTGCAGGCAGCGTTGTAAAGCAGGTCTGCCTTTGATCTCTTCTTTTCCCTGAGCACTCCACTGTGCCTTTGGGGCTGTCCCCATACTGCTACTGCTTCTTGAGGGTCCCTGCCTTCCAGTGGTGTCCCATTCAGACCCTGGCTTCCCTCAGTAAAAGCCCCAAGAACAACCCATGCCTGCTTCATAGAAATGTCTTTTGTCTCTTTCTCTCAAGGGCTTACTCTGTTTTCTAGGCTAGTGCATGGAATACATACTGGCACAGTTTAGCCCAGCAAGTGAGGAGAGGCCTATGTGTCATGTCTCCCAGGTTCCCTCTCCGCTTTCCGACAGATGCCCTCTGTGGTCTCGAGCAAATTGAAGGCAAGATGGCAAACAAGTAGGGAAGGAAGGCTCTGAAGATCTGTCGTCTTGTCAGTTCTTAAGTTCAACATGTAAATGACTTTTCTGTGATTTTCTGTGCAGTGGTCCCTGGGAGTAGAAGAGAGAGGAAGAAAACTTGGGGTGTTTGTTTGACCTTATCAGCTTCTCTGCTCAATAAGCTATGGAGTACTTGTGGCATGGAGGGGCTACCTAAACAGCTTCTAGAGTGAAGATCCCTTTTCTTATCCCAGGGAAAATAAAATAGGCCAACATTTGCATGTGGTTAACAAAATCTCTCAATCTTAGAAATCTCTCAATCAGGAAACCAATCTTTCTTGGTCAAGACCATAACCGTCCAATAGAACTTTATGCTATAGCTATTTGTTGCCCCCCCAAATTTTCATCATAAGACCCCAAATCATAGCATAGGAATACATCTCAAAATAACAACACAAATATTTCAATAAAAGGAATGGATGTGGGGAAAATGATTTAGTTGTTTACAGAGATGTCAGTTATCTTAATGAATAATCATTCTTCTGTTAGGTGATATAAGATACATATCCAATTTAATCCATTGTTTTGATTTACAAGGGTTAGAGACAGCTTTCAAATTACCAAAAGTAAAGATCACTGTACAGAAAGTATGTTTTATTAATTCAACACTGCAAAAAATTGCTATATCTTAAAGTTCAAGTCTCTTTAACTTTCTGTATTGTCATATTGTACTTACTGTGTGTTTTTTGGTTCAGATACTTCAAGAAAAATGGTCTATTTGCATTTCAAATTCCTGAATTATGCTTTAGTTATGATTCAGATGTTCTGCTGATTGTCTTAAGACTGCTATTTTATGATTTTTTTTGGTATGATGCCAGGAACATTATATAAAAAAAGACAAAATCCAACAGATTGAGAAAACTGAGTCAAACTGAGGCAAGCATGAGCAAACTTCATCCAAATGAGGAAGGAACTCAGAGTTTTCACCAGATATTTCAAAAGTCTGGGTTTTTGTTTTGTTAAATTTCATTGCATGAGCCAACATTTATTGAGTGACTATTGCATATTCTCTATTATGTGCCCTTGTGTTGGCATATGGGGATAAATTCAAATTCTCATTCTTGCTCTGAGCCGGTTCGAAATTCAGAAATACCATCATGGATATTTTCTTTTGAAGTTCAAATCAATTTAACATATACTGACTGGGAGCCTAGGGTGTTCCACGTGACAGTCAATGATTTGAAAATCATTATAGGATACAAAATGAAATATGTAGCTTATTGAGCAATGCTATAAGATACCATTGAGGTGTTTATAGATCCAAGAATTAAACTCTATCTCAGAATGCTGATGTTTTCTGGAAAAGGAAATGCTGTTAAACCACAAACATGCTATCGTCTTTCAATATCGGGTCCCTTCCCCCTTAGAGCCTTGGAGCCTTGGAGCATGTACTGTACTTTGTTCAGACTAGTACTGAGTTTGCTGAGATGGCTTTTCCCCCAGTGTGACCAGTGTTTGGGAGAACTCACATTAGCCCATGAATACGTTAAGTTTTTTTTTTCTTTTAATTTTATTTGGTTTTATTTTTTTTTTTCAATTTAATTTTACAGAATCAAAGAGTCTAACAGTATATCTTGTTAGATACAGTATGTCCTCATAATGTATACATTATTTCTTGTACAATGATATGAAATAATATGGGAAATATTCATGATAAATTATTAAGTGAACAGTGCAAGTTAAAAACAATAGTTTCATATTTTTTTCCCCACCCCCCCTTTCCTCAATACCCTTCAAAATAGCAACAAAGAAAATAAAATATCTAGGTATATATCTAACTAAAGAGGTAAAGGACCTCTATAAGGAAAACTATGAAACACTGAGAAAAGAAATAGCAGAACTTGCAAATAGATGGAAAAATATACCATGCTCGTGGATCGGAAGAATCAACATTGTTAAAATGTCTATACTACCCAAAGTGATCTACAGATTCAATGCAATCCCTATTAAATTACCAACATCATTCTTTACAGACATAGAGAAAATAATTATACACTTTGTATGGAACCAAAGAAGACCCCGTATAGCAAAAGCAATTTTAAGCAACAAAAACAAAATGGGAGGTATTAATTTGCCAGACCTCAAACTATACTACAAGGCCGTGGTTCTTAAAACAGCCTGGTATTGGCACAAGTGCAGGGACACAGACCAGTGGAACACAACAGAAAATCCAAATATAGAACCATCCTCATATAGTCACCTAATTTTTGACAAAGCGGGAAAGAATATACTCTGGGGACAAGAATCCCTATTCAACAAATGGTGCTGGGAGAATTGGTTAGCCACTTGTAGAAGACTGAAACAGGACCCACAGCTTTCACCTCTCACAAAAATCGAATACGTTAAGTTTTAATGGGCACTCAGCACAGGGCGGGATTGCTCTGGGACTTGCTTTCTTTTATTTCACATATTAGATCATTTCATTTAGGAAATAATAGTGCCCATAAGTAATTACCTCTCACTCTCAATTTTATAAACAATAGTAACCAGATCCTTCAAGGTTAATGCTAGAAAGAGAATTTCCTGGGGTCAAGGAGCAGCAGAATCTCATGTCCTTGATGTTTGTCCCTCAAGGGTCACTGTCCTATGGGGGATGTCTGCTATGTTCCCCTGCCACCACCTCCGCTCTGGGTGGGGGACCATCACTTCCCTGTTAACAAAGCTGGCCTCAACAGGGAAGCATGGCCTCTCACTCATGCTTTGTATAGCACAGCCAAGCCAAGTTATGTTGTTTAGGAGAGGCTTTCCTAAAAGGTACCACATAACCAAAGGCAGAGCGTTACTGACTGCAACAAGGAGCACAGTAACCTTTGGATACATCTGCCCTGTTTATGGTTCACTGGAGTGAGCTTCCTCACTCCCCAGCTCCTGTGGCACTAACGACACCTAAACCTTCCAAGTCCTATCCCGAGAGAATGCCTAAACTCCTTTCCCCTGTTTCCTGTTTTCCCCCTAGCTGGTTACACAAGCAGTGACCACCTACCCCTCTTCAGAGGAGGAGGCCACAGTTGGCCATGGAGGCAGAAGCCCAACATGGTAAACACATCAGAATGTCCTCACCATTTAGTGATGGGATGGCCCTTTCCTGGGAGTCATCATTACCTTGTACCCATGGATGTGGCTAAAAGGTGAGTCATCTTTGTCTCTCCAGTGTTTCGGATTAAGCACCAAGATGTGCTGGGCACCCTTTGTGGAAAAAATTGTTCATGTGTCATCTTTCTATCTGAGCCCTAGAAGATCTTCCCTTTAAACTTCCATCTAGTCACTCTTACCTCATTCTTCCCACCAAATGCAGATATCCAGTGGCCCCAGTAAAGATATCAAAAGGGACGAGACTGAATAATTATACCAGAGCTTATCTGGGTAATCTATTTTTCCTAATTGCTAATCAACATCAGATAATGTGAAAATCCATCCTAAAACCCCTAAAGGCTTACCCTTAGTTGCAAGCAATAACAAAAGGACGAAAAATATGTAATTGCACTTAGACATTATGAGCATCCAATCTTTTGTGACATTTTAATAAAACCAGTTCTTCATGCATACATTTTTATCTACTAAACAAAAATCAGTAGAAAGGTTTTAGTGCAGTAAAGGACAATCTTAGTGATAAAAACCAAAGTTTCGTTTATTTTCCTAAATTAATTGAATTAGTTTCCTGCTGCCACTCTTCAAAGCAGGTCCCTGCCTTAGATCTGGGGAGATGATGCTAGTGTCCAATCCAGCTCCTGACTCTCAGCATTCAGGATCCTCTCTGGACATTTTCCTGAAGAACTTAAACCCATTTTCTGAAAGAGAAAACTACAGAAACTTAGAGCACTGTGTTCTGATCTGAGATAAATGTTCAAAAGGAGTATTTTTTTTTTTTTTTTTTTGAGACAGAGTCTCACTCTGTTGCCCAGGCTAGAGTGAGTGCCATGGTGTCAGCCTAGCTCACAGCAACCTCAAACTCCTGAGCTCAAGGGATCCTCCTGTCTCAGCCTCCCGAGTAGCTGGGACTACAGGCATGCACCACCATGCCCGGCTAATTTTTTCTATATATATTTTTAGCTGTCCATATAATTTCTTTTCTATTTTTAGTAGAGGTGGGGTCTCGCTCTTGCTCAGGCTGGTCTCGAACTCCTGAGCTCAAACGATCCACCCACCTCGGCCTCCCAGAGTGCTAGGATTACAGGCGTGAGCCACCGCGCCCGGCCAAAAGGAGTATTTTTTTTAAATAGACAATGATATAAAAGGTCAGGAAAACAAACTCAGTTTTTCTTTGAAAGTGTTTAATTTACATGGTTCCAATTTTAGGTATTTGAGCATGATGATAGCTCTGAGCAAAACCTCAGTCCATTGATGTCCTGGAATTAGAACGAGCCTCTCCATCATTCATTCATCCAAAGTGTTTATCAAAGGCCACCTGTATGCATAGCAGTGTACCAGATAGGTCCCGAGGGGTGCAGGATAGGCAAGTGACACTCTCCTTGCTTCAGAGGGTTTACGGTCAGGACCCGCACTGGGGAGAACAGTTCCCTCAAGGAGCCCACAGCAGGTGGTTCAGCTTAGTGGCCTTGGTGGGCAGAAGGGAGGATGTGCACCTTAGAGAAGTTTGCAACAAAGTGGGCTTTTGTGTCTTGCGGGACCTGAGCCACTGGGTGATTTACAGCTATGTGAAGTTGGATGTGAAGAAGAAAATATGGCGGCACAGAGTCCTGGGTTCAGCAAGAGATGGTTAAGAAAGATGGAAAGAAAGTTATTTAGATGACTCAATAAAAAGAGGAAATGGGAACCCAAGCTTCTCGACCAAACATGGCTTATTCACAGAAGGATGGAGCTGGGGGAGGAGAAAGTGGGGAGAAATGCACGCACGTGTACATCAGTGCGGATGCATAAGAGTCCAAAAGGCAGATGGAATTGACTGGAAAGGGAAAACGGCAAGATGAGTGCCATCGGAAGGGGCTGGCGATTTAGAAAGGCTGTAACACAGTGCCTAATGAGTCTAGAGCAGCTCTCCTGGAAGGGCTCACAGGACTTCGTGATGTTATCAAATTAATTTTTATTAAGTCTATAACACTTTAAAAAGCTTTCTAATCCGTATGACCTCCCTTCTGCTATTAATTTATCCCATCTGTCTCTAGACTGTCCACGGGAACTGCCCCCCACCTCCTAATTTAACATTCCTTTGAGTCTTCAAGGCTTAGTTAATTCTTATTTTATCTGTGAGCGGGCAGTGTTTAACACAGTCAGTAGATGTCACTGTTAAGGTGTCCACCCCACAGGCCCTTAGGTCAAAAGCTTCAGGTTCCCTTTGACGGATTAACTCCCTACTTGGTTGGCTCTGTAAGGTCCACAATCTGTGCATAGTATTTACTTAAGACTGTGGTGCAGACACCTCTCCATTTCAGGGATGACGTTAGAGCCATGATTTGCCTGGGGTCTGTGATCACCGCTTTCACCGGCCTCTGACTGTAGCACATTGCCTCATGCACTAAGAAGCCACAGTTGCCCTTCAAGGCTGATTCAATGGCATTTAATGGTATCTAACCCTGGCTCACTGCCCTCTGGATTTAGATCTTTAAGTTGTGGCCAAAATCTTAGCTCTGAAGATGGAGACGGGATCAGGTACCACATGGTCCTGAGCGCAGGAGCCAGTCTGAATGTGTCCTGTCACTTGATAGCAGACAGACAGTCTTCATCAGCTACTCAGGACTCCAGGCGCCAGGAAGTAAGTTGAGGTCAGGGAGTTTGTTTTATCTACTGATTTGGAAAAATATTTAGCCTCCCTGGAACAGGGATGTGCATTCCGTGTGCCTGAAGCCATGAAATTTGGCAAGTCCCATATCAGATGCCTAAAACTGTTATACAACTCAGTCTAATTTAGATTGTAAGGCTGCCAGAGGGAACCAGGTCTCTCCCTTGGTCCAAATGTCCCCTCTGACAATTCTTAGGCCCCAACAATCAATATCAATCAATAATAATAATCATCATAATAATGATATCTGTTTCCCAGATTTGACCTGCAGTTTAAGACCCACAGTTTTGGATAATCAGAAGTTACAAATTGGCCCAGAGGGACATGTGAATGACTTGTGCAATAATTTGGCCATCTTACAAATGAAGACAAAGGTATCTGACAATGTGAATTAGAATGAAAACATCTCCCAAGCTAGTGTTTCTTCTGCAATTGGCTCTGACTACCAGACAAGGAAAGTCATCTTTCTTGTAATTTCGCACTGAAGAGGCCATTGAATGTCTGACAATTTTCCTTCAAATTTGTTTTTAGAAACCTTAATTCTGCTACTTAGTTTTGCATGGTATATGTGAACCTGCAAAGGCAAGCACTTAAAGCTGTGTTTTCTGGGAAAATTACACTTAAAATGGAAAAGCAAACTCAAAATCAGTGTGTCTAGAACTTGCCTTTGAAATGACTAATGACGACTGTGTTGTGTATGTGTATATATGTACACACGTGTGCAGAACTGTTAAAAGATATTCAACCAGATCTAGATTCAACTTGATCCTTCGGTTTTCTTATCTGGGTTTTCTGTTCATCACACCAAAGTGTATTCGTGGAATGTTAATTTTGCAGAATAGGAAAAAAAGATCACAGGAGAAAAAGGGAACCATAGTTAAATAAGTTGAGAAATTCAAATGACTTTTTCATTGTAGGGTCCCTCAGAGCCTTTAAAATATTAAAATATAATTGGACTCAAGGAGGGAGCAATATATAAATGAAAATGCAATTAATATCTAAGAGCTGACCAAACTTACCTGACTTTGGAAATGTTTTATCATAGAGCATCTCGTGGGATTTAGGAATTTAGGGAGATATGACTACATTCCTCAGGACTCTTCTGGTTGCAAATAATAGAGACCAAGCACCAGCTTAGGCAAAAAGAGGAAACCATTTGCTCTGGTAACCAAATCAAAGGCAGGACAAGGGTGGAGATAGCCTCGTGGACAACTGGAGTAGCTTATAATAGTTAATATTTATTGTGAGGTGACCATGTGCCAAGCACTGTTCAACATGCTTCACATGCATTCATTCATTCAATCCCCACAGCAGCGCCATGAGTTAAGCACTATTATTATCTTCTTTTTACAAAAGAGGAAACTCAGATTCAAAGAGGTAAAGTTTCCCGAGGTTACCCAGGCAGTCTGGCTCTGAGCCCACACTTGGAACCACTAGCCTTGTGCTTCTCCTGGGACTTTTATGCTGTCAAAGTTTATTTTCTCTGTGTAACTCTGGCATTCTTGGGTCTATTGAATTCTCTTCAACCAGCTCAACCCATGAGCTTAGAGACCTGACTCCCACTTCCCAGCCTGGCCCCTCACCTCCTTCCCAGGAAAGGGCTCCTCCTCCAATTCCTATTAAAAATATTCTGGAGAAGGCCCCGATCAGCTCCTGGCGTGAGGTCATGTGTCCCATCTTAGGACGAGTGCCAGGGTGGAGGGGCGGTTGGGGTATTCTGGCCAGCTCAGCTCACAAACCAGGAGAGTGGGGGACTGTGAGGAACCACCGTGTTGACACCCACTATGGCCTGTGGTCAGATGGGCTCAGGGGAAGCTTTTATTTGAAAGAAAGAAGGTGTGTTTTCCAGAAGAAGGGGCCTGGAGCACCAATATTCCAAACACACTCAGGGAATTTTAGAATCAAATGAGATATGTGTGTAGAGAGACCAGCATGGTTCCTGGCACTGGAATAGGTCATTGGTTCATCATAGCTACTCTTCTAGGCGGGCTGCAGAAGAGACACCTGCTTTTTAATGTGGGGATGCTAAACTAAGCAGGTGGAAGAACTAGCCAGGAAGGCAGCTTTGCATAGCAGGTCCCAGAGTTGAAAAAGACCTGGCTTCCAGGTCAAGGTCTAGGTCTGAGAGGTCAGGCCAAGCTGGCAGACAAACAAAACAAGGTCAGGGAAGGGGCAGCAAGAGCCAAATGTGTCATAAAGCATAGACATGTTCATGGAACAGGCCAGGGGTCAACACCCAGAGGCCCAGTCTCAGTGAGAGGGCATAGGGTCCAACCAGGCAGAAGGTCCAGCCAAAACAAGGTCTGGATGAATGCATCTGGGCTGGAGTGCAGATTCCCAGCCTGGCAGAGGTCAGGGAGCCGTCAGCCCTCAGAGGTAGAACAGGGAAACAGAGGTCAATGCCTCTGATTCCAAAATAAGGAAGCAAGTGTGTACCAAGTGGATCAGGGGTTGACTGTGGAACCAAGTGATGCCAGAGAGAATTTCCTCCAATCGCTAGAAGAGAAAGTCAACACACTGATTTCCCCCAGCCAATGATACCCACATATTCCAAAGGTTAGTGCTGACTACTTGCAGGACCGGGTTGCTGAATTCAGACGGGGCATGCCATGGGCACTTGCCACGCCCACAGCCTCAGTTCTGGAGGGAGGTCTGCTTCAAGCCTGTCTTTACCCTGCCTTTCGCATTAGCCGGCTCTGTTCTCAGGATGGGTGAGGAGCGGTGTGTTTGTGCCTCCTCTTTTGCGATCACCCACACAAAAGCATGGATCCTCACCCACCTTTGTTAGCTTCTGCTGTTGCTGTAACAAATCTCCACAAACTGAGTGGCTTAAAACAATGCAAAATTATTATCAGTTCTCGAGGGCAGGGGTCAAAAATGGGTTTTACTAGGCTAACATCGAGCTGTTGGGAAGGCTGTGTTTCTTCTGGACACCCTTTCCCTGCCCTTTCCAGCTCTTAGAGCTGCTTATGTTCCCGGCCCGTGGCCCCTTCCTCCACCTTTGACAGCAGCGGTGTAACATCTTCCAACCTCTCTCTGACTTGGGCGCCTGCCTCCCTCTTGTAAGGACCCCTCTGAGTACATCAGACTTCCCCCTCCCCTGTAATCCAGCATAACCGCCTCATCTCAAAGTCCTTAGTTTAATCGTACCTGCCAAGTCCCTTCTGCCATGTGGGGAAACATTCACAAATGTCAGAGATTAGGATGTGGAAATCTTTGGGGGACCATTAATCAGCCCACCACAGTTGTCACGTTCACCTTTAAACTTGCAGACAGCTTTGCTGTTGGACGTTTGTGCACACACATCCACAGTGCTCCACATCCATTGGTCTGTTCCAGGTTTTGTAAGCACCTGCCTGGGTACCACCAGGATGGAGCTGTGTCCCCTGGATCTATTCACTCTCCTTGTGGAGGAGGATGGGGCTAGAAGGTACATGCTGTCCCCGAGTGAGGGCGGCTCTGTGAAAGCTGTTGCTAAGTGACCCAGAGAGACCTCCTCAACCATTACTTTTTCCTTCACGGAGGCAAGAATTTCTCAGCAACCTTTGGTTGCTAGCTAGTCCTATAAATCTGTTATACTTAAGCAGAACTTACAGAAAAGCAAATGGGACCGAAAGGTCCCTCTGGAAAAACTGTCATACCTGTGCTCCAGGAAAAATATGTGATCACAATCTTGCTTGTAATGGTGAGGAGCCTCAGACAACTAAAATTTCCTTCATTAGGAGAATGGACAAAGAAATATAGACCTATGGTAATTACCATAAATGGATTAGAAGTATGTATATTGATATGGAAAAATATCAAGAATATAAGGTTACATGAAAAATCTCCAAGTTATAAAAGTATATTACTTATGGATATGCACATAGGAGGTGAAAGTATAAAAATATGCCTGGGATGGAAACACTCCAGCTTCAGAATAGTGGGCCTGGCTGGACAGGAGGGACGGAATGGGACTGGAGAAGGCCACATAGGGGACAGCAGCCCCGTCAGTAAATTTCATTTCTTTAACAAGAAACTGAAGTGACTATGGCAAAATGAAAATATTAGCTAAATGATAGGCACCATGTGTTTATTATATCATTCTCTCTACTCTCTGTATAGCTTGAAATGTTTAATAATGAAACAATAATTCATTAAAAATCTAGGCATACTATAGTTACTTGGACTATTTTTAAAAGCAATATTTTTCCTATGAATGTTAAAAAGAAAATTCAACTAGTCTCACTATGGAGTTAAACTACATACTGAGACAACTAATGATTTATAATTTTCAACACCGCACCCTGACTTAAAAACTGATTTAGCATCCAAACTTCAAGCTCTTCAATTATTATATAATTGGTAAATTAGTAACTTGCCTACTTGTTTTTCTAAACAGGATGGTCAGTGAGAATGTATTCTCCTGTTTTTCTTTTATGCAAAATTCCACTTGAAAAGGAAATAGGGATTTTATACCAATACTAAGTCTTGCTACAAACCTGTCTAGTACAGTAATTCCAGCATGAACTTGCTTTAGAAGGATAAAGTCAATGTTTCAAAATTTTTTTCTCCCTCAAACTTATGCAGCAGACATTTTTCTCTATGAAACTAGATGAAAAATATGTTAATTAAAAATCTTACAATGAATATAGAATTCTCTCTTCACTCTAATATTGAATAGTGAATTGGACTTTATCTAAATAATCATATGATAATCCAACTTCACCAGTTCTACATTTCTGCCTTACACAAGATGTTACAGGAAAATTTAAAAGTAACTGCCATTTAGAAATTTAATCCAACCTCTACCCCCACCTCTTTTTTTCTAGTCTTCCAGTACTTTGTACATTTACTCTGCAAGTATCATGTTGTATTATTTCTCTAGTTTTTCAAAATTGCAAGGACACCCTGACACCCTGCAGGGTAGGAGAATTGATAGTTGAAAAACATAAGATTTCATGGAGTTGAGAGAATGGAAGTGAACATATAAAAGTCTTATACAATTTTTTTGTTGTTCATTAAGTTAGAGCAATAAGGAGACTACATCCAGGCCTGCTGTTAGGCCGTTCAGCTCCTCTGTGTGAAATTTAAAAGGCATCTCTTTCTCTGGGTGGGTGCAGCCCATTGGACAGGTGCCCTAGTGCTGGGCATAACCTGCCTGACCATACATAGCTCTGAGATGGATTATCCATAACATTTTAGACATCTTAAAATAGTAATATGGATACAGTGCAGTTTAAATATGCAACCTCTTGCTTGCTAGAAACTTTCTAAGAACTCTTTCCTCTGCTCTTGCAATAATATACATATAAACTTGTTTGGCTTTGATGAGATAGAATGTACAGTGACAGGCATTTTTCTTCCTCTGTGTCTGTGTGTCTATTCAGATGGTCTGCAAGTCAGGACTGTTGGCAGTCATTTCTCACACTCCCCCATGGTTCCGAGTATGATGCCCCCAACAGAGCCTGGGAAGGGGAGGTGGAAACATGCATCTGCTCAGGGCAGTAATCCATAGGGTGCGCAGGCAGCAGGAACACAGTCATGCAATGGTAAGTAGGTTCTGCCGACAGACAACACCCTTGGGTAGAGATAAAATAACCTGAGTGGCAAGCTATGTCCCCTAAATATTTTTGCAATGCCCACATGCAGTCTCAGCCAGTCAGCAGAAAGTCAGCAGTCCCAGGCAACTGAAATTCTGAAACCGAGTGAAGCATGCACAGGCAACTTCCTTGGAAATGATTTACTGTATTATTTAATATGCCTCCCAGTAATTGGCTAGGATTAGAAAATTCCAAAAAGACATAGCTATCAGAAAAACTGAGAATGCTTTGTTGAATTTTTTCAGACCACTGACTCTGTTGCAATCAGAATTGAATGGGTGTTTCTACATGATATGTACATATAGATATACAATTTTTAAATAATCAAAAACACAGAAAAATTGTAAGTATAGTAAAAAAAATTGTAAGTATAGAGAACTTTTTTTGTTTTTACCCTGAGGCTTCTCTTTTCCCCCCTTTGTATTTAATAAACATTTTGTGGGGAGACGCTCTGAAACTTTGCAAATATCCTGTACTTCATTAAACTTATAATTCGTTGATTGTTTTATCCATATGAACATGGGTTCATGTGTTTGGGTTATAATCTATCCTTTTGACATAGCCCCTCATTCTTTGAGCATTTCTTGGCTCCAGGCTCATCATATACTTTTTCCCTGTCCCAGCTCTGAAATCAGCCATTTCCTCAAGGAACCATGGTTCCTTTTTAAAAAAATTATGCGTTTAATTTTGAGATCATTGCAGATGTGCATGCAGTTTTAAGAAGTAATAGAGAGATCCTGCATTGCCCAGTTTCCCCCAGTAGTAACATCTTGCAAAATTATGGTACAACATCACAACCAGGTTATTGACACTGACACAGGCAAGACACAGAGCATTTCCCTGGCCACAAGGATCTCTCTTGTTGCCTTTTTATAGCCACACCCAGCTTCCCCTGTCCCTCTCTCATCTCCCACCAGAGCCTGGTGCCTTTAAGTGGAGAATGGTATTTAGAATTCAAGACACAGCTGTTAGGTGTGCTCATTGCTGTTATGTGTTGCTGCTCTAAGGCCCTTTTAGTGGATAGATTCTCTTTCTTTTGATCCATGTATGTATGTATGTATACAAACACACACATTTACATCTATATTTATTTCTATATCTACCTATATTTATTAAAAACCATGACTTCACGCCAATACCTCCAATTCCAACCCAATACCATAGGCATCACTCATTCCTTTCCATCTTTGTGCCTCTCGTCTGCACCAGCAGCCTGGCTCCCACAGCGTCACTTTGTTTCGTCCTTTGATCAACCCCCCTGTATGGAACCAGTCTGCAGTCCCTCCCCTGCACAGGTGCCCTACTTCCTCCCAGGGTGCTGACAGCCTTGCGGAGCTGCCCCTCCTTTTCACCCTTGCCCAACACCCCACCTGGAGCGTCCTCATGCCAGGGCCCTGATGCACGCCACTGGGCTGCCCTCGTGTGTGAAGGCTGTTCTCCTTGTTGGGCTCTGGCACCCTGCCGTGGGCCATCATGGTTCTTTCCCCCTCTGGTGTGGATGCCTACCTTGTTCTGCTTCATGTAGTCACTGCAGGACCGAATGGTTTGAGAAGGAAAGAGAAGGGAAAGGGACGAAGAAGGAGAAGGAAACAAGAAAGAAGAGAAGAAGAAGAATTACATGTACTTTTTAATAATAAAAAACTCCGAACCCCACTAAATAAATGTTGAGCCATTTTTAAAAATAGCGCTGATTTGCAGACATGCTCAATCATTGGCCTGCCTGGGGCCTCTTTGTGTCACTGCTCAGCCCTGGCTGTCAGATCCTCTTATGTATGTCTTAGATCCTTCCCGCTGCACAATCCCAGAGTACAATCCTGAGGAAGCAGGCGTTTCTCAGCTGCCTTTATCTTCCTAGGCTTCATTGCAGAAATGCTCCATGATTTGCCTTCATTTTTTATTTTCAACTACCCGTTTCTACCCTGACTCTTCCTGTTCTACATATGCCTAGAAGCACTGACTTGGGTTCCCTGTCATCAAAATTCTCAGGCCTGCCAAAGAGACGGATAGCTGTGAAGGTTTGCTGCTAGAATTTGTTTATCAGGAACTTGTGAGTGAATTTCTATACGTGTTTATTCCTGAGTCTGGAGCTTTTGTTTCATAATTACTTTTAGTTTTTAAGACTTGGCATTGCGCCTGGCACAGGATAGGCTATCGATGAATGACCCCCAAGTGAATGTTGAATTCTAACAAGTGATCTTGACTAATATTATACCCCACAATGTTTGAACAGTTGCTAAGCTGAAACTGGAAAAAATGTCGTTTCCAGTCTCCTTTTAGTCTATTGACTTGCTGTCCCTTTGGGCTGGGGGCACTAGTCACCAGAGGCCTTAAGTAATGAAACGTGGAGCACAGACCCTCATTTGGAATGGAGAGGTGAGAGCTACATGATGTGTCTAACTCTGTACACAGGGGCCACTATTGTGGGCAAAGCTACCTTGTGCCTGTTATCTTTAGCGGAGGTTTTTCTAGATCTAGATCCAGGCCATGCTGCTTTGTATGTCACTGCGTGGGACACCGGAGCAATGCATGTCCTTGATCCCAGGTTAGGAGCGGAGACCCCAAGAGTCTGGAAACACATGTAGGCCACAATCTTCTCTTTCCTTATGCTGGAGGAGAGACTGTGCCAAGGATCTGTGCTTGGAGCAAAGGAAACTGGATGGGATTATGGCTGACCTCCCATGGTGTTATGAAAGATTGAATAACATACTGATATAGACATGTGTCCTGTTGTCTTTTGTGGCTAAGAACAACACCACAGTCCTGTGGGTGGAGGGTGGAGTTTCCTCTGAAAGGAGTAGACCATCCAACCACCAGCCATCCAAAGACATCAGACCTGGAGAAGGTTGAGGCAAAGGCGGGGGCCTCAGCGTGAACTAGAGGAAGAGCTTCCTCCTCTCCTGGAGGACCCAGGCTACTTAGGCCTGGCTGCTGACGAGTGGTAGACCACCACCTAGAGACAGATGGGAAGGGACCCAGAACACAGTGTAGTATTTTAATGTGTTCTTTATGTTGTACTTCTTTTCCATGATTTTGGAAACACACACATACATTTTAGGTTTTATTCTGGTCAACTTGATTGGCCAAAAAAAAAAAAAAGAAAAATAGGTTTCATCTCATAAAATAGGGAAAATATGATGTACTACATAGGGTTGCTGTGTAAATTAAGTGGGACAGCCCATGTCAAAGTACCTGTAAGTATAGTCGTTAGATGTGTTTCCTTTACCTTTTCTAGTGAGCTACTTTAGGAACCGTTTCTAGGGAAGCCTCTGTCTCACACACTCCTAGACTTACCTAGAGCACTTCATCCCAACCAAAGCCAGCCAATTCTATACTCCATAAACCTTTATTTTGATAAACATGCTCGTGTGCTTGATGCTGGCTCACTGCATTTAATTATCTGGTTCATCCAAAGTAGTTGTAAAGAAACAATGACAAAATGATGAAACGTCAAAGTGAAAAGAACTTCAGAGATGCTCTAGTTTAATTTCTTGATAGGGCTATGGTGGTTTTCAGGATGGGACAAGTCTTTGTTGTGTGGGACTGTCCTCCCCATCACAGAGCATTTAGCATTTAATTTATTTTATTTTTTTATTTTATTTATTTTTTTTTTTTTTGAGACAGAGTCTCACTTTGTTGCCCGGGCTAGAGTGAGTGCCATGGCATCAGCCTAGCTCACAGCAACCTCAAACTCCTGGGCTCAAGCGATCCTACTGCCTCAGCCTCCCGAGTAGCTGGGACTACAGGCACGCGCCACCATGCCCGGCTAATTTTTTCTATATATATTTTAGTTGGCCAGATAATTTCTTTCTATTTTTGGTAGAGACGGGGTCTCACTCTTGCTCAGGCTGGTCTCGAACTCCTGACCTTGAGCGATCCACCCGCCTCGGCCTCCCAGAGTGCTAGGATTACAGGCGTGAGCCACCGCGCCCGGCCAGCATTTAATTTTTGTGATAACCAAAAACACCCCACACCTTCCCAAATGTGCCTGGGTTGGGAGAAAATATTGTTCCTATTGAGAACCACTAACATTTCCATTTTCAATAGAAGATAGGTAGGCCCAAGAGGTCAGATGACTTGCTAAAATTACAGAGTAAATTAGAGAGCCAGGAAAGAAACCAAGACCTCTTACTCCCGCAGGTATGTCTTATCATCCTCTTTACCTGGGTTAAGACACTGAAGTTCAGAGTCATTAAGGATGACCTGCCCAAGATCACAGTTGGTAAATGGCAAAGCCTGTATTCAGCCCTAGACCTCACTGGCTTCTAAACCCACCCATTTTCCTCCCTTGCATGGTGCTCATGAGCTAGCTCACGTCCAGTTAGGAGATGAAGGCCGTGACATGCTTGTCACGTTCTGCAAGATGCTCCCTCCACCTGCAACTTAACACCAACAGAGGGTTAATCCATAGATTTTCTTATATTTCTAAAATTTTCCAATTGTTCTCACATAAGGTATTGCAAAACGTGACATTTAAAAGTGAGAGATGCAGAAATCTTTAAAACAATTTTGTTACCCAACTATTAACTCACTTTGAATTGTGCAACCCCACATTCTTTGAGTGTGACCAGCTTCATCAGGGGAGTTTTCATACAGAGATAGAAAATGTTGACAGAACATTTCATCCTAAATGTATTACTGTTAAAGGCAAATTCTTTGAACTTCTGACTGTAGAAGTTAAAGATAATTATGTTGTATGTAAAATGAAACTAAACATTAGGAAGAGGTTTCTGTGTAACCACTCTTCATAAACCAAGTACATTAAGTAGTTCTGTTAATCTACATAATCAGAATCATTTTGATATTTGGAACTAATACACACAAGGTTGCTTTTTCTTACATAGATAATATGAGAGCTATTCTCTACTGAAATACTCTTAAGTGCTGTTTGTTTATGTTTGCAATACACTTGTAAGTAAGGCATAATTATAAATTCAAGAGACTGATTTCACCAGTGACAATCAAAATTTTTCTCATTGTTAGACTATAGGTAGGCGCCAGATAATCCATAACATGTTGATGTGAATCTTTTTGAGATTATTTTAGAAATATAAATGCCAAGTTTAAATATTCCTGCAGAATTCTTATTTTTATCTCACATATGAAAGCATTTCTTTTAAGTATCAGTTCCCTGTTAGTGTTTTAGGTGCCATAATTTTTAATCTAACTCAGTCATAAAATTTAGAATAATTTTTATACTTTAGAAAGTCAATACATGTGAAATTTGGTTATGTTGAGTTCATCTTTTTAAATAAAGCAAAATGTAACTTAGCTTTAATGGCTCAGAAATATTTCAAAATCAAGTACTGTATTTCACAATCAGTAGACAGTAGAATTCTCCACATGTGCATTTACTCACAAGACTAGCTAGATAATTATTAGCAATTAATTTTATTAACTTGTTTATCTTTATATGTTGCATATTTTATAACTAGAGGAATGGTCTGATTCCCAACATATACCCATGATCTCAGTTTACATGTTTTTTATATCATTTGACAATGAAGCTAAATAAGTTTACATGCATATATGTTAGTGGGAAAAAAACATGTACTAAAGTATTCACTGAAAGTGAAGCTTTCACCTGCTAAATAGAGATTATCAAGAGGCTATAAGGTATTTTTCCTCTTTTTTTTTTTTTTGATACAGGGTCTCACTCTGTTGCCTGGGCTAGAGTGCAGTGGTGTTATCATAGCTCACAGCAACCTCAAACTCCCGGGCTCAAGTGATCCTCCTGCCTCAGCCTCCTGAGTAGCTGGGTCTATAAGCCCACACCATCACACCCAGCTAATTTTTCTATTTTCTGTAGAAATGAGGTCTTGCTCTTGCTCAGGCTGGTCTTGAACTCCTGTCCTCAAGCAATCCTCCTGCCTCAGCCTCCCAGAGTGCTAGGATTACAGGTGTGAGCCACCGCACCTGGCCAATTTTTCCTCTTTAAATGACAGTATGCAGAAAGTTAAGGACATAAGAGCTGTCAGAATGCATATGGAAAATTTATGTCAAATATATAGTTAGGAATTTATAGTAGTGAATGATTGTAATCTTCAAAAGATTCCTTTCAGGAGGCCATACGTTTATTCTAAGGATGATGCCAATGCTCTACCCACCATTTCTCAAACTGAGTGTCATGATCTCCGGTGCTCCAGGGATATCTTTTTGGATAACCATGATTTCTCCCTAAGAATTTTAAAAATTTGCATTATTATTTTTAAAGTAATCTCAAAAATGTTAATATCAGCATGTTATGGATGGGTGATCATCTCATAACTGAGTACTGCCAAGAGTTTTTTATGCCCCTGTTTACACTTGTGTTTTCAATTCAACATCAAATAACACTAATTATCATGGACTAATAACAAAAAAGAAGCGATATTTTCATACCAGATTAAGGCCAAGTAATGACCTGGCCCTGCTGTCCCAAGATTTCCCAGTGGATTGGAGGGATAAAGTGGTGCGAGAATGGAGTCATCACAGTGCATGCAACAGCGCAGCAATGCTGAATTCCAAAGTACTTGCAATTTAGCAGTTGTACTATATTCACTTTGAGAGCAGCAGATCAGTTTCAGAAAAATATCATTGGTTAAGTTAAACTTTATAGGCCATTTAAATTATATTGGTTTTGTCATTTTGTTTGAATTGCATTAAAATTTATTGTGGCTTTAGAATTTTATAAGTGCTATAACTCCAAGGATTTTTACCCTTGGTTTTATGTTTGTACACACCTAAGTAATGTTGCAGTAAAAAGTATGTTAAGACAACACTAGATAGTCTGTGAGAGCCTTTCTTTTAAAAAATTTTATTTTTATTTAAGTTAAAAGTGGTCCTTTTGAGAAACAATGCTCTAAACATTTGAGATCTTTTTCTTTAGGAATTGACTCCATGATGTAGTCCACTGGATATTTTTAATAGTATAAATCTTGCTCCCAGATCATGGATGTGTTAAAGCCACTGCAGCAGACATCTTGTATTTGCCTGCCCAGCGCCCATGAGACCTTCTTTTGGTCACTGCCCCTCAGTGTTTCTTTCTGAAATGCGGCCTTGGTGGAACTGTCAATCTCAGTGCCCCACCCCCCTCGTCTCCTATCCCCTGGCCAAGGGCTAGACAGGGGA
The DNA here is from genome assembly GCF_041146395.1 of Eulemur rufifrons. Classification (NCBI taxonomy): domain Eukaryota; kingdom Metazoa; phylum Chordata; class Mammalia; order Primates; family Lemuridae; genus Eulemur; species Eulemur rufifrons. The sequence continues at coordinate 21,861,360 of NC_090999.1, forward strand.
TCCAAATGATGTCACTCAGACTGTTGCTGGAATTTGAGGCTTGAAGCTGGGTGACACAAGAACTGAAAATAGCTGAAGCTGACTCATCCCAATGGTGGAGGCCCGAAGAGGCTGTCCATTAGCCCCTGCTACGTCATTCTTTGGTTTCGACTGGATTTTGCCTTTTTCAAGACTTGCCAATCAGCTGTTGCTTTAGTCCCATGGGCCACCCTTTACCTTTCAACAAATCCCTCTATTTTTCATTAATTTAGCCAGAGTTGGTTTCTGTTACATGAAACCATTGATGGAGTCATAAAGAGCAGACACCTGGCAAAAAAGGTCAGTGATTATGTTAGGGAATTTTGTTTTGGGGTCAACAAAATAATGTAGAAATAAGTTCATAGGAATTAAAAAAAATATGTGTACCTTTTATTGGGGCTCTTCATTTTCTATAAACACTATTGAAAGGAGCTGTGGAGCCCATGGCTGTAGAATCAAATAGAGCTGGTTCTCTCACTTACCAGCTGGGTATAACCCTAAGCAATTCTTCAACTCTCCAAGCCTCAGCTTCCTCATAATTTCCTCATAATATTGGGGGCAATAGTAGTATCTACCACATGGTATTGTTATGAAGATTGAATAAGATAAAGTATATTAGACACATACCAAACATTCAAAAATATAAAGTATTATTGTAATCACAATTTTGATGTTTTCTGTGACAGTCGTTGAGCTGTACACTCGGGATGTGAAAGTAAGAAGAGAAAAGAAATTTAATTCACCCACATTCTTCTTGGAAAAACATTCAATTTGTTTGGAGGAAGTATGTTGATATTCTGTTTCTGGTGGAAAGCAAGATCCCCAACAAAGCGCTTAATTAATAGCTGAATTGGAGTAGGAAGTGGAGAGAAATTTCTGGAGGTAAAGTAGGAGGAAAAGGAGTGCTTGGAAGTCAAAGAATGTCGGATTGGTGATTTTAGGGTGAAAGCTATAGAATATGATCCCTTTCATTGATGCCACAATATTGAGCAAAGACTATCCAAAAATCCACAAAATGATAATTGTAATTGGATTTTTAAAAATGGAAACCAATAGAGAGACTGAGTTTTGTACCCTGGTTGCCATGGTTTGCACCCTGGTTTGCACCCAGCCGTCTATGTAAAAAAGGGAACAGTTGCCATCTGTGTTATATTTCTGGCATTCTATGTGGGATTATTGAACTGAGGGACAGCACCCAGTTATTATTTATATTAGTTCACTTCATGTTCAGAAAATAGACCCTTATTTTAAAAAAATATAAAATCTACATGGTTTATTTGTATAAGTGACTTCATGTATAAATGGTTAGTAGTATTAAAATATTGAAAGCCACAGTCTTCTAACAAAGAAAATAGACTCTTGAAGCAGGATTTTGAGATTGGGTTGTGTCTATGTTCAAGAGCACAGAGAGTATGTCCTTGACAGGGGTGAGGGGAGAAGGGGACAAGGGTGATTCGTGGCATGTGGTGGCACCATGATTACTCAAATCTTCACTGCAAGGTATCAAGCCATGAAGTGCAGGTGGAGAGCAAGGCACTAGGAGATCCAGTGGCTGTGGGACTTCGGTCACTATGCTGATGTGGTGGTGTCGTAAAAATTGTGGAGTCGCCTGGCTTCTTCTGATGGCTCTAGATGGTATAAGAGAAATGAAAACTATGAATGCAGAATTAAGAATAGCATGGGGAAGTGGAAGGCCTCCATGATGGCTTTGAAGGAATCCTTCATCTTTTGTACTTGCAGGGTTGATACAGCTGAGGGGTCAAGGATGAAACCTGTGAGGCTTCTTACCGGAGGGTAAGGTGCAGGTGACGCAGGATGAAGACACGTGGGCAGATACGGAAGAGGCTGAGGACTTCGGGCCTGTAAATTCCTCTTAACCCCCTTGCCAGCACAGGAGCCAGCCCTTCTCTGCTGGAAGTCTTAAATGAGAACACCTGGCAATTGCCTCCCATGCTAATGGTACCTCTCATCACCTCTAGGCCTCTAACAAGAATTAAAACCCAACAGAGCCCAGATGGAGAGGGACAAAGCCTGGTGGTCTGGGAGGGGAGAGCTTACACACAGAGTTACAAGACAGTGCTGACCAGTGTTGGCGGAGTCTGGGGAGCATACGTGAGAGAGGATTCCAAAGGACAACATTTAAGTTTCTTTTGGCCTAATTTATTAAGAGAGGAGCACTCACCCAGAATTCCAGGATTGGATGTGTTGGCTTTAGTTCCTAGGAGTTGAATTAATAGTGTGCTAAAGTGGCTGATCAAAATCTAGATTCAGCCACGATATGGCAGATTGTATTTTCCAAAGTACTGTATTTGGAATATATATCCCGGCCCATATGCTTAGCCCTAGGGCTGTGTGTTCTCCTGCTTTCTATCATCCTATAGTTTGGAGGCTTTATTGATCATTTTGATATCCCATAGGTGATAAAATTATGCTAATGTGACTTGGTGATCAGGAAGTGGCAAACTCCCTTGATGCCTTAGCAAGACATATGTGTGCCACAGGAAGGAAAATAAACCCCAAGAGAGTTTAGGTCTTTGCCGTCTTGGTGAGTTTCTGGAGTTTCTGGAGTGATCTGGGTATTTGGGGTATTTCTGGTAGCTTGGGAGACATGCTGTTATACCTTGCCTTGCAGCGAGGCACAGAGCTCGGTGGGCCTCCTTGGAGTTGGGAGGTACACATGCCCCATTTGGGCAAGCTGCTTTGACTCATTTAGTGGGCAACCCTAGGGTATCAGTTTTGAACAGGACCTGAAACAAGAAATGGCTCTGCAGCAGCACCAGGCTGTGGTCCTCGCTGCCCTGTCACTTGAGCTTTGTGGCCTGGCAGAACCAACAGTAGAAGAAACTAACTTTGGGAAAAGAAACTCCAGGATAATGAAAACACATAATTTTTTCTTCATTTTTATAAAATAATGCATGATTATTATAGAAACTTTAAGGATACAAATAAGGAGAAAGCAGTGTTGCAGTATGCCCCTGGCGGACAGACAAAATGGGACTCCCCACGGCTTAGTGAGTTAAGACAGAACCAGGCAGCCATGGCTGGGTGAGGGGGCAGCCACACACTCTCTGTTCTCAGAAAGATGTAAAAGTATCAGGGAATTTCCTTTTCTGCTAGCAAGCCAAACCAGTTCCTGTTGCGGGTGCCAAGAACTGTGGCCAGAACCCCTTACCTGTACCTACTGTTTGAAAGAAACATCTAGTCTGGCCTAGTGGCTCACACCTGTAATCCCAGCACTTTGGGAGACTGAGGCAGGAGGATCACTTGAGGCCAGGAGTTCGAGACCAGCCTGGGCAACATAGCAAGACCTCATCTCTACAAAAAATAAAAAAATTAGCTGGGTGTGGGGGGACACACCTGCAGTCCCAACTACTTAGGAGGCTGTGGAAGGAGGATTGCTTCAGCACAGGAGTTCCCAGGCTGCAGTGAGCTATGATCATGCCACTGCACTCCAGCACTCCAGAGCAGCACCCTATCTCTAAAAAAAAAAAAAAAAAGAAAAAAAAGAAAAAAAAGCCTAGAACCCTCCAAAATTATTCAAACTATCCAAGCCCAAACTTGCTCAAACTTGTCTACCCTGCTCGCCCATTGCTTCCCATGGAAGCCACAATGAAAGCTCCAGGCCATGCTTTCTCCTTTGCTCCTGCCTTCTGACAACTTGGGGCTTCCCCATGTGGCCCTGCCTGGCGTGGTGTGCTCCCTTCTCTTGGGAAATGTAAGTAGTAACGTCTTCTTTCAAAGGCCTTTGTCTCTGTATCTGTCACCTTACCATGCCTGATTAAAACAAATCCTGGGTACATTTTAGAATACTTTCTTTCTCTCTTAACCATAAACGTTTTACAGCTGCCTGGGGTCCTAGTTCTACATCGACCTCAGCATGCTCTCACAGTGTAGGGCAGCATCCACGCAGGGCTGTTACGCATCTGACGTTTTAGGGTTGCCCCAGCCTTGACTCTCTGTGCACTGTGTAGACAATCTTTTTTTCCATGATACAGAATGCCCTTTGGGTACTGCAATTTGTTTTTATTTTTCTTGGTTTTAAACTGGGTCTGCATGATTTTTCCTTGTTGAAAAGAAGACAACAATTCATTATTTTGCTTTATCATCTTTGAGTAGCTACACGACACCAGAGGCCCTCTGGATTTTATATGATGAAAATACGTCTATGGCCACCCAAATGTAAATTTTACACAATGTGAATCATTCCCCAAAGCCCAGTAACCTGATGTGTAAAAGGTGTGTCAACCAAAGCCTCCATTTGATCTCCATAGCTCTGGAGGCTTAAAAATAACTCTCATTGAGAAAAAGAAGAGTTGTGTGTTCACAATGAGACCAAGAAACATGAGGACTTCTAAGAAAACGAGTGATTCACTAACAAAAGATAAATCAAACAGACATAGAACCCAAGGGACTGAGTATTAAAAAATATTTTCCTGGAAAATATTTTTAGTAGGTTTTTTTTTTTTTTTTAAATGACTTGCTTGATAAAATGCTGAATTTAGAAGATTAAGTCAAATACTAAACTATCACAGAATAATACCTCTATATACTCAGGCTTGGAACAAAAATTCCAAAAGCTTTTAATAACATACTGTATGAAAACACAATAAGATACAATGAGGAATGATAGAATCACAATACCTTGGTTTTGGCTTGGCTTCATTTGGTGGCAAGGACCATTCACTTAACTTTCCAGGCCTCCCCTCATTTGTCGAAATGAAAGGATTGGAATGGCCGAATTCTTTCAATTCTAAAATGTTAATGATTTGGTTGGGATTCTTTCTGTAACTACGTCAAGCCCATCTTTAGATTTTCAAATAGAAAACCCCACTTTTGAGATTTTCTTAATTTATTAGCAGTACCTAACAATTTTTTAAAAGCATGCTTTCTTTAAGATGCATCATAAACTGTTTTTTTTTTCAGCAAATGGAAGAGTTTGACAGAGAAATACCTTTGTAAGCAATAATTGAGAATATGTTGTTAGAGCATGTTTCTTTCTCTATTGGTTCACCTTATATGGGTTTACATGTGCAGCTATAAAATGCCAGTGTAAGCAGCTTTCTTAAAGATTCTTCATGTGCTCGCTTCGGCAGCACATATACTAAAATTGGAACGATACAGAGAAGATTAGCATGGCCCCTGCGCAAGGATGACACGCAAATTCGTGAAGCGTTCCATATTTAAAAAAAAAAAAAAAGAAAAAAAAGAAAAAAGATTCTTCATAAGCTGTTTTCTTTCTTCCTTCCTCCCTCCTTCCTTCCTTCTGTCCTTTCCTTTCTTTCTTTCTTTCTCTCTCTCTCTTTCTTTCCTTTCTCTTTCTTTCTTCTTTTTATAGTTTATGATATAGGCACTTACATTTCATAAAAAAAAATAAAAAGATAAATGACTAAAATGGAAAAACTCTTTGATAATAATTTTTCGAAACAGAGGGTATTCAGCACAGTTATGGAATTAGGGAGCCCACCATTTCAGTGGGCAAATAGAGGCTCTGAGTTGCTCTCCAATATAGAAGTGACAGATCAACCCTAGTTCTAGTTGAATCTAAATCTGTTGTTTTGCCTGTGGATTCTTACAAATAATACTTCTTAGAAATATGAGCTTTAAGTTTAAACAACTGGGCTCAAATCCCAGCCCTGCCACACACTGCTTATGTGACTGCAGACACTCTGTTTAATTTTCTGAAGGTTTAGTTTCATTATCCCCTGCATGGAGCTGATAATAATGCCTACTGCAGAGCTATTGAGGATTACATGAGATGACACATGCAGGGTATTTAACAGTGCCTTGTACCTGGTAAGCAAGTGCTCAAGAAGTAGCAGCTACCGTTATTATGCTAAATTGCCTTGTTGGGTCTCAAGTCTGTGTCCTTGTGATCCTGTAGGATTAGGAAAACTAAAGAAAAAAGTGAGGTATGATTTATAAATAACTTAAAGAAACTTGGGAGAAAAACAGAGTGTCTAGTATGAGAGAAAGATGAACTATTGTGCAGATGTAGAAAGCAGACCCCAATGCAGTTTACAAAGACAGAAAAATTAACTTAAGAAACGATACATGAAAAAAAAAAAAACCAAAAAAAAAAAAAAAACAAAAACCAAAAAACAAGCCAGCATCAGACTGGGAAGGAACATGACATTTTGACTCCCTTGAAGCCTTAATGCTGCAGACATTTGGGTAAGCACCGGGCAAAGAATGTAATTGTTATTTTATTTTATTTTTTGGTGAAAAAGTTGTTTATTGAGGAAAATTAAGTGGCATACAAATATTTTTGTCCCACAGGCATACTTCACTTACACAATACCACTGAAAAGTTCCTTCATCTAATAAATGTTCATTGAGTACCTCCCTTGTGCCAGACACTATTCTGGGAGCTGATGATACGGGAAGAGCAAGACCGGCAAGGTCCCTGACCCCATGGAGAAGAGACACAAATGAACAAATATAAAAGCCGAGATATGTCAGTAATAATATTATAATTGTTATTTTGGTGGCATCAGCATAAAACAGCCAATAGCTTCATATGCTCTTCATGCTGACAAAGATTCGTTGCTTGGCCAAACTTTAATTAGGCTCCTGAACCTTCTCCCAGGCTCATCTGTGCACTTTTTTGCAAAATACAATTTTAGCAAAGAAGCCTGCTTAGACAGTTACCACCCCTGATATCTGATCTCCCCCGATATCTGATGGGGCTCCTCATCCTGCGCCACCCCCCAGGGGACGTCTGTCACCCTGGCCTGTCTTCAGCAAGAATCCTGTTAGGTGGGTCTAGCCAGAATCCCTCTCACCTCTGACATTTCCTCTTAGTAATTTTCCGTCCACTGACCCCCACCCTGCTCCTGGGCCGTAAATTCCCACTTGCCGGTGCTGCAGTGGAAGTTGAGTCGAAACTCTCTCCCTCACTGCAAAATCCCATTGCACTGGTCTCTGTACCCACTGCGATGGCACTGAATAAAGTCTGCCTCACTGTGCTTTAATGAGTATCAGTGAATAATTTTTTTCTTTAATAACGACCCTGGAGAATAAAATGAAATAGATGCAAAGACATTAGTTTTTTTCTGCTTGGAGCAGGCATGTGTCTTTTTTATTTTGCCTCACAGGAGGCCAACCCCAGCTCATGCTATAAATGTTCCCCACAGTGTGCAGTTGTCATGCTTGGTGGAACCTCCCTCCTACCTTGGAAGCCAAAGGGACCCTTTTCTCTCTTCTGACCGGTACCCACAGCCAGCGGCAGGCTACGACGTGGGTCTGCAAACCGGACACATCCCTCAGACTTTGGCTTTTCTGGGAGGGATGCAGTGACACGGGGACTGGCTCTTCCAGAGGCAGGGCTTTGTTAGGCCGACCCTCCTGAGCTCCTTCTGATGGTCTATTTCCCAGGCCTGGCTGTGAGCTCTCCTTCCTCTCAATGCTTTCAGCCTCCAATATCCTTCTGGTGAAACCCATTTTTGCTGACGAGAACCTATTCAGTTTAGTTCCCCACAGCAGCAGACCCTGAGAAAAGAATTCGAGTGCAGGTAGTTTATTTGGAGGTGCAGGAAACAGTGGTTAGGAGAGTGGAGAGGGGAGTGGGGAGGAGAAGGCAGCTAAGGCACGGTGTGCAATGACAGCGATCACCATGGGCTCCTGGGAGGAATTCTGAAGACGGAAACTATGGGAACACGTGTCTCAGAGTTACTCACCCAGGAGGGCAGGCCCTAGGGTGCTTGTGCACTGACTTCTGTTAGTGTGAGGCCGAGGCCTGCTCTTGGGGCCACACGGAGTCCAGCTCCTCCGGCTGCCATCAGCACAGGCAGGGCAGCTTCTCTTGCTTTGTGGAAGCCTCCCGTCAAAGAGATGCAGGCGCGGGCAGGTGGCCCTGGGCTGGAGCACACAGAGGTGGTAAAGCCCCAGGGATGGGGGCGGGGCACCCACAGCATCTTCTCCAGGGCCCGAGCCAGTTCCAGGTGCTTGAGAATCAGGACCAGGACTGACACATGCCAGAAGCAGAGCTGCAGCCAGGCAAAAGCCACTTCCAGGCCAGTGATGCCAGTGCCACTGCCGCCTCCCTGACATTGGCACATCTTCCTAACAGTCTCAGCCACCTGGTGGCCCTCGTTCCAGGTTCCTGGACCCCAGCGAGAACAGGTCAGCAGCTTGTATGCTGACTGCCAGGGGGTGGGGAGAGGAACTTCCACAGTGGAAGGCAGAGCCCTGAATCCCACTTCTCCCTTCCCAAATTGGGAAGAGGGGGTTGGGAGGCAGTCAGGGAATAACCCTGGCCAATGCTGATTGCAGCCATCACTTTGACATCTCAGTTTTCACCCACACGCATACCACACACCCAGACAATAGTCACCTGCCTAACATGAAATTCCTCATGTAACGAAAAATGCACTCACCCTTTTCCCTGAGGAAGAACCTCCAAGATCACATTGGATATGATAACCAGCTTCTGGATCAGGATTTCTTGATAGGGTCCATTATTTCTCTAATTCGATGATGATCCTATCTGAATATTCCACAACCGATGGGCCACATTCATTGTAAAATCATCCACCCAACCTACCCTAAATATAATGGTGGAGTAAATGAAGAGAAGAAAGGGAAATTAGGTTCACTATATAAATATATATTGGGTAGAGTGAGGATGGAAATATGAGAAGAAATTACAACCCTCGTATATGTACCAAGTCAGGAAGCTATAATTAGATTTGGGGGACTTCACTATGCCATGGTCTCTTTGTCTCTATCCAGTGTCTCAGTTTGTTGGTCTTCGCCCATTGACTTGAGACAAAAGCTTTAATACGTGGGGATCTGAGCCCTTGGAGACGCTGCCTGTGTTCCAGGGGTTCTGGTTGTCTACACGGTCTTCTTATCATTGATATTGTTAGGTGCAGAGGGCACCTCATGGGACTCCCTGTTGGAAATGATGATTCCATGCATAATTTCTTCCCGCTCCCGCTGTGTTTTAACACACCTTTTTCCCCTTGAGAGTCAGGATCAACCTTCTAGCCAATTTAGGACCCACCCATTTGTTGTTGTCTTCCCACTTGCATGAAGATCCCGAGTCAGTCTCAGCTTCCAACTCAGTGTGGCCATGTCTGATTGTGAAACCATTCCTTCCTGGGTTCCAAGCCAGCAGAACCCAGAGTCAAGGGGTGGGAGCATACATTTTGAGAGTGGGTCACTAGGAGTAATAATTAAAGGTGACAATCCCGTGATCCCCAGATCCACATATTCTGGCTGTGGGAGCAACAGCAACATTATTGTTGATCCTTTAATAGGCCATTCCTACATTCTTTAAAACCAGCTGCTTCGGACTGATGGTGAGTACATGATAAAAGCTGCAAATCTCATGGGGATGAGATCAATACCTATTTTTTTTTTCACTGTAAAGTTAATTTCTTGGTCATAAAAAATGATGTGTGTGATACCATGAAAGTACCTGCATGGATAAGGGAGCTGGCAGAGGCATTGTGGAGAAGGAAAACAATCCAGGTACAGAATAAGTACACATCTCCGTGACAATACACTGCTATCCGGAGGAAGGGGTTCAGTGTACTTAGCTTCCCTTCAGAGAGATGGATGATCCATGCAAGGAACAGGGAGCTTAGGGCTGGTCTCTGCTGCTGGCAAGTTGGGCACTCACGATAGTGGTGGCTGAGTCAGCGTTGCCAGGGGAATGTCCATTTTGTTGAACTCAGGCATAAGCTGCACTCCTGCCTCCACGGGCACTCTGTTTATGAATCCTGTGCACTGCAATGGAGTAGCTGGGGAAGGAAGTGGATAGAGCAGGTCATCTTTCCTGTCTGTATAATTAAGAGCCTCTTCTGTGGCAGGAACTTTCTGGTGAGCATTTACATGGAGCACAAACATTCTTGCCCTCTGAGCCCATTCCAAATGCCTGTTAATGCACCTCTTTCCCAATTTTTTTTCACTTCGATCTTCAAATCTTTCCTCCCAGAACTCTGACCATTGAGTTACATCAGTAGTATTTTCCCATCATGCCAACTGAGATTCAGTTCAGCTGCATATAACAGAAACTCCAAGTAGGGGGAGAAGTGAAAAAGAAGCTTGTTACTTTCTCACATAAAAGAAGTCTTGAGCTAGGCTGTTCAGGGCTGTCACTGCTTCATATTTAGGGTGTGGTCCTCATCTCTTGGTCCAAAATAGCTTCTAGAGCTCTAATCATCATCTTTACCTTCTAAGTGGCAGAAAGGAGGAAAGAGGAAAATAGCAAACTTTGATTTCTTTAATAACTTTTCTGGAATCTACACACAACATTGCTGCTTACATCTCATCATTATTCTCATTGGTCTACATCAAGCAATGTGCCCAGTTAAAGTCACCAAGAATGGACTGGGCTCCATGGCTCATGCCTGTAATCCCCGCGTTGTGGGAGGCTGAAGCAGAGGATCACTTGAGGCCAGGAGTTCAAGGTTACAGCAAGCTATGATTGTGCCACTGCACTCCAGCCTGGGCAACAGAGTGAGACCATGACTTTTTAAAAAAGTGTCAGTAAGAATGAAGGAGACAATGGATCTTGGAAGGCAATTAGCAATCTTTGCCATATATAAAAACAATATTCTTACTTTAGGTCAGATCTCCTTCAAGGCCAGTTAGACACATTCTTTTCCATTGCCCTTCAAGGCCACTCAGTGTTGGAGGTGGAGGTGAGGTGGGAGCCGTAACTTCAGAGTCTACTTCTAGCTGATGCTAACACATTTTTAGCATCATCTTTAAACCAGGCTTCTTTTGCCCCCTTCACTCAGCAAACTGGCCAGAATACACTCCCTATGAGGCCTGAGGTGTAAATTAAGGAAGGAGCATCAGTATGGAAGGATTATTTAGTATTTACCTAGGGAGTGTGGAAAACTTCTGCATGAAACTTACTCATGCCTTCAGGACCTGTTGGGACTGTCCTTATATGTACCTCTTCCACTTGATGGGGGCTACTGCTGGGCATGTTTGACTTTATTTTAAGGGGTTGGATAAAACTCAGTTCATAATGGATATTAAGGTCATATGGACACTCAGTGGTCCCTGGCCAACATTCAGTCTCCATCAGGGTCTAGCAGTGAGCCAGCAAATATTCCTTACAAGGGGAGTATTTACTTGGTCCAAAACTCCAGGACTATCTATTGTAATTCTTCTAATGAAGCTTGTCAGAGGCTCTAAATAGCATCATCATCTTCCAGCAGATACTTTAAGGGTTTTCTGGATCATAATGGCAAATAGCAGACTGCTTACACTTTAGCCTGGACCTGTTGGAGAGCTTGCTTTTACCTTTGGCCCCACTTAAAGCTTGCAATCTTTCAATTCACCTGGGTCTGGTTCACCCAAATGTATACATGATGCCTCCACATTTCAAAGAGGCCCAACAAGTGAAAATGTCTCTTTCTTAGGTGTATGGAGAACAAGATGCATGCATTTGTCTTTTATTTTAGAGTAGAAATTTTATATACATATATATACACACACATATATATAGAACTATTTTTTCATGAGATCTATTTCCCATCTTACTTAAGCACATATCTTAAATGGTTTAAATGGTATTTGCTATTTTTAAGGATTTCCGGGCTTCATAAGGTACTTGATCAGTGTGATGACCTATGTTTCAGGCTAAGGAGTTGACATATACATGAAGTGGTATCACAAAAATGTGTGGCTTTCCCTAGTAGGCTAAACACACTTGATCTGGGGCTTTTGATTTATTGAGTTAGAGCTGAGGTCAGAGAACTGTAGCGTGCTATTTTTGTAAATAAAGTTTTATTGGAACACAGCCACATCCATTCCTTTGTGTATTGTCTATGGCTGCTTTCATGCTACAATGGCAGAGCTGCATGGTTGAGACAGATACCATATGGCCTGCAGAGTCTAAAATATTTACCATCCAGCCCTTTACAGAAAGTTTGCCAACCCCTGAGTTGGAAAAATAACTTCTTATATAAATAGTTGCCTAACAGATTTCAGGGCCTGTTTGGTTTGCCCAGATCTGTTTAGACAACTACAAATACTGACTGTCTCCACCTGATTAAACATCAAATAATTCATCATTGCTTTCCTAATACAAATCTCTTGTCATTCTAGCCAACTGGACATGTAAGTGGATGTGTGATTGGAATCATCCTCCTTCCCCAACCATATATTATAAAATACTTCATGATGACTCTACTCTCTATAGTGTCTTAGAAATGCAGAATTGCTCTTGGGTTATTATATTGAAAGGGAGGAGAAACCACAGAGGTTCTTGCTCCTGTTTGCTAAAATAGTCCTTACTCCATGGGACAGGAAGCTGATGCAAGTATTCTTGCGTTGCTGAGGATATTTATATTTTTAGCAACCATGGGATATTGAGGCGGTCCCATTGGTCCTTGGGTGAGGTAAATATTGAAAAAAAAGTCAGTATCATTTACGTTCTATTATCTCTACTGTGATTGGTAGATGGCGGTGATAATCTGGGAGCTCTGGTAGTGAGAATTCCCTTAGAGTCAGTGTACAATAGTTTTCCAATGTTTGGGTACTTCCATTTTTCCCTACTGCCTAGTTATACTGATGAATGGCCATAGGCCCCTTTGGAGAAAATGGGAAGGACAGTCACAGTACCCACGTGTGATAGTACTTCAGGTTCATTCTCTGCTCAGTGGAGCCCAGATTTTCTTCACTAAACCTTCACTGAGTCTGTGAGTGAATTCAGGACTGGAAATTGGGCAAAGTGTATTGCTAGTCTTAGGCTATTCTTAGGACTTGGTGTTTTCTTATTCAAATCAAGCAGAACCTTGCAATCCCATGGCAAGTATTTATGGTAACAATTCCCCCAGCCCTTCCGCAGAGAGACCTGTGGACATTTACTAAGATAACCAGTCACCAGGGAAAAGGGAATACTCAAACATTAGGGACCGTTGCACATAAGGTACAAGTTGACATTGGTATCTGGGGACCCAAAGCATTTTTGTGGATCATGGTTATAGTGGGGGCAAATGGGAGATAATAAATGAAGTCCTGATCCAGGTCCATTTCACAGTCGGTCTGCTGGGTCTATAGAACCACCAACGATCATTTCCCTGGCCCCTAAATTGGCATATGGCAGAACCTCCACATTGGCTCCTTGGCCTGAGGGATGAAAATGCTATAGTGGGGAAGTCCCTGGAACTCCTTGTCCCTTGCCCACTGCCCCAGACTAAAAAATATCACATCGTCATGGGAAATAGCACAGATTGGCATCTTATAGGATGCAGGGGTAGTGGTCCCCATAATATCTCCATTTAATTTCCTGATTCGGCCACCACAAAAACACGATCACCTGGAGGATTGCAGATTACCAAAACTCACCCAGGTAGTATCTCCTAAAGCAGTTGCTGTGCCAGAGATATGGGATCTTTGCTAGTGCAAATGAGCAAGGCCTTAAGTATGTGGATCATAGCCATTGACCTGATGAATGTGTCTTTCCTGCTCCTGTCAGAAAGGAGGATCAGAAACAGTTCCTATTTACTGGAGATGGATAACAGTGTATGTTCTTACCCTGAGCCACTTCTCTTTCCACATAAAGTGGATGACCAGGTGAAAGGTCCAAAGTGCTGCTTTACCTAAAGTGAAAACTGTTGTGTTTCAGGGCCATCCCCAAATAGTCAATAGCACAGCCTATTTCCAGCCTTGCATGCCTCCATTACCTGGTTATAGGGACCGTGCCTCACACACCTGTGGGTATGATCTAAAGAAGAGGGACAAGATGAATCCACTCAGAATGCACTCCTCTGTATTATATCAATGGGCTTCTGTCACCTGAACTTTGTCTAATGTTGGTCACCCTAGTTTAATAGTGGAGCAAATTATTGGAGCCACTTGGAGCTGCTGGAGCTGGTGCATCGAATCCAGACTCTTGGGTGAAGCTACCTATATCCATCAGGGTTTGGCCAGGGAAGCAGAATCAGTAGCAGATATATGTTAAGAGATTTACTGCATGGCATTAGCTTACACAATTGTGGAGGCTGGTAGGGCCGATCGTCAGGAATGGCAGCCTGGAAATCTTGGGTAAGAGCCTTCGTTGCTATCCACAGGCAGAATTTCTTCTTCCTCAGGAAAGCCTCTGTTCTGCTTTTAAGGCCTTTCAACTGCCTTAATAAAGCCCACTCAGATTATCTAGGCTTATCTAGATTATCTAGGATAATCTCCCTTACTTAACATCAACTGATTGTGGACTTTAATCACATCACAAAATACCTTCATGGTCGCACTTAGATTAGTATTTGGTTGTATAACTGGGGACTATGGGCCAGCCGAGCAGACACATACCACTGACCATCACAGAGCCTACACCATCAAATTCATTCGCACTTATAAATGAAATCTAAATGCTTTTCTTACTTGATTGAAAATCCTTAGAATGTATTCTCAATAATGTTCTCCAGATTTTTGCTAATGTAAATGAGTACTATAATTCTTTTGTGTTTACATCATCCTCTTCAAAATTTGGATTTTTATTTTTTAATTTACTTTTTTTTTTTTAATTTCAGAGTATTATGGGGGTACAAACACTTTGGCTACATAAATTACCTTTGCACCACCTGGGTCAGAGCTACAAGCGTGCCCATCCCCCAGACAGCATGCACTGCATCTGTTAGGTGTGAATTTACCCATCCCCTCCTCCCCCCACCACCTGCCCCACACCCAGTGAATGTTACTTTCCATATGTGCACATTAGTGTTGATCCATTAGTACCAATTTAATGGCGAGTACATGTGGTATTTGTATTTCCATTCTTGTGATACTTTACTTGGAAGAATGGGCTCCAGCTCCATCTAGGATGATATTATGTAAGAGGTACTTCAACATTTTTTTTTTTTTTTATGGCTCCATGGTATACCTGGACCACATTTTATTAATCCACTCATGTATTGATGGGCACTTGTGTTGTTTAAAATTTGGAGTTTTAATTGAGCCTTTTGGGAAATCAGGATCTGGCTCTAAATATAGGAAGAAAGGGCCTGGGAGCAGGGAAGGCTCAGTGGGGTGGAGAGTTTGCGGGGCTCCCAGGGCTCTGCTACGCTCATATATCCCCATTCCTACTCTCAGAGTGCCACTCTTGGCTGATCAGTGCCTCAACTTTCAGATAAGATACCTAAAAAAGCAGACTAGGAAATATTAATGTAACTAAAATTAAGTGTGTTCTCTAGCAGTGCTACAACACCAACCCTGGAAACTTGGCATCCCTCCTCCTCTGTTAGAATTTTCTGGAGTGGAAATACATTCCAACTCCTGGCACAATGTCTAATGCAAAACAGGGGCTCAATACATGAGCACAGAACAAATAAATACAGGTAGAAGTAATAAGTAGAAGTTTTATACCAAAAGAATGTATACAAGTGAACTTTAAGAAAAATAAGGGTTGTATAAAAAAATCTGCTGCCGGTCTACAAATACTTATTTAGATGCTCAAAAGTCAAGAACATGACTCTGTTCTCTTGGTATCAGCTCTATTTACACCAGAAAACTATTGCTGCCGCCTGAATGGTAGGAAACAATTCAGACCATTTTGAAGAGCAGAGTAGAGTTTAATATCAAAGGATTTTTCTGCGACATGACATGACCCTTCCTACTTTTTGGTATTGTCCTTTCTTTTAGAAAAATGATGGTGATAGAAAATAAGAATTGGCGTTCTTTTAATGCCTTTTCTTAGTAGGAGTGAGTAGAAAGCAGGTGAGTGGTTGTCAATTTTTTTCTCTCTATTTCTTTATCTCTCTTTCCCTCCCTTCCAAGTTTTACTGGCCCTTGAAACCAAAAGTCTGGCATCTGCAGTGTAGTGGAAAGAGCACTGAACAACCTGGAGATCAGGACTGCAGTCCCTGTTCTGCTACTCACCATGTGTCACCTGGAAAAGTCACTTCCTTCTCTGGTCCTCAGTTTCCTAGTGTATGGCATGAGCCCCGGAGGACGTTACCGTCCTTTTCTGCAGTAGGATGCAAAGAGCTTATGATAATAATGATAACTGCTATTTATTGTATATTTACTCTATAACATTTCCCGTGTGGAGGATTCTTCATATTGCGTAAGTCAAGGTTCTTGATTACAAAAATCAAAATCACTTTTCTTATATTAAGCAGAAATGGAATTTGTTAAGGCTACCAGTTAGTTCATAGAATCTCCAAAAGGGAAGTGAATTAGGTTTGGTAGCAATGCAGCTAAGAGCAATGCCCGAATGACGGAGGAAAACTACTCCCAGGCAGGCCCTACTGTCATGGTATATTAGGTATATTAATCAGGCCTTTTATTTTCTATATTCTGATGCTTTGATATCTGTGCCTTGCTGATCTTGGGAGGACTGCCCCTCTTGGGGTAAGTCAATGCCTCAAGATAGTAATCAGCTTCCGCAGGGGAATGCTTTTCAAATATAAACCAACCAATTCAGAGTCCACACCCACAAATATCTTCCTTACCTAGCTCTCATACCCTGGCCGCTTTCCACCTGTCCTAATCACCCAAGTTACCAGACAACCGGAGACAGCCGCTACGCCCCAGAGCCCACTGAAATTATTCCAACTAGCCAATCCGAAGCCTGTTTACCCTGCCTGGCCTGTTCCTTCCAGTGGAAATCTTTTTTTTTTTTTTTTTTTTTTTTGAGACAGAGTCTCACTCTGTTGACTGGGCTAGAGTGCCGTGGCATCAGCCTACCTCACACCAACCTCAAACTCCTGGGCTCAAGCGATCTTCCTGCCTCAGTCTCCCAAGTAGCTGGGACTACAGACATGCGCCACCATGCCGGCTAATTTTTTCCATATATATTTTTAGTTGTCCATATAATTTCTTTCTATTTTTAGTAGAGATGGGGTCTTGCCCTTGCTCAGGCTGTTCTCCAACTCCTGAGCTCAAACAATCTGCCCGCCTCAGCCTCCCAGAGTGCTAGGATTACAGGTGTGAGCCACCATGCCCGGCCTCAGTAGCAGTTCTTGTCTAGAGGTTGGCCCCTTTCTCTTTGTCTCTTGGCCCATCCCACTCCCCCTGGTGGCCCCCTCCTCCCCGAATGACACATCTCCTCCTCCCAGGAGCTGTGAGTCACAAACTCTTTCTCACGACAATTGTCTCTTGATCTGTTGGCCTTGCTATACCTCGATTTTTTAATTAATATGCTACATTTTAAAACCCATGGCTGCTGGGTAGTGCTACTGCAGCTTGTCCTGCTGACACTAGGCACTAGAAGTCAGAACCCCTGCCATTGATCTTTCTAGAAGCTGGATGTCCCCATGGCCACCCTCACCAGAGCAGGTTCTGCACATTTGCCTCCAAAAGGAAAGTCTCACATCCGTGTGACCTGTTGGTGGAGCTTTGGTCACATGCTTATACCCTAGGTTCAGGGAGGTTGAGAGAGTTAGTTCCTGACTTCCATTTTGGGATGTGCTGACTTAAAAGATGTGAAATTATCAAAACATAGAAAAAGTGCCCCAAAGATCCTGGGTGGTCAAATATTTTTGAACAAATGAAGAACCAGCAAATTTTTAATGAAGAAATGATCATTTTGGTTAACATTTACTGTATTTAGAATCTGTGTAGCCAAAGCACGTTCCTATAAACAGAAGGTTAATGTGCTCTGATAACCACCTTTACATCATCATAGGAAATGTGTTTGTCAAGAGATGTTCACCTCATTGTATTCAGCGCCCATGGGGAGCCAATTTTTTGGTGGGGGGCAGAATCGATGTTCATTACAGAAAAATAATCTTCTCAGACCCCAAATTGGGAGAACCCCATGCATTATTGCAGGACTAACCATTGCTAAGCTTTTGGTCTCATTTAATCCCTAAGACACCACTTCCAAGAAAGTTTACAAATCTTCCTGCTCTACGGTTCCTGTCAAATTTTTTCCAAGCTTGTCATTCTTGTCAGGATCATCTCTTTGCCTCCTTGCCTTTGTAGGCATCTATTTCACTTGTGGGGGTTCCTTGTACTTTATGTACAAAATAACCAAATCTTTCAGCCTACAAAGAGAGAGGTGTAGCTTAAGTCAGAATTATCAAGACATTCTGACATTGGCAATAGGAAAAACAGTGCTGTCTGGGCAAGCATCTACTGATACAAAATTGAGTTTTAGGCTAGTATGGTCTAAAAAGAGTGTAAAAGAGTTTAACATTGCTTTAAAAGTTTGGTCTCGGTATCCACGGACCAGTATCTCAAAAAAAGAGCTGAGAGAACTTTTCGAAGCATTGTTTAAAAATGAAAATGATCTTATTTCTAAATATTACTTGGATGGGATGGAAAAAACACTTGG
Organism: Eulemur rufifrons; assembly: GCF_041146395.1. Lineage (NCBI taxonomy): Eukaryota > Metazoa > Chordata > Mammalia > Primates > Lemuridae > Eulemur > Eulemur rufifrons. Next base: position 21,879,616 of record NC_090999.1, read on the forward strand.
AGAGCTTGCTTAAGAGAGATGCTAGTTTTATTACTATTTCATATTTTTTGAGAACTGGGGTTTAGCCATGGATCCCTCCTGCTGGGCTTTTTCTGCTATCAAATGGAAAAGAGGAGAAGACAGAAGGCTCTTACTTGCAGACACCTTCATCTAAAGGAGTAAGGACTGGCATTTAGCCATCATTCTCCCTTTTCAAATCTCCCAAATCTTCTCATAAACACAGATTGCAGCCAGAGGAGTTGCTGTAGGTATGCTTTGTGGCATCTCAACATATCTTTTGAGCAGAGTGGGCTCTCTCTGTCATTCTAGACCAGCTCTTTAGGTCCAGCACATGCAAGCCTGAGAAAAGAATTGTCTGGCTTGAGGCATTGGGTAAGTAACCAAAGCCAATTCCATTGGATTCAGCAGATATTCTGCAGCAAAGATTGGCTCTGCAAAGAGGAAAGCCTGTCTCCTCCAGACTTTATACTGAAAAAAGCCAGGCCTCTCTGACTGTTCAAGGAACCCCCAATCCCCCAAATGTTAGACTTATCCCCACCAGAGATGTTGACCCAACTCCAAATCTATCTTTTAAACACTCAGGAAAATTTCCATTTCCTCAGCAAGATTTCCTTAGCTGCTTATGTCATGGAAGAAAGCCAAGTCATGAGCTAATTTGCAATTAGGGGTTAACAAAGAATGAATATGTTATTCTACCAGGGAGAGTTTTATTTTCAAAGGAGAAGTTAGAGAGTTTTTGTTTTTAGGCAGTCTCATGAGACAGGAGACTTTTTCAGCAATGGAACTTTCTCACCTCAAACCTTATCTAGACCAGAAACTCCTAAGGTCTCCTTAGTCATGTGTTTCCAACATCCCTTAGACAGTGGTTGATTTCAGTGAAGCTCTCTTGACTTGTCATGTGCGTTTTTCAGGAAATTTTAGGATTGTAGCTTTTCTGACTTGGAAGGAAATCCAAAAGTCATTCAATACAACCTTCACCAAAGCAGGTATCTCCTCTCTGGCAGCGCAGAAGGTGATTTCATGAGTCACATAGATAATTCTACCTCTGGTTGTTAATCAGACCCACTCAGGATAACCTACTTTCTGATTAACTTAAAGTCAACTGATTAGGGACTTTAATCACATCTGTCAAATGCTTTCAGAGCACAGAAAATATAACAAGTTTACCATGAAGGAATCTGACAAACACTCTCTTAGCCAGATGGTCAAGGATAACATTATCAGTGATGTGCCCTTAGTAGGATGTGATAAGACGGGCACTGCACTTCTGAGGCCTTTCTCCCCCAAACCCATAACCCTAGTCTAGTTAAGACAAGAGCATCAAAAAGCCCTAAATTGAAGGACATTCTGCAAAATACCTGATTGGTACTTCTCAAAACTGGCAGGTTATCAAAAGCAAGGAATGTCTGGGAAACTGTCACAGCCAGGAGGAGCCTGAGGAGACATGAGGACTATATATGATATGGCAACCTGGATGGGTTCTTAGAACAAGAAAAGGGCATTAGGCAAAAACTAGGGAAATCTGAATAAATTATGGGCTTTGGTTAATAATAATGTATTAATATTGGTTCATTAATTATAACAAATGTCTAATGCCAATGTAAGATGTTAACAGAGGAGATGGGGTGTGAGCTCCTCAAGAACTCTGTGTAATATTCTTGCAACCTTGTTTCAAATCTATAACTACTCTAAAATAAGGAAATTTTATTAAAAAATAAATTTTGTTCATTTAGAGAGACAATTTATATGAATCGTGTTCCAAACTAATTGCAACCTCCTGATGTACCAGGGGTCTTCAAAGAGTTTGTGGAAAATGAGTACTGTGAAAAAAATTTGCATGAATTTCAAAATTTTTTTGCACCGAAATAAACTCATACTAACTTGTTATGACATGTCTGAACAGGATCTAGTCTGAGGCGCTAAGAAGGATAAGACATCAGTTTGAAAAGAGCCCCTATAAGAGCAACATGAATTCTTGCTAAAATTGAAGCAAGAACAAGCATCAAATTTATGGTGAAGCTTGGGTGGAAGAATGGTGAAATCATTGATGCTTTACAGAAAACTTGTGGGGACAATTCCCCAAAGAAATTAGCAGTTTACAAATGGATAACTCATTTTTAGAAGGGACAAGATGGCACTGAAGATGAACCCTGCAGTGGCAGGCTATCCACATCAATTTGTGAGGAAAAATATATGGCATATATTAATATATATGTTGGTATAGACACCATGGAATATTACCTAGCCATAAAAAGGCTGAAGTAATGTCTACTGAAGCAACTTGGATGGAACTGAAAGCCATTATCCTAAGTGAAGTGTCTCAGAAATGAACAAATACCACATGTTCTCACTTCTAAGTGGGAGCCAAATGATGGGTACACATGGAGATTTGCAGAGGGGGAGGGTGGGAGCGGGCTAGAGGGTCAAAAATTACCTATCTGGTATAATGTATTCTATTTAGGTGACAGGTACACTAAAGGCCCTGACTTCACCACTGTATAATTCATCCATACATCAAAAAACCACTTGTAACCCCTAATTGACATAAAAAAATAAAATTCTAGTTCAATTTCTATGAACACAAACATGCACAGGTAAATTGCTACAATAATGTATAAAAAAATTAAAAAAATTAAAAAAATATAAACACATATACCCTTGAGCCAGAAACATATACCCCAGGGAAATGCTCACATAAATCCTAAGGGGACACAGGTGAGGATCTTCTCAGAGTGGCTTCTGGTAGTAGGGAATTAACACATATGTCAAAAACTGGGCGAATGAATAAGTAAAAATGCTAGAATATTATGTGGCATGCAAAAGTCATGATGTAGATTTTTACACTTAATATTGTTAAGATCTGTCCATGTTACTCTCTGCAAAAATAAGAAATAATACAATACAATTTCCATATTGGAATAAAACATGCATACACAAGAAACATTCTTTTTCAGAAATATGGATCAGTCTGCAGCACATATTAAACACATTAAAAAGGATCCTATGGAGTGAGAGGAATGTGAACAGAGCAATGAAGGGAGAAATTAAAATCAGTAAGAACATTGTAGACTGATAATGAGAATGTATCAAGAATTGAGGGTATGGTTAGTTAAAGTATTTGTACCTGCAGTTAAAAAAGAACCCAAAGTGATTTGCTAGAAAATGAATGCTTTGCAATTGAGATATACTTGAACATGAGAAAATGCTTAAGTATAAAGTCATTTCCATGTCATACCTCAAAACAAATTAAGAGCCTGCAAAGCAACAGGATACAGTTAAAATAATCCTCACTATTTCTCCAGGTAGGAGGTAAAGGGAAAAAGTTCAAAAAGGCTGAAAAGAGAATATTTTTGTAGGATAGATGAAAAGCAAAGAAGAACATTTAATGTCAAAGGAGCTACCAACAATTGAATAGGAACAATAGCAGCTTAATGAAACAATCTTCTCCATTAATATGAGAGCAAAATTTGATGTCACAACACGACTACCAAAAATATGAGAGGGCAAATGTCAAGAATTTTCCTGATGTTTTCCTCATGGCATTCTATTCTATTTCAGTCTCATGCATCAGCTATCCAAGATGTAATACCAAGTGGAATGTACTTGCTGGAAAGAAATGCAAAACTGTATCTCACAACCTTGCATATGGAGGTAACAGAAATTTTCCTCATCATTTTTAATTTCTGTTCATAGCGTGATAAAAGATAATGCACTGATTTATTTTTAGGATACTGAATTTTTCTCATTAGCAAGGAAATAATCAAGAATGAAGTATGAATGATGAGGTGCTGGTAAATCAATATGCTAAGACTTCTTAAAGTGGTATTTAGAATCTTTGGCCTTTTATATTGCTTGCCTGATCAGAAATCCAACATGGTCATATCTGAATGTTCTGAAATTAGGATTTTAGAAGTATATACATATAAATTTATACATATGAACTAATTTCTCTTTAAATTATCTCTTTTTTCCTTTTATTGCTTCATTATTTCTCTTCTAAATTCTGTTTCATAGAAATTTTTGCATTCTTTGGATTTATCATTGCTACAGTAAAATTTTAAGGGCCCATATATTGTTCTTTAAAATTTTTTTATTGATATATATATATATTAGTTGTACAAATTTTGGTGGTACATGTGATATTTAAATACCTGCATACAATGTGTAATAATCAAATCAGAATCACATATTGTTCATGAAGAAAGGCATGAAGGATTAAAGAAAAAAATCCCAGCCCTCATGGAATTTACATTTTAAGAGTTTAATGTTGATTAGATTATAAAATGTTCAACATTATGATGTAATAAGACCAGAAAAATTATTTTTATAAGATGTTTTTGAAATTTGGTATATTTTTGTCCTGATAATGTTAGTCTTGAATATGTCATATTGGACTGTTGTAACATAACTGGCTATCACAAAGATTTAAATATAGCTTGGGTCACATGCTACCCCTAAAGAAATAAACGTCTGCTACAATAGGTTCTAGCTATAGAGCATCATAGTCATTGACACTTGACATAGTCCTTTAAATTGTAGATGTTTTAAAAGGTTTGTTTTTTTTGTTTGTTTTTTTTTTTTTTTTTTTTTTTTTTGTTGAGACAGAGTCTCACTTTGTTGCCCAGGCTAGAGTGAGTGCCGTGGCGTCAGCTTAGCTCACAGCAACCTCAGACTCCTCGGCTTAAGCGATCCTACTGCCTCAGCCTCCCGAGTAGCTGGGACTACAGGCATGCGCCACTATGCCCGGCTAATTTTTGGAATATAGATTTTTAGTTGTCCATATAATTTCTTTCCATTTTTAGTAGAGACGGGGTCTCGCTCTTGCTCAGGCTGGTCTCAAACTCCTGACCTCGAGCAATCCACCCGCCTCGGCCTCCCAGAGTGCTAGGATTACAGGCGTGAGCCACCGCGCCCGGCCTAAAAGGTTTGTTGAATTGAACAAGTACATTAAGCCCTGGGCCTGACATTTTTATAACGTGGATATTGATTACATTGATACCTTCTACTCTTCTTTCATTATTTATAACATCCATGATCTGTAAATTAAGTACATTCCTCCCAATACAGTCCTCTTTGTGCTTTCATACAGTCTGTGTCCTGCTCCCCCTCATCCTCAAAGTCCTGCCCCCTGCAGAGTCACTTCTGTTTTCCCCCTCTCTTATACTGCCCCTGACTGCTCTCTGTCTTCCCTTGTTCCCTTTAGTTCTCTCCATCTGGAGGCAGCCCGAGTTTCTGGAGGAGCCTCATAGCCGTTAAGTGCAGGTCTAGGGTGGCAAACGTAAGCTCCCTGCTCTCTTTGCCCCATTATGTATTAGTAGGAGAAAGAATATTGAACAAGCTCTTGTCTCAAGCTTACGGAAATATCTGAGATTAAAACTCCAGGGCCAATATCAGGGTGACTGCCAAAAGGGTTCCCCCAGGGAAGCCACTGCTAACAAACATTACACAATAAGGTCTGCTGTGATTAGGCAGTAGATAGTTCCAAACTGCTTACACAGAAACCATATTGCTTAGAGTTTTGAATGCATTCATTTCATCCATTCCATAAGCATTTATTGAACACTTTACCAGGCATTGAAGGGAATGTGATAATGAGAGCTGCCATTTATTAATTTCCTACTGTATACTAAGCACTTCACATCTACTTTTTTTCAACCTTACTTCTATAACACCAGGATAATATCTCCATTTTAGAAGTGATAAAATTGAGGAAGCTGAAGGTCGACTAGATTAGGTGATAACCTACGGACATGTTTGTGAGGCTTCCACAGTCTACCACCCCGGAGAGACTAGGTCCCAATATAGACACACTTCCCTGTAAACGGAAATAAAATTTAGTGTGATTAGGAACCCGAGAAATGTTACGGAAATTCAGATGGGAGAGGAGAATGTTTCTGAGGCTTGGGCTATAACTAAAGGCTTAAGGAAGAAGACAGAGCATAAGAGAGTAAGACTCAATGGTTGTGTATGTTGCCCTAAGGAATGTTTTCTAAAATTCCATTTTATAGATTTATGTGCCTTCTGAAATCCTTTTTAGAAGAACAGGCTATACAACTAAAGAAACCAATTAGATATAGTCAATATTGATATTCATGAAGTTGAAGCACATACACTTATTTTTACGAATGTCATAATCTACATTATGTAGCTTGTCTGCAAATTAATGATATGAGAATTCTTCAGGTAGCTTGCAAATCTCATGCCAGTACCCAGATTAAATAACAGTCCAGCAATACATTTTTCAGAAGTCTTTCTAATATTTCTTTGTCTCGGGACGTCTTCAAAGAAATGAAAAAAGATTGTAGTTGATGGAAACCTGAGAGGACAGTACTACAGAAACAACTATGTTTTCAAAAGAATCCCTCAAGGTCACATTTAACTGCAGTTTCTGATGAAATAGAACCATAAATTTAAACAGAAAAAATATGTAGTTACTATTATTTATAGTGCTGGCAAAAACAAAATTGTAGATTTGTGTATAATAGAAGAAAAGATGTCAATGAATAGAGTCCTTGCTAAGAAAAGTTAAAATCCAGAAGCAAAGTTTTAATTTAATTTTTTGACATCCATTGATTTTTCTTTCACATCTTGGTTTCCTCTAAACATCAACTATATGTTAAAAATGAAATTCCAACACTCATGAAATTACAGAAGTGTTCCTGAATTATGTGTAATGTTTTCATCTTTTCTGCCTCTAGGTGGGAGTGTGTATTCAACAATTCTATCCTCAGAAGGTATTTTATTGTGGGCCACGGGCTGGCTCTCCAAGGGAGAAGAGGCCCTTTGAAAATCTGGATGGGCTCCTTTTACTTTAGAGGTTGCAGCCAAAATTCCAAGGGAGAAGGGTTATAGGGACTGTTCAAATCATTGGAGAAAACTTCTTTCTGATAGCATTTCAAGGAAGCACATGTTGGGTTCCTGATGTAGCTCTGTCTTTCCTGGTAGTAGAGAAATAACGTATGGACACTAGTTTCACTTCATAGAGCTAGAAACCAAATGGTTGAATACTTTATAAAAAACTTGCCATCTTATTTTAGTAGCTTAATGTTAAAAAAACCATATGGTTTGTGGATATTGATGAAAACATTAATCCTATAAAAAGCTTATTAGTTTCAGTAATACCACGTTTAGAGAAAACTTTGTCTTTCCTTCAATTGGCTAATTTTATTTTATTTTTCAGCATTTCCCCATAACTTTCCTTTGTTTTAATTCAACAATTGAAGCCAGAAAGGATGCGCTCAGGAAAAAGGTTAGCATTGTTTTGAATGTTAAAAGAGTGCTTCCTTTTTTCTCCATTTCAATGTTTTACAGAATTGAAAGGACTAATATTTAAAAATTAAGTCAAAGAGATGAATTGTTTTTACTTTCTGACTTCTTTTTCTTTTGGTTTATTTTTATGATTAAAGTGCTGCCAAAGTTCTATTATAAAATACATCTGATGTTACTTTCAGATTTACTGTGCTGTAATAGCCTCAAAACTTAGCTATATATAAAATAAAATTTTGATATTATTTTGAATTGAATTGAATATATTGAATGTTATTACTTTAAGTGGGAGTTAGCTTGCAAATCTCATGCCAGTCAGTACCCAGGTAAAATCACAGACCAGCTGTACATTTTTCAGAAGTATTTCTAATTGTTGTTTTGTCTAAGAACATCTTCAAAGAAGATGGTGTCATAGGTAGTACATGGTTTATTTCTAATCCAATCCCATTTAAAAATATTCTCAGGGAATGAAAAGGTATTTAAGTATGTCATTTACAGTTTGGAGGCCTTAATTCATTTACAGAGTTAGGGGTGTCAGGATGGTTGACTACTTAAGTCTTTTCTGGCCCTAAGATATAGAATTCCATGATATTTAGACCAACTTTCAGCTGGTTTTAAAAAAATCGACTTAAAGTAATATTAAAATCCATATACTTATATTACTTGATGGGTTTTCTTATAATCTTGTGCCTGTTTTCATTTGAAAAACTTTCTTTAAAATCCTAATTTTTGCTCGTTGGCATTTTCAAGGGTGTTTTGAGCAGCATCAATGGCATTAAAACTGGCTTTTCTCCTTCTGCTGTCTATAGTTTGGCACTCTTCCCTTCTGCAGCTTCCTCTTGTCACTGCTCTTTAGTGACAAGCTGGAAGTTCAAAGCTCCTACCCAAAGGCGGTGGAGAGGCTACCAATCCGTGCTCACTCTAGCGTGAAGGCACTGCTGTGCTGCTGACCGCCCCCACCCCCACGCCAGGCTGAGCAGTGCTGGGAAGGGAGAGGCGTTCACGCCCCGGGGCCACTGAAACCCCAGGCTTTCCGAATAAGCCCACGCCACACACTGCAGAATCACATCGCCACTGGCCGGTGTTCCCAGACACAGAGCACACCACGGAGTAATAGGAAACCCGGGTTCCTTCATGTCTCCTGGCAGCCAGTTTTGAAATCTAATAAGACCATGGAATTTGGGATTTAGCTGTTGTTTTGTTGCTGTATTATTATTATTATTTTTAAATCTATGATCCCCTAAATGCCTACCCACCTCCAAGGAGTTCGGGAAGGATTTAATTGCCCTGAAGCGCTAAATCTCAATTTCCAGTGTGAGTGGATTATCCTGTTTGTGGAATTAAATTTTATATGGATGCCTCTTTTGCTACTGGTTAGTAGCTCTAATTAAATAAATGAAAGTTCTTGCAGGAGTTAGGACCTCTTACTTACAGTGAAGATTTAGGGATCACAGTGCATAATTTGAAATCTAAATGACCCCAAGCCTGAAACAGCACGGAACGTCACCTATAATTACATCTGCTGTGCTGTGCCAGAAAGAGCGGTAAGGAGAGTGCTGTTAACGGCGGCGAGCGCGGGTGCCTGAAGTTGCCACATCCAATCCTCAGTTTGCCTTTTCACTGTCACAAATGAGAGCGGGAGCGCTTTAGGGCCTCGGAGTGAAAAATGCAGCGCCTGGGGCTGCGGCGCCCGGGTTCAGAGTCCGGTGCAAGTTTCTGCCGAAAGAGGGCGTTGGTCTAAGACTGATAGAAATTTGTGGACACGGACGCCCTGTCAAATGAAAGACCATGTTAAAACATTATGAAACTATTGTTTTTAACTTGCACTGTTCACTTAATAATTTATCATGAATATTTCCCATATTATTTCATATCATTGTACAAGAAATAATGTATACATTATGAGGACATACTGTATCTAACAAGATATACTGTTAGACTCTTTGATTCTGTAAAACTAAATTGAAAAAAAATATATATATAATAAAAAAATAAAAAAATAAAAATAAAATAAAATTGCAGAAGTTTTTCAACTTGCAAAAAAAAAAAAAAAAACAAAAACATTTTCAATTTATTTAAATTTGCGGGACTTAAGTGTCAGAATTCTCCCATCCAACGTAGCACGTTCACATTATAAATGGTTTCGGTGTGATATTACATACAGAGGGTCCAGTTCCAAGCTGACCTAACCCCGCCGCGCGGGGTGACACTCCGGTGATACTCCTGTGGCCAGGGACCTCTTCACGGCCGTTTCCATCTGTCTCCATCGCTGTTGTGCCTGTGACCCGTAGTAGGATGGGGTCTCCGAGGCAGGACCTTTCACCGCGTGCCAGAACTCCGAGCACAGTGCCTCAAGCACTCGGGAGGAGACGCGAGCGCTCGGGCTGGAGGCGCGCACGTCAGTACACAGCAGACCCTCCCGGGAACGTTTTGGGGAGATAATCCATTTATTTAGTTACCTGGTTTAGCAAACAAAGCCCCGAGGACACCTTAGGGATGCTTTCCAAGCTTTGTGACACCTCCAGAAGCTGAACCGTTCACTCGCCCTTGGGAGCAACAAGTTTCGCTTTCCTGCTCTCAGTGCGCGAGCGGAGGGTGTGTGCGCGGGGACAGGGTGACCCCGGCACCACTGCTACTCCAGCGCGAACCCGCGTGTCCCAGAGGGAGGGAGCCAGCGCGGGGCGGAGGAAGGAGGGGTGTGGGTAACGCCCCGGCCAGCTGGGCATACCAGGTCCGCGATGAAACGAGCCATCTGCATTGGGACTTTGGTCCCTGTTACCTGACCTTGCGCCGGGGGACCGGAAAGGTCAGGTGCTGGTGGCGAGTCGGCGCGTCAGAAGGGAATGTGGCCAAGAACGAGAAAGAGGTGAGAACGAGCGGGATCTACGGATTTTTGCATCGAAACGACAATTTCTAGAACCAACCCCTTCTCCCAATCCTGTTGTTTTTTGCATGGTGTGTGTGTGCGTGCGTGCATGTGTGTGTGTGCGCGCGCGCACACACATTTCTTTACTTTCAAATACATTTCCTTTTTTTAAAGCCCAGAGCTGGAGAGAGCGTGGCCAGGGACAGGCGGGGATCGCAGAAGCGCGCGGCTCGGTGGGGGCTCCCGCCGGAGCAGACATGGGCGGTTGCGGCTTTAAGGAAAAGGCAGAGGGCTCGCGGGGAGTGGGGATTAGGGACAGGGGAGAGGTGGGCATATAAGGGGTGCGGGGAGGAGCCCTGATGTAAGAATGTTAATGAGAGGCTCCCCCAGCCCAGCCCCCACCTCTCCCCACCCCCACCCACCCCACCCGCTGGAAATACAAGCCCGGCCTCGGCGCGCCTTGTGTGGTAACTCGCTCCGCCGCTGCCACGCTATTTAAACGCGGGCTATGGATCCAGGAACTGGAGCGAATCAATGAGATCAAACGCGAGGGAGATGCACCGTCAATTACAAGCACTTGGACAAGTCTAACTTTTTTTTTCTTTTGCAAATACGCTTTCAAAAGCAACCTTAGCAACGCCCAAATGAGAAGCCACCTTTAAGCAAAATAGTGTATCTATAAAGGGAGGGCAAGTATATATATTTATAATAGGTATATATATGCATATTACAGACGCACAGGTTTACACCCAGTGAACTTTTTCTTTTCTTTTCTTTTTTTTTTTTTTTTTAAACTAGTGACATTGCAGAGAAGGACTCTTCCTATCTTTTGGCGCGTTAGTGAAGGGGGTATTCTATTTTCTTAAAGCGCCCAAGGGGGCGCAGGGACCTCGGAGAGAAGAGTGGGGAGGAAAGAGGAAGGGTGGGTGGGGGGCAGAGGGTGAGTCGGCGGCGAGGAAAAGAGCTTTCTTGAGGCACAATGCAGTCCCTGCTGGTGCTCACTTTCTCCGCGTGCGTCCTGCTCGGCTGGGCGTTGCTGGCCGGCAGCACGGGTGGCGGTGGCAGTGGCGGTGGCGCGGGCCCAGGCGGCGGGCGCTGGGAAAGAGAGGCGCTGCCGCCGCAGAAGATCGAGGTGCTGGTGCTGTTGCCCCGGGATGACTCGTACTTGTTCTCTCTGGCCCGGGTGCGGCCGGCCATCGAGTACGCTCTACGCAGCGTGGAGGGCAACGGGACAGGGAGGCGGCTTCTGCCGCCCGGCACTCACTTCCAGGTGGCCTACGAGGACTCGGACTGCGGCAATCGTGCGCTCTTCAACTTGGTGGACCGCGTGGCTGCGGCGCGGGGCGCCAAGCCGGACCTCATCCTGGGACCGGTGTGCGAGTACGCAGCAGCGCCTGTGGCCCGACTTGCGTCGCACTGGGACCTGCCCATGCTGTCGGCCGGGGCACTGGCCGCGGGCTTCCAGCAGAAGGACACTGAGTACTCGCATCTCACGCGCGTGGCGCCCGCCTACGCCAAGATGGGCGAAATGATGCTTGCCCTGTTCCGCCACCACCACTGGAGCCGTGCCGCGCTGGTCTACAGCGACGACAAGCTGGAGCGGAACTGCTACTTCACCCTCGAGGGGGTCCACGAGGTCTTCCAGGAGGAGGGTTTACACACGTCCGCCTACAATTTCGACGAGACCAAAGACTTGGACCTGGACGACATCGTGCGCTATATCCAGGCCAGTGAACGAGGTGAGCAGGAGCGTGTCCCGGGCCCCAGGCCCTAACCCAACCGCTCTCCACGGCTCTCCCTACACACCCACCCACGCCTCTGTGGACCCCACTGCCTGCTGGGGCGCCGAGGATCCTGGAAGGCGCGCTCGTTCACCTGTGCATTGTCTAGCTGCGACGACCTTTGATGATCGCCCATCTCGGTCGAGGGCTGTACGTAGAGGGTCCCGGAGAGGTGGAGGGGTCTAGGGGGAATCTGAGTTCGCCGTTCCTGCGTGCCCAGGTCCTACAGGTGCTGTAAAACCACCTGGGATTTTTCTTTCTCCTTCCCACTTAGTGGGCACCTGACGGTGATTAGGGGGCGCACTGCCAGGGCCCTGCTCCACCCAGGGTCTGAAGCATGTCGAGGCCCAAAGAACTTGTCACCGAGTCCTTTGCTGGCCTGCGTCCCCCTCTTAGTGCGGTAGCGTCCGCGGATGCTCTGCAGCAGCGCGCCGCCACTTGGCTCACCAGGTCTCCGGGTTTCCCTGACTGCTCTTTCCACAGACCCCAGGTTTCTTTTAAAGGCTCATTGTACCACTCTTCTCATTCCTTCCATGGCCCCTCCAGCCCCTTATAAACGAGCTTCTGTGGTTTCCATCCGATATAGCTCTCTGTATGTGGACACAGGCGACACTCACTTCCTTGTCGCTCTGGGCATCGCAGTCTCTAAAGCGCCCAGAGCTAGGCTTTACGGGAGCGCGTTCTGGAGACATGGGCAATGAATCTCCTTTTCACCTGTCTCCTCCAACCCCCCGCCCCCGCCCCCGCCCATCCCCAAGTTTTCTCCACGGGTCTCTGGGAGTTTGAAATAATACCCAAACTGGACAAAGAGCGCAAGGCTGAGGGTGGTTGCTATGGCTACGGGAGCGGGTGGTCGCGGATACGTAGTCGCAAAACCCCCCAGTGCGGCAGGGGAAACTGCGGGGTGGCGGGTTGAGTTTCCGGCACAGCGCAGATACGTTCTCCCTCGCGTCGCTCTTGAGGTGCACAGCGCTCAGGGAATCCCGCCTCTGCTCCCCCTCGGAGCGCACGCACCTGGAACGCAACCCCAGGGCCAAGTGGGTGAGGCCGAAGGGGAGCGGGGCTCGTCCACAACTTGGCATGGCCGGGCACCGGGCGCCGGCCGTGAGGGGCAGCGCAAACTGAGGCCAGGGGCCTCAGGAACAGGTGAGAATGGGCAGAGGAGCCATCGAGGGTGGCGCTGCAGCCACCCCCATTCCCAGCTTGGCCACTTCGGACTCTAGTGAGCGCACCCTTTAGAGCGAAGAGGCAGGAGCTGTTGACAGTGGGGATGCATGACCAAGTTTTGAGCGCTCGAACTCCGGGCTGTCTGCACCGAATCCCTGCCAGCCAAGCAGGCGGGGCGCCGGCTTTGCTGATTATGAAAAAGGGCATTTTGTGTCCAACGGCTGCTGACCTGCCTGGTGGAGGAACCCACATCTACTTTTCTCCCCACTGCCTGTTCCCATGCTAGCGCAGCCTCCTGCAGACCTCGGGCTGCTCTTGCCCCTGAAACATTTTTCTTCAGCTCTCGGCTTTTGAGGGCAGGGAGCTAGAAGTCGGAGACTGCCCAGGGCCGGCTGGGGTATGGGGGTGTGTCCCCCTACGGGCGAGATCCGCAATTTGCTAACACTTCTGTGCTGCCACAGCCTTGTAGGTCCCAGTGTTGGCGGTGGCCACAGTGCACGTGGCCTGGGATACCAGGCCCAGGGCATCTGTCAACTCAGATGAGACCCGGCGCACGGGGTGGGGAATCGGGGGCCCTAAGCCTCACACTGGTGGCTGAGGCGTGGGGGCAGGAAGGGCGGCAGTGCTCTAGAGGGACTTGGGGAAGTGTTGCTCCTGAGCCTTCAGATGACTTGGGCTGCAGTCTCCTGATGCTGGTTATTACTTTGATTCCAAAACCCTCGTAGATGTTCCCACTTCTCTTTGCGCTTTTTTTTTTTTTTTTTTATTTCCAAGTTTGAATTTAGTGGTGAAAGTTTGCTCGGCTGACCTGTGTATTTTACAGATGATAGGTTTACTATTTTATGATTCTTACTCTAAAACGTATTTCCAACAGCGACTTGGCAGATATTCAGAAATATGAAACAAAATAGTTTCTCCTCTAAGCTGTCCCTCCCCCTCTCCCTTCAGAAATTCCTTACTCTCAGGAGAGAGAGTTGCTTGATAACAAAGCTTTCTGAGGGAATCTTTTACAAACACATTGAGTGCTGCTACTTCACTATAAGCAGTTAATGTAAATAGGGGTTTAGTATATGGTTTCAGTGGAATTTGTGGCTCAGCCACTCACTGGCTGGGGGCTCTTGGACTGCTATTAAATCTCCACACTTTGGGCTTCTCAGGTAAAGTGGGCTAGTCGAGCCCCCACATCTTTGGGAAGCTGGGAGAGTTAAAAGAGCTAACCCAGGAATGCACTGAAACAGTGCTGGGTGTATGCTAAGTGCTCGATAAATGTGCTGCTTTATTGTAGTTGTTATAATTATTTCATATATGTGATGATAATCACCTTTACCCAGAAGGTGAGGCCATGCCATGGGGAAGAACCCTGGGCTGAGAAGCAGATGCTTCTGGATTTGGCATCTCCACTCAGCATCTATGTTTTCTTCTCTGGGAAACGAGTAAAGTGGGCATCGGGCCTCTCCAAACTGATAGCTGGTGGTCCTGATTTGCACTCACCCAAGTGTAAAAATGCAACTGACAGTATTTTTGCCTTCAAAAATTCCATAGTAACCATCATGTACTAAAGTAGAAAGAGCCCCCATTCTTTTGGTGAGAATATTTCTAGCACTTCTTTTCAGGTTAAATTTCTCTTTAAAACCAGATTGCAAACGTTTGAATTTCTCAACAGGTAAAAACTGGCAATTCCACCATCTCAAATAATAATATGACTAAAATTTCATTTGGCTATGTGCTGTACTGCAGAAAGAAAAACTAAGAGACATTCACTGTTCTTTCATTTTAGGGATTTCCCATCTAAGTCAATAATTTAAAAACATTTTTTTCTGTCATATCTTTAGCTAATATCACTGAAATACACACACCTGAGTGTATATTATTATTTTTTAAATAATGATCTTTATTTAAAATGGATTCACTTATACAGCCTACCACTGCCCTTAATATTCCACATTTCACAGTAAATTCATTTTTAAAAAGACAGGATTAGCAGGAAATAATTTTTCAAGCAATGAAAGCCAGTAACTATTTTCTCTATACACCCTATACAATGCAGACCTAGAAGTATTCCACACACAAATGTTTTTGTAAGAACTGTAGTTTTATCCTTTTAGTTATACATGTCATTAATCCGGGCCTGCATCATGACTGTAAAGACAACAGCATCTAATCAATACAAGAGTCATTTATTTTTAGAATTAGTCTGGGGTAAATGACTGAGTATTCAAAAAGAATTTTTAAGCAAAGAGTACATGATAAGTGTGAAATAACTAACACACAGCAGGGGGGAAAGAAGCCTTGTAGGCTGTAGTGTAGAAATTTCGAAGGCCTTTGGAGTAGATAGACCTTTGTGAACAATAAAAATAAAGGTGCAGTTTCTATTTTGCAAATGATATCCATTGCTGTGTAATGTAGAAACGACAGAGAGAAACCCTTTTAGAAAAAAATTAGATTTTATTTTTACCAAAGTCAGTTATACAATAACATGGTTTAAAATCAGAAAATTACACATCTTAGTAGGAAAAAAAGGTTCCTGTTTCCCACTGCCTATTTCTTACTTTCCAGAGGCAACCATTTTCAACTCTTGTAGGTGTTCCTGTTGGTATTGCCTTTATATCTCTGAATAACTTACTATAATAATTTTGATTTTTTTTTTTTTTTTTTTTAGTTTTAGGTCTTATCTCTTGGTATCCCAGTGGAAGATGACGATTAGTTCTTTTCTACTGCCCGTTAATCACACATGCAAGTTTTCCTCCCAGTCATCCTTCCAATATGGTTGTGTTAAGACTTTTCTGGGGAGGGTGAGGCAGGAGGATCACTTGAATTCAGGAGTTTGAGGTTGTGGGTTGCACCTGTGAATAGCCACTGCACTCCAGTCTGGACAACATGGTGGGACCCCATTCCTTAAATTTTTTTTTTAGTTAGCTCAGTATTCGGTATTGATATTATTATTACCTTCTAAATGATATTTGCAGTTGAGCTGTATGGACAACTGTTCTGGCATTTCCTTTCTTGCTCTACTTGTTTTCCTTGGGATTAAGAAAACTGCTGTTTTTGTTTATTTGCTTAGTTTCCTATGGATTTGTAATTAAATCATCTTCTAATTCTCTATATTAAGCCTCCTGAGCTGTTTCAGTTTATTTTCCAGGCACGCTGCACAGTGGCCACTTTGTTCTTTCTTTTATACCTGCCTGGGACTCCCATCACATCTCTGTTGAGCTGATCCCTGTATGTTCCTCTTTCTTGATTATACTCTTGTTTTGGTGGAGCACATCCTCCAGAAGCTTTCTGAGGAAAGATGGATGAGACCTAAATTTTGAGACCTTTTGTGACTGAAAAATTTTCCATCCTACCCTTATACATAATTATAGAATTCTGTGCAAATGATTTTCTCTCAAAATTTGACAGTATTGCTCCATTGTCTTCTAAATTCCAGTGTTGTTATTAGGAAGCTTGAATTGATTCGGATTCTGGACTTATTGTTTATTATTTTGTTTTTCGTGGAAATTTTAGAATCTTCTCTTTGCTCCTAGTGTTTTAACATTTCATTATAATATACTTTGATGCCAGTATTTTGCCTTTCGTGCTTGATAGGACCTATCTATCCAGAACCTCATGTTTTTTTAAATTCTGGGAAAATTTCTTAAAATATTTCTTCGATAATGTTATCTCCTTTTTTTCGGTTTTCTGTTTCTAGATTTTTTTTTCTTATTTGGATGTTAGATCTCTCAGATTGATTCTCTATTTTTCTTATCTTTCTCCTATTTACCACCTGCCTTTTTTTTAAAAAAAAAATTCCTCTTGCTTAGGTATTTCTTTGACTACTTCTAACATTCCTATTGAGTTTTCCAATTCTGTTATCATATTTTCAGTTTGCAGGAGATGGTACACCTAACTTTTCTTCCATGGAGTAACATTCATCTTTCCCTTCTAAGTTTAGGATTACATGGAAGATGGGTTAGGAGTCAGATGGAGAATATGAAAAAATCCTTTTTATTATTGATAAAACCAATTGGAGAACATCGATTTAGATCTGTTGCCAAAATAGCCTGCTTGGTATTACTTCCTCTTAGAGTTAGCAGGGACATGCAGTAAATCGCCCTCTAGGATTGAACTGTTTACCTGATGACAAAAGTAGCCCATAAAGGGTGCCCTCTGCAGGCAGACACATCCCAAAGAGGAAGGAAGAAAGAACTGAACCTAGCATGCCCAGTTTTAGGTTCAACAATCAGACAGTTCACTTCTTTTCCCCTTGTTGAGGGTGCAGAGAGGGTAAACAAAGGCACATTGAGAGATGAGGAATATTAACCCTTTAGAGGTTGCTCCATATGGAAAACTGGGGAAAGGATATCCACTCCATCTTAGATATACCATCTGGAATGTTTCTGGTTCTCTGAATTGACTTCTATAGCCACCCCTTTGCATTTATCTCTGTTGTTCTTAGAGTGATTGCAAGAATGTGCTGCATTAGTGAGAAGCCATTTACAGAAGTTACTGCAGGAACCAGATGGTGGAAGATGGCATGGAACATTGCAGATTCTTTGGCAAGAAGGAGAAAATAGAACAAGATGAAGAAAAGTCTACCCAGAAAGTTAGAGCCACATCGTCATGCCCTCTTTTAGAAGTTTAACAATTTGACCAAAAAAATTAATATTTATATATTTAAATATGCTTAGATGCAACAGAAATTGCCTTAACTGACCTCCACTTATGCAGGTTGCAGGATTAGCTGATACTCTCTGTTCCTGTGTAAATTTTATCATGTGTTGGTAGGTGCTGGCAGCTAGTATAGTTCTCCTGAGTATGCCACACACTTCTCATACTTCTCCATATACTTCCCAAGAGTTGTCCCCAACTCTGTTTATGCCAGTTGTGCTTATTATCACAAGTATGTAATTAAATTAGTTATTATGTAAACTGATGAAACATGAATAGGAAGAGAAAGCTACTTTAATGAAAAATATTTTAAACAATTTGATAGAGTGTATAAAGGCAAGATGCTAAAAAATACTCGATTAGGCACAAATGAGACATCCCTAAGAGATTGGGGAATATGATGAAAATCTAGGATTCTGCACTGACTGCTTTGCCAGTGTCATCAGGTGCTTGCTGCAACTTGAACTAAAACTGGATGATAATTTGCATTATGCGTTTGGTTTATTCAAGAAAGACAATGCTCCACCCATGAACTTGGGAAGTAGGGTTTCCTTTTGAGAGTTAAACTGCATGGTCAACACAAAATGGATAAGATCTAAAATAATCAAACTCTGTTTAGATAGGCACAGTGCCACTCGGCATCACTGTTGCTCAATCTAAGTGGGTATTAACATTTAAAAGAAGAATATATCCCTTGGAAGGGTTTGATGGTGGTGGTGATGGGAAGTGTTTTATTTATTTTCTGTTGCTCTAACAGAATACCACAGACTGGATTTATAAAGAAAGGTAATTTATAAAGAAAAGAAATTTATTTAGCTCGTGGTTCTAGATGCTGGGAAGTCCAAGACCCTCGTGCCAGCATCTAGTGAAGGTCTTCTTGCCGTATCATAACATGGTTGAGGGCATCACATAGTGAGAGGGCAAGTGTGTGCCAGCTCAGGTCTCTTCTTCTTATAAAGCCACCAATTCCTTCATGTGGGCCCCACCCTGATGGCCTTATCTAATCCTAATTATCTCTTAAAGGCCCCACCTCCAAATACCATGAGCATATGGATTTGAGGATTAAGTTTCCAACACATGAAATGTTGGGGGGGAGAAAGAGAAGGAGATGGGCCAGAAATGTAGAAATAGAAAAAAAGGTATCACAGAAGCCAGTGTTGGGCAATACTTAGAGAAGCTTGTGGTCTGGCCCTAGGACACAGCCTGTTTTGTCCTGGACCAGGTATATCTCTTAGATGGTTGCTTAGGGTTATCAAGGCCTGGTGCCTTTGACACCTGAATCCTCCAGCTGACCTCCCTGATCCCGATTTCATCCTCACTAGCATCCTAATGCTTATAATTTGTCTCTCCAGTTAGCATGCCCAGGTACAGGGCACGCTGATACAAATGTATTCATAACCATTCTGGTCCTCATTGAATTTAAGTAATCTGCATTTCAGTTAATCTGTAAATATGGGAGTTGGGTTATTGGAAATCTGCCCCTAAACAACGACACTACGCTCTATGTGCTGACAGAATCAGGTTCTGCATCAGGGGGTTGAGAACCAGACCCTGGACTTTGATCAGCTGATCGAGAAATGATGAGGGCTGCTTGGTGGCCAGTCAACCAGAGTTTCCTGGAGACACTTGCCCTTGGAATCCACACTCTTCAAACTTGTCCAGCCTCAGGCTGTTGTTGGCTGTTTTGTGGGACACTGTGGCTCTTTGTTCATTTACGGGGATAGAATCAAATAAGAGCTAAAACAAGCGTCTAAGTCATAATAAATAATTAGGAATTTCTTTGAAAGCTTTCTTACTGAGGCATCTTGGAATTTGATTATTTATCCTAAATATATAACTATACTCCAGGCACAAACAACACCTACTCCCATAGTTATGGATCTTTAGGAGTCTTCTTTTAGAAATTGAATCTCTAGAGCTTTCATCCTATACACCAAGCCCTTTTGTAGTATGAAATGTCAGAGTTATGATCTAACACTCTGAATTAACGTGTACAGTAAACTAAATATCAACAAGAGCTTAACTCTCCATGCAGGTTGCCAAGGCCGCTTTGGCATAGCCTGAAGTTTGTTTTATGTCTTTCAGCACCCATGCTTTTACAAAGAACATACACATCTTGGAGGGCTGGCATGCATCGTGATAATGCGGTTTACAGCACCCAGGTCTCTCCAGGTCTCTCCTCTGCACAGTGTGTATACAGCAAAACATAGTTATCCCAGTCTCAGAGCAGAGGGGCCATCGACAGGGATCAAACTGACTGGGTAGTGGTAAAGTCCCCACTTCACTCCAGCCTATGTGGCTCTATGTGGTAGGCAACAATAGTCTGGAGTTGCTTAAAACTTCTCAAACCCAACCATGTGGTTATACACTGAGAGAACGCAGGAGAGGGACCTGAAATCTTGTTAACTACTTCCTATGTATATTGGGACAACCTGAGAATAATGCTTTAAAATTCAGACAGCAGAAAGCCCAGAGCGCTCAATGAATCCACTGATTTGCCAAAAGAATCTTCTCTCTAAAACCAGTGAGTTTGCTTTTTCAGGAAAATGCATTTACCATGCTATTAAATCTAAAAAGCAGTTGACACTCTTCCCTGTCTTCTACTGGGAAAATCTGGTGATTTATTTGGTGTATTTTTTTTTTAAAAGAACTTTATTTTGAAATAATTTTACACTTTTAAAAAAGATGTAAGAAAGTATTAAATAACCTCTCTGTATAGCCTTCACTCAGATTTTCACCAATTGTTAATATTTTGCCACCCACATTTACTTTATGATTTCAAATCTCTCCCTTTCCTTCTCCTCTCCTATCCTACCTATCTATCCAGCCATCCATTTATCCACCCATCTACACATACACAGACACGCAGATAATACTATCTTTTTATGGACCATTTGAGAGTAAGTGCAGAATCATGCTTCTTTACCCCTAAGCATTTAAGTGTGTGTTTCCTAAGAATAAGGACATTCTCTTACATCACCACAGTATAATTATGAAAAGCAAAACCTTTAATGCAAACACAATTCTATTATCTAAGGTACAGACTTTATTCACATTTCACCAATTGTCTCCATAAGGTTGTTTGTAACAAGACTTTTATTTATTTATTTTTTTAAGGTCCAGAATGCAGTCCAGCATCACACATGGCATTTGCTTTTCTGTTCTAAGTCTCCTTCAGTCTAGAACGTTTCCCAAGCCTGCCTTTGCTTTTCATGAAATTGACCATTTTATTCTACAGACTGTCTCCCAAGCTGGGGGCTGCTTCCCTCTGATTATGTGCAGGTTGCCTATTTGCACATTTTTGGTCCTTGCAGTGTTACCTCAGGAGGCTCATGACTCTGTGTTCCCATGGTTGGCGATGTTGGCTTCCATCTCTTGGCTATGGCAGTGTCCCCTACGTTTCTGCACTGTAAGGTTACTATTTTCCCCTTTGTAATTAGCAAGTACTTTGCCAGGAGGTACATCAGGACCATGTAAGTGCCCCGTTCCTGGTTGGATGTCCCCCAGTAGTGCAGGCACGCTCGATGTCCTTGTGAAGGGGTGTCTCACGCGTGCTGTCTGTTCCTCCCCCAGTGGTGATCATGTGTGCGAGCAGCGACACCATCCGGAGCATCATGTTGGCAGCGCACAGGCACGGCATGACCAGCGGAGACTACGCCTTCTTCAACATCGAGCTCTTCAACAGTTCTTCCTACGGTAACTCTGCTTCCGGTTTCCCCTCCTCTGCTGAGGTGTCCAAGAGAAGTTGTGAGGAAGATTCAAAAAATTTGAATTAAGTCTGTAGATGTGATTTCTGTAAATATGATTTTGGAAATTGCGATTTTGAATACTCCCACAACTTCTCATAATTTTTCCAGCTTTTCTTCTCCGACAACTCAGTTAGAGCAAATGGATACCATGTACCTGTGATAGCAAGGCACTTGTCTGGGGTGAGTGTAGCCCACTCCCACGCTCCAAATGATCATAATCCAGGCCCTAAAGCCCCCTTCCCCAGTGCTTTTCCAACTGTAGGTTGCTGTCATCATGATGGACTGTTGGAATAATTTTAGTGAGATTTGGGCAGAATTTTTAGTAGCATGGAATAGACTAGGACATAATGCGATGCACTAGAATAGGACAAGGTATGTCACACTTAACATGTGTATTGTTTTATAAAACTTTTAGTAATATAATTGTATGTTTATATGTACATATGTATGTATGTTACACATATGTTTGTAATGGGTCACAGTGTGAAATCAAAAACTATTAATATACATTGAGATAAAAACATTTGGAAGCTATTGCTCCCAGCCCCCTCCTTCCTTCCAGATTATTGCGCCTTATACTTCTATATGCAAGTTCAGGAACCACCTACTGGCAGACTGAAAGCATTTAATTCCTTATAATGGGCCTGAGGAAGTTCCCAGGGTTCCCGTGATGGAGGGTTTTTAAGGAGGTCATCACAATCACAGGTAGAAAACATTTCCCCCCAAATGTGATTAGGGCTCTTTCTGAAGTAGACACTGTAGGGCTACAGAACATTTTCTCAAGCGCTGCTCGCTGGCTGCTTGAAGCTGAGCAGTTATGGGGAAGCGTAAGTGCGCATGTCACAAATGGCATGTTTATACTGAGCTCCACTTCCCAGTTCTTGCTGACGGGATATAGTTGGACAGGATCTAAACCTTAAAACATACTCCCCGGTTTCCTGCCCTGATATCCTGGCTTACTTAAGCAGTAGATCATTGTGTATATACAGATAATAAAACACACTTCTCATGGGGATCAAGAAAAGTTGATGAGACAAAAGTAGCCACTGCTTCCCGCAGTGGATAAAATCAGAGATTTGAAACTTGCAAGACAAACACACTATTTTACTCTCCTTGTGGGCAAATTTTTTTTTTCTCTTTTCTTTACATGGTAGAGTGGAATTTTCACTTCTCAACCCAAGATCAGAATGGAATTATATTAAATATTATTGGCTGCAGTATTGAGTTCATTGAGATAGCGGTAGAAACTGGTGAAAATGAAAAAGATGTATTCTGAGTTTTGCACGTTGCCAATTGCAAACATAGAACTTAGAGACAACGCATGTGAATGCACATTGTGCATCTAGTACTTCATACAAATGTTAGCTACTAGAATTAGTTTCATCTACAGTTAAAGCTTGTTTTATTTTTCCTTATGAATTATAATACGTGAGTACTGTAGACAATTTGGAAAACATAGAAAGGCACAGGGAAGAAAATAAGTTACCATACTTATGCCACTCAGATAAAAGTATATTGATAATTTTTAGAAGTATGTACATCCTATTTTATACGAATATATATATTTTACAAAAATACTTTTCAAAAAAATGATACTATTTCCAGTATGGTCACGTAGTATTTTATAATGTTGATAATGTTATCTTTAATCAGTCTCTTATTTTTCAATATTAGGTTGTCTCCAGCTTTTTGCTATTAAGAACGATGCTATGTTAAGTAGCCTTACATATTTATACATATATGTTACCTGTAAAATAAATTTCTAGAAGTAGAATTGTTGGCTCAAGGGTTATGTGCATTTAAGTTTTGATAGATAGTGTCAATTTGCCCTGTAGAAAGGTTTACCAGTTTTCACTTTTGCAGCAATGTATGACATTGTGTCTTCCTCTATCCTTGTCAGCCCTGCATAATCTAACTTGTACATTATGTTGTTTGAATTTCTTTTTATGTTCATAAGCAAAGTTTTGTAGTTTTCTTCATTTACATTCTGTACCATTCTTGTTGAGTTTATTCTTAGGTATTCTATGTTTTTTGGAGTCAGACGTGCTACCATTGTGCCACGAGGTCATGTTTTTTGTTGTTATGATGATCATGAAATTTTCCTGTTACATTTTGTAACAAAACAGTAGTTATACAGAAAAGCTAAGAGTTTTTGTTTATTTATTCTGCAAGAATTCCACATACTAAATCCTGTGCTCTAATAGTTTTTCTATTATTTTGAAATAACAATGACAATTTTTCATCCATTTTGATAGATGCATATCTTATTAATATTTCTTATTCTTTTCTTATTGCATTGGCAAGAGCTTTCAGAATAATATTATTCTGGTGGTATTTTAGTATTTGACTTCTTGTCTTGAAGTAGATGTTAAAGTCCTTTTATTCCTAGTTTTATCAAGTGTGATTTTAAAAATCAGAAATTGATAACAGAATTTTATCAATTGCATTTGACCTATTCTTATAATAAATTTCCTAATATTGGGCCACCATAGCATTCTCACAATTGAGCATATTTTGTTATGATGTTTTTTAAAGATATATTGCTGAATTTAGGTTTTTATCGTTTTATTTAGGATTTTGAATCCATATTCATGAGTGAGATTTGAGAATAGTTTTCTTGCCTTGAGATGTTATTGCCAGATTTTAATATCAGGTTCACATGAGCTTTATAGATTTAATTGGGATACTTTTTTTATGCTCTGTAACAGTTTATATACAATGGAAGTATTCTTTGAAGTATGGAAACAATTCAATTTTGTATTTGCAACTAATTTCTTTTTAGAGGTAATTTTTGGACAACTTAAAAAATCTTTTTATTTTGAAATAATTTTAGACTTATAGAAAACTTACAAAAATAATATAGGTTAAGTATCCCTTATCTAAAATTCTTGGGGCTGAAGTGTCTTGAATTTCAGATCTTTTTTGGATTTTGGAATATTTACATACACATAATGAGATACCTTGGGAATGGGACTGAAGTTTAAACAAGAAATTCATTTATGTTTCTTATACACCTTATACATATAGCCTGGAGATAATTTTATTTTTCCCTTGGGGATGCTGAATAATCCGTGTGTTGTACACTTGCATTTTGACCCATCACATGAGGTGAGGTGTGTAATTTTTCACTGTGGTGTCATGTTGGCACTCAAAAAATGTCAGATTTTAGAATATCTTAGGTTTCTGATTTTTGGATTAGGGATGCTCAGACTGTATAGAGACGTCATGTATAGTCATGCATCACTTAATGGTGGGGATACATTTGGAGAAATGAGTCATCAGGAGATTTTATCATTCTGCAAACACCATAGAGTGTACTCACACAAACCTAGATGGTACAGTCTACTACCTACCTAGGCTATATGGTACGGCCTATTGCTCCTAGGCTACAAATCTGCACAACATGTTACTGTACTGAATGCTGTAGGCAATTGTAACACAATGTCATGTATTTGAGTATCTAAACATATCCAAACATATAAAAGGTACAGTGAAAATACAGTATTATAATCTTATGAGACCACTGCCATATGTGTGGTTCATTGTTGACTGAAAGATTGTTATGCAGTGCATGACTGTATGTGTTTTACCAAGCTTTCTCTAATGTTAACAACTTACATAACCATAGTAAAATTATCAAAACAAGAAAATTAAGTTGGTACATTACTACTAACTAAACTACAGGCCTTGTTTGAAATTTACCACTTTTCCTCCCAGTGTTCTTTTTCTGTTCCAAGATACAATCCAGGATCCCACACTACATATATTTGTTGTGTCTCCTTAATCTACTCCAATCCATGATAGCTCTTTAACCTTTCCTTGTCTTTCATGACTTTGACACTTTTGATGAATCTATTATTTTGTAGAATGTTTTTCAATTTGGATTTATTTGGTATTTTCCCACGATAACATTGAGTTTATACAATTTGGCAAGAATACTGAAAACATGATATTGTGTCCTCAGAGCATAATACTAGTGCATAACAAGTCATATCTATGTGGCCAGGTGCAGTGACTCATGCCTGTAATCCTAGCACTTTGGAGACTGAGTTGGGAGGATTGCTTGAGGTCAGGAGTTTGAGACCAGCCTAAGAAAGACCCTATCTCTACAAAAAATAGCAAATTAGCTGGGTATGGTGGCACATACCTGTAGTCCCAGCTATTTGGGAGGCTGAGGCAGGAGGATCACTCGAGTTCAGGAGTTCGAGGTTGCAGTGAGCTATGATGATGTCACTGCACTCCAGCCAGGGCAACAGAGTGAGACTCTGTCTCAACAAATAAATAAATAAAAATAAATAAAATAAGAGGTCACATCTATATGATTTATTGCTGATGATGTTTGGACAACTTTTAAAAACTTACTTTCCCATGAGTTCAGTTTTTCTGCTTCTTGACAATTTAATTGCACATAGTCATACAGAGTGCTCTTATAAAGTATACTTGATATTTTGATTAGATTCCCTGTATTTTACCTTTTATACAATGTTTGCTCAGATTTTGGGGTCTGGTGTTGGCCTGCCTGAGAGGCTGGGCCATGTACTAGCAAAGTGACTTAACCTTCCCTCTTCTCCTTCAGTTCCTTCTAATGATAATAACAGCACTTACCGTATGGCATGAAGCTGAGGAACAAATGAGGTGATTTATGTAAAATACCTAGCAAACTTCTTGGAATGTAATAACTATTTAATAAGTATTAGCTACATTTATTCTTAGTCTTGGTTTACTTTGACCACTGCACATAGTACTTAAAAAGTTGTAAGTTAAGTTTGTACATTTTTCTGTGGTGGTAGTTTTATAGATAGATTTAGGGTCATGCATTCAGTTACCAAATTAACCAATGTTAATTTAATACATCCTAAGGACCTGTGTGCATTAGGAATTGCATCTTCATGTACATAACCAAGACACCCAATTATAGTGATTTAAACAAATGTAGAGGTTTATTTTCCTACCTGAAAAAAGTCCACGGCAGGGATGGTGGTCCCATAATGTCATCAGGGAATTGAGCTTCTTTTCTTTTCCTGTTCTCTCGGTTTTACTGCATGGGGTGCATTTTCAAGATCAAAGATGATGGCTAGAGCTCCAGGGATCATGTCTTAATTCTAGACAAGACAAAGGGAAAAGACAATAGGCAAAAAGAGACCTTCCCAGTTGACATGGTTCATTTGGAAATGATTTCCTGGAAGCTAGACTCATTAACTTCTGCTTATGTATATTGGCTATCCCTAGTTGCAAGGGAGGTCAGGAAATGTGTGTTTTTAACTAGACTCACTGCTACCCTAAATCAATTCAGGAATCTTTTACTAAGGGAAAAAGGGAGAATGGATGTAGAGAGGCAATTGTCCTTGTCTGTCACAGACCCTGAAGCACCTTCCTCCTTGGAATAGAAGCAGTAAACTGAATCGTCTGGTGGGCAGAGTGACCAGACCAGGGTTCTGGTATGCATCAAACAAGGCTATGCAAGTAAATTTTATGCCCTAAAAATCAGATATATATTAACAAAAAGTTCTTCAACATCCGCCTCTTGCTGGGCCTCCTCACATCAAACACTATACCTGTTCTAGAAAAAGGCCTCTATTTTAATCACTATTTACCTGATGTACTGGATGCTGTGTCCATTTTTACTGATTGCTAGATTGTTTGGTCTTGGTGAGCACTCACAAAAATTCTCAGGTTTGCCTAAATTATATGATTACAGGAGTTCAATTGGCGGTGTATTATGGGGGAATCATCTGATTGAAAATAACATTTAAAAGATACATTTAAAAACATCTAGAGAGATAATATATATTGCCCTGTAGAGTTTTTAATAGGACCTATTGGCATTTTTGTCCATTGGTGTTACTTTCTTAGAATGTAGGTCAGGTAGTAAGTTATGAATATTTGGCCAATCCTGTCTGGGACTGTTAAGATTATTGTAGAGCCTTCCTGCCTTCCTGAGAACTTAAAGGGCACTAATTAAGGCAAGGATAGAAGTATAGTAGAGATTGGTGATGTGCACAAATTAAATTATTTGATTGGCTAAAAATGGAAAAATAACAGAAAAACTGTGGAGGGGTTGGATTTATTATATTTTGTTATAAAAGTGACATATGCACATTAAAGTCAATTTGGAACACAGAGAAAAGAAAAAGAATTCTCACATAATCCTTCGGTTGTGACAGTTGCTAAACAGCATTTTGGTACTTCCCCTTCCCATATTTTTCCCTCTCCTACTTTCGTTTTTGACATTTTTGTCATCCACTGCATATGCAGTTTTTTTTTTTTTCATTTCAAAATACTAAGGGGGTACAAATGTTTTTGTTACATGGCTTGAGTCAGGGCTATAAATGTGCCCTTCACCTGAATAGTGTTCATTGCACCCATTAGGTGCATATGCAATTTTAAATCTTGGAACACCTTGAACTCTGAGGAGGTGAACACAGGTTGGGTAAGGCACCAGCATCTGGGGTCTGGCTTGCACTTGAATCCTTCTCTTATTGCTTGTTAGCTAACTGACAAGTTAGATCAAGTTGGGCACTTTGATCTCCTTGAGCCTCAGTTTCCTCATCTGTGTGATAGGGAGTGCACTTAATCTCTTTCAGAGTTCTTATGAGAATTAAAGAATGAAGTGATGCAAGCAAAGCAGCTCTGCAGAACTGTTTGCAATGGTGTCACCCAGTAAAGTGTGCTGTTATTAATGATGGGTGTCACCGGACCAATCTCACCATGGCAAGCATGTAACACCAGGTCGTTGGGAGAGGGCAGGTGAGCCCAGGAGGGCAATGCTTTTCTCTCACTTAAATGGCCACCAGAGCTGAAGAGCCATAGCCATGGGGCCAGCCCAGGTGAATGGCAGGTGTTCATTCCTTGGGCAGATTCTATGATGTCTCCGTTACTCATTCAGATCACATATACGAAGGCTCTTATGTGCTAGGTCCTTGGTAAGCATTGGGAGCCACGGAATGGCAGTTACCCCAACGTGAGCACCCCTCACTGGCACCAGCTCCCCGGCCAGCAGAAACACTGAGCACAGGGCGTGGTGCTAAGTGGACTTCTTCCTCTTTCACAAATATTCTGTATCCTTCTCACACTCAACGCAAGCCTGGGTGTTTAATATGACATTAGTACCCACCACTCCTCTGAAAGTTCTTTCCTTGAAGTTACCAGTGACCTTCTCATTTCCAAACCATTAGCTTACCTGGGACGGTGCCTCCATGCCTTCAAAGCAGTGCTGCCCAGTGGAATTCTCTGTGATGATGGTTGTGTTCTATTCTGTGCTGCCCAGTATGGTAGCCACTAGCCAATGTGGCCGTTGAGCACTTGAAATGTGGCAAGTGTGACTGAAGAACTGAATTTTAAATTTTAACTAATGCAAACTTAAATAGTCACACACATGGCCAGTAGTTCCTTTATGAGACAGCATAGCTCTAGATCACTAAATCATGTTTTCATCCATCTCTTTCTGGTAACCCTACGCTCTTAGCTTTGGTGACACAGCATTCTTCTGGTTCTCTGTTAGCTCTACTGTGTCTCTTCTTCCTCCTCCTGCCCACTAAAAATAGCATCCCCAAAGTGTCTGTGCTCTACCTTCTCCCTGTTCTTTCTGCACTCTCTTCCCTATCCAGCCAGGAGTCCCTGGGTTCTGACTGCGAGATGTCTCTAGCCCTCACACCTCTTTCTGGCTTCAGACACTATTTCCAGCTCCAGCTTGGTATTGTCACTTGGACCTTCTGCAGTTGCCTTGGATTGACCATCCCTAACTGAAATTACTCCCACGTCCACCTAAATCCCTCCTCCTCCATCTGGCTCCGAGATTTCCTCCAATGGTAACATTTTCCCTTTCCCCTTTGTGTCCTCTGTGACATGTCCCCTCTCCGTTGTCCCTCTCTCCCTAACTGTTGTTGTACAGTCTTGAGATCCTTCCTGCATAATCCTCTGTGAACAATTCTAAAAGTAGTAAATACTTTTTATTGAAAATTTACTATGTTCAGAAAAATGCAAAAAAAGGTGGGGGGGGCGGGGAGAGAGAGAGAGAGAGAGAGAGAACTTTCTCCTAATTCTAACCACCTAGAGAACCTTTGTTAATTTTTTTGGTGCGTGACTTCCCACATATAACCTCTTGTAATCTCTTGCCTGGATTACCGCGGCTATGAACACTCAGCGTCTCCCCACCCTAATCCATTGCTGTTTCCCAAGGCCAGATTTTCATCATGTCACTCTTCTGTTCCGCTCATAAATCTCCGGAGGCACCCAGTTGTCTACTGAATTAAATTTGTCCCCACTGATGGGACATCATGTCAAGCCGATCTCTGCCTTCCTAGTGTTCAACAGCCCCAATATGGGAGATATTACTGACGTATCTCAATAAGAAATGCCCACAAAAGCAGGAAGTCATAGTATCAGTTATGGTTGTGAATAGATATTTATTTAGCTTGGCTTACATTTATTAAGAATTATTGTTTTCATTCTTCTTTTTTTTCCTATTTTTTTCAGTAGAGACAGGGTCTCACTCTTGCTCAGGCTGGTCTCGAACTCCTGGCCTCAAATAATCCTCCTGCCTCGGCCTCTCAGAGTGCTAGGATTACAGGCGTGAGCCACTGCGACTGGCCCCATTCTTTTCCTCTAGAAAACACAACTCCAAAGTTATTACCTTTTAAACTGTGGTAGTCAGACTTACTGTACTGAATTTTACTTCTTTCCAAATTAAAAAAAAATGTTTTGCTCCTTTCAGCTACTGAGATAGTTGCTGTTTCTAGTTCTGTGTGTGTTTTCTAATTGCACAGCATAAAGCCTAGAGGGTTAAGTATTTCCCTTCTTACACTCCTGGAGAGATCTCTTTCTCAGAGCTGAGAAAACTCTGACCCTCTTTGCCTAAGAGACATCACCACTGCTGAATCTTGATACCTCAAGCAATTAAAAATGAATCAATAAATATCGATTGCCTGCCTATAAGCAAGGGGTTCCTCTATGGGATGAAGAGGTCCTGGGCATTCTCAGAATCTGGGGTCCTCCGGGCAGTGGAGTTGGCCCTTAACAAAGGCCATGTCCTCTGTGTCTTGGTAACTGAGCACCCAGCTGGGTTCACCTGCCTGGTGGCAGTGACGCCCGGCTCTCTGGCTCTGCTCGTGCTGTGGCCTCCTCTGTGTCTGGGAGGTTTCATGGGAGAGCAGGAGGACTTTGTTAAGTTTTGCTTGGTGATCTGAAATTTAATCTTGTGCTCACTGAGCTCGGATCTAGTCCCTAATGAATTCTGTCCTCAGCTGTGTCTTATTTATCTTTCACCAGCTCCCTGGCAGATAGTAAGCAATTAATAAATGCTTGCTATTCTTAGGATTATGATTGTCCAGATGCCTCCACAAACAACATTCTTTGTCTCTGTCTTTTCTCGGGTTCCAGGCTGAGACTGCCAGCTGCCTACTGGATGTTGTGCACATTCACACCCTTGCCCGTGCTGCGTGCTCTGCCAGGCACGCCTTTCCATCCTCCTGTCCTCCTAGTAAAATCCTATGCACATGCGGGGGACCAGGCCAATGCCTCCTTCTCACCCGAAACCTTCCCCAGGCTGGAGTGCATTGCTTCTTCCTCTATATTCTGCATTGTTTCTTTGTCCTCCTCCCCCCATCGTAAGCTGTCAGTCCTACCCTGGAATAACCTCAGTTGTTTACATGTCTGACTCTCAATATCTCTCTGGAATGTGGTAGAAACTGCCCAGACATTTATAATGCCCAACATAGCTATCTCAGAACCTTGTGTAGAATACATAGTTTATACGTGTTTCTCTGATTCAAACTGTGATAGAAATTCCAAAGCCACCAAGTCTTTGTCGAACTTTTGGAAGAGGAGAGCGTGTATTGCAGAGCCCTGGCCACACACCCCAGGGAGATCCTCACTGCTTAGCTATTGAGCTCGAGGCCTCTGCGGTGGATGGGGAGCTTGGGGCAAACAAGTGACTTTGGTGCCGGACTCCAGCAGTTTGAATTCCTTGTGTTATTTTCAGAGCTCTGTAGGAATCATAATCATAATTCATAGAAAAAACAGCTTATTGTCAAAAGTTAGAGGTCCTCCTTGCCTTTGGGGCCCCTGCAGGCCACATAGTTTCTCAAAAATGAAATAATAAAGAGAAGAATAATGACTCTTATGCATATAATTTGCCTTTGCTTTTGTGCAGGGAGATCAGTGAAGCAGGAGGCTTCTCTTTGCCTCAGTTTCGTCATCTGTAAAATAGAGAGGAAGATAGTACCCACATTATGGGGTCTTGTGAGGATTAAATGTATTTATACATATCAAGTGCTCAACAAATAGAGCTTTTATTATTATTAATATGTGCTTAATAAATGTTAGCAATTTTATTCTATTACCATGGATGCTCTGGTGGACATTTTCCCATAAATAATTTTTATGATGTTGCTGGCATTAGAGAGTTATAAACCCTCAGGTTCACCTAAGCTGCTTTTCACTCTGAAGAGATTCAAGAAATATCAACAATGTCCAACTTTTTTCTTTTACCAGTGCCAACTCTGTCATGCTTGTGCATGTCCGGCTCGTGCATCGCTGTGACCTGCTGACCCACACCCACATAACATCAGGTTTATTATGCCACACTGGTATAATATTATTTATTTTGCCTCCACAGTTGATTGTAGGTATTAAAAAATAAGTGTGAATGGGAAGGAATAAAAACTTACTTCTTATTTCCGCAGCGCCACATGCCTGGGAGGCTGAAAATTGAAGTTCCATGGTTATTCTAAGGCAATTACCTCAACTGTACTTTTCTTTCTTTCTCACATTTCAAAGGAACACATGTCCAAAGAGCCTTCTTCTCCTTTAACGGTCTTGACATTGTCACCTTATCCCCAAGTGCAAAACTATGACAATACCTCTTGCCCCGGCTGCCAACAGTAACACGTAGGGACACATCGCGGTTGTAAAGGGAGAATGGCCTCTTTATGGTGACTGGCTTGGAATTATAAATATTTTTATTTCTTCTGTAGGAGATGGCTCGTGGAAGAGAGGAGACAAACACGACTTTGAAGCTAAGCAGGCGTACTCGTCCCTTCAAACAGTCACCCTACTGAGGACAGTGAAACCTGAGTTTGAGAAGTTTTCCATGGAAGTGAAAAGTTCTGTTGAGAAACAAGGACTCAATGAGGAGGATTACGTAAGTCCTTGATTATGAGCCTAGACCTGCAAACAGTCTTCTACTTAAATCAGAGGTGACAGAGTGTCCCATTCTGAGCCATTCAAAAATTCCTAGGTTCAGGTCTGAATGTCACTGCTGCCTTCTGTGTGTTTTTTTTCTCTGGCCAGTTTTCCTCCCTCCCTCCCCCACCATACCCCCGTCACCCCCCCCCCCCTTCGCTTACACTTTCTCAACTGCTACAGGAAGGAAAATCATTTTTTGTGGGCACTTGTGGTAATGCTGAGCAGGATGTCTGTAGACTTCCATCACGTATTTGGCTAGGAGGGTTTTGGGGGAGAAGGTGAATGAAGTAGTGCCAAAGTTTTGCATGCCTAATTTTTCCAAAGCTTGGTGGTAGAAGATATTTGGGGTTTTAGGAAGGTCTTTCTTTTGGCAATCTGTCTTAGCTTTCTGGCCAGTCTGCTTCTCTCTTGCGGATGGGGTTGTTGCCCTCTTGTGCAGTAAGCTGCTTCTACTCAAGTGTTCCAGGGCTTCCCACTCCCTTAGTGCTGTTGTGGCTAGTGCATTTTCTAAGAGTGGACTAGAGTCGAAAGCTTAGACCAGGCTAAGGATTAAGCGGAGGGACACATCTAAGAGGCGACTGCTGAGGCACTTCATTTGGTGCCATCATTTCGGCTGCCTCTGGCACGCTTTGCCATGTGGCCATTGTGTCACTCCTGCAAGTCGTTTCTCAGGTCAGAGTGAACTGTGGGCCCCTTGGGCCAGGTGGGTAGGTGTGCTGGTTTTCAAAACTGTTCACTCTGCAGTGTCCAAAACAGAAAGGGAGCACCTTCTTAATGACAGGCATATGGCTGGATGGTCCCTGCCTGAGTTGGATAATGATCAGCTTCATAAGAGACAGTCACTTCCGAACAGTTCTCCTAGTTTCTTCACTTGAAGTACCACTGAGTCCTGGCGTTGGCCTCAGACAGACCTGCATTCAGAGCCTGGATCTAACTGTGTGATCTTGAACAAATTGCTCAATCTCCCTGATCCAAAGTGCTCCTTCCTATTGGGAGGATTACAGATAATTTACCTGAAGCATTTAACACTATCCTTGTCAAAAAGTTCAAATAGTACCGCTTTTGTTCTATTGTTACGAGATTATACCTGTCTTTATAGGAATTTCCTATCAAATGACATGCAAATGGTCTTATAATTATTCATGTTTTAAATGCTGTGTGTGTATCATACACACAGCATTTAAAATTCCTTTTGACTTTCTAAATCAGTGCTGTCCAGTAGATGTATAATGTGAGTCAATTGTGAACCAAATATGTAATTTAAAATTTCCTATTAGACACATTTAAGAAAGTAAAAAATAACCCAGGTGAGATTAATTTTGACAGTATATTTTATTTAACTCAAATATAAAAAATATTATTTCAACATTTAATGAATGTAAAAATTATTTATGAGATTTTTATATTCTTTTTATTGTACAAAGTCTTTGAAATCCAGTGTAATTTTATACTTACAGCATTTGAGCCTTTGTTTAGGTACTTAGTAGCCATGTGTGACTAGTGGCTACCATATTGGACAGTGTGCTCTGAATTATGAAAGAAGTAGGGTTTCTGCAACACAGCCCAAGTTTGAGGAAATGTATGATAGTCTCGAATTATCCGAGTCCTTTGCCTCAGGAATATAAAAGAATACAAAGGGTATTGAACTTCGTTCAGTAGTGATGTCAAAGGTGACCTGTGCCAATATTGAAAACATTGAGCTTTTTTACATATGCCACTGTATGTTATTTTACTTTATTAGGCTTACATTAATTGTGTGGTTTAAAAAACTCAATAATGGTGCTATTTTGTCTGGCTTCTTCCCTGAGGTTGTTGAAGTTTAACTATTTAAGCATATGTTGTCCAATGTAATGATGCTCATTGGGCAAAAGTCAGCATCCCAACACACTACTGGGCAATTCTTCTTGGTCATCCGTTCCTCTGTGTTCAGAATATTAAATCTTATTTTAATAGTAGTCTAAGCAAAATCTCATTGGGAAGATATACCTACTGCAAAGATTCATAACACATTCCAAACCAAATACTAGCACTTTAGAGATTATTTGTGACTGTAGATTATAATACTGCTTCTCTCTGATGATGGGACTATTAAAACTGACTTTATAGATAAATATAAATAAATACAAATTATAATTTTAAGTGTAAACTAGAACTCATTATAGTAACTTATTCCAGTTCTGGAGATGTGTCTGTCTCTCATATGTATGTGAGTTTTAGCTGGGCCCTTTTGAGTGCCAGTTGCAGATGTTAAGAGGTCAGTTTAGACACGTAGGTGTTCATAGTGAGTATTGTGGGAGAGACCTATGGTAGCCAAAGAGCAGGAGCCTGGTGTGGCTGGACCTTGGAGTACTAGACCTTGATCTAGTGTGGCAGGAGATGCTTCAAAAGAGCCTGAGGTCTTCACTCTGGGCTCAGCTCTTTTCTTTTTGCTTCTCTTACTTGTGCTAATGAGTTGTCTTGTCTGATTACTTAGAACTTCCTTCATGATGCTCATCAACCTCTGCTATTCACCTTGAATTCAGCAATCTTGGTGGACCGTCTTATTCATTCTAAAATTTACTGTGCATTTTCTAAACAACCACACGACCTGGGAATAGTGACAATTTTGCTTCTTTTTAATTCTACTTTTAAAGTATGCTTGATTAAAGGAACTGGGTGTGGTGGTACGTGCCTGTAGTCCCAGCTACTCAGGGCTGAGGCAGGAGGATCGCTTTAGCCCAGGAGTTCAGATCCAGCCTGGGCCACATAATGAGACCTCATCTCTACATAAATAAATAAATATATATATAAAATAGTTTTAAAAAGTGTACTTACATATGCATACTTAATTAAATTTAAGTATTAAGTGTATTGAATTAAGATTAAGTGTAACTTATTAAATTACAACTTTTAATGGCCCTGACTAGGATCCCAATATAGCATTAAATATAAGCAGTGATAGTGGGCATCTTAACTTTAAAATGAAGAGCATATAACATTTCATATCTGTTCATATCACTACTTAAGCATGATGTTTGCTGTGGGGTTTTGGGAGAGTCTTCATTAGGTTGTGGAAATTCCCTTTAATTCCTTGTTAGTGAACTTTTATTTATTTATTCTGGCGAAATCACACCTTCTATTAGGATAATTCAAACAAACAGCACAACAAGCATCAAGGTTTGTATGATGTAGGTTAAAGATAGGCTTTAGAGATAGGTTTTTATTTTAGGTGTTCTACATTGTACGCTATCACTGATTCTATTTCATATATCACATTCATCATATTACCATGTTGTCAGCATCCTTGGAAAGGTTATGATCTTCTCAAAATGCAAGAATTTAAAACTTTAAAATTTTTGCGGGCTATACCGAAGCATTGGGAGGATGGAGTAGCAATGATTTTTTTTAGTAAAATTAATACTAAAATTTTTAATTTACCAAATTTTGATGTATTAATGCAATTTTGTTTCTGTAAAATTGATCTCTTCTCTCTCTCTCTCTCTCCATCTTTTGTCCTCTCTCTTTTTTGCTTTTTAGAGAGGGGATCTTGCTCAACCTCAGGCTGGAGTGCAGTGGCATGCAGTGGCTCACAGCAGCCTCAAATTCCTAGGCTCAAGCAATCTTTCCACCTCAGCCTTCTGAGTAGTTGAGATTACAGGTGTGCGCCACCACACCTGGCTCTTTCTCTTTTTTAAATTAACTTTTTAATTGAGACAATTGCAGGTATACATGCAGTTTTAAGGTGCAATACAGAGAGATCCCATGTATACATTGTCCAGTTTTCTCCAATGGAAACATTTGGGGAAATTATGTATGAGATCTCAATCACTAATTGATATTGACATTAATACATTAATATAATGTACTGAACATACTCAGATTTCCCCAATTTTACTTATACTCATGTGTGTAAGTTTTATGCAGTTTTATCACCTGTGTAGATTTGGGTGTTTGACTTTTATGAAATATCTTTTCTATATCTGTCGTGATAATCAGATAATTTTTCTTTATCCTGTTATAAAGTTATAATGTGGTGAGTTGTGTTAACTTAAAAATCACACAATTTATAAATTTAGAAAGGAGAGCTTTATTTCTTAAGAAGGGGATTACAACCTGCAGGTGGGAAGTCCAGTCTCCAGCTGAAAAAACCAAAAGCAAGCACTGTGAGGGAGGGAGGAGTAAGATGGGAGTTTATGCTGAACAGGTTGGCCAAGTATACATAATTAACAGGATGTAGGAGGGGTCATGAATATTCATGAAAGGGGGGTCACACACATGCATAATAAACAAACATGCATGTTACATGTGTCCCATGTTCACCGTGGGATGGAGACTTAACATTTAAGTGCATTATAATTAGGCCCTATGTGTCAAAAGGTCTTTGCAGGGCACAAACTAAGGTGTGCAGCCTGTGTAAAACCGGCCAGAACCAGTCCATGGTCAGTGGTCTCTTATCAGGAGAAAGTTACAAAAATCAGTCTCTCGTCCCGTCAAAGCTGCATTTATGGCTTGTGGAACAGGGTTCCGTTAGTCAGTGTCTGGTGGTTGGTGAGCTGCCATTGCTTATCTCAAGGCCAGTGCTTGTTTAGCTGCTGGAGAAAAAGGAAAAAAAATCCTGTGGCAATTCGAACACAGTTTATTCTTTAAGTGTAGGGGCACATGACTTAACCCTTGCCTGCCATGGCCTTCGGTCCTATTTATGATTTGGTATCATACTGCCACAAAGAGTCCATTATATCAGTCTTATGATCTCTATTTGAACATTAATGCTGGTCAGTTGTGTCTAAAAGGAGGCACGTCTGCACCCTCACCCCATCATGGCCAGGAACTCAGTTTTTAGGGTTTCCCTGGGGTCTCCTTGGCCACGAGGGGGTCTGTTAAGGGGTTGGGGGCTTAGGATTTTGGTATACAGCTTCATTACTAGATTTTTCTAATTTTAACCATCTCTGCACTCCTAGAAGTCTTTCTCTTACCTCAAGGCTTTGAGCTTCTCTGTTCCCCAGTTCATGTTTTGGAGAATATAGTTATGGTGAAAGCTATACATGCACACCTGGGTGGAACTTTGCAGGCTAGGTTGTCTCAAAGGCTATCGGCAGTCTGTATGTAAGTTAGCTTCTCTGGGTGAAGTGTCCACTCCTGTTTCACTGCACTCGGGTGGGTGGCTAGATGGTGCATGTGTGTGGTGTGATAGAATAGGATTGTTTAGGGCTGGTCTATCACTGGGGCTGTGGGTATTGCATGTTCTATAATTGTCTAGTTATTAGTATACGTATCTTATGACAGTGTCTCCACCCTTCCCATGGGTAGTATAAAAGTGTTTTTAAAAGTACATTTGGCTGTGCAGAAGCTTTTTAATTTGAAATTTAAAAAAAGAAAAAAAAGTACATTTGGCTGGGCATGGTGGCTCATACCTGTAATCCCAGATAATGGGAGACTGAGGCAGGAGGATCACTTGAGGCTAGGAGTTCGAGACCAGCCTGGGCAACATAGTGAAAACTGGTCTCTACAAAAAAAAAAAAAAAAAATTAGCTGGATGTGGTGACACATGCCTATAGTTTCAGCTATTTGGGAACCTGAGGCAGGAGCATGGCTTGAGCCCAGGAGTACAAAGTTACAGTGAGCTATGATCGTGCCTCTGCACTCCAGCCAGGGTGACAGAGTGAGACCACCTCTCTAAAAAAACAAAAAAAGAGAAAGAAACAAAACTGCATTAACTTATCAAAATTTGGTAAATTAAAAATATAGAATATTAATTTTACTAAAAAATATCATTGCTGTCTCTAAACTATGTAAAAGTACATTTGTTTTCTTACTAGCGAACCTAGTGGAAATCTATCCCCTTCTGATACATTATGTTTTAGTGGGGCTCAATGGCCACCATTAGCATAGCAGGGAATTAAATATGCAGATTTAGGATTTCACAGACCCAGCTCTGCCTCTTACTAGTCTTATCCTACCATTCTTATCTTGGGCACATTTCTGAAAGTTGATGCCTTGGTTTACTGACCATAAGATATGGATAATAATTTTTAACTGACAAAGTTGCTGAAAGAACTCAGGAATTATATATAAATGAAGTTCAACACATGCCAGACACCTCGTATGCAGTCAGTGTATGGTAGCCATCATTTCTCTTTCTTTTGTTTCTCCTACTCCAGGCTAATGTGTGTGACGCTCCTGTGTACCTAATGCCTCTAGTACTCCTACTCGTCTTCAGATGTAACTCACATGCTACCTCCTCAGGATGGTCTTTCCCGGCACCCCAGACTACCTCCTAGCACCCTGCTCCCTTCCACCATAGCACACCTCTCAGTGTAATTGCACAGGCACCTGTGGGACTTCCTAATTAACTTTGGTCTCTTTCACCAGACTTTGAATGCTGGCAAGAGCACGAACCATGCTTGTTTCTGCTCACTCTTGCATTCTCTGTGTTTGTGGCACATAAAAGTACCTATTATTATGCTTATTATTTTTGTTATTATTGAATCAAAAGGACACTGACTGCACCCTGCTCCCTGTACAGTGGTGGAAACAGGCTCAGGGAGGTGGGGTGATACTGTGGGAGATGGTACTGGGGGAGAGTAGTGGGGCTTTGCAGTGAGGGTACTGAAGACGACCAAAGTTAGAAGTAAAGCCCCACCGGAGAGGCCCTCAAGTGTCAGTGGAGCTGCAGGCATGGCTTAGGCAAGTTGCTGCCAAGTGCCTGTCTGGCCTTCCCTGGTGGTTTTTATTGGGTCACCCACATGTGCAGTGGTTCTCACTCAAGGGCGTCTTAATGGAGGTGCTTGGCTTCTGCCACGCAAGCGGTTCCAATTGCAGAGCGCTGGTATTTGGTTTTAGAATGCACTGTGCGATAGCCAAGCCGAGATTAGTTGCATCTTCTGACTCCTGGGTCAGTGACTTTCTTTTTCCACTACATCAGTCTGACCTTTGTATCATAACAGCCATGCGCCCCATGAGGGTCAGACCCATGACCCGAGGATTACGTGTCTCAGGCGCTGCAAGTGAGCCTGGCAGGCAGCTCGGGCTGGAGTATTTCCTTCCCTGCTCTGCCCCTCACCTACCCAAATACACACTTTGGAGATATCAGATTCTCATTACTCTCTCACACACCTGACAAAGTCTGGCTAGGACTTAGTCTCCTCCAACCACAGCGACCCGTTTTTCCTGTTTTTTTCCTGAAGTGTAAACTGTCATTGCCCTGATCATCAGATGCTGCCTAGTGAGTGTCTCCGGGAGCATGGCTGTGAGCGTGATCCTGGACAGTGAGTGGTCCCAGCTGGGATGCGATGCTCACTCCCTCAAAATACTTAAACAGGTATATAAATATCCACGTCCATGAGCTCTGGGGGCCCACGAGAGCTCACTAGAGCTCACTAGAGCATGCACGTGAAACACCATGCACCTTTTTGTAAAGCACTCTGACATACTAATGGTGATCACTGAAGTCTGGACAATTCATCTTGTAGTGGACCAAGTGTGGTACATATGTGAAAATATCTGTTTCTAGAGAAATGAGATCAAAAATTCTCCTTTAGTAGGATGTTTCTTTCAAAGTCATCCATGTTTTCGTGATCTCTTTACGCGGATGAGGGTTTCTTGACGTAGAGTGCATTAACTCTTTATGTACAAGATTTTGTAAGTACGTATTTGTGTACTTTTGGAGAGAGGGGTCAGTAATTACCATCTGATTCTTAATGAGGTCAGTGTAGTAAAAAGCTAAGAGTGACTGAGCTAGACCATGGTTGGTCAGCGTACCATTTGCTCAGTTGTTGTCCTGAGCCCTGTTTATCACATGGATAGGATACTACAGCATGCACATGCAGGGTTGCATTGAAAAATCACTCCCCTGGAAGAAAATAAAGAAATGCCCAAATGCTCAAATACTACCTAATCTTACATTCAAAAACCATTAGTTTTATTTCTGAGATGAAAGAGATATTTATTCATTTGTTCATTCATTTATTCTGGACTAGGGAGATAATTCAGTGTTTCCAATTCTCAGTGTCTTTGCATTATGCCTTTAAAAGGTAGACTTAAATTTTTCCTTGCTACGGTTTCTCATGTTAGACTGAGCCAACCTTAGAGACACTTTTCCCCTTCTGGCAGCCTCTCTGGCTTCTCTGTCCTGTGAATCCCACACTTGGCCTTGACCCATTTCCCTATTGTATTTAGCACTTTTGAGACCTATTCACTGGCTGTCCTTTAACAGTTGGTTCAGCCTTGGGGTGAAGCTCACCTTCTTTCCCTGATATTTTTATTGTTGAAATAAAAATGATACATGACTTTTTAGATTGAAAGCGTCCAAAACAACGAGTGAAAAAAAAACCCACACTGAGTTAAAAACAAATTCATAGTACTAAAGATTTATAGACAGACATGAATCCCCTGTTCTGATCTTGTCTACTCCTGACTCCCATTCCTTAGACACAATCATCATTAATGTTTTATCTGCTTTTCTGCTGTTCCCCTCCATATTTCTAAAATAGATTATGTATATTGCTATTTTTGATGCGATCTCTTAATTTCCTAAAATGGAAAAAGATTTAGCTCTTTTTTCCTCTGGCAATACTTCCTTTTCCTCCCACCCTCTCAATATTTTGTAGCATAGTTTCTGTTTAAAAATACATTCACAAAATGAAATTTGAAGAAAAGCTAAAAATATATTCAGAGCTTTTATTGTTATGACCATATAATTATTTATGGTAGAATCATATATGGTATTCTATGATTACATATCTTTCCTGTGTAGCTTTTTGTTTTCTCTGGTGTTAATAATTGCCTTGGTGTTTTTTTTTTTTTTGAGACAGGGTCTTACTCTGTCACCCAGACTAGAGTGCAGTGGCGTGATCATAGCTCACTGCAACCTCAAACTCCTGG
Source organism: Eulemur rufifrons (assembly GCF_041146395.1). Classification (NCBI taxonomy): domain Eukaryota; kingdom Metazoa; phylum Chordata; class Mammalia; order Primates; family Lemuridae; genus Eulemur; species Eulemur rufifrons. Next base: position 21,921,135 of record NC_090999.1, read on the forward strand.
GCTTGAGTGATCCTCCTGCCTCAGCCTCATGAGTAGCTGGGACTACAGGCGTGCACCACCATGCCCAGCTAATTTTTTTCCATTTTTTATAGAGATGGGGTCTTGCTCTTGCTTAGATGGTCTTGAACTCCTGACTCAAGCAATCCTCCTGACTTGGCCTCTTTGAGTGCTACAATTACAGGTTTGAGTTACTGTGTCTGACCTTGCCTTGGTTTTTTATTTGCTTCCATGTAGTTCTATTTCATTTTAATTTCCTCAGTCGAACATTTTAGATAATGATGCTAATTTTTTTGAACCTTTGTCATCCTGCTCCGATCTAGAGTAATTTCTTCCATCAGTATCAAACTGGAAATGTCCTTCAGTTCTGTCTTATATTGTATCCCTTTGATTTGATATCAGATCTCCTTCTTTCTTAAATTTCACCTTAGTTTTGAAGAAAAAAGAGGACATGAGAGTAAAATATTTTGATACTTTGAGTATCAGAAAACATGTTGTTTTATTCTTAGATTTAATTGACAATTTAGCTGGGTATAAAATGTTAATTTGAATATTATTTTCCCTCAAAATTTTGATGCCATTGCTGTATTGTTCTGTAGCTTTTGCTATTGCCATTCTGATTCTTCATCTTTTTCATGCTTTTTCTCTGTATTATTGATTGTATATGTCAGGATTTAGTCAGGAAAATAGAGCCTATGCCAGGTACTTCAACAGGAATTTAATAGGAGGATTGACTTTAAAGGGTAGAATGGAAGAGTAAGGAAAGCCAGAGATTAACAACAGCAAGAAGCCATTACCACCCCTACAGCTGGAAGGACCAGGGAAGAGGTAGCTTTCCCAGGACTCAAAAGTTAGGGCTGCCTATGAAAGCTAGAAGCATAGAGTAAATGCAGTCTCTTCTAGAGATGCTAGCCAGGACAAAGAGAGAGAGTGAGAAATGCCCTGGCTTTCACCTTACTTCTGGCTCTACTCTCCCACCAGCACTTCTTGTTGGCTGAACCAACCAGAAGTCAGCTGACAGGGAAATACACCTGGAGGAGTCATCCTCCTGTGATGTAGAGCAGAGCAAAGCAGATGAAATGAGGGGAATGAATTCAAAATGAAATAGGCAGACAATTAGGCTCATTGGTGTTCTGAGATTTCACAATGATGTGTCTCAGTGTGGGTGTTTTTATGTCTTTGTGCTGAGAACTTTTTGTTTGCTTTTTCTGGAACTTTAAAAATTATATGTTGGCCCTCCTCAGTTGATCCTTTAATTTTCTCTCCTATTTTACAACTCTACTTTTTTATTTTTCTTTCTGAAGATTGCCTCCTCAGATTTACCTTCCAACTTGTCTACTGAATTTTTAATTTCTGCTATCATTTTTGATTTCTGCTTGCAATTTCCAAGAGCTCTCTCTTGTTCTCTGGTGCCCCTCTTTTCAAAAATAGCACCTTGACCTTGTTTCCTGAGTGTGATATTTTATCTTTCTGAGTTTACCCGTTCATCAGTTACAGAGTACACTTTACTTCGTATTTTATCTAAAGTAGAGATTTATTTTATAATTGGTAGCTGTCATAATTCAATAAGTAGAATTTTTTCTTTCTAAGGGCACCTAAAGCAAAGTTGCCTCTCCCAGAGAGAGGGAGTCTTACCTTCAGGACTGCACACTTATTACTTAAACCTAATTTTCAGTTTTACGCTTTGCCCAGTCTCCATCTGGGTCTGGTACCCTCCTGTTCAGATCATCTTTGCTTCAACATCTTTAGACAATAAAACTTCTGTCTTCTGCCTGGATGAGAAGGGGCAGTTTCCTCTCTGTGTAAGGTTGGGGAGGAGATCTGACTCAATTTTAAGGTTAAAAAAATGGAAAATTTACATAAAAATAATGACAAATGTTCGTTATACAGACTTTCAACTAATCTCACTATTTTCAGTCACATTGCGTCTCCCCCTCCAGAGGTAATTAGTGTCTCCAGTTCTTGTGCCCCTGAACTGGAGTGGCTTTGCTTCTTGTTAGAGTTCCCTGCCACCCTCCTGTGCACACTTTGGTTTTAGTTTCTCAGGTCTATTGAGTCAGTTTTCCCTTTCCATCTTCCCAAATTTTGGTGATGTTTCTCATCTACTATTTCCTTCCTGTACTCTTCAGATTTGTAGATTTATGCCTTAAAAAAATCACTTACTGTCATTTCAGTGGGGATTTTGGAGGGAATGTGTGTTTAAATGGCCGTGATTTATCAGAAGTCTCTTCTGGCTTGTTGGATCTCAATACCATGCAAGTGTTAAAAAATGATGGTGCCATCTTTTTTTTCATTGGTTTTGGGGGGGAAGGGGAATAATCTTGTTATATTAATCTTGTTATATATAAAGCAAGGGAAAGAGAGATAATGTGTGTGTGAGGAGGGAGTGGGCTTCTTTTACTTTTCTTTTTTTTTGTTTTCAGACAGAGTCTTGCTCTGTTGCTCAGGCTAGAGTACTGTGACATCAGCCTAGCTCACAGCAACCTCAAACTCCTGGGCTCACGCTATCCTCCTGCCTCAGCCTCCCAAGTAGTTGAGACTACAGGCAGGCACCACCACACCCGGCTAATTTTTTTCTATTTTTAGTAGAGACAGGGTCTCACTCTTGCTCAGGCTGGTCTCGAACTCTTGAGCTCAATCGATCCTCCCACCTTGGCCTCCCAAAGTATAATGGCTGCTTTTTCTTGATTTACTAGCTTGATGCTTTCTTTCTTACCCTCACAGACATACCTGACTTCTGTGGTTCTTTAAAAGCAATTGTATGCAAACAATATACATTAAAATAATGCATACTAGAAAAAAAAGGTTGTTCTTTACAAAAGGGTTTTTCATACAGATATATGAAGACTGTTTATTTTACTTTATGTTCAGGGCTAAACTGTTTCCTCTAATGTAGCTCTTTGGTGGCTTCATTTTAAAAACAATTCTTTTGTACATACCTAGGAACATTATCTAGGAATCCTATTACCAGTGTAAGTAGAATTTTAGGTTTTAAAGTAGATTTTTAAAAAGACAAGTTGACTTGATTTTAAAGTTGAAAGATGGGATATGTACATACAAATAATTAGAGATGTTCGTGTCCTGGCAGGTTATATGTAATTTATCACAATGCAATTGTAGCAATTTTACACCCTTCCTAGAATCTGCTAGTACTCTTTTATTGTGAAATAAAATAGAAAAAAGTTGAAAGACATTTGAGGACATAAACTTGTCAAGAGGGCCCCAATATGGGCTCAGTAACCTTCCAATGTAACCTTAGAGAGCGGAGACCATCTACCCTGAGATGGGTCCCCCCTCTAGTAATCTCCAGTGTTGCAGACAGCATCAATCTAGTGACAAGGGAGGGAAGGCAGAGGCCAGAGCATGGACTGGCACAGTGCACTTGGGCAGAGTAAGCCCTTGGCCAGGTCCCTTGGCTTCTTAGGGCTTCCTTGGTTGTACAACCACCACCTCAGGGAGCCTTCCCATTCCCAGGATTCTGTTATTATATGTGCTAAAAGTGTTTTTCTAACTTTAGTCTTAGTTTAGAGGCTGAGTTTCATTGTCATTATCTGGGCATGGAATTTACTTATCCTTTACGGAAAAAATCACAGTGTCATGATCATCACAACCACCCCTCCCTACTCCAATTTTAGGAATATTTTGTTACAATAAAGTATTTTACTGCTTGTAGCATTACATCAGAAAGGTCTCTTGGAAATTTTCATTACTCCAGAGCTTTAAAATACAAAGGACCAGCTTTTCTTCAGCTCCAAACTGGTCACCATTCTATGGCATGTAACTGTTTGTACATGCAAAAGCCACCGTTGTATACACAAATTAAGTAATTGCAATGTTCTGTGTCCAATTTGTGTTTGCAAAGATACAGCTGTAAGTGTAGTTTTGCAAACATAAAATTAGAGCCTAGTTTTTAAGAGTGGATCTGAATTTCTCCAATTAATTTCAGAGATGGCTTCTTTGAGGGGTTTTGTTTTGTTAAAGAAAGATATTTTAGTTATAAAGAATGTGTAGAATACATTTTTAATAAAATAATGCTGCATCCTTAGTCCTTTGGCTTTCAAATTCAGTTTCATACTTCTTAATGCGACCTCTGTTCTTGTCTTGGGGTAGAATTTGGTAAATGCTGTTTTTATTTCTAACCCAGTATTCTGAGCAGGGGGTGATTTTATAACCTTGGATATTTGCTCGTTTGAGGTTGGCCGGCCACCCGTAGCTTGTTTTTCCTCCTTATTTAAAAGTTGAAAATTTAACTAATTAAACAAATACCCAGGCAGTGTCCCATGCACAGCAGCATTGTTGGGGAGGTGGGATGTCTATTTGGGCATTCCCTCCCTCCTGGGTCTCCCTCTCACACTCAGAAATGAAACGGGAGCCTGGGGAATGGGTGGTTTATCTAACCAAGGGATTTGAACAGAAACAGAGTTTAATAAGTAATTGTTAAATAAGCCACACATTACATTTTGGAAAGTACAAAATGTTGAAAAACAATGCTGTAATTTCTAAATGAGGGGGAAGGCCCAGGAGTAAAGCCATTTAAACCAACTTGGATTTTGATGCTAGTTTTGCGCAGAAGCCACGTGGGAGGTGACATTAGCAGAAAAGTCATCAGATCATCAATAAATTCTTGGCCAGACACTTCACTCCCTCTTGTCTTATATAATATCATTTAATTGGAATTGTATACTCCTACTAAAATTTTTAGAAGTTAGCTATTCAGTCAAGCTAATGGGAGAAATAGAATGCTGCTGATGCAAGCCATATTTGCCCTGCTTCCAGCAAGACTGTGCACAGCCTGGCCTTTCTGTTCAAACTGCATCAGAATAGAAGGAGAATTCCCCCTTCCATCCTTCGTCCACACTCCTTTTCTTTAAAGTCAGCCAGGGAATGATTTGTCCAAATAGAAAGGCCCCTTCAAGGCATTGGAAAGCTTTGCTAATTGTATTTGAGAGAATAAAAGCAAACCGAAAGTTGGCTTGTAACGACAGAAAAATAATGAGTTCGCATGCCAATGTATTAATAAGATTAGTTTTATTAGGAAAATGTACTCAGGCAGACCGAGGCACTGCAAGAGGAATGGCTGATTAAAAGCCATTCATTTTCTCTTGCTAAAGAACCATCAGGTGGCTTTCAGGATGCATTTAAATAAAGATGCATTGAAATCTAAAAAATATGCCTCACTTTCATTGTCTTGAAATAAAGGGGAAAAGTGCTTTAAATTGTTTATTCCTGCAACTTCTAAGTAGCTTTAGTTGTGTTAGAGTATTTGAAGAACTTGGAAATCTCCTGATTAAAGTGGTTTTTTTATTTGAATGTAAATGAGTATCCATTTGCTTGTGATTGCCACATATTGGCAGTTGTCAAAAATGCTGCTGAATTGGTGCAACTGAAAGTGTTCAAGGAAGACCCACAGAACCTATGCAAAGGGACTTTTCCAAGCTATAAGCTTCATTTTGTCCTTTTGAAAGACAGTCAGTGGTTTTTTTCTATTATGTGTGCTGATGTAATTAATTTCAGTTAGAAAGATATTTTGCAATAATGGTGACAATATACTCAAATATGCATGACTAAAATAACGATGCAGGGTGGAAATACATTTCACAATTGAAAGGCTAAGCTGTTTTCTTTTTTTTTCCTGCATCGCAGCTCATTTGGCCAACTTCTTCACAATTGAAACACATCTTAAATTCTTTTTAGAATAGTCAGATCATTTAAAATAGGGACTGTAGACAGATTACTAATTCAGCTTGCAGAAAGAACATGCATCAGCTCTAACAATTATACCCACCAGTGAAAGTGAAGGAGCCTGGGGCAAAATTGCAGAGGACAGAAGCTCAGATTGCCTTTTTTTTGGCCTTTCTCACCCCTTCCAGTGCCTCTGAGCACCTCAGGGTCTCAGCATCCCTTTCTTCACTTGGTGAAGAACTTGTTTGCACAAAAATGTTAGACATTCAGTAGATTAACTTTACCAGGATATTTCATTAAAGGAGAAACCTGGAAAAAGAAGGCCTAAAGTAAACAAACCTAAAGGTGTTATTTTGCTGTCAGGTAAGGAGATAAAAGTGCCCTCAAATGCCAGGATTTGCTCCCATAAGAGAGTCCTGTTCATGAAACATGTCTTTTAGTGAGAGCACCCAATGGCTAGATCATCATGGTACTCTCAGAACTTAAACTTCCCTACATGAAGCTTTGCATCGCACTAATAGAGCAGCAGTAAAATAATTCTGCATTTCAAATAATTTGACAGGAGCTAGAAGGGCATGCCCAGGTATTCAGCCTTCCAGCTTGGAAGAAGGGAGGCTGACAGGCCTCTGCCAGCTTCCTTGGCCACTGCACTGACTGAGGACTCTGGTGTTTGATGCTGACAGCAGCCACAGGTTTGTAAAGTCTTAGGAAAGAGTTCTGGTTCATGAGGCCTGGCCATTGATGCTGCTCCCCGTGTGGGTAGATGTGGTGGAGGAACCCAACGTAGTGGTTCAATAAATATTAATTGATGGGCATTAAAACAATCGATGACCCCAGGGCATGCCGCCTTGTGTGCCAGAGACTTTAATCTGTTAAATGGAGAAAACCACACTGAGTTGCTCTTGGAAGTTATGAAAAATGATTGTAAAGGGTTTTTTTTTTAAGCTTAAGCACTTTGAGTGATAGTGTCCAAAGAAAACAGTCCTAGAAGCTGAGAGCAGAACATCCCTATGGCCCTGCAAGCAGCGTGTGGTAGCAGTTTTAAGTGACAGCCCTTCTGGGGTCCAGCCAATTGTTAAAAGAGAGGAACTAGAATAATATATTGCTGGGGATTCACCCCTCTAGCTGGTTATAAAATTTGAAAGTGGCTCAAGCTGTAGGAAATTATTTTGGATTAGTCTTTATCTTCTGATTTCTTTTTCCCCTAGAGTGAACTTGCTTCTTTTATAAAGATCTAAAAGTCTTGCCCCCATGGACTGAGATTTGGAGGTAGAGAGGAGGTGAGCAGAGGCTGGTTTTTTTTTTGTGTGTGTAATAAATAATTTTGCTGTTGGCCTAAATTTGGAGATCTTTATTAATTATTTCTTTCACCCAGTTGTCTCTATGTGGGATAAGTTGTAAATCTGTGTTTCTATCTTAATCTTAAAGAGGTTTAATTTCTTTATTAGTAAATAGTTCTGTGTTAGATTGGTATACCAGTTTGCCCACTGTTGTTACATAAATTACATTCATTTCAATGTTAGGTCATTTTCCCTTTTCTGTGGTCGGTGGTGACATATTCATGGTAACCATATGTCCAAGAATTCCTTGGATAGAACAGATTTCAGATGGCTTATTTGCGCTGTCAGTGCACATGTTTTTTCTTACCACTTGACCCTATCTATCACCAGGCATATAGTTGAGCCTGAAGAGGGTTGATGAGCCAACCTGTAGGCACTCCATCCAGCACTTTCTGAGCTCCTTCTTTAGGTAGAGTATTGTGTTAGGTGCTGTGAGGAGAATTCAGCACCTGTGTAGGTGGCCCCTGATGGGTAAAGAGAGATGAGTACAGATGAGCCTCCTAAGTGAGGCAAATGCAGGGAATCCAAGCTTAGTAGAGATGCATTGGGTACATTTAGGGAATAGTGAAATAACCCAGCTTGAATGGAGGGTTTTCTTAGAGAAGTAGTTTGGAAGGATCTCTCTCTGTCTCTCTCTCTCTCTCTTTTTTTTTTTTTTTTTTTTTGACATTTGTTTCTCCCTTGGCTGCCAACACACAACCATCTCCAAGTTCTGTACCTACATTGCTGTATCCTTCTTTGCTTCTTTGATGATGACTCATTTCTATTTGCTCCCCAAATATTGGTGTTTCCCAAGGGTCTTCCCTAAACACTTTCTGGGCAGCACACCTACTTGCCTGGGTGGGATATTCACCTCTATGTGGGTAACACTCGAATTTGTATCTCTGACTCCAACTTCTCTCCTGAGTAGCAGCCCCCACTTTCAGTTTCCCACTGTCACCTCTGCCTGAATAGCGCCATGTCTACCTACCTCATCCCCTTATTGGGGACAGCTCCATTCAGGGCTCTGCACCTAAGCCCAGAGGGGGAATCAAGGGGATGGAAGACTAAGTTCAAAGAGCTTGTTCTGTACACAGAAGAGTGTAAGGCAGCTAGGGGATCAAAGTATAAAACCAGAATTTCTAAGGATTTTGAAAACAGAGCAGTTTTGATAATAAGGTCTAGGGTTTTGCTAGTGACACTGGCATCACATAGGAGATTATAGAAATGAAGACTCTAAGTCCCTCATCTCTCAGACCTATGAGTCAGAATCTGCATTTGAACAAAATCTCCAGGTGCATCGTATGCATGTTAAATTCTGAAAAACATTGGTTGAGAGTGTGTGCATGAGAGTGAGTTGATGAAATTGAGTGGTGATGAAATTCATCATAATGGCGGTCAAGGAACCTAGAGGTTATGGCATTGAATGAATGGACAATGCACAGGGGCATCGAAATGGCCCACTATGAATACAGTAATATGGGTAGAGAGGAAGAATGTGAGCACTGCCAACCTCCTTAATGCATCCATTATGCCCTGAGAATGAGGGAGGGCCCCTGCATCAGATGACATGATATTTGACATATAAGATTTTTGGTGTCTCAGTTCTTTGAGAACAGCCCCTGGTTAGGATTTTTTTCCCCCTTTAAATTCTGCATCTCAGCTCTTAAAAAATTATAGTGGGCCCTTAAATAATGATGAATTGACTTTATCAGCAGTGGATTTAAAGAGATTAAGCACTTTTTCTGGCTTTATGTCAATTTACAATTTTTTCAACAGCCCTAAAGCTGACTTTAACAATCTGGTATCCAATATTACCTTTTTCCCTCTTTGATCCTATTTTCCTTGTTAATTAAAAATTGTGTTTGCTAGGGCAAACTTCCTTCTCCTTTTTTTTTTTTTTTAATCCCTTCTGATATGTGCATAACATCTTGGAACTCTTTATACTTGCTAGAGAAGTCATATTAAGTCTTCTAAGAAAGAGGCTTGTCTACTTGGTGCTGTTTCCCTGGGTGTGAGTTAGGTGGTTAGGGAGGTACCTGGCTTGATTAACAAAGGAACACCGATGATGAAGGTGCTTGTTTGGAGTCAGGAGACTTGAGTTCTCATTGCAGCTCTGTCCTCTTTGAATAACAGTGGATGAATCAAGCAACTGTTGTAGGCTTCAGTTTCCCATTTATACGATATCCTGGTTGGACTATATGAGCTCTAAAGTCCTTTTTTTTTATTTCAGCATATTATGGGGGTACAAATGTTTAGGTTACAAATATAGCCTTTGCCCCACTGAGTCAGAGCTTCAAGTGTGTCCATCCCCCAGTAAATTCCTTTCAAGTAGTAAAATTTTGTGTTTCTATAATTCTTTTAGGCTACTAAGAATGAGATGATGCATCTCCCTAAGACATATGTCCAGGAGTCTGCCTTGTATTGTGGCCCAGGTATTCATTGGGCTCAGGTCACTCCACCTTTCAAAATATTGGGAATATCTTCATGATTCCAAATCAGGATACATCTGCATCCAGAATAATCTGCACAGTTTTGGTATCTTTCTTAAGAGAAACAAGTCTCTTCACTTTAATAGAAAATGTTGGCCCTAAAGGTTTTAAAAAAGAAATAGAGAACCTTTCAGTTGCCCAAGGGAGTGAAACAATTTACTTATGAAATAGGCAAAAAAGATCAGTTTCTTCAAAATATATAATAAGATATAGTATGATCAAACCTTGTGAAGACCATGGGGCATTTCTTGAAATTTGAAGACTTAACTGAATTCTCAAATTGTAGACCTGAAGGGATACTTTCAGGATAATTACAAGGAATTACTATTTTGCTGATAGTTAGCAAGCATGTGAAACTTTTTTTTGCATAGTTTCCAAAAACTGTTTGAAAGTGGGTTCCAGAATGATTGAGATCAGTTCATTACGATGGATCCCAAATGGGATTGAGGGAGTGTTGTCGTTTGGTATGTTGCCCTATTCTTTCAGGCTGATATTTGCAGTCTACAAATGTCTTTTTTTTTTTTTTGGAATTATTTTGGTTCAGTGATAAGAGAACAGCACTAGACTAGACAAAACATAAATGTTGACCTTATTATTATGGATTTTCATATGCTCTAAATGCATTGACTGTGGAAAAACTTCCACAATTTTCCAGGCTTAGGCTGCTCATTTCGGGAATTGATTAATAGACAAAAACTTTTTAAAATGGGAAAGATTAAGATAGAAAGCCAAATATAGTGAAATTATGTCCCCATTACTCAGATCTCATGATTATCAACTTGGTCAAATTTTATTTATAACCTTTTCCTTACTCTCACACCCTGATAATTGTGAAGCAATCCAAGACATCATTTTGTCTGTAAATATTTTATTGTGTATCTAAAAGATAAGGCTCTCTATTATTTTGTTAAAATGAAAATTATATAGATTTTTTTTTTTTTTTTGAGACAGGGTCTTGGTCTTGCTCTGTCACCCAGGCTAGAGTGCAGCAGTGTCATCATAACTCACTGCAACTTCAAACTCCTGGGTTCAAGCGATCCTCCTGTCTTAGCCTTCTGAGTAGCTGGGACTACAGGCATGTGCCACCATGCCTGGCTAATTTTTATATATTCTAGAGATGGAGTCTTGTTATGTTGCCCAGGCTGGTCTCGAACTCCTGGTATCAAGCAATCCTCCTGCCTTGGCCTCTCAAAGTGGTAGGATTATAGGCATAAGCCACCATGCCTGGCCTAAAATCTTAATTGTATAGTTAGATAAATATATATCTCCATGTAACCATCACTCCAATCAAAATATGGGACATTTGCATGATCCCATGCAGTCCCTTCCCTACCAATTCTCCTCCCTAGAAGCAACCATTCTTATTTCTATTACCATCCATTAGTTTTGTCTGTTCTTGGATTCACACAGTGCATACTGTCTGAATGGAATCATGTGAAATATATACTTGTATCTGGCTTCTTTCCCCAATATACTGCTTTTGAGATTTCACATGGTGATGCATATATTAGTAGTTCTTTCCTCTTCTTTTTTAAAATTGCTGAGTACTATGCTGTTGTGTAAATATACCACCATTTATTTATTCTCCTGTTGATGGACTTTTGAGTATTTTTCCCCAGTTTGGAACTATTATGAGCAGAGCTGCAATGAGTATTCTTGTATAAATCTTTTTGTGGACATATGTTTTCATTTCTATTGCGTAAATAGGAATGGAATTGCTGGGTCATAGCATAGATGCATGTTTAACTTTATAAGGAACTGCCAAAGGTGGTATCATTTTACATTCCTACCAGCAACGTATGGGAGTTTCAATAGTTCCACAACCTCATCTACATTTGGTGTTGTCAGCTTTTTAATTTTACCTCTTCTGATGAATGTAAAATGGTATCTCATTGTTGCTTTAAATTTTATTTCTCTGATGACTAGCGGTTTTGAGCCTCTTTTCATATGTGCGTGTTGGCTATTTCACTTTTGTGACCTGTCTACTAAGTATTTTGTCCATTTAAAAATTGGGTTATTTGTCTTTTGATTATTGATTTGAAGAGTTCTTTTTCTGATATTCTGGATTTAAGTCAGATATATGTATAATGAATATTTTCTCCTAATCTTTCATGTGCTTTTCAATATTTTTAATGGTGCTTCTTGATGAGCGGGTTTTTTTACTCCGATGAAGTAAAAAAATTTTTTTTTCCTAAAAAGGCAGAGTCATCTAGGCTGGGATTGAAGTTGATTTTTTTTTTTTAATGTTCAACGCTTTTTTATAACCTCTTTAATAAAAATTTGCCAACCCCAAAGTCACAAAGATACTCTCCTGTTTTCTTCTAGAGCTTCATTAAATTCTTGGCTGTTATGTTTAGGTCTGTGACCTATCACAAATGAGTTTTTGTGTATGTTTTGAGTTAGGAATCAAGTTTTAGTTTTTTCCCATCTTTTTTTTTTTGTTGTTGTTGTTCTACCACCATGGTTGAAAAGACTTTGTTCATCCCATTGAATTGCTTAGGTGTCTTGGTCAAACCTCGAATGACTGTATCAGTGTGGTTTTAGATTCTTTATTCTGTTCCATTTATCTATTTGTCTATCCTTACACCAGTTCCATACTGTCTTAAATACTGTAGCTTCATAGTCAATATTGAAATCTGGAAATCTGAGTCCTCTACTTTGTCCTTTTCTTTGAAAAAACATTTTGATTGTTCTCTTTCCTTTTTCTATATAAATTTTTGAATCAATTTGTCGGTTTCTACAAAACAACTTCCTGGATTTTTGATTGGGATTGTATCGGTCTGTATTGGGGGAAAATTGACATCTTGAATATATTGAGTCTTCTAATCCATGAACATTCTCCATTTATTTTAAATTTCTCTCAGCAATGTTTGTAGTTTTCTGTGTGGAGGTCCTCTGCACGTCTTTTTTTTTTTTTTTTTTTTTTTTTTTTTTTTGAAACAGAGTCTCCCTTTGTTACCTGGGCTAGAGTGCAGTGGTATCATCATAGCTCACTGCAAACTCAAACTCTTGGGCTCAAGCAATTCTCCTGACTCAGCCTCCTGAGTAGCTGGGACTACAGGTGTGCGCCACCATGCTTGGCTAGTTTTTATACTTTTCTTGGTAGCAAACTTGATGGAAAAGATTTCTAAAAAAAATGAGTTTACTTGTTCACTAGCTGAGAAATATATTGTTAGTGGTTGTATGAGCATCCCTGTCTTGGTGTTAAAACCTGGAAGTCTTTCCCTTAGCAATAGCTGCTGAGCCAGTTTCATGGTAATATCAACTATGCAGGACCCAGTCAAGAGCAAAGAAGTACGTAAAGGGCCTTTGAGCAGCTAAAAAAAGACATATAATCTGTTAGTTTTATCATAGGGGAATCTTTCAAATCCTCACTCTGAACCTATTTACCTCGATTTTAAATATAGCTTTAACAAGCCTTGCAATTTCTTCCCCCAGCTTATAGAGCATTAGTAGAAGCAAGTGAGAGAGAGGAGGATGGCATGCTAGAGCAGGCACAGTGACAGTGGAGTCAGTTCAAGTGGGCACAGTCTCTATCCGTCACGGGGCCAGGTCCTAGGGAAACAAAGATACTTCAGATATGGCTTGTGTGCATCAAACAGCTTATGCAGTATCAGGTTGCACACATGTGAAAAGTGCAAAGTAGACTGGTGAGCGAAATAATACAAATGTGCACTAAGTGCACTTATGGAGGAAATCAGGAATTCGATGGTTCAGAGAAGGTTTCAGCGAGAACCGGTTTGAGTGGCTCACAGAAGGTTGATGTATCTATTCATGAAGGTCTTGGGAGGAAATAGAAGACACATTTATAGGAAATGAAAGAGAACCTAATAAAGGTACTGTTTACAAAGGTATGTGTGGGGTTAAGGAAAACCTACAAAGGATGGCTGAGATCTCAGGGCCTGCAAAAGTGGGAAGCTGTTACCACCTGTAGACCAGAGGGGGCAAGAGGAAGGAGGTTACCAGATCTGCAAGCCCTGTGGCAGCTGGGGACAGCCACCTGTGGCATCTGGTGGGGGAGAATAGCCCTTGACATCCTCAACCTTCTCTCCTCTGCCCTCTCGTCTCCTGCTGAATCCACCCAGAAGCTGGAGGACAGGAGACCCAGTTGGTGCTGTGCACATATGTCTGCCTCCCAGGGCCCAGAGCTGGAGAGGCTGGGAGGTGGGTTGGAGGGGTAACCTGCGAACGTCCAGCACAGCTGAGTAGGACTTTGCTTTAGATGACACAAGGCCCACAGGAAGGGCAGTCTGAGCCCAGGGGTGAATGTGTAAAGTACCTCAAGGCATTCTCAGAGAATCCAAGTGGTTTTGAAAGGAGTGGTGCTTGGAGTTCTTCTAGGGGTGGCTAGCAATGGAGAGTGACCCTCACCATCTGGAACATTTAGGCTTAATTCTGAGCTGGTGAGAACTCTAATCCCCAGCAGGAAGGGCCGGATGAGAAGCAGGAGCTGGCAGCTGAGGGAAGGAGGTGTGTCGGGCAGGGGTGCAGGTCCCCAGCTCTTGTCCTGTGGAAGAAGAGAGAGTACCTTCGAAAACACAAGTGTGGCGTCAGCGTTGTGTGCACAGCACAGAGCACACATCAATCATGATGAGGCTGTTGGGCTCCATTGTTTTCATGGCCTTCCATACCTCATGCAGCATATTTCTGCTACCATGGCTGGAGTGCACGTGCTTCACTTTAGGGGCATTTCCATCAAAGGTGTTTAGATGATTTAAAGACTTTTGATACTTAGAGAAATAACATTTAGGAACCTGGAAAATTTGCTTATATGAAACACCTTTTTTCTCTGATAAGGGTGGATACATGAAGCCTTGCTATTATTAATATTATTATTATTTATCAAGGCTACTATAATTATCAAGACTTAAGGGCCTATAGAATAAAGACCCTCCCAAACCAAAGTCATTATATTTCATACTGAGTGCTAGTTAGAAAACATTGAATCAAACATTTTTTCCTAACTGGTTGGGTTGCTGATGTGTTTGGAGCAGGCTGGTCCCTTAGGTAGGACATTCATCCTTCATGTCCAGTTTGTTAAGAGGCTCCTTTGGCAAAATAGGCCTTTTCATTCAAAGCAGGGACAAGGTCAGCTTTGGCTGGGTCCCTGACTTACCAGAAATTTTGATTCTCTTCATCCGACTGAGTCATGCTTTACTAGCTGCCAGTTTAAAGCTGTGGTTGAGACGAGGGACTGTCTTCTTGCCTCATGTTCTGTTTCCTTTCTTCTTCCACCTTCTGCCCTCTCATTCCCTCTCCATATGTGGGTTCTGTCCCTCCTCACCCTGAGGATGAGTTGGAGGTTAACCCTTTCACAGCCACTGAAGAACATTGTCAGTCTTTAGTTTTCTTTCATTTGTCTTTCCAGCCTACATGTTCAAATCATAAAGCCACCCAAGTATCTGCCAGCTGAAAACACAAACTAGAGCACAAAGCTGTTTTTCCCATATTTGCTGGCTGAACTAATGTGTCAGTAAGGTAAATGTTATACAACTAGACAAACCAGGTTTGGACCCCTGCTGAAGAGCTTGGATACCCAATGTTTTCTCCAGCTTCGACACCATTCTCTGACCAAGATCTCTTCTCTCTGTTAGGATGTTAGCCAGAGTCTCTCTCAAGGGATAATAGCAGTACCCATCTATGAAAGTTTTGTAAGGACTAAATGCAATAGAACTCAACCTGCATTTATATAACTCCTAGCATATAGTAGATGTTCAATAAAAGTTGGCTATTATAATTATTGCCCAGCAGTGAAAAGAGCTGCTTGACTTTGTTTGATTTAGCATTTTGTAAACTTGCTTAACTGTAGTATTGCTATTCATAGAACCATTCACTAACATTTCAGGGAATGCTTTTGTTCTATGGCTTGGGAAACTCTGAATTAAGAATTGGACAAAACTGAACTGTTGGATTTGGGGTTCTGGATCTTACTTAGTCCTCACCTTGAATTGGCTTAAATAAAAACAGGGAGTAGATACCATTTTAGGATACCAAACAGAGAAGGAAAAAAGTCATCCTTATCCCAAACCTGGATTTCTGTTCATTTCTTCTTTGTAATCATACCTCCAGGTGACTCCAGAAATTCAGGGGCAGCTGTCGGAAGTTCTCAGGACTAGTTTAAGAGGCTGCCATCGAGTCTGAAAAGTTAGAATTAATGCCCCTTCTGGTTTTGGCCTTTCAGAATGAGGTCAGAGATTGGCCCCCTTCCCTTCCCCATCTCTAGCTCCTTCGGGCCCGGTCACCCCCTCTTTCTGTCTTTCTGCATCACCACCCGGCAGAGCTGCAGGGGTGCAGGGTGCCTGCCGCCGGCTCCTGCCCTTCTCCTGTTGGGTTTTGGTTATGCCTTTACCCTCCTGCACATGGTGCCTCGACAGCAACACAGACCCCTGGGAAGAGAGGCTGGCACGTGTCCTGAGTAATCTTGTGGGGCTGGGTCACCAGCTCTCCAGAGACATATCTGGTTGGCACTGGTGAGACGTCAAGGCCAAGGACAGACATCACTCACTTGTTCATCTGCCAGCCAGGGACAATTATGTCATTATGTATGTGCATTTCTCAACTAGGCCTTGGAGGGGGCAGTTAACGGGAAGCATCTTATGTGACGTGTGTGTGACACATTCAAAGGGCACATGTATCGGATGATTGAATTCCCTGTGTGAGCCTTGGGAGAATTTTCAAAAGTTGTTATCATTTACTTGTGCTTCATACCCACCAATTCCAAAATCGAAGCCCACGGACACCTCCTTGTTGCTCCCCACGAGTAGGGCCCAGTGGCTTTCCTTGTGGAGGTTTGTTCACGTCAATGGATGCCATGTGCCACCTCTGTGAGCCCTGTGTTCAGCCCCTACTGCTGTCCTAGTCATTAGACAAGGCGAAGGAGGGTCATTATGTAATGACTTTCTTGAGGCTGCTGTGTTTAGTGATTCATTCTGTTCTAGGGGAAGAGAGATAAAAGTCTGCTTCTGTCTGCCGGCGGCCACGCTGCAGGCTGTAAGGTCCAAGTTGATTTGCCAGTCCAAGGTCTTGCTGTAGGGACAGAACTGAGCCCAAGAAGGGGACAGTTGTTTAGGGAACTTAGGGCAAACCCCTGCCCCACGTAAGTCATAACTTCAGTTTGGGGAGGAAGAGGTCTGCCGGGGGGTGCAGTGATGCTGTGGGGGTAGACCCTGGCTCTTGCCCTGCTGTGCTGCTGGCTGTCAGGAAGCCTCTCGGCCTTTGTGTTTCCTGAGTTCAACTAGGATAGGGGTGCAGAGCTTCAGCTTAACTTTCCCCAAGGCTAAGATAAGTCAGCAGGTGACCAAGTGTGAACTCCATGGAGGAGGCCCAGTATGGAGCGCAGACATCGGGGTGTCTATCAGTGAGCATGAGACACCCCCCAACCCCATGTGGTGTTGAGGAGGTTGTGATGTTACTTGGGTTATGGCAGTTGATGCTGTTACCCTAGATTGTACACTTTTAATTTTATAATTTAAAAGGAAATTGAAGAAGAACAGATACTATGTTTTTGAAGCACAGAGGTCCCTTGTACACTGTTCATCAAATGCAGAATATTGTTTAACCTTTGGGCTATGCGAGCAGCACTCCCAGGCCACCTCTCTCTGCTGTTTTCCATTTCCAGGGGTCTAGGCGAGGTGGACAAGGCTCATTTCAGGGTCTTATTTGTTAGTTGTCAGAGAAGGGGATGCTGCATTGCTAGCTATGATGGGGGAAGGCAGGTCAGGAGCCCATTTCTTCTCTTACCTTCCCCTCCATCAATTCCCCTTTCCCCACCATCCCTTCAACCAAATGGGAGGTTAAAAGGCATGTCTTTTCCAGAGGACTCTTGAGAAATGCTTCCTCATTTGCACTGGGAACCACTGGTTTGTGGTAAGGAAGACAGAACCCCCGTGTGCTACACTTGAGTTCACGTGAACACACGAGCACAACCCTGGCACGGCCCAGCCTTGCATCGAGCCTCGGTCGCTCTCGTCCAGCAGCCTCTGTCTGGGAGCGTCACAGGCTTTCTCAGATATCCAGGCACTGCCACGAGCTAGATCACTCTCACTTTACAGAACAGCTGAGGCCTGCAGCGTTCTTCGCCTGCTTGTTTGGAACACAAGCATTGAGGAATGCATCTAAATATGACTTTGCCTCCCCAGAGAGAAATGAGACAGAGAGAGATGACTCCCTGTCATAGACAGGAGCCCCACCATGAGCAGCAACTCTTTATGCTGTTAAAAAAATAAAACATAACAAGATTTCTATTCAGCTCTCTCCATGCTAGAGGCTTAGAAAAAGCCCCTAAGAAATAGATGTAGCTGGCAAGTGCTATCAGAGAGGAAGGCCAGTGGCAAAAATGGTGTTCTTCCATTTGGCATAGCTGCTGCTGGCCAGCTGCGAGAGAACTGAGAAGAAATGATAAGAGTTAATGCTCTCTTATCATGCTACCTTGTTCTGTCAAACTTCCCAGAGTGAGTGGAAGATGGTGAATGCTTTTCATCTTGTTTGAGTGCCACACCTTTTATTTGATGCATCACCCAAATAATGATTACCCTGGAGCTTGGCCTTCATGGTGGCCCACTGCACAACTTGTGTTCGTAGAGCCTACCTACAGTTTGTACCGAGCTGCAGTGCTGTTTGGTGGAGATTATAAACTGTAATGTTCTCTTGACTCAGTTCAGCATGTAACAGGGGAATCGCTGATTTAGGAATTTAATGAAGACTTAATGGTTAATGATGGTAAGAAAGGTATTTCTGGCAAGAAAGGATGCTCGATACTAGGACAGGTTGTTCAGGGGGGGAATCCCATTTTCTGTCATAGGTCACAACAGCATGATCTGTGTCAGTCAGGACCTTGAAGTTCAAGCGTTGTTCTCTTGGAAGGCAGGGGGACACACCAGATGACCTTGTTCCTTTCAGCCTGGAGGTTCAGTAGAAAGTATTCCTGAGCCAACTTCATACTCTGGGTTTTTTTCCTCCCTCATTTTTTTTTTTCTTAATTTACACTTCTAATTTTCAGTGTCTACAATGTGCTAACGGGCTTTCCTCCCATTAAAAAACACGTGTAGATGTGAGAATGTTCTCCTCGAGAAAAGCCGGTCTCCAGGGTTTTGCTTCTGGCTCGAGGTCCTATGAGGTAGGTGTCATGAAACCTCCCCCGCAGCAGGCGGGGTCAGCAGCTCTCCTGCTGATTTTGGCAGGAGAGGGAAACACTCAGCCACGTGCAGAGAAAAGAAGGTAAACTTTGCGATCCACTTGCAAATCAAGATAAAATGCGTTTTCAGACCTGAGCGTGTGCTCAGAGCCTGTCTATTCCCTTCTACCACCAGATCTGTTAGGACAAAAGTAATCCAAGTTCATGGTTTGCCACCAGATAATCGTTGTCCCATCTTGGATTATAGAGGGGGGTGGCTCAGAGGACATATCAAGAAGGAAGAAAGGGGAAGGGCCAGACAAGGAGTGGTGCTGGGGCCCATGGCCAGTGTCAGTGTGAGAAGGGGACAGAGGAGCAGGATGGGGATGGATGGGTGATACCCAGCAGCTGGTACTTCACAACTTAGGCAGGGGCTGTCCGAGGCACCCCAGGAACAAAGAGCTTACAGGGTGCAACACTCAAGTACAGAATGTGGGAAGATGGAGGAGAGTGAAGCTCTTTGGGTCCTCTAAGTGAGGAGGAGATCAGATCACAGCCTTGCTAAGGCACCTGCCATCTCCTCTAGTCCACGACTCTGTGCTTCTGTGACTTCCCTCTGTAGCAGGGTGGCTTCTGTGGTTATCAAAGAGAAGATAGACCTTTTGAAAAAAATATTTGCTTTTATTGTGACCTGAGAATGAAATGACACAGCTGAAGTCCACTTATTAAAATTCATCAGTGTGCATATTTCTCAAGCCACGATAACTTCATGGCCTAAGTGAAAATTTCATATTCCTTTGGAAAATCCAACTGGCATAGCCAAATGAGCAGAAAATTATCTTTGACTAGTAGATGTTGTTTCTACACCATTCTTCTTTGCCTAAGAAAATAATCATGCTGGGACTTAAGCTTAACAGCTAAGAACAAGCTCCAGCATCTAGCAGTTGCCTCCAGGGTTCCAGGAACTGATCTAGGTGTTTTACAAGCACTAGTTCACTTACTCCCCAGAAGAGCTCTATGAGCTGAGTTGGTACTAAACCCCCACTTAAGAGATGAGGAAATTGAGGATTAGTGAGATTAAGTGATACGGCAGGGCTGGGACTGATGGTGGGTCCAGCCAGCTAACTCATAGCTTCCCTGTGGACACATCCTTTCCCGCCCTCCACCTCTCTCAGAGGGTCAGCAGGATGACCACTCCGGCTGCACCTGTCACACTTGGGCAGAATTAAGGGCATGGCTTTGTGGAAGAGAACCGCCTGGGGTACCAAAGCCCGATGGGAGCCTTCGCTCCCCCTAAGGATAAAATAGGTCAATAAGAGGTGATATCTGTGAGGAAACCACATATTTTCTGAACACTGCTATTAGGAATTCAAAGCTAAGTAGGATCCCTAGGTCCACAGTTTTCCATCTCTAACACATTAAGTGCCATGTGAGTTGTATTTAACTCATGCTAGTTTGGAGCCCAGGACCTCATTAATCGTATGTAACTCACATGTCTCTTCACCTTGGGAGCCGAGAGAATTATTTTGCATGTTGCATATAACTCACACACAGAAAACAATAAAAATAACAAAGTTTTCATTAAATTAGAAAGGATCATTTTGTTTTCGAAGTTTTTGTTCTATTTTCATAATAAAACACCTTGGCCCCAAGGAAAAAACATTTTTTTGTCTAGTGTGGTGGTCAGTGTGCTAGACAATCAGAACAACAAAGCTAATGGTGAGTGCTGACTGTGTCAGACACTGTTTGAACGAAGTCTTTTACATTGATTAACTTAAGCTAATAGCATCCCTGTTAGACAGGTACTATTATTCTCCTCAATTTCTGGACGAGGGAACCAGAAACACGGCTGGGAAGTGGCAGAGCTGGAAGGGGGCCCAGGCTTTTTCACCATTATTCTAACCTGTTTCTCAGCACGAAGCTTTGGCAAACCTGAATATTTGCTTCTGTGATGCCAGCAGGACTCCCCATTCTAAGGGGCAGGACAGGCCAAGTAGAGCAGATGCTGGGTTGTGCCTTTCGTGACTGTTTGTGCATCTGAACCGGGTGCTGCAGAAGGTCTCTTCCCATGGGGTTTCCTTTCAGAGATGGGGCAGGCCTCATGGTGGTCGTGTGCAGAATGCCCCATTCATTCTGCCTCCTTGGCGTTCCATCATTGACACTTTTGCCCGAAATAAGAAGGCTTGGGTATTTTGTACTTTTTTAAAGAGTTTGTAAGCCTCTCAGTGTTTCAACATTGTATTTGCTCACTTTGTGTCCAATGAATGTTATAATGGGTTTAAATGTGGTATTAGAACTTACCAAAGGGTGCTTATACTCCAGCTAAGGGGCAAACTAAACTAACATGATTAAATGCCTGCTGACGACAGTCCGAGTTCCTCAGTATGGCCTCCAGGGTCTCGATGCACTGACTTTCCTTACCTCTCTGTCCCTGTCTCTCGGCATGGTGGTGTCCCTCCTGCCCCAGCCTAACAGGACATTTGCAGTTCCTAAAATACACCAGCCTGTCAGGATATGCCACGACGGTGCCTGCCTTTGCCCACACCTCTCTTCCTGAAGTATTTCCCTCAACCTCCCACCCTGTGAAACATCTCTTCATTTTCAAAACTCAATTCAACTTTTGCCACTGCTGTTAAGCCTCTCTTGCGCGCCCCTCCCCAGCCCATAATCCTGGCCACTCCCTTTTTCTGGTTCATATTGTATCCTGAACAGACTACAGACACAACAGGGACTCTAACACTTCAGAGCCCACCAAGCAGTCATGATAGTATTGGCTTATATTTACTGACAACTTGTTTATAACACTAAGCACTTTATGCTGCTTATGTCATGTAATTCTTGCTACCTCTCAAAGCATGTACTAGTCTCATGGCCAATGTACAGACGAAAGCAACAAAGCTCAAAGAGACAAAGCAACTTCCCTGAATTCACATGGCCAGTGTTTGTTTATGTTTATGAAACTGTAAGTGTCTTGAGGGCAAGGGCTATCTTGCTTCAGCCACGACTCAACCAGTCCAAGCCTGTTTTCTCTTCCTGTCCTTGGATCTTGGCAGGGAGTGGGGTAGGGAGTGGTCAGATGTGCTCAAACCACTCAAAACAAAAACTATAAGGAGAGACTGAGATGTTATTGCTAGTAGAAGAGAGGACACACATGCTGGATGGGCACAAGTCTCAGTGTCCCCTCCTCTTTGTACCCTTGGCACCGGCACTGCTGGAGGCATCCAACCATGGTTGACTGTGGTGAGCAGATCCCTGCTGTTAGGGTCCCTATGTGTTAGTCGTGCTCCACATTCAGAGCACGGAGAGCTCGTGGGGCTATTGAGGGTGGGGAAGACCTCAGCAGGGAGGTTGGACTCTGCAGGCTAGTGGTAGAGGGCAGATGCGGGGCAGAAGGAGGGCACCTGTGCAGAAGGGTCTGTCCACAAAGGTGGGTGCACCTGCAATACCAGACGTGGTCAACAGACAACAGTTTTCTTGACTTCTATAATATCTTGTCTGCTCTCCAAATTCCCAAACTGGGGAGGGGGTTTCCCCACTAGGCCGGTGCCAGGAAAACCACAGTATGATTCTTGTTAGCAACTCTTCCACCCACCTCTGCCATTGCTCACAGACCTCAAGTCCAACTTGTTAGCCCTTTCGATTGCTTGTGTTATTCCTGAACGTGAGTCATGTGGCATTTGGGCTCACCCAACTGGGGTTTCCTTTACAGGTGAACATGTTTGTTGAAGGATTCCACGATGCCATCCTCCTCTACGTCCTGGCTCTACACGAAGTACTCAGAGCTGGTTACAGCAAGAAGGATGGAGGGAAGATTATCCAGCAGACTTGGAACAGAACATTTGAAGGTGTGGATTCAGTCTATATGGCGACGGCACTGCAGCCGATTGAGTTGCTGCTTCTCTGGGTCTGTTTTTCTCTGTTGCAGCTGTGAGGCTTTTCCAGTGTCTTGCTTTTCTAAGCTGTAAAGATTAAAAAAACCCAAGATCATCTCACCTCACAGGCTTGTTGTGAAAATTAAGTGAGATAATGCATATGAACGTGCTTTGAAAAAGTCCCACTGAAATAGGAAATGCCTTGTCTCTTTCTGATTTTTAAAGTAACAACTCTCTGTGTCTTGAAATTACATTTAACACAAGCCTAACTCAGAACAGAACCACTAGTGTGTGAAGGGGTCTGTGATTAGTTTTAAAACAAGTATTAATCTCAGAGGTACATTCATTTGTTCAGACCATGTTGGTTTTTGTGACACAGAAAATATTAGCTGTCACAGTTAAACCTGGTGGTTCGAGATGATTAGCAGGTTCAGTTGAGCCCTCTGCTTTTATTTAACTTTAAAAATAGTGGCTATTAGTTGTCACTTTCTTAAGAACAGAGAAGTATAAGAAAACAACAGAAAAATGGCTCATAATCTTACCACTCAAGCAACTTCTGTTGACATTTAAAAATTGTACAAGAATGAGACTATTCTTGGCTAGAAAATCTAAACAGTACAAGAATATACAAAATGAAAAGTGAAAGCTTTCCTTCCCACCCTGGTCCCCTCTCCCAAATGTAAATCACTATTAACAATTTTCTATGATTCTATCTAAATATATTTGATGCACATATGCTACATTTGTATATCTTATCTAAAAATTTTACACAAAAGCTATCATACTATGAATGTCATTTTTCATCTTAGGATTTTTAACTTGCATGTCAGGTAGAAGAATTTTCTATATGAGAACTCATAGTTCCAATGCATTTTAAAGTGATGGCTACATATTATTCCACTGTATGGCTGTACAAGGATTTCTTTAACCAATCTCCTACTGGACACTTCGGTTGCCTACAATTTTTGCTATTATGCAATATGCTGTTGCAAGCTTCTTGCACATTGTGATGAATTTTTATGAGTACTTCCAACAGAGAACATTCCGAGTTGTGGGATTTCTGGATCCAAAAGTATGTTGGTGTTTTAAAAAATGCACTAGCTATTGCCAAATAGCTTCTGGAAAGGTCTCCTAATCTCTTCTTGCCAACAGGGTATATAAGAGTGTTGGTTTCTTCTCACTTCACCAACACTCAAAGAACACTAACACGAAACTCAGTATGGAAATGATCTATTTGCTGGAGCCTTGCAGATAACAACTTTCATTCATTCATTCAACAAATATTCATTGAGCACCTATTATGTGCCAGGTGCTGTTCAAGGTGCTGAGGATTCCGCAGTGAACAGAAGATGTTTCTTGCAATCAATTGAGCTTCCATACTAGTTGAGGGAATAGCTATAAACAAATAAACGTACCATTTCAGGGGCTATAAAATAGAGCAGGGTAGGGAGATAGAGGTGGTGGGAGGGGAGGAGTGGGACTGCTAGTTTAGGGTGGTCAGGGAAGGTCTTGCGGAGAGAGGCAGTTGAATAGAGACCTGAGGGAAGTAGGAAAAGGTATGTAGAGGTTTTGGGGAGAGCATTCCAGAGGGTGCAGCAAACACAGAGAGCGGGAGAAACTGTGAGTGCACCTGGTGGGAGAGTGCAGAGTGTTCCCAGGGGAGCAAGAAAGGTGTGGGCGGCAGTGTGATGGGAGTCTAAGCCAAAGAGGTCTTGGGGCCAGATCATGCCAACCTAGAAGGCTTGCTGAGGACTTTAGGCTCCACCTCAGTGAGAAAGTCACCTGAGGATTTCAAGTGACATGATCTGCCTTGTGTCTTTAAAAGGGGTCCTTATAGCTGCAATGTGGAAAGTAAACTATATGTGCTGACAGGCATCATTTGAGAACCACTAACATAGGATACAGATGGCCGGACTGGGGGCGAGGAAACCTGCATCCTAGCCACGAACTAGTAACCCCGTCCTCCGAGCTTCCCCTTCTCCCCCTGTGCGAGGAGGACAAGGGCCCTTTCAGGTCTGCATGGTGCTAACTCCTCCTTTGAGCCCTTGAATGCATTGGGGTATGCCTATATTAATTTGTAACCCAACTAGTGACATTTTTCAATGATGGGAACAAGTACTGCCAACTCTAGATTTTGGGCACATGTTTTTCTCAGTTGGGACTTCTGGCCACTCCACTCCTCAGCTCGTCCCCAGTTGTTAGCAAGGGTGGGATAGTAGGGAGGGGTCACGCTCTAGCTTGAGTTGTCTGGGCAGTAGCTATGGTGGCAACTGGTGGATTTCATTTCTCCCTGGGGGTTTTCGTGGATGCCATGTCTTACTCAAAATCAGAGTGACATCTTTAACTTCAGACAGATTGCAGGACATGGGCATGGAGGCCTCCGAGATTATCTTGCTTTACCTCTGACCGCTTCAGCTGAGGAGCTGGAACCAAACAGGATAATTCAGGGGGTTAAATTAGGACAGAGTCAACTTTCCCAGAAGTTTTGCACAATACACTGAGAAACTGGCGTGTGTGGACACAACCTTGGTCGGCCACAGCCCATTCTTAGCTATTACTCACTACATGGTGTGGTCATTTGTTCTTGGTTTTCTGACAGAAGGATAGAAGCCAGAGTCGGGGGGTGCTGGAGGGCACCAGTGAAGGAGGTTACTAAGGGGAGGGCAGGTGCCCACGATGGCAGAATACAGCTTTGTGCAGAGCCAGGGCATGGGCTCAGTTTCCCCATAGGCTGTCTTGCTGTTTCCATTCCAGGGCCAGGTTTACACAGGCAATATGAAACGAGCCCTAAAACAATCAATTGTATATTTCAGTCCAAAATTAAAATCTCATTTGTCCAAATGTAAAGATAATTGAAGCTAAGGTAAGTTTTGGGCTTGAGTTGTTTGGAGAGCCCAATTTATTTGCTAAACAACGGTCCATTTGAGGGTAGGCCTGCAAAGAACTCCAAGGTATCTGTATGAAGGAAAACGCTAACCTTCCTAAAATTAAAAACAATTTTAATTTGAGTGGTCACTGTAAGTGACCATTAAATTGTCAGGGGAAAAATACCCTGGATGTGATTTGACAAATTTGGATTTTATTGCCTTGAAACCTGTGATCAACTCTCAAGGCTTTCAATAAATGGCCTGGGAAGAAGCCGAATTTCCTCTGTGTGAGAGGTCGGAGTGACAAGGTAAATAGGACTGTGGCTTAAACCTTGAGCTCCCCTACAGGCAAATAGAAATGAGGGTGGAAGGTCTCATTACTTATGTACAGGAAAATTCTGCTGTAAGCCTGACAATCTCACCTTATGTACGATACTCTCGGGTGAAATCTCACTTTGCTAATCGGCCACCCCGGGGATTCTCACCCCATTTCTTGGCAGACTAGTAATAGCTTAAAGGTGTAATGAGGTCTTGAGTTACTAGGGCCACCTCATCTTATAAAATACTCTGCGAAACATTTAGCAGGACACACCATCACAATCACCTCTCGATGGAATGACAGATGGCTTTGCAAAGCCAGTATATTTGGATAAATATATATTTTTAAAAAATCATTATCTATCACTTAAAAGTTTTATAGGCTGTCAAGGATACACAAGTTAAAGAAAGGTATATCCTTTGTAACCAGTCTATATTAAGAAGACAAAAAAATCAAAATGAATGGTAGCTCCACTCTGTTTCCGGCAAAGTAGACCGAAGTCTGGAAAAATCAGTGGGCCTTCAAACCACAACCCAAAGGACAGTAAACCCAAATACCTGCTCTCTCCAAACCACACTAGAGGATGGAACTTTCCCTTGGGATCCTTTTTCCCAGACATTCATTTTACTAGAGGAGTCAGTACTTCCAGAGAGAACCAAATCAATAGAAACACCAATTAAGAATTACACTGAACTCTCCTGGTTTAAAAGGAAGGAAATAGCTTTCGTTAATTAGAATGTGGCTGATGGATGCGTTCTCTTATTTAGTGAATGAAAATTATGATATAGACATATTTAATATCAGCCATTGATGTGTGTTTGCCTTTATTGATTAGCTGCTCTAAGCTACCATTGCTGGCCAAAGCAAGTGGCCAGCCAAGGCCCTCTACTCTCTGGCCACCCCATTCCGGCCTTTCATGTCACTGTCCCCCCTACCCCCCATACACAGGGGCCATCTCCCCAGTAACCTCACAACTCCTCCGGTTCCTTTGGGCCTCCATGCCTTGGTATGGATTGGTAAACACAATCAGGCCAGCCTTTCTGCCTAGAGTACTCCCACTTCTTGATTGCTTCTTGTCTAAATCATAGACTTCCTCCAACAGCCCTATAAAGTACTCTTTCGTGGAGTCCTCCCTGATTCTACAACTTGATGTGCTAGCTCCTTCTGTGAGTGCTGTGGCATAGTCAGGTGCTCCCTCTCAGATTTCAAGCATCGTAGTAATAAGAATAATTATAAAATAAATAGTAATAGTGATAGTATTAACAATGGAGAAAAACAACTAACTTCTCTTTAACATGTATTGAAAGTGCAATGCTTGTTTTATCTCATTTAATCTTTCCCACTGCCTCTTGCTAGGGAGGTACTATTATGCCCATTCTATAGTTGTGGAGACTGAGGCTCAGAGGGCTAGGTACAAGGTCACAGAGCTATGTCGATGTAAAAAGTGGGGTTTAAATGCAAGCAGTTGGATTGCGCTGTGAAGAAGCCCAATCCCAGTCTAGGCTGCCCCTCCTCTCTTGAGCAGACAATGTGTCCGATTCATCTTTGCCTCAGCTGCAGCACGAATTCAGCTCCTTGTAACCATCCAGAGAACATGTGGATAAACAATGAATGAAGAACCCAGCCGGGTTACAGAAGAATAGCTATTTTCCAGCTATCGGCTCCAGTGACCCACGAGGCAGGCCCTCTGCTCTCCTGTGTATTAAAGCAGCCTGCAGTAAAGCACATGGAATTATTTTTCTTTTATAGTGTTTATCCAATGATAATGCGAGCCCATGACAAGTCTATGAGTGTACTGCACCTCCGCTTCTCACTCTGCAACTTAAGAAAACATTAATACGAAACTCTGGCTGGGATAAGCATGCTGCTTTCAGGATTAGCCTTAATCTTTTTTCAAACATATTCCCCAAAGAAGATCATTTATTTCTTTTTCTTTTCATTTTTAAATGGAGAAATGTTAAGAATTTAGGAATGCAGACACAGATGAAATTACAATGTCTTTCCAAATGCCAACAAAAATGCTCAGAGTCTGATGAGATTCCCTGTGGCATGAGTTTGTTTAAAAAATCCTATCAATTCATTTTCTTGTTTTTGTTGGCTGACAGAGGTGTTGTAAGTAACCAACGTTGGGTTCTTCACCTCTCGTCCTGTAGGTATTGCTGGACAGGTGTCCATAGATGCCAACGGAGACCGCTACGGGGATTTCTCTGTGATCGCCATGACGGACACCGAAGCGGGCACCCAGGAGGTGAGCACACGAGACTTCTGCACCTGTTGCTCCTTCTTCTAGGTGGAACTCTGAGGAATGTATTTGTCCTGGTGGCCAAAGAGCTGTCCCCAAAGCAGCCTTCAAATCCTCTAAATAAGAATGAGTTGAAAGCCTGGGTGTCTCCAAGTAGGAAGAGCTCACGTTTGATTAGGGGTATTAGGGAAGACTTCAGGAAATGGTTCCATGTTTTTTCCAAGTAGAAAAATCCTACCTTTCATGTGGCCAAGAATCAGATCATAGTCCTGTGCAAGAGGGTTATCAGATAAAAGCGGTAAAGTGGAACTGTATTTCCTCCCTTAATATTTGAGCTTTTCTTCTTTTGTGGGTGGTTACAAACTCAGCACATGTTAATATTTCAAAAGATGATGTAGTTTCAGGATAATATCATAAAGAGTAAAGAGTGCCCTGGACGGAAAGATAGTCTCCTATGCTTACCGAGAGTGTGAGCTCTTTGCCTCAGTTTCCTGAGCTGTAACATTGTAACATGGAAATTGTACTATCTTCCTTGCCACTCTCACATGATGATTAATGAAGACCAGATAAAATGAAACCTAGAAAAGTACTATATAAATTTTAAATTATAAATATATATATAAAAATTTGGCCAGGTGCGATGGCTCACGCCTGTAATCCTAGCACTCTGGGAGGCCAAGGTGGGCGGATCGTTTGAGCTCAGGAGTTCGAGACCAGCCTGAGCAAGAGCGAGACCCCATCTCTACTAAAAATAGAAAGAAATTATATGGACAGCTAAAAATATATATAGAAAAAATTAGCCGGGCATGGTGGTGCATGCCTGTAGTCCCAACTACTCGGGAGGCTGAGACAGGAGGAGCTCAGGAGTTGGGGGTTGCTGTGAGCTAGGCTGACGCCACGGCACTCACTCTAGCCTGGGCAACAAAGTGAGAATTTGTCTCAAAAATAAATAAATAAATAAATAAATATAAATTATACAAATATCCAGTGTTTCAGCAAAGAATTCCACTTCCTCAGTGTTTCCTTGATCACCTTCACCCAGGGCCATTGCTTCGGCAGCCCTTCATGCGGCCTGGCATGTGTTTTCCTCTCTGTACCTCGATGCCTGGCCCTTGTGTGTGGGCAAGGCAGCAGGAGTCACCCCTGCCATGTTTACTGAATGATTTTTTGCTCACTGAGTGGTCTGGGTCTCATCTGTAATTCCAGGCGCCCCCTCTGGAAAAGGTGCGTAGTAATAGTTTGTGAGGTGTGGGAATGTGCCCAGGTGGGTCAAGTACCCACCAGCCATCGCTATATTTCGGTGGTGATCTGGGATTCTTTCTACTGTGACCTGACATAGTCTGTGAGAGCCTGCTGGACCTCGGCCAGGAGAGAGGGGAGGAGATGTCATGAGCCACTCAGAAGTCCTGTGCTTGTGCCCATATAAAAGAAAAAAGAGTCCCGAGAACCTGGGTGGGAGGGTCCTTCTAGATCAGGTTTGGGGGAGCTGATCAGAGTCAATATAACCAGAAACTGAGGGGCGACCCTGGAACTGAATCCTAAAGGAATAATGATTTTCCAGGAGCCCAAGGAGCCAGTTGAAATAGAGAGTTCAGCCTGGAGTGGGGGTGCAAATATGGGGAATCAATCAGAGAGGAGAGTGTGACCCTTGAAGGAACAGTCTGATAATCGGAAGAGAGTGAAACAGGAAGTTCCTAAAAGATACTCTTTAATTCTGGAATTATATACCAAGCTAATTGGGTGGTGTGAGGCCACGTACCTGTGATATGCTTTACCTGGGTGTACAGTGGACACCGGCTGTCCCTCACATGTCTCTGAAAGTAACTTGGGCCTTACAAATGGCTGAGCGGGTGACCCGCCCTGGGGCAGTGCCCTGTACGATGAGCAAGGGAAAAGCCTTGAATTCTGAGACTGTTGCTTTCACAGGGGAAAAATCCTCCCTTTCCACTAGGTAGCAGTGACTGAAGACTGCCCGGGGGCGACGCTGGCAGGACTGAGCCTTCAGTGGGGGAGGCCCCAGGTGCACCCTTCCCACATCCTTCTGGTCCTGCGTGACCACTTGCTCTGCCATGCGGAGCTACAGTGAGAGCACCAAAAGCAACTTCAAATCCTGTCTTACGAAATCCTGAGCACACCCCAGGGCAGTCAGTGCGCACAGCAGGGGAGCCGTCCCAGGCCACGTGCTCTTCCCGCCCTGGAGGAGGCGATTTGATGAGTGCCCAGAGGCAGCCCATTTTAGATGAGGCTGTGCATTTTTGGGAGTACCTGTGCAAGGCTATGAGCTTTGTGCCTTCTTGGACTTTTCAGTTTATATATTTGTTTTTTTGCTTTTATCCAGGTTATTGGTGATTACTTTGGAAAAGAAGGTCGTTTTGAAATGCGACCGAATGTCAAATATCCTTGGGGACCTTTAAAACTGAGAATAGATGAAACCAGAATTGTGGAGCACACTAACAGCTCTCCTTGCAAATCATGTAAGTCTAGAGACTTAATTTGTTACTTATGTCATCATCTCTAGTCTTGGTGTAATGCAAGTTTAAAACACACGTGTTCTCCAGGAGTTCCTGTTCTCAAAGTTCACATTTTTTTTTCTGATGTGGTAAAACACATGGAACAATTCACAAACTGGCATCCTGCCTGTATTAGAGGCTTCTAGGTTATTCTCTTTCACTCTTCTCTCCCCAAATGGTAGAAGGCTTGTCCCTATTTTTACATCTCTTACTATAATCCCTTAGTTGTTCGAGGTTTCCACTTTTAGGAAAAATTGAAATATCAATTACAAAATTTCATTAATATAGTCATCCCTCATAGCAAGTCTCATTCTGATTTTCCAAGTTTGTAGTCATCTTCCAGCTCCTCAGAACCAAACAGATAACATCCCTTTAAACACCTGAAAATTTACAAATTGGCAAATAAGTGTAGATTTGTTTTTATGAACAGCCTCATCCATAAATAGAGAAGCAAATGGATGTTCTTATAAGTAGCTCACAAATAGGAAAACTGTTAGAAATCATAGCTTTAGAGAGACCCTTTTATAAGCTACTGAGGGAGAATAAAGTGAAGATCGATCTTTCAGGCCAGTTGGTCATTTTAGACTAATATATATATGCTTTGGGGACTGTCTTCCAAACCGTGAGCTGTTTCTGTCTATGCAATCATTATGGGAAGGAATTAAGGAGGAAGTGTGTTAAGAACCCAGTCTCTGGAGTTATGGATTTGAAATCCCACCCTTGTAAAATTAAAGAAATAGACCCAATTCTTAGGGCTGTTGTGAGGATTACATGAGCGCATTGAAGGCCATATTCTAAACTCTTTATATACAAGCTACCATTTGTCATTTTTATATAACTGGGACACTACTGAAGTGGATGGTTTCAAATTGTTGTTCACATTTTCACAAAGCTATATAGGACATTTTGACGTGAAATTCTGGCTTTGGTGAGAGAACACCTAAAAACAGAACATTGACCCAATGAATTTTTCACCAAATCTTCCAGCACTTTGAAGTGTCACCATTCCTCTGTGAAAATAACAAGTGCTGGGTCAGTGTCATGGTCCATCTGGCTGTCTCCTCTGACTGTAGACTCAAACCAATGTGGCTATATCCAAAATCTTCAGTTTCCTGTTTTCCTCAAATTCTTCTTCAATCAGCCTTTATTCCTGTGGCGCTCACTCTCTTAGCAGTAACCAGAAACTGGGGTTGTCTACCACTTTCTCAAATGCTTCTTAAATTTTGTTGCATGGGGTGGGGGAACCAAAGTGCAGGATTTCCTAAAAAGTATTTTTTAAAAAGAAAAGAAAATTTGCCTCAAGTGGGAAATCAAGAATCTTCCAATGAATGAAACTGGAGGCATTGCTTTTTCTCAGAATGAACCCTGATCATCTGTGTTTGTTTTTCAAGCAGGTGGCCTAGAAGAATCAGCGGTGACGGGAATTGTCGTGGGGGCCTTGCTAGGAGCTGGTTTGCTGATGGCCTTCTACTTTTTCAGGTGAGGATGTTTATAAAGTTAAGTTCACTCTCCTTCACTGCCTTCTCCACTTGTTTTTGCATGCTCCTCTTTATGACCTGTCCACAGCTTTCTCTTGCCCAAGGAGCATGGTGCTTAAAATACCCAAGTCATCTTTTTGGTGTGAGCCTGGGTTCGGTGGTCAGTGAGTTAGCATACTGGGTAACGGGGGCGTGGGTTTCTTTTGCATCCACCTGTGGGACACAGAGCCACTGCTGTCCTTTGATTACAGATATTCTGACAAGAATGTCTATCACTCACCAAATGCATATGTTGGGAGAGAGGACAAAGGAGAGGTTCAACCTCCCCGTTCTCAGGCTTCTTCCAATTCCGAAATAGGTGCCTGGGTTCACCTTCCTAAAGAGCAGGAGGGAGCTCCGAGTAGCCCGTGCTCTCAGGCTGATCTGTGCCCAGTATTTGGAGAACGAGTATGTTTAGTTACCACCGTGGTTAAGCCCCAAGGCTTGTAAAATTGTAACAATGTACGTGTGTTCAAGGTGCTGAGTGACTGTTCCACCCTGCCAGGACAGCCCATTCCTTTGTAATCTTTGGTGGTTGAGTTTGTGGCTCATTCATAAGTCATCAGAGCATGATTTCTTTTTTCTGTATGGAAATGTAACTCTGGGAATATGTGACCCTCTGTGGGAACATTGTATTCCTGTTCCCTTGGTCACAGTACACTTAATCTGATCTTTATCTAGGGCATATCCTGGGAGCCAGGGAAACTTTTGTGGCAGAATAGACAAGACCGAACCCCCAAGGCTCCCCGGGAAGAAGGGGAAGGCTTGTTCTATGGCATTTTGGAAAGCATGCCAATTTTGCCCCTTGAATAGGGGCATAATGCCTCAGGGCACACTTCTTTAATCTCTGACCAGGGTTTCATATTCTGTCACTTCTCATTTATCAACCCAAACCCAGATGTCCCTTTAGGGCATTCTTTGTAAGAGGAACCATAGTGTTTTTGAGCCAAGTTTTCTTACTACATTCACTTTCCCTTTACTCAGGAAGAAATACAGAATAACCATTGAGAGGCGACACCAGCAAGAAGAAAGTAACATTGGAAAACATCGGGAGTTACGGGAAGATTCCATCAGATCTCATTTTTCGGTGGCTTAAAGGAAGCCCTTTTTTTTCTGCCTGAGATTCTTTAAGGAGATAGATGGGATGAAAGACATCGATGAAAACAGAAGGGGCGTTCTTGAAGAATTCATTCTTTTAAGCAGTTAGTCATTTCGTTTTAAAATTTCTTTAGAAGCTCAGGAACTACAATTAATCATCTGCCTCCTGGCCTTTCATCTCATGACAAACAACTATAAGGATATAACGTCACTCTGTTAAATGTTCACACTGTATCAAGGGCATATGATTAGACTGATGTTTTTAAAATCTGATGTCTCCATGTCTTGATGGCTTTTGGGGGCATTTCACACAAGGGTATAAAATGTGGTTTTCTTCAGTGAAATGTTTTGTAGCTAGAATAAAATCATTTTCACAAGTAGAATATTCTTGGAAAGCATTCAACACCCAATAAGAGGAAAATGTAATGAAAAATCTCCAGGTTGGAATGACAGCAGTACTCTCTCTAGGGCTGGGGGACAGACTTGTGGTTGAGGGTTGCTCTGTCCGGTGTCTACATTCAGGTTCTAATTTCATAGCTCGAAAAAGAATTTCTTCCCTGTGTCTTTCAGTTGTCTTATAAAAGCTACTCTGGAAAGTTGTAAATATTAGTGAGATAGGAGGATGTACACAAGAAAAGCAAGTCTAAAAGGTTTCCTTTTTGATGTATAAAAAAGCCCTATTTCGCACTCACATTTTATTTTTAAGTATCTTAATCTTATATTTTGGTATTAGGAAATGTGTCTATTTTTTCATTTTGAAGATTAAATTTCACTTATATTTTAAAAGCATGGGGAAAGTGTACAACAAACCAATAATGATGAAATATGCTTCTCTTTTTCTGTCTGTTTCCCTCTTCCCCTTGGCCGTAGCCAAACACTGATTGCTGCTTTAATTACAGAGGTCTGGAAATGTGTTCAGGTTACAAACTCTTCAGGAATACATGAGTTTTTAACTGTTTGGAATTTTAACTGCTTTAAATACAAGTTCTTTTAGGGTAACATCCTTTCCAATTCTGGCCAAATGATGAATTTCAAGATCAAGAGTGAAAAGTTATGAGAACTAAGCAGAGTTTTATAAAGGGAGGCAGCCCTTTTTCCTCAAGAACAACTTGATTGAGAGTTAGAACTTGATATTAAGCACAGACATGATAAGTTAAATAATTGTATACATGACATTTACCAAAATTCACAGTGATGATTTTGGTTAAAAGAGGGAATCTAAGTATTTATTCCTTTTCTTTCAATTCCACAGAGCTTTATAGTCACCCACCAATAACCATGTAACAGTAGGGTGAGTGTGGATACAAGGAATTTGAATATAAGGAAATTGAGTAAGTATTTACTGGATACGTACTTTGCACCCAGTACTCCCCACATAGGTTTCAACTCAGGTTGCCATTTTCACTTAAAATTTGTACAGAAGATAGTGAAGGAGGAATGGGAAGATTAGTGTACCATCTTGGAATGATGTTATTAGGGTCTTTATTCAATAATGCTTTCAGCATTTGAAAAACCATTTTATTAATAAAAATTATACTAATATCTATAAAAGGCCATGTATAGGGAGGAAAACACAGGGGTTTGCGCAATTCTTGGTAGTGATGGAGGTCATAGTTCACATAGGTAACAGGAAGACCAGGTGAGTGCAAGCTACATGTCCTAGACACTGGCTCGTGCTTGCTCCCCAGGAGGAGTTGGCCTCTATTGCTCCCACTTGAGTCAAAGTGAACAGATTATTTCTGTGCGAGGCTCATTTCCCCTCAACTGTTTGACTGTTTGAAAAATGGGATGCAGGCAGCTGGGAGGGCATGATAAAAGAATTAAGTGTGATCAACTGAAACAACTATGTTGTATTTCTCCATGCTGTGGATGCAAAGGAAAAGTGCTGAATTCCAAAAAGGATGGAACAAAGAAGGCAAAAAAGGAAAACTCCAGAAATTCTAACCTAGGAAGAGAGTTTGAGAAGTAAAATCTAGGAAAGCAAAATGTTGGATAGTTTGGGCCTCCCAAAAGGAAAACAGATTGGAAGGACTGTGTCCATCTTAGTTACTTGAAGAGCTTATTTCTCTCTCATTTTTATTTTTTAATGATGTTTTCTATGTATTTTAGAGATATTCATTTTCTATTATCTTGTGCTTGTAAGAAACATTTACATTTTAAGCCTATGTGCTTATTACAGGGGGAAAAACACTCTACCTGGTTGCAGTCTTTGGGTATAAACATTTCTAATCTTTCTAGAATTTACATAGCAGCTCATTAATGCTAACATTTATATAGCAAATATCTTCTAGTTCTACTTAAGGTGGAGGAATAGTTATAAACTTGATATTATATCTCTAGATATGATCTTAAAGATAAGTGAGAGTTTAGTCTTTTAAAAATGGCAGAACAAATCATGAGGTTTCTGGTATATGGATGCCATACCAATTTGAAATCAACTCCAGTGTTCTTAAGATTGACTGCTTATTTACACATCTTTTATCTATTCTTTTTTCCTTGAAATCTTCTTTGAGTTACCAAAACTCTGTTAAGTTTTGAGAACTCCAAAAAGGTGGAAAAGCTTGGCTAAAAGTGTAGGTGTTTGGCCTAGGGCTACCCTGGGTTAAGACCTCTGAAGATTATATTTTGGGATTTAAGTTCCTGACTGCTAAGCAATATATTTGACAATTACTCATGCATACCCTGCCAGTAGCCACAGAACATATAGTAAAATAAATAGGGCTTTAATTCTTAAATCATTCTATAAATTTTTACCCTGAAATCCAGAGTGTTCAGATTTCAAAAAGGATACTTTATCAGTATTTTCTCATCTGGTCAAACATTAGCTGACATTGATGCAGGTCAAAATGCTTATATACTTTTTGGTGCTAGAAATAAGTATAGTTTTTTATGGTCATCATTGTCTTCTTAGATTTTTGGCGGGGTAGGGGGTGCATGGTGGGGGAGGAGGAACTCAAAAATGAAAGCTTTCCCCAGATGATAATGTTTATCTGAAAAGAACTTTCTGTATGGAGTCTATACCTCCCCCCAGACTGACCACAGGTTCTACAAGGAAGCCTCTGTAAATATCACATTTCTCTGAAGAGCCATCAGCTTGTCTGTTCATGAACCACAGACATGGTTCCACAGACCTTAAGATAGTTCTTTACATTTCAAAGCTATGTTTAATGGAGGGAGAGGAGAAACGTATGGAAAGAGAACAACTCCTTTTTTCTTCTCCCTTAAATTCAAAGACTGCTGCTTTGGAATGCAGTCACTTCTCCTTATTCATAGGCTTCTAGAATCATTAATTTACTCAAGGCACATGTACCTTCTTTGCCCCAAACTTAACATTTTCCTTCTGGTTGTGGCTGATTTTGGGGGGCATAAGATATGCAGTCAACAGTGACATTACAGCCATTGCATAGACCTCATACAGACAGTGACAAGGATTCAGAAAGTAGGTTCCAGTGGCATCACTACCTTTTTGCATGTGAGTATACACTGGCTATTTGTGGAATTCCTATGTTTCTTGGGACACAAAGAACTTAGATCCTGAGTGGATGCAGACATAAAGACAAATGCCAAGCAAAATTAGGCCCCTCCAGCTACGTGTTTCATGGGTTCTGTTTAGTTACACCCTGTGGTTCAGGGCTTCATGGGGAAGGTGGTAATGAGCTGAATTTCTTGTTCAGTGGAGAAAACTGCAACTCTATAAAAATACAGGATATGTTCTAGGGGCAGTGTGGAAGCAGAGAGAATGAGATGGTGGTGTTCGAGGGACTGTTTTCTTTTTCAGTTGGTCTTTAGAACTGAAGAATAACCAAAATTTAGTCCCTCTTCAACATCCAGACTCAGCAAGAGGCTTAGGACATGCCCAGCAAGAAGAATCAGAAGCTTGATCCTCCAAAAGAAACAGAAGGGGGCAGCTTTGCAGGCTGCCACTGTCTTCACTACCCCTTCCTCCTCCTGACCCCCACCATGCATGTCCAGCATGGCTGTAGAGATGCACAGAGATGCAGCAGCAGCTTGCCCTTGCAGGTAGAAACTTGTGAGTTGGCCTCCATACTTCCTCAGAGGGAAGAAAGACAAAAATAATGCCGGTTGTTAAGAATGGAGCTGGCTTTTAATCAGAACCTTTCCTCTAACTTGACCACACATGCTCTCGGGGCAGTTCAAGCCTGGCTTTTGTGTTCTGAATGCAGATTTCACAAATGTCTCTTACAGATGAACCCCACAGCTAGAATGCAGGATTAAAATAACTTTCAAAAGGTGCTGGATTGGAGTTTGTTCAAATTTCTCATTAACCACTAATGTTAATTCATACCAAAGGCAAAGTATTCTAAATCAGCTGATGCTGTTAATGTTCATGTTTTAAGCTACTTCAAACACAATGAAAGGGTTTCAGTGGGAGCTGAGTCTCATAAGTAAAAATCCATATGTTATATAGCTCTTTGATGTGTCAGGTGTGAGATGATTCCTAGGGGAAAGATTTAAACAAGTGGAATCAAGACTTAGCAACAATGTTGCATTGCTTTGATTCGTATGTTTAAAGACCTACATTTCTATGCACAAGGAATAAAGGGTCCACTTACCAAGTGTGAAGCACAATAGAGGCTGCCAAATTATTTTGTATTTGCTAGGAGAACAAAGCTGTCATAGTGCATAGTGATTGGGCAGAGAAGGCTAAGAAAGAGAGAAATTCAGATTTTGAAACAGGGTGTCCTATTTATTATTCAATGCCAAGATCTTAAAATCTTTAATTTTAATTTTTCACTTACAAGACAGCAATGAAGTGCTCCTCAACGGCCTGGAGATGCTGTGAATTTGCACACCTTTGTGTTGGGTCCTAGGAATCTGAGCTCTGTTCCCCAAGCATGGTGGATAACTGACACCAAGAGGATGTGGGATAGACACTGTGGAGGATCAATTCTGTGGCCCGTGTCTTCTGGGCCATATTATTCATTGTTAATTTTAATATAGGACTACCAAACAGTACAAACTTGCCATGAGTCTGGTATAAAAGTAAAAATGAGAGCTGCATAAGCTACACACAGTTTATTATTCTAATGTAAGTAGAACTATCTGCATATAATGTGATTTAATTTATTGTTTTGTGTAGAAAATGAGAATTAATAACTGTGGATATAACTCCTATTTTGTATAATATATTTTATTTCTGGTGCAAACTGTTCATTTAAAATATCTACTTCATTTGGTGTTTGGATATAAATGTGTATGTGTTCTTGTAAATGTTTCTTGTAAGCAAGAATGCCACATACTTGCAGTATAACAATGTGTTCTCATTAAAAAATACATCCCACAGAAACTTTTTTCTGTTTATAATTAAACTAACATACACTGTGCATATCCATATTCTTTGAGGACTTTCTGTTCTGTTGTGACGAGTTTAAGTAAAAGATCAATTAGTCAAAAGCCCTGATGAATTGTAATGTTTGAATGATACCCCTGAAAGAACTCATAAATTTCTGCTCAGTGAAGAAAGACCTGCAGAAATAAGAAAACAATATATTGTTAAAATGAGAGGCAAACCTTGAATTGGAAGGTAAAGGAAGAAATCTTCATGAATAATAACAGTTATCTTGAGTCTCTACAGCTTAAGAGCACTACATGGTTACAGACAGCCTCCTTGAGTCATATTATTATGTCCCTTGCTCACTTTAAAGAGATCCTAAGTCAATTTTGTCACTCTAAACAGCTCCACAGGTTCCATCATACTAAGCAGATTAATTAGCCTCCATCATCTCCAGTTGCCTCTGGGTTGTAAAAAGCTTCTGCACCATCTGGGAAGTTACTCACGATTTATTTTAAGACTGAGAAACACATAGCGCATAGTTGGAGCAATGTTCTCCTGGTCCTGCTGCTGCTTCTACCGCCAATGAGGTCCCTGGACAACACCACAAATGCCACTCCACTGGGTGCCCGTGTTTGAAGAGATTCTGCAGCAGGATGATGTGGAAAGGTGTGGCAGGGATGAAGAGTAGAGCCAAGAAACCTCTGCCAGGAAATAGACATTCCCATTGTGACTTTCCCATATCCCCGTTGGGACCATGGCCTCACTGAATCTTTCCACCCATTCCTACCTCCCCAGTCCCCTCTGAACTTCACTTCATGCATACCCAGCATCCCACGATAGGCCACAGATGCCTCATGACTGCCTACTGGGGCTATGTCCCCCAAAAGGAACTCTGAGTAACTCCAAACACCATTGATTTAGGGCCCTTCCCTAATTCTAAATCATGGGCTTTGGGCATTGCCTTAAATAGCAACCACTATTGTGAGAGGTACCAATGGCCACATGTCTTTTAAAAAATCAATCTAATAAACCAGCTATTAGCATCAAACCAGAGCCAAGAAAGAAAATTCCTTTTGTAGGCCTTGTGTAACCCTGACGATCTTTAGCTGCTAAAGCTCTTGAGGAGTGGAGAGGAGGAAGAGGAGCAATTGGATGAGCAGGGCATGATGTGCTATTTGCTCGGCGTTAGTTATGCCATTCACTCCTCGTGCCACTTCTGTCATTCCCATTTCATAGAGGACACTCTGGAGCCAGACTCCTGGGATTTCTAGCCTGGCTTTGATCCTTCTGTGAAAATAGGGGTAATACTAGTCCCAACCTCACTGGGCTGCTGTGAGGACTTCACACTTAGAATTCTGCCTGGCACATAGTGGAACATTCAATCGAATTATTATTATACTCTCCTGTCTCCTTGGATAAGGAGACAAAATCATAATTTTGGGGGACTTCAAGACAAGAGGCGTCTTTACTGTTGAAAGTCATGCACACCAAATTTCTTTTCAATTTGTCTTGATGGCAAGTAGCCTCGACCTCCTGGAGGATGAGATAAGAGACAAGAGGTCCTTTTTCCGTACACTGTCCCCCTCCGCCTCCAAAGGGCTCAGAAGGGGACAGTGATGGCCACACTGTCCCTGAAGCTTTCAGAGGGCCTGAGCAGTTTCATTCAAATCTGTGCTTCCTCCTCAGAGTGGAGGTGCCAACGCTAGACCAGCAGGCCAAACCTGCCATACCTGCCTTCCGCCTCCTGCCTTCTCCCCCAGCTGACAGGGCCCTAAGGACTGTCCCTGGAATTCATCCCTTAGCTGCTGTGACTGGTTAGAGCAGTACCTGCTCCCTCAGGACACGGAGGACCCTCATGTGTCCTCTTTGGCTTCCCTACGCCCCAGAGCTTCCCGGAGAATGCTGGCATTTTGTCCCAGACTCAACAACAGCAACTCCTTAACGGTGTTGGCGGGTGGGGGATTTCCCAGCATAGACAAAGACAACCAATCAGAGCTCATCTACCTCAACCAATCAGGGCTTAGCTCTATCGGCCAATCAGAACTAAGCAAATTTCAATCCTTCATTTGCATAAACAGACCTGATTGGGAACCCTGGGTGGGAACTTACGCTATAAAACCAAAGCCTTCCGCTTGTTCTCTGGAATATATTTTGGTCCGTTCGTTTTGAGCTGGCGGCTGCTTCTCTCCGATTTCTGTTCACTGAAATACTCTCTTTTCTCCGGATTCCTTTTCAGAGAACTTCTGTTCACAACTGGCTCTGTGGAATGCTTCAGAAGGACCACCTACCTGTGTATGAAGAAATCTGTGTCTTCTAGCAAAAACGTCATGGGTGGTATCAAAGGTATTTTATGTTTTCAGCAAACATCCAGCAAAAAACTGAATCCCAATAGAACTTGCCACCTGGTATCTTAACCATATACTACTTTATGACTGTTGTCAGCATTTTATTCAAAAGGGAAATAAGAATGGGCAGAGTGCACGTCATTGTGCATTTAATGATGCTAGCCATTTACTGAGAGCTTTCCACATGCCAAGGGTGGGGCTGAGCACCTTAAATGTGTGCATTGATTTAACCTGCACTGAGCCCTTTTGAGGAAGGACTATGGTTATCTTCTTTACCTTAGAAATGCGTAAACCAAGGCACCGCGGCTAAGTCATTTGCCCAAAGTTTCATAGCTACAGAGCCGGGGTTTAAAGTCAGGCTGTTGGCTGTGGAAAGTGGCTGTGCCAAACTGCTTAATCCGACACATAGCGTCATTTTCAGTCTTCTGTGAGTAGACCTCGCTTCCTTTTCGTTACCTTCCACGCCCAGTCAGACTCCTACCCCTCTCCCCTTTCCATTTCCACTGCCACTAAACAAGGTCGTCATCATGTTACCCCAAAGTAAGCAAAGAGCAGCCTCCTAATCCTTCTTATTTCTGAGCTCTTTAACTCATTTTTCACACAGTTGCCCTCTCAGCCTTCCTAAAACACTGATTTGACAATGTTACTCTCTTGTTCAAACACCTTTAATGGCTGCCCTTCCTCACAGGTCAGATTCCATACTCCACACCTGGTGACCACATCCCTAACCCTCAGTCTTGCCGTATTGCTTTATTATTCACTATTCCTTTGATTAAGTTAAATTGTGCTGAATTTTACGTACATTGATTTATTTGTCACCCCCAAAACATTCCTTGCATTTCCCTGCCTGGAACTTTTTATTCCCACTGTTCCTCCTGCCTGAAAAACCCTTAGCTTTCTAATTGAGTCCATCTTTCAGCTGCAGTTCAAATCCTGTCTCCCCAGTAAGCTACTCTGTTTATGCTAACCTCAAATGAGCTCTCCTTTATTTTGTGTCTCAGGGGTTATGAATGGGTGGTCTGCAGATGAGTTTTGTTTGGGCAGCTAGTATTTAGGGAAAAAAAAGTGGAATTTGAATGCCTTTGGATGGGGCAGATGCTCTCTGATTTGCCAGAATCCTTACACTCCTGATCTTCTTATACCCATCTCTCTGCACTAATTTATTTTAGGGCTTTGCAAACCCTGTGTGTACAGCTAGTTGGTGAGTTTTGTACTATCTCTCCTATTGCCACATTATTTATCGTTTTAATATTATAACTTCCAAGTGGCTGGTCTTCAAAGAATTCCCTGACACCACAGATTTGTCTGTCTCTATCTCTTCGGCTTCTTTATCAAGTACTAAGTGATTCCAAAACAAAATATTTCCTGCACCAGAGGAATTATTATTCAAAGAAATTGTAGTGTTTCTGTAATGCTAATACTCACTTCATAACATTTCTGCTTTATGAAACATTATGAAATCAGATTTTCTTAAAACTGTGTTTTTCTTAAATGGCCTCCCACAAGAAGGACTGTACGGCTTAAATCCCTGCTTTTCTATTTGCTAGCTGTGTGGTCTTTGCAAACCACAGGACCATTCTGAGCCTCAGTTTCCCCGTTTGTACAATCAGAGGATAAGAACTCCTTTGTAAGGTTTCAAGCGGTGACTGACATGCACCAGTAGTGGCTGTTAATATTTTCACGAGGTAACCCTTACTTAGTGCGTCAAGTTCTTGGGCTCCTGGTGTCAAGACTGGCCCATAACTGAGGCCCTGGTGTGAGTCTTTTCTAATTCTTAACCTCATTCCATAGACGAGGACTCGGAGGCATACACCAAGTTGTGGGTGTGAGGCTCTTGGCACAGAGCAATGATCAGAGCCCACGTGTGTGGCGTGGATTTTGCCATGAGCTGGTCTAAGCCCTGTGTCTCACACACTCCTCACCACAGCCCCATGAGGCAGGCACTGTCAACTCTGAGACACAGAATGGTTAAACAACTTGCCCTCTACCCAGTCTGGAAACGACAGAGCCAGGGCGTGATAGCAGGAAATCTGGCTCCAGCGCCAAGTGCTCCTCTGCTCTGCTGAAGGCAGCGTCACAGTCACTGTGCTATCACTCACGCCCTACGTGTGCCTGGAGGACCCTCCAGAGGCCCTGCCACCTTTAATCCTCTGTCCCCACTGCCCTATCATACATCAATCATGATGATAAGGAAAAGAGCACTTTTGCAGCAGAATTTAGCACTGCAGTTCAGGG
Source organism: Eulemur rufifrons (assembly GCF_041146395.1). NCBI lineage: Eukaryota > Metazoa > Chordata > Mammalia > Primates > Lemuridae > Eulemur > Eulemur rufifrons. The sequence goes on from NC_090999.1 coordinate 21,964,038, forward strand.
CTTCCCAAATACCCATCTGTAGACTGGTGTCAATCCAGGGAGTTTTAACAGTCTGTGCTGCAATAAGAAAAATTAGAATGGTATAGGGAAATGTTCATAAACATAAACTGATTCAATATTTAAATATCAGATATGAAATATCAATATTTAAGGCAATAGTTAAATCTTTTTTCTGACATCATAACTTTATGATTTTGTGTATAAGTTGTGAAAATGCCTTTTCTGTTAAAAAACGGTAGTGATAATAGTGGGGTTTTTTCTATTTTTCCTTGACAAAATTTTTAAAAAGTTGGCAAATTTAAAACATTTTTTTGACATGGTTGAAATTCATGAAATCCGTGAGCCTAGACAAATTCTTTTAGTCTGTTGTTGCCTGATGGAATTACATCATGTCCGCTAGTTTATTCATTGTAACATGAGAATATATCTTGTCTTCTGGGAACCAGGACACTCTTGTCCCTTCTTTTTGTATCCCAGTGACTTACAGAAATCTGTTCACTAAATCCCTGCTGTCTGATTCTTTTTTAAGGTCCACACAAAACCTGTGTCCCAGCTCAGGTTCCTAATAGTGTATCTCTGTCCTCCTTTGAAAGATCTCTCACATTCTGACTGTAGTTGAGCGATTAACAGGCTATCCTCAAACCAAAACCGTTGGCAAAACAAACATCTCAGACCACTGCTCTTTCCTTGAAAAGTTTTCAGAGCTGTTTCGTAAAACCAGGCCCCAATGTTGAATTTACAGCCACACTTACAAGCAGTTTCTATAGTGAAACAGATCACTACTGATCAGCTTATTATAATAACAATAATGATCGTGATAATAATGTGACAACACATTAGAGGCTTTTATGTAGTGGATCCTTCCAAACTATGACATGGAGCATTTTTTTCTTACTGTAAGCCTTTTCTAAACTTAGCAGTTTTGACTTAAGAGGAAAAAAAAAAAAAAAAAAGAAAAAGAAAAGCCCCTGACTCTAAATCCCTTTATATCAATAAGGATACTTGTTGCATTTTATTCTCATTTCTACCTATCCAAGATTATATATCTTCTCATTTAAGTAAGCTTTGGTTCAAAGCTATTCTTAGATTTTATTTAAGTAAACCCAAAATTAGAGCCCAGGGCTTAAAAAAACCTATGTAGTGTTCTTTTTATGCTAGAGAATGAAGGACACCTCTGACCCTAAAAAGAACCTTGAATTTTAGGATACACTTCCCAGCTTCATAATGGCCCTGGAGAAAGTGCCGTTCTGAGGGTCTAGCAAGATATCAGAGATTTTGATTCATGTAACAGAAATCCTTAAAATACAAAAATGCTTTTATGGACTCAGCGGATAGTCCCAAATTGTTGTCTCACCAGAAACCCTCAGTATTTTAGTGAGGTTGTGCATTGCAATTTGGTGGGCAGATAGGAAGGGGAGGGTGACACAAAAGGAAGAGAATAGCTAGGAATTTGAAAACTGGCAGCTTTGCTGTTGAATCTTCCAGGCTTCTTACTGCCTCCTAAATTTACTGCTCCCATCCCCACACCACATACCCGTGCAACTTCACCCACGGTAAAGTTGGGAACATAATAAAAACAAACAGAAAATAAAAATTTAATTCAAAACAATGGAAACACAGTAGGCCTTCCAAAAACTGAGACACAATAAGCCTTTCAAATAAGACTTCAGTCCATATCCATCTGCAGAATAGTACCTCTTGTGACATTTTAAATATTATATTTGTAATGTAGAATCAATTTAAGTACATTCATATCAAAGCAAAGAAAATTTTACAGGTTTCCCCAAGAGTAATGAATATAATTTCCTAAGTAGAATGAAGGATTCAGCGTCAGCCTCCATTTTAGAAATTGTCTTAACTATATAAGCCCTCAGAGACCAGCTGCTATCTTTTTAAAATCTCTTATAGAGCAGTGTTTTTTAATATACTTAATTTTATTTCTATAAAATTACTAAGATGACTATAACTGATAATAAATGAATGGCTCGTTTCATCTTTTCAGGCTGTCATCTGCATGGCCCTGCTGCTACCCTCAAAGTGCTAACATTTCTCTCCCTTCCCTGCTGGCCAGTGTGCTCAGTGTCTCCACAGGCATCCTATCTGTGCTTCCACGAGGACATTTTTGACTCAGTGCACTCTCTGTTTCACACCCAACCTCCCACCCCCCAAATTTCATCTGCTTCTATCTTAGGAACTCAGGTACATTGTAAATGTTTCACTTGACAGCTACAGTTATTATACAGTTTTTACTTATATTATAGAGTTATCATTATACAGCTAATAATAGAATGTCTAGAAGGAATATTATGCTAAATTAAAAAGAGCAGAGAATGTTTTCCAAGCCAGGACATAGACTTGGATACTCAAACTGCAATGATCCCCTGAACTTTTAAAGGATGGATGATGCTTTTTGATATGCAAATAAGGGACCAGGAATAGGCAAGAAAGAGAAAGTGAGTACATCTGAGATAGGGAACCAGTAGGCCCTGTTTGATAAAGAGTCATAAGACCCAAATCAAGGTCTCTGATAAAACAGGAGGCTGTGGAGAAGCGGGACAAAACCAGCTTAGAACAAAGACGGCCACAAAAAAAAGACCTCAGGTTACTCTCACTGCTCAGTATGCCTTGTATAACGTATTAGCATGCTAAAAGAAACTTCCACCAGCACCATGACAGTTTACAAATGCCATAGCAACTCCGGGATTTACCCTGTATGGTTTAAAAGAGGGAGGGACCCTTAGTTCTGAGAACTCCTACCCCTTTCCCAGAAATCTTATGAATAATCCTCCCTCTGCTTAACATAAAATTAAATACAAGGTATAAAATAAGAACCCCGGAAACTGACAAAGTGCTACTCTCTGCTACTCTGAGAGAGAGCTGCTGCCCTGTCTATGGAACAAGCTTTCCTTTTGTTTCTTTGTTACTTCAATAAACTTGCTTTTCTTTACTCTGTTGTCTTGCTCTTGAATCCTTTCCTGCGTGAAGCCAAGAATGCACTTGGCTTTTAGGCGGGATCCCAGTTTGAGGATTTTGTTCTGAGATTCTTATCACATCCATGACTTCCGTGGCTTTCTAGAGGGCCAGGGAGTCATTCAGATGTTCACAAGATTCTCCTCTTCACTGTCATTACATCCAAACAGGATACTGGGCAGTGTAGGAAGCTCATACTGTTTAGTTTAGCATGGAACTGGCAATACAGAAAAAAAGCAGCTCCATCTAGGTAATCTAGACAGATTTTATATTACTGTGCTCATATATTGTGCAGCTGATACAGAGTTCAGGCATGTCCTTTCTCACTGAAAGCCACTCTAATTCCTTCACTGCAGTTGGTCAGGGGGGTTCCTAATGTGACCGGACTTCTCGCCCTTTGCTTGAAAAGCCCAGGGTAACTCAGCTGTACTGGTAGGCCCCCCAAGGGCTTCATTCTTTAAATCCCTTGTGAACATGTACAGGAGACATTCCTGCAGCCTACTTAGGAAACTATTTCTTGAGGAATAGTCATCACATTTCTGAAAAATTATGGTGGCAGCTGATCCAAAATCTTGGCCTTGAATTCCAGCCAATGTTTTCTTGACTCCAAAGTGTCCTGCCAAAACAAAGTAATTGCACAGCTGACAGAACCTCTCTTGTTACCTCTTAGGAATGACCATTATTTACAGCCTGTGATGCCAATGGGGGTCTCCCAGTGAACATACAGCAGCTACTCTGGGTGCATTTCAGTGAGTCATCTCGGGGCTAACTGACCTTCTCAGATTTACCTCTCAGGAAAACACGGAATTCCTTGTTTGAGGAGAACGAACACCGATAAGGAACTCTGTTTTCACTGTCACCATGTGCTCCTTTTTTTTTTTTCCAGGTGTCTACTGGTTCCCTGACCTTATAGTTTGGTGCCGTTTCTGAGACCCCCGATTCTTCTCTTAGGTGCTGGCCCAGACTTGAGGTGGCCAGGACTGAAGCTGTCACTACGGAGACTTGTTAAAGGAAAGACATCATATTTGGCTTTTTTAAAAAGGCAAACTGCTTCCTTGCAAAAGGAAGAACATTTAACCTTTCTGAAAGAAATTTCTAAGCTTGACTGTTCCTTTTAAGGCAAGTTAGATTCTGGGCTCAGCATCTTCTGGGCTATAGATTCTAGAATCGAGAAGACTTGGTATGGGGCAGGCAGGGAGAGCAGACAATGTGATTCTAAACTTTGTGAATCTGGGTGAGTAGATGAGTAGCTGAAGGCTTGTAGGTGAATAAATGCTGCCAAAGCTGGAGGACCCTGAGATTCTCCAAGATTTGTTATTGTGGTTAAGTGGCTTCAAAGTTCTCTGCTTTCTGGTAGAGCTAAATGTATCCAGGAGAAGCACTGAGCTAAGTTCATCGTGTTCTTCCTCAGGATCAGACAATGGAAGAAAGTTGTGGGGCTGGATCTGAGCAGGAGGCTAGGTGTCACCCAAGAAAGATACCTAGTCATGGCAAATTTTCTCTGAAACGTTCATTCTCTGTTCTCGCAAGGCTATTAAAACCCAAGTACTGATTTCTGCACACTGGCAACCTTCCCATCCCCCTAGCACCTGGGAAATGGTCCTCTGGCTCCTGCTCTTACCACTTGGTGTTCATTCAGTTCCTTCTGCATTTTGGATCCCTGGTGCTTTCCCTTAATTTTTTGTTGAGTTTAACTATACATTTAAAAGAATGTTTGTTACATTTTTCCAGTATTTCTAGCTGTTTTGCAGTGGGCAGTTTCCAGGTAATCATATCCTCCATCCTGCCAGAAATGAAGCTTTTGCAATCTGGTGTAATCTGAAAGAGATTGACAATGGATGCCCTTTCTTACTGGTAGTAGGAAGTGTCAGGCATGGGCACAGTCCCTCATTAGGGTCTGTGAGTGAGGTGGGTTTTTGTATGGGGTAGTCTGTATTACTCTTGGGAGGAACTTTTTGACAGGGGCATCAGGTAACATTTTACTGCAGGACTCCTGGGTCTGCTGCCTGGACCACCTGACTGATAAGTCCTGAAACCTCTGTCGGTCACATGTCCCACCTGGGCCTGTACTCCACACTACTGGTCTCTGTTTCTTAGGCTCTGACCCACTGACTCACCTTGTTTTCAGATCTTTGTTATCATGTGGTTTCTCATAGCCCGACTGTTTTGAACCATTGCCTTGTTTCAGCCTGGAGAACCATGCACATCCATCTTTAGATGGCCCACCTGATGGCCAGGTTGCCCCCCAGGCCCAACCTACTCTTGTGCTTTAGCTCCTGGGATGTAGAACTTTCTCTTAGTCTTCTCTCCAAGACAGACTGGGGCAAATCACATGAAAACTCTGACTTTGTTCTGTGAAATCTGGATTCGCTAAAAAGGCCACACTCAAGGATCCAGAAGGCCACATGTGGCCCTGAGGCTGCAGGGTCCCCACCCCTGGTTCAGGTAGTGTTTTTTCTGAGGAGGAGAGAGTGAGTCTCTGCTATCTAAAAATGTGGATCTACCACGGCATTCAGAATTGAGGAGACCTGAAGTTAGCAGAAAGGAGATATTGCATGAACCTACTCAATCCCTCTTATATTCCGAGGTTATTATTTTAGCTCCATCTTCCTTTATACTCTGCAGCCCCAATTGTTCTCAAGTTACTTGGAGCAACAGACGATAGAGACCTCTTTAAACTCTGTATTCCTTCCCCCATCCACTTTTCTATTGCTTGTGAGGAAGTCTCCCACCCAGTCTCTCCTAAAGTTAATTGCCAGCAAAGTCATTGGCAATGTCTTTCTTTTTTTTCTCTCTCTCTTTTTTATTATGGTAAAAACACCTAACATAAAATTTACCATTTTAACCATTTTTAAGTGTACAGTTCAGTAGTGTTAAGTATATTCACATTGTTGTGAAATACATCTCCAGAACTCTTTCATCTTGCAAATCTGAAACTCTGTACCCATTAAACAACTCCCCTTTTTCTCACCCTCAAGCCCCTCGTGTAACCACCATTATACTTTCTGCTTCTATGAATTTGACTCCAAATGGAGTGGAACCATTTGGTATTTGTCCTTTTGTGCCTGGATTATTTCACTTAGCATAATGTCCTCAAGATTTATCCATTTTGTAGCATGTGACAGGATTTCCTTCCTTTTTAAGGCTGAATAATATTCCATTGTATGTATACGCTACATTTGTTTATCCGTTCGTCTATTGATGGACATTTGAGTTGCTTTTACTTCTTGACTACTGTGAATGGTGCTGCTATGAACATGGGTGTGTAAATACCTCTTGGAGACCCTGCTTTCAATTCTTTTGGATATATCCAGAAGCGAGATTGCTGGGTCATGATAGTTCTAATTTTAATTTTTTGGGGAACCGCCATACTGTTTTCTGTAGTGGTTGCAACATTTTATAATCCCACCAACAGTGCACAAGGGTTCCAATTTCTTCACATCCTCACTAGCACTTGTTAGTTTCTACTATTGTTATTATTTTGATCATAGCCGTCCGAATGGGTGTGAGGTGGCAATGTCTTTCTTATACTTCTCTATAAGATCCCTGGAATTATGACTGTTTTGAAAACATTTGATCAGTCAACCTTGGGTATCTCAGTTCAGCTTTCACAGGCAGATGGGGATTCAAGTGATTTTCAAAATGCAAGGCAGTTTTGACAAATTAAGAGTTTTCTGACAAAGAGTGGAAAACATCCAGAACATTCGTGTTTGGTTTCCATCCAAAATTGTCACTCAGCAAACATTTGCCACCAAATTCCACATGATTTCATTCCAAAAACTTATAGAGCTCTCCTTGCAAACCTTCTGTGTAGTCTCCTGGTGATGGAAAGACCACTTCATGATGGCTTCTGCTTTTTTCTTGGGAGCCCATCATGTGGTCATTGTGTCACACCTTTTATATGCTTGGACTACACTAGAACTACAGGGGTCTACTTCCTCCTGATTTCAGTTTGGTCTTTCTTCAAGCTGAAGTGGCTGGCTGCTCTCTGAGGTCACAAAGGTCACTTGGGTTCCCTTTGAGGAACGACCACAAGCAATATATCATTTTCACCCCAAACGACTTCCTTATTCATCATATTTTAGTTGATATTGAATCAGAACCTGCTGTATTTAGCTTGGCAGCCATGTGTTTCTGTCAGTATTATTCCATTCCCAAGGAGGGAAAGAGAGATATACCTTTGGGTATCTCGTGTTGCCTTACTTCCCAGTGTGTGTCTCCTCTAATGCATGGCTCTAAAATACAAAAATCATACTTCTTACATTCCCTTTTATTTCCTATTATCTCTTGAGTCGTAGCCCTGCACCTATTCACCACAGCAAAGTACATAGCAAGGAGAGAATGTATGACTCATGATTGATGAATATTTTATTTTGTTGGGAGCTAGCCCAAAGGCTATCAGTGTGCCAACATATTGACCAAACACTGAAATTAAACATTTCCGTCCAATACAACTAAATGCTTCTAACCTTGAAGCTCATTGGCTGTGGTGTTTTACAAATAAGTTCATGTGGGATCATGACACTTTTTGGTCACATTAGCAGGATGGGAGTTCTTAAAATTGTGCATCCTGATGAGGCACCATTTTTAAGGACTTCTTGTTAAGTGACGTCATCATTATGTAAGCTGGTTGAATGAGGAGTTCTCTGTTATTTGCAGCCCAAAGCATCCAAAACCATGTAGCCATGTGCAGAGTTTAGTCTTTAACTGACAAACTCTGGAGAGCTGCTAAAGTGTTTTTGAAAAAGTGTAGCACGGTCAGATGTGGATTAAAGAAAGATGCTCCACTATGTGGAGATTTGGCAGTAGGGATTTAAGGATAGATACAAGGGGCCTATAAAAGAGGGCCAGGTTTGAGGAGGCAGATTATGAGGTAGATTTGTACATATTGAGTATAATCTGCCTTTAAGTTTCTTTTAGTGGTGATGTCAAGTAGTCAGTGAAATACCTGGGTCTGGAATTTAGAAGTGAGATCTAGGCTGGAGAGAGAAAATTATGTGTCATCAATAGTTATTGAAGTCATTCATAGATGTGGATAGATGGTCCTGGGAGTAATCCTTGAGGAACTTCACTATTTAATGGCAGGATAGAAGAAGATGAATCTCCAAATGAGACAGAGGATGGGAAACAATGTAGGGGGTCTGAACACCCTAAAGCAAGTTCATGGATTTCCACTTTAGAACCCATAGGATAAAGGATTGACTTGATGATTTCTCAGAATCCTCCTAATTCTGAGATATTTGATTCTAAGGTAATTCTGATTGCTCCATATTAAGACAGTGATGATAAATATCACTGAATCTTTTCTTGACTGTTATCAATCACAAAGAATCCCTTCTGCCTTTGAACTCACATCTCATATTATGTATACTCCTCTTATGGCATATTCTACCTTGTACTGTGGTGGTGGATCTCATTTTTCCTACTAGATTATGTGTTCTTAGAGGCTAGGAATTTGTCTTGTTGATTTCCCTTCTCTTTCCAAACTACTGTCCTTAATTGACAAGGTGTTTTTGCATGAAGTTGGAAATCAATACATTCTTTGGTGAATGAGTGGCAAGTAATTAAAAATACTTAGTGAAATTGATAAATATTTTATTTTGTTAATTCTTGAATGTGAACTAGAAAATCTGATTGAACTCAAAAGTAAGTAAAAACCCTACCCTGAAGAGATCTAAGGGTCACAGAACATGACCCTGAAATCCTCCGTCTGATAAACATCCAGCTCTCTAAGGTTATAAGATCCCTGCCAGACTTACACATTTCTGATTCAATCTAATGATTAGAGCATACAAAAGATAAAATAGTCCTTATTCTGACCAGGCATTTTTATTCCCCCAAAGTTGATCATTTTCTTATCTCCTGTAGTATAGATGTCCCTGACTTACAGTGATTCGGCTTACAATTTTTCTTTCTTTCTTTCTTTCTTTTTTTTTTTTTTGGCGACAGGGTCTTGCTCTGTTTCTTGGACTGGAGTGCAGTGATGCAATCATAGCTTACTGCAACCTCAAACTCTTGGGCTCAAGCAATCCTCCTGGCTCTGCCTCCTGAGTAGCTAAGATTACAGATGCATGCCACCATGCCCAGCTAATTAAAAAATTCTTTTTTGGTAGAGATAAGGTCTCACTATGTTGCCCAGGATAGTCTTGAATTCCTGGCTTTAAGCCATCCTCCTGTCTCAGCCTCCCAAAGCACTCGGATTACAGGTGTGAACCACCACGCCTGGTGGTTTGACTTATGATTTTTCAAAAGTGATATGATCCAGTAGAAATTGTTCTTGGAGAGTCCACAACCATTCTGTTTTTCACTTTCAGTACAGTGTTCAATGAATTACATGAGGTAGTCAACACTTTATTATGCACTAGCCTTTATGTTAGATGATTTTGCCCAATTGGAGGCTAATGTAAGTGTTCTGAGCATGTTTAAGGCAGGCTAACTTAGGCTATGATGATATTCAGTACGTTAGGTATATTAAGTGCATTTTGACTTTTAATATTTTCAATTTATGATGGATTTATCAGGACATAATTCCATTATAACTCGAGGAGCATCTGTACAACCAAATTGTATCCTTCAGCTGAAGAAGGGAATGTTGCAATTGGCCAAAGAAGGCTTCAAAAATGAATTTAGCATAGGAAGTTGGTATTTGGTATAATCTTCAAGATAGTCAATATTATTAGCTTGGTCCTACTATAGTCTAGTTTTTTTAACTGATATGCATTCAAAATAACATTTAACATTCAGCTGAATTAATTACAAAATCCAAGAGTTGGCAAATAATTGTTTCACTATTCCTATGGACCAGTTGACCAAAGCATAGAATGAAAGGTAAAATAAAACCTACATTTATTGAAACCTTCTATTTGCTTGGCTATTTAACATTGTTATTTCTTTTGACAAGAGGGATAAAGATATATATGCACATATTTTCTAGTTTTACCAATCTGTCCCTAAGTAATTCAGAATTTGAACATTATTAGACTATAATAATCAATTTAAGATTAGGAAAAAAATTAAATGATTTCAAGTCCCAGGATTTTAAGAAATTTAGATTGGCTTTTCTATTTTCACATAACCAAAAATCCCTCAAAATTCCCTCTTTCTTAAGCCAGCAACCATTAAGTTACTCTTAAACCCACACTAAGTACTATTTAACACAGGGGACAGAAAGCCAGATAGTTCGGTTTTTAGTATCAGTAGTGTCTTTGTTGTGGAAAGATGTCAGTTCCCAAATTTTCACTACACTGTACAGACCTGTGTACCTCAGGCAACTTTATAGCTCAAACCCCACTCCTTGGGGACTTATAGCAACTTGTAAATCCATGAAGAATTTTTCAGCAAAGTTCTATTTCTTAGTTTATTCATGGATTAGGCTTGTAAGAGTAGATTCATTCTAAGGCTCTAATGAGCAGGGTTTTTTTTTTTTTTCACACTGGAAAGAACACTTGCTTCTCTTTTTCCAACATTCAGCTTATGATGGTTTTAGAATTTATGTTCTCAGTTATATCCTCCATTGACTTTGAAATCTTAGAAAATACTCAACATGGTTCTTTCCAGAATCCAGTACTATTCAAAGCCTTTCTTTATGTAGCATTAGAAAATGGAGACCCACAAAACTATTTCACATGAGTTTGTTGCTATGGTTTACTTCTAAGAACATTGGCTCCACTCTCCCAAGTAACCAGAAGTCAAGACAGTGGTCTCATAACTGAGCAGTGTCTGTTACTGGGAGTGGAGAGGATGAAGAGGATTTCCATGCTCTGTTTCTCAGAGTTAGGCTGAGGATAAGTTCTTTTTCTCTTTCATTGGAAAAACTTGAGCCATTTTTTTTAAACAATAGATGTCTTCCGAATAATATTCATAAAAACAAGCTGGCGGGTGCCAAAGGACCCACTGCCCACTTGGCTGGATTTGTTAGCGTCATGTCTGTGGCTGTTCTGGGTCATTTCATTTCATCAGCTGCTAAGGGGCTATCAGAATACGGGCTCTCCTGTCTACTTAGAGCCGAGTTTTCTTTTAGTGTTTAATACTTACTGATTTCTGTTCCATTATTTCCAAACTTCATTCCTTTCTGCTTCACCTAAGTTCAAATGAATTTCAAGGATCCCTTCCTCTTTTTGGATCATAGGATATAAACTCTTTTAGCTGAAAGATCCCTTAGAGTCCCCCAAATACAATGTCCTCATTTTACAGATGAGAAAACTTAGGCACAGAGAAGGGAAGGGAATTGCCTTAGTTGCCAGCTCTACTGAGTATTGATTCCATCACCTGCCAAAAGAGGCAACATAATCTAAGGCAGGGATAAGAACAAAGACATATTGATCAGTTTGTCCCCTCCCTATATGACTCTGTATGAGCTTTCTGTGCTACATAACAAACTGTCACACACCTAGCCTCTTAAAACAACATGTGTTTACTATCTCAATTTCTATGAGTCAGGACTCTGATCAAGGCTTAGCTGTTATATTCTCTGGATTCATGCTGCAATAATCAAAGTACTATCCAGGCTGTGTTCTCATCTGGAGGCCTGGGGAAGTATTCACTTCCAAGCACCCTCACATTGTTGGCAGAATTTATTTCCTCGTGGTTATAAAACTGAGGGCCCCAGCTTCCTTCTGGCTGTTGACTAGAGGCTATCTTCATCTCCTAGAAGTCATCCTCACCTCCTTGCCTTATGTACCTCCTAATGTTTCCACTTACTCCTTCAAAGCCAGCAAGGGAGACAGTCTCTCGCAAGATGGAGTCTTGTATACCTTAACATAACCATGGGAGAGACATTGCATCACTTTTGTCACATTCTATCCCTTAGAAGCAAGTCACAAGTAGCACCCAAACTCAAGGGGAGAAGATTATATGAAGGCACAAACACCAGAAGGTGAGAATCATCAGTGGTCACCTTAGGGTCTGTCCACCATGACCCAAACAAGAGATTTACTTGGGCTAACATAGAAATAAGTTCTGGTCAAGCACTGTTTTCACCGTTGGTCACTATTAATTTACCAATATGTTTCTAGTGGTGTTTCTCAGAACTCTATTCTCTATGTCATTCAATAATTTTGTCCTTTTTTTTTTTTTAAGGCAGGATCTCATTGTGTCACTGAGTTTGGGGTGCAGTGGCATGTTCATAGCTCACTGCAGTCTTGAACTCTTGGGCTCAAGCAATCCTCCTATTTCAGCCTCCTGAGTAGCTGAGACCGCAGGCATGCATCACCACACCCAGGTAAACTTTTTGTAGAGATGGGATCTCACTGTGTTGCCCAGGTTGGTCTTGAACTCCTGGCCTCAAATGATCCTCCTGTTTTGGCCTCTCAAAGTGCTGAGGCTTTTATCCTTATTATCAATGACTCCATGAAGATACAAGAGACAAGTCTTTTAAATGTATAGGTGAATCAGTGTTAGCAAATAATTCAGGTGACACAATTAGGTTCCAATTTTATTTCCCTGCTAGTGTAATGGGGATAATATTTTTGATATATATTAAAATGATTTTTGTATTTGAACTTCCCCGTGTGTAACCTTCTATTCAGCCAGAGGCATCTATTTGTCTTGGAAGAAGCTAGGATGATTGCAGTAGAAATGCAAAGACAAAGGCAATGCTCAGCTTTTACATTTCAAAATGGAAGTTTGGAGTTTACAAACTAACAAAATTTTGAAAGATAGGCTTTAAAGAAAGAATCGATTTCTAAACCTCTTCAGCTCTCAACATTGTTGATCACTGTGTTTTAATCTAAGTAACAGGGAAGATGGATTTTTAGGTATGATGTCATAGAAGCCTCTGCCATTAAGGAATGAAGGAAGATTTACCCCTTGGAATCCCACTGGACTGTGGGGAGGAGAAAGGAGATGGAGCAGGGTACGAAGATCGGATGCTAGGGGAGCTTCTTTGGTCAAAAGTTCTAGGGCTGCAGAAATATTAGATAGATATATGGAAACCCAGTCATATTGGGAGTAATTGTCTGGTTTGCTTAGGTGTAGCCTGAGATAAACTGCAGACTTCTGGGACTGGCCTCACCATTGGCTGGGCAGCCATAGTTTCTGCCGTGATGTATCACTGACAGGGAGGTGGAATGCGAGATGGACCCCAGGTGCCACTCCCAGCTGCCTATGATCTGTTTGTGTCGTTCGGAACCCAGAAATTCTCACATGGCCCAGGGAGGTAGTAGGGTCATGCTGAGAGATCTTGGAGTCAAAACAAAGTTCACAGTGACAATGTTGAAACTTACCTGAGCCCTGTGATCCTGGGAAACAAGCAAAGGTTGAGAAATCCCCTCACCGTCGGGTGTTCTGGCAAAGGGCTCACTGCAAAGAACCATTCTTCCCCTGTGACTTAGATGAGACTCACTGATGCCGTCTATTACCTGTGACAACACCACACAGAGACCCTCCAAATCCCCATTCCTTTGCCTCATAAGTGATTAGCCAAACTGCCTGTGCCCACTGATTGATCAAAACAAGGTACTTCTTAATCACGCTCTGGTTAGGATTCTCTCCTTCTCCCAGTCTCTGAACTTCAGCGTGCACACAGCCTGAAGCAGCAGACAGCCCTTTCTCAGAACAGGCTGGCACCAGGATAAAATATTCTCTGCTCTTCTATTCGATCACACCACCCTTTCCCCACTCCCTGTTCATGTTAGCCTTGTTTGCTCCTTTCTATAAAGGAAAACCCTTTTTTGCGTGACTCTTGAGATGCTTGCAGAGCATGTGGTCATAGTGGTCTTCCTATCACTGTAGTACACCTCCCCACTGCAATAGTCCTTTCCCCCCTTTTGCAATAATCCTTTAATAAAGTCTCTCCTTACTAAATCCGGATTTGCTTTTATTTGCTAACAGCAAATGGTGAGTTTGTAACCAGAGGCAAATGGCCAGGGCCACTGACTCTAGCTGAGGACACCAGTACAATGGCCCAAGGCTCAGATGAAGCCAGCTACACCTCAGGGACGAGACCAGACAAGTTGCTCCATGGTGTAGACCCATGGGGGCCAGAGGATGTCTGGACTCGGAGCCCCCTTTCCAGTGTCACAAGGTCTCATGGTTCCCTCTTTTACCCAGTTGACAGGGGCTGGAATGCTTCAAAAGATTGACAATTTACTCCCAAGAAACTGAGTCTGTTTCTTCCAGCTTTAAAGTCTTTTTTTTTTTTTTTTTTTTAAATGAGATGCTGTTACTGGAACACTTGGTTTTTTTCTTGTTATCCAGCAAGGACTTATGAGAGTGACTAACTCTGTTACCAAATATTGACAAAAGCCACATTTTCTTAGTACAACTGGCAGTAGTGTGTGCAAGTTTGTGACCAGCCACACTAGAATTATGAATCACATAAAACAAGATGATATTCCACAGCAGTAAAAGTAAGATATCCTGCCTTTGAGTTCAAACACATGTAAGTACAGGATGCTAATATTTGGTTTAGGAACAGCACAGCAGCACTTAGGAAGAAAAAATTAGGGGTTGTATTAGTCAGAATTTTTTTGGTTGCAACTTACGGAAACCCAACTGGGATTAGACAAAAGGGCAAAAAGGGAATTTATTGGCTCGCAGAGTCTAAGAACAACCAAACTGAGGGAAGGGCGGGGAAGGGAGGCTGCTGGATTTTAGGGATAAACTGGCAAGGAACACAGGAGCCCTGGGGCTCTCTCCATTTCCAGTCTTGACTGGCCTCTCTTTGGGTGGCATTCTCTCTTCTGGGTCTTATTCGCTTTCACGGCAGACCATCCTGCACAGAGCAGGATTATGGCCCTTCGATGTTTGTAAGTCTCACCTCTTCTAACTTTTGCTACTGGACTTGAGAGGGGCTGGCTGTTTTAGATGCAGCCAGAAAAATAATTCTGAGGTTAAATTCTGGTAGGAAACCTGGTAAGGGCTTTTTTTCTGTACCCAGGGAGAGAGAATCATGTCAAACATGGCAGTTCTCAAAATAGCCATTTAAATGTGCTCACGGGGAGAGAGGAAGAAAGGGGGGGTGTTTGAAATTTCCAAGAAATCAGAGGGGTTTCTGGATAAGTAACTCCATAAAGTCCAAGTATAAGTGCATGGTCAATGTTAATATTGAGCCAGTGACAGAATGTTTTTTCCAGAGATGCTGATATGGGAGGAGGCTGCATCCATGGATGTTAAGGGTTTGGGGTGCAGAAGATAGTGCTCCTGGGGCTGTGTTTTCATTTTTAGGGTCATGTTTAGAGGAAATTATAGACCACATGGAGGGTGCTGCGAGGAAAGCATCTAGACTGGCGGGACAATTTGAACCATTCCATGTTATTGCTGATGCTGCTATCTTGAGGAACTCCGGAAAGACCCAGGGACATTTAGACAGGAGAGGAGGCCTGGGGACATATTAGCTGTCAGCCCCTGCTTGTATTCTTTATGGACTAATACATAGAAGCTGCAGGGCAACAGCCTCTGATTCAATATAAGGACTCTCACAATTAAAGCCGTCTGGAGATTGGTGGGCCTGTATGATGATGCAGTGAGATAGCAGATATGGCAGCATAGGATTCACTTATTCACTTCTTAATCCCCTCATTATTCAGCAAATATTTATTCATTAACAAATAGACAACATTAACAGACAAACTCTACAAGAGCAGTTCATCACGGTCCTCCCTACACCTGGCACAGTGCCTGATACACACTAGCACTATATTAATATTTGCTATATGAATGAAGCATATATGTGTGAGTGAGGGGCTGTGGTCATTGTGCTGGGTGCTGGAAATGACCAGGAGACTCAAGGAGCTGACAATCTGACACCTGAGGCAGCTGATCAACCAGCAATGGTGTTTTGTGTGCAGTGCTCTGATGGCCGTAGGTGCAGGTTGCTTTGAAAGGTTGATGGTATTGGCAGAAAGTGCAGCCAGAACTCCATGAAGGGTTGGCAGAGCTGGGAACTTAACTGGAAAAGGTGAACGAGGTGGAAAGGAATGGGAAGAGCATTCTCAGAGGGAGAAAGAGTGCAGCAAAAGGAAAGAGGTGACACTTCCTTCTCCTGGTTGCACTCCTGCAGGCCTCACGGTACCATAGCTCTGTCCCTTCCATTTCCACACTGAATTTCCTATTGCTGCCCAGTTATGTGCAGGAATAGAGGGGGCAGCCAGGGAACCCTGGGTGGGCCAAGGGGGCCTTCAGCCTGGGTTCTCTCTATATATGGGGAGGGGCAAAGGCTAGGATCTCAGAGGCACCCTAACCTCTTCCGCAAGAGCCTTGGACACATGCCTTCTCACTTCCAACCCTTTTCTCATCCAGCTGGCCTCCTTCCTCTACTGTGATGTGATGTTCGTGATGTGAGGTGGAATGAAATATACTCAATTTCATAAAGATGTAAATGATGGACCAGGTGTAATCTGTTACCCATTCAGGGTTCATTCCCATTTTAATAAGACAGCATTTTTGACCAAAACAATGACATCCATCTTCAGTAGAAGAGGGAGAATTTGGAGAATTTGTGAGGATTGACTTCTCTAGCCCACACCCCCAAGAGTGTTTTTTACATGGTGGGTCATGGTTTAGGGAATCAATTTTGTGGGTCACAACTAGCATTTTTTGTAGAATGGAATAGAAGTGAATAGGATGGAATAGAACCGACAAAAATTTTCGAGTTTATAGCATATAGTAAGGGTAAGTTATGTTTCCTGAAACATATTTCAGGTAAGTCCGTGTGTGTGTGCACTAGTGTGCACTGGGGCGTGATGTAAAGTATGTTTTTAGCTGTGGATTGTAGTCCCCCTCAAAAAAAAAGTTTGAAAAATTGTCTTGAATTTGCCCTCTAGAAAAAAGTATAATTTGATTTTGACCTGAATGAGTTGGCTTTTTCCTAGAATCTGGAGAGTCTTGGCTAGTCCAGCTTGCCCTGTGGTGGATTCTAAGGAGAATATTTTGATTTTCTTCTATGTCCCATATAAAAGAGTGGAAGGGTGTTTTTTCAAGTCCTCTCAGGAAATCAAACAAAATGAAGTACTAACAATTGTTTCCTACCTACCTAAGCAAACAATTTTTCCCAGGGACTATTATGGGAGATAAAAACTTGACTCAGGGTTTCTAAGCACTTATGAGGGTTAGAGTAATTAATAATTAATGCATATCTGCTATCCCCAATAGCAATTGTGGATTTCCTGCTAGACATTTCCATTGCTGAAGGCAGAATAACCAACGTGGTTTGTTTAAATTAAATAAGGTCACCTTTGGGTTTGTACCCTTGTAATATTCTGAAATAAAATAATTTAAAAAAATAAGGTCACTGTTTGAAGAACTATCTTGAGGAAGAGAAGCAAGAGCCACTAGCAGTATTGCAAAGCATTATCCTGTTCCCAAAGACAAGCTGAGCCCTGAGTCCAGGCACCAGGTGATGGGAACTGAAGAATGCTCAGGAGTATTGTTACTGATTATTCCATTTTCTGGCAAAAGCATATGAAAATGGTAGTCCCGGAGAAACACCGTACGCCAGAAAAGCCTCCTGCGCTCTGAAGAGAGGCACAGAGAATTCCATCTCACCAAGCCAAGAGGACGAAGGTGAACTAGATCCCAGTGGAAGTTGAGGACAGGTTTGAGAGTTTCTGCCCCAGGGAAACCACCCAGAATCGTAAACTGATTGTTTATGTGATGAAATTTGCCCAGAGTCTGTGCCACCCAGATGTAAAAATAAAACAAAACAAAACCACACCAAAACTCACAACAATTCTTTGGCCAAATTGATAATGGCTAATGATTAACAAAACGTTCTTTGCCTTGGCTAGATGCCTAGAAGCAAGACTGTTTCTCCCAGGTGGCTTAAAGAGGCTTTTGTGTGTGCTCTGTGTTCAGGGAGGTGAAGGCAGAGCTGGTGCCTCTCCCGCTGGTCAGGCTCCCTGCCTTAGGTGGTCTGTCTGGGCCCTGCTGCCTTCTAATTACATCCTGAGCATTTTAGAAGTGAAACTCCAGGAAGCAGTGGGCCAGTGAGCAATTCCTTTAATTTCTCGGAGCCCTCAGACCCCTGGTTGTCAGTGGCTACCTTAACAATATAATGTTTCCAGAGCTTCAAAACATAACCCTCGATGCTCCCTCCCTGGAAGTCCACATTACTTTAGCCCCGACTAAAATACGATATACTGGAAGAAGTCATGTCTAAGCCTTATCTGCTATGTAAATTTTGGTGTGAAAGATTTTTACTTATGAAGGAGTCAGTGGGGAAGGCTGGGAATACCAAATGTTATCAACCTTTCTCTCACGTTCGGCCCTGGGCAATTTGAGTTGACTTGTTCATAGTTCAGTAAATAAATAAGGGTCTATAAAGAAGCAATGAAATTAAAAGCAGCAAGCAGGGTCCCAGTCACTGCTGTTTCAGGAAGACCCAGACCACCGTGATTATCAGGAGGGAGTCCGGTGCTGCTGATGACACTGACAGAGAAATGGCAAACGTGATCTTTCAACAGAGCACTTTGCCTAGAAATGAATGGCCTGTCTTGGATTCTTGCAGTTACAGGAATCACTACAAGTATGATCCAAGTTTCACTGGAAACAGTTTATGGACCAGAGAAGTATGTTTGGTGAGACAGTTGAAGAAAATTCAGTAAAAGCTATAAAATGTAAACGAAGCTTAAGAGGCTGGAGCCTTCCATGAATGCCTGTGAGGAGTCCTTCCCAAGTAGAATTCTTTTGTAAATGTAATTTTAGATTTCAGTTTTCATCATTTGCAGCCTACTGTGTGCATCTGTGTGTGCCGGGCATGTGTACACGTCACGTCTCCCCCACGCTCCTCACTGCAGAGAAATGTGGGAAGGAAGGAAGGAAGAATTAAAGAGACGGAATAGGAAAGGATATAAAAAGAAATGGAAAGAAGGAAAAGAAAGCAAGGAAGGAAAGAAAGAAAAAGAAACAATTCCAATGAGAGCCCAGACAGGAATAGAGGCCATTTCACTTGTCCTGCTTCCTAGCCTGGCTATGGCCAGGAGGAGTGTCTGCTTGTTCTGGGGGCAGGGGAGGTCTTGTCTGTCTGGGCTCTGGGGTTATGACCAGGAGTGGGATTTTAGGATGAGCAGTGCCTGGAGGGCCCCCTTGGGGGACTGGTCAGGTGGGGTGATCTTAGAAAGGTAACAGAAAGAGCAAATGAGGAGCGAAAGGGGGGCCCAGAAGGCATTATGTGAGGAAGAACCAGGTAAGTGCATTTATTTCCTGTATACACAGCACATGCTTTGCAGGTTGTGCAAACTAATAGTAGATACATGAGACTGGTCTTGGCACAGAGTGTGCACTCAGTATATAGTTGCTGGCTGAGCTCTGATAATGGGGTCTGGGGGTGGCAGAAAAGTAGGTGCTGAAAGACTTAAGAAAATAAATAATTTTAAAGCATATTGGGAGCATTTAGGTTTCAAATTGATGTGCTAATTAAAATCACTTTATTTGTTTAGTGAGGCAGATCCATAGGGATCTTGGAAACGTTTTTTTGTTCCACCGTGGTCACCAAATGGCCCACTTATGCATTCAGGACTCTTAACTATTTTCTTCTTGTGACCTGGAGGCCAAGACAAAGGCTTACCTCCCTGCTGGCATCGCTCTTGTGAGGGGCCACCTTTTCCTCCTGCTTCCTCACTCCCTGTTTCCTTCACTGTTGTCATTCAGCAGGGAATGGGACCAGTGACCACCACGTCAAACGTGGACAGCTATTACTGCTTGTTCATGTTCACTTCTGTGGCTGCCGTCACCCCAGAACTCTCCCCTGGGAGCCCTTTCTGCTTTCTGGGTCCCCACCTCAGTGTTGGGAGTTCTGTGGACCACATCCTCAAGTCCCAAGTTGAAAGTTGGGATGTTTGTATTCCGAAAGCACTGTTGTAGGTGGTGACGATTTCATGGTGCCAGTAGTGAGATACTCTATTCAGGCATCAGATGAGTTAAGGAAGCATCTGGGGGTTGGCTTAGAATCTGACCACAGTGTTTCTATGGCAAATTGGCTACTAATTTGCCAATAATTAACTTAGAAAAGACTATTAGAGTCAGGGCATATTCACTTAGAACTAACAACATTGAATATGGTCTAACAACTTTGTATTTCAGATTTTGGACAGAACTCAGATGGCTCTAACCTGTCTGAATTAGGGCCTTGAAATGGAGTCTATTGAATACATCCTATTCCGGCAGCCTTGCCCTCATCACAGGCAGCTTTGCCCATAGGGGAAGAGGCAATAAAGTTTAATATTCTGGTGGTGCTAACACCTTCATGATGTTTGTAGAAGGAGCAACCTTGGGCCAAGTGAACAAGAAAAGAGGAAGTTCCCGAACCACTTCCAAAGGGCTGAGGCTGAAGAGCAGCTGTCTACAGGCTGCCCAAAAGTCTGCCACATGGTCCGACGGTTCCACCACTGCCGAAACCCCAAGTCTACAACTCAGGGTGGTCTGGAAGTGAAGGATTGTTTTATTGAGGGTGGTTTCAAGAATGTAGCTCCTCACCTAATAAAAGGAATATGCAATGATTAATGGGGTCTAATATTAGTGTCTGCAAAACAAAGAGCAATTGGGGCCAGTATGGAAGGACAAACCCGGCACGCACCCACTGCCAGATAAAATCTGTTCTTTTTTAGTCATAAATCTTCCTTGGACACCAGAGAAGAATTTCAGTTCCGTCAGAAAAACCGAGTGAAACAGAGAGAAAGAACACGTTGTTTTGGAGATGAAAGCGTTTTGAGTTCAAAGCTCTTGCTGTCTTTTCTGCCTGTTTTTCTGGTTTCTTTCTGGTGGTGTCCTTGACCTGGCCATGCCTTGCATTGTTTTGCAGAGGATGGGGCAGTTCTGAGGACAGGTCAGGATGGGCCATTTGCTTCAGGCTTTAGCTTTGGTCAGAGAACTCATCTGACATTGAGTCTCCTTGTTCTTCAGGGTGGACCATTGGTTAAACATCTTTGGACACCAAACTCTTGATAATTGTGAAGAATACATCAGTAGACTTTAGGGTGCTCCTAAACTCAAGAACACCACTGAGATACTGAAGTCAAACTGATTTGTTCATCCAAGAAGTTTATCACTCTTGCTAAACCAGAGACTCAAATTAGTAGTAGCTGCTTTACATGTATTATCTAATTTGTCTTCATGAAACCTTTTGATGTGGGGCAGTGGTTCTCAAACTCTGGTCCTCACAGCATCAGCAACACTTGAGAACTTACAAGAAATGTACATCCTTCGGCCATACCCCAGGCTTACTGGGCCAGCAATCTGTGCCTTAACAAGCTCTCCAAGTGATTCCAATGAACACTAAAGTTTGGGAACCACTGGTGTAGGACACATTGTCACCATAGAATTTATTATACACCATCATGTCATAGATCTATGAAGTCCTTTGCAGCTAAAATTTTCAATGTTAAATTCTAGATTTCTAAGGGTCTTCAGTACCATGCATGTAGCAGACAATCAGTAAATGTTCCCTATAGATGCTGAGTGTCTGATGTAGGAGACAACTCCTTGCCTCCCTTCCTTCCTTCCTTTTCCCACCTTCCTTCCTTCCTTCTCCCTTCTTCTTTCCTTCCTTCCTTTCCTTCTTCCTTCCCCTCCCCTCCTTCCTTCCCTTCCTTCCTCTGTCTGCCTTAAATCACCTACCTCTTCTCCTTTACATGTGTTTTAGATGGCGTGAACTCTCAAGTGGATCTTACCTCATCTGCCACTTAGTAGCCACTTAACTAGACTGACCAATCACAGGGTTGTACTCCCTGGACACAGTGATTGCTCCAGAGGTCCTAGCCAGGCCACTGAGGATCTTTAGGGGCGGAGGAGAGCAATATGAACTATTAAGCAGAGACTCTCCCTATTATTGACTTTGTGAACATCAAGAAACCAAATGAACTTGAAATTTCAGGAGGTGCATTTGCTTCCATAGTGGAATCGTTATGGTTGGGAATAAACCCAACTCAGAGAAAAGCAATGCCAAGTGTTGGAGGGAGAGAGGAGCAGGGAGCTGACATTATCTTTTGAAACTATGGAGTCACCATGCCTTGAAGCCAGAGTCATCTCTCTCATTGGACTTCATATTCAATTTAACATTCCATGTAAATACCTTAACCTAGGATCCTGGGGACATCCATACTAATGATTTTGTTTTTCCAGATGGCAAAAGTAAGAAATAAACATATGAATTTGAATTTAGAATTTTGTCATGTAGAAAAATCAAAGTCCCTTTTGATCACCCCACTTTCTTGAAAATGACTGTATATATTATACTTTTGTATATATTCCCTCAGATTTTTCTATCAATATGCTAATGAAATGGGATATTAATTGAGATTTTTCTTGATGTCTCAGTTTTTCTAGAGTCCCATAAAGCCAAGAACAAAACAATAGGTGCCAGCAGCTACTTTCTAGAGAGGTTATGGGACCATTTACAAAGAATTTGCAGCTAGTGATCCAGGACTATGTCTGGTATTATTAGCTCATAGAAGAGGTTATATTAGAAAATGCTAAGAATTCATGAAGAAGTTGACAAGACCAGTGGGAACACATATCTGAAGAACATTTTTAGCATGGTAGGGCTAACCCCAGTCCTGGGGGTGGTCACAGGGAATACTAATCTTTCACCTTAAGCCAAGTAGGGGAGCAGGCTTCAAGAAAATCTCCCAGAGGACCTCATATGCATCCACTGGAACCTGGGCAGTACAATGCTTGGTACCTTATTCATTCCTCAAGCTGGCTGATCTCACCTGCAAAGCAGCAGAGGGAAGAGGTGAGATGACACTCATAATTTGATTTGATTTGACTTGATTTCCCTTCTGACTGTTTGCCAACAGTTTCCAATTTGGAACCATTGCAAAACATGAAGTCATCCAGTCAGAACACATCTATCTGGTTTGGTTGACTCTTGGGAAACCATTCTCTGTCACATCCAATCATAGATTTCTCCTCTAAACCCATGACCTTTCTTTTACACTCTCCTGAGTCATTGCTCCCACCCTGCATCATCTCCATACAACAAACTCAGGCACAACACAAACGAGGGTGCTATTGTTGTGTGGAGTGACTTTGTAAGATGAGCTACATATACAGTGACGCGTGTGATGAGTCCGCAGACAGTGGAAGCCTTTATAGTAATTTCCAGATCTAGTTCCAGTTAGCATCAGAACTTTCTGGAACTACAGTTCTTTTTTTGGACTCCACACCAACCTTTCCCTCCCCAATTTCTTCTCCCTGCTCCACTATAAAAAGTTCTTGAGTTCTGCCTATGGCATCTCCTGTCTGACTCCCCTCTTTCCTGAGCATCTAGCCCCTAGGTTCTACTCCCTTATAAATATTGTAAGAATATTGTTTATAACAACCATTTATTAACTTTAAGTAAATGTATTTTGACCACATTATCTCATTTACTCCTCACAATATCCCTGTGAGGTATTATCATCTCCATTCTGAAGGTGAAGGAACAGAGACTCAGAGGAGTCGAGTGATTTACTCAGTGTCACACAGCAAGTTGGCAGTAGAGCCAGGACAAGAATTCAGACTTTCTTGACTTATAAGTCTATGTCCTTTTCCTTACAACCCCCACCTCCTTGACTGCCTGCTTTCTGAAGCCTCAGGATTATACTCTGTTCCACCAGCTTTAACTATTTCTCTCTGTTCTGTACTCCATCATTTCTCTTCAGACCCCTTGGAATTTCTTCAAATGCTTTCAGAAGTTTTCAGCAATAGAGTTATATTTCAAGTACTCTGGCTCTGGTCAGTCTGAGGGCTGCAAGTCTATAAAGGAATTATGGGGAAAAAATTTCTTTAGCTGATCAATTCAACTTGAGTATTTGAGATTTCTGTTCAATTAACTTTTCCTAGAGATGTTTTCTTTCTTTCTTTTTTTTTTTATTTTAAAGGAAAAAGGTTCCCTCTAAACAGAGAAAAGTCTGAAATTTCCATTTATGGGGCAGGGAATATTTCTAAAAACAACAAAAATAAGACTTCCTTTTTCCAAAAACCTTGAGGAAATATCTTAAAAATGTTGATAAATTAAAATACTTTCAAAAATTAATGTTTCATTATCACTCTGTGTGCCTATAACATACTTACTTTTTCTCTTTCCATACTACTCTTAGCTACTACCTGTTTTTATATAATCTTTGTCCTATCTAATTGTTGTTGGTAGCTTTTAAGTTAAAAAAAAAGGATGATCTTTAATAATATTACTTGCTTTTCATATACTCATATCATTTTTAAAACACTGACATCACATAATGAAAGTAAAGAATGCATGTAACATGCATAAAGGGCTAATTTTACGTGTGTATAACTGCCTGAAAAGATGGTAAGTGAGTTTTACAGCTGATTTCAAAATTTAAATCGTTCTTTTAAAAAAATACGCTTTCAAATATATTAGTTTTCATCTTAATCTGTTTAAATATTAGACTTCCTGATTTATATGTTCACTGAAAGTGGCTGGATTAACAACATTTATTCTTGGTTCTTGGGAAAAAAAATGACGTAACTTCTTAATTTCGTATGTCTAAGAACACAAGATGGAAAACAGCATTTACAGTAAATGTTTACATACATAACTTGACTTGAACTTCAAAACAACTCAGTGAAATATTATCATTATTTAGAAGGTGAGAAGCTTGAAGGTCAGAGGGCGCTCATTCTGCAAATATTGATTAAGGCATACAGAGCCTAGGAAAGTGGCGGGGGTGGATTGGGGGGTGGTGTTTAATGGGGCTGTTTGGTTCAACCTGCAGGCTTAAGAGGGATGTTCACTTTGGCTGCTATTAAGTGGAAATTTTGTCTGTGGAAACAGGGTCTGTCCTTGTTTCTGACGCCAGCTTCAACCTAGAATTACTGCTCTATCTTTCTCAAAAAAGCCACATTACTATCATTTCAGAAACTGACAGTCACTCAGAGTGACTGAGGTATGGTAAGCTGGTAGAGTTGCCAGATAAAATATAGGACACCCTGTTAAATTTGAATTTAAGATGAATAGAACAATAATTTTTAATATAAGTATGTCCCATTCAATATTGGGACATACTTATACTAAAAAAGACTCGCTGCTTATCTGAAATTCAGTCTTAATTGGGCATCCTGTATTTTTACTGGCTAAATCTGGCAGCCCTACGAGTCGGCTTCCTAGGCAAGAAGCAACTGGTGGCTGGGCCCAAGCTTTAAGGACAGTGAGTCCTCTAATAACACCGTGGGAAGCAGAACCCTGTAGGGGATAAAGCTGCACCCTCTTGCTTGGGGTTCACATTCTGGTTGCACTGCTTGCTAGCTTCCTGCACCTGGCTGAGCCTCCATCCCCTCTGTGAAATCGTGGACAACAGCAGCCTCTATTTCCTTAGGATTGTTGTGAGAATGAAATAAAATAATCCAGAATATTTATCACATGGTAAATGCTTGATAAACTATTTTTATGCTAGTATTTTTTATATAATGGCAGAGAACACAGAGATGACAATTCTTTGACTTATACATTATCTATTTGTCTATATATCTCCCCATATATCTATATCTATGGAAATATATGCTCTATGCCTATTATCTATATGTATAATATATGTCAGGAGTTATTTAAGTGGCCAGCACACTCGTATCTAGTAACTGCATTATCTGGTGAATCTCTTCAAAATATGTTTCTCCATTTGTAGAGTGTTTTGTATTAGGTCATCTATATTTATGATTATTGGTTTCACTGTGGTTCATGGAAAAGGAAACTGTATTGCATTCAGTTTAAAAATATTTGAAAATATATATGTTCAATTTCAGTGTTAGTTATTTCAAAATATTTGTAAACTTCTAATGTATACTGTATTGTACACTTTTAATATATATATCTGCAAAGTTAGAAAGTATTGCTCCATTCACCCTAAATTTCCTGAATTTAGATATTAATTGGGAAATAATTTAAGTAAAAACACAACTACCGCATACTCTGAATAGAGCAGATATTGCAGTTTAACCCAATGTCATTTTGTATCAATCTATCGTCTATATTTATACCTACATATATGTAATACAAACTCTTCTGGATTCATTTATATTTTAACCCAAGGTTATTATATAATTCTACCTGGAACTCATCAATATAGTAATAGCTACACATGAGGGTTAGAGGACAGAATGAGGGACCTCAACATGAATAAGCCATTTGAATTTTTTGGTGCTTTCAGAAAGCCTGGTGATGATTATTCCTATCCCATGCTAAACATTGTGGAATGTGCAAAGCTGACTAAAATCCAAGGGGCTTACAATTTATGTAGGGGTGAAAAGATGGGGAATAAAACATTCAGACAAGTAACCGTGGTTCAGTGCAGCAAATCATAAAGGCCTATGACAAATACTGATAACATATGCTGTGGGACCAGATGTGCCTGTCCAGTTATAACGACAAGTGTGAGATCCAACTGCCACATTAATGACTTTAAGGTAAGATACTTTCCCACCAAAATTTAATTTTTCCTTTCTTTTTCTTTTTTTTCTTCTCCTCTCCTTCCCTCTTCTCTCTTTTTCTGCTGGATGCAGACTGTTACATTAAGATCAACACAAAAGGTGACATTTTAAAAAAATTTTTGCAAAATATTTCAAACATACAAAAAGTACATAAAATAACATTTTAACCTAAATTAAAATAAAATTTGTTATATTAACTTTTTTCACATTAAATGAGCAAAACTATTTGCCAGCACATAGTACCATCTAGTGCCTAAGGGGATGTAGTCAATCTGTCCTGCTGGGACTTGTTGGTGGCACTGCAAGTCACCACACCCTTCAACAATCTGTCAGTATCCATCAAGAGCCCCAATGATGTGCATTTCTTTGTCTCAGTAGTCCTGCAGCTGAGCAACTAGTCTAAGAAAACAAGGGAAGAGTCAGTTACGTACAAATGTAAATGCATGTATTTGCCCGTATCTATCTGTTTATCTAAATCTGTATGTTTGGGGGGAAACTCTTGTAATTTTTATCCCCACATAATATTTCCTGTATCAGAAGAAAACAGGGCTGGCTTCCTGGGTAAACCCCCAGTGCAATTGCATGGGGTGCCATACTCAGAAAGGGGTACCCTACTTGGGGGTTAACGCTCTGTGGTTACTGCCCTGAAACTCTTTATAGTTTTCTGTTTGAATTTGTGCTTTGTGGGTGATATCTGATGGGACCACGGAGTGTGCATGGGACATTTGGAGTCTAGATTCACTTGTGCTCATATCTTCTGCTGCCTCCACTGGATGGGTGTCTGTCTCTGTCTCTGTCTCTGTCCTATGAGATGGTCCAGTTATTGCTGCTGTCCTCCGTCCCTGCTGGGGGCATGAGCACGGGTGGGGGGAGGTTTGAGGCCAAGTGCATGTGCCCCTACATTGCAGGGTGGGGCCTTGGACACCCATGAGGGTCTCTACCATTTGCTTTGATGTTCTCTGTTGCATCCAAGAAAGTGCAACCTTAAATGGAAAATAAAAAACCACCTTGACAGGCCAAAAGTGAGACCGCAGAAGGAAGAAAAAACATTTTTTTTGCCTGCCATTGTGAACAAGGGGCCCACATTTTTATTTTGTACTGGGCCCCATAAATTATGTAGTTGGCTCTGGAAGAAATATGCTAGTAGGTGAAATTCAGAGGCCTTGGGGTCCAGTACAGCTTTACCAAGAAGTTACTCTAGATAAAATGGGACAAACGCAAAGTCATCCTCTTGGCCACAGGAATCCAGGCAGGAAGGGGGAGAATATGCACAAGGCCCATGGAGTTCCCGTGGGCAGAGCTATGGCTTTTCCCACACTAGTAAGAAAGTGTCTTCAACTCTTGGCCCTGAGAATTATTGCCCTTTGGGGTGTGTGTGTGTGTGCGTGTGAGAGAGAGAGAGGGAGGTATAGAAATCAGTGCTTCCTGAGTCACTTTCTGGGATATTTCTTGTGGCTTTCCTCTTTGTTTTCCTTTTAAACTCTGTTTAAAGAAATCCTCCTATTATTTGTACCAGAGTTTCTTGTGTGTGAATGTTATTTTATTCAAAGGGAAAAAAAAGCCAAGGTAGGTTCAGCACGCCAGGCAGACCCATCAATCTTGTCTGTAATTGGGTCTGCCATTGGTGAGTAGCCACTTGGGAGGAAATTGCTCACCCATGTGGAGTGAATGAACTCTTTCAGGGCGACCGGCCTCCGCGGAGGGCCGCACATGGCCTCCGGCCAGACGGTATCCTCGCGGTGCCTCGCTCAGCTGCAGCTCAGCTTCAGACCAGAGCAGTTTGTTCCTCTGCTCATGTAGATAAGCCTCTGTTTGCTCTCCCTCTTCCTGGTCTGCAGGGCTGGGGTCCCTTTACAGAGGCACTGACATTTAAATGCGTGAGGGCTTTTGGTGATAGGAATAGGGAAATGGGCTAGGTGAGGACTCTGAGTGGCTTTGTTTGACGGAGGGAAGAGCATGCAATGGTAGTTCCATGACGTCAAGGTGAAAGCCGATGAGGCTATTCCTCCTTCCAGTCAATTAATCTCTGGGCTGTGCCAAGCCAACTGTTTATAAAGAAATGCCAGCTCTATTGGCAGTTTCTCCATAATTGTTCTAAAGAATTGGCCTTACTTTTCTTTCGCCTAACATGTTCTACATAATGCCTTGCTGCCTATCCAAATCAACAACGTGAGATCGCCTCTTTTATCCATCAGAGGCGTTAGAGATAAATAAATTGATAAGGAAGTGGAATTCCTGTGTTTATGCTTTTAGATGATTTAACTGAAAGAACATTAAGCTGCCACTCCTTCCTGTTTTTCAAGAACCCTCTGTTTAGGAGACTGAAGACTGAGTTCACATCTCCAATGTTTTGCATAAAATCCTTCAAGAGGAAGTCCTCCTCCTCTCAAATGAATCCATCACACAAAAGCCCAGGTGCCTCTTAGCTACTATTTGGAATGGCTCGGTACTTTGGAGAAATCACCTCCTGATATTTATGATATGGGGACTGTAATACAACTATAATAAAGAATTAGTAGCATTATGTAAAACAGACTTTCTGGGCCCATCCATTAGGAAGAATAAAGAGTAATGCTCTTCTGAAAAGAACTGAACTAAAGGAGAGATTTCTATTTGGTATAGTGAAGACTCGAAGAAAGCAAAATCACTGAGATGAGCCCATAATTTTGTTGAGGACAAGATTGCTGGAAAGTATTCCAAAAGCGCTTTCTTCCAAATCTCTCAGCAATAATCAGCTTGGATTATGGTTTTGTGTTGACTTGTTGATCACTCTCATTTGCCTAAGCCCTCTAAGCTTGATATGTAGAACAGATATAATCCTTCAAGGCTTGGTGGATGAAAGAATGAGTGAAAGGACCCATTTCAATATGTCCTGAGGTGCAGAATGAAGAGGGGCCGTCGGGGTGTGGTGATACCCCGAGCAAAGCGCTTGATGTGTTTTTAAGGCCTCTGCCTCAAACAAGCCAAGATGAAAACATTCAAGGGGAAAAATGCTCCCTGAAGGGAAGGATATATTGGCAACACCCAAAGTGTCTTAAGCAACATTAACTTACAGCTCTTGATAGATGAGCTAGGAATTTGGAGCATATATGCCCCTGGGAAATCAGCCAAAAGTACTGCATGGCTATATATTTTAAATCTACAGCAACAGCTTGGACAAATTGAGGGTTTTTTTGTTTTTGTTTTTTTTTTTCAACTCTGACCCTGGCAGGGCTCCTCCCTGGCCAAAGCCGCTTTCCTTTCCCTTGGTGTTCTCATTTTACTCCCTGGAAGAGAGCAGAGTGTTCTGCGTGGAATTTTATCTCTACCTTTCTGTGGCCAGTGAAGAGCCCAAAGACTCATCTCGGGAAGGTGGAAGGATCCAGTTGGGCAGCCTCTTCTTTCTCAGTGTCATATATTTAACACTTTAATTATCTAAATTGAGCCAACTGAACTTGGAGCCTTTGTCTACCTTGGGAAAAATCATGTTTTGAAAAATAAATTCTATACAATGCAACGATAATCAAGCCTGTTAACCAGAACTAAAAGTCATAGTCAAACGTCTTAGTATTTCTCTGCTTGTGAGAAGACGCGGTTGTCCAGAGTGATGCTCTTCCCCGGGCCAACCATATGCAACAGGAACACATCGAGGAATGAAATTAGTGGCAGGTGTGACATGTTTGGCTGTCTCCTTCACTGCTGTGATTAATTTCATCATAGCACAGGACTGGGCTTTTACACCAGTTCGCCTGGTTTGGCAGTTGCTTCTAAAGGGTCCTACCAGCCCTTGACTCCTCAGAGGCAGATTAAACTGTCTTACTGCGGTGTGTGCACGGTACAGAGAAGAGTAGGACTTGTTGGGCTTGGCTAGTGTAGTGGCGGAGAGAAAGAATGAGAATCAGGAATCCTTTCTGAAGTCATCTTGGGTGGGGGTGCTGATTTATACCTGTGAAACTGAACAGAATGGAATGATGGTCCCTCCAGGATGATCAATTCCTCTGAGCTTCCGCGTGTGTGGGCCTCATCCTGCCTCTGCCCGGGGTGGAAACTAGATCTGCCTCTGGCGATGGGCGATTTAGTGAGCAGACACCTTCTCAGTGAGGATCTCCTCTAAGGCAGAGAAGAGGGAGCAAAGCAAAAGGGAAAAAGCTGCATGTGCTCACGGTATACACATGGCCCTGCACGGGGTTGCAGGGGGGCTGCGTGTGGGGGGAGGGCTTTCTCTCTCTCCACCATGGCTTCCGTTTGCCTAAAGTCTAAAGCCCCTGTTCTTTGACACAGCAGTCAAAGTCTCCCTGCTGTGGTCTTACTTACTTTTCCGGCTTAATTTCTTTACTTTCTAGCCTCAAACCTCATGCATGCCCCAGCACCCTTTCTTCTTTTGGATGCACAATGCCATATTCAGTCTCTGCCTTTGTCTGTAATGCCCGCAGTGCCCTTGCAAGCCACTCCTCTCAGTCTGGCTAATGTCTTCTTTAGCCTTTAAGATTCAAGTCAAGCATCACCTTGTCCAGGATGTTTTTTCAGGACTTCCAAGACTGGATTAGGTTCCCTTTCTGGGCACCCATAACACCCTGTGCTTATCTCCATGGCTGACCTAATGACATTGTTATATAATTATCTGTCTTTCTTCCTTCCCCTACTGCAAGGGACACTGATCCTCCTCAGGAATGAAGAACATATTCCTGCAGATGCTGGAAGTGCCACTGGAGAGAGCTATTGCTGTCAGCTCCCTTCAAGGGATTGCCTTTGTTGAAAGGGCTGACTGAGCCAAGTCACATCCCCTTTCTGGGATGGTCAGTATCTGATGACTCACCAAGACAGAGATGTAAAGTGTTAGCCCTTAAATCCAGGTGGGTTCAAGTGTGAAAGTCACCTGAGCTTCAGAGCGCTCTGCAGGTTGGCTGAGGCGTCCATTGAGACTGCATCGCAGCTCAACTTCTCCCTGTGGCCAATCCTGCTTCCTTTCTGCCTTTCCACGGGTGCTGATTTCAAGAGCTCCTTGATAAATCTCCTGCATGCTGATGTCCATCTTAGAATTAGTTTCCACAGGTCCCATGTGGGATATCTGCCTTCATCTGACCTGAGCAACTTGAAGATGGGGACTGTGACTTATTCATCTCTGTATTTTCAGCACCCAGCAAAGTGCCTAGCACAGAGTATGCTCTCAATAAATGTTGGTGGGGAGGTTGAATATACGGCATTCAAAGTGGGAGAGGTGTTTGGCATTGTTCAAAAAAATGAAGAGGACAATGAGGTTTCCTCTAGAAGGTGTATAGCGTTGTCATCTGATAGCCTTGAGTGTTAAATAGGGGAAGAGGCCTGGACTTGGAGTTAACAGATGTGGGTTTGAGTCCTGTTCTTCCCCTTATAAATGTGTGTATTGCTGGATTCCGGCAGGAAACAGATGGTACACTCAAGCCAGGTGACTTGAAGAAAGTTTAATAGAGGAGCTACGTACAAAGTGAAGGCTGGGTTCAGTACAATATTTGGGGCTCTCATTGACATGTTGTCATCTCCAGGCCTGAAGGGGCCAAGGGAAGGGGGCCATGTCTGGAACCAAGAAGTGTTGCCAGAAAGGAGCTGTGGCCTGCCCAGGGGCCTGGAGATCTGGTAGGAAGGGAGCAGGGGAAATTAATGCCCGGCTTGACTCTCCACTGTGTCTCCCATGGATGAGCCCAGTGGAAAGCCAGAAGCCCAGGGAATCCTTGCTGCAGTGGAATCAGCTTCCTAGGCACAGAGGAGGATAAAGAACAGGGAGAAGGAGAAGAGAGGAGAAAGGATCTGGAGTGGCAAATGGAAGACACCTAACTCAGGGGCCATGAAAAACTTGAATTTAAGTGATCTGCCTCTTACCCAGGGAAAGGAGCTCTACCTAGCTCCCTGGATGCGCTAAATACAGGAAACACGGATTGCAAACTGCAAACTGAAATATGTGTATTACATATGGTGACACTGGAAATATTCACTCCTTATTTCTGAGGATGAGTCTTCATTCAATCCAACCGCTTTCCAATTCTGGGAAGAGCTGCAGCGAGTGGTGTTACCGATTCACTAAGAGGCATCACTTCCATGCCTGCTGGCTGTACTGCCTTTGGATTCATGGGCACCAGGGGTTGGAAAGGCCAGCTTGCTCAGTCTTGACCTTGTGCCCCCAAATTTCAATTCTTCAGTTTATACACAAAAATGTAGCACGTTTTCTTCTGTGAGGGGCTTCAGAGTTATGAGCCACTAAATACTGCTGGTACATACAGTTCAACATTATTTGAAAGAATGGTGTCATTAGATTTATTTGCTCAATATTCATTTAAAAAAACGTATATTATAGCTTCTCTAACTCCTACCTTAGCTTTTATCTCTCATTCAGTGGAAATTGGCAGGATTTCAAGTCTTCTGGAGTAAAGACTGGAGAGTTTTAACTTTCTATCTATCTTTCTCTTTCTCTCTTTTCTTTTCTCTAGCCCCTTCCCTTCCTCCTTTCCTCCCTCCCTTCCCTCCCTTCCTCCCCCTTTCTTTCACACATTCAGCTAATACATATCTACTGCACACCTACTACATACCAAGCGTTCTTCTAGGCAATAGAGATACAGTGGTGAACAAACTGAGAAAAACTGCTGCTTATATTATTATACAGACAATAAACAAGATATATAAATACAATATATATCATATTAGATATTGGAATTTCTTGGGCAAAAAATAAACCAAGACAGGGAAATAGGGACAGTAGGGTTGCAATTTTTCAAAAAGTGATCAGAGAATGCCCAGATTTAACAGCAGAGATAGCACTAAACCAACTTAAAAATGAAGTTATACTACATATGACACATAGAAACAATTTCA
Source organism: Eulemur rufifrons (assembly GCF_041146395.1). Classification (NCBI taxonomy): domain Eukaryota; kingdom Metazoa; phylum Chordata; class Mammalia; order Primates; family Lemuridae; genus Eulemur; species Eulemur rufifrons. Next base: position 21,997,191 of record NC_090999.1, read on the forward strand.
GTTCTGAATCCTTTAGCCACGTAGAGACAGAGACTTTGGGCCACTTAGTGAGAGACTCCTTCGTTCCTTACTTCTAAGCAACAGCAGGGCTGGGGCAGGGAGACAGAGGCGCCCTAACTGCAGTGAAAGGACCTAGTCAGTGTAACGTGCACAGGTGATGATCAGGGCCATTCTTGACTCCTCCTACCCTTTATTAGTCTGCAGTAAATTCTCTTGGCTCTACCATCAACATATATCTAGAATCGCACCCCGCACCCCTGCCCTGCTTCCCCCGCCACTGCCTTGGTCTGAACCACCATCCTGTCCCCTCTGGATCATTGCAACAAACACGTACTGGCCTCCTGGCTCCTTGCCATGCACATGTCAGCTACAGCCAGCCTGCGGAGGTTGGATCAGGTCACTCCTTTGTTCAACCCCTGCCCCCACTGGCTCTCAATGCATGTAGGGGACCCGCCACGTCCTTATTAGAGTGGCTTTGGAGGTCCACTCTGACCTTTCCTGCAGCTCCTGCCCTCTCTCATTCCTCTCTGGCCACATTGCCCTCTTTATTCTTTCTTGAAAGTCAAGAGTCTTCCTGTGTCCTATGCCTTCCCTCTGCCTGGGATGCTTTCCCTGATTTGCCCACCTCAGCCACTCCCTCAAGGCTTGCTCCGTTGTTCTCTCCTTCTTGTGAGGCCCCTGTTGGGTACCCTAATTAAACCCTCCAGCCTCTGCCCTGAACCTCCCCTACCCCTGGCCCTCATAGCCCTCTCTACTTTCTTGTCATTTCCACTGTGCTCATCGCTTTTACACATCTGATGACATTTACTGCATGATTTACCCATTCTGCTTATGTGTGTCTCTGCCTGCTGGAAAGGTAACTCTACCAGTGCGGGCTGTCTATTTTGTTCAATGATGGGTCCATGTGCCTGGAACAGTGACTGGCTCAGAGTAGGTGCTCAATAAATATCTGTTTAGATATAATTAATGCCCTCCCGTGTGTGCACATGGGACACATAAATGCACATATACACTTTTCCTACCTCCTCATTTTCTCTCATGCTGTCTTTGGTCTGAAACACTTTTCTTCACATTCTTTAGTCACATCCAACTGTTACAAGCTGAATGTTTGTGTTCCCCAAAAATTCGTAGGCTGCAGCCCCAGTGTGACTGTATTTGGAGATGGGCTTCTAAGGAAGTCATTAAGGTTAAATGCAGTCATAAGAATGGGGCCCCGATTTGACAATATTAGTGTCCTTTTAAGAAGAGACACCAGAAGACTTTCTCTCTCTCTCTCTCTCTCTCCTCTCTCTCTGTATGTGCAGGCACCAAGGAAAGGCCACAAGAACACAGAGCAAGAAGGGATCCCTGTGTGAGTGAGGAAGAGAGTCCTTGCCAGGAACCAACTTGGCCTGCACCTTGACCTGAGTCTTCCAGCCTCCGAAATTGTGAGAAAACAAATTTCTATTGTTTAAGCCACGTAGTATGTGGTATTTGGTTACAGCAGCCTGAGTTGACTAAGACACCTACCTGTGCTCTTAGACTTACCTTGAATCTTTCTTCCTTTATTGTCATTGCCAACTACGTTACTCCACAGGGACACACATTTTCTAAATTTCTACAGCATGTTTTAGATACTGGACAATTTTTAGAATTTGATTATAGTTTGCATTGACTTGTTCTGTTTTGTGTGTGTGCACCTAGTCACATTGAATAAGGTGTAAGTGGCTTTATGGGGGCAGAGGCTGGGACACATACGAGTCCATGGTGCTGGGTTCCTCGTGAGGAAAGCAACTGCATCTTATTCATTGAATTATAGAACTATTTTGGTGCCTGAGGTCACATAAATGTTGTTGAAACAGAATTGGACCCAGTTCTCATAAATCCTAGTCCATGAGAATAAATAGGAAAGTGATATTTATCAGGTAACTGAGCAAGAAGAAGCAAAGAGAGTTAGAGAAAGAGTGACCTTGTGTTAAAAAGAGAGTGCACTTGGCAGTGAACTAGAGATGCAGAAAAGGAGGGGAGGTTGGCTGTGTGGGTCACCTAGGGGAAGTTGATGGGAAAGTTGTTGTTGTTTTTTTTTTTTAATCTATTTTAAAGCATTTATTACAAACTTCAGCCGGACTTACTAAATTTGTACAAGTTTATGGGGTACATGTGCAATTTTGTTACATGCATACATTGGGTAGCAGTCAAGTCTGGCTTTTAGGGTATCCAGTGGGCTGTTTTGAAGTCCAACTCGACTTGAATTTGCATCTGGCTCTGGAATCTTGGACAAATTACTGAAACTTCTCAGTCTTAATCTTCTCATCTGTAGAATAAGGACAGCCTTTGCCTCCTTCAGACTGGTGTGAGGATTGAGCGAGAGCATGCGGCCAAGGCAGAGAGCAGGGGAATGCATGAGTGAGACGCTGCTGCTGTGTCCAGTGGGGAGGGACGGGCAGGGATCGGCTGGCGACTCTCTGGAATGCACCAAAGCAGGAAGGTGGGAGGTGAGCGTGTGCACGGATACACTATTCCCATATCAGATGCCTGCAGTGGAGGGAATAAAAGCATAATGGAATGTATTATGCTGTGCTGGGTTCAGCAGCGGAACTCAGCAGAGCCTCAATTCTTTTTATTGAGAAAGTAGCACAATATCTCTGGGGTTTTTATCTGCAAGCACTATTGAGTTGTGAATGTTAAAAAGAAATTAGGGTTAGAGCCCTGGTCACCATCTCTGAAGACCCTTGTGCTGTAGGGAAACAATAGGAGCTTTGCTCTGGAAAGCACTGCATCTATTTATCAACTCCCCAGGGGCTATTAGAACGTAACTGAGTCACAGCCAGGCTGCAGCGAAACAGTAAGGACCTTTTCACATCTTTCCTAGGAGGAATTTGCATTGTGCCCCTCTTGGCCAATCCACAGCCTGCTATTCCAGCGTGGCTTTTTCATCTCTCTTTTACCACAGAGGTTCTCATTGGGCTTTTAGGGGGTGGGGTGGGAAAGGCTATCAGAAATAGCAGAGACAATTTTTCAAAACACACATGCCTGTCCGGATGGGCTTCCGTAACTGGTCCCCCATTGAGATAAACTGTCCGTCACATTCGGGCTGAAACTTCCTTTTCACACTTCGCCGTCACATCTCTGAATCAGATGCCCCTCACCTTATACCTGGACTTGTGGAAACCTTCTCTTTGAGTCCCCATCATCTCTTGTAGGTCCTAAATCTAAATTCCCTAATTAATCTCAGGGAGTCAGTTTTATTTCATGAAGAATGGGTTTATAGTTTAGCTATTTATATCTTCAAGAGGTAATTGTAAGGAACTTTGCAACTATTTAAAAACTTCAATGAAAAAGAACTGCAGATTAAATAGCATGAATCAATCTTCCAATTTTCTGCAGAAGCTAAAATTTCTGGGAAAGAATGAGCAATTAGCTTGTGATTTAGCAGGGTGACCAGCACTGTTCCCTGGGGGGGAGGAAGAAATCAATGGACAAGGGACCTGAAGGGACTTGCCAGGCCCCAAGAAACTCTACCGCGGGGCCTGGAGTCATGACATTTTCCCCACTCACTTTTACGGAGGTCCCACAGTCCCAGGCATGGCCTCGATATACTGTTTCCAAGGCAAGAAGAACCCACTGGGGTACTGAACAGAATATTCTAAGAATCTTTTAAATCAACAGCTCGGCCTCTTGACCACGAGGAATGTGCCATCCCCGGGGATGCCTGGAGCAGACGGAATGTGCACCAACGGCGGAGGCTTATCTCGTCCTCCTCCCGCCTCTGCTGGCCCTTGCTCTGCAACGCGATAGCGGGACCTCTGTGCTCCCTGCATCTGCACTCGGGAAAACCGTGAACTGGACTAAACCTGCCTTTTGTTTTATCTGTCTCCTCCTCCAAGGACACTTCGCACCCTTATGCTGCCCCCTAGTTGCTCGAAATTTATTTTGGGGGAACGTAGTATATCAAAGTTTGCAAACTGATAGACCGTTTGTTTTTAATTAGAACTAGTTACCGACATAGGAAATTCAGGAGATAAAATTCCAGATTCCCAGGTTCTTTGGAAAAAATCCAAGTTCTAGGCTTAATAGACCACATTTCTTCGGGTCACAAAGCTATCCCCTTTAGATAGGGTCTGGGCTTGAGTTTGCTATGATCCTCACTCCTTCTTACTTTAAGTGGACCTGTTTCACTCAATTATTATTATTTTTACCTATTTGCCCATAGATACTGTGGTTTGCTACTTTTCAGTGCAGGGATATGATTAAGCAAAGGCATTCATTAGATGTGAACCTCAGCCCGTGCGATGAAGGGCACATTTCTTTACTCTGACATCTTTTTCTCATCTGTGAAATGGGGACAGTAACACCTGCATCATAAGTTGTCACGGGGATAATATGGGATAATTTCTGCACAGTATCTAGAATGGTGCCTGCATAATAGAAAACTCCCACTGGGGTACTGAACAGAATATTCTAAGAATCTTTTAAATCAATAGCTCAGCCTCTTGACCACGAGTAATGTGTCATCCCTGGGGTAATTTCTAATATGCCTAACAGGACACCCCTCTCAAAAGGTGTTCCATGTGTCACACCTTTTCTAACCCCTTCCCTCACCTCCCCTCTCCCTATGACTGTCCTCAACTCATAAAAACAAATAAACAACATTTTTTTTATTCATTCAACAAATTTGGAATTAAATATCAATTAAGTGCCAGTTAATGTACTAGGTACTGGGGGAAGTAGAGTGCAGGGAAGATATATCGCTATGAATAAGACATGGTCTCACAGCTCAAGAAATTCATGACTTATTGTATAATAATATCACATGTGATCAGTGCTACAACTGAGCTATACATTAGGCCATGGGAACACCAAGGAGGGCACAGCAACAACAACAGTTGTAATAATCACTTCCATTTGTAATTGGTATGTTCATAAACTGGCTCTCCTCAAAAAAGAAAAAAGAGTCCCTGTAGCATTTGCCCATTTCTGTGGTGTAAATACTTCCACTCTGGCCAACTTCAAGCTACCAATGGTTTAACAATTGGCTCTTGCAAGCCAGTACGAGTTGGCTGCAGCACATGGTCATTACACAATTCTTTCACCATATAAAGCCTCTTTCCATACACATCCCTAGCAATACCTCTGAGCAGGCACAGCTTGGAATATTATGCATTTCAGAAAGAGAAACTGAGGCTCAGAGAGTGCTGTGGCTTTCCCAAGATCACAGAGATGGTGACTGCAGTCCAGAGAGCAGGCTTCTCTCTTGAGTCCAGCATTCTCACTAACACATTGCCTTATACTGCGCCCTTCAACTTTTTCAGACACTGAAGAATTCAAAAAATTTACTACCTAGGCACCTTTTGTAAGACGATACAAGATGACATGCTCCACTATAATGTGGGAGTAACTAAGAAAGAGGAAGAATGTGATGCAGGGAATAGGAATCCTCCATGAGAGAAAAGCAAAGGCGATCTTAAGGATTATCCTGGTGTATCACTAAGAAGTCGTTTTATGAGGATGGCCTTTCAATAGGTTTAATGTGCAAAAAATCCAGACTGGAGCATGTCAGAGGCTCTGGAAAGAATTTTTCAAGAAGAAAAACCAAATAAAGGGCTATAAATGTATTCAGAGGAAATTGACCAAATTCGGGAAGACATTGGTGATAAATAACAAGTAAATGGAAAAATAACCATGAAAACACAAAATAATTATTAGCTCCAGGAAAAATCAAAAGCAATACAAATAAGGAAAGGGCATTACAGCATAATATATAATCTCAGATTTGAGTGGCATTTACATAATCAGAATAATGTAAACATTAAATATTGATTTAACCAATATTATGATTTAACTATATTGAAAGAAGAAGTAAGGGTGTATCCAAGTGAGTGGAGATGAGGGGTGTGTTTGTGTGTGTGTGAACAGGGAAATATTTTCATATTTAAAACTGAAATTGGAAAATAAAAGGACAGCATTATGAACATGCCATTCATCGAATAATAAGTATTTAAAAGTGGTTGCCTCTTGGAATTGTAAAATTGTATGGGCAAAGCAGGAAAGTTAGGGAAAGAACTGCAAATTTCCATCAGTCTTATGGAACTATTTGGTTCTTTAAATTAAATGCAAATATATCTTTGATGTAAAACAACTAAAATTGAATTATACTCAGGAATTTAAAAAAAATCTAGCATAGTAATATTAACACCAGGCACCAGAGAATAAGTAGAGTATTAAAAGAGTATTAAAAAAGAAAGCGATTCCAGATAAAAGGAATAATCCACCACGAAGATATAATCATCCTAAATTATGTACCTGACCACATAACTTCAAAATATTTATCAAGAGAAAAAAGACTACAATAAGAACTTCGTAAATTTGCAATTAGTAGACACTGCTATAAAACCTCTCACAAACTCACAGGACTGAACAAACAAGGTGAGTAAGGGTAAAGAGTATTTGCATCAACTTGATCTGATAGTTGCATATAGAATTGCTAACTTAATTACATATCTTAAATTATCTTAAATGCACATGATATGTTTACAAAATATTGTCTAACTACTAGTCTAAATAGGGAACAACCTTAACATATTCTAAAGATTTGATATCATATAAAGGCTGTGGTGGAGAGAATGTAGGGAGGTTTCCCATGATCCTAGACCCTTGGTGTTCAATGCCAGTGACCCAAGGTAAAAGGAGAGAGTGCTAGAAACATTTTATTCAAATGTTCAGGAGTTTGACTCTTATTGTAGGGTAATTTATTGACAGCACTGAGAGAACAGTCTATCACAAAGTGTGATCATTTATATTAATAATCTTTCTTTGTTTTTTTTGATTTGCCGATTTGGAATTTTGAAATGTAAAAGAATGAACAGATATAAAAAAATAATTTCTTTGTGATTTCTGTTAGCCATTAACCCAGATTTCCGAAAGGAACAAAAATGTAAACATGCTATTAAACATTTGTAAAGTTCTTATATCTTTTCACTAATTTGCACACATGTATTGGGAAAGAGAAACACAATTTCTATTTTGATCTATATTAGATCATCTGTGATGAAAATATCACATCGCAATTCATAAACATTAAATAAAAATATCCCTAATCCATAAGAATTACAGCAATGATAATTGGAGAGTATAATCTAATTAAGAAGCTTGATTAATCATTACTGAATAGTAATATTAATTTTGAGACAGTCCGTAGGAATAATATAGAGACTTGAGTTAGTATTCTTGTAATTTCCTTACTTTTCTCTCATTCTTATACAAAATCTAAGTTTTGAACTTTAAGGATGGATCATAATGATAGGTATGTTTCCAATGTATTTACTCACTTATTTAGTCCTCTGTTCACTCATTCAGTCCACACTCAAGAGATTAATTCAACATCTATTACGTGCAAGGCACAGTTCTAGGTATTGAGGACATCTGGAAAAGATGTAGAAAGGGCTCTGACCTCATGTAGCTCAGAGCTAATGAGGACAGACAATTAAATCGGAACAATAGGGTGGAGTAAAGACTAAAGACTATGATAGGGCATATCTGTGAAACATACAAGCATGTTCTAGGACATCTCATTAGAAATACTTGAGAGAAGGACTTAGCTTTTGAAATCACACAGGAAGAAGGTTTAGACTGTTATTGGTCATTCATAGGAGGGCTGTTTCTCCTGAAGGTAGGAGAACTTGGAAACATCCATTACACTTATTTTAGAAGAAAAAGTAAACATTTTCACCAATTCAGGTTGGCCTTTAATTTAAAGGAAGAGAGTTGAGATGGCTGCAGACTTATGCCATGCTGGCCCAAACCTGTGACACTAACCCAACATCAAAGAATTTAATATGCTAAAATTAAAATATCCCTGCCCAGCAGCAGGACTAAAATATCCCTGCCCAATACATGAATGGTTATGTGTGTTTAATACGAGGCAATAGGCATTTAAAAATGCATTATAAAGGAACCTGGAAAATCCTGTTAAAATTTAACTATCAGTTACGTATCTTTTTTAAAACTTTTGACTTTACAATTATATTTAACTTGGAACTAACAGACTCCTGACTCTCTCATCTTAAAAGAAGATGAATGTCTTAACTTTCCTGGCCAAGTGCAGTGACAAAATACCACAGAAAGAACTATTGGCTGTCAAAAAACCAAGCGATACCAATTGCAAAATACCAAGAAATAGAACTTGAGCAATGATGAAGGGCTCTATTGACTTTATCCCCCCAAACTAAGTTTGAATAATTGGAGAAGAAAAATGGAGACACAGACTGCTATGGAAAGATAAAGACTGTTACACAATTCCTTTAAACATGATCATTCTTTTCTTGAAATACATGTTTTGGAAATAAATCTGTTTTGTATCTTAGGCCGGAGAAAGTAAGAAATTGCAGGATTTATGTTTTTCATGTTTTTAACCTCCTATAATAGCCATATTAATCCAAATCTAAAAGATGCCAATAGCTGGGTTTAAGAGACATCATCACACTGAAAAGGTGGACTCTGTTGTAACCACTTATTAAAAACAAACCAAGCCAAACTTGTGGTTTAAAAATTGAGAACAGATGATACTTAATAAGCATGAAATGCTTTTGGTGTTACAAACGAGAACCAGGTGTGGAGATAAGCAGCTTGGAGCTGCGCACGGTCACCTCGAAGCAGGACTCATCTTCCTCCCAAGGAGTGAGAGTTGGCCATCAGCTACACAGCTTGGCCACCACCTTGTCTTCCTGGGGCGAGATGTCCAACTGCAAAGGAAAAATCGAACAATGGAAAGAGGAGGAGAACGTGAAGGCTGTCTCTAAAAATACATGTGTTCTGAAATCAAACCACCCAAGAGAAAACAGCAAGTAAATGAATGAACTGCTCAATGGCGAAGCAATTGATACAGCTTCAGATAGGGTGACTGCTTCCCACTTATGTCATTCATGGCTGCCCAGTCATAAAAGGCAAAAAGCTATCAGCAAGTGATTCCGACTTTCACCTTAACAGACCTTTCTCTGCCGAGGGAAGATTGGGCGACGTCAGGTAAGTCAGCTCATCTCTCTTGGCCTTGCTTTTCTCATTTGTAAAATGTGGGGCTGGAGCCTTATTATCTAAGGTCACTCTCAGCAATAGGACTCTATGATATTATCCCCAAAATGTGTAAGTGCAAGGGAGCATTTAAAAGGAGGTTTTTCTATTTCACTCAGATGTCAAGCTTTAGCCACCAAAGCCTTCTACATTATTGGCTCTGAGTTCAAAGGAGCAAAATAAACAAATATGTTGCCCAAGAAAAAAACCAGTTCTGTTCTCTTCTCCTCTATTTATACAAACTCATCAAAAAAAGTTTTTTAACCCTGTGTATGCCCCAGCTGTCCTGCAATGGGTCAGTATTAAATAATCCACACCTGGCTGAGAAACACTAGATGGTTGAGAGTGACATGGAGACATGGACCCTGCTCTCAAGGGGCTGACAGTGCCATAGCCCAGCAGTGGCCAATGTTCAGCATATACTAGAATCATCAGAAGTGCTAGTTAAAACACAGATAACTGGGCCCCACCTTTAGAGTTTCTAATTCAGTTAGTCTGGGGTAAGAACCAGGGATTTACGTTTCTAACAAGTTCCCAGGTGATGTGGATGCTGCCGGCCCAGGGCTGTCACTTTAAGAACCACTGCAAACTGAACCTCGAGATGCCAGGAGTCTAGGTGAACAGACAGGACATTGTCATCTCAGCATCATCGTTATTTCTTTTGTGTCTTAGAACTGGGCACTCTGTGAGGCACCATGGAATACACCACAGATAACTTCAAATATGGAGATGGCTTTCAAACTATGTCCCTACTATTTTTCTGCATTTGAATAGGACTAAAGACATACCACAGATGAGCCTAATGATAAACTCATAGTGCTGTCATTAAAATTGTATCAGCTGCTATGCCCAACTCTGTTCTCAGAACAACTACAAAAGTGGTGGGGCTCCTTGTTCAGAAATAATTAAGAATTTCAGGATGGTAATAGCAGAGCATTAAATCAAGTACAGGGCCCTGTGTGACTGTCCAGGTCATATGCCCTGAACTGGCTTGATATATTCTTGCCCTTAGGATTATGAAATATGGTTCTATAAGAACCAGCTGTCAGGAGGCAGAGAGAAGCTTTGAAGCACAGGAGAAAAGGCAGAGACAAGCACAGCTTCCACCTGGAAGGAACTGAACATTTGTCACCAATAACAAAAATTAAATACCCACTGAATTCATTCTATTGTATCATTCAAAGAGAGTTAAGACTCAGGTCCTGCCCTATGGGAATTTTAATTTGTTAGAAAAAAAGAACATACATTTAAGGAAAAATATATTTTAAGCCCCATGAGGGAAAGGAGATATTGGTTTTGTTTACCATTGTATTCCTAGGATCTAGCATGGTGCTTAAATACAGTAGATACTCATTAAGTATTAAGTGAAGGAGAAAATGTATCTTTAGTGGCCATTCTCTCTCAACAGGCACGGTATCCAGTCAAAGAGTGACAATTTTCAATAATTAGATTGAGGATGTTTACTGATCCAGGATAGAGTGAGTTCCTGTACATTTTTCAGTACTTAAATATTTGCTAAATTAAGTTGGATTTAATTGTAGAAGACAACAGCACAAACCAGTAAAGGAAGAACTCATCATTAAGATAAAAAACAAAACCTGAAGTCATAGGGTTTGAACACCTGTTCTCACTTGTGAGAATTAATACCACAGGCCACTTTTCTGGAGCCTCACTCTGAACTCTTTTACTTGAAGAAATGAGAAAAGTGAAAGAGTACAATGTTGGTATACTTTAATTTCCTGGAGACTTATGCTAACTCTGCTGAGCTATGGAAATACAAAGAGGGGAGGGGAGTCAATTTCGGGCTGTGGTAGCTGGTGAATTCTTCCTGATATGAGAAGGGCAAAATTAGAGATATAGAATTTAGCTACAGAGCTGAGAGAGTGGGAAAAAATGTAGGACATGGCTCTTGTACAAGGGCCACGAAAGTCACATAAAGTAGTTGGGGCTGTGTCTTGAAGAATACAGGCCCCATCTATGAATGGTAGCTTATTGTTACTGAGGGTCCACCATGGCCCCAGTTCATATATTCACGTGAAATCTCCCAATTTTTAAATGCTGGCAAGTAACTCAAAATTTGAAAAACATTATAATGTTGGGCAAACAAGTGATTGTAGGCAACATCTGGCCTCTGGGCTGCCAGCTGGCCACCTCTGGCTAGAAGGAGGGATGAGCTTGCAGTGGTTGGGCTGAAGTGAAGCCAGGGCAGGGGTGTGGCTGGAGCAGTGGTGAGGAGTCCGAATACAGAGGAACGAGAGTGGCAGGCCCTGCTGGTCATCATAGGGCTCACTGAATTTATTTGATCAGAGACAATTTTTGACACGTATTCCACACACATATTTAATCATTATCGAAATATTTATTTGGAAGTTTTTATGATGTTGTCAGGCACTGTGTTAAGCAATGGGAACATACAATGAGTGTCTTAGGCAGCTTAGACTGCCTTAACAACAGAAATTTACTTCTCTGGGTGCCTGCATAGTCTCGTTCTGGTGAGGGCTCTTTTCCTGGCTTGCAAAGGGCTCTGAGCTCACATGGCATCTTCTTTGCATGTGCTGGGAAGAGAATGAGACAGAGACAGAGACAGAGAGTGTGAGCATGAGCGAGAAGCTCATTGGTGTCTCTTGTTACAGGGCACTAATCCCATCTCTGAGGGCCCCAACCTGATGATCTTGTCTAACCCCAATTATCTCCCAAAGGCCCCAATTATAAAAACTATCACATTGGAGGTTAGGGTTTTGACATATGGATTTGGGAGTAGGACACAAACATTTAGTCCATAACAATGAATAAAATATGAACCCTACGCTAAAGCAATGTTTAGTGTAGATAGGAAGATTACACTACATTTGTATGTGTGTTTGAATCTTTGGTAGAACATGCCATAAACAGCTATGGATAAGCCATTGAGAATCCAGGTAAGTCATCTCTGTGATTACTGGGCCCGGGGATGTGCTGGGCTAAGGGAAGAAGATGTCTGAAAAATCTTTCAGGAGAAGGTGGCTTTTATGCCAAGTCTCAAAAAGTCTGTAAATTTGAAGACAAAGAGATGGGTGGAGATTCCAGACAGCAGGAACAGCATGAATAAAGATATAAATGTTAATGGCAAATACTTATAGGGAATATTGGAAAGTCACATTTGGCTGAACACAGGATGGCCCATGGCCAGATCCTGAAGTGATTTTAATTTTAGGCTAAAGAGTTTGGACTTTATTTTACAAGCAGTGGGGCCATTGATTTTTGTGGTGAGGAGTAATATAATAAAAACTGTGTTGTGAGGTGATTAATCTGAGTGTAATGCATAGGACGGAGCGCAAGATGGGAAGGGAGCCATGAAATTCTTAGAGATTCTAGTAATACTCTTGGTGAGAATAAAAGAGGCTTGACCAGTGTGGTGGCAGAGGGAATGGAGAAGGAAAAATTACCTGAGATATTTAGGGCGCCAGGTGGATTAACTGTTCCATGTGAGGGGCAAGTGGAAGAAGGAAAAATCGAAGATGATTCTGGAGTTTTGAGATTGGCTGGTTAGACGGAGGCTGGTGATCCAGACACAAACAGGGAATGCAAGGGCAGGAGCAGGTCTGGAAGCTGGGGCTGAGGGGGAGAGGTGTGCACATGTGAGACTCTAGTCTGCATTTGCTGAGTTTGAGGTACCTGTATGATATCTAGGTTGAGCTGAGAAAGAAATAAGATTTTAGAGTAGAGGCAGGGCCAGGGATGTCTACTCGGGAGTCATTCACATAGTGGCAGCCTTTGCTTTTGGGTAGGGCATAGAGTGCCCCAAGAGAGACTGGGAGAAAGAAGAGAAGACGGCTGAGGACATGACCATACTGATGGGGAAATGCAGGTGTCAGGGCCCAAAGAAGATGAAGACCAGGGAAACAGTGGTCAGACAGATCGGAAACAATCACAATGGTGCAGGGTCTTACATGCTTTTGCAGAAAAGAGCTTTGAGAAAGAGAAAGAGGGGCAGATGATCAATGGTCTTGTATACTACCAGGACATCAAGGAGCTCGAGGACTGAGAAGTGGCCACTGGATTTGGCAATTAGGAACTCACCGGTGACTTTTGAGAGCAGTATCAGCAGAGGCTGAATTGAATATTGCCCCTGGCTTTGACCACCTTTCACCCTCATGTGTACATACATGTACATTCATGTAACAAATTCAATGCACACATGCAACAAGATCAACATCAATGCTCAAGGTCAACAGACATTCACAAGTGCTTTATACAATTTTTCTTTTCATCTTAGGCAAGAAGGACATACAACCCTCTCGTATTCAGAGTGTAAAGACTGAATGCTGGCATTCAAAACTAACCAATAACTGGAATGTCAGTTCCATTCCAGTTCAGAAGATCTATGCATCTGAAAGAAGGACACAAAGTACAGGGCCAAAGTTGCCGTGAAGTAGGACCCTCAGATTGGACAATGGCTCAGTGAGCAGCCTCTCTTCTGTGAGCTGTCTGGCAGCCAAACATGTTTATGAGCTTTTTAAAAAGCCCTGCAAGGGCCTAAACGCTGAGGGTAAAAGGGAGGATGTGTATTTACCCTGTGATGCCATCGTGGAGATCTCACTCACGTCCCAGGCCTCACCACCATAGGACAGGAAAATCACAACCAATGACAGTTGCAAATGCAAGCGATTGCTTGGCTTTTCTGCGCCAGGCTTTGTTTTCAAACACCGCTGAAAGTGTTAATGTCCCCAAAGGCTGCCAACTGTGGCCTCAGCCTGGATGAACTCTGTGCCAGGAGAGAGGGGTTGGAGGGCCTTTTATTCATTTGGTAATTACACAGCAATGGGCATTTTGTGCATTTTTAGAAAGGGAGAGTGCAGGGGGGAGAGAAAGGCAGACACTTAGTGCAGGGAAAGCTCTGGTCGCGTGGCTTGGCATCCGTGGGCACCACCGCAGCCTTTTTGGGGGCAGCCTGTCCAGCCCTGGCCCTGGCTGGCATGGGGTATGAGAAGAAATGAGAGGGCAACCTGGCATTTTCTTATTTGTTTATTTTAACCTCTCAGGCCTGCTGAAAACAACTGGAATCTTCTGAGTTGCTGAAAGCACACAAGCTTCTTTGATGGAGCTCTTGGCCCCTGCTACCCTAAAGCCAAAGGGGCTCATTGATTAAGTTGTCGGGTGACCATGCCCTCTGTGAATTCAGGTCAGACCAGAGGCGATGGTTAATAGCTGGCAGGTAACTGTCCCTAATGCAATCTTTACCATAGACTCCAAAGCCTCACATGAAAGAGTCTTCCTCTGAGATCCAGACTGCAAGTCGGGAAAGGTGTCGAGTCTGGGCATCCGCCTGTGTTACTTAGCAAAGGCAGTGCTGGGAGGACAGAGATAGAAAGGTAGAAAGGAGTGATTCAACACAGCTGGGGAGGATCCATGTAGACAGCCAGGGTCAAGGGCCAAGGGGAAATCAAGGGCCTATTTTTCTTCTTTTTTAAGAATTAGGAATGACTCCGGCTGGGGGTGGTGAACCTAGAGGACTAGTTCCCACTGGCCCCCGGCTACTGATCAGGTTATCTCTGGTGATGGTCCCATGGAATGAGCTGGTGGGCAGCCCACCTTCCCTGGACGCCCTTCATGCTTCTGCTCTCTTCCCAGAAGGAAAGGAGGAGGGGCCTGGGGAGCGGGCTGTTGACTCGTAGGCTCAGTAGTTTAGTCTGGCTTTGACTGAGTCCAAGGACCAAGTGAAAGGCTTGTGAGAGGGTCTGCACCCTTCAGCTGCCCACATTCTTTGTGGTTCCTGTTGACAAATTGAATCAAATATTTAAAAACTCATCAGCCTCCCAGTGAATTTATTCTAAATCAGATTGAGTTTATTATTATTGGGAAAAGCTACTGGGCTTGGATTTGGGGGAAATCTGACAGTTTCAATACCCCAAACATTATTGGAAAGCTAGATTTAGCAATAATTAGAAGTGTGACCCAGACCGAGGCATTTGCCCTCTCTCAATGTTATCTTAGGAAGCTGTAATATACTGAGCACTTGCTACCTACGAGGCATTGTGCTAAGGGCTTTACTGGCATTACCCATGTTTTTCTCCACAATACTCCTATGGCAAAGGTACTTGGTTATCCTCCAGCCCATGATTTTACAGAAATGGCTAATTGTATGAATTGGAGATTCAATTTCTCTTCTATAAGATAAGGGGTTGGAGTAGAATGATTAAAAAACACCTTCCAGTTCTGATATTTAGCTGATAAATTATTGTATTCTGGGTTTAAATTTCAGAAAAGTATGAACAAATTACTTTCTGGATATTGGAAAGAATCAATCAGAAAAAAAAAGAGTGATCTAAATCTGCAGTCCCCAACCCTGGAGGCCATGGACCGGTATTAGGTCGTGGCCTGTTAGGAACTGGGCCTCACAGCAGGAGGTGAGCAGTGGGCAAGTGAGCGAAGTTTCATCTTTATTTAGAGCCGCTCCCCATCACTTGCCATCTCCCCTGTCTGCCCCCCTGCTTCAGGTCTGTGGGAAAACTGTCTTTCATGAAACTGGTCCCTGGTGTCAAAAAGGTTGGGGACCGCTGAAAATAACTTTGAAACCATTTTCCAAATGTAGATAAAAATCTACCTTGCTATCAAAAGCAATTTCTTACACATCTTTAGTAATTAATAATTTTTACAGTGGGCTTTGACATTGTATTAGTTTGCTAAGGCTACCACAAGAAGATAATGGAGACTAGGTGGCTTAAACAACAGAAAATTCTCATTAGGACACCAGTCAGAATGGATTAAGGCCCACCCTAATGGCCTCATTTTAACTTAATGACTTTGTTCAAGCTCCTATTTCCAAATATAATCACATTCTGGGGTACTGGGAATTACAGCTTCAACATATGAATTTGGGGGGGTGGGACACAATTCATCTATAACAGACATATTAATCAACACTGTGTATTAGCAAGTCAAATAGTATTTTTTGTGGTTATTTTGCAGATGAGAATCTTGAAACTCAGGAATGTTAAATAACAAGTCTAAAGTTATACAGCCAGTAAGTGGCAGAGCTGAGACTGGGACCAGGTTTCCCGACACAATCCTAGTGGTCTTTGTATAAGAACACACGGCTTCTTGAATATTGTTTAGGGATTTTTCTCTTGCTCCCTGAATGGCTAAAAAATTTCTCCTCCTTAGTATGAGTGACAAACCTCTGGCTGTTTAGTGGTCAGTTGCAGCTTGGGCACGAGTGAATATGGTGAATTGTATCCACTTCTCATGGAAGGGAATTACTGTTGACACAAAATCCCCATATAATGGGATCAAGAGAGTGATGCAGTTTCCCATTCCCTCCCTGGGATCTATGATACCCTATGTTTTATGTGAGCATGAAGATATTTTCCCAAAATCATTAAAAATTGTCTGAATTTTGCATGCTAAATGTGGTCAAATATATAGCCCAATTCACATCTTTGTTCTTGGAGGCTCCTAGAACGGAAAATAGTTCAAGTAAAAATTTAGATGACAAGAAGTGGTGGAGGGGAGGAGAAAAATGATCAGCTGGACATATTAGACCCTTTCCCCCACAATAAACATTGTTTGCAGTATGTTTTAGCCTTTTGGGGTACACCTTTGAGAATATTTTTGCAGACAAATGTACATATATATTATTACATTTTGCAGATAATTCTTGGAGGCTCATGGACTCCCTAAAGCTCAACCATAGACTTTTGCATTATTGGACTTTGATGATGTTTTTCTTGATTTGGGCATAAAATAACTCTGGGTGTAGAAAAGTTATGGTGTGGTGGAAAGGCAGTAAATCCAATTCTGTCATTCTATTGTGTGATCTTTAACATTTCAATGTTCAGTTTGCTCATCCATAAAAGGAGAAAGAATGACCTCAAAGGCCGTGCCAATTAAAACTTGAGTGGATCTTGATTTCATATATACCAGAGTTGAATCTTGCTATCCCTCTAGTAGATGATTGAAGGGGGCAAAAAACAAAACAAAATAAAAACCCTAAATTTTTGTTTTACTACATGTTCCTAGAAGTGGGAGAAGCTAAGTACTTAAAATAAAATATTAAATCAAGTATGTCATACCAGCAGCTATTTAGGCCCGATAAATGGTAACATCCACATAGCCATAAAATTCTTAGCAGAATGCTTTGAGTGCCAAGTGCCAAGTCTTTCTCGTTCTGTGTGGTTTTCCCTTTGAGAGAGCTTGAGAGTATTTCTCTCTCTTTTCAAGAAAGGTGAAGAGTCTTACTAATTCCTATCTGAAGAAAGATATATCTAAGAAACCTGAATATTTTAGGCCAAGTTAAATCTTGACAGGAGTATGGAACCTGGGATGCAGAATCTCTAAAATCGAACCTGCTGAGGCCACTAAGGGATCTTGGTCTTGAATCTTGTCTTCTTAAACTACAGAAACTTCCTCTTCTCAGATACCCTTGAAAACAGCCTCTGAAGTCCATCAAGTACCCTGTGTTTTCTACCGAGTCTCAGTCTGACTCACCAAATTGATCCTTGCTGCAACTCTTAAGCTACTAAATATGGCCTTCTGCCCCTGAGCCATAGAACCTGTCTCCTTTTCTCAGGTGACATCTGTCTCTGAATCTCCCAAATCTAATCCTGTTGGTACTTTAGCATCTCCCCAATGACTGTCAAAGTCTGTTGAGTCCCACGACTACTTCTTGTGTCCTAGATGCTCTGAGTCATCCTACACAAGGTTGCCAAATCACATTGGTTTACACTGCTACCTCTGTGATTTGATTTGTCAAAGTTTAATTTGTCAAAAAGTTAGGTAATTCGACATTTCTTAAAATATTTATAAGCAAGTAAAAGATATATATATACACACACATATGTAGTAGAAACTCTGTTAACACATCCATGTCTCTGCCCCACTGCATTAGCCTCCACCTCTTCCCATTCCCTTGGGGAGGCATATTGTCTGAGGCCATAGCTCAGAATGCCCAAGACTGGATGGCTGCACTTTAGCATGCAAGCGACTCCTCTCACTGGCTGAGCTGATGCCTGCCAAGCATCTTTCTTAGGTTGAATGTAAATATTATTGGCATTACACAAGTTAAATACTCTATAAATTGATTAAATAGGAGGGTGAAAGGAGAATGACTAAATGGAATACTTAGAAAAATGAGATGAAAATGAATTTTTAAGAAAAATGCTATTAAATCAATATGGGCAAGACAACTTGCAAAAGATTGGAAAAGACTATAAAAATGTGTAAGAAATCCACACTTGTATTTCTACATTAAAGAAGCTGAAACTGGAATTATAGAAGATGTAGTGGGAAGATGGTATATGCAGGAAAACTAAACTCATTAGAGAATTCATACTTTACGAATTCTGGATACCATACCCTTATCAAATATATGATTTACACATTTTTTTCTATCCTTTGTATTTATTTTATTTTACTTTTAAATATTTTTAAATTTTGTCTTTAATACTTTTAAATTTTGTTTTAAAAATTGACACATAATAACTGTACGTATGTATGGACTATGTGGTAATATTTTGATACATACACTGTATAGTGATCAGATTAGGGTAATTAGCATATCCATCATTTCAAACATCATTTCTTTGTGTTGGTAACATTCAATATCCTCCTTCTAGGTATTTGAAACGGTATAATATATTATTGTTAGCTATAGTTTTACTACAGTGATCTAGAACTGTGGTTCCCAACCCCTGGGCCGCAGACTGGTACCAGTCTGTGGCCTGTTAGGAACCGGGCCACACAGCAGGAGGTCAGTAGGGAGTGAGCGAAGCTTCACGTGTATTTCTGGCCCCTCCCCATTGCTCTCATCACTGCATAAGCTCTGCCTCCTGTCAGATCAGCGACGGCATTAGATTCTCATAGGAGCACAAACCCTACCATAAACTGCGCATGTGAGGGATTTAGGGTGCGTGCTCCTTATGAGATTCTAATGCCTAATGATGTGAGGTGGAGCTGAGGCAGTGATGCTAGTGCTGGAGAGCAGCTGCAAATACAGATTACCATTAGCAGAGAGGTTTCACTGCACAATAAATGTAATGCACTTGAATCATCCCCAAACCATCCCCCCATCCCCTGGTCTGTGGAAAAATTGTCTTCCTTGAAACTGGTCCCTGATGCCAGAAAGGTTGGGGACCACTGGTATAGAACACTAGAACTTATTCCCCTATCTAGCTGTAATTTTGTAAACTTTAACAACTCTCACCCTAACTCTCCCTTCCCCTACTCTTCTCAGCCGCTAGTACCTTCTGTTATACTTTTTTACTTCAATGGGATTCACTTTTTTTAGTTTCCACATATGAGTGAGAACATGTGGTGTTAACTTTCTGTTCCTGGCTTATTTCACTTAACATGATATCCTCCAGTTCCTTCCACATTGCTGTGAATGATGGAATTTCATTCTTTTTTTTTTATAGCTGAATAGGATTCCATTGTCTACATATAGCACATTTTCTTTAACCATGTTAGATATCTAGGTTGATTCTATATCTTGGCTATTGTGAACAGTGCTGCAATAAACATGGGAGTGCAGATGTTCCTTCTATGTACTGATTTCCTTCCATTTGGATAAATGCCCAGTAGTAAGATTGCTGGATCATATGATAGTTCTGTTTGTAGTTTTTTGAGGAACCTCCATAATGTTCTCCATAGTGGCTGTATTAGTTCACATTCCCACCAGCAATGTATAAGAGTTCCCTTATCTCCACATCCTCACTAGCATTTATTATTTTTGTCTTTTAGATGATAGACATCCTAACTGGTGTGAGATGACAATACCTCATTGTGGTTTTGATTAGCATTTCCATGGTAATTAGTGATGTTGAGCATTTTTTCATATATTTGTTGGCTATATGCATGTCTGCTTTTGAGAAATATCTGTTCATATCATTTGCCCATTTTTAAATTGGATTGTTTGTTTTTTTGCTTTTGAGATGTTTGAGCTCCTTGTATGTTTTGTACATTAATCTTCTGTTGGATGAATAGTCTGCAAATATTTTCTCCCATTCTGTAGGTTGTCTTTTTACTCTGTTGATTGTTTCTTTTGCTGTTCAGAAGTTAGTCTGATAAAATCCCATTTATATACTTTTACTTTCATTGCTTGTGCTTTTGAGGTTTTATTCATAAAACATCTTTTCCCAGACCAATGTACTGAAGCATTTCTCCTATGTTTTCTTATAGTAGTTTTATAGTTTCAGGACTTACGTTTAGGTCCTACAACTATTTTGAGTTGATTTTTTGTATAGGGTGAAAGGTGGGAGTCCAGTTTTATTTTTCTGCCTATGGATATCTAATTTTTCCAGCACCATTTATTGAAGAGACTCTCCTTTCCCCAGTGAGTGTTCTTAGTACCTGTATCAAAAAATCAGTTGGCTGTAGATATGTGGGTTAATTTCAGGTTCTCTATTCTGTTCCATTGGTCTATGTGTCTGCTTTTTTTTTTCCCTTTTTTTTTTTAATTTCAGCTTATTATAGGGGTACAAAAGTTCAGGTTACATACGTTGCCCATGTACCGCCTATCCCTCCGAGTCAGAGCTCCAAGCGTGCCCATTCCTCAGACAGTGCGCATTGCACTCATCATGTAGGCATACACCCATCCTCTCCCCCAACCCCCACCTCAGTCTGATATCCAATTGGTATCATTCCCAAATGTGCATTTAGGTGATGATCAGGGAAACCAATTTTCTGGTGAGTACATGTGATGCTTGTTTTTCCATTCTTGGGATACTTCATTTAATATAATGGGTTCCAACTCTCTCCAGGAGAACCAAAGAGATGTCGTATCACCATTTTTTCTTATAGCTGAGTAATACTCCATGGTATACATATACCACAATTTACTAATCCATTCATGAATTGATGGGCATTTGTGTTGTTTCCACATCTTTGTGATTGTGAATTGTGCTGCTATAAACATTTGGGTACAGGTGTCTTTGTCATAGAATGACTTTTGTTCCTTTGGGTAGATGCCCAATAATGGGATTACTGGATTGAATGGTAGGTCTATTTGAATCTGTTTAAGGTATCTCCATAATGCTTTCCACAGGGGTTGCACTAGTTTGCAGTCCCACCAGCAGTGTATGAGTGTTCCTGTCTCTCCGCATCCACGCCAACATGTGTTGTTTTGGGACTTTATGCTAGTACCATGCTGTCTTTGTTACTACAATTTTGTAACATATTTTGAAGTCTGATAATAGGACAACTCCAGCTTTGTTCTTTTTGCTTAGGATTGCTTTGCATTTTGGGGGTCTTTGTGGGTCCATACAAATTTTAGGATACACTTTTCTATTTCTGTGAGGAATGTCATTGGTATTTTGATAGGGATTGCATTGAATCTATAATTTCTCTGGGTAGCATGGTCATTTTATCAAAATTAATTTTTCTGATCTATGAGCATGGGATATTTTTCCATTTGTTTATGTCCTCTTCAATTTATTTCATCAGTGTTTGTAATTTTTGTTGTAGAGGTCTTTAACCTCCTTGGTTAAATTTATTCCTAGGTATTCTTCTGTAGCTATTGTAAATGGATGTCTTTTACAGCTAGTTCATTGTTCATGTATAGAAATGCTGCTGATCTTTGTATATTGATTTATCCTGTAACTTTACTGTATTCATTTATCAGTTCTAAGAGTTTCTTGATAGAGTCTTTAGGTTTTTCTATAATAAATATAAGATCATGTTGTCTGCAAACAGGGATGATTTGACTTCCTCCTTTTCAGTTTGGATGCTATTTATTTATTTCTCCTCCTTAATTGTTCTGGCTAGGAATTCCAGTACTATGTTGAATAACAGTGGTGAAAGTGGGCATCCTTGTGATGTTCTGGTTCATACGATGCTAGCTGTGGGGTTGTGGTATATGGCCTTTATTATGTTGAGGTATTTTCCTTCTATCTCTAGTTTATCAAGAGTTTTTTTTTTCATGAAGTGATGTTGAATTTTATCAAATGCTTTTTCTGCATCTATTGAGATGATTGTATGGTTTTTGTCCTTCATTCTGTTGATGTGATGTGTGATATTTATTGAATTGCATAGGTTGAACCATTCTTGCATTCCTGAGATAAATCCCACTTTATCATGGTCTATTATCTTCTTCATGTATCGTTGGATTTGGTTTGCTAGTATTTTGGTGAGGATTTTTGCATCTATGTACATCAGGGATACTGGCCTGTAGTCTTCTTTTTTTGTTGTGCCCTTATCTGGTTTTGGTATCAATGTCATGCTGGCCTTATAGAATGAATTAAGAAGATTCCCTCTGTTTCAATTTTGGGGGGGGAATAGTTTGAGAAGAATTGGTATTAATTCTTTTTTAAAGGTTTCAGTAGAATTCAGCAGTGAAGCCATCTGGTCTTGGACTTTTCTTTGTTGGGAGACTTTGTATTACTGATTCACTTTCATTGCTTGTTATTCATCTCTTCAAGTTTTCTGTTTCTTGGTTCAATCTTGGTAGGTTATATGCATCTAGGAATTTATCCATTTCCTCTAGGTTTTTTTGAATTTATTGGTGTATAGTTGTTCATAGTAGTCTCTAAGGATCCTTTGTATTTCTGTGGTATCTTTTGTGACATTTCCTTTTTCATTTATGATTTTATTTGAGTCTTCTCTCTTTTTTTCTTAGTCTAGCCAATGGTTTGTAAATTTTGTTTATCTTCAAAAGCTCAAAAAATTTTTTGTTGATCTTTTCTCTTTTTTTGGTTTCAATTTTGTTTATTTCTTCTTTGTTCTTTTTTTTTCCCCTAATACTTTTGGAGTTTGTTGTTCTTGCTTTTCTAGTTCCTTGAAAATGCATGCTTAGGTTCTTTGAAATATTTCTATTAATAGTTTTGCTGAACTTCTCATTCAAACATGAATTCTTTTCCTGATTTCATTGGATTGTGTATCTTCATTCTCTTGTATCTCACTGAGATTCTTTAAGATCATTATTTTGAATTCTTTTTCTGGCATTTCACATATTTCCTTATCATTAGGGTCTGTTACTGGAGAATTGTTATTTTTCTTTGGCGGTGTTATGTTGCTTTTCTATTCCATGCTTGATGTGTGTTTACATTAAAAATTCCTACACATCTGGTGGAAAAAATCACCTCTCCAAATATTATGGAGTAGGTTTTCTAGGGAAATACTTGTTTGTATAAATAGGTCTTGATGTGTCAGTTCAGTGAAGTGCATCAGCCTTGGTTCTAGGTAGATGTAGTAGTATAGTCTTACTGTAGTTTTTTCAGCTATAATCCACACTAGTGACATTTGTGAGTGTCTCAGTGACCTAGGCTGAGAGAGTCTGTGGCAATGGTAGTGCAGCTTTGACAGGGATGGGCTTGCTGAGCTGCTTCTCAGATGGGGGGACAACTTGGGGTCTTGTTCACTGGAGTTGGGGCCATGGGGCTGTTACTTTGGCCAGGAGCATGGGCACATGGTTGCTTGGCTGACCTGGGGGTGTGCCTGCCAGAAGTGACTATGTGTCTTTTTATTTTCTTGATGGTATCCTTTGATCCACAAAAGTTTTTAATTTTATGAAGTCTAATTTATCTATTTTTTTCTTTGCTTGTACTTTTGTTGTCATAGCTAAGAAAGTAAATTCAGGGTCATGAAGATTTATTTCTATGCCTTTGTTTAAGAATTTTATAGTTTTAGCTCTAACATTTAGGTCATTGATCCATTTTGAGTTAATGTTTGTATTAGTCTACTCAAGCTGGCATAAGAAAATATCATAGAGTGGGTATCTTAAGCAACAGAAATTTATTTCTCATATTTCTGGAAGCTGGGAAGTCCAAGATCAAGGTGCCAGCATGGTCAGTTTCCGGTTAGGACTCTCTTTCTGGCTTGCAGATGGCTACATTTTCAGTGTGTCCCCATAGTGGAGAGAGAGCTCTTTGGTACCTCCTCTAATAAAGGCACTAATCCCACCATGATGGCTTCATGACTTCATCTAACTCTATTTACCTCCCCAAAAGACCCCATCTCCAAATACTATTACATTGGGGTTAAAGCTTTAACATATGAATTTTGGGGTAGACAAAAACATTCAGTTCATAACAACATTTGTACATCATTTAAGGTAAGCTACATGAATGAAGTTCAACTTCATTCTTTTGTCATGTGGATATCCAGTTGCCCCAGCACCATTTGTTGATGAAACTGTTCTTTCCTCATTGAATGATCTTGGCACCCTTGTCAAAAATCAATTGACCAGAGATGATTTGGGTTACTTATTAACTCTAAATTTTATTCCATTGATCTATATGCTCATCTTAATGCTGGTACCATACCATTTTGTTTATTGTAGCTTTATAATAAGTTTTGAAATTGAGAAGTGTGAGTGCTCCAACTTTGTTCATTGTTTTCAAGATTGCTTTGGTTATTTGGGGTCTCTTGCAATTCCATATGAATTTTAGGATCACCTTTTGCATTTCTGCAAAAAAGGCCATTGGGATTTTTATAGGGATTGTGTTGAATCTGTAGTTTGCTTTGGGGGATATTGTGATCGTAACAATGTGAAGTTTTCCAATCCATGAACATGGGGTATTTTTCCATTTATTTAGGTCTTCTTTAATTTCTTTCAGCAATGTTTTGTAATTTCAGTATAGAAATCTTGTATCACCTTGGTTAAATCCCAAGTATTTTATTCTTTTACTGCCATTGTAAATGAAATTGTTTTCCTAATTTCCTTTTCAAAATGTTCATTGCTAGTGTATAGAAATTTGTACTTTAAGAAAGGCTTTGGGCAAACATAAAAAGATCTGTGAATAAACATTCATTAATATATTTTAATTAAATGTTTAAGGTAAGTAAATATGATGTTTAATGAATATCTGCTCTAAATTGATTTTCAATCAACCAATCAACCATCCTAATTGATCACATTTGTTGAGATAAGTCTATTGTATATTTTAATAGTTTACATTTTCATAATACATTCATATATTTTAAAAATATAACCACTGCATTAGTTAGAAATATTATGTTTGTTACTATTGATATGAATTGACAGTCAAAACTTCACTGTGCTAAATAATTTTACTTTGTTAAGAACTTGCAGTCTTTACCCCACATTTTCTGCCTTTGATATTCAAAGAAGATACATTTCATGTATTAACTGTGGCCATCTCCTCCCTCCCAAGCTTTGAGAAGCAGCAAATGGGGAGGGGAAAAGCTCAGAATCTGGGTTCAGGTTCTAACTCTGACCTCCTTGTCTCCACAATCTCAGCTGAGTAGGCCATTATGTGATTCTGAACTTTAGTTTTTCTCATCTGCTAAATGGGAAAAACAAAAACTGCTTTACAGAGTTCCAAGGATTAAATGAGTGGTCTTCTATGAAAATGTCTTATTTATGTGCTGACATCAAGAAGGAAAGGGTGGTTTTGAGAGATTTTCCCATTTATAGTTATTTATTATATCATCTACTTATTCTCTCAATAAGTCCAACTTTGGAATCAAAAGTAAGTGTGCAAAATGCCTATGCTGTCCATAAAGTATGTGTTGAACAAATATTACTTTTTATATGATTAATGAGGGGTCAGTATTCCTGCTTTTGGTCATGGAACCCGGGAAAGTTAACTGGCCTGAACAGAGATCAGGCCTCTAGCCTGGCTCCATTATTATTGCTCTCTCAAATAGAGATGATTGAGAAAGTTTGTTCTCGTGAAGGTATAGGAAGAGACCCTCGAGGATTCTGAGATATTCTTCTATTAGCACATGGCTAGTTGTGTACATCGAAAGCCCCTCATGCACTTGCTACTTGTGAGTGATTCTTAGGTGATTCTAGGTTGGCTTTATGTGAAACATTTAACAACTGATATATTTCTTGGTTACCCACCATCCCTTCAATATTTGCCAGTCCTACAACATCACTGGAAGGGGAAGGCAGCCTTGTTTTAAGGTCTAGTTCATGGATGTGGAACTTTTTGAATAGCTCTGCCTATGATGAGATTTTATTTGATTTTTTAAAATAAGAAAATATCTTTGAAAAGATCATGTGTGATTGAGGTAAGTTATTCCAATAAGTCTCAGACATGGTTCAGAGGGCGATGATGTGTACCATATGATGTGTGAGCCTCACTAAATAGAAGAAACCCAGGAGGTTTAGCAGATGGTTTGGTAAGGCAGATTGCTTAGAATGAGCCAAAACCCCCAGGTAATATTAGTCCAGCCTGTTTGGTCAAAGGAATTAGAAATGGTTTAAAGAATGTCATGCCTGGACAAAATGGTATGAGCCAACGACATCGGAAAGAAATTAAGTCTTTCTGAGCTTCTTTGTGTTGACTGGAATTCCCATTTACAATATACCCCTGGAAGAAGCATCAAGCTGCCATGTAATGTAGGTAGAGAAGATTTTGTTTACTGATAGGGGCTTTCTAAACAGATACAATGAATGGAATGAACCTTGAAGGAATTAGCAAAAATTAAACCTTGAGAGAGTGAGCCAAAATTGTGGATGGCTTTGAGAGGGAAAATAGAAGAGACAAACAGCTCTATTTTCCCCCTTGGGTTCTATGTATTGTCTTGAGAATAGAAATGGATTTGGCTTCTCTGTCCTGCTCTACCTTTTGAAATTCTTCCCAACATCTGGGTGACAGCAGCTTGTGAAAATTTGCTCTTCCCCAAATTTAAATAAGGAAATCCACTCCCTTTTCTGAGCAAGGAAACATAGACTTTATAAATGTTAGTTTCATGATTTATCAACAAGTGCTGACAACACTTTATGTCTCCTCATCACTAAAGGTGGGAACAGAAATGAAGAGTAAAGGGAGCTGTTCAGAGAAACTGAAGATCAGAAAGAATGATGATTTAATTTATAATGAAGGAACAACAAACAGTGGCTATAAAAGAATGATTTGGGTTAACTAGCAACAATTCAGTTTAGAACTTATTTTTCACTGAAGAACATTTTAGAGGCTTATAAATCAGAATAGTTTAGGCTATGTTCTCTTAACTAACAACTCCAAAATCTCAGTGGTTTAAGACACACAAAAAGTTTTGTTTCTTGCACCCATTATATAATCACTCAAGGACCAAATCTGATGAAGGCTCCATCATCTTACCAGCTGGGTACCATCTAGAACATGTGACCTCTTTTGCTACAACAGAAGAAGAAAGAATTGTAGGTCTTTCACTGACAATTAAAGACTTTGACCCAGAAGTGGCACATGTCACTTCTATGTGTAATCAGTTGGCCAGTACTAGTCATATCGCCCCACCCACCTGTAAAGAGGTAGAAAAATGTAATTCTCTTATATGTCTGGAAGGAGAAAGGAGCCCCAATATTGAGAAACTCCACTGTAGGAAGAAAGGAAATAGGAAAGAAATGAAGAAAAGAAAATGAGCATTTATTATAAGGGACCTTAGGATATCTTATAGTTACCCTTGGGATAAGATCTGAACCTTCGTCTATAGATTGGTCAGGCCTCTACCCACTCATATGACCTCACTTCATTCTTCTTTCACCTTTGCCTACTCCACTACAGCCTTTGGACCCTCTTGTTCCTAACATACATCAAGCTTCCTTCAGGGACCTGGGATTGACTGTTCTTTCTGCTCCAAATGCTCTCCCTTAAAATATCTGTGTTCTTGTCATCTAGGACTCTGCTATCATCTCCTCAGAGAAGGCTTTTTTGATCATACAACCTAAATAAACTACCTTCCTGAGCCATTCCCTATCCATCCGGCTATTTTATTTTATTTTCACTCCAGTATTTATTGCTATCTTATATTTTCATTGTTATTTTTTCTCTTTTATTGTTTATTTTTGTCCTCTAGAATATGTTATATGAGACTGAGGACCTTGCTTGTCTTGTTAAACATTGTATCCCTAGTACACAGTAGGCATTTAATAACTGTTAAATGAGCAAATTCAAAAAGGGCTGGGCAGAATTCCATGGAAGTTAGAATCACCAAATGGTGCTCTAGTATCTGTAAAAATAGGCATTTTCACCATGAACCTAGTAAGTCATACCTGAAACCAAGGAAGAGAAGACATGCTGTCTCTAAGACCAGCTTGGGTGTGAAACAGCAACAAAAAATTATAAAAGATCAATTATCCAGAATGACTAAGTCAAACTTTGGATTCAATGAGTAACTGTCCACAAATGTCTTATAAGTATATTGCCTGCACTTGAGTGTGGTAGCCAGCTACTGAGATGAGTTCTAATAATCTTAGCTTCCTGTTATTCATGTATTTCCATGATCTCCTCTCAGACTGGATTAGGGCTGGTCTGATGCGATCAATGGAATACAGCAGACTCGAACAGGTATGACTCCCAAAGCTAGGCTGTAAAATGCATTGCACCTTTAGCCTTGCTCTCTTGGTTCACTTGCTTTGGCAGTAGCTACCTGCCATACTGTGAGGACACTCAAGCAGCTCTGTGGAGAGGTCCATATGGAGAGGAAGTGAGACCCCGGCCACAGGCCATCATCAGCTTGCCAGCAAAGTGAGGGAGCTACCTTGCAAGTGAATCTGCCAGCCCCACTCAAGCCTTCAGATGCCTGCAGCCTCAAGAGAGACCCTGAGCCTGGATCACTCAGCTGAGCAGTTTCTGAATTCCGGTGGGATTGCTGGATTGAATGGTGATGCCAAAACTGTGAGAAAAAATAAATGATTAGTACTGTTTCAAACTACTAGGTTTGGGGATGATTTGTTACACAGCCATACTAACTGGAACATTGAAGTTTTTTCAAATTTTCAAAAGTTTTCTACCCTAAGGGATGTTCATCCTTTTTTGAATGAGAATGGGAAAGAAAAACAGAGACATGGAAGATGGAAGTGTCATGGGCTTATCCAGCCAAATAAACCAAATCAACTCTGAACAACAGAGTTGGGGCAACAGATATTTCAGACAGATTGCCCATCATATATCCCCACTTTTTGTGGCCTTGCAAAACAACTGTGACCCTAAACTTATATCATCACAAGAAAAATAGCTGGGGAGAGTTAGAAGGCAGAAGAATTGCATGGAAGGGCATCTGCCCTCTGTTCCAACTTCATTTAGAATTGATTACACCCTCCTTTATTCTGCTACATGTACTTGAAAAATTCTCAAAACTAGATTGAGATTACCATACTTTAATAGTTCTTTCTGGGTTTTCATATATACGATTTGGAATAAGTTTTGCTGACTTTGATGGAACATGTGATTATGGATCTGGTGGCAGGAACACAGTGTGCCACTTTTGGATTATAAACTGAAACTTCAGGTGTCTTTCTTGGAGATTTGCCTATCACTTGAAAAGCTGACCTACTATGTATGTACCTAGATGCTTGGGCTTTGGTCTTCCTATAAAGTGATCTGCCAGTTCATAAAATAGTGTTTTATTCTCAGACTTCAGGGAATTAAAAATGTGTGTGTTCATGTTTTTGAAATTCTCTGAAGTTATGGGCTTCCATGTTCACCTTTGACTCTTTCCTCTTTGACCTGATATGCTCATCTTAGTGTATTTCTGAAAGACTTTTTAGACATCAGTATGAAGGAGGAGATTCTTTAATCTCTATAGTTTTCATCAATAGAATGTCATTCTTCCAGGACTTACTGTTTTTCCCTGTGGCCTTGAACATGGCTTGCTATTGAGTGGTCTAGCCTTCTGACCTAGTAGGCCACAGAATCAGAAAAAGGCCTTTCTTCCGCTTGCATTTTTCAAGCTATTCTTTACATTTCTATAACATCTTAATGAAACCATTCTTTTTTGCACAGAAGCTCCTTTGACCTCTTTTGGGAACCTACTCTAATACTCTGTGGCTCTTGTTCATGAGAACATTCTTTTTCCTAATATCTAGTCTAAACATTTCTTTCCCTAGCTGAAGGCTTTTTGTCCCCCATTTTTTAAAACTACAAGTGATTCCCTTTCCTCACCGAAGACTAAACTCTGTACCTAATGGCTAGAATGTCAAACAAACATTAATCTTGTCTCCTGCCTCTTTACAGATGGAGGAATGCCCAAAAGCAATTTAGCTTTAGACAGCAGAAGTATTTGTGTAGTGTTCTTTAACCTCTGATTCATCTTCTCAAATCAGCTTGGATTAAGCTTTATTTCTCAAAGATGCCAACAGTATGAAAATCTACCTTGAAACTTCATAATCATTCCATACTCCTACATTTCATTTTAAATTATGTCTCACCCTTACATAAGCTACCTACTGTAAAAAGGACACTTATATATTTGCAAAGGACCCTTTATTTGCCTCAGCAATACATGTATCAGGTTTGAAATTTTCTCTTCATAGATAGGGCCTACTCTAAGACCACTTAATATGCAAAAAATTCATACTTTCCAAAGAGCTATGTAAGGAGCAATTGTTCACATCCAGGCAAACCTCTCCACTTTTTGCCACTCCAAACACACATACACACGAGCCAGTCACACTGAAATTCCACCTTTGGGAATGTAGCCCTTAGGGATAACTAGCTTAAGATTTTAATGTAGATCCTCTGGGAGGACACTGGAAGTTCTTGATACTCTCACTTCACACTTTTATTACCAAACTATGGGAGAGGGAATTTCAATATAAAGAGCTGAAAATAGAATGAACAAGTACATGGAGCCAGCAATTATTTGCTCTTTTTAGTGTGAATCAATTTAATCTATTCTTTATTCTTCAGATGGTTCATTGAAATCTTATTTTTGAGCTAATGGGAATTTTAATGGGGGCGACCATAATGGAGGAGGATCTGGGTAGAAGGTAGTGATGATAAGCAAAGGACAATTTTCAAGTGAGTGGAAGGGCTGACCAGGGAGGGCTGACCAGTGAAAGATGCTTTCATAAGGGGTTGGGGAGAGTTAGAAGGCAGAAGAATTGCATGGAAGGGCATCTGCCCTCCATCCCAACTTGAATATGAATCTGTTATACTGTACTTTATTCTTCTACTGTGTGTGCTTGAAAAAATCTCAAAACTAAGTTGATGTTCCTGATTTGCTCATCTGTCACCACCAGCCAACTCCTTGAGGACAGGAAGGGAGACACAGTGCTAGGAGGAATGTGATGTGGATGAGACGGCAGGAGCATAGAAGCGTGGAAGAATAGAAATAGAAATACTTTCATGATTCCAGCTACAGAAAGTAAAACCAACTGAAATTAGAATGAAAGATCCCAATAGCTAAGACGATTTTCGATGATGCTGATGGTAGCATGCCAGAATGTGGAGTATACTGTGTGAAGATTTATGCTCATAGAAATGGGGCTAAAGAGGTGGAGAAACATTGCCCCAGATGTCCAGAGAAGATAAATTAAGTTAATATAGTCTATTGAAATAAGTGATAACAATGAAGATGATTACAATGATGATGGTGGCAGCAGGCAACATTTGCTAAGCATTTGCTGTGTGCTGGGCATTGTGTTGAATTCTTTTCATAAATTATTATTTAATCCTCACAACAACCCTATGAAGTTGCTACCACTTTTATTATTGTTCCCATTTTTCAGATAAAAAGTCTCACCTGAGGCTTAGAGAAGTGAAGTAAATTGTCCAAGCTGGCAGAGCTAGGAAATGGAAAATGCAGAAATTGAAGCCTGGCATCCTAACTTGAGATAAGGACTTATTTCCATATATTCCAGGCAAAATGGGCTTATACAGGTTGGGAAATTCACCATTAGAAGAACTTGTGTTTTTAATAGTTGCTTCTCTAATAGTTGCACCATCACCACTTTCCTGTAAGACTCTCTGTGGGCAACACCATACCTTGTGAAATGGCTGCTTGTGGTTAGAAATGTGCAGATTGCAACTGTGAATGTTCTTAATGTTTGCTTGTAGCAGCATGCTGCCACATTGGGACTTCATGTCACCATCCTTAACTTATTACACTGATCCAAGTTAGTGAATATCATATTTATGGTGCTTTGCCAGATATAATTGTGTTATGATTCATCAAAATTATGGCAGGCAAACACAGACAATTTTGAGGAAAATTTCAACAACACTGTATGTAGCAGAAAATCTAACAACTGATTGTCAAGCCTATGTTGCCACATGGAAACAGTAATAAAAAGAAAGAAAGAAAAGAAAAACCTCAAGAGCAGGAAACCTAACATTCCTGGATCAGGTTTTCAGCTGCCATTAAAAAGATTTGGCATTTCCTCCTGGATGTCCGTTAGAATTTCCCCACATAAGATGTTCTTCTCATACATTGGATACAATTTAGGCAGGAGTCACAAAAGTAAGAACTTTGTAGTTTGACCATTTAACTCATTATATTACATAAAATTCTATGCTTTGTTTACTGTTTTGGCCAGATCTATCTTATAATGTTCATTTAAAACACCTTCCATGGAAAAATGGGCGCCTGGCCCTTGAAACCAGAGGAGCTAACATTGCATTGTTTCTTAGAAAAATCAGATTTCATGTGCCTAATTTTTACTTATGGTATATTTTCTCATAAAATAGCCTATCATGTGATCAAGGACTGTTTGTACTCACTACCAGGAATTAGACAACATTTGGCCCATACTAAAATGCAGTCATGTTTTTGAGGATGATGGTGTAGTTCACATTCCTCTGAAAGCAAAGCCAGAGACTAAGGCTTATATTCAAGACATTTATTTGTGAAGTAATTCTGGGGAAGGACAGGAGGAGTGAAACAGAGAAGGAAGGAAAGCCAATACAAGGATGTGTTACTGATTTGAAAACCACTGTAGAAAACTGGCAGTTGATCCTGATGGGAACTTCTGAGGAGCCTTTTGAAATGTGTCTCAGATAGCCGCCTAGAGCAGGAATCATCTATAATCTTTATATTTGTTCCTCTGAAGAAGATAATGTTTTTTTTTTCTATGTTAAAGTATAAATTCCATACAATGAAATGCATTTTCGTGCTTCTTTACCTGTCTAGAAATTTTTGCTTGTATGCTAGATATTGCAGATGTTTAATTTGATGATAATGTTCTCTTCCTCATTCTGTATGACTAGTGTATCGCCTTGATCCTACCAAAGATTTATTTCAGGCTTTGTTCTGACAGGCCAATTTCAGTGTTTCACCTGATGCTTGATCATAATTCTACTCCTATGGCATGGTATTTATTTCTAGCTCATGATCTTTTGGGGGTCTCAATACAGAATATTGACAAAAGCCTCTCCTCTCTGGCTGAGCCAGAAATCTATCTTACCCCAAGCACTGTGTGACTTCTGAAATGTTTGTTTAATTGTCAGTATCCCAGAAACTGTT
Source organism: Eulemur rufifrons (assembly GCF_041146395.1). Lineage (NCBI taxonomy): Eukaryota > Metazoa > Chordata > Mammalia > Primates > Lemuridae > Eulemur > Eulemur rufifrons. The sequence continues at coordinate 22,030,344 of NC_090999.1, forward strand.
CTTTAATAGACTTCTAAAATCTTCCCCAGTACACATGCAGCTCAACATTCAGCCAAGGTCTGTAGGAGAATTTCCACATAGTCCTTTGGGGCTCCTTTGTGTTCCCTTACCAAGAGATACCCTGACCTCCACAAACACCTCCTCACCCCCAAATCCTAGCCACTTTACCATTCCTGAACTCTCATCTTGTTTTCTTCTACCCAGCAAACTACTACTCTGGGAAAAGTGCTTTCAGGAAATAGGTGGGGCTCACCTCCTGTGGTTCCTTTCTCTCAAGGCTTATAGCCTGGTGTTGACTTCTGTCCAATTTCTGACTGCAAACTATTGTTCTATATATTTTATCCAGTTTTATGGTTGCTTGCAAAAGGAGGATAAGTCCAATACCAGCTACTCTATCATGGCTAGAACAAGAAGTCCTGACTTGGGTGTTGAAGAGATTGCTTTGGTTTCTTTCTTGAGAAAAGATTGGAGGAGTGCCACGGAAGAATCAGTGAGATAAGTCAGGTGACTATTGCAGTAACCCAGGTGAGAGATGACAGTGGCATGTCCAGAGTGTTAGCAGTGCTGTGGTGAGAAATGGTCAAGTTCTGAATATATTTTGAAGATAAAGATGGAAAAATTTTCTAGGGACCTGATGAGAGGTGTGGGAGAAAGAATGGGATCTGTGACAGCATAAAGAATTTTAGCCCATGCTACTCAGTGGAGTTGCTATTTACTGAGATGGGAAAACTGCAGAAGTTAGTGGTTTGGAGGAAAATACTGGAAGCTTGATTTACACCTATTAAATTTGAGATGCCTATTAGATATCCAAGTACATGGGCCAAATAGACAACAGTATATGTGGTTCAGGAGTTCAGGAGAGAGGCTGGTGACACAAATTTGAGAGTCACCAGCATATATGTTGCATTTAAAGCTGTGAGACTAAATACAATTGTCAAAGAAGCAATTAGATATTAAAAAAAGAAGTTTAAGGGTCAAGTCTTGGCAAATATATTTATTAATACCTTAATTATATTCTTTATAAAGGCTAATTTAATAAAAGTCATCTTATAGACAGCCTAATGGGGAAGGTGGTGCAAAGAGTCCCTATTTACTCAGAATCCATTCGTTTTTATGTAAATTTAGATACTAAACTCTGACTGGATATTTGAAGAGATTATTCCCTGGTTCCATGTCTTCATCCATGTATGAGACTATAATTAGAATTTAATTCTAATGTTCCCAAATAATGAAAACCAACACTGGGCTGATTTAATAAATTTAGAAGACATTTTGTCTAAAACTATTTTGTGAGTCACAGGGATGAAGAAGTGAAAAAAGAAAGAGTAAAAAGCATTTATGGTTACTGATGACACTGGAGCTTATAAATGGCACAAACTCAGTAGGACTGAAAAGACATCATGAAGTTCCTTTCAGTCCAATTTTTAAAGAGATGCCCTGCTAATCATATGTGCAATTTCATCCTTCTGAGTATTAGACATTTTCTCTTTCGGAAGGGCATTTTGCAGCTTACCTTAACCATGTTTTTAAAAATAGCACATAATGTGAGAAATGCTATAATTTGAAAGGCTGCACTTTAGCATTTTAATTTATGAAATCAATCCAGTTGCTTGCATATTTCAGAGTGTGACTTCTTCCGTTCTTGGTTCTGTTCTTCATCTCTTGTAGTTCTTAAAGGACAATAATCTGAAACAGCAGTCAGTCAAAAGCCTGACACAGCTCATAATAAAAAAGGATTTTTTTTCTCCAATATAATATCTGATTTTTTTCTCTAAGGATAAAGGGATAGATTTCAGACCAAACGCTTCAGCTGGCCTCCAGGAAGTAAAAACTTTTAGTGGCGGCTGCAAGGCTCTGCACGGCCCAGTTAGAGGAGGTAGTCTGGCAGAGGGAGAATGGGAACAACGGCAGAGCCAAGAGCTTGTAGGAAGAACTTGGTATAATATTGACATTTTTACGTACAACAGTAAATCACACTGAAAAGTGTATACGGGTCAGAACATGACAATAACTCTGAAGATATTAATCAAATAGGAAGTGGTCATCCTAATGGTGAAACAGGGCCAAGAGGGATGCAGGCACCATGAAAAAGCTGTGGGAAATTAGAAACCTTAAAGCCATAGCTGTGATTTTGTAAGAGAATGTTCATGCCCTTAGAAATGCACACTGAAATACACAGGGGTAAAGGGATATGATGTATGCAACTTACTCTCAAATAGTTAAAAAATAATTAAATAGATAATTAGATACAGACAGAGCAATGGAGAGAAGAGAAAGGGAGAAAGGAATAGAAAGAGAGAGGAACGTGCAACTGATAAAGTGGATGGGGTCAGAATGTTAACAATAGGTGACATTCTTGCAGCTTTCCTGAGTGTTTCAAACTATTTTCACATTCAAAGTTGATAAGAAGTACACACATACGTGCACACACACACATGTGCACACACACAGAGGGCAATTAATCTTGAACGCTGCTGCCTAAGCCACATTGCTCCATCATTATCCCTCCCCCATGCCTAAGCACCTCAAGAATGTCTTTGGCGTCCATCAAATGACCATGCTCACGATTCTTCTGAGGTGGTAAAGAATATGGGTCTTCCTTTGCTACTCCTTGTTTCTTTCTCTGAAGGCCATGACTCCTATAACTTCAGAGAACACAAACATGGAGGACAGGGGCCGCCCGCCTCTGAGGCCATAGAACTCAGCTGCTGAATGTGCTATTTGTCAAAGCTTTGTTGGAGGGCTAGGCCGCTAGGTGCTCATACCCTCAAACTTTCAGGTCCTGCTATGGGCCTTCCTTGCCTAGCCAGGTGTCTCTGCAAATGGCCAAGAGGTTAGAATTGGCGCTGTGCCTCCTCTCTTCAGGGTGGGGGCATCTTTGAATGCTATGCAACATGTCCTCTTACATGTTTTCCAGCAGGAGAAAATTTGTGTCACATTTTCAGTTTTCCGGGGTTGGTGTCCTAGTACATAGGTGTTCAAATTATATTTGTTAATTGGCTCACAAATTTGCTTTGAGAGAGGCCAAGGAACTGTAAATATATTTACATAAAGTATAATGGCACATTCAAAAACTGAGCAATTCAATGCAATAGAGAGAGACCAGTATAGCAGTGCAGAAGAGTTGAAGGGGCTGGGATCAGGATGATGGTGGGGCCTCGCAAATGCTAACATGCCCACCATTCCCCTAGGGAGCTTGTTAACATGCAGCTTCAACTGGTAGTTTGAGGTGGGGCCTGAGCTTCTGCATTTCTAAGCAGCTTCCAGGTGATGCCAGTGTTGCTGGTCCTGGGACTGCACTGAATAGTAGGCTGCTGTTGGGCCACAGAGGAGCTAAATAAATGTTTAGAGCTTCTGCCATAAGTAAGATACTGTGCTGGGCACAGACATGTAGGATAAAGAGAAAGATCTTTATCCTACAGATTTGCTTTTAAGAAGGTGCCATTCCAGTGAGGGACATAAGCCCCACAAGCATTTTAATACAAATATCTTTTAAAGTAGCTAACGATATATAGCTATATTTACTCGCTTCATTTGTTCTTCTACCCATTCAACAAACATTAAATGTACACCAACTTGAGTGCGCATCTGTGTTCTAGATGCTGAGGATATGGTAGTGAATAAACAAGGGGGCTACACTCTGGAGGGGACACACACACGCACACTCATACACACACATAATTTACAAGCTGAGGATAAGTGTCTTGGGAAAAATATAAAGCAGATTAAGGGTTCACAGGGAGATAGGGTGAAAAAGGATGATGTGAGGTATGATGGTCAGTGAGGGCCTCTTTAATAAGCTGGCCCTTGAGCAGAGACGAGTGGCTACTCGGGAAAATCGAACATACATTACGTTCTAAGTTCTGTGCAGGATTAGGAGATCCAAGGAAGAACCCACAGTCTGTGGGAAGGCAGACATTTAAATTGGGAATTCCAACATAATTAGATAAGTGTTATAACCAGGCTAGGTTATAAGTGCCAGGTATTCATAGTTGATATTCAGTGAATATTTGCTGAATGAGTGAATAAATGAATGGCTGTTAGAAACAGTGAATGAAACAGGAGTCCAGAGGAAGGAAGGGAGTACTTCTGAGTAAGAGTCATTTTCAAACTGAGCTCTGCTGGCTCTGAGTGTTCCATGGGGTCCTTGTGTGGGCAGATGTAGGTGTTGGAGAGAAGTGGAGAGGATACGTCAGGTGGGTCTCTGGGTCTTCTGCCCACATTTCAACACACGTTTTATCTGCTTTATAGTCCATAGAAGACTATATGTGAACAAATGGAGTTGCCACTTGGAAACATTTGAAAAACCCTGGTCTGAGGAGTCAGGAAATTTTTTCTCATAGCACTGAAGAGGGATAGAATTTGAGTGAGAAGTCGGGTGCTGGGGGAGAGGACAGCATTCTGGTGTTGCAACATAAAGTAGAGGGTCACCCACATCGCTTATTTTACAATGTTAACCCAAGCTGAACCTGACAAGAGCAAGGTTTCAGGAAGGTGGGAGCAGAAAAGGGTTAAAGGCACCTTGCTTGCTTGTCTGAAAGCTCACCAAGCAGTAACTCCTGACCACAGTTTAGGGTCAGAAAAGCCTACATGAGCTTAAGGCAGCCACCTTGCTTCCCCGCCACAGCCATCAACACTTCTGTTAGGGTTGCACAGAATAAAAATCATGAAAGGCTTATAGACATTCCTTCCATAACTTTTTATCTTAAAGGAAAATGGCTTGTTTTGCAAAATAGAGAAAAGGGGCCAAAAGGGAAGTTGACTGTGGGCGGTGTTAGTGTATGCATTCCGAGAAACCCGAAATGAACCCATCAGCCAAGCACTAACAGCTTTACACACCCCTTCAGCTTTATCAGTGCATGTTTTAGATTCTGTCAAATATCTTCCTACTACAAAGTCTGCAAGAGAGAAGATATGACAAAACTCTTGACACAGTCTTTAACAAATCTTCAGTCACTTGTGCTCTGTGATTGGTCTGATTTTCAGATAAATATCCAACCATATTTGAATCAGATCTTTTGGCTAAATGTGGCTTTCCGGAAGTCGGAACAGAACCACATCTTTTAACTGCCTAATTTCTTATTAAATCAGAAAAATTAGACACGGTGAACATTAGCCAACACTAGTGAGTGACTTCACGTTTTCAGAGATTACACATCCCTTTAGCAGGAGAGAAACCTGTGAGTCACTATGAATAAGGTGGTATGCAATAGCCCGGGACAGAACCGCTCTTTGAACTCTGAGGCATGTGTGTTCCTATAGTCAGAATTAATACTGTTTGGTGATCCACCTAAATCCATTACAGACATAAACATTTTTTCCTATGAAGAGAACACAACTACACAGTATGGCTTGTATTAACTTAGCATGGTATTACTCAAGATCAGTAAATATCTGGCCAAAAAAGGTCATTTTTGCTACTGATGATATAGGTACCTTCACTTTCCCTGTGAGTTCTGGTCATGCTTACCTAAATTGGGTGGTAAGATCTATATGACATTCATTCCTGCAGTTGACATTCATTCCTAGACTATTCTAGTTCTTGTTTTCTCTTGTCTGCAAAAACTGTGAGTTGACAATAGAGTTTTAGATAACCATGTGAATGATTGGTATTTAAAGAGGATACACAGCTAAATATACTAGCCCCATGGACAGTGCTGGCCAAAGTTTAGGTTTATGTACTGCAGCAGTGTATTATTATGGCGTTGAAATACTATGGGAAAAAGCCACGTAGAAAGTCAAAGGTGGCAGGTACTTATAACCTACCTGAGTGTTTTTCTCATATAGACTTTAGTCTTAGGATAAAGGACTTCTAGGAAACAACTCTGTAGCCAGAAGCAATTTCAGGTGGAGAAGTATTTGCTCACAAGGAGAGTTTCAGCAGAATAATGATGGGTGAATGGAGATGGATGGGATTTAAAGATTAACTCCTGTTGAATTCATTTGTTTTACAGAGGAGGAAGTTGGCCGTGCAAGAAGATTAAGGGGCTTATTCCAGATCACATGGTCTGATAGAGACTAGCGAAGAACTAGAAACAAATGTGTCTCCAGCACCAATGTTTTTTGTGTGTTTCACCACAGCGTCCATTTGTAATCCTTTCTCTGTGACTTTCTTGAGGAATCTAAAAACAGAAGGATTTGAAATGCTATTTTTCTTATTTTTAGGTCATGATGCAGATGCATTTGCTTGAGGAACAAGACCATTCTCCCAGGATTGCTTGAAACCCTTAGATGGTCTCTTTGCAATTTAGATCCATTTTGGGGTCTCGAGTTTTAGATACAGATAGAAAAATGCTTATTTGCAAAGGACGTATCCAATAGCACCTATGATGTACTTATAGAATTCCATAGCTTAACTAGAAAAACTCTGAGTGAGAGTCTAGCATAGTCACACAGCTGTGTCTTTATCATCTCGTGTCGTTGCTCGCCCAGCCAAAGACTCCAGAGAACTTTGTCACTAACTTGCCAGGTGACCCCCCAGAACAGCAGACCTCTCTATGCTTTTTTTTTTCTTTCTATCTATAAAATTAAGCACCATGTAGAGAAACAGAATGGGTAAGTTTATAAAGGCTTTGAGGCTGTACAGGTTTTCGAAAATGATAGAAACTGACCTATGTGTTTGTGGCTACAATCTGCATAATTTAGGATATAAATTCTTTAATCCAACCACCTTTAAGGTTGCCTTAAAAAACTAGAGTAGCTTTTCCTGCTCAATCCCTGAAAGTTCCATCCATGGGCCACATTCCATTATAATCCCCATACCTTTCCTTCCCTTGTTTATAGATCGCTACATCCTTGTTAAAGTAATGCATGCAAGGGAATGGTCCTTCAGGAAGTTTTGTTTCAACAGACCCAACACAAGGCAGTCAGATGTCCCTCATCTCTTCCTTGACGTCTTAGAGTTCTTCCTATTTTAGGGAGACAATCTAATGCAGCCCACAAGGTAAGGCAGAAAGAGCACCAGTGCCACCACCTGGATGCAGGGAGAATGAGGCACCACTTAGAAAAGTCGCTACCTATGCAAGGTTGAACAAGCTACCTTGCATGATTCTTTGTCCTTCTGTTTTCATTTCCTTGTTGTCATTTCCTTGTCTTTCTATTTTTCTTCACCTTTTCCAACACGTAAGTGTTAATGCTTCCTCAGTTTCACCTACTACCTTCCAGTTTAGGAAGAGGTTCAGAGAATAGTGAGGGGCCCACCCTAAGCTGAGAGAGGAGAGAGACCAGAATTAAGTCACCCTTTGGAGAACTCACCCAACAGCCTTCATGCCTAGATGCAGGTCTATGTGTTCTGTTGAATGTGCAGGAAAAGCCTCTGTGAAGTTCTTCATGCTGCCTGAGGTGCAGTTAAGTGCTATCAAATCATTAGCTCTGAAATCAAGAGGATACGGTCAGCGATCTTCTTGTTCTATGAGGAAAGAAAGACAACATGCAGCCCATTCCTCATCTGCCTTGTGACACGTGAGCTATGTAATGCTTCATGATACAAGAATCTGTTACATGTGATGTGATTCTACAACTACTCTAATTGGGCATTCATGATAATTCACTACAAATGTTCCTTAGAAAAAGAAATAGGCAGAGAAACAAAAAGCCTTCTCAAATGGACTTTCTTGGTTTCCTTAGAGACTTTCCCCTAGACGCTTAGTTCCAAAGATCTCTAGGTTCAACAGATAGTTATCCAAGTCATTATAGATTGCCTACCAAGAATCAGGCGCTGCTCTTGGCACCAGTGCAGAAAAAACAGAGAAGGAACCAACCTAGTTTTCTAAATTAAAGTTAGTTTTGATTTTAGTGGTTAGTCCCCATTTTTGATGTAGAATATTCATTTTTAGTAATCCACTTCAGGTCTCCATGGATTCAAGGGTGCCCTGGAGACAACTCAGGGGCCATAAGTTGTGGCAGAGGATAGTGGAGCATTTTATTTTTTTGGAGGGGGTCCCACCTATCAATTAGAGGAACTTTACTACTATCTGTTTTCTATATTGATATTCTGAGATATATTTATCTTGAGGAGAAATTTCTGAGAATTTTATAAAATTAAGTGCAGATGATTATGCCTGGTGGAATTAATCCTAACAATGACTGAGGTACCCAACAAAAGTTGTGAGATTGGCCAGATGACTCATCTTTGACGCACAACAGCGATCCATTTTTAGCATCAGTCCACATACAGGAGTCCCTAAATATTTTAAGTGGTTCATGGGGTATGTTTTGGTTCAGACTTTTTAAAAATTCCAGATTGGGTTAAGTGTTAACTTCTGTTAGGTTGAATGAAGATTTTTAGAAATTTAATTGTCTCTTTTCTGAAGGCATTATAATAAAATCTGAAATATAGTGCTCTTTTTAATACTTATATCTCAAAGCTTAAAATATAAAAATTGAAAAAGTAAGCTCTAAATATTTTTACTTTGACACAGACTCTTTCTTCTGAATCCTTCATAATACCTACTGTGAGGTTGAGTACATAGTATATGTTCAATAAATACTATTGAGCTAAGTTTTTTAGATTCCAGAATTGAAGAATGCTAAACTGAAGATCTGAGAAGTAGTAAATACTACATAAACCAACAATGTCCACCTTTGTAAATCTGTTTAGAGCATTCTTGATTATGGGAAGGAGATGGCAGTGTCCTGGGGAATCCCTCCCTTCCTTTCTCTCTCCTCCTCCTCCTCCTCCTCCTCTCTCTCTCTTTCTGTCATCAACAGAAAGCAGATGTGGTATTTTGTGAAATTTTTGCTCAGGACAGGGAATTCAAATTTTTATTGTTTGAGTAGTCATTGTATTAATTTATATAAAAATAGCAAAGTAATATGTTTGCTGAAATAAATATGAAATAATTTTGAAGTATATAAGGTAAAAGGTAAAAGCCACCCTTCTTATTCTTTTTACTTCTATGCTGAATATGTAACCACTATGAATACTTTGGAAACTATCCTTCCTTATTTCCCTCCATGTTTATTAAGATATAATTTACAAATAATAAAATTCACCCATTTTAAGTATACAGTTTGAAAAATGTTGGCAATTACATACAATCATATAAACCACCACCACAAGCAAGATATAGAACATTTTCACCACCACAAAGAGTCCCCTCTGCCCCTTGCAGTCAGTCCTGCCAACACCCATCCACAGGTAATCAATGTTTTGTTTTATGCCATTATAGTTTTGCCTATTCTAGAATTTCATATAAGGGGAATTATACAATCAGCAGTCTCTCATATTTGTCTTCTTTCATATAGATAATGTTTTTGAGATTTATCCACATTGTTGCATGTATTGATAGTTCATTTCTTTTTATTGCTGAATAATAAATATAACAAAATTTGCTTATTCATTCACTGGTTGATGGACATTTGTGTATTTTTCAGTTTTTTTTTTTTTTTTTAGCTATTATGAATAGCTAAATGCTCCTGTGAACGAATTCACATAGGTCTTTTGGGAATACATATTTTCATTTTTCTGGGAAAAATAATTTGGTGTGGGATTGCTGAACTGTTTTTCACAGTGGCTGTACCATTTTGCATTCCCACCAGCAATGTATGAGAGTCAGAGTTGCTCTACATCCTTGTCAACACTTGTTATTGTCAGTGTTTCTAATTTTAGCCATTCTTGTGGGTTCTATGGTATTTCATTGTGGTTTTAATTTTCATCGCTCTAGTGACTAATGAATGATGTTAAGCATTTTTAACTGTGTTTTATTGGCCACTTGTATATCTTTTTTTGATGTGTCTGTTCAAATCTTTTGCACATTTTTTTTTTTTTGAGGCAGAGCCCTGCTGTGTCACCCTGGCTGGAGTGCCATGCATCAGCCTAGCTCACAGCAATCTCAAACTCCTGGGCTCAAGCAATCCTCCTGCCTCAGCCTCCCGAGTAGCTGGGACTACACGCATGTTCCACCATGCCCGGCTAATTTTTTCTATATATTTTTAGTTGTTCAGCTAATTTCTTTCTATTTTTTTAGTAGAGACGGGGTCTTGCTCTTGCTCAGGCTGGTCTCGAACTCCTGAGCTCAAACGATCCGCCCGCCTCGGCCTCCCAAGTGCTAGGATTATAGGCGTGAGCCACGACGCCCTGCCCTTTTGCACATTTTTTATAGAGTTGACTTATTATTGAGTTGTAGGAATTCTCTATGTAATTGGAAGGCAAGCCCTTTGTCAGATATATGTTTTGCAAATATTTTTGTTCAGTTTGTGATTTGCCCTTTTATTTTCTCAATTATTTCAAAGAGCAAAAGATTTTAATTTTGAGAAAGTCCATTTTATAATTTTTAAATTTTATGTATTATACATTTTATGTATCATGTATCCCACATGCTTTATGTCTCATGCTGAAATCATGTTTAAATGATTTAAGAAATCTTTGCTTAACCAAATATTTTTTCTTATATTTTCTTCTAGAAGTTTAATAGCTTTGGGTTTTATGTTATATTTGTGCTTTATTTTGAGTTAATATTTGTATGTGGTGAAAGGTATGGATCAAAGTTTTTTTGTTTTGTTTTGTTTTTTCCTTATTGATATCTACTTTTTGTCTATTTGTCTATCACTTAGATCCCGAGTTGCCTTCACATCTTTTTCAAAAATTAATTGACCAAATATGTGTGGATCTATATCTAGGCCCTCCACTCTATTTCATTTATCAATTAGTCTATCTTGATGCCAATACTACACTGTATTAATCATTGTGGCTTTATAATAAATCTTGAAATTAGGCAGTGTAAACCTCCTAACTTTGTTGTTCTTTTTCAAAATGATTTTGGCTATTCCAGATCCTTTGTTTTTAATATGAGTTTTAGAATCAGCTTGCCAATTTCTACCCAAAAGATTGCTGGGATGTTGATTGAGATTATATTTAAATATGTATCAATATTGGGGAGAAGTGACATCTTAACTAGATTGATTCTTCCTATACACAAAGGCAGTATATCTCATCATTTATTTAGGTCTTCTTTAATTTCTCTGAACAACATTTATGGTTTTCAGTATATAGGTCCTCTCTGTCTTTTGTTAGATTCATCCCTAAGTATTTCATATTTCTGCTAATTTTGTAAATATTTTTAAAAATTTAGAATTTAGAAGTTCAATTTAATTTAAATTTACAATTTGAAAGTGTAAATGCAAATGCAATGTACATTTTTTGTATCCTGCAACTTTGTTATGACTTAGTAGCTCAAACATCTTTTTTGTATATTCCATAGGATTTTTTACATAAGACCATGTTGTCTGTAACTGAAGATTATTTTACTTCATTTTTTCCCCAGTATGTGTATCTTTCATTTCTGTTTCTTTCCTTATTGCATCAGCTAGATCCTCCAGTACAATGTCAACCAGAAGTGGTGAGAATGAACTAGTGGACATTCTTGCCCTGTTCCCAGTATAAGGGGGAAAAGCATTCAGTTATTTTTTTTGTTTCAGAATATTATGGGGATACAAACATTTTGGTTACATATAATACCTTTGCCTCACCCAAGCCAGGGCTACAGGCTTGCTCTTCCCCCATACAGTGAGCTATAGAATTTTTATGGATAACATTCTGTTCTTTGTTTCTCTTCGTCCCATTTATTATTATTTATGCTTTTTTTCTTTTTTTTTGGATGAATTGAGTAGTTTTTAATTTTATTTTATTTCCTTTGTTGACTTATTAGTCAACAAACAAATCTAATTCCTGATACTCCAACATGGCCAGAAAACCAATGAACTTTTGGAGAATAAAAAAGAAAAACTTATTCTACCATATATGAAGACGTGTTATAAAGCTTTGTTATCTGTTAATGGAGAGAAACAGATCATTTGAATAGAAAAGAGAGCTACAAAACAGACCCATATAGAGAGACTTAGTTTACGAAAAAAGATGGCACTGCAGAAGGTTGAGGAAAGCACATCTTTTCAATACTGGTGCAGAGACCAATGAACATTCATATGAAAAAAAAGAAAAAAAAGGAAATTGGATCCTATGTCACATCACACACAAAAATCCGGGTGAATTTTTGTGATAGGCAAAACAATAAAGATTTTAGAAAGTAAATGAATGGGACCTGATTAAATTAAAAAGCTTCTGCACAGCCAAAGAAACAGTCACAAGAATAAACAGACAACCTACAGAATGGGAAAACATTTTCGCATACTACACATCAGATAAAGGACTATAACAAGAATCTATTTAGAACTCAGGAAAATCAGCAAGAAAAAAATCAAACAACCCTATCAAAAAGTGGGCAAACGACATGAATAGAAATTTTTCAAAAGAAGATATAAGAATGGCTAACAAACATTTGAAAAAATGCTCAACATCCCTAATCATCAGGGAAATACAAATCAAAACCACAATGAGATATCACTTAACTCCAGTGAGAATGGCCTTTATCAAAAAGTCCCAAAACAACACATGTTGGCGTGGATGTGGAGAGACAGGAACACTCATACACTGCTGGTGGGACTGCAGACTAGTGCATCCCCTGTGGAAAGCATTATGGAGATACCTTAAACAGATTCAAATAGACCTACCATTGAATCCAGCAATCCCATTATTGGGCATCTACCCAAAGGAACAAAAGTCATTCTATGACAAAGACACCTGTACCCAAATGTTTATAGCAGCACAATTCACAATCGCAAACATGTGGAAACAACCCAAATGCCCATCAATTCATGAATGGATTAGTAAATTGTGGTATATGTATACCATGGAGTATTACTCAGCTATAAGAAATAACGGTGATACGACATCTCTTTGGTTCTCCTGGAGAGAGTTGGAACCCATTATATTAAGTGAAGTATCCCAAGAATGGAAAAACAAGCATCACATGTACTCACCAGAAAATTGGTTTCCCTGATCATCACCTAAATGCACATTTGGGAATGATACCAATTGGATATCAGACTGAGGTGGGGGTGGGGGGAGGGGATGGGTGTATACCTACATGATGAGTGCAATGCGCACTGTCTGGGGAATGGGCACGCTTGGAGCTCTGACTTGGGGGGATAGGCGGTACATGGGCAACGTATGTAACCTGAACTTTTGTACCCCCATAATAAGCTGAAATGAAAAAGATTTTAGAAAGTAATACCACAGAATATTTTCATTGCATCAGAGATTTCTTAAATAGGATGTAAAAAAGCACTAACCATAAAAGGAAAACTGCTAAATCTGACTAAATTAAAACTAAAACCTCTGCTTACCAAAAAAAGAAAAATTGTTGAGGACATGAAAAGGCAAACAAAAGTGTGGCAAAAAAATTTTTTTTGTCTTCTTCTTCCTCCTCCTCCTTCTTCTTCTTCTTCTTTTCTTTTTTTGTAGAAATGAGATCTTGCTATGTTGCCCAGGCTGGTCTCCAACTCCTGGCCCCAAAGTGCTGGGATTATAGGCATGGGCCATCGTGCTCAGCTGCAAAAAAATATTTTCATCACATGTAATCAGTAAATATCATACTAGGGCATATAAAGAATTCCAGAAAACCCGATTGAAAAACAGACAAAAGATTTGAACAGGCATATCATGAGAGGAAAGCCAAATAGCTAAATAAACATATGGAAAGTTGTTCAACTTCACTAGTAGCCAGGTAGATAAAAATCAAAACTACAATGACATACACACAAACCAGATTGCTAAGGATTTAAAACCGTAACAACACTACATTTTAGTGAGTGGATAGACCAATGAAAAATCTCATATGTAACTGGTGGGAGGACAAATTGATACAACCACTTTCTTTGGAAAACTGTTAGCCTTACCTACTAATGTTAAAGATGCACATGGTTTATGTCATTCTGCTCTTAGACACATACCCAACAGAAATGGGTACATATGTACACCAAGACGCATGAAAAAAATCCCCATCGTTATTTATAACAGATCCAATTTAGAGACAACCCAAATATCACTTAACAGTAAAATGAATACAGGAAACAAATAAAAATTTGTTGTGGTATGCTCAAATAATGTACTATAAACTGTAGATATAGTCATGATCTTAGATAAATCTTGAATACAATGTTGAACAAAATGTACCAGATGCAAAATTATACAAACTTTGTCATTTCATTTAAATCAGTTTTGAAAACAGACATAGGTAAACAATAGTACTTAGGAATAAGTCCCTAGCAGTAAAAGGAAATGCAAGAAATATTTTGGGATAATTGTTATCTTCAGAGGGGAGGATGAGATTTGTGTTTGGGGATGAGCACACATAGGACTGGGTTTTTAGGGCATTGGCAACATTTTATTTCTTGATGTGGTTGGTGGTTACAGATGTGTTAATCTTATAACTCATTAAGCTGTACATATATGATTTATGCATATTTATATCTGTCATATTTTTATGAGGCCAAAAAATAAAATGAATCACTAAAAAAATGATAATAGTTATCTCAACATCCAGCTTATATTGCTCCTATATAAGCGCAAAGATATAAAATGCCTTGTCAAAAGTCCTGCTTAAGTACATTTCCCTGATCTTCTCAGTAATCTTGTCAAAAATGGAAATGATATATCCCAGACATGAATTGTTCTTAATGAACCTTAGATAGACCCACAGAAGGCAATGTTACATAAAGAACACAAAAATGGAAGGTAAAATACTGCTACATCACTTCTGGTTAGCTCAGTGACCTTAGTAAATCAAATGACTACCTCTCTCTTCTTTAAAAAATGACCTTGAAATAGATGATTACTTAGGCCTTCTCTGGCTCTAAACTCTTAAAGATTTATTAATTCTATGAATAAAAAAATCTCTAAAATATCCTGAATTTCTGTTCTATAAGGTCTCTCTGATATTCAAGTGATAACTGACTGGTATAATACAAAGGGACATCAAAAAACGTGCAATTCCAAATTATATTCAGTGATAATCAGTTAAAAAAAACTAGAAAATTTATGGCTAGAACATCTAAAAGTTTTAACTAGCATTTGCTAGTGGAGTCAATGTATGTATAGTTCATGCTGGTGTTAAAAGCTGGCTCACAAATCCAGAGCAGGAGATAACTAGTCTAAAAGTTATTCTCTTAATACTTTTGCTTGAGTCCTCAGTACAATCCATGTTACCATGTTACTTCCAAAAGACACGTAATGGGCACTGAGTTCTACACACTCATCTCTCAAGTCCTGATGCCTGGAAATATTATCCAATGGTCACCACTCATTCATTTATTCAATTTACAGTGTTTATTTAATTCCTATTCTGTGTTGGCACTGTGGAGAATGCAAAGATGGAGAAAATATTATTCCCGCCCTCTAGTTGTTCACAGTCTGTCTCTTACTTTGGACAAATGTTATATAATTTTGATTAACATGGACCTTCAAAAATGCTGTTGACAGACATTGATTTATTAATTGATATAACAAGAAGATAATTATCAACTGAAAGTTGAAAATTCAAAAATAAAGACATAATAGTTAGCAAGCCGATCCTATGTTAGAAAGTGGTACTAATACTATCAGAAAATTCTAAAGTTATATTTTGTTATAAAAGGTAAAAAAAAATTGAGTAGGCAGAATGATTTCAACTATGGAGTATGACAAAAGAAAAGCACAGTAGTTTTCCCTTACCCATAAATTTCACTTTCTGCAGTTCCAGTTACCCATGCCAACTGTGGTCCAAAAATATTAAGATATTTTGAGAGAGGGACAGAGAGCACATTCTCATAACTTTTATTAGAGTATATCACTGCAATTATTCTAATTGATTATTAATAACTATGTTGCTAATCTCTTACTGTGCCTAATTTATAAATTAAACTTTATCATAGGTGTGTATGTATAGGAGGAAACAAAGTATATATAGCGTTTGGTAATATCTGTGATTTCGGACATCCACTGGGAGGGGTCTTGGAACATATCCCCCGTGGGTAAAGGGGACTACTGTACACTAAAATGTGAATAGTGGTCATCTTTGGGATGATAGTTATTTACACCAAGGTATATTTCCTTTCTAATCAGAAAAATTATACACATATAAAATATTTATATGTGTAAATATATATATATATGTATATACACACACCCCCCCCCAATAGGGTCGTTAGTGTAAAACTTTTCAAAATTAGAGTAAAAGAAACCAAGTCTGTACTTATTTTATTTGGAATTAATCCTGTGCAGCCAGAGCACTGGAGAACAGAAACACATGGCACCTAGAATTATAGGGGCATACTAGAGTCTATAAAGAAAAAAATCTACAGCAGATACACTGGAGGATCAGAAGATAGAGGGAAAGGAAATGCAACCCTATGATTGGGAAGGGAGTTTGCTGAAAACATTTGCCAGTTTTTCTAGTAATAATATTATTGTTTTGCCTGATAATCATATTGTGTCTGCCAATAGCATTGTTCTCTAGTGACAGTGAGAGATAAAAGGGAGACAGATTTGTGGCACATAGTATGTGGGGAAACATTTTCCTCTGCAACAGGAAGAACAGAAACTCTCACCTCCCCGAGTGTTGAGACTCATGCCTCTGAAGAGTAGCAGGGTTTACATTTAATTTAATTTATATTTTTATGGGTGTTTTTGTTAGTCTTATTTGTTTTATATTTGTATTGAAGTTTAATTAATATACAATGAAATGCACAGTTGTTTGGTATTCAATTTGCTGAGCTTTGACAATTGTAATAAGGCAGAGACCACAAAGCTCCCTGTGCCCCTCTTCCCGGTTACTTCCCCTGCTCCCTGCGTCAATCACTTTCCAATTTCTGTCACCAAAGATTAGTTTTTCCCCATTCTGGATTCCCTATCAATGGAATCAGACAGTGGTACTGAGTAACAGAGCTTTGACCGCAAAATCTAGCTTGAAATTTGTTGCTCAAATGAGAATTCTGAGATGTTATCAATCACTTCATGCAAACGGGTAGATCATTTCACTACAACAGCAACTGGAATGAGCTTAAAGTTGCTGTTGGAATTTAAAGTTGCAAGATTATTGGACATTCTCTATTACTTATGTTAGTGGCCTTAATGGGGGTAAATTAACAGTCACAAATGATCCCAAACCAAAACTTCATCCCACCCCCTCACTTACTTTATCCACATAAACCTGGTGAAATAGCCCAAAAGCCAGAAGTAGAGAAGTAAAGGGCACAGGTTCAACCTGAAATCAACAGTCTAAACTTGGTGGTTTCAGAGAGACAATACACTAAATACATAAAGCAAGACTTTTTAAAAAACATGTAAATATATAAAGGTAAATAGCTCTCGAAAAAGTACAACTGAGTATACCTAGATAACAGTCAAATTTTTTTCTGCAAAAAAGTAGTGTGTACATAACTCAAAACCTTTAAAACCAATATTAGTCTATAATGCTAGCGTTAGTCCTGACCCCTATTACAGCATTATAAAGAGGCATCACTATATTTACTGTCTGCCCACAGGGTGCATAACAGTGTCCAGCAATTTAAAGACATGCTTCTAGTTGCGTAAGAGGTTTTTCTCTAATGTATTGCCTAGTTCAAGGCCTCGTAAACCTTAGTCTTTGGTGAGCTGCCTTCACACATTTTAGTGTAATCTGTAATCTTAATCACTAAATATTAGTGATTGTTGTTTCATTTTTAAAACTTAAATAGCTAATTTAGATTTCATTTCAAGCAATAAATCTATGACACTTGGGTTTGATGTGCTTGCTAATTATTTTTTAAATTACACATTAAATTAAACAAACTTTTTAAAAAAAGTTCAACCACGTGGCATCTAAAAAATCATTGGCACTATGATTAGTTTATGTGCCATAATATAGGCAAAAGTGAACCACTAGTGTATAAAGAGGTAGTAGTAGACTTTGACTAAATTAGAACTGTAAGGATAATTGGAAATCATTTAGTCATGTCTTCACCAGAGCTGACAAAACGAACAAGGAGAAATAGAAGAATCAACAACTGTAATGAAAAATTCTAATACACTACTCTCCAAAATTGATAGAACAAACAAAAAAACTCAGTGGAGTCACAGAAATTTGAACAACACAATTTAAAGAACTTGCTTTTATGGCCATATAAAAATATGTATGCAGAAACTGCTGAACATGTATCCTTTCAAAGTACACATGGAAAATTTTCAAAAAATCTGACCATGTACTAGGACCAAAATAATTATTAACCAATTCCAAAAGATAGAAGTCATGTAGAGCCTGTGTCTTGACACAAAGCAATTAAATAAGAAATCAATGATATATAAACTTTTTTTTTAAAAAAAGACATTATTAAAATGATGGAACATTTAAAAGAAAAGGGGTACTTAAAATTGAAGAGGATAAGGTTGCTCTCTAGACATTGCTGACATTCAGTGGTACCCACCTGCTAATTTTGCTTGGTAGCTACTCTAATTATTCAATGCATTCTTTTTGACTGCTGAGGATCTGGGTCAGACTGGTTGTTAATATTCTGAATATTACCTGATCTTTACAAACTAATGTGGGGAGAAATCCTTTTGGCCATGGCAGAAAGTTGGGTAAAAATAGCCACTTTGATACCATGGAATACTACTCAGCTATAAGGAATGATGAAGATACAACATCTCTATGGTTCTCCTGGAGAGAGTTGGAACCCATTATATTAAGTGAAGTATCCCAAGAATGGAAAAACAAGCATCACATGTACTCACCAGAAAATTGGTTTCCTTGATCATCACCTAAATACAAATCTGGAAACGACACCAATTGGACATCAGACTGAGGTGGGGGGTGGGGGAGGGGATGGGGGTATGCCTACACAATGAGTGCATTGCGCACCGTTTGGGGAGTGGTAACACTTGAAGGTGCTGACTCGGGAAAGGGGGGGTGGGGAAAAAATATGAAACTATTGTTTTTAACTTAAAAAAAAAAATAGATATTATTAATAATTGAAAAAAAAAAAATTCTACTAACTTAAATAGATAAAAAGAGAGCTGTTCTGTATGGACTGTCCTTCCCTTTAGGTCTTCCTTCACCCTGTGAGACACCTCCAGGATCCAGAGTTTGAAAATTGTCAACTGTTCAACACACAAGTCCCCCAGCTAGGCAGGCATTGCTAATCCATTACAGCACTCTTGCTCAGTGAACAGAACTCAATCTCAGAGCTTCTCAAACTCGTAATATCACTGCCAATTGATTGAAGTTGTCACATGAGTGAAAGCCTATTTGCCACCTTATTAATCATGTCATAGATGCAAGCACAGTATAATTTTTAGGCAATCATATTGTAATAACTTGGTACCATGATGAAATAAATAAGTTTCCCAATGGAAGGTAAAACAAAAAAAAAAAAAAAAATAGCCACTTTGCAAAATGCATGCTTGGAATGATCCTATTTTGTAAACTAAAAGAATGTGTCTATTCCTAAGACTAATGGTTAACACTTATTTAACTGTACAAAGTGGCTATCTTATTTAGTCTTCAAATATCCCTGGGAGATAGGCATTATAATTATTTCCATTTTATAGATGAGGAAATTGAAGCTTAGAGAGGTTAACGAATGTGGCCAAGTTACAGAGCCAGAAAATAATGCAGTTGGGAGTCAGGCTATGCTTTCTGGCCTTCCAAACATTAATTATTAACTTTTTGGTTGTTTGGAAGGACAAGAAATTGGAGAGTGTTTGGCACTGGTAAATTTGACTGGGGGCTGGTGATGGTGGTTATAGGATAAATGTTTAGGAAGGATTGTTCTCTTTGTCACTCAACTCAGTGTACTTTTTGATTATTTAAACTTTATTTTTTCAAGGAGGATGTATAATTTTTCCAGAGAAAGATTATCAGATAAAATGAGGGAGCAATAATTCAACCTAGTTCCAACAGCCTGTGCTTGGGACAGCCCCAGTGGCGAGGAGATGACCAGGAAGTAGCTCTCCCTAGTGAACCGAGGGCTTGAGAATATGAGTCTGGCTTTGAGAAAATAAAACCTCCATCTGTATAAGAAATGTTTTGTATTTCTCTAACACCTAATCTGAGTTGTCCCAAAGCCTGAATAAACACTCATTTATCCTCAAAGCACCCCTGTGAGTTCCCTGGTGTGGTCCAGGAGGGTGTGGGGTTGAGCGGTGATAGCCCAAGATCAGTTTTTACTCATATTGGGGGATTCTGGCCCTTGGAGGGAAATCACTTAAATGCTCTGTACTTCCAATCACTGTCCACTAAAAGCATCATCATCTTTATAATAATAATTTCCAGCCTCAAAAGGATGCTATTAATTAGTCTAAATTTTAAAGGGCTCGAGAATGCCAGATGCTAAGTACTGAATTAATGGGAAGTTTTACCCAAATCCGATAGCCGGGCGCTCTGAGGAGGGAGGAGGTTGGTGACTTGCAGCCAGTCAGTCACACGAGAGAGGGCTGAGGCCAGGAAGAACAGAATGGCCACTGTCCTGGTGCTGAGCGCCCTCCTTTAACCACACCAGACCACGCTCCCTGCCTCCAGTAATTAGAAATTACTTCAGCACATAAACAGGCACTTTATAATGTTTTCTTTTTACAACAGGCAGCACGCTTCTCCTTCCACTGCCAGAGGGGAACCAGCTCTGGCTTCCCACTGTCCCCACCTCCTTGTCAGCCCAGCCCCATGTTCATCCCCAGAGACAGCAGCAGTCATACGGGAACATCTGCTCTGGACAGGGCCCCCGTCCAGGGCCCTGGCTCAGACGGAGCTGCCAAAATGGCCTCCTTCAGCATAAATCACCGCTGCCACCATGCCCTCCCCCGCCACCCTCCGGTTCTCCCATCAACAAGTTTAAGAAAGTTCTCTTCATTAGAAAGCCTCATTATTGACACGGACACTCTGGCTCAGAACACCCTTGCCATACACCACTCTGTCCAGCGGTGAGTGATAACAACTCTGTTTGTATTTAATTAGCTCCTGGTTTATGGGGCAGTTTGTGTTGAGGGTGTGGCTGTTTTAGTTGGTTATGCAGTTGACAGAAATATATGTGTATTGATGTGGGTCCTGTCTGTATGCCCTCTCCACGCTCTGGTCTGAAAGTTCAACAGGCCCTCATTACACGACCGATGGAGGCAAATTATTGGAACTTCCATGTTTTGATTTCATTCCGTAGCACTGGAATGATAATGCATGTTCTTAGTTCTCTAAATATCTGGCTGGGCAAAAGACCATGTCACTTATCACTAGGCAGAATGTCTAGAGGAACCACTCTGTTTCTCAGTACCAAAGGAGAGTGCAGCTTTAGAGACTACTCCCTAGGCAGCTGGCTACATGCCCTGACCCTAAGTGTCATCTGTTTATTTCTCTTATTTTTAAAATCATGTCCTTCATAGGATCCATGTCATGACTTATATTCACAAAAACACCTAAAATAGAAGCATGATTATAAAGTAGTGGATTTTCCTAAAACAAACATTACAGAATGTACTCATCTAAATGTGTGTTGTCCCTTTCAAAGTAATCACTTTTGAAAGTTGTACACATATTCCCAAAATGGTAAGATTATGTAACATATTTGAGAAAGTGTTTGGAATTACTGGAGTCATAGTATGTAAAAACAAAATAAAATGATAATTCTCTTAAAAGTAATATACATTCATATTTAAAGATTTGATTTTCATCTTGTTCTTATTGTTTTCTGAATTTATATTTATATTCCTGAGACCTAGGGAGAAGCATTGTTAATGAATATAATATCAGGAAATACATATATTTCTTTCCAGTCTTTTTCTGAGTGTGTCCTATTGAATAGATTCAATGATGATGAATCTTCATCCTCTGAGAGCAGTTTTGAGCTTTGGGCAATCTACTTCCATTTCATTGAATTCAGCAACTATGTATTTAGTGTCTATACATGCAAGGAGCAGACTAAGTGAAATAAAATGATTAATGAGATGTGTTCATATTGACTTTTTAAAGAGGCCATTAAGTGGTTCAGAAAGCCATGCCAAATAGAAATATAAAAAATATTTTGAACAATTGCAACATCATTGGAATAGGTGTGTAGTCTCCCAGGAGGACAAATTGAAGGTGACAGTACAAATATTGTGTAATTCTTGGAATGTTAAAAAATGAACATGGTCCACATCATATGCCGAATAAAACTATCTGGGGTAACCAGTAGCAGCCACCACAGCTCAGAACTAAAACTAGCCTGAAGCTAAGGTAAAAAATAGGTAAGGTGACTGTGTCCCAGCTTGCCTGGGATGGTCCTGGTTCATTCCTGTTGTCTTGATGTAATTAGTAACAGTGCTCCCTTTCTTCTCTCAAGAGAACAGGCCTAGAGGATCAGTTGATCTCCCTCATGACAGAGGTGGTTGAGGTTGGCACCTTCCCCCATGCCGCCTAGTCCCCAAAGGCCACACTTTAGTTAGTTCAGTTAGGCCACTTGGTACACCCTGAACTATTTCTATTGGTCTATTTCTTCATCCTTTTTTTCCTCTTCCTTCCCATCAATTAAAATGCAAATGTTCTAATTTCTTAAAAATACAAGGGGCTAAGAAACAATGAAATGACACCTAATGTCAGCTTTTTATCAAAGAAACACAGATTAAAACAGTAAGTTACCAACAGTAAAAGTCAGTGAGAGTGTAGTGGGATGGGTATTTTGTGACAGGGTTAAAGCATAAAGACCCCTAAAGGTAATTTGGTTGTGGGTCTTATATGATCTGGAGGCGAAGATTGTGGACTTTGGAGCCAGCCTACCTAAGAGTGAATCCTGGCTTCCCCACTTACCAGCAGTACACCCTGGGATGTTTTCTACCCTCCTGGGACCTCAGTTAAATGGAATGAATCATCAGTTAAATGGAAATAATCATATTTCTTTCATAGGGTGGGTTTAAAGATTAAAAGATGTCATACCTATTACATTCTATTATAGCCAACACATACTCTCCATGAGCTCACTCCTAATGAATAGAAGGATCATCCACCAAATGGTTATGAAGCAACATGGAAAAATAGCAACATTATCATGTAGGCAATCATTTATGAATAGGTTTGGGGATAGATAATAAATCAGGCACTATTCTAGAACATGCAGGATATCATAATAAAACAGACATCTATTTTTTGCTCTCTTCTTGCCTGCAGGAGAGGGGAAATCACTAAATGCCTAATTAGAACAAAAGTATAATGGGTCACAAGCTAAGAGACATGCACTAGGGAAACCGACTTTAGCACAGGGGATCAGGAAAGCCTCCTGCTGAAGTGACGTGTGGATTTTAGATGGGAAGGTGTCTGGAAAGTCTGGCCTGATGAAGATATTTTATACCTTAGCATATTCTAGTTTGGTTAAATAAAGTCAGATTATCATGAAGATTCTTTTTTTTTTTTTTTTTTGAGACAGAGTCTCGCTCTGTTGCCCGGGCTACCCGGGCTAGAGTGTCGTAGCGTCAGCCTAGCTCACAGCAACTCAAACTCCTGGGCTTAAGCAATCCTTCTGCCTCAGCCTCCTGAGTAGCTGGGACTACAGGCATGTGCCACCATGCCCGGCTAAGTTTTCCATATATATTTTTAGCTGTCCATACAATTTCTTTCTATTTTTAGTAGAGACGGGGTCTCCCTCTTGCTCAGGCTGGTCTCGAACTCCTGAGCTCAAACGATCCACCCGCCTCAGCCTCCCAGAGTGCTAGGATTACAGGCGTGAGCCACCGCGCCCGGCCTCGAAGATTCTCAATATAATGCTCACATATACATTCACTGGAGGGGTGGTCTTCAATCAGACTGGAGCACGAAGTAGGTGCCCAACGCATTGGTGCTTATTCAACTGATTTTCAGAGCTTGGGGATTCATTCCTAGTGTGGAAGCCTAGCCTGCTAGGCCTCAATATGATCCCTAAAAGTGTGATCTCTTCTGTCGTCTTTCAGCAGCTGAGTTGTGAGAAGTGTTTTGGGTAGGTTATCTAAGACACAGAGTGTGTTCACGTCTCTGAGCACCCTACCTTCTTCCCTTGGGTTCAGTGTGCTTCCAGACACTTTCAGAACTAGTCTCAACACTTTATAATTTCACACGTACTCAAAGTTCTTCTTTAAACTTATGCCCTGAGCATTTTATTGAAAGTTACTGTCAGAAATAGCCATCTGCAACCCACTTCTTAATTTGCTGTAAATATATTGGGGATTTGGATCATAAATCATTCCATGTCTCTTATGTAAAGCCCATGTACAATTTATTTGAAATTTAGTGCTACAAATAGTTTTATCTTTTCTCTAGACACTGGTATACTTCTTGCTCTCTGATGAGAGCTATGGCCCTGGCTGCCGGCGGGTTCATAATTAAATGAGAGGCCCAGTCACAGCAACCACTTTGACTCTTACAGCAGGCATCTTTTTTCTTTGGCCCTGATTTTCTATCTTATAAATTTATCATGTATTTTAATAAAAGTTACCCCAACCCTTTGGGATAAAAGGATATGTATAAACAAACTAAATATATAATATATCACTACATATTAATAGGCTAAGAATATTCTTGGATAGTTTTCGTTACCATTAAAAAAGTTGATAAAGCATAAAGCAACGATGGAGAGAATGGCACTCAATAATCCTAGTTATAGGTGAGGTATAGGGGATGTTAGAAGCCTGTTAAATCTGCCAGTTTTTATCTAAAACCCAGGGGGCCCAACAGCAGATTTTGTAGGTGTGCTTCACAGAGAATGTTGATCTCCACCCACAGCTTTGGAACTTCACTGTCCTAGGAGATGGAACAGGTCCAAAACTGAGAAGAGTGAACAAGCATTACTCACTTCCATATACAACGTGTTCTCAGAGCTCACAACTTAAAAATAGACCCCTGTGAGGCAGAATCCTTAAAGCGTGCTGCATCTTGACTCTGCATGTCTGTGCCTTTCATCTGTTCAGACACTGGTAGAAATAAAATGAACAGCCTAAGGGTGTGTGAAGCACAGAGGTATTTATTGGGCTCTAGTAAAAAAGCAGAGACATAGTGAATTATGCAGTGGGGAGGATTTAGCACTTGCAGGATTCAAGATCACATTGAGAATTGTCTAGGAATCCATTAGTAGAAGGGAGAAAGGAAGGAAGGACAGTTACATGTGCCAGACATTTACCATGTTCCAGGCACTGTGTTAAATGCTTTTACATTTATCTTTCTTCACAGGACCATTTGCCCTGTTGAAAAATAACAGCAACTTGAATCATAGATTTTAAGCATTTATGATTCTTAATCTAATTTTAATTAATATCTTGCAATAATGTTAAAATTTATTAATAACTCTCCTCAATGCGAATTAAGAAGGATGCTCTTGTGGGGATAATTTTGGCAGTTTAGTGAAAAAAAAAGCTCTTCAATCAATCTTAGAGATGTTGGCTGTAGCAGATCAAGTTCTGGATATTGAGTGTAATTTGGAAAATGTGAAAAATAAAACAAGGACAAGGATCAGATCTATTGGGACCACATTTCATCAAAGACCAAATATGGCTGATGGTCTGACACGAGTAATTACATTAAGTCACATAATCCTGTTAGTTACTACTGCTCTTTCTGGTCCCTCAATTGTATATCTATCTATCTATCTATCAATCTATTAATATCTATCTAATGAAGAATGATTAAGTTTTCTCCTCCTGAAATTTGCTAGGTAGCAAAGTGCTTATCAAGGTGGAAAGGATTTTATACCTCTCTCACCAAAATTCCAAGTGCCACTCTGCAGTTGTCTGTTTTGAAAGATGTGAAAACTTGCTCATAGTATATGCCTGGCTAGTAGACTTTTTTTCTATGGTCATAGAGACATAGGAATTATAAGACCTCAGAGAAAGAAGAGAGGTTAGAGATGATTTTGCTCAAACTCTTGACTTTGTGGGTGAAGAAGTGGAGGCTAAAACAGCTGAAGAGGATTATTAAAAATAATAGCACTGAGATTCCAGGGTTTCTCTCACCACGTCACAGTCAAGATAGTGTTTTGAGTGTCATTTTGGCAAAAAACTACATATATCAGCACTCTTGCTCATTTTCTCGGTTGCATGGGATTGAAAAGCTTGGAATCAGTTCAGAGATCATCTAAATTCAAACCTTCCATTTAGAAATGAGAACAGTAAGGCCTGGAGAGGAAATGTCCAGTCACATAGCTAATGAGTGGCAGCACTGGAACTGGAATCCAGCTGTCTTAACACCGGGCCAAATCTTTTCCATCCCACCAAGGAGTAAGCTAGCTCAGTAAAACAGGGAGACTAATGAGGCTGTTCCCAAGCACAAAATACTGTTAATTAAGGGATTGAAAAAAGGTGTTGCTTCAACAGCATGAATTTATTGCCAAAGCCTACAGCAACAGGGATTAGCAGGGTTGATTTTACTTACTATTTATCAGTCCGGTTCGGAAGCCACTCTTGGAATGTGCATCTCAGCATTAGCATTGGGCTTTCTGCTTTATACCACAGTTGCATTTGCTAGACCATGAGGTCAAATAACTTCCCTCAAGATTATATATTAAGTCATCAGCTCAAACAAATAAAAATTCAAGGTGTTCTTGGTAAAAATTATTTTAACATGTGAGCACTGGAACACATGGAATGTGGACATATGTAAGAAAGGAAAACCAGGAACTGTGAGTCTAAAGTTAGATGTTGGCAGCCGTTAGGTCAATAGCGAGAAACAAGACATATACACAAGTTCACAGCTAGTTTAAAACATTAAGTCAGAGGCTAGCTAGGTATTCACGTGAATAGAAAAGCAAGCATAGGTGAACAGGCTCAAGCAGATAGATTTTCAAGAAGCAAAAACTAGTAAGTGAAGAGGCAAAACATCACCTTGTATACCATAAATATACATAATTTTTATTTGTCAATTATATCTTAATAAAGCTGGGCAAAAAAGAAAATATATGTTCACACAAAATCTTGTACATAAATATTCATAGCAGCATTATTCATAATAGCCAAAAACTGGAAACAATTCAAATGTAAATCAACTGATGAAAGGGAGAACATGATATATCTATAAAGTAAACTATTATCTGTCAATGAAAAGGAAAAAATGTTGATATATGCTATGACGTGGATTAACTTTGAAAACATTATGCTATATCACAAAAGGTCACATAATGTATGATTCCATTTATAGGAAATGTTCAGAATAGGAAAATCCATAGAGTCAGAACGTAGATTAGTGGTTTCCAAGGACTGGGATGGGGATGGTTGGGGAAAGTGACTGCTAATGGGTATGGAGTTTCTTTCTGGGATCATGGAAACGTTCTGAAATTAGATAATGGTGACAGTTGTGCAACTCTGTAAATATACTAAAAACTGCTGAATTGTATACTTTAAAAGGGTGAATTTTATGGGGTGTGAATTATATCTCAATAAAGCTATTTGAAAAAGAATAATAAGAAAAAAAGTTCTCGAAAGTGGCAACAACCCGTTACTTGAAACCAGGACGTGATTACATGCTTCCTGTTAGGACAGAAAAGTGCCTCCTGGTGGTTAACTTGGGATTTGCAGGTAGAAGTCAGTAACACTCTTGGCTAAGGCAGGGAGTGTGTAGTGGGGAGAAGGCAGATGCAGATACAAGGCACCTTGTGTCCTCATATTCATTCATTCACTAACCACATTTTCTGAGTGCCTACTATGTGTCAGGTATGGTGCTAGGTTCTTGAGTTTAAGTGACAAATGAAACAAAGCTCTTGACCTTGAGGCTTCCATACTAGTGCAGGCAATAGCTGAGAAAGCAATACATGTATAATGTAAAATCCAGTATTTGTACGTGCTTTGACGTGATAGAGAGCACTGATGATGGTAGTGGTACTGTTCTAGATTGGGTAGTCAGGGAAGTCTCTTGAGGTGTCACTTGTGTAGACATCTGAGTGAAGTGAATAAAAGGCCTGTTAAGTGGTCTATCCCCGGGTACTTCATACTACCAAACTCACCCATCTCCTCTGTAAGTCAGAATACTTCTATCCCATTGTCTTAGTTATTTCATCTGTTGGAAAGCTTTGCTCTCTGATCTTTAGGATGATGAACAACAAACTGACTAGCTCTTCCATTTGATGGCAAGAAACCTGTGATAACCTTCAAACCATCCACTTAGGTAGTCATAGGTGATTCTTGGTACTTTTCTCCTCAACAGATCATCAGATCTTAATTGTCACTTAGAGGGAGTGGCAATGGGTAACTCAAAACTAGGATTGAAAGGCCTATGAGCTAAAGAGTAAGGTGGCAACTACAGCGAAGTTTGCTGGGATTAAGTAAATCTAAGGCAGGCCAAGATTCCCATCCTTTATATAGCCCCCTCCACTGACACTGCTAAGGAAACAGGAAAAGAACTGTATTAGTCAGGGTCTAACCAGAAACACAGAAACCACCTTGAGTCTCTAAAACAGGAACCCTGATGTAAGGAACTAGTTACACAAGTGATGGAGAAGCAGAGAGCCAAACTGAGCCACATGGGCCTCAGTGGGCTAGGCCGGAGGTTAGCCATTACCATCCCTGTCTGGAGGGAGTGGTGTCAACCATGTCTGGAGGGCTGGAGTCACAGTGTGCCTGTCTGCTAGAAGGCAGAGCCATAAAGGAAGAGTGGCTGCTGCTGGAGTAACTACCAAAGGCTGGGGAAAGAAGCGGGTGATAAAATACCTTGGATTCTCCTGGTAACCTCTGCTTTCTAATTCCCAGAGTGCTTCCCATGGGTGAAGCCCAGCCAGAAGCCAGGCGATATGGAAGCCTGTGGAAGGCAGCTGCAGGGGTTGTGCCCTCTGCAGTACAGAGAGGAAGAACGGGGTGAGGAGTAGATCTGGGAGCATGTAGGCTCAGGCCTGTCAGAGGAGCTGTAACAATGTACTTGAATGTTCTTAAGTACTTACCATGAGCCAAGTTCTGTGTTGGGACCTCTCACAGACATACTCTCACTTAGTTGTCACAAAAGTCTTCCTTTGAAGGTAAGAATAATTATCAACCTCTCAAAGGTGAAAAATCCCAGGTGCAAATTTGTTCATGGTGAGACACTAAGTGAAGTATGGTAAAGTCAAGATTTAAATCTATCCCAGCCTAACTATTAACTCTCTTCTCTTTCCACTGTATTCTTCACTCCTGAGGATATTGGTGGCGGGGTTCCTTCCTTTCACCTTCCACTGACTTTCCCTTTTCACCTCTCCAGTGATATCCAGGCAACTTCTCAATAGCACAGGTGGAGCCTCTGTATTCCACGCTAAGAGTAGAGTACATGAAAATACGATCTTTGATTCAGGGTGAACCTCATTTAAGACTTAATTGTTGAGGTTAGAAAAATGAGAATGTTGAAACCATTTCTCTGGAGTAGATTTAAATACTAACTGCTTTCCTTTTCTGTACTGCAAAGCTGAGCATAGTTGCTTACGCCTACATTTTCAGAGACCAAGACTGATTTTCAGGGGTGGGATGTTTGCTCCGGGCAATGAGGTAAGAGACTAAAAGGGTGAGGGTGGGGCTTTCTCTCCCCAGATCTCAGGTGAAGCTTCTAGGTTGACAGCAAAATCCTCCTTTCATTTATAAATGGGCTATGTTTGCTCTGGAAGCATCTGAGAGGATAAATATGGGATCCCACAAAAGCCACAATGTTATTTTTGCAGTGTCTTTTCTCATTATAACTTCAGTTCAAGTCTCTTCTTTTTTCTTCAACCTCTGTTTTTCGGAGAGGGGGCAGTGGGAATATGTTTCTCATGTGTAAATGTGTGCACATGTGTGATTGTGCATATGCACACACACAGAGCTAACAGTTCTTTCTGCCTGAGAGAAATGTAAAGACTGATCCAGCAAATAACCTTTACCTGTCGCAAAAATGTTCACGGTGTTACTTTTACTAATTTTCCTCCCTAGGTGAGATTATCCTGAATATGGTTCAAATTCTATCTTGGAAAGATATGAAAGTCTAAAGAATGTACAAGTTAAATAATGACAATGTGATGTTAGGTATATATAGTCTTAATTATTTTAAAAGACATTTGGTAGAATCATTTTAGTATTTATGAAAGACATACTTATTTTACCCTGAGAGATATCAGAATATAAGTAAGATCTGGGTAAGGACGCTCATGGTCAGTTTAAGTTCTACCTTAATAAGCAATGTTTTAGGTACCCTTTGGTGGAAGGCACAATAGTGGACCCCAAAGCTGTGTCCTAACTTCCAGAACTGGTGACTATGTTAAGATACATGACAATGGGAAGGAAGATTGCAGATGGAATCAAGATGATCCTAACACAAGGAGAGAGGATCCTAGATTATCCAGGTGAGCCCAGTGTAATCACAGGCCCATAGATGTGGCCAAAGAAGGCAGAAGAGTCAGTGTCAGAGTGATGTGGTGTGAAAAAGATGTGACTGGCCATTGATGGCTTCAAAGATGGAAGGAGGTAAAAAGCCAAGGAATGTGGACAGTCTCTGGAAAGTGGAAAAGGGAGGAAAAAGGATTTTCCCCAGAGCCTCCAGAAAGGACAGCTTGGTTTTAGCTGAGTGAGACTCATGTGGGACTTCTGACCTGCGGAACTGTAAGATAATAAATGTGTGTTGTTTTAAGCAGCCAAGCATGTGGCGATTTGTTACAGCATCCATAAAAAAGTAATACACCTTCTAACTCAGGCTGTGTCTACAGAAGACCAACAAAAACAGCTTAAAAATAGCAACTGTCAGTATTTTAGTTAGGGCAAGTGATATCAGCTGCTGTAACAAAAAACTAAAAATCTCATGGCTTAATATAATTAAAATTTATTACATGCCCCAGAGAATTCAGACAGATGTTTCTGGTCTGGTCCATTTCTATGTAGTCATTCCCAGTTCAGTCTTTTTCCATCCTGTGGCTCCAACTTCCTCCATGACCTTAACATCCTATTCATTGGAAGATGTGTAGAGAATTGTACGGAAGGATTCCATGAGCCTGACCTGGAAATGGCACATCACTTCCACAACATTCCATTGCCAGACCTCAGGTGCACGGACACACCTGACTGCAAGGGAGGCATGAATATAGTCTAACTGTATGTCCTTGAGGAAAAGGAAATTTGGAACTTGACTAACACATAAAAGTCTCAGCCATAATGGGGCAATATAAAAACACAGGGGCAGGGAAAAATAAATAACAAATTTCATTGTGCAGTAGAGTAATTTAAATAATGGTGAAAAGCGTAATAGAAGAGCAGCTATTCGCTCTAGTTTAAGACACTTGCTACGTCACTGAATGATTTCTGAAAAGTCACTTAAAGTCTTTGGGTCTCAGTTTTCTCATCTTGGGTACAGAAATAAAACTCTTCTCTGCCTCAAACTTTTTCTTTCTGTTCTGGCTTTTGCCAGTTTTCAGGTTTTTAATAAAAAAATTGAAAGACACTAAACAACAGGTTTGTTTGTTTGCATGTGCATGTCTAGAAAATGTGTGTGCTTTATTGTTTTTTTTTTTTTTAAACTAACTTTTTCAAACTGACTAGTTTAGTTACAAAGGTGCTGTTTCTTTTTACTAGGTTGCTTATCTGAACTTGCCATTTTGGTAGCTTAAACATGTCCAAATAACAGCAATTTCATATAGTTCAACTTAATATATTACATTAAAATAACATTGTGGTTCCTTTTGTATAACCCAGACATGACTTAGGAGGCTGTTTCTGATTACTCGAAGTCTTCCCCGTTATTCTCCATCACGGTGTCTTCTTTATTTCCTCCCTAGTATTTGACAGCTTGTAATTTATATGCTTGCTTGTTTAATGTCTCTGTTTTCCGAAGACTGAAGCTTCATGAAGACAGACACTTTATTTCATTCAACACTGTATATTTAATGCTTAGCACAGAGTCCTGAATTATAAGCTCAGTAACTATGTGCTGAATGTGAAAATAGAGTTCGTCCAAAATATATTCTGAAGCTAATTGAGGTGACAATATCATGTACCTTTTATAATATATGACATTGGAAATAAATTGCTATACATATTCCAGATATTATTTCTTAGTTGTTTTACTTTAATTTTTATAAAATCCAGAATTCCTTTCACTTAATTTTCAATGGCAACTAAAACTACCATACCATTTGAATACCATGGAGAAGCAGTGCCTACACTGCTATAAATGCTTTTCCCTGAATTATTTTGGATAGCTAAAGACTGAGATTTTGAAGCTCATAGTGATTCAGTATTACTGTGAGTTGCACATTTGGAAAAGGAAATAGAGATTACTTAGCGTCTCTTTGTCCAGACTTCCTAGACTGGTGCAAATTTGTTCAATTTCTAACATCTTCCTAGGAAAAAATTCCACGCCCAGTTTTTGGACCACTTCCATATATCAACGTTGTCAGGGCTTTCTTTCTTCTAATTTAAACCCTTGTACTTAGGTCTGTTTCTTCTTGTTGTGAAGTGAAAATAGTAAATGACTATCATCTTTTGGGAGAGAATTCTTCAAAGCCCAGAAAACCATCTTTCAATTATCATCAGTCCTCATTGTTCCATGTTTGTGTGGTTTTGAGATGTTTTATCCTAATCTCTAAAAATTACTCAATCTCCAGGCAAAACTGGTAGCAAAACAGCAACCCTGACGTTGGTATGCATGTTCAAACGTTGTTCTGACTCAAAGAATTGGAATGTAATTTACTGTTTGGGATAAACTCGGTGAAAATAAATCCATGATCAAAATAAAAGATGAAAAAGAAAAGTATCCTTGGGCCTCAGGGAGGGAATTAGAGCTGATGGTATCTGGTGCAACTTGCAAATGTGAACATTTCTAAGGGCAACGACAGAATAAGAATATAGCAGCCCAGAGAGAATTGTACTTGAAAATGTCCCTGCTCCTTTGACTCAAATCAACAGTGAAAAATATTAAGATGTTGAGTACAGGTTTTATTTATATTAAACATCCGCTTCTTTCTGAACTTCATTTTGCTTTTCTTTTTACTTTTTCACTTGTGCTTTTGCTGGCTGCTGATACTACGATGGCTACTGCTGTTTGGCATTCAGATGTCAAGAAACAACTAGCCAAAGTTAAAAGGAAGGTGGGATCCGAGAAGTCTTGCTTATCTATGACTCAGTAGGGCTTGTAACAACATTTTTAAGGGAACACTGCCTGCCAAACTCATTTTAGAAAAGGTGATGATAGTATTTCCCACTGTGAAGTACAAAGTCATGGAAATATAGAGCGTTGGGTACAAAGACAAAAATCAGAAACACGGAAGTCCCCTGGGAGATGTAGCAGCGACGGGAGAAGGAGGCAGGAAAACACTGAATTTGCTCATGAAGCAACTGGCTTTCTTGATGCATCTTTCTAGAAACACTTCTTTCCATCTTCTGTGATACTACCTTCTCCTAGGGAGTAGGTCTTCCTACCTGCTCTGTTTTAATCTATGGTAATCTTCTACCTGCAGCCTCCTAAGGGAGAGCCTTCCCTAAGGCCCCCTTCTCACCACTTGCCTGTGACCTATTTATACTCTGACTCCCAGAAAGCAAATCATTCTCTAGTCTCTAGCCGTTATCTCAACTCCGGACCTTGTATTTCCAATTGCCATTTAGAGATAGGCATGAGAATGTGTGTTAGTCAGTCAGTAACAAGGTTTATCAGAAAGTGAGGGTGTTACTACCTCAGCCACCCATGTGGACAATCTGTGGTTGTTTGGGCATCACCATAATCTGCACGTGGAAAAGATATATCACAGCTAAAAGGGGCTGGGGAATGCACCTGTGTTGTACACCTGCGTTTTGACTGTAACCAGTCACATGAGGGCAGATGTGAAATTTTCCACTTGTAACATCATTTTGATGCTCAAAAGTTTTGGATTTTGGGGCACTTAGAATTTCAAATTTTCAGATTAGGGATGCTCAACCTACTAGCTTCTAGAGAGTTCATCACAGCTTGGGGAACAGAAAAATTTCATTTGACTAAAGGAAAAATAGCTCTGATCTGGTACTACACAGCATTTCAGAATCATAGAGGTAAAAGGGTCTTGGAGAGGCAATCTCTGCCTTCAAGAACAGCCATTCTTGAATACTTCCTCAATGAGGCAGTTGTGTTTTATGTGAAAATATCTGCTCTAGACTAAAACTTATTTGGTAATGCATTTCATGCCCTGAAAACTAAGAAATAAACTAAGCCACTTATACTTCTGTTAAAACCCACTTCCCTTTGTTATTAATAGAATTGATAATAACTTAATCATTGTATTCTGAATAATTCTCTTAATTAAAAAGGCTGTTATTAAGACGTTCTTTAGCTTTTTTATCTCCAGGCTTAATAAGCCTAGTACTTTAACCTTATCCTTCTGGTGTAATTTTCTCACCCTTTTAATAATCTTGTGGATTTTTTCCTAAGCTTCACTCATCTTAAAACAAACCTGGTTTTAGTTTTAGTTAATATGATCCAAATTGTTGTTAACAAGTAGAGAATGACATTGCTTGTCCCTCTCCATCTCCTGGTAGCATTTCCTAGAAGGCTGTCCAGGATTAAGGAAGAGCATTGTGTTCATAAGCCAATGAGAGAATAACAGACAAAGCAGGGACTAAATTCACAAGTGTGTGTCTGTGTGTGTGTGTGTGTGCATGCTTTACTGTGTCTAATAAAATAATATCTGTGAAACAAGAGGGCTTTGAGGAATAAAGAGGAGGAAAGGGCCACAGAGTTTGTGGAAGGATCTAAATATTTAGGGAATAGATGGTATAATCTCATTCTCAGCTATGGAGCTGAGACTCTGAAAAGTTACGGGGAGGCATCAGCAAGTGTTTCTGCACTGATGGAAGTACTTGTCAGAGAGAGGATAATGACAGAAACAAAATGATCGAGCAGGTGGGAGGGTATAGGATCCAGGTGGAGGGACTGGATTTTGGTAAACCCATGATAGTAAATTCAATGTAGCTGAAGAAATGCAGTTTGGGCACTGATGCAGGCATGATCTGATAGATTGGAGGGCAGGAAGCTCATGGTGACTGCTTCTGGTATCCCCATAAATGTTGTCACTGAGAATGGTGGGAAAGGAGCAGTAAAGGAAAGGATGTGGACTAACAATTTAGGAGAAGAGGAAAGTGAATACACGAGGCACGTGTGGTAGGACTGCCCGTTTGAGGTTAGTGGTCAGGAGTGCAAAGTGAGATCAGTCAGCACAGTTCTTGGGTGGTCAAGGCAGTCTCCATTATCATTTGAGAGATGTTTCTCTTTGCCCATTGGCTCTTCAGATAACCTCTGGACTTGCTAAAAGTGTGGAGGGAATGTCCAAGCCCATTGCTGTCTGGACTCAGCTGATAAGAGATAATGAAACAGAAAGAGGTGCCTGGGGAAGAGAGCAGCAGTTTTTCTCTTAGCTGGAGTATGCTCCCTCCACGCTGAAGATAAGAGAGCCACAGGAAGGCCAGTTTATAGGTCAAGAAGCAGGAAGGAGGGGCCTTAGAGTGAATTGCCAACCCTATCTCATCCTAGACAGTGAGGCTCCATCCTTTTGTTGATTCTGGGAGCAAAATGGTTTCCCTGGTTACTGGAGCCTGTTTATTTGGTGAGGCCACAGAAGCAAGTATGTTCACGCTGTGGCAAACATACAGCAAGCTTTTCTTAACATCTTCTGTGCCACCACATTCTCTTGCACCTTTGACATCTAGCTGCGTTATTTCTGCTCTTTCTCCCCATGGCTGCTTGTTTTCTTCTACATCCAGCCCCATAGCTGGGCTGTTTTGTAGCTTCCTAACTTGCCTCTCCAGCACTAGTGTCTCTCTGCTCTAAGTCTTTCCGTCGTCACCTGTGCTATCCTCCATGGTGTTCTGCTGCCAAAGAAAGTCCACACTCCTTAATGTGGCACTTGGGGTCTTTCAGTATTTAGTCATCTGTCTCTAGTCTTTCCAGCCTCAGTGTCTGTGATACATGTATCCTCCCACATGAGTGACACGATAAACCTCCCTCCAAGTATGCCCTATTCTTTTTCCTCCAAGTCGTCTCACATCGTTCCTTCAACAATCACTTCCTTCTTCTCTCATAATCCAACCCCAGTTAAACATTCCTGATCCCCTAGATAAACTGCAGATGGCATTACAACATATGTACAAAACATGGAAAATACAATTTAATTGGCTTGAAAACGTTATGCGTATAATTACATAGATACACACATAATGTTTTCAAGCCAATTTTTTTTTTGTTTCAGAATATTACAGGGGTACAAACCCTTTGGTTATATTACCTTTGGTATATTGCCTTTGCACCACCCGAGTCAGAGCTACAAGCATGCCCATCCCCCAGACAGTGCGTACTGCACCCATTAGGTGTGACTATACCCATCCCCTATTCCCCAATACCACCCACCTGACACCTGATCAATGTTACTTCCATATGTGTGCATAAGTGTTGATCAATTAGTACCAATTTAATGGTGAGTACATGTGGTGCTTGCTTTTCCATTCTTGTGAGACTTCACTTAGAAGAATGGGCTCCAGCTCTAGCCAGGATAATACAAGAGGTATTAGTTCACCATTATTTTTATGGCTGAGTAGTACTCCGTGGTATACATATATCACACTTTATTATGTCTTAGTTTCCATTATAAAAGAAATATTAGCACATTGAAGAAAATTGGGAAAGAGAAATATATAGTTCATGGAATGATCAACATGATACAATCACAGTTAGAATATAAGTAAATTTCTTTCTTTAGATGTTTCTGGTTGAAACCATCATGCCCAACGGTCCACCAAGTTCCTAGCACACTGTTGAACACATGAGAAATTACCTCATCAACAGGTGATTTTTGATTTGAACGCTTAGAGAATTCAAAGTTGTGCTCTCTTATTAGTGCTCTGATATTATTATTTTATAAAAGGACTAAATCATTTTTGTTCAAAGCAACCAAATTAAATCCATAGAATCCACAAAAGATAAATCTGGTCAAGAGCTTGAAGGCTTGACTTTCTCACCTTTCTTTAAGAAGACATTTTTGACAATTGTATTAGTCATCTAGGGCTGCCATAACAAAATATCACAGGCTGAGTAGCTTATAACAACAGAAATTTATTTCTCACAGTTCTGGAGGCTGGAAGTCCAAAATGAAGGTGTCAGTAGGTTTGGTTTCTCCTGAGGCCTGTCTCCTCAGCTTGCAGACAGTTGCCCTATAGCTGTATCCTCATATGGTCTTTTCTCTGTGTGTGTCTGCATCCCTGTTGTCTCTCTCCCTTCTTATGAGGACACCGGTCTTATTGGATTAGGGCTCCACCCTTATGGCCTCACTTAACCTTAATTACCTCCTTAAAGGTCCCATCTCCAAATACAGTCACAGGGGAAGTTAGGACTCCAACATATGAATTTTGACAGGGCACAAGTCAGCCCACAACTGCTATGAAAACTTTTTCCTGGCCCCTTGAACACATGACAAAATATACTAACAGGAATCTCATTTTTTTCCCTTTGCTCTGCTAATAATAGAGGATTTGGAATAAGAAAATGTAAAATGCCACCACAGGTTTGTATAAGTGTCAAATTGGAAAGTACCCTTCAGAATCATTTCACATGGCTGAACATTCACGTTGAAATTTTGCTTCGGGTATAATTGTGAAAACTATTTTTCTCCCCATTTTGAACATAAGGGACAGCAAAGAGTACCAGTTATATTAATTGAATTTGGTCGTAAATTGCACTGATACTAAAAGAAGGCCAAGTGTTGGATCTAGGGACATGGCAGCAGCAGTCACAGCTTTTCCCATCCAATTCCCAGTCCATCCAGATGAGGAATATCTTCCTTCCAAGGGACAATTTTATATTGGATTCGGCTTACAGGGTCAACCCTGTTCAGATATGTGTAAGATGTTGACATTTCCAACAGGAAGTCACAATGTATTCTCTCCCAGGGCCACCAACAAGTTCTGAATATGGGATACAGTAGGGCATCTGTTCACCTCTATTCCAACTTCTAAAAAGTAAGCAAGAGCTGCACACAAGAGGCTTAGTGGATGCACTATGTCATCACAAATGGATGTGTTGATTATGGAGATTATGAAGAAGCAAAACCGTATGCTGCTCATCATTGGTAGGGGTGAGCCAGCCAAGAATCCAGATAACAAGGGCTCTCAAAGAGGAAAGCCAGAAAACAAATCAAATACCCAAGTGATCACACTGGAGAAATTAAATTTTACAGTGTAGCACTTGGTTCTTGTACTTGTTGGTGGCTTTGTGAATGCCCTCAGGTTGGAAGCTTGATATTGGAAGATCCCTACAAGAATGACATCAAGAAGGAACAAATTTGGGCTGGAGCAGTGATCAACTGTTTGTCATGGGCCAATCTCCAGCACTTGGAAAAGTTTATATATCTGATATATATAGACTGATACATTTTGTAGCATTATGGAATTGCTTTGAGAGTCTAATAAAGGTGCTTACGATAAAGGCAGTCAAGTCCATGCATTTAGAATTGCTATGGGATATGTTATTAAACTTCCCAGAGGTCTTCAAGCCTCATTTTACAGTTATTTTGGAGCTCTTTCCTTCAAAAAAATCTTCTTTGAATCCAAAAAATACAAATGCATTGAATGATGCCAATTTCATCTCCATTGTTTCCTGCCAGCTCTCTTAGAGAGGTGCTAATGAGAAATAAAATGGTCCCCAAGCAGGCATTTGGAAAGAGAAGGAAGAAAAGCCAGGAACCAGGACAACCCAAAGCTGGATAATCACTCAGAGTGAACTGTAAATTATCTTAGCTGTCTTCTACAATGCTGCCTGCAATATCAGGTTTCCCGAGCTACTTGTCAAATTGCATCAAAATTATAACCTTATCACTAGGCATTCCTCAGCAGAGAGTTTTCTAGGCAACAGAACTTCTTTATTCTCCTCTTTCTTTTTATATACAGAAAACATGGACTCCATATTTTTCCTAGGAGATAAACATGTGATTCACTTACTGTGGGGCTGTCTCTAAAATAACTCAGGCTAAGAATGTGGATACCATCCCACCCATTGTCATCACAATATTCTTTAAGAAGCCACTTTCAGGGGTATAACTGCAGAACAAGGTAGCATCCAGGTCATATGGTGGTTTTAGTCTACCCTCTCTAATATGCAGTTCCAATTACCAGAAAATAAGTGACTCTTAATGAGGGTTCAATAATAGTGGATTTGAAAGCACTTACAGTTCCAGGACCGGGCCAGGTTTTGCAGCAAACAATTAAATCATCAAAATTTTATATATATATATATATATATATATATATTTTTCTTTTTTTAAAATAGGAATTAGGCAAGTAGAAATGACTCACTGTGTTTTCTAATTTTTCACTCAAGGCCTGGCTCCACGTGCCCTCCTTCTCTGCTGGGGCAGGAGGTGAAAGAGGTTGTGGAGACTATGGAATTTGATGAGTTCTCAGTGAGTCAATTTTCTGAAAACCAATGGATTGTATTCCACAAAATTTTACTGTGACATAAAATTAAACGTATTTACTACTGACTTTCACAGACCATTGAATCCTGAAGCCAAATGCTCTTTGACATCACTACCAACATTAGTGGGTGCTTGGCCAAGGAAGGCTAGTTAACACCAGCCCTCTTGAAATCAGCTGTGGATGAGGTATTTAGCCTGTCATTCTTCATCACAAAAATAGCATGGGAAATAGAGCTCAAGTGGAGGAGGAACTGTCTAAAATTGGACAAGAGGTCACATGTCCTGGACATGATAATTGGGGTACATGTACCATCTCTAAGTTGAGGTCCCCAATTTGGGGAAAGTTCTAGAATCTTTGCAGATGAGAGGTTATTAACCCAAAAAAATTCCCTGTTAAATTTCCATTTATCCTTCAGAACTGCTCAGGTAGCTCTTCTCTGAAGCACTTTTTTGGGAATTCACTCTTTTCCTGAGTGGAGGCATTCTTCCTTTCTGTAGTCATTGTGCTCTGTACATACCTCCCCTAGAGAACTCTACCCACTTACCAAAAAACCAAAACTATATGTCTACTTGTTTGTCTTTTCAGCTAGACTATAAGATCATGGTGGTCAGGGTTTTTTTCCCCTCATTTGTCTTTGTAGCTTCAGGATCTAGCACTGTGCCATGTTTTTGAAGACTAATGAAGTTTGATGCTGATGAGATGCTCATGGATTATCTTCCCTGAAAATACTAAATGCCATGAATTTTTAACACTTTCACTGACTTCACTGTGATATACCAAGTACTTATTAATTATAACATTATAATTAATTATAACAAAGACTCATCTGGAAATTAAGAAAAAGGAATATGTTTCAGTCAAGGTAGAACAAGATGAGACATGAAATTTAGAGATGGAGGAGGGTAAACAGATGTTCTCAATATTGAACATGGAATGTACCTATGTAAATTTTTCATCTGTTACAGATTTGCCAGGTGATTATATGAGTATCTGAAGGTAGCTGGCCTCTTTAAGAAATCTGGCCGTTCATTCAGTCTACCAGGCCCCTGGTAAACCTGCTGTCTTGGAAAGATCTGGTTACCAAGGTGCTAGAAAAGCTCTTATGCATTCTCTTAGTATAATTTTTAAAAATCCCATATCTAGAGCAAAAATAACTGTACATCTATCTACTGAGTACTAGTGAAAGAGTGGGTTCATTTCACTAAATTCAGGTATCTAGCTGTTTATACCTGCTTGGCGTAATTGGCCCATTTGGAATTAAGAACGACGAGTCAATGGAAAAGGTACAGGGAAATGTAGCAAAGCGAAAGTCTGGGTGAGATAAAGGCATGAGGATCAATTGTGGAATAAAGAGGCATCAAGTTTCAGAGAACAAGTGTAGAAAGATGAAATTGCTACAGCAAGAGAAAGGGAGATAGAAGAGAACCAACAGTACCTAATC
This sequence comes from Eulemur rufifrons, assembly GCF_041146395.1. Lineage (NCBI taxonomy): Eukaryota > Metazoa > Chordata > Mammalia > Primates > Lemuridae > Eulemur > Eulemur rufifrons. The sequence continues at coordinate 22,070,957 of NC_090999.1, forward strand.
AGAAACGTGTCATTTGTTGCTAGATTTTCTCATTTCCTTTTAGTGAAAGAATAATTTAAGTCAAGAAGATAAACTAGATTCTATTTTCTTTAATATTTTTCATTTTAAACACTATTTCCTAAGTATAGTATATTTTATTATCATGAATTGTTAGCCCCTGGATATATCAAAATAAATTGTACTTAGAGTCTCCCATTAGAAGGTAAACTCTATAAGGTACGAACTCTGTTCTGTCTTACTCACTGCTCTCTTTTTCATACTTGCAACAGTGCCTGTCACACAGTAGGCACTCAATAAATGTTTAATGATACATACACAAATGTTATTCTTTTTTATTTATTATCTCTAATTTCTCCTTTACACTATTGTTAAACTAGAGGACAATGCCTAGAACACAAATCAAAGCATAATATTACCTGCATTCAACCTTTCAATGGCTTTTCTTCATTTGTCTTAGGTGAAAACCCAAGTTCCTTAGTATGCCACATAAGGCCTTTCGTGTGGCGTGAGCTTGCTCGACTCTCCAGCCTTCTTCCTTTTAATTCATCCATTCATTAATTCACCCAACAAATACTTATTGAGGGCTGACTATGTTCCAGGCACTTTGTTTAATCCTGAGGACACAATGGTAACAAAAAGAAGACAGTCCTCTCAGTTCTCACACTACTGTTGAAGAAACTAAACTCTTACTGTGTTTAAAAATGAATCTTACTCAGGGATCAAAGAAGAGAACACAATGGAAATTAGAAAATATTTAGAACTGATTGGTAATGAAGATACCCAAACTTGTGGGCTACAGTTAAATAGTGCATGAAGGAAAATTTATAGCTTCAAAATGCATATATGAGAAGAGAGGACAGGCATTCAACTTTATTACTTATCAGGAAGATGAAATCTAACACTAGCTTTCTTTTGGTTTCCATTTGCCTGGAATATTATTTTCCATCCCTTCACTTTGAGTAGGAATGAGTCCTTGTGAGTTAAATACATTTCCTGGAGACAGCAGACACTGGCTTGTATTTATTTTATCCATTCAGCCAGCCTATGTCTCTTCAGTGGGCAATTCAAGCCATTCCCATTTATTGAGAAAATTGATATTTGGGGTGGATTTCTGTTCATCCTGTTGGGTAGACCCTTAGTGTTTTGTTTTACCTCTCAAGCCATTGTGGAATCTGGGTTCTGGACTTTAGCTTTTGGCTGATTTTATGCTTGATGTAACCACTTAACCACTTTGGCAAACTGGCAGTATCCATTCAAACTTGTGGTATAGTCATTGACCGAATGTCCACAATTCATTTCGATTCATTTCTTACCCTCTGTTTTGGCTTGTCCAAACTTTAATCAGGCTTCTCTCCTCCCAACAGGCCTCTAAATTTTGGCTCATTTCCCTTAAGCAAGCACTAACGTACTAAAGTGCAGAGCACGCTACCTTATCAGTGCATCCTGAGAATCAGCTGACCACAGAGAAAAGCATTTCCTATTGAAGCATCCTGATTTTTTCACCTGCTTACTCACATCTTGTGTCCTCCTCCCTCATAAAGGTCCTGCTAGTCCTTCCCTCTGTTAGAAAGAAAAGCTTCTTTCTATTTGATTTTGGGGACTTGTAGATATCTGAGATTGGAGCATTCTCCTCATTGCAATGGTCTTTTTGAATGCAGTCTCTCCTTATCTAAGTCCATTTGTTCTGATTTAACGTCACGCAATGAGATACTCTATAGAAATGAGAATAAATGAGCCACAGCTGTATTCAACAACATGGGATTAACCTTACAAATATAATATCAAGTAAAAAAAGGAAGACCTAAAGGGCTATATACTGCGTAATTTTATTTATATGAAGTTCAAAACAGGAAAGACAAATCTATGTTGTTGTGAGTCAGGAGAGTGGCTCCCTTTGGGGGCCAGTTGCTAGAAGGAGCCAAAGGGAGCCTCTGAGGGTGCTGATAGTGTCCTGTTTCTTGATCTGGGTTCTCACTATAGGGAATATGTTCAATCTGTGAAGAGTCATCTAGTGATAGATGTAAAATTTGGGAATTTTCTATGTGTCTTATTTATATAAGCAACTTACTTAAAATTGAATCACTTAGAATCACAATTTACTTTTCTCAAACTTGTGTGAAGCAAAAACAAAGGGCCTTAATGCTTTTTAACTAGCAAATGAATACATATTACTTATATATGTGACTTAAATAGTGAGAGAATTAGAGAATAAAGTTGTAACCAACAGATAATAGGTTAATTATCACGATGCTGGTGTGTTCATTACCACTTAAGGAAATTGAACCAAATTCAATTTCCTACCGTAGTCTAATATATTAAAAAGTGAAAATATTAATATTTGCATTAATCACAGCTTTTTAATGTTCTGTGGGAGAAAAAATGTAGTTAGTACAGTAGACAAATATCATGAGGAATCTTCTTGTCATTATCAGAAAAAAAGAAGAAAAAAAAAACCAATGTCATGACACAGAATATGACAATATAAAATGTGTATATGTTTAACTTAAATGAGAACCTCATCCTACCTGTCTGGTTCTCTGGTTTTGTGTTTGATGGTCACAGTGATGCAAATATCATTTAAACTTCCTTTTCTTATCTCAAACAGTGACAAAGAAAAAATAGTTCAGTTAGATTTTCAAGAGGCCTGTCATAATAATGGTTTTATTCCTTATTATCTCATTAAATAATGTTTTTAGCTTACAACTTAGGATTTTAGCTACAATTCTGACCAAAGCTTTATGAAATGCATAGGACTTATAATTTCCTATTCCCACACATTATAGTGGAAGCATCAGCTATAATTAAATTAGTAATAATAAAATAAATTTAATTACAACCTATAGTAAATGCTACGAAGGAAAAGTACACAGTGCTGCAAGAACATGTAGCTGGGAATTGAGTTTGTATATTTAAGAAAAATTATTTTGGCTTCAGTGAGCAGATTGGAGTATAAAGCAGGGAAAACGCATGCAGGAAGACCACTTGGGAGGTGCCTGTGTAGTGTAGGCAAGAGGTGATGATAACTTATAAAAGGGTTTGGCGTTGGAGATGGAGACAGTGGATGAATTTGAGGCATTTGGGAGATAAAAATTCTCATTATACCTTACACTGCAGCTGTGTAAAACTATTTGCTAGTTCTGGAATGTGCCAGCATTGTCTTGTTTTGTCGCTGATATTTCTTCCTTGGAGCATCTTTTCTCTAATGTTCCATCTAGATCTAGCTACATCTCACTCATCCTTCAGAACTGTGCTCTGCCATGCACTCCCGGGGCTCCCTGTTTTCACCACTGTTGTTGCACTTGTCACACTGCCTTTTAGCCGTCTGCTTACTGTTGGCCCCCTGCTAGACTGTGAGCTACTTGAGGGCCCCATCTATTTTGTTTCTGTAGCCCCAGGGCTAGAGCCATGCCTGGAACAGAGTAGGAAATAAATCTTTGTTAAATTACTGAATGAATAATAGATCCTTTCTGCAACCTAAATGAAGACATACGCTGTTCTTTTACTTAAAATGATGTTCATTTTTCAGAGATGAGTAGGCTACCATGCAGAATGGGAGAAAGCAACACTGATGATTACAGTGAATTAATGGACAAAGAATACCAAGGTGACTGGCAAGTGCTCCTAAGCCTGAGCCTTGTGATGATGAGACGGGCCATTGTCATCGCAAGCCCTTCCCCTCCCTCAGCAATCTCCAAGGTTCATGGCTACTTCCAAAGAAGAGAAACATCTAGCCTTCTTCCTGCCCTCGAGGGGCTTTGGTAGTCATCCATACCACTGCTCTACCATGGAGAGAAAGATGTTAGGCACGTGCTCACGCAGGGACGCCCGCCCTCATTCGCGTGCGCACGCACGGCCTCCCGCCCGCCCGCCCTCATGCGCACGCACGCGCGCGCACACACGACTTATAAGCAATCTCAGCTCGTTCCGTCTATTCGCTTGATTTGAGGGCTTTAAGCTTTTGACCTGAAAATATTTTAAAAAGTAGGATAAATTATTTCCATGGAAAAAGGCAAGATAGTCTGTGTCAGATGGCTGCGGAACTTTGGAGTGAAAAGAAATCTAATGAGGGTGAAGCTCAACAAACGTCCAAAGAAGCTGCACTAACAGAAAGGTAAAGCTGCGGACTACCTTGTTTTAACCAGGTGTTTGACATTTTACTCTCCTGAAGTCTCCTTAAAAAGATGTGTTTTCAGTTGACTTAAATACTTGCTTTAATATATTTGCATCATCATTTTATATTTAGTGTATGCAAGCTTGAGACACTGGGTTTTTTTTTTTTTCCCCTTAAATTTTGGTATAAATACCACGAATTGGATGGTAAGGTCTTAATTATGGCCTTTGGGTCTAAGCAGCTGGGCTTCCAGCTGCCGCCATTTACTGTGGCCCTGGGTTGTGTGTATCTCTGCAATTGGATTGTAATGGGGGAGCTGGGCTTATTATTAATTATGATTACTGGCTTTTATTTATTGAGCATCAACTGTGAGCAAGGCACTGTTTCAACTATGTTCACATATAATTTTACTTGCTCATTATAACAAAGTCGTGAGGAGGCTGCTGTTACTATCATCTCAATTTTACTGGCTATAAAACTGAGGTTAACTAATTTACCTACAGTTTTGTACACAGAGCCAGTAAATGGCAGAGTTTGCTTAGGACCCAGACTTTACTGACTTCAAAGTAAGTCAGTTGTTTTAACCATTGTCTGTTCTGCCTCCCAAGGTGCCTTCCAGTTCCAGATCTTAGGAGAGATAAGTAGGAGCACCAAACTGTATGCGTGTATATGGGACAGGGAGGGAGGAAGAAACACTGGAGGCATTTGCTTGTATAAGGCTTATCCTTGGCAGAGTCCCACCCAGATCCTCTTCATTTATATTGGACATTCTGGCTAGTTTTAAAATCTTAAGCTTCAAGGACTATCGAATTACAAAAAAAAAAAAAAAGCCAGAAATAATCTAAGAAACATTAAAACATACTTTGCAGTAGAAAGGAATAGGAATAGCATGTGAAAGCTCCTCAAATTGATTTACATCAAAGATAAAAAAGTTTTAAGAAATCAAGTTGCTTATTTTTCCCTATGAAAAGAAGTAAGATATTTCTTCTATTAAATAAGACTGTGCCAAACGAAAATGAGAGACCAACAGAATAAAAAATCTAACGAAATAACATTTCAATGATGGCCATAAGAAGACTTGAACTTGAGGAAAATTGAACCAGTAGTTTGTAGAAAAGTTTAGAAAACTATTCTGAATGTGAAGAAAGTTAATACAAAAAGGAATGAGAAAGAATATAACCATCATAGTGGAGACATGACAGAATTCCAATCGATAAAGTTATATATACAGACGTGTGTCATTTAGTGACAGGGATAAGTTCTCAGAGATGCTTTGGTATGTGATTTTATCATTGTGTAAACATCATAGAGTGTACTTTCACAAATCCAGATGGTGTAGCCTACATACACCTGTGCTATATGGTATAGCCTATTGCCCCTAGGTTACAAACCTGTGCAGCATGTTATTATGCTGAATGCTGTAGGCAACTATAACACAATGGTGTTTGTGTATCTAAACACATCTAAACCTAGAAAAGGTACAATAAAAATACTGTGTAAAAGGTAATGATACACCTGTAGAGGGCACTTACCGTGAATGGGGCTTTCAGGACTGACTCTGGGTGAGTCAGTGAATGAGTGGTGAGTGAATGTGAAGGCCTAGGACATTGCTGTACACAACTGTAGACTTTATAAACGTTGTACACTTACGCTACACTAAATTTATTTAAAAAATTTCTTTTTTCAATAATAGATTAACCTTAGCTTGTAACTTTTTTATTTTATAAACTTTGAAAAATTTTAAACTTTTTGACTCTTTTGTAAGTAACTCTTAGCTTAAAACACAAACACATTGTACAGCTGTGCAAACATATTTTCTTTCTTTATATCCTTATTCTATAAGATTTTTTTCTAGTTTTAAAAATTTATATTTTTGTTTATTACTTTTTAACTAGGACAAAAACACACACGTTTTGTTAAAAACTAGGACACAAACACACACATTAGCCTAGGCCTACAGAGGGTTGGGATCATCAAGATCTTACGAGGTCAAAGGAATTTTTAAGCTTCATTATAATCTTATGAGGCTACTGTGTTATACATGGTTCGTTGTTGACTGAAATGTCTTCATGCAGTGCATGACTGTACCCTTATTATGTTTTAAATATTTGTAGGATCTGCAGTGATGTCACCTTTTTCCATCCTAACAATACTAATTTGTGTCTTTTTTGCTTTAGATAAGTTTTGCCCAGAGTTTAACTTCATTATTCTTTCAAAGAATTAATTTTAACTTTTCTGATTCTATTATATGTTTGTTTTCTGTTTCATTAATTTCTGCTTCTATCTTCATTAGTTCTTCCTTGTATTTTTGAGGGGTTTAATTTGCTTTTGTTTTACTAACTTCTTGAGATGAATGCTTGAATTATTGATTTTCAGCCTTTATTTTTATCTAATATATACATTTAAGGCTACAGATTTTCCTCTAAAGCATGGCTTTAGTTGTATTACACATATTTTCCTTAAGTTTAAAATGTTTTCTAATTTCCATTGGGATCTCTTTTTTGGCCCAGGGGTTACTTAGAAGTATATTTTGTATTTTATAAGCATATGGGAATTTTCTAGTTTTCTTTTTATTATCCATTGATCTGTGGTCATATAATCTGTGTGATGTCACTTCTTTGAAATTTGCTTTATGGCCCAGCAATTAAAAAAAAAATTTCTGCATGTATTTGAAAAGAATGAGTGGTCTGCAGTTGTTGGGTATCTAAATACATATGTTTTTAACTGGATTGTCCAAATAGTCTATATCATAATTGTTTTTTTTTGTCTACTTGTTCTATCAGTTACCTAAAGGTATTTTTTAAATCTTCTAGCATAAATATGCATTTTCCTGTTTCTTTTTGTAATTCTATCAATTTTTGCTTAATATGTTTTTAGGCTATTTTATGAGGTGAGATACAAATTTAGAATTACTATACTTATCTGTTAAATTAAAGCCTCTTCCCACATCTCTCCTTTTTGCCTTAAAGTATATATTTTTCTCATGTTAATGTAGTTATATCAGCTTTCTTTAGGTTATTTATTGCTAACAAACTATCCCAAAACTTAGTAGCTTAAAACAATAAATATTTATTATTTTTAATAGCGTAAGGGAGTCAGGAATCTAGGAGTGGCTTAGTCTCTCATGAAGTTACAGTCAACATGTCAACTGGGGCTGCAGTCATCTGAAGGCCTGACTGGGGCAGGATGACCCGCTTCCTAGATGGCTCACTCAATGTGGCTTGGCGGAGGCCTCAGGTTCTCATTGGCTGTTGGCAGGAAGCCTTGGTTCCTTACCACACAGATCTCTTCATGGGGCTGAGTGTCATGATGTGGAAGCTAGCTTCTCAAAGACCAGGCAGTCCAGGGGAGAGAGATCAAGGAGGAAGCCACAATGTATCCTGTGGCCTAGTCTCAAAAGTCATGCACTTTCACTTCTGTTCATTAGAAGTGAGTCACTGAATACAACCCACTTTCAAGAGGAGGGAATTAAACTTAACCTTTGAAGGTAGAAGTATCAAGAAATTTGTAGGTCTATTTTAAAACCACCAAAATTAGTATTTTCATGGTATATTTTTTTCATTCTTTTACTTCCAGACTGTTTTCTTATGTTTTAGGTTTGGCCCAATATAATTTACGTATAGTTTATGCCAGTCTGTCAATCTTTGTATTTTAATTGGAACATTTAGTTCATTTCCATGTAATGTATTATTGAGTTAAAATCTACTATATTATTGCTTGATTTCTCTTTGTTCTACCTGTGTGTGTTCCTTTTTCTCTTCTCTCTCACCTGTTGGGTTGAGATGACTGGAAGCTGCGTTTCAGTCTCTGTGAGGGCTGATCTACCCTGATTGACCATGATTTACAAGGAGCTGCTTTCAGGACCCCTCCTGCAAGCAGACTCTGAATGCCAATTTCTGATGCCCTACTCATGTGAGCTGGCTCAAAGTTCTGCCCAGCTTCTGGGCTTCTCAGCATCCTCTCCCAGAACCAGCATATCCTAGAGGGGAAAAGAGGCTCCAAGCTGGGCTTAGTCCTATGGATTTCTTTCTATTTCTAGATTTTTGCTTTATAATTCTTCATTATCCTGTTGGCTCTCCAAAGCTTTCAGGGAGTACTTCTTTTTCTTTTTTGTGAGACAGAGTCTAGCTCTGTCACCCAGCCTAGAGTGCCATGGTATCAGCCTAGCTCACAGCAACCTCAAACTCCTGGGCTCAAGCAATCCTCCTGCCTCCCAAGTAACTGGGACTACAGGTGCATGCCACCACACTTGGCTAATTTTTTCTATTTTTTAGTTGCCCAGCTAATTTTTTTTTCTATTTTTAGTAGAGACGGGGTCTCCCTCTTGCTCAGGCTGGTCTTGAACTCCTGAGCTCAAGCAATCTTCCCACCTCGGCCTCCCAGAGTGCTAGGATTACAGGTGAGAGCCACCGCACCTGGCTTCGGTGAGCTGCTTTTTAAAAGCAATTTTCTAGTTGTTTATTTGGGAAGGTTTTCCTGAATTTCTCAGTTTGCCTTCAGTGGAAGTGCAGCTTTATCTCATTTAATTTTCACAAATGGTGGAGTAAGGATTGTTATTCTCTTTTATTAGTAAGGAAACTAATCTCAGACAAGCCAAGTACTTTGTTCAAAGTTTCATTTAGAAAGTAGCAAACTTAGAATTTGAACCTATACCTTTCCATCTATAAAACTCAGGCTACTTACATTAGCTAAAAGCAATTTTGGCTAAATATTCCCCAAATGGAACACACCATTGGAAGATTTATTAATAATGCTTATACTTCTCACCAATTATAAATGTATGTTTGCAAAATTGGAAGTCTTTCTATTCTATAGCAGTCTTTAATTAATTTCACTAAAACATTTTGAGCTTCCTAAGTATTTTGATTTACAGTTTTATAATTCCTTACTGATACTGACTAGCAATCAATATTTTGTTAAATAATGGTACTTTATCATAAAGGTCTAATTTAGCCAAATAAATGGTTAAAGTATACATAAAAATTGAGTCTCAATTTTTGAATTTCCTAACTGCTGTTTCTTCTAGAATTCATTTTAAAGAAACTCAGTCTTGCATCAAGTCTCATTTATCATCCATTAAAATTCCACCGTAAAACAATGAATTCCTTTCCATCAAGCCACATAACTATTAAATTCCACCATATGTTATGTGTCTTTCAGGGATGACATATTTTGGAAATCTATATAGATCTTAAAATAGTCAACAAATATATGTAACCTTGTTATCTAGATGATTAAGCTTTAAAATGTTACTTAAGACTGAAGAAAAGTTATTTTTTCCTTACTTACAAGACACATCTGTATTTAGAAAAATAACTTCTCTGCTTATTTTCATTGATAAGAAACTTAAATACTTTCTCTAGCAGAGAAATTAGAATATTTACATCTGCTTCTGCAATGATGAAGTTAAATTAAAGTTGAAGTCAGTATTTTAGAAAAAGTAAAATAACAAAGGCTAAAAAGAACACATTTCTTCAACAAAATGGGGCAAGACTCTATGGCCTGAGAACCAGGGTTTTGAGGGTTACTAAAGGGTTTTTGTGTGAGGAGTGCCCAGAGGGCATCTGGCCTCTCAATACACTTGATTTTTTTCTCAAGTGTTGGTGCCACTCAGGAGAAAAGGAAATAAAAGGGGGCCTCTTAGGCCAACTGCTGTTAGCTTTAAGGGAACAGAATAAGTGAAATCTGATTAAGGATTTCTTCCCCTAGAAGAGTTTCTTCGCCTAGAAACCCTTAATCAGATTGGACAGTTTATCTTCCTAGGGGAAGAGAGAAAAAGATTGGAGCAGGGTCCTAGAGATGACTAAGGCATGTGCATTTTGCTGTACCTGTGTTGCATCTGTTAGGACCAAAGCTCTGTGCTTGACAGCTGGAGTGGAAAGATGCAGGCTTTGAGGCAATGGAACAACCTTCGCCCTGAGGAGGCTAGAGCAGTGCCTGGGGGCCCTTGAACTCCATCTCATAGGCTCTGGATCTGTTTGGTGGAGACTATGGGCTGGTGCAAGTCCTGGAAAGCCAAAATTACATCCTGTATTTTTTTCTGGTTTCAAATACCAAGTATAAAGGACGAAGAAAAGAGGGGGAAGGGTTTTATGGAAAGGTATCTTCAGTAACTGCCAAGACATTCCTCTTTAGTGGAGTTTTTGTCTTTTTTTTTTTTTTTTTGTCTCAGAGTTGCAAATTTTTTGGATTCTAGCAGCTTAATGTGGCAGAGAAGAGAAAATGCAGGCTGTGATGGGGTAAACTGCCTTTTTAGTCAAGTCCCATGAAATCTTACCTTGGACATGATGGTGGCCCTTTGGGAGGGAGTGCCTACAGCCAGCTTAAAAGGGACTTTGCCCAACACAGCCACTGGCAATGGATTCTGTCAGAGAGCATCTGTGTGTGGTGACTGCAGGATTCCCAGGGCCCAAGGATTGACTCCTTGGCACCCAGACAAGTTGCCAGTGACCTAAGAATTGCCATTTGATGTTCCTAGTGGGAGAATCTTAAGAAACCCAGAAAACTGCCCATGAGAAAAGGTATCAATATTGGGAATCTGCCGTAACCTGAGGGCACCAGTATCATATTATATATGTCTTCTAGTTCAGTAGGAACTTTCTTCTAGCTATCCCTGCTCTCACCCCCAGCTCTAGTCCTGGATGGTTTGGGATGGGTAGGGGAAAGAGACAAGTTCAAGGCTGGGAAATAAAGAGAAGGACCATGTCTTTTTCCCTACTATAGACTTCTCAGTGGAAGTAGCACTGAACCCAGGGAAGGGAGGAACTTTAGCTTTAAATAAAATATGACATTTTGATTGTAATAGTGGACTGGGTGTTGAATTACTGGATTGAGACTGACCAGAGGACTTTTAATATTCAAAAGGGATTAGAAAATCATGTGCCCTGCCTGAGTTACTGAGTTGCATTGGGTTACTAGCTACCAACCCATTGAGCTAGCTTGAAGGGCAGCAGTGAGGAGAGTAACATTGCTTTGTGATTGCATTTTTTATGTGTTTTTTTCCTCAAGGACTGGTTACAGCTCATCCAAATGTCTCAGCCTCTATTAGCCTATGAGAGTATATGTAACAACACTGTCTTAGTTAATTTGGGGCTGCCATAACAAAAATACCATAGGCTGGCTGGCTTATAGATAACAGAAATTTATTTCTCACAGTTCTGGAGGCTGGGAAGTCCAAGGTTGAGGTGCTGGCAAATTTAGTGTCTGGCAAAGGCCTGCTTCCTTGTTCCTAGACCACTCATAGTCTTCTCATTGTGTCCTATGTGGAATAAAGCCAAAGGAGCTCTCTGGGGTTTCTTTCATGAGGGCAGTACTCTCATTCATGAGGGCTCCACTCTGATGACCTAATCACCTCCCAGAGCCTCCATCTCCAAATACCATCACAGTGGGGATTAGGTTTCAACATATGAATTTTGGGGGGACATGAAGTCAGTCTATAGCATACATGAGGGTCTATTTCTAAATTCCCATGACCCTTAGCTCACACTTGTTCCTGTAGATTATCACCCCACCCTACCCAACCACCCCAACCAAGCTTTCCCTGGGTCACATTAAGGAGTTTTCCAGGGTCAAGGAGTTTCCTAAGGCCTCAGTACTGGCTGCTTCTCCACTTCTGCTTGTATCTCCTCTTCTGCTTGTACCTCCTCTTGGATGTCCATGGCTTGTCACCCTGAGTGAGGTTTTGACCCATAGCCTTGGAAGACAGTGATATATCAGAGCAGGCCCTAAATGCAATCATACATATTCTATGAGAGGGAGGCAGAGGGATATTTGACACAGAGAAGAGGCAAAGGTGATGAGAAGATGGAAGCAGAGAAAAATTTGAAGATGCTGGCCTTAAAGACTGGAGTGATGCAGCCATATGCTGGGTGATGCCACCAACTACCGGCAGCTGGAAGAGGCAAGAAATAGATTCTGCCCTAGAGCCTCTGGAAGGAGAAGTACCTTGCCAACACTTTGATTTCGGCACGGTGAAACTGGTCTCAGACTTCTGGCTTCCAGAACCATGACAGTATAAATTTCTGTTGTTTTAAGCCAACAAGTTTGAGGTAATTTGTTGCAGCACTTTAGGGGAAACTAACACACTGGGAGAGCACTGCCCCTTCCTTCTCTGCAGGGAAAAGCGGACTTTATGGGCATGCTGCATTCTGGATTCAGTTTGGTCATCTGAGCCCCAGAGCAGCGCTGTTTATGCCCTGAGTTTCACATGGACTTTGGTGGAAAAATATCTGCTTTAACTTTTCTTATGTAGGCACTGAGAAGCAACCACTCAGGTCTAAGGTGGGGGTTGAGTGAGGTGACAGTATGAAAGGAGGCTGGGTCTTCCCCTCCATTGCAGCTTTTTCTGTTCCCTTAGGCCCTTGCCTCCAAGTTCCTCTTAATCTCCAGCAAAACACAAAACAAAACAAATAAATGAAGCACAATTCCACACAACCCCAACAACACTTCCCATGCTTATTGACCAGTATTTGGGATGAGGCTGTCACTCTTCACTTTCCAGAGAAGCATTAGAGTTTGCTCAAATCCAGGCATAGTCCATGAATCACCTAGACATACTGAGCTGCCTGCTCTGGAGCCTAGTGCATAAAAGGTATTCAGAAAATGGTGGTTACTGATGGAGAAAAACTGTATTGGAGGTGGTAGGACTGGGTTTGAACCCTCAATTTTGCCTTTTACTGGCACTGGTACTTTTCCCTATCTGTAAAATAGGGGTAAACATATGAATCTAGAAGACTAGTTTTAAGAATTTAGGGAGCATAGGGCGTGGTACACAGATACTCAATAAATGATGATTGCTATTCACTAATGCCTTCACATCTTGATTATTCCCTTATTTCCCCATGGCATTTTATATGTAAATGTTTTACATTTATGTATAAAGAACAATAAAGATAGAAATAATCTTCAAAATATAATTATCTAACTGTCTCACTCTCGAGATCATGAGTTCATTGAAGACAGACTGTTTTTTTTCATCTTCTGTCTCTATTGTCAAGAACATAGTAGACATCATAAATGCCTGTTGACTAATTGACTATTTAAAATAGCTTCAACAGCAACATTTCCTTTTATTAATAATTCTAATCAGAAATACAAATGAAAATTAGATTTAGATACAAGGTAATATGTTCATCTATGAAATATGAAAACAGAAGAGAATATTGTGAACAGGAGTCTGGAACAGACTTACTAGAAAAAAAAAAAACTTGTTACCTAAGCCAATGGGTACACCTTCATGGGTTCATAGAGTGGGAGCAAAGTGCTTTGGAAAAACCAAAAATCCTCAGTGACCCAGCTTTGACCTGTGCTTATTTCATGAAGTGACTTTTGAGACTGTTTACTCAATCCCCTATAAGGGTGCCTCATTTTTTTAAAAATTCAACCCGTTGAAATCAAAACCTACCAGTAAATAAGGAGGGAATTGTTCCTGTTTCAAAAGGAATTTTCTCTTTACAAAACTATCAGGTTCATGTGAGGAAATTCCTTAGAGCATTGAAAATATGACTACAGTTTTGTTCTGCAACTTTGGGCAACAGTTCCATGGTGTAAAATAAAGTCCAGTTTCAATTTATATTCAGTATTGTCCATTTTGGTATAGTGTGATTCTCCTCATTTATCCATTCATTCACTTTACTATTTGTTCAAAAATCTGTTCAACAAATTTGACATATATCAAGCAAGCACTGACCACACAGAAGGCCCAGTAAAGACTGTATGATCTAAGTTAGTCCAAATAACTATTGAGCCTAATCTCCTCTCAGCTCATGTGGCATCATATGCCATACGGGGAAGTTGACATGATTCTGAGTAAAACATTTCTAAGTTTGAACTCTATTTTTTTTTTTTTTTTGAAACAGAGTCTTGCTCTTTTGCCCTGGCTAGAGTGCTGTGGCGTCAGCCTAGCTCACAGCAACCTCAAACTCCTGGGCTGAAGTGATCCTACTGCCTCAGCCTCCCGAGTAGCTGGGACTACAGGCATGTGCTACCATGCCCGGCTAATTTTTTCTATATATATATTTTTAGCTGTCCATATAATTTCTTTCTATTATTAGTAGAGACAGGGTTTCACTCTTGCTCAGGCTGGTCTTGAACTACTGAGCTCAAACAATCTACCCGCCTCGGCCTCCCAGAGTGCTAGGATTACAGGCCTGAGCCACTGCGCCCGGCCTAAGTTTGAACTCTAGGACTACCAGTTGCAATACTAGTTGTGCAGCTTTGGATAAATTACCGTCAGTCTCAGTTTCTCCCTCTATAAAAAGGGATAACTCATAAGGTTGCCATGAGGATGTAACAGAGTAGGCACCCTTCCTCCCATAGATCATTGACTATTTTTGACAGATAAGAACAGTCTATTATTCAGGCAGAAACCAATTCTCCATTTTTAAAATAATTGCGTCGGCTTAACTGGATAGACTGATGGATTTAGTTTGGGCATTGTTTATACACTGCCTTGGCTTTCCTATTTTGCAGCAGAGATAACTATGTGTGAAAAAGTGCTGGCAGGATGTCTCATGGAAAATCAGTGTTAAAACATAAACCCGATCTCAGGCATTTAATTCACAACCTTCTACAGCATTGTGTTTCAAAGAGTAGTTCATGATACAGTAGGTCAAGAGATCAATTTTACAGACAAGACCACCATTAAAAAATAGAAAATATCAGAATGTGTCATACGTAGTAAAGTTATTATTTTGTGAAACATTTGATTTAGGGGTATGTGTGTATGTGTGTGTGTATGCTAGGTCATATTGTTTACCTTACGTGGGTTGCAGTCAAAAAAGATTGAAAAGCACTGTACTAATGCTTCTTTCCAAGGCTATGTATGCAAAATCTATACCTTAGTTCAGATAGGGTACAATAAACTAATAATGTACATTTATGGGATACTGCCCAATAAAAGGTGGTTATCATAAGTGGTACTTTGGAAGATCTAATGTAAAAGACTTGAGAACTACTTTATGATCTCACTGTGGAACTATCAGTCTTTCATGGCATTCAGCACCTTGATGAAATCTGAAATATTTGTCCATAAATCCCCAAATATGTAATAGGCAACATAGGAGAAATACAGTGTGACTAAAATTCTGACTAATTGATTGAATTTTTCCATCTTCATCTAAACATTGGTTTCATGCAGCAAAGATACTGCCACAGATAAACTGACATCTCTTTCATTTCAAACAATACCAGAATTTCATTATTTTTCTGTTAGATTTGCAAGAGGCATCCATTTCAATTTTTCTGGGGTCATTTTATAAAACAGAATGTGCTACTCATGGGTAATAGGAAACAATAATTCTATATTTGGAATTAACTCATCTCCCTGTTCTTGCCAACTTGACTTGCAGGGAAATACTAAAGAGCTGGAGAGAGGCACAGGAACCTGCCTTCAAGGGGATAATTAATTCCTGGTCTTAGATTCCTAAGCTCCTGCCCATAATCAAAGGCAGGGAAAACACTCTTGGGTGCTTTGGCACCCCACACCTGCTCTGTGTATGAGCTCATGCTTCTAACTTTCAAGAAGCCTTAACATATCTCTTTGCCAGAGTAGACACCATGCAAATTTGTCTCTTGAAACTTTCTCTTCCCTTCTCTTGTCCTTCTTAGTCCCTCTAATCATTTCCTTGCCAACATTCAGTATCTTCACATGGCTCCCCTGGGTATTTTGGACATTCTGTTGAAGGTCGTTCTTCACCTGCTCTTTACAGCACCATATTCCCTAGAGATCTTTCCTTCTCTCATCAAAACTGACCAGTCCTGTACATCACTATCCTTAGACCTCAATTTTCTGCTAGGTGATAATAAGTGTTAATTGGTGTTCTGGATAAATTAAGCTTTAATGAATGCACTAATTCAGCAGTCCCCAGCATTTGTGGCACCAGAGACCAGTTTCATGGTAGACAATTTTTTCGTGGACCCAGGGTAGGGGGTTGGTTTCAGGATGATTCAAGCATATTACATTTACTGTGTACGTTATGTCTATTATTATTGCATTGTAATGCATAATGAGATAATTATATACCTCACCATAATGCAGAATCAGTGGGAGCCCTGAACTTGTTTTCCTCCAGCCAGATGGTCCCATCTGGTGGTGATGTGAGACAGTGACTGATCTGACAGTAGGCAGAGCTCAGGCAGTGATGCCAGTATGGGAATGGCTGTAAATAGAGAGGAGGGTTCCCTCACTTGTCCACAGCTCACCTCCTGCTATGTGGCTTGGTTCCTAACAGGCCCAGGGGTTGGGGACTGCAGCACTAATTAATAGGAACAGGCCTGATTGATGCCAAGAGTACTATTCAAACGATTTGGTCCTACTTTTCACTGGTATTATTATCTACTAGTTCTTCAAGAAGGAGAATTAAAAATGTTCCTGTCGCCAGAGCTGATAGAGAAGGTAGAGAATGTTTCATAGGAGGGTGGGAGGATGCTAGGATGGGAGGTGACTGGCCTCTGATACTCCTTCCATTGGGACCTTTTCCACTCTGCTGACAGTAAATCTTCAGGAACAACCCAAGAGAGTCCAAAGGCCTAGAGCCTAGCCCCACTTCATAAAGAACTGACAGTGTCTCCTCAGTTCCTCTTTGCTTCCTCATCTGGTTGAACTAGATGATTCCATCCTTTCCAGTCTTCCAGTTCTAAATTTCTGTGTTCAAAGTAATCCCAGGTGAGAAACTTCCTCTTCCTGCCCCTTCACTGATTTGGCCCTGTACCTGCCACCATCCTCTGCCTGCAGCCTCCAGTTTCTTTGCTTCAAAAGGGACTTTTGCCCATGATTAGGCTGATCATTCATGCTAGTTTGCCTAGTTAAATCCCAGTTGGTGTCTTTTGTCCCAGTGTAATTAATAATAGCACCACTTTTGCTTTCTAAATGTCCAGTCTGAATGATAAAGTGCATGGCCACCTTATCTAGGTGAGCAGTGGCTAGGATGGGTGGACAAACTGAAGAATTATATACTGGTAGCTATGTTGTCCTCATTTTAAAAAATAGTTTAGAGGCCTTTATAATTGCTAAGTAAGATGACAAAAGCACTCAATTAACTTTCCTTACCACAGCAGGGCTCCCAGCACATTTTTATTAAAATATATTTCCTTCTTGTTTATGTATAAAGTTCCCAATTTGAAGTTCAGTTCAAGGTAAATCCAACTATCCCCGACACAAATTCATTCCACTCTGGAGCCCCTTGAAGCTGGGCTCTTTCCTCCTAAGTGGAGCACAAATACATTTACTGTAGCTCCAGTAACCAGCTCTGCCTTGGGACTCATGCTATTTAGTCTACAACTCTGTAAGCAATAGGCTTTATTCCTGGAAAGAAGGAAAAAAAAGTCTCAAAAAAGTAAATGAAACATTTCATATGATTTTTTCCTAAGTGTTCCAAAATTAAAATGCAAATTCCTGTCTCGGGAAGGAGGAGGTATGTATATCATTTGCTTTCAATACTAAGACCTTTAAGACCACAGGTACAGAGGTAGAGATTAAAATAAAACCTGAACACAGTCTTTTATCTGTCTGTTCATTTCTATCTTAGAGAAGCCAGTGGAGTCTGGTTGAGTATTTTGAAAACTTGATTATTATTATACCTTGCATGTGGTAGAAACTCACTGTTCACTCAAACACACCAGGCTTTTGCTCACAGTACATTTTTGTTTAGTGGAATTCCAGTCTTATATTTGTCATAGTCCCCTACCCCAAGCCCCGGCACATCTAAACAAGGACCCCGAAGTTGCTATTCTAGTGAGTGTCTTACCTTTTTTTAAGATGCTACTTTGAGAGTCCTCAGCCTCTGGCAGACCACTAAGAAAAATAGACGCTTATTCTGGGGTCTTGGGAGTTAGGATTTAATGCCAGTATGGGAATCAGAGCACCTTGTTTCAACCCTGGCTTATTGGAGTTTAGCCAGGTAAATTTGGTGATGTCAGTGAGGCAGGATGTGCAGCAAATGACAGAGGTTGGACGCAGGAGGGTGACCTCCTGGCTCTGCCCCTTATCAGTGTGTTACCTCTGGCCTGTCATGTAACTTCTCTGTCTCTCGGTTTCTCGTCTCTAAAGCGGGGTGACAATAGTCTCTAGATTATAGGGTAGTGTGAGGCATGAAGGAGTTCTTAGACTTAAGGTACTTGGAGCAGAGCCTGGCAGAAAAACAGGAAGAGCAAACACCAAGCATCAAATAGCGGAATCTCTTGAGGTCTCTCATCTACATCGGCTTTCCTTGGTCCTCCTCCCCACCCCCAGAAGACAGGACCCTTCTTTTGGGCTTCTCTCACATTTGGATCACACTGTTTAGCACTTATTTATTTCCCTTTCTCAAAAGACTGTGACCTTCTCAGTAACTAGCTAATGCCTGGCACGAAGTAGATGCTGAATATATATTCCTTGAACACCTGAGTGAATTAATATGCAACATCAAAGAGTTGGAATGGATCATTCCCTGTCAGTTCAGCAGGACCACAGTGGGATAAATCAAATGGCTGAGATTGTGTTCCATTTGTTCCAGATACCCATTACTGTGGCCACAGTGCAAGGAGAAAAGAGCACATTTTTATACGAGGTCTTTTTTGTAACAGTGTCCTCGAGCAGGGGCTTCTCAAAGGCTTTTTAGCTACAGAACATTTTCTTCAAAGGAAATCTTATGAAGGATCATAGATTAACAGATAAAAGCAGAGTAGCTCCCTCTGAGCTAGCCTGGGAGCCAGAACCTCATGGTTTGACCCTCGTTTTTCTTGTGAGATCTCCCTGAAGAGGCCCCTGCATGAAATACTATTTAAAAACCACTAATCTAAGCAGGGATTTTATTACCATGCTTCATCGAGCTCAGGGGATCTTGGGAAGGACATCTCAGCAGCAGTGAGTGGGGGAAGGAGACAGGCGGCCAACTTGGAGGTCAGGGCTCAATTTCCCCTTCACTGCTGATCCCAGCTGGGTGTCGGTCCCCCCTCTGCTGTTGTCTATTGATTGTCAGTAATGATCTAACTTGAAGAAAGGAGTCAGTGGCTTAAAGGCATTTGAAAACCACTGGTCTGGAGAGATGAAACAATCACTTGGAAATTGTCACTGGAAAATTTACTGGACTACTTATAACCTATTTCTTTTCACCTGGGGTACTTTGCATTGGGTAGTGGTTCCTTCAGGAGAAATATTGTGATACCATGGAAAGTTTAGTGTAGGAACTGGGATTTCTGGCTTCCAGTCCTAGCTTTGGCATGGATGTCACATGCCAAAGTCTCCTGTTTGCTGTCCCTCTCCTTGAGCTTCCCCAGTGGTGTGGTGGAGCACGTGTGAATGAAGTAGTGGACGGAAAAGGATTTTGTGTTAGTTCAGGTCCTCTCAGAAACAGTCACCTAGACAGGATTCAGCTCAGAAGAGATAGGGAGGAATGCTGCAGGGGGACAAGGGGAGCGAGCTGAAGGAGGTGGGAGAACCTCGAGCATGAGATGCAGGCCTGACCCCAGGGAAAGTTGAGAGGGAAGGAAGGCAGGATGGGCAGGAAGAGTCTTAGGATATACCCGGTTCTAAGAAAGTTTTGGGCAGCTACTGGGGAGTCCTTCAGTCAAAGTCACTCATCAGAGGCGTCCTGCATCTTGTCGGCACCGGCCTGCCCTATTTCTCCTGCCACGTGCACAACTGGGCCTTTTGTCAGTCACATTCCTGCAGCAGGAGATGTGAGTGGCACGCTTTTATAGCCCGCCACAGGCTTGCGCACTATTTCCTGATCATTGTCCTAGACAAATTATATTTTAAAGCAATCATTCTTGAAACTTAGACTAGACAGTGGTGAAATTAAAAAACAAACTAAAACCCAAAACAAACCAAAAAAAGCAGTCATAATGAGATTTCCATAGAACTAAACTTACTGAAACAACTCTTCTTTTTTTTTTTTTTTTTTACATTATGTCCTTCCTTACCTTTTTTGGAGGACATTAAAATATCCTTTTATTTTTAAAGAGATGAAAGTGTTGCTAGAAAGTAGTGATATTTTTAATGCTCTTAACCTGGAAAATTTAAACATGCACATTGCTATGGAGGTCCCAACACAATTTTATTGGTTAGGTTAAAAAAGACAAGAACTTGTATCTCTAAGATAATTGTAAACTATAATGCACAGTTCAAATGAGAAAGGTTCATTGTTAGTAGGTTTTTTTTCCCTCTCTCAGAAACAAGAGGAGAATAATCAGTATCAAACATTCACATCTACTGCAGGCTGATGGTGGTGAGGGTCCCCCGAGCCCACCTGACCCAGGCTCTTGGCTTCTGCACTGTCCTCTGCCTCTTTCCCTGCAGCCAATCTCTGTTCCTGGCAAATCCCTCCTCTGGCTCCACAGAGGAGAGCCAGTGATTGTGGACAAAGATAATGTCACGAAAACTGGTGAGTCTGGTCCCTTCATAATACAGATAAAATTTCTAATTCTACTTTTAGGAGAAGAGAAAATGTTCACTGTTTTTGGATTAGGGACTGGAATCATCCAGGCTGACCACATCTGTCCACTGTGCTTTGCATGCACCGCTATAGACTCTGAAACCACAAGGGAGGACGCGGTGCCAAGGAATGCTTTTGCCACTGGCATAAGACTTATCAAGGAGATCTAACGAGAGCTTGATTTTACTAATGCACCATTCATTTACTAAGCCCCAGCACCGGATCACAGAAAAGTGAAACAATCTACTCAGGGACATTATTTTTATATTTCAAGACAAAGGCAGCTAAACAGCAAGTTTTTTTTTAAAGTATACTGATACTTAGCAAGCCCAGGCAAATTTCTGCTTGAGCAGGAAAAAAAAAAAAAAAATCAGACAGCCTCCGCTCTTATAAATCCACATATCTGTATTTTAACATGACAGCGTTACCAAGAATTAGTAATTTGCTGGAAGTATCTGGTCAAAATCAAATACATTTAAGTCAACCAGCTCCCATGAATTCATTTAGTTGATTTCAGATGTCATGATAATAAATTGCTTATGCAAAGTTTCTTATAATAAAGCAAAATAAAGGGTGCCTTGAGGACATCTTGTCAGACTTTAATCATTGTAGATTAATTTCGTTTTTCAGAAGCAAAGCACATTGTTTGAGGTGTTTCCAAGCTTGGCAACACCCGGCTGGTGTGTCAAAAGGAAGATCAGTTTAGGCAGGTAAATGTTTTCAGATTACTTGTGGTTGAAAGGTTGCCAGACTCGGTTCTCAGTAAATAGAAATTCTGATTTGTGGGGCCAGCGCTGCTCTACTGGGAGGGAGGCACTGACAGATACCATCAACAGGTAAGTTTGTGTAATGACGCAGAAAGCTGTTAGGGGAATACCTCTAAGTGTTTACCTACAAAATTTTACTTGGCACTGCCAAGCTGCTAGTCATTGAACACTTCTGGGCAAGATACTATGCATTTTTTGGATGGTATAGCTTGGATACCATGGGTTTTCTCTTTCCTACTAACTTGGTAGGAGGAGATGGGGCAGCAGAGAGAAATTTAGAAAGCCACATCTCAGGGGCACATTTAAGTAATCTGTGACTGATAAGGTGTAAACCAACTACAGATTAATGGTATTTATACAAGTAAGTTCCTTAGAAACATAATTTGAACATGAACTGTTTTTTTACTATTTCTCAGGGAAAATGTATGAAGAGGTTATGGACAAGTTAAAGAAAGCACTCTTATAGAAAGCACCTAGCTAACATGTAGAACTTGTTTCCCAGAGGGTTAGGATAGGAAGAAAATATAAACAAACTAGAGAAAGGTTTAGATTTATGTTGCAAGTAACAAGGAGGTGATGATCACTCAGATTCATCTCTAACTTTTTAGTAAGGGGACCAAGAACATCAGAATACGACAAGCACAGGTGAGGCTGTTCAGGGTAAAGGAAAACACACTACGAAAATGTCTGTCAGTGTCCAGAAACGCAAATCCAAGACTAGGAAGACCACTGATTTTATAGAACCTCAGTGATTATTGTCCTTAGAGAGGTGCAAGTGCAAATACTTCCTTTGGCCCAGAGAATCTCAGGTCTTGGACTATGGGTAGAACGCAGGAGATGGTGGAGGAGTGTGGCCTGTGAACTCCAGTGGGGAAAATTGACAACTTTTTTTTCACAACTTGTAACTGAAATTTGACTTTTCCTTATGTTATAAATGTAGGCAATAAAGCACAGTAGAATTAGCAGTACTTTACCAACAGAAATAAAAAATATTTTCATATCATATTTCAGTTGGTGTAGGTATCTTGAACTGTCATTTATAGTCATCACTCTTCAAAATCACAGTAGGTACTAGGCCTGTCACTAGACCAGGCATTTTATGCATTTATGACTACAAACATTTTACAAATTTGATGTTTTACTATTTCGAGAACTGCATTTAAATATATTTCCTGTGTGATCTCAATATTTTGATAACTGTATTTAGATAGAATTTATTTCCTTTGCAGTCTTATATTTTTTTCAGTTTTATTTAATTATTTTTTTTATTCAGCACATTATGGGGTTGTAGTCTTATATTTTTTTATGCAGCTATGTGTCACCAGACTGCCAAGGGCTTCCATGACACAAACAAACTAAAACTCCTGCCTGTGGGAAATCAAGAGGCCTGATTTACCTCTATGTTAGTCATTGACTCATTTTTTTTTTTAAACTTGATTTTTTTTTAGAATGATTTTAGATTTGTAGAAAAATTGCAAAGATAGTATAGAGAATTACCATATACCCAGCACCCAGTTCCACCTATAAGTAACATGTGATATTAGTATGTTATATTTGTTACAATTAATGAACCAATATTGACACATTATTGTTAATGGAAGTCCATTCTTGATTCTGATTCTCTTAGTTTTTACCTAAATTCCTTTTTCTGTTCCAGGATCCTGTCCAGGATCCTGCATTCCTTTTAGCCATCATGTCTCCTTAAACTCCTCTTGGCTGTGAACCAACTCTTTCCTTTAACCTAAGTTAGTCAGTATGTTGGTTCTCATTTTCAGATTCTCATTTCTATCTATGCCATGTTAGCAAACTCAGGTCTTTTCAAGTTATCACCTCCACAGTTTTCAGTAGAGGCACTTTTACTTAGTGGACACAGTCTTCTGTACCAGATCCGGGTAAGTGGTACATAGATCTGTTTCAAACGTGCTCTGCCTTCCTGTAGAGGTAGGGGCTCATACCTCAACCATCTCCATGTTATAACTCCATATTGTCACCGATCCTTATGACCATCCCATGATTTGGAGCAACTTTCTGTGCTAAATGCCTTAACTTTTATAGAAACAAAAGCTCATAGATGAAAATACTGCTAGAAAGAAGCTTTTATGGTAAGAAGAAATCACTCAACTTAATTCTACAATGAGTAAAGCTTATATTGGGCAGTCAGAAATTATTACCCTCAGCTTGTAAATATTCTTTGAAATAAATCTTATCTGATAGATTCAGTAGATGATAGGTGCTAAGAATTGTGCCATTCACTGCATCCAAATGGTAGGGGCAATTTACAGAGAAGTTTTGGGAGCAAGCTGTGGCTTACCCAAGCCACCTGTCTCAATCTCTCTTTCTCTTAAAAAAAGGCCTTATCATCTCCAATATTTTGTATTTATCCTATCTTTCATTCAGGAAAGATATGGAAATACTGTTTATGATTGTAAATTGTTGCAAATGTGAAGACTATGTGATAAGAAAGAGTTTGCTTATTAAAACTATCATCTATCCATCTATCCATCCATGCAACATGGGGATATGATAATTTCACCTTTGTAAAGCACCTGAATGGGGAGAAGACAGGGTGTTAGCTAGCAGTGTTCTGAAGGTGAAACCTAACTTGAAGGATGAGATAGAAACTAAAGGAAAATTATCTGTAATACTAAGTGGGCCAGTCATTTGCTTATCTTCTCTCTGAGTCATTTCTCACCCTTCTCCAACTCTGCTTAGCATCACAGAGAACTACACTTCCCAGGATCTCTTGTAAATTGACTTCCTGCTAGGATCAGACACTGGGAGCTCTAGTGGAACTTAGAGGAAGTGAGGTAAGGAGAAGTCATAAGTATATCAATCTCCTCCCCTTTCTCCCTCTCACCTCCCTATACACACACACCTCTGCCTCAAGCAGCATCTCTGATAGGAACTGCATCTTTTCTGCTGAGTAGACTCCCTTCATGGTCCAGCTCCTACAGAGCCAACCCTCCCTGCCCAAGTGAAAACTTCTGCCAGGTGGTCCTGGCTGCTGGGCTCCAGGAACACTGCTTCATCCCTTTTTACCTCCAGTCCTAGAAAAAGTTCAAATAACTTTTCTTGCCGTTGGTAATCATCTCTGGGTTGGTTGCCTCACCTGTTTAGCTTCTCAGCTTTCATCACCTATGTAACTCAATCCGTATTTTATATTTCATGTATAAAATATCTACAGTAATATACTATGTACAAACCATTTATCACGGTAGGTAGCCTTAGGTATACAGGCTAGGACTGCCAACTTGGCAGAAGCACCAAACTGCTGAGAGCCATAGTTCAGGTTTCTGGCTATCACTGTCTTTCATCATGACTATACCCACTTAAGTGGATAAAAGTTTCAAACAAGCCACCCCATAATGGAACAGCTCCTCTGAAAACTTCCACCTCTGAGTTTGGAGTTCCAAGAGAAGCATCTCAGCTGCCTGATTCTTACTTGCCAATGAGCCCTGAGCTGCCCAGGCCCTATACTACTGTTTGAGAAGATGCCTTTTCCAAGGGCAAGCAAGCCAGCACCAGTCTAACTCCACATGTATTTTCCCCTTCCTCTCCCATCTACCTTCTGTTCCCAAAGCCTAGCGTAGAAGGAGGAAGAAGTAGAAGTAATAAGGCAGCTTAAATAAGCTCAAAGTCTCTGCTTTTATATTATCTGGACTTAAGAAAAAGAGAACCTTGATTAGTGGATTAAAATTCTCTTCAAGTCTAATATAAATATGTATACATTACACTTGGTGTTCCGGAAAAGCGTTGTTTGTTGAAGCCAACTCTGAACTATGTTTACTTGAAAGTCTACAGGAGAGGGAAGAGCAAGGATTCCTCCTGTAAGTCACCGAAGCCTGGGTTTACGTTAGCTGCATGCCAGAGATGAGGAGGCGGGTGCCCACAAAGTACACCAAGCAGCTTCAAGGGGGAATGGAATCACAAAATTTATGCTCATTATACTAAGTGATTTCCCTTATTTGTATAGCAATTTAATCCCTCTGTCCTTTTTCCACCCCATTCCCAGGACCCCACTGCCTGGCCTGAGTGTTGAGGGGGTTGGGGGTGGCAGTCACAGAGAGAGCAGATGGCAGGAAAGATGAAAGGAATGTAACTAAAAACAAAATATCTGGCTTAGGAAAGACATAATAGAGAATATTTCTTCCTAAATCTGGGTCCTTGTTTTCACTCTCTTCTAGTACATTCCATTCCTTTCCCCTTTCCTACCCACCTTGCACCCATTCCTTGATGATTCTAATTACCTCAGGAATACTGAAGAATCTTCCTTTGCCTCCTTGGTCCTAGTAAACAGCCAGCCCACAGAGTTCGCTTCTAGGTTTCGTGGTAGTTGCCAAGATGAGGTATCTTGTGGTCAGAGCATTTTTCAAGTAAATTGAGAATTGGAGACAATTTCATTTCTTTCCTCTAAAAAAGTCCAGTAACTGCCCAAGGAGGAGGCCTGGGAATACTCATACTTACCCACTGATTGGGACAAGGGTAATCTATCTATGTAAGACTTCTTGTACTGGGTTGTTTTTTGATGATCCTTTATTGGATGTGTGGTGAGGGGGTGAAAAAAAGATTTGAGAAGGTCTTCTCTCCTGCCTTCCATCTAATTCTTACCATCCTTACCCTGCAAGTCCACACTGGTCTTTTCCATCTCTAAACTCATGAGGGCTTGAACTCAAGCTCTTATGTTTTTTTATTTACTCCACCAATTCTTCACCAACCAAATAAGTGTTTGGTAAATATGTATTGCTTAATTGATTAGTGGCCTGGCCTTTAAGGAATGTAGTTTAGGACAGATTGTATCTGGCAAAGATTGGCTTTGTTCAGTAGGCATGAGTTAAAAAAAAAAAAAAATCTTTCCTTTGGTTTGGTTTGATTTGGCTTTTACTATGAATTTGAGTTTTAGGCAGAGCATGCATGCTCCAGTTTGACCACACTTCCCCTGATTCCCCCACCCCACAATTCCCTACTATACTATATACTTGCTTGCTTTACTCATTTCTGTAACCTGCCTAGTCCCTGCAGTCTTTTGAGTTTTCAACCCCTTGTGTAGGCTCTTGGTTGGGCTCCCCTTACTAATTTTATGTGTTTTAGAGGCTACTGAATAACATTCTAAGTTTCACATTGCAAATAAGTGTCACATATCCAGAGAAGGTCTTGGTGGGGCCCAGGGAAGGGGGAAGGTACATCTGGGCTAGATATTTGGTTTATTTATACTATGCCTTATCTTCCCAGCTTGAATATGAATACTTAGGATATAAACCATCTAATTTTTTATTTTGCATCTGTAACTCTTTTCCTTCCTTTTTCCCTACCATAAGTGTCTACCATGGTTCCTGCCATATAGTGGAGGTTCAATATAAGATGTTTTATAAGTTGTTCTTGGTTTTCTTTAGATAGACTTTATTTTTTAGAGCAGCAAAAAATAGTTTTTTTAGGTTCACAGCAAAATTGAGTGGAAGGTACAGAGACTTCCCATAACTCCCTGCTCCCACGTAGGTACAGCTTCTCACACTATCAAAATCCCACACCAGAGTGGTACACTTATTACAATCAATGAACCTATGTTGACACATCATTATCTTCTAAGTTTTGGCAATTATAGATAAAGCACTATCAGCATTTTTGTGCAGGTTTTTGTGTGGACATAAGTTTTCAACTCATTTTGGTAAATACCTAGGGGCACAGTTGCTTGTAACATAAGAGTATGTTTTGCTTTTTAAGGAACCAACAAACTGCCTTCTAAAGTGACTGTACCATTTTGCATTTCCATCAGCAGTGAATTACAGTTCCTGTCCGCATCCTGGCTAATTTGGTGTTGTCAGTTGATAATTTATTGTTGTCAGTGTTCTGGATTTTGCGAATTTTAATAGGTATAGAGTGGTATCTTATTGTTTTAATTTGTAATTCCCTAATGACATAAGATGTTGGACATCTTTTCATACACTTACATGCCATCAGTATATCTTCTTTGGTGAGATGTCTGTTCAGGTCTTTCGCCCATTTTTAAATTGGGTTCATTTTATTATTGTTGAGTTTTAACAGTTCTTTATATATTTTGGATACCATTCTTTTATCATATACATTTTTTGCAAATATTTTCTCCTGCGTTGTGGCTTATCTTCTCATTCTCTTGTTAGTGTCTTTTTCAGAGCAGAAGTTTTTAATTTTAATGAAGTATAGCTTATCAATTATTTCTTTCATAGATCATGCCTTTGTTGTTATATCTAAAAAAGTCATCACCATACCGAGGGTAATTTAGGTTTTTTCCTATGTTATCTTTTAGAGGTTTTGTAGTTTTCTGTTTTACGTTTAGCTCCATGATCCATTTTAAGTGAATTTTTGTGAAGGGTGTAAAGTCTATGTCTAGATCTTTTTTGTTGCATGTGAATGTTCACTTGTTCCACCACTATTGTTAAAAAGACTATATCTTTGCTCCATTATATTGCCTTTGCTCCTGTGTCAAAGATCAATTGCTTATATTAATGTGGGTCTGTTTCTGAGCTCTCTGGTCTGTTCCATTGATTTATTTGTCTATTCTTTCACCAATACCTTACTGTTTTGATTACTTTAGCTTTATGGTAAGTCAGTTAGTGTCAGTTCTCTGACTTTTTCTTCTCCTTCAATACTGTGTTGGCTATTCTGGGTCTTTTGTCTCTCTTTTATGGTCGTATAAGCTTTAGAATAAGTTTGTTGATATCCACAAAATAACTTTTCTGGGATTTTTATTGAAATTTCATTGAATCTATGTATCAAATTGGGAAGAAATGATATCTTGAAAATATTGAGTGTTCCTGTCCATGAACATGGAATTTTCTACATGGAAAATCATATAAGTTGTGAACAAAGATAGTTTTAATTCTTTCTTCCCAATCAGTAGACCTTTTATTTCCTTTTCTTATATTACTACATTATCTAAGACTTCTAGTATGATGTTGAGCAGCAGTGCTCAGAGAGGAACATCCTTGCCTTGCTCTTGATCTTCACAGGAAATCTTCCAGTTTCCCACCATTAAGTATGTTATTAGTTGTAGGTTTTTCATAGACGTTATTTATCAAGTTGAGGAAGTTGCCCACTATTCATAGTTTTCTGATAGGGTGTTGTTTTTATGCACCTTTCCCCCCATTTCTATCCCAGTTCAATTATGGGTTATTTTGTTAACTTGCCAGTTGAAT
Organism: Eulemur rufifrons; assembly: GCF_041146395.1. Taxonomy (NCBI): domain Eukaryota; kingdom Metazoa; phylum Chordata; class Mammalia; order Primates; family Lemuridae; genus Eulemur; species Eulemur rufifrons. Next base: position 22,099,416 of record NC_090999.1, read on the forward strand.
TATAAGTATTTAATATTTTTATCTTTGCTTCCAATTGTTTAAGTAATATCTGCATCATTTATCTACAGCTGTGTAACAAACTACCTAAAAGTGAGCAGATTAAATCAACATCCATTTATTTGGACTAGGTTCAGCTTGGTGGTGGTCTTTTGCCAGTCTTACCCGAGGTCATTCGTGAGGCTACAGTAATTTGGCAGGTTGACTGGGCCTAGATAGTTCAAAATGGCCTTTCTCGCACTTGTCATGGTTAACTGGGTCTATTGGCTTAATTGTCTCAGTTCTCCTTCATGTGGACTCTCCTATGGGATAGTCTAGGTTTCCTAATGACAGAGGCAACATTCCAAGAGGGCCAGCCACAGTATGAAAGTGCTTATCAATCAAGCCTTTGCTTGTGTCACATTTGGTAATGTTACATTATCCAAAGCAAGTCACATGGCCAAGCCTAGTGTGATTCATTAGGGGCCATTAATTAATAATCTACCAAATTATTGTAATATTATCTACCTTTATCAATGATGAAGAGGTTTTATTAGCTTTACCTTCCAGATATGGGAATTAATATTTAGAAATATGTAAGTTCTTGGGGCCATTCAGCCAGTTAATAATAGTAGCAAACACTCATAGTATTTACTCTGTGCCTTGCACTATTCTAAGCACTTAGCATGTATCACTTTAGATAAGCCTCACTATCCAAAGTTGGTACTATTATTTTCTTTTCCATTTTACAATAAGGAAACAAAGGCACAGAGGAGCTAAACAGACTGTGTAAGATAACGCAATTAATAAGTGGCATGACCACAATTCAAATCATATACCAGAGTCGCAACTTGAAGCCTGATTCTTAAGACTAATGCTCTTCTTGTGTAGACCCACAATCTATTGGTTAAGCTTTGTATAGAATATATCCTAGCCTCTTCCTTGGAACCTTGGAGTTCTGTTTGAGAACATTAATAATGTAAGGTTAAGAAATCAGAGCCTCCTAAGTAGGCTCCATCACACAATGTGATTTGGCCAAAGATTCCGTAAATGAGAGAAACTCTTTCTTTCACCCAAATATGACATGTGTTTTTTTTCTTTTTATAAACAGCTTTTTAATCCGGGGTTAAATAGTGTTAGATGCTGAAACAAACAATCCCTAAATTTCAGTGCTTATCCAAAGATTTATTTCTTTCTTATACCCAATGACAGTCAGTAGTGGAGCTCTGCTCTGCCTATGCTATGGCCATATTGCCCCAACATGTGGCTTCTCTAGGTTGCCTTGGTGTCATCCAGCCAGCAGATGAAAATAATATAGAAAGTTACATCCTTAATTTCTTCATTTCTATTTATTCCGTGGGTAAGAATTTGTTTTATGTCCAGATTAATGTAAGTATCTGGGAAATGTTATTTAGCCCTGTGCCCAGGAAGAATAAACAGGTTTGGCAAGTATGTAGTCAGTCTCTGCTAAGCAATTTTTTTTTGTATTTATTTAAACAAGTATAAAAATTACTTCATATGTAATGTGAAGCACAACTTTACCTGAGTGGTTTTTCAATAAGGTATCAGCTCCCTTAAGGGTATCTCTGTTCTGAAGTATTTTTGGCTTGAAATTATGTCTGTATGAGTTTAACAGACTTGCTCAAAAAAAAAGAAGTGCTGAGCAGGGAGAAGTTTTTCTTTGCAGTAAGATCTATGAAGATTGCATCTGACTGTTTCACCATATAACTTTTGAAAGGGATGGTAAAACAAGCATGCAGATATCCACAGCTGTCTCTAGCAAAATCATGAAAGAAGTGATGTGGCCAAAGCTTTCTCCTTTTCCTTGTTGGATTTCTTCCTCTCCATAACTAGCACTGGGACTGGTAGTTGTTCCTAACCTGGTCTCTTAGGAATTCTATTGTGATAGTCCCCCAGTTGTAAGGATTTTATCTCTAGCTGTTGATAACAAGCACCTGAAAGGAAGAGGGAAGACCTGTGAGCCTCACCTCCACTGAAGAGACCTTCTAAAATGCAATCAGGGTTAATTTTAATTTTATGTAGAATTTTAATAAGGCAAGTAATCTGATTTCCAACCCAAGAGCACAGTGGAGGTAACCAAACAGAGGAAGCAACAAGAGGGCTTCCTCTAACGTGTTAAAAACAATTTGGGCAACTTGCAGTAACAAATAACATGGACATGGAGGGAAGAGAAAATAAAACAAACAAACAAATCAAAGGAGCAGTCTGGAGGCATTTAAGGTGGAGATAAACATCCTAATAAGCTCTGAGAGCAAATTTGCAAACTAGTGAAGTGAAATACTAGCTCTTTAACAACATTTAGAAGAGATGGAGATATATTTAGATTTCTATCAAGCAGATTAAAGTTAAAAGTTTAGATAGGATCACTAAGATTTGCTGAAAGGAACAGAAATCTCCTGAGGGTGGGACAAAAGTGAGGAAACACTGTGAAATCGAAGGGGGAGAACTCCCCATTCTTTGGACACCTGCCTTGGACAGCCACGGATAGTTAGTATATAAAAATATGCAGCTGTTAATCTGGCCTCACTGGGTTTCTGCATATTCTCCACTGTTTTTCTGACAGAGTGTTTACAGTACAGGGTTGTCTAGCATGTATACTAAAATACAAGTACTTCTCTCAAAGCTAGAGAGCCTGTTTTAGCAATATTTGGGGATTCTGATTCTTTGCAACATAACCTACCAGAAAAGATTAAAGATTGTGTTGGTCCGAAGAGTATTACATCAGGGGTCACACACTGTGAAGTCCATAGTGCTGAAAAAGACCAACATAGGGAAGCAAACCAAGCATCGTTGCTGTGCTTATTATCAGAAATCATAAATATTTGCTTTAAAAATAGTTGAGCGCCAAAAGGGACTACTTTAGTTATGACCATAAGTAATGCAAAAGGTTTATGTGAGGTGTTTTTAATGAACAGTTTTTTTTTTTTTTTTTTTTTTTTTTTTAGTTTTTGCCTTTATTGGTTTTAATTCCCATACATAGGATCTGCACTGGGAGAAAATATAACAGCTGAAGTTTTGTAAGAACTCTTTTCAGTGTGCTGGGGTGTTGGGTAAAGACTGTAGTACATGAGCAAGAGCTTCTGCATATATCAGGGCAGAAAAAAAGTGAAGTGTAATGTCCATCACAAAATGGTTTTGATTAATGCAAAGAGAAATGACCTCATGCCTTGTTAGCATCCAAAAGGGAGGAGATTTGGGTTTAGGTTACCAGACAGTCTTCTTATCTGTCCAATTTATTTGGCCATAGAAAAAGAACTTTTGCTTAGAATTACAGACTGCTTACAGCTGTGTTTCCCAAACTGGGGTTCATTGGGTTCCCCAATTTGCCATGAAGAAACATTTAATGTTGTATTTTCAATGATAATTTTTACTGAGCATTTGAATGACTACCTACCAACTGGGTACTGCCTGGCTGTATCTAAGAAATCTTTACCTAACTCAAAGTCATAACGTTTTTCTCCTGTGTTTTCTTCTAGAAGTTTTATAGTTCTAGACTTTTAATTTAGGTCTATGATCTATTTTGAGTTATTTTTTGTTTATGGTGTAAGTTATGAATAGAAGTTCTTTTTTTGCATATAAATATTCAATTGTTTCAACATTACTTGTTGAAAAGACTACCCTTTCTCCATTGAATTTCCTTTTCTACTTTGTCAAGAAATAGTTGTCCAAATGTGTGTCTACTTCTAATCTTTGTTTTATCTGTCTAGATGTCAATATTACACTGTCTTGATTACTGTAGCTTTATTATATTTCTTGATATATTTATTATTGATAAAATATTTATTATTGAAATCAGGTAGTATTAGACCTCCAACTTTTTTCTCCTTTTTCAAAATTGTTTTGACTACTCTAGGTCCTTTGGATTTCTGTATAAATTTTAGAATCAGCTTATCAATTTCTACACAAAAGCCTCCTGGGATTTTGATTGGGATTACATTGAATATATATTATTGGATTAATTTTGGAGAACTGATATCTTAACCATTTGGTATCCTAACAATATCTTAACTAGTATCATCACAATCTTCTGACTCATAAACAAGGTATATGTAGGTTTTCATCAATTTCTCTTGTCAATGTTTTATATCAATAATTTCAGCATATAGGTCTCACACAATATTGGTTACATTTATATCTAAATATTTCCTATTTTATGCTATTGTAACTGGTAACTTTTACATTTCAACTTCAAATTGTTCATTGCCGGTATATAGAACTACAGTTGATTTTTATATATTGATCATATATCCAGCAATCTTGCTAAATTAACTTACTAGTTCTAGTTCTATAATCATTCATCTGCAAGTACAGACAGTTTTACTATTCCCTTTCAATAAATTCCACTTGGTCATGATTTGATTTACTAAAAATTTGTTAATTTTTACATCTGTGTTCATGAGGGATATTGGTCAAACGTTTATTTTCTTATAATATCTGATTTTGGTATTAGGGCAATGCTGTATTTGTAGAATGACTTGGGAAATATAACGTTTTTGAAAGAGTTTGTGTGGAACTGATATTATTTCTTCCATAAAAGTTTGGCTGAATTCTCTAGCGAAGTCACTGGGGCCTGGAGGGTTTTTTTATTTTTATTTTTTAAATTTGTTTTAATTTTTATGGGAAAGTTTTAACTCTAAATTCAATCAATACTCAGGTTACCTTGTTTTTCTTAATTAAGCTTTGGTAGTTTGTGCTCTCACTTAATTTGGCTATTATCTATGTTGTAGAACTCACTGACATAAAGTTATTCACAATATTCCTTTATCTTTTTAATGTCTATAGAACCTGAATCTGTAGTGATATCACCTCTCATTGCTCAAGCTTGTAATTTGTACTTTCTTTCTTTTTTCCTGGTCAGTCTGGCTAGATTTTTATTAATTTTATTGGTCTTCTTCAAGAACCAAATTTGGTTTCATTGTTGTTCTCTATTATTTTTCTTTTAGTTCATTTCTATTTTAATCTTTATTATTTCCTTCCTTCTGTTTATTTAGCTTTAGTATGCTCTTCTTTTTCTAGTTTCTTAAGGTGAAAGCTGAGGTTATTGATTTGTGACCTTCTTATCTTCTACTATAGTCATTTAGTGCTCTAAATCCCCCCTCTCAATAGATAGATGCTTTAGCCATTTTCCATAATTGGAATGTGGCTTTATTGCCATTCAGCTCAAAATACTATCCAATTTCCCTTTTGGTTTCTTCTTTGATTCATTGGTCAAAGAATAGGGTTATTTAGGTTCTAAATATGAGAGAATTTTCCAGATCTCTTTTTGTTATTGATTTCCAATTTATTTCCATTGTGATCACAGAGCATACTTTGCATGACTTGAATCTTTCTAAGTTTATGGAGACCTTGCTTTATTGTCCAGAATATGGCCCATCTTGGTATATGTCCTGGGTGGACTTGAAAAGAATGTGTTCTGCTGCTGTTGAGTGGAGTGTTTGAAAACGTTGTCAGGTTGGTTGTTAACATTGTTCAAGTCTATGGCCACACCGCCCTGAAGGCGCCCGATCTCAGAAGCTAAGCAGGGTCGGGCCGGTTAGTACTTGGATGGGAGACATTGTTATTTTCATCTTTAGACATTTGATTTGGGTTTTTAAAAAATCTTCCATCTCTACTTAATTTTTTGAAAATCTGAAATATAGTTATGACTATTTTAATGCCCCTGTCTGCTTGGTCTAACATCTGTGTCACTGTGAGTTGGCTTGAATTGGTTGATTTTTGTCCTGATTATGGGATGTATTTTCCTGCTTCCTTGCATGCCTTGTAATCTTTAATGAATGCTAGACATTGTGATTTTACCCTCTTGTGTTTTGGATATTTTTGTATTCCAGTGAATATTCTTAAACTTTGTCCTGGGATGCAGTTAAATTACTTGAAAACCATTTGTTCCTTTTAGTTTCACTGTTAAGAGTTGCTAGGTGGAATCAGAGGAGCATTTAGTCTAGGACTAATTTTTTTCCCTTTACTGAAGAAACTCCATTTTCAGTTATTTCCCATGTCCTGTGAATCATCAGATTTAACAGTCTGGTTAGTGCAAACAGGCATTATTCTGACCCTGTTATTCTTTTCCTGGGCTCAGGTGGTTTCCTCATATGCCTGTACCAATCAGTACTCAATTAAGTACTTAACTCCAGAATTATGTCTTTGTGCAGCTCTCTCTTCTTAAGTACTTTGTGTTATGAATTCTAGCCTCCTTTGTCTCCCTGGACATTTAACTGTCTCCTCAACTCAGGGTGTCTGCTGTGCTTTATCTGGGTTTCCCTGTCTTGTACTGAGGACTGTAAACTCTCAAGAAAGTAAGCTAGGGCAATAGTAGGGCTCACCTCATTTGTAACCTCCTTTCAGGGATCACTGCCTTTTGTTTCCTAATGATTTCCAGTGTCTTGAAAATGGTACTTTTATATATTTTGTTTGTTTTTTTGTTGTTGTTATTTCAGGTGGGAGGGTAAATCTCTCTGTTTTTCAGTCTATTACAAAATCAGAAGTCACTGAGTTTTTATGTTGTTTTTATTTTATTACAAATCTATAGATTATCACTTTTTAAATTGTTGGTATTTTGGTGTACTGTTTAAGCAATGATTGACTTTCATGATCACAAAGGGAATCTCTTTGTCTCTACTTAAAAGGCTTTGTTTCACATTTTGCATTTAGGTCTGTGATGAATCTGTAATTGAGTTTTGTATATGGTGTGAAGTAGGAGTCAAAAATGATACTTTCATATGGATATTTAATCGACCTAGCATTACTTATTGAAAAGATCATTCTTTCTGCACTTCAGTGCAGTATAACCTTTGTTGTAAATCAGATGAATATACTTATCATATAATATGTTTGTTTATGGAGTCTCTGTTCTGGCCTACTTTTCAAGTTGCTTATAATTTCATCAAGACAACACTTTTCTAATTAGTATAGTTTATAATGGATCTTTATGTATTTAATAAGGCCTTTAGTTTTTTAATTAATTCTTTTTAAAGATTTTCTTATCTATTCACAGGCCTTTGCCATGTGAATTTTCAAATCAACATGTCAGTTTCTTCAAAATGAGATTTTGAGTGTGATTAGATTAAATAGATTAATTTGGGGGAAATTAACATTTTTATATATTAAATCTTCCTATCATGAACATGGTATAGCCTTCTGTTTACTTTGCTCCTATTAACTTCTTCGAATAATGTTTTGTAGTTTTCAGCATAAGGTATTGTACCTCTCTGGCATGCTTGAAATTTTAAACATCGTCCATATTACTAGGACCATTAACTCATTGTCTCATCAAATATTTTGTAAGCTCTCACAATAATGAGAAAAACTAGACATGACCTCTGTCCTCATAAAACTTATAGTCTAGTGATATTAAAAAGATTATCATATTCATAATGCAAGTAGTAATTTCACATCACTAAAGCAACCATAAAAGTAATATTAAATTAATATATTGCTAACTCAAATTCTATGAATTTTATGAGTTTATTTTTGCTTTATACATTTATTTAGTTTTATGATATAAAATCAACAGATTTAATTAACATCATGATAAAAATATTTTAACATTGGAAGACCAGCACAAATTTTTTCTGTTTAAAAAATGTTTTATATCACTCAAATTTGAAAAACAATTTAAGAAATGTTTTTTGGCTAGTGTTAATTTTCAAATTAAATGACAAATGTATGGATATAATTGTAGACCAATAACTCAAAAAACTGTTCATAAATAGCCTTTAAATCTTAGGTTAAAGATTTTAGTTGCTGATGGAGTTTCCTTCTTGAAGTAGAAGAAGAAAATCTTCTACATAAAAACTCTTTTATTAAATGTAATTGGTCAGAGGAAAAATGCTGACATATCAAAAAACAGTGTTAGCTCTAAGTCTATCACAGTTCATGAGAAATTAACTTATGGTTTTCAGTCATTTGTATTGGGACCTTTATTTATACCTGGTTTAAACACCATTGTTATCTTGGTAGTATTCACCTTAGAAACAAAAAGTGTGCAAAAATATGAGTTATTTGTTTTGGACTGAGCTCAAAACCAATTGATTTTAAAGAATTTGTACTGAAGTGTTTGTTTTTGTTTTTGTTTTTATATTTGGTCTAACTAATAGGATCTGTGGAACATTATGCTATGAGTATTGTGGTAGAGGGAACTAAAGTGTAAAACTAAAGAGGCAAGATATATCTATATATAAATGCCTAATATTTGGATAAAAAGTGAAGGACTTAAATTTAATAAGATTTTTCCAAACAGATATATTTGACATTATGTAATTTAAATATCCAGATCTATGACCAGTTTCTCTTCTTTTCCTCCATATATTTGGCATCATAACCATGGTGATGATCTCAAATACCAGGCACTGTATTTTATAAATATGTGTTGAGTTGAGATAAATTTTATTTATGAATGCAGAGAAAATCTTTGTCAAAACAAAAAAATTAATAGTTAACTTTTGAGAAAAACCATGTTAAAAAATTGCATAAAGATAATAGTCATCTAACTATAAGCTCATTGAGAAATACCATATTAAAAATAATTTCTATAAAGGTAATAGGCATCTTACTATATCGATAAACTCATTATGAAATATCTAAAAACGTGATGCCTTTGACATCAAGAGAAGGAGAGACCCTGCTTTTTTTTAAGGTGTTAGTGACTAACAGGGAAGGTATGTGACTTTTGAGGCATCCCTGCAGGTACAGTGAATGAGCAAATTCTTAGTGACATTATGACATCACCAGGGAGCCGTGACTTGGGTCAAGAGCTTGGCAGGAGGCTTTGGGAATGTAGAATCAACAGCAATCAAGACTGGCAAGCCAACTTACTGGCCACCATAAAACTGAAAAGAGAGCTTATTGTACCTCACGCACAGCAGCAGGTTTAACAGAAAAGTAGACATGTTTATAGTCCCAGATTTACAGCACGCCTTATAAACACCTTATTACTTAGAATCCAGTCTGCTGTCCTAGAAACTAAGAATGTGACTTTGTTAAGCAGTAGGGTTTGTTGACATAAATGTCTTGACTAAGTTTGCCATTGTGGTTAACCAAAACGCATTTATTCCTGGGAAAGTAAACACAAGCAAACAAAATGCCTCTTATACTACAATACAGTAAGTTTCAAATTGACCAAGCTTAATGCTATGACATAAATATGCTTAATGTTTATGGAATATTTTAGAAACCTTTTGCCATGTTGGGTTCACCATCCTGTATAAGTCTTACTGAATGGGAATGTGTTTTCAGAATTACATGTGCTTAAAGACTTCATCAGAAATATTCAGAAAACCTGCCATGAATACCAGGGCTGACCACGCAGCAAATAAAATGGGTCATGGTCTCCTCAGACATTAACGTGGATAAATCAGTTCTGCACCATGTAATAGCCTACACACTGAAATGGTTACCAATAATTAAAATTAGAGAACTAATGGAAAATAATGTTGAATAAATATTATAAAACCACATGAAAATATGTTCAAGGAAGGGAAAGTATCTGGCTGAAACCCACAAAGTTGAGAAAATTCCTAGGGAAGAATAAAAATTCAGACTGATCTTCTGATGCTTAAAAATTCATGTATTTAACAGTAGATAAAACTCCTGGTTTGAGAGTAGATTTTTGGAATTGCAGACTCACAGGACCATTGGAGTGTAACCAAATCAACTCAGCAACTTTCCTATCTTTTTAGCCTTCCAGTTAGCCCTTGCCAAACCTCAAAAATTTTATAGTAGGAAAGGTCTTTTATGTCTGGATATAAATGGACAGTCAAGATTACATACTTTGGATCTGAAATAATAACTAATTCTTTCCCAACAAAATTTATATCAATAAAGGCCTATGGGAAATTATTACAAGAAGATGGTGTCTGTGTGACTGACAAAAAGTGAACAAATATATAGACATTGATTTACCAAATCCCACAAACCAGGTCCTATAAATGACAAGAACCTAGAAATCTTTCTGACAGAACCAAGTGGCTAACTTTGTGAGCCACAGCAAAGGAAAATGACCACATGAAGCCATAAAAACAATTTTATAAGTTCATAATATGGGAGTTGTGGTTCTGTAGTAGCATATTCAAGAATGATATTGGGGATTTAGTTGGCTAAGCTCCATAAGTCTCCCCCAAATCAAATGCAATTATAGGCCACATTAACAGAGGTAGAATGTTCAAAATGAGAGAGTCGATGGTTACTGTCACCATAGGAATTACTGTTTACAGTTCTGGGCACAGAAATTAAAACTGACATTGACAAACTGAAGCATGTCCAAAGGAAAGCAATTAGAATAAAGAGATCAGGCCCGCATATTCTCACATTATGAAAAAGTTGAAAAAAATCATGGATGTTTAGTTTGTAAAAAAAAAAAAGTACGTTTTCAGAGGAATATGATCATTGACTCAAATACGTGGAATAGAGTACAGTCTAGTTCTGTCCTGGTAACAACAAATAGAAATCACAAGGAAACCATCAAAAGATAAGAATGAATTTTCTAAATAAACAGTTAAAGCTGTTTAAAATTAAGATAGCCTTTCTTAGAAGGATAGGCACCACTGAAAATGTTGAAATCAAAACCATAGCAGTTTTAATTAAATCTATTCTATATATGGTACTTTACTGAAGATTGATTTTGCAAAAGGCATGTACTATTAAAAAATCTTGCAAATCATTAGAGAAGATGATTTCCGAAGTCAGTTTGGATGTTATTCGATGACTCAGATTTTCTGGCAGAATTCCATCTTTATGATGTGACCGATTGTCATGTTACTAAGGCTAGCATAGCTCTGTTTAATGAAATTCTGGTACTCAGAAGTCTCAGAGCATGGCATGTGAAGGAACAGCAGTAAACATGAGCATTACTATCAAGCCTGTGACTTAGGCAGGAAAGAATAATTCATAATCAGGGAGATAGGGAAGGCAACAACTAAATAAATAAAATCCTGCAGTCTTGAGATGTGAGACATTGGAGTGTTTTCCAGGAGTGAATGTTATCCACAGCATGGTGAAAGGGAAAGTACCCTTGGGCTCCAAGGGGCTTCTAAATGCTGATACTACTCAAATCAGATTTAATTTTCAGTGGAGCATTAATTTTATGAGTTACTTGTAGAAAACCTAAGTCTCTGAGGACAGGGAAAAGGCTGATTTCATTTCTTAGCATTTTAAGACCTCTGGCATAATTTCAGGGAAAGAGGAGAAAGAGTGCATCCTTCCTTGGCCATCCTCTTCAATATAAAAGCAGTTGATAATTTAGAGGTATTTTCCCAGACATGATCTCACTTTGTCTCTCAACAATGACCTAAGGGATACAAGGACATACATTTTTGTCCTCATTTCCCAGATGAGGGAGTTAGAAATCAGCAACAGTAAGTGACCAGACCAAATCACACAGCTGCTAAGTGAAGGGGCCAGGATGAAATCTGTGTTTTGATCCCAAGTTTAAAACTCTTTTTCAGTGTATTCAGCACGTGATTTCTTCAGCTTAGCAGCTCTGATAAAGCTCAGAGTTACCTTAAACTTTGTGGTCCTCACAATTTTCTTTGTGTCTGACATACAACTGCTATTTGACACAGCCTTAGGTTTGAATATAAAAGTGGACAAAAACTCCCACTTGGATTCAAATAGTAACATCTCTATTAAGAATCAACAGTGCTCTAGAAACAAACAGGTCTATTATAAAAAAAACAAAAACCTTTATTCGGTGACTCAGCAAATCGTGCTGTGATAGCTCTCAGTAATTACTTTTTATTTTTGTTTTTGTTATTTTAAGTGTCTATGGTAAGAGAAGCATGCAGGAAAACATCAAGCTTTGTATGCCCTTTAATTTTCATTACCTCTTCTACCACTTGAGAATGTCTGGCCTTTGCCAGTCTGCTGAATGTCTGGCAGGTGGACTAGACTTGGCAAAACACTGGATTATATCAGCTGAAAAACAAATGCAAGGGACCCAATAATAAGCTAGATTTCCCCCAGATGGTGCACTTGAAATGTATCAATTTTTCTAGACTTTTTAATCTCTAGTTTGAGTCTTCAAAGTCCAAAATGCTGGGGTCTTGGGTACAAGAATTCTTAACAAAAAGCAAATTCCAGAATAGCAGTATATGGGAGAATTAATCCACTAACATTCAAGATAATTATTGATAAGTAAGAAGTTAATATTGTCATTTTGTTAATTGTTTTCTGGCTATTTTATAAATCCTTTATTCCCTTTTTTGATGTCTTCCTTTGTGATTTAATAATTTTCTGTAGTGATATCCTTTGATTCCTTTCTGTTTCTATTTTGTGTGTCAACTATAGATTTTTGCTTTATAATTACTCTGAAGCTTACATAAAACATCTTAGTTTATAACAGTCTATTAATATTTTAAGCTGATAATTTAACTTCAGTAACATACAAAATTCTATACTTTTACCCCTATTTTATATTTTTAATGTCACAGTTTATATTTTCATATACTCTGTATCTACTAAAAAATTATTCTAGGTATACTTACATTTTAATTTTGTTTTTGTTTTTTATCCTTTTTACTAGTGTTATAAGTAATTTACATGCTACTGTTACAGTATAGGTTGAACATCCCTAATCTGAAAATCTGAACTCCAAAATGCTCAAACTCTGAAATTTTTGAGTACCAACATGACCCCACAAGTGGAAAATTCCACACCTGACCTCAAGTGATGGGCCTTGGTCAAAATACAGGTGCACAACACACAGCAAAACCCAAGGGGGTTTGCTGTATAGTGTACAATAATCTTTTAATAAAAACACAGGGTCATGGGTGGAGACTGAAAGCCTGCTGTTGTTATTGCTTTTGTTTAATAGCTAATACAGATATTCTGGTGATACTACTATTCTGCTTACTTACCCTGAACACATCATTTTTTCACTATATTAATGGTATGTCATATTTTTTACTGTTAAGTACATATGTGTGAATAAATATAAGAAAATGCTTATATGTAGCATATAAATTCAGAGTCAGGAATGATGGTGATGATAAACACCCACAGATTATCTACATGGGTGACTGAGGTAGTGAGACCTTTGCTTTCTGATGGTTCAATGTACTCACACTTTGTCTCATGCCAAAAATTACTTAAAATATTGTATAAAATTGTCTTCAGACTATGTGTATAAGGTATATACCTTATGTATATGTAAAACATAAATAAATTTTGTGTTTTGACTTGGGTCGAAGATCTGGAGATAAGAAATCTAAAATAGGGAGCCAGGCTCTGTTCCTTTTGGAAGCTCTAAGAGAACATCTGTTTCGTGGCCTTTTCCAGCTTCTAGAGACTGCCTGCATTCCTTGGTTCATGGCCTGCTTCATTCCAACTCTACTTGTGTCATCACATCTCTTCTGACTTTGATGTTCCTGCCTCCCTCTGTAAGGACCCTTTGTGATTACAGTGGGTTCACCTGATAATCCAAGGTTAATATTCCATCTCAAAACCCTAAACTTAATCATATCTGCAATCCTTTTGTCATGTAAGGTGGCATGGTCGCAGGTTCTAGGAATTAGAATGTGGACATCTTTGGGGAATCATTATTAGCCTACCATACTTCAGGGTCACAGAAGAAAGGGCATTTTTTTTTTCCAGGGAAAGACACTGATTGGCCAGGCTTGAGTCCTGTGCCAAGTCTGTGATATGCACATAAGAAAGTAAAAGATGTTGGTCATATGGACCCCATGTTACTTCGGTGAGTAAAGAGGAGGGGTGGGAGGCAAAAAGAAAAATAAGGAAACTGTGCTGCAGATACAGTAAATGTCCATTTGAGGCTTGCTAGGTATTTTTAAAAACTAGAGTGGACCTAGTTCTGATGACACATAAAATTTTCCCTCACTTATAAAATGTTTAAGTGTGGGCTCTGAGAAAACTTCACACAGTAAGACCAGAACAATTTAAAATTTAGATTGCAGAGATATTACAGAAATATTCTAGTGGTTTCTTCGTGTAAGGTTTTTTGGATTGGCCGGCACCAGAGAAAGAAAGACGAGCAGAGTTGAAAAGGATAAGTAAAGAGGCTTTCTTGGGGTGTTCCCAGGTGAGGGTAACGAGTCCCAAGAGAGGGACCCGGGTGACTTTTATGGGACCCACGGAGTAGGACCAGAGAAGTCGTGCCACCCAGAGGTCTGTGTGGGCTTATATGTGTTTTTAGGGCTGGGGGTTGGGAGTTTTTCCAGCAGGAAGGTTTTGGAGTGAAGAGTGAGGAATTTTTTTGTTTCAGCTTTAGGACGGGTATTGAGGAATAGGAGGGGCTTCTTTTTTCATTAGGGAAGGAAGGGGTGCCTGCCACTAGCCTTACACTTTGCACTTGGCTCAAATTTATAAACATATTTATGTGTACAGAAACATTTGGAATTCTCATTTGTAAAAGAGATTTATTCACATTCAAATTCAGCACTACCAAGAAAGTAGCTTGTCTAATTTTTTAGGGCTTTAATGCATAAGTTTCCTAAACATGACATAGTCATGTAGATAAGCAAATCAATAATTGTTAATTTATTTACGAATTTTATAAATGCTCCATCTAATACTTCAATACTATAAGTTTTCTATGACACATATCTTGAAATGATAGGTCTTAAAATATTTAAAAATCTGTAATGGAAAGAAAGTAGAGTGAGGTTATTAGGAAATATTGCTCAGTAGAAATTCTTTGTGGATCTGGTTTAAGAAACAGATCTCATAATTATGTACTATCATTTATGTTACCAGAAGAGTCTAAAATATTTTAAAAATGTGTATTATCTTGAAAGTTTTAAATAATTTTCCTTGAACATTGTTTATATCATTATTTTCCTAAGATTACTTTTTAATAGAAATAACATGATAGCCTTCCATCAAGTCTTTATCCAAATAATACAGATTCTATGAGAGGGGTCTTGGTCTGAATTACCAGGCTGCTCATAATTTGATACCTTTGTGTAGGCAGAGATGAAGAGGCTTGTATCAAGGGCCAAAGATCAACAGCAAGATTAATGAGTGTTACAAAAATCTAATCTTGCTTTATAAGGATAGAGTTATATAAATAGTTTCATTTTTTGAAATTACTGTGACTTCACTGAGCATCATAGAAATAGTGCTCCAGTTTGAGTGCAGAAATTCTCACTGGCATAGAATTCCTTGTATTCTAAGGAAATTATTCCCTTCTTAAGTCTGGATCCAGGACATAGTACTGCATGCATGGTAGTTTGGACATATTTGTGACACCTAAGGTGCTCAGTTTTGAGCATGACATGGTTGTGGCAATGGCAAATGGCAAACATTTATGTAACAGTTACTAGAGACCAGGCAGACCTGCAAGCAAATTAGTCCTCCCACAAGTAGTCAGTGTAACCCTAACCACTTAAAACAGATGTCAGTTAGCACACCATTGGCCATCGGCTCAGAATTGTGTTTTTATATGTGCAGTGTAGCATAGTGAAATATTATGAGCTCTAGAGTCAGTTTGGTTCCGTCATTTACTATTTGGATCCAGAACCTCTTTGAATCTGTTTTTTCATCTTGAAACTGGATATAACATCTCCCCACTCCCCTCCCACACACAAAAGCCAAGGCAAGTCTGAATGGGATGAACAATGGTGTTAGAGTTCAGGTCTTTGAGGGAGACATTGGCAGGGAGAATTAGCCTCTAGCAGAGGAGTGTAGGTCAGCATCCTTATCAAAGATAGTAACCAAGCAGAAAGTACCACCAGATGATATCCCAGGGCTCATCCAAGCCCTGGGAATCTAAGGTTTGGTGAAAACAGAACCAGAGAGAGAGAGAGATTGAGAGAGAGAGAGAGAGAGAGATTGAATATCCTCATTAACGCAACATACTTTAGGTGAGATGAAAAATGCTAAATGAATTTACCAGCATGTACATTCCATTCTCTAAAACATCTTAGCTACCTAAGAAAAACTTACACTAGAATGAGGGAATTTATAAATTGGGAAAATATCCTAGAAGACCTTTAAAAAGCATAGAATAATTTGGTTTAGGGTTCATGTTGACTAAATAACAATGAAAATGGCTCATTTGCCTTTAGTTATGGTTTTTGAACTATTAAAAATACATTCAAATACAAAAATTACTCTCTACCATGGAAACCTGTGTGACCCTACAGTATTTTTTAATGCATAACAATTCTGTTCATGGCTATATTTTGTCCTTATTTGCATTCAGAGTTTAAAGGTGATGACAGAGACAAATATGTAATAAAATAAAATTAAAAAAATTTCAAACTCATTATAGTGAGTACATTTTTTTTGAGAAAGGAAGATATCCTCAAAAACCTCCCACAAAAATCACTTTAGAGTGCTGAGTGAAATATTTTACACATCTTTTAAAATGTATGGCTCATTTAAACTCACAAAGAAAGCAGAGTGGGAAACCGATGCCAAATCTTTAGCTGCCTTTAGGGCATTTGACAATCTGTATGCCCAGAGGTTTGGGTATTAAAGGTGTTCATTATTAAAGGGGGTGGCAAGATGTGGAGTTGGACCTGAGGCCCCAGATTAAAACTGGGACCCTAAAGGCCTTCACCCTCATGAAAAATTTTCTGTATTATTCTTTAAACATTTTTGTATGTCTAAAATATTATATTTCTAAGCTCTAAAATGCATTCTAAGAACAGAAAAGTACATTTTTTTTCCTTGAGGGTTATATAAACTAATTCTAATTCACTTAGTTAAATATCAGAGTAAATTTTTATTTAAAAAATATAAAAATTTATTCTTACAATTTTTAATTTAACAATATTGACACATAGTAGTACAATCAACACTAGATAACTGGTTGTAAAGGATGAGAGTTGTGTCATGGATAAGGCCAAATACTGGCTATCTGAAAGTAATTTCTTTCTGGTTTTTGACATCTACTCATTCAACCAAGATGAATGGGGCACAAGCTAATATGGGTAATTGAATACATACAACGCATGGATTAAAGCCACTGCCTACGTACCCAACATCTCCAGTGTTTACTGCTCTTCCTGGTGCTCATATTCAGGAAGATTCCTTTGGCTATTTCCTTTCAACGAGATAAATCTCACACCAGTGCAGATGGCCCACCCAGGGAGCATACGGGCTCATGAATGACTAGATTCTGGTTACATCTGTTCTTCCTCAGGTCTTTCGTAGGTGGAGGCTGGCTTTGGTGGTGAAGCTATTTGGCAAAACTGGTTGCATCTGTTCAGATCCGGTGTCTTCTTGGAGCACAATCTGAAATAAGTAAGAGTGGGTACTAAAACAATAGCATTCCTAAGGAGATTGGATGTACATTTGTTTCTTAATAAGAACAACAACATTTATTGTGTGCCAAAAGAATTCTAAATACTTTCCGTTTATCTTTTTTAATCTTCAAAACATTCCAAATGAAAGAGAGAATCATTTCCATTTTATAGATGTGGAAATTGAGGCTCAAAGATGCTAGTATCTTGCCAACATGTTAAGATACTGGCAGCAGAGCTAGTTGTGGAGTCAGGATTTAGACCAAGGCAGTTCATCTCCCAAACCAAAAGGGTTCTAGACTTTTTATTTTTTCATCCAAGGAAGATGGCTTTGCCAGGCCAATATGGGTACATCTTGGCAAACCTCGGGGTAAGTGCTAGGGAAATACCTAGCTTGTATGAAAAGAATCTTTTTGTCCTGGTTTTGATCTAGTTGCCTGGCAGCCTGGTTAAGATTTGTCTTAACACGTACATTTCCCTTGCCAAAGCACACGTGGTATGTTTGGACATATGGTCTCATTTTTATGATCTTTTAACCTTTACATATTTTAAATACTTCATAGTGGGGTTAATTATTTGTGGTGGCCAAGATTGGCAGCTGGGCTGATGGGGCCATGTTTAGAATCCCTAAGGAATGAGAGGATTGATACTCTGTGGAACATACTTTCAGAGATAAATATATAAATGTAAAGGAGAAATTGTTGACACACTTAATGATAGGAGCTTACTGATGTCTTATGGGAAACTGGTAAATTTACTGTGAGACCTATCACTGTAAATTGTTTTGAGATTAGTCTTACTGTGCTTCTAACCATTTAAAAATGGATAAATGTTGAGTAATCTGAATTGCTTAGAAACTATTGATTGTCTTTATATGTTCTGAATGCATAATTAGGCTGGAAAGTTTAAAACACTGAAAACAGTGAGATTGACTGAAGGACTTCAACCTATTGAACATTAAAAATATGCCTCAGGTAACTTGATGGTGAGATCCCTAACTTCATAGAATTATAAATAACTTTAAAGCAGTTTTAACTGCACAATGTGATGGTAAACCAATTTCCTATCCATCTGGGCACCTTTTGACCAGGTGACTAAAATAAAACAAACAAAGTTTGTGAAGGACCAAGTGGAGCCAAAAAGTCAGAAGATGTGTGCTTGCCAAACACATTATGTAATATCAAGCTTATATGGTATATGTACAGTACATATTTACCACCACTTCAACTGCTTAGCTTCAACAAACCATTTAGTGGACTCGTATGAGTCTTCCTTTATTTTTTATTTTTTTTAATTTTTTATTTCAGCATATTACGAGGGTACAAATCTTTAGGTTATGTATATTGCCCTTTCCTCACCTGAGTCATAGCTTCAAGCATGTCCATCCTCCAGACAGTACGCATCACACTCATTATGTGTGTATAGACCCATACCCACCTTCCCCTTCCCACCTGCCCAACACCCGATGAATGTTACTATTGTATGTGCACTTAAGTGTTGGTTAGTTATGTCAGTTAATACCAATTTGATGGTCAATACATATGGTGCTTGTTTTTCCATTCTTGTGATACTTCACTTAGTAGAATGGGCTCCAGCTCTATCCAGGATAATACAAGAGGTGCTGTGTCTCCATTGTTTTTTGTGGCTGAGTAGAACTCTATGGTATACATATACCACATTTTATTAATCCAGTCATGGATTGATGGGCACTTGGGTTGTTTTGACGTCTTTGCAATTGTGTTGCTATAAACATTCGAGTGCAGATGTCTTTTTTATAGAATGTCTTTTGCTCTTTTGGGTAGATGCCCAGTAATGGGATTGCTGGATCAAATGGTAGATCTACTTGTATCTCTTTGAGGTATCTCCATATTGCTTTCCACAGAGGTTGTACTAGTTTTCAGTCCTACTAGCAGTGTAGGAGTGTTCCTATCTCCACATCCACACCAACATTTATTGTTTTGGGACTTTTTGATAAAGGCCATTCTCACTGGAGATAAGTGATATCTCATTGTGGTTTTAATTTGCATTTCCCTGATGATTAGAGATGTTGAGCATTATTTCATATGTTTCTTGGGCATTGTTCTGTCGTCTTTTGAAAAGTTTCTGTTCATGTCCTTTGCCCACTTTTTAATTGGGTTGTTTGATTTTTTCTTGCTGATTTTCCTGAGTTCTGTATAGATTCTAGTTATCACCCCTTTATCGGATGTGTAGCATGCGAATATTTTCTCCCATTCTGTAGGTTGTCTGTTTGCTTTCATGATAGTTTCTTTGGCTGTGCAGAAGCTTTTTGAGTCTTCCTTTAGAAGTAGTAAAGAGGCCATACTCTGTGTTGCAGTTTCCTTAGGTTTGAATCCAGTGAACAAGATTATGGGCCTAAGTCCTGGGTACCTGAAGAGCTTGTTTTCCTACTCTATAAACATGGGGCAATTTTTTGTTTGTCAAAACTGGGGAAGGGTATGTCATTATCATGTAGTGGATAGAGGCCAAGGATGCTGTTAAACATTCAGCAATGCCCAAGAGAGTACAACAAAGAATTATCTGGCCCAAAATACAAAAGCTTTGAGGTTGAGAAACCCTGCTATAATCCAAGATCACCTAAGTTGATTTTTATAAATCTCAGGCTATTTTCTGATTAGATTTTAGGAAACTCTCTTACACTACACAGGTAAGTTAAAAAGTCAATCTGAATAAAGTGCCTGGGGAGAATTTAGTCTCCAGATTGATTCATAACTGTTCTGAAATGTGAGCTCTAAATCTTTCTAGGTTTGTTAACTGTGTCAGCAAGGTCCTCTTTGGATAAACCTAATGTGTATTTATTCCATATTCAAAAAGGGCAACTTTTTAACAGTTTAATATAATTGTTACTGCCTAAATGTTACAGCTCTTTTAATCTCTTATCCAAAATTTATACCAAATACTTGCCTGTTGAACATCAATTCTGCATTTTGCAGACCATATTTCTTAGTCATTTTGTGCAGCTATGACAGAATACTTGAGATTGGGTAAGTTAAAATAGCCAGAAATTTATTTCTTAAAGTCCTTGGAGGTTGGAAAGTCCAAGATCAAGGTGCCAGCATCTTGTAAGGGCCTTCTTGCTGTGTCACCTCATGGCAGAAGGCAGAAGAAGGACAAGAGAGGGCGAGAGATAGTAAAAGAGGGGAGCCAAACCCACCTTTTATAATGGCACCAATCCCTGAGGTCTAATCACCTCTTAAAGGGTCTGTCTCCTAATACTGTTACAACAGCAATTAATTTCTAACATGAGTTTTGGAAGGGACATTCACACCGTAGCATTCTTACCCTGACCCCCCTGAAAACTCATGTTCTTCTCATGTATAAAATACATTAATTCCATCACAATAGCCCCAAAGGCTTAACTCATTCCAGTACCAACTCAAAGGTCCAAAATGTAGAGTCTCATCTGAATCAGAAATGGGTGACACTCAGGACACGATTCATCCTAAGGCAAACTCCTCTCCAGCTATGAATCTGTGAAATCAAAACAAAGTAAGTGCTTCTAAGATACGAGGATGGGACAGACATCTATAGGTTAGGGTTCCAAAAGGGAGAAATAGGAAAGGGGTAACTGGTGTCAAGTAAGCCCAAAACCCAACAGAGGGAGCAACATTAACTCTTAAAGCTGGATTACAACCTTAACTGACTCCATGTCCCACCCACTGGGCACACTGGGGTTGGGGTTGGGCCCCACGGCCTTAGGTAGCCCTGCCCTGGGACTTTGCCTCGCTCCACCGTGCAGCAGCTCTCCCAGGCTGGCATTGCATACTGGTAGCTCCTCAGTTCTGGGGCAGCCCCATCCTCGGAGCCACACTAGGTCTGGCGGGGACTCTCTATGGTGGCTCTGCCCCCACAGTTCTACTAGGCATTGTCCTAGTAGGGGCTTTCTGCAGTGGCTCTCACCTCTTAAAACTGTCACAATGACAATTAAATGTCAACATGACTCTGAGGGGGACAAACATTCCAATCATAGCACCAAGGCTTTACATGAGGAACAGATAGATTGTAGATAAGGCTATTTCACCAGATATCGTCATTAGAGATTTTACTACCTCAAGGAGAATGCAACCAGTCACTGCTTCATTTGTGGCTTTTTGACTTAGAGTCAGAAATTCTTTAACAGCTCATTGCCACAAGCTGGATGTGGACTACTACAACTGACAATTATACAGTGAGTGCTCCATAAAAGGGTCAAGATTAATAGAAATGATCTCCTGATTAAACTCTGTATTCAGTTTAAATGGAGATGTTCTATACCTCCCTCATCTCTACTCCTATCTCCATTCTTTAACTTGTTTCTCAATTATCTGATATTTCTGTTAAAGAAACCACAAGCATTTCTTTCTCAGTGAATAGAAAAAAACCTCAAACATCCTTTATGTGATTTTCTATGTTATTATTTAAAATAAAGGTTGGCCCAAATAAACAAGTGGCCTGGTTAGCCAAGTACATCAGAGAGAATTCTTTATAGTAATTACACTTTAATCTAATTTATTTTTGGCTGATGTTCTCTAACACTATCTGTTTACTTTTAATTAATACATAATTTACCTTGTCAGGTATATTAGGATATAGTATTACTGAAGCAAGGTATGTGGGAGGTTTACCGAATGTCATTTTCTTTGCTGTTGCTGCTGTTGCTTTGGAGTTACCAGCACTTTAAAATCGTTTTCCAGCCTAAAATCATTAAAGCCACACTCCCTGGAACAAAGAGCAGGTAGACAGATAAAGCTTTTCTGAGCAGTGATGTTAGAGCTGAGACCTGAATGATATAGTTGTGGGATGATGTGCAGAAAAAGCATTTTAAGTACAGGACCAGATTCACAGCTAAGACCTTAAGGCAAGATTTCCGTGTCTGTGCAGAAGTTGCTCGTTATTCACGCATCCTTTCTCAATGGAGTTTAAATTCAGCCTCAGAATCCTTTTTTACATGAGACTTATGCAGCAACTATGTCAAAGTCAGATCTGGGTTTTAGAAATAAAACCAAATCTTGCCCTGGTCATAATGGGATTTTAAGGGCAATGGAAAACACATCTTGCTTTCACGTTGACTTCCTTACCTTGGGAAGATTCCTCTGTCCAATCACCTCACTGTTGTGTGATATTGTTTTTGACTGATAATACAACCATCCCTTCAACAATTAGAAAGATAAATCAATGCTTACATATCCTTTCTAGTTTTCTTCTTATCTTTTCCCTCTTCATGTACCCTCCATCATCCCCTCATGCTTATGTCTCCTCTCAGACACTTACCTTAAAAGAATTCCTCCCATTGCTTGAGAACAGGAGTTTGAGAACAGACTGAGCAACATGGTGAGGCCCTGTCTCTAAAAAAAATAGAAAAATTATTTTTTCTTGCTGATTTGTTTGAGTTCTTTGTAGATTCTGGATATTAGCCCTTTATCAGATGTATAGTTTGTCAATATTTTCTTCCATTCTGTAGTTTGTCTATCGGCTCTGTTGATTTTTCCCTTTGCTGTACAGAAGCTTTTTAATTTAATTAAGCCCTGTTTGTTTATGTTTGTTGTTGTAATTGCCTTTGGTATCTTAGTCATAAATTATTTGCCTAAGTTAATGTCTAGAAGAGTTTTTCCTACATTTTCTTCTAGAATTTTTATGGTTTCATGACTTACATTTAAGTCTTTTATCCATCTTGAATTAAATGTTGTGAGTAGTCAGAGATATGGATCCTATTTCATTCTTCTGCATGTGGCTATCCAATTTTCCTAGTACTATTTATTGAATAGGGCTTCTTTTCCCCAGTCTATATTGTTGTCTGCTTTATCAGAGATTAGTTGGCTGTATGTGGATGGTTTCATATCTGGGTTCTCTGTTCTGTTCTATTGATCTATGTCTCTATTTTTGTACCAGTACCATGCTGTTTTAGTTACTATAGCCTTGTAGTATAAAGTCTGGTAATGTGATGCCTCCAGATTTGTTCCTTTTGCTTAAGATTGCTTTGGCATTCAGGCTCATTTTTGGTTCCAAATGAAGTATAGAATTATTTTTTCTAGATCTGTAGATCTAGATATATGATATTGATATATGATACTCATAGTGGTATTTTGATGGGAATTGCACTGAATCTGTAAATCACTTTGGGCAGTATGGGCATTTTAATAATGTCAATTCTACCGATCCATGAGCATGATATGTTTTTCCATTTGTTTATGTCCTCTGTGATTTTTTTTCATCAGTGTTTCATAGTTCTCCTTGTAGAGACCTTTCACCTCCTTAGTGATGTATATTTTTAAGTATTTTATTTTCTTTGTAGCTTTTGTAAATGGTATTGAGTCTTTTATTTGACTATCAGATTGACTGTTATTGGTATATAGAAATTAAAAAGTGGGCAAAAGCCATGAACAGAAGCTTTTCAAAAGAAGATAGACAAATGGCCAACAAACATATGAAAAAATACTCAACATCACTAATAATCCAGGAAATGCAAATTAAAACCACAGTGAGATATCACCTTACCTGTCAGAATGACTGTTATTAAAGAGTCAGAAAAAAATAAATGCTGGCATGGATGCAGAGAGAAAGGAATGTTTATACACTGTTGGTGGGACTGCAAATTAGTACAACCTCTGTGGAAATAGTATGGAGATTCCTTGGAGAACTAAAAGTGACCTACCATTCAGTCCAGCAATCCCACTAGTGGGTATCTACCCAAAGAAAAATAAGTCATTATATAAAAAAGACACCTGCAC
This sequence comes from Eulemur rufifrons, assembly GCF_041146395.1. Taxonomy (NCBI): domain Eukaryota; kingdom Metazoa; phylum Chordata; class Mammalia; order Primates; family Lemuridae; genus Eulemur; species Eulemur rufifrons. The sequence continues at coordinate 22,123,336 of NC_090999.1, forward strand.
TCGAATGTTTATAGAAGCACAATTCACAATTGCAAAGATGTGGAATCAACCTAAGTGCTCAATTCATGAGTGGATTAACAAAATGTGATATATCACACACACATATATATATACACACCATGGAGTGCAACTCAGCTATAAAAAAGGATGAATTAATGCCTTTTGTAACAATTTGGATGGAACTGGAGATCATTCTCCTAAGTGAAGTATCTAAATAATGGAAAAATGAACATCACATGTACTTGCTATTAAATTGTAACTAACCGATGAGCATACCTGTGCACAGAGGGAAGTAAAACTCATTGGAAATCAAACTGAGGGAAGAGGGGGAGTAAGAGATGGGTGAAAACCTACCTACTGGGTACAATGAACACTACTTGTGTGATGGTTGCACTTAAAGCTGTGACTCAAGCATTATAAAACTGATCCATATAACCAAAAACATTCTAGTTCTTTAGTATTTTGAAATTAAACAAAAAAATTAGAAAAGTGAAAAAATAAACCAAAAAATTAAAATAAAAAAGAACAATTAGCCAAGCATGGTAGCACATGTCAGCACATGCCTGTATTTTCAGCTAGCGAAGAGGCTGGGGCCGGAGGATCACTTGAACCCAAGAATTTGAGGTTGCAGTGAGCTATGATGATGCCACTGCACTCTAGCCCAGGCAACAGAGTGAGACCCTGTCTCAACAAAACAAACAAATAAAACTCCTCCTAAAATTGTTACTTGCATAATCTGCCCTCCTATCTTTCTGGCCTGTTAAGTTGTGGTCTGGGTCTGCTGCATCTACATTTGTGTATCCACATTTCGACCACCTATTTCTTCCTAATCCTTAGCAGAGTGATTTCCATTCCATTCCATTCACATTCTATTGCTGTTGCTGCTCTATTTTCCCTTTATTGAGAACTAACAGTGGTCCAGAATTTGTGGTGAAACACACACACACAGCCATTTAATCACTTAAAAAAGATCTCTAGGAGTTAAGTGCTAGAAACTATGTTGGAAGATATTAACTTGTAGAAAAATACAGAGATAGTAAGTGGAAGAATGAAGAATCAATCCTGATCTAATCCTAAAGGTGTTGCCCTTAATAGCCTTGAAAGACCACCTTCATGTTCACTTTTCTTCCAGTCCTTATATTCCTCAATCCAACACTGTCTAAAGGAACTATCTGGAGTGACACATTGTTCTATACCTGCACTATTTTTTCTGGAAGCCACTTACCACATAAGAACAAGAACACAGGCCCTGGGACAGGGCGAAGTTGGTGAGTTCAAGGAGCTGGAGAAGTGTCACAATGGCTGGAGCACAGGAAGGGACAGTGAGCAAGGCCTCAATTGTGCAAGACCGTGTGGGGTGGAATTTGGATTTTATTCTAATTGCCACAGTGAAGCAGTAACAAATCTCCTTTTTGAGGAGTCTCTTGACTTTCACTTCTATTAACATAATGCCCTTGATAGGTTTCTCAGTGTGTGAGAAAGGATATAACTCCAGTTCTATTGCTCGACTTAATTGAACTGGTAACAAGTGAAAAATTCTCAGAATGAGTTCAGTACCCCAGGCCCAGGCCTGCCAGGTAGACATACAATTGCGAAAGACTCACCATTCCTAGGGTTTTGACTCCAAATTATATCAGGCCTGGTAGAACTTGGTTATGCCAGTGGGATCTTCCATAGAGGTTGTAAAACTTAAAACTTCTAGCCCAAAAACAAAGATTTAATTTATAAAGTGTTCCACAGAGTGTTGGCGTTGGAGTAAGCTGCTCTGGTTCAAATCTCAGCTTGTCATTTACTAGCCAAAGACATTGAACAAGCCATTTTATATTTTTATGCCAGTTTCCTCGCCATTAAAGTAGCAATGTTAGTACTTAATCCACAGGGTTGTTGGAGGATTAAATGAGTAAATACATGTCATTTGGGACAGGTTCCTAGACAGTGCTAGTAATAAAATAAGTGTCAGCTATTGTTATCATTATTATGGATGAGGACCATCATTTGTCTCTTGTACTTGTCTCTCTTTTAAATAGTGTATTGAACTTGTGTGTTCACTTTCTTTCACATAGATGTTAATTTTAGGGACTAAATATCAGACTTGATTCTTTCCCTTAGCACTCCAAAGTAGATGGGTCTTCTTGAGACTGAGGGAAGTTGAGGACAGAGTTTGACCCTCAGTTTTATTTTTATAATAGCAATTCTTCAGGAAAGACCCAGGGAGCTGTCTTTTCTCTCCAGTGAAACTTCAAACTCTTGAATTATAGGGAACTTGTGTTGTAGAGCAATGACAAGTGGAGCCCCTCCCTTTCATCTAACACTTTGTACAGTGTGATGATAATCAAAGGAAGACCAAACAGAGTCAGGATTACAGAACTCTAATCTAAATTCTATTCCCAACTAGCTGTGTGACCTTGAACAAGTAACACAGATATAAAATTGGAGGGGGTTAATTCAATAATCTCTGAATCACTTTCTAGTATTAACATCCTATAGTTTAGAGCATGTTTTCTACAAACCCTTGCTTTAGGCAAGGCCTTTAAATATAGAGAAGGGAGAAAGGATGATAGGAAAAAATGAGAGGGAGAAATATAAGGGAAAACAAAAAGGAGAAACAGATCATTAGGAAAGAAGTACAATGAGAAACAGAAGGCAAAGGAAGGCAGGTTCAGTCAGACAACTGGCTGATACTTCTTAACGGGGCACCCACAGAATGCCAGGCCCTGGGGATATGACAGCGGACAAGCCCTTGTAGAATTTACAGAATATTGTGGAATATGTAAACAGACAGCCAGAAAGACAACATAAGCAGCTAACATCATCAGGAAGATAAGGGGAACCTTCTGTGAAAAAGAAAGGTGGAGACTGGGGGCCGAGCATTCTGGGCAGAGAAGACAGTACTTACAAAGACAAAGACACTGGGAGAAGAGAGAGCCTGGTATTTTCAAGAACTGACGGATTTCATGTATGGCTGCAATCATCAGGAAGAAAATGAAGCAAGAAAAGATGAGCATATTCCCCAAGGACCACCTAACGGGTTGAGATGACTATTATTCATTTCATCCCCTCCTGTGTCTGCTATAATGTAGGTTAGCCTCAAGTAAAGCGCCCATATGGTTTGCCCCTCCCCAATTGCTATCAATCACCCTATACTAAGCAATAACACAAATCCTAACCTGGTCATCCCCAGAGAATCCCTTCCAGGCCCGCTTAGGGCAAAAGAGAATGTTATGTTTTGACGGGGGAAATTCTTTAGCAAGGAAAAGAAGTGAAGAGAGAATGTTAAATATGCTTCCATATGTTTCCATCTTACCCTCATTCCTGCATCTCGTGCAAAGCATTCCCCCTTTTCCTTAGATTCTATCTTCCTCCCTCAAGAATAGCTTTCACCCCCCCTCCCTTTTCTTTTCTTTTGTGTTTTCTTTTTCTACTTTTGGCCCAAATCATGGTACTGAAAATGTAAAACCTGCAGTTTTGGGTATGTTACCAAAGGAAACAGTTTTACTTAAAATCTTGTTTTTGCCAAAATATTTTCAAAGTAGCTGGAGAGCTGTCAAACCACAGTGGCTCTCAGCTGCATTTCCTTCTAGCATTTCCCCAGGTTCTCCCAGCACAGCACTCAGTAATTGGATATTATTTGAAGAGGAGGGGATAAAAAAGTGCTGCACGAGATAGTTTGTAGATTTAAGAATTATCCTCCGGGTGCTGAAGGCCAGAGATCCAGAGGTGCTCAGCTGCCAAACTCCAAGGCTGCGTGACTGTGTGTCATTTCTAGATGTAGCTTTCAGCGAGGAGACCTAGAGGAAACACGCTGGTAATGGTCAGTTTTAGACTGTTACTCCAAAGTCTTCAGATTGTTTTCTGCCTTTAGTCATGTGACTTTAACCAAAAGAATCTCTTCTGACAGAAAAAAAATATTACTGAAAGCAGCTTGAAATGACACACATTTTGGCATTGCAGGTGCTGACAGCCTCCCCCCTTCTCCTAACCATCTCTTCTAACCCTAGCATACATTTGTGGCTTTTAGGTACCAGTATTGTACTTTTAGAATAATTTAAAAGCAGGCAATCAACTTTTGTGCTCCTCTAACAACTTCCTTCAAGTACCTTGAAGGAGGTGCCAACTTATTATTTGAGACCTTATTATTTATTATTTAAGAGGCAGTAGTTACTGTGTCCACTTATCCAGAAACTGAAGTTCAGGAAAGTGACATAACTTTCCCAAGGTCATATAAGAAGCCCAAACTGCTTCTTCCCTATAATATGCTTCTAATCCATTTGGTTGTAAGACAGAATAAAATAAGGCAAATTAAATTATAAAAATAATAATTTCAATGACTATATAGAAATTATAATTATCAATTATCCAAATGATAATCACTAATTGGCAATAGATTTGGCCTCAGAGTTCAAGTGCTACTACCTCCCAACTATTTTTGCCAGATCTACTAGTGTCATTAGGGTCCTGGCAGGGAACAAATGGCGCACTCTGAAGTAGTAATTGAAGAGGGTTAGATGGAGTGGGGCAGGGTCAAGGGAGCCAGTGGGAGATGATAAAACAGCCAGGACCATTCCATCACTCCTGGGCCTGCAGGGGCTGGGGAAGGAGCAGTGACCAGAACCCAGTGAAACCTCTCACTATAGGAGAGGAGCTGCCTGACATGAGCCAGTGGGAAAACAAAACTTCTGACCTTGCCTTTCTCTCCTTTCTGCTCTCCTGAAAGTGCCTTCCATTGGCCAAAACCAGCAACAAGCCAGAGGATAAAGAAGCTGGGTGATGACATCTAGAGGGCTTGGACCTCTTCTCTTTAAATACCATTTCTGTGCTTATGACAGGCAGGTTTTTATCTCCAGTCTTGAATTTTAGTCTTTTTTTTTTTTTTTTTTAATTTTAGTCTTGAATTTCTATTTCCTACTGGTATCTCAGGTGAGCCACCTGATTCTTCACCAAATTTTGTTTTTCCCACAATCCTCTCCATCTCAGTTGTTAGCCATCTCCTACCAGTTGCAGGCCAAAAATCTTGGAGTCATTCCTAACTCCTTTCTCCCTCATGACCAGCGTCCAATCCTTCAGCGAATCTTGTTGGGCCTACTTCAACATGTACCCGGAATCCTAGCTCTCTGTTCTCAGCACCGCCACTGCAGTTGGGGCTCAATAATCAGTTGCTTGGAATATTACACGACAGGCACTGTTTCCACCTTCCCCTCTTAAGATTTAATCTCAACACAGAAACCCCAGTGATCTTTAGGAAAACCTAAATTAGATCATGTCCGACTTCTATTCAGAATGTCTAGTAGCCTCCCATTTCACTCAAACTAGAGAAAGTCAAATCCTTACAATGGCCTGTAAGACCCAGCATAATCTCCTGTCCATCCTCCTAGCTCTCTGATATTTCCTATTACCTCCCTTCTCTAATTTTTTCTGATAAGACTAAACTCCATTCTATGCTTCAAACAAACCAGCCATACTCTTACTTTGAAAAAGTGTTTGCATGTGCTGTTCACTCTGCCTGGTACACTCTTGTCCCAAACATGTATGTGGCTCAGCCCTAAGTTTCCTTTGAATTTTTGTCAAATGCCACCTTCTTAATGAAGCCTTTCATATAATTACCTTATATTAAAATGCAACCTTTCCCCCACGCTAGCATTGCCAACCTATTTCCCTATTTCATTTTTTCCCATAATACTTAGGACCATCTGACACATTTTATATTTTCCTTTTTTATTTGTTTATTATCTGCCTTCCTCTGTGGGCATTCTATCTCCTTTCTATAATGAAAACTCTATAAGCCTGACATGCTCATAGGATCATGAGGAGACACGAGCAATTGTCAAAGTTTCATTGCGTGAAAGGAATCTGCTTCTTTTTGTCTTCCTCATAGCGATTGGCATGGGAATAGATATATGCTCCCTAGCTTGAACCAGAAGAATTTGAAATAAACCTTTCATTCCTCGCCCAGTATAGGTATAAGTCTGAAATTTAGGCAATTTTCAAGCCCTTTCTTTAGAAACAAGTTAAAAGGATTCTAGAAACCTCCTTTAAAGTGGAGAGAACAACAGAAAGGCCTTTTCTTCATAAAAACATAATCAGTAGATTATCTGAAGTCACCCAGGGCCAGCCAGAGTTTATCCTGAGAACAAAGTATATTCTATAGCACTGCTGAAATCTGAACCAGGATCACAGGTTAGAGTTCAAGAACTGTGAGAAAATGAGAAAAGGCTCTAAAGCAGTTGAACTGTGGAAGGATTCTATATACTTTATCTAGTCCTGGCAAACATTCAGTCAAAGAAAGTTCCTGGCTATATTTCACAGCCTAATTTTTAAGATTTTAATGTATAAGGCTTTGAAAAGAAGTAAGGTATGTAAAGCCTCACACAACCAGGGGGTCAAAACCAGTAAAATGATAAATTGTTGAAAAATATTTCTGAACTTTTCCCCATGTTATATTAAACAAATATCAATAGGTTGATATAAGCTTATATCTGATGAACGAGTACACACACAAAGCTTTGCTGAATTTCAGCAGAACGGAAAACCTGAAAAGAAATTAATTACCATTGAGGCTTTTCCTTATGCAGAGAATAGAATGGCATTAGCTAAGTAATATGATTTCAGGGACCCAAGAGGCCCCAAAGTATAAGAAATCTGTCATTATAAGCTTGCTGATATCCAAAATTCCACAATCCAACTCTTGAAGATTTAATCCTGATTAAATGCAAATATCCCATAGGTGAGATTCTTCATCAGTTTTTTATGCCTCAGAGTGAAAAAAGAACCTGAGGACAGGTTTTGCCAGTGGGAAAATGAATGGTTGTGAGAATCTAGAGAACCCTGTGATCCAGAAAACAAAGGATTAAGAGGCTCAGACAACAAACTTCATCTACCTCATAATTTTGCCGGGATTCAGTCTCACTATTGTTTTAAAGATTCCTTATCTCCAAGATGTAATGTTTTTTGGGGGTAAGTTGTCATTTCTGAGACCCAGATCAGCTTTCATAATCCCAGCGTGGGTTGGGGAGGGCAGAGCAGTGGTGCCTATCAGACATGTGAGTTACACAGCCCCTCCTTTATTCCCCATCTACCCTCCTGTCTCTCTCTCATTCTGTCTTTATAATGAATTTAGTACCATCAATGAGATGAATAGCAAATTTAGTCACAGAAGAAATTGATAATAATGAATAAAATCCATTTAGTACCCTGAATGCATAGGTGGATTTCAATTACTCAGCCTCTTTTTTCAATTATCCAAATTCCCATACTGGAAGATAACTCACATTACAATGTGTGTTCATTAGGCTCATATTCACAGCAATTCTCCTCCAAGAAACACTGGATCACTTGGTCACTACCTGATATTGAATTATATTAAAAGACTTACGAAGAAACATAAAGTAAATGTGCAATTACAGAAATCTCCTTCTCTGAACTTAAACTAATGAAATAAGTTAAATGAACAAAAAATTATAGAAATAATACTCTTACAATAAATAGGATGGAACCATGAATCCTAAATTTTTAGTGTCCTTAGATAACAAAAATTTTAAGAATAAGGGAAGATTTTTCTACTATCACCTGCCCCTCTCCAATATGCGCACACACACACAAACATACATACATGTCAAGCAGAAGCTGTGCCACGAAAAAGAAAGTGAGTGGACAAAATCCTGAAAAATCTTTCTATGGCCCAGGGAAGAGTAATGAAGCGTAGGTGAATGAGAAGCCAGAAGAACCAAAAAGAGTCACAATTTTGTTTTTTCTCTCTTACAGGAACATGAGAAAAATACTTCAGGAAGAATTATCCAGAACTAATTGTCTATAATAAATAAAAGTCTGGCAGAAGAAAAGATGAGAATAAAAGGAAAATACCACTCCAAACCACTGGATACTTTTCCATAGTAGCTAAAAACCATCACATCAATTGTGGGAAGAACCTCTAAATTTTGAGTATTTCTCCAACATAGTCACAAGTGTGAGGGAAGGAGGAGAAATGGCTGGGGAATGGTGAGTTAAGCAATGGTTGTTTTTATACATCCAAGGACTTAGTAGAGCTAAACTGGTGGACTCACTTTAAAAAGCGGGAAGGGTAAACAATATAATACCTTCATGGATCTGAAGGTACCCCAGAAGAGACAGAATAAGACCTAGTAGAAAAAGTTTAAGAACTTGCAAAGAAGGAGATTAAAGACAAAATACTTGAATGGCATTGGTGCATACTTCTAGCTCTTTTGTGTCTCCTCCATGCAGCCACTGCCTTCCTCTAGGTAACTTAAAAGCCAAACATAGCATCTAGCCAATAAGATTGAGGGTCATTTAAAAGAAGGACCAGATAAAGTAGAAAATAGGCAAGGAGAAACTACTCATATATTTGTGAAAAGAGTAGGGGGAGTAGAAAAGACAGAGCAACTACAATGAAACAAAGTAGCAAAATAAATTTAGAAAAGAAAAAACAAATAAATAATATATAAGCATATATCCTGCAACCTACAAAAATAATCCATTCTGGATGAAGATGTCAGTAATAAAAAATATTTATGAATGAAATAAAATTAAAAGATACAAGTTTTGAAAGAAAAAATTCAAGGTGAAATGATGACAAAATAAGGTAAAAATGTGACAGGAGAATCAACTGGGGAAAAAATAAAACTATTGTAGAACCAATTATTTATTTATAAATAGCAATCAGTGAATGAGTACAGCAAGAGACCAAGTTGATGATAATCTCAAGAAAATATTACAGAATGCCTAAAATAGGAAAAATGGTAAAAAGTACAGAGAAGCTATGGTGAATAGATGAAGGAGACCAGCTACATATGGATAAATTGGTTTCTCTGAGTTAGTGTACAGAAATGATAGGACAAAAAAAAAATTCAAAGATAAAATGAAAGAACTGAATTTCCAAATTGCAAGTACAGTGTATTGTTTGAGTACAATTTGATCGAAAATGATCAATACTGAGACATACTCTATTGAAAATACTGGATTTAAAGAATTTTTTAAAAAAAGCATCAAACTTCTGGTTTCAACTCCAACATGTAAAGAGCTTAGAAACAGATACTCCTCCTTATAAGAAAAATGTTGAACAAAATGCAGATCTATGACTCTTCTTGGACCCATCGGAGAATGAGGTTGCAGGGCCACCTGCCATCCCACAATTTGAAGAGACAGGCAAATACAGGGTGTTAAAATTGTGGTAAGTTTACCTGGAGCAGAAGCAACTGAAACCATAAACTGGTAGGAACACTTAAATAGTAATTTGGACAAATTGCTGGAGGCTGAGTGTGGACTAGCATGAGAGTGAGAAACTCCTGAGGGCCACAGTCTTAGAGGGCCCTGCACTCCATGGCATTTACCTCCAGGAACCCCACCAGGCTGTCACAGTGAAGAGCCAGGAAAACTTCCCTCATGTTTCTTGCAGAGGGAAGGGAAAAGTAACCATTTTGAAACACACCCAGAACATTCTTCTTAACAAAGTACTATTCTTCAAAGGGAAAGACTACCAGCGCATGATCCCACCGGGAAGAAGGGCAATTACCCAACTTCAGCCCCCTCTAAACTTCCTGTTTCACCAAAGAGAGGGAAAAAGCTAAGAAACACGAAGGTTCCAGCTCTGGGACACAGGCCTACAAAAAGACAGATTTGATCATATGATTATAGAATACTTCTCTTACCCCCTCCCCCCACTGAAGAAATGTAAAGAGAAATTAAGGCTGGAGTACCTATATTACCTCTCTCTAATCTCACACGCACATGTCCTAGTGGTTCTGCTACTCTGGTTGAACCCTGATACAGAGTTTAGTACTGACACAAAAAATTACAAGCTTGTGAAATAATAATATGGAATTTAGTTTAGTCATTCCACAATGCATACCTATTTGAAGACAACATGCACACTACAAATATATACAGTTTTATTTCTCTGACTGACATTTACAGAACATTCTACCCAAAAACCACTGAATATATATTTTTCTCATCAGCTTATGGGACATTCTCTAAGATTGACCATATCCTAGGCCACAAAGCATGTCTAAAAAAATTTTAAAAAATAGAAATTATACCATGCATCTTCTCAGACCACAACAGAATAAAATTAGAAATCAACTCCAACAGAAACTCTCATCTGCACAAAGTCATGGAAACTAAACAACTTTTCTGCTGAACGATTATTTCATTAAGGAGGAAATCAAATGGAAATTGGAGGAAGTCACGCCCCCATGGGTCTTGCATTCTGTGTACCTGCAGAATTAGCACCATGTGTATGCTGCCAAGGTTTACAGCTTGTACCTTACAAAGTGGCAGGTCAAACTACACCTGGGCCCATTTGAGCGATGTCTGGGACGCCAGAGAAGTGCTGAACTAGAATGCAGGCAGTAGAGACCCAAGGTGAGTCTGTGCAGTGAGCCTGAAGAGGGTACCCTGGGGCCTTTCCTCTGAAATCATTCTGCCCTCCTAGACCTCCGGACCTGTAATGGGAGGGACCGTATTGAAGAGCTCTGAAGTGCCTTCAGGCTCACTTTCCTATTGTCTGGATAATTCCTTCTATCTGTATTTTTTTTTTTTTTTAAAGTTAGAGAAATCTTTTTTTTTTTTTTTTATTTTTTATTTCAGCTTATCATCATGGGGGGTACAAAAGTTCAGGCCACATATACTGCCCACGTCCCGCCCATCCTCTCGAGTCAGAACTTCAAGTGTGTCCATTCCCCAGATACCGCGCATTGCACTCTCCTTAGCAAAGGGTCACTTGGCCACATGCTTGGTTTTTCTCCTGAACATTTTTTTATTATTTACGTGGCCAGGCTAAAATTTTCAAAATCTTTCCATTTTGTTTCTCTTTTAATTATATTAATAAATTCTGTCTTTCCTCTCACATCTTACTGTATGGAGTTAAAAATAGCCACACAACTCCTTTAATATTTTGCTTAGAAATTTCTTCCACCAAATAGTTCATTGCTTTTAAATTTCACCTTCTAAAGCTTTAAGACATGGACGCAATTCGGCCAACTTCTTTGCCACTTACAAGGATGGCCTTTATTCCGGTTTCCAATAAGATATTCCTCTTTTTGATCTGAGACTTTATCAGAATGGCCATTACTGTTCCTATTTCTATGAACATTTTGATCATAACCACTTCAGTAATTGCTAAGAAGGTTCAGACTTTTCCTACAGATCTCTTCTTCTGAGCTCTCATCAGAATTGTCCTCAGTGCGCCATTCATGGCAATCTAGATTTTTTCTAACCCTCCCCATATCTTTGGGCAGAAGTAGTGTCCCATCCTCCAAAACCCAGGGCCTATAAGTGCCTGGATCAGTCACATCCTCAGTGCCACAGCTAAGCCAGTACCCTGGCCCCCGGAGACCTCAGACCTTTGGGACACCAGAGTAGATGTGCACCCTGCCCCCAGAGATACTAGGCCTCTTTCATATTGGAGCAGTCACACTTCCTCAGCTCTACAGCTAAGGTAGCACTTTGCACCTGGGGACCTGGATATCCTGCACACTGAAGCAATTGTGCCGCCAGGTACCACAGCTAAGGCAGTGACCCACTCCCAGGAATCCAGAAACTCCACTGACTCATGTAGCCAGGCTTTCTGGGGCCAAGCAGACATGATGTCTCATATCCTAGGGAACCAAGGCAAGCCTTGGCTGAACTATGGCACCCTGTATTCCAGGCTGAAACTGGAGCTGCCTAACTGGAGCTGGACTTGCCCCCCCCTGTGGTCTGAGCTGCTGAGGCATCCTGTCTCTTTGGGGAATAGAATCATTGCTGCACTGCTCTCCACTTCAGCCCCCTCAGGAACAGCCACAATGGCATCTTGCCATTCCTGGGTCCTTACTGCTGGTGCAGTTGGCCTCACAGAATCCAGGGTCCCACCACCCTATTACCCAGAGTCACTACTGCAGGGTTCCTTATCCCCCAGAGCTCAAGCTGTCACTACACCCTCTTTGTTCTGAGTTCTGAATTGCAGGTGTGCCCTGCTCCCTGGGACTCAAGACTCCAGAGTATCCCTTTTCCCCCACAGCCATGTCAGTGTTGTGCCCTGCCCGCCAGGGTCAGAACCACAGCTACATCCCAGTCCCATAGGCCCAAGCTCCTGGGGTGTGCCTCACAGCAACAGACCCTGGCTTACTGGGAGAATAATATACTTGTGCCTTGGAGAGTAAGCTGGCAGCTCAAGTCCCAGGTGGTATAATAAGTTCCATAAGGCCTCAAGCCCAGGAATGCAGCTCCATAGCTTCTGTGAGCACTTGTGACCTGGATCATAGTGTCGCTGTGACCCATGTATCCACAGTGGCTGCCTGTGATCCATGTCAGACCCGACACTAAGAGAGGTCCTCTCAGCTAAGACTCTCCACTGTGAACAGGAGGATCCCTAAAGACCTTGCCATGATAACATAAGCAACTACCCTCACGCCACAAATTCCTACAGCTTAGACCACTCAGGCACCTAAGTCATTGCTAAGACTGATCACAATTAAAGAATTCTTTTTTTTAATTAAAAAAAATTAAAGGGAAAAGTCAGACAAGAAGACAAAGAAACAATTATAAAAGCAGCAAGAGAAAAAGCATCAAGTTACATGTAAGAAAATCCTCATTAGATCACCAGCAGACTTCTTAGCAGAAAACCTGGAGGTCAGGAGAGAAGAGGATGACATATACAAAGTGCTGAAAGAAAAAAAACTGCCACGCAGAAACATTATACCCAGCAAAGCTGTACTTCAGAAATGAAAGATAAAGTCTTTCACAAAGAAGCAAAAGCTGAGGGAATTCATTACCACCAGACCTACCTTACAAGACATGCTTAAAAGAGTTCTTTAAGCGGAAATGAAAGAATGATAATTACTATCATAAACACACATGAAAATCACTGGTAGAAGTAAATAGTCAAATTCAAAATAGTATAAAGATTAAAAAAATTATCAAAAATAACTAAAGCTATAATAAGTTGTTAAGCAATACTCAATATACACATTTTGTGACATAAAAATGTAAATTTTGGGGGAGGGTAAAAGTCTAGAGTTTTTGTATGCAACAGACATTAAGTTGTTAATCAGCTTAAAATAGTAGATTATAAAATATTTTTATGTAAGCCTCAAGGTAACCACAAAACAAAAAACCACAGCAGATATACAAATAACAAATAGAAAGGAATCAAAACTTAGCACCACAGAAAATTATCAAATCACAAAGATAGACCACAAGAGAAGAAGAAATAAACTACAGAAAGAACAGAAAACAAGTAACAAAATGGTAGTAGTATCCTTACCTATCAAAAATAACCACAAATATAAATGGATTAAATTCTTAAATTAAAAGACATAGAGTGGCTGAATGGATAAAAAAGCAAGATCCAACTATATGCTGCCTACAAGAGACCAACCTTAAGATTTCAGGACACACGTAGACTGAAAGTGAAAGGATAGAAGATATTCCATGCAAATGGCAACCAAAAGAGAGCAGGGTGGTTATACTTATATATGATTAAATAGACCTCAATTTAAAAATTGTCACAAGAGAAAAGGAGGGTCACTGTTTAATGATGAAGGGGTAAATTCATCAAGAGGACATAACCATTGTAAATATATATGCACCCAACATTGGAGCGCCTAAATACATAAACAAATATTAATGGACATGAAGGGATAGATAGATTTCAATACAATGGTAATAAGGGACACCAATATCCCACTTTTTACAATGGATAGATCAACCAGATAGAAGATTAATAAGGAAACACTGGCCTTGAATTGCATTTTTGACCAAGTAGACCTCACAAATATAGACAGAATTTTCCATGCAACAGTGGCAAAACACATTTTTCTCCAGCATACATGGACCATTCTCCATTATATACCATATATTGGGCTACAAAACAAGTCTTAAATTTAAGCAGATTGAAATAATATCTAATATCATTTCAGATCACAGTGGTTTGAAACTAGAAATCTATAACAGAAGGAATCTTAGAACACTCACAAATGTGTGGAAATGAAACAGTATGTTCCTGAACATCCAATGGATCATAGAAGAAGTCAAAAGGGAAATTAAAAGAAAAATCTTAAGACAAATGACAATAGAAACACAACATATCCAAATATGGGATTCAGGAAAATAGTTCTAAGAGGGAAATTTATAGCCATAAATGCCTACATTAAAAAAGAAAAGCAATCCCTAATAAATCATCTAACATTATGCCTCAAGGACCTAGGAAACAAAGAACAAACAAACACAAAATTAGCAGAAGGAAGGAAATAATAAAAAATAGAACTGAAATAAATCAAATAAAGAACAGAAAAACCATAAAAAGAATCCATAAAACTAACAGTTGGTTTTTTGAAAAAAGCTAGTCTAACTAATAAAAAAAGAAAGGAGACTCAAATAAATAAAAGTAAAAATGAAAGTGAAGAAATTATAGCAGATGTCTTGAAAGTAAAAGGATCATTAGGGACTATTATGACAATTATATCCCAATAAATTAGAAAACCTAAGGAAAACAGATAAATTTCTAGAAGAATACAACTTAACAAGATTGAGCCAGGAAGAAATAGAAAGGCTGAACAGGACACTAGCAAATGAAGATATTAAAAAAGTGAAACTTCCCCAAAAAGAATAATCTAGGTCCAAATGGCTTCATAGCTGAATTTTACCAAACATTAGAAGAATTAATAACAATATTTCCTGAACCCTTCTAAAAAATAGAGCTAGAGAAAATACTTCCAAACATATTTTATGAGGCCAGCATCACCTTGATGTCTAAAGCAGACAAAGACATCACAAGAAAAGAAAATTACAGGCCTATTTTTCTAATGAACATTGATGTAAAAATACTCAATAAAATATTAGCAAACAGAATCCAACACATCAAAAATAGTATACATCATGACCAAGTAGGATTTATCTCTGATAATCAAGGCTGGTTTAGCTTGTGCAAATCAATCAATGTGATATGTCACATTAACAAAATGAAGGGCAGAAGACACATGATCATGTCAAGTGACACAGAGAAAACATTCAACAAAGTCCAACATCCTTTCTTGATAAAAACTCTCAAAAGTTTGAACATAGAAGGAAAGTTTTTCAATATAATAAAGTCTATTTATGAAAAATCCACAGCTAACATTATAGTTAGTGGGGAAAAAAAACTTAAAATTTTCCCATTAAGATCTAGTACAAGGCAAGGATGTCCACCCTCGACATTTCTATTCAATGCAGTAGAATGGAATTAACAATGGATAGATCAACCAGATAGAAGATTAATAAGGAAACACTGGCCTTGAGTTGCATTTTTGACCAAGTGGACCTCACAAATATAGACAGAATATTTGGAAGTACTGGCAAAAGAAATAAGAAGAAAAAGAAAGAAAAGGTATACAAGTCAGAAAAAAAGTAAAATTATCTCTATTTTCAGATGACAAAGGTTCTACAAAAAACTGTTAGAACTAATAAATGAATTTAGTAAAGCTGCAGGATACAAAATCAACACACCAAAATCACTAGCATTTTTATACACAAATTACAACCTAATTGAAAAAGAAAATAATCTCATATATGATAGCACCAAAAATACTTATGAATAAATTTAACCAAGGAGGTGAAAGATTTGCACACTGGAAACTATAAAAAATTGATGAAAGAAGTTGAAGACACAAATAACTAGAAAAATATCCTGTGCTCATGAATTGTAAAAATTAATCTTGTTAAAATGTCCATACTACCCAAAGCAATATACAGATTCAAAACAGTCCCTACCAAAATGTCAATGAAATATTCTTCACAGAATTAGAAAAAACAAGCCTAAAATTCTTATGGAACCATAAAAGATCCCAGTAGCCAAAACGATTCTGAAAAAGCAAAACAAAGTTGGAGGTATCACACTTCCTGATTTAAAATTATATTACAAGTCTATAGTAATCAAAACAGTATGGTACTGGCATATAAAACAGACACATAGATCAGAAGAACAGAATAGAAAGCCTAGAAATAAATCCAAACATATACAGTCACCTAATTTTTTACAAGGGCATGAAGAGAACACAATGGAGAAAGGATATTCTCTTCAATAAATGGTGCTAGGAAAATAGGATTTCCACATGCAAAAGAATAAAATTGGATCCTTATTTTACACCATACACAAAAATCAATTCAAAATGGATAAAATACCTGAACATAAGACCAGAAACTATAAAATTCTTAGAAGAGAAAACAAGGGAAAGCTCCTGGACATTGTCCTTGGCAATGATTTTTCTGGATATCACACTAAAAGCTCAGGACACAAAAGCAAAAATAAATGGGACTGCATCACACTGAAAAGCTTCTGCACAATAAAAGAAACAATCAACAAAATGAAATAGCAGCCTATGAATTGGAAAGAAATATTTGCAAACTGTATATCTGATAAGAGATTAATATTCAAGATTTATAAAGAACTCATACAACTCAATAGTGGAAAAACAACCCAGTTAAATAATGGGCAAAAGACCTGAATAAACATTTCTCCAGTGAAGATATAAAAATGGCCAACATATATATGAAAAGGTGTTCAACATCATTAATCATCAGGGAAATGAAAATCAAAACCATTATGAGATACCACTTCACACCTGTTAGGATGGCTGTTATGAAAATTTTAAAAGATAACAAATGTTGGAGAAGGTGTGGAGAAAAGGGAACCCTTGTACACTGTTGGTAAGAATGTAGATTGGTACAGCCAAATTATGAAAAGTATTATGGAGGTTTCTAGAGAAGTAAAAAAAATAGAACTACCATATGACTCAGCAATCCGTCTTTCAGGTATATACCCAAAGGAAATCACCAATTCATAAAGTATAAAATGTATTATTTTTCTTTATGGATTCTGTTTCCCATCCTACCTAGAAAGGCCTACCTTACTCTAAGAAATGAAATATTCTCCATTTTATTTCTTATATTTTGTTTATTTTGATTTTTAAGCTTAAATTTTTGCTTTATCTATAACTTACTTGGATTAAGTTGTAAAGCATCAAGACTTTTCCACATATATAAATGGCTGTTTACTCTGATACCATTTACTAGATAATCTTTCTCCCCATTGATGTGGAATCATACAAGGGTCCATCATAGTGGTAATAGTCTAAGAAGGAGAGGGAGAATGAACTAAAAAATATTTAAAACAATAATGGCCCTGAATTCGTCACATTTTATGAAAACTATGCACTCACAGATATAAGAATCTCAATAAGCCCCAAGCAAGATAAAGATGAGGAAAAACCACATGAAAGCAAATCATAAATTGCTGAAAACAAGTACTAAGATTAAAATTTTAAAAGCAACCAAAGGCAGGGGAAATCATAAAAAGCAGAGAGAAATAAAGATAAGGATCCACACACTGGTTGTCAGAACTGTGTAAGCAGAAAGAATATGAAAAGACCCTTTTAATTGCTGAAAGAGAAAAAGAATCTATCACAATGGCATTCTCTATCCAAACAAAAATATCCTTCTAAAGTAAAGAAAAAAAATACTTTTTCACATCAACATGAGCAATATAGAAAAAATGTGGCAATTGTACAAATTACCACAGCAAAAGGAATGTGGAACACTAATGACAAAGTACCCATTTTAAATGAAAATTTCCTGCAATTGATTAGGCTATAGTGAAATTTAATACAAACATGAAATCAATAATCAAGGATATGAAGACAGCCAGGTGCGGTGGCACTGCACCTGTAGCCCCAGATACTCAGGGGGCTGAAGTGTAAGAACTTCTTGAGCCCAGGAGTTTGAATCCAGCCTGGGGGATATAGTGAGACCCTGTCTCTGGGGAAAAAAAAAAAAAAAGAGTATGATAACTAAATTTAAAAACAATAGAATGAGACCAAAAGAGAGATTACATAGCTAAGAAATAACCTGAAGACCAAAGTCACATTATTAAAGAACTAATAAACCTATTAAAAATTTCAATGAACAATCTAGGCCTGACTGAAGAGTCAGCCACTGATTGAGGAATGATATAGAGATAACAAAAAATAAATTTTGGAAAAGAAAGATGAGTTTTAAAAGCACTTAGAAGATAATAGATGTAATGGACAAAGGTCATCCAACATAAGAATTACCCCTTAAAG
Source organism: Eulemur rufifrons (assembly GCF_041146395.1). NCBI lineage: Eukaryota > Metazoa > Chordata > Mammalia > Primates > Lemuridae > Eulemur > Eulemur rufifrons. The sequence goes on from NC_090999.1 coordinate 22,141,422, forward strand.
GGTCCGAAAGCAGAATAAAAATATAGAGATATAGCATAATAAAATTCCCTGCTATAAAGGAAGAACTAATACCATGTGCTAGAAAATTTCAGTGTGGAATTATTAGCAAAACATCACTGTCTTGCATTATTGAGATCTAAAGACTATGCATTCAACACTGTCCAAAAAAAAATATAGAATCACCTAGAAGGAGGTGAATACCAGACATATAAAGGTAACAGACAAACATTCTCAGCATAAAAGAACATGGAGAATAAAGCACCTAAGAGTCCTTAAAATTCTAGCCAATAATAAATTCGGGCAATCAAAAGTGAATAAAAGAGGTGTGATAGAGGGAACTGTGCCAAATTCAATACCCAAAGACGTTGGAACAAAGCCCACAGAGTCTTGTGGGAGAGAAGTTGGGACACCAGACTTTTATACCCAATCAGCTCAGTGTGAAGAAATACCAATAGAAATTTGGACATATGCAAGTCCTGTGAGTGCAAGCACTGTTGAGTTCTCCCTGAAATAAACTTGACAAGGAAATATAGCAAACAAAAAATGAATCATAATTTTTAAAAATAAATAATATAGGAGAGCAGAATCTGTGGTACAAGGACAGGTGGGGAGAGCAAATTCATTTAATTTTAGGTGTAAGACTAAGCCATGATAATTATAGAATCATAGAATTATAAACAGGATATAAATGCTTTGTACTCTGTTAAAAAATGTTACTAAAAAACTCAGAAGATGAGTCGAAAATGAGGTGAAAGGAAAATAAAAAGCTTTAATTTCCTTATCTTTTTTTTTATAATTATTTGTATTTTTATTGACCTAGGAAGCAATTGATTTTTTTTTTTAAAAACATTTTCATATTTTTTTTCCCCACCCCCCCTTTCCCGAGTCAGCACCTTCAAGTGTTACCACTCCCCAAACCGTGCGCAATGCACTCATTGTGTAGGCATACACCCATCCCCTCCCCCACCCCCCACCTCAGTCTGATGTCCAATTGGTGTCGTTCCCAGATTTGTATTTAGGTGATGATCAGGGAAACCAATTTTCTGGTGAGTACATGTGATGCTTGTTTTTCCATTCTTGGGATACTTCACTTAATATAATGGGTTCCAACTCTCTCCAGGAGAACCATAGAGATGTCGTATCTTCATCATTCCTTATAGCTGAGTAATATTCCATGGTATACATATACCACAGTTTACTAATCCAATCATGTATTGATGGGCATTTGGGTTGTTTCCACATCTTTGCTATTGTGAATTGTATAAGGCATTGGCCTCCTTAATTTCCTTATCTTTTATAGCAGAGTCAATCAACATGTCTAAAATTCAACAGCAATATTAAAAAAAAAAAACTTTTTTAAGCTTAAATAAAAAAGAAGTAGCTCAGCAAATTTATCACCAGAGGAATTACACTATTTGAAATGTTAAAAGACTTTCTTCAGTTGGAAGGAAAATGATACCAAACAAATTTGTGTCTATACAAAGGAATGAAAAATGACAAAAATAATACAAATCTAGGTAAATGTTAGAAACCTATATTTAGCATTTAAAAATTTCTTTAAAAGATGATTGTTTCAAGCAAAAATAATAAAATATTGTAAGATTTGTAATGTATAGAAGCAAAATTGATGACAATAGCAAAAGGATGGGGGAATGTATATGAGGTTCTTACATTATATAATCTGTTATAACATTATTTGAAGGTAGAGTGTGATAAGTAAAGAAAAAAATCTTATTGTAGAACCTAAAGAAACCACTAAAAATGAAACAATGAGACCTAGCTAAAAAGGCAGAAGTGGAGATAAAATGGAATTCTATAAAATACTTTAATTTTTTAAAAAGGCAGAAAAAGGAAAAATGGGAAAAACAGAAAATAAAAAGAAATACGGTAGTTTTAAACCAAACCACATTGATGATTAGGTTAAAATGAAGTGGTCTAAACACTCCAATTAAAAGACAGAGGTTGTCAGAATGGATAAAATAGCAAGATTTCACCATATCTGTCTGCACATAATTCACTTTTAACATAAGGTCATAGATAGATTAAAAGTAAAAGGATAGAAAAATAGTGCCATGAACACCCAGGAAGCTTGAGTGGCTATATTAACATCAGACAAAACAGATTTAAAACAAGGGATACTAGTAGGGGAATAAAGAGGGATATTTCACAATGATAAATGGGTCCATTCAAAATGGGACAAGAAAAGGTAACAAACCTAAATGCATGTATAAACTATAATAGAGCTTTAAAATACATGAGGCAAAAACTGACAAGACTGAAAGGAGAAATGGACAAATACACAATTTTACCTGTAGGTTTTAACTCTCGTCTCTCAGCAATGGCTCAAACACACAGACATAAAGTTAGTGAGGTTATAAAAATGTAAGCAACACCCTTATAACCAGACCTATTCACACTTATGGAATACTCTAAATAATAACACATTCATTTCATGTTCATGTGGCCCGTATTCTGGGCCATAAAACAAATCTCAACAAATTTTAAAAGACTGAAATAATAAAAAGTAGAGTCTCTGACCGTAACAGAATTAAATTAGAAATATCATTTAAATATCCAATAATGGAATGATATTTGGAAAAAGAACATTTTGGAGGAATCAGCATAGTCAGCAAGGCATTTAAGTAGTTTAGAAAAAACATTCCTATTGACGTGTGAGGCAGATTAAAGGATAACAGAGTCAATTCAAGAGGATCTAAAATTGTTTTGAGTAGTTCATAATGTTCCTGATCAGACAGCACATAATATTTTTCTATACACTTTTATTCATCTTTTCCCATTTGGTGAATAAAAATGCTCTGGCAATTTAAGAAAAAGATGTGTCTGCCATATAATTTGTACTATTTTGAAAGACTCAAGAATTTTTAGAATTTCATTCATTTCAGCAGAAAAACAATGACTAGAAGATGGACAGGAAGAGGGAGAGGGAATGAGGAAAAGCTTTCCTCATTTGTACCCTATAAAAGACAAATATTATATGATCAATACTAAAGATAAATATTTTCATTAAAAATAAAATCACCGTATGTCATACAATTAAAATATATATAATATAAAATGTATTATTAAATATAATTATATTTTAGAAATACCAAGAATTCCATCTTAGAGCAGGTAACCATTCACATGAACTTTGATATCAAAAATTCAGATTCTGAAATATCTCGCGGGCTTCACTATAGAAACAACTACATCAGAAACTGAGAGCTAGAAAAATTGGAGTTCACATACAACTAAAATAGGCTGATCATTGAAGGACCTATTTTCTCAGTATGACAACATTATGGTAAGCAGCCCGCAACATTGGAGCCTGACTGTGAGTCTATGCAAAATTTAGAAGGTAGCCAACTTTACCTTTGGAACTTTCTTATCTCTACCTGTTGGTTCCCCTCTCCTCTTTTCTGCCAGAAATTTATTTCATGTTTATCAATTCAGCATCGTGTTCTCAGAAAGTCTAAAACATCTATAGAGATTTTTCCTATAGTGGTGGGAAGCGAGTGAGGATGGGCCTATATAATGACCAAGTTAAAGAGGCTATGAGATCAATAGAAACCACATCTTTTTTATATGACTTTTTATGTTCTATATCTAGTATTTTTTACTGTAATACTTGTAGCTATGGTTAGAACAGAAGGAAAGCTGAGCCCCATTCCAATGTTAATTGTTAAGGTTTGAGGAGTTTGACTCCCAAGAGTACTTGCCACTGAAATTTCAGAAAACCCAAAGTTTCTTTAATAGTGAGATTTTAGGTATCTCAAATAAATAAGGAATAAAGGAGGGAAAATATTCCTATTTGTAATCCCCAGTATTCTAAAATTTTCTTCCCACTTGAAAATTGTTAGTGAAAGTCTGTAAAATTCTCCCACCTTTTCGGTAAAAAACAAATTTCCACCTTTTGTCTTCTCTTTTCAATATTATATCTCTTTTCTTATTTTTCTTCACCCCATCCTTATACACCGTCTTTTCAGTATAGCATCAAAAGAACTGATAATACCTTCCTCCTCCATTTCACACTACTTGTAAAAACAACCACTGGTTCATGTGTCCAGAGTCACAACTGGACATTGAATATGGGGCAATAAAACCAAAAATATTAGACACTAGGTCTTAAAACAATTTAAGTAACCCTATTTTTCCTTTCTGTTTTTTCTTTGGTCTTCATGGTTATTTGTTCCATAAGAGCAATTCTTAGTGGATTTGCTTAAATAAATTACTAATGTCTGCATTCTTAGGTAACACGAGAAACATTAGAGATGGAAAAAGAGACTGGCAAAAACAGTCAAGATGAATATAAATCCAATAAACTATTAATTCCTGGGATCTGAAGAAAATATTTGCAGAAGTTAGAAGAATTGGAGGTGTTTATCCTAAATAACAGTAATTTAACCTAAGTCTAGTTTCAAAGGCTCTAATAATTTATAACATATGATTTGTCTTCCAAAATCTATCACAAGACCTTGGGGTCTGATTAAACTCCAAATTAGTAGAAAATATCATTTTTCACTAGTTGATTTTAAGATCACATCTTCTGTGACTTGAGAAATTTCACATTTTAAAAATATTGACATGAACAACTCAAATCCCAAATTACCACTGAATAGAAAAACAGACACAGAAATTTAGAGGACCTCAGGCCTTGGTAGTCTGAGCCCTGAGTTCCCAAGTAGGTAAGGTCAAGTGGTCCATTTGCTTAAGGATACAAATCTTCCAGACACCAAACTCGGGGGAAATCTATACCTCAAATTGGCATGCTCCTTGATAGTTTGTTCCATTCTATTCAAACATCGTCTGATTAAACATGATAAAACATTATTCTAGTAAAAAAAAGAAATCAAAGTGACTCTCATTCCAGTAATGTGATTTATGTGTGGACATGGTCAAAGAGTAATGAGTATCAGTGTATTTGTTGTTTTAGGTAACTATCAATTTGATGAATTATACATTCTAGTAAACACTAGGGTGTCCGTAAATCTTAGTTTTCCAGGACAATTGTACTCATGCTTTTTGTCCTAGCATCCCTTCTGGTTTAGTATTTGTCTCAGATTTTTTATTTCTTAATGAAGCATTATCATTAATGCTTGCAATTAAATAAGCTTCTTGCATAGAGAAAAGTCAAATCATGAGCTTAACAATTTTGAACTTATAGCAAAAAATGCCGTTTTGAAGAAATGTTCAGGCAATTTTACAAAAAATTTAAAAATAAAGCCATAAAAATATAGTCTTCAAAACAGAAAAAGTCAGGGACTCAGCAATAGAGATAGATATGGCTAAGAAACTGATTCAAGTATACAAATTGAATTGAGAAGAATTATTCTGCTCATGTAATTTTTTGATGTTAAGTAATAGAAAGAAGCTTTTAAAAAACTTTTCTTAATACACGGGCATATGTTACTTTTACTTTTTTTGAGCCAGAACTTTGATTTTGGAAATAGTTTTAAAATGTGGGACTGTTTTGTAGTTCTACCAATTGAATAAAATTTATTTGTAAGTCAATAGATAATTTAAAAATTATAGAATTTTAATAATATTAGCAACCCCACTGTCAACCACAAAGAACCAAAAGACCACACTGCTAAGCAGTAAGACAAGGCGTTTATTGGGGTCTTAAGAATTGCAATTCAGAGTTGCAGACGCTCGTAAGTTTTCGGCAGTTTCCGGGGAGACTCGGGCACTCCGCGACTCGCTCGCTCTCTTCCGATCACCCGGTGCGGTGGTGCAGGGTCTCAGGCTAGTCATGGCTTTCCTGTCTCGGAGACTGCAGACTAGACCAGTCATTACTTGTTTCAAGAACGTCCTCCTGATCTACACTTTCATCTTGTGGATCACTGGTGTTGTCCTCCTTGCCGTTGGCATTTGGGGCAAGGTGAGCCTGGAGAATTATTTTTTCCTTTTAAATGAGGTCACCAATGTCCCTTCTGTGCTCATTGGCACGGGCACTGTCATTTTTCTTTTGGGCACCTTTGGTTGTTTTGCTACCTGCCGAGCTTCTGCATGGGTGCTAAAACTGTATGCAATGTTTCTGACTCTCATTTTTTTGGTCCAACTGGTCTCTGCAATTTTAGGATTTGTTTTCATAAATGAGACTAAAGACAACTTTAAGAATAATTATGAGAATGCTTTGAAGCAATATAACTCTACGGGAGATTATAGAAGCAATGCAGTAGACAAGATCCAAAGTACGTTGCACTGTTGTGGTATCACTGATTATAGAGATTGGACAGATACTGATTATTACTCAGAAAATGGATTTCCCGAGAGTTGCTGTAAACTTCAAGATTGTTCTCCACAGAGAGATGCAGATAAAGTAAACGATGAAGGTTGTATTGAAAAGGTGATGGCCATTATAGAGTCAAAAGTAGGAATTGTTGCAGGGATTTCCTTTGTAATTGCTTTCTGCCAGCTGTTTGGAATCTATGAAGCCTACTGCCTCTCTCTCGCCGTAACAAATAACCCGTATGACAGTGTAACCAGCGTATCTGCAGGTTTACTCCTCTCCAATTTTAAGGGTACTTAGGATCCCCCCCTGTGAACTACAAGATTGCCTGGCTGGAAGACTGACACACTACTTAGCAATAGGCTGAAAAACTACACCAATAGCCTGATTCAATTGAGATACTTGTTCACTATGTTCTAAGTCCACCTTCTGTCTCATTCAACTTAGATAGTTGAGTCCCCGTATCACTCTGAAACACTGGAAGACCTAGTAAATTGTAAACGAAATAACACTGTGTTCCTCTTGACTTTTATTTTTCTTAGTGTGGGGCCTTGGGAAGGCACTGTGAATTTGCTATTTTGATGTAGTGCTATAAGGTGGAAAATTGACCCCTCTGAATTTGCTATTGATGTAGTGTGATAGAAAATTGACCTCCCTGAACTGGCCCCTTTCCAGCCAAGGTTATCTGGTTTGAGTATATAATTTTCACCAAGAAGTTAAAATGTTTCATTACTCTCTGTTCTGCTGACAGGCAGAGAGTCACATTGTGTAATTTAATTCCAGTAAGTCATTGGTTGGCATCCATCATCAGAGTTGTTGGATAGTGGTTAACAGTCTAAGGCCTTGTGTCTAAGGCACCCAAGATGTTCTGTGATACATCAGCTTTCAGCACACACTTTACATTTCTTTTCCTCCAAATTAAGGGATTTATTATGATGATTATATTTTCCCTATTATTTGAAAGGTTCTAGTTATTACTTTCATGGTGTCGGAATTATTGTATTTTCCTTAGGAATTTAATGGAACTTGTCTTCATTAGCTTTAGCTGGTATTTCCTTATCAGGTTGATGTGACTTAATTGTCAATATTATGGTCAACTTTAATAGTCTTAGTTTTGGTTTGTGTTTTTGATTAATAAATATAAATCTTTTATACAATAAATATTGTTTTCCTCCAAAAAAAAAAAGAATTGCAATTCAGAAGATACAGATTCTGGGAGAAGCCAAATTGTGTTCCAAAAAGAAGGAAGGGAGTAGGGGTTTTTTAAAAAGAAAATCAAAAGAAAGCTAAGGGTGATTATACAAGTTGTTTTGAAGAAATTATCATTGGTGGAGGAGGTTGGCTTAGTACATGAGCTCATTGGTTGTTGGCGTTGAGCAGCACTGGCGAAATTCAGCTGTTTTCCAGGATGTTGTGATTGTTTTTGCTGTTTGGCTCTGTTCAAAGTTTCAAAGGTTCAAGGCAAGTTTCTGAGTTTTTTTTTTTTTTCTCGTTTGCAGGAGGTGCAGGCAGTTCTTCTTAGAGTGACTTTCTGACTCCATTTTAGGGCTCTGAACCAGAGTGACACCATTTTGTAAATCACATTTCACAACTTTTAAGTCGGTCCTGGCTTGGGGAAAAATTTATATTGTCATCCTAATAATGATCAACATAATCTAAACTATATAAAAATAAGGTGGTATAATAATTATGTATGTTTTCAAAAAAGCAGATTTTAAAAATATTATTCTTAAAAAAGACACATAGACAAGAGAAAAACTTTTATACCTAAATGTAATTATTCTTCTGAAAGAAACAAGATTCTGATAATAAAAATTTCTACACTTTCTCAAAATAAGATATCTAGTAGACCTAGCAGTATCTTGTTGTATTAATATAATATATCCAGGGTACTTCACTGATGTAGGAATCTTCAGCTTATACATGTCTGCATGTCCAGGTAAGAGTATATTCCTCTATTAAACACAACAAAACAGCTTAAAATTCTGTAACTCTAATTGTGTAACATGGTCAGATCACATTGTCTCTTAAGTAGAACAAGGGGTATGGATAGATAGAGTCTGAGTCCTGCCTGAATCTGTGATTGAAGGCCCAGAGTTTCATGTAGAGAAAGCCTCCTTCCTTTTCCATGTTCTCCTGTATTCAATTTCTGTTTATATGTTATTTCCAATTCTGACTCTCCAAGCCAGCTAGGAACTTGTAATTTTTATAAGCTATTTTAAAATCTCTCCCTCCAAAACAATATGATTCTATCCAATTTTATTAAAACTCAAGAGAGCTAAAGGGAGCTCATAAGTTTAAAAGAAATGAGAGATTCCTACAGCATTGAAAAAAGCACTATAGTCAATTCTGATGACATTCTAAACTTGGTATATTGGTTATTTTCCATTTGCCAGCACCCTCCCTCTCTTAACTCTTCAGATTTTTCTGCCTTGCTCTGGCCTGGGGAGCTGAACTTTATGGCCTATTCAACCAGGATCCCTTTTTCTCTGGCTTCCCTTTGAGTTCTGGCTTCTCTTTGAGCAGCACTAGTAATAGATCAGAGAGACGGGGATATGGTCTCCCCTTGCTCTCTCCCTGTCTTGCCGCAGTTCTGGCAGTTGCTGTGCCTCTAAGGCCACACGTCCTGGCAAGCGGATCTTCTTCCACAGCTCTGGGTCTCATCAGCCTCTACAGTAGAAATGTTCTCTCTCTTTACTTTTTCAGACTTTGTAGTGATAATGGTTTCTTGCAGTTGATGGTCCCAGGGTTCTTCATTATACCTTGCTGTTTGCCCTGATTCTGCCCACAAATACTGCAGATATTGCCTTCACAAATTTCTTCAGTTAAGCCCTTTTAAGTGTGTCAATTGCTTCCTGTAGAACCCTGAAGGGCAGGACTGGTATCACCAAAATGAATCTCTTGGAATCTGCCTTCTAAGCATTACTGTTATGCTTAAAGTTTTAGCAGTTCACAGTTTATGGGATCTAGAGGTTTATTTTGGAACCATGGGCAACTGAAAAGTAAATTTCATTTAAGACATGAGCAAAGCAACCGTATTTAACCTGTCTTCTAGGTATTTCTGAAGCAAAAGAAATAAGGAATAGTCTTAATCTCTAGCGTGGCACTGTCATTTAGCAGTTTAGTTTGGAAAAACGTGTCTTTCATTGTACCATAAGTACTGTTTTATGTAGAATTTGTGAGTTGCTATAAGTTTCCACTAAACAAAATTTGAAGGCAACTACCACGAGAGACACTCAGACTGAACTATGTTCATATAGCAGGTTAGAAAGTTTACCCTCATGCCAGGACACACAGCTTGCATTCTTTCACTGGGAAAAAGCAAGTGTAACCTAGAGATGTCACTTGAGACTGCCCTGACCCTTACAGAGGTGACAAACTCCCCATTTCAGAACCTGGAATGTCCAGTGGCCTCCCCATGACCTCTGCAAAGGTCTAATGAGCATCTAGTGAGTATTTTCGGTTTCATTCTAGAATCCTGCTGGTTGGTTGGATTCAGCATCTTGCACAAACTTAATGCAAAACTTTTCTCCATTCCTCCTTGTGCAGGAAAATCAACGTATCAACTGCATTATGTTTGTAGATTTAATGAAGAATTCTGGAATCACAGTGAAGGAGTCACACTGAGAAACAGCCTGCCACCATCTCTCTGGCTACCTTCCTCTTTCTTTTTGTCTGTCCTCACCCTCTCTTCCATTTTCTCTCCCTCTCTCTCATTTTTCTGCTGCCTTCTGCTCTTTCTTCCTCCATCATGCTGTCCCTTCCATAAGTCCTTGTACACTCACTACATATGACCACATCTGCCTTCTGTGATGGTACCTGGAATCTGTACTGTCACATACACTGCTTTTCTCAAATGAAATTCTAGTGAATACACTTCTCTCTGCTTGGATACATGATTTATGTAAATACAATTCCTGGAAAAATGCCCAACTAATTCCTGAGAGAAACCTGAAGATCTGCTACAAAGGGAATATAAATTTAGGAAATTAACTACAGAACAAGGCTTAATAAAAGTACATTTTGAACCTCTCAACAATCAAAAGAGACTCAGACCTTTACGATATAAAGTATTTCCAAATATTCTGTGGCAGTCAAAATCTGTGAATTAATAAATCTTAGCAAAACCTTTTAGAATTAATCACCATGTGTTGTGTGTCAGGGTGACCCAAGGACAATAAAGACAGTATAATCAGAATTTTCCCTTACCAGTTGGAATCACTTTGCAGATGTGCTGGTCAGCCCTGTAAGAGGTTGGGTGCCCCAGAAGAGAACTATCAGATGAAAATTTGTACACAAATATTTCTGAAGGAAGTTCTACTAGAAGACAAGAGGGGGGAAAAAAGAAACAAACCGAGCACGGATGTATTTTTAGGGAAAGTTTAGTGGAGGGTAGATTCATTCCATTCCCACGCATTGGACTGTGACTTACGTCCCATCCTGTGAAAAAGGCCTTCCCCATGTCAACTCCCAGGCACTTTTGGCTTTCTGTGCTTGTGGCTTAAGAGCAAAGTGCAGTGCTTCAAGAAAGAATCACAGGGCAAACTCTTGCAAGCAAAAGTACTCCAAAGCTTGGGGCGCGGGGGGTTGGCACTGTGGTAATTTTAAAACATTTCCACAAATTCTTTGACACTCTTCCCACAAAAGGGGATCTAATTCTTCTCCTTCCTTTAAATATGGGCTTGCCCTAAAGGTCACTTTGAATGAATACAATACAGCAGAGGTGACACTGCATGAATTCCAAGGCTAGGCTCAAAAACGTGTTACACCTCTTGATTCTCACTCTCTCTTGGGCTGGTCTTGCCCTTAGGAATCAAGTAGCTCGTAATGGGAACCCAAGCCACATAGACCTTGGGGCTGTCAGCCAAAATCTCTAAGTCCACAGCCAGCATCAACCACACGCAGGTGAATGAGGTAGTCTTCCAGCGAGTCCACCTCTCAGCCTTCCAGCTGATGCTCCAGAAATCATGGGCAGAGGCCGTTTTGCCCCTGCTCTGTCTGGTCCCAACTCCTGACCTGCAGAACCCACGAGCATAATGAATGGTTGTTTTATACCACTGAGTTGTAGAGTCACTTGTTATATGTCCACAGGATCTGGAACAGGTAAAGAAAATATGAGTTTCTGTAGGAAGTTTCTGAAGGAATGTGAGTGGAACACGAGCATCTGTGACAGTTCCCTAATGATATTTTTTGACCAAGATACTGAGAATACCATTTCTGCCTCACAGATGACTGGACAGACTCATGGGATAGTGTGATTTAGTGCAAAAAACATTTGCCAAGGAGTCATCAGGCCGGGGTTCAACTTCCAGCTTGACTACAAGTTCCTGAATCTCTTGTAATCAGAGTTTTCTTATTGGTAATATGGAGATAACTATCTGACAGGGTCATTTTTGAGGACTGAATAAGATAAGATATGCAAAAGTAACTAATAATAAAAACATTTACTATAATAAAAAAATGCATCAGAAATCACCTGTATATAAAACTAATAAAAACATTTATAATAAAAAAGATATGCAAAAGTATCTGAAACAATGTGTACAGTCCCAGCGAGCAGTGTACGTTCTCTATGAAGTGTGTGCCCACTTCACATAGACTGATGTTATTTTATCCAGTTTTTGCTCATGTGCACAGTTCTCTTTGCTAATAGGGGCAAGGCTCAGACTTTTTCTTTGACTAAGAACATTTTCTCTGTTAGGAAACATTTTTCTATCCTGCTAATAGTCTCAGAGGACACTTGAATGAACTTACTTTTCCAATACTAAATAGATGGTCTGTGGAGTTAAAGTTTTAAAAAGAGCATTTATAGTTCTTTGTTAAGGTGCCATTATTATTAAATAATGTGGCATTCTCCATTATAGAAACCATCTAGACTGTTGGAAATATTGTCAAAACCATATTTGGTAAACCAGGAATGAAATGCATCCTTATTAAGTTATTCAACAATTTTGAAGTTTGCATTTGGAACCATTCACAGAGTTCTTTTTAAGCTATTAATTTCACATGAGGCAAGGAAGACATGTCTAGACAAATGTTCCTTAAAAGAAATATTTTAAAATAAAGTCTTTTCTGAAATGACTATACACTGTTGTGCCCTAACATTTTACTTTGAACTTACTGTGATGTTTGCTGTCTTGAAAACAAGCGAATGTTCTGCGAGTTAACCAGACTTCAGAATCTTTTAAGTTTTACAAAGGACAAAGTTTCAGGGGTGTGAAAAGGCTTAGTTTTATTAGCAGAAATTCTTTTGACAGAACATTTTAATGAAAATCTTTTTTAAACTTAATAGGATTTATAGCCCTACAGATGTAAGAAACAATGGGAGATCATATTCTGGTCAAGAAGAACTCTTGTGATTTGTAGTGGCACATCATCTGGTTATTGGCAAAATGACCGGTCAAGACCATGGAATTTTAAAACCTTAATTGGCTTCCACACCCTACTGATTTTCTCAATGAGCTGTGTTGACCATGTCAATATGATACAAAAAATTGTTCGTGATACCAAAGTAATTAATTCAGTTGAAGCTGATGTATGGCTAATTTTTCTCACCTGAGAGGGGTTTTCTAGGTAAAAGCACTGGAGTCAGATTCAGGTCTATATCTTGCCTGATTTTCTGTCTTCTCCAATGCTATCTCTAAAGCAGGAACTGGGAGAACTGCCTTAATGAATCACCTCCACACAAATCCTCATAGCATGACCTGAACAGTGACCCAAGAGGACACCTCACCGCCACATCCCATAGGTAAAAAGAAGGATAGTCACATTCAGGAATTTTGGAGAAATGAAGAGTTGTTGACTTCCTTATAACTCTGCTAACACTCATTCATTAATTCAACAGCTACTTACTGAGAGCCTACTGTGTGCCAGGCATAATTCTAAACACAGAGTATAGAAGTGGATGAAGCAGAGAAAGATCCCTGCCTTTATGGAACACACATTCTAGGGTGGGGAGGCAGATGGTAAGTAAACAAAATAAAACATATAATAAATATAGCCGATTGTGTTATGGAGCTTGGAGAAACATGAAGCAAGAAAGCGAATGTGGAGGTAGGAATTATTATCTTACATGGGGTGATCTGGGAAAGTCTCACCTATAAGGGAACATATGAACAGAGATCTGAAGGAGATAAGGAAACAAGCCATTCGAACGCTTGGGGAAGAGCAGTCCAAGAATAGAGTGCATCAGAGCAAAACCTCTGAGGTGAGAGCAGGCTTGGCAAATATAAAGAATGGCAAAAGGAACAGTGAGGCTGGAGCAGAGGGAGCAATGGAGCAGACAGTGGGGGTGGGGGTCACACGGGTGACCTCAAAGTTAAATTCATACAGTGAGTGCAAGAGTTAAGAGAGTCTTTGAAGAGAAAGAAAACAAGATATCAAAAATAGAACGTATGGAAATGTCTCCAGTGGAAACAGATAAGGAGCTAATGAAGGATATTAAAAGAAGATGATAAGGAGACCCCAAGAGAGAACAGTGTCACAAAGCCTTGAAAAGAGAAATTAATAAAAGAGGGGCTGTTCAACAGTGTCAGTTTCTGCCTAGTGTCAACTGTTTTATATTGTGCATGAAAACAAGGACTGAGTAAAAGCATTTCCGTTTGGTAATCAGAGTTACAAAAGATCTTTGAGAGAACAGTTACCCCTGAGTAGTGGGAGTGGATGTCAAGTAAGAAGAGCAGGTAGCGCATGTAGACTGCTTTGCTTTTTGTTTGTTTGTTTTTTGGATATTTTGACCCAAATGGAAAAGAGGAGATAGGATGATACTTTGAAAGTACAGAAAGTATTTGTAAGAACGGCTACTGTCTTTCCCTCTGTGTGAATACATGGCCAGTGAATCACCGCGGAGCTCAAATGCAGAACCAGATGGTCACAACAGGTTTTGCTAGGGAATGTATAGTAATCTACATTACTCAAGCCAAAAGACTCATTGGGATGAGACATAATTTCTCCTTTAATCAGCTCTTAAGATAAAATTAGTGTTTGCTGGGGTTATCTATTCAGGCCCCCTCCCCAATGCTAATTTAACAGGAAGATTCAGTTTTCTAGTACATGTTGGCACACCTGTGAAGACAGTGGAAGTAGTATTTCCAAGAAGGTACTAGTAAAACAGGTCAATGATAATGGATTTTGGTGAAAGGGATTAACAGAATCTTTTAGTTAGGTTTCATTCTGCAGTGGTTCTAAGGACATATTCTGGGTCTTTTTTTTTTTTTTTAATAACTGCTTTAAAAAATTTGGCTGATGTATGCTAAGCTAACTGGCAGGCACTCTAATTCTGTGCTTTGTTCAAATCCTTGGGCTGTACCGACATTCAATAAATGTTACATGTTAATACTTTCCATGTTACCTTCATTAAGTTTTTATACCTTAATTAAATGATTACACTGGAAGCAAACCAGATGATTGGATGATTGTAAAATATCTCAACCCCCAAAGTCAAAGATCAACATGTTAAAATCCAATGCACAGTCTTCATAACTGACCAAAGAAAGCACATTTATGGCATCACATATAAGGTGTGATTTGCTTTTCTCTCTTTAAACTAGGGAACAAAATGAACATCCAATGATGTTTTTGGCTGGGTGGCCTTCCCAGGATGTGCTATTAGAATATCTTTGGGTCAGCCACATTTGCCCTCACACAAACAGTAAGAGGCTAAGCTTGAAACCCCCACTAGAAAAAGAAATTTTACAGTGGAAAGTAGAATCCGGCTCACTGGTGCTACAGTTTTCTCAGGCACCACCCCATCGTAACCTAAATCACAGAGCAGGAAAAAAGGGAAGATTAATGTCAAATGGATCAATAGTGTTAGTAAAGTTCTTGGCAGGGAATGCTGAGAACTATATGGTATCTCTTACTGATTAGGGTGGGAGTCCAGTGAAACTTCTGTACCAGAAAGATCTATTTAGAGATAGGAAAGCCTTTCCATTCCAAATCATCTAAATCAATTTTGAGTGTGAGGGAAGGTTGGGATGAACAGGGGAAAGAGTTTTCAAAATATACATTATAAAATCTAAAATGTACAAAATACATATCTCAAAAATTGGCCTTAACAAAATGATTTAAAGCTAATCTTAAATATCAACTATTTAAAATATTCTCCCAAGTTTGTTACTCTTTTAAAGAAAATGGTAGCACTACTGGCTTGCATTTTGCTTTGTGACTCTTCATTTTAGTATTGTGTTTTGTTTTTCAAAAACTATGATTTTCAAAATTTATTTTGTGTTAAAACATCAAGCTGAGTGTTCTTAACTTAAACTTACTTGGTTAGAACTACCCTCTAAAATACAGGTGTTTCCCCATCACACCAGGGATGAAACAGGATCTTTTTGATCCAACAAACTTTCATTAAAGAATGTATAACACTTTTACTGTTAATGGATTACTGCTCCAACATTTGATTGACAACAGAATATTAGAAGTAGCCAAGAACAGAGAAAGTATATATGTCTCAAACTCTAAAGTTAAGGCGGGAGAAAGAAACAGGAGAAATTTGTTGTGAGAACGCAAAAATGTTTGTACATTAGGGATGTCTGACTGATTACTGATGACCATTGTGAAAAAGAAGGGATGGGTCTTCCCTGAGGTATTATTGGTGTGGGGGTGGGAAACAGTATAGCCTTCAATTATTTTCCTTCTTTCTTTAATATGCTCTTGCTTCTTCTTTCCTCAGGTGAGATCATATACCACCAGAAACTGTTGGTTGAAGAATGATTCTGGATATCAGATAAACTCAAGTTCCAAGTATTAGTTGACATCTGTGATATGGAAGCTTCAGATTTCTTTCTTTGTTTTTCAATATCCCCTACTCTATGTAGTACCCCAAACTTAACAATATTTTTGGATAATCAGTATTACTTTTCAGACCTAAAGGATTTATGCTCTTTAAATTAGCTTTACCAATAAGGATTGAATGTACCTTTTTCCATTCAAAAATTAACAGTTTAACTTAGTTTTATGGGAAGATGCTCATATATACTCAGGGTTGACATTGCCAGGACAAGATCTCTCTGGCATTGGTACATTATCTTTAGCACAATTCCTATACCCAAATTGCTCTGTTAAGCAGAATTTTAATAAAATAAATAATATACATTGGAAGAAAGCTAGCCAGTCCCTTTATAGGAAACCAGCATGTAGGAAAGGAAAAAGTTGTAATCTACATACTGCTTCTGCCCGCTAAATAGATTTCCATAGTTTTTGTTTTTGTTGGTGTTGTGGGAGTTATGATGATTAACTAAGATATTAAATTGGTTAATGTTGATTTCCTCTTAATAAAATGATTTAAGCCCATTTATAGTCCCCGATCTCAACTAGCCATTTTTATATGTTCTACATGACCATATATTTAGTGGAACAAGGAAACACTACAAATGTTCTTATATTTCCTCACTTTTTAGAAAATACTTTCTTTAACTTTTAAAGACTATTTGCAGAAACACTCTGTACCCTTAGTTTAAGTTTTCCCCTAGTAGTTAGTTTAGGATGTGTCATGGATTCAGGTCTATGTAGGTCTCAACTACAAGTGCAGTCTGGGACAGTGTGGTTAGAAGCACAGCCAATTGATAGTTAAAAGGACTATATACTTTTAATTAACTACTTTCCACCTCAAATTCTTGTTAAAATAGTTGCAAAAGCAAAAAGCCATTAGGTCAGAAGTTTCAGTGGGCAAGAATGGTTGCCATGAAGTTAGAAAGTCTTTCCTTCTCAAAGTTGTCATTTGTAAGCACACTGTGGATAACAAATGTTCTTCTGATCAATCACCTCCCAAAGAGAAGTCCACATATTTAGGTACCCAATTCCAGACATTCTTTCTTCAATGTCTTCTGAAGTTGATTCTGGTACCATACCAAAAAAGATTGTGGGTTCGAACTACTAGGAAGTAATTAGGCGTTGATGGACTGTACCGTCTGCTGGCATTATGGAGGATGAGGGCCTTGAAGCTGAGATCTTAGATCCAAAATTCAGTATGGCAGACCACCCACAAGATCAGTCTTCTGACAACCCACAGGAAAATGCCTACTGCAAGAGACCATGAGCCAAGGAACAAACTAAACTAAGCACAGTTTCCTTTAATAGAAAATCTTTCTCTCTCTCTCTCTCTCTCTCTCTCCAAACACGCATACACACAAATATTCGCACCCAACATAGATATACAATTTATAATTCCTTCAATATCCTGTCTTTAATCACTCCCCAATATAACCAAACTAACACAACACAATTTATTTATAACATTGGTTTCAGGAAAAAAAGTTGCTCATTAGCATCACAGACAAAAACACACCACTCCAAGAGAGAGATATACCACAGTAAAAAAGATTTTCTGTACTCAAGAAGTTTACCATGAACTGATGGAGGTAGCATTTTTCATTCACTGATGAAAATAATATATATACAACATGAAGTGGAATTAAAATAATCATTAAAAGGGAATACAAAGTGTTAAAAAGACCCAAAGGTGGATAGGATATGTCTATTTGGCTTTGCCATCCTTATGAATACAGCATATATTAATATAATTTAACCCTCAAGCATAGCAAGGTAATTAAATGCATTTTCATTAAATTAACAACCATATTTGTTTTCTATAGGTATATAGTGTCATTCATAAAATACTTTGATTAGTAGGCATTGTTATTACTATAATACTTCTCATGTATTGAATATCTTGGTGCATGTTAGACATTTTATTTTTTATTTGCTATTCAGCTATTTTTGAATGAGTGAATGAATGAAGTGCTGAGAATAGAATGGCCAACTAAGGAACGGGCTGATTCCAGAACATTCTACATTTCTAATTAGTAGTCTTAATCTTGGCTGTACATTGGAATTATCGAGGGTGTTGAACAGTACTGATGCCTAGGTTGCATGTTCTAAAACTCCAATTTAATGGGTCTGGTGTACAGCCTGGGCATTAGAATTCTTTAAAGTTCCTCAGGTGTTTCTAATGTGTACCCAAAGTTGAGAATCATTGCTCTAAATATACTCTTTTGAGATAAAAATATGGAAGCTCTTGTTTTCTAGACAAGAGTTTTAGCAATTGAAACAAGAAACTCATCAATTTAGGACAGTGTTTTAGGCTGGATGTAGACCACCTGTATGTAATTAAACACTTTTAAGCTTCAGGGCTTTGTAAATACAAGGGACAGGTGGTACACTTATAAAATTCTTTAACATTAAAAAAGTAATACCTCATCCAAAAGATAGAGATATATTCAGGTGAATAGAATCAGCATTAACTAATTATCATTATATGGCTTCCTGTATGAAAATGCATGGATAATTACGCACAAGGAGGGCTTTCTGTTATTTAAGAATTTTCCAAATGTCTTAAGCATTGTATTGGTCAGATTTGAAAAAGTTTTATCTAAATTTGAGGGTCCTTTATCTGTGCCTGAGTCTGATCTAGAGGTTCCCAGCAGACCTATCCACAGTTACCCCCTTTTATCCACTGCAGCACGTTTGGATCAAATATGTAGTAACTTCATACTAGTAGATTTATTGTCCAACCTACAAAAAGCCACATGAAAGGAGAGAAAATCTGAGATCTGTAATGTGGTTACTGCCAACTCAGCCAAAACTAACTCTTTGATATCTTTATGTTCTTAACATCTGCATTTTGCTAAGTCTCCAGTATAGTAGGAGAGGTAATGGAGGAGACAGATGAGAAAAAATGGAGGAAAAACAGCCCTCCAAAAACACTATTATAAATTATTCTAATGTATCTTCATTAATCATGCTCAGCTATGGTTTCAATTATTTATTTTTCAGTGGAGGTTTCAGGGTGAGTGAGTGAGGCTTTCTTTCAAGCTGCTTTATGATTCTTTAAAAATCTGGGATGGAAAAAATTCTTAGACCTTAGAACTGAGATCCTAATTGAAGCCTCATTCCTACTAAGGCCAACTAGAGGAAGAAGCATAGAGGCATGATGTCTATGGGAACCTGCAAATTCCTTTTAACTGATAAATAGGATCAGGTCACTTTTTCCCCTCAACAAACTAACTCAGCTTTATTTTTTTCTCACATTCTAGAAATGACAATTATTCTAAAGTGTATAAGATGGCTTAAAGAAACTCTCCACAGAGTTATGCTTCAGTGGTAGAAATATTATCTTCCCAGACTGTTTAAACCAGAGTCTGTATAGGGATACAGTATAGGGATACAGTAGAGGAAAGATGCTTATTCTAGGATCACTGCAAATGACTCTTCAGTTTTCATGATTTTGCACCAGACTTCAACTTCTAGTCACAACATGACTTAAATAGTTTGAAAATGAACCCTCTCTCCAAGCCAGCTGAGGGTGGCCTTTTCTGGAAGCCCACAAAAGACGGAATGTCTGAGATCCTGAAGGTTTCTCTCTGGAGTTTTAAGACAGTCCACACTCCTCAAAGATGGTGCCAAATTCACCAAACTTTTCATAAGTCTGACCCAAATTGTAGACTCTGCACAGGGCCAATCACCAAGCCAAACTCATCTGGTTGAAATGTGTAATTTTGTTTGTAAAACTGGCTGCATTTGGCAAGGCCAACAGTAGAACTGGGCACTGATGTACAGCATGTGAGCACAGAAGCTGGGGATAGGCGCAGGCTTAGCAGTAAAGAAGCTTGACTTGGGCCTGGAGGTCCACAATGGCTGAAAGGAGGAAGCCAAGCAATAGGTGGTGAAGCTAATATATACTTTTTTGCAAAATTGTTTATTTTCTTCAAGTTTAAGAAAGCTGAACAGACAAATAACTCCTGCTATTAACACCCAAATATCTTACCGCTATTGTGAACTGGAGTTTTGTTTCAAGTCGATGAGACTAAAGAAAGAAAGAGACATGGCCATGAATCTAGACACGGGGCCTTGGAAATGGGGTGGGGTGGGGTGTGTGTGTGTGTGTGTGTGTCCCTGTTCAATCTCTGGGTGGGGTAGCATGCAAAAGGGACCTAGTGGTTTGGGACAGTGAGGCCCTGAAGTTCTATTTCATCACATCTGGTGACCACATGTTCCCTTCATATCTTGGGATATGGAAGCAACAGTTTTTTTCTATCTCTACTCATTGAATATGTTGTGTTTCTAAAATTCACATTCCTCATAATGATATCCATACACACACACACACACACACACACACACACCCACCCCTAGAATCCTTATGCCTTAAGGCATGCTATCTCTCAAGTTAACACCTCTTCCTCCTTTTTCTTCTCCTTATCATGATCTTAGCCATTGACTTAATTCAGAGGAAGGTGATTGAGTCAGGAAGTTAAACCACAAGGGACACCTTTTAAAAAATAAAAGGCCATCAGTCACGAAGGCAGAAAACCAGAAATCAATGGAAAATAATATGATAAGAAGTTGCAGAAGAAGCAAAAATATCCTTAAAACTTGGATAAGACTAAAATAAGATATAAATTATATCAGGAAATCAATAAATTGTCATACCAGTTGTGAGAAAAAATGGGAAAGAATGACATTAGCCCTAACCAATGATGTTAGGGGCAATAAAATCATTTATTTGATAAATATATTTGAGACTGTGGTTCCTATCCTTGAGGCATTATGAATTACTCATACAGTTGAGATATAAATAAGTAAAAATTTCACTAATAGTAAAGATAACCAGCAATACAAACAATAAAAGTGACGCTGAACACAACCAACTACGATAGGTATAAAAATCAACTGTGACAGTTGGGAGTAAGTGATTTATATTGAGGTTATTTATGGTGAGGGAAAATTTTATGGAGGTTGTAGATTTAGACTTAACCATGAAGGAGAAAGGCAAAAGGTAATTTGAGCCATGGATAATGATCTGAGCAATAAAAAGGAAGTGAAAATTGACATGGAGTATTTGAAGAATATCAAGTAGACCACTCTGGCTAAAAAGTGAAAGATGTATATAGAGACACTTGAAGTGATGTTGGAATGATGTAAGGGAAACAGGCTGTGAGCAACCTAAGCACCATACCAAGGAGTTTGCATATTACCTAATAGGTGAGCAGAGTTCCTTGGAAGATTTAGAATAGAGAATAATTTGACATAATTACAGCATTATTAGGCAAAAACTAATTTAACAGTATAAAATAGAATAAAGAAAGAGGAATAGGGACCAGACATAGAGATATTGTTCAATGAATACTTTTTTGAGTTCCTTCTTAGTGCAAGGAATTGTGAAAGATACTATGGGTACATAGATGAATAACACATGGTCATTTCCCTGAAAAGCCTTGTAGGCTAATGGAGAAAATATACAAATACATTTTAAAAATATACATTATAAAAAAATCTATGAAACCATGGTAGGGAAAGACTTTATCTGAGTCTGAAAGATCAACAGGTGTTCTGTAGGAGATAGAGTGAAAAAGGTCACGCAATAGCATGAACAACCATCCGCAGATAGAAAGAAGAGGACTCTTGGCAATTGTGGGTAGATTTTAAAGACCGTAGCATATAGTGTATGCTTAAGAGTCAGAGGTGATGAGGCTGGAGAAGCAAGTAAAATGTCAGATGTGGCAGGAAGTTCAAACTGTATTGAAGACAATGAAGATCCAGCAAAGAATTTTAAGGGAGTAACATAATAAGATAAAGCAGTTTAGAAAGTTAACTCTGTCAAACAGTGTGAAGTGGCTTAATTTTAAGCATGTACTTTGATGGAGGCCAGTTAAATTATTACAATAGTTCAGGTAAGAAATAATGAGGGCTAAAACCAGGGCAGTCATATGGGAATGAAAATAAAGGAATGGACTCAATTGAGGAGATAGAAAACAACAGAATGTAGTCACAGATTAGGTGTGGTTAGAAGAGGAAAAAGCAAAAGGAGATGCGATTTTAAGATTCCTGGCCTAGGCAACTGGGTGGATGGATGATGGTGAGGAGGGACCATCCTTGGGGTGGGGAACTGAAAAGTGAATTCACTTTGGGACATGTTATGTTTCAGGTGCCTATGAATCAACAAAGTAAAGAAGACCATTAGGCAGTTGTAAATATGGTCTGGTGCCCAGGATAGCGGCTTGGACAGGCTCTATGAGTCATCAGTATATAGGCGATTATTGAAACTAGGGGATAAATGAGATCATCTGTGGAAAAAGTAAAAAGTGAGAAGAAAATCTCAATGATGATCCTAGAGGACATAGGGCCTAAAGACCTAAATTCAGAAATAAAACAGAAAAATAATTTTAAAAAAGAAAAGGAAAAAGTAAGAGGAAAACAAGAAAAGAGAGCATAAGGAAAACAACTGAGACATTCTGCAGGAGGGAAGTGGGGTTAGGGGCAAATCAACAGTGACAAATATTAAAAAAAAAATTCAATCATGATGATGCCTAGGACTGCTCAAAAGCATAGGAAATTTGACCTTCTGTAGGGACTTTGGCAAGAGAAGCGTTAGTGATGCATTAGAGGGAGGACTTGCCCTTTAGAGAATGGACAAACAGATTGGAAATGAAACTGGAAATTCTATTCTTTGGCCTACTGTCTTAAGAATACTACGTGGGAAGGAATAGGAAGCAATTACTTGGGGAGAATAAAGTGTAGAAGGATTTTTTTTTTTTTTTGTAAAGAATTTCTTTACTGGCTAGGGTGAAGAAATCAGTAGAGAGGCAGCAAACATAAGGAGTATGTGGCAGGATTATCATTGAATAGTGAAAAGGGGACTCGAGATCATCTGAGAGTGATATGTAGAAACTTTGACGGTAAAAAAAAAACAAAAAAGACGTTAATGGAATCATTACTCAACGAAATGTCACTCTCAAGAAGTAGGAAACCGTGTCATTTTCTGAGAGTGGGGGTGGTGCAAACAAGATGGAAATTTGTGAATATGGATCAGCCTGTTGGAAATGGGGGTATAGTTAGTTGTAAGTAAAAGGATCTCTGCATAGTATACAGTCTGTAAATGATCTGTAAATGATACCTGCATTTCACCTCAAACTCTCGGCAGTTCAGGTACAGTTTTGTTTGATACAGGCTTGAGGATTGATGGAACAGGTAGGCTAAAAAGACAAAGTCATTCAGAGTACTGGCAAGAAAATAGAGATGAGCTGTATCGTAGTATCTGAATAGTCTTAGCTAATGAATCCATTCAAGAGAGACAGACATGAGACAGACAGAGCTAAGCTATGGAGTAAAACCTCTAATCATTTCTGCCTTTCCTCCTACACCCCATCTTTAACGTTCCAATTCTTTTTCCAATAATTTATCTGATAAATATTCCCATAAATATACAAAGTATATTCACTGCAGCATTGTTCATATTAGCAAAATATTGCAAACAACATGAATGTCCATCCATAGAGACCTGTTAAATTATAGCACAATGGAATAATGGAATACTAAGCAGCAATGAAATGAAATGAGGCAGATTTACATGAAATAATAAGCAGTAACTCCAAGATATATTAAGTGAAAAAGCAAGACTCAAAACAGTGTGCATCGTGTGCCATCATTTGTGTAAAATTAAAGCACAAATACATACATATATGTATAATATCTCTGGAAAGATATAGAAAATTTGGATGTGGTAATAGCTTTTGCAGAAGGAGCTAGATGGCTGACGGTAGTGGTGGAGAAGAAAAATTTACTCTCACCTTATCATATATATTTTATATTTTATCAATTTTTTGCTATATGCACATATTATCTGTATAAAAAATAAAGGAAATTTATCTGCCATCATTATGTGCTATCCCCAACAGGGATGAGTGCCAGTGGGGCAGCTCCAGTCAGTGGCACATACTGAAATACATTTGTTCTTGCTTTTATCTGAATCCTTATGGACTAGGAAATTTTTAGTTACATTAGCTAAAATGAGATAGTTTATTATATGCAATATTTTTTATGTCCTGGACCAGCAAGGCCTGTAGCTGGGGTTTAGAAAAACATGAGGCTATTTTGATACCAGTGGCACATGGAGAAGACATTCAAGTTGAATTGTCTTACTGACAAATGCTAAGCCAAAGGAGCGTCTTTAGAAAAACACACCTTCTTCAGAGCTTAAGGAATAGGATGAGTTTATAAATGTTCAGTAAGTCTACCGAAACTTAAATACAACATCTTAAGTAATTTCTTGTTTATTAAGATTTCTTATGGCTTGAGACAGAACTTTTGATTTAAACATTTTTGAGGGTGTGCTTAACTATGGGGGATGCACCTTGTTAAGCAGTGAAAACCGTTAGTACTTTTCTCCATTTACACTAAGCTAGAGACAGTCTTTAGCTGCCTTGTGCATAGATGGCACCTATTGTATCAGCCTTATTTCTGAAGAGACAGATACAAGATTCTGTAACCCATACCTTGTTAAATGACACTGTACAAAACCCAGAGTCATATTAGTTGGTGGGATAACCCAAAAGTTCTATGCAAAGCTGTCTGATATAGGCCATAGGATGGAGACAACACAAATATACTTGGGGATATCCTGAAAAAAGCATGATATACCACACAAGCAGCTTCTGTAATGCCCAAGTCTGGTATGTATTCATCATTCAAAACTAACAGTGATTACTGCCAAAGGCCACATTGTTTTTTGTGCTGATTTATATTGTGGTTGGAGTGGGGGATGCAAAGAAGAGAAAGAGAGGGAGAAAACTAGAGAGCAAGAGAGAGGCTAAATTTTTATACCAAATACTGGTCTCAGGTGTTCTCTTTTCTGGCTTAAGGGAAATCAGATTATTCTGAATCATTTCAGCAGGATCTAAAGGTAGGCTCACCATTAGTACACCTGTGCTTGGGTTGCCGGCTCAGAAGGTGAGCCATGGGTCCAAGGAGAAACATGGCCAGCACTGCTTTTCCTGTTTACAATAAGTACTCTTGTACCTCTGTCACTACACCTGTGGCTCCTACTAACTAGGATGTCATTTCCCTGCTTTAACACCTGAAGGGCTACACATCCTTCCAAGTTTGGGCCTAGTGTTCTTTCTACAGTGATTTCCCTGCTTCTCCAGGCTTCATTCTCTGTGTTAATACAACTCCTTGTTCACACATCCATTGCAGTACTTCTCCCACAATTCTATAATGATCATTCCATGTCTATATCTGTAATGATGAATATCTGCTTCATCACCGGACTATTGAAGTCCATGAGGGCAGGGACCTTGTCTTTTTGTTTTTGAATCCCCAACAGGTAACAGTGACTTGGGGGCCCACAATCTTTCCCACTCTCAGTTTCCTTATGTGTAGTACAGAAAGAATAATTTCAGTCTTTAAAAGCTGTTATAAGGATTAAAAATAATGTATGTACGGTGTCAAGGAGAAAGGAAAATCAAGAGGGACTCAAGACCAAAAAAACACAGATTAGCCATATTCTACTTGAAATAGTCATATTTTGTCAGGCAGCTTTCGGAGCTGAGAGAGAGTCTACAGGGAGAATAATGAACCAGACATGCAGCAAGAAATGGGGATGGGAGATGAAGTGAGGTCATGCATGGGTCTCCCTACAGCTTTGCAATTTCAAGTTCCAGTTTTCCTGAGGCCCAGCTGCATTCTTTGGCATTAAAATAAATGGGCTTAAAGTATAAAATGCTCAAGAAAGAATAGCTTAAGAAGAAGAGAATAGAGAAGTAGCAAACTAGGAAGAATTCATATCAATAATGTTTATATTGTGCCTTTTTCATGCTTTGGGATGATTTTCTATGAGATCCCCAAAGTTTCCTTGAAACATATCCAGAAGCATAAAAAACACTGGTTCTATCCACAGTCTAGATTGTGCATTATGACTTCTACTTGGTCTGTAAATGTGTGCTGAATTGCCAACCAGACTGTGGATTCCTAGACAGGGCAAATTATATCTTCTTCCTTTCTATTCACCACAGAGCCTAACCCTACTGTTGAACACATAATTGATATTCAGTAACTCAGTCAATATTTGTTAAATGAATGAATACAATTTTAATAAGCCGTGATACATACATTAGATTTGTATATAAGGTACATGAAAGGAATCTAGAAGTCATTGAATCAACAATGGAAGTTTTAACCTCTTCTCAATCAATATACTCTATTTGGGTGATTCAGTAATACCCAGAGTTTCAGGCGGTTTACAGGTATGGATGATATTTACACCTTCCTCTCCAACCCAGGCTCCTACCTTAGGCTCTGCCTCTCATTCACAGGTGCCTGTGGTCGCTGGATATAATGGGCTACAGGCCTCTCTGGCTCAACATCATCAAACCCTGATCCGCAAACGTCGTGTTCTCCAAGCTTGCCTCTCTATCTACATCCTTGGCCTCAGTATGGGCACCACCACTGGCTACCCAGTCTGCCTCGCTGGAAAACCGTGGGTTGTTCTTGCTCTTCATTTCCTTCCCTCTCCATGCTTAGGAGGGCAACGTGGTGCATATAAAAGGGCATAGATTAAAAGTCTGACAGGCCTGAATTGTGGCTCTGCCACTTAGTCGTGTGACCTTGAAAACATTACTGCCTTGTGACTCATTGTCTTTATTTGTTAAATGAGACGATTAATGCCTATCTCAGAAGGATGTTTAACAACTAGATACAATGTCTATAGTGTTGCAGATTCCCACTACTAGTTAGTGCCCTGGACTGCCTTTACTGTCACAGAGTACACATGGTGTGTTTATTTTCAAGTCCCCACCAAACTCTGAGTAAGTTGAGAAGGAAACTATTACTTCTAATATTCTACATTTAATGAATAATAGCATAGTTTTTCCTAAAAGCTTTGAAACTATGTGTCAAAAAAATAAAAGAAACAAGAAGCAGTAGCAGGATAAATAAGAGTCTATCTTATTAAGTTTCATCTATATAGTTTGTATATATATATAAGGTGTCTATTTTTCAAAAGCATTTGCAAAAAGGTAAGAGACGCTATAAGAAGTGAAGGATATGCTACACTTTTTGGAATAGAAGACGACTATAAAATATCTTGATGAACAATCTAAATCAGACAGAAATCCCTCAGACAATCAAAAACACGGTTAATATGGAATGTTTGGTCTGGCGAGCTAGGGGGACGGGATGGTGGGGGAAGGCGCAGCCAAGAATTGCATTTCAGTGACTCACTGCTCCTACAAAAACGGTGGCTTCTGAGAAACACAATTTAGAAGAAAATACCTATAATAAAATGTGTGGTGGCACACCAAAAATAACATTCACTTAGAGGGGGAAGCCCTCAATTAATTTCAGTTAGAAAAGAGATCTTTCTCAGAAATCATTGAGCATCTACCTGAAGATCTCAGAAGGTTTATGCGACCTCATTTGCTCATTATTGGTTCATTCATTCACTCATTCAACAGATATTTATTAAGTGTCAACAATAAGCCAGGCTGTGATAGTATGGTGGGGAACAAAGCAGGCGCAATTCCTGTACTCAGGGACGTTACAATTTAACAGGAAAGACAGATAATTAAATAAGTAAAAAAAAAAAATGTGATATATTCCCTATTGAGCATTACTCTAGAGGAGTAGAGTGAACTCCCGTGGGAACAGACAGGAAGAACACTTAAGCCATCTGGGTTTGTAAGGAAATAATTTCCTCAAGGTGAAGAAGGAGTCACAAGATTATCAAGCAATGGGGACATTGTTTGCAAAAACTTAAAGGTAAGAAATGGAGAAAAGTCCCAAGTGAGGAAAACTTAAAAAAGTTCAAGATGAAACAGCTAGAGATTAAGGTTAAGTTACAAAAGGTTTAAAACTTTTCTGAAATGAATTGAATTGAGGTACAATTTACATTCAATAAAATGCACACCCTTAAGGTCAAAGGAATTTTGAAAACATATATGTATGTAACCTGCAACCTAATCAAGCTATAGCACATTTTCCTGTCCTGATGAATTTATTAGTGCCTCTTTGCAGCTTTCACCCTCCCTTCCCACACCCTCTGACCCGGGTAAAAATCGCTTTGCTTTCTTTCTATTCCTATAGATTGGTTTTGCTTGTTCTGGAACTTCATATAAATAGAATTTTTCAGTATAATATTGTGATATTCCTCCATGTTGTCATGTGTGTCAGTTTATTCTTTTTTATTGCTGAGTAGTTTTTGATTTATAATAATCTGTAATTTGTTTATCCAGTCAATCATTTACTAGAACCCATCATTATTTGGGTTGATTCCAGTTTCTGGCTACTATAAATAAAGCTACTATAAACATTCATGCACAAGACTTTTTATAGACATAAGTTTTCATTTCTGAGTAAATACCTAAGAAAGGAATTCCTGGGTCACATGATAAAAGTATGTTTAACTTTATAAGAAACTGGCAAACTGTTTTCAAACGCGGTTACTCCATTTTACAACTTACCACAAACGTATGAGAGTTCCTGGTTCTCCATATCCTTGCCAACATTTTATATTACCAGTCTTTTTAATTTTAGACATTCTAGTAGGTGTGAAGTAGTCTTTCATTATGATCTTAATGAGTATTTTCATGATTATCAAGGATGTTGAATATATTTTGACATGCTTATTGGCCATTTGTATTTTGTCTTTTATAAAATTTGTTTACCTCTTTTGCCATTTAAAAAAATTGGGTTGACTGTCATAATATTGTGAAAGAGTTCTTTACATATTGTTGATTCAAGTACTTTGCCAGTTTTATTGTTGTGAATATTTTCTTTTAGTATACAGCTTGCCTTTTTATTTTCTTTAGTGTCTCCTTTGAAAAGTTGATGGTTTTAATTTTTGAAGAAGCCCAATTTATCAATGTTTTCTTTTCTGGCTACTGTTTTTTCCTTTTCTCTGTGTTTGCTTGTAGAAGCTTTATAGGCTTAATTTTTTACATTTAGGTCTAGAATCCATTTTAATTTGATTTTTGTACATGGTTTGACATAAAGGTTGAAAACAATTATTTTGCATGAGGAAATTAGATTCCAGTTGTTTTAGCACCATTTGTTGAAAAGACTGTATTTACTCATTAAATTATCTTACAGGAAATCAATTCCATTTTTACAGGTACTGTTTTTCTTTTCCTGACTATGTACAGGTCAGGCATCCCTAATCCAAAAATGCAAACTTCCAAATGCTCCAAAATCTGAAACTTTTTGAGCACCAACATGACCCCACAAGTGGAAGATTGCACAACGGATCTCGTGTGATGGGTCATAGTCAAAACTTTGTTTCGTGCACAAAATTATTAAAAATATTATATAAAATTACCTTCAGGCTATGTGCATAAGGTGTATGTGAAACATAAATGAATATCATGTTTATACTTGGTTCGCAATCCCAATATATCTAATTATCTATCTGCAAATGTTCCAAAATCCAAATAAATCTGAAATCTAAAACACTGCTGAATATCAAGCATTTTGGATAAGGGAGACTCAACCCATATTACATTTCTGTTTTTTTATAATTAAATATTAGATTTTTAGATACTATAATATAGAGAATTAGGATTTTGCTATCTTCCTTGCTTCCTATTTGGCAACAAATTTAATTTCTGGCTAGCATACTAGGATTTGTGTGGGCTTAATTTTGTGTTTTATTAGTTAGAAACTGTGGAAAGCCCAAGGTATTTTGCAAGCCCCTCTAATTTGGTGAGGTTCAATCTCCAAACTCTATTTCTCTATCAATCTTGTTAGAGATTGATTTTAAACTTTCTTAGGGCAATTCTATAGTAAGTCTCACTCTACGGCACGGTCCTTACTCCCAAGACATGGCCTTTCTGATGTCTCATTTGGATGCCTGGGGTGTTTTTAATAAATAGACTTTAAGGAAATCTCTCCACTCTGGCAAGGCTGAAACTCCAATGTCTGCAGGTACTGCTTAACCTCCACTGTCTTTGTTTAGCTCTCAGACCTATAGCAGTTGATGGCTGTTAAGCCTCTGGTAATTTGCCTTAACCATACACAGCTCACCATTAGCCATGGACTTGAGGTGGTCCATCGCATTCATTTCTGAGACATCTCCCTCTTCTATGATGTTCTACCTATCACATTCCAGCTGCTCAGCTACCCAGAACTCTGATCTCTGCCTCCTCAGTTCAATGGGACCACTGTACTTTCTGGACTCCAGCTCTCTGTGCTGCAGTCAGAAAATCGTTCCCAGGCAGAGAACTGGATAACTGTGGGGCTCACTTCATAAACGTATCTCCTTGAGAGGATTGCAGGCTTAAATTGTCTGTCGTTCATTCTTTGAAAAACAGTTGCCTGAGATGTTTATGGCAACAAGTCTAGTTGGGCACCATTTACCTCATGATTGCTAGAAGATGAAATCCCCCTCTATTAGGTTTTTAAGCAGAGAAATAAAATACCCTATTGGTACTTTAGAATGGTGCTCTGGCTGCAATGCAAGTGAGGAATAAGTGTGGGGTAGATAGACAACATGTGGCAGCAGCAGTAATCCTGGAAAAAATAACTTATTTGATAAATACATATCTAGTGATCAGTACGTTCCAGGTCCCATTCTCATTCTAATACTGACTCACTTAATTGTCATCAATCCCATGATATAATACTATTACTGTCATCTCCATTTTTTAAGTTGGAAAACTGAGGGACAGAGAGGCTAAGTAATTGGACCAAGAAATAGAGCTGTAATTGAATCCAGGTGGCCTGCCTCTAGAGTTCGTGATCTTTGAAACCAGGTACTTCTATGATAACAGTAGCCTAAAGTGGTGGAAATGAGCAACCTTTGCTTCATGTGTCTGAAGAGGAAGCACTTCCTTTTCTGGACACTAATACTGGCATACATACTATGTGCTAGCGTGAACAGAATGACAAGCCAGGCCTCTTGGGAGATAGGAAAAGGGATTCAAAGCAGAAAAGAGGCCCAGGTGCGGTGGCTCACGCCTGTAATCCTAGCACTCTGGGAGGCCGAGGCGGGTAGATTGCTCGAGGTCAGGAGTTCGAGACCAGCCTGAGCAATGAGCGACACCCTGTCTCTACTAAAAATAGAAAGAAATTATCTGGCCAAACAAAGAAATTATCTGGCCAACTAAAATATATATAGAAAAAATTGGCCGGGCATGGTGGCACATGCCTGTCATCCCAGCTACTCAGGAGGCTAAGGCAGTAGAATCACTTAAGCCCAGGAGTTTGAGGTTGCTGTGAGCTAGGCTGATGCCACGGCACTCTAGCCAGGGCTACAAAGCGAGACTCTGTCTCAAAAAAAAAAAAAAAAAAAAGCAGAAAAATTCTCAGCCTACAATCTAGAGGAGGAGTCTGAAAAAGACATAAAATCATGAAAAAACTAACAGTTAAACAAATTAATATACTGCAGAGCAGCTCCTGAAGTGCTAAGCAGATGCTAGGGGAAGTGCCAATTACAAGAATAGGAAAGACTATCTCTATGTTGTAAGATTAGAGTCTATTTTTATATGAGTTATATTAGACAAGAGAAAGCCAGCCATGGTCCTGAGAGTAAAGGCCCGGAAGTCTCTGAGAATTTGCCTTATATTAATAACTCATGAAAAGTCATTTGCCCCTGAACCTACTTCCCTGGCTATGAAATGGGACTAAAGTTGTAACAATCAGAAGCACACATCACTGAATTCATTTTAATGTTGCTTTTTTAAAGTCCATGAAATTCTCTTAAAATGCAATTTGGTGCAATTGCTGAGGCAATGAAATGAACTATAGAGGGAATGATAAACCTAGAATATAAAAACATGATGAAAATTTGCCATTCTTGGAACAATGAATGAAACAAAATATCTGTTATTATGAAATTACCCCCTTAGAGAGGTCAGAAAAAAGTGGCTGCTATGGTTAAAGTCAAAATACTCAGATAGGTTGTGAGCTCAGAACATCTGGGTCTAGGTCAACATGTCATGTGTACCAAGTCAAGGGTGTATTCTAAATTTTGGTGATAAACAACCACTCAGATTAAAATATGCCATAAAAGTCATGTTTTAAAAAAAGTACTGTTTACATTCATCTGTGGAAACTTCTGTCCTGCTGATAACCCAAATGCATGACTTAAACCATCTGCCTCTTCCGCCGATGTGAAAGGGAATGACGTAAATGCTGTTTACAGCAGTGAGTTGGTTTGCTGGGAGGCTGCTGTTCTTTATCAGCATTTAACATGGGATAACTGAGATAACTATGCTTCAGGCATATGAAAAGAGTTCATAGGCATTTTCTGGTGGAGGTGAGTGTACCTGGAAGGGCACTATGATGATAGTAGCATAGGCTAGTATGAAAAAAGAACAAGATTCACTATGCTTACAAATTTCCAACTCTACTCAAGATATACATGTAATCCAGAGAGTTTCATGTAAGAGACAGTGTGATGGAAATAGCACAGATTTTGATGGAAGATTAACTCAGACTCAAATTCTACCTGTCTAACCCTGGCCAAGTTATGTGAATTCTCTCAATCTTGGTTTCTTCATCCATAAAATGAGCTTAAATGACTGTAGTAGTTTCACTGGTAGCCCCCATATGTCCAGGTTCTAACTCCAAGAACCTGCGAATGTGACCTTATTTGGAAAAAGTGTCTTTGCTGGCGTAATTGTGAGAAGTGAACATTTTGGATTATCTGGGTGGGTCCCAAATCCAACCACAAATGTCCTTATAAAAGATCCAAAGAGGACAGACACAGAGACAGGAAAGGGCCATGTGAAGATGAAGGTAGAGATAGGAGTTATTCAGCTGTCAGCCACGGACAGCTACCAGAAGATTGAAGAGGCAAAGATCCTCCTCTGGAGCTTTTAGAGAGAACACAGCCCTGAACAAATCTTGATGTCAGACTTTGGCCCCCAAAACCTTGAGAAAATAGATTTCTCTTGTTTTAAGCCACCCAGTCTGTGGTCATTTGAAATGAATTAGTGAATGAATACAATGGCCTTATAAAGTCTTTGCAGGAAATATACATAGACCAGTAGACAGCCCAAGTAAACAATTATTGAATGTTAGTTACTGTGATAATGGTACATGATGCTTCAATACATGGCCACAAGAAACCTCATGGAATTGAGGACCAAATGTCTTCTACTCCAATAGAAAAGTTTACAAGATTATGTATCCCAGTTACCTCTAAGGATGTTCAAAAGAAGATTAAGAAATCTTGAAGTCTAAGGAGATTGAGAAACTTCAACTTTCTTGGATGCTGTTAGGAAATTCACTTGTAAGAGAGCTGCCTTTATTAAAGGTAAGATTTTAAAAGCTCATTTCAGAGTCACAAAATATAACAAGTGATTCCCTCCCTCCCTTCTCTCTTTGTTTCCTTCCTGCCTCCCTCCCTCCCTCCCTCCCTCTCTCTTTTAGTTGAAAGTGCAGAGAAACTGGGCTTCAAATCCAAAATAATGTAGAAAACTGAGACAGTGTGTGACTGTTAAAATGGAAGGGAAAAATAATATAGGTGTTATTTAGTCTTTGTCTAGATCCAAGCATCACCTCAAAGTCAAGTTTGGGGCCAAGGGGCCTATGTGTGCAAAGAATTACCAAAGATTAGGCTGAAGTCTTGATGCTCCTTCTCCCTTAGTAAAATTCACTCACCAAACACACAGTTCAACTACTAAAGACATTTTATCCATAAATTTCAATAATTCTGGAATGGAAATATTTTTCTGAGATGGAAAATTCTAAGATGGAAATATGTTTCACATTCAAAAATCTGGTCACGGCATGTATTTTTTAGGGCAATATATATGATTTAAAGGTGGCTATTTTCACTAAGGGTACTCCAATTCAAATGCAGTTACAACTGGTTATAATCATTTGCAATAAAACTAATTCATCGACTTTATATATGTCTAATAAAGGATTGAATTACCAGCAAAGTTACATACTATATGTAATATGCCATCTTTAAAAAAATTTTGATTAATCAAGGGTGATTGATCACATCAAATACACATCATATAATTAGAGAAAGATTATATGCTAAAGTGTCAACCTGTTGTAAATAAGATACAAATTCAAATGATTTAGAGTCAAATACAGACTAAAATAATTGGGAAAATCTTTATGGCAGAACAGGGGATTTGGAGTAAACATTGAGGGAGAATCAGGTGATCAGCAGAGGTAAACTTCATAAAGGCAGGTCAGCTAAACTCCCAGGCTTCCAGGGATGAGGGTAGGAGGCAAAAAGGGATATTACCACTCTTTCACCTCACTGAGGAGCAAATCTGAATGAGAACTGAAGTGTCTGAATATGGAAATTGTATTCAGCTTGTACTTACCAAATGGGGGATATGGTAAATGGGACCACGGACCAAAAGAACAGACAGAGAGCTAATAATAGGAGGGATAGTCTCTGATGTCCTTAGGCCTATAAGCAAAGGCTAAACTATAGTGGTAAACTGAGAATTTGGAAAACATTTTAAAATTAAAATGCAGTCTCCTCTTAGTTTGAAATTTTTGACTGAGTGGGTAGATTGGTTAGTCTGGACCCTTTGGAGACTTTTAAGCATTCCAAAGTGCCTCCAATGAATTTAGAATGCCAAGAATGTGCACAAATTTGGTATTTAAAATTCTAGACTTGCATTTGCTAATCCAATTAAGTGTAGCTTTGCCAGACACAGAGGCTGAACTCCACTTCAAATCATGTAGTTGAAACAGAAATACTCAAAGAATTTTTGTGAAGAAAAACTGATTCTAAGCCTACAATACCTATTTCTAAAATGACTGTAAATAAAGTTACATTTTTTGGAAAGTGATTGCCATACTTTCAATCCTTTCCCTATGACAAAAAGATTACATGAAATCAACAAAATAGATAGAAAATTTTTAGTATTGCAAATATGCTTTATTTACAACCATTTTGTGTTTAAACTTGTATTCATGTTTTTACTCATACATTCCATTCTTCTCAGAAGCACCTACCTCATCAATTTCACCTAATGAAATCATTTGATTTTCCGTTTAAGTATACTTCTAATATATTTTATGCTTCTGAAGTCTTTAACTCTCTCACGTGAATAATGTGCCCATTTTATCATCCCTAGAAGATGGTAATCTCCCGGAAGGGAGAGACCATGTCATATACTTCTTTTATATCCTCTTGATGCCACGTACTATCACGGTAGACCCTCACTTAACATGTGTTGATTTGATTTTCATTAATTCAGTTCCAATCTAGCATTTTTATAGCAATATTATGGAATTTACTCTATAGTAGATTGTATATGGGAATTGGGGTCCTTTAAAATAAAACAATATAGCAATGTTGAAAGATAGGTTTACATGTTGAAATTCTGAAATTTTTAACTTCCTTTTTAACACAACATATTGAACACATAGTTATCCCTGTAATGTCTAGAAATTGATCGAAAGAAATTTCTAAAAGTATGAATTACACAAAAAAAGAGTGGAAGAAATATGGAAAACTAGAGATTTAAACATGATTTTGGAAGATGGAAAATAAATGATTGAGTGATACCTAATTTAATAGAGGAGATAAAATTAAAACTCAAGTGCCAACAGAAAATAATGTCAACTAGAAGCAGGACAATTTGCACTGCAAAAGCCAGAAATGGTCAGAAATTACAGGCACCAGATAGCTATGAAATCCCCTCTCGCCTTCCCACCTGCCTAGCACCCTATAAATGTTACTCCCCATATGTGCACATTAGTGTTGATTGATTAATATCAATTTAATGGTGAGTATATGTGGTGTTTGCTTTTCCATTCTTGAGATACTTCACTTAGAAGAATGGGCTCCAGCTCCTTCCAGAATAATACAATAGGTAGTTTGTCATTTTTTTTATGGCTCAGTAGAACTCCATGGTATACATATACTACATTTCATTAATCCACTCATGTATTTATGGACACTTGATTTGTTTCCACATATTTGCAATTGTGAATTGTGCTGCTATAAACATTCCAGTGCAGCTGTCTTTTTTATAGAGTGTTTTTTTTTTTCCTTTGGGTAGATAACTAGTAGTGGGATTGCTAGATCAAATGGTAGTTCTACTTTTAGTTCTTTCGGGTGTCTCCATACTACTTTCCATAGAGGTTGTACTAGTTTGCAGTCCCACCAGCTATGGTTTCTGAGGAGAAGTCAGATGAAATTCTTATCTTTGTTCCTTTATAAGTAAAATGTTTTTCCCCTCTGGCTTCTTTCAGGATTAAAAAAAAATTGATTTTCTGTAGTTAGAATATGACATGCCAGGTGTAGGGTTTTCTGTTTGTTTGTTTGTTTGTTTAATTATACTACTTCATGTTCTCTGAGCTTCCTGGATCTGTGATTTCACGTCTAACATTAATTTGTGGAAATTTTCAGTCATTATTATTTTAAATATTTCTTCTATTCCTTTCTCTGCTCCTTCTCCTTCTGGTATTGCCATTATGCCTATGTTACCTTTTGTAGTTGTTTCACATTTCTAGGATATATTGTTCTGTTTGATCAGTCTTTTGTTTTGTTTTATTTTTCAGTTTTGGAGGCTTCTAATGATATATTCTCAAGCTATGTCCAGTCTACTATTACACCCAAGAAAAACATTATTTCTGTTGCAATGTTTCTGATTTCTAGCATTTCTTTTGGGGTTCTTTTACTTTTTTTAGGACTTTCATCTCTCTATTTACATTGCCCATCTGTTCTTGCATGAAGTCCACTTTATCCATGAAAAGCCTTAGCATATTAATCTTAGTTGTTTTAAATTCCTTGTCTGATAATTCCAAGATCCCTGTCATGTCTGGTTCTGATGCTTGCTCTGTCTCTTCAAACTGTGTGGGTTTTGTTTGTTTGTTTGCTTGTTTTTGCCCTTTAGTATTCTTTGTAATTTTTTCTTGATAGCAGACATGATGTACTAGTTTAAAGGATATGCTGTAAATTGCCCTTCAGTCAGGTGGTTCTAAACTGTGGAAGGAGAGGGGATATATTCTTTAGTTCTATGATTGAGTCTCAATATTTTAGTGAGCCTATGCTCTGTGCTGTGAAATTCAAGTTTTTCACAGTTTTTTTTTTTCTTGTACATGGGACAGGATGCCCAAAGTGGACTAGAGTTGGGTATTTTCTTTCTCCTACATGGAAAGATAGAACTTGCTGGAGATGAGTATTTCTCTTTCCCCAGACCAGTTAGGCTGTGATAAAACCCATGCATGTTAGGCTCTGGTTAAATCGTTTCCCCTGCGGGCAGACCTTATTAAGAACACAGTGCTCTTTCATATTTCAAAATTGTTCCTTTCCCTCTTGTTGCTGAAACCATGAGAGGATTTTTCTCCAATATTTACTGTGAGAACTTAGTTAAGCTCCTTGAAATAAACATCAAGGTATTGGGGGGGGGGGAGTGGACCTCCTATGATTGGGCCCACCTGGAGTTTTTAACTCTCACATTTGCCCACCACTAGCCTCCAGCAATTCATCACAGTTCAGGTTTTCCCACCCTGGCACTGGTTCCTGAGGAGGTTTCTGCTCTGGTATGTTGTGATTCTCTGTATCCCCCTGTCTGTTTCTCCAGTTTGGAGACAGCAGTTTGCCCTGTGACCTCACTTCTCTTAAAGACTTAAAATGAGTTGTTTATTTTTCAGTTTTTTACTTATTGTTAGGATGGAGTGGTAATTTCCAAGTTCCTGACATATGGAACTGGAAACTTGGCAGAGTTTTTTTTTTTTTTTTTTTTTTTTTTTGATGAAGAAGTTGAAGATATGGTTCTGGTGCTAACTATATTTTGTGATGAAATTAAGACTTTTAAGAGTAGGTGATTAGCTGGCAAATACAAATGCAGAAGAAAATCAGGACTACAAATACAGACATGAGGAATTCATCTGTTTAGAAATCACACTTATAATGACAAAAGAAGACATCTAAGAAAGACTTGTAAAGAGAGTAAAATACTTCAGATTGCATCTTGAGAAATGTTTACATTTAGAAGTTGGGAGGAGGAAGAAGTCAAGAAGGCAGAGAAGAAATTGTTGAAGTGAATGGAAAAATAAGCCATGTTATGGAAGCAGAAAAAAGAAGCATTTCTTAAAGAAAGTGCTGATATGTGGCTTCACATGCTGCATTTAAGTCAAAAGGAATGACTAGCAAAGTCTTTAGGGAATTGAAGTTTTAGATCTTAGAAGAAAATACACTGAAATCAAGAAAGGGTGCTGAATTTTGTCAAATGCTTTTTCTGCAACTATCGAGATGATCGTATCATCTTTGTTTTTGCTTCTCTTTATATGGTAAGCCACATTTATTGATTTCTGTGTGTTGAACCATTCTTGCATCTCTGGGATGAAGCCCACTTGGTTATGGTGGATTATTTTTTTGATGTGCTTTTAAATTTGGCTTGCTAGTATTTTATTGAGGATTTTTGCATGTGTATTCATAAAGGAAATTGGTTGGTAGTTCTTTTTTTTTGTTGTGTCCTTTCCTGGCTTTGGTATCAAGGTGATACTGGCTTCATAGAATGAGTGGGGGAGAATTCCCTCCTTCTTGATGTTATAGAATAATTTCTGCATTATGGGTTCCAGCTCTTCTTTGTAGGATTGCTAAAATTTGGCTGTGAATCCATCTAGTCTGGGGCTTTTTTTTGTTGGAAGCATTTTATTACTGCCTTCAATCTTTTTGCTCATTATTGGTCTGTTCAGAAGTTCTATTTTGTTCTGATTGAGTCTTGTGAGGTTGTGTGTTTCCAGGAATTTGTCCATCTCCTCTATGTTTTTGAGTATATGTGCATAGAGATTTTCATAGTATCCACAGATGATATTTTGTATTTCTGTGATATCCATTGTAATATCTCCTTTTTCATTTCTGATTGAGCTAATGTAGATCCTTTCTCTTCTATTCCTGGTTAATGTAGAAAGAGGTCTATCAATTTTGTTTATATTTTCAAAGAACCAACTTTTTCTTTCATTGATCTTTTGTATTATTTTTTCATTTTCCATTTCATTTGGTTCTACTCTGACCTAATTTATTTCTTTTCTTCTGATGGTTTTGGGTTTGGTTTGCTCTTTATTTTCTAATTCCTTGAGATGTATCATTAGATTGTTGATTTGTGATTGTTCTGCCTTTTTGATGTAGTTATTTAAGGCTGTGAATTTTCCCCTTAGGACTGCTTTTCCTGATTCTCATAGATTTTGATATCTTTTGACCCCTAAGTCATTCAGTTTTAGGAATCTTTTTATTTCCATCTTAATTTGAACAAACTGGGCATAGAAGGAACATAACTAAACATGACAAAATCCACGTATGACAAACCCACAACCAACATTATACTGAATGGGGAAAAGTTGAAAGCATTCTCACTAGGAACTGGAACAAGACTGGGGTGCCCACTGTTACCACTTAAATTCAATACAGTGATGGAAGTCCTAGCCAGAGCAATCAGCCAAGAGGAAGAAAAAAAGGATCTACAAATCCAGAAAGGGGAGGTCACACTATCACTTTTTGCTGATGATGTGATCTTAGTCTAGTCTAGAAAACCCCAAAGATTCCATCAAG
The DNA here is from genome assembly GCF_041146395.1 of Eulemur rufifrons. Classification (NCBI taxonomy): domain Eukaryota; kingdom Metazoa; phylum Chordata; class Mammalia; order Primates; family Lemuridae; genus Eulemur; species Eulemur rufifrons. Next base: position 22,180,910 of record NC_090999.1, read on the forward strand.
AGACTCCTGGAATTGATAAATAAATTCAACAAAGTCTGAGGTTACAAAATCAATGTACACAACTGAGTAGCATTTCTATACAGCAATAACAGTCAAGCTGAGAGTCAAATCAAAGACTCAATACCATTCACAATAGCCACAAAGGAAAGAAAATACCTAGGAATATACTTAACCAAGGAGATGAAAGATCTCTACAAAGAGAACTACAAAACACTGAGGAAAAAAATTGCAGATGACATAAACAGATGGAAAAACACAACATGCTCATGGATTGGCAGAATCAACGTTGTTAAAATGTCCATACTAGGCAAAGTGATTTACGGATTGAAAGCAAACCCCATCAAATTACCAATATAATGTTTCACAGATCTAGAAAAAAATAATTATATGCTTTGTTTGGGACCTGAAAAGAACCTGAAAGAGCCAAAGCAATCTTAAGCACAAAGAACAAATCTGATGGCATCACATTGCCAGACTTTAAATGATACTGCAAGGCTATAGTATCCAAAGCAGCATGGTATTACCATAAAAAAATTGAGACATAGATTAATGGAACAGAAAAGAGAACCCAAATAATGCATATATAAAACCATCCACATACTGCCAACTGATCTTTGACAAAGTAGACAACAATATACACTGGGGAAAAGAAGCCTTATTCAATAAATGGTGCTGGGAGAATTGGATAGCCACATGCAGAAGAATGGAACAGGATCTGTATCTCACCACTCACAAAAATTAATTCAAGATGGATAACAGACTTAAATGTAATGCCTGAAACCATAAGAATGCTAGAAGAAAATGTTGGAAAAACTCTTCTAGATATCAGCCTAGATGAGGCAAAGACATTATATGTAACCTAAATGTTTATACCCCCATAATATTATGAAATTAAAAAAAATAAAATAAATAAATTAGAAAAAAAAGAATTTATGAAGACTCCAATGGCAATAACAGCAACAACAAAAATAAATAAACGAGACTTGATTCAATTAAAAAGCTTCCGCACAGCTAAAGAAATGATCAGCAGAGTAAATAGACAACCTACAGAATGGGAGAAAATATTCACAAGCTATGTATCTGATAGAGGGCCAATAACCAGAATATACAAAGAACTCAAGCAAATAAGCAAGAGAAAAACAAACCACCTCAATAAAAAGTGGGTGAAAGACATGAATGGAAGATTTTCAAAAGAAGATAGATAAGTGGCCAATAAACATATGATAAAGTGCTCAACATCACTTATCATCAGGGAAATGCAAATTAATATCACAATGAGATATCACCTTACCGCATTTAGAATGGTTTTTATTAATAAGTCCAAAAACAATAGATGTTGGCATGGATGCAGAGAGAAAGGAAGGCTTATACACTGTTGGTTGGACTGCCAATTAGTACAACCTCTCTGGAAACAGTATGGAGATTCCTCAAAGAACTAAAATTAGACCTACCGTTTGATCCAGAAATCCCATTACTGGGTCTTTGCTTAAAGGAAAAGCAATAATTATATCAAAAGACACCTGCACTCGAATGTTTATTGTAGCACAATTGCAAAGATATGGAATCAACCCACGTGCCCACTAATTCATGATCAGATTAACAAAATGTAATATATGTATACTTTGTAATACTACTGGGCCTTGAAGAAAGATGAATTAAGGTCTTTTGCAACAATTTGGATGGAACTGAACACTATTATCCTAAGTGAACTATCTCAAGAATGGAAAAGCTAACACTACATGTACTTGCTATTAAATTGGAACTAACTGATGAGCACACATATGCACAGAGGGAAATAAAATTCAGCAGAAATCAAGCAGGGGAGAGGGGAGGAGGGGATGAGTGAAAATCTACCTAATGGGTACAATGAACATTATCTGGGTGATGGGCACACTTATAATCCTGACTCAAGCATAGCAAAAATGATCCATGTAACCAAAAACATTTGTATTCCTGTTATATTTTGAAATAAATAATTAAATGAACAAATGGACTGAACTGTAGCAGGCCCTTAATATAGTATAATACTTTCTAAATTTCTGAAGTTTCTACCACAATATATTCTTCAACTCCAAAAATTTGCAATTTTAATATCTACCTGATAGCGTTGCTACACAAATTAAATAAATCACTATACTAAATGAAAATTCTGTGTTGAGATTTGCCATTTAATCTAGTAACACATTAGATTTGACTTGTCGGATTCTGGGCAAGCAGTCAGACACATTCACTAAATAATTGTTCTTGCTATCAGTTAGTGTATAAAGAATCAAAATTCAGTGATCTAAACAACCACACTTGTTTCATTATTATTTATCTCTTATAGGTCTAAGGACAGGTTGGGGTCAGCTAAGCACTTTTGCTCAGGGTCCTTTATGTGGTTTCAGTCAGACAGTGGCAGGGGCAGGAATCATCTCACATGTCTGGCAGTTAATGCTGGTTTTGGATAAGACCTCAGCTGGGATGTTAGTTAGAACACCTACACATGTCCTCTCCATGTGACCTGGGATTCCTCTGAGCATGGAGTCTGTATTACAAGAGAAAGCATCCCAAGAGAAAATCAGGCAGAAGCCATATCATCTTATATCACCTGTCCTAAGATACCACCTAGTGTCATTTCTGCTATATTCTATTTGTTATAAGCACTTCATTAAGGCTATCCCTTATTCAAAAGAAGAGGAATTGGACTCCCATTCTCTTATGATGAGGGACAAAGAATTTGTGAACATGTTTAAAACCATCATAGTAAGTGAATTTTTCTTAAACACATCCCTGGATGTTTAAAGTGAAATCATGCCTCAGCAAAATTATCTAATCTACATAGGCCTTGGGGAATTCTTGTGAATGTATAAATCTGTGAGTATTAAATCTATATATTCCATGTGTTTACTATATTTTTATTTTTTTTTTATTTTTTTTTTTGTTTACTGTATTTTTAAAATGTAATACCAAGAAGTCATTCAAACTCCCTTCGTCTTCATTTGTATTCCTCTCTTTGGAGGTGGCAGTGACACTATGAAATATGGAAGTGGAAGCATGCCCAAGGGCCAAGGAGGTGGCAGTGAGGCTGAAAAACCTTCAGTGGGGTGGGGTCTGAGAAGGTGCCTAGTACAGTTAGAAGATTAGTTAAATGCATTGAGGATTAAGCATATTAGCAAATATGTTGAGGCTAATACAAGCCAGATTTTTTTTTACTATTAGAGATTTACAAATATGGAAAGGGTAATATTTTAATGTTTCTTAGATGAATGTTGGTGTTAGGTGCTGGATTATAATCGAGAATATTGGTATATTGGTAGAAATTCATGGTTCTTTTAAAAAATACACACATAGATGGCCAGGCTTGGTGGCTCATGCCTGTAGTCCTAGCACTCTGGGAGGCTGAGGCTAGAGGATTGATTGAGTTCAGGAGTTCGAGACCAGCCTGAGCAAGAGTGAGACACTGTCTCTACTAAAAATAGAAAAATTAGCTGCGTGGAGTGGCGCAGGCCTGTAGTCCCAGCTGCTTGGGGAGGGTGAGGCAGAAGGATTGCTTAAGCCCAGGAGTTTGAGGCTGCAGTGAGCTATGATGACATCATTGCATGCTATCCAGGATGACAAGAGTGAGACTCTGTCTCAAAAAAAAAAAAAAAAAAATACACAAACAGAGGTAAATTTATTTTTTTCTCATTTAAAATTTTATTTATATAAATTTATGGGATACAAGCGTAATTTTGTGACATGCATACATTGTGTAATGGTCAAGTCAGAGCTCTAAGGTATTCATCACTTGAATGATGTATTAATACATTGTACCTATTAAGTAATTTCTTATCATCCACCCCCTCCCACTCCTCATCTTTCCAAGTCTCCATTTTCTATCATTCCACTCTCTGTGTCCATGTGTATACATTTTTTAGCACCTACTTATGAATGAGAACATGTGATATGTGTCCTTTGGTGTCTGGCTTGTTTTACTTAAGATAATGACCTCTAGCTCCATACATATGGCTGCCAAAGACATGATTTTATTCTTTTTTATGGCTGAGCAGTATTCCACTGGGTATATAAAGCACATTTTCTTTATCCATTCATCAACTGAGGGACACTTAGAGTCTGTATGTTTGCTATTGTGAATAGTGGTCTGATGAACATATAAGTGCAGGTAACTTTTTGACATATTGATTTCTTTTTCTTTGGGTAGATACCCATTAGTGAGATTGCCAGATCAAATGGTAGTTCTATTTTTTGTTCTTTGAGAAATTTCCATATTGTTTTCCACAGAGGTTGTATTAATTTACATTCCCACCAACACTGTATAAGTGTTCTTTTTTCTCTGCATCCTTGCCAACATTTTATTTATTTATTTTTTGTCTTTTTAGTAATAGCTATTCTGACTGGGGTAAGATGATTTCTCTTTGTGGTTATAATTTGCCTTTTTCTGATTATTAGTGCTGTTGAGCATTTCTTTTCATATGCCTGCTGGCCATTTGTATGTCTTCTTTTGAGAAATGTGTATTCATGTCTTTTTCCCAGTTTTTAATGTTTTTTTAATTGATGTTGAGTGGTTTGAATTCCTTGTATATTCTGGATATTAGTCCTTATTGAATGAATAGTTTGAAAAAAAAAAGATGTATATATATGGTTACTTTTCCTAACTCTGTCTGAAGAGTAGGTCTAGAAACAGCAACATTTTAGTAGCAATGAGCACATTAAACAGAAATACAATCTTCATTTCTAAACATCATCATTCACTAAAACTAGGAATTCTTAGAGAAACAGCTGAATTCCAGGGCTGGTATAGAGAAAGTGCAAACTAACCAGGAATATTTTGTGCCAGAAAATAAGAAAGTCCTTAAAGAAAAATGCAGGCATATCAAAGTGACACAGAAACCAGTTTGAAGTGGCTGTCACCAACTAAAATTGGGACAATGTGAGCATCAAAATACTGGATTCAATATATTATTCAATGTATACAACCTATTGAATAAAATAAGCATCCTTGAGTCGATAGTGATATATTAATAAATCACTGACTGAATAAAAAGAAGGGTTGTGTAATGGTTCATTTATTTGTGTCAACTTGGCCAGAGCATGGGGTGTCCAGATATTTGTTCAAACATTATGCTGGGTGTGTTTGTGAGGGTGTTTCTGGATGAGGCTAACACTTGAATCAATAGACTGAGTAAAGCAAATTGTCCTCCCCATTGTGGCTGTTTCTTACCCAATTTCTTGGAGGCCTGAAAAGAATTTAAAAAGCAGAGTAAGGGAGAACTCACTTTCTCCACCTGACTGTCTTTGAGCTGGAATATTGGTCTTCTCCTGCCTTTAGACTTGGACTCAGACTGAAACTTGTATCATCAGCTGTCCTGGGTCTCCAGCTTGCTGAGTTTTTAAAATTGTTCCTAGGGTTCCTGGAATTGTCTCTCTAATCTGATTAGATTTAAAGATACCAATGACTCTATTTTCAGTAGTAAAGTGAACACTGATAATCCATGGCATGATCTGGCAATAAACACATAAAAAATACCTCTCTAATACTCCCAATAACTCAAGAAGCGGGGAGGTAGGTGACTATGTATATGAAACTTTTGAACCTTTTTGTCAACCTAACAAATATAATGAGATTAGCTGGTTGCACCTAATGTTGAACAAAGTGGTAAAAGAAAGGATGATCCCAGGGATTCAGATTTCCAGCTCAAGCGCCACATACATGACCTAAAAATTTCTATTTGTGCTCTGAAGGAGACTCTTATCTCCTGTAGCCACAACTCTGAGACTGCTGAAAACCAAATGCTCATGATCTTCATAGGATAGTGGATCAAAAAACAAAAAGAGACACAACTGGTACAGTTAGCAAAATCTGATAGGGCCTGTGGATTTGTTAGTATTGTTGTATGACTATTGATTTCATTGGATGGATGCATTTGGTTATGTTGGAGTGTGTTTTTGTTTTTGGAAAAAACACTGGGATATTTAGGGAAGACATAGACTGAACAATGTGGTATAATGTTGATAGCTGTAGAATTTGGCTGAGGGATGCTCATTTGTTCTGTTATAATTTTTCTATCAGAAATTATTTCAAAATAAATTATATAAAAATATTATTGGAAATATATATCTACTACCAAAGTTTGCTGATTAATCACCAAATTAATCTATATCCCTACTTATTTCCATTTCTTTCCCATTTTTTCACCACTAAACCATTCATGACTTTACCTGCAATTTGCATATATCCCTTTTAGGAAAATGCTTAGGTTCAATAAACTAAAATCAGAAAAAAAAAAAAAAGAATCAAGCCTGTTCCTTGATAAATTATCTTTACACATATCCTCCTTTTTCCCCTTTCTTAACTTTGAGCAGTGTCCAAATTTAAGCAGAAACTGTAATACATCTGTATCTACTTTCTCATTTTCATGTGTTATATAGGCCAGATTCATTATGCACTTTTAATTCAGGGAGCTCCCAAATATTGGGAGATGAAGTATGACCAAGTATATCCATAATCACAATAAGCAAAAATAAACAGACAATAAACAATTATTCTAATATGAGAACATTCCACGGAATCAAGGAACCTAGCTTTGAAAAGCAAGATGCTAAAATATGGAAAAACATCACATTCTTCTCAGATGCTCCTAAGTCTAACACTGGTGATGTCCAGTGGTATTTTCTGTGACCACAAAAAATGTTTCTTCCTTCCAGAAATGCACATTCATTTGATCCTTATGAAACTGCAACTCTCTAATCCAAATCAGAACCCAGACTGTGGGCTTAGGAGGCTGTTTTGATAACAACCAAAAAATTCAGAATGTTTTACAGACATCATACTGTGAAGCATCCAGTAAAGGAAATAACTTTACTCAACAGAAGGTCCCCCAGGAGGACCTGTATTATGATTTAGTCAATACTAATCAAGAAGGTGGGTGGTAACAAGTGAGGGTCTTTACTCAGAAGCCAGTTGTGCGCAGGGGTAAACAGTTATAACAGATTAGAAGTTAAACAAATTTACAATTATGTTTTGTCACTGGATCATATTCTATCTAAGGATGTACCAAATATTTTTAATTCCTAATCCTTAAAAAAGTGAGAAAGTAAAAGAAGAAAGAGACATTGGCATGGAATATAAAGCATTCTTTATCCAAGCAAATGAGGCACATTTTCTTCATATTTTCTTTAAAATTTTTACAATTGGGAAAACACCCTAGCAGGCTAACAAATATTTATGTATAGTCTAACTTCTTCAAGTGTTTTCCTATGACCTACCTTGCCTGATGCTTTATATAGCACATGCTAAGTTGATGGTGATTGTTTAACGAAAGTCATGAACAGTGGCAAGAGAAAATAAATTCATTCCTTCTTCTTTTTCAAAACTAAGTCATTTTATCAAAAATGACTGCATTCGACCTGCACTCGAATGTTTATCGCAGCACAATTCACAAAGATGTGAAGATGCAATTCACAAAGATGCAAAGATGTGGCATCAACCCAACTGCCCATCAATTAATGAGTGGATTAACAAAATGTGGTATATGTATACCATGAAATACTACTCACCCATGAAGAAGGATGACTTAATGCCTTTTGCAACAGTTTGGATAGAACTGGAAACCATTATCCTAAGTGAAGTACCTAAAGATTGGAAAAACAAACATGACATGTACTCACTATTAAATTGGAATTAACTGATGAGCACACATGTGCATAGAGGTAAGTAAATCTCAAAGGAAATCAAGCAGGGCGGCGGAGGGGAAGGGGATGGGCAAAAACCTACTTAACAGGTACAGTGAACACTACCTGGGTGACGGGTACACTTTTAACCCTGACTTGAGCATTACAAAAGTTATCCATGTAACCAAAAACATTTGTACCCCCATAATATTTTGAAATTAAAAAAAAAAAAACTAAGTACCAAACATCATTGGTGGTTTAGAGTTGAATGGTTCATGTATTTCTACATCTTTGTAGCACATTACCACAAGTCAGGAAAAAATGGTGAAAAAATAAAAGGAAAAGCATTATATCTACCTTTTAGCATATTTGTCAATAACAGTGGAACAACATGGCACCTGGCTTTAGATTGAACTACAGGTCTTCTACATATGTTATAGTTCATTCATTAAGGGACTAGCTTTGCTATCTGGATAGGTCACTGGGAACATACTGTTAAGAATTTCACCCTCAGAAGCAGCATCTCCTATTGACAGTTACAACATCTGATGACACAATACATATGCCAGCCTGGTTCACCCAAAAGCATTCATAAAAATGGTTGCAGCCTACTTATTTGTGCATAGGGCAATTCTGGGTCATTCTAGTGAAAAGTGTTGGGTAAACTATAAATCGGGTAAGGGTGGAAAAGATAAGAGGGCATAGATCAGGGGGAAAGGTAAGAAATAAAAGGGAACATTGAATATGTTTTTAAGTCATCCTCAATGACTGATGGAAGTTTCTAGTTTTTATTGGCCTTATGTCAGCATACGTTGCTCTTACTTATCACTCTTGGTGATGGTGATCCTGCTGCTGCTCCCTGCTGAAAGAAATCTGGATTATCAGGAAGAGTGCTATAATAGCAATCATGATATCGCCACAGTTGTTGAGGTAGACATCAAACTGTAATACCAGGCAGATAAACAGGGACATATTGCTAGCTCCCCCAGCTTGCTAGAAACATTAGGCATTTGTGGAAAAGTGATCCTCACTCAAAGAATATCATTTTTTCCTATGGGCAGGGGAAAAAAATGTAAAAGTTTAGTTTCAGGATCCCATCCAGCTGGCCTCATTTAGCTTCACTCCCCCTTACCACACCAGCTACTTTTGATGAGGCACACTAATGATACAGAGTTCACACATCTACACAAATCCTTCAGGGAATTCTGGGTCAACATGAACTTTTCTTATAAATTATGGAGCAAATATCTAGGAGTAAACAATCAACTGCTCTCCCGACTACATTCTTCTTTTTATCTTCATAACATTAATACCATTAAAAGTATTAAATTTTCAGTCCCTAATTTCACAGGGCTCTTGGCTGTATGCAGAGTTATAGAGTCAATTCTTGACCTTTAGGAGTTTCGAATCTAAAAATATTTTTTTTAATGCAAAACAGAATTTAAACTGAGAACACCAGCCACACGAATAAACAGTAAGCCACCTACAATCTCTCTGAAGCTGTCCTTACGGAGGACCAGAATTTATACTTCCTCTTAAACGACATGTAGGATTTAAATAGAGGATCTTGAGTTTTGGCATGGCCAAGAAGGAGGGATTCAGGAAGAAAAGTAGGGGTGGCATTCTAGATGGGGTGAACAAAAACATACTGGTGAGAGAAAGTGAAAAGTTTGTTTAGGCAATAGTGAGTAGGGCTGTTTAATCAGAGTAAGGGGTTCTTGGAGCTAAACAATAAAGAGAAAACAAAAGAAGGGTTGTAGAGGACATGAAATACCAGTTTAAGAGTTTGAACTTTATCCTTTGCTGGTGAGTGTCACCAAAGGAGACATTTCATCAATTGAGGAAAACCACATGTCACGGTGAATTTACCAATGCTGGTGTAAGAGTGATGATCTTGGGCCATCTCTTTATATGATATAAACAGCACTAGCTCTCCCAATAGTCACAGAATCCTGTTATGTTTTTCACAATGGGATATTGATAGAACTGCCACTTGGCAAGGCCTCTTGGGCATGCCTTTTGAGCCCTCAAGTTGGTAATCTCTGAGCAGACATTCCAGACACTTAGAGGAAAACCAAAGCAGTCATAAATAGCATCAATTCAATTTGTATAGCACCTTTCCTTCAAAATACTTTAAGTGTTAAAGAGAGCCTGGCTCTTCACATCAGGGTCATGCCAAAACTCACTAAACAAACTGTTTGCTTAAGGGATAAATTCCTTGAACAAATGCATCTGTAAACTCTCTACCTCCCTCATTATGGCTTGCACAGGGTAATGCCACAGATCCAGTAAGTGGCCAGAGGCAGAATATCTCCAATTCATGAGCAGAGGCAGAAAGACTGCCTGTGAAAATGCTGCTCTCAAGGTCTCTATAGCACCACTCTAGGCGCACCACTCTAGGCAGGGAGTGCATCTCATTAACTCTTGGCTGGTATCTCTATTCCAAAGCAATGAACTCCTATCTTTAAAAAAATTTTATTGTAAATTGACAGTTTATAATTGTGTATATTTGTGGAGTGCAAAGTCATGTTCAAATATATGAATACAATGTGGAATAATTAAATCAAGCTAACTAACATATCCATAACCTCAAATACCTATTTTTTGTGGTGAGAACATTTGAAATTTACTCTTAGCAATTTTAAAATGTACAATACACTATTATTAACTATATTTATCATGCTGTGCACGTGGTCTAAAAACAAAAAAAAAACACTTATTTCTCCTGTTTAACTGAGACTTTGTATCTTTTGACCAGTACCTCTCTGTGGCCTCCAACCTCAACCTCTGGAACCACAATTCTATTCTCTGCTTCTACAAGTTCAATTGTTTTAGATTCCACATCTAAGTGAAAATATGCAGTATGTGTTTTTCTGTGTATGGCTTTTTATTTCACTCAGCTTAATGTTGTCTAATTCTATGCATGTTATCCCAAATGACAGAATGTCCTTTTTTAAGGCTGAATTTTATTTCATTGTGAGTGTGTGCATGTGTGTGTGTGTGTGTACACACCACATTTTCTTCATCCATTCATCTATTGATTGATATTTAGTGATTCCATATCTTGGCTATTGTGAATAATGCTGCAATGAACAGGGCAATATAGATATCTCTTTGACAAACTTATTTCAAATCTTTTGGTAAATACCCAGAAACAGGATTTCTGGGTCATGTGGTAATTCTATTTTTAATTTTTTAAGGAACTTCCATATAGTTTTTCATAATGGTTGTGCTAATATACATTCCACCAACAGTGTACAACAGTTTCCTTTTCTTCACATCCTCACTAGCACTTATCTTTCATATTTTTGATAATAGCCATTCTGACATATGTGAGGTGATATCTGTGATTTTAATTTGCATTTCCATAATTATTAGTGATATTGAGCATTTTTCCATATATTTTTTGGCCCTTTATATATCTTCTCTTGAGAAATACCTGTTCAGGTCCGTTGCTCATTTTTTCAATTGGGTTATTTGTTTTCTGGCTATTGAATTGTTTGAGTTCCTTATATATTTTATGTGTTAACCCCTTATTGGATGCATGACTTGCAAATATTTTCTCTCAATCTGCAGGTTGTCTCTTCACTCTGTTAATTGTTTCCTTTGCTTAGAGGAAGCTTCTTAGTTCGATGTAACTTCATTTGCCTATTTTTACTTTTGTTGCCTGCACTTTTGTGATCAAATCCAAAAAATTATTGCCCAAATGTCATTTTCCTCCTATGGTTTCTTCTAGCAGTTTTACAGTTTCAGGAATTAAGTTTATTTTTAATTCATTTTGAGTTGATTATTGTATGGTGTGAAATAAGGGTCCAATTTCTTTCTTTTGCATGTGTATCTCCAGTTTTCCCAACACCATTTATTGAAGGGACTATCCTTTTCCCATCGTGTATTCTTAGCACCATTGTCAAAAATCAATTGACTATGTGTGCATGGGTTCATTTCTGGTCTCTCTATTCTATTCCACTGGTTGATGTGTCTATTTTTATGCCAGTATCATTTTTTTTTTAATTTTTTATTTTTTTTTTATTTTACAGAATCAAAGAGTCTAACAGTATATCTTGTTAGATACAGTATGTCCTCATAATGTATACATTATTTCTTGTACAATGATATGAAATAATATGGGAAATATTCATGATAAATTTTTAAGTGAACAGTGCAAGTTAAAAACAATAGTTTCATATTTTTTTCCCCATCCCCCCTTTCCCGAGTCAGCACCTTCAAGTGTTACCACTCCCCAAACGGTGCGCAATGCACTCATTGTGTAGGCATACCCCCATCCCCTCCCCCACCCCCCACCTCAGTCTGATGTCCAATTGGTGTCGTTTCCAGATTTGTATTTAGGTGATGATCAAGGAAACCAATTTTCTGGTGAGTACATGTGATGCTTGTTTTTCCATTCTTGGGATACTTCACTTAATATAATGGGTTCCAACTCTCTCCAGGAGAACCATAGAGATGTTGTATCTTCATCATTCCTTATAGCTGAGTAGTATTCCATGGTATACATATACCACAGTTTACTAATCCAATCATGTATTGATGGGCATTTGGGTTGTTTCCACATCTTTGCTATTGTGAATTGTGCTGCTATAAACATTTGGGTACACGTGCCTTTGTTACAGAATGACCTTTTTTCCTTTGGGTATATGCCCAGTAATGGGATTGCTGGGTCAAATGGCAGGTCTACTTGAATCTGTTTAAGATACCTCCATAATGCTTTCCACAGAGGTTGCACTAGTTTGCAGTCCCACCAGCAGTGTATTAGTGTTCCTGTCTCTCCACACCCACGCCAACATGTGTTGTTTTGGGTTTTTTTGATAAAGGCCATTCTCACTGGGGTTAAGTGATATCTCATTGTGGTTTTGATTTGCATTTCCCTGATGATTAGAGATGTTGAACACTTTTTCATATGTTTGTTAGCCATTTTTATATCTTCTTTTGAAAAATTTCTATTCATGTCCTTTGCCCACTTTTTGATAGGGTTGCTTGATTTTTTCTTGCTGATTTTCCTGAGTTCTAAATAGATTCTTGTTATCAGTCCTTTATCTGATGTGTAGTATGCAAAAATTTTTTCCCATTCTGTAGGTGGTCTGTTTATTCTCTGGACTGTTTCTTTGGCTGTGCAGAAGCTTTTTAATTTAATCATGTCCCATTCATTTATTTTTGTTGCTGCTGTGATTGCCTTGGGGGTCTTCTTCATAAATTCTTTGCCTAGGCCAATGTCTGTAAGAGTCTTTCCTACATTTTCTTCTAGAATTCTGATTGTATCATGCCTAAGGTTTAAGTCTGTTATCCACCGTGATTTGATTTTTGTGAGAGGTGAAAGCTGTGGGTCCTGTTTCAGTCTTCTACAAGTGGCTAACCAATTCTCCCAGCACCATTTGTTGAATAGGGATTCTTGTCCCCAGAGTATATTCTTTCCCACTTTGTCGAAAATTAGGTGACTATATGAGGATGGTTCTATATTTGGATTTTCTGTTGTGTTCCACTGGTCTGTGTCCCTGCACTTGTGCCAATACCAGGCTGTTTTAAGCACCACAGCCTTGTAGTATAGTTTGAGGTCTGGCAAATTAATACCTCCCATTTTGTTTTTGTTGCTTAAAATTGCTTTTGCTATACGGGGTCTTCTTTGATTCCATACAAAGTGTATGATTATTTTCTCTATGTCTGTAAAGAATGATGTTGGTAATTTAATAGGGATTGCATTGAATCTGTAGATCACTTTGGGTAGTATAGACATTTTAACAATGTTGATTCTTCCGATCCACGAGCATGGTATATTTTTCCATCTATTTGCAAGTTCTGCTATTTCTTTTCTCAGTGTTTCATAGTTTTCCTTATAGAGGTCCTTTACCTCTTTAGTTAGATATATACCTAGATATTTTATTTTCTTTGTTGCTATTTTGAAGGGTATTGAGTCTTTAATTTGGTTTTCCGATTGACGGTTATTGGCATATATAAATGCCTCTGATTTGTGTATATTAATTTTGTAGCCTGAGACTTTGCTGTATTCGTTAATCAATTCCAGGAGTCTCTTGGTTGAATCCTGGGGGTTTTCCAGATATAACATCATATCATCAGCAAAAAGTGAGAGTTTGATCTCTTCCTTCCCTATTTGGACTCCCTTGATTCTGCTCTCTTGCCTGATAGCTCTCGCAAGGACTTCCAATACTATGTTGAAAAGTAATGGAGACAATGGGCAGCCCTGTCTGGTTCCAGTTCTAAGTGGGAGTGCTTTCAGTTTTTCCCCATTCAGTATGATGTTGGCTGTGGGTTTGTCATATATGGCTTGTATCATTTTTAGGTAGGTTCCATCAATGCCTATTTTGTTAAGCGTTTTTATCATAAAAGGGTGTTGAATTTTGTCAAATGCTTTTTCTGCATCTAATGAGAGTATCATATGGTTTTTGTTTTTGCTTCTATTTATGTGGTGAATTACATTTATAGATTTACGTATGTTGAACCACCCCTGCATCTCGGGGATGAAGCCCACTTGGTCGTGGTGGATTACTTTTTTGATAAGTACTTGGATTCGATTTGCTAGTATTTTATTGAAAATTTTTGCATCTATATTCATGAGGGAAATTGGTCTGTAGTTCTCTATTTTTGTTGTGTCCTTTCCAGGTTTTGGTATTAATGTTATATTGGCTTGGTAGAACGTGTTAGGGAGAACTCCATCCTTCTCAATATTGGAGAATAGTTTATGTAGGATGGGCACCAGTTCTTCTTTGTTTGTATGGTAAAATTCAGGTGTGAACCCATCTGGACCAGGGCTTTTCTTTTTGGGAAGGTTTTTTATTGCTGTTTTGATTTCAGTTCTTGATATTGGTCTGTTCAGGTACTCTATTTCTTCGTGGTTGAGCCTGGGAAGACTATGTGTTTCTAAAAATTTGTCCATTTCCTCCACGTTCTCCAGTTTGTGTGCATAAAGATTTTTGTAGAATTCATAGATGATATCTTGTATCTCTGTAGCATCGGTTGTGATTTCTCCTTTCATGTTCCTAATGGAGGTTATTAGAGATTTTACTTTTGTGCTCTTGGTTAGTCTAGCCAGAGGTGTGTCTATTTTGTTTATCTTTTCAAAGAACCAACTTTTTGTTTTATTAATTTCCCTTATAGTTTCTTTGTTGTCCTTTTCATTTAGTTCTGATTTGATCTTAGTAATTTCTCGCCTTCTGCTGGGTTTGGGATCGTTCTGTTCTTCTTTCTCCAGTTCTTTGAGTCTATTCGTTAGGTTGTCTATTTGCATGTTTTCTGTCTTTTTGATATAGGCATTTATGGATATGAATTTTCCTCTCAGGACTGCTTTAGCTGCATCCCATAGGTTTTGATAAGTTGTATCTCCATTGTCATTTAATTCAAAGAAATTTTTGATTTCCATCTTGATTTCTTCTTTTATAGAATAATTATTCAGGAGAAGGTTATTTAGCTTCCATGACTTTGAGTAAGAGTGAGGGTTTCTGTTTGTGATCATTGTTACTTTTATTCCGCTGTGATCTGAGAAGATGCATGGTATAATTTCTATTTTTTTGAATTTTTGAAGACATGATTTATGTCCTAGGACATGGTCAATCTTAGAGAATGTCCCGTGAGCTGATGAGAAGAATGTATATTCTGTGGACTTTGGGTAGAATGTCCTATAGATGTCAGCCATGCCCATTTGTTCTAGCATTCTATTGAGGTCCATTATGTCTTTGTTTATTTTCTGTTTAGAGGATCTGTCCTGTACTGTCAGTGGGGTGTTAAAGTCTCCAGCTATTACAGTATTGTTATCTATCATTTGGTTGAGATCTAGTAGGGTTTGCTTTATGAATCTAGGTGCACCTAGGTTGGGTGCATATATATTGAGTATAGTCATGGCTTCTTGATGAATTGTACCTTTAATCAGTATGTAGTAGCCATCTTTGTCTTTTATTATTTTTGTTGGTTTGAAAGCTAAGTTATTGGAAATTAAGATTGCCACACCAGCTTTCTTTTGGTTACCATTTGCTTGTAATATCGATTTCCATCCTTTTATTTTCAGTCTAAATGCATCTTTGCAGGTCAGGTGAGTTTCTTGAAGACAGCAGATACTTGGATTGTATTTTTTTATCCATTGGGCCAGTCTATGTCTCTTGAGCGGGGAGTTCAAGCCATTCACATTTATTGAGAAAACTGATAGGTGAGACAGTTTTTTGTTCAGCTTGTTGGGTAGAACTTCATTGTGATGTTTTCTCTCCTGGGCCATTGTGGTATCTGGAATTTCATCTTTAGCTCTTGAGTAGTTTTACATTCGTGGATCTTTCTTGTGCTGATCCGTGTATAATTCTCTTTTGAGTACTTCTTGTAGGGCTGGTCTTGTCTTGGTGAATTCCCTCAACCTTTGTTTATCTGAGAATGTCTTGATTTCTCCTTCGTATAGAAAACTTAGCTTAGCTGGGTACAAGATTCTAGGCTGGGCATTATTCTGTTTCAGAAGTGTGAAAATGGGGCCCCAACCTCTTCTTGCTTGTAAGGTTTCAGCTGAGAAATCTGGCGTAATTCTGATGGGTTTTCCTTTGTAAGTTACTTGTTTCTTTCTCCTTACAGCTCGGAGAAGTGACTCTTTAGTGGATATTTTGGTCAGCCTGATGACTACGTGGCGTGGTGTTTTCCTATTTGCTATGAATCTCCCAGGGGTCCTTTGAGCTTCTTGAATCTGTATGTCTAGAGTATTGGCAAGGCCTGGAAAATTTTCCTCGATTATGTCTTCAAATAGCTTGTCCAACCCTTGCTTGTTATCTTCTTCACCCTCAGGAATGCCAATAACTCTCAAGTTAGGTTTCTTCACATAATCCCACATTTCTTGAAGACTCAGATCATTTCTCTTACTTTTTCGATCTATCTCTGTGACTGACTTATTTAGTTGGAAGGAGTTATCTTCAATTTCTGAGATTCTTTCCTCTGTTTGATCTACCCTGCTCTTGAGACTTTCCACAGTGTTTTGTAGCTCTCTGAGTGAATTCTTCACTTCTAGGAGTTCAGTTTGGTTTTTCTTCAATATTTCAATTTCTTTAGTGAATTTTTCCTCCAAATCCTGTATTTTTTTTGTGTTTTCCTTGTGTTGTTTATCCATTGATTCTTGTATATTATTCAGCTTGTTTATAATCCATAATTGGAATTCTTCCTGTGACATGTTGGTGTTTTGAGTTTGGTTTGTGTCAAATGGTTGGGAGGTGGTATTTCTCTTTGGGGATGAGCTTTCCATTTGATTCTTTTTGCTCTCCGTGTTTTTTCGCTGGGCCCTTCCCATCTAGATTTGTCATTGGATCTTTACTTATAGGTTTAGTCTGGTTAACAGGACTCTTTGTGCTCTATTCTTAGGCTGTGAAACAGTCTAGGTATGTTGCTTCTTTTGGCAAGAGGGGGAGACTGTTGTGTATTGTTCAGAGATTTTTCTGTTTCCGTTGGGGGACTACTTCCGATGGGTCCAGTCCTAGAGGATTGGAGTGATCCAGGACCGCTTTGGTGAGTTAGGACACTGTGTTGTGGTCTTTCAGAAGGCAGGCAGGGTCCACACTAATAGTAGACCGAAATTCTCTTTGTTTGTTTGTTTGTTTGTTTCCCTTTGGTTCTTCCTCTATAGGGGAGGTTTCTGACTCTATCTGCCGGCAAGATACTAGCTATGGGGAGAGGACGGTGACTTTGCTTGCTCAGCGCCCCAGTTGCTGTAGCTCCCACGGGCAAAAGTCTGTCTTGGCCCAATGTCCCCAGGGATCAGGTTCCACACTCTCGCTTCTGGAGAAGTATTCAGTGTTTACACTTGGGCAGGGATCCTATATAAGGTCCGTGGACCAGGGGAGAGGGCCGTCCAGGGAGCCTCTTGGTACCCTATTGCTCCGCAGTGACTTGGCTGTGGGCCCTAGAGTGGCAATTGCGTGCCCGCAGATCTCCGGCCCTGGGGGTGACTACTCAGGATCCGGTATGTACCAGAGCCAGGGACCTGGCCCGTTCCGAAGCTCACCGTGGGTCCCCAGTTAGAAGGCAAAAAGAGAGGAGAAAGAGAAGAGAAAAAAAAAAAAGAAAAAAGAAAAGGAAAGAAAGAAAAGAAAGAGGAGAAAACGAAAGAGAAAAGAAAAAAAAGAAGAAAAAGAAAGAAAGAAAAGAAAAAGAAAAAAAAAAAAAGAAAAAAAAAAAAAAGAAAAGAAACGCAAAAAGCCAAACCAAAAAGCACCAAAAACGCCAACAAAAATGAACAAAAACAAACTACATAGCACTTCACCACACCGCAAGGCAGAAAGATACACAAATCTGAAGTATATAATTCAGCCACTGGATGTTTTTTTGTTTGTTTGTTTGTTTTACGCCTTAGCACAGCTCCGCCCCTTCACTTCCGCTCGGCTGGGTCCGGAGAGGCCATTAGATGTTTTTGTTTTTACGCCTTAGCACAGCTCCGCCCCTTCACGCCCGCCCGGCTGGGTCCCGGGCGGTTTCGCAGTGGATTTCAAGATGACGTCTGCGCGCCCGCACAGCTCCGAGGGTGGTGGGGATCCAACCTCCGCGCTCAAAAAGGCGCGGCAGCCAGAGGCCCAGAGGGCAAAGGTGCCCGCCGAGGCTGTCCGCCGCCGGAAAAAAAAAGAAAAAGGAAAGAAAAAAAAAGAAAAAACCCAAAAAAAACCAAAAACAAACACAAACACAAACAAACAAAACCCAGAAGAAATTTACCAAGAATAAAATATACAGTTCGGCGAGCCTATTCTTCTTGTTCGTGTTTTTTTTTTTTTTTTTTTTTTTTTTTTTTGCCTTAGGGCAGCTCTGCCCCTTCACCCCAAGCGCGGCCCCGGCATATCCCGTACTCCTGGCGTTGGTTCAGAGACCAGCGGAGGGCGCCGGGCAGAGAGAGCCGCTCGGCACTTTATGGCTCCCGAGCGGTTTCGCCCTCGCTTTCAAGATGGCGCCTGCAGAGCTCCGGGGCTGGAGGAGACCGGCTCCCCGGCAGGCAGAGACCACCACTGCCCGGGGACTGGCGAGCAAGGACGCGCACCAAGGGGTCACCGGCTGGAGAACCGCCGAAAAAGGCAGCACCGGCAGAAAGAGCCGCTGGGCACTTTTTGGCTCCCGAGCCGTTTCGCTCTCGCTTTCAAGATGGCGCTTGCCGAGCTCCGGGGCTGGAGGGGACCGGCTCCCCGGCAGGCAGAGACCGCCACTGCCCAGGGGCTGGCCAGCAAGGACGCGCACCGGGGGTGACCGGCTGGAGAACTGCCGAAAAAGGCAGCACGGGCAGAAAGAGCCGCTGGGCACTTTTTGGATTCCAAGCCGTTTCGCTCTCGCTTTCAAGATGGCGCCTGCCGAGCTCCGGGGCTGGAGGGGACCGGCTCCCCGGCAGGCAGAGACCGCCACTGCCCAGGGGCTGGCCAGCAAGGACACGCACCGGGGGTGACCGGCTGGAGAACTGCCGAAAAAGGCAGCACGGGGTACAACGCTATTTGCTGTCCGGGAGTCTTTTGTGTTTTTCTGCCCTGGGGCAGATCCGTCCCTCCTCGCCAAGCGCTGTCTCAGCTGAGATCCCCCAGGTTCTAAAGTAATTTCTCAAAAAAAGCCTCCTGTCTGCAATGCGCCACGTATCCCTCAGTGATTCTGCGCTGGCCTGGGTCAGGGCTCTGTTCAATTGGGAGCGGAGGGCTAGCCGCTTTCCCGAGAGGCTGCACCCGCCCCGGCTGGGGGCGGGTATATCCGACCCGCGCTCCGCTGGCTAGTGTCTGTCCCGCGTTCCCAATTTTCGTTCACCTCAGACCTCACTCGCTCTGTTTGTCCCACGCTGATTCTCCATGGATTCACACCGCTGTTCCTGTGTGGGAGCGGTCTTCTAGCGTTGTGGCAGGTCTGGATCGATGCCTTCCTTCCCGGGAGCACAGATTCAGGCCGTCACCACCACTCCGCCATCTTTGATCTCCCCTCTGCTTTTCGCCAGTATCATTTTTTAATTACCATAGCTTTGTGGTATAGTTTTATAGTTTTAAATCAGGTAGTGTGATGTCTCTAGATTTGTTCTATTTGCTCAGGATTGCCTTGTCTTGGCTATTTGTTTGTTTATTTGTTTGTTTGTTTGTTTGTTTTTTTGGTTCCATATGAATTTTAAGATTCTTTTTTCTATTTCTATGAAATGTAACATTGGAATTCTGATAGGGATTTCATTAAATCTGTACACCACTTTGGGTAGCATGGCCATTTTAACAACACTTATTCTTTCAATACATGAACATAGCATATTTTTCCATTTATTTGTGTCATTCAGTGTGATTCAATTTCTTTCATTAGTGTTTTATATTTTTCTGTGTACCGGTCTTTCACTTCCTTGGTTAAATTTATTCGTAAGTATTTTATCTTTTTGTAGCTATTGCAAATGAGACTGTCCTCTTGATTTCCTTTTTGTATAGTTCATCGTTAGTGTATAGACATACTGCTCATCGGTGTGTGTTGGTTTTGTATGCTGCAACCTTACTGTATTTGTTTATTAGTTCTAACAGTTTTTTTTAGTGCCATTTTTAGGGTTTTCAATATATAAGATCATGTTATCAGCAAATGGTGACAATTTCACCACTCCTTTTCCTATTTGAATGCATTTTATTTCTTTCTCTTGCCTAACTGTTCAGGCAAAAACTTCCAATACTATGTTAAATAGAAGTGCTGAGAGTGGGCATCCTTGTCTTGTTCCAGACCCTAGAGGAAAGGCTTTCAATTTTTCACAGTTGAGTATGATGTTAGCTATGGGCATATATGGCTGTTATTGTGTTGAGGTACATCCTTTCTGTACCTAATTTAGTGAGATTGTTTTAATCATGAAAAAATGTTGAATTTTGTCAAATGCTTTTTATACATCTAATGATAGGATCATATGTTTTTTGTCCTTTCTGTTAATGTGCTGTATCACACGTATTGATTTGTGTATGTTGAACCATCCTTCCATCTCAGGGATAAATCTCACATGATCATGGAGAGTGATTCTTTTAATATGTTGTTAAATTTGGTTTGCTAGTATTTTGTTGAAGACTTTTGCATCTATGTTCATCAAGAATATTGGCCTATATATTTTTTTCTTTTAATGTCCCTTTCTGGCTTTGGTATCAGGGTAATGCTGACCTCATAAAAAGAGTTTGGAAGTATTCCCTCCTCTTTGATATTTTAAAAGTTTGAGAAGGTTTGGTATTAGTTCTTCTTTAATTGTTTGGTGGAATTTAGCAGTGAAGCAATCAGGTCTTTGGCTTTTCTTTGATGGGAGACTTTTTATAACTGGTTCAATCTCCTTATTATTGCTCTGTTCAGATTTTCTACTTCATCATTCAGTCTTGATAGATAGTGTGTGTCTAGGAATTTAACCGTTTCTTCTAGGTATATCACTTATCTCCAGTGAGAATGGCCTTTATCAAAAAGTCCCAAAACAACAAATATTGGCATGGATGTGGAGAGATAGGAACACTTATACACTGCTGGTGGGACTGCAAACTAGTAAAACCTCTGTAGAAAGCAATATGGAGATAACCTTAAAGAGATACAAGTAGATCTACCATTTGATCCAGCAATCCCATTATTGGGCATCTACACAAAAGAACAAAAGACACTCTATAAGCAAGGCATCTGCACTGGAATGTTTATAGCAGCACAATTCACAATTGCAAAGATGTGGAAACAACCCAACTGCCCATCAATACATGAGTGGATTAATAAAATGCAGTGTATGTATACCATGGAGTACTATTTGGCTATAAGAAACAATGGTGATATGGCACCTCTTGTATTTTCCTGGATAGAGCTGGAACCCATTCTACTAACTGAAATATCCCAAGAATGGAAAAATAAGCACCACATGTACTCACTATCAAATTGGTTTTAACTGATAAACACCTAAGTGCACATATAGGAAAACATTCATTGGGTGTTGGGCAGATAGGAGTGGGGAGGAGGGGATGAGTATATACATACATAATGAGTGCGATGAGCACTGTCTGGGGAATGGACATACTTGAAGCTCTGACTTTGGGGGGAGGGGGGCAAGGGCAATATATGTAACCTAAACATTTGGACCCCCATAATATGCTGAAATAAAAAAAAAAGAAAGAAAAAGTTTGAAATCCATTGGTGTATAGGATAAATTTCAAACTCTGAATATGATATATATTTTAAAATCTGTCTCAATTTAATATTCCAGTCTCATTCCTTTTAATTCTTACCTGTGACTTTAGCCATACAATAGCATTCATTGATATTACCTCAAATCAAGGTTCTCTGTCTGATGTCTGAATAAAATCAGACAGTTTGTATAAAACTAGGGCATCAGGCGGAAGTGGGGGAATACCTTTAGGGGTAGACAACAGGCAGTGCCCAATACAATATGTAAACCAAAGAAATATGAGTAAGAAAGAATGTTAAAATTATATACACACACATGCATACATGTACTTAAGATAATTCTTATTATTCATAGCAGTTATGTATATATAAAGTCATCAAATTTATAAAGTCATCATAAACATTGAATTAGCAAATATTGAATCACTGCTCCTAGAGAAAGTACAACACTAGACTCTTGTGAGCTTCTGGTCACAGTTTTGTCAAACAATCAACACACTTATATAATATGTATTATAGATCAATTAATATTGAACTCAGCCTAAAACACTATAATTCATGCCAAAATGAAACTTATCTAAGGCTCTCATTTTCTCTCTAAGGCACACTACAGTTTTTTTTGTGCCTAGAAACACTAGACAGCACTTTAGCCCTATACGTGGGGGCCATTTCTATCAGCAAAATCACCAATAAAAAAGCACAAAAATGTGAAAAAGATAGCACTAAATAGACTGTGAAAGGGACACATTTGTTCATAGTATTAGAGTTGAAGGAAGAAAGCAGAGTATCACCTCATTCAACCTCAGCTGGGGACAGCACATTGGGTGACTCAAAATTTATATTGCTCTGCATTTCCACAAATGACTATGAAAACACTGCAAGTGCTGATTCTGGGGTTACAAGTAAATTTTAGCAAGTAGGTGAATTTGCAAATATAGAATCCATAAATAATGAAGATCAATTATAAATTTTTCTTATTCCCTTTTAAAATCATGTTTATCAATGGATTATATCATTGTCTGCCATAGTACTTTCCTACTCCTTGCACTAGCTTGACTATATTTCCAGTTTTCCTTGGAGTTAGGCATGGTCTTATGATTGGCTTTTTGCCAAAGGAATGGACTTAGAAATAATTTGCACCGTTTTGAATCCTGGTCCATAAAACCCTCCAACACAAGAGACTCTGTGCTCTTTACCCTTTCTCACTGACTGGGATAAAGACAACCTACAGGGCAATCTTAGGTTCCTATGTCGAATTTTCCAGGGCCACAGAATGGGAGAAAGTATAGAAAGGAAACCATTATCCCTGAATCATCAATTGGAGGTGAGCTGCCCAAAATGAGGAAGGAATATATTTTTGTATTCAACTATTGGGACTTGGGGATTTATTTGTACATAGTAGCTAGATCTACCTAAGTAATACACTGACCAATTACCATTCCAGTTAGTAGAAGAGGGCTTCTGTTATACTATGTCTATGTCTTTGCAGCCTGATTTTAGGGAGGATGTACTTTGATTGCCCTGTAGGGTCTGACTGGGATATCATTCTACTCATCTACCTGTAGTCAGCTATAACATCAAGGCTGAAATAGTAAGAAAGTAGGCTGACTTACTGACTACACATTCAAAATGTTCTTCCATGCAAAGATTCATAGTGTTGTTAATTACTATCTAATTGCACTAGAAAATGTAGGTTCTGGATTATTTTATTAATTTCCAAACATTTATTGAACTGTTAGGGGTATACGATTATTTCTCTATCTGCTACAGTAGACAGTTTGGCCTGAAAGAGACAGATTCCACAGGGAAACCCAAGCTAAGTTCAATAGGTCAAGCTACAGCAAATTCATGTAAACCCAGGAAGTGAAGGGAAAAGTTACACATTTTCACTCTCATAACATTTCTGGAATGTCCTTAGCTTCTGGCTTGGTATTCTCCTTTCACTTAATCTCCTCTCTCCTTCAGCTTTTCCTTCACAGAACATGTAATTTAAGAACCTGTTGGAAAACTAGCATATTAAAATAGCTCCAAAAAAATTTTTTTTCCCCTTCAATGATAGCACTTTGGGGGAAAGAATTAAAGTCATCCTGCAGGCTTCCCTCACGGGAGTGCTCTGCGTTCCAGACTAGTTACTCAACCTTTGGTCATGAACTGAGAGCCTCCTCGTCTCCTGGCCAGCTTGTTAGCTTTCACGTCAGTTTTTCTTGCATCAACAAACATTTACTGAGAAATTGTGTTTCAAGTCCCATGTTAGGGACTACACTGAGAATTCAAAGATGACAAAGTCTCCATTCTGGAGAACTAGATATCTGAATACTATATTGAACAATGTAATAAGTACTACAATAGAAGTGTGTGAGAATCCTCCATGAGCACAGAAGAGAGAGCAATGAATTCTGCAAAGGCGAGGGCAGTGGAATAAGGGTAGGTAAGATGCCACAGTGAAGGAGACATTTGAGCCAGTGCTTAGGGTTTATAGGATTTTGACATGAAGAGGCAGGAGAAGAAGAGTTTTGGGTGGAGGCTATAGTCTCTACAAAGGCTCCAGAGATATAAAAACAACATAATTTTCTCAAGGAATAATGAGAGGAGTTCCTTAGTGTTTCCTAACACTTTGCAGAGTACCTGGCCCATAGTAAGTACAAGAATCAATGTTTTGTTTTTTAACGCTAAATGATATTTTGAGAAGTTGATCAATGCTTTCTTAGAAATTATTAAATTAATTCATTGTAATTTCTTTTTTAATGATTTGAAATATGTTCCAAATACTACCTCAGATATGACAACAAAGGTCAGCAAAAAAGCTGCTAACAACATAGACAAAGGAACATTAATAGGATCTCTCTTTCTGCTGTTTCATAAGATTTTGGTTTTTTCCAAGCCTAAGTGCATAGAAGATATTTCAACTCTCAAACTCTCTGGTTTCTGATAGATGGGCTATGTTTTTTTCCTCTGGTATTGAATTTCAGCTATGGAGTGAAAAGCATCACGTTCTTTCTAAACTACTCATTAAAAGACTTCCCCACAGGTTCGTTTGCCAAAATAGGACAGTCAAAGGTGCTGTTATTAACTGCATCAGGTCTTTTTTTTTAAAAAATAATCCATCTCTTGCCTAGAGGATTATTGACTAGGTAGGCTGCCACGTTTCTATGAGAATCCAAACTTCTTTTGGCTTAGAGTGGGAAATAATTTCTAATACATCCAAAGTTAGTGTAAAAATTATTATCCACTATAACTAAGGCAGATAATAGCTACTTCTCTCCTGCCCAAATTCTATTTCTCTTTAAAGTAAATATCTTTATTCTTTTTTAAGTGAAAATTCTCTAGCCATTATCAATCATTTGGGCTTCAGTTTGCTAAATGAGTTTCAGATACTTTCTGGAGAATAAATTTTGATAAAGAAAAAATGACTAGACCTTAATTATTCAATCTATGGAAAATATGAAAGGGGAATCCCACTGTACCAAATCTGCAGGTTTTTCCTTGGCAGGCTGAATTTGTTCAAAGTCAAATAATGGTGTTTTAAATCAGTTGTAACTGCGTTGTTACTGATTTCTATCTCGCAGAAACAGAATAAATTTTTCAAATTCCTTTGGTAGGAAACTCAGGTACATACCATAATATTTAAAAGCTTTCTCCACAGAAACAAAGTTTGGAATTTGAGTGAATCCATTGTCACCAGTCTGCCCTGAACAAAAACAGTTGAAAACTTACAACGCACTTCTGTGACTCCTCTTATGGCACTTTTATGAGATTTCAAAGGGAAAAGTCCTCCAAAATGAACTGAAAAAATAACTTCAATCTTCTACAAAAAAATATTTGTCTTATCCATACTTCATTTTATATACTCTCTCAGGTGATGGAGAACTCACCTCCTTCGACAATACTAGGGAAAGCTAGTTCTTCCCCTTTAAGAAGATGTGGTACTTATATTTGATATAAATATGAATTGATTGTAATCTAAATGCATAGAATAAATAAGATATATGAGAATCATTTTGATTTGGAAATTTATTCCTGTTCTTACTTCTTATACACATTCCAAAAAAAGTGGTTTTTTTTTTAATCAAATGGATTGCCTGCTATAGTAATTGGATCTTAACACGGGTGGTGTTATGTTGAAGGACTGCTGCTCTTCTGTCTGGCGTGGAGTTAAGCATAAGGAAGGGAATGTCAAGTGTGATATTTCCCATGAAGTAGTCTACTGTGGAACATGGCTGTACTCCAAATTATTTAAGGAAAAAAATCCTAATGAACTAACAGGGGGAAAAGCTGTTTCCATGGCAATTGAACTTTCAGAAAACCTAAAGAACAGAGATTCTTTCTCTAGGCAGTTTACGTAGTTTCCATTTTTAACTCCTTGATACTGGTGGTCAGAATCAACAGGAGCTCAAGCTATCCCAGTAAATGTTTACTTTCCAAAACACTAGAATAAATCATGGTCCAGTTATCATTTCTTGAAAAAATGACCATTAATCCCACGAACGAGTGGAGGAAAAAAGGAGTGATGAGGGAAATGTTTATGAAAAGCTTGGGGCAGGAGGGCAATGAAGATTAAAGAAGATATGACGTGACTCCTCAGTTGTGCTTAACAGACATGTACTGACTGCCAGCTATTTAGGAAACACTAAGATATAATGGAAAGCTGTTCTAGATTTCAAGAAATTGAGAGCCTACTATAGGAGGCCATTAAAGACAAAATTCCTACACACCCTTGTAAAATCCATGACAGTGATACACTCACGGGTTGGGGAGTGTTGAAGAGAGACACTAATCCCATTTGAGTGAAGCTGGGAGTTGCCAAAGAGGTGAAGCGTATGCAGGTGTTAGAGGCTGAGTTGGAACTAGATAGATAAGTCAATGAGAATGGAAAGGGCACTGTTAGGATCATGGTAGATAAGTGCAAAGGGGAAGCAGAAAGGTCTGTATGGGGTACTCTAAGCAGTGAGTCTTACTGAAGCAGTTAGTTACTGCTAGATGAGTATGGAAATGTGGCCAGAGATGAGATTGGACAGAAAATAAAAAGGACTGTGACATAGGAGAATCTGTGACTTTGAATTTTACCTAGATGAGAGTCTATGGAGGGCTTTACATTACCTTTCTTGATAGTGGTAATAGCAATATAAGAAATGACAATGACAATTAGAGCTTTACTTATTAAGTACTTCCTAAAATCAGGCACAGAAATAGCGCTTTCTGTAATATTATCTAATTTAATCTTTATTTAACCTGTGAAGTGGATTCTATTATTCTCCTTTGTGATACAGTTGTATGGCTGACCTACCACCCTTTGACATCCCCTTTGGGAGAACTAAATACTTGTTTTCCTAAACTCCTTAGCTAGGAGTGGCCATGCCACATGGTTCTGGACAATGAGGCATAGGAAATCTAGGTTCTTAGGGAAGATTTTGTTTTTCTGATTAAAATTAGACAGCAATGACTATTACTGTCACTTCTAGTTTTTCTTGCCTCAGTGAAATGTCTGGAGTTGCAGCAATTTGTTGTCAGGAGGTAAAAGAACTGGGTGACAGCCCAAAGAAAGAAAGAAAATTGACCCTGAAGTTATCAAGCTACTGCACCAAAATCAGCAGCAGCTTACTATTATACTTCTTGGTGGGTGGGGAAAATAAGCCCCGTGACAGCTGGGAGTTTGTTATTACATACTGCTATAAATATTCCCAGTTGATTTTGTGGAAGAGGAAAATGAGGTTTCAAGTTCTTAACAACTTGCCCAAGAGCATGCTTTTAGCATATGGCAGTCAGGATTCCAAAAGAAGTTCTGCTTCAAAGCTTGGACTTTTAAACACCTCAACAAACCAGTAGTTTTTGCTCACTCTCTTTGCTTGAAAGGGGGCATAGAAAGTAAATCCATTTCTATGTGAGAAAAAAAGAATCTTCATGGTAAAGAAAAGGAAGATTTAGGAACAGAAAAGGTGAAAACTTACATTATTAATAGCCCAACCTGGTTTTGGCCCCAATGAAAGGGAAAATGAGAAAAAATGAACTGAAGGAATCTAGTTCCCCAAAGTGCCCTCTCTCATGTAACCAGAGCTTTTCCACTAGGCTTCCCTCCCTTCTGCTCTCAATGAGAAGTCTATGACTGCTAGCTTAAGGTACTGCTCTTCTCTGGGAAATAAGAAATTTAATAAGCATGTTGACGATGTCTTATACTTATGACACAAAACTACAACCTGAAGCTTAAGTTATTTATTCATTCAAACATTGAATTCTTTTTTTTTTTTTTTTTTTTTTTTTTTTTGAGACAGAGTCTCACTCTGTTTTCCGGGCTACAGTGCCGTGGCGTCAGCCTAGCTCACAGCAACCTCAAACTCCTGGACTCAAGCGATCCTACTGCCTCAGCCTCCCGAGTAGCCGGGACTACAGGCATGTGCCATCATGCCCAGCTAATTTTTCTATATATATTTTTAGTTGGCCAGATAATTTCTTTCTATTTTTAGTAGAGACGGGGTCTCGCTCTTGCTCAGGCTGGTCTCGAACTCCTGACCTTGAGCAATCCACCCTCCTCAGCCTCCCAAAGTGCTAGGATTACAGGCATGAGCCACCGCGCCCGGCCTCAAACACTGAATTCTTGTGTGGTTTTTTTTTTTTTACAGTGATTGAGGAAGAAGGAAGTTGGTAAAGGAACAGAAGAACTTTCCTATCAACTCACATTACTACTACTACTGCACAAACACACACACACACACACACACACACAGAGGCACATAGTTATTTACCCTGTAGTTGCCCTATCACTCTGTGTTAAATCAAATGTAGTTTGCTGGGCCAACTACTCTGTGCCATGCAGGTAACTCTAATTCACAAGCTATGTGCACAAAATTGTGATACAGTGGAGTATACGATGGTGTTGAAGAATACTGGCATTAGTGTCAGACTGTCTGGATTGGAATCTCAACAACTTACCAACTATGTAACCTTGAGAAAGTGACTTAAGCTCCCTGTGCTTCAGTTGCCACATTTCTAAAATGGGGGATAACAACAGTACCTACCTCATAAGGTTGTTGGGGTGGGTTAAGATGACCCATTTAAAGAGCTTAGATGTCTGGTACACAGTAGGCACTCAATAAATATTAGCTAATATCATTTCATTTGTCTTTGTAATCTCCACCTACTCTTTATTGCATCTTCCATATCCTTTTGCCCTTCATAGATCTGGTACTCAAGTGATTTAACCTTCTAAAAAATCTCCAGCAACAAAATTTTCTTTGAAAAAGCTTTTCCAATACAATGTATTAAGTATATGTACTGTCTCACCTAGGGCCATCTGTACCTTTAAATTTTATCTTTAGTTGTGGATTGAATTGTCTGGCAGTATATCAATAAATACTTAGATAACTATATTACTGGACAGGAAGCCCTTATAGCATTCTTAAAATCACAACACATAGGCAGTTTTCTAATTAGAGATAAGTAAAGCTATAGGCTGAGCCATTATTTGAGATTCAGTGGAGTATTTCATACTATAATGTAAGAGACCACTTTACTCTGACATCATCTCTGTGACTCTAACATGGCTACGCACAGTCCAGTTTTGTAAGATGTGCCTTTCCCCTACCCTGTCTTATAGATTTTTTCTTTACTTAACTGCTTTTCCAGAGTAACAAAAAGAGATAAAAGGTAAGAAGCTATGTAAAATGAAACCTACCTTAAATTTGTAAATTTCAATAACATCAAAAGACAGTGTTTCACTCAACAGACTTGGAAAGTACCTGGGAAAATACCAGGAATGTTTTCACAAATGGGTTTCCAGCAGCCAACTCTACCTCAGCACAAGGGAAACCCTATTCTTCAGGAGAAAGGTGCCCACTACATCTTCAAGGAATATGTAAATACTTCTTCAGAACCACCTAGTTTAATTTAACCTATGTAACATACACAAATGACACTCTTTTCACATGGGCTGCCAACTATATTTCAATTTAAGTCTCTTCAGAAGTATTATTAGAAGGAATCCAAATTTCATCAGAATACATAAAAATTGAACTGCATAATTAGCCTTTCAGAAAAGAAAAATACTATCATAAAATAATATAGATCATGCCTCTTGTGAACAAAATAATTAATATAGTTATTGTTTAATAAAATATTAGTCTTTTATCCCTATCAGTAAGTTTAATAAACACAGCTCACCTTTGAGGATATAGCTCTGTTGCAGCTTGGATATGGAGGTGCAATTTAAAAACTGGCTTAAATATTCATTTTAAGTCAATATGCAATATTACAGAGAAGTTACTTAATTATAAGAAGAAAATAATTCTCAACATCAATAAAAGAATGACCTTATATGAAAAGGAGGGTGATCACAGTAATTTAGTAAATCATTTTTCTAGAAAGAGTGAAATTTGCTCTTTAAAACCTTCCTGAGAGTCTTACTACCAAAAATTCCTTTTATTATTTTTTAACTGTACGTAAATAGAAGTTTCTTTTTATCCTGTAGGCCATGCAAAACTAGAATCTAGATGTATTACAGGGAGATACAAGAAACTGGTATGGATCAAGGGATTTATTTAAGTTACAACATCCTTGGAATTTGATAAAAGATTCCCTCTGAGTATTTAAGTGATATTAGAGGAATCTTATCCATACATGTGCATCCTTCTTTTTCATTAATGTTACCAAGATACAATTTTCCTTGGGTATTTTATGTTTCTGCATATCTTCCAAGCACTATAACCCTTTTTGTTCTAGATTATCTCTCCAAAGATTTTATATAGTGAATAGCCCTGGAAAGATATTGTATCTCACTCTGAAGCAAAGGGAAGCCATGCTTACTGTCCCATATAAAAGATTTGGGTTCCCTAAGGTCAGGGTTTCTCTCCTATAATGCAACTCATTGTATGTGCAGGCATCCATCTGGGCCTATTTATGTAGCCTTTGTGGTATTTGAGGCAAGGGGAACTGTTGTAAAAAAATGCTGGTACTCTGGCTATTGCTATTGATATAAGTAACAATCTGTACTTTTGCTCTGCACTAGAACTTTAGACACCAACCATGAACCAGAGGCAGTTGCTCACCAGACACTGAATCTATTAGCACCTTCATCTTGGACACCTCTGCCTCCAGAAATGTGAGAAATATATTTCTGTTGTTTATATGCCACCCAGTTTGTGGAATTTTGTTATAGCAGCCCCAATGGACTAAGATGTAAGTATTGAGTAAAATTTAATGAATGAATAAGAAAAGAGAGAAAGAGAGAAAGAGAGAGAGAGAGAGGGAAAGAGAGAGAGAAGAAAGGAAGGAAGGGAGGGAGGGAGGGAGGAATGAAGGCAGGAAGGCAGGGAGGCAGGAAAACAGTTTAATTTCTTGAACTGATTTCATGTGTTCCAAATGCAGAATTTTCTAGAAAACATTAAGTACTATAGAAATTTTATTTTCTTTGAAATTTTCTGAACAGAACACAGAGCTAGAATGACAGATGATGAACTATAAGCTAATTTTGGAGATCTTGAAGTAGAATGCTTCAATGGCTAAGAACACGAGTCTAACTCCCAACCCAGAACATACATATATACTCATGAATATTCCCTAATGAAAGGGATGAAAAAAATTGCCCCTCCCTTGCTCCCTACTTTTCCTTGTCAGCTCTGACCAATATGTGGCTTCTCTAATTATTAAATAGACCTAACAATTGGGCTGCTTATCCAGGGAAGTGTGGATTCTCCATAGACTGAGCTGAAGTTGGCTGAAACCATCATCTACTGGTCCTTTAGTACAAGGGGTAGTATTCATTTCCAGCCTCTAGCAACACATTCACAAGTTGGCACCATAATTAACTAAATAGGCCCCTTCATTTAGTAGTGCCCTAGTCCTGAAGTATCATTCCTGTCAGAGAGTCATCTCTTCTAGCCTATTTACTGGGAGAGAAAAAGACTATTTATAAAGGAAAACTTATCTTTGACATGAATCAGCACATTAACATGCATTTCAAATTAGCATCAATGGATCATATTCTAGCCTCTCAGCCTCTACTGGTTCTGAAAAACTAACCAAATCCATACTGTTTTATTCACATCCCTTTAGGTACTGCACTACCTGCTACAGGCTGGAGAACCCTTCTGCAAAGTGGAGATTCCAGCTGGCTCCCAGATTCTCTCACCAAGAGATATGGTAAGTCAGCCCTAAGGCTATACAGGCACATATCTCAAAAATAAAACCTAAGTGTATATGATGAGAGTTCAATAATACAAGTGCCATAATATAATAATAATGCCTCTCTTCCCTATGTTCATTGTGTTATGGTGGTGTGGGGGTGGGAGGTGGGGAGTCAGTTAAGTCCCAGTAGGGGATTAGCAGAACAGTCCTCCATATCCTAATGCTTGTAGATTTAGTCCAGTGTAGTTAATTAAACATGTATTTTCTACTAGTCAGTTGTCAAGTATGGTGCTATGCAATAGTGAAAGCAAGAAAACTAGCATATAGTTTCTGCCCTTAAGACGCTCATCATCTAGAGAGCAGGCAGACTCATAAAATACTATACTCCATTGTAGGCAAGCCACCTCCAAGTATGTATTTCCTTTTTCTTTTTTTTTTCCCCCTTAATTACCAATTCCTATACACATTCTCACCAGAAAACAGTATTTATTAAACCCTTTAAGTGAGGTGATCACATTAAATTTTTGATTCTCATCAAGTAACAAAGAACTTATTGGTAAAATGAAGTTTTGAGATTATCTAGTTCAGCAATGAGAGTGCAGGGTAAGACTAAACACCTGAATCAATGGGTAAATAGGCCTTGAGGGAGATTTTGATGCATTCCCCTAGGGATTCATGACTCCCAGGCCCAAGACAGATTTTTACCGGTTCACTTTATTACTATTGTAATAGGCAGGGATTTCAGTCCAGGCCACATCAAAAGCCCTAATATGCCTATAGCTTAATATTCTAATAAACCAGGTAGGGTCACATGGATATCTAATAGCTGCCAAAGAACTTAATATCCAATTGACTTATACACTGCTGGTAGGACTGCAAACTAGTACAACTTCTATGGAAAGTAGTTTGGAGATACCTCAAAGAACTAAAAGTAGACCTACCATTTGATCCAGCAATCCCACTACTCAGTATTTACCCAGAGCATAAAAAGACATTTTATAAAAAAGACAGTGGACTCGAATGTTGATAGCAACACAATCCACAATGGCAAAGATCTGGAAACAACCCAAGTGCCCATCAATATATGAGTGGATTAATATAATGTGGTATATGTATACCATGGAGCACTACTCAGCATTAAAAAAAATGGTGATCTCATATCTTTTGTAACAACCTGGATGGAATTGGAGACCATTCTTCTTAGTGAAGTATAACAAGAATGGAAAAACAAACACCACATGTACTCAACACTAAATTGGAACTAATTGATCAACACTTATGTGCATGTAAGGAAGTAAAACTCAAGGGAAATCAAGTAGGCAGGAGAGGGAAGGAAGGGGTGGGTAAGTTCACACCTAACAGGTACAATGCACACTAGCTGGGTGAAGGGCACACTTATAACTTTGACTCAAACTGTACAAAAGCAAATTATGCAACCAAAACATGTGTTCCCCTGTAAAATTCTGAAATAAAAAATAAAAATTAAAAAAGAAAAAAAGAAATTTATTCTGGCTAATGTAAACAGAAAGGGCATTTATGAAAAAACCAAAATTGAATCAATGTTCTTCAAAGAAACTTCAGACATGATAGATACTTAGAGATGAAGAGTCTCCTAATATTCATAAAATGAATTTAATTCTCAGGATAATCCTATTAATGGGGAGGGGCCCCACTAAGGATGACAAGAGTTAAAAATCCATCTCTCTTTGTTAATAAGGCATTATAGAATATTCCTGGGAAGAGGCTTAGGCAATAGGCTATGGAGGAAGGTAAAACAGGGTGTTACCATATTCTTGGCAATTTCTAGGTCTTGCTGAAGCAGTAGCTCAGAATTTCCCCCTTGTTGAAGCAGTAGCTCAGAATTTCCTGTAGAGTTTCAGGTGTAGGCTGCATAAACTCTCTTCTATTATTCAGTCCCTATATAATTATCCTCACAAAGTTATCCAACTATGGATATTTTCTATTTTCAAAGGAAGACCTGAGAGCAGTTTCACTAATATTCAGCTATTCATTCCACAAACTTCCCAGTGCTGGGCATATAGGAGAGAAGTTAGGGGAAACAAATCACGAATTAAAAATAAATATATTTTAGTTGAAATTAAGAACCATGTGGAAAAATAAAGTAGAATATGGTGTTTTTAGAAGTCAGCTTCCAAAATGGCCCCCAGTGATTTTTACCTGTTGGTATTCATGTCATTGTATAGTTCTCTCCTACACTGAATAAGGATGACCTATGCAACCAGCAGGATATTGCAGAAATGAGAAAGGCTAGATCATAAAAAATATTGAGGGTCCCCCCCTTGCTCCCTCTAGGGATTACTTATGCTGGTGGATGCCTTCATGTCATGAAGACACCCCATCAGTCCTATGGAAAGGTCCACATGGGGATAAACTAGGCATCCACCCCAAAATTAGTATCAACTTTCTAGGCATGTGAGTGAGCTACCTTGGAAGTAGATCCTGCAGCCCCACTGAGGTCTTCAGATAATCGTATCTCCAGCTGACCTTTTGCTTGCAACCTGACTAGAGGTCCTGAACAGAACTACCCAGCTAAGCAACAGCTAAATTCCTGATCCACAGAAATGGAGATAATACATGTTAACTGATTTAAGACTCTAAGTCTGGGATAATTTGTTATTCAGAAATAAATAAGTAATAAAGGGGATAAGAGCAACTGTGGTAGGAGGGAGTATTATACATCAGGTGGCCAGTGAAAAAACTCTGATAATGTGACCCTGAACATAGAACTAAAAGAAGGTAAAGGATATGCACATCTGAAGGAAACATATTCTAGGCAGAGTAATCAGCAAGTAAAAAGGCCTTGGAGCAAAAGAGCGCTTGAGAGCTTTTCCAAGTAGAGAGTGAAGGAAATGAGATTAGGGAGGCAGTGGGAGAAGGAGATCATTTGTGAAGAGATGGGAAGATATTAGTGTTTTTTGAACAGAAGAGTCACATGATCTAACTTAAAATCACTGTGACTGCTGTGTTAAGAATAGTTTCTAGGAAAGCAACAGTAAAAGCAACAGGGTCAATTAGAAAGGCATTACAATAATCCAAGTAAGAGATGATGGGAGCTATGATTGGGGTAATAGGAGTAGAAGGTATAAAAAGGGATTGGATTTCATATATAAAAATTATTTAGTAATAGGCTCCCAACCTCTATAGAAGCCTTCTGTTCTCAAATGGAAGAGGCTAAAGTTCTTTTCTTTTGGAGAAATTGGGGAGACATGGTGGAGAGAGTTAAGTAAGGCAAAGAATTAACAGTCAACTTTGAGAAGTAGAGAGGCAAAAGGTGTGTCTCCTAATCCAAATAATCTTTTGGCCCATTCTCTTGGTATAAGACCAAGAAAACAGACAAAAAGATTCCTGGAAGTGCTATTACTGTCCTTGAAAGTCTCAGATAAACAGAGATTCCAGAATGGTCCCCATGGATACTATAAGCTGAAACAGAAAACTGTCACCAGATGGCACCAAGCCATGGGAGAGACTAAGATGGGCTTCGGTTGCAGCAGGACCCTAGAGCTGCTAGTTCCTATGCCTTTTTGTCATGTCTCTATTTCTCTCTTATTTTATATTTTCCTTTGGAGAAGTCTGACTCCAGCCTATTCATTTCCCTTTGTAAATCATTTGATTTTTTTTTTTTTTTTTTGCTAGGAGAACTTGAGAAAATTATTTTCTGGATTTTGAAATATAAAACTTTTACTAGGATATGTCTCAGAGTTGATCATTTCAGGTCCATTTTTCCAGATACCTTCTAATCCTGTTCTATTTGTAGATTCAGATCTTCATTTATTTCTGGAAAACATTCTTGGGTTATAATTTTAAATATTAGTTCTGTCTCACTGTTTTCTTTTTCTGCTTCAAGGACTTTAACATGTCTTTTCTTCTTTGTCTTCCATTTCAGTTACTTTCTCTCTATTCCTTTTTACTTATTTATTTTTGCATGTCACTTTTTACACTATCTTTTCTGCATTCCTACTTCAATGTATCATAAAATTTTCATTTGAGTCTGGGCATGGTATAATCTAGTCTTCATATCTGTGATTATTTTCTTTTTCTTTCTTTCATAGGTTTAGTCAGTCTCTTGATTTTTCCAGCCTTTTTTCCAGTTTGTCTTTAATGTTTTCATATCTGCAAATGCTTGTTTAAGAATTCTAAATTAGGCTTGGAGTTTTTTTTTTTATCACATTTTTCTTTTGCTTCATGATTTTTTCTGGGAATAAATTTTCATCAGATGATATATTTTCATTCTCATTTTCTTACCTTATAGTAGCTTTTACAGATTTATTCACTTTTGTCTAATCCATT
This sequence comes from Eulemur rufifrons, assembly GCF_041146395.1. Taxonomy (NCBI): domain Eukaryota; kingdom Metazoa; phylum Chordata; class Mammalia; order Primates; family Lemuridae; genus Eulemur; species Eulemur rufifrons. Next base: position 22,217,075 of record NC_090999.1, read on the forward strand.
TGGTGGATCTCTGGTGGCTTACAAAATTTTTAGCTCAATGGTGCCCTCTTCTGTCAGTGTAGCGAGTCCAGTTTCTTTAATGGCTTTTTTTTTGAGGGTCAGAGAGGGGCTTAGGGAGGTGGAAGTTTTTTTTCACTTGGAAATACATCTTGTAAATTTTACCACTTTACTACATAAAGTGTTCCTTGTTTACTATTTTTTACATAGCTTTTCATTCTATGGCTCTGTCTTAATGTATTTATTCAGTCCCTATTGATGAAAATCTAAACTGAACACTTACTGCCAAATTGATCTCCATAGAAACTGTACTAATATACACTCCCATTAGCAATGTATGAAAAGGTCTATTTCCTCACGACCTTCTAATATACTGTACTATCTATTAATAATATGTCTAAAATTTTAATCCTTAACAATTTTACAGGTGAAAAATGGCATTACATAGTTTTATTTTATATTCATATTATAAGTGAGTTGAGTATTTTTCATATGTTTAGGAACTATTTGTATTTCCTTTTCTGTGAACTGTATTTTCATAGCCTTTTCCCTAATTTGGTACATTTATAAATAATTATTTGGGCTTTGAATGGGTTCTGTAATGGATACAATGCTGGCCCTTGTCTACAAAGGCTACGTTCTAAGAAGTAGAATGATTAGACCAGACTAAACACCTGACCTTGAGGAAGAAAATTCATAGGCTAAACTGATCCAAGCAGATTCCCTCACCTCAATATTTGAACCAATCCATCCATGACTGAGTCACTTAAATGTTCATAAGCTCTTAAGATGAAATATCCTGTGGAGTTGGGATTTCAGTTTCTGTTGGAGCTACTATAAGGCAAAGTGACCTGTTGGCTGAAGTTATGAGTGAAATAAGAAACAGAGAAAGCTGATTTTCAAGAAGAAAGTAAACAGGAAAGATATTCAGTGAGAAATAAAGATGAGAGATGGGAGATATGAGGAGGAGGCTTAGCTTGCTTTAGTGTATTGGGAATTTTCTTTTTATCAATGTCTTTGAGAGTGACTGTTTTAGCATTTTAAAAAATTACCTTTTTTCTTTGAATTAGTTTGTGTGGATTTTTTTCCTTGATTAGAATACTTTTCTTATGGAAAACATTAGTTTTGTTGTCTATTGCTTTAAGAGATACAAATAAAACCAATGGATAGGAGATACAGAGAACCAGAGTGCAATTCATCTGTCCAGCTTATGGAATGAACTCTCTCAGGCAGGCAAGTCTTTCCCTTTACTGGAATTATTCCTGCACAGACTGGGCAACTCCTAGGCAGGGATGTCAGAGAGAGGATATCAGCATCAAATAAGAGATTAACTTAGATGCTATTTAAGCTTTCTTTCATAATTGAAATTTTAAGATTCTAAATATATGGTCTTATTATTGAGTTAATGTTTGATTACTGAATGAATTAAAGATTAAATTGAAGATATTTTTATTATAATAAAATATCTTATTATTGGAAGGAATAATTCTTATAGCTCACAGCTAGGCCATGTTACTTCCCTGTTGGACATAAACAATCTTACATGACACTGACATTAGACAAGGTCACTCTGAGACCATGATACCTGGTGTTCTTTGGCTGGAGAGCATTTACACTAGAAAATGCTGCCTTTTGCAAAAATTACTGTCAAATTGTTTCATTAAATTTAAAGTATTAGGCAGGTGGAGAGGGTTTACCAGATAGTAGATATTTCCTGGAAGAAAACTAAACCAGAGTGTTGAGAAAGTTACTTGAATTGTTCTGCTAAGACTAAGACTTTGATGTTTGCTTTTTATCTGTTTTTCTCCATCCACATCACAATACAAACAAGATGGGGTTTTGGAGGACAAAGTTGTCATTTAATTAATAAAACTTATTATTTAATGTGACCACAAATTGTATCAATAGATTTAAGCTGTCAGTTGCTTAGTTCATAGTGACCTCATTCAATCTGCTAATGTTTGTCCAGGATATTTAGGTTAATACACTCTCTATGGTTCTGCATTTAATGACTGTTAATACCCTTTAAACTTATTAGCAATTCTTCAAATGTCCTCAGGCAATGATAATGGAATGCATGATTCTCAAACTTATGTAAGCATAATTTATAGATTTTCCTATACTAGTATTTTTCTAAGTATTATCAGAGTAATCTCAGGCAGCCTAAGTAAATACAGTCAGGCCACAAACATCCTTTCAGCCAAAGGTGCCAGAACTTCAGAAGTAAACCCTTTCCCCCTAGGCAGCAGATGGTGTCCTCATTCTTTGTTTTTTTTTTCCCCCCAGAGACAGGGTCTTCCTTTTTCACCGAGACTGGAGTGCAATGATGCAATCATATCTCTCACTGCAGCCTCAACCTCCTTGGCTCAGGCAATCCCCCTGCCTCAACCTCCCAAGTATCTAGGACCATAGTTGTACATCACCATGCCTAATTGTTAAATATTTTGCATACACAGAGTCTTGACATATTTCCCAGGCTGGTCTAGGACTCCTGGCTTCAAGCATTCCTCCTGCCTTGACTTCAAAGTACTGAGATGACAGGCATGAGCCACCACTCCCAGCTTGTCCTCATTCTTGAGAGACAAATGTCTATAAAAATTGACATCCCCCATAAGATCCATTCAAAATTGTATAATTTTTTATGACCAGAACTTCTAACAACAAGCTAAATCCAAGACCCAAAGAATTTAAATTACTTTCTATTGTTTAACTGAAAAAACATTGGCTTATTTATGTATGGAACAGACATCACCTCTATGATTCAGTTTTAGAGGAAATAGAGGCCTTGGTGCTTTTACATATTTCCCCTTTATCCAATAATGCCTTAAATTACATAGAAGTCCTTTTGTAGCTTAAGGCTTAAAGCCTTTTAACTACATGTAAACACTGGACTATTATGCTTTAAACTGAGGGTAGAATCCCCCATCTAGCAGAATACCATGAAGCAGAAAGTGCTTCTAAATACCACAGGGGAGGGGTATGTTAACCAGGTCAACTCAAACTTAAATATTCTTAGGAATCACATGATCTTGTTAAAACGCATATTCTGATTCAGTAGGTCTGGGGTGGTTTCTGACATTCTGCATTCCAACAAGCTCCCAGGGGATGCCCAAGTCCGTGCTGCTTGTTGGTCATTTATTATTATTCTTTGACAGCAAAGCCATAAGTCTGCTATTTTGTTGTAGAAATCAAAATATTCCTTTGAGATATCCCTCTTCCTTTCCCCTTCTCATCTACTCCATTCCCTGGTTAAGCTCATTCGTGTCAGATAAAACACAATTTAACTGAAGCAATCACACCTCCTAGAACGTGTCAGATATCAAAGCAAACAAAAACCAAATCAAAACCAATATGGTTTTCATGACAAAACAAAATCAAATGTTTCTCATTTATTTCCTCTGATCATCACTAAAATTATTAATAAAAACAACTTGTTTGAGGTTTAAAATCTAGACACATACTTACTGGAACAAAGAAAGAATATATTTTATAAATATTGTAAACACAGATTACTAAATCGAATTCAACTTAACTCTGCCATTATTATATGTACTATCTCCTATAATAATTATTATCACTATGTTGTTTTTTCCTTTATTATAAATAAAAATCAAAGAAAAGTTATGATCATTTGTAGCACACATAAAATCCTTTCACGATAGTTGTCATTCTTCTCAGGCTAAAACAGTTAATATTTGTACTCATTCTTCAATCCAACTAAAGCCTTAAATCAATAAGGGGTTAATTAGTGGGGAAAAGATAATGAATTTTGAATGGCTGCGTGAAATTCAAAACCTAAATATATGAAACCAGTACAATGAACTGAAAAGATTAAAATTCAATTACGCTGAACAACTGGTTGTTTGTTTTTTCCCCCCCATTGGAAAAAATCATCAACTTTGAAAAATTTTTATTTTTAATTAAAAAAATAGTGGTATATATTGGGTGCAATGGGATATTTTGGTGTACGTTTACATTGGGAAAATATTAAGCTAAATAACAAATCCATCACTTCACATATTTGTAATTTTCTGTTGTATAAACATTTAAAAATCTACTCTTTTAACCCTGACTGCAGACATCCCAAATGAAAAATCTCTCATAAATAAGAACAAAATTATAGTTTATGTTGCACATAAAGAAATTATCAGCATGAGGGTCAGAAGAAATGCAATATCACACAAATTTCAGATATAAGAATAATGTTTAAAATGTGTAATTCAATCCAAAAGAAAAAATATATAATGTGGAAAAAACAAGCAATTATAAGCTTAACGAGCCATGTTTTTAAAAGAGCCAAATAGAAAGTAAACAATTGAAAATATAATTAACTTAATATACAACATATGGATGAAATACTAAATTATACTGAGCTAATGAGTTTAGTAAAGTGGAATACTGAACATAATGAACAACTGGTTTAATTAATCTTTTCTCTCCTTGAATTGATCAAATCAATGGAGGGTGTTAACATTATCTTAGGCCCACTTCCAAAGTATTTTCAACTAAATTTTGAAACTGAAGTTTACTGAAGATTTTTTCCAAAATGACATTTTTGTCTGCTGTTTTTCAATTCTAAGGATAATGACAGGGGAGAGGTTTCTTGCAAATTACTCTACCACAGAAATTGATATTACCTTTTAGTCTCAATATCTTGCCATTTGACCACTGGCTGTGAAAGCCTTAGAATTTAGTAATATTAATGCCATAGTTCATTGATTCTAAAACACATGTTTTTTTCCATATTTTAACATTTCTGAAATCAGGATTGCCTTATAACAGGTGGCATTTCACAATCTCTGCCATCTCGGGAGCAGTCAAGTTGTAGCTATCACTAGAGGAGTGAAATAGTTTTATATTCCCACACATGACCAGACAATTGCAATGCCTTGGTCTTAATTTCTACAACTTTATAAAGATAATCTGAGGAAGAGACATGTGGATTGGTTGTTGTTTGAAATCCTTTCACTGAAATATTCTGGGAGACCAAGAAAGTGCCACCTTCAAAACTGGCAGACTGGGTGACTTAGAAGAAAATACTGGAGATGATACTGCAGCACTATTTTAAGAACAGCTATAGCACCAATGTTTTTGATGACAAAAAAGATAATATGTATGAAAAAAATATTGACAATTTTGAGTTTAAAAATGATTCAGAAGAATTGGGCTTTGAATGCAAATAAAAATGTTTGAGGAGTATAATAAATTTATTTTATTTATATTTTCTTTTTCATGAAAGCTCAAAAGTAATTATAAAAAGTACTATGTGTAAATAGGTCTAAAATGGCTCTTTTAGCCAGTATAAAATAAAGATTCTAAGTCATATGAAGGAATTATATCACAGTTTAATTAGAATATTTTTTCTTCATAGTATATAAGGTATATCTTTCAGTGTAAAGAATCTTAGATTCAATGAAATCTGAAAATAAAACTATTCCTTTAAATAAATGTACTATGTGAGCTCATTTAGTAAATTTTTATTAAAATTTTCTAGGAGTTTTAAAATTCACATTAGACTTATATGTACATGATGTGATTATAACATAATGAGATTGAACAGCTCTAAAACTGATCTAATTACTTTGCAGTCATAAAGAATTTCTATCTGTATGGATTCATTTTATTTAAGTAAAAATAATTTGTACAAGAGTGGACACATACCTCCATCCTTTATTCAATGCAAAAATGTAAATCAATTACTTCATTCATGCTTGCATTTATGTTGTGTGAAGAGTCATAAAACAACGAAATATTTAACAGCATTCTGCTCCTGTGGTGGGCATTGAAATAGCCAGAGTTCTAACCTTACAAAATCATTTGCAAAATGGTACTCATTTTCCTTGGTTGCAGTTAAAATAGCAAAATTTAACATTTATCCAAATCACTGATAAAGTAGAACTCAGCACAAAGTCATTTTTCCATGAATATAATAGATGATTGATGAGCTATATTGCCATCATATGCAATAAACATTTGAGAAAGTACTTTTTAATATATTGACAATTATATATATTTACAACTATATAATTATAGTTATATATTTATGGAGGTTAGAACATAATTTTTAATACAATGTGGAATAATAAAATCAAGCTAATTAACCTATCCTCTCAAATATTTGACATTTTTTGTGATGAGAACATTTGAGATTTACTCTGAAGATATTAAAATGTATAGTACTCAATTATTAGCTATATTTGCCATGCTGTGCAATAGATCTCAAAAACAAAATCAAATTTATTCCTTCTATCTAACTGTGGCTTTGTACCGTGTGATTATCATCTCCCCATTCCCCCCGATTTCCCAGCCTCTGGTAAACATACCTTCTGAGAAAGCACTTCTTAAAAAAATAACATAAAAAATAATATTTGATTTTTAGTGGCAAAAATTTGAGATTTTTCACATTAAAAGTGGTCAGTATATGGAATAAGAAAGTTCATGAAAAAACATTTTAATAAATTTGAAATATTCATAAAATAATCCTATGAATAGAGTGCATGTGTTAGAGTCACTATTGGGCAAATTAAAAATTGTTTGGCTGTTTTACAAAATCAACTAGAATGAGGTGGGAAATCACATTTATAACCAAGGGGAAGAATTATCTGAGATTAAAAATCATGCTCACCTTGGAAAAAATGTCAAGCTGCCTTTATACACTGACTGAAATTAAATATTTACATATTATTTTTATATGTTCTGTATGAAAATAAACACAGCAGCTCTGTGAAACAACAGCATAATTATCCCATAGTCTTTGATATATATCAAGTATTTAATGAAACTAGTCTTCAAATGTCCTTACTGTCAGTGATCTATTTCTCTAATTGGGATATCTCTGCTAAATACTTTATGTTATTTCTCATTCCAGTTCAAGATGTTATCACCCTGTCTCAGAAAGGAGTCCACAGACTAAGGCAATCTGATCAGCTAGCTTATCTCTGCTATCCATAAACGCACTGGAGCTGGGCATCTAATCCACCAAATAAAAACATTCAAGATGGCTGAAATACTGAACAGAGAGTCAGGGTTGAAGCCACACTTATTAGGTGATTGTTGTTGCCCGTATTTCCACCTCCTTCATCAGTGGGAGATAATATATCTAAAAACTGTTGAGAAAAATGTTTCCTTCTATACAGCATGACACACTTAAACACCTAGACTCATTTAAAGCTAATTTAAAAATATTTTAACAAACATATTTGTAATTAGTGCCTTTGCAATAGTCAATAATCAGATAAACATAGGCAAATATTGGCTTACAATTATGTGTATACCCCAATTTTAGCTTTTTTCTGTTTTCCAAATATGACTTCCCTCCTACCTATCATTTCACTTACAGTGGTATTAAAAAGGCTCCAGTATAAGCAGAAAGCTCAAATGGCTTCAGTTATAGCATGAGAACAAAAATAAAGTTACTATTGGAAAACACCTACCGAAAACAGATCTTCTTTTGAACTGACTCTAAGAAGTCATGAGGAGAAAATTACTTATTGCAATGTTATGTTAAATAATCAGCAATTACTAAATATAGAATAGTCCCTTCATAGACACTATTTAAGAAACTAAGTGATCTCAGAAAGAAAATTGTTACTCTAATTAATTTGTTCACGATATGTCCCCTCTTAATATAAGTTGGCTATTTCTGCCTTACCGTATTTCTAATGTATGACATTACAGAAAGCAAAGCAAAGCACGGAGTAAATTCAGGATCATTGCATAAATAACAACTTTGCTGGATGCCCTGTCATTGAAATGTGTTAAGGGGAAAAAATGCTCTTCAAGATGGTAACTGAAATTTCAATAAACAAAACATTTACATGAGCTCAAATCTTAGCTTTCAGAAGAAGAAAGATAAATTCATCCTGAAAGCAGTCAGTCTGAAGGGAAAAAAAAATCAGGTTTTTTATCATGCCTCCAAATAAGCAACAGTCAAGAAGTATAACAAAGCCTACCAAGCTAAAACAAAAATTTTTTACAGGACCAAATCAAGAGTCACTGATGATTTTAATTTGCATTTCCTTGATGATTAGTGACATTGAGCATTTTCTCATAAGTTTATTGGCCATTTGTCTATCTTCTTTTGAAAAGCTCCTGTTCATGTCTTTTACCCACATTTTAATGGGGCTGTTTGTTTTTTCTTGCTGATTTGCTTGAGTTCTTTGTAGATTCTGGTTATTCGCCCTTTATCAGATGTATAGCTTGCAAATATTTTCTCCCATTCTGTAGGTTGTCTATTTGCTTTGTTGATTATTTCCTTGGCTGTGCAGAAGAGATATCACCTTACCTCAGTTACAAGGGCATTTATTAAAAAGTCCAAAAACAATAGATTCTGGCATGTATGCAGAGATAAAGGAATGCTTATAAACTGTTGGTGGGACTGCAAATGGGTACAACCTCTATGGAAAACAATATGGAGATTCCTCAAAGAACTAAAAGTGGACCTACCATTCAATCCAGCAATCCCACTATTGGGTATCTACCCAAGGGAAAAGAAGTCATTTTATCAAAAAGATACTTGTACTTGAATGTTTATTGCAGCACAATTCACAATCGCAATAATGTGGAAACAACCCAAGTGCCCATCAATACATGAGTGGATTAATAAAACGTGGTATATGTATACCATGGAGTTCTACTCAGCCACAAAAAACAATGGTGATATAACACCTCTTGTATTATCCTGGATAGAGCTGGAGTCCATTCTACTAAGTGAAGTATCACAAGAATGGAAAAACAAGCACCACATGTACTCACCATCAAATTGGTATTAACTGATCAAAACTTAAGTGCACATATAGTAGTAATATTCATCGAGTGTTGGGCAGATGGGAGTGGGGAGGAGACGATGGGTATATATACACCTAACGGGTACAGTACACACCATGTCGGGGATGGACATGCTTGAAGCTCTGACTTGGGTGGGGCAAAGGCAATATATGTAACCTAAATATTTGTACCCCATAATATGCTGAAATAAAAATTGGAAAAAGATAAAAAAAAGTATGTACACAAATTTTTGCTTTGCATTTGTGTGAACTAGACTGTACAAATAAGGCCTATGTAAATTCTGTTTGATAGCAGGTAAAGAAAATGGCCCAAACTGCTTAATTTCTATTTTCTTTTTCTTTTTTTTTTTTTTTTGCTTTGCTTTCTAATTGTGCTCAGTGTCAAAGTCTGTAATAGAGGTCTTATTTGTATAATTTTTTTCTACATTAGGTTTGTATTCCTGAAAATAAAAGCTATCAAGGGAACACATGAGAGGGTCCAAAACCAGATAGAGGTAAATATGGAATTTACTATTTTACTAAGGTCTCTAATTCAGAGAGGAAAAAAATGGATTATTTAACAAATAGTGCAGGCATAAATGGCTATCCCATTAAAAGATAACAAAGGTGTACCCCTACCTCACATTACTGACAAAAATAAATCCCACACACATTAAATTTTTAAAGGAAAAATTTTTAAAAATGAGAAAAATTGACGAAATAGTTACGGCATTGGGGGAGGGGAGACCTTTCTAAATAATATAAGAAACAAGGAAATATGAAGGATAGTCTATTTAAAATTTTAAGATATTGAAAGAAAAAGATACCATAAAAAAGGTATAACTAACACAAAGGGCCTTTTGTGGTATCATCATGTCTAAGTGGTAGGAGAGCTAAAAGGGACAAGATGTCTTGTCTTCTATCCCCATCTTTCCATGCTAATATTTGCTGACAAGTGTATCATCCTGTCTTCATTTGTAGATTTCAACACTTTAAAGCTGCATTGCTGCTTATAGAGGACAGCAAGGTCTAGCCAGGTCTGACTGTCTCAGTTTTAGCTACTTCCACATAATCTAAATGTGGTAGACAGAGTAATGGCCCCGTGAATATGTCTACATCAAAATTCCTGGAACCTGTGAATATGTTACCTTATACAGCAAAAATAATTTTGCAAATATGATTAAATTATGGATCTAAAAAACAGATATAATTTACACATCATAAAAATCACCATTTTAAAATATGCCATTTAGTGGTTTTTAGTATATTCATAGAGTTGTACATCTATTCCCACAATCAATTTTGGAACATTTTTATTTTCCTGTAAAGAAACTCCATACCCATTAGCAGTCACTCCTCATTAACTTCTAAATCTCTCAGTCTCTGGCAACAATTAATCTACTTTCAGTCTCTATGGGTTTGCCTATGCTGGATCTACACATAAGTGAAACCATATAATATGAGGTCTTTTGTGACTTGCTTCTTTTACTTAGAATAAAGTTTTCAAGTTTTTACTTAGAATGAAGTTTTTATTATACATATTACATGTATCAGGACTTTGTTCCTTTTTATTGCCAAATAATATAACATTGTATGGTTATGCCATAGTTTATTCATCTATCAGCTGAAGGACATTTGGGTTGTTTCCAATTTTTGGCTATTATGACTAATGCTGTTATGAACATCCATGAACAAGTTTTTGCATGAAAATAGGTTTTAATAACCTGGGAGTAGAATTGCTAGGTCATATGGTAGCTTTATGTTTACGCCGTGTTCCAAAGAGGCTACACTAGTTTATATTGCCACTAGCAATATACAAAGATTCTACTTTCTCCATATCCTCAACAACACTTGCTATTATCTATTTTCTTGATTATAGCCAACCCAGTGGATGTGAAGTTGTATCTCATTGTAATTTTGATATACATTTCCCTAATGGTTAATGATGTTGAGCATCCTTTCATATGCTTATTGGCCATTTGTATATCTTCTTTGGAGCAATGTCTATTCAAATCCTTTGCCTATTTTTAACTGGGTTGTCTTTTTATTGTTGAGTTACAAGCATTCTGTACATATTCTGGGTACAAGCTCCTTATCAGGTATATAATTCGCAAATATTTTCACATTTCTGATAGGTCCTTTGAAGCACAAAGGTCTTTAATTTTGATGAAGTCTAATTTATCTGCTTTTGTCACTTGTGTTTTTGGTATTGTATCTAAGAAGGCTTTACTTAACCTAAGGTTATACAGATTTTCTCCCATGCTTTCTTCAAATAATTGTATAGTTTTAACCCTTACATTTAGTTCTATGATGCAATTGAAGTAATTTTCATGTATGGTCTAAGGAAGGGGTACAAATTTATTCTTTTGCATATGGATATCCAGTTGTCACACCACCATTTGTTGAAAAGAATAATCCTTCCTGAGAAGATGGCAGACCAGAGACACCAGCTGCTAGAGGATCTCAGTAAGGAGAAGTTTTAGATGAGAGAGAAAAAAAAATGAATAAACAAACAAACAGAGGTCAGGCATGGATCTGAGGGAAGGGTGCCAGAATCTCCAGGATTCTCCATGGGAAGAAGCTGCGGAGTAGAACAGGAAGCAGCAAGGTATTGGCAGAGAAGAACCCCCGAGAGGCTTGGAGTCCAGTCAGAAGGGTAAGTAGAGTGTTTTATTTCTCTGTTTTCTCCTCCCTTGCATCTCTGTCAGTTGGCAGGTTCCTGAGTTGGTGGAGAGACTATCTGGCCACATGAGCCCAGAGGCTGCTGCTGCCAGTGAGCTGGGAGCTCTTGTGGAGCTTTTTTTAATGACTAACTCATATTGGCTATTAACTAAACCATTTAACTATTTGAAAAATGGCCCTTATAATGCTCACATGATGAATTAACCATCTTTTGGTAAAAATCACACATAAAATACCCAACTAAAATTACCAGGCTAAAATCACACATACAGATTACTTCTCCCTACCACCAAAACAGTAAACTCCATCTGTCTTAAATAGTTCTCATTAATAATAAACCCATTTGTAACCTATTGCTGATTCAGTAATACCTATCCTCCATCACTGAGCACTTTAGGAGCAATATTTCCAAAATGATAAATATTCTGCTACCATTAAGTCATCTTTCCTTACAATAATGTTGCAAGATGGTTGTCTACAAAGGCAGGAAAGAAGGAAAGAAGATATTTAAGTAAATCTGTGCATTGTCACGCACACAAAATTTTGAACTAGAATTTAGTATTTAGGAAACAAATTATTTATCACAAAAATCATCAAATCTTCCACTTTATAACATGTCAAGTTAAAAGAGTAAAAACCAAGTCCATAAGGAAAATAGTTTCACATGCTTAGCATTTACTAAATGTTGCTTACTTGCCATCATCTGGCTCCTAGATTTGTTAGAACAGAGGTCAATAAAATTGCTTGCTCTCATTCAACTTTAAAATTTTCTGAACGTGTACTAAGTGATAGAAAACACAGAAGCAAAGATACTCTCTCTACTGTCAAGTTTATTTGGGAGACAGACATGTACACGCTGAGAACTGAATCAGAGGGGTGAAGGAGGTGAGATGAAAGCAAAAAGCAGGAAGTGATTTGTTCTATCTGTGATAGGGGTAGGGTAAGTGGAATCATGGAAAATTCTCAGAATAGATAGCATTTAAGCTAGACTTTTCTTTTCAAGATGAGTATGAGTTCACCAGGAGGAGAGAGAAGGAAAGGACAGTTCAAATAAAGAAGATAATAAGAGAAAAAAAATTATAGAAATTATAAAATTATATGATATATTCACAGAATCCCAAGTGGAGAGCCAATGTGTGTTTATAATAGTGTTATATTGGGAAAGATGGTGGAGCTTTTCTAGGAACTATTCATCTCATCATTAGAATAATCAATGTGCCATGTTATTTATCTCTGACCTGTGCAGTGCACCAGTGGACCTGGCAAAAGGCAGAATTGAGATAGGGAGAAAAACCAGAGCAGGAGGCACCTCTGGTTACACCACATGCACTAATGGGACCAAGAGAACCCAGTGAGTGACCCTGGGAGGAGACCTGGAGAGGAAATGGAGGGGAGAAAACATAAAACAGAGAAAGCAAATGAATCTTAGGGGTTCATGGAGGGTAACACAAGCAGTTCCTTGGCCACTTGCCCTACTAAAAATAGAAGCATCACCAGAGAAATTTGGCAGAATACCAATGACCTTGAGCTCAGAGTTCAGGGAAGAATCCTTCAGTTAGAAATGTTTGGAGTCAAGGGTGAATGATTTGATTCTGATGAGAGGCAATGTGATTGTGATTTAGTGGTTAAGAATTTAGACTCTGGAAATTGCCTGCTTTGTTTTCAGGCCACTGCTTTCTGTTAGACATTGAAAAAGCTACTTAATCTCTATTTACTTTGGTTTATTCATTTATAAAATGGAGAAAATAGTAATACCCACCTCATAGAGCTATTATATAGATTAAGGAGTCAATATATGTAAAGTGCTTAGAATAGTCAGGATACAGGCAGAGAAATCAAGCCCTAGGGACTAATTTTCAAATATATTGGAAGTTCTGGAAGGGACCATAAAGCAATCCAGAGATTAATAAGAACAGGAAGTCTCTACCATGCCATAGGACTGGAAGGCAAAGGAAGTAGTTTTAACTAAGCCCAGGAGCTAAGGCTTTCTGGAAGGATCTGGAACCATGAGAAAGACATAGCCAATTCTGGAGATCCCACCTAGAAATATATAAAAGAGATATACCCTGGTCCCAGCCCACCAATCTTCTGCCAGTGCCTCCATTTTCTAATTTGCTAGGACCCAGTTTGTAAGGAAGCCTGGGAAACGTAGTTTGCTGGAAAAGTGAAAGGGCAGGAACTAGATCTGATGCCAAATAGGAAAATGACTGGCAGATCTCTCAGTAAATCTTAGCCACCTTTTCTGTGCCTTGATAATTTTTTCTTTTGCTATCATTCCATTAAGAGTATACACCATTTGTAGACTACAGTATTTTTTCCAGGCTAGAGAAAGTTGTAACAGACTACCTAGTCTCAATATCCACTCTTACTTCCCTTTTCTTTGATTCTTCCTTCCCTCTCATCACTACTTCTTCTTCCCATATGGCCCTCATGTCATTAGGGAAAACAGTTTTAAGAACTGAGTTGCACTTATGTATAAAATACGCTATTTCCTCAAAAATGTTTATATTTTAAAAGAAGGTAAAAAATCAGCAAAATGCTTGGTACTAAGAGACTTATTGAAAACATGAAGATTATATTATGTTGGCTACCACAGTTCTTTGTACCTAGTGGGCTCTCAGCAAACACTAGTTGATATTCAAGTGCGATCATAAAGAATACATGGAAGGTTTCTAGGCAGAGGAAGGTAGATATTTCTCAGGCAGAAATTCTTCCAGCTTTATGTGTTTAAATATCTCAGAGTAACAAAAGAACATGGTGTGTTCACTAATAATAAGTTCTATGTAGCTTTAAGTTTAAGATGTAAGGAAAGGGAGGAAATGGCAGTGGGAAAAGCTGGAAAGGTCAGATGGGAGCCAGAGTTGGAAGTAAATTTCATTTCATGCTTTGTCTAGGATTAAGACATTGAACAATTTCAGGAATACAAGTTAGATGTAGAGTTCTGATTTAGTAAGATCACCATGGCATCAGTGTGTGGTGTATAGTAAAGATAGGAGACCTTGTACCCAGGATTTCTATTTAGAAGCCTAAAGCAGTTATCTGAGACCTATTAGGTTACACTAGGACCAGTAAATGACACCCATGTGGGGATAACAAATAGGACTTGATGTGAGAAATATGTCAAAGATACACTCCATAGAATTTTATGTCCAATAGATAATGGGAGTAGATAAAGGTTATAGGAAGGGAACAACAGATATTAAATCTGATTTTTTAAGATGAGAAACTACATAAGTGATAAACCCAGTCCCTGAGATAAGGAATATAGGAGGAGGTTTGGGAGGGGTTTTGGAAAGTGAGTTTGATTTTAAAGATACTGAATTAGATTTAGGAGCTGTCCAGCTATAGCTGTAAATAGAATCTGAAACTCAGAAATGAAAGCTAGAGGAATTAGACAGTAGCTGACATTGTGAGATCACCCACTGAGTGAGTAGAGAGTGTGAAGAAGACTTGAGGATGGAACATTAGTGAACACTGACGTTTAAAAATTGGATACTTCTCCACGATTTTTTTTTTACCTGAACTCCTATTACATTTATAGTCAAACTTGAAAAGTTTCCCTCTGTTTCTAATATTTTCAGATATACTAATTTTTGTGTTCCCAGACTTCAGCCTTGATAAATGGGACTGGATCTTATATTTACTTGACAATCTACCACACTTCTACTTTGCCCAGCACATATTTCACACTCATTGCATAATTTAGGGATTTTAGGGACCTCTAAAGAGGGAAATGACAGATTACCTTGGCAACTCAATAACAGACCTAGCAATTCTCTAACATATTATAGATTATACAGAATACCCAACTATTCTTCTTTTTCCCTTCAAACCTGAAGTTAAAACCATCTCTGCTTTCTCCTTTCTACTTCATTCAACCTACTTAATTTTTTATTTTCACCTGTGAAAGTAATTAAGACTGAAGGATGGGGTTGGAAGGGATGAGGCAGACTAGACAAGATTGAACAACTATATTCCTTAACTTCATTCCTCATTGCTCGAATTTAGCCAGTCTCATTTATAATCCAATTATATATACTCCTGTGATTATCAATCACTGCCTATACTTCAACTGTCAGAAGAGTCATATTTATAGACATTCTAATACTTTCTCCATTTAGAAAAGGGCATGGGATATGATTAGCATAGACTAAGTTTCAAATTCTATTTCTGTCACTTACTAGCTGAATGACTGTATATTAGTTTCCTAGGGCTGCCATAACAAAGTACTAAAAGTATGTGGCTTAAAATAGCAGAAATTTATTATCTCACAGTTCTGGAGGGTAGAAATCAAAAATCAAGGTGGGATCAGGGTTGTGCTCCCTCTGAAATCTGTAGGGGAATCCTTTCTTGCCTCTTCCTAGTTTCTAGTGGTTTGCTGGCAATCTTTCATGCTTCTTGGCTTACAGATGCATAACTCCAACCTCTGCCTTTGTTGTCACATGGCAATCTCCCTGTGTGTCTCTGACTTTACATGACCATCTTCCATTAAGGACACCAGTTGTATAGGACTAGGAGCTCATCCACTCCAGTATGACCTCATTTTAATTTAACAAATTATATTTCCAATTATCCTATTTCTAAATTAGGTCACATTCTGAGGTCCTGTGGGTTAGAACTTCAACAAATAATTTTTGCAGGGACAAACCTGAACTTATAAGAGTGAACTTAGGCAAATTACCACTTCTAAGATTTATTTTCCTCATTATAAAATGAAGATAATAATCTTTCAGGTCTATTATAAGGTTATATCTTAATATGATATATAAAAACCTAGTTTTGTAAATGCAATATACAATAAAGTACTTGTATCCAAAATTTATAAAGCTCAATACTAGGAAAACAAACCAATTAAAAAAGGATAAAATATCTGAACAGACATCTCATCAAAGAAGATATACATATGAAAAATGCTTATATCATTATATCCCCATAAAATTCTGAAATAAAAAAAGAAAATTAAAAGCACTAAGATAATACTCCACACCTATAAAAATGGCTAAAATAAAAAAAATGATAACACTAATTGCTGATGGGAATGCAGAACAGTAATTCTCATTCATTGCTGGTAAGAACATAAAATGGCACAGCCACTTTGGAAGACAGGTTAGAAATTTCTTATGAAGCAAAACATAGTCTAACTATATGATCCAGCAATCACCTTGTATTACAAATGAGTGAAATAACCTCACTGAATGGAGGTAAGGGGGGAGGAGGTGCTGTTTAAGGAACTTTGTAAAATAGTAGACTTAGTAAGATGAAAGACAAAAAGAACTGTACATAAGCACTGTACTCTAATAACATTATTTCTTATGAGGTATGAGTTAACATACCACTAGACACGTACACTGAAATTGAACAAGTAAATGCATGGCTGATGGTGGGAGCCAGGTTTCTAATTGTTGGAGTGAGAAGTTACACATAAGCGAAGAAATGATCCATTAGTAATGAATGTGAGTTAGAGACATCAGTATGAACTCATGTTTAACTTAATATAGATACAGATGAATATATAGAGAGAAATGTATAGATATGTACATATGCAAAGGTTAGTATACACATATATATTTCTTTACTCTGTCAGCTGAGAGGACCTAGCAGCAACAACACCCCAATGGCAATAAGCACACATAGCATCCAAACCTTAATTTCTAATAGCATTCTCCAATAAAAGAAAGAAAGGCTCCTTGGAGAAATTGTTGATTGTAGCACAGGGGCAGGAAATATATAAGGTAAGCATCTTGAAATGTCAGAAAATAAAACAGGCTCACTCCCACCAAGAAAAAAGAAAAGGAAAAGGTAGAAGTATATCAAAAGGACACATTAGCCAGTTAAAAGAACTCCTAATGGCCAAATCTGGAATAATTTGAGCAACAAAATAAATAAAGTAGTATTGGATTTTCAACCAAATATAACTATTCATGAGCCTCCACTGGTATGAGTAAATGATTGAATACATAAGTGATAGGGGGACAATAGACAAATCTCCTGTGTAGAAGAATTTCAAATAATTTATGTAGATAATCTACTGTGAAGGAGGTGGAGTTGAACTTCCCATTCCTTAAGTGTAAGATGCAATAGTGACCTCCTTCAAGAGTACAGTAGAAATGGGGTGGAGGGGACAAATAACTACAAACCTAACAAACACTACCTCAGCCAGGTGATCAATGCTAACATCTACAGTGATAAATCATGTTGATATTATGTACTCTTGGTATGGTGATGAGAATAGCACTTTGCTTCTGTGGTCTTGCTCCCCAAAACTCACAAGCCCAGTTTAATCATGAGAAACAGTAGGCAAAAACAAACTGAGTCATTCTAGAAACTATCTGACCAGTGCTCCTTAAAACCATCAAAGTCATCAAAAACAAGGGAAATCCGAGAAACTGTCAGAGTCAAGAGGAGCCCAAAAAACATGACAATGAGATGTCATACAGTATCCTGGATAGGATCCTGGAACAACAAGAAAGGACGTTAGATAAAAACTAAGGAAACTTGAGTAAAATAAGGACTTAGTTAATAATAATGTATCAATATTGGGTCATTAACTGTGACAAATGTACCATGTTAATGAAATATGTTAATAATAAGGGAACATGGGCAGCTCAAGCACCAAGTAAGGAGAAGTGCTTGAACCGAAGTCTCAATGTTTTATCCACAGTTCTAGAGAACACAAACCACAGATACGACAAAAGCACCTGTGGATCATCCTGCTCACCTCTGTACTATGCCTGAGACGGGAAAAAGTTTTATCTGAGGACATCCATAAATGTACATTTTTAACAAGGTTTTCATTTTTAATTCAAAAAATAATCACCCTGGATCCAGGAATTCTGAAATTTCTGATATGAAAATAAGTAAATGTCTTGTTTGTTTCCTAGTACTCTGTCTCATAACACGCTCCTGCTGCCAGTAGAGAATGATCACATCAGAACCAAATCCATCTATCCTCAAGTAACAGACATTGGCAGACATGCTACATTCTGGGACTGTTTGTCAGCCTTTGGCTGGTGGTGTTTAAATTCTGATTCACACTGGCTGCTCCAAAGATAAGATTTACAATTCCACAACCACTGAGATGGACTCAGATTCCTAAAATATAGACAGGCAGACAGATAGACAGAGAAATATGAGAGAATGGTAAGGTAAAGAGTGGGAAAGAGGGTTTAAAATGCAATGGAAAAAAGAAATACACACAGACACACACACACACGCACATATGCATACATGCTGAGGGTGTATGTATATGTCTTCCCTATTTATTCAAGCAACTTAAATTAGACAGGCTTTATTGGCTCAGAATGAGGTCACAGTGTAAGGTAGATTCTACAGGTCTAGGAGGAATATAGAGTTTGACTATTTTTAACAAGGTTTTGAAAAACTATTTGTGGAATTTATCCCAATAAATATGACATTTTTAGAGACAAATAGGAACACAAATTTAAACTTTATAATTAACATTGTCTTAAATTTATAGTTTTACTTTCTTTTGTGAGTGTTTTCAATTAGAGTGGTTATTATGAATTATTCTTATTATAATGCACATTTGGACAAATGCAGAGCATGCCTGCCACAGCGCCTGCTCTAGAGCACACTGATCATGAGCAATTTTGTCTAATGTTCAAGGGCAGCACACAGTGCTAAGGGAAATCGGCCCACTTCTCCATCAAATACTTTGTTCCTCCTCTTTGTATTGGGCCCCAGAAATTCAGCTGCCTTTCTAATTGAAATTGTCTTCTTTCAGAATTTCCTTAAGAAACAAAAAGATAGTTTGTCAAAAGTATTAATGTTTCAATGATGTTAAATGAAAGGCTACTCCTGTCTAAAATGAGACTATGCTTAAAAGTGAGAGATCCTATGATCACTGTGATCTCTTTGCTAGTGTCTCACTTTGCTCCATGTCACAATCTGTTTCAAGATATCTCTCCAGTCATTTGGGTTATTGTTAGGTCAAGACTCTTAGCTCACTCTGTAAAAATATCCTTGCCCTAACCCCACAGCAGAAAATTAACCTTTTACCATTTCCTCCATTTCCCTTAAGTACGATATAGTCATCTCCTTTCAGTACTGCAGGTCTCTGCTCCAGGGCCCTGCCCTCCTTGAATTTGGGTCATTCTGCATTCACTCTGCAGCTGTCTCTTTGACTTTAGTTCCTGGCCTTATAGGTCAAAGGCTACTTCCTATATAACCCTGAAGTGTCCTTCCCTGGCAACCAAAACATCCTGAAGTGACTTGCAGATCTCCTCCTTCCCTGGAGTTAATTCTGTCTGAATTCTAGATGCAGAAACCAGACTTCACATTTGTTTTTTTCCATAGCCAATCAACCTTTGGCTTTGCACTTTCTAACTCTTTTGTATGACTAGGCAGTACCTGATAGTTAGTTCCCATGGCTAGTCAGTTAACTCTAGATATGTCACAACTTATTATTCTGGGCCCAGTTTCTTAAATAGCCATGCAGTCAGGACTCCACTGTTCCTCTTGCTGTTTGTCTACCTCTTCCCTTTCTCACATGACAATTTCTCCTGATGCCTCCAAAAGAATAATGACTTATTCTCTCTGTTATGTACTGATGTTTGTGTTCTCCCAAAATCCATGTGGTAAAGCCCTAATCTCCAATGTGCCTTTGCCAGAGAATTAGGTTTAGATGAGGTCATAAGGATGGGGCCTGCATGATGTGATTAGTGCCCTTATAGGAAGAGGAAGAAACTTGAGTTCTTTTCTGAACATACACAAAGAACAGATTATGGGAACACACAGTAGGATGGTGGCTGCCCACAAGCCAAGAGAAGAGGCCTCAGAATGAAACTACCTTGCTGGTACCTTGATCTTAGACTTCCCAGCCTCCAGAGCTGTGAGAAATAAATTTCTGTTGTTTAATCACCCAGTCTATGGTATTATTATGGCAGCCCAAGCAGACCAAGACACTCCCTTTATCCCCTCTACTAAAAAAAACTCTGAATGAACTGCTTCTTCTGCCTCATCACCACTGATCACTAGATTATTGGGAGAATTGATTCTCTTCCCATGATCTGCATGTATTAGAACAGGGGTGAAGAAGGAGAGAAGACTTTCCAATATCACCTCGTTACTTTACAGTGGGCATTCTATGTGAAGAGTTTTCTTTGCTTTGGTGTCTAAATCCTCCCCTGGCAGGGGTGTGGCCTTCCATCATCCCCACTGTTCTGCCTTCCACTAATCCAACCCTACAGAGGCCAGTTCCAGGCTCACCTCCAAGCAATATTCCTTGACAGTTCCTTCCATTTTACTCTCTCCATGTCTAACCCTCTCCAGCATCATTGTCTGTAGAAAATAATTTAGAAATTTAACGAGTGTATATATTCTCTTGCACTCTTGGCATTTCCCAGTAGTCCTGTGCTCCCATCTTTAGCACTGGAGTATCAGCTGCTAATCAACCATGACTCCTCCTTATGTTCTTCTTTCTTTATACCATGTGTAAACACATATATTCCTATAATCTTCTATTTCTGGCCATTTCTTTAATTAACCAAAGATATTTCAGGGTCCAATCATTTCTTTACTTTCCTCAGCACCTTGGTGACTTTAGTAAACTAAGGGACCTTTATACTGACCCTTCGACTGAGCTGTTGATTTTGTTTGTACATAGTCTCACCCAGAGAGAAGTTAGTAGGATCAGTCTGGGCCTCTCAAACACCTTTAATAGGCTCCCTGATTACATCAGTTATTTTTCTCTCTCTCTATTTTTGAAGGAGCAAGAATGTGGGAACAAAAAATAGCAAGTGTCCTCTGGAGTGCATTGTGCCTACTCAGAAGTAAGAAAACAAAGAAAGGAAGGATCAGTGAGTCAAATACCTCTGGTACCATTGTCCACATGCCCTTTCTAGAGCTGGCTCGGGAGGTAAACCAGCAGTCACTAATCCCAGCCTTATCATTCTGAAAATGCAAATGTTTCCCATGAACATCGGGTATGGGTTTACCTGGTCTTTAGGAGTAGCACTACTTTTCTTAATGAACATTGGGAAGACCTAATGGAAAACCATTCATTATTTTCATCACCACCATTTATTTTGTTTTGTAACATCATTTTACCAGCCTCCAACCACGTAAGCTGGGAATAAAGAGGAAGAGTTTTTCTTCTTGAATTTTACTACTCCTGCATGTGCCAAATCACATGATAAAACACATACATAAAACATAACAGATGTCCATAAAAATCTTGATTTGTTAAACAAATACTTTCCACGCATGCAAAGAGAGGGTCACGCTAATCAGGGAGCACACGCTCTTGCATAAAACCAGTGAATGACCATTATCAGCCTTAGGAAGTCTCAGTAGAAACAAGTACGCACTGAACACCCAGCCATTCATTCCCCAAGTGTCCACTTTATCAGATACATGCTTAACACTATGAAAGTTATATGAGGCATAAAAAGAAAAAAATATGGAAGGCATAATCCTTGTCCCCAGAAACATTGTAAAGAAGCTTGAAAATCTCACAGAGATGTGAGCAATACATGAGAATGAAGGAATTATGTCTAGTGAAATCATTATCAAGGGTAAAAATGCAGGGCAGGAACAAGGTGTGTTAAGACCTATGTTGTCCTCCCAGGTCTGACGTGCAGAGTGTTGAGGAGGGGAGCAGAAACATGGTCAACCTAAGGATGGCTTATTTGTCATTTTGGGATGCATGCAGTAGAGGATTCCCTTTCCCGCTTCTGCTTAGCTTTAGTCAACCCAAGATCGAGTTCCCAAAGCTTGTATCAATTTATTGTGTGAGGAAGGTAAGAAAAACATATCAACTACCTAAGGAAAGCTGACAGGGAATTTGACATTACCAGATGATTTGCTATTCATAGCTTGCATTTTTATGATACTTTACAAGTTCACATGCATTATTGGTCCTCCTAACAACCTTTCAAAGTAGGTAATATAAGTACTATCCAGTTTTATGGATACAGAAAATTAAAGGTCATAGAGATTATCTGACTTTTCCAAGAACCTGGATTTATCCTTTGGGGTCCTGGCAGGAAACAGATGGCATATCTAGAGGGTGTGACTGAAAATAATTGATTGAAGGGTGAGGGTAAGGGGTCAACGAGAGATGGTGAAGTACTCAGGGACTAAATGCAGGGAGCAGAACTACACCCCGAGACCTGAAGGAGAGAGAACAATGTCCCAGAGCCTGGTGAGAGCTGCCACTGTGAAAGAGGAGCTGTGTGACAGGAGCTGTGGCCCTGGACAGTGAACACAGGTACTGCCAGAATTGTGGCAAAGCAGGGGTAAAGCCAGCAAACAGATACTCTGGTCCTTCCCTCTTGTTATCCTCCTATCGCTGCCAGTCCCCCACTGGCCAAAATAAACCAGAAACCAGAGAGTAAGGATCCCAGATGAAGCAATCAGAAGAGGTCAGCTTCCCAAGCACAGAACTGGCCAGAGAAGCAGCATATTAGGTAAACAGATCTAGTTCCATGTCTACAAATCTGATGCTCCTTTCCCTGTGGCTACTACTAAGATACACTCCAGATGGATAATCAAGAGTTAACTGTAATGATTTGAAAGAGGAGAGAGACTTAATCTTATTGAGATACATTTCTTCTGTAGGTTAGGCTCAAGCCTCTGCATTTCCTGATGCCTGATGGCTACAGTGGATTCCTTTCTTCTCAGACAGAAGTCACACTTTGTAACCTGTCTTCTTTAGTATATATTTTCATCTCTTCAAAAATAATGCAACTCCCAGAGATCATATTTTTTAGTCTTGGCATAATGCTAAGCTCTACAAAGTCTTATTTGGACAACAAAACAAAAATTGAAGAAGATTATGGGAGATGGGTTAGGTGATGGATATGACAAACATTGCCAGAAAACAATTTCATACTTTCATAGGTCATGTCACCTTACAGGTAGTGTAAATATCCTCTGGGGAGGACCCAAAATGAAAAGAGATAGATTTACTTAGTAATTTAGCCTACTTCACATATTACTCAAGAAAAATAATCTGTTTTCAAGACTGCAGAAACAGATTTAGAACTCAACACTTTGAGTCCTATTGGCATTCACTGTACAATTGTATTCACTTAGTTAATCTTTCGCTTACAAACCTGCTCATCTCTTCCACTGTGGTCCTCAGGTGTCTGAAAATCGCTTAAGTTAAGCACAGGTATTTCTAAGTATTGGTACAAAGATCCCTAGAGAGGGTTAAAAAAAATCCTGATTCTCTATTATTACCTTAGTATGAATTCAGTTTACTAAACTACTTTCCTCCTTTGATTAGAGAACTTTAAACTCAGAGAGAAAACACATGAAATGCTTTTAATAATTAAAAAGCCAAGTAATTAAAACATTTAAAGCCTTTGGAAAGAAAGTGGAGAAAAGTAACTCTGGGATTGAGGAAGAGGTTGCAGAAGGAGGCCGTGGGGTGGGGGCAGACTTGAAGACAAACTTTCCTACTCCCTCGCTTAGGGCAGGCCCTGCACACACCTCTCATTGAATTGGTAGAGCTCTCTTCTGAGCTGCCCCAGGTGCTCTCACCCAGCAAACCAGTATTTGTAACTGCACTGAAAGCTAAGCAAACTGTCACCACGTGTTTCACCGCCCCCACGGAGCACTTAGCTTTTATTTCTTAAAGGAATCAATCCAGTTTCCTTAAGAAAGATTTCCTCCATGCTTAAACCAACTACACTTCCTTTCACTGCTTAAACCAAGGCTCTGGCTTATCCACTGTCATTTCCGAGCGTTTGTTTTCTTTTTCCCCAGAACAATGAAGATGGCAGCCAGTTCTGGCTAATGGGCCCTAACACCTGAAATACCCTTTGTCAATTGCACTACTTGGCAGGCTCCCAAAGAGTGACAAATGTAATCTTCCCTTTAGAAGAAAATTTGAAGAAGAAAGAATCTCAAGAGTATCTAATGAAAATAATGAAGTAGTTAAGTAATTAAAACTGTTCAATTTTATAGTGACTCAGATACAATAATACGATTGGTCTTCTGTGATCTGTTTGCCAATTAGGGCAGAGTCAAGGGACTAGAAAGAAGAATTTGATCAATAACCTTACAGCTAATTTGTTTTTTGTTTTGTTTTCCAACTGATTTGTTTTTAAGTGGACAAGAATATCAAGCAGGGCACTTGGCCAGAGGCTACAGGTGGAGTCCTTGGGGGAAGAGGTCTTTTCCTCTTGGCTTTTCTTCTACTCATCATGTGCATGCTATGACACTATTCAGATCAACTCCTGGATCAGATATTTTAACCCAGGGAAGATCTTTGTGAAAAAAACTGACATTACAGATTTTGACTAAAGATTACTCGATTTGGTACAGCGCAATTTGGCCACAGTGTTCTTCAATTTCCAACATTCCCTCCCTATAAATTCTGTCTACTTTAAGATTCAGCAGTCTTGAGGCCCTAAATGATGATGGCAAGAACTCTCTTAAGCAGCTTACTCATTAGTATCTTAAATATTTTATACCTGAATTCATTCATCCTATAGGCACTCAATACAACTTTTTCTGTTTTTTAGATTTCTATTTACTATCGATTGAATAACTCCCAGGTGCCACACATCGTGTTAAGTATAACCTCATGTATTTTCTCCTGAATTCATCACAGCAATCCTGAGTAAAGGATTTCACCTTTAAGAGAGCTTACTATGGGCACAGGGGAAATTATTATTAAGATGTAGGCCCTGTTTGATACAAATACAATAAAATCAAATTAGATTTTTGAAAAAATATCCAATTATTAGCATCATCCCCTGTTCTATACAAATACAACAAAATCAAATTAGATTTTTAAAAAAATATCCTGTTGTTAACATCATTAAAAAATTTCTTTGCAAGTTTTTTGACCAAATAATCATAGCTTTACCTTTATACCATTTTTAACTCTGTTTCTAAAAACCAAGTGCCTGTGGTATCAATACGTGGTAAGCAAATCCATCCCAGAGCACCCTCACTCCTAGTGAAAGCAGTATGGATTCACGCTCTGGGTCACAAGATTAAAATGCATTAGACGATTTGGCCCAAATTCATCACTTATAATGAAAACAACTTGATGTACACAGCCCAGTAATACCGAGACTTCTGTCACCTTTACACGTAAAGACCGCTTTTCAATTTAATGTGTCAGTGTGCTCCACCAACCCGAGAAAGTGAAGATGTATTAGTATTTTCTCAGCATTTGTAAGGGCCATAAATGAGCTAAGCTAAAACACAGAGTCTAGGATATTTGAAGGTTAATGGGAGAGAGATTCTCAAGAGCATTTTACAGGCAAAAAGGTGAATAGATAAAATGAAATAACAGAGATATACAACGCTAACACATTCAAGGCCATAGATGAAATTAATTGGCAGAGGCTAAGACAGGTCACAGTAGTATCACTGACAGCGTTATCCTCAAGATTTCATAATCTTCCTCCAACCTTCATTTTACAAGGATCAGATTAAACCAGCCACGATGGAGACTTAGTTTAACTCACAGCATTGCTGACTCAATCTGGATTACTAACCTGGCTATCTTCTGACAGGTGGACCACTATTGTTACCTAGGCCTCAGTCATCTTTTATTTAAACTAGAGGAGGTTCTGTTTAGGTTTTCAGAAAGTTTAAGTTTACTCTCCCGGTTTTCTGTTCAGTAAACAGAATATTACTTAACATGATATTGCCTCATTTTTTACTAATTTCCTCTCCCCCAAAAAAGACACTCTAGGCAATGAAGACTTCTGCCTCATCTTTAGATCTGTACTTTGTATCTTTGTAGATCTGGCGTGTCTCCGTAAATTCCTTTAAATGAAGTGTGATTTTTAAACATTTTGGTTCAGACTTGGGGCAGAACACACTCTACACTCATAAAAGAACAAATTAAATTTTAGTCCAGGATACTTGTGGATATAAGGCCTTTAAATTTTGGCAATGCCGACTAGGTATATTCTTTAGTGTCTCTTTAAATCTTTCTTAATGTATAAATGACATTTAAAAGCCCCCTTTTCATTGCAGTTGGCAGATTACCTAAGACCATAACAAGTTGCTTCCCCAGTAAATGTCATTTTCCCTTAACCGCAGGGCTATAATTTTAAAACTGTAGATTTTTTTTAAAAGAAGTGTTAAAAAAAAAAAAAAGCCCTTCTGGGAGTGAAGCCTAGGATTTCCCATCTATGAAAAAAGGGAGTTGTTAGAGAGTGGGGGACTGGCTTGAGGCCAGGAACCTAGAGTTACTGCTTTCAAAATGACTTTTCTGACCAACTATACCAGAGGGAAGGGGTCTTATGACTTTGCTAGCCACGGCAACTTGTAGGAAGAAGAAAACAAAGAGAAGGAAGGTGGCAGGAGCTTACTGCAATGCAATACTTAATAGCCCGAAACCAGGTTCAAATCCAAGTTCTACCACTTTGCTGGCTTTGCAACTGTAGGCAAGTTAGTCTACTTGTTTTATCTCAGTTTCCCTATTGTAAAAGAGACATAACGATAGCACCCTTGTATTAGTTTTCTATCACTGCCTAACAAATTACCACAAACTTAGCAGTCTCTGTGGACACAAACTTAGTGGTTTTAAAACAACACAAATGTATTATCTCACAGTTTCCACAGGTCAGGAGCCAGTCACATTTTAATGCCTACATGTTCTATGCTCAGGGTTTCACAGGGTGAAATCAAGGCGTTGGCCAGGTACATACCTGCTCATGCGGAGGCTTGACAAGATTCACTTCTGACCTCCTTCAGGACACTTTCTTGCAATCGAGGAGATTTCTGCTTTGCAGAAGCTGCTTGCAACTGAGGTTTCTGCTTTCTTGTTGATTGCAAATGTTTAAGGGCCATTTTCAACTCACAGAGCCGTCTGCTGTTCCAGTTTGCTACATCAAGGCCAGCAAGAGAGTCCTTCTTGCACTTGCAATCTTTTCTTTTAAGATGGGCCCAATCCCTTTAAAGGGTTCACCTGATTTGGTCAGGCCCAAGTAAGATAATCTCTCTTTTGATTAACTCAGAGCCAACTGATTAGGAACCTTAATTACATCTACAAAATTCTTTCATCTTGTAAAGTAAGAATCACAAATGTGATAGCCTTCACATTTGTAAGTTCTATGCACGGTGGGGCAGGGATGAGAGAGTCGGGTGGGGGTTATATAGGGCATATACACAAGTGGCAGAAAAATCTTGGGGGTCATTTTAGATTTTTGCCTAAGACAACAAGCTTCAAGGACCCCTTGGGGGAATTAACTGAATTACCATAAATGTCAAGCATTTAGTGCCTGAATTACTATGTAAATTCTGCCATTATTATTTTCCACATTAGGAGGAGACAGTGGGTCTAAATGACCTGTCCAATTATTGTGTTCCTGGTGCTAGAAGTTGGGATTAAACCCAGGCCTCTTCTGATCTGTTCAAGCTTTTCTTCTTCACGCTACATTCCCAATAGCACTTGGCCTAGGATGACCTTCCTGGATAATGCTTCTCCCTGCACCTGTTTCTTCTGCTTCTAAAGCAGCTGTTTCAGATGAAATAGCACCTCCTTCTCTTCACTCTGAATAGGTAACAAACTTCTTCCTGGGGCCACTGTAGGGGGTGATTTCTTCCATCTAGTCCTCAAGTTGTGCACAGGGGTGTGGGGTGGGAGAAGGAGTCACATCAAGATGTCCAAGCTGTAGCCTTTGTCTGTGTAAATCACTGCAGATGTACAGTGCTGCCTTAGAAGGGGTCAGCCAACTAGAGCCAGGAGAGGATAGTATTTGGAAAAGTTTGGAGGTCCCAAAATGGCTTCTCCTCCCCTCCAGAGTATAAATCACAGTTTGAGCCTGTAGGCTGGCTGGTTCTGTCAGATGATCTGGTTCATTCAAATAAACATACAAAACTCCCACAGTCAATTTGGGGAAGGAAATTCTTTACTTTGACCCTATGTCTAATTAGATTCAGGAGCATATTTTGCATTCTGAAGGCTGAAACTCACTTACAGTGACGTGCCAGATCTCTCGTTTGCGCCCATCTCAGCGAGCTGTCTCTAAACAGAAACTTGAAAATAATAATACTCAGTAATCCCTCCTCACCCAGCTGCTCTCCTCCTCAGGGAGTCAGTGATATGCTGGGAAGACATGCAATGAGAGCCCTGGAAGGCCCGAAACCACAGCTCACAGATTTTCTAGGTGTTGATTCCGGTGCTAGTGGTGTAAAGCACGTATGAGGGGCAGAGGGTGTGGGGGCATGGGAGCCTTGTGTCCGTATGGTGAGAAACTTAGAAATCATGTGCTAAGTGTTCTTTACAATATGTATTAAATTGCTAGGGCTACGATAACAAACTACTACAGACTGGTGGCTTCAACAACAGAAATTTATTTTTTCACAGTTTGGAAACTCTAAGTCCAAGATCAAGGTGTCAGTGCAGTTGGTTTCTTCTGAGGCCTTTCTCCTGGGCTTGCAAATGACTTTCTTCTCCCTGTGTCCTCACATGCTCTTTTCTCTGTGCACATCCCTGGTGTCGCTCCCTCTTCTTATAAGGACACCAGTCATATTGCATCAGGGCCCACCCATACGACCTCATTTCACCTTAACAATCTTCTTACAGGCCCTATCTCCAAATATAGTCACATGCTGCAGTACTGGGGGTTCGGACTTCAACATATGAATGTTGAGAGAATACAATTCAACCCATCACACCATGTATTCACAAAGTGCATCAGGTTCCTATTTTATTGCTAAGGAAGAGAGATGGGAATGCTGCCAGCATATTAAGTGCCAGTGTCCACTCTCCCACATTTGGTCCTACTTGACACACTCTCCACCCTGTGAAACCAATTACCGTGACAACCAGAGCTGACAACATATTGACGTGTATTGCGAGCAGGTGCCTCTGGTGAGGTACATTCATTCTGGAATTTAGATAATCAGAAACAAAATTCAGATTCAAGGCACTGATCACTTTGTCTCTTTTATTCATTGATGTATCCCTATAATCTTGAATAGTATCTTACTTAGTAGATGTTCAATAAATATTTGTCAATTAATAAGGAAGTGTTTCCAAAAGGAGACAGGAAAGTGAGCAAAAGTGATTAAAATAGTATCAAAACCAAAGCTGGCCTGCTTTAAAATTTTTACAAGAGCTTCTCCCTCCAGAATACACTAATAATAAACACAGCATCACATTGTATGACATCTTTTTCCCCCTAAAATCTGCATGCCTTTTTTTCTTATTTATTTTAATTTTTGTATTGGCACATATTTATGGGGTACATGTGTTATTTTGTTACATGCATAGAATGTACAATTATCAAGTCAGGGTACTTTGGGTACCCATTATCTTGAGTATTTATCATTTTTATGTGTTGGGAACATTTCAAGTCTTCTCTTCTAGCTACTCTGAAATATAAAGTATATTGTTGTTAACTATAGTTAACTATAATTACCCTACTCTGCTATCAAACATTAGAACTTTAACTGTACGTTTGTCCCCATTATCCAAGCTCTCTTCTCCTGCCACCACCACCCCTTCCCAGCCTTTGGTATCTATCATTGTACCTTACTTATATAATAATGTTTTTCATCTCCTTTCCTGTTGCCATTGTCTTCCTTTCTTGAAAATAATCATAGTTCTTTAACACTCTTGAAAAATCTATCTACAGTAGTCTTTCCTTATCTGTGGGGGATGTGTTCTAAGACCTTCAGTGGATGGTCTTAATTATGCCCTTCATAACTACTTGGAAGTTAAATCTATCTTCTAATGTTTTGTATTTTGAATATTCCAAATTTTCTTCTCTCTAGAGAATTTCTATCTATATTTTTCTCTAGTTTTATGTTCCCTATTCTTTTCTGTTTCTTTGTTTTTATAGGTCATGCTGCTGAATAGTCTGAAATAATGAGAACAGAATATATGAGGACTGTGAAATTCTTTGGAGATAGGAAGAACCAGGAAGATCAATCATCTAATCTAGTCAACATATTTATCATGTATAGAAGGAGTCCCAGACAACTAAGATGCACAAGCTGAATTAGAGCCCCTAAATAACTGGGCGCTGAAATTAGAGTATGTGTCTCTAGTTTCCTTTCCAATATGCCAAGTGGCTTCCAATTTTCAGTGCTGTAATATTTTCATACTGTATATATTAATTTTATTCTCACAACTTCTATAATATATAAAATAGGATATATTTTTTATCCTTATTTAATAGATGAGGGACTAAGGCTCAGTGTTTTTTTTTTTTTTTTTATGAGGAAAGAGCTTTATTTAGCAGAAGAACTGAAATAAGAATTCAAGTTCTTCCAGCCTCTAGTTCAATATTAATTGAATAGTTCATTACGTAATAGAAAAACCTCCCACTAAAAATGTGAGAGATGGTGCGTCATTGAGAGCCTAACCTAAAGAAGGTTTAACTGAAAAGAACTGACTGAAAGGGCTAGTTACAGAGTAGTGCTAAGAGAAACAAAAGAGATATGGAGGCGTCTAGAGACAGGAAGAGTGAAAAGCCTCTATGACTCTTAGGCCTGGAGGAGCCAGGGGAGGAAACAGGGTTTTTTCCTGGCAGCACTGGAGGAAGAATGGCTGCCCCGCAGAAGCTGGGGGTCTTAGAGGGTCACCCACTGCCAGAAAGCCATGGAGTAAAGATGGAGGACCAGTTTAAATATCGTGGACTTCTTTTTTGTGTTGCCCTCCATTTTCTTACTCATTAACAAAATCGAGCCAGAAACCAGGAGCCAGGAAGCTTCCACACAGGGAAGAGAACTGATGGGAGGCAGAGTGGAGAACATAATTAGAGCAGGTCAAGAGGAGAGGGACATCCATAGGAACAAGTACCTTGTGTCTGGCCTCTTTTTGGCTAGTGGCTAACTACTCGATGCTTTTAACAGTCTTAGAAAACTTGAAAGGATGGGAGATAGTCTAGATGTAAAATATTGTAGAATCTATAAAATATAACTTTTAAAAGAAAGAAGTGAAATTTTCTTGTTGTTAAAATCACACTCATCGGAAAAACAACCTATATGGTAAGCTGTTTAACATGTCTCCGTTGACAAATGAAACTTGTGTCTTATGTGGCCTAAAATGAATCAGCCTGTCTCATTACATTCAACCTAGCCTCCAGTTCTCTCCTGGCTCCTTTTCAAAATCTGTGGTAAGTACCTCCTGGGGCTTGAACCTGTCCTAGAAATTAGTGTAGACTTTATTTTCATTTTAAATTGTGTCAAACAGTCCACGTCACAGCCACCCTACCTTTACTCCTCCATCCTCCACTTCTCTGGCTTGATGGATGTGCCCCATCCCAAAATATATGGATTACTGCTCTAATTACTGAATATTATTAGGGTTTCAACCTCAGGACTATTGACATTTTGAGCTAGATAATTCTTTTTTGGGAACAAGCTTTAACCTGTGCATTGTAGCTGTTTAGTCTCTACTCACTAGATGCCAGTAGCACAGCTCCAGTTGGGATGAGCAAAAATGTCTCTGTACATTGCCAAATGTCCCCTCGTGGGTAAATGGTCCCAGTTGGAGAACGACCTCTATAGATGCTGGAGGAAAGAAACCCAAAGCTCAAATTCACCTGGCTGCACCCAGGCCCCACCAGCTGCTTTGTGTTTGCAATGATCCTAGCTAGCCCAGTGAAATCCAAATAAAGTGAGGCAAAGATCATAAACCGTTTAAAGGGGAGAAATTAATTGAACCCCGTTTTGTTTTGTCAGCCAGGAAGAGAAAAACCTACATCCAGGTGCTTGCTTAAGACCAAAAAAAATAAATTATATACACCAAAACCTACAAACTCTAAAATAAGGCTTTATGAGGTGTCAGATTGTGAACTGACTTTGCCTAGTTACAATCCCTACCGAGTGGCTTTAATGTGGCTTGCAGCTGAAATGTTTAGTCTGAAGGAGTCAGGGAAGAACTGAGTCCTCCCCAGCATGGAACCAAAGCCTTTTCAAGACCTGAATCACCTGGCTGCATGATTCTCGGCACAGACTGAACTGTTGCCTACAAAGAGGAAGCTAGGACCTTCAAGGGATTATTTTGAAGGTGATTGTAGGGCAACGTAGTACAAGGACATTTGTGTTTTCAAAATCTTGTAAAGTCCTCCCACCCCCACCAAGGGCATTGTTTTAATTTATCTCTGTGGTGTAGGCAATCTTCCTAAGCTAAAGCACTGGAGATAACTAAGTTCCAAATTGTTTTATCTCCAAAAGAGTTTACTTGGACAAAATACCCTTAAACAGCCCCCATCCATTCCCATGGTAGGGGGAGCGTTTTTACTTTGGATGAAGCATTGATCTGGAGATTAGAAGACTGAAAAGTAGGAAGGAACCTTACAGAGATATTTAGTGCAATAGTGTACTTTTCAAATGTTTGCTTGTGTAAGAATCACCTATAGGCTGAGCATGTTACAAATGCAGATTGCAGGGCTACACCACAACATTCCGATTCAGCGGGGACAGATCTAGAAATCTGCATTTTAGTAAGCATTTTTGAGCCTGATGCACATGGTGAACAGACCATAACCAGAAACACTGACATAGTTCCAACTTTGTCATTTTAGAAATAAGTAAACTGAAGCCCAGACAAGTCACACCAGCAGATTAGAAACAGACTGAAAGCAGAACCTGGGTCTCCTGTTTTTGCTATTCAATGTTCCTTCCTCAGCCTCACCATGAAGAATATTATCTATGTACCATAATATGATAAATAACATCACAGCTCAAAATACTATACAATTACCCAAAATGCCCATGCCAGGAGAGTTTGGCCTGCAGACTTTGCTTTTAGAACCAATGAGCTGGTCATGGCCCCAGAGAAACTGCCTCTTGGGAATAGAGTCTGATTGTGATCAAGGCTTTGGCTGCTGCTGGACACAGGGCAGCTACCTGTGTTTGGCAGTGGGTGCTCTACTATAGGTATGGACACCAGGGGTAAGAAGGAAGACGTATAACTGAGGCTGTCATCTCAGAAATCCTACTTCAAGCTCACGCCCAATCATGGATAGCTTTCCTCTTCCTTGGGGTCCCAGCAAATGCTCTGACATCTTTGTCTATGATGCTCTCCATTCGATATTTCTGAAATTTTACTCAGTTGGTACCATATCAAACCCTTTCCTTGTTGTTCATCAGTGCATTAGTTCACATACACGAATCAATGTAGTCTGTCCAGACTCTACCTGGAGAAGTCACAGGTGCTGCTCAGAGCTACAGCTGTCTCCTTGCAAGCAAATTGCTGTTGACTCAAACAAAAGGAAAAGGTCTAAGACAGTAGTAGAATTCTACATTTCAAAAGAAATTGTAGGGACCAACACTTGGATGCTATATTTTTCTTCCTATTTTGTCAAGTAAAGACATAAAACATGATTACCTACTCTTACAACCATTTCATAAAAGAAAAGGCATTTAATCCCCATTAATAGAAAGTAATCACACGATTTTTTTTAAAAAATTAGTCTTCTGAAAAACTCACTCTTGTGTCCCACTTTATTATAGACAGCAGCAATTTAAGAACAAAATAGCAACAATGATTTGGACTAACGTTTGTGGACCCAGCATGGCATTTGGCCGTACTGAATAAGTAACTTCATAAAAGGATCTCACTGGCTGATATCACACTGGCGTTGTGTATCTGCCCCTCACACCTAATTTGTTTATTTGTTTAATCAGGTGTGCCACAGCTGTGTTATCCCACGACTCCTCAGAACTTGACATGGTATTTCCCAGAAGCCATAGCCACTCTGGGTTACAAGAGGGTCCCCTTTTTTTTTTTTTAAGACAGTCATCTTATCAGTGTTGTATTCTCCTTGTTCCCCTGTTATTGGTCAAGGTATAGAAGGAAAAATAAACATGACAAGTGATACCAGATGCTGGACAACGTAAACTTTCTATCTAAGCATTCTCACTACAGAGCAGAATATGTATCTTTTTTATGATTATTAAAAGCATTCACTGGGTCTATAGCGTCTCAAAACAGAGAGAAATAAGATGCTTCCAATTTCTCATATCTGTTTCAGTGGAAGCATGGAGATAATGAAAGATGTTTAATATTGATTGTCCCTTAAACGTGGAAATTACTGTTGTCCACTGAGAAGTAAATGTGGTAAGAAAAGCTGTTTTCAGCTCATAAAGTCGTGGTTATTATTTCATATTTTTATAGAGCCCTAAATGCACAGAGTGCTGACAATATTTGAAATGCGGCCAAGCAAATCAAATTCCTGGTCCAAAGCTGGCAGATTCCAAATGCAGACCCAATCCCATACCAAACCAATGACTCAAAATAAACACAGTATAGCTCAGGGCTATTGCAAAGGGAGAACTGTAGGAGGGGAAGTGGTTTCAGAGTGAAGAAAAGAAGGGATCCCCCTAATGTATAATAAAATAATAGAAACCCTTTGAATAAGCCCTGGAGCCTAAAAATGACTTGTCTAAACCAGAATTTTCTTTCAGAAACTTTTCATCTTGTATTTTCTCAGCAGAAAAAAAACAAGACAAAACAAAACACCAAATCCACTCCAGGACAATAAATTAAATGTCAAGTGTACACATATATAATACATCTATATGTGGGGCATTGATCCCTGGACACAAAGCCACTCCATCCTCACTAGTTGTTGAACTGAAAGCTTGGAAAATGCCCTTATTTAAAGGTGCAAATAATGCCTTTCTCCTAAAGCAAAAGGAAAAACCCTTTACTTAGTGGAGACTCTTTGAACCTTGTTAATAAATCAATCCAAAAATAGAGCCCTGTGTGTACAAGATGATCAATCAAAAGTCACACAGAAAATGGAAAAAAGCTTCCCGAGCAGTGCCAGGGGCCTTATCACAATTGCTTCCTGACAGAAAGAGTAGATAAACAGGCTCAGGACAAGGCCAAAGCCTGGCCCAGAGACCTTGTTTCTTGTTGCTCTAGGTATCAAAATAGGAAGTAAACAGCTTAGAAACAGTTCTGAGAATTGTCTGGAGGAAGTGCTGCTTCCTCTCCCTGCACTTGCTAAATTTGCTTATCTTTCATCCTCTCAGCACAGCCTCCTGCAGGCTGGCTGGGACCCCTTCACAGAGACCAGCTTTTCCCATCTGCCTCCGACCCAATGCCATCCAGCTGACCCCATGCATGCCCTCTTCCCCCTAGCTGACAAAATGCGATAAGGAAATGAAGGCACAAACAAACCCTACCAATTTCCACGCAATGACCTCCTAAACAAACAAACAAACAAACCAGCAGACCTCTGGCTCGTGGAAATATCCATCCCAGTGTGAGAGAAAACGAGCACTGAGGCTGGGTAGATTTCCAGCACCACCCAGGCGGCATCGCAGCTTGACTGAACTACTTCATCAGGCTCCTTGGGATAACCAATAAACAGCTCTGGAGCTCATTAACTGTCCAGCCTAGTATTGGTTCCTACCAAAAAAAACCATGTAAGCTTATTTTACGAGGAGTCTGGATTTGTGTTACTGCCTATCGGATGACTTTTAATACACCATCATCACCAGCCTGGCACCTGACACTTACATAAGGCTTTTCATGCATTAAGCCCACAGCGCATGAATGCATCTGGCTGTTCAAGTCTGTGAGCCAAAGAAAGCTCTTGTATTCACTTGGTCGCCTCTGCTTGGCTTTGCACGTTCTATTTCTAATTCACATAAAGGTGTTCCTAAAGTCAGTTCCAGGTCATCTGAGTTCCTTTTCACCTGAGATTTTTTATATGAAACATGAATGCTTTGAATTGCGGGCAACTAATAATTCAGGATTGTCTCAGAGAAATGGGCGAGCTCCTAGGGATAAATACAACACCCATCTTGGTTTCCACCTTGGCCTTTGGTCCCCCAGCTTCTACTAAATGACACTGGATTGTCTTTCAAATGACTGTGTGCTTTAAAACTGCATTTGCTTTAAAACTACAGAAAATCTCGATTTTTTAAAACACATCCAATTATTCTGGGCTTTCTTTTAGCATAAAGAGAACAAATCATTGGATACCATACTTATTTTTATTTTCTTTTCCAATTCAGTAAATCATTCTTGAATAAATTTTGCCAAGGGATCAACCTTTATGATAAAGAAGCTGAGACTACCATGGCTTATTTAGGTCTCTTTTAAGGCAGAGATGGAAACAGCATTTGTATTGCCTTCCATGGTGCACTCCTATGATCTGACAGTATCTGGCATTACTTTTATAGTGTTAATCATATAAATATTTTTCTGTGCCTTTGCGGTGAACTAAGCACATCTAACATCATTTAAGGAAGTCATTTTAGTAGAAGCTTTATTTATGGAGAAAATTTCAGCCAAAGTGTATGTAGAAAAATTATTAATATTATGATTTGGTTGGAAAAGCAAAGGCACATGCTAAATAAGTCTGAATTTCATAAATGCTGCTCTATGGGGGAACAAGAGAATTCATTTGGACTGAGTATTTAATTTCCCACATTGAACTGTTAAGAATTCATTCTTTCTTCTCCACATACTCCATTAACAGAAAAATATAGAAGCCCTCCCGTGGACAAAGTATCCTCTTGGAGGAAAATTGAACTGACCGGGAGGCAAATGACTGAGCGGGTATAAGTGTCCCTAATAAGAACCACGCCACCACTGAGAATGTGACAAATCAGGTGTCCACCTCAGGTTCCTCAAATGACTGCAAGTGAGCAGGGATACAGCAGGAGGAAGAAAGTGACAGCTCACAAGACAGTCTTAAACACACACCTTAGTAATTCATAAACTACATCTCTATTTCTCTTCTTCACCTGTTTCCTCCTCTTTCTCTGCATCAATAAGATAAAATTCATTCCCATTGTTCAGGCTTCAACCAAGAAAACAGGAATGTGAAAATGTAACACAAGGAATTCTGTTACACAGGGGATACAAGGGCTAAGAAACAAAACAGGGACTGTAAGGTAATACAGGATTAACAAAAGCAAAAAGCTGCCTCCATCCTGAGCTGGAAGATCAAGTATACAATTACAATTAAACAACTCAATTGATTCATTAGTACCCAATGTTCAATAATACTCCCAATTATATGATGGAATCCATGTAACCATATTCATTCCTTTTCATGCTAGCACCCCTCCACATCCCACTTTCTCTGGTGAATATCTCATTGTTTAAAGAGGAAGAAGAATTTAGATAGTGAATGATTTATGAAGTAATAGTACTTTATCCTCAATGAACTCAAAAACTCTAATCCATGAAAGCATAATTCCCCCAGAAGGACACTGTGGCTAGCGACATCAGTGGTCTCTTTCTGAAGCCTTAATAAGACAAGCTGAAGAAATATGAAAAGTGACATATACTTTCATTCACTTCCACTCAGTCAAAATATAGAATAAGGGTTTACACATCTTCAATTTTTCTGGCTAGTGTTTTAGAAGTTTGAACCATAGCTACAAATTTCTTTCACCTTGGGAAGAAACTATGTATTTCAATCTCTAATTTAAGACTGTTGTCCCTACTTCCATTCTGGAACCTATTTTCCAATTTGCTATAGCCTCATAACAAGAGCGATTACCTTGTCTCATTAACAACACAGTAGGGCCTGTCAACCTTAAAGACATATTAGTCAACTTTCAGTAAGTCAGACATGCTGAACCAGAAGCTGGATATATTTTAGCATTCAATTTTAGTCTGTAAATTAAAATCATAATGGATTAGTGCATTACAATGCAGTTGAATAGCGTGTTTACAAATAGATTCCAGTGAATCCAATTGGGATTTCTGCATGGTCTCCACCCTGGA
This sequence comes from Eulemur rufifrons, assembly GCF_041146395.1. NCBI lineage: Eukaryota > Metazoa > Chordata > Mammalia > Primates > Lemuridae > Eulemur > Eulemur rufifrons. Next base: position 22,255,169 of record NC_090999.1, read on the forward strand.
AAACCAACTTAAATTCTTCTAGTCAGGCCAGATTCCAAGAGACATCATAATTAGATCCCAGAAGAATACATTGCAGCTGAAGAGGATGTAATCCCCTGCAGAATTATTAATATATGGGGGAAAGGCTGGCCAAAGCAACATTCACATTCATGGAATTATCCAGTTAATTGCACAAGGTGAATGGAGTCATATAATTATGGCTAAATTCATAGGATTAGGCTAACCCTGAAAAAAAATAGTGTATTTTGAGAAAGAACATAATGCTGAGGGAGACTCTCCATCAACATACCATAGTTCATTTCCTTTTGAAACACTCAAGTGAAAGTTCATTGAAACAAAGGTTTTAGCAGATCTTAAAGAATGGGAAAATGACCAAGTGTAGGACATGACACATTTTGACCAACTCCCATCGGCCCTTATGTGAAAGAATATCCGTGAACATTCAATTATGATATAATCATTTGCATTTTCAAAGAATCAACAAATCTGAGGTTTTAAATAAAAGAATTCACTGGGGGATTCTTGCAGCAAAATTATGCAGTATAGGAAATAATCAGAGTTGGTGGAAGGAAGGCAAGAAATTCCTCTTTATCGTGTTTGCTCGGCACTAGCCTTTGTGCCAGGTGTTTTTGTTGTGGTGGTGGTTTGTTTTTTGGTTTTTCTCATCTGTTACCTAATTAACTTAAATTTTCAGCTCAACTAAAAAACCCTTTACTGAGCGCCTATTATGTGCTATTAATAGATCCTATGATATAGCAACCATTTAGGTTAACAGAAATTCTTGATCAATATTAAATAGAATAATAATTTTTAAATACTAGAAAGAAGCACATCCATATTCTTGTATACTTATTTATTTTTCAACATCTTTCAAAATAAACAGCATTTCAGCTAAATAGGTGAAAGGAAAATCTGATTTCAGTAGAGTTGAATTCAGATTTCATTTTGTTAGGTTAAAATTTGAAATCTTTTACTTCACTTGGACATTAGTAATCTCAAAATTTAAATTTCAGGTGTTTTCTTTGTACAATTAAAATAGCATCATTGCATTTAGTGAAATTATTGTTAAATTTATATTAGTATATAATAATTCCTAATAAGGCCTTTAGCTTTGAGGGGAAAAAACTCTATCATTTTGTGTATAAGACACGATGCTTGGAGTATGCAAGAAAGAAAAACATGTAGTTTCTTCCCTCCAGGAGATTACAATTATGAAGATCAGGAGTTTAAACTATTTAATCTTAAAATTAAATTCAATAAAATCTAATGTCATTCTGATGATACAGAAAGCATTTCTACCGACATTTTACAGTGTCCCGTGGTAAGCACTACATTAAAAGTAAAACAAAAAGTAGCAATCAACAGAAATTATTGGCTAATAAAAAGTCAGAAAACTAAGAAAGTGTTACATGTATTTGTGAATGACATAACTAGGAAACCAAGTCAGAGGGATTTTAATAGATTAAAAGGACTAATAGGTTCCCCACCCCTGGGCTAGATCTTTGTTTAGCCTTTGAAAGAATTTTTTTTGGTGGGTCTGAAAACTAGTTAATTATAACCAGAAAATTGTTCAATAAAAATGCCAAATATATGACTTATTTTATCTTACAAGGTTGTAAGCCCTTTCAATATAAGTAGTACTTGGTCTAATTTTTCTATATTTTCCGCAAAAACCCAGCACAGATCTGAAAAAACAATAACTGCATAATAAATAAATGGCAAGAAAATAGTAGCTGCTTCTTTTCCATTTTTTTTTTTTTAAAAAAGAATGCTAACCTGATTTTAACCAGAATGTATTGGATATATGGCCAACAAATACATTCTTATTTAGGGAAAATGCATTTTCCACAGTATTCATAAATTACTTTCTATATTCCTTCCAGAAACAGTTTTTCTGAAAAATAGCTATACTTTGTCAACATATAATGTTAACATATAATTTATCTCTATAATCCTAACAAACATGGCTGTGATTAAAAGTTTAAATCATCTGATTATTGCAAGTTATTTTCGGCATTATCCAAAAATATTTAAAAATACCATCTTAGATTTGTATAATGTTTTAATTTTTTAAAGACTACAGGTTTTACTTTATTCTTATTTTTAAATATTATTATAAAATAGGGAAGACAGTATCATTCTCATTTTATTGTTCCTACTTGACTACAGCACAAAAAGATTAAATAAAATCTCAAGGTTATTTGATGAAGCCTGGATTCCAGTCCTAGATTTACTTCTGATTCCTCAGTCAAGCCAAGACTTGTTCTAATGGCACAATAACAACAACAACAAAAAAAAACTGATAATTTTCTCCTAGGAATATAGCTGTGCTGTGCTCAGTTAATTTTAAACTAGAAATAAATCTAGTTAGGATGTAGGATTGGATTGCTTTACATATACCTAGTAAACCTATTGAATAAAGAAGTTGAGATTTCGGGTGTGCTTCAATATAACTGTTACTTTACTCGAGTATCAACTATGTGTCAGGGACTGTTTTAGGTGCTAGAAATAACAAAAACAATCTATTAATATGTTTATAAGTCTACTTTTAAAGATAAATTCCTTTTTTTAAAAGTAGCCAAGAGTGGATGCAACTTTTACCAATAATGTCTCTACAAAGCAAACCACTCCATGTGGAATCATAGACTGTCAGGATTAAGTTTAAACATCATGTACTACAATGAATAATTCAAGGATTTAAGATCTCAAGTTGAAAATACAAAAGCACTGGTTTATTTATCTTATCAACATTTTAAAATAAATCTTAATGAAATAATTCATACTAATCTTTAGTTTTGGCAACCTTGAAAAGCTAAAAAGAGTACCACAATCGTGGCAAGATTAAAACCTAACACAATTAGATAAATATTTGGGGAAGAGAAAGGAAACAGTAGTAACATTAGTAAAGCAAGTATTAAACCACTTCTCCAGTTAATCCCATTTCATTATTTCATTGCCTAGTGAGAAGTTAAAAATTTAAAAACCCTTTTCCCCAAGAAGCTAAATGTGCTTTGCCACAATGGCATTTGATGTGCTCAGGAGGCAAAGTGCCCATGATTTCATTCAATAGGCAAAAAACAAAATAGACAAAGTAGTCTTAAAATAAATTTTATAGTTAAAAATAAAAAGTCAGGTACTTTTATTCATTTTTTTAAAAAAATGAATTATGAATTACAGTCAAGTGCATAAATTTAAGTATACAGATGGTGGGTTTTTACATGTGGAAACACCACCCAGATCAAGATATAGAACATTATCAACAGCCCTCCAGCAAGCCTTATCCCTTCTCAGATACCTCCCTCTAAATATAATCAGCATTCCAAAGATCATCTACCTTTATAAATTTAGACAAATCTAGAAAATACGTAGAAAGAGCTGGGTCTCCATTCCAATTTTATAACTAACTATGGTGTGATGAACTCCACTTGACCTCTCCCAAGAGAGAAATAAATGATGAGTTTTATAATATTACACTGTGCTAAGTACTTACTACACTCTGCTAAGCACAGTGGCAATTAAATCAGATTGATTGTCAGGAGGAGACTTTCCAGAAGACATGATATCAGAGCTGATTTTTAAGGGAGCATAGGAGGTAGGTAGAAGAAGCTGGAAGAGGATGATGCATGGAAGGGGAATAGGAATGATAGAGGATAACTGTATTAGACAAAAGCACAGAGCATGGACCAGCAGAACATATTGAGAGAACCCTATTTGTGTGGCTAGAGCAAAGGATTCAGGTGGGAAGTAGGGAAAGATAAGCTGTGGAGGTAGGAAAGAGACGGATCACGAGGGTGAGGAATCACAGCTTGAGCCCACGCAGTCAAGAAGGGAGGTGGCAACATCAGATACACATTTTAAGAAAGGTGACAGTGTGGAGGATGGATTAGTTACTGGAGAAGTAGCAGGACTGAAGGCAAAAGAAAGAGGTGATTGCAGTAATCGGGGCCAAGCTGGAGGGGATGTTGTGGATCTAAACAGCCAGTGGCAGGAGGCACGGAAATGAATGAATTAAGTAGAAAGATGTTAAAGAAGTAAAATCTACAGGACATATTGGTCCATTGGAAATGAGAAGCAAGTGACTGCTATGGTATCTGGCTTGACTGAGACAAAGCATACTTTTCATTACATTTGGAGGAATGATCGTGAGTTCAATTTTAGACACCGCAAGTTCCAGATGCCTGTTGGATATCAAATTGAGATGTTTAGAGGGCATTTGGATAATACTAGCTAATACTTAGTGAATACCTACCGTATGCTTAGAGTTCCTTCTAAACAATCACATTCTGTAAGGCCAGGTGTGGTGGCTAACACCTGTAATCCCAGCATTTTGGGAGGCTGAGGCAGGAGGATCGCTTGAAGCCACGAGTACGAGGTTGCGGTGAGCTATGATAATGCCACTGTACTCCAACCTGGGCAACAAAGTGAGAGCCTGTCTCAAATAAATAAATAAATAAATAAATAAATCACATTATATAAAACAAGAAGGGATTCAAATTTAGTAAATCTGTATTGGGGCCCACAAAGAGTAACAACACTGTGGGGATTCTGATGTAGGGAGACCGCATTTTGAGAAAGACTATCATGCCTGAATATCTCTAGAATAAGGCTAAGGACATGAAGATTTTTCCAGATTTGCAAAGCCCCTTTGAAAAGAAAGGGTCTGAAATGTATTTACATTTGGCAAAGTGTAACCCTCTATTTCTAAGGACCAAAGGCTAGGAGAAAAGATCTTTTTGGACACTAAGTGATTCTTACACAACTGCAGCTTGATGAGACGTCTAAATGAATGCGAAACACATGGATTAAAATATGTGGGGCATTTTTAACTGAGGAGAAGAGCCCATGGCAAAACTGGATAGTGAGGTTTTAATAAAACCCAGGGTAGTACAAGGAGTTTGACAAACCCAAGCCATGACGTCTGCCTTTTTTCCAAAAGGCATGTTTTCCTTCCAGCCATGTGGCTGTTACACTAAGAGAAGAAAATGTAGGACAAGAACCTTAATTTGATAGGCTGGGAGTTAACCTTTAAGATTTGTTTGGACAGGCATATTTTTGTTTAATGTACCTTGTGTTCTTTTCCAGGTTCGAAAGGGCAGTCATGAAACTCAAAAAGTTCAGGAAAAGGGGTGTGTGTATACACACACACACACACACACACACACACGCCAATCAGATGTGAAACCCTAACCAGTCTGTTGGGCTGTTTCTAGATGGTACAGTGCTGAATAAATTGCGTACATTGACTACCTAGTACTACTTTCCTCAGGGCCCTCTTTCAGCTTTGTATCTTAAATTCAAGAATAATCTAGCTGCCCTTACCCAAAAAGTGTCCTGATGAAAACAGATTCGTTTTTACAACAGCAGTTTCTCTGCAAAAACTGAAGACAGAAATTAATCCTCCTAAGTTAAGGATGGCCTAGAGGGAATACTAACAAATGAGAAACATTATGTTTTGCCATTCACTGTTTTTCAATTCTGTTCAGAAAAAAAAAGGCAAATATAAATAACTGAGAAACATTTAAATGCATGTCTCTTACTGGGGCTACAGATACTGTGTTGGTGCATTGATTATATTATTGCATGGATATAGACTGTTTTACCATTAGATTGTAGGTTTCTTAAAAATAGAGATTATGATATTTTATATCCTATAAACATCCTTGATAGTGTTTTATACATGTATACTTCCTTTTGTGTAATTTATTTTTCTTGATGATCTTGGTATAAAAAATTTATTTTTAAAATGCACAAGAGAAGCTCCCTACTTAAGGGAAAATTTTCTTTGCTTTTCAAAGGAAAAAAACAAAAACAAAAAGTACTATCAATACTTCTCTCCTAATTTATCTGATTTGCAAATTTGCCTGAATATAGATCAGATTTTCTTAAAGTAATACAGCCCATTATTAATATTAATTAATAGACATTAGTAGCCAAACATTTATTAATGTAAATTGTAAATAAGGCAGAGGTCAAACTTAATAACTTTATGGGCTACAAATGAGCATCCCTCTCTTATAAAGTCATAAACCGTGACTTTAGTCACATTTGAATATCAGAAAAATCAAGGTGGTTGAATCAAAGGGAATTCATCACTCCTGAAAAAGATTCTGACGGTGTCACCACAGAGTTTAGAATTTGTCAACTGTCTGGGGGATGGACACGCTTGAAGCTCTGACTCAGGTGGGGCAAGCGCAATATACGTCACCTAAACATTTGTACTCCCGTAATATGCTGAAATAAAAAAGAATTTGTCAATGGTTTCCTCTCACCCACAAGGTCAAATCCAAGCTACTTTACATGAAATGAGATCCCTCTGTGATCTCACCTCTCCCTACGCTCCAGCCTCATCCTCCCTAATTGCCCTGCTTGAACTTTAGGCTGTAGCTCCCCACACTGCTGCCCCTTGACCTTGTACCATTATAACCCCACTCTGCCTACAAAGTACACGCGCACCCACCAGCCTTCTGTTACCATGACCCATCCTTGTCTGACTGGTCCCAACCCATCTATCACCTCAATTTGGATGTGTCTCCTAACCCTGACCTCTATCTAATCTACCAGAAATCACCAGTGTTTTTGATATTGCTGTACTTACCAACTTACTTTATAATTAATATCCATTCTTTTAAGTGGCTGCCCTACTAGGCTAAGACATATCTGAGAACAAGGACTAGCCCTTATTTAAGGCTTGAATCCTAAGTCCTGAGCAAGTGCCCCAACATGGACTCTCATTAAAATTTCTTGGAAGAAAGGAAGGAAGGAGGGAAAGGAGTGATGGAGTGAGGGAGGAAGGGAAGGAAGAAGGGGAAAGGAGAGAGTGTCGGAGGGGTGAGGAAAGAAGGGAGACAGGGAAAAGGAAGAAAAGAGAGAAGAAGTGAGGGAGATGGAGGAAGAGAAGGAGAATGAAAGGAAGGAGAAAGGGATATAATTCAAAGCTTGGTTCCTAATAATGGGTCTGTCTATACTGTGTTTAAGGTGAAGCACATGAACAAAGCTGACCAGGATACTTCAGATAATTATAATAATATTAAAATTAGATGAAAAACTAACTGATATTGTAGCATCCCTCCACTGAATTGGACACAATCCTAAAATTACAATTCACACCAGTTCACCTAAATGTCCCCCTAAGCTACAGATTCAAAATGTTGACAATCTTTTCCAAAAACCAATCAGCAGGACTCAACCAACCAGGCCAAACTGATACCAATCTGATTTGTCACTCTGAAAGGAAACAACCTTGGTTGGTATGGAAATGAACTATCTTCTTATATAGACTAAAAATTTACAAAGTCATATTTTAGAGGCCATCTAATCTAACCTCTGTATTCTGAAGGTAAAGTAAACGAAGTCCAGTGAAGTGGCAGAAGCTGGCTGTCGCCTAAATGGCAATACGTTCATAAGGAGATAGGAATAATATAAAGCTTTAAGGTTAGATAAATTAAAAGATCCAATTATTTATCAGGAAATTATCACCAAGTCTAGCCACACTAACATTTTGTGATAATCTATTTATAAGCATGTAATAACGTTTGTTTTATACAAAACTATAGCAGAATCAAACAACCATTGAATTTCATTGTTGGAAAAAGCAAAATTCAAATTATCCAATTCCTAGTGGGAAACATGAATCTCTTCTACTGCATCCTGACTAAATGTTGGAATAGAGACATGTAAAACCAAAACTATCTGTTAAAAATCAATAGTGATTTTGTTCAGGAATTTTTTTGATAAATAATTTCTGAACTGCTATCTTTAAGGCATTGGACTAAGCACTGCATGAGACAAAAATATGAGGGAGATTTGGACGGCGTGCTGAATAAATTATAATATGGCAGAAAATAAAATACCCAGGTGCTCATGTCTGTAGCACACAGAATTACATGGAAAAACACGTTGGAGGTAGTTGGGCACATTTAAGTCCTTTCAAAATGGTAACTTGTTGCTGGTCCAAGGAAGACAACACAAAAAATACATTGAAATTCACCTACCTCTGAGTCTACAACAGTGGAAAAAGAATTGGGCTTGAAGTGTGAATTCCAGCTCTCCTACTTGACTAGCTATATGACCCTGGAGATTTCAGCTTAAAATTTATTAACCAGCATCTTCATGTTTACAAAATCAATAAAATAATCATGAGTTAAAACACGTAATTCCAGTACAGAATGTTGATACCTAATAATGATGACAATAATAGTGTCCAACATTTATTACTACAAGCCAGGTGCTATGCATATTTTAACTCATTTTAGCTTCTAAACAACTCTGTAACATAGGTATTACATTTTATAGATGAAGAAACTAAGACACAGGCAGTTAAGTAATTTTCTAAAGGACACAGGTATGTGTTGAAACTAGAATTCAGATCCAGGCAGACTGGCTCCAGAGCCTATGTTCAAAAATGTTTGTTGAATGCCTTCAGCAAGATCCCTATAAAAGAGGAGTTAGCAAACCTTTCGTAAGAAAATAACTTTTTTAGTGCCTTTGAATTGACTTTTCAATTTAACGTTGGAAAAACATGACCAGCATTAAATCCAAAACAGGGGGTGTTTAGGATCAATAATCTAGCCTAGCCTGATGAGAACCTCTTCTAATACAAGACAGAGAAATACTGTTTATTTTACATCTTATTTTAGAGTTAAGCAAAAGTTTAAAAACTATTTCATAATAAACAAGTATCCCAAAGAAGATTTCATAATTAAAGAGATAAATATCTCAGCCTGCCATATTTTCATTTGACTTTTAATAAAGGCAAAGAAATTACCTTTACTTGAAGCAGTTTTTTAAGAAACTATTGACAGTATGTATCTATCATAACATAATTTAAATAACTAAAAGAGCTAATAATTTTATCTTAAATTTATACAATATATTCTTAGCTTCCTTGTTTTTCCACAAATGTGTAGTAATTGATCCTTAATACAGAAACTTACCATAACAGAGAAAAGAACAGCTTTATTTATGAACTCCAGGTGGGAATCACAATCCCTCAAACCAATTTCATTAAATTGGTCTGAATTGTGCACCCCCCCCAACCTGCTCCACTTCTTATGCTGAAGTTCTAACACCCGGGCACCTCAAAATGTGACCATATTTGGAGATAGGGCCTTTAAAGAGGTGATTAAGTTAAAAAGAGGTCATTAGCATAGGCCCTAATCCTGGCGTCCTTATAGGAAGAGGAAATCTGGACACACACTGGTACAGATGGAAGACAGTATGAAGACACAGGGAGAAACGGCCATCTACAAGCCAGGGAGAAAGGCCTGGAACAGATCCCCCCCCTCACAGCCCCAAAAGCAACCAGCCCTGCCTACACCTGGATTTTGGACTTCCAGCCTCCAGCTAGAAGGCTGTTTAAGCCACCCAGTCTTCAGTACTTTGTTATGGCAGCCAGAGCAAACGAATATAGATTCCTCATCAAGTTCAGATTTTGCTAAATAAAATGTGTATGTGAGGGTAGTGTGAACAACAGTGATGTATTTAAGTATTTTTTCCCCCAAACAAATCCCAACTAGACAATAATGTCTAATACACTATCTGGTGAACTGGAAAATCTCCTGAATGAAATAAAAGCCTCCAATACCCAAAAGGGATGAAGTGAGTCATCACCACTGCCTGTGAATGAAAAATAACTGCTCTGAAAAAACACATGTAAAAAATGACACCATGTGGATTAAATGGGGAAACACAAGTATACCCAGATAGACTGGGTGTTTCCCCTGTATGTACCAATTATAACTATTCTATAAATCCCAGATTATAAATCTTTACCTTTACCTTTCTCTGAGTATCTCAGCTTTAGTTTTTACTATCAAATATTATTTACTTTTTATCACGATATAGTGATAGAGCTCTACTATGAAACAATAACTTTGGAAGTACTTTTTGGGTTTTGCATGAAAAAAAGTTTAGCCCAACTAAAGTCCTGTTATTTCAAGTAATATTTGATCACAAATTCTATCAAAACATCAGATAACCCAGTTTCATGCCCTCTAATCCATCTTCCATTCTGCTACCAAAGTTATTTTTCTCAAATATAGATCTGATTGTTCTCTTTCTGTGTTTAAAGACTACCATCAGTTGCCCACCATCTTTTGTTTAGAGCACAAAGTCCTTAATCTGGCAGAATTGTCACAGCCTAGATTCACTTCTGTATTTCCAGGCTGTCGATAGTCATCCCCCACCACACCGCCACACACCTTACTTGCTAAAAATATCAGGTTATGCTTCATTCTCCAGACACTCTTCCCATAGCACTGTGTGCCTGCCACTATCATTGTGCATTATGTTTAGGAAATGTAATATGTCTGACTTTTTCATCAGATTATTACCACTTTATGGACAAAGACCTGGTCTTCCACTTTTTTTCAGTATCCCCCGTGGCGCTAGCACAGGGGCAGTAACATTTGCTTATTGACCTCTCAGAGAAGCCTTCCCTGAATTCCTTAGCTAGAACAGCAATTCTTCCTCCCCACTCCACATTTTGTCTTCTTGTCCTGCTTTATTTTTCTTCTGAGCACTTATCCACATCAGACGTGTGACATACTTATTTACATATTCACATATTTTTATAGTTTAGGATCTATCTCTTCCCACTTGCAAGTAAATTCCAAAACAGGGAGGACTTTGGCCTATTCCCTGCTTTATTCCCAGTGCCTAGATATTTGGCACATTATAGACTCTCAATAAACATTTTTTGAATAAAAGTGAATTCATTCAGCAAATATTTATTGACAACTTATTATGTCACATGAAATGTTCTAGAAACTAGGAATCCAGTAGTGAACAAAGACCTTTCTCTCATGGAACTCAACACTCTCTGGAAGGAGGAAGTAAATAAGTAAAAAAAAGATCTTGTTTTATATAATTCACATACTGATAATAGGTGCTCAATTACTGTTTCTGCAATTGCATACAACGTATACTGATTTCAGGATTCATAAGTATTTTGTGAGAAACTTAATTTTTTCCAAGTATAGCTATACTTTACAAAAATGTAGTATAAGAATTGATTTATTTTTGAAAATACTAAAGTCAATACAAACAATGTAAAACAAAGCATCATAACATAATATACCTCTAGTAATGAAAAATTATGTATTTTAAAAGATAGAATTTCAAATGTGTTACATAAAATAAAAGAAGCAAAACGAAGTTTTACTATAAGTATACAAGAGATGCTTTTATGAAGCATATAATATCATAACATCATAAAGGTTAACTAGAAAGCAGCTTTGACTAATACTTTAACATGATACATATAAAGCCATAAAATTGGGAAGAATGTTTGTATAAAATATGTATTATCATTGCTTAATAAGAATAATAGTTGGTTTATATACTATTTGGAAATCCATTAATGCAAGTGATATTAAGGATTTGCATATTTCTTATTCTCTTGAAAAATCCAGGCTTTCCTATAGTATTAATTGGTACCTGATGTGTTTGTTGTTGTTTTGAACTAGAAATCTGGTATTTTATGTGATCAAAGGGGATTTATTTGTATTTTAACATTTAAAAAAAATCAAGCCATGGCTATAATAGAAAACATTCTCTAACATAACATATTAACTTGAATGACTTCACTTCTGATCAGCCTGTTCCAAAGATTAAGGGGTATGGAGAGTCACTTGAAAAGCATGGTATTTGGGAATGTGGATTGGTGATTCATAATCTGGATCTCACTAATAAGAGAAATTGGGTTCCTTAGAGAGAAAGGGTTGTTATCAAGGATCACCAGGAGTAGAAAGTCAGAGAATCTCTTTAATAAAATACGAAAGGTGAGAAAATGTAAGTAACCCTAAAATGAAAATTAAAATAAACATAATGGCTTATATTTTGCATAACTCTGATTTTGTATAACTGAAATAGATAGTATCTGTACATACCATGTTTCCAAAATTTTTGATAAGTTTCATATACTGTTGAATCGATGTTATCATTTTTATCACATTAAATATTAAGTAGTTAATACAAAACTCATGGACTTTGTTTTCACCAAAATATCATGGAGGTAAAAATGTTTTTGTTTACATGGATTGCTTCTGCTATGTTTGAGTCAGGGTTGCAAGAGTGCCCATCACCCACATAGTGTTCATTGACCCCCTTAGGTAGGTTTTGATATACAATTATTATGTATCAATAAAAAAATTAAATTTAAAAAATAAATAGATGCAACCATACATATGAAAAAAAAAATAAAGACTAATAGGATTAATAACCCCCGAGGAGAGTCATCAAGAAATAAAAACAGAAGATACAAATAATCCATGCCAAGAACAATAAGTATATCACTGCAGATCTTGCAGTCATTGAAAAAACACAGTAAGAATATTCTGAACTATCTATGACAATAACTCTAAAAATTTAGATGCAGTAGATAAATTCCTAGAAAAACACTTTTATAAAACTGCATCAAAAAGGAAGAAAAAATATGAATAGTCTCATATTTTTAAAGAAATTTAATTCATAAATAAAAATCTTCCCATTGCTGCCCCCCCCAAAATAAATTCCAGACCTTATTTCCTTTACCAGTGAATTCTACCAAACAATTAAAGGAGTCTTGATAATGGCAGTCTTATTCTAAATATTACAGAGATTTTTAAAAATTGGGAACATTTAAACAATTCAATTTGATAAATACAGCATAACATTATTCATAAAATTGGTTAACAAATTCATCAAGGATATTATGAGAAAGGAAAATTATATATAACTCTAAGTTACAAACACATATGCAAAAATCCTAATAAAAATTTCAGCAAAGAGAATTCAACAATTTATGGACAACATGATAGTTTATGCCTAAACTGAGTTTATTTCAGAAATGAAAAATTGGTTAAATATTTGAAAAATAATTTTATGTAACTTTCATTACAGAATAAAAGATGATCTATGATCATCTCACTAAATGCTGAAAAACTTTGATAAAATTCAACATCCACTCATGATAGTAATTTTTAGCAATATAGTGATAGGACACATCCTTAATCTGGTAAGGATATGTACAAAAAAATCTTATAGAAGGCATCTTAATAGTAAAATATTAAAAGCTATGCCTTTGAGAATACACAAAAGATAAGGTAAAAATTACTATTTAACATTGTAACTTTATATTGAAGATTCTGGCCAATCGAATAATACATGAAAAAGAATAACAGGTATACAAATCATAAATGAATGTTATTATTCACAGATGATGTGATAATATGTGTAAAAATTCTAAAGAATATACAAACAAATACTTAGAATTGGTAAATATGTTTATCAAAGTAGCTGGATATAAGACCAGTGTATAAGAATCAATTAATTTTTATATACTTGCAATAAATAGAAAATAGAAATTATAAAAGATACTCATTTGTAATTAATTATAAGGCCAGCTATTACATTTGAAATATTCTTGCCATATGTTTCTTTTGCCTTCCCTGTAGTACCTAGAACAGTATCTGGGATGTTCAATGAAGCCTTGAATGAATGACAGAACAAAGAGCTTGCCGCTACCTAGTTCTTTCTGTCTTCCATTTATACTTTACTATCTTTCTCCAGGCACCAAACACCTCACAAACTCTACCTAAATGATTTTCCAGTTTTCAGTTAATTGACTCTGTGCTTTTCTATTAGCTGAGAGCTAATTTTTTCTTAAAACACTATATTGATAATATTTTCCTATTTCAATCTCTTCAATAGCTTTTTGTATCCTGTAGAATAAGAGCCAAACTTCCTATATTGGGATTTAAACTTTGCCAAATCCGATCATCCTTCTATCCTAATTTTCTAGTCTTACTTCCCTCTGTTCCCTTACATAAGCCCCCCATAAACTCAGAAATCTTGTTCTCTCCTTAATCCATATTACTCTTTTCCTATATTGGGTTTTTCCTAGTATTGGACTGCCTTTCTCAAACCAGACTAATCCTACCAATCTCTAAGATCTAGCACAAATCCCACCTCCTCCATTAAATATTTTCTGATAATTAGGAAGTGCATTTCTCCTTCTTTTTAACCAACATATAGTTGGCATAATCAATGTTGGGTCAGTCATTTCTTCATTATAGAATTTGACATATTTTTGGTCATAGATGTAAGGGCTGAATATCCAATCCTAATCTAAATTCACAGGAAGGAAGCTCTTTTAGCAAATTCATGAAGCTGCATAGAGTTGTTTTTTAGCATTTCTTCAAGTAGTGATGTATTTTTGCATTCTATATGTTAGCATGTAAATATATTCTCTCATCTACTTTCCTGGAAAGAAAGCAGCATTTATGAAATTAAAAGTTTCATTTATTAGTAATCGTAATATACTATTTTTAAAGAATTGTATAAGGCAGATTTTATTTTAATAAATGAATGCTAAATGCTATGAAGGAAATGTCATTCAATGAGACCGTGTAACAACAGAATCCGACCTAAATGGATGGTCCAAAAAAAAAAAAAAAAAGGAAAGAAAAGGGTGAAAGTTGTTATGTCTAGTTACTTTCAGCAACCGGGGTCACTCATTACCTGCTCAAATCTTCAGGAAACTGACATGTGTTACTGATAACTAAATATTTGTCTCTCAGAATATATGGAAAAACTAGACAAGAGAAATATACACAAGTAAACATGAGATTGTTCTGTACTCCGAGTGGATAACCATGATTTTCATGATGTTAAGGCTCAAATTTGTTTTAAGAAATGTCTAAGTGAATTCTTATTTTTGTTTAGTTTCATGTCTCTCTCCAAGAATTTTCTTCTGAAGCACAGCAGACTAACTGGCTGGAACAAAGCAAGGATGGGCCCATTGTTCCCATTACTTCAAAAGTTTCCTTGTTTCGAGTGCTGAAAAGTTAATACCTCTAGAGAAAACTAATCAGAAGCACAGCTGTTCAACAGGAATGAGAGGTTATGGAAAGCAGAGACCCAGGAATGACAGCAGCCAGAAAATTATGGATGATTTTCCAATAAAGCATTGCTTGAAAGTGAGGCCAGGAACATTTTGGGTACTGGGTAAGTGAATGTCTCGTGTGACTTGTGATACTAAGTCCCTATGAGGTTGTATCCATACTGGTGAAGGCTAGGTATTGGAGGTACTGGTTTGTCACTGTGGAACTAAGTGATGATAAAAAAATAAAGCTAACTGTCACTATGTTTGATATCTCATTTGTAAGGAACAAGTAACATGGATTCTGGAGCCTTAATGAAGAGCAAGAGTGTAACACTAAAACGTGTTATCGCTAAGATGACTAACAGCATTCATACTGCTCCCCCACCCCAATCCATATCAGGGCTTTGTGGCCCACACATAATTGGGCATGATGGAGATGAGCCTGGGAGAATGGCCCATGACCATCTGGCCAAACATAGCTGCAAAAAAACAAGCCTCACTGTCTGGAAAAAGCTGTGATGGACAGAGAAATGGAAGGGCTGCCAAGAGAAATGGTGGCTTCCCCACTAGAAACACTCGATAGTGGGGCCACTCCAACACTGGACAGGGTACAGCAAGCTTTTCCAGTGATGACTGATGCAGCTTGTCCTTTAGGACCTCTCTCTCACATTACAGTGGGGAAGATGAGCCATTAGAATCATATAATTATTTCCATAGATTTATCTCCGTACATTTTTTTGGAAATTAAAATTTTCTGACACAAAATTGGCCCCACATAGCTCCTGTGAATGTCAACACAATTCAAAGGCTGGAAAGTGGAGAGTAGTCAGCATAAGCCAGTTCTGTTGCTTAAATTCAGCCCTGTCCTCAGTTAACATCAGGCCGGCATCAAATGATCTCTAATTTCCTTTCCAGAAAATCCATATAGTTTCTTTTTTCACTGATTTCAAGTAGAGGTAAAACATAAAAGCCACTAAAACCAAAAATGTCATCATCTCTTTAGCCAAGAGCAAGTGTGAGAAATAGTATACGCACACCAAAGTCATCACAGGAAGCCCTGAGTGCGTATGTCTTATATTGGTGTTTCAAAATAGGAAAACTGATCACAAAAATCATTTGCCAAGATAAAGGCATAATTTTTTTTTTGGTCAAGATTTTGTTTGGAGTGGAGAATATGAAGACAAAAAAACAACACATGTGGCATGGGTTCTACATAAATGTATTTGAAAAGGAACCCTATACTATGTGCAAAGGAGTGTGAGGGTAAGAAAGTTGGAGTTCCAAGTTTAGGATCTGAAAGTGAAGTTCCAATGCATGTTGTCACCTATGAAGAGAAGAATAGACTGGAAAATAACTAAATTAAGAGAGCAAAAAGTGGAGATCCCGGCCAAGACTTTCATTCATTTGAGAAAATTTTTCCAATACCTATACATAAATTCAATTCAAATCAAAACAATGATTGGCCATCTACTACCAGTCTAGCATTGTGCTAAGCATGGCTGAGGCTACAAATTGAAATAACACATAGTACATCTAAAAAATATAATCTCAGAAAAAGTGTACATTTTATTAGTTAAAAAATAGTCCTACTCACTGTTCACTTTGGTAGAACCTTGGTCAAAATGACATACTGAAAGGACAGAATTTGAAGTCACCAGATCTGGATTCAAATCCTGGCTGTTCGATCTATAAGTAATAAGATTTTATACAATTCACTTGACATTTCTGGCCTTTTCTTATTTTTTAAACAGTAATAATATTTTGCCTTGCCTACAGAATGGGTTGAAATGGGGGTGTGTGAGAACTGCAAAGCTCATGAACATTGTTGTTCATGATTATGTCTCAACCCAACTACCTGACCGTTCTGCCTCTGCCAAGCCACTCCTCACATCCCAATCCAGCTCCCCCATTTCCCTACCCTGCCCTTTGCCTACTTAGCCTCTTGCTTCCCTTTCCAGAACTTACATCTTAGGTTACCTGCACCAGGTAGCTTTCCCTGACCCCAACTCTACCCTCGGAAAAAGATCTATTTCTATGTGCTCCCATGCTTGGTACACTCTAATTATGTCATTTGTCAAACTACATTGTAATTCTGTGCTTACTTCAAACTCATCAGATTATGAACTCCAAGAGGATAGGATGTGTCTCATGCATCTTTGAATCCCAACAGGGGGATTTTCCTTGTAGCGGTGATGGATTTATTCTCTGTTACCCAGTCTTCTTCATAACCAGTAATACACAAGCCAGGTTAGGAATAAAGTTTGTGACCACAAAAGAGAAAGAACAACTATCCTGCACAGCTCTCCTTGGGTCATTAACAATATCTGCTAATTTCACTACAGCCTGAGAGAATACAAAAGTGTGAGGGTCACTATGAACTCATCCAATGAAGTGACCATAGGTAGGTACCTAAGAGATTTGCTTTATTAATTAAAAACACTTCTTTATTTGTAACATAAATAGCATCAATCTCAGCAAACCAGAAACCACAGGAGGAGGGATGAAGAGGAAGCTAATGAGTAGGAAGTTAAGTCCTGTTCCTTATGTCATGCACAGTTCCCCAACAACATATTACTGAGTGGCTGGGCCCTTTGTAGACCCTAGAATTAAGGTTCACATTAAATGAACCAAGTATTGGCCAAAATTGAGCTTGTTTCTTGTCTTCTAGTTTTATCTTTAAAATTTGTCCTTCAGCAGAAAGATACTTGTATAAAGAATTTCAAATTGGAGGTGAATAGACATGCAACCTATGCGTTGATTTGTTACTGAGTATAGTAAAACAGGTTGCAGTCTTCCCCATGGCGATTACCACTCAGTGCTTAGAAGTAGCACAATAAATGCATAATTTAATATGGTATGAATTTGCTTTATATTATATAAGTGGAACCTTGAAATTTTGCTGAAATTAATAATCAATTTTTATGGATAGTTACAAGTACGTTTTTCTCTCCAATTTTAAATCCAAATATTTCAAATAATGCTTGGAAACTGGCAGATGGGTCATTTACAAAGTTATCAGTTTTTATCTGATGTGTCTTGAGCGAAAAGCAGCTATTTATAATATCCAAGAATTTCTTGAAAGACCAATGACCTACCTCTTTATAGCTGAAGGAATGCTACAGAGAGCATTTTTTTTTTTTTCACTTGCATTCATCTGCTCAGTGAATGCAGAATCTGAGATAAATGTTTAAGTGAATAGGGTTTGGTTGACCAGGGCCATGTCTTGGGCTTTGCAGGGCTGTCTAAACAAAAGTGTGGCCATTCTGTAGTCATAAAATAGTACAAATTATTTTACAGTATTTAGAAAATTCATATAGAATTAGACATCAGAAATGATAATCACCATTATAGGTTATTGACTCAGAAAGTCAAGTTTAACATGAAAATTATGACTCTGAATTTTCAGCTCTTAGCAATTTGAAGCCTTCTTTTAAAGGGTCTTTCAATGTTAAAGAGGTCTTTCAGGGCCATAGGCTTAGGTGCCCTAAGGTCTAAGAGTAGAAATTTACCATGAAATGGAAACTGTTGTCAAATATTAAAATAAGTAATACATTGTCCAGAAATACAATATCCCAACACACTGTACTAGACTTTTTTGTAGTCAGACATTGGCAA
This sequence comes from Eulemur rufifrons, assembly GCF_041146395.1. NCBI lineage: Eukaryota > Metazoa > Chordata > Mammalia > Primates > Lemuridae > Eulemur > Eulemur rufifrons. Next base: position 22,273,647 of record NC_090999.1, read on the forward strand.
TGGCCTTTTAAATAGGAAAAAAAATGTGTTAGCTATCATAAGTCAAAGTATTGGAAAAAGCAGTTCTTCCCCATCTTTCTCTCTTTTATTTTTTCTACAAAGGCAGCCTATAAACTACACGGCCTTCCCCAAAATATAGTTTGGCACTGCTAGGAAAGCATTTCTGGTATGTAACAAATCATATCCAATTGTTCTGCCATGGAATTAAAAAAATCAATATTTAGTTGCTGTTGCTGAAAATTCTATCAGCAAAGCAGCATTTTCAGTCCCTGCCCAGCTAATACTTTCTAATAAAGGGATGCCATTTATAATACTGTTTGTTCCCTCTTAAAATGCATCCTAAATTTGTTTCCCAAAATGAAAATAAAAAGATGGAGCTTCTTTAATATTAGCTCAGGAAGAAACTGAAGCACAGAGTATAGGAATACATCAATAAATCTATTCTATGAAAAATTTCTTAAAATAAAATATAAAATTATGGTTATATAAGATATTATCATTTAGAGAAGCTGTAGAATGGGCGGACAAGAATTCTCTGTACTATTTTTGTAACTGCTAGTGAATCTAAAATTACTTCAAAATAAAAAGCTAAAAAATACAGAATTATCTTTTCATCTACCCTGTCTTGTAAGCTATGTATGAAAGTCCTGAGTGAGCAGAGATTATGTCCTTTGTCATTCATCATTCCAGATGCCTACCTAGAGTACTAGAGCCTTGAGTTTATACATTTAGGATGCTATAGTCCATGTAGCCTCTGAACAGAGGAGACATTACCATAAGGAATAACAGATAAAACAATACTTTTAGTCACCTGCCAAAGGAAAGACTTCTAACTACAATCAGCTCTGACAGAATTGTTAGTCATCTTCAGAAATTCCATCAGCAGGGTTACTATGCATAATAAAGGATCATCGCAGGGCCAGTTGAAAGAAATTTATATAGAGCCTTAGGAATAAAGACTTCTGTCTTACCCATGGAGCACGCCTAAACTGCCATTCTTCACCCGTACCTGCACACTAGTAAATTCACCTTCACTGAAATTTTGACTTGCACAATTCACAATTGCAAAGATGTGGAAACAACCCAAGTGCCCATCAATATGTGAGTGGATTAATAAAATGTGGTGTATGTATACCATGGAGTTCTACTCAGCTGTAAGAAATAATGGTGATACAGCACTGCTTGTTATTTTCCTGGATAGAGCTGGAACCCATTCCACTAAGTGAAGTATCCCAAAAATGGAAAAATAAGCACCACATGTACTCACCATCAAATTGGTTTCACTGATCATCACCTAAGAGCACATTTAGGAATAACATTAATCAGGTGTTGGGCAGATGTGGGTGGGGGAGGGGTTGGGTGTATACATACATAATGAGTGCGATGCATACCATCTAGGGAGTGGACACGCTTGAAGCTCTGATCGGGTGGGGGAGGGGGCCAAGGGCAACATACATAACCTAAACTTTTGTACCCCCATAATATGCTGAAATAAAAAAAAAAATTTGAGCTGTGTCTAAAACCAAGCAAACAGAAGGTTAAGGTATATATAGATAAATTATATCCATCTGGGACAGAAAGAAAATAGTAAATGTGTTTATCCTAGGGGCTTTAAGTACTTTTCCTAAGAATTCTGAAGGTAAGCACCAAGTTTTTACTCCTCCTCCTCTGTCAGTCCCCTCACTGTTTGCAAATGAGAGTAATACAGGGCTGCCCTGCTCCCTGAGCGCCGTTTGTGCTTTTGTTTTTTTTTATTCAGTCAGGACCCCTATAGGAAATAGATGGCACACTCAAAGCAGGATAATTTGAGAATGGTTCATTTAAAAAGAGACTATATACAAAGGTGTGGAAGGATGTGAGGAAAGAGGTAGTAAGTAGGTAACTTGAAGCTTTTAATACTGAAGGATCTGTTAATGCTCCTAAGCGCAAAGGAAGAGGAGTGAGATGACCAGAATCCCAGCGGGAACCTGTCATACCAGATGACCCACCTTTGAAAGAAAGACACAGCCACCCAAAGTAAACTTAGAGGGAGAACACCCTGAAATATGGCCAAAGCTCCCATTGGCCAAAAGCATCCAGAAGCTAGAAGCACCAGAGTCTGACGAGTCCACACCAGTCAAGCCTCCAGGGCCCAGAGCAGGATGAAGCAGGTATGAATAGAAGAGACAGATGTGGAGGGGTGAATGCGTGCTAGTCAGAGCACCTTGGACACCTTATAAGCAGCAGGCTAAACTCATTCTTGTTTGCATGGTAGTAGAAATGAAAAGGATCATTTAAATCACCAAACATGAAGAAAGATTATCTGTTATCCACTATGAGTGGTCAGAATATAGTTAAAATCTCAGACACTTGTGTAAGATAACCTCCAAATCATCATTTAGTGTGTTTGGGGAAAAACATTTTAATATCAGTCTAAGTAAAGCAAATTAGTGAAGACATACCTGATTTTATAAATAGTCATGTATCGCTTAATAATGGGAATACGTTCAAAGAAATGCACCATTCAGTGATTTTGTCATTGTGTGACCATCATAGAATGTTCTTACACAAGCCTAGATTATATAGCCTACTACACACCTAGGTTATATGGTATGGCCTCTTGCTTCTAGGCTACAAACCTATACAGCATGTTACTTTACTGAATATTACAGGAAATTACAATGGTAAGTATTTGTGCATCTAAATATATCTAAACATAGAAAGACACAGTAAAACTATGGTATAAAAGATAAAAAATGGTACACCTGTATAGGGCACATGATGGATGGAGCGTGCAGGACTGGAGGTTGCTCTGGGTCAGTCACTGAGTGAGCAGTGAGTGAACGTGAAGGCCTAGGACATTGCTGGGCACTATTGCAAACTTTGTGAGCACTGTACACTTAGGCTACACTAAATTTATTTTAAAATTTTTCTTTCTTCAATAATAAATTAATCTTACCTTACTGAAGCTTTTTTACTTTATAAACTTGTTAATATTTTTAACTTTCTGACTTTTTTGTGATAACACTTAGCTTAAAGCACAAACACATTGTATAGCTATATAAAAAATTTTCTTTCTTTACATTCTTATTCTATAAGCTTTTTCCTATTTTTAAAATTTTTATTTTTATTTTTTACTTTTTATACTTTTTTGTTAAGTACTAAGACACAAGCGCACACATTAGCCTAGGCGTACACAGGGTCAGTATCATCAAAATCACTGTCTTCCACCTCCGCATCTTGTCTCACTGGAAGGTCTTCAGGGGCAATAATGTGCACGGAGCTGTCATCTCCTATGATAACAATGTCTTCTTCTGGATACCTCCTTAAGGACTTGCCAAAGACTATTTCACAGTTAACGTTTTTTTTTTAATAAGTAGAAGGAGTACACTAGAAAATAATGATAAAGAGCATAGCAAATACATAAACCAGTAGCAGTCATTTATTAGCATCATCAAGAATTATGTACTGTATATAACTGTATGTGCTACACTCTTATAAAACTGGCAGCACAGGTTTGTTTACACCAACATCACCATAAACACGGGAGTAATGTGTTGTGCTGTGACATTACAACAGCTGTTAATACAACGTCACTAGGGGTGATAGGAATGTTTCAGCTCCATTATAATTTTATGAGACCACCATGGTATATGTGGTCCACCATTGATGGAAAGGTTGTTATGTATATATGCATATATATGTGTGACTGTATGCATATAATCAATTGTAAAAATTAATAAATGATTTTGAATTCTCTCTTTTTCATTATCTCAGAAGCTAAACTTTGACATTACCAAAATGAATCAGAAATTTCGTGAATATATCCTATTTTTTTTTTTTAAATCCATCCTTACATATCGTATTCTAAGGAGGCAGGGGCTAGAGAACCAGGGAATGCATTAAAGATCCAAGGGCTGAATTCTCATCATTCCTGTAGAAATAAATCATACCAGTTAACATTGCTTTTTCCATTTGGAAATACAAACCATGCCTCTCAGAAAAAGACTTGAGAAGAAGGAATGAGAATCATTTGCTATCTCTGTTTAGTAACTGGGCCCATAATAAAATTCTCTAAACGCATTAATTTAGTCCACACATGAATCAGCACAGTCATTTTTCAAAAACAACCAGTAGCCGCAAATAAACCCAAGTGCTTTCTGGTCTTATTTTCTTTGAAGCATTTTGACTTTTCTCAAGATAAAATAATTGAAATTAATTAAGAGAATCTAGTCTGGTTCATTGCCCAGTCCAGGACACTGTGCCTCCAAAGGGAGGCTTAATAAATCCACGCTGCGTGAATAAATGGATGGCGGTGGTATTCCCCAACTCCAAGGTCTTTAACACTTACTTAACGTTAAATGTGTGACAGGATTAAAATACCACATTCTTGCATCAGCTACTTCATTCTGCCATCCCATGAATTCAATCTTCCTGTGCTTAAAAAACAGGAGGGGGGTGGGAAAAAGATCAAATGCCTGCTGACTGCAGGAAATCCACACCAGGCTATAAACCAGAAAACATCAAAAGCTGCACCAGAAACTCTGCACAGATGAAAACTATGAGACTCCGTTTCTTACTACTGTTTAATGAGAAAGGTAATAAATTCAACACAAAAACCAGAACTTGTACCCTCTCATCAGGATCTCCTCAAAAATATGTGCAGAAAAGATTGCTAAAGTGCTTCCAGGCTTTCCTGAGGAGAAAGAAAATATGTATTTGGATCGTGCTCAAATATAGCACTGGATACACTTGTTCCCAACACCCGGAGATGTGAATCTGAGGAAAATGCCATGGTGGTGGCATCTAATTGGCATCAAACTTCAGGGAGAACTAAGAAAGGGGAAAAGGTCTAAACACACTGCCAAAAGACTGTCGGGTGCAGAAGCCTGGAGGTGGTCTGCCATGCTATGAAATGACCTCAGGAGACCCTGGCTCATCTCCACTGATCCCCCGGGGCTGAGAACTTCAGTGTCAATTACAGACTCATATTGCAGAGACCCTGGAGGTCTGACCATACCAAATATTTTCAAACTCCTCACCACATGGTGGGAAAGTTCCAGTGGAAGAGGGTAGATGACTGGGCTCCCAGACAAATAAGACACGTGTGTGGCTGCCTATCAGATCAGAATGATTCCCCACATGGAAAGGATTCCCTAAGTCTGGCCAGACTTGTAAACTGGAGCCAAAAATTCTCCATCCTCACATTTTAGGTAGGCGAGACATGGTCCTAAGAAGAAACAGCCAAAATCTCACTGCTACGTTCCCCGGGCCCTCCATTCTTCTCTGCCCAGCAGGTGACTGGTTTTGCGTGCTGTGCCCCTCTCCGTGCTGAGTGCACGGCCGTGTATTCTGTAAGAGCACACAAAAGGCACATGCTGCTGCCTCTTGGCAGCAGCTCTCCTAAGGAGGACAGGGCTGGGGAAGAAAATCAGTGTGAGTTTACTTTTCTGTCTCCACATCGCTGTTAATTTGATGAGGTAAAAGGCTTGATAAAATGAATATCATGGGCAGTGATAAATTTTAAAATGATGTCATAAAAGGGCAGCTTGAGAGTGAAATGAGAGAAATTGTATCCCTGTTGGCATGAGACGGAGAAATTATGGATGGTTATATTCATAGAAGCTGCGAGTCTCTTGGTGCATCTGTTGGCAGGATGACGTCCTTCCCCCATCACCCACCTCCCTGAGTCATCCCCTCGTCACTGACACAAAGAATAGAGAGCAAATAGAGTTTAGGGGAAATTCCTTTAATATCTAGACATAGCTCTGATTATAGGACCCATAGACACTACTATGCTCCAATAAGAGTGAACCTTGAAACAGACACTAGTGAAAATGATCCAAGCTTTCAGCTTACAATTAAGTATGCTTAAACTTCAGTGATAATTACCATGGAGATTTTAATTCTCAGTGGCCAATTAACTTACTTAGTGAGTGCCAGGGAGACAGGTCATGTTTTTCAGTACTTTATAAACCAAATCTGGATTTGATTAATCCCATGACTACAGACTATACCAGTGTTTTCACGAAGTGTACCAAAGATAATGGGCAAACCAACCTAAGTTAATTCCCCACGACAGAAAATAGTCCAAAAAGCCCAGACTTGTGGTCAGAAATCTTAGGTTGAGATCCTGGTTTCACCAATGACTAGCTATACAGCCTTGGACAACTCACTTAATTTTTCTGAGGCTTTGCTTCTTTCCCTGGGAAATGAATATTGAAAATATCTGTTTTACAGAATTGTTATGAAGATCAAGTGAATCACATATATGAAAACCCTTAATAAAATATGATTTACTACCTCCAATAACTGGCATGGAAGAATAAATTATTATTATTGAGGATCCAGCTCACTTCACATTAATTAAGAGTGAAAAATAGCACATCATAAGTTTGCGTAAAAACTACCCTAATTATATAAATATTTGCTGAATTAAAGAAAGAATAAAGGAATAAAGTGATATTCCTATAACTTCAAACAAAGGTTTTCTTTGCAAGTCAACTTGCCCAGGGGTTTCCAAGAGGTGTTTTTGCACAAGCCCAAGGATCTTTGAAGGGGCAGCCACTCAGAGCAAAGGGGAAGATGTGTAGACAGAGCTGCAAAACTGTCACCCCTGACTTCAATCAGAGTATCTATAGGGTTTTCAAACCTGCAAATGTTTACCATGAACATTCAGCTCACCCAGATTGCTTTGTGTGTCCCTATACCCAGATCCTGCCCAAGCGAATCTCTGCTGCCTCCCAGCACTTCTTTGGTTTACCTCGCTTAAAATTTAAGAGGAAATATCATTGCTGTTAGAGTTCACCAAACATTTTACACCTTAAGCCGGTCTAAATCTGGTCATCAGAGTGAAGAATAAATACTCTGATATCTCTGAAGACTTCACTTCTATTCAGTCACTGAAGCCAAGTTCTCTTTGGAAGGACAATAGAAGGTCTTTAACTGTCATCTCCTGTTTTGCCCCGCACCGCCTGGTGTAGGCCCACATGGCCAAGCAGGCTGTCTCAGGAGGCCGATTGAAATAGTGGGAGGAGCACTGGATTGGGAGTCAGCTCTGGGACCAAGTCATGATGTGATCTTTCACAAATCTCTAGACCTCTAGATTTTTTTTTTTAAATGGACTGAGGATCTTCTCAGGCCCTTTTATTACAGAATTTCAAATGACTTTATTTAAGCGGGTTACCCTGGCATAAATCTCTAGTGGCATATAGCTGTTGCAAGGCTTAATCTTATCCCCTACATGACATAGGATATAAAATATGCTTGGACTTTGTGGGCAATACAGAAACACTCTGGGGATTGGCTCAAAGATTTATCGTGATGGCTGCAGCTTGCTGTGCTGGAAGAACTTTCTTTGGGATGTGAAACGCAACAGCTTATCGTTTTCTCATAGAGTCAAGAATGGTTTTGCTTTTTGAAGGAAAAATTGACTGCATTAAAGAAAATTGTAAGATAATGTCTTAATAACCAAATTTTTCATGTCAAAAAATTAGGGGGTTATACAGACTCAAGAATACTGTTTCTCTTTAAACTGATGCACAGGATTTCATTAAAAATAAAATCTAGGGTGGATGATGTATAAAATACACAGATTTGCTTATTCTTTTTAAGGGCAATGAACCCAAACTAAACTCTATAATCATTATAAATAAAGATTCTGCTTTGCTGTGTGCTTTATCTTGGCCCTAAAGAAAACGTTCATCTATTTATTTTCTGTCTGCTCTTATCTTTTTGTTTACTTAGACTTAGATACAACAGTCCTTTGCTTGCTTGTCACTACCATTGCTCACAACTTTTTTTAAAAGCCAAATTGCTGTCAGAAACCCAAACTTCATCCATTCATTAATCTTTTGGCGCCACATCCTGGGAGGTCAGTATTTGGTCATGGTCTTCAGTTTCATATGATATGCAATATTTATAGCACGTGAATCTGATCTAAATAACCCAGGCTTGGAAATCAGTTGAAAGAAGTCATTTGGTTTACAGACATACTGCTTGGCCTACAGAATTAACACTGGCCCAGCACACAGGAACTAACACTACCCTTTACTTAGCCTTCCCAGTACCCCAGACCTGACCGTGGAAGAAAGAAATAGGTAGCATTATCTATCGGAGGCAGTAACTTTTTATTCCCAAAGAACACTTCTCACTGTCTGTCACTATTCTTTTGTACCTTGCATTTTTGTGTGTGTCTTGAAGCTTTTGGATTCTTCAGGAATTTCCCCTAACATTCAGATGCCAGAGACAAGGGTTGGGAGACAGGGGTGGATGGTAGGTGGATAACTGTAGCAGCTCAAGAGCTGAAGAATTGAAGAGTCTGAGAAAGGAAAGGCATATGCTAAAGGAAGATGAGAGAAATCACCAAAAATCAACATTGCCTATTCATAATTTTGCCACGAACCATCCCTCTGCATAATTTATCCCTGCAAAAAATGCAAACCTGTTTGCCTTCAGCAAACACTACATTTCTGTGTTCAAACAATAAGCAAAACATTTCTAAATAATAAAAGTTGGAGACACATCTTATTTTCTCCTACTGACTTAGCACTTTTCTGAGAGATCAATGAAAAGCCACTGTATTTGATCAACTTTGGAGTTTTCCTCTAAAGTAGGACAATTAAAAATAAATAAAACGTGTTTAGTGGTGGCTTGTGATCATCCTCTTCCTGATCCAATTAATCAGGGTGTTTCTTTCCACTCCCGCAGCTGGTCCGTCAACCCAGTGGTGGCCAAAATGGCATTTGCAGATCGTTACATTTCCAGGTCCTCAATTTCCACACATTGTTTTTACTAAGTCTGCCTGAGCATATGCCTGTGGTGCTCTTTTATCATCTCCTTCTTCCGCACAAAAAATAGACAAACATTTCACCCATTCAGAATCTTAACATAGTTCCTGGCTCATGAATGTCAAAACCTCTGGGGCACCAAATAAAAAGAAAAAAAAAATTTTCAAATATCAGCATCGGTGTTGAGAAAATGAATTATTCCAATGACAGTGTAACAAAACCTTTTGCAAATCAGGTGGTTTCAAATTCTTTGCTTTTAGCAGAATTGAAGGAGGACCAAAATCAATTTGTCAGCTGATAGATCATTAAAATTAATCTTGGTAAAAATACTTCTGTGAATTTTGGCATTTATTGCAGGGAAAAAAATCAAATAACTGAGTGAATACTGATCTAATATCACACTGAATAGTATTGCTATAACAAACTTCTTCCATTCCATTTTTATCTACTTTTTTGTATGAACAAGATTTATCAGCACTTATGCATTTAAAAATTAACAGAAATGAAATTGATGCTAAATCCTGTTTCCTCCTAGCAATAAATAGTATCCATAGATAAATGAATTTATTGGGAAAAGATCTGACCCATCTATCTCATTAATAAAATTTTGCATTTTGTGCTAATAATTATCAAAATTTGTAAGTATTTATTTTGTTTTGATTAATCATGTAGTAAAAATATTATCATGATAATGCAATTCAGGAGAATGTTTATAAATACTTGGAGCATTATGGTCACAGGAAATTAATTTTTAAAAATTTATAATAATGGATGGATATCTTTTTAAGAGGTATGTAATAAGCAATCAATAAAGGATATAAACAATAAAGCTATTTACATTATGACTTCTCAGAGAAAAATGGAATGGAAATTATAGTTCTAGGAGAAAAAGAGGGATATAAAATTTCCAACTGTTGAGAAGAGCTTATTCAAGTATTTTAACATAGATTATGATATTTTAATAGATAATTGCATTTGTATGCCATTGAACATATTTTAAAAAGTGATACAGTTCTTTTATTTTAATATGTCAATATTTATAATACAATGGCAATTGCATCATTTGCAAATGTTTCCCTTATAATAAAAATTTTCAATGCCAATTAAAAAATGTGCAAGAAGGTTAATACCTTTTCAAAATTCTCTTAGAAGTAAAGGAGTAAAATTGTTTGATACCACTGCATTCTCCAATGGTGGAGTGATTCTGTGGCATGGTGAGCAGGTTATAAGCGAGTTTGCAAAGGACAACAAGGATTAAAGTCTCAGGACCATTGGAATCAGCTGCACTTCCACCATCTATCCAAAATCCCAGCATATTCTCAAAGGCCTCACTGGTATCTGAAAGACTGCATGCGAGTTCTTTTTCCAGTACTTAATTCACATTTTCACTTCACAGTGTGTCACTTAGAGATGTGAGCCCTTAGAGGGAACAGAACACTCTCCAAAGACTCTCTACTCCTAACCCAGCCACCACTAGTTGAGTAAACTTAGGTAACTCTGGTAACCCCTGCAATCTGCCTTTCAAACTGTAAAAGGAAGAAATTAATATTTGCCTTGCTACTTTGCTGGACTTTTATAGGAAAACGTGTTCTATTACTTCTTACTAGACTGTAAAGATTTATGTAAAACTGAAGTCTTATTATTATTTAATTAAAAATGATTATTGGTTATTTACTATGCCTCCAGCACTATGCTAGACACTACTGGGAAATAAAAATATATAATCCAATTTTCAACCTTAAAGAGCTTCCAAACTAGTTGCAGTATGTGGAGGTAAGAAGGACAATAGGAATAAAAGCACATAAAATAGAAAGCAATACTGCTGGCCTGACACTTATCTCACCTATTTTATTCTTTAATAACAGAGAATATTCTCTGGCTAATACCAATTAAGCTCTCAGAAACACATCCCATGAATTTAAGAATACTTTTCTGCCTTTCAGCACAAATATGAACTGTAAGTAAAAGAGACCTATGTGCTCTTTTATTATTGCAACTTCACCCAAATTGAAGAAACTTCAACATAAGGCAACGTTTGTTTTTTTTAGCTTGTGTATATATTTGCATATTATTTGGAAGCTTTGAGCTTTTTATGAAGAGGGAAACTAAATGAAAATTAAGTATTTTTATAGAGGGTATTCTCCTAAAATAAAACGTCAAATGAAGCAAAATGAAAGTTTGCAATTGAGAAAGTTTATACAACTATGCAATGAATTTTAAACAATATGGGAGAATGGCAGTCTAATTCATGGAGAGAAAGGCAGTGTGGCTGAAGCACAAGGACAAAACACTGGGCACTATGGTTTGAATGTGTTCCGCAAAAAGTTTGTGTTGGAGACTTAACCCTCAATGCAACAGTGTTAGGAGATGGGGCCTAAATGGGAGGTGTTTAGGTCATGAAGGCTCCACCCTCATCACGGATTCATGCCAATTATAAAAGGAATTGAGGTTCAACCTCTCATTCTCTCTCATGCATGTGATGCCTTCCACTGTGTTATAACACAACAAGAAGGCCCTTACTAGCTGTGGCCCCTCAACCTTGGACTTCCTAGCCTCCAGAACCGTGAGCCAAATAAATTTCTGTTCACTATAAATTATTCAGTCTGAGATATTCTGTGTTAGCAGCATAAAAGGGACTAAGACAGTGGGAGATAATGTCACAGAACAGGCCCGAGTCAGATCAAGTAGACCTTGTAGGCTGGGGTATGGAGTTTGACTTCTATTCTAAATGTATTGGGAAGCCATTGGAAGGTTTTAAGCAGGGGAGTACTATTATTTGGTTTATGTTTTTAAAAGCTCATCTGGCAGCTTTGTAGATATGGAAATTGTGAGGATATTCTGATTGAAACATCCTAAATAAAGAACAGGCTCAAAAAAGGGCAGGCCAATGGGAGGGATGGGAAGGAGAGTGGAGCAAGGGAAGAGATGCCAAGAGAACTGGCTCTGAAATAGGCTACATGGCCAGTCTGTGGCACAATGACAAAAGCAGTTTGTCCTTAGAAATGGATCTTCCTTACTTTACCCCTTTTTCTCCCTTACCCTAGATTCCTTGGGTACCCACTGCCCTCATCTGTCTTCTAGCTGGCTAAATGTCTACACTACTGTGTATGTGTAATGTGCCAAATAATCGATACTTTCTTCCACAACTCCCACTTAAAAAAAGTTATTCCATCAATGAGGTTCATTTCACCTAGGTATTAGAAGGAAAGCAATCTGATTCTGCTAACTCCAAGATGACAGTATTCTAACAACTCTAGGTATGTAAACATTTTTTAAAACTTGATAAAACATGAATAACAATTGAGAAAGTTTATATAGCTATGCAATGAATTTTAGACAATATGGGAGAATGGTAGGCAGGAATAAGGCAGGAGTAGGAGGAGGGACAACTCTGTATGTATAATTCATGCCTGTAAATTACAGTATCTAGGATAGCACCTGGTATTTAGGAAAGAATGAATTAATTACATTTTATACAATTGAGTATATTTTTGTTCTTTTTTGAAAAATAAGATCACTTCTTCTCCTTACCATGTGATCAGTCAATTCAGTATATTTCTCTACTTTTGACCCCGGAAAACAGATGACAGAAAAGTGTAATTAAAGAAATTAACTGTTCTACCAAAAAAAGAAATTTATCAATGCCTAAAGAAATTCTCTTAACAACCTCACTTAAGAGCAAGTTCCACTAACACTATTCTATGCCATGGATAGCTAAGCCTAGTGAGTCAATAAATTCCAAGTTTAAAATGTGAAGCAAACTATAGTGCTACTACTTTTTAAGAGATGAAGAGATGAATAAGGAGAAGGAGTTAGACTGAAAAAATATTTAATTAAATTAGCATAGTGGTCTCCAGTGTACGAGGCCCTGTGGGGAAGAGACAAGATACTCCAAATTCATCTGGAGATTAACTGTGTATTTAGACAGCCCTGATCATCTTGCAATGACCTATTCGGGCAGCGCTTACATTCTGAGAGACACATGGATTCATATAACTACTTATCAGCCAATTCTTGTCATAATTACAGACTCAGACCAGACGCTTGTTATTCCTACCAAGATACTTTACAGCATCACATGGTGCAAATCAATAGGGGACATTAGCTCACATTTGGAGGTGTTTCCAAATATAACCACTCCTTGTTTTTCAGTAACATCTGGGAATAAAGAAAGCCATAAAAATAAATTTTGACTTTCCTGAACTTATGTTTCACTGTAAAATATGTTTTATTTATTTTCTAATATATTAAAGCATTGTTCTCCAATAGAGGTTATGGTCATAATTGGAGCTTTTCTTGATTCAAATTATGATTGTGTGTATCATTTACTTATTGCAAAATCCTCAGTGACAAAGTATGAGGGATGATTTTCCCCTCTATCGTTACCTCCAAAGTAGCCTTTTCCCCCATTTGACAGTAGCTGCAGTGAGTAGACTATCCTTTTTCACACTATCTAATTTCCTGCTTTTAATCCCCAATAAACTAAGAAACCATGTTTGTTGCTGATATTTGTATACACATAGACACACACACACAATAGATTCAAAACCATAGTACTAATATTATCACAACATGATTACTCAAAACAGTTTAAGGATTTTTTTCGGAAGTTTGTTTTGGCCTTAGCGTACTTCCCACTAGGCGTGTTCTGTTTTCAAATCACCTGACAGAATTCCTATCTACGCAATTAAGCCAGCGATGCTAAATGTACTTACATTTTAGATTCATTTTGCTTTGGGTTTTGGGAACTTTATTCCCTTTATTTTTGCTCTACAATTACATAAAATATTCACATGTTTCCAGAGTTAAATTTACAAACAGTGTAAATTCACAAAACAGAGGCCTCTAGTTTCTATTCTGATTGCCTCTATCCTGTTCCCTCTCTCCCTCAGTAATAACGTTTTTATTAGTTTCTTATTTATCTTTTTAATTTTTTACTCTTTTTAAAAACTATTTATTTTGGAATGATTTTAAGCTTTCAGAAAAGTCACAAAGACAGTATAGAGAGGTCTATGTACCCTTCACCCAGCTTCCCTGGATGTTGGCATCTTGTATAACCATGATACAATAATACATTTGTCAAAAATGAGTAAGTAACATTGGCATAATACTATCAACTAAATTATGAAATTTTCTCAGATTTCACTAGTTTTTCCATTAATGTCCTCTTTCTGTTCTAGGATCCAGGATATCTCATTGCATTTAAGCCATGTTTATAAAAATAAGCTAGTATATATTTTAAGTTTATATTTACATGCCCTATTTCTTAAACAAATGTGGCATACTATACACATATGTATTCATTTTGCTCTTTCAAATTAACAGCATATCTTGGAAATCATTCCGTATCAGTACATATAGTTATTCCTTTTTATACTAGTTTATATGCCATTGCATAGATATGCCATAGTTTAATTAAAGTCTTGTATACATAAAAATTTTAATTGTTCAATAATAAATTGAATCACTATGCAGAAATTTTTTGAATAATAAAATTGTGAATTGCTAAAAGGCAGTCATGTCTACAATGTAAAGATTAAAAACCCCAAAAGCAAGTGATTAAATGATTAAACCTTACAATAAATAAAAGTAGGTACCACAAACACCATTACTGAACAAACACAAGCAACATCTTTAAAATGTTACTACTTTTTCCCTTTATTGCACATGGACCTATTTTTAGAATAATTATTTTAAGTACATAATATAAAATACATGAAATTTAAAATGAAACCATTATAATAAAACACACTTATCAAATCACTAAATAAATTGTGACATAGTAAGGTGTGTGCATCTTTATTGATGCATTAAATAACAAGATCTAGAGGCAGTCTAATAGCTATCATTAACTTCACAGTACTCATGAACATAAATCATGCTTCAAGATTTCTGCAACTGGTCTAATGTTACAAGAAAGTATCTATGACTTCTATTGGTGACAAAGTCACTGGTATTGCCAATATTTCTGTGATTTGTAACCTACAATTGTACTTGAAGGAAATGCTAAATTTCAGTTAAAGATTAATGAAAATAAAGATGTGATTTTTCCCCATCTAACTTCACAGACACCCCTGAATTCTACCTGTGGATCCCAAGTTAACCTCTGCCTTAATGTCAGGAAAACACAGTGAAAGTAAGTACTACTCAAGTATTTTGCCAATTTGCTTTATTAAGAGAAGCAGGAAAATACAGTTTATTGAACATCTGCTATTTACCAATACTTTCTCTCTCTCTCTTTCTGTCTCTAAATATATATAAATAATTATAACATATATAATGGTATAATATATACTATACATAAAAATTATGTACACATATAATTTTTTTGTAGCATTCAATCCTCATCCTCACAAGACCCAATGAGTCTAACAGAGTTTTAGTAACTTGCCAACAATCACAGTGAGTAAAGACAGGGTCAGAAATCAAGGCCTGTATGGTTTCTACTATATCATGAAGCTTAATACAGTAGCTTATCAGGAGTGTTTGCATTTCAAAAGAGAAAGCCTACAGAAAACGATGTTAGAAAGAAAAGGAGGAAGGGGAGGGGGGAAAGAATTGCTTTACTGGTAAAATTTCAGACATTTGAAATGAGCCAGAAAGGATGTTCGTTCTTTTGGAGTTTTTCTTAAAATCCTTCAGATCACTTTGGTATTCCATATGTGTATAAAAGCAGCCGCATGCACTATCTTTGGTTAACTTCCATGAGAATGGCTTATATATTGCCAACACCCTCGATAGATTTCAATGAAAGGAATAAAATACACATAGAATAATAAGGTAGCTCTTGATGCTATCTCTCTGTGATGACTGCCATGGTTTAGTCACATTTATTTACTAGGCTGTTCCTTACTGCTGTGTTAGAGTAACGTTGTATACCTAGAACTCAGACATCCCAAGCGGTGAAACTTCAAAAGCTAGCACTGTGAAACCCAGGACTGGTAACTCACTGGGTACTGGAATGCTGCCATGTGATTAACCACGCGAACCTCTCCCCTGGATGTAGCTGATTCAGCAGCCACTGTGCCTCCCAGGCACAGTCACGTCTCTACTAACAGCTTTTGTTCCAGAAGTGAACGCCTGCTATGAACCTTCCCCTAAGCAAGTGAGCTGGTGCACTACTGGATGATGCAGCACCACCTTTACCAAGAAATAGCCACAATATCCCCTTTAGAGCTAGTTTGCTGAACTAATGTTACTAATCCATTGGGTTTTTAAGCACCAAAAAGATCATTTATTTTGCAAAACCCTTAGTCTTCATTTTTTCATTGCTTATCACATTATTTTAGAGCCGAAGTGTTTGCATAATAGGTATTTTGAAGACTGCTTCAGTTCACAGTTGAATTTTTTAAGCCCATGGAGTAGTTAGCTTGGGAAAATCTTTTTGTCCCAGGCTTATTATATATCCAGATTGAATTGTAGCCTGTTGATTTCAGTCTTTGCATCCAATAAAGAAAAAACTCCAGGGGAAAAAAGTATAGTTCTGTCCATTGGCCAAATCAAAATGAGCAGTCCCTAGAGCTGTCTAAAATCATCACAGAAAGTCTCCCTGCCAACTGCTTCACACTCTTTTCTTTGGCTGCTGTTTATATATTGAATTTGTTCCAGGATACGTGGCCCTGTGTCAGGGCCACCCTACCACTCTGCAACCTCTTCTGTCTCATCGCCATTTCACATCTCTGTCTCCAGTGGTTGATTGTTTGCAAGGATAGTCAGGATTCCTCCCAACTCACAAGCCCTTTAGCAGTGTAGTGTGACTTTGCCCCTCTTCTCATTGAGAGATGGAATCTATTTCTCCTCCACTTGAATCTGGGCTGACCCTGTGACTTGTAGAAGTGACACTGTGTGACTTCAAAGGCTAAGCTTAAGAGGCCTTACAGCTTCCATTTCTCTCCCCTGGACCCCTGAGAACACATGCTGTGAAGGAGCCTGGTCTCATCAAGTGGAGGATGAGAGGCCACGTGGAGGAGAACCAAGTTGCCCCAGCTAACTGCCAGCATGGACTGCCAGAAGTATTAGGGAGGACATCTTGGACTGCCAGCCCTACTCAAGTCATCATATGACTGCAATCATGTGATCTCAGGCAAGCCCAGCAGAAGTACCATCTGGATTGCCAAACAAGAGGATTGTGAGAGAGAATTGTATTTAAACTACAGAGTTGGGGTGGTCTGCTACACAGCAATAGATAACTTAAAAACCCTCCTTTGGCAAACTTTTCTCAGCAAGTCATCCAGCATCAAGAGAAAAAAACCTGTCTTTACTAATATACCATTTTTTTTCACATAATGGTTGCTGTTCATAGAGATATACTAAAACACTATGGAATATAATAAAAAGGAACAAACTATTGATACATGCAACACTCTGGATGACTCTCCAGAGAATTATACTAAGGAAAAAAAAGCCAATCCCTAAATATTACATACTGCATTGTTCCATTTACACAAAATTTTATATATATTATATGTATTATATATTAATATAACAAAATTATAGAAATGGACAACAGATTAGTGGCTAAGGAGGGATCCAGAGGTTAAGGAGGAATCAGAAGCAGAAGGGAACCGGATATGGCTATTACAAAAAGACAATATGACACATCCTTGTGGTAATAAAAATGCTCTGTACCTTGACTGTATGAATGTCAGCATCTTGGCTGTGATATTGAACTCTAGTTTTCTGAGATGTCACCACTGGGGGAAACTGAGTAAAGTGTACACAGGGTCTCTCTCTATTATTTTCTATAATATAACCACATATGGATCTATAATTATCTCAGCTCAATTTTAAAAATTCCACAAAGGTCAATAAATAAAAATAAATAAGTAAATTCTTCTTGAAGAGTTACTCTGGACCTCTAACTGACTTCTCTTTCTGAGCCAGAATCAATTTCACTGTGTCAAAAGTCCTGAGGTTCATATGACAAATGGGCTTATTTGGCTGGAGTGAGAAGAAGGCAGTAGGGAGCAAACTATAAAACCTCAAACTAAATTCTAAACATCTCTTCAACTCTCTTTGAGATTTAACAACGCTAACCTATTTAAACACTGATATTGGAAGTTTCACCATGGAAAGTAGTTCAGGGTACTGTTTTCAGGGCCCTAAGTGGGACTCTCCTTGCCTATTGAGTATCATAGTCTATATCTGGAAATAGACAATAATATTGACAATTCATCTCAGGCAAGTATATGTGCCATTCCAGCTCTTAATTCCAAGCCAGTTCTACTGTGAGGGAGTAGTGACCCAAAGTCATCAGGTGAATCCAATTCCCCACACTAAAACTCAGCCACCAGATGTGAAAATAATATTTTAATCAGTCACCCATCCTCTAAAACTTTCAATAGTTTTCCACTTTCTATAGGAAAAGGTACAAACTTCTTAGTCTAGCACCCAAGGCTACTCTCTAGACCCTACTCACTTCTCTAACTGCTCTTCTATTTGTCCCCTAAAAGTCCATTCATCCTAACTAGAAGGGTTCTGTTCATTGATCCCAAACTTCTGTTCATCTTCCCAACTCCCTGGATTTTTTGTTTTTTATCACACTACTACTTCTGCCTGGAAAGCATCCCACTCCTCTCTGCTTCCCTAAGTTCTACTCTTCTTAAAAGACTCACCTCCATTCTGAAGCCCACCTTAGAGATGTCTGTCTCCACTAAATATCTTTTCTTTCTGCCACCACTTCTTTCTCCACATAGCATCAGTTATTTCTGTTATTTACATTTTTTGCCTAAGTCCTATCTTCCCATTCAGACTGCAAGCCACTCAAAGAGTCATTTGTCTCTGTAAATCTCTGAAAACAGAAAATAAGTTTGTATTATTATAATGATAGCCAAGATTTTAATATTAGATCAGGCACAGTACTAACTTGTCCTCCTTCAAATATAAAATGAGGAAGGTAAATTAGATCAGTGGTTCCTAACCAAGGATAGACAGTAAACTCATCTCAGCATCTTGCTGTCTTTGAAAACATGTGATCTTGAAAAAAATGATTTAAATGCTCTAAGCTTCTCTCTCTGCATTTATAAAATAGAGAAAAAGATGCACTTACTTCATAGCACCGTTATGAGGATTAAGTTATTAATAGTTAATACATGTAAAGCAATTATTATTATTATTTTTTTTTTTGAGACAGAGTCTCACTCTGTTGCCCAAGCTAGAGTGAGTGCCGTGGCGTCAGCCTAGCTCACAGCAACCTCAAACTCCTGAGCTCAAGCGATCCTGCTATCTCAGCCTCCCGAGTAGCTGGGACTACAGGCATGCGCCACCATGCCTGGCTAATTTTTTCTATATATATTTTTAGCTGTCCATATAATTTCTTTCTATTTTTAGTAGAGGTGGGGTCTCGCTCTTGCTCAGGCTGGTCTCGAACTCCTGAGCTCAAACGATCCGCCCACCTCGGCCTCCCAGAGTGCTAGGATTACAGGTGTGAGCCACCGCGCCCCGCCCATGTAAAGCAATTTTGCATAGTTCATAGAACATATTAAGTTCCAAATACACTTTAGCTTCTGCTGAATATAAATTGTTAAAATCTGACTCACTTGGAGATATTTACTCTCCTAGAACAATGGCTCCCAATTTACAGTTTGGGAGTTAGGGGGAAGCTGCAGAGAAATCACATCTAAATTTCTAAGTGCATCTAGTGTTATCTGTTAACTGAATAAATTATATATTTTATTACAAAAATATTCCTATTTTATAAACATATGTGTATTTTTGTGACTAAGAAAATACCAATTCAGGTAAATAGTGCTAGTGAATTCATAGTTACTTTTTGTCACTGTGTATTTTCATATTCAACACACATTGTACATATAATTATTTTTGTGTAAAGTCCCTTCAATTTGTTTTCTTCATCTTAAAGTTTTCAAACAGACTAAGAAACACTGCCCCCAGAATATCAAATTACTATTAGTATCATTGCCTAAAACTATTCACCATCCCTATCTCAGATATCTGAGTAAAGTGATTTATAGTTGCAACATAGTACACAGGGACTTAAAAAGTTTGTAAGTAAAACCATAAAGTGAAAAATATAAACTAAAGTTTATGTAATTTTTATTTTGAAAGGAAAATATTTGAAGAATGGAGAGGGAAAAAATCTGACTACTGGATAATGTGCTATCCAATAAAACTGCAACTTTCTTTCAAGCAGATTTCTAAAATCTTAGCAACTCCTTGGAATTCACAATTCAGTAACCTAACACTTGAAGAAAGAAAAGCCAAGGAAATGAGCAATGTGCTAGCACATCACTACGTCCGTAATTGTTGTACAGTCACACCAGCACGTGGGCTAGGCTGAAGGCACGTTTCTGTTTAAATCAACACAGGTAAAGCTAAGGAGGGAGAGGCTCATTAAAGTGTGCCCTTAGCATCTTGCAAACTAATAAAAAACATTATAAATAACTAGGACATAAATTTAAATGAAGAAAAACTAATTTCTTTTGACAGAGAAATAGTGATAATAATGGGCCATTCTAAGCATTGTTTTAGAAAACTCTAAATTTCTCCTCTGCTAATTTTTACTCTCCTAATTCTCACATGATTTTCAGTACAATATTGTACAATGAAGCAAAATATTACTTAAACCTGTTTTTAAGAAATGGAGAACTTTAATCATAGAGGGTTTGATCACACCCGATTCCCCAGTTGCCCAAATCACTCTTGCTCTCTAGCTCATTGGTGATAAGGGAGCTAGAAATAGTTTAAAATTCTATCCTGCTTGTGGGATTCAATTACCCACCCACCCCCACTTTCTTTTATAAATATGAAGCAATTCTGCAAATATCCATTTGGTTGTAACAACTAAGGCAGATCATCTAAGTTTAAAATGAAAACAGAAGCAAAAACAAAACAGGCAGCAGCAGTCAGGTGGAAAAACAAGGGATAGGAGTCTGGAGACTATTACATACTATTGGGGGGTAAACTTGAGCAAATCACTTAACTTCTATGTGTTTCATATACCTAGTTGTAAAATGCAGGAATTGGCTTGCTGATATCTATGATTCTACAATCAACAAAGCATACCCTCCTCACATCATGTCACGCTCTCTGGCCGGGCCTGTCAGCATGTCTCCTGGGATACAGAGATGAAATAGAGCAATGAAGACCCAAGGGATGATTACAATACAGGGATTATATCCTCTACAAAAGGCTGGCTTTTGGTTTTCTCAAATACTTCAGGTTTATCTATGATGAATCTTTTATGAAGAGATCCATAATGTCTCAAAGCGACATAGCTACATTCCTTTCAATGTAAAAGTCATACCTTTTGACAAATGCTATCACGGAAGGAAAGCAGCACAGACCATTCGGCACCAGCTGCAATGAAGGTTGAGTTATTAAAACAAATGTTAGAGGCAGTGGTGCCATCTAGCTACTGTAATGACAAGACATTGCTTATTTTTGTAAACTACCATAGGAAAGCAAATATCATAACCATTTTAATAGGCAGTGAAAGACATAATCTTTCTTTCTTATGTCATGTCTCCATATAGAAAAGGAAACAGAGGCAGAAAGACGTCAGCCAGTCAGCCAGTCACTAGGAGGACCAGGATCAGTGCCTCGTTCTCTTGATTCCCAGCCCTTAGCTCTTTCCACTTCCTCACCACTAACGAGAGAGAGGTCCCTAGGCTTCACCATCACCTCTCCACATAGCCAATAAACCACTGCATACCAAAAGTGTGCTCCCCTTCTTGCACACATGGAAAAGTTATTCACTACTCATCCTCTGAGAATCTATTTCGATGAAGATCCCATAGAAAAGAATTCAAAGATGTCTGACAAGTTCCAAAGGGAGTGACTAGACAGATTTTGTTTTCTACTTGAAAATCTCTTATAACCAGGTTCCAAAACCACCAAAAGTCCTGGCCCTGTCATACCAATTTTGAAGATTTCCTCTCTCCTAACACTTGGGAAGGCTATCTGCTTTAGAGTTGGAGCACTCCTTTCTCTTTTTCTTCTAATCATTCTTGTGTTCCTGCTCCAACCAAAGCCATTGGCAGAAATGGAAAAAGAAAAAATTAGTTCAATGCCACCAGCCCCTGAGACCCTCTCCCCAGCCTCACATCCATGGAATAACCATTATCCTAGAACAGAGCAGCAGTTCTAAGAAAGTTCTCCAACAAATACATACCTGCACTCATGCACACATAATACCACCACTTTCCTTGACACCCAAGCTATTTTTTAACTACAAGAATAACTTTTTTGTGATTATTTTTTTGTAATGACCTAAACAATACAGAAGTTTTTAGAGAAAGAAAAATATTTTCTTACTTCTCTACTCAATCCCATTCTCTTGACAAAATTAGTATTAATAATTTGGTGTGTAGACTCTTCATACTTTTATGCTCATATAAATATATGTAAAGTATACATATTTATAGTGTTTTCTTTTTATGTACATGAAATTAGATTAACCATTTTGCTCTGAAACTTGCTTCATTTATCAATATATTCTAGATGTCTTTCCATGTTGATATATATAACTTTAACTAAATAGCTAAATAAAGTCCCTAATAGAGCTATGTAATACTTTTAACCACGATGTATAGGATAGGCATTCAAGTTGTTTCTAGTTTATTTGCTTTCTTTCCTTTTATTTTTAAATCATAAAGAATATTGCTATAACCATTCCCATATATATCTATCCTTGTTTCTGGCATCCTTATTTCTATAAGATAGATTCGTAAAATGTGGTGTTCCAGTTACTAATTGTTAGAAAACAAACCATTCCAGGAAAGCTCATGACTTTAAAATGGGGCAGAGTTCAGGAAAACAACTCATGCAGCTGGGGTAGCTCAAATGGGGCTGGGGGATTCATTTCCAAGATAGCTCACTCACATGGCTGGCAGGTTGGTGCTGGTTGTTGGCTGAGGCCTCAGATAGGGCTGTTTGTAGATCAAGGACTTCAATTCCCTTCCACTTAGACTTCTCTGTGGACTACACAGCACACTGGCTGGTTCTACAGGCAAGTGTTCAAGAGATGAAAAATGAAAACTGCTAATCTCTTAAGGCCTGGTCCTGGAAACTGGCAGTGTTCCTTCAACAATATTCTATTGGCCAATCAGTCATAGAGCCCACCTAGATTCAAGTGGAGGGGACATAAGCATCTCAATGGGAGGAGCAGCAAAATCATATGCAACCAACTTCAATCTGCAAGTAGGATTGCTGAGTGAAAGTATGCACATTTTTAGTATGAAGAACTAGTGCCAGATTCTTTTCCAAAAGGGTTAATTTATACATTCAGTAAATATATGAGGGCTATTAGTTGTCTGGCACTGTTCCAGATACAGAATAAAGCAATGACCAAAACAGACAAAAACCTGTGCCCTGATATAGCTTAATTTTAGAGATGGTACATTGACAATCAATCAGTCAATAGGATTGTGGTGAGAGTGGCATTTCATATAAATGTCATAAGAAAAATAGAACAGGAAAGGGGACTAGGGAGTATCTGGGAGGAGAGGGGGAAATTTTAAATACAATAATCAGGGAAGATTTCACTCTCAATGTAACAGAAAACAACAAGCACAAGCCCTGATGGGGAACATGCTTGGGATGTTCAAAGAACAGTAGCAGCAAAGTCATGCAGTAGGAGAATGAGCACGGAGGAGCAGAATAAAGATTGGGAAGGAAAAGTGGGCAGGTCAGATTCTGTTGGAGTCATTCACCCTCCCATACCCTGCCTACTAGTGATAGATCCTACAAGCATGTATTTATCTGACATACACACATTGTCTTCTGTGAATTGCCCTCAGGATGAAGTCAAATATTAAAGACATATGCCCCCAACGTGAACTCTTTATAGGAAACTAATGAAATAGTTTTTTAATGAGGATGCTTAGAGAATAAGATTCAAAGCAGACCACTGAAGTATGCTGCCCAAAGGCTTAGGTTTGATGTGTTAATGGTAATGGGGTGGGGGGTGGGAGGGCAGCCTTGGACCCAGTACCTAAGGGCATGAGACATCCTAGGGTAAGGCATATCAGAAGGTAGAGGGGACTAAAGAATGGAACAGGGATGGCAGGACCAGAAAAGAAACTTCATCTTCAAAATTCTTCATTAGGATCAGCCCTAATAAAAACTTCAACTTTCAAAGTTGAAGGTGACTGTTTTAATTAGTTTTATAATTCTGCAATAATTGTTTTCCAAAGGAAGTCTTCAGAACTCCCACATGCCTTCTTTACTCACGGTAAATCCTGTTCATCTTGCATGGTTAAACATGTCTGGGTTTTACACAACAAATCCTTTTTTTGCTAAAGGCTATAACTCAGAAAAGATTCACTTTGGGCAAAAAGACTATAATAAAAGCTCTTGACTCAAAGGCCTCTGTCTAGCAGAGTTCTAAATGCAATCCAGTGAAACTGTGTAGCAAGTTTCACAGTTTATCTGTGGCCTGCCATCAGTTTTCAGAAAATGACATTTAAATCACTTAGTCAGTTTAACAAGCCCTGTATTGTTTGGTGATATTTGGACTTCTGACCTCTTCAGATCCCTGAGGTTAAAGTCAAAATGCTGTAAACAAAACAGCATTTATTCAACTCATCTAGAGGCTTAAAAAGCATTTTTCTCCTAAGAAAGAGATATTAGTGGTCATTTCCTAACCTTTATCCTTAGCATATTGTGAATTACAGCTCTTAGAAGACCTTCTGACCAAAATACCTTTTAAAGGACTATCAGGCCTTTATCAAGAAATTTCTTTGAGAATTTTTGTAAATCAAAAGCTTAAGAATTCTCACACTATCTCTAGTGGTCATAATGTAGTGAAAAAAACGCAACAGATTTTTCTAAACAGTCGGCCACTTCCTGGGATATTATATTATAGGCACTCACAGAGCAGAATTCACCCAACTAGACCTCCTAGGATTTTTTAATAAAATATTTCTTCTGAGCTCTAAATGTGAGCCTATAAGCTTTAAAGCTTGGTAAGTACATCTTTGTAACCCCCAATGTTACTCTGTAAGCTCATGCAAACCCATCCCACCCTTACCCACACACATGAACATCTACCAGAGTATTCTGTACTCTGTTGAAACTCAATAATTATTGTCCTTGTCCTGCTTAATACCTTTTATTGATTACCTGGTTAAAGATTTAGAATGCATGTCTATATCTATGCATGACAAAGCTAAGAGAGTTTAAATAAAGGACCAAGATTTGATGAACCATGATCTAAATCTAACAAGGTAATATGAAATATGGCTGAATGTGAAGACCTGTATTTAGGTCTAAAATATCAACTGCCAATATGAGAACAAGAGGAGACCTTGTTTAGCATAATTGCTATCAAAGAGGCATGTAGGTTAGTTAATTATAAACTTACTATATGAAACAATGTGACGTAACTACCAAAATGGGAAATAAATTCCATCTTAGACTTTATTAATAAAGACTAATGTCCTAATCCAAGAAAGTAATTGTCCTACTTGATCAGAACATCTCTTATAGCAGTTTGTCTACTTCTTGATGTCACAGGAATAGGTTATTGAAAACTACTACCTATTCAGTTACTGAAGTGGATAGATAAATGGTTCTCAAACTTTGCCATATAATTAGAATCCCTTGGGAAGTTTTTAAAAATCTTGATGCCCAGGCTCTGCACACTCCCCCACCCCCCATAGTAATGAATCAGAAGCTGGGGGCAGGAGAGGTGCTCAGGCAACAACAACAACAACAACAAAAACCTCTCCAGGTTCTAACGTACAGCAAAGTTTGAAAACCAGGGCAGTAGACACAACCTTTTTCTACCCGTCTCCTCTGTCTATTGTCTATGTCTCTTTCTTCTTCTCCCCTGACCCAAATACACACCCTCGCGAAGTTCTTCCTGGACTACCTCAGTAGCCTACATAGACTCCTAGATTCCAGGTTTGCTTTACTTTAACCCACCTCCCTTTACCTGCTGCCAAGGTGATCTGACTAAAACGCAAATATTATCAAGTACCTCCCCTACTTAATAATACTTCGATGACTACACCTAGTATTTGGCATAAAGTTCAAATTCCATGAAGCACACAAGACTATTTATGATCTGGGGCCTATCATCTATAGGTCCTTCTCTAATCTTCTCTTCCGTCACTACTCCATACACTGTTTTCACTCTTGCCATATTTCACCTGAACGTGTCATAGTTTCATATTTCTGTGCCTTCCGCTATTGCTCAGTCCAAATATCTCTTTTCCTTCAAGTCTCAATTTCGGTAACTCTTTAAGGAAACAAAATGTCTTTGATGCTTCTGTGTATGTTCTATAGCATTTGGTAAATGCTTTTATTGAGCACCAATCATGCTAAACTCTTAATTTTTATTTCCCTGTCTTTCCCATTACATACCAAACTTTTTGAGTTTAGGTTCTAATTGTGATCTGCTGCCTTTGTACCTCAGTGGACAGCACAGTGCCCAGCACAGATCAGTCCTCAAAAATCTTTCGTGGATTGAAAAAATAAATGGACAATGACAGACCTAAATCCATGTCCTATGAATTGACCATGGATGGCTGCTCTATGAGACAGGCTTGTGGGACAGAGCAACCATTTTTAAACGTGTAAAATTTAGTTACAGAAGATCATCTAGAATAAATTAGTAGAAATTGCTGGAGATACATTTTTGCTCAGTATATAATTAGAACTTTCACAAATGAGTTGGTTCCCATGAAGGTACAATACTCACTTCCATAGAACTACTCGAGCAGAGTTGAAATGTATTCAAACTGAATGGGGGTGGGGAGAATGGGGGTGGGGGGAATGAATAAAGAATTTCTAAGATTCCTTCCAACTCTAAGATTCACTTTAAAATGAACATTTAGTAAACAAATTAACTGACATTCAGAAAACATTTTTTTTTTTTTAGTTAGAGAAACCATTGTCTAAGAGGAATGAAGACTAAAGCACAAAGAAGTTGGCTATAAAAAAAAAAGCACCCTTATTGTCTATATGGCATTAAAATAAGGGCATAAACATACTTGGGAAACGATATACTGCTATTCCAAACTGTCACTAAATTTCTATAAATCAGGAAAATTCTTAAAGCAAGTGGATCAGAGAAAAAAAAAACTGCTGTTTATACTAACCTCCTACCCTAAGGCCTGAAAGCTGATGCACAATGACTAATTAAGAGAATTAAAATATCAAATTAAATCAATCATATTACAACTCTTTTACTGTCCAAGAATAGCCATCTCTCCCAGTGAAGGAAAACTCAATAAATTACATTTAGAAAGAGCAACTCAATCACCCACGTAGCTCCTGGCTGCCACCAGAAAGATCAGAGGAAGTTATTATTAGAAACTTGGGAAAGACACATTAGAAACCACAGCAAAGGCCTTGGATATTTAAAAACTCAAATAGTTTCCGTCTGTGTTTAAAGCCATAACCAAATTTGCCCAAACATTGAATATACTGGGAAAAGAGACAAATCAATATGTAAGATTGGAAAATAGGAGATACGTGGAAATGGAGACCCTTAGAAAATGTAGAGGTAGATACTGATGAACTAAAAGTGGGAGATCCAAAGAATATTTTTACTGGAGAAAATGGCACAGTTGGCTTTTTTCTAAGCTAAAATGTCTGCATTTCACACAGAAATTGAAGAACCTTCCTGGCAAATAAAGTAAAGGAGGAGCTAAAACTCAAAAAAGGACGTTTCAAATAAGCAAACTGTGGAAACATCCCCAAAGGCCCATGGAACATTTGTCAGAGGCCTCTAGATGAGCCTGTATCTCTGCACATGGGAGGGTCACCTGGCCTTCACTAGCACGGGCTTGTTACCAAGACCCAGAAGCTCTCTGCCAGGAAAGCTTCTTCCCTAAATGTCAAAACTCTTTGAGACCAGCCTGAGCAAGAGTGAGACTCCACTAACAATAGAAAAAATTAGCCGGGGATGGTGGTACATGCCTGTAGTCCCAGCTACTTGGGAGGCTGAGGCAGGAGGATCAGTTGGGCCTGGGAGTTTGAAGTTGCTGTGAGCTAGACTGACACCATGACCAGGCGACATGGTGTCTGCCGACTCTGTCTCAAAAAAAAAAAAAAAAAAATAAGGAGAGAAAGAGAGAGACCTAAATATCAAAACTCCCATCTTCTTCTAAGAATTGAAGCATTCTTGCAGTTCACTAAAAGGTACTTATTGAAAAGCCTAGCACATAGTCTATTCCCAACAAAAGTTTATAGAACAAATGAATGAACAAACCCACCTGAGGTAAATGGATATAATCAGATCCCAGTGTCCTTTTAAACAAATTTAAAACTTTTTAGATAAAAATATTTTGGGATTCCAGCTGGTGTCCTCTAGCACACTACAATTATGATACAGCCCCTGGAATTGTCTCCATTAGCATGTCTTTGAAAATTACTTCAGAAATCATTCAAAATAGAAATCATTCAAATACAGAAATTCTGCTCTGTCCTCAAAATCGTTCCTGAATTTTGTCACAAATGCTAGTCTCAGCCTCCTAACAAGTCCCCTATAACTTGAGATGATGCTAGTGGACCTGCGCATGCATGCTTTGTCAAGTTATTTTTCCCCTTGTCAAGATGATGAATTTTCCTAATCCATCCAAACACTTCCTCCAGGGCTCCTCTTAGGATCAATAATAACAGGCCCTTTTAATCTATCTGGCCCTTAATTAAAGTCATAGTCTAGCCCCCCAGCCCCGCCTGTAGTAGCAGCCTATTGCTAGATAACAGATTCTCTTTTCATATACCGAGTCTCCTCCCTCTGCTATCCCAACCACATGTATTTCTTAACAAACTTCCATCAAAACCAGGGCTGAAAGAAAAGATAAGCTAGACAGAACACATGAAATCTTTTTAGGCTCAACAGCCTGGTTTCCATTATCTTCACACATATTTCTTTGGGGGCCTGATGGTTTTTAAAATCTTTTGTTATGGAGTTTGTAGTGCATCTTAAACTATAAATATTTACAGTGAATAAATGCAAAGTCATAGAGTTTTACAATCAAAACTCCTCCCTGGACATTATAAGCTGATTTATTGCAAATGTTGTTCTCCTTATTGAGAAGGAAGAAGCAAGAGCATGAGGTATTTCACTGAAATAGCTAAGGATAAATAGTTCAGCTCTATATTATATTCACAGCCAACTAGAGTTGTTGCTCAGGGACCCTTACCTCTCCACTAGTTTGCTGATGACCTTCCTATATTCCTTTTCTCAGGTCTCTATAAGCCCCAAAACTCCAATAGGATCCTAAATTAGCTGAAGATAAGATGGAAATTGTGAGCAACTGAACTACAATTGAACTCCAGACAGCAGCCCCTTTACTCTGTCCCTTTCTAAGACATTCTTTAACCACTGCCTTTGGCTACTACCAAAGCCATTAAGTTAAACTTACACCATCCAGACAACCTTGTTCCCCGAGCAACTAGTCTGGACAATTGTGTCCTGTTCTGCCTCAGCTCCCAACATAACTCGCTAACCATTAAACTGTTCCTCTAATATCTCTTCAGGGGCCAAGTCTAGGCTGCAAGCAATGTAAATCCAGTCTACTGAAAAGAGTTGTATACAACAGAGTAAAAACTGGCTCAAGGTCAAGAAAAAAAGAACAGAAAACAAAGGTTACAAGAGACAGCGTGATTACATTCATATATCATTTTTGCAGTTCTTTTCAGACTTTACTCTCAAAATTGCAAAGAAGCATACTTTAAAACCATTCTGGCCATGGTTCACTTTACTGTTTCACTTATAATCCTAGCTCCACACATTCAGAAACTATGACAAAATTATTTAATGTTAGGTGAATATAGCACATACATATATATATGTATAGATATATATTTTTAATTCCACACACATTTTAAGAGATCCCATAGGCAAAAGACACATTGCATTATGTTTATTAAGACAGAAAGAAAAGTCTCCATGATTAAGTCTAATAACTAAATTATTCATTTATGCTAAGCCAAAGCTGAAGAAAAGCTTAGATATGCTGGGAAATTTCAGATTTTCCTCTAATCAAACAGATACAGATATATTACACTCCTATCCAGATAGAGAACTAAAACTTCAAATATGTAATTATGCTTAAAAAATGGAGAGAACAAAAAGCCCCAGATTTAGAAAAAACATCTGTGCTTCTTATCTGAATCTCCCATCCTATTCTTTCCTCTCATTCAGTCAATTTTTGCCCATCACCATTAAACCATGACTCTGACCAGCCAGGAGCTAGAGGGATAAAGACCATGCCATCTCTCCCTTCCCACCCTCTGACCTGTGCCTCCCATTGTCAAAGGCGTCTGGTTAACAGGGTGCACAGAGGTGAAACCAAGAGTGAAAAATTAGGATTGTGATAGACATACGACAATTCAGCAAACATATCTCAGATGAAAAATGTTGCTCAAAAAATGTCTTTCCTTATTCTGTCTAAGCCTGTCTCTCCCTTAGCTATGTGCTTTGACTATAATGCACTAATAGAAGCTAAATAGCACAATGACTGAGTCAGAATGACTCATCCTAAATGCATGAACATGTATCTAGAATAGCATGATTAGATTTACTCTGTTCAAATAATTTGAGACCAGAAAACTAAAAGGGAGAGCAAATCTAAATGCTCATGAGTAGGATGGAGGGCAGAAGACACAAAGAGAAATGGAGTATGTTTTAACCTGAGCTTTGACCAGGAGATGATATTTTGTCCCAGTAAAAATCAGGTTTTCTCTCCTCTGTATATTTGTTCTTAGTTCTTAAACTGTCCGGAATGGTCTCTTAAGACAAGATGTTAGCTCACAGTTTATAATGTCAAACAAGCAAGTTTCTTTGCAAATGCTGTTCCCTCTGGGGAAAGCTCTCTTCAACAACCCTACCCATGGCACTCCCCAAAATATCCATAAATCTAGCTTCCTTACTCTTCAAATCTCTGCTTAAACATCATCATACGAGATAGGTCTTTCCTGATCACCTTAACCAAATAGTAGCTCCACTCCATCACTCTCGTTATCTCTGATCTTAGTTATTCTCCAAAGCACTTATTACCCATGACATATTGTATATTTTTATTTGTGTTTCTACCTACTTCAGTCCCCATGAAATCAGACTATGTCTGTTTTGTTCCCCAGAGTCTACAACAGTCCAAATAAATAATGAATACACAAAAAGTATTTGTTGTTGGCTGAAGATAGGCGAGGTGTACCAAAGACAAAGGATTCTGTACTTTTGGTTGCAGTATGCAAAGTATGATTATAGGAAATGTGATTTATTTTATTCCTTAACACACTCACACCAAAACCTACACATACAAATGTGCATTGTCCTGTTTAAAGTCTTCTATTCACCTATTCACTTATTTTCATTAAGTTGCCATTACTTAAAATTTGCCAGAACTCCATTTTATTACTGATATCAGCTCAAACTCTTTTGAATAGTCTCAGTGGTAGCAAATATAGATGAATTTGATTTTTTTAAATAATCCCAAATCACTCAGAGTCAAGGATGGCAAGTGAAGTGAATAAGTTGAGCTGTGGTCGAATACGAAGGAGACCATAAGACAATAAGAGCTCAATTATTCAGAATCTGGGACTGAAGACAATCACCTCCAAAAAAAACGAGTTACAAATGTTTTTGCATAGTGGCGATATCATCATAA